>NC_044032.1:226301723-228743764 GCF_901765095.1 Microcaecilia unicolor | reverse complement strand
CTGAGTTCATGGCTGCATCAGTAGCCCACTTAAGGTCAGTCTCCATGGAGGAAATTTGCAAAGCTATAACAGAATTCAGTTCATACATTAATATCTCACGACTGTTTGGAAAGGGACTACAGAGGGCCCTTTGGGTCCTTCAGAATCTCTTTGGGGGTTAGTATTCAACTCCATTTGCTCTTGGTCCATTTTTCTTCATTCCCAGGCTTCCCCCTCCCCCCTCCAAAAAAATAAAGCTATAAAATTTGAAAAAGGCTACTTGCAATCAAAAATATGTGTTGTCCGCCTGTTTCAGCACTTTTCTTTCCTATTTTCCCCTTTTTGTTGAAGGCAGACTGTAGTTAGTCAAGTAGAATAGCATGTCCTTGGAGTAAACAGTTATTTACCTATAGCAGGTGTTCTCAGTAGACAGAATACAAGTTCTCACATACCCATCCACCTCCCCTAGGAATTTTCTTCTACTTTAAGCTTTATTATAGACTAGATGGGGGAAATGGGAGGGAATTTTATATGTAATGTTAACTTCACAGTTTGATGATTATTTCTAGTTTGTATTTTCTTCTCAAAAATTGCCATAAAAATAAAGTTAAAAATTGTTGACTGCCGCTGGCAGAATATTGACTGGTAAATTTTTTAAGGGTTGGAATGTGTTAGTTTTGGGGAAATGTGCCTCTCCTGTTCTTTTATTTTGTACGGTATATGAGGCAAGGCCACGCTGAGGACTGTGTGGGCAGTGTTGCCATAGAGGGCGTAAGGGAGATGGGTGCAAAAAATTCCTTCCTGTCCATTGTCTCTTCTGTGGTATTGATTGAGAGTCTGCCCATGTTCTTCATGTGTGACAGATGAAGGTTTTTACTAATGTTGCAGATCTGCTTGTTCTAGTGTACTAATATGTCTTTTCAAAGGTAGAGTTGTTGGAGTTTGAGCTCTGGGAGTTAGGCTATTATGGTATGGTGAGTTTGCTATATGTCCTCGGTATCTCTTTGCAGAATTTTTTTGTTGTTTTCTAAAAAGTCTGGCAGTGGAAGGAGAGTGTTAGCGTCCTTGAGGAGGCATCACAATGTGAATATATTTTTGTATGGTGAGTTGGAAACCCTAGCTCTATTTAGACGAATGTGGAGTGTATGTTAAAGAACTAGAGGTGGAGGTTTCATATTGAGATTCTTACTAATCTTTGTATAGAATCCAGATTTCTCTCCTTTACAGAAGAATTAGTTGAATGATGCTATTAGTTATAATAGTAGTTTTACTAGATGGCTGATACCGGCTGGGTTTTTTAAGCTTGGAAGGCCCTTGGACTGTTTCTTGCATTGTCTTTTTAAGCCTAATTTAAAAGGGAGGGGTAGGAGAGGGGGTTGTGATGGGGAATAATGTGCAGAAATGTCATTTTGACCTGTTTCCCTTATTGTCACCACGAGTACTTCTGTCAAAAGATACCAGTGCTTTGCTGGCAGCATCATCCATACCTCGACAGATTTTCTGGCTTTGGCAGGTTCTGAGAGAATCGGCATTGCTGCTCTGTGCCAAACCCCACTCTCACAAATAAAGCAAGCTCAATTAAAAAAAAAAAGCAAGGGGGAGGTGTAATTTTGAATTTCTGCCTTGATACTGAAAAATTTAGTCCTGGCTCTGGATTTTACAAGTGATGGGGGCAATAAAGAAGAGTGATGGAGTTTCCCTTTTGAAATGAGAATCCAGACAGCTGTGAGAATGCAGAAATTTTGTACCTGCTTTGAAGCAGGTGGAAAAGTACCAACAGAGAGTATTTAGGGTGCTTTCATAATTCTTTCATGATCTAACCCAGGGGTAGGCAACTCCGGTCCTCGAGAGCCGCAGGCAGGTCAGGTTTTCAGGATATCCACAATTAATATGCAGGAGGTAGATTTGCAAGAATCCATAGCATCATTGTGCTTTTTGATCTGATCGACCACATCCTCTACTTTTTCACCAAAAAGGTTATCTCCCCGGCAAGGAACATCCGCCATTCGCTGCTGGATCGTATGATCCAGGTCAGAGACACGCACCCATGAGAGTCTGCTTGGTATGCAAATCTATCTCCTGCATATTCATTGTGGATATCCTGAACACCTGACCTGCCTGCGGCTCTCGAGGACCGGAGTTGCCTACCCCTGACCTAACCTGACTCTTTTTTTTTTTTTGCCACAGATAAAAAAGTACATTCTCTATCCATACAATCTGCACTTATTTCTGTAGTGGGCAAGGGGGAGTGGTTCAGACTCCCTTTTCAAAGCAAACACTGTTTTATCCATGGAGCTGGTTTTGAAAATTTCCTTCCCCATGTAGTTGTTTTATTTTTCTCTCTGCTTTATTTAAGGCACTGCCTGACTTTTTCAAGCTGCGTGAAACCTCATAATGACAAAGAAAATGGATTGCATCCACTTAAAGAGGATTTCTACCCGCTGTCTCTAGTTGATGAGGAGGTATATCAAATACTTAACCCAGCGCTTCCCAAACTGTGCTGCGGCAAACTCACAGGGATGCTGTGGAGGGAGATGTATAAGCACACGCTGATTGGTCTCCTGCTCCTGTGTGCTGATGCCCAGGTTATTGAGTGTTACTGCATTAACTTGGCTCTGCTGCCGGCCACAGGTTGGGTCCTTCTTCCTGTGACAGGAAGAAGGACCTGACTTGTGGCCAGTGGCAGAGCAGTATTAACACACGATAACCTGGATCCTGGCACGCAGGAGAAAGACCGAGGGAGCACAGCAGAGGCAGTAAACTGCTGGCGCCTGGCAACAGCAGCAGCTGAACAAGCCGACAGTAGACACCAGTGAGTACAAGGCAGCTCTTTCTATGCACAGGAGATTAAAGGCACAACCCTTATGGGCGGGAGCGCTGTGAAAAATTGCATGGACGCTAATGGTGACGCAAACAAAAAAGGTTTGGGAACCACTGACTTAACCTGATGAATGTGGAATTTGTTATAAAATCTACTTGTCTTTATTGATTATTTAAATGTGTGTTACATTTTCTTGTATGCTAATTGTAGTATAAATAGTATGATCAGTACACAGTTTATTATCAATTTATTATTTGAATATGTTTTATTGAAGTCACTAAAAGATAACAACCGACAAGCACATACACATATGCAAGTCTACCTTAACACAAACCAATTCTGTAATGTGACTACAACACAAAATCCTATATAATAAAATGCACCTCCAACATTCTGAAGCTGACTGCATGGCTGAGGCATTCCTGCTCTCTGTATCCATCTACTGAATTGACATCACGTACTTCCGGGTCCGTCACAATCGGAAGTGACCAACCACACGAGGTTTCTCGGCTTCAGAATGTTGGAGGTGCATTCTATTAAATAGGATTGGTCAGTTCCTTGAAGCACAGCCAGAGCTCAGCATCCTGCACAGTAACGCTCGGACACCAGAGAGAGGGGGGGGGGGGGGGGGCTGACACCAGAGAGAGGGAGGGAGGGGGAGCATCTCTGTCACATACTCTCTCTCTCACAGTCAATGTCTTTCACACACTCTGTCTCACACTGTATCACATTCACTCTCTATGTGTCACACAGTCACTCACACACTCTCTTGGTCTCATACACTCAGTCTCACAGAGAGTCTGTCTCTCACACACACTCTCTCGCACACACTATCTGTGTGAAAAACACTCTCACACTGTGTCTCACATACACACTTGCACACACTCTCTCACACACACACTCTCTCACAGACACACTCGCACCCAGACTCACTCTCTCTCTCACACACATTCACTCTCTCTCACACACACACACAGTCACACTCACATTCACTCTCTCAAACATACACACTCCGAGGAAAACCTTGCTAGCGCCCGTTTCATTTGTGTCAGAAACGGGCCTTTTTTACTAGTTTTATATAATGTTCCCCCAACCAATCCCTCAATCCGCGAAACCTAAAAACGACCTACGAACAAGTTAACTTCCGAAGTCTACTGAAGACCCATCTCTTCGGCAGGGCATACAAAATGACCAACAAACATGAATCCTGTACACATATCCAGAAAGGCCCCTACAATATTTGTCAAACTACTATCATCCTTTTTCTCATTATCATGTCACTCAAAACCTTTTGCTATTACTAAATGTACACGTTCCTATAATTCTTACATTTCTTTTAAATATCTTTTAATATGTTTACTTGTTATGATACTACCATGTTATTTCACTATCATGAACCCAAAACACTTCTGCGATTATTAGATATTCCTAATGTATTTCCACTATTCATGATGTATTGTAAGCCACATTGAGCCTACAAAGAGGTGGGAAAATGTGAGATATAAATGCAACAAATAAATAAAATAAAAATAAAATATCCGTAATTCACCCTTACAATCCTTAATCATGGAATCTCAAATATGCCAGTATTTCAAGGTTACACCTCCTAATGTATTCAAAAAGGTAGAATGGACTTTCATAGAGTAGTCAAGTACACCTGCCACACTTTCAGAAATAATTTCTTCACTCTGGGTCCCTTTGTATCTACCATATGGTGCTCTATAAGCAGTAGTTCATACATTTGATTCCTCCATTTTATAAGTGTGGGGGGCTGATCTTTAATCCATTGGATCATAATACAACGCTTGGCTATTAAAACAGTGTTGCATAAGAATAATACTGACACTCATGTGCCCTCTTCTATATTAGCCATATTGTCCAGAAGTCAACACTGCGGGGTTGATTCCCACTGGCAGCCATACAAATGACCAAGCTGTTCCCAGAGAGAGTCCCAGAAGTGACAAACTGGGCTACAGTCCCACACAAAATGTTTACATGTTGTATCCAACATGCCATATTTGGGGCATTTCTCATCCGTTGGGAGGTCCATCTTCTTTTCACGAGAAGGGTGTATATAGGCATGCAGCAGAAATATATAGTGCAGCTCTTGCAATGTAATATTCTCTGCCAACTTTGATCTCTCTCTCAAACGTGTCAAGAAGTCTTCCATGTCATAAGGGCCAAAATCAGCAATCCATTTAGCCAAAACAGTCATCAAGTAGGTGGGACCTGAAGGCTTTTTTTAATATATTATTTTTGGACATTTATACATATTAACGTAACACCAAAAAATGGGATACATGATGAAATCAGAACAAAAAAAAAAAAAGAAATATGTCATAAGAACAATAGAAATAATTAAATTTCTGCCATACACAAAATAAGAAATAAGATCCAAGATTAAAGAAAAAAAAGATTTAAAAGGGGAAAAAAAACATTCAAAAGTACTACTAACCAAGACATTTTTCTCAGCCCGCTCTGAACAGTGAATGTATGGGTTACACAATTACATTTACCTCCTCTTTAGATTGCACTATGTCCAGAGAAGAAATAAGAGGGGAGTTCAAGAATCTCAAATTATTTCTCCATGATTGATTCTCCAAATATTCCAAACGTTTACTGATGACATTTCTTTCTTTGAGGGAGGCTACCTCCAAACTCTCCATAGACTGTAAGTTAGATTTCATGCATTCCAGCTCAACAGTCTGCTGGCCAGTGATTTGAACCTGGATCAGAACTCCCTCAGAAATAGAGGTTATATCCTTAGTATTCTGTTTAATCGAAACCAGTAAAGAGGAATATAAATTGCCAATGGCATTCCATAGTGCTTCAAGAGTCACCATGGCTGGTCTTTGCATTCCCCAATTCTCAATTTCAGGCAGAGCCTGGTCCTTAACTCTGGTCAGAGTACTTACAGTTTCCTGCCCTTGCACTCTGGCTGCTAACTGCAGTGGTTGTTCTAGTCTCACTGTCAGGGCCGAAGTCGTCTCGAGCCATCCCCCTCATCCTTCAGAGTGCATCTCCTCTCGGGGTAGTTCTGCTGGGTGCTGCTTGGGAGCGTAGCTACTGGTTGTGGGGGTGCTGCGCATTCAACAGGGCTCAATGTTGCCCGCTCGAACTGCCGCTGGAAGCTTTCACTACCAGCACAGGGGAAAACGAAGCCAACATTGGACTTGGAGGCAAATGGAATTGTTCCAACATTGCCTGTCTCATCACGGGTACTAACAAGAGGTCTGGGGGATTTAGCCCAAGGATCTTTGCTCTCCTTTTTCCCATCTTGCTTTCTACAAGCATAGCAAGACCAGGACTTCGAAGGAAAAAACGCAGCACAAGCAGATGTGTCCTTTCACCTTGACGCCATCTTGGATCTTGACATCAGGACCCCCTTGAAAACCATTGTAATAACTGCCCAGCAAGCGTTTATGCACTGCCAACTGTGGCCATTGTTCATTAAAACTAAACTTTTCAACATATGGAATATACATATTGATGCAGCTGTCTATAAGTACAGTGCAATCCGCTTAAGTGCAAGGGTCTAGGACCTAAGTACATAAGTAATGCCACACTGGGAAAAGACCAAGGGTCCATCGAGCCCAGCATCCTGTCCACGACAGCGGCCAATCCAGGCCAAGGGCACCTGGCGAGCTTCCTAAACATACAAACATTCTATACATGTTGATCCTGGAATTGTGGATTTTTCCCAAGTCCATTTAGTAGTGGTTTATGGACTTGTTCTTTAGGAAACCGTCTAACCCCTTTTTAAACTCTGCCAAGCTAACCGCCTTCACCACGTTCTCCGGCAACAAATTCCAGAGTTTAATTATGCGTTGGGTGAAGAAAATGTTTCTCCGATTTGTTTTAAATTTACTACACTGTAGTTTCATCGCGTGCCCCCTAGTCCTAGTATTTTTGGAAAGCGTGAACAGACGCTTCACATCCATCTGTTCTACTCCACTCATTATTTTATATGCCTCTATCATGTCTCCCCTCAGCCGTCTCTTCTCCAAGCTGAAAAGCCCTAGCCTCCTTAGTCTTTCTTCATAGGGAAGTCATCCCATCCCTGCTGTCATTTTAGTTGCCCTTCACTGCACCTTTTCCAATTCTACTATATCTTTTTTGAGATGCGGCGACCAGAATTGAACACAATACTCAAGATGTGGTCGCACCATGAAACGATACAACGGCATTATAACATCCTCACACCTGTTTTCCTTACCTTTCCTAATAATACCCAACATTCTATTCGCTTTCCTAGCCGCAGCAGCACACTGAGCAGAAGGTTTCAGTGTATTATCGACGACGACACCCATATCCCTTTCTTGGTCCGTAACTCCTAACTTGGAACCTTGCATGACGTAGCTATAATTCGAGTTCTTTTTTCCCCACATGCATCAACTTGCACTTGCTCACATTAAATGTCATCTGCCATTTAGCCGCCCAGTCTCCCAGTCTTGTAAGGTCCTTCTGTAATTTTTCACAATCCTGTCGCGAGTTAACGACTTTGAATAACTTTGTGTCATCAGCAAATTGAATTACCTTGCTAGTTACTCCCATCTCTAAATCATTTATAAATATATTAAAAAGCAGCGGTCCTAGCACAGACCCCTGAGGAACCCCACTAACTACCCTTCTCCATTGTGAATACTGCCCATTTAACCCCACTCTCTGTTTCCTATCCTTCAACCAGATTTTAATCCACAATAGGACTTCTCCTCCTATCCCATGACCCTCCAATTTCCTCTGTAATCTTTCATGAGGTACCTTGTCAAACGCCTTTTGAAAATCCAGATACACGATATCAACCGGCTCCCCTTTGTCCACATGTTTGTTTACTCCTTCAAAGAATTGAAGTAAATTGGTCAGGCAAGATTTCCCCACACAAAAGCCGTGCTGACTTGGTCTCAGTAATCCATGTCCTTCGATGTGCTCTGTAATTTTGTTTTTAATAATAGCCTCTATCACTTTCCCAGGCACCAACGTCAGACTCACCGGTCTATAATTTCCAAGATCTCCCCTAGAACCTTTTTGAAAAATCGACGTTACATTGGCCACCCTCCAATCTTCCGGTACCATGCTCGATTTTAAGGATAAATTGCACATCACTATCAGTAGGATGAATACCATCCGGTCCAGGAGATTTGCTACTCTTCAGTTTGCTGAGCTGCCCCATTACGTCCTCCAGGTTTACCGTGAAGTCAGTAAGTTTCTCCGACTCGTATGCTTGAAATACCATTTCCGACACCGGTATCCCACCCAAATCTTCATCGGTGAAGACCGAAGCAAAGAATTCATTCAATCTCCCCGCTGCGTCTTTATCTTCCTTGATCGCCCCTTTTACCCCTCGGTCATCTAGCGGCCCAACCGATTCTTTTGCCAGCTTCCTGCTTTTAATATATTGAAAAAAAATTTTTGCTATGTTTTTTTTGCCTCTAATGCTATCGTAATCCCTTTTGGCCTTCTTTATCTGCGCTTTGCATTTGCTTTCACACTCCTTATGCTGCTTCTTGTTATTTTCAGACGGTTCCTTCTTCCATTTTCTGAAGGCGTTTCTTTTAGCCCTAATAGCTTCCTTCACCTCACTTTTCAACCACGCAGTCTGTCTTTTAGACTTCCGTCTTTCTTTTCTAATTCACGGAATATGTTTGGCCTGGGCCTCCAGGATGGTATTTTTGAACAGCGTCCATGCCTGTTGTACAGTTTTTACCCTCTCAGTTGTCTCCCTAAGTTTATTTTTTTAACCGTTCTTCTCATTTTATCATAGTCTCCTTTTTTAAACGCTAACGTATTTGACTTCCTGTGTATAGTTACTTCAAGGTTGATATCAAAACTGATCATCATATGATCACTGTTATCAAGCGGCCCCAGTACCATAACGTCCCTCACCAGATCATGCGCTCCATTAAGGACCAAGTCTAGAATTTTTCCTTCTCTCGTCTGCTCCTGCTCCATAAAGCTGCTCCATAAAGCTGTCCTTGATTTCATCAAGGAATTGTACCTCTCTAGCGTGTCCCGATGTTACATTTACCCAGTCTATATTTGGATAATTGAAGTCACCCATTATTATCACATTGCCCATTTTGTTTGCGTCTCTGATTTCTTTTATCATTTCTACGTCTATCTGCTCATCCTGGCAAGGCGGACAGTAGTACACTCCTATCACCGTCTTTTTCCCTTTTATACATGGAATTTCAACCCACAATGATTCAAAGAAATACATGCAGTTAACCGGAGCGTGCACTTAACTGTTGTGACCCAAAGAAGCTTGACATCTGATAAACATATGTACAGTACTGTTTGTTATACGTTCAACTGATGTTAGGCTTACTTGAAGTAATCAGTCATAGTCCTCTGTACACTCTTGTGTCTGTGAGTTCCATAGACTACGTCTGCCAGACAGTAAAAACTGTCATAGCACTGACATCCAGTGACCTCCAGATAGGCCCGCACGGTGTTGAGACTCTCCAGCGCTCTTGCAAAAGTGACAGGAGGTTGTTGAATTTCGTCAGTTTGTGCCTTGCTGCTCGTTTCATCATCTGTTTCATCATCAGCCGTTGCCTGCGTGTAGGCGCATATCTGGACATCAGTGCTGTTGTCAGCTGTTTGTAGATCGTAATCAACAGCTACGTAGTGATGAAACTCCTCTTCAGTAACACAGGCTGGGATGTCAAAAGCCTGTTCATCTGACGTGTTTGCAACAGCTGCATCTGTTTCGTCCCTCTCCACATCCCTAACAAAGCTTTCCAGCTTGTAGCAGTTCACAATGGTTGCCTGTGTAACATGATTCCAGGCTTCTTTCTGCATATGTTGGGAATCCAACAGTGATAGATTACGAGCCACTTCAACAGCACGTTTATCCTTGCCAGTCTGGTCATCCGTAATGCTCATCAGACAACGTAGCACAAGAGCCCGATAATGTTGTTTGAAATTGGCTATTTTGTCCTGATCAGAGAGGTTGGATTAGAGAGGTAGTGTTTGGTGGCAGGTAGACCACCTTGACGTTAGACATTCTGACATCATTCCTGTGTGCAGCACAATTATCACAAAGCAACAAAATCTGATGCTTTTGTGCCCACATTCTAGTGTCTAACTTCTTTAGCCTCTGCTTCCATATTTCCCCAGTCATCCATGAATTTGTGTTAGCCTCGTGTGACACAGGAAGTCGCTTAACATCCTTGATGCAATGGGGCTGTTTGCTCTTTCCAATGACCAGTGGTTCCAGCTTCTCACTCCCCTTCCATTTGTTACATTTGTATCCCACATTTTCCCACCTTTTGAAGGCTCAATGTGGCTTACATATCACCATTAACGGCGTTAGCCGATTACAGTCTGAACAAATACATGGTATGAATGAATACAAGTGATATTGTGGTAGAATGAGGTACATGTAAGGTAGGTACAGTTGGGGGAACTTAGAGAGGAAAAGGGGGAAGAAGAGTCAGGTAATGTTCGTTACGGTCTTTGGTTGCATTGTGTCGCAAGTGAACAGTCATTTTTATGTTGGGTCAGTGGGGTATGCTCTTCTGAATAGATCTGTCTTTAGTGCTTTCCGAAAATTTAGGTGGTTGAGTGTAGTTTTTACTGCTTTTGGCAGTGTGTTCCATAGTTGTGCGCTTAGGTAGGAAGAGCTGGTTGCATAGGTGGATTTGTATTTGAGTCCTTTGCTGCTTGGGTAGTGGAGGTTTAGGTATGATCGTGCAGATTTTGTAGTGTTTCTTGTTGGCAGGTCAGTGAGGTCAGTCAAGTATTCTGGTGCCTCGCCATAAATAATTTTATGAACAGTCGTGCAGATTTTGAAAGTGATACGTTCTTTGATTGGTAGCCAGTTCAATTTTTCTATGAGTGGTTTGGCGCTGTCAAAGTGTGTTTTTCCAAATGTAAGCCTGGCTGCGGTGTTTTGGGCGGTCTGAAGTTTCTTTATGATTTGATCCTTGCATTCCGCATAGATTCCATTACAGTAATCTGCATGGCTTAGTACCATGGACTGTACCAGGTTACGAAATATTTCCCTCGGGAAGAATGGTTTTATGCGTTTGAGTTTCCACATTGAGAGAAACATTTTCTTTATGGTGGATTTTGCTTGGGTCTCTAGCGATAGGTTACAGTTTATTGTTACTCCGAGAATTTTCAGGCTGTCTGAGACAGGGAGGGTGTATCCTGGGGTGTTAATGTTTGTGGGTTTGTAAGTATTGTATTGAGATGAGATGAGACAGTGTGTTTTTTTCTGTATTGAGTTTTAGTTGGAATGCATTTGCCCATGAGTTCATGATGTTTAAGCATAGCTTGATTTCGTCGGTGATTTCCGCCAGATCATGTTTGTATGGGATGTATAATGTAACATCATCAGCGTAGATAAATGGGTTGAGGCCTTGGGTGGATAGGGTCTTGGCTAGTGGAGTCATCATGAGGTTGAAAAGGATCGGTGATAGTGGTGATCCTTGCGGTACTCCGCAGCCTGGCTTCCATGCTGACGATATGTTTGTTTTTGATTTCACTTGATATGTTCTTGAGGTTAGAAAGCCCATAATCCAATTCAGAGTGCCACCACTGATTCCGAAGTATTCTAGGATTCTTAGCACTATGTTATAGTTAACCGTATCGAATGCACTTGACATGTCAAATTGGAGGAGGAGAATGTTCTTGCCTATTGCTATTTCCTGTTTGAATTTGGTTAGGGGAGTGAGTAGTACTGTTTCGGTGCTGTGTAGGGGTTGAATTCCTGATTGTGACTCATGTAGTATAGTGAATTTGTTTATGTAGTCGTAGAGTTGTTTGATCAACCAGTCCTTCCATTAGTTTGACTACTAATGGGATAGATGCTACTGGGTGGTAGTTGGTGATGTCATTTGTTTTTTTCTTAGTGTCTTTTGGTATTGGGGTGAGAAGGATGTTACCTTTTTCTTGAGGATAGATACCCTGTTGAAGCATGAAGTTTAAGTGGTATATGAGATCTATTATGAAGCGTTGTGGAGCAGATTGTATTAGGTGGCTGGGACAGGTGTCCAGTTGACAATGGCTGTTTGAGTATTTTTTAATCGCCTGGGTAACTGTGTCAACGCTGAGTAGAGCAAAATTTGACCATATTCAGTCAGCAGGGTATTCACCAGGGGTTGGGTCTAGAACATTAATGACGTTTTCTATAACCATGTTATTGTGAGGTAGGGTTTTGCGTAGGTTTACGATTTTTTTCAATGAAATACTTAGCAAGGTTGTTTGCAGATGGGATGCCAGTGTTGGTTGTGGTGACTGGTATTGTGTCTAGTAGTTTGTTCACGAGTTGGTATAGTTTTTTCTTGTTTTTGTAGTCTGGTCCAATTTTGGTTTTGTAGTACGACCTTTTGGTCTGTCTAATTGCGTATTTGTATCTCCTTTGTAGTTGTTTCCATGCATTGAGTGTGTATTTGTCTTTTATTTTTTTCCATTTGCGTTCCAGTTTCCTAGATTGTGTTTTTAGTTTTTTCAGTTCTTCATTGAACCACGGTGTTGAGTTGTGTCTACGTGAGGTTCATTTTTGTAAGGGTGCTATTTCGTCTAGTATGTGTCTACATCTTTTGTCCCATTCTGAGAGGTAATGAATGGATTCCGTTTGTGCTGTCCAATCATTGTTGTATCTGGGTCTATTTGGCCTCTCATGGTATAAGTTTTGTGTTCTTGTGTGTAGAGAGAACACCTTTTTCGTCATTTTAGGGATAGGTTTAGTTTGTAATGGTCAGTCCATGGTATTGCAGCAAAGGAGGATCGCCGGTCGGTCCTTCGACGTTTTACCTCCTGTAGTTTCGACTTGTTTGAATGCAAGTGCTCCATCAGGAATCGCTCGCCAGTAGAGACCGTTTTCGTCAGCATTGAAAATGTCACGAGGTGCAAACTCATTCAAGATGATAGGAAGAACTGAAGCAACCTAATTTTCAGCACCAAAGTCATCAGTGTCTTGTTTTTCACCATGCTGTTTCTTGAATTTTATGTTGTTCCTCTCCTTCCATCTTTCTAATCATCCGTGGCTTTGAATTCAGTTAGTCCAAGACTTTCAGCTAGCTGATTAGCTTTCTCCATAAGCAGTGGACCATTGACAGGAAACTGGCTGCTCTTGACTTGAGAAAACCACCGAAGAAGAGCATCTTGTACATCCTCAGCTTTTCCCGCCCATTTTTGTTTCTGGTATGGATTTGTATTGTTTTGCCAGTCTTCCAGAAGCTGGTCTTTGTGCTCCAAGATACGTGAAATTTGACTGAGATTGACACCAATTTTCTTTAGCAATAGATGCTTGACTTCGTTTTTTTTTTCTAATTTTTTAAGAACTTCTATTCGTTCAGCCAGTGTTAAGGTCTTACAGTTGTAAAACGACGACTCCAGTGTACACTCTTAACATCATTCTTTCGCTTATTCTGCCTGTGGCAGTTAAAGGGGCAGTAAATTTGAAATCTCGGTTGTCAGGCGCCAATCGGCTTCCATATTCCATGCACGCACTTATGCGGAGTCTTTCCTGCAGAGGAGCGGTCTTAAACCATGCATATAATCGAATCTTGCACTTATCAGTGGTGCGCTAAACCGAAGTTTATCCCCATAGAAATTGATGGTGCCAAAAATGGGACCGAAGTACAGCATGCAGTTAAACAGAGCATTAGCTTATCCGACGTGCACTTAAATGGAGTGCACTGTATACCAATCTCGAGGCAAGAGTCCATAGTTCTGCAGTGACTCAAAGGATAGCATCACTGGCTCATCCTCCTCAAGAACATGATGTAGTAACTTAATTCCCCTGTCCACCCAGCCTTTAAACCCACTGTTCAGTTGTCCCGGAGGAAAGGATGCATTACCCAGCAAAGGTAGAAACCGAGAGCAATGGCATGTAAACAGAAACGCCTTCTAGTGGAACTCCACGCCCATCACAATGGCTTCAGTAATGAATGCTTTCGCAACCATGGAGCCAGTTGTCCCCCATATTCATGTAACAAATACCCCAATGACCATCCCATACAAACATGATCTGGCTCTTCCCATGGCTGTATTACGGTACTCCGAAGTATCATATACTCAATCCCAGATCATCTGGAATTGACTGGCCACATTATAAACCTTCAGGTCTGGAAGACTCGTACCTCCATCTCTACGGTGTAGTTGGAGATGATGCAATGGCAGACGTGGTTTCTTATCCCCCCCTCCCCCCAAAGAATCTTCTGATGATGTCATTCCAGCTATTTAAATCACTGGAGCATAAGATAATGGGCAAATGTTGGAGGGGGTATAGCCATTTTGGCAAACACCATCATCTTAATAAGATGGATTCTACCCCACAGCGAGAGTGGTAAGTGGGCCCATCAGGAGCATAAATTCTTTGATATCTTCAAAAGAGTTGGAACATTAGCTTCATGCAACCGAGCCGGATTACTAGGAATATACAGGCTCAGGTATTTCAATGTTGTTGTCACCCAGCGTAAAGGGAAAACAACCTGCCAGTCCCTCCCCTGCCCCTCTCTCAAGCTAAGGACCTCCGATTTATCTGCATTGATCTAGAGTCCCAAAAAGGAACGAAACAAATGTAATGTGTCCAGCGTCTTAGGCAGAGAACTCTTTGGATTAATTAAGGCAAATCAGTAAGTCATTGGCATAAAGTGTTGGGTGTCAATGGGTATTCCCTGGACTTGAGGAAATAGCAATAATTTTTGCGCTAATGGTTCCATACAAAGTATAAATAACAGAGGAGACGGGGCAACCCTGTCTCATCCCCCTCTGAACTGGGAGTGGGGAAGACAAGACCCCATTCACCAAAACTTGGGCCCTGGGCTCAACATATAATGTCTGGATAATGCACAGAATTGGACCCTGAAAGCCAAAGCGCTGTAACACGTACCACAGGTACAACCAGGAGACAGCTATGATATTGAGAAGGCTTTTTACACTAACACTGCATCCAGGTCCAACCTGAGCAGTGGCCCCCAAAATACTGCGGACATTTGCCACTGCATTTCTACCCTTAACAAATCCCACCTGATGTGGGGCCACTAAGCATGGTAATAAGTTTTGTAATCTATTAGCTAATATTATAATGTCCACATTAAGGAGGGATATAGGGCAATAAAAACTAGTGTGCAAAGGATCCCTGCCCGGTTTTAAGATTGGAAAAATAATCGCCTTCCTCATAACCTCCCCATAGCGAATGCTTCATCATATATTCCCAACACAGAAGCCAGCTGGCCATCCAGAATTTTATAAAACTCTAGAGCTAGGCCATCAGGCCCCGGAGTCTTATGACTTGAGGGTCCCTTCATAGCCATCCAAATCCCAGCCGGATGGATGGGCTCATTGAGAGAATCTAACTCCTCTGGCCGCAGTGTGGGAAGAGGCAAGTCTGCAAAAAAGGTCTCCATGACTTCCACCTCGGTGTCTCGAGCAGTATACAATGTAGCATAATAATTCCTTAATAATTTTGCTATAGAATGGTTATCTGATTTTATTTCCCACTGGGTCACAAAGAAAAGGGGCAAAATGGGGTCTCACCTCCGTGCTAACCAGCCTAGCTAAATAAGTTCCCATCCTATTCCCATACCGGAAGAAACACTGCAAGTTAAATTGTAAAGTATGCAGAGTTATTTTATGGATAAGGCTATTCAATGCAGTTTTGCAACTGAAGATACTGCTCTGGTCTCCCTAGTAAGATTATGGGCTGCTTCCACATGAGCCTGGTGTAATTGTGCTGTTAACATGAGAATTTGCTTATTTAATTTATTCATGGGATGAGCTAGATATGATATAATCTTCCCTCACGTTACCGCCTTCACTGCCTCTCAAAACAGGCCCGTAGTGGTTTTATGCTGTTTTTTGGTTGAGCAATATATCTCTCATTTCTTGTTCAAATAAGGCATAAAATCTATATCAGCTAGATAAAAGTGGCATTTTCCATAGAGGGTTATTCTCTTTTCTACTCAAATGAAGGTCTAGGCAGACCACGGCATGTTCAGATATACCCAATGGAAGAATTTCTACCAATTGAACTGCATGAAATGCATGGTCCGAGAGCAATATATAATCTAGACAAGTTTCCACCAAATATGCACGAGAAATGTGTGTAAACCCCACCGCTCCAGAGTGTAGCAACATAATGTGAACATTTTAAAATAACATTTCAAATTTCTGTGAGAGGTGCACTATACAGCAATATCAGTCCCTCTGGTGGTAGTGTCCACAAATCCTGACAGCTACTGATTTTCACAGCTTAAGACCTGCATTGCTCGAATCAGTCAATTGACATTTTAATCCATTGCTGCGGGCTGACACTCTGCCATTTTGGAGCAGATGGGGGCGGCATTAAAGTTGTTGTTGCATTAAGTTCTGGATCTTTCCAGAGATCCGCAGCATGCAGGTCAGTGTGAGCTTCCACCATTGTTTTCACTCTATAGTGCTTCCCACTGATCATAAAAGTCAAACCAAAAGGATAAAGCGCTCTCTGCACAGCAATACAGTCACTTCACGAAAACCTCTTCGCTTTTGCAAAGTCAGCGTGGAAAGGTCTTGATATATTTCCAATGTATGATCTTGATACTTAGCAATCCCGCTTTGTGCACTATATTGTATATTCGTTCTTTAAAAGCAATCGAGTGAAAACATCATAATATCTCTTGATTTATTTTGTTTCGGAGAGCCTAGGGCACGATGAGCTCGTTCTATTTACATATCATTCAGTAGCTTCTGATTATTAGCAGGAATCAATTGCAAAAGTTGCAAGCAAATTTTACTTACAATTATTTACAGTCCTCTTCCCACTCTGATTTCGGGAGACCACACACCCTCAAATTTGCTCGTCTCAGTCTATTCTCCAAATCATCTATTTTTTCCTGTAACTCTTCCACTATAGTATTAGTCTGCTGCATGTCTTTAGCCACAGTTTCCAACTGTGTAGCATGCGAGTCCAGCTGCCGCTCATTCTCCTCTACACGAGAGACCATATCCTCCAGGCCCCCATGGACATCTTGGATCATGGATTTCAACTCATGAAATTGTGCTGCCGCATCGCTTTGCAGCAGCATGAGCCTAAGATCGTGCTTCATAAGCGGGTCTGCAGGGAATTTAGAATCCTACATTTTGCCCTGTGAATCTGAATCACAAATCTCCCTAAAATTAAACTCCGCACCAGCCCTGCCATGTGGTCCGTTATGCTCTGCAAAAAAAATAGTGCTCAATCACTCCTGTTTTCTTCTTCCCGGATGCCATTGAATCACTGTTTATGTCCACCTTCACCAGTAGTATCAGGCCTGAAATATTCGCTTGTATTCAGCGCAATTTCCACTGTTTAAATCTTGGGATGACCGGAGCTTCAAGCTACTGCCATCTCATAGTAACATAGTAGATGACGGCAGAAAAAGACCTGCATGGTCCATCCAGTCTGCCCAACAAGATAAACTCATATGTGCTACTTTTTGTGTATACCTTACCTTGATTTGTACCTGTCCTTTTCAGGGCACAGACCGTGTAAGTCTGCCCAGCACTATCCCCGCCTCCCAACCACTAGCCCCTCCTCCCACCACCGGCTCTGGCACAGACCGTATAAGTCTGCCCAGCACTATCCCCGCCTCCCACCACCGGCTCTGCCACCCAATCTCGGCTAAGCTCCTTAGGATCCATTCCTTCTGAACAGGATTCCTTTATGTTTGTCCCACGCGTGTTTGAATTCTGTTACCGTTTTCATTTCCACCACCTCCCGCGGGAGGGCATTCCAAGCATCCACTACTCTCTTCGTTTGACATCACTGGAAGCCGTTTATTATCAATTTAAATAAGCAACTTGGATATTTTTACAGACAAGGTGTTCAGATTGAATTTAGAGCTAAAAATGTCTTATGCCTTCATGCCTTCAGTTCCATGATTTATGTCCTTTCTTACTCCACATTTATAGCACTTTTAAGTTAGCTAATAAAGAATCTTAGAAAGTTTTATTAGCTTAGTAGCTAGAACAATAGGATGAGAACCAGGGAAGCTAAAGTTCAATTCCCACTTCTGCCACTGATACTGTTTTAGACCTTGAGCAAGTCTACTGCTGTGTACAACTGTTACTATTGTTATTTCTACAGTGCTAATACACATACATAGCACTGTACACAAACACACAAGGACAGTCCCTGCTCAGTAGAGCCTTCAAACTTTTCAAGATAGACAAACTGGACAAATGAGAGATTAAGGAGTATATTTATTATGTGAATAATTAAAACATGAGTTGAATAAGAGGTGGGCTTTGAGCCTGAATTTGAATAGGTTCAGAGAAGGAGCATGAGCATGATATACTCAGGTGTTGATGCTGAAAGACATGCAGTAGAGCTGGTTCAGCGCACAAGTTCTATGCAAATTACTGATAAAAAATACTGCAGTATGCAGTAATCAATGCATACACAAATTACTGCTGTTTAAAAACATTGAATCAGTAAATCACCAGAGTGTGACCATGATATCCTATCAGGAAGCAAAATTTCTCAACCTCTTTAGATGTTTTTAAAGAATTTTTTTATGTTCTTATATATTCTCTAGGGAAATTCACAGACCTGAATAGTCTAAATCACATATCCCAGTCATTATAATCATAGCACATTTTTTAAACCAATCACCCAAAATGACCAATATTTTCAAATGTCTGTTAAACAAATTGGATGCGCTTAACTGAGTAGCGTTCTTGGGTCCCGGCATGGACCATGTTTCACCATGAAGGATGTATCAAGGCACCCACTAATACAGGGCTCTGGCTGTGCAATTATCTCTGAAAATAAATAACATCTCTATACATTCAAATTATCAACTTAACAATAATATTTACTACAAACATATCATGTTGGTTGGATGAAGAAGTACCTTACTGATGTATTTCACACACTCTCAAAAAACGTCAGGCAAAATGGGTACGGTCCACATTTAAATATGGGACACATAGAGGGGCATAATCGAAAGGGGCGCCCAGGTTTTCCTCAGGACGTCCTCGCAGGACGTCCCGGTGAAGGGGCGGGGAAACCCATATTATCGAAGCAAGATGGGCGTCCATCTTTCGTTTCGATAATACGGTTGGGGACGCCCAAATTGCGAAATTTAGGTTGACCTTAGAGATGGTCGTCCCCGATTTTCGGCGATAATGGAAACCGAGGACGCCCATCTCAGAAACGACCAAATGCAAGCCCTTTGGTTGTGGGAGGAGCCAGCATTCGTAGTGCACTGGTCTCCCTGACATGCGAGGACACCAACCGGGCACCCTAGGGGGCACTGCAGTGAACTTCATAAATTACGCCCAGTTGCATAGCTCCCTTACCTTGTGTGCTGAGCCCCCCAAAACCCACTACCCACAGCTGTACACCACTACCATAGCCCTTATGGGTGAAGGTCTCACATTTACCACCACAAGTGTAACAGGTGGGGGGGATGGGCCTGGGTCCGCCTGCCTGAAGTGCACTGCACCCACTAAAACTGCTCCAGGACCTGCATACTGCTGTCATGGAGCTGGGTATGACATTTGAGGGTGGCATAGAGGCTGGAAAAATATTTTACATTTTTTTTGAGGGTGGGAGGGGGTTAGTGACCACTGGGGGAGTAAGGGGAGGTCATACCCGATTCCCTCCGGTGGTCATCTGGTCATTTAGGGCACCTTTTTGTGCCTTGGTCGTAAGAAAAAAAGGACCAGGTAAAGCTGTCCAAGTGTTCGTCAGGGACGCCCTTCTTTTTTCCATTATCAGTCGAGGACGCCCATGTGTTAGGCACGCCCCAGTCCCGCCTTTGCTACGCCTCCGACACGCCCCTGTGAACTTTGGTCATCCCCGCGAAGGAAAGCAGTTGAGGATGCCCAAAATTGGCTTTCGATTATGCCGATTTGGGCGACCCTATGAGAAGGACGCCCATCTTGCGATTTGTGTCTACTTCTGGATGTCTGGGTTCATAACATCCATTCTCACTTATTGCCCCGCCCTCATGTCAAAACATAATGACGTCAGAGGGCGGAACAATGATGGGGAAGGAAACGCTGGAGGCGAGATGATGTCAGGAGGAGAAAATCGTGGGACATCGAGGGGAGGGAGGGAGGAAGGGAGGGCAGGGCAGAGGAGAATTGATGGACATTGATGGGATGGGAGGACAGTCATAGGCGCCCCGTATAAGAGGCTTCGGGAGGCTAAGCTTCCCCAGCCCAACCGTGACCTTCCCCTGGCTGCTGCCCCCCCCCCAAACGCAGGGCTGCCTGGCGCAGCAGCGCTGCAGCCAGGCAGCTCTCGGATGGTCCCTCCGCTC
Organism: Microcaecilia unicolor; assembly: GCF_901765095.1. Classification (NCBI taxonomy): domain Eukaryota; kingdom Metazoa; phylum Chordata; class Amphibia; order Gymnophiona; family Siphonopidae; genus Microcaecilia; species Microcaecilia unicolor. Next base: position 228,723,721 of record NC_044032.1, on the reverse strand, counting down.
CTTCCCGCCCTCAGCTCCCCAATCAACAGCCCTCCTCTCCATTCCTCCCCCCCTTTTTGCGTGTTTAACCCTTTTACTTTCAGGCGCAGTGATGGCAGTGAAGTGGACAACACAGCAGGCTCGCCTCCAGCTTCTCCCTTCCCTCACACAGTGTCCCGCCTTCTGTGATGATGCATTTCCTGTTTCCGCGAGGGCGGAACACTGTGTGAGAGAAGAGAGAAGCTGTGTTGTCCTCTTCACTGCAGTTGCTGCGCCTGAAAGTAAAAGGGTTAAACGCGCCGGGGGGGAGGAACGGAGAGGAGGGCTGTCAGGGAGGTGAGGGAGGGCAGGGAGAATCTGTGGACATGGATGGGAGGGCAGGGGGAGAGAAGAGATGGCTGGAATTGGAGAGGAGGGCAGGGGGACAAGAGATCGCTGGACAGGAGAGCAGGAGAGGGCAGGGGGAGAGAAGAGATTGCTAGACAGGACAGGAGGGGAGAGCAGGGGAGAGAGGAAAATTGCTGGACATGGATGGATGGAGAGGGATGGGGAGAGAGCAAATTTACTGGATACGGATAGATGGAGGAGAGAGCAGGGGAGAATGGAGAGTTGCTGGACATGGATGGATGGAGGAGAGGGCAGGGGAGAATGGAGAGTTGCTGGACATGGATGGATGGAGGGGAGGGCAGGGGAGAGAGGAGAAGTGCTGGACATCGATGGATGGATGGGGGCAGGGGAGAGAGGAATTTTGCTGGATATGGGTGGATGGAGGAGAGGGCAGGGGAGAATGGAGAGTTCCTGGACATGGATGGATGGAGGAGATACACATGGATGGAGGGGAGGGAAGAGAGGAGAAATGCTGGACATGGATGGAATCTGCGTACTCCTTATCTTTTTAAAAAAATAGTATAAATAAAAATCACAAAAAAAGAAAGATTAAAACAAAAAAAACATAGATAAAACAATCCGTATCTCATACCCCTGGAGCATATTACTCATGATACACCCTTCCCAATTATTACTTATCAGGACAGAACATTTCTCCTAACGGTTCCCTTAAGAACATAATCGCCATTACATGATAACCTTGCTAGCGCCTGTTTCATTTGTGTTAGAAACGGGCCTTTTTTACTAGTGATGTAATATTATTCAATAACATCACAGAGGAGCACATAATTGTTGAAGGGGAACCAGTTAGAGAGTATAAATTATATAAACAAATGTGTCACAAATACATCCACTATTGTCACATGTCCCTTATATTTAAATGTGGTCCGTACCTACTTCCGTGTTGCCTGGCATTTTTTGACAGTGTGTGAAATACATCAGATCACTAATAGCTGGTCTGCAATTTAATATTTTGAGTTCTTTCAGTGCCCTGGGGTGTATACCATTCAGTCCAGATGATTTACTATTCTTTAATTTGTCAGTTTGGCTCAGTACATCTTCCAGGTTCACCGTTATTTCTTTCATTTCCTCTGCATAGTCACCCTTCCATTTCTGGTACAGGTAGATCTTTTACATCTTCTTCAGTAAAGACCAAGGCAAATAATTCATCCAGTCTCTCTGTTATGTCCCTGTCCTCCCTGAGTGCCCCTTTTACTCCTTGATGTTATGTCCCTTACAGGCTTTTTGTTTTTGATGTACCTGAAAAAGTTATTGCTTTGAATGTTTGCTTCCAAGGCAAGATTCTCTTTTGGCCTTCTTTATCAATGCTTTGCATCTAACTTGCCACTGTGTATGTTGCTGCTTGTTTCTCTTTTGGCCTTCTTTATCAATGCTATGCATCTAACTTGCCACTGTGTATGTTGCTGCTTGTTTCTCTTTTGGCCTTCTTTATCAATGCTTTGCATCTAACTTGCCACTGTGTATGTTGCTGCTTGTTTTCTTCATTTGGATCTTTTTTCCATATTTATTTATTTATTTATTAGGTACATTTATACCCCGCATTATCCCACAAGAGCAGGCTCAATGTGGCTTACAAATTTACAAACAGGTTCAATGCAGTGAAGGAACGGATACAATAAAGTCAAAGGGAGGGGAATGAACATGTGGATAAGATGGGGGATCAGGGCCGTGCCAAGGGTCTCTGGTGCCCCCCTGCAGACTATCAGTTGGTGCCCCCCCCGCCCCCCCCCCCCCCCCCCCCGTCTCACTTCTTCATTAGATGTTTCTCCATTGCTACCTGTCTTTCCTTTAGCCTGAAAACTACAGGCCCAGCCAGACCTGACAAAAGGGTCTACCACACCCTTCAATGTCAAGCATATACTAGAAGACTGTAAATTAGCTTACACAGGAAAGCAGTTTAAAAAAATAAACACAATTCCTGCTGTTTCTTAACACTGCTCTCCAGAGAAAGCACTGCCTTTATAAAGAGGCTTTTCAGTGGGACTTAGCCTATTAAAAACTATTAGCATAATTAGGAATGGCCAGCCCTTGTAACTGCAGAGACCTAAGCTTTGATTATGCATGTTCCTGTCTTTGTTACAGTGGGGGGGGGGGGGGGGTCTCTTCATCTCATTTACACAGTCTGACCTCCCAGGCTCACTGGGAGCCCAGTCTCTTGGAGACTGCTATACATTGCAAAATAAGATAGCAGATGTAAATTCTCAAAGTGGACATATTCCAAACACTAAAATGAAAATAAAACGATTTTTTTCTACCTTTGTTGGCTGGTGACTTTCTTTTTCTGATCATGCTGGCCCAGTATCTGATTCTGTTGCTGGTATCTGTCCTCTTAACTCTGTTTCCAGGGCTTCCTTTCCACTGTATGTATCCCTCATTGATAAGTCTCTGACTCTAAAGTTTAGCAATTTCATTAAAGCAAAATGTATTTTCAAATATCACAAACTCTCCCTATCCAAGCAGAATGTTTTATATAAAAACAAACACACAAAAAAAGCAATCAGATTTTTACTTACCAGCTATTCTACACTATACGTCAGGTAAACTTCCTCTTTGAAGCTCAGCCAATTAAATGGATTTTAGCTGTAGCTATGATAATTATGTACACATCATTGCAGTCATGCCCTCCTCTCAGTGTACATGCTCAAAAAACAAAAACTTTGAACCACTTACAGATAACAATTACACTATTTATTTTTTATTTCTCCCCAGTCTCACTTGCACACCTGCCTCCAAACCTGTTCTCTTTAATTTGAATGTTGTTCCAGCTCACCCTGAATGAAAGTTGTTCACACACCAAAGCCATAAATAGCTGCTGGTTGTACTCTTTGAAGCAGCTTTAGCAGAGCAGCGTGTCTGTCTCAGCACTGGTGGGCTACCTTCACTTCCTGATGTGGGAAAGGCAGGGGAGAGAGGAGAATCACAACTTCAGGTAAAAGATTTTGCAAGTGAGTGGCGCCCTCTAGAGGTCGGCGCCCCCCTGCGTTGCTTACCTCGCTTACCGTGTCAGCACGGCCCTGTGGGGGATGAGGGAGACTAGGCTTTAGTATTAGCAGCGGGGTAGGCATTCTTGAATAACAGTATCTTTAAGGATGACTTGAAGAGCTGGTGGTCCTCAGTCTCTTTCAGCTGCCGTGGGAGAACATTCCAGGATTTCGGACTGATGTATGAGAAGGTTGATGCAAAAAGTAATTTATATTTAACATTCCTGCAACTAGGGTAGTGTAAATTGAAGTAGGAGCAAGCCGCCACAGAAGCATTTCTAGAAGGTAGATGTATCAAATCCAGCATATAAGCAGGTGCTTCCACATAGATAATCTTGTGGGTCAACGAACAGATTTTGAAGCTAATACGGTCTTTAATGGGAAGCCAGTGCAGATTAAAACGAAGTGGGGAAGCATGGTCAAAGCGTGACTTGCCCAGTATTAGCCTAGCAGCACTGTTTTGAGCTGTCTGGAGTTTCTTGAGGATGTAATCTCGGCAACCTGCATAGATTCCACTGCAATAATCAATATGTGATAGGACCAACCAATGAATAAGGGTTCTAAAGAGCTCTCTTCGGAGAAACTGCCTGATAAGCTTCAACCTCCACATTGAATGGAAAATTCTTTTTGTGATGAGTTTGACTTGGTTGTCTAGAACCAGGTGAGTATCCAACAAGACACCAAGGACTTTCAGATAGTTGGAGATAGGAAGAGTGTGATCCTTAGTGATGAGGGAGGTCGGGATAAACTTAGCATGCTGTGACAAAAGGAAGATAATCTGCGTTGTGTCTTTATTGATTTTAAAGTGAAACGCACTAGCCCAGGAATCCATGAGAGAAAAACTTGCCACTATTGAGTCGTGGACTTCAGTTAGCGTAATTCGGAAAGGAATATAGATAGTCGCATCATCCGCATAGATGAAAGGATTGAGGCCAAGCTTGGATAAGGCATTCGCTAGAGGAATCAGCATGATGTTGAAAAGGGTAGGGGAAAGAGGCGAGCCTTGAGGTACTCCACAGGAAGCTAACCAGGGCGCAGAAATGTTTGAATTAGCCTTGACTTGGTACCTTCTCGAGGTCCAATTAAGCACATTATCGCCAATGCCAAATGTATCCAACAGGTGGGTTAGGAGAGAGTGGTCAACCATGTCGAACGCACTGGACATATCAAATTGTAGTAGCAGCACTTTGTGCCCTGTAGATACTAATCTCTTAAACTTAGATAGGAGGGTCACTAGAACTGTTTCTGTGCTGAACTGTCGGCGAAAACCCGATTGCGAGCTATGGAGAATACAGAAGCGGTTCAAGTAGTCAGTTAGTTGATGGTTCACTAGACTTTCCATTGTTTTGACGAGCAATGGGATTGAGCAACTGGATGGTAGTTAGCACATCAGCTGGCACTTTCGGGTCCTTGGGAACAGACCCTTTCCGAACATAAAATTCAGATAGGAGGTAAGGTCAGCAATGAAGCATGCAGGAGCGGATTTTAACAGGTAACTAGGGCAAATGTCAAGACCACAATGCTTTTTTCCATATTCTGAAAGATGTTCATTTGTCTCTAATAGCCTCTTTCTCCCTTTAACCATGCTGGCTGTCGTTTGCTCTTCTTTCCACTTTTATTAATATATGGAATACATCTGGTCTGAGCTTCCAAAACGGTATAACGTCTGTGCCTGATTTAAAGTCCTAACCTTTTGCATCTGAGCCTTTCAGCTTTTTTAAACAATTTTCCTCATTTTATCATAGTTACCCTTTTGAAAATTAAATGGTGCTACAGTAATTTCCTTAATGATTGCACTCCATTAAGTCAAATTTGATTATTTTATGATCACTGTTTCCCAGTAGACCCAACACCATTACCTCTTTTACCAAGTCTGCATTCCACTAAGGACTAGATCTACTTGAAATTTCATAAACTACTGAAAGCGTTCTTGTTTACTGAATCCCTTACCATTGCTGGCAAAATTAATCTTGTGATGAATCTGATTTTATGCCTATTGCTGTTTGTATTTTAGTTTTAGTTTACTTATTGTAATTGTATAATTTTGTTTGATGTAAGCCACATTGAACCCGAACATATTTGGGATAATGTAGGGTATAAGTATCATAAATAAATAAAATAAGCTCCCCCTCGTCTGTTCCTGGACCAGTTGCTCCAAGAAGCAATAATTTATTATGTCTAGGAATTTTACCTCTCTAGCACTCCCTGGTTGTGCCATTTAACCAGTCAATACTGGAATAATTGAAATCAACCATTATTGTACTGATGCTAAATTTGTAACTTGTCTAATTTCTGTTAACATATCTCATCTGTCTGATCATGCAGAAACCTGTACAGTCTGGATGGATTTTAGTCTTGCTGGACGAGTGAAGAAAATTGATCATGTTTAGCTTCAACGATGCTCCTTCTTTAAGCAACCGATTGTACTCTAAATTATACCTGGTGGGCAGGCAGATGAGACTTACACCAGCGTCTTTGCAGTTGGCGAAGTTGCTGTTTTATAAGTTGTAGACTAGAGTAGATATCAAGGGTAGCTTTGGGTTGGTCGTAAAAGAACAAGCCTAGAAGGCGCCACACAGTCCAACATAGATTGAGGAATACAATTCCAAGGAGAGATCTGTTGAGATAATGGGAGGTTAAAAAGTCTTCTGGAAATGAAGGGCAATGAGTCAAGAGTAATATCAGCTATTTATCAGCACATCCTGGAGACTCTGGAAAGGACTGTTTCTGTAGAATGTAGAGGGTGAAATCCATATTGTAGTGGATCAATAATAGCTTGAGGTGAAAGTCAAGACAATGATGGTGAACGTCACATTTAAATAGCTTAGATGTGAAAGGGAGGAGATGGAGGGAAGGATGGTTAGAAGGGCAGATAAAGTCCGATGAAGGTTTTTTGAGGCGTGATGTAATCACAATTCAAAACATACAAAAACAGATCAAACAAAAATACATGTAAACATCATATAGAGAGAGCCTGAATCTTGAACAGCATATTTGAAGGCATCAGGAATGATTGCAGTGGAAAGTGATAGGCTGAGGATATGACAGATAGAAGGGATGACTGTAAGGGACACAGATTTGAGTACATGGGTGAGAATGGGTCAGAGAAACAAGTAGTTATTTGGAGGAGGAAAGCTGGTTTCCTCCTCTGTGATTTTAGAAAAGGAAGAAAGGGTGGTAGGGGTTGAAGGAGGAATATGAAAATGAAGCGAGGAAAGGGGAGAGATGGAGGTGACCTGGCTAACTCAAGATTAACATTGTAAACCTTGTCATGAAAGTACTTGGCCTAGTCTGGGCAGAAAGTTCAGTGTTGGCAAGTGCAATAGCAGACTGAAAGGAGGTCAGCAAGAATGTGAAATATATTGTCGACATGGAATTTTAGCCAAAGGTTCTCTGTAGAGTGTGCACAGGAACATATGCAGTGGATTTGGAGGTCAGCCATGGTTGGGGGTTTGGTGCATCTTACAGAATGGAAAATGGGAGGAGCGAGAGTTTTCACAGCAGAGGAGAGTATATGGTTAGAGGAAGAGACAACCTCACTATCAGACTTGGATAACATAGTGGATGAGAAGAGAGTTGAAAGAGCAACGGAGAGAGTGCAAGGGTCAGTGGCCTGGAGTTTCTTAAATGTGTTGGTAGGGCTGTATATCAATTAAAATGTTTGATTGCATGACTAACCGTGATTAAAATTTTTAATTGCATAAAGCGCCACCCTCACATTTCCTCCTGTACAGTGCAATATATAGATAACAGATGTAAATTCTCAAAACTGACACATTTCAATTACTAAACTAAAATTAAAATCATTTATCTCACCTTTTGTTGGTGATGTTATCTTTCTAATCATCTCTTTCTCTGTCTCTAGTTTTGTTCTTCTTGCTAACAGCACAGTTCTGTGCTCTCAACTCTGTTTCTAGGGCCTCCTTTCTATTCAGTATTTCTTTTTTTTCTCCTCTGTGAATTCAGTATTTCTTTTTTTCTCCTCTGTCACTTCCTGCCTCATATCCATTTTTCTTTCTCCTTCTGAAATCAATCTAGTTTCCACCTCTTCTCTTCTCTCCCCTTGCCCTCCTCTCCAAGGGCACCATCTCCTCCAGTTTATCTTCTCGCCCCTTGTTCTCCTCTCCAGGGGCACCATCTGTCTCCATTCCATGGGCCAACATTTCTTCCCTTTCGTCCCCTCCACTGTCACAATCTCTCTTCTTTGTTTTTTCCATCACCTTTTTCTGCACCTGTTCCTCTCAAACACCCCCCCCCCCCCTCCTCATCCGTATCTCTCTCTTTCTTTTGGTACCTCTTCCTGCACTCCTGAACCCTTCCCCCTCACCCCAGCGGTTCACATTTCTCCCGGCACCTTTTTCTGAACCCCCACAGTCTGCATATCTTTCCTTTCTCTTGGTACCTCAGACCTGCAGCACTGAAGGCATGCTGCTGCTCCTGTCCAAGCCTCTCTCTGTAACATCCTGCCCGGAATCAGGAAGACCTGTTAGAGGAAGTGGGATGCTACAGGGAGAGGCTTGGGAAAAAGCAGCATGCCTTCAACGCTGCAGTGGGTGAGAGAAGCAGCAGAAAATGTTTATACAATAGGGAGGAAAATTGAGCAATGCAGGATGAGGGTGAGATCTGTTAAACATTTAGGGCTTCTTTTACAAAGCCATGTTAGCAATTCCCAGGAGACAAATGAGAGGAAACCCAAAAGAATTGAATAGGCTTCCTCTCATTTGCCTCACAGGACTCATTAGCACGGCTTTGTAAAAGAAGCCCTTAATGTGTTAATCGTGTTAATGCGTTAAATGTACAGCCCTAGTTGTTGGTGATTGGACAAGACTGGGAGGAGGGTGATTTAAGTGTGAAAGTTATCAGAGAATGGTCAGCGAGAGGAAGAACTGAGGTGGAGAAGTTTGAGAGTGAGTAGTTGTTAAAGAAGACAAGATCGAGACAGTGGCCATGCTGGTGAGTAGGGATAGTGGAGCATAGCTAGAGATTGAATGAGGAGGTTAAAGCATGATACTTTGAGGCAAAAGAGACAGAGGGGTTATCAGCATAAATGTTAAAGTCCCCAAGAATTAGAGGAAAGATGGTTTGAAATAGAAGGAAATCCAGGAATCAAGGTTGGTGAAAAAGGAAGAGAGGGATTTGTCAGGGGATCTGTAAATGACAAGTACCAGTAGAGTAAGCAGCCTGATGCCCCCTGCCACTGCCAAGCAAGTGAGAAATATGGGTGAAAAGTTAATCCATGCATCTATGCACATACAATACAAAGATATGTGCAGACACACATACAGACCTACAGGTAAACATACAAAGGAGAAACACACACTATGTGCAAAACACAGACAAAACACACACACATGCATAGGCAACACAGATACAGAGATGTGTAAGCACATGCATGCAAAGGGGTTGGAAAGAGTTCTACAAGCAATGCTTTCCTCACTTGTTTTTTTATTGTCCTTAATTGCTATTTAAAATTGATTGCTTCCCGAAAAATTATAAAATAATGACTTAGTAGTATTTTTTTTAGCTATTCAATTTTATAAAGTATCCATTCAAGATAATACTTGAAGTTAAAAAATTAGTATTCAAAAGAATAACAATTGAAATAGAACAAAAAGGAAATTAACAATCTTATACTACCTATGTACCAACCAGTCCTCAATAAATGAGAAGGGTAAAAAGATCTAACAATATAAGAAATAAAGATCAGAGATTTAAAGGGGCATTTTGATATGACGTCTAAATCTAGTTTTGGACGTTTTGCAAAAAATGTTCAAAAATCCAGTAGCGAATATGACCATTTCCAAACCAGAAAGTCCAACTTTTATTTTCTGAAAATGTCCATTTTTGCATGAACAAAGTTGGCAATTCTTGTATGTAATTTGAGATTTTTCTCACTTAATAAAAATACTTTATAAAAAAAAAAATGTCCATTTGCTAAATTTTTTATCAATGCATCTCTTTTAGGACCATTTTTGTAAAAAATAAAAGTGCAAAGGGAAAAACACACACAAAATCAAGCCATTGGGATGTAGGAAGAGCCAGCATTCTTAGTAGACTGGGCACACAGACATCCCAGCAGAGCAGTGGGGCATGTTAGGCAGCGCTGCAGTGGACTTCACATTAAAGGTCCCAGGTACACATCTCACCGCTACTCCCTTATATTGTATAGGGAGCCCTCCAAAACCCACTACAAACCTACTGTACCCAACTGTACACCACTACAGTAGCCCTTATGGTTGCAGGTGTCGCCTGTTTATGAGTACAGTAGGTTTTTGGTAAATTTTGGATGGTTCACATTTTCTTCCACAAATGTAACAATTAGAGTGGGATATGGCCTGGGTTCCATTCTTTACAATGCACTGCACTGACCACTAGGCTACTCCAGGGATCTTTTTGCTGCTCTAATAGGACTGGCCATAACATCTGAAGCTCTTATAGAAGCCAACTGTTTCTTTCACACCTTTTGGAGGCCAATGACAACTTGGGTAGTAAGGGAAGAGAGAGGTCATACGTTAATCCCTCCAGTAGTCATCCCGTCATTTAGGGAACCTTTTTATGACTTAGATGTAATTGAAACAGGTCTAGACCAAAACATCTAACATTTATCCCTAGACTTTTTTTACTTTGTTCTATTAGGCAGAAAAATGTCCAAATTTGGGGAATATCCAAATCACACCCCCAACACACTCCCTTGTGATTTGGATGCACATCAGAGAAAAATGTCTCAAATCCAAGTTTTTCAATGAAAAGCATCCATATGCCACTTTCAGGCTCATTTTCGAAAGAGAAGGACGCCCATCTCTCGACATAAATCGAAGATGGACATCCTTCTCACAGGGTCGCCCAAATTGGTATAATTGAAAGTCGATTTTGGGCGTCCCCAACTGCTTTCTGTTGCAGGGACGACCAAAGTTCACGGGGACGATTTGGAGGTGTAGCAAAGGCGGGACTTGGGCATGCCTAACACATGGACGTCCTCGACCCATAATGGGGAAAAAAGGGCATCCCTGACTAGCACTTGGACGACTTTACCTGGTCCTGTTTTTTTTACGACCAAGGCACAAAAAGGTGCCCGAACTGACCAGATGATCACCGGAGAGAATCGGGTATAACCTCCTCTTACTCCCCCAGTGGTCACTAACCCCCCCACCCTCAAAAAAAAGCTTTAAAAATATTTTTTGCTTGGATGGGCAAGGGGGGTGAGTTACCCTTTAGTTAACAATTAATAAAAAAAATTGAAGTTTTCTTAGATTTCTATATGGATGTTGATATAGTGGGACAAAAGTGTTTAAGTTGATGGAATATGTCTGTATGAGTCAAGCTCTAGTATACTATCAGGCTTATTTTCAAAGCACTTTGGGAGGCTAAGTTCCATAGGTTTCTATGGAACTTTGGGAGGCTAAGTGCTTTGAAAATATGCCTCTATATGTATTGTTCAAGGTGATTATTGTTCTGTTATCAAAGAAAATAAAGACCATACAAATTAAAAAAGTATACTTTTTGCCAGCCTCTATGCCAGCCTCAAATGTCATACTCAGGTCCATGACAGCAGTATGCAGGTCCCTGGAGCAGTTTTAGTGGGAGCAGTGCACTTCAGGCAGGCGGACCCAGGCCCCCCCCCCCCCTCCCACCTGTTACACTTGTGGTGGTAAATGTGAACCCTCCAAAACCCACCAGAAACCCACTGTACTCACATCTAGGTGCCTCCCTTCACTCGTAAGGGCTATGGTAGTGGGTTTTGGGGGGCTCAGCACACAAGGTAAGGGAGCTATGCACCTTAGAGCAATTTATGAAGTCCACTGCAATGCCTCCTAGGGCGCCTGGTTGGTGTCCTGGCATGTCAGGGGGACCAGTGCACTACGAATGCTGGCTCTTCCCACGACCAAAGGGCTTGCATTTGGTCGTTTCTGAGATGGACGTCCCTGGTTTCTATTATCGCTAAAAATCAGAAATGACCAAGTCTAGGGACTACCATCTCTACGGACGACCTAAATTTCAGGATTTGGGCGTCCCCGACCGTATTATCGAAACGAAAGATGGACATCCATCTTGTTTTGTTAATATGGGTTTCCCCGCCCCACCATCGGGAAATTTTGCGAGGACGTCCTCAGCAAAATTTGGACGTCCCTTTCGATTATGCCCCTCTTTGTCATTTTTGAGACTTTTTTCTCATTTGAAAATGAGCCCCTATGTATAGTATACAAAGATGGATGCAAAACTTACATTAACGGTCACACACAAGGCTTTCTTCTACAGCTTGTCCCTCGGCTACTGTTTTATTCTCCGAGGACAAGCAAGCTGCTTGTTCTCATGAATGAGTGACGTCCACGGCAGCCCCGAGGAACAGAAATCTTCCTAGCAATAAAAGTTTGCTAGAGCCTTAGAGCACGCGTGGCCATCTTCCCGCCCGTCGCGCTCCGTGTGTCCCTGAAAAGAGCCTTCGTTTTCGTGGTTTTTTCCGCTTTTTTTTTCATTTTTCGCTCTGGTTGAGCTGTTTTCTTTAACAAAAAGAAATCCTTTATTTCTTAGGTTTTGTCCCCTCTTGTTTCTTTTCGTTTCCGTTGCGGCCCTCTTTAGGCCGCACATACGCGTTTCTCATTTTTGTGCCCTTCTTTTTGGCACCATCGAGAACTTTGACTTCGCTGCCGCTATTTTTCTGTCCATGACATCGAGGATTCCCAGTGGCTTCAAGAAGTGCGCTCGATGCAACCGGGCAATCTCAGGTACCGACCCCCACTTGTGGTGTATTCAGTGCCTTGGGCCTGACCATCGCCCAGATGCGTGTAAGTTGTGTCTTAGCCTTAAAAAGCGGACACAGGCGTTGAGACAAGCTCAGCGGGGACCGTCTGTTTGGAGCTTTGCGGACTTCGGCGTCGACATCGGTACCAAGGTCGGCGGTGTCGATGTCGGCACCGGAGATGACATCGGGAGCGCAGGTAATGGCTGTCCGGAGACCACCACACGCTGGGAGCAGTGAGCCATCGAGTGGGTCTTCACCTGCCTTGAAGACTCCTGCTGTGCAGGCCCAACGGGACCGACCATTTTCGGACCTGACCCCGAGGAGGCGTGTGGGTTCCACGTCCTCCTCGGTATCGAGGAGTACCGATGCCGTGCCTCGAGCGAAAGCTAAGAAGCATCGCCATTGGTCTCCTTCTAGACATGGTACCGGGAGCTCCGGGGCGTCGAAGAATTCGGCACCCGTGAAGTGTTGATTCCAGGAGGACCGCTCACCCTCCATTCAAGAGGTGTCAGTAAGTCGGTCCTCGAACAGCCCGGTACTGCCTCCTCGCCCTTTGCAGATTCTGCCTCCGACTCCTGCACCAGCCCCACAGCCTTTCCCGGTAGAGACTCTGGACGAGCGCATCCGAGCCATTCTCCAAGGACTTCTGGAAGGGCTGCTGCGTCAGTCTGTTCCGGTAATGGGAGTGCTTGTGCCCTCAGTACCGTTGATGGAAGCGGCAGCCTGCTCTGTGCCTGTGGTGCGGTCCCCGACACCGGTACCGCTTGCGATATCAGCCTCGGCTGCCACCCAGGTCGACTCCCTGTCGACATCGCTGGAGGGAGCTTCATCACCGCCGGCATGAGAGTTGGCATCAACATCGAGGGCGGGGTTCCTCGGCGTCGAGATGGGCCCGGTTTTGGACTGCAGACAGAGAACGCTTGTCCGACACCGACGAGGATGCCTTGTGGGAGGAAGAGGAGGATTCCAGATATTTCTCTTCTGAGGAGTCTTGTGGTCTTCCCTCTGATTCTACTCCTTCACCAGAAAGAAAGCTTTCTCCCCCAGAGAGTCTTTCTTTCTCTTCATTTGTCCGGGAAATGTCTGTGGGAATTCCTTTCCCTGTGGTGTCTGTGGATGAGCCCAGGACTGAGATGCTCGAGGTCCTTGACTATCCTTCGCCATCTAAGGAGTCATCCACTGTCCCTTTGCATAATGTCTTTAAGGAGACGTTGCTTAGGAACTGGATGAAACCACTAACTAATCCCATCATTCCCAAAACAGCTGAGTCCCAATATCAGATTTGCGGAGAACCTGAGTTGATGAGGACGCAGTTGCCTCACGATTCTATGGTTGTGGATTCCGCTCTCAAGAGAGCAAAGAGTTCTAGAGATTTTGCCTCGGTGCCTCCGGGATGTGAATCTAGAACCCTGGACTATTTTGGGAGGAAGGCCTATCAGTCCTCTATGCTCGTGTCCAAAATTGTCTTACCAGCTCTACACGAGCATCCACATGCGGAACAATGTGAAGCAACTGGCGGACTTGGTGGACAAGCTCCCTGTGGAGCACGCCAGGCCTTTTCAGGAGGTGGTCAGGCAGCTGAAGGAGTGTCGCAAATTCCTGTCCAGGAGTGCTTACGACACTTTTGTTGTTGCATCCAGATCCGCTGCTCAAGGTATAGTGATGTGCAGACTCTCATGGCTGCGCGCCTCTGACCTGGACAATCGAACCCAGCAGCGGCTTGCGGATGTTCTTTGCTGGGGGGGGGGGGGATAATATTTTTGGCGAGAAAGTCGAGCAGGTGGTAGAGCAGCTCCACCAGCGGGAAACCGCCCTCGACAAGCTCTCCCACCGGGCGCCTTCAGCATCTACCTCAAGACGTAGACGGTTTTTCCGGGGACGGAGGACTGCTCCTTATGCTTACAATAAGCGTAGGTACAGTCCACCTTCCCGACAGCCTTCTCAGGCTCAGCCCCAGCACGCTCGTTCGCATCAACAGTGTGCGCCCAGACAGGCCCCTGCAGCTCCCCAGCAGAAGCACGGGACGGGCTTTTGACTGGCTCCAGTACCTGTGCTGGACGATCTACCGGTCGGGAGGAGGTTAAATTTTTTTCACCAAAGGTGGCCTCTCATAACCTCTGATCGGTGGGTTCTTCAAATAGTTCTGTTATGGTACTCCCTCAATTTGGTCTCCAGACCTCCAAATTGCCCACCGGACGCTCAATCCTTCAGCTTCCATCACAGGCAGGTACTTGCAGAGGAGCTCTCCGCCCTTCCCAGCGCCAATGCGGTCGAGTCCGTTCCACCCGGGCAAGAATGGCTGGGATTCTATTCTAGGTACCTCCTTGTGCAAAAGAAAACGGGGGGATGCATTCCATCCTAGACTTAAGGGCCCTGAACAAATTTCTGGTTCGAGAAAAGTTTAGGATGGTTTCCCTGGGCACCCTTCTTCCCATGATTCAGGAAAACGATTGGCTGTGCTCTCTGGACTTAAAGGATGCTTATACACACATCCCGATACTTCCCGCTCACAGGAAGTATCTTCGATTCCGTCTGGGAACACAGCACTTCCAGTATTGTTTGCTGCCCTTTGGTCTCGCGTCTGCGCCCAGGGTGTTTACAGAATGTCTGGCGGTGGTTGCAGCGTCAGTACACAGACTGGGGGTGCATGTGTTCCCATATCTCGATGATTGGCTGGTAAAGAACACCTCCGAGACAGGAGCTCTACAGTCCATGCAGATGACTGTTCAACTCCTGGAGCTACTAGGGTTTGTTCTAAATTATCGTCCCATCTTTTTCCAGTTTAAAAACTAGAATTCATAGGAGCTCTGCTGGACTCACAGGCGGCTCATGCCTATCTTCCCGAGGCGAGGGCAGACAACCTTCTGTCTCTTGTTTCCATGGCCAGAGCATCTCAACAAATCACAGCTCGGCAGATATTGAGGCTTCTAGGCCATATGGCCTCCACAGTTCCTGTAACTCCCATGGCTCGTCTTCATATGAGATCGGCTCAATGGACCCTAGCTTCCCAGTGGTGTCAAGCTGCAGGGAACCTAGAGGATGTGATCCAGCTGTCCACCGACTTTCACAATTCCCTTCGGTGGTGGACGATTCGATCCAATTTGATCTTGGAACGTCCTTTTCAAATTCCTCAGCCACAAAAAGTGCTGACAACGGATACATCCCTCCTGGGGTGGGGAGTACATGTAGATGGGCTTCACACCCAGGGAGCTTGGTCCCTCCAGGAATCGGGGTCTTCAGATCAATCTTCTGGAGTTGCGAGCGGTCTGGAACGCTCTAAAGGCTTTCAGAGATCGGCTGTCCAATCAAAATATTCAAATTTGAGCAGACAATCAGGTTGCGATGTACTGCATCAACAAGCAGGGGGGCACCGGATCTTGCCCCCTGTGTCGGGAAGCAGTCCAGATGTGGCTTTGGGCTCGCCGTCACGGCATGTTTCTCCAAGCCACGTATCTGGCAGGTGTAAACAACAGTCTGGCCGACTGAGCAGGATAATGCAACCTCACGAGTGGTCGCTCAACTCGGGCGTAGTCCACAAGATCTTCCGAGTGTGGGGCACCCCCTCAGTGGATCTTTTTGCCACTCAGATCAATCACAAGGTCCCTCAGTTCTGCTCCAGGCTTCAGGCCCCCGACACACTAGCATCAGATGCCTTTCTCCTACATTAGGGGACAGGCCTTCTGTATGCTTATCCTCCCATAGTAGGGAAGACTTTGCTAAAACTCAAGCAAGATCATGGAACCGTGATCCTGATTGCACCCTTCTGGCCGCATCAGATCTGGTTCCCTCTTCTTCTGGAGTTGTCCTTCGAGGAACCGTGGAGATTGGAGTGTTTTCCAACTCTCAGAACGAGGGGTGACTTCTACATCCCAACCTCCAGTCTCTGGCTCTCACGGCCTGGATGTTGAGACCTTAGAATTTGCCTCCTTGGGTCTTTCTGAGGGTGTCTCCCGAGTCTTGCTTGCTTCCAGGAAAGATTCCACGAAGAGGAGTTACTCTTTTAAATGGAGGAGGTTTGCCGTCTGGTGTGACAGCAAGGCCCTAGATCCTCACTCTTGTCCTACACAGACCCTGCTTGAATACCTTCTACACTTGTCAGAGTCTGGTCTTAAGACCAACTCTGTAAGAGTTCATCTTAGTGCTATTAGTGCTTTTCATTATCATGTAGAGGGTAAGCCTATCTCTGGACAGCCTTTAGTTGTTCGCTTCATGAGAGGTTTGCTTTTGTCAAAGCCCCCTGTCAAACCTCCACCAGTGTCATGGGATCTCAATGTCGTTCTCACCCAGCTGATGAAACCTCTTTTTGAGCCACTGAATTCCTACCATATGAAGTACTTGACCTGGAAGGTTATTTTCTTGGTGGCAGTTACTTCAACTCGTAGAGTCAGTGAGCTTCAAGCCTTGGTAGCCCATGCTCCCTATACTAAATTTCATCATAACAGAGTAGTCCTCCGCACACACCCTAAGTTCTTGCCGAAGGTGGTGTCGGAGTTCCATCTGAACCAGTCAATTGCCTTGCCAACATTTTTTCCTCGTCCTCATACCCGCCCTGCTGAACGTCAGTTGCACACATTGGACTACAAGAGAGCATTGGCCTTCTATGTGGAGCGGACAAGCCCCTTCAGACTGTCCGCTCAAATGTTTGTTTCTTTTGATCCCAACAGAAGGGGAGTTGCTGTCGGGAAATGCACTATCTCTAATTGGCTAGCAGATTGCATTTCCTTCACTTATGCCCAGGCTGGGCTGATTCTTGAGGGTCATGTCACGGCTCATAGTGTTCGAGCCAAGGCAGCGTCAGTGGCCCACTTGTAGTCGGCCTCCATTGAAGAGATTTGTAAGGCTGCGACTTGGTCATCAATCCACACATTCACATCTCACTACTGCCTTCAGCAGGATACCCGACGCGACAGACGGTTTGGGCAGTCGGTGCTGCAGAATCTGTTTGGGGTTTAGAATCCAACTCCACGCCCCTGGGCCCATTTTTGTTCTGTTCCAGGCTGCACTCTCAGTTAGATGTTTCTTCGTAGGTCAATCCTTGTTATGTCCTCGCCGTTGCGAGGCCCAATTGACCTTTCTTTGTTGTTTTGAGTGAGCCTGGGGGCTAGGGATACCCCAGTCGTGAGAACAAGCAGCCTGCTTGTCCTCGGAGAAAATGAAGATACATACCTGTAGCAGGTATTCTCCGAGGACAGCAGGCTGATTGTTCTCACATACCTGCCCGCCTCCCCTTTGGAGTTATCGAACTGATCGGGACTCTCGCGCGACAGGCGGGAAGATGGCTGCGCATGCGCAGTGCATACACCCACGCGCGCTCGAAGGCTCTAGCAAACTTTTGTTGCTAGGAAGATTTCCGTTCCTCAGGGCTGCTGTGGACGTCACTCAGTTGTGAGAACAATCAGCCTGCTGTCCTCGGAGAATACCTGCTACAGGTATGTACCTTCATTTTACTCAGGTGCATTACTAATTGAGAAGGTTCAAAGAAAATAAAAGTTTCATTTTTATATTTCATTACGATTACTTAATAATATTTTGATGAGATGCAAGCTATTGCTAATTGCCATGTTGTCTTTATGGTCAAGTAACTTTCTTTTGTGGTACCTTTTTTTTTGTTTGTTTGTTTTTAAATATGGATTATTCCGGTCCTGGTTAAATTCCAAACTAGCCTTTTGAGTTATTAATGTGTACTACTACTACTTTACTCCATGCCACCACCAGTAACTAGGTCCTATTGCATAAAATTGAATCTTTGATAAACTAGCACATGTTAACTGCATTACTGCATGCTAATACAATAGTACATCACTCTTTGGACAAATCATGCAGCCTGGCTTGCCTTAATGCTGTCTTGTAATTTATTTAGAAAAACCTTGACGTTTCTCTGTACTACAAGAGGATGTTAATATAAGTAGGGTGTTTTCATCCCTTTATTTATTAAAACATGATTAATCTTTTTTAAAATGGTTCAATAAAAACATACTTGGAAAATATTTTATCCTATTTACAAACATGTCTTTGATCTTAGAGGAGGAGCCACCTTATGGTGGAGGAACAAGATCACCCTTTCGAACAATCACAGGTGTAAACACAAGGGAGTAGGATATATGATGGCACTTCCAACCACAAAAAACAGGAGGCTTGAGTCTAAACCAAGGAGTTTATTGTATCAATTGCACCACTAAGACTCAACGCGGTGCTGTGTTTCGTTTCCTCCTGCATGAGGAGTCTGTGGATTTGCAGCCAAATAAAACAAGAGTAAGTTAATACTTTCTTCATAGCTAAAAGATATGTTTATACCTTAAGCCAACTGGGCAGGGGGAGAGAGAGGGAGGTGGATAATGGAGACATACGATTCAATTTCTTGTTGATGTAGTCTTCCTTAAGCAGTTCTTTGAAGCATTGTTGTTCACGATTGGTGCAATTCTAAATTTGTAATTCTAATAAAAATGATTGAAACATACCTTAAAATAAGGAATGCACTTGTGCAGTGAAGTGCATTCATTATTTTAAGGTATAAACATTTCTTTTAGCTCTGAAGAAAGTATTAGCTTACCCTTGTTTTATTTGGCTGCAAATCCACACACTCCTGATGCAGGCGGAAATGCAAAAAACACGGCACCATATCAAGTCTTAGTGGTGCAATTGATACAATAAACTCCTTGGTTTGGACTGAAGCCTCCTGTTTTTTGTGGTTGGAAGTGCCACCATACACCATACTCCCTTATGTTTACCTTTGATCTTAATTAACCAGAAGTTAAATACTGTCAGGCCAATGCAGTGTGTAGCATTTTCCATATCACCCTTTTGTCATTAGTGGAAGGGTTTATGTAAGTGAGAATTGTATTTTCTATGTATTCTGTTGTCAAAGACTGCTAGAACTGAAAGTGAATCACTTATGAAAGTGTAGTATCTATACTTAAGTTGTTAACTCTTTTAAACACTGTCTTTCCGATACTGTTAAACATTTTGGAAACTTGATTGTCCTTGGTAATTTTAACATTCATTTCCTTACTCCTTCCCAGTTGATTGACAAACTCTTACTCTCGCTCCTTTTTTTCTGTGAACTGGGTTTAGCCATACACGTTCCCTTTCCCATGCATAAGGTGGGCCTTAAATCCCCTTTCTCTAATTTTCCCCGTCCCTGGATGGACCACTTCTTAGCTCATTGATTTTTGTCCCTCCATTCCTCTTCTGCTTCTGCTACGACATTACCCCTAGTCTCTTACTCCTGTTTCTCTGCAGTGGATCCTTCTTCCTTCGCTCTTCTTTTCCTTCTTTCCCCCTGACTTTATTTCTAAACCGCTCTCTGAACAGTCGTCTCTTTGGAATTCCTTTCTTAGCAGGGCAGTTGCTACCGAAGTTCCTCTCTGCGCTTTTGGACTGTTGGCCCCTCTCGTAAGCCCTGGTATCAAGCAGACTTCACATCTCTTAAACGCCAACTGTAGCAGGTATTCTCCGAGGACAGCAGGCTGATTGTTCTCACATACCTGTCCGCCTCCCCTTTGGCACTGGCACAGTTCTAGATCTCTGATTGGCAGCGTTATCTGTTGTTGCTTCAGTTCTATCGTGGTCAACTTTGTTCTGCCTGTCAACGCTATTGCACCTCTTATCTCTCTGCACTCAAATCAGCTTCAGATGCTATTTGACGTGGTTTCTCAACTCTCTTCTATTGGTCCACTTTTCTCTTATCTAGACAAACTCTCTGCTGGTGACTTAGCCACCTCTTTTTCCCATAAGATTTTCATGCATACTGCTTCTTTCCCTCCTTTTCTCCCCTCCTCTCCCCTCCCCCTCCATAACCCCACTGTTTCTTCAACCTCCTCTTCCCCCCATCCCTCCCTCTTTGCCCACATTCCTGGTCCAATTTTAACCTTCCATCCTTTATCTAGTTTGAAAGGTATTTCACTTCATGCCATAAAACCCACCTGTCTGTTGGATCCTGTACCGTCCACTTGGATTAATATCAACGCCCATGGTCTTCTGCCCCTGGCCTTTTTTATGATTACCAAAAGTCTTGCAACTGGCAAAGTTTCTACTCCTTGGAAAACTGCTGTGATTAGACCTATTAGAAAGAAACCTTCTCTTGACTCCACCATCCCCTCACTATAAACCAATTTCCAACTTGCCGTTTCTTTCAAAACTAACAGAAAAAATTGTCCTGGATCAACTCTCCCAGCACGATGAATCAACATACCTTCATCATCCATTCCAGTCTGGTTTCCAGACTGTTAGCTCCACTAAAATCATTATCACCCCCCCCCCCCCCCCCTCCTTAATGATTTTCACACTGCTTTGGATTATGGTAAGATCTCTATTCTCATCTCCCTTGACCTTAGCGCTGCATTCGACCTAGTTCATCACTTCTGTCTCCTTTCCTGCCTTTCTTCTGCAGGTATTTCTGGCACGGCTCTTAATTGCTTTTCTTACTACCTTAGTAATTGATTCTTTTTTGACTCTTTCCCTCTTTCCTATGGTGTCCCTCAGGTCTCCTTGCTTTCTCCTATGTTGTTCAATATTTTTTGTAGCCCCCCTTGCTACTTTGATTCAGACTTTCTCTATCAGATTTTGTATATATACTGATGATATCCTTCTGGTTTCACACACTTATCCAACACATCCAGACCTTTCATTTCTCCAAACTTGCTTGGATGCTGTCTCTGCTTATCGTCTAGCCATCTAATTCTGAACTCTGATAAATCTGTTGCACTTTGTGTCACTGGCATGTCCTCATTTCCCACCCTTGTGCTTTCCCTTTCTGGAACTCCTCATGGATTGGTTGACTCTTTAAAATATCTCTGAGTCACTTTTGACCCTCAACTCTCCTTTGACCCTCACATTTCTGCCACTTTGAAGTCCTGTAGTTACCTCGATGATTCCTCCTGTACTATGCTCCTATCCTCGTTAGCCCTTTCCTTACTTGAATATTGCAACATGATTCTGGTCGTCCCAAGGTTTCTCACTCTCAGTACCATACAGTCCAAAACACTATTTGTCTTCTCAGTCATGCCCACCACTCTGACCATATCTCTCCCCTTCTTGCTAACCATCATTGGTTTCCTATCTTCTTTAGGCTCCAATTTAAATTACTTATGCTGGCTTTCAAGGCTCTTCATTTTGGTACCCCCTGATTTCTCCGGATCCTTATTTTCCCTTATACTCCCTCCTGTTCCCTCCATTTGTCTTCTACCTCCACTTGTCTGTTCCCCCAGTCCAACTCTCCTGACTTGAATCTACCCTTCACTCTGCCTTGTTTTGTTTGGAATGCTCTTCCCCTATCCTTAGGTTCTGAACAGTCCCTATGCCAATTTAAGGCCTTATTAAAAACCCACTTGTCAGTACTTAGAGATCTTGGAGTCTATAATTGTTTTTTTCCCTTCTTTCTCCCATTTCCTATCCTTTCCTTTATATTTTGTAGTTCCTTTCCTACTTTCTGGGTTGCTTTTTGTGATTGTTCACCGCTCTGTTGTATTTTGAAGGGCGGTATATCAAGACTCATTAATCTAAACTAAACTACTATCAAATGACTTCTTGACACCTAGAACATCCAATCCTGGTTTTAACCCCTTCCATTCATTTGCTGCTGCTGCTTTTCCTACAAAGAGTGGGGCTAAGCATTGTAAATGTTTTGTGCCCAGTGCAATGCTAAAATTGTACAGCACCATCCTCCTTCTTCTTCTTTTTTTGAAAACCATGATAAATATTCAGTACACCATACATTGGAGGTGCATCTGTTATACTGTGTATATAATTTGCGTGTTCCCCCACCTCACTGTTTACTATTATAAATATACACATAAAGTAAAACCAAGATTTGTTCAGTTTGTGTAAGTTGACATGTAGTCATCTGGTAAAACCTATTCAACCCTACTTGATAAATAATTTAAGAATTTTTTTTTAGTCCTTGTTATTGCCAGTTCATTTAGAATCCATTAAGACAACAAACCTCAGTCAACTAAGAAGCTTACCAACTCTATTGGAACTTAAAGAGGTTTTAAAACTCACTCCAGAAAATGTATTGGACTATTGCACAGAAGCTCAAATAATCACAGAAGGTAAGAAATGTTTTTTATGTATTTGTGAGAGAAGCTTTTTCATCTTTAGCATAGCCTGTAAAAATGAGTTTCGATTTAATAAAAATTCTTCATACTTAAACAAGGCCCATATTTCTATTTGGTTCAAGTTGTAGTCAAATGTAGACTTATTTAAATCTGAAATCAATAGCAGGCCTGTTAAAAAAAGCAGTACGTTAAAACTTGCTTTTAAAAATAAGCTTTCCAATCTATTCTTAAATCTTGATGTAATGCAGGTAACTTATATTACCATCAATCAGATTTAGGTATGGAGAACATGGCAGTGCTAACCATGGCCATGTTAAAGGCAGAGTGAGCATAGTAACACTGCTACGTTAAGGAAATTCAGGTTTCCCCATGCTGACTGGTCCAAAGTGAAAAGCTCTTTCATACAGAAAATCTCCTTCTTTATTCCATGAAGCACCAAAGTCCTTCTAGGCCTTCCAGGTCTGGAAAATGGCTTTAGAATCTTCATTGGGAAGAAATAACTGGTTTCCTTCCTGTTGATACTGGCACTTGATTCAAAATGCATAACTGTGACCCTACACAGATACCAAAGTTCATGCATTGCACTTCAGGATGTGAGATGGAAGGAAAATATATGGGATCAGGGAGAAGGTGAGACCCTAGAGGCCCCATGTTTTGTTTTAAGGGAGGACGCCTGAATTTAAACAGCTTAATTGTTGAGCCTGTTTTATAGACTTTTCTGCCATTGTGTGTCTACAGAAAAAAAAAAAACTTACCCCCCCCCCCCCCCCCCCCTATTTACTAAGCCGTGCAATCAGCTGCTGTATTTTGGGCAGTCTGAAGTTTTTTTTTAGGATATTGGTCTTGCAGCCTAAGAAAATACTATTACAGTAGTCAACATGGGTAAGTACTGTGGATTGCACCAAGTTCCAGAATGTTTTCAGGGGGAGATATGGTTTTACATGTTTCAGTATCCACATCGTATTGAACATTTTCTTTGTAGTGGATTTTGCATGACTTATGGTTGTCTAATGTCACTCCAAGGATTTTTAGGTTGTCAGATATGGGGATTGTGATGTCGAAGATGTTAAGATTAGTAGGGAGGAGCGCGGAGTGTTGGGAAGAGAGGATTAGGCATTGTGTTTTTTCTTTGTTCATTTTCATCTTAAAGGCGTTGGCCCAAGAGGTTAATATGTTCATGGCCAAGGATATTTTGTCGGAGATTTCTGTTAGATTAGACTTGAAGGGAATAAATATGGTGACGTCGTCGGCGTATATGAAAGGGTTGAGACCGTTCCTGAATAGAGCTTTGGCTAGGGGGATCATCATAAGATTGAATAGGGGGAAGTCTTCAGGACCGGGGGCGTGACAAGATGGCGATCTAACACGCACACTAACGCTCGCGCTGCTTCTGGATGTTTGGTTGCTGAAATCATTGTTTCCTGAGATGCCACACACGAAAAGAAAGGGGGTAACGAAAGGCCAACTGCCGGGCGGCCAGAACCTCCTCTCCAGTGCAGCAAACTTTAGAGCGCTACATGGTGACTCAACCTTGTGGGACCGGAGGAGCGGGACCCGCATTGGACGCCGACGCGGAAGTATTGGCGATCCAGGGTCTAGATATCACGCTGTTGCCCCCCGGGTGTTATTCCACCTCCATGCCCTGCCAAATCAAAGAGAGAGCATGGAGGGTTAGACGAGACGGAAGGCGCCAACGGAAACCCTCAGCCTGGCAGTGCATCCCTTGATTTTGGTAAAGAGAAAAACGTGGAAGAAGCTTTTCCTAAGGAAATAACTTTGGTTTCAATATGGAAGGTCCTTCAAGATTTAAAAACTACTGTTGATAAATCTGCACAAGAGACCACTTCAATAGTTAATCAGATGACTTTATTAATGGATTCCTTGGAAAAGGTACATTCTGAGACTTTGGAAAAAATTTCATTGAATCAGGAGGAGATTAAATTGGTAAAAAAATGCAACGAACTCTTTGGTAAAAGATAAACTTCTGAGTCATAAAAAAATAGAAAATCTAGAAAATTACAATAGAAGACTTACTTTGAGGCTACTGAATTTCCCAATAGTTCCAGGAATAACAGCAACAGATTTATTTAAAAAATACCTAATGGAGAATCTAGGTATATCTCCACAAGCTATTCCTCCTTGCAATAAAGTTTATTATTTGCCGTTAACCTAAAAAAAAAGTGGTTCCTGGACAAGTGGGAAATGAAAATAGATCTTCAAAATTTAACAGCAATTTTAGAAGAATCGATTACTGAAGTGGAGACACGTTGAACATTAATTGTTTCCTTAATATTTGACCAAGATCTTAGTTCCTTGATGAGACTCTATTTTAAGAACTCAATGAAACCATTCTATGGTAAAAAAAAAAAATATGGATCTACCCTGATGTTACTAGAGCTACGCAGGAGAGGAGAAGGCAGTTTTTGTTGTTGAGGGACAAAGTGAGAGAGATGGGTGCAACATTTCTATTAGCCTATCCCTGTAAATGTGTTGTTAAATATCTGGGTAATAAGTATATTTTCTATGATCCTAATCAGTTGCAGATTTTCGTAGATAGGAAAAGCTTGAATAAGGAATAATGGTATAAAGATATAACAATGTAATATCAGATGTTAAGCCACTATAATGGACATATTTTTTAGTGTCCTTTGAGGATTTCCTTTTTATTTTTCTTTATTTCTAATCACTCCCCCCTTTTCTGTACATATATTGTGGTCTGAGAAAGAGAGCTATTGTTACCTTTTTGGAGCCGAATTAGGTTCAGGATTGCTTTATGTTGATTTCTCTCTGTGTTTCAATACGTGTGTTCTTTATTGCAACTTGTATAGATGATTAAAGTTAATAATAAGAAAAAAAGAAGATTGAAGAGGACCGGGGATAAAGGGGATCCTTGAGGTACACCGCAGTTTGGTGACCAGGGAGATGAAATAGTTGAGGTTGATTTAACTTGGTAAGATCTTGAGGTGATGAAGCCTTTTAGCCAGTTAATGATATTTCCGCCGATCCCAAGTTTATCCAGTAGTTTGGTTAGAATATTATGATTTACCATGTCAAATGCACTGGATAAATCGAATTGTAGAAGGAGGA
Source organism: Microcaecilia unicolor (assembly GCF_901765095.1). Classification (NCBI taxonomy): domain Eukaryota; kingdom Metazoa; phylum Chordata; class Amphibia; order Gymnophiona; family Siphonopidae; genus Microcaecilia; species Microcaecilia unicolor. Next base: position 228,698,471 of record NC_044032.1, on the reverse strand, counting down.
TGTTGTTTCCAAATGAGATTTCCTGTTTGAATTTTAATATTAGAGTGAGTAGGACGGTTTCTGTACTTTGGGCTGGACGGAAACCTGATTGCGATTCATGTAGAATGGAGAATTTAGAATGTTGAATGGAGGTTAGCTAGTGTACTGCGGAAGATACTTTGTCCCATCATTGATAGATGGACACATCTCTGCTAAATATTCCTTACAAATTTCAAATTACATGTAGTGACTTGTGTGTTATGCTGCTTTTGCATTAGCAAACTGAATGATTCCAAACTGTACCAGCTCTTATACTGGTGACTTCACTGGGAGATTCAATTTCGCTATCCTCCATCTGTTGATAGGGGGACACATAACCTGTTGCTTAGGACTGGCCTAGCAGAATTCAAGCAAAGGACGTTAACGTGCATGAATAAATTTCACCTTCTATCCATAAAAGGGTGAATGTAACTTTTCTATGTTTTATGTAATCCACTTAATGGTATTTATATATGTAAATATTAATCTTTCAGATATCCTATCAAACTTCTCATTTTTTTTTAATTCTCCAAGCTGTGCCTGAAAAATGCAAGAATCCAAAAACTTATTTGTAATAGTATCAGGTATCAACAACAACAAATCCTGTGAATATTTTTCCACAAAATCTTTAATAGCCATATATATATTAGAGCTGTACCGAATATTCACATTTGATTCAATTTGGCCTCAGATACATTATTTGTATTCAGCTGAATAGGGATTTAAATTCGAAAACAAATAATCCAGGGCTTTACTATGTTAATTCTACTGAAAATTTAGTGCCTTGTTTACTAAGCTGTTCTGTAGGCGCCCTATCGTTTTTAGTGCGAGCTAAAAACGCTAGCACACCTTAGTAGACAGGGCCCTAAATCTCTGATTTCACTTTGTTGTATTATTTGTTATGTTTCCCATTATCCGTATTCGGCTGAATAATAGTTTTCATTATTTGTATTTGGAAAGAGAGAGAGATTGACTGGCAATACTTTAGCAATATGGTCATATGTAATGTGGCTCTAATAATGCCTTTTTGAATGTTTGAAACATTAAACCAATCAATATTTCTTTGAAATTCAAAAGTAATGAAAGAAATGTAAACGATATTGTATCATCTTGGCTTTCATTGTAAAGTGGATAGATTGAAACCTTGTCATTTTTCTTGTGGCTATTATATAGCATGTGCATACATGGTTGAGACAGATACTGTAAATCATCCCCTTCATTCTTTGCAACAAAAATTGTAGTATCATAGAACTTGTGAGTCATCCCAGGTCATGTCTCTGATATTTAAATTCCACAGCTTAAAGGCCAGCAGCAGCATCTAAAGATAAATCCAGATTTCAGTGCTAACCACTATTTGGATAGTTGCACTGAAAATCTGGGTATAGAGATGCCCAGCATCATTACCTGGGTATGGCCATATTTAGTGCCTTTGTGCTGTCCTTCAGGAACGGGATAGTTACCAGGTACCATTGCTGAATATGGTCAGTGCCCAGAAAAGATCTTCCCCCCCCCCCCCCCCCCCCCAGGTTGCTTCAGCAGTACTCAGTTCTGAGGCGATATTGCTCCTGTGAGTGGGACTATTCTGGGTGGGAGGCAGCTCCTACCTAGGTAACCCCTGCTGAATATCAGGCCCTAAGTGTTGATCTTTTATTAAAAGCTATTTTATTCAACAGAATAATCTTTTGATAGGCCTGTAGCTGGTGATTGCATTTTGGGAAGTTTCACACATGTAAATGTGGTACTGATTTTCAGCTGGATTTGTGCAGAAGCTTAGTCGGTGTTGGGAGGTGGGGATAGTGCTGGGCAGACTTATACGGTCTGTGCCAGGGCTGGAGGTTGGGAGGCGGGGATAGTGCTGGGCAGACTTATACGGTCTGTGCCCTGAAAAAGACAGGTACAAATCAAGGTAAGGTATACACAAAAAATGGCACATGTGAGTTTATCTTGTTGGGCAGACTGGGTGGACCGTGCAGGTCTTTTTCTGCCGTCATTTACTATGTTACTTGAATGAGAGACTTTCTTGTTCACTTTTTGCAAAGTTTGTTTTTGTATGATGGTTAGAATTTACTAATTAAGGTATATTGTTATAACATAGTCTGCTTTCAGAAATGTAGTGACATTTCTTTGTGAACATGTGAAAGTGTTTGTTACAGCACATCCAAAATCTTTCTGTGTTTCAAATTATCTTAGAGCTTGGTGTTTGAAGATTTCTCTTCTGTTTTGCTTTGTCTTGGCTATATACCAAGGGAGGTCATTTGTTTTTATCATTATGCTTCTGTGATGTTCAGCTGTGCAGTCATAGTGGAGCAAGGTACAGCTGCACATCTTGTAGTTTCTCTCCCTTTCTTGGCTCCTTTGTATAGTACATAGCAAGTTGTGGAGGGGAAGGCAGAACCTAGAAAGTAGTCTAGCCATTACAGCTGGAAAGGGATGGGATCCATCAAACCAGCACTATATCGGGCTCATCAAAAGAGAAGAGGCTTCCTCTTCTCCGTTCCTGAGTGGTGAACAGCTTTTCTCCCACCCAGCCTGGCATCTAATGAAGTAGGGAAAGGGAGGTTATCACAGCTCAGAAGGTCACCCAGCAGATAATCAGGAGTGGAAAGAGTCTTGTCAGTCTTTTTGTGGCCCTGACCTCATGATAGTGGCAAAATAAAATTGTGTGATTGTCCAGAGGTCATGATCGTAAATGTGGGTTTTGTGACTCTTGGGGTCCCAACCCACAGTTTTGGAAGCTCTGGTATAGACCTTGAGCTGCAACAAGCTATGAAGAAATAACTGGGACAAACATGGTTTTGTATTGCCACATGCAAGAGCACTCTGTGAATCTTGGGGTATGTTATACCTCCCTAAGTGAGTTGTTGCTAACCATTATAGGGCTGCAGGTGGCAGCTGGGCTATGTAGTTCCAAAGAATGATGTTAATGACTATAACTATGACTGGTTTTCCAATAATACTCCTGGGTGAATTCTGCACAATTGTGGAGAGCAGAATTTGCGCAGAGTTCCCCACCCCCTCAGAGGAGGAGGAGGAGTTGACCCGATGTGCATTGATTCACTTCCTGCTTCTCTTACTGTGTGATATCTGCAGTCGTGGGAGAGAGACAGCCAGGAGAGACCCAGTGCCAGTTGTATGTGTTCCATAGGGATGAAGGGGAGCAAGGCAGGATGAAGTGCCACGGGGATGGGGGATGAGGCGATGAAGCAAGGTGAGTGCCATGGGGATGGGAAGGGAGCAGAGCAGCAAGGTAAATGAGCTATGGGGATGGGGCCAAATAAATTTGACAATACCATGGGGATGAGAGAGACATCAGAGAAAGGTGTGCTGTGGGGGGGGGGGGGGGCAGAGCTAGCTGAGAGTGTGTCATTGATGTAGGGAGATCAAGCTTGAGGGTGTGCCATGAGGGCGAGTGGGGCAATGATAGATGGGGAGGTGAGGAGAAATATTGAGAGGTGGGGGGTAGACAATTACGAATGCTGCTCAGATTTAGAGGGAGAGAGCTGCTGCTGCTAGAGTGAGAAGGTGAACTGAGAGGCTGGAGCCTGAGGACAGAAAAGAAAGGGGGGGATTTCTGGCCTTGTGATGGGGAGTTGTGTGCAAAAACACTACAAATAATGCAAACATTTGAAGATTTTTCAAGTACTGTATGCAGAATTTTCAAAAATATTATGCAGAATTCCCCCAGGAGTACAATAAGGTAAAAGAAGGGGGTAAAAGAGTCAAATGTTTTGAAATTATTTAATTTATTAAAATATGTAGTACGTTTTGTGAATTAGCTTGCTTTGTATTAATAAAACTAGTTGTACGCCCTACCTTCACCTCAAGAGGTGTTCTTTTAAGAAAGGGAATTGCACTGTCAGTACCTCTCTACTAGGCTATTTGCATACTATAACTGTTACAGGCAGGCAACCAGCAATAGCATTAAAGCACATGGAAAGATTATGTGCTGCACATTAGAAACATAGAAACATGACGGCAGATAAAGGCCATATGACCCATCCAGTCTGCCCATCCTCTGTAACCCCTAATTCTTCCTGTTCCTAAGCAATCCCACATGCTTATCCCATGCCTTTTTAAATTCTGGAACAGTCCTCGACTCCACCACTTCCACCGGGAGGCCATTCCCCGCCTCCACCACCCTTTCTGTGAAATAGTACTTCCTTAGGTTACTCCTAAGCCTATTCCCTCTTAACTTTGTCATATGCCCCCTCATTCCAGAGCTCTCCTTCATTTGAAAAAGGCTCTCTTCCTGTACATAAATGCCCTTGAGATATTTAAACGTTTCTATCATGTCTCCTCTCTCCCTCCTCTCTTCCAGCATATACATGTTGAGGTTCATAAGCCTGTCCCTATAATTTTTGCATTCAAGACCGCTTACTAATTTTGTAGCTGCCCACTGGCCCGACTCCATCCTATTTATATCTTTCTGTAGGTGCGTTCTCCAGAACTGCAAGCAGTACTCCAAATGGGGCCTCACTAGAGACTTATGCAACGGCACTATCACCTCCTTTTCCCTGCTGGTCATGCCTCTCTTTATGCACCCAAGCATCCTTCTGGCTTTGACCATCTCTTTTTCTACCTGTTTGGAAACTTTAAGGTCATCAGACACAATCACCCCCAAGTCCTGCTCTTCCTTTGTACATTGAAGCACTTCACCCCCTATACTGTACAGTTCCCTTGGATTTTTGCGACCCAAGTGCATGACCCTGCATTTTTTGGGATTAAGCCTTAGTTGCCAAATATTGGTCCATTCCTCCAGCTTCGCTAGGTCCTTCCTCATGTCATTCACACCCTCCAGGGTGTCCACCCTGTTGCAGAGTTTAGTATCATCCACAAAGAGACAAACCTTACCAGACAGCCCTTCCGCAATATCGCTCACAAAGACGTTAAAAAGAGCCGGCCATAGGACCGATCCCTGCGGTACTCCACTGATGTCATCCTTTTCTTCAGAGCAAGCTCCATTTACCAGTACCCTCTGTCTCCTACCATTCAACCAATTTTTAACCCATTCAGTTACTCTAGGTCCCATACCGAGGGCACTCAATTTATTTATCAGTTGCCTGTGCGGAGCCGTGTCAAAGGCTTTGCTGAAATCCAATTATACCACATCAAGTGCCCTCCCACATCCAACTGTTTGGTCACCCAGTCGAAGAAGACAGTCAGATTCGTCTGACATGACCTGCCACTAGTGAAGCCATGCTGCCTCGGGTCCCGCATTCCATTTAGTTCAAGAAATCTCACAATCCTCCTCTTTAGAAGCGTTTCTATTAGCTTACTCACCACCGAGGTCAGGCTGACAGGTCTGTAATTCCCAACCTCCTCCTTATTTTCACTCTTGTGCAAAGGAACCACATCTGCCCTTCTCCAGTCCACAGGGACCACTCCAGTTTCTAAGGAAACATTGAAGAGGTCAGTCAGCGGAGCCGACAGAACTTCTCCGAGTTCCTTAAGCACCCTCAGGTGTATCCCATCAGGCCCCATTGCTCTGTCTACTTTTAGTTTGGCAAGCTCCTCACGAACACAGTCCTCCGTAAACGGGTCTTGGTCTACCATACATCCATCCCCTTTAGCCTTTGTTTTCTGCAGCCCTACCCCAGGTTTCATTCGTGAACACAGAGCTAAAATAATTGTTAAGCAGTTCAACTTTATCCTTATCTTCCACACATTTCTCTCCCTCAGCTTTGAGCCTCACAATGCTATTATGGCACTTCCTCTTGTCACTTAAATATCTGAAAAAGGTCTTATGCCCCAATTTTACCATATTAGCTATCTTTTCCTCCATTTGCCGCTTCGCTTTCCTGATAGCTTTTCCAGCTTCTCTTTTATTTAGGTATTTTCTCCTGTCTTCATCTTTCTGAGTCGTCTTATAACGTGCAAAGGCTAGCCTCCTTACCCTTATCTTTTTAGCTACTACATTCGAGTACCAGAGGCCTTCTTTTCCTCTTACTTTTATGTAATTTTCTAACATAAAGGTTAGTTGCCTTTAATATAGCTCCTTTCAGTCTTGTCCATTGCTGTTCTACATCCTTCAGCTGTTCCCATCCTGCTAACTGTTCCTTGAGAAATTCCCCCATCTTGGCAAAGTTAGTTCCTTTGAAATCCAGGACCTTCAATTTCGAATGAGCCCTCTCTTCTGTTTTGTTATGATTGGGGTCAGAACCCCTCTCAAACTTACCTCTTTCCTGGGGGTCAGCTTCTTAGCTGGCTTCTGTTTCTTTTCTCTGTCCTTTCTGAGCTGGCTCTGTCTCTCTGTGCTGGCAGCTTCCAGCAGCATGGGGTTAATTGTTTTACTTTACTACAGCTGTGTGGGTGGACTGAGTTAGCTCTACCTCTCTTTGGGTGTACTGGCTTCAAGTGCTTCACAGTGTTGCATTGGTGTGGGTTGGGCCTCTCTGGGTCAGTGTGCTTTTGCCTAGGTCTAGGGAGTATGACATCATCAGGGAGGGCCTTGATAAGGAAGTGGTGGTGTTTCCTTCAGAGCCTTTGCAACAGTGGTGTTTGCTTTAGGTAGGGTGGTGCAGTGTGCACTTCTGACTTTGTGTCTAGTTTCCCTGCTTGCTTTTGCTAAGGGCCAGGTTAGTGTTAGTGCAGTGTGCACTGGTGACTGTGTGTTTAGCTTTCCTGCTTTTCCCTTGTGGCTCCCCTGTCTTCCCTTTTAGTGCCAGGAGCTCTTCTGGTTGCTTGCCAGAGTAGTGCTTAGGAAGCACCTTGTTAGTTTTGTATCTAGCTGGCTAGAGCAGTGCTTAGGTAGCTTGTTAGTTTTGTGTTTAGCTTGTTAGTGTAGAGCTCTGCTTGTAGCTTGGTGCTTAGTAGCACCTGTGTTAGCTTTGTGTTTAGTTCCCTGCTCTGTTAGTTTAGGGCTTAGGAAGTCTTTTTGTTAGTTTACTGTTAGGAACACTCCTGCTGGTTTAGGGCTTGGGAGCACGTAGATCAGTTTAGGTTTAGGAGCACTTCTGTTTCCAGTCCTGGTCCCTGTGTCATCCGGTATCCAGTAAGCCCTGCCGGCTACTCGAACCCAGGAGCTCAACTCCTGGGGGGCTTAGTAGCTAAGTGAAGGTGAAGCTGTGTGGACCAGTCTGGTGTTCCAGTCCTGTGTCCTCCAGTCCGGGGGATTCCAGTCCATGTGTTCCGGTTCGCTGGGCAGTGCCTGCAGTCCCTGCCGGTGTGCTTGCCCAGTGTTGGTTGGTGGGTTTTGCCTGCTGCTGTCGCTCCTCGTCAGCAGCCCAAGGGCTCACGTTTGCTCCAGAGCCCGGTCCCGCGGGCTCTGAACCTGAGAACCTGACATGTTTTAATATTGAACCATACCATACGATGATCAGTAGATGCCAAATGGTCTGCCACCTTGACGTCAGAAACGTACTCTCCATTCGTAAGCACCAAGTCCAGAACAGCTCCATCCCACGTCGGTTCCGTTACCCACTGCTGGAACAATTCTTCCTGTAGGGAATCTAAGATCTCTTTGCTTCTAGTTGACCCCACTGCATTAATGATAGCACTCTTTAATACATACAGTATACCCCTAATCAGCCAGCCAATATAGTACAATCTCAGAAGAGCACAGTTCCCAATTAAAATCCACGATTCAAATAGAAATAAGAAAAATACTCTAAAGAATGCAGTCTGGATCAGCACTGTAGATTTATGTAGTAGATATGCTGATCCTGCTGTGACATGGTAAAAAGAACATATTAACATGTTCAAAAGTTAGATGATGATTTCATTTGATTATAGCATTTTATAAATTATCAAAGTAGTACTGTAGATTTTGGAAACCAAATACACATTAAAAAAAACACTGGAACACAGTAGCTCTTGCTTCTTTTACGTTATTTAGTGTTTTAAATTTCTGGCCACTTTTGAAAGGTTTCCTGGAAAAACTGACAGCTGAAAGAGAGATTTCACAGTACAGCACCATGGTGAAAGGAATTGGTTCCAAAGACTATGAAAATATACTGGAATGCAAGGACCCAGGTAAGAGATATGAGGTCATTAAAAGAAGGCTTGTGGCGCATGTATATGCATAAGTGCCCTATACATGTAAATAGCAGTTTTAGAATGCCACTATTTACACATTTAGATTTGCTGCACACACTTTTTGGTAGGGGGCACTAGCAGGCCAGCAAAGTATGCTTATATTTCCAATTTTAAAATCACAATGCAGGCATATTTTAAAAATTTGAATGTTAACATTTACATTTGCTCCGAGGCAGGCATAAGTGTCAGCTAACAGTTTATTTGAACTGGACTAGTTACTGAGGAGGCAGTAGTGCTTACCTGTCTGGTGTTAAAAACCACCCCAAATTTTCAGTTTTCTCACTTGATTCCTTAGGGCCATATTAACTAAGGTGCACTAGCATTTTTAGCATGTGCTAAAAATTAGTGTTCACTAACCGTGTAGATGCCCATATGAATATTATGGGCATTTATATGATCAGCATTCACTAAAAACGCTAACACACCTCTAGCACAGCTTAGTAAATAGGGCCCTTAATTTGCTGTTTCTGAATTCCCAGTTTTATGAAATCTGTCACTTACACATGTAAGTTGTAAAATGGCCACTTGGCATGGGTAAGTACTGACATTTACATGTACAAAACCCTGAGTGATAATGCACCTTTTTTGAACATGTTTCTTTATAAAATAACTGGGGTAGCTGGGGAGAGGGAAAGATGTCAGACTGTGGGGGGCTTGGGAGGTGTCACACCATGGGGCAGCTGGGGAAGAGGAATATGTTGGACCATGATGGCGTCTGGGGAAGAGAAGATGTTAGACTATGGAGGACTTGGAGAGGGGGGAGGTGTCAGACCATTGGACAGCTGGAGAGAGGGAGCTGGGGGAAAGGGGGAGATGTCAGACCATGAGGGAGATGCTGGACTGCAGGTGATGGAGGGGAGGAGATTCAGCTGCACAAACTATGATGTTGTACTCCTTCTCAGGTTGTCTAGCAGTAAACTGCACTTAGCAGACTTTCACTTCCAGTGCATGTTTTGCCATCTACACAACCTGGGAAGGAGCAGGCCATCGATCGGAATTTGTGTAGCTGCATCTGCAGCTGCCAGGCTGAGTTTCCTAAGGCTGTTCTGTCCTCCAGGCCGTTGCCTTGTTGACATTGAAGGGGAAGGGCGAGAAGACATGGAGTTGCTACAACATAGGAGTAGAGGGGAAATGAGAATTTACAGGACTTCAATGTGGTGCAATAGTGCCAGCATGATTCAAAACCATTGTCCGTCAGCTACTGCGCCATATTGAAGCATCCGCTGCAGTGACTTGTATTATATTTTTAAAATTTGGGGCCAGCACACCTCATCCCCTGAAGAAGCCATTGGTGAAACAGAGGTCCCTGTAAGTACTTGTTATAAGATAAGTGTTGTGTTTAATTAGACTTTGGGTCACCACAATTATTGATAGTTTGAGTCCCGTTGAAAGATAATACAATATGAAGCAATATGAAAATGATATATGATCAAGTTTTAAGAAGTTTCAAATAAACTGTTGAAAATTGCATACATATTTTTGGGGGGAGGTTTTTTGACCAGTGATTAAAATGGGGGTCTTTATGAGTGCATTATAGTGGAATAGACCAATGCCTCTGACCCACTTAGGTATTTTTCCTCCCCTTATTATAATTTTTTTAGAATAAGAACATTGAATAAAAGAATATTTGAACTTGTTAAGCATTGTTCACTGTTTTTTGAATATATATTTATAATCCGCCTTTTCCGAGTAGGTCCAAAGCGAAGTCAAGAATCTAGTGATTAGCACTAGGAATATTACAAAAATATATTATAGTATTACATGTTTAGATTAAGGGTCCTGTTTACTAAGCCGCGCTGTAGGTGCACATACTTTTTAGTGCGCGCTAACACTAGAGACACCCATAGGAATATAATGGGTGTCTCTATCGTTAGCGTGCACTAAAAAGTTAGTGCGCCTACAGCGCAGCTAAGTAATCAGGGCCCTAAGTATTTATAAAAAAGGTATGTCTTCAGGTGTCTTTGAAAAAGATAATAAGAAGGTAATTAACCCGATAATAGGAGGAAACAAGATCCCAAATTTTAACAGACTGAAAACTGAATGAACTTTTTAAAAATGTTTTACTGTTAGAACAGAAACTGATGGAAAACAGAGAACTCATTTCATTGTGTGTCTTGTTTGACCTACCAGAGGAATCCCTAAAGCAATAATAGAACTTTTAGAAGACTGCCCAGATATTTTGGAAACTAAACAAGATATTTTAAAAATTATTCGAGCCTCCACAGGTAACCATGAAGCTGGATTATTAAAGGGGATGCACAATCAGAATTTTTTCATTTTAAAAATTAATCAAGTTGCAGTGTTCTACAACAACTGAAATAGTTTACAAGTGTTTTGTGAGATTCCTGCATAGAGAGTGGATAGAGACTAGGGATGTTGAACTGAGCATGTGCAGAACTGCTGGCATCAAAGGCTGGAGCACCCTCTGGGGGGGGGGGGGGGAAGTGGTGTTGAGGGGGGGGAAGAGAACTGAGAGGAAATGTTTGCCTCAACCCCCCCCCCCCCCCCCACCCAAAAGAAATCAAGGTCTGACTGCACTACTACTAATTATCACTTCCATATCATCAAGCTGATCAATCCATAGACTGGTGGGTTGTGTCCATCTACCAGCAGGTGGAGATAGAGAGCAAACTTTTGCCTCCCTATATGTGGTCATGTGCTGCCGGAAACTCCTCAGTATGTTCTCTATCTCAGCAGGTGGTGGTCACACACAGCAGCAGCTCTGGCTAGGCCTCCAAGCCTAATCCTTAGGTTTTGTTGAGGCCTGGGGTTGAGGGCTCTTTTGAGCAAGTGCAAACCTGGTGGTGCCAGGTCCCTCCTTTTCTCCCCCCTCCCGCTGGCTCCGTTTAAAAAAAAAAAAAAAAAAAATTTTAAACGTCTTTAAAGGCGTTTAATTCGACGTTTCTTTAAACGTTCATTGCAGCTACTCACTGGGACACCAGTTCGTTACAGCTCGGAGCGGCAAGCAGGTAATTTTACCTTTTTATAGCGGGCAGGGGGTTCCCCGATTCTTCTCCTCGTGGCATATGGCGTCGGAGGGTGAGGGCGCAAAGGGTCGCTCCCCGGATCGCTGGAGCGCTTCTAGAGGGGATGCGGGGGTTTTACAACCTGATTCGCCCTTGATGGGTGACAGTTTAGTGACCGATGAATGTCCCGGTCGTTCCTCCGGCGTGGCGGTTTTTTCCCGCCATAAACGCCCATCCCCCGCTCCTCGCCTCCGCCATCTTGGCCGGCCACGCGGCTCGGACGGCTTCTTCGTGGGCCGCCCTTGAGGTTGGAGACATTAATGCCATGAACGCCCTTAATTTGGGCGACGGCACAAGCGGCTAAAGTTAAGCGCCGTTCTTCCCGCGCGGCTCCTTCGTGGAGTTTCGCGCCGGACGCCATTTTGGATGCGCAGCATGTCTCTCCCCCGCTATTGCGAGCGCCGGTTGAGAGTGCGTCTAGGGCTGTTGCCCAGGCTGCAGAAGTGCACAGTCTGGGGGGTTTCTCCCCCGAGTTTGTTTTGCTGCTGCATCAGGCTTTCCTCATGCAAAACGCTGCCCCTGCTCCCTCTTCTGATAAAGAGGTTGAGGTTCCCAGAGGTAAACGCCCTCGGGTTGATTTCCAGGCCTTGGAGGACTTTGTCTCCTCCGATGTAGATGAGGGCAGCGTGTCTGAGGTCTCCCAACGGTCCTTTGCGGATTCCTTGGAGGAGATAGATCCCCGCTCGGATGGAGCGGATGACCCCTCTGCAGCGCGGCTTTTTAGCCCAGAGGATTTGCCCAACCTGTTTTTACAGGCCATGGACACTTTGAAGATTTCCTCTCCGGAGGACGTCTCTCCCTCAGCCCCTGTTGGCTCTGCCATTATGCTGGGGACGAAGCGCCCGCCTAGATCCTTCCACGTGCTGATGCCATGCACACCTTAATTGCGGCTCAATGGGATGTCCCGGAAGCGAGCCTTAAAGTGGCTAGGGCTATGTCCCGCCTCTATCCTTTGGCTGTGAGTGAACGTGAGGCCTATCTGTGGCCTACCGTGGATTCTTTAATCACTGCGGTGACTAAGAAAACGGCGTTGCCGGTGGAAGGTGGCACGGCCCTAAAGGACGCCCAAGACAGAAGATTGGAGGCGGCCTTAAGGTCGTCCTTTGAGGCAGCTGCTTTAAGTTTGCAGGCCTCAGTTTGCGGCTCCTATGTGGCCAGGGCGTGCCTGACTATGGTGCAGCGGGCTTCCCCCTCGGATCTTTCCTTGAGGGCTGATTGGCCGGCCCTGGAATCGGGCTTAGCCTATTTGGCAGACTTGCTGTATGATGTCTTGAGAGCCTCAGCTAAAGGCATGGCTCAGACAGTCTCTGCGCGGCGGTGGCTTTGGCTGAAACATTGGTCTGCTGACCACGCCTCTAAATCCCGCCTGGCTAGATTGCCTTTTAAAGGCAAGCTGCTCTTTGGGGTCGAGCTGGACAAAATCGTGACCGATCTCGGCACGTCTAGGGCAAGAAATTACCAGAGGTCAGGGCTCGGGCTAGTACTCGTCCCGGTACCTCCAGAGGACGGTTTGCTGGAAGCCCGTCGGTACCCGCCCGGGCAAGTCGGGTTCCTCTGCCCCCTCTTCCTTCAAGAGGAATTTCTCCCCCAAGCAGCATTCCTTTCGCAGAGACCGCCGTCCCGGAGGTGCTCCCTCCGGTCCTCCCCCAGGGTCTCGTACCCAATGACGGGGCCTTGGTCCACGCCCCAGTGCAGATTGGAGGACGGCTGTCCTCGTTTCTGGGCGAGTGGACCACTATAACTTCAGACGCGTGGGTGCTGGAAGTCATCAGAGACGGCTACAAGCTAGAGTTCTGCCAACCCTTAAGCGACGGGTTTGTACTCTCTCCCTGCAAGTCTCCGGTCAAGCTGTGGCAGTGCAGCAGACCTTGGACAACCTGATCCGCCTGGGTGCGGTCGTTCCGGTGCCAAAAAATCAGATTGGCAAGGGACGTTACTCCATTTACTTTGTGGTTCCAAAGAAAGGAGGTTCTGTCCGGCCTATCCTCGACCTCAAAGGGGTCAATCGGGCCTGGAAAGTGAGGCACTTTCGCATGGAGACTCTCCGCTCTGTTATAGCGGCAGTGAAGGCAGGAGAGTTCTTGGCTTCCTTGGACATCAAGGAAGAGTACCTGCATATTCCCATCTGGCCTCCTCTCCAACGCTTTCTGCGTTTTACAGTCCTGAGACGACACTTCCAGTTCAGAGCCCTCCCTTTCGGGTTGGCTACTGCTCCGCGGACCTTTTCCAAAGTAATGGGGGTCATAGCGGCCTTCCTGCTAAAGGAAGGAGTACAAGTCCATCCTTATCTGGACGACTGGTTGATCCGAGCCCCCTCTTATGCAGAGTGCAGCAAAGCTAGGGATCGGGTAGTTGCTCTTGTGAGCTCCCTGGGATGGATCATCAACTGGAAGAAGAGCCAGCTGCGCCCGACTCAGTCCCTGGAGTATCTGGGAGTTCGATTCGACACCCAAGTGGGCAGAGTGTTCCTGCCAGACAATCGGATTGTCAAGCTTCAGGCTCAGGTGGACTAGTTCCTAGTAGCCTCTCCTATTCGGGCTTGGGACTACGTGCAGCTGTTGGGCTCTATGACGGCCACGATGGAAGTAGTGCCCTGGGCCAGGGCTCATATGAGACCACTACAGCTATCTCTGCTGCTGCGCTGGACTCCGATGTCGGAGGATTATGCTGTGCGCCTTCCCGTGGACCCAGCAGTGCGCAAGGCGCTGAGCTGGTGGACGCAGACAGACAAGTTGTCTGCAGGATTGCCTCTGGTGACCCCGGAGTGGATTGTCGTCACGACAGACGCCTCTTTGATGGGCTGGGGAGCCCACTGCTTGGGAAGGACAGCGCAGGGGCTCTAGTCTCCTGCAGAGGCAAGTGGTCTATCAACCTCCTGGAACTCAGAGCCATTCGGTTGGTGTTATTGGAGTTCATCCCGGTACTGGTGTTGTAGCCTGTACGGGTCCTGTCGGACAATGCCACGGCTGTGGCCTATATCAACCGCCAGGGAGGTACCAAGAGCGCCCCTCTAGCCAAGGAGGCTATGAGTCTTTGCCAGTGGGCGGAAGCGAACCTGGAGCAGCTTTCAGCGGCCCACATTGCCGGAGTCATGAATGTCAAGGCGGACTTTCTCAGTCGCCATACCTTGGAGCCCGGAGAGTGGCAACTATCTGCTCAGGCGTTCTTGGACATCACGAAGCGCTGGGGCCAGCCGAGCCTAGATCTGATGGCGTCATCGGCCAATTGCCAAGTGCCGCGCTTTTTCAGCAGAGGACGGGACCCTCGATCCCTGGGAGTAGATGCTCTTCTCCAACAGTGGCCGACCCAAGAGCTTCTCTATGTGTTCCCGCCCTGGCCCATGTTGGGCAGGGTGCTAGACCGGGTGGCAAAGCATCCCGGCAGGGTAATCCTGGTGGGTCCAGATTGGCCCAGGCGTCCCTGGTATGCGGACTTGATCAGGCTCTCAGTCGACGATCCTCTGCGGCTGCCAGTGGAGCAGGGCCTGTTACATCAGGGTCCCGTGGTGATGGAGGATCCCTCCCCCTTTGGTCTTACGGCCTGGCTATTGAGCGGCAGCATCTGAGGAAGAAGGGCTTCTCAGACAAGGTCATCGCCACTATGCTGAGAGCGAGGAAACGCTCTACTTCTACTGCTTACGCCAGGGTTTGGCGTATCTTTGCAGCATGGTGTGAAGCAGGCTCACTTTCTCCCTTCACTGCTCCAATTTCTTCAGTGTTGGCGTTCCTGCAAGAAGGTCTGGAGAAAGGCCTGTCGCTCAGTTCCCTTAAAGTCCAGGTAGCGGCTCTGGCTTGCTTCAGGGGCCGCCTGAAGGGTGCTTCCCTGGCTTCGCAGTCAGATGTGGTGCGCTTTCTCAAGGGAGTTAATCACCTGCGCCCTCCTCTGCACTCAGTGGTGCCTGCGTGGAATCTCAACCTTGGTGCTAAGAGCATTGCAGAAGCCGCCTTTTGAACCCTTGTCGAGGGCATCTCTGAAAGACCTGACGTTGAAAGCAGTCTTTTTGGTGGCTATCACTTCAGCCAGAAGAGTTTCCGAGCTCCAGGCGCTCTCATGTCGAGAGCCTTTTCTGCAGTTCACTGAGGCAGGAGTGACTATTCGCACAGTGCCTTCCTTCCTGCCCAAGATTGTTTCTCGCTTCCATGTGAATCAGCAGCTCTGTCTCCCTTCCTTTCGTAGGGAGGACTACCCAGAGGAGTACTCTGCTCTTAAATATATGGATGTGAGACGAGTCATCTTCAGATACTTGGAAGTGACCAATGATTTCCGGAAATCGGATCATCTGTTTGTCCTGTTTGCAGGTCCTCGTAAGGGTCTGCAGGCTGCTAAGCCTACAGTGGCAAGATGGGTCAAGGAAGCCATTGCAGCGGCTTCTGTGGCCGCGGGGAAGGTGCCGCCTATCCAGCTGAAGGCTCACTCCACGAGAGCTCAGGCGGCCTCGATGGCAGAGGCCGGATCCGTCTCCTTGGAAGAGATATGCAAGGCGGCAACTTGGGCTTCGGCTCATACATTCTCCAAGCATTACCGTTTGACTGTGGCTGCACGGGCGGAGGCCCGGTTTGGAGCTTCAGTGTTGAGGTCAGGGATTTCAATGTCCCGCCCTGGGTGAGTACTGCTTCGGTACATCCCACCAGTCTATGGATTGATCAGCTTGATGATATGGAAGGTAAAATTATGTATAATCATACCTGATAATTTTCTTTCCATTAATCATAGCTGATCAATCCATAGCCCCTCCCAGATATCTGTTCTGTTTTATTCTGGTTGCATTTCAGGTTCAAGTTTAGTCTTCAGTTATTTCAGAAAGACTTCGTGTTCAAGTTCTTTCACTTGGATTCTTCAAGAGTTGAGACGAGTTTGTGTTACAGTGAGCTGCTGCATTCCTCTCCCCTCCGTTTTACGGGGCTGGATTGAGACATAAATTCTGCTGGCACTCCCTCCCGCTTCGTGCGGCTGTAGGGCAGCTTTGTACCCCTCCCGCTTCGGCGGTGTTAGGGTCAGTCAGCTCCTCCCGCGGTTGCGGTTGCAGGATAAGCCAGATCCCCCCGCATTGGCGGGTGTGGTGTCCCTCCCCCGCTCCGCGGGGATGAGCTGGACGGATTCCCCTCCCCCACTTGTGTGGGGATGAGCTGGGTTAATTCCCCTCCCCCGTTTCAGCGGTGGTGAGCTGGGCAGAGTGTCCCTTCGTGGGTGTAATTCTCTAAGTGCTGAGTCCTGCGGATGGAGCTTTGATATCGACATACTGAGGAGTTTCCGGCAGCACATGACCACATATAGGGAGGCAAAAGTTTGCTCTCTATCTCCACCTGCTGGTAGATGGACACAACCCACCAGTCTATGGATTGATCAGCTATGATTAATGGAAAGAAAATTATCAGGTATGATTATACATAATTTTACCTTCTATAGCGCGACAAGGCATATGCAGCACTGTACACCATACACAAAAAAGGCAGTCCCTGCTTAAAGAGCTCACAATCTAAATAGGACAGGCAAACAGACAGAACAAGAGGTAAGGAAATTAAAGAGGTGGGGATAAAAGGGTACAGGGCACGTGAGTAGTGGTTAGGAATCAAAAGCAGTGCCAAAGAGGTGGGCCTTTAGCCTGGATTTGAAAACAACCAAAGATGGGGCTAGACGTACAGGCTTGGGAAGTCTATTCCAGGCGTGAGGTGCAGCGAGATGAAAGGAACGGAGTCTGGAATTAGCAGTAGAGGAGAAGGGGACAGACAAGAGAGAGAGATCCACAGAACGGAGTACCCGAGGGGGGGTGCGTAGGGAGAGACAAGAGTGTAGAGGTACTGGGGAGCAGTAGAGTGAATGCCCATATAGGTCAGTAAGAGATGTTTGAATTGAATGCGGAAACGGATAGGGAGCCAGTGAAGTGACTTGAGAAGAGGGCTAATGTGAGCATAGTGACTCTGGCGGAAAATGAGTCGCGCAGCAGAGTTTTAGACTGATTGAATAGGAGAGATGGCTAAGTGGGAGGCCGGTGAGAAGCAGGTAGCAATAATCTAGGCGAGAGGTGATAAGAATGTGGATAAGGGTTCTGGTAGAGTGCTCAGAGAGGAAGGGACGGATTTTACTGATGTTAATCAGAAAGAAACGACAGGTTTTGGCAATCTGCTGAATGTGAGCAGAGAAGGAGAGAGAGGTCGAAGATGACCCCAAGGTTACGAGCTGATGAGACAGGGAGAATGAGAGTGCCATCCACAGAAATAGAGAAAGGGGGAAGAGGAGAGGTGGGTTAGGGGGAAAGATGAGAAGCTCGGTTTTGGCCTTGCTAAGTTTCAGATGACTTTGAGACATCCAGGCAGCAATATCAGATAGGCAGGCTGATACATTGGTCTGGATGCTGGTTGAGATTTCGGGAGTAGAGAGGTAGATCTGGGAGTCGTCAGCGTAGAGATGATATTGGAAGCCATGGGAAGATATCAGAGAGCCAAGGGAAGAAGTGTAGATGGAGAACAGGAGAGGACCGAGAACAGAACCCTGAGGTACACCGATTGGTAGTGGGATAGAAGTGGAAGAGGATCCACCAGAGTGTACACTGGTGAGAGGTAGGAGGAGAACCAGGAAAGAACAGAGCCCTGGAATCCAAGTGAAGACAATGTATCAAGGAGTAAGCTGTGAGCAACAGTGTCAAAAGCGGCAGATAGATCAAGAAGGATGAGGATAGAATAGAGACCTTTGGATTTGGCCAGTAACAGGTCATTGGAAACTTTTGTAAGTGCAGTTTCAGTTGAATGAAGAGGGCGAAAGCCAGATTGGAGTGGGTCAAGAACAGCTTGAGATGAAAGAAAGTCAACACAGCGGCGGTGAATGGCACGTTCGAGTATCTTGGAGAGGAAGGGGAGGAGGGAGATGGGTCGATAATTGGAAGGACAGGTAGGGTCAAGTGAAGGCTTCTTAAGGAGTGGTGTGACCACGGCATGTTTAAAGGTATCAGGAACGATCGCAGTGGAAAGTGAAAGATTGAGGATATGACAGATTGTTATGATTGGGGTCTGAACCCCTCTCAAACTTACCTCTTTCCTGGGGGTCAGCTTCTTAGCTGGTTTCTGTTTCTTTTCTCTGTCCTTTCTGAGCTGGCTCTGTCTCTCTGTGCTGGCAGCTTCCAGCAGCATGGCTCTAATTCTTTCACTATACTGCACCTGTGTGTGTGTTGCCTGAGTTGCTCTACCTCTCTTTGGGTGTACTGGCTTCAAGTGCTTCACAGTGTTGCATTGGTGTGGGTTGGGCCTCTCTGGGTCAGTGTGCTTTTGCCTAGGTCTAGGGAGTATGACATCATCAGGGAGGGCCTTGATAAGGAAGTGGTGTTGTTCCCTTCAGGGCCTTGGCAACAGTGGTGTTTGCGTTAGGTAGGGTGGTGCAGTGTGCACTTCTGACTTTGTGTCTAGTTTCCCTGCTTGCTTTTGCTAAGGTCCAGGTTAGTGTTAGTGCAGTGTGCACTGGTGTTTGTGTGTTTAGCTTTCCTGCTTTTCCCTCTTGGTTTTGGAAGCATTGCTATGTGTAGGGCTTTGGAAGCTCTGTTGCTGATAGAAGTACTTCAGGGTTTGGTGTTGTTAGGAACACTGCAGAGTTTGCTGTTAGAAATACTTCTGGTGTTTGTGCTATAGGAGCATTGCAGTCTTTGCTGTTGGTGTTTGGTGATTTAGAATCACTTTTGGCTTATGTGTTAACTTCCCTGCTTTTCCTTGTGCCTCCCCTGTCTTCCCTTTTAGTGCTAGGAGCTCTTCTGGTTGCTTGCCAGAGTAGTGCTTAGGAAGCACCTTGTTAGTTGTATCTAGCTTGCTAGAGCAGTGCTTAGGTAGCTGGTTAGTTTTGTGTTTAGCTTATTAGTGTAAAGCTCTGCTTGTAGCTTGGTGCTTAGTAGCACCTGTGTTAGCTTTGTGTTTCGTTCCCTGCTCTGTTAGTTTAGGGCTTAGGAAGTCCCTTTCTTGAGCAGGGCTTAGGGGCTCCTGTTTAGTATAGGGCTTAGGAAGTCCTTTTGTCAGTTTACTGTTAGGAACACTCCTGCTGGTTTAGGACTTGGGAGCACGTAGATCAGTTTAGGTTTAGGAGTACTTCTGTTTCCAGTCCTGGTCCCTGTGTCATCCGGTATCCAGTAAGTCCTGCCGGCTACTCGAACCCAGGAGCTCAACTTCTGGGGGGCTTAGTAGCTAAGTGCAGGTGAAGCTGTACGGGCCAGTCCAGTGTGCTCCAGTCCAGTGTGTTCCGGTCCGGTGTGTTCCAGTCTGGTGCGCTCCAGTCCAGTGTGTTCCGGTCCGGTGTGTGTTCCAGTCCTGTGTCCTCCAGTCCGGGGGATACCAGTCCATGTGTTCCGGTTCGCTGGGCGGTGCCTGCAGTCCCTGCCGGTGTCGTTGTGCTTGCCCAGCATTGGTTGGTGGGTTTTGCCTGCTGCTGTCGCTCCTCGTCAGCAGCCCAAGGGCTCACGTTTGCTCCAGAGCCCCGCCCCGCGGGCTCTGAACCTGAGAACCTGACACAGATAAAAGGGGTGAGAGTAGGAGAGATGGTTTTAAGAAGGTGGGTAGGAATGGGATCAGAGGAACAGGTAGTTTGTTTTGAGGAGGAGAGAAGATGTGTTGTTTCCTCATCAGTGATTTCGGGAAAGGAGGAAAAGGACAGAGGGGTTGGGGGGTTAGGGGAACAGACAAGGGGAGGGAGAGGTGGGGGTGGCTTGGTTGAGAATTTGAGGTTTATTTTCTCAACCTTGTCGTGGAAGAACTCAGCTAGGGTCTGAGGAGATAATGAGGGAGGAGATGGAGGCACCTTGAGGAGAGAGTTGAGTGTGGCGAAGAAAAGTCGAGGGTTTGAGCTGAGAGAATTAGTCAGCTGGATGTAATAGTCCTGTTTGGCAAGCAAAAGAGCAGATTGGAAGGAGGTCAGCATGAACTTGAAGTGTGTGAAGTCAGCAAGGGCACGAGATTTCAGCCAGAGGAGTTCAGCGGAGTGGGCACTGGAACGTAGGTAGCGGATTTCAGAGGTCAGCCAAGGCTGGGGTTTGGTACGCCTTATAGGACGGGGCATGAGAGGGGCAAGAGTGTCTAAAGCAGAGGATAGAATAGTATTGTAGAAGGAAACGGCTTCATTGATAGATTTGGATGGTGCAGTGGTAGAGAAGAGGTTCGAAACATTGGAGGATAAGGTAGTAGGGTCAATAGCCTGAAGATTCCTTGATAAATTGGTTAAGATTGGACGGGATTGGGCAGGAGGAAGTTTAAGTGTGAAGGTTATTAGATGATGGTCAGAGAGGGGAAGATCTGAGGCAAAGGAATTGGATGGAGAGCACTTATAGGAGAAGATAAGATCAAGATAGTGACCATTTTGGTGAGTGGGGGAAGTGGAGCATAGTTGGAGATTGAAGGAGGATGTTAAGGCGAGGAACTGGGAAATGTAAGAGTTGGAGGGATCATTAGCATGATTGTTAAAGTCGCCAAGGATGGGGAGGGGGGGAGAAGGATCATGAAAGAAGGAAAGCCAAGCGTCAAAGTCGCTGAGAAAGGATGAAAGGGACTTATCAGGGGGACGATAAATAACTGCTATTCGAAGAGACAAAGGAGTGAATAGGCGGACGGAGTGGACTTCAAAGGAAGAAAAGCATAGAGACTGAGGTGGCAGAAGAGATTGAAATTTCGAAGAGGGTGAGAGTAATAGTCCAACACCACCACTGCGGCCAGCAGGGAGAGGAGTATGGGAGAAGAAATAACCACCATGGCAGAGGGCTGCAACTGAAGCAGAGTCTTCAAGGCAGAGCCAAGTTTCTGTTAAGGCGAGCAGATGGAGGCTACGAGAGATAAAAAGGTCATGGATATAGGAAAGTTTGTTGCAGATGGAGTGGGCATTCCATAGGGCGCATGAGAAGGGCAGAGAAGAGGGGAGGGGGAGGAGAAGAATAGAGATGAGATTGGAGAGGTCACGGTGCGACCTGCATAAATAGAATGAGGGTTGGTGAGGGGGACCAGGATTGGGATTGATGTCACCAGCAGAGAGAAGACGAAGGAGTAAGAGAGTGCGGAGGAAAGTAGGAGAGGAGTGACGATAAAGGCGAGATGAGCTCAGATAGAATAGGGAAGGTACAATGGAAGGAATGAAATGTTGAAGGCAGAAAGCAAGGAGGGAGGAAGAGGACAAGAGAGATGGTGAGGTAATAAAATCGACGAAAGGGCAGTATATAACTGTAGTGCACAGTGGCTTCGGGTGGAGGAGTAGATTGGGAAGGGACAGAACTATGAGGAGAATGTGAAACGGAGCCATATGTAGTGACTCAGGCAGTCCCAAGCATTAGGTGACAGTCACAAACAAAGGTGAGGCAATAGGCTGGAGCTAAGGGTAAAGGCTGGAACAGAGGAGCAGAGGTTGCAGGATCGGAGTTGAAGCTGCAGGTTGGAGCAGAGGATGCAGGGCAGGAACTGTAGCTGCAGGCTGGCGCTGAGGCTGAAGGCTGGAACAGATGAGCAGAGGCAGGACTGGAGTTGAAGTTGCAGATGAGTAGAGGTCACAGGACTGGAGTTGAAGTTGCAGGTTGGAGCAGAGGATGCAGGACAGGAATTGAAGTTGTAGGCTGGAGCAGAGGATGCAGGACAGGATTTAAAGCTACAGGCTGGAGCAGAGGATGCAGGACAGAGCTGGAGCAGAGGATGCAGGACAGGAGCTGAGGCTGAAGGCTGGAACAGATGAGAAGAGGATCATAGAGGTAGAGCTGTTTATAGATTGGAGTAGAAGCCTGATGGAGGTAGAAGGCTTAACGGGACTAACGATCGAAAGATCCATTCCGAACGATTTCAGCAAGGTCTCTGGAGAGTTGGTAGTTTTGTGACCATTTAGTTAGCCGCTGTAATTAATTAGATCTGCCTCACCCGTTTGAGCAGCGGAAGCCAGGGGCTTTTTGCTATCCTGGACAGAATTGACAATCCCTCTAGATACTTAATCACCCCTTGGGGAAAGAGCAGCGGCCAACACAGGCTATAGTAAGTCTGGAACCTCTACAAAGGGTGGGGTCAGTCTCCAGTAATTTGGAAATCGGCTAATGCGTGACCCAGCTGGCGGTGGTAATGGGGAAACAGCCAGGGAAGGCTGTGTGTATGAGAGATGCTGCCAAGAAAGCAGACAGAAAATCTAGAGATAGAGAAACATAAATCTCATGTGCGTGAAGTGGGAGATCCACTAGCATTAGTCCGCAAGGGGAGAGTATGCTGATAAGACAATTTTTACCAGTCCCGGGAGATGGAACTGGAGTTTAAAGGTGGGAAAAATATAAGGCAGGGTTAGTTAGGTGGATTTAGGGCGGGTCTGGAGCCGGGATTCTGGTCCAGAGCTAGAAGGGATTGTAGTAGTAGGGACAACTGACAGAGGTACAGATTGATGGACCACAGGAGTAGCAGGCTTTGAAACTCCTGTAGATCCATCAAGAGTGACGGGATGTGAAGGAGGAGTAGGGAGTGGATTGGTGGGATTCAGGAGGTGTCGGGGCAAAGATGTATAACCCACGACACCACCATAGGTTAAAAGTCCATTGGAGAATCCCGACTCATAAGGAGGTGGAGCTGTAGGTGCGGCCACATTCAAAGGTGGACGTGCCTGGTTTTGGGTAGTGTGCATAGATGTGGGATTACCTTCCTGTGCCCCAATAAGGATAAGAACAGTTTGTGAGGCCGTGGCCATGGTCAGAAAAGTAGATGGCACAAAGGGTGGTACAAATGGTGTGGTGGAATTATGTGCTGAACTTCATTGCAGTGTGGTCCCTCTTCACAAAAGTGGTGATAGGGAAGAAGCTGGAAACCCGGTAAACCTCACTTCGATTATTGGAAAAGTAATGGAAGCGATGCTGAAGGAAAGGATAGTGAATTTCCTGGAAGCAAATAAGTTGCAAGATCCGAAACAAAATGTTTTTTATCAAAGGGAAATCGTGCCAAATGAATCTCATTGAATTCTTTGACTGGGTGACTGGAGAATTAAATCAGGGATGTGCTATAGACGTAATCTACCTAGATTTCAGCAAAGCTTTTGACACGGTTCCCCACAGGAGGCTCTTTAATAAACTTGACGGGCTGAAGATAGGACCCGAAGTGGTGAACTGGATAAGGAACTGGTTGATGGACAGACGCCAGAGGGTGGTGGTGAATGGAATTCGTTCAGAGGAGGGAAAGGTGACTAGTGAAGTGCCTCAGGGATCAGTGCTGGGGCCGATTTTGTTCAATATATTTGTGAGTGACATTGCCGAAGGGTTAGAAGGTAAAGTTTGCCTTGCCTTTTTGCGGATGATACTAAGATTTGTAACAGAGTGGACACCCGGGAGGCAGTAGAAAACATGAAAAAGGATCTGCGAAAGCTAGAAGATTGGTCTAAGGTTTGGCAATTAAAATTCAATGCGAAGAAATGCAAAGTGATGCACTTAGGGAGTAGAAATCCACGGGAGACGTATGTGTTAGGTGGTGAGAGACTGATAGGTACCGACGGGGAGAGGGATCTTGGGGTGACAGTATCTGAGGATCTGAAGGCGACGAAACAGTGTGACAAGGCGGTGGCCATAGCTAGAAGGTTGCTAGGCTGTATAGAGAGGGGAGTGACCAGCAGAAGAAAAGAAGTGTTAATGCCCCTATACAAATCGTTGGTGAGGCCCCACCTAGAGTATTGTATTCAGTTTTGGAGGCCGTATCTTGCTAAAGATGTAAAAAGAATTGAAGCGGTGCAAAGAAAAGCTTCGAGGATGGTACGGGATTTGCGTTACAAGACGTATGAGGAGAGACTTGCTGACCTGAACATGTATACCCTGGAGGAAAGGAGAAACAGGGGTGATATGATACAGACGTTCAAATATTTGAAAGGTATTAATCCGCAAACGAACCTTTTCCGGAGATGGGAAGGTGGCAGAACTAGAGGGCATAAAATGAGATTGAAAGGGGGCAGACTCAAAAAAAATGTCAGGAAGTATTTTTTCACGGAGAGAGTGGTGGAGGCTTGGAATGCCCTCCTGCGAGAGGTGGTGGAGAGGAAAACGGTAACGGAATTCAAACATGCATGGGATATGCATAAAGGAATCCTGTTCAGAAGAAATGGATCCTCAGGAGCAGGGCCGGTCTTAGCAATTGCGGGGCCCTATGCAGACCAATTTGGTGGGGCCCCATCCTAGCCCCGCCCCACCGTAGCCCCGCCCTACCCTAGCTCCACCCCTACCCTAGCTCCACCCCATTGATAAGATTATTCCATTTTTAGAACATTTTTTTATTTATGAAATTTCAAATAAAGACAAATGAAGCTAAACTTGTACAAAAAAAACTGATTGAAATAATAAGCACAATGCTATCATGAAACCTCCCCTCCCCAGAAATTATTCAGTTCAAGTCCACTACAATTAGTAGTTCCAATTCTCATAACAAAGGAGAATAAAGGAAACATATTAAGAAAAGATTCAGTACTTTCAAATTCCCCTATTACTCTGTAACCCATATATGCAATAAAATAAAAATGAAATGAAAAGATATACAATAAAATAAAGTGATGTGTGAAATATAATGTACAATATAAAAACATATAGACCACCAAGGTATTAAAATTGTTTTAAAATATATACCGCAGCTCTCTGACTCAAGAAGACTCCGACTCTGTCTGTCATCCATAATTGTCTGACATCACACAGAAAAAAAATAAGTAAAAATAAAATGGTCACAATTAATACCTTATACACCAATTTACCAGCCATACGGAAAATGCAGACCGTCAACAATATGAAGCTAGCAAGGGATCATAATATCACAATTCTCATGTAGAGCCACAAAACACCCTTTTAGAGGTAGTGTGTCATGATTTAGGCTCTACACCCTTTCTGATGTTTGGTGCCACCTTAGTAAGGCCAACACACAATCTCTCCACTGCAAAACACTATACACAAACTTGTGCAAAAACACACTCATAACCTTAACAAACCATAAACAGCACTAATTCCAAGGACAGGACGAGCTACAACCTTATGCTTGGCATGGAAAGGCAACTGTAATTACACCGGGCTCTAAAACACCAGTGCACAACCTAGTGAAAAAAACAAACAAAAAGGGCTGCAAACTATACGCTAGCAGAATAGTGCACCTTCCTTGATCACACCTGAAAAACACATGAAGGCAAAATACTGAACTGGAAACTTACCTCAAGAAGTCAGACTGAGCATGCAGCAATACTACAAAAATTGAAACTTACATGAAAAATATCACAAATGCACATTTCCAAAAACTGACATATTCCAATTAATAAATCCTGAATAAAATAGTTTTTTCTACCTTTGTTGTCTGGTGACTTTGCTTTTCTGATCATGCTGACTCAGTATCCGATTGTGCTGCTATCTGTCCTCTTAACTCTGTTTCCAGGGCTTCCTTTCCATTTATTTCTTTACTTTCCACCTTTCTTCTTCATTTCTTGCCCTACATCCGTAAGTAAAAGCTGGGTCCTCCGCAGACTTGACTGTCCAGTGGATCCAGCTTCTGCCTATTTTCTATATCCATGTGCACTTTTTCTCCTCTCTTCCTTTTCCCCTCACCTCATCTCCTTCCTCACTCTTCCCTTACCTCCATCCATGTCCAGCATTTCTTCTCTCCTCCATCCACCCATGTCCAGCGACCCTCCTGTCCCCCCTGCCATCCATCTATGTCCAGCAACCCCCCCCTGTCCCCTCTGCCCTCCCCTGTCATCCACCTATGTCCAGAAACCCCCTCCCCTCCATCCACCCATGTCCAGCGACCCTCCTGTCCCCCCTGCCATCCATCTATGTCCAGCAACCCCCCTGTCCCCTCTGCCCTCCCCTGTCATCCACCTATGTCCAGAAACCCCCTCCCCTCCATTCACCCATGTCCAGCGACCCTCCTGTTCTCCCTACCCTCCCCTGCCATCCACCTATGTCCATAAACCCCCTCCCCCCATCGACCCATGTCCAGCGACCCTCTTGTCCTCCCTGCCCTCCCCTGCCATCCACCTATGTCCAGAAACCCCCTTCCCTGCCATCCACCCATGTCCAGCGACCCTCCTGTGCCTCCTGCCCTCCCCTGCCATCCACCTATGTCCAGAAACCCCCTCCCCTGCCATCCACCTATGTCCAGCGACCCTCCTGTGCCCCCTGTCCTCCCCTGCCAACTGCCCTCCACCCATGTCCAGCGACGCGACTCTCCTCGTTCTCCTGCTCCCCCTCCCTTCCAGCCACCTGAGCCCCCCCCGACCCGCCAAACGACCCTCTTCTGCCACCCGACCCGCCGGCACCTCACCTGACCCAGCATTTTTTTAAAAATCTACAAGCGGCGGTGCCTCGCGTCTGAGTAAAAGAAGAAAAATCGCTTCGTCCATTGGCCGGCCTTCCCTCATGCCCCGCCCTTGTGGAAGTTACATCAGAGAGCGGGACATGAGGGAAGGCCGGCCAATGGACGAAGCGATTTTTCTTCTTTTACTCAGATGCGAGGCACCGCCGCTTGCAGATTTTTTAAAAATGCTGGGTCAGGTGAGGTGCTGGCGGGTCGGGTGGTAGAAGAGGGTCGTTTGGCGGGTTGGGCAAGGGGGGCTCAGATGGCTGGAGGGAGGGGGAGCAGGGGAACGAGGACTGAAGAGACACATCGCTGGACATGGAGGGCAGGCGAGCGGTGGTCGGAGAGGCGAGGCAGAGTTGAGGTGCTCCGCGCGGGTCCCTATGCAGCTGCCTCGGTCGCTTCTGCCTAAGACCGGCCCTGCTCAGGAGCTTAGCCGAGATTGGGTGGCAGAGCTGGTGGTTGGGAGGCGGGGATAGTGCTGGCCAGACTTATACGGTCTGTACCAGAGCCGGTGGTGGGAGGCGGGGCTGGTGGTTGGGAGGCGGGGATAGTGGTGGGCAGACTTGTATGGCCTGTGCCCTGAAAATGGCAGTTACACATCAAGGTAAGATATACACAAAAAGTAGCACATATGTCTTGTTGGGCAGACTGGATGGACCGTGCAGGTCTTTTTCTACCGTCATCTACTATGTTACTATGTAAGACATCCACTCAGCTAAAGAGCATCACGTGAGCCCCAGAGTATTGTAAAAATAGTTAGCAGTAGTACCATGAGACCAAAAGACAGAAAAAAGCATTTTGTTTTTTTTTAATAAGCTGCACAAAAAATAAAGGGCGAGGACAGAAAAAAGTGCTCTCATATTCTCAGTTAGAAAAACTGTACCAATCACAATACTTTACACATGGATACAGACTGCTTACGATTAAAAAAAATATCCCTATTTACACTGCAAAAAGAAGCCTCAAGAAACCTGGACAAATGATCTCTCACTCCATTCAGTAAACTCTCCAGGATTCTTTGTGCCTTGATGCCAAAGTTCAAACAGTAATAAAGGCTGTGTCGAATGTTTACTTCCATATCATCAAGCTGATCAATCCATAGACTGGTGGGTTGTGTCCATCTACCAGCAGGTGGAGATAGAGAGCAAATTTTTGCCTCCCTATATGTGGTCATGTGCTGCCGGAAACTCCTCAGTATGTTCTCTATCTCAGCAGGTGGTGGTCACACACAGCAGCAGCTCTGGCTAGGCCTCCAAGCCTAATTTTTAGGTTTTGTTGAGTGCCTGGGGTTGAGGGCTCTTTTGAGCAAGTGCAAACCTGGTGGTGCCAGGTCCCTCCTTTTCTCCCCCCTCCCGCTGGCTCCGTTAAAAAAAAAAAATTTTGAACGTCCTTAAAGGCGTTTATTTCGACATTTATTTAAGCGTCTATTGCAGCTACTCACTGGGACACCAGGTCGTTACAACTCGGAGCGGACAGCAGGTAATTTTTACCTTTTTATAGCGGGCAGGGGGTTCCCCGATTCTTCTCCTCGTGGCATATGGCGTCGGAGGGCGAGGGCGCAAAGGGTCGCTCCCCGGGTCGCTTGAGCGCTTCTAGAGGGGATGCGGGGGTCTTAAAGCCTGATTCGCCCTTGTTGGGTGACAGTTTCGTGACCGATGAATGTCCCGGTCCTTCCTCCGGCGTGGCGGTTTTTCCCGCCATAAACGCCCATCCCCCGCTCCTCGCCTCCGCCATCTTGGCCGGCCACGCGGCTCGGACGGCTTCTTCTTGGGCCGCCCTTGAGGTTGGAGACATTAATGCCATGAACGCCCTTAATTTGGGCGACGGCACAGAAGCGGCTAAAGTTAAGAGCCGTTCTTCCCGCGCGGCTCCTTCGCGGAGTTTCGCGCCGGACGCCATTTTGGATGCGCAGCATGTCTCTCCCCCGCTATTGTGAGCGCCGGTTGAGGGTGCGTCTAGGGCTGTTGCCCAGGCTGCGGAAGTGCACAGTCTGGGGGATTTCTCCCCCGAGTTTGTTTTGCTGCTGTATCAGGCCTTCCTCATGCACAACGCTGCCCCTGCTCCCTCGTCTGGTAAAGAGGTTGAGGTTCCCAGAGGTAAACGCCCTCGGGTTGATTCCCAGGCCTTGGAGGAATTTGTCTCCTCCGATGTAGATGAGGGCAGCGTGTCTGAGGTCTCCCAACGGTCCTTTGCGGATTCCTTGGAGGAGACGGATCCCCGCTCGGATGGAGCGGATGACCCCTCTGCAGCGCGGCTTTTTAGCCCAGAGGATTTGCCCAACCTGTTGTTACAGGCCATGGACACTTTGAAGATTTCCTCTCCGGAGGACGTCTCTCCCTCAGCCCCTGTTGGCTCTGCCATTATGCTGGGGACGAAGCGCCCGCCTAGAACCTTCCACGTGCATGATGCCATGCACACCTTAATTTCGGCTCAATGGGATGTCCCAGAAGCGAGCCTTAAAGTGGCTAGGGCTATGTCCCGCCTCTATCCTTTGGCTGTGAGTGAACGTGAGGCCTATCTGTGGCCTACCGTGGATTCTTTAATCACTGCGGTGACTAAGAAAACGGCGTTGCCGGTGGAAGGTGGCACGGCCCTAAAGGACGCCCAAGACAGAAGATTGGAGGCGGCCTTAAGGTCGTCCTTTGAGGCGGCTGCTTTAAGTTTGCAGGCCTCAGTTTGCGGCTCCTATGTGACCAGGGCGTGCCTGACTATGGTGCAGCGGGCTTCCCCCTCGGATCATTCCTTGAGGGCTGATTGGCCGGCCCTGGAATCGGGCTTAGCCTTTTTGGCAGACTTGCTGTATGATGTCTTGAGGGCCTCAGCGAAAGGCATGGCTCAGACAATCTCTGCGCGGCGGTGGCTTTGGCTGAAACATTGGTCTGCTGACCACGCCTCTAAATCCCGCCTGGCTAGGTTGCCTTTTAAAGGCAAGCTGCTCTTTGGGGTCGAGCTGGACAAAATCGTGACCGATCTCGGCACGTCTAAGGGCAAGAAATTACCAGAGGTCAGGGCTCGGGCTAGTACTCGTCCCGGTACCTCCAGAGGACGGTTGCAGGAAGCCCGTCGGTACCGCCCGGGCAAGTCGGGTTCCTCTGCCCCCTCTTCCTTCAAGAGGAATTTCTCCCACAAGCAGCATTCCTTTCGCAGAGACCGCCGTCCCGGAGGTGCTCCCTCCGGTCCTCCCCCAGGGTCTCGTACCCAATGACGGGGTCTTGGTCCACGCCCCAGTGCATATTGGAGGACGGCTGTCCTCGTTTCTGGGCGAGTGGACCACAATAACTTCAGACGCGTGGGTGCTGGAGGTCATCAGAGACGGCTACAAACTAGAGTTCTGCTGACCCTTAAAAGTCGGGTTTGTACTCTCTCCCTGCAAGTCTCCGGTCAAAGCTGTGGCAGTGCAGCAGACCTTGGACAATCTGATCCGCCTGGGCGCGGTCGTTCCGGTGCCAGAAAGTCAGCTTGGCAAGGGACGTTACTCCATTTACTTTGTGGTACCAAAGAAAGGAGGTTCTGTCCGGCCTATCCTCGATCTCAAAGGGGTCAATCGGGCCTTGAAAGTGCGGCACTTTCGCATGGAGACTCTCCGCTCTGTTATAGCGGCAGTGAAGGCAGGAGAGTTCCTGGCATCCTTGGACATCAAGGAAGCGTACCTGCATATTCCCATCTGGCCTCCTCATCAACGCTTTCTGCGTTTTGCAGTCCTGGGACGACACTTCCAGTTCAGAGCCCTCCCTTTCGGGTTGGCTACTGCTCCGCGGACCTTTTCCAAAGTAATGGTGGTCATCGCGGCCTTCCTACGAAAGGAAGGGGTACAAGTCCATCCTTATCTGGACGACTGGTTGATCCGAGCCCCCTCTTATGCAGAGTGCGGCAAAGCTGTGGACCGGGTAGTTGCTCTTTTGAGCTCCCTGGGATGGATCATCAACTGGGAGAAAAGCCAGCTGCGCCCGACTCAGTCCCTGGAGTACCTGGGAGTTCGATTCGACACCCAAGTGGGCAGAGTGTTCCTGCCAGACATCGGATTGTCAAACTTCAGGCTCAGGTGGACCAGTTCCTAGTAGCCTCTCCCCTTCGGGCTTGGGACTATGTGCAGCTGTTGGGCTCTATGACGGCCACGATGGAAGTTGTGCCCTGGGCCAGGGCTCATATGAGACCACTTCAACACTCTTTGATGCAGCGCTGGACTCCGATGTCGGAGGATTATGCTGTGCGCCTTCCCTTGGACCCAGCAGTGCGCAAGGCGCTGAGCTGGTGGATGCAGACAGACAAGTTGTCTGCGGGAATGCCTCTGGTGACCCCAGAGTGGATTGTCGTCACGACGGACGCCTCGTTGTCGGGCTGGGGAGCCCACTGCTTGGGAAGGACAGCGCAGGGGCTTTGGTCTCCTGCAGAGGCAAAGTGGTCTATCAACCTCCTGGAACTCAGAGCCATTCGGTTGGCGCTTTTGGAGTTCATCCCGGTACTGGTGTTGAAGCCTGTACGGGTCCTGTCGGACAATGCCACGGCTGTGGCCTATGTCAACCGCCAGGGAGGTACCAAGAGCGCCCCTCTAGCCAAGGAGGCTATGAATCTTTGCCAGTGGGCGGAAGCGAACCTGGAGCAGCTTTCAGCGGCCCACATTGCCGGAGTCATGAATGTCAAGGCGGACTTTCTCAGTCGCCATACCTTGGAGCCCGGAGAGTGGCAGCTATCTGCTCAGGCGTTCTTGGACATCACGAAGTGCTGGGGCCAGCCGAGCCTAGATCTGATGGCGTCATCGGCCAATTGCCAAGTGCCGCGCTTTTTCAGCAGAGGACGGGACCCTCGATCCCTGGGAGTAGATGCTCTTCTCCAACAGTGGCCGACACAAGAGCTTCTCTATGTGTTCCCGCCCTGGCCCATGTTGGGCAGGGTGCTAGACCGGGTGGCAAAGCATCCCGGCAGGGTAATCCTGGTGGGTCCGGATTGGCCCAGGCGTCCCTGGTATGCGGACTTGATCAGGCTCTCAGTCGACGATCCTCTGCGGCTGCCAGTGGAGCAGGGCCTGTTACATCAGGGTCCCGTGGTGATGGAGGATCCCTCCCCCTTTGGTCTTACGGCCTGGCTATTGAGCGGCAGCGTCTGAGGAAGAAGGGCTTCTCAGACAAGGTCATCGCCACTATGCTGAGAGCGAGGAAGCGCTCTACTTCTACTGCTTACGCCAGGGTTTGGCGTATCTTTGCAGCGTGGTGTGAAGCAGGCTCACTTTCTCCCTTCACTGCTCCAATTTCTTCAGTGTTGGCGTTCCTGCAAGAAGGTCTGGAGAAAGGCCTGTCGCTCAGTTCCCTTAAAGTCCAGGTAGCGGCTCTGGCTTGCTTCAGGGGCCGCCTGAAGGGTGCTTCCCTGGCTTCGCAGCCAGATGTGGTGCGCTTTCTCAAGGGAGTTAATCACCTGCGCCCTCCTCTGCACTCAGTGGTGCCTGCGTGGAATCTCAACCTGGTACTCATTGCAGAAGCCGCCTTTGAACCCTTATCGAGGGCATCTCTGAAAGACCTGACGTTGAAAGCAGTCTTTTTGGTGGCTATCACTTCAGCCAGAAGAGTTTCCGAGCTCCAGGCGCTCTCATGTCGAGAGCCTTTTCTGCAGTTCACTGAGGCAGGAGTGACTATTCGCACAGTGCCTTCCTTCCTGCCCAAGATTGTTTCTCGCTTCCATGTGAATCAGCAGCTCTGTCTCCCTTCCTTTCGTAGGGAGGACTACCCAGAGGAGTACTCTGCTCTTAAATATCTGGATGTGAGACGAGTCATCATTAGATACTTGGAAGTGACCAATGATTTCCGGAAATCGGATCATCTGTTTGTCCTGTTTGCAGGTCCTCGTAAGGGTCTGCAGGCTGCTAAGCCTACAGTGGCAAGATGGGTCAAGGAAGCCATTGCAGCGGCTTCTGTGGCCGCGGGGAAGGTGCCGCCTATCCAGCTGAAGGCTCACTCCACGAGAGCTCAGGCGGCCTCGATGGCAGAGGCCGGATCCGTCTCCTTGGAAGAGATATGCAAGGCGGCAACTTGGGCTTCGGCTCATACATTCTCCAAGCATTACCGTTTGACTGTGGCTGCACGGGCGGAGGCCCGGTTTGGAGCTTCAGTGTTGAGGTCAGGGATTTCAATGTCCCGCCCTGGGTGAGTACTGCTTCGGTACATCCCACCAGTCTATGGATTGATCAGCTTGATGATATGGAAGGTAAAATTATGTATAATCATACCTGATAATTTTCTTTCCATTAATCATAGCTGATCAATCCATAGCCCCTCCCAGATATCTGTACTGTTTTTATTCTGGTTGCATTTCAGGTTCAAGTTTAGTCTTCAGTTACTTCAGAAAGACTTCGGGTTCAAGTTTTTTCACTTGGATTCTTCAAGAGTTAAGACGAGTTTGTGTTACAGTGAGCTGCTGCATTCCTCTCCCCTCCGTTTTACGGGGCTGGATTGAGACTTAAAATTCTGCCGGCACTCCCTCCCGCTTCGTGCGGCTGTAGGGCAGCTTTGTACCCCTCCCGCTTCGGCGGTGTTAGGGTCAGTCAGCTCCTCCCGCGGTTGCGGTTGCAGGATAAGCCAGATCCCCCCGCATCGGCGGGTGTGGTGTCCCTCCCCCGCTCCGCGGGGATGAGCTGGACGGATTCCACTCCCCCACTTGTGTGGGGATGAGCTGGGTTAATTCCCCTCCCCCGTTTCGGCGGTGGTGAGCTGGGCAGAGTGTCCCTCGTGGGTGTAATTCTCTAAGTGCTGAGTCCTGCAGATGGAGCTTTGATATCGACATACTGAGGAGTTTCCGGCAGCACATGACCACATATAGGGAGGCAAAAGTTTGCTCTCTATCTCCACCTGCTGGTAGATGGACACAACCCACCAGTCTATGGATTGATCAGCTATGATTAATGGAAAGAAAATTATCAGGTATGATTATACATAATTTTACCTTCTGTTACATGTCTGCAAGGCTCTCAACAAGCTAGGAAACAATAGAAGAGTAAAGATTCCTTCTGGGAGCCAGGCAAAAGGTACCATTTTTCCTGACCGCCTTATGCCGTTTTTTTTTTTTTTTTTTTAAAGAATTATAGACTTCGTAATCAGAGAGTTCTGAGCACAAACAGTTTGTAAAAAGGAGTCAGGCATCATGAGGAACAAAATAAAATTCAAAGAATGTAAAAACTAAGATTTGAACCTGACAGAGAATAGCAAATTTATACTCACGAACCGTGAAGATCAAATTAATTGGGTTTTTGGAGATCAGCCAAAAATAAACCACAAAATGCTCAAGGCATCCCCTGAGTTTTCCTCTAACTACCGACCCTCAATGATAGGATAACCAGAACATCAGAAGTTAAACATACCTGGGAGGGACTTTCAACCTGGGAAATAAAAACAATTTAAAAAACAAATGAGTTCCTCTTCAATCTTCAAGAAAGAGAGGAGACACGCCAAGGGGGTCACCAATTATGTAAAGCTGTGTAGCTTATGCTATTCTCTCAGACAATGTCAGGCAGAGACCAAAAGACAGAAAAAAGGGAGATTTTATTACTCACTACAACAGGAACTGGTATCTGTAGCAAACAGTAGTAATCTTACAACAAAACCTAATATCAGTTACTCTGGTAGTTGTAAAAATAATTAGTCTGAACTCAGATAAGAGGAAGGAAAGTTTTTTGTTGACATATCGTATGAAGGACACAAAGCTGAGAGAAACAAAAGAAAGAATGAAAGATTCTTAGCTGCAAAGATTTAGTCCTCACACATAGTCAAGGGGGGGGGGGGGGGAGCACACACATCCTCCCCGGAGAATATGCCCTACCTACCAAAAGGATATATTCCTGCATTCCCTAGATGTGCAGTCACTTATTTACACCTTCTATCACAGAGCACCACCTCATAAATTACCCAATGAGGAATCCTGCATATACACAGGGCTCTGTCCATGTGTCTGGTCATTACCTCATGTTTTACCAACCATTGTTCTTATATGTCTAGATAAAACTGGTTTGTACCAGTTTGCAGATAAAACCGTTATCAGGCGTCTGGCTACAGTGAACAGGATGTGCTGAGGTCTGCAATAACAGGCCCCAGAACAAACACTCACAAAGAAGCATAGTTGCATGACAAGTTCCATAACAGGGGGATATGAATCTGTGTGGTGTGGAGGGAGAGAATGGACAGATCTCATTATGTGGGATAAGTATCTTATACAGGTCCCAGCTGAATATCAGCTGGGACCAGCATATGTGCCGGTGGCCACCACATGTCTGGTCATACCCAGATACTGTATTCACTGCTGGTGCCCGGACACGGCCTAGCAATGAATATCTGGGTCTAATTTAGCTGGTGGGGATAGGTGCTTAAAAAACACTCCATTTTTTTTTAACCATTTAACTGACCAGGAACAGCTCGTTGCTGGTTAAATGGCACTTAACCAGCAAACCGATAATAATCAGTGGGAGATAGCCAGCCAACTCCTGCTGAATACTGCCAGTTAGTGCTTAGCAGATAGCCAGTTATATCTTGCAATATAACTAGCTGTCCACTGATAATTCATTGCATTGCCAGCTAAGATTGGCAGCCATATTAGCTGAAATATCTTTGGTTGGTTTAGATATATCAGCCAGCACTGAATATTGGCTTGGCCGGTTAAATTTAAACCCGCCAAAAAACATTTGGATATTCAACGTCAGTCACTGGAAATGGCCCAGCATTGAATATCTGGGGTCAACACCGACTATGGTCTGTATATCTGCCCCATTGACTATTGCTGGCTGAATATTGACCATTTTCATTTCAATAACAGTTTTAAAAAAATAGCGGAAACAGGAAATGCATCATCACTGATGCTGAAGGCGGGACACTGTGTGAAGAGAGAAGCTGGAAGGGAGGGAGCCTGTTGTGCCCTTCTTCTTCTTTGATTGACGTCGCTGCCACGTCGGAAAGTAAAGGTTAAAACGCGCGGGGGGGGGGGGGGGCTGCCGATCGATTCGGGGAGCCAGTCAGAGTGGGAACCAAGGAAGGAAGGAGGGTGAGCCAGAGCTGCCTCGCAAAACCGCTGCCACGGAGCGGAAAAGGGTTGCGCGGGGGGGGGGGGGGGGTCAGAAAGGAACAAAGAGGAGGGCTGTTGGGGAGCTGAGAGAGGCAGGGAGAATCGCTGGATGTGGAGAGAAGGCGAGTTCAAGGGGAGAGAACAGACTGCTATAGAGGAGGGGAGGGCAGGGTAGAGGAGAATTACTGGACTTGGATGGTTGGAGGGGAGGGCATGGGGAGAGAAGAAATCGCTGGACAGGAGGGCAGGGGAGAGGAGAATTGTTGGACATGGATGGAGGGGATGGCAGGGGAGAAAGGAGAATTGCTGGGCATACATGGAGGTGACAGGGGAGAGAGCAAATTTTCTGGAGATGGATGGAGGAGAGGGCAGGGGAGAATGGAGAGTTCCTGGACATGGATGGATGGATGGAGCGGAGGGCAAGGGAGAGAGGAGAATTGCTGGACATGGATGGATGAATGGGGACAGGGGAGAGAGGAAATTTGCAGGATATGGGTGGATGGAGGAGATGGCAGGGGAGAATGGAGAGGTCCTGGACATGGATGAAGGGGAGGGCAGGGGAAAGAGGAGAATTGTTGGACAAAATGGATGTGGATGGAGGAGGCAGGGGTGAGAGGAAATTTGTTGGACATGGATGGATGGATGGAGGGGAGGGAAGTCAGGAAGGAGATGCACATGGATGGAGGGGAGGGAAGAGAGGAGAAATGCTGGACATGGATGGAGGGCAGGGAAGAGAGGAGAAATCTTGGACAAGGAGGGAAGGAAAGATAGATAAAGGAAGGAGATGCACATGGATGGGGTGGAAGGAAGAGAGGAGAAATGCTAGACATGGATGGAGGGGAGAGAAGACAGAGGAAGTAGATGCACATGGATGGAGGGGAGGGGAGTGAGGAGAAATGCTTTATATGGATGGAGGGAAAATTGCTGAATTTAAGGGCTGGATTGGAACACTTTGAGGGCAGATGTTGAAACTGGAGAAAGGATACGGTCAGGGCTACAGATGGTAGACAGGACGCATAAGGACACAGAAGGATGGTGGACATGGTGAGAGAAAAAAATATCAGATGGAAAGAAGACACTGGGACCAAAGCTAATAGAAAAACTAAATGCTCAGACAGCAAAGGTAGAAAACATTTTTTATTCAGAATTTTATTAATTGGAATATGTCAGCTTTGGAAATGTACATCTGTGATATTTTGCATGTAAGTTTCAATTTTTCTAGTATTGCTGCATGCTGAGTCTGACTTCTTGAGGTAACTTTCCAGTTCAGTATTTTGCCTTCATATCTGTTGTGTCATGTGTTTTTCATGTGTGATCAAGATGGAGTATTCTGCTAGCGTGTAGTATTTGCAGCCCTTTTTGTTTTGTTTTGTTTTGTTTTTGTTTCACTAGGTTGTGTACTGGTGTTTTAGAGCCCATGTAATTATAGTCCTGCCTTTCCACACATAAAGGTTGTAGCTCGTCCTGTCCTTGGAATTAGTGCTGTTATGGTTTGGTAAGGCTATGAGTGTGTTTTTGCACAAGTATGTGTATAGTGTTTTACAGTGGAGAGATTGTGTGTTGGGCTTACTGAGGTGGCACCAAATCATCAGAAAGGGTGTACAGCGTAAATCATGACACACTACCTCTTGAAGGATCTACATATGGTCGTTAATAAAAGGAGCTCATTGTGAACACTATCCACCCTAAAAGAGTGTGTTGTGGCTCTAAATGAGAATTGTGATATGATCCCTTGTATCATATTGTTGACGGTCTGCATTTTCCCTATGGGTGGTATATTGGTGTATTAGGGTCTGCCCAGTGTAATATTTATGGTACAGTAAGGTTCTGAGTGTGTTTTTGCACAAAGTTGTGCATAGTGTTTTGCAGTTGAGCAATTGTGGTTAGTATATGCTTTGAGCAACCACTTTATTCTTTGACATCTAATATCTAAATTTAATAAAAGGTATTAACTGTGACTTTTATTTTTACTTATTTTTTTTCTGTGTTGTCAGACAATTATGGAGGTAAGCTCCACCCCTGGCCCCACCCCCTAACCCCGCCCCCTTTAGTCTCCCCCAAACAGTTGGGCCACCGACCGCCTATGTTGGACTCCTTTTGTGTTCAGCTACAGATTGTAATGTTCATTGTGTCACACATGAACATGGTGTGTAGGGTGTGTGATGACAGGAGAAAGGTTGAGAACCACGTATCTTCTTGCTAACAAAAATATTTTCTTATTTTGCAGGTGTGATAAAAACCTTTGAAAGTAAATTCTAGTGTTTCTCTGGGACTTGTAAGTGTTAGCGATCTATTACTGGCTGGTATGATTACTTCTCCAAGGACAAGCAGGCCAGTTGTATTCTCACATCTGAGTGACGTCATCCAGCAGAGCCTGGTGCAGACGCGGACTAGTCAGATGAGTGTAGAAATTTCTAGCAGCATCCCATCGTATATGCCCTGGTGCCTTCCTGCCTGAGTCCCTTAGAGGGGCATAATCGAAAGGGACACCCAAGTTTTGCTGAGGGTGTCCTCACAAAACGTCCCGGTGGAGGGGCGGGGAAACCCGTATTATCGAAACAAGATGGACATCCATCTTTCGTTTTGATAATACGGTCGGGGATGCCCAAATCTTGACATTTAGGTCGTCCTTAGAGATGGTCGTCCCTAGACTTGGTCATTTCTGATTTTCGGCGATAATGGAAACCAAGGACACCCATCTCAGAAACGACCAAATGCAAGCCCTTTGGTCGTGGGAGGAGCCAGCATTTGTAGTGCACTGGTCCCCCTGACATGCCAGGACACCAGCCTGGCACCCTAGTGGGCACTGTAGTGGACTTCATAAATTGCTCCCAGGTACATAGCTCCCTTACTTTGTGTGCTGAGCCCCCCAACCCCCCCCAAAACCCACTACCCACAACTGTACACCACTACCATAGCCCTTACGGGTGAAGGGGGGGGCACCTAGACGTGGGTACAATGGGTTTTGGAGTGCTCACATTTACCACCACAAGTGTAACAGGTAGGGAGGGGGATGGGCCTGGGTCCGCCTGCCTGAAGTGCACTGCACCCACTAAAACTGCTCCAGTGACTTGCATACTGCTCTGATGGACCCGAGTATGACATTTGAGGCTGGCACAAAATATTTTGAAATGTTTTTTGAGGGTGGGAGGGAGTTAGTGGCCATTGGAGGAGTAAGGAGAAGTGATCCCCGATTCTCTCCGGTGATCATCTGGTCAATTCGGGCACCTTTTTGTGGCTTGGTCGTAAGAAAAACAGGACCAGGTAAAGTTGTCCAAGTGCTCGTCAGGGACGCCTTTTTTTTCCCATTATGGGTTCAGGATACCCATGGGTTAGGCACGCCCAAGTCCTGCCTTTGCTACGCCTCCAACATGCCCCCTTGAACTTTGGTCGTCCCCACGAAGGAAAGCAGTTGGGGACGTCCAAAATCAGCTTTCGGTTATGCCGATTTGGGCGACCCTGTGAGAAGACTGCCCATCTTCCGATTTGTGTCGAAAGATGGGCGTCCTTTCGAAAATGAGCCTGCTAGTCTTCGTTTTTCCACTTAGCAGGGAGGACACATCTTCGTGTTCTCCTCTCAGTATGTTTATTCTCTACTTTAGCAGTGCTTTCCAGTTCGGGTATTTTTGTTCCTTTTACATTTATTTTATTCTTCCTCTTTATTTTATGCTGTTACCATTTTTTTTTTTTAAATTTTGTTGTTTTTTTTTCCGCTCTTCAGGTTTTCCTTTCTTTTTCACAAGTTGATTGGTGCTCTGGCCTACGTGGACCTATCTCAATTTGAACACTGCCCTTTTTACGGCTCACAATTGAGGAGTTTAATTTGGTCACGATTCTTTTCTCGATGGCCAAGAAGGCCCCCATTAGCTTCAAACGGTGCATCCAATTCGTTTGATTTCAGTGACAGACCCGCACACATGGTGCATCGGGTGCCTTGGGCGTGACCATGAGACTAATTCTTGTTCTTTCTGTTTCAAAATGCAGCTGAGGATGTAGAGGATGCAGCAGGTCCAGAAAGAGACTTTTTGGCTCCTCAAAGGCTGATCTATTGACAGCACTGGAAGCATCGACTTCGATAGCTGATAAGACTTTGACTACCACTGAGAGTGTATCAGCATCAAGGTGGTCTCCACTTCTCTCAACATGGGGCACTGAAAGTAGACTTTGGGATGGGTCAGCATCGTACTTGATACCAACGGTGTGTAAGGGTTTGATGTCGGCACCAAAGGACCACGATGCTGAGCATTGGGGGAAGCCCTAGAAACATAAGCATCGGTCCTCTTTGACACACGGGCTGGGAGCTCTGGGACATCGGAATCGCCGGTATCCAAGAAGTGCCAGTAGTGGGAGGAGCGTTCCCCCTCTTTGGTAGAGGTGCCGGTGTACAAGTCTCTGAGCAGCCAAGTTTCCTTTTCCATTTCAGCACCAACCTCTTCTCAGGCTGCTTCTGTCCATCTTCCCCACTTTTGCTGAGCCTTCCTTCAATGAGTGGTACCGAGCCATGCACTGATAGGAGCTGGCGCAGATACTACAATTGCAATCTGCTCTGCTATTGAGGACACTTACACCAACTGCGGATCAGCCCCAGATTCCTCCTGAGGTTCCATGCATGCCTATGGAGAGATCCTCTATGTCTGCGCCTCAAAGGGTTTCAGCATCGACCCATGCAATACCGCTATCGTTGGATTTCCTCCTTAATCGATTAATCATTCTGCGCCCATCCTGGCAAAAGTGTACTGCATACCTTAGATTGTAAGTGAGCCTTAGCCTTCCATCTGGAGCAGACTAATGCCCACAGTCAGCTTTTTGTTTCTTTTGACCCAAACAGGATGGAGGTAGCCACTCGCAAATGCACAATTTCTAATTGGCTAGCAGATTGCATCTCCTTCACTTATACCCAGGCTGGGCTGACTCTTGAGGGTCATGTCAAGGCTCATAATGTCAGTTTGGCTTGGTAGCCCATGAGGTCAGCCTCCATAGAGGAGATTTGCAAAGATGTGACATGGTCTTCCATACACACATTCACATCTCATTACTGCCTTGAGCAGGATACCTGAAGTGACAACCATTTCGGTCAGACAGTCCTACAGAATTTGTTTGGTGTCTAGAATCCAACTCCACCTGCCTGGGCTCAGTTTTGTTCTGTTTCAGGCTGCACCTTCACAACTAGATTGTATATAGTTTAAGGTTGGCTTACAGGCCTTGACTTTTTGATTCACTATTGTCCCTGCTTTGTTATTTTCAGTGAGCCTGGTAGCTAGGGATTCCCAGATGTCAGAATAGAATTGGTATGCTTGTCCTTGGACAAAGCAAAGTTACTCACCTGTAGCAAGTTTTCTCCAAGGACAGCAGGCAAAGTATTCTCATATACCCTCCCACCTCCCCTTGGAGTTGTATTCTTTAGCTATTTTACATGATGGAAGAACCTGTGCTTGTGTGTCGGGGCAGGAAGGCACCAGCACATGCGTGGTGGGACGCTGCTAGAAATATTTGTTGTTATTTCTACTAGTAGGGGGAGGGACATAGGGGGCTTTGTTATTGCTATTGTGTTCCTTTGTAGTTCTTGTTCTGGCCCCTGTTACCCTGCTTTGTTTTGACTTGACTTGTGATATGACTTTCAATGTTTGTTCTGCATTTGACCATTGCAATAAAATTAAATATAATTTAAACAATTTAAAAAAGAAATATCTACATTCATCTCGCTAGTCAGCGTCTGCACTGGGCTCTGTCAAATGTCGTCACCCAGATATGAGAATACTTAGCCTTCTGTCCTCAGAGAACACCTGCTACAGGTGAGTGAGTTCAATTTATCAGGGACCTATGAGCAGTGATCTATAGCTATTTACTATCCAAAAAATATTATAAAAATCTTAGATATGACATATAAGTGGAGAACTTCTTTGTATTATTCATCTCTTTAGCTTTCTCACACCTCATATGGTTTTTGCTCTGTTTTTAGTTTGTTATAAATTATGCCATCAGTTTGAAGTGGAAATGCCGTTAACACCACCATACCCACTACAACAAGTGCAAGCAAAATCTCTAGTCAGAGAAATCGAAACAGAAAAAATGTCTCCTATTCATCACAAGTATGTAAAAGTTACTAGTAATATCATAAACACGATAATTATGATATTCCATGTTGCTTCAAAATACTAAAATCTTTGTGGCCACCTTCAATAAGGTAGTGCATTTGTTATACACCTTCATTAACAGTCATAGGGCCCGATTAACTAATTTGGAATTGGAGAATAGGCTTGGTGGACCAGGCCCTTAGAACCTAGCTCTGCTGGATATGTTGAGTTCTTTGTTTCTGTGGATGTTGGTGAAGGAGATTTGTGCTTCTTAATTGTTACCTTTTACCTCCCCCAAATGTAAATAACCAGAAACCTGATCTCCCTGCCATTAACCCCATCCTAAAGTCCTCATATGCAGGAAATAAATAACCTTCTGGCCTGATCACACCCCCCCCCCCCCCCCCCACCCCCAGCCTCTAGTTCCAGATAGCTAGAAAAGGTTCCTTGCAGCTCCCATTGTCTACCATTCAGGGCTGACAACCTAGGTGAGCCTTCAGCCTTGCACTCCCCACCAAGGGGGCAGGCAGCTCAAGACCCCCCCCCCACCCCACCCTGCACCGCCATCCAGCATCTCCCCTTCCCTATCACTCCATAGTCCTGCATCTTCTTTTCCTATCTCCCTTCCTCCCCCCACCTCCACTAATTAAGTTATGAAATATCTCTCTTGTCATGCTTCCTCTTCCTGAGGAATCCAGCATTTCTCCACTTCTCAACCCCCCCCCCCCCCCCCCCCCCCCCCCCCCGAGATGTTCAGCAGTATTTCTTTCCTACCCTCTCTAGAGCGGCACTGGTGTGGCAATTTGTATAAAGACTCATTGGAAACTTTTTGGCAGCCACTGAACCCCACCCCCGAGATGTTCAGCAGCATTTCTTTCCTACCCTCTCTAGAGCGGCACTGGTGTGGCAATTTGTATAAAGACTCATTGGAAAGTTTTTGGCAGCCACACAATCTATAAGATCAATCAGCAGCACTTGTTTTCATTTATAGAAAGGATGGAACATTTTCAAAAAGAATATAAAAAAAAAACAAAATATACAGCTCAACAGATTCAATTATGACTCCTCTGCTTAATGCCAATATTTAAAATATCAAAAAATAGTGGAGAAAAAAGACCTTGGAACCTTGGCTCACCACAGTCAATTTTGTGCATCAGCATTCAAAGCAGGTCAGAAAAAAAAAACTTCACTAATTATAAATATTGTGTCCAAATGTAGACATCCAAACACATCCCACAGCAGACGGGAGGCACAAAAAAGGTAGAGATTTAAAAAAAAAAAAAAATAGAGCATAGTGAAATAGTGCAGAAACTTCCGTCTCAGTGTCAAAGGGACTTCTTACTTTACCCAATAGTGGCCGTATTTCGCATTGATAGCTGCTTCAGGGGTTAAAGCCACCAGTTGCAGTCAAGATGATTCAATTCACAGACACACTTAACTCCATTTTCATTCCAAAGAAGAAAGGCACAACCATCTTGTCTCCACATTAATGGTCTCAAAATGGCCCACTTACCTGAAAAAATTACTTTTGAAAATTGCCTTTAATATGTATATATACAAAACAAAGTATGAGTCTGATATCCAATTATTTTGTACAAATTGTGTCATTTAAAAAAAGGAGAAAAAGACCTCAATTGT
Organism: Microcaecilia unicolor; assembly: GCF_901765095.1. Lineage (NCBI taxonomy): Eukaryota > Metazoa > Chordata > Amphibia > Gymnophiona > Siphonopidae > Microcaecilia > Microcaecilia unicolor. The sequence continues at coordinate 228,655,364 of NC_044032.1, read as the reverse complement.
CTATAATTGTCTATGAACGCCAACAATTAGACTTAAAAATATTCTTCCATTGGTCAAAAACCTCCCATTTATATTACTTTCCACATATTATTTTTTATTTACTGATACTGAAACATAAAATGAAAATGAGCTCAGATAGCACTTAAAACTCAATGGAGGTCACCATTTCACCCTTCGGATTCTTCAGGAGTTATGCTGTGCTTAATTCCTGCTCATTAGCCCACATGGACTCTGTTTACTTTTATATCGTGCATGCTGTTATTGTACATATAACTTCAAGATCACTATTATAAGAATGCTGACCATTCCATGTGGTAAAATGAAGGATATTTATACTGTGCAAGCAAATCATATGTTGAAATCGTTTCTTATATAAACTGCGTGCTATGATCTTTTTAAAACTGGAGGAAAAGCCTCACATATTGTGAAGTAACTCTGAACTTCGCAGTCACACTCTTGTACACTTACAGAGTACTCACTCGAATCATCGGCATAAAACCCTCCAGTGTTTCATCATTTATTCACTCAATGCTAGGTTTTAACCACTCTTAATCAAAGTTCTATAAGTGAAACTTATCTTTGCAGTCATACAGTCTCGGTGCTATCCACGGCCGACCAGAGTTTCGGGTCCTGCTTCAGGGTCCGTGGTCACTGCGACTGTTCTTTTCTGCAATCTCTCCTGCAGTTGCAGTGACCACGGACCCTGAAGCAGGACCCGAAACTTTGGCCAGCCGTGGATAGCAACGAGACTATGACTGCAAAGATAAGTTTCACTCATAGAACTTTGATTAAGGGTGGTTAAAACCTAGCATTGAGTGAAAAATTATGATACACTGGAGGTTTTTATGCCGATGATGCGAGTGAGTACTCCATAAGTGTACAACAGTATGACTGCGAATTTCGGAGTTACTTCTAAGCAGGAGAGATTGCAGAAAAAAACAGTCGCAGTTACCATGGACCCTGAAGCAGGACGCGAAACTCTGGCTGGCCGTAGATAGCGACGAGACTGTATGACTGCAGTGGTAAGTTTCACTCATAGAACTTTGATTAAGAGTGGTTAAAACCTATTGAGTGAATACTGGATTGGCGATTGCCTGTACGGTTTGATGTAAACCACATTGAGCCTGCAAATAGGTGTGAAAATATGGGGTACAAATGTGATAAATTATGAAACACTGGCAGTTTTTATGCCGATGATGCAAGTGAGTACTCCGTAAGTGTATGATAGTTTGACTGCGAAGTTCGGAGTTACTTCACGATACGTGAGGCTTTTCCTCCAGTTTTAAAAAGATCATAACACGCTGTTTATAGAATTTCAACATATGATTTGCTTGCATTCCATATGGTATACCAGAAATTAATTTCAAATCCCAAATATCCACCAGTATATAAACAGTACACAATAACCAAACCAAGGAAAGTAAAAACAAACCCTTCTGTTCTGATTAGCACACAGTGTAACAAAAAGGTACTAACAGACCCTCAGAATTTCATAAATCTTTCAAAAAATAGCATAAAGCTTTCATAAATCATCACAACATGGCACTTATCTTCATGCTGCCAGGTAAGAAACTCAGTAACCGTATCCAGGACAACACTGCCGGGTATTGAGTATCGTACCCAGCAGCATGAAGGTAAGTGCCATGTTGTGATGATTTATGAAAGGTTTATGCTATCTTTTGAAAGATTTATGATATTTGTATATTGTTATAAGAGTGAATAATGATTGTTGTTGCACTTATGAAATTATATATATATATATATATATATATATATATATATATATATATATATATATGATAACAGTCTACAGTGTATGGAAGAAGTTTTGTTTGTTTATACTTCTAAACACAAAGAGAAGGCTGATTTAAGGGCTTGTGTGGCAGTGACCTGGTGAATGAGAAAACTTGTCCACCCTTTATAGCAGCCAATTTTGGTTTGCTGCATGGGTAGGTTTAATTTCTGAAGGTCTTTGTTAGTACCTTTCTGTTACACTGTGTGCTATTCAGAAAAGAAAGGTTTGACTTTACTTTCCGTGGTTTGCTTACTTTGGACCATTCCATTTGAGCATTCAAACCTCGTGGCTGTAGTGTGCATAATATATAAATCCACCATTGCTCCCTTTCCAATAAAAGTAAACAGTCCATATAGAAATAAGTGGTTTTGAAGCTATAAATGTACGGCATCATGCACATCCTAGAAGTTTTGCGTGAGTGAACAATGTTTTATTTAAATACAGATTCTGTTTTGTTTCAGTGAAATGTTGTTAGTGGACTCATTCGCTAATAAAAGTGAATAGAGACAAACTCATCTTATAATATTTATTTATTTGTGACATTTATATCCCACATTATCTCAAACAAGTTTGAGTTCAGTGTGGCTTACAATAAACAGCATTGGATACATAACAAAGAATAATGCATGAAAATAATTTGTTGTAAGAATCCAATTTTACAATACAATATCATAAACATACTGGGATAGCTATGGATGTCTAACATTTAGAAAATCTATTATGAATGAGAAATTGTACATGAAGCAATGAGAAAGTTAATGGTAAATAGAGTAATAACCAATCCTACTATATAAATGAAGAGTGACCGACGCGGCACGTCCCAGATCTCTCCCGACGACGTTAGAGCCGGTGAGCACCGGGCGGCTGGCGAGCTCCGGGCGGGGATTGTCCGACAGCGGCTCCGAGGCGCAGTCCGACAGGTCCGATGAGCTGCTGAGAAGCCCCTGATATTATGGAAATAAGTCGTCTGCTTCCTGATAGGTAGAGATCAGCACACGAGATCTTCTCTCAGTAATGAGAAACGCCTGGTGACGACGCCCTTTGAACGCCGAACCCAATGAATCACACAAACTTCCCTTCATCCTAAATACAACATATGCCCCAAGTATGGCAATTAAGAAGCAGAACTCAATGCGTTACACAGATATTACTACGGAAATTCGGATAGCAGCTTTTTCTCTTCCATTCTTCTTTAGTTCGTCCAGCCTCTGGGTGGGACTTTCAAGTGTTTCTTTTGCTTCTTTTGGCCATATTACTGCTGTCCTACATCCATGTTACCAGATATGGGGATTGGAGGTCTGTGTGTGCGCTCCCGCTGATTTGCAGTTGGAGTGAAGCAGACGAAAGCCAGGCAGGGGTCAGATTTTAATGCTACTTTTTGTGGGGAAAGTGAGTGTGTGTGAGAGAGAGACAGAGAAAGTGTGTGTGTGTGTGTGTGTGCGTCTGTGTGAAAGAGAGAGTGTGAGTGAGTTGAGAGAGAGTGTATATATGTGTGTGTGTGAGAGAGAGACAGAGAAAGTGTGTGTGCGTCTGTGTGAAACAGTGTGTGAGAGTGAGTTGAGAGAGAGACAGAGAAGTGTGTGTGTGTGAGACAGAGAGAGCGAGACAGAGAGTGCGCTGTTCTGCGCGGCACATCACAGATCTCTCCTGACGTTATTAGAGGCAGGAACAGAGCTGTGGGTGACCGGCGAGCACCGAGCGGGATCGTCCGACAGCGGCTCCGAGGCGCAGTCTGACAGGTCTGATGAGCTGCTGCTGCTGCTGTGACCGCAGGCCGGTCTGGGAGCCGGGCGCTTCCCTCTGCCACCATCCCCCGGGGCGGCTTTCCTGGGTGGGGGATCGGCTGGACCCGGCGGGGCTCCGACCACTTTCTTGACGGTGCTTCTGGCCGGCCTAGGCTTATTCTTTGCACCGGGGGTGCTGCGGTTGGACGGGCAGGGTGGCTTAGCGGAAAGATGCGGGGATTTGGGGGGCGGCGGTGATGGTGGAGGAAGCTTGGCTGGGGAGCTGCGCGGGTCCAGCAGGAAGAGGCGCGCCGGGGAGGGGGCTCGGTGCAGCCGCTGCGCCTGCTGCAGCTTGGGGTCGGCGCCGCTCTGAGCCTCCATCACATATACACACTCTCACTCACTCTCTCTCTTTGAACTTACTCTCGCACTCGCTCTCTCTTGCAGACAGACGTACACACACACACACTTTCTCTCACACACTCCCTCTCACACACACACACAAAATATTAGAACAATAAGGGACATGGGAAATCAAGTACGTCAGACAACAACAATAACAAATAAAACGTTGCCACTTTTAAGGGTACCACTCCTCCAACCCCACGAGGTCGACGCCACAAGCTCTGACCAACGTGCCTCAAAACGTGCTGCGCATGCGCCAAACACAGCAGGTCTCAGCTCTGAGCCATGTGCCTCCAATCGTGCTGTGCATGTGCCAAACACAGCAGGTGTCAGCTCTGACCGACGTGTCATTGCCGCAGTAGCTGTCCCGCCCCTTCGGCTGACTTGCACTTTCGCTGTTCAAATGTGGCGTCGATGTCCCGCACCTTCGGCTGACTCACGCTTTTTCTGTTCAAATGCACCCAGTACCTCTGATACTGGCATGCGCTTTTCAACTGCAGCCACTACTGGGTGCAGTTGAAAAGCGCCCGCCGAATTTGAACAACGAAAGTGCGACTCAGCCGAAGGAGCAGGACAGCGACGCCGGCAATGGATCAGAGGCACGTCTCTCTCTCTCTCTCTATCACACACACACACACAATATTATTACAAACATACAGTGAAGTCATTGAAGTCCAACGATACCGCACCATACCCCATATAGATTACAGGAAGATGTATGGGGGAGGGGGGCAGGCGACTCAAAAACGAGCCCTGCTTTGCTGCCTCAAACAACTGGCTACAATGAGGACTGACTCTCCACTGTCAGAGGGACTCCTAGCAGCGCTCTCTCTCTCTCTCTCTCTCTCTCTTTCACACAGATACACACTACAAGGTAAATTAATTGAAGGATCTAATGCTGTTTACACAAAGAACATAGTATATAAAAGTGTACTATAGACATCAACTCACAGTACGTTCATCAACTTTTAAATTACATTTCAGAAATAAAAAATCTTGCCCGTTTTAATGGGCTAAACGGCTTGTTCAGGTAATAATTGTTTGCGATATGGTTGTTCTTTGTGAGGGTTTGTTTGAATATGAAGAAATTAAGTATGTTTTGCAGTGCTTTTTTTGTATTTTTTTATATTGCACTGCAGATTTGATATATCTGGGGTAAATACACACAGGAAATCCAATATGTTAGCATTTAAGTTTCAAAAAAGAGACTATGATAAAATGAGGAGAATGGTCAACCAACTTAGAGGAACAGCTGCAAAGGTCAAAAATTTACATCAGGCATGGTTGTTCAAAAATATCATCCTGGAAGCCCAGACTAGATACAATCCATGTATTAAAAAAGATGGAAGGAAGGCCAGACAAAATTCAGCATGGTTAAAAAAGCGAGGTGAAGGGAAGTATTAGAGCTAAAATAACATACTTCAGAAAATGGAAGAAGGATCAAACTGGAAATAATAGAAAACAGCATAAAGAATGGCAATTCAAAAGCAAAGCACTGCTAAGAAAGACAAAGAGAGACTTTGAAAAGAAGATTGTGTTAGAGGCAAAAACACATAATAACTTTTTTAGGTATATTAAAAGCAAGAAGCTGTTAAAAGAATCTGTTGGATCGCTAGATCAGTGTTTATTTATTTTATTTATTTGTATTACATTTGTACCCCGTGCTTTCCCACTCATGGCAGGCTCAATGCGGCTTACATATTATATACAGGTACTTATTTGTACCTGGGGCAATGGAGGGTTAAGTGACTTGCCCAGAGTCACAAGGAGCTGCCTGTGCCTGCAGTGGGAATCGAACCCAGTTCCCCAGGACCAAAGTCCACCACTCTAACCACTAGGCCACTCCTCCACTCCAGTCCTGAAGTACCCCTTGCCAGTCAGGTTTTCAGGATATCGACAATGAATATGCATGAGAGATTTGCATATAATGGAGGCAGTGTATGCAAATCACGTTCATGCATATTCATTGTGAATATCCTGAAAACCTGACTGGCAAGGGTTACTCCAGGACTAGACTTGGGAAACACTGTGCTAGATGACTGAGGAGTAAAAAGGGGCACTCAGGGAAAATAAGGCCATAGCAGAGAGACTAAGGGGTCCTTTTACTAAGGTGTGCTAATGATAAAAAGCCAATTATATTCCTATGGATGTCTTATCATTTAGTGTGCTAATCTGTTAGCGCACCTTAATAAATTGACTCCTAAATTAATTCTTTGCTTTGGTCTTCACCAAGGAAGATGTGGAGGAGCTACCAGTCGATATAACAAAAGTCTAAATTTTCTGCTTTATGTGGGTTTGCAGACGTAAATTATTAATCTATATAAATATCTGGCTTCATCACTTCGGGATTATTGGCCAGTCAGACCAGGAACAAAGAACAGAAAGTAAGAGACTTCAAATGGAGAAAAAGCTTTCTGTACAAAAAAAAAACACAGGTCAACACCATTACTGCGTTACCACCCAGTGCAGGAAATAATTTGTTAAATTAAAAAAAAAAAAATATATATATATATATATACAGTGGTGTGCTGGAGCCGGCTCGCACCGGCTCGCAAGAGCCGGTTGTTAAATTTTCTTCCGGCTTGCGAGCCGGTTGTTGAAAATAGCGAGCCGGCTCTGGCTCTCCTCCCTCCCTCCGGATCCGCCTCACCGCCTGCTTGTTTTTTGAATTCTTCGGGGCAGGCAGTCTTGCCTGCCCGCTTCCAGCGCTGACTGTTCTCCCTTGCCGATTCGCGCTTTAAAAATGGCCACCAAGACTTCCAGAGGCAGCCTCGCGAGACTTCGGCTGAAGTCTCGGCGGCCATTTTGAATAGCAAATCGGCAAGGGAGGACAGTCAGTGCTGGATGCGGGCAGGCAAGAGTGCCTGCTCCGAAGAATTAAAAAAACAAGCGGGCGGTGAGGGACCAGATCGGGAGGGAGGGAGGGAGGAGAAGAATTCGCGATACAACTTGGGAGGGGGTGGCAGGGGGAAAAAGGGAGTCGCTGCTGGATATGGGTGCATGCAGGGGAGAGGAGGGTCACTGCTAGACATCTGGGTGCATGCAGGGCAGGGCAGAGGAGGGTCGCTGGGTATGGGTGCATGCACGGCAGGGGAGAGGAGGGTCACTGCTGGACATGGGTGCATGCAGGGGAGAGAAGGGTCACTGCTGGACATCTGGGTGCATGCAGGGCAGGGCAGAGGAGGGTCGCTGGGTATGGGTGCATGCAGGTCAGGGGAAAGGAGGGTCACTGCTGGGCATGGGGGTGCATGCAGGGGAGAGGAGGGTACACTGCTGGACATGGGTGCATGCAGGGCAGGGGAAAGGAGGGTCACTGCTGGACATGGGTGCATGCAGGGGAGAGGAGGGTACACTGCTGGACATGGGTGCATGCAGGGCAGGGGAGAGGAGGGTCACTGCTGGACATGGGTGCATGCAGGGGAGAGAAGGGTCACTGCTGGACATCTGGGTGCATGCAGGGCAGGGCAGAGGAGGGTCGCTGGGTATGGGTGCATGCAGGGCAGGGGAGAGGAGGGGAGAGAGAAGAAATGCTGGACATGGATGGAGGGGAGAGAAGAGTGAGGTAGGAGATGAGATGAGGGAAAAGGAAGAGAGGAGAAAAACTGCACATGAATGAAGAAGATAGGCAGAAGCTGAGGACCAGAAATGAAGAAGAAAGGAGGAAAGAAATAAATGGAAAGGAAGCCCTGGAAACGGAGTTAAGAGGACAGATAGCAGCAGAATCGGATACTGGGCCAACATGATCAGAAAAACAGTCACCAGACAACAAAAGTAGAAAAAAAATCATTTTATTTTCATTATAGCGTTTGGAATATGTTCACTTTGAGAATCAGGTGCTCAACATTAAAAGTTTATATTTATTTACTTATTTATGGTATTTTATCCCACATTAAACATGAATTAGATTGGAACCTGGGATCATTTAATTTTTTTCCTGGAGAGAGTAATGCATTGCCCCCCCCCCCCCCCCCCCCAGCTATAGCCAGCTCTGCAATTTTGGGGGGGGGGGCGCAGAGGTGGACGGGGGGGCACTGAGGTGGACCGGAGAGAGAGCCTGTTGTTAAAAATTTACCAGCACACCACTGTATATATATAAAATTATACACACACTGCACAAAGAATTCAAAATGTTTATCTAAATCTGTGATTCTGAAGTAAGTCCAGTTCATAATTGGGGAAACTCTTAAACGCACCTCTATCCGGCAATATGTCAGTCAAAAATTGTAAGCCACAAAAACAATTAGTTCACACACAAATTCTTCCTGTCAGTCCGACAGCATACTGCAACAGCTCCTATTGTATCACAGATATGAAAAGCACGTTAAAAAAAGATATATTGGAATTAGAAAAGGTACAGAGAAGGGTAAAGAGGCTAGGAGGCATATTTTCAAAGCACTTAGCCTCCCAAAGTTCCATAGAAACCTATGGAACTTAGCCTCCCAAAGTGCTTTGAAAATATGCCTCTCTAAGTCTTTTCAGCTTGAAGAAGAGATGGCTGAGGGAAGATCTGATAGAGGTTTATAAAATGCTGAGTGGAATGGAACGGGTAGAGGTGAATCGATTGTTTTTACTGTTTCCAAAAATACTAGGACTAAGGGACAGCAATAAAGCTACTAAGTAGTAAATTTTAAGCAAACTGGAGAAAGTATTTTTTCACTCAATGTGTAATTAAACTCTGGAATTCATTTCCAGAAAATGTGGTAAAAGTAGTTAGCAGGTTTTAAAAAAGGTTTGTATGATTTCCTAAAAGAAAAGTCCATAAGCCAATTATTAACATAGGTTTGGGAAAATCCACTGCTTATTTCTAGGACAAACAGCATAAAATCTGTTTTACTGTTCTGGGATCTTGCCAGGTACTTGTGACCTAGATTGGCTTCTGTTGGAAACAAGATACTGGGCTTGATGGACGTTCAGTTTTTCCCAGTACCGCAATGCTTATGTTGTTATGTTCATTGGTTCAGTCCTCGACAAGGGCCACTTGTTTCGCTTTCTGCTGCTGTAGAAGGAGGAACTATAGTTTATTCACAACCTCAGCTCCAAGACGGCAACTTCTTTTAAACAGGCACCAAGTTCCAAGCAGCCAATCAGTTGCGTTCTACCATTTAAAGTGACAGAACACATTACTTGAAGAATGCATTCCATTCGATGGAGCTATTGAGACTTTTGGGTTCCACAGTGACAAGATGAAAAATGAATCATCATTCACATTGTCTTAGCCATTTCTTTATATCCTCTAACAGAGGTTTTCAGCAGCTCAGTCACCATATATTTCAGATCTTTGAAATTATATTTTCTCTGAATACAATGATGCACCATGGGGCTTCTATTCTCTTCAGATTAAACAAGATTTATGTTCTGTCAATCCGTACACAGAACAGGTGAGATGTCTGCACTATATGTAATCATGGACCCTGAACCATATAAATTACATTCCTAAAATTACAAATCGTAGAACAGTTTATGATGTAACTTTATTGCCCTTTTTCCACTAAAAGGAGTTTTCCTTCCTTTGTTTGATCACAAATCAAACACTTTCCACATTTCCTGTGACCCATATTGCCTTTCTGTTGTGTTATAGTCCACACATCTGATTTGCATAATGTATCCGCTAAATTCCAGTTACGAGAATAAGATATCATACAGTGGTAACCCACCAGATTTTTATGTACCAATAAAATGGGCAGTGCTGTGAGGGAATCCGTGGGACCGTTAGATCATGAAGGAGCAAAAAGGACACTCAGGGAGGACAAGGCCATAACAGAGAAACTGAATGAATTCTTTGCTTCTGTCTTTACGGAAGAAGATGCAAGAGGTCTGCCTGTACTGGAAATAATTTTCAAGAGTGATGATGCAGAGAAACAGAAAGAAATCTCTGTGAACCTGGAACATATACTGAGCCAAATTGACAGAGTAGTGAATCACCTGGACCAGATGGCATAAATCCAAGGGTACTCAAAGAACTCAAGCATGAAATTGCTGATCTGCTGTTACTAATATGTAATCTGTCGTTAAAATTGACCCTAGTACCTGAAGATTGGCCAATGTGATGCAGATTTTTAACAAGGGTTCCAGGGGTGAACCAGGAAATTATAGAACAATAAGCCTGACATCAGTGCCAGGCAAAATAGTGGAAACTATTATAAAGAATAAAATTACAGAACACATAGACAAACATGGTTTAATGGGACAGAGTCATAATGGGTTCAGCTGAGGGAAGTCTTGCCTCACCAATTTGCTTCATTTCTTTGAATGTGTGAATAATACTGTGGATAAAGGTGAGCCAGTTGATGTGGTGTATCTTAGATTTTCAGAAAGCTTTTGATAAAGTTCCTCATGAGAGACTCCGGAGAAAATTAGAGTGTCATGGGATAGGAGGCAAGGTTCTGGTGTGGATTAGGAATTGGTTATTGGACAGAAAACAGAGGATAAGGTTAAATGGTCATTTCTCTCAATGCAGGAGGGTGAACAGTTGAGTGCCGCAGGGATCTGTACTGAGACCGGTGCTATTTTACATATTTATAAATGATATGGAAATCAGGATGACAAGTGAGGTGATCAAATTTACAGATGAAACAAAACTATTCAAGGTTGTTAAAACACATGCAGACTGTGAAAATTGCAGGAAGACCTTAGGAAATTGGAAGACTGGGCATCCAAATGGTAGATGAAATTGAATGTAGACACATGCAAGATGATCCACATTGGAAAGAATAATCCAAATCACAGTTACCTAATGCTAGGGTCCACCTTGGGGGTCAGAGCTCAAGATAAAGATCTGGGTATTGTCGTAGATAATACGCTGAAATCTCAGTGTGCAGCTGTGGCCAAACAAGCAAACAGGATGCTAGGAATTATTAGGAAAGGATGGTTAAGACTGAAATACTATAATGCCTTTCTATCACTCCATGGTGCGTCTGCACCTTGAGAATTGCGTTCAGTTCTGGTCGCCATATCTCAACAATATAGCAGAATTAGAAAAGGTTCAAAGAAGAACGACCAAAATGATAAAGGGGATGGAACTCCTCACGTATAAGGAAAGGCTAAAGAGGTGAGGGCTCTTCAGCTTGGAAAAAAGATGGATGAGGGGAGACATGATTGAGACCTACAAAATCCTGAGTGATGTAGAATGAGTAGAAGTAAGTCAGTTTTTTACTCGTTCCAAAAGTACAAAGACTAGGGACATTCGAGGAAGTTACCTGGAAATACTTTTAAAACAAATAGGAAGAATATTTTTTCACTCAACAAATAGTTAAGCTCTGGAACTCTTTGCCAGAGATTGTGGTAACAGCGGTTAGTGTATCTGGGTTTAAAAAAAGGCTTGGACAAATTCCTGGCAGAAAGGTCCATTGTCTGCTATTGAGACAGACATGAGAACCAACTGCTTACCCTGGGATTTGTAGTATGGAGTGTTGCCACTATTTGGGCTTCTGCCAGGTACTTGTGACCTGGCTTGGCCGCTGTTTGGAAAACAGGATACTGGGCTAGATGGACCATTGGTCTGACCCAGTATAGATACTCTTATGTTCTTAATAGAAGATAATGTCTTCATTGATATATTCCTGGTTCTAGATTGGATTGTATTTGCAGTTGAAGCAAAAGATCTCTATTATTGAACAGAGCACATTTACATGCATTACCCACAATCTTCTTTGGTTAACCTCTTTCAATACATTTTTGTTTTCAAATTACGGGCCATCTTTTTATATTGATATACAGAATCACATATCTGGTGGTGCTGTAAGAATTGAAGGACTAGAAGGCTGTTTTTTTTTTTTAAATATATAATACGGATATATGCTCTTATATTTCAATAATATGTTCCTATCAATTGACTTGGAAACTATAGTTTGTATATTCCCTTGCTACATCACTTCCACATCCAGAAAGATAATTTGAGACAGGTGCCAATTGCAATGGAATTTAATATTAGAGTGACATTTAATTCACATTTAAACTATTATAATTCAATCAAGGTACCTGTCTACACCACAAAGATGTCATCAATGTATTGGAACCAACATCAGACTCGCCAATACCTGCTTGAAGGATATACTCATTGGTATTCAAAATCTGCCATGAACAAATTAGCAACTGAGGGGGCAAAGGAGGCACCCATGGCCATGCCAGACAACTGACCATGAATTTGATCCTCAAAAACAAGATGGTTATATCTTAGAGCAAGATTGGCCAGTTTTAATTTAAAAAATCCATCAGGACCTTCCACTGTCTAGGACAAATATTCAAAGCAGATTCCAGAACCTGATATGCTTTTCTGTGAATAGACTCCAACTTGTCTGACCTCCTTCAGGTAACATAAACACAGAATTATCTAAATGCTAACTGTGTCCACCACTGTCACAATTGTTACAAATAAAGCTGCTTTATAAATTACTAAAATAAGGAGAGTCAGACTCAGAAGGCTGTTATTTATATGAGAATAAGCATTTTATTTAAACTTACCAATTAGGGTTACACTGGCATATGATTGTTTCAGTTCAGGTAGTACATCAAATCAGAGTTAATCAATCAAGACAGTCCACAAGCTTTTTTCTCATAGAGAGTAGTAACTGGACACAAAAGGCTGATCCACATTATTACTTCTCTAATCTTTAATGATTTCGGCTGTCGGTTATATACCCTTCAAATCACATGCATTTACGTCATACTTATTTCTGTTAATTACCTAGAATTAAAAACCTTTATCTCAGCATTATCAAAATACTTTATCTCAGCATTAGTGATTTTCCATAATTCAGCACTTATTTACTGTTAGTGACCAAACCTTGCTCAATCTGACATTTACAGTAAATTCACCTATTAGCAGGTCATTAGGATCATTCTCATTTGCAACATCAATGTCTTCATAACCACATATTCTGTTTATTCTTACCACAGGTTTTGTTTACTCCCTACCACCTGTTGGACTATCAAAATTAGCTGGGTCTATAAACTATTTTCTAATGAAATCATATTTCTGTTTCTTTGCATAGTGCTTGCAAAACACTTCTACTTCCTCGTTATCTACTGTTCCAAGGCCTAAAACAGACCATCTGTCATATGAGCATTTCTGGTAAATGCCCATCTGTCACATAAGCATTCTTGTAAAAGTACAATTGCAAGCATCTTTCAGTTTGTCCTTGTAACCTTTTGAGGCCTAGTTCAACACATAATCTGACAGACTATTGTTCAGCCTATGTGATATGGTCCTATAGCCATGTCCAGCATGTCCTATATGATCCATATTAACATTTATAGAATAGCGTGAGAGCGAAAAAATGTCAGTGGCACTATCCATATAGTGCTGCTGAAACTGGTAGATAGAAGACTTATCTGTTCCTGCTATATAGACAAGTCTTTTTGAATATCTTGTGTTGTGTTTTCTGTATCCTACTGTGCCACTGTATTCTCTAACTCCTTATTTTCTAAATCCATCCTCAAGTGGCCACTTTTTATACTTTTTCCTAAATGCCAAATAATCAATTTCTCTCCTTCATAGGCAAACACCAGTTCTCTTGTACACTGCAGCAGTGACATTTTTGAAGAACATAGCATATTACTTGATACACAAGGCAGGGCTTCACAACCCAGTTCTCAACACACCCAGCCAGTCAAGTTTTCAGGATATCCACAATGCATGTGCATTGCATTGCCTCCTTGGTATGCAAATCTATCTTGTGCATATTTGTTGTGGATATCTTGAAAACCTGACTGACTGAGTGTGCCTCGATGACTAGGTTGAGAAGCACTGACATAGGGTATCACCAGCTCTTTCAGATATCTTTCTCTTTCCTGAAGTAACATTTTAAAGATGAGGCATGAGATTTTAAAACAAATTGTCGCCTCTTTTGCTGGCATTGTGAGCCTTAATGATATCCCTGTCAACTTTGCAGTGCACTCCAGTGATCTTTGATGCTTTCTCATCCAAATAAACTTTTGACTTCTTTGGATTCAATCTCAGCCTATTTGCCTGTAGCCAGTTTGCTACCACATCAAGACAGGTGTTTACCTTATACAGACCACTTCTGTTATCACTCTCCACATAAGCAACTAGCTGAATGTTGTCTGAAAACACATGACACGTCAGGCTAGAGCATCAAATCAGGGGCACAACAGACATCAGATAAACATTAAATAGCATGGGCAATATTGCAAAACGCTGTTGCAGTCCATAGCTCAGCTATATCCAATTAGAATTAAGTCCTTCCCACAGGATCTTATGGATCTTGTTCATCTTGTTGGGCAGACTGGATGGACCGTGCAGGTCTTTTTCTGCCATCATCTACTATGTTAGTTGTGGTCAAAGCAAAACAGGCTCTGAGAACCACTAACTCAAAGAACCACCAGCATATATCTTTACCTGTGGGGAGGGTAGTAATTTTGAAATAGCCAATTACCTGTATAAACAGCCATGTATCCAGGTAAATCAGTTTTGGAAATGGCCCTCATTATGTAGATATATACAAAGCAGTTTGTTATTTATAAAAGTGTGATGCCATCTATGCATTTTATACACATATTCTGGAATGGGTGGTGATGGGATAATCATGATTGTTGAGTTTAATTATAAAAGATCTTGGGGTGGATGCCAAGGGTTATGAAAGATAATTGGGGTTGGGAGGGAGGATACAAGGCAGAAATTTTACCTAGTGTGTCTATGTAAGCCACATTGAACCTGCAAAGAGGTGGGGAAATGTGGGGTACAAATGTAATGAATAAATAATGCCCTTGCACTAGTCCCATGTACCTCTCACCCAAGTCTTCTATATCCTGTCAAGTAAGCCACGTTCCATTATATTGAAGATAGCAGGCAGATCTAGGAAACACTCATACTGAGAAGGAAAAACCCCCCACAAAATCACTCATACCCAACCATACAAAAAAAATCACGCATCCCAAAAACTTCACATACCCTTACATACATCCAAACATTCCTGCACACCCATAGCCACCTGAATCCAACCTCTCCCCATTCCTACCTGGCTTTCCCTCCCTCCATCTTTATATCTATAGCCAATTATAAGACTAAATAAAAACGCATTCTGAGAAAATGTCCTGATTTCCACATAATGAAGAAGTCACCTAAACAGTATCACAAAATCTGGCTTCACATTCTCACAAAACTCATGAGAATCCATACTCCTGGTTTACCCACAGCACCTATTATATAGTTCACACAGCCATAATGTCCAGTCGCCTGTGTGCCATTTTCAGAGTCCATAAAAGCTTTTGCTTCATCAGCAGCATCATAGATGTTGATTCAATCTTCATGACTATCTTGCAGTTGGGTTGGAACTGCAATCATATACTGTTAGCATGAAGACTAGAGCAGATTGTAGAAGGGGAAAGAGGAAATTGGGTTTAGCTCATGGCTACCGGCAGCAGCCATCTTTTGTTAGCCATAGCGCATCATCTGGCCTTCCAGTCCCCGTCCCTCCCCCTCCCCACCCACAGGTCTTGTTCCACTCCTGCACTCTTCATTCATAGCCCATACACTACCCATATTGCCCAGTCATAGCCACAACACTGTTCGCACCCCTCAAACACCACTTTGTCAATGTCTTTATTCCTTGATCATAGCCCCAACACTGCCTGCACACTCTAATCACACTCCTGCCTCTGATAAAAAGTCCCCGCCCCTGACCCAAAACCTTGCACCTGACAATAAAACCAAGCTACTCCAGTTGCCTTATCCTCTCTCCACTATCACGAGACTACCACTAGGGGGCCAAGGCACCAAGTTGGACGACAGTGCTGATGCAGTGACAGCAGAGGGTAACTTGCACCGGGATTATCTGAGCTACCATTGAAGACCCCCAGTTAGGTCCTATGGAGTGGTGTCAGGTAGGTCTCTGTAGGGGCTTGTTTTTGTGTTGGGGCAGGAGTGTGATTGGGGTGTGGACAAATGTTTAGGCTATGATCTGGGTGTGCAGGCAGTGTTGAGGTTGTGATCAGGATGCGGGCAGTGTCGGGGCTGCGATTGGGGGTGTGCAGGTAACGTTGGGGCTATGATCAGGGGGATTGGTGCATAGATGAGGGGACCAGGAATATGGTGGGGAGGGGTCGCTCAGTGGCATGTGAAGAAGGCGTGCACCACTGCAACAGTACTTTCTTTTTCATTTCTTTATAGTGATTCTACACTACATTACATGGTAATAATTGTGCTGTGTGGTAAATTTACAGCATATACACAGCATACCCCATGCATTTACTGCAAAAGCTTTGAACGTACCACATGTTAATTTTTGTGGTAAGTAGAAAAATACCACACTTTAGTAAAAGGTGCCTTGTTTCATGTATAGTTTTGAAGGCAATCAAAAAACCTCCACAGATATACAAATAGCATCTTGTAGACTAAATGGAAAAGCGGCACTTCAATCTGATTGAAGGAAAAACCCTCAGAACTTATGCTGGCACATTCTAGTTCTCTGTTTTCATCCAAAGCAAACGACAACAGGAGAACACGTGTAAAAATCCAAAAGCAATAACAAAAGTAGTGAAGACAACACAAGTAGCAACTCTGAGAGTATATATAAGGAGATCCCACCCAGGTAAATACCTAGGAAAAAAACACCTTTATTGGCACCAGTATAGACCCGACACGGGGCTGTGTTTTGGCAAGACAAACCTGCCTGCCTCAGGGGTCGTGGAAACACTACAAATAAAACAATATAAAAATATATATCATTTAGAACCATATATTACAATAAAATTATGTAGTAAAAATAATAATCATGGTAATATATTAAAAAGAAACTCATGGAAAACAAAAAAAATACAATAGACAGTAAAAACTTACTATAACTCCACATTAAATCAATTTACACTCACAGTACAGATGCTGCCAAGGATAACCTTTTATATATAAAACCCAGTAAGTTTAACTAACTGCATGTGTATGCAATAAGATATTTATGACAGAAATAAATGAAAATGTGCTATGTATATGTAACATGCTTCACTTATAAATAAACATGGTATATAAAAAAGACTAACCTGGCAGATGTTAAATATTGGTAAAAATATATAATCCTGGAGCAATAACCTATATGAATGTTGACTATAAAAACCATATCAGAAATGTAAAATGATACTCTGAAAACACAGAAGAAACCAAAATTGACAAAGTGATTGTAAAAGATGTGGGGGAAAAATGAAAATCTGGTATATGCATGATACTCAAAAAACAAATTGCTGCAATCTCTGGCACCATGAAAGAGGTACAAAAATACTAAAAAAAAAAAAAAAGTATGGATATCAAAATTGGCACTGCAACTGATATGAAGTACTGATATGAATGCTGTCATATCGAGTGAAAAAGTGTAATACTATCATAACAAGTAGAGAGACTGAAAAGGCTTTGTAAGTAAAAGCATAATTACACTGAGCGAATGTGTTTGAAGAAAACGTTACTTTAAGGGACAAAATCCCATCGCCAGCGAGTTGAACTGAAAGCTATATAGAGGTAGACTGACATAGGGGAGAAATATTAGTACTGTTTAATATATGGTCACGGTTAACCCGAGCCAAAACGTACTTTTGACTGAACGTGGTTAGATGCGTAATGGTGACAACTAGAAATCATAACAAAATGGAGAGAGAAAAAACTTAGTAAGTAAAGCATAATTGCACCAAGTAAATATGTAGGGGTAAAATCCCATTCTCCGAGGACAAGCAGGCTGCTTGTTCTCACATGTGGGGTCGACCGTCCACAGCGGCCCAGGAAACGGCAAATTTTTCTACAGCAAAATGTTAAAAGTTTTGTCACAGCCTTCTGGCACATGAACTGTGTGCACTGTGCATTTGCGGACGACTTCCCGCCCGTCACGTGAGCGTTCCCACTCAGTTTTTTTCTTGTCCGCGGTGAGGTGAAGAGGTTTTTCCCTGTTTGCTTCGCTGGCCCAGGAAAGAGAGTCTTGACGATTCTTTTTATATTTCTTGTTTTATTTCTATCGTTATTCGTTTTTTTAACGGTATTTTTTCTTACTTTTTGGCACGTTATAAGTTTCTTTCTTTTTGACGCGGCCGGGTTTTCCCCCTTTTGTGCCCTTTATTTTTTGGCACGATTGCATCGTTGAAAAAACGGCTTTGGCGAAATTACTTCCATGTCATCGAAGACACCCAGTGGCTTCAAATGTTGTACTCGGTGCAACCGGACCATCTCGGGTACCGATAACCGTGCTTGTGTATCCAGTGCCTTGGGCCCGACCATAGCCCAGCCGCTTGCAGTCCTGTATCTTCACATCAAGAAACAGACCCAAGCATCTCGAGAAGCCAAACGAGAGAGCTTTTTGGGGCTCGGTCTGGTTATCCGACATCGACATCAGTACCGCGGTCGGCGGTGTCATCGACGTCGGGAGCAAAGGTAATGGCTATGGAATGACCAACTCGTGCTGGGAGCAGTGAGGCTTCGAGTGGGTCTCCACCTGTCTCGAGGCCTCCGGTTATGCAGGCCCCCCAGGACAGACCGTCGGACCCGACCCCAAGGAGACGTGAGGATTCCACGTTTTCCTCATCGGTACTGAGGAGTCTCGACGGGCATCAAGTGAAGGCGAAGAAGCACCGTCATTGTTCTCCTTCGACACACGATGCTGGGAGCTCCGGGGCATCAGTGTCAGCTGCCACCCAGGAAAACTCCCCTTCGAACGTCGGTGGAGGAAGCTTCACCGGAGTACAGGCGGGCGTCGACTTCTCGGCACCGCCATCAAGGACGTCGTTCCTCGGCGTCGAGGCAGGCTCAGTTTCAGACTGCCCTGAGGGATGTCTTGTACGATACTGAAGATGAGCGTTCGTGAGAGGAAGAGGATTCCTTCTGAACCTTCCCCTCCACTAGAAAAGAGACTTTCTCCACCGGAGAGTCTATCCTTCACCTCCTTCGTCCGAGAAATGGCTGTGGCTATTCCCTTCCCTATGGAGGTTGAGGATGAGCCCAGGGCTGAGATGCTCGAGGTCCTGGATTATCCTTCTCTGCTTAGAGAGTCTGCAACGGCTCCTTTGCATAATGTACTCAAGGAGGTCCTTATGCGAAACTGGTCGTTCCCTCTGTCTAATCCCGTGATCCCGAAAAAGACTGAATCCCAATATCGGATCCATGGGGAGCGTGGATTGATGAGGTCTCAGCTACCTCATAATTCCATGGTGGCGGACTCCGCTCTCAAAAGAGTCAAGAGTACTAGGGACTATGCCTCGGCGCCCCCAGGCAGAGAATCTAGAACCTTGGACTCTTTTGGGAGGAAGGCGTATCAGGCTGCTATGCTCGCTACCAAAATCCAGACATACCAGCTCTCCGAGCATCCACTTACGGAACTTGGTGAGGCAACTGTCTAGCTTGGTTGATGCACTCCCTCCGGAGCACGCCAAGCTTTTTTCGCCAGGTGGTCAGGCAGCAGAAGGCGTGTCGAAAATTCCTGGCCAGGGGTATGTTCGACACTTTGATGTAGCATCCAGGATCGCTGCCCAGGTATAGGTGATGCGCAGGACTCTCATGGCTGCGTGTCTCTGACCTGGATCATTCGGTCCAGCAGCAGATGGCGGATGTTCCTTGCCGGGGGGATAACCTTTTGGTGAGAAAGTAGAGGATCTGGTTGACCAGCTCAAGAAGGCACAATGATGCTATGGATTTTCTCTCCCGGCGGGCGTCTCTGCTACTACCTCCTCATCTAGGAGGTTTTTTGGAGGGAAGAGGAGTGCTCCTATTCCTATGCTAGGCGTAGGTACACTCCTGCTTCTCGTCAGCCTGCCCAGGCACAGTCCCAGTGCGCTCATTCTCCTCAACAGCGTGCGCCTAAGGCCACTGCGGCTCCCCCAGCAAAAGCAAGGGACGGGCTTAGCCTCAATAAAACGTGTCCGTACCGACGACTTGCCGGTTGAGGGGGAGGTTAATGTTTTTTCACCAAAGGTGGCCTCTTATAACCTCCTACTGATGGATTCTTCAAATTGTCCTGTTAGGATACCCCTCAATCTGGAGTCCAGCCTCCAAATTGCCCACCGGGAGCTCAGTACCTACAGCTCCCAGCACAAGCAGGTACTTGCAGAGGAACTCTCCGCCTTTCTACAGGCCCAAGCAGTCGAACCTGTTCCAACCAGGGGAAGAAGGGCTGGGATTCTATTCAGGTGCTTCATTGTGCAGAGAAGAGAAAACAGGGGGATGCGTCCCGCATCCTAGACTAGAGGTCCTGACAAATTTCTTTTCAGAGAAAAGTTCAGGAGGGTTTCCCTGTGCACCCTTCTTCCCATGATTCAGAAAACAATTGGCTATGCGCTCTGGACTTAATGGCTTAGACAACACATCGCGATACTTCCAGCTCAGCAGGAAGTATCGTCGATGTCGGCTGGGAACACAGCACTTTCAGTACCGTGTACTGGCTTTGGTCCTATGGCCTGCGTCTGTGCCCAGAGTATTTACCAAATGCCTAGCTGTAGTTGCAGCGTCGCTACGCAGACTGGGAGTGGCATGTGTTCCTTATGCTCGACGATTGGCTAGTGAAGAGCACCTTGAAGGAGGGTGCTCTGGAGTCCATAGCGAATGACTATTTCAGGTGCTAGAGCTACTAGGGTTCAACATAAATTATCTCAAGTCCCATCTCACCCTAGTCCAAAAGATTGGAATTCATTGGAGCCCTGTTGAACACTCAGACAGCTCGAGCTTATCTTCCTGAGATAAGGGCAGACAACCTTCTGTCCCTGTGTCCATGGTTTGAGCGTCTCAGCAGTCCAGGGCTTGGCAGATGTTGAGACTTCTGGGGTACATGGCCTCTCACAGTTCATGTCACGCCCATGGTAGCGTCTACATAGAGATCAGCTCATGGACCTAGCTTCCCAGTGGTTTCAAGCTGCGGGGGATCTAGAGGATGTAATCCAACTGTCCACCGACTTTCGGAAGTTCTCTTCAGCGGTGGACGATTTGATTCAATTTGACCATGGGGCGACCATTCCAAGTTCCTCAGCCGCGAAAAGTGCTGACAACGGATGCATCTCTCCTGGGGTGGGGAGCTCATGTAGATGGGCTCCACACTCAGGGAGCCTGATCCTTTCAGGAAAGAGG
Source organism: Microcaecilia unicolor (assembly GCF_901765095.1). Taxonomy (NCBI): domain Eukaryota; kingdom Metazoa; phylum Chordata; class Amphibia; order Gymnophiona; family Siphonopidae; genus Microcaecilia; species Microcaecilia unicolor. The sequence goes on along the minus strand of NC_044032.1, from coordinate 228,634,399 downwards.
TCTGCAGATCAACCTCCTGGAATTGCGAGCTACCTGGAACGCTCTAAAGGCTTTCAGAGATCGGCTGTCCAACCAAGTGATCTTAATTCAGACGGACAATCAGGTTGCCATGTTTTTCACCAACAAGCAGGGGGGCATGGGATCTCGCCCTCTGTGACAGGAAGCCATCCAGATGTGGCTTTGGGCTTGTCATCACAGCATGTTTCTCCAAGCCACTTATTTGGCAGGCATAAACAACAGTCTGGCCGACAGGCTGAGCAGGATTATGCAACCTCAAGAGTGATCTCTGAACACGGGCATAGTCCACAAGATCTTCCGAGCTTGGGGCACCCCCTCGCTGGATTTTTTTGCCGCTCAGATCAATCGCAAGGTCCCTCGGTTCTGTTCCAGGCTTCAGACCCACGACAGACTAGCATCAGATGCCTTTCTCCTACATTGGGGGACAGGCCTTCTGTATGCGTATCCTCCCATACCTCTAGTAGGGAAGACTTTGCTGAAACTCAAGCAAGACTGCAGAACAATGATCCTGATTGCACCCTTCTGGGCGCATCAGATCTGGTTCCCTCTTCTTCTGGAGTTGTTCTCTGAAGAACTGTGGAGATTGGACTGTTTTCCAACCCTTATCACTCAGAACGAGGGGTCGCTTCTACAGCCCAACCTCCAGTCTCTGACTCTCACAGCCTGGATGTTGAGAGCTTAGAATTTGCCTCCTTGGGTCTTTCAGAGGGTGTCTCCCGAGTCTTGCTTGCTTCCAGAAAAGATTCCACAAAGAAGTGTTACTATTTCAAATGGAGGAGGTTTGCCGTCTGGTGTGACAGCAAGGCCCTAGATCCTGTTTCTTGACCTACATGGACCCAGCTTGAATACCTTCTACACTTATCAGTCTGGCCTCAAAACCAACTCAGTAAGGGTTCATCTTAGTGTGATTAGTGCTTATCATCGCCGTGTAGAGGATAAGCCTATCTCTGGACAGCCTTTAGTTGTTCGCTTCATGAGAGGTTTGCTTTTGTCGAAGCCCCCTATCAAACCTCCACCAGTGTCATGGGATCTCACGTCGTTCTCTCCCAACTGATGAAAGCTCCTTTTGAGCCACTGAATTCCTGCCATCTGAAGTACTTGACGTGGAAGGTCGTTTTCTTGATGGCTGTTCAGCTCATAGGGTCAGTGAGCTTCAGGCATTGGTAGTGCATGCACCTTATATCAATTTCATCACAACAGAGTATCCTCCACATGCACCCTAGTTCCTGCCCAAGGGTGGTTTGGAGTTCCATCTTAACCAATCAATTGTGTTGCCAACGTTCTTTTCCCCCATCCTCATACCCACCCTGGCGAAAGCAGTTTGCACACCTTCAATTGCAAGAGAGCATTGGCCTTTACGTGGAGCGGACAAAGCCCTTTAGACAGTCCGCCCAGTTGTTTGTTTCTTTTTGATCCCAACAGGAGGGGAGTCGCCATCGGAAAACGCAGAATTTCAAATTGGCTAGCAGATTGCATTTCCTTCACTTACGCCCAAGCTGGCTGACTCTGGAGGGCCATGTCACGGCTCACAATGTTAGAGCCATGGCTGCACAGTGGCTTACTTAAAGTCAGCCTCCATTGAGGAGATTTGCAAGGCTGCAATGTGGTCATCGTCCACACCTTTACATCTCACTACTGCCTCCAGCAGGATACCTGACGCAACAGTCGGTTTGGGCAGTCGGTGCTGCAGAATCTATTTGGGGTTTAGAATCCAACTCCACCCCCCTAGATCCATTTTTGTTCTGTTCCAGGCTGCACTCTCAGTTGTTTATGGTTTCAGGTCAATCTATGTTATGTCCTCGCCGTTGCAAGGTCCAATTTATTTATTTATTACATTTGTACCCCGCGCTTTTCCACATATTGCAGGCTCAATGCGGCTTACATAGTTATTACAATAGCAAAATCTTAGAGGAGAATATTATAAGCAGTGAAAGTGAGTTTTTGAGAATATTGAGTATGTAAAGGTAAACAAAGGTAGGATAAGCAAAAGGACAAGAGATTGGGAGGGGTGAGGAGAGGAAGGATGGAGAGGGAAAGATAAAGGTCAAAGGATGAAGAGGAAAAAGATAGGAGCATAAGGGAATTGGGAGATATAGTCTAAGGTATAGTAAACATCAGGATTAAAAGGAAGGGTTTAAAAGTTAAGTAGAATCATTCGGGTAAGCTGTCATGAGAAGATGAGTCTTCAGCATTTTCCTGAAGGGTAAATGGTCGCCGATTGTTTGGATGGATCTTGGCAGAGCATTCCAAAGCTGGCTGCCCAAGAAGGAGAAACTGGATGCATAGAAGGTCTTATATTTAATACCTTTGCAATTGGGGAGGTGTAAATTGAGGTGGGTACAGGACGATGATGGTCTATTTCTGGCTGGGAGGTCAATAAGGTTGTTCATGTAGTTGGGGGATTCTCCATATATAATCTTATGAATCATAGTGCAAACCTTAAAATTTATTCTTTCTCTGATGGGAAGCCAATGAAGTCTCTCTCGAAGAGGTGTTGCGCTGTCAAATCTTGACTTGCCAAAGATACGTCTGGCTGCAGTGTTCTGGGTAGTCTGAAGCTTCTTGAGAATTAGAGTCTTACATCCTAGGAAAACACTGTTGCAGTAATCTCCGTGTATGAGTATTGTGGATTGCACTAAGTTCCGGAAGGTGTTCAAGGGAAGGTAAGATTTTAATCGTTTTAGAATCCACATCATATTGAACATCTTTTTAGTAATGGATTTAGCATGGATTTCGAAAGATAGATGGTTATCAATTGTTACTCCAAGTATTTTCAGGCTGTCTGATATGGAGAGTTTAACATTGACCAATGTTCATTGATTTGAGTGAGCCTGGTTGCTAGGGATACCCCACATGTGAGAACAAGCAGCCTGCTTGTCATCAGAGAAAGCAAAGAAATATACGTGTAGCAGGTGTTCTCCGAGGACAGCAGGCTAATTGTTCTCACAAACCCGCCCACCTCCGCTTTGGAGTTGTTGTTTGTTTATTATTTGCTTTTTGATTAAACTGAGCGGGAACACTCACGCGACTGGCGGGAAGTCGTCCGTGCATATGCACAAGAAGGCTCTGGCAAAACATTTTAAATTTTGCTGTAGAAAATTTTGCCGTTTCCTTGGCCGCCGTGGACGCCGACCCCACATGTGAGAACAATCAGCCTACTGTCCTCGGAGAACATCCGCTATAGGTATGTATCTTCGCTTAACAGTAAGTTAAGCTGAGATCCATATAGAGGTAGACTAGCATGAGGGAGAGAACATTAGTAGTACTTAATATACAGTTGCGGTTAACCTGAGCCAAAATTTATGGCTGACCATGGTGAAATACATAATGGAGACAACTAGAGAGGTAATTGGCTACTTGAGATAGCAGAATTCACAAATCTGGAAAATATAACAATTTCACCTTAAAATATCTTTGAGTGGTACAGAGTACTGCATCTAATTTGCAGATGTAAAAGTGGCACAAACCTTAAAACACTAAATGTCTAATTTCAGTCTCCTGAAAACATGTAAACAAGCTATCATATACTAAACAATGTCTAAAAAACATCTTGACACCGAACGCAATACAAAGAGTTGTAAGGCTTAAAAAAAGCCACAATGAACAACAGAGTCACCAAAGGACGCCACAGTTAAATCCAAACAGAGAGGATATGGCATCAAGAGTGATATATATACATTACCTATGCAGAATTTCATGAATATTCAAAATAATGGCAGACCAAGAATTCTTTTTCTGTTTTCATTAAGTCATTGGCAAAAGAAACCTTCCATTATATACAATGGTGTGCTGGAGCTGGCTCGCAAGAGCCGGTTGTTACGTTTTTAAAGATTTTGCGAGCTGGTTGTTAAATGCAGCAGGACTGTTCCCTCCAGCACACCACTGAATGCAGGGCTCCCCTGAGCCACAGGTCCCGGCACATACCTGGGTGAATCCACCCTGGTGGTCTAGTTGAGTCTTCGAAGCAGGAAAGATCCCCTATCTTTCCTGCCCGCTGCCGGCGCTGCTGACCCTTTTGCTGCCACATCGCTATTTAAAAATGGCTACCGAGACTTCTGCTGAAGTCTTCCAAGGCCGCTGTTGTAAGTCTCAGCAGTCATTTTAAAGAAGATGCGACAGCAAGAGGGTCAGCGCTGGCAGCAGGCAAGAAAAACTGGGGATCTTTCCTGCCCCGAAGACTCCAATACACCAGGGTGGCTTCAGTTCAGGTATATGCTGGTACCCTGTGGCCCGTGGGAGTGGAGAGGAGGTCGGACTAGGTAGGTGGGTGGGGAGGGTACTGTAAACCGTGCAGAGACTTTTTTTTTCTCCTGATAAAGGGCCACTAAACGAACATCATGTTATGAGAATCAGGTGCTCTACATTCAGAGTTTCTGTCTATTTAGTTACTTATTTATGGAATTTTATCCCACATTAAACATGGATTAGATTGAAACCTGGGAGCATTTAAAATCTTTATTTTTCCTGTGCCTACAAAAAGAAAAAAAAGTTGGCATGTGGGAACTTGCTCCTTTTGCTTTGTGCAATGCTGTGGTATATTACAAAAATGCACTTGCCTTTTTTTTATTACTACTATTTCACGGAAAAGATATTGATTAATAAGAGAAGGGTTTCCTTCAGCAAAACTGTCCAGAGTCAGTCTAAGGGCCCTGTTTACTAAGGAGCGTTGTAGGCGCGTAAACATTTAACACACGTTAACCATATACGTGCCTACAATATCCCTGTAGGTGCCTACATGGTTAGTGCGCGCGTTAAGTGTAGGCTTGCTAAAAACACTAACACACCTTAGTAAACAGGGCCCTAAATGTGCCAGCATTGTCCAGTTCAGCACACTATTGGCATCCAAGTTCATACAAAGTTCATTATGTTCAGTGGAAAAGAAATCTGTTGGCTCAAGGCGTTTGCTGTGTGAATATTCAATCACTGTTCCATTATAAAAATTAGTACTACAGCATGACAACCTTCTCCTTTAGTTTCTTTGATCCAAGCTGTTTACTCAGGCAGGAATGAGTTTTCAAACTGAAGGTCTGGACCATAAAGATTTTTTGGTTGGGTCTCAGGATGAGAAGCATCAGGGGAGAAATTCCAAAGTGCAAGCTTGAACAGCTGAGCAGTAGTTTGTGAACGCTTTTAATCATGCACCATGATATATATAGATATATAGATATAACATTTGATTTGGGCTATAGTTGTTTAATGGGGGTCTTATGGTTTAATGTGAGCTCTGACGTGAGGGGGAAGGAGAGAGAGAAAGTAATGCATTGCTCTGCCCCAGTCTACCTCTGTGCGATCCCCCCCCCCCCCCCCAAAAAAAAAAAAAGATAATGCAGGGCTGGCTATACCCGGGGAGAGAGCCTGTGGTTCAAAATTTACCAGCACACCACTGTTTATATACATTGAAAGTGATCCAGTGGTGCATATATTTGAGACTTATCTTTAAAGAAGTGCTCTCACGATCTTTGAAGTTGCTCGGATCTTGAGAGACCATAGGGAGGATCCTAGCAACCTCAAAGATCACGTTAAAGCATATCTTTAAGATAAGTCTTAAATATAAGCACAATTGAATCACTTTCAGTGTATTAGTAAAGATTGTGATGGAAGTTTTTTCTGCCAGTGATTAAATAAAAGCAGAACACTAGAATGGCCGGCATAAGTTCTGAGGCCTTTTCCTTACATCAGATTGATGTGCTGCTTTTCCATTTCAGTATACGAGACGCTATTTGTCTGTCTGTGGAGGGTTTTTATTTCAAATAAAAAATTGTGTCTGTGAAATAGTAGATTTGAGGGCAATCCAAAAATTATGTACTGGAGTAAATAAGGTATTCAAAAATGCCTATCCTCCTTGATGGTTCTTTGAAATTGTGTGGCTGCCAGAACTTTCTTACCTTAACTGTCTGCACATGTGCCAATATGAACTCAATGCAATGTAAAAATGTACACATACAGATTTGAAAGTATATATTTCTGCTTGTATACATTTTGTCTACTACGCAGCAATGAGAGGGTACAAAGCACAGAACGAAGTCCAAATAGCAGAGGAAAGCTCCAGGAGCCTTCAAAAATTCCTTTATTCACACAACTTAGGAAGCAATCTTCAGAAAATGACCCAACACAGGCTGTGTTTCAGCGCACAACACCTGCATCAGGGGTCACAAAGGTGTAAAAATCATGTTCAGTGGCAAAACGTGCTCCCTCCGCATGGTTATCAGGATAGGAACGCTGTCCCTCAGTGTTAGTTTTGCCACTGCACATGATTTTTACACCTTTGTGACCCCTGACGCAGGCGCTGTGCGCTAAAACACGGCTCAGGTCAGGTCATTTTCTGAAGATTGCTTTCTAAGTTGTGTGAATAAAGGAATTTTGCCCCATTTTTGAAGGTTCCTGATGCTTTCTTGTGCTGTCTGTATACATTTTGTCGTCCTATGCATACTTTTGGGGATAGAGATATTTCTGTTATAAATGCTATGTGCCTGCCAACATAGAAACATGACAGCAGATAAAGGCCATATGACCCATCCAATCTGCCCATCCTCTGTACATCCTAACAATTCCTTTTCCTAAGCGATCCCAATGCTTATCCCATGCCTTTTTAAATTCTGGAACAGTCCTTAACTCCACAACCTCCACTGGGAGGCCATTCCATGCCTCCACCACCCTTTCTGTGAAATAGTACTTCCTTAGATTTACTCCTAAGCCTATTCCTTTTTAAATTTGTTCATATGCCCCCTTATTTCCAGAGCTCTCCTTCAGTTGAAAAAGGCCTCTTCCTGTACATAAATGCCCTTGAGATATTAAATGTCTCTATCATGTCTCCTTTCTCCCTCCTGTCTTCTAGTGTATACATGTTGAGGTCCATAAGCCTGTCCCATAATTTTTGCGTTCAAGACCACTTACTAATTTCATAGCCACCTTCTGGACTGACTCCATCCTGTTTATATCTTTCCATAGGTGCTCCAAATGGGGCCTCACTAGAGACTTATACAATGGCACTATCACCTCCTTTTTTCCTGCTGGTCATGCCTCTCTTTATGCACCCAAGCATCCTCTTGGCTTTGACTGTCGCTTTTTCTACCTGTTTGGAAGCTTTAAGGTCATCAGACACAATCACCCCCAAGTCCCGTTCTTCCTTTGTACACTGAAGCACTTCACCCCCCCTATACTGTACCGTTCCCTCAAATTCTTGCGACTCACGTGCATGACCCTTCATTTTTTGGGATTAAACTTTAGTTGTCATATATCGGTCCATTCCTCCAGCTTCGCTAGGTCCTTCCTCATGTCACTCACACCCTCTAGGGTGTCCACCCTGCTGCAGAGTTTGGTATCATCTGCAAAGAGACAAATCTTACCAGACAGCCCTTCCACAGAAAGAGGAAAGTCACCATCGTGTTTTATTGTAAGTATGTTTATTGTGATGCCTGCATTGAATCGTGAAGTCTGTATTTAACCTAGGTTTTTCATTTGTCTGATACATGAGATTATTTTTCTAAGATAATGGGGAACAATTTTATAAATAGTCATTATTTACTGTCAGAAGACTATTGTGTAGAAAAAAGTATATACTTTGAGGAACATTTTATAAAGGGTGCCAAACGTTAGGTGCCAAGATGCAGCAAGCTATGTTCTAATTTTATAATGGCGTCTGGGCACCCAGATTCCATTATAGAATACTAGCACCAGTCAGCATTTATGTACCAACATGTAGGCACACCCATTTACACCATGTCACTAGTAGATGTAAATGCGCTAGCCTGAATTTGGCACTATAGCATGAAACACAGTATTCTGCAATATCGGACACACCTATACCCTACCCATGTGCCTCCCCTTGTGAACACCCCTTTGCAAATGTGCACTGAGTTGAACACTAAAATTATAGAATACCATTTTAAGTAGAGAGGTGTGGTAGCCGTGTTAGTCCATTCTTAAAGGTTATCAATAGAAATCAAACAAAATAAAACATGGAAAAGAAAATAAGATGATACATTTTTTATTGGACATAACTTAATACATTTCTTGATTAGCTTTCGAAGGTTGCCCTTCTTCCTCAGATCGGAAATAAGCAAATGAGGTAGCAGATAGTATATATGAGAGAAACATCAAAGCATTACTTTCACTGTCTGACAAAGTGGGAGGGTGGGGGTATGCATGGGGACATCAAAGCATTTCATTGATATTCTAACAGAATGGGTGTTGGTAGGTGAGAGGAGGGTAATAAACAGAGAAATACAGCTTTATGTTTTATAATGAGTTAGAAAACCCAGATCCTTATTAAGTCCTGTTTGTTGGGTGTCAAAATATTCAATCATTCTTATTTCAAAGGTCTTACGTTCCTGTATTGTTTTAAAATTACCTTTCAGTATTCAGTATTCTTACAGCTGCATGAAAAAGCAAATGAACAAACGTTTGGAAAAAGAAACAAAAGTGAACAGCCATCTTTACTTTCTGACAATCTGCAAGAAGAATGACATCATTCCCAAAGGACTGAGGATCAAAAATCCTTTGGCTACCACTTACAATTCTGACTATGCAGAGAAAATCTGCAAACGCACTAGTCAGAAACTAAGAAATGAACTCATACATCAACTCTACAAGAAAAAGAGAATAATACAAACCCAAAGGGATGAAATCATGAGGAACATGGAGGAACTCCATCCACACCATAGGAACCAACTTAAAGAGGACCTACATAACATCCAAAGAGAAAAGCAACACATGGCTATCCGCAAGAAATAAATAAAGCTATCTTTTCTCCTGCAGGATCACAGAGAGAAAAACAGCCTATATTTGGATAACCACAGCTCTGCAGAAACAACATCCCCAGACACCTTGGAGACACTTGGATATACATCTGAGGCATGCGAAAATCAGAGCCCTAACAAACCAAGGAATACTGATCACACCTTCAGAGATGCAGATCAGATGGGTATAATAAACCACTTGAACCATCAATTAACACAGCATGAAGTCTCTGTGCTCTCCAAGGGACTTTCTTTTTGCCCATCTAGCAAACTTGATGAAATCCAACTATATTCAGACCTAGAAGAATTCTTCAGAAAAATGCGTCTTAGAGCACATTTCCACAATAGAGGGAAACCAAACAGACCGGAATACAGTCTTAAACAAAAGAACACTTATTTCACCCCACAGTAGGGACAAAACTACAAGCTGGATAATTACATAGAAAGTTTCAGACATAGGGTTAAATCACAACTCTCCAACAAACAAAAAATAATTCTGTACAATCTTACCCCACCAGAAAGAGCGGCCATAAGAACTCTACAAACTAACGAACGCATTATCATCAAACCCGCAGACAAAGGAGGCGCAGTGGTAATTATGGACGCACAAAAATACATTGAAGAGGGACACAGACAGCTCTCGGACAACAAATACTACAAGAAACTAACTGAGGACCCCACACAGGATTATACAAAGCAGCTAAAAGATCTTATCAGAACATTTCCTACACAAGCACAGCCACATCTGAAGAAACTCATACCAAACCAGCCTTCTGTGGGCACATTCTACATGTTACCCAAAATCCACAAACCTGGAAACCCGGGCAGACCAATCATATCAGGTATTGGCACGCTCACAGAGGAAATATCTGGACTCATAGAGGGAATTCTGAAACCTCTAGTGCACAAAACTAACAGCTTCATACAAGACACCACAGACTTTCTGAATAAATTGAAAAATATCAAACAATTACCACCAAAAACCCTTCTGGTCACAATGGATGTAGAATCACTATACAGCAACATTCCACATGCGGATGGCATAGCTGCATGTGGAAGACTCCTAAAAAAAATCCACACTGGACCATCAGTACTCACCAGAAACTATTACAAAATTAATCAAATTCATTTTAACTCACAACTACTTCCACTTTAACAATGATATCTATCTACAAATAATGGGCACTGCAATGGGCACCAGGACAGCACCCCAATATGCCAACCTTTTTATGGCTGAGCTGGAAGAGACATTTCTGAATACATACCAGACCAAACCTCTAAAATACTACCGGTACATCGATGATATTTTTATGATTTGGACAGAGGGGGAAGAAACTCTGAAACAATTTTACTATTCCTTCAACACATACCATCCTACAATCAGATTCAAAATTGACTACTCCCCAGAAAAAGTCAATTTTTTGGACACCACAGTCTCAATCAGTGATGGCTATATACAAACATCTATATACAAGAAACCCACAGACAGATGCAGCTACCTCCACAACTCCAGCTTCCACCCTTCACATACAAAAAGATCCATTATTTACAGCCAAGCCACAAGATACCACCGTATCTTCTCGGACCCAGAGGATAGAGACAGACACCTTGAAACCCTGACTGCATCCTTCAAACAGAAAGGCTACAACCCCAAAATAATCTCCAAGAATATTGCCTCCTCCCTCAAAACACCCAGGGAAAATCTGCTACAGTACAAAGAAAAAAAGCCAACGACAGAATTCCCCTTGTAGTGACATACAACCCAGAGCTGGAGAAACTGAGGAAAATCATAAGAGACCTACAGCCACTACTTCAGGAAGATGAATTACTGAAAGAGATATTCCCATCCCCACCAGTGCTGGCCTTCCGACAGCCACCAAATTTAAAACACAAGTTGATCAGAAGTAAACTTCCAACACAGACGGAAAAAGAAAAGGGCACGTTCCCGTGTAACACAGCCAGCTGCAAACTATGCCAAAACATTTCACAAGACCCCACAGTCATTCACACATTACCCTCCTCTCACCTACCAACACCCATTCTGTTAGAATATCAATGAAATGCTTTGATGTCCCCATGCATACCCCCACCCTCCCACTCTGTCAGACAGTCAAAGTAATGCTTTGATGTTTCTCTCATATATACTATCTGCTACCTCATTTGCTTATTTCCGATCTGAGAAAGAAGGGCAACCTTCGAAAGCTAATCAAGAAATGTATTAAGTTATGTCCAATAAAAAAGGTATCATCTTATTTTCTTTTCCATGTTTTATTTTGTTTGATTTCTATAGAATACCATTGAGAGCACAACTAGCACTTACACGTGTAACTGTAACAATTATTTGCGTAATGCTAATATTCTTTCACTGATACACACAATTGGTGCTTAACTTTAGACAATCTTTTATAGAATGAAGGGGCACGGCACCTAGGGCAGGAAGATGCCTATTTTATAAAGACATATAGGCACCATTGTGTTTTTATAAGATACTAGCACCAAACCAGCAGAAATAGTGTCTAGATTATGGGCACTGAGGTTTATGCCTGCCTGAGAATAGGATTAAATGATAGCATATACAATATGCACAAATACATATATTTTATAAAATAAATGCATAAATTGTGACCCTTCTCCAAACACACACACACTGCCCAGACTCCACCCACAGGCAAGCCTACTCTACAGATACGTGCTAGCATTCACTACTTGTATTTTTAGATGAGATCTGATTTATTTTAATAAGAGACCTTTTATATGTGTAAAGCAGCTTTTTACACAAGAAAAAGGTTTTATAAAATTACCCTCCACAAATGTAATTTTGTAACTGCCTTTAATGATGCAACATCCGTAGGTACTTTGTACTGATTTTGAAAGATAAAGTATTCATGTACATTCAAATAAAAATTAACCCTGAAAAACTGCCTCCACACATCTACACCTGCTATCTTTTTCAAGTAATTTTTCTATGAAAAATATTTTTAGATTTGACAATTAAGAAAGCGTGCACATAAAACCTCTTCCTAATTGTACCTGTAGGAATACTTGTTCAAAATATAGGTTCATTTATGCATGTAGAGATACTACAGGCACATAAAGTGGACAATTTTGCTTGTAAAAATTAAATTTGAAAATGAACCTCTGTACAGAAGCAGTGAGAATATAGAAAACTAAAGAAAGGAATTTAAATATGTTAACTTTGCTTTTGTTTTACTGCAGCTCACTAGTTACCACTTTTGCTGAGGAGTCTTTGGAGAACTTTGTATGGGAATCAGAAAAATACCATAGTTCTATCAGTAGGCTTTTGCTTAAAGGTATGAAAATCCATATTTAAATATACAATTATGTTCTGATGGGGTTGGGTTTTTTTTTTTTTGGGGGGGGGGGTCAGTATTGGGTACGAAGGTGGGGTTGTTAGAGCTAATACCTCCAGTACAGCATGACGTTCTTCTCAAAAACCTAGATGTCCACAGGAACAGCTGTAGATACCGATATTGTTCTCGGAGGATATAAATATGCATTCTATAGAGAATACATGTATATTTTTTAGTCTACACTAGACCTGCCCAAAACATACCCAGAACATATCCCATAAGTATTGCCATACTGAGACAGACTGAAGGTCCATCAAACCTAGCATCCTGATTCTAACAGTGACCAATCCAGGTCACAAGTACCTGGCAAGATTCTGAACTTCTAACACTGTCTTATAATGTCTTTTGCTTTCTAGCACTGTCTTATAATGTCTTTTGCTTTAACACCATTATATAATTCACCACCATGTAACACAAATCTTCTGTAAACCTAATGTATATGCACTGCTATTTCCAGTACCCATGATGTATTGTAAGCCACATTGAGCCTGCAAAGAGGTGGGATAATGTGGGATACAAATGCAATAAATAAAAAAGTACAATACATTTTATGCTGCTTATCCTAGAAATAAGCAGTGGATTTTCCCTAAGTCCATTTTAATAATGGTCTATAGATTTTTCCTTTAGGAATCCATCCAAACCTTTTTTAAACCCCGCTAAGATAACCGCTTTTACTACATTCTCTGGCAACGAATTCCAGAGTTTAATTACACGTTGAGTGAAAAAAAAATTCTCCGATTTGTTTTAAATTTACTACTTTGTATCTTTATCACGTGCCCCCTAGTCCTAGTAATTTTAGAAAGAGTAAACAAGCGATTGATGTCTACCCATTCCACTCCACTTATTATTTTATAGACCTCTATCATATCTCCCCCATCCGTCTTTTCTCCAAGCTGAAGAGCCCTAGCCACTTCAGCCTTTCCTCATAGGGAAATCTTCCTGTCCCCTTTATCATTTTGTCGCCCTTCTCGGTACCTTTTCTAATTCCACTCTATGTTTTTTGAGATGCAGTGACTAGAATTGAGCACAATATTCGAGGTGCAGTCGCACCATAGAGCGATACAAATGCATTTTAATGTCCTCATTTTTGTTTTCCATTCCTTTCCTAATAATACCTAACATTCTATTTGCTTTCTTAGCCACCCCCGCACACTGAACTGAGGGTTGTAACCAGTGGTGTGCTGGTAAATGATTAACAACAGGCTCTCTCCCCGGTCCACTTCTGCGCCCTCCCTCATCCACCTCTGCCCCCCCCAAATTGCAGAGCTGGCTATAGCCGGGGAGTGAGCCTGGCGGGGGGGAAATGCATTACTCCAGGAAAAAATATTAAAATGCTCCCAGGTTCCAATCTAATTCATGTTTAAAGTGGGATAAAATGCCATAAATAAATAAAGAAATATAAACTTTAAATGTTGAGCACCTTGCATTACGTAGCTATAATTCGAGTTCTTCTTTCCCGCATGCGCACCACTTTGCACTTGCTCACATTAGATGGCATCTGCCATGTTAGATGCCAGTCTCGCATGGTCCCTCTTGTAATTATTCACAGTCTCTTGCAATTTAACAATTTGAATAACTTTGTGTCATCCAGCAAATTTAATTACCTCACTAGTTACTCCCATTCTAGATCATTTATAAATATATTAAAAAGCAGTGGGTCCAGCACAGACCTCTGGGGAACCACACTATTACCCTTCTCAATTGAGAATATTGACCATTAACCCTACTCTCTGTTTTCTGTCTTTTAACCAGTTTTTAATCCAAAATAGGACACTACCTCATATCCCATGACTTTCACAATTTCCTCTGGAGTCTTTCATGAGGTACTGTCATGTCCCCTACCTCAACGCAAGCGGGCATCCTTGGGATGTGCGGGGTTCCCGTCGACACGCACACTTGACTGGCACTGCCTGAGCCATGTGTATGTTAGTCCTCTCTGGGTTTGTTCAGAGAGTGGTGGTTGCAGGCTCCTTGATTGCTTTGCTTCCACCCACCTGGGTCTTGCTCTTCCTCTGCCTGGCTTCCCTTGCTTCTCTCCTATTGGTCTTCGGATCCTCCTTCCCCTGCTTTTGTCCTATGGCTGTGCCCCTTATCCCTGCTGATGTCAGACGCCAGCACTTTATCAGCTGAGCTCTCCCTGGACTCCATGCTTTGGCTTCTACTTTGATGGGTGTCTCTAACTCTGTAGTCTGCTTCTTATCTACTGGTCCTCGGTTACTGACTTTCGCCTGATACCTGGATTATTCTCTTGCCTGCCGCCTGCCTACTGACTTGCCTGTACCTGGATTACTCTCTTGCCTGCCACCTGCCTACTGACTTGCCTGTACCCGGATTACTCTCTTGCCTGCCATTTGCCTACTGGACTGCCGCTGTACCTGGATTACTCTCTTGACCTGCTGCCTGCCTGGCTGATACCATTCATCATCCCGCTTCCAGCTCCGACCCATAAGTCCTGCAGGCCGCCCACACCTAGGGGCTCAACCTCTGGGGGAACGGCGGTCAGCGCAGGTGAAACACGGGGTTGTCCAGCCGCCAAGCAGAACCTGGTCCAAGTACCAGGCTCAGCAGCGCTCTACTTGGTACAAGAACTCACAGGTCTGACAGGTACTTTGTCAATCGCCTTTTGAAAATCTAGATACTTTAATATCGACCTGCTCACCTTATTCCACATGTTTGTTCACCCCCTCAAAGAAATGTAATAGATTAGTGAGGCAAGCTTTCCCTTCACTAAATCCATGTTGGCTTTGTCTGATTAATCCATGCTTTTGACTGTGCTCCATAATTTTGTTCTTTATAATAGTCTCTACCATTTTGCCCGACACTGACGTCAGTCTCACCGGTCTATAATTTCCTGGATCTCCTCTGGAACCTTTTTAAAAAATCGCGCGTTACATTGGCCACCTTCCAATCTTCCGGTACCATGCTCCATTTTAAAGATAAATTACGTATTACTAACAAGTTCATTTTTTAATTCTATCAGCACTTGGGGATGAATACCATCCAGTCCAGGAAATTTGCTAGTCTTCAGTTTGTCAAATGCCCATTGCATTCTCCAGGTTTACAGAGATTGCATTCAGTTTTTAAACGACTCGTCAGCTTTGAATACCATTTCTGGCATTGGTATCTCTCCCAAATCTTCGCAATTTGCATATGTAAATCCTGCCTTTCTAAATTGGTATTCAATGTTTATTCATCATAGACATGTATCTACTGGTATTGACATGTGCCAAATTGTAAATGAGGCTTCTAAAATAACCACCTAAATATTAAAGTTAAGATGGCTTTCTAAACTCAGTTATGGAAAATCCGGAAAATGACTTTTAAGTTCCAATCAGGCCATCTAACATAGTTCTAGAATTTACCCAAGTGCTCTACCACATTAGCTATGTGTCGGTATTGGTAAATAGGTTCCATTGCATAAAATGGTATACAAAGTATATAATGTGCATTAATGGGTATTGACACAAGCTAATATGGTAGCACCTTTAATTCAATTTAGCCCTTAGAGAGAGAGAGATTTATTTGTTTTGTTCAATGTGGCTTACAATGTTAGTTGAAGAAGGAAGTGAAATTAGATTTTCATAGAGAGTGGAGATAGTGATTTACATTTAACAGGAAAGATGGGGGAGTAGAGATAGAGAGGAGAGTGAGCATGGTGGGGAGATAGGTTATGTGGGGGGGGGGGGGGGGCTAACGTGTTATGTGAATTCTAATGTGTTGTTGTTGTCAGGAGGTGTAAGAACTTTTGAACAGGTAGGTCTTGAGATGTTTCCGAAAGTTCGTGTTAAGGTGTTTATGGATCTTACCACCTTGGAAGTGGCATTCCTCTGTTTGGAGCTTTGGTATGGGAAAGTCACTCAGTGCATGGCCTTGTAGATGAGGGTCAAATAGTTCCTTGCCTCCTTCAGTGTGTTCTTAATAGGTAGGGGTAGGATGATCATGTCTGATAGGTATGTGCCGATTCACCGTGGATTATGAGCCAGACCACGGTACATATAGTTTGAAGGTTATGTGGGCTTGATTGGGAGCCAATGAAGTGCTTGCAGTAGAGGGGTGGCCTTTTTGTATCAAGGTTTTCTAAAGATGAATCTTGGCTGCTGTGTTTTGGACTGTTTGTAGTCTTTGGTGACTTTGCTCTTTGCAGCCAGCATAGATTGCATTGCAGTAGTTGAGGTGTGTGAGAACTGTGGATTGTACTATGAGTCAGAATACTTTTGTGGGAAAGTTTGTTTCTGATTCTCCTCAGCTTCCACATTGTGTGGAATTTGTTGTATACCTCCTTTGTGACTTGGGGCTCGAAGGTCAATTTTTTCATCAGTGATTATTCCCAGGAGTTTTAGGTTGTTTGTGAGGTGGTATATGGTCCCATCTAAGGTTATGTTGGATATGGGTGTTTGTGGGGTGCTGATAGTGCCTGGAATTGGGTCTTGTCTCTGTGAGTTGAGCTTTAATGTGTTTAGTCCTCCTTTACATAAGTAATGCCACACTGGGAAAAGACCAGGGTCCATCGAGCCCAGCATCCTGTCTACGACAGCGGCCAATCCAGGCCAAGGGCACCTGGCAAGCTTCCCAAACGTACAAACATTCTATACATGTTATTCATAGAATGTGGATTTTTCCCAAGTCCATTTAGTAGCGGTTTATGGACTTGTCCTTTAGGAAACCGTCTAACCCCTTTTTAAACTCTGCCAAGCTAACCGCCTTCACCACGTTCTCCGGCAACGAATTCCAGAGTTTAATTACACATTGGGTGAAGAAACTTTTTCTCCGATTTGTTTTAAATTTTACTCACTGTAGTTTCATCGCCATGACCCCTAGTCCTAGTATTTTTGGAACAGCGTGAACAGACGCTTCACATCCACCTGTTCCACTCCACTCATTATTTTATATACCTCTATCGTGTCTCCCCTCAGCTGTCTCTTCTCCAAGCTGAAAAGCCCTAGCCTCCTTAGTCTTTTCTTCATAGGGAAGTCGTCCCATACCCACTATCATTTTTAGTCGCCCTTCGCTGCACCTTTTCCAGTTCCACTATATCTTTCTTGAGATGCGGTGACCAGAACTGAACAAAATACTCAAGGTGCGGTCGCACCATGGAGCGATATAATGGCATTATAATATCCTCACACCTGTTTTCCAACCTTTTCTAATAATACCACACCATTCTATTCGCTTTCCTAGCTGCAGCACGCACACTGAGCAGAAGGTTTCAGCGTATTATCGACGACAACACCCAGATCCCTTATCTTGGTCCGTAACTCCCTAACGTGGAACCTTGCATGACGTAGCTATAATTCGGGTTTCTTTTCTCCCAAATGAATCCACCTTGCAGTTGCTCGCCTTCTAAATAATCTGCCATCTCCTCACTCTGCCAATAAGTGAGGAGTGGCCTAGTGGTTAGGGTGGTGGGACTTTGGTCCTGAGGAACTGAGTTCGATTTCCCGGCACAGGCAGCTCCTTGTGACTCTGGGCAAGTCACTTAACCCTCCATTGCCTGCCGCATTGAGCCTGCCATGAGTGGGAAAGCGCGGGGTACAAATGTAACAAAAATTAAATTAAAATTAAATCTAGCCGCCCAGTCTCGTAAGGTCCTTCTCTCTGAGGTGTTTTTGATGTCGTTTTCGAAGGGGATATAGATGGTCACATCGTCAGCATAGATGAATGGGTTGAGGCCTTGGTTTGCGAGTGTTTTAGCTAATGGGACCATCATAATATTGAATAGGATCGGAGAGATGGAGGATCCTTGTGCCTGATTTAGCTTTCCAGGGAGCAGATAGTTCATTTTTCATTTTGACTTGGTATGACCTGGCCAGGAATTGTTCGAACCATTTGCGTACTGTTCCGCGTATTCTGATGTTGTCAAGTATTCGTAATAAAGTGAGGTGGTCTGCCATGTTGAAGGCCAATGACATGTCAAATTGTAGTAGTAGTATGTTATTACCCTAACTGATTTCTCTTCTGAAGTTGGCGATGAGTGCGGTTTCATCGTTTCTGTGCTGTGGCACGATCTGAAGCTTGATTGGGAGTCTTGGAGTATTGAGAAGTTGTTCAGGTAAGCAGTGAGTTGTGTGTTAACTATACATTCCAGGAGCTTAGCTGTGAGGGGAATGGAGGCCACCGGTCTGTAATTTTTGACATCACTTTTGCTTGATTTGGGATTTTTTGGTAAGGGTGTTAGAATGATGTTGCCTTTTTCTTTAGGAAAAGTTTCTGTGGTTAGTAGGTCGGTTAGGTAGGATGTGCTGCTTTTTAGGAATTGGTCGGGAGGTTCTTTTAGTAAGTAGCTTGGGCATATGTCTAGTAAGCAGTTGGATTTGCTGATTTTGAGTGGTAATTGTTGAACTAAGGTCATGGTTGGAGGGGGGAGAAGGATGGCCATGACCTATTGGTGTCGAATGGTTTATCATTTCTGGTGAGTTTGTCTAAAAACAATTTGAGGTTTGGGTCATTGTTTTGGAAGGCAACTCTCAATTATGTAATTTTGTTTTTGAAGTAGTTGGCTTGTTCTTGAGCTGCCGGTGGGTTGTCAGTGTCACATGTGTTTTGTGTTGTAGAATGTAAGGTGTTGATTGGTTTTTTGTGATTTTATAGTCATTCCCACTTAGTTGTTTGTAGTATTTGAATTTGATTTTCCTCAGTTTAGTTTTATATTGTCTAAAGAGAACACAGAGATTTACTTCTAAAGCTAAGTTTGTTTAACTTAATTAGTTAGCTTTATGATAATAGAATCATGAGGTTTTTCAGGCCGATGATGAGGAAGTCTAACTCCGAGTGACTTGTATTTCACGTCGCAGGGTTTCTCAAGGCCTTTTCCTCAAAAAGCTCTGAAGTACTTGCTCATAAAGTGATAATTTTGAGGCGGTTCCATTTAACATATATACCTTGATCTGAATGTCGTTGGTGCCTTACCCCGATTGTTTGTTCAGTTATTGTCAAAAGGATTTTATACAGGCTACCTTATTCTGTCAAAAATGGTAATTCCAGATCAATTTGTGAGGGCCTTATATTCTGCTAATGCGAATCTCTTAGTCGTTCCTTCTTTTAGTATACTTAGATTTGACTACTCCTGATCTACAGCATTCTGTTGCATGGTCCCTGATTTATGGACCCAACTACCAAGTTCTCTGCCTACACATCCCTCCTTTACAAGGTTTAAGTCTGCTTTGAAGATCTGGGTCTTTAACTGTGCTTATTCTCATACTACTGCTATTTTTCTCTTTTGGTCTGACCAGCAGCACTGAATTAATACCATTCTCTTCCTCCTTTTGTTTGTTTGTTGTTAATTTTTATACATTTGGTGCCATCTTTTTGGAAATTTTTGTTGTGCTATTCATTCCTTTTCCTTACGTGTCATGTCTGTTCTGCCTTTGTTGTTTATGTTGTAGAACATTATTATCCACCGGCTATGCTTTACTGATTTGTACACTGCAAAGATACCATCTTGATTGTGCAATGTATCATATAACACATTAACAGTATAAAATGGGAAGAAACACGTCGAACCACTTTAAACTACTAATGACCCTCAACTGGAAAGAAGCCGCTCCCCAAACAAAAACCACCTATGTGAGCTACGAATTCTGAGGTAATATCGACAATGAAACCTTCTGGACCAGCATATATACAAATTCCTGGTCATTTTATCATAATACTACACATCCTGGGAAGACAGATGCCTGATTGTCCTTAACAACATAACACCACTGAAAACGAAGAGAACTACCAGAACCAAAACGAACCCATGTTAGAACAACGATCTAAAGAAACACAAAAGAGAATGCAGAAAATTAGAAAGATTATGGCAGAAAAACAAAACAAAATGGAAATCAGAAATTAGACAATATAAAACAAAACTGAGGAAAATCAAATTGAAATACTACAAACATCTAAGTGGGAATGACTATAAAAACACAAAAAACCTCTATAACATAATCAACACCCTACTTTCTACAACACAATACACATGTGACACTGACAACCCACCGGCAGCTCAAGAACTTCAAAAACAAAATTACATCATTGAGAGCTGGCTTCCAAAACAATGACCCAAACCTCAAATTGTTTTTAGACAAACTCACCAGGAATGATAAACCATTCGACACCAATAGGTCATGGGCCATCCTTTCTCCCCCCTCCAACCATGACCTTAGTTCAACAATTACCACTCAAATCAGCAAATCCAACTGCTTACTAGACATTATGCCCAAGCTACTTACTAAAAGAACCTCCCGACCAATTCCTAAAAAGCAGCACATCCTACCTAACCGACCTACTAACCACAGAAACTTTCCCTAAAGAAAAAGGCAACATCATTCTAACACCCTTACCAAAAAATCCCAAATCAAGCTGTCAGGTTCAGAGGCCCGCGGGGACGGGCTCTGGAGCAAACGTGAGCCCTTGGGCTGCTGACAAGGAGCGACAGCAGCAGGCCAAAAACCACCAACCAACACTGGGCTAGCACACTGGCACAGGAACACACTGGACTGGAGTACACAGGACTGGTCCGCACTGCATCACCTGCACTTAGCCACTGTCCCCCAAGAGTTGAGCCCCTGGGTTCAAGTGACCGGCAGGACTTAACGGATACAGTATAACACAGGAAAAGCAGGGAACCCCAGCAACTCAGAAGAGTACCTATAGTCAAACCAGACTGAAGTGCTTCTAAGCACCTAACCACTGCAGTGCTCCTAAAGAAAGTGCTCCTAACACAGAACTAACAGAAGAATTCCTAAAAAATAACTAACAGAAGTGCTCTATACACAGTGCTCGCAAGCACTGAACTACCAGACGAATTCCTAAGCACTAAACTAACAGAAGTGCTCCTAAACACAGTGCACCTATGCCCTGAACTACAGCAGTGCCCCACAGCACTAAACTAACCAAGGGGAAACAGGGGAGCCACAAGGGGAAAAGCAGGAAAGCTAAACACATAAGCTAACACAGGTGCTCCTAAGCACCAAGCTACAGCAGTGCTCCACTGCACTAAACTAACAAAGGCTTCTAAGCACTCCACCAACAGCAGTGTTCCTAAGCACTAAACTAAGAAGAGTGCTCCTAAGCACTCCACTAACAGAAATTCTTCTAACAGCACCAAAACCAGAAGTACTTCTAACAGCAAAACAGGAGTGCTTCTAACAGCACCAAAAGGGAAAGCAGGGAGCCACAAAGGAAAAGCAGGGAAGCTAAAACACAAGCCAAAAGTGCACACTGCACCAACACTAACCTGGACCTAAAGCAAAACGCAAGCAGGGAACTAGACACAAAGTCAGAAGTGCACAGTGCACCACCCCTACCTAAAGCAAACGTTGCAAAGGCCCTTGAAGGGAAGTAACACCACTTCCTTATCAAGGCCTGCGTGATGATGTCACAACTACAAGACACAGGCAGCCAGCATCCTGAAACACAGAAGGCTTAACCCACACAGCTGCAGTATAGTGAAGCAATTAGAGCAGTGCTGGGAGCAGCCAGCACACAGGGACAGAGCTAACTCAGGCAACACACACAGGTGGCAGTATAGTGAAGCAATTAGAGTCATGCTGCTGGGAGCAGCCAGCACAGAGAGACAGAGCTAGCTCAGAAAGGACAGACAGAAGAAACAGAAGCCAGCACAGAAATAAGGTACGTCTGGGGGGGTGGGGGAGGGGTCACGGCCATAGTCATGACACAAGCAAAAGTGATGTCAAAAATTACAGACCGGTGGCCTCCATTCCCCTCACAGCTAAGCTCCTGCATATATAGTTAACACACAACTCACTGCTTACCTGAACAAAAGGATATCTTCAGTGTACCAATGTCAAAAAAGATTTCTTTTTATCTAATCCTTAGAAGAGTAATGAAAACCTTCTGAAAAAGAGAGGAGATATGTGGACCACAATTTGCAGAACCATCCAATAAGACGCCTACAAAATGGATAGTGTTGTGAATTTGGAGTTTAATCTATAGACAGCAAGATGTGTGGGGGGGGGGGGGGGGGGTACAGGAGAATGTAAGGGAGAGCTCATCCTAGAAGACCATGTTGCCTTTGATTTATCAGGATTCAATACAAGTTTGTGTTTCGATAGCCAAGAGGCAATCCTGGATAGATTAGTACTAAACTTCTTTTGAAATATATGGTCCCAGGAATCGCAGCTGGCTAAAGTTGAATGTTGTCTTGCATAGATATAAGCGGCAGACCAATGGTCCATCTAACCCAATATTCCTGTTTTCCAGCAGTGGCCAATCCAGGTCGCAAGTACCTGGCAGAATCCCAAATAGTAGCAAGATTCTATACTACCAATCCCAGGGACAGCAGTGGCTTTCTCCATTTCTATTTCAATAGCAGACTATGGACTTTTTCCTCCAGGAATTGTCTAAACCTTTTTTAAACCCAGATGCGCTAATTGCTGTTACCACATCCTCTGGCAACAAGTTCCAAGAATAACTGTTTGTTGAATTAAAGATATTCCTCCTATTTGTTTTAAAAGTATTGTCATGTAACTTCATTGAGTGGTCCCTAGTCTTAGTACTTTTTGAAAGAATGAAGAATCGGTTTATGTTTACCCGTTCTACACCACTCAGGATTTTTGTAGATCTCTATCATATCCCCCCTCAGACATCTCTTTTCCAAGCTGACGAGTCCTAACCTCTTTAGCCTTCATCATATGAGAGGAGTTCCATCCCCTTACTCATTTTTGATCACCCTTCTTTGAACCTCTTTTCTAATTCCACTGTAACTTTTTTGAGATACAGCAACCAGAATGCAGAATACTGAGGTCACACCATGGAGCGATACAGAGGCAGTATAATATTCTTCGTTTATTTTATATTCCTTTCCTGATAATTCCTAGTATTCTGTTGCTTTTTGGGTCACCACCACCACAATGGGTGAAAGATTTCAGCTTACTGTATACAGTGACATGAGATGGTTTTTCTTGAGTGCTGACTCCCAAGGTGGGACCCCTAGCATCAGGTAACCTATGATTTGGATTATTTTTTCCCAACGTGCACTACATTGCATTTGTCCACATTAAATTTCATCTGCCATTGGGATGCCCAGTCTTCCAATTTTCTAAGGTCTTCTTCAATTTTTCAGTCTGCATGGATTTTAATAACTTTGAATAGCCTTGTGTCATCTGCAAATGTAATCACCTCACTTGTTGTTCCAATTTCTAGATCATTTATAAATATTTTAGTACCAGTCCCAGTACAGATCCCTAGGCACTTTACTATTCACACTCCTCCACTGAGAGAAATGGCCATTTAACCCTACACTCTGTTTTGTATCGATGAACAAGTTTCTAATCCACAACAGAACATTGCCTCCTATCCCATGAATTTTTAATCTTCTCAGGAGTCTCTCATGAAGGACTTTGTTAAAAGCTTTCTGAAAATCTAGATACACTACTTCAACTTGCTCATCATTATCCACATGTTTATTCATGCCTTCAAAGAAATGAAGCAAATTGGTGAGGCAAGACTTCTCCATCTCTGGCCGTCTTCAAATCTAGGCTAAATGCCCACCTTTTTGATGCTGCTTTTTAACTCCTAGCCCTTAATTACTTGTTCAGTACCCATGTTTTATGTTTCCTACCTTAGTAATTCCCGTATCCCTTATTTGTCCTGTTTCTCTGTCCTAATTAGATTGTAAGCTCTGGCAAGCAGGGACTGTCTCTTCATGTTGAAGTGTACAGCGCTGTGTACATTTAGTAGCGCTATAGAAAGTAGTAGTTGGCTGAATCCATGTTGACTCTGTCCCATTAAACCATGTTTGTCTATTTATGCAATCATTTTATTCTTTATATTAGTTTTCATACCATGATGGGAACGGATGCAGGTTTGTCCCTGTCCGAGGTCCTGCACCCAACCACCTGAAAATCAGTGTATTTTGAGCCTTTAATTAACATTTCTCCCCGGAAGATTTGCTTGCCAGCTTATATGAACAAATTTGTGCAGAAAGCGGGGGGCAAAATGACAAGAAAAAAACACAAGAAAGGAGCCAACAAAATTGTGGAACAATGACGACAAGTTGGCGGGCAGCGGATCCACAGGGATCATCAGTTTTTTCAGAGCAACAACTCACCCAGATCACAGTGATAGTAGAAAAGGCAATGGAGCCGAGGTTTGGTGAACTCACAGCTCAACTGACACATTTGGAATCCTTATTGGCAGATACAACCCGCCGGACGGCTGACTTGAACAGCACGTCTCTGATGTGGAAGACACAGCAGGAAGCACTGCAGGCAAAATGGAGGCTCTGGAATGCAAGGTGAGGGGTCAGACAAAGCAAATAGACAATTTGGAGAATAGATCCTGTTGATCTAATCTAGAATAGTAGAACTGCCAGAAACCATACCAGAGCAGAATTTGGGTTCAGTGCTGGAAAGCTGGCTCAGTAAAAAATCTGCATTCAAAGACGGTATGGGCCCTTCCATATCATCATGCTGATCAATCCATAGACTGGTGGGTTGTGTCCATCTACCAGCAGGTGGAGATAGAGAGCAATCCTTTTGCCTCCCTATATGTGGTCATGTGCTGCCGGAAACTCCTCAGTATGTTCTCTATCTCAGCAGGTGGTGGTCACACACAGCAGCAGCTCTGGCTAGGTCTCCAAGCCTAATTTTTAGGTTTTGTTGAGTACCAGGAGTTGAGGGCTCTTCTTGAGCAAGTGCAAACCTAGTGGTGCCAGGTCCCTCCTTTTCTCCCCCCTCCCGCTGGCTCCGTTCAACGTTTATTGCAGCTGCTCACTGGGACACCAGTTCGTTACAGCTCGGAGCGAGAAGCAGGTAATTTTACCTTTTTATAGCGGGCAGGGGGTTCCCTGTTCGGTCTCCACGTGGCTTATGGCATCGGAGGGTGAGGGCGCGAGGATTCGCTCCCCGGACCGCGTGGGTGCGTCTAGCGGAGATGCGGGGATTTCAAAACCTGAATCGCCTTTGTTAAGCATCAGTTTGGAGTCCGGTCAGTGTCCCGGTTCTTCCTCTGGTGCGGCGGTTTTTCCCGCCATAAGCGCCCATCCCCCACTGCTCGCCCACTCCATGTTGGCCGGCCACTCTGCTCGGACGGCTTCTTCTTGGGCCGCCCTCGAGCTGGGAGAGTTAATACTATGGTCGCCTTTGATTCGGGCGACGGTAAGAAAGCGGCCAAAGTTAAGCGCCATTCTTCCCGCGCGGCTCCTTCTCGGAGTTTCGTGCCGGACGCCATTTTGGATGCGCAGCACGTTTCTCCCCCGCTCTTGCGAGCGCCGGTTGAGGGTGCGTCTAGGGCCGTGGCCCAAGCTGCAGAAGTGCACAGTTCGGGGGGATTCTCCCCTGAGTTCATTGTGCTCCTGCATCAGGCTTTTCTTATGCAAAACGCTGCCCCTGCCCCCCTGTCTGATAAAGGGGTTGAGGCCTCCGGAAGCAAATGCCCTCGGGTGGATTTCCAGGCCCTAGAGGACTCTGTCTCCTCTGATGTAGATGAGGGCAGCGTATCGGAGTTCTCCCAACGGTCCTTTGGGGATTCCTTGGAGGAGACGGATTCCCGCTCGGATGGAGCGGATGACCCCTCTGCAGCGCGGATCTTTCGCTCAGAGGATTTGCCCAACCTGTTAGTGCAGGCCATGAGCATTTTGAAGATTTCCTCTCCGGAGGATGTCTCTCCCTCAGCCTCTGTTGGATCCGCCATTATGCTGGGGACGAAGCGCCCGCCTAGAACCTTCCACGTGCATGAGGCCATGCGCACCTTGATTTCGGCTCAATGGGATGTCCCGGAAGCGAGCCTCAAAGTGGCTAGGGCTATGTCCCGCCTCTATCCTCTGCCTGAAAGTGAACGGGAGGCCTTTCTTTGGCCTACCGTGGATTCTTTAATCACTGCGGTGACTAAGAAAACGGCATTGCCAGTGGAAGGTGGCACGGCCCTAAAGGACGCCCAAGATAGAAGATTGGAGGCGGCCTTAAGGTCGTCCTTCGAGGCGGCTGCTTTAAGTTTGCAGGCCTCAGTTTGCGGCTCCTACGTGGCCAGGGCGTGCCTGACGATTGTACAGCGGGCTTCCCCCTCGGATCCTTCCTTGAGGGCTGATTGGCCGGCCCTGGAATCGGGCTTGGCTTATTTGGCAGACTTGCTGTATGATGTCTTGAGAGCCTTGGCTAAAGGTATGGCTCAGACAGTCTCTGCACGGCGTTGGCTTTGGCTGAAGCATTGGTCTGCTGACCACGCCTCTAAGTCTCGCCTGGCTAAGTTGCCTTTTAAAGGCAAGCTGCTCTTTGGGGTCGAGCTGGACAAAATTGTGACCGATCTCGGTACATCTAAGGGCAAGAGGTTACCAGAGGTCAGGGCTCGGGCCAGTGGTGCTCGCCCCGGTTCCTCCAAAGGACGGTTTCAGGAATCCCGTCGGTATCGCCCGAGCACGTCTGGCTCCTCTGCCCCCTCTTCCTTCAAGAGGAACTTCTCCCCCAAGCAGCATTCCTTTCGCAGAGACCGCCGTCCCGGACGTGCGTCCTCCGGTCCTCCCCCAGGGTCTCGTACCCAATGACGGGGCCCTGGTCCATGGCCCAGTGCAGATTGGAGGACGCCTGTCCTCGTTTCTGGGCGAGTGGACCAGGGTAACTTCAGACGCTTGGGTGCTGGAAGTCATCAGAGACGGCTACAAGCTAGAGTTCTGCCGACCCTTAAGAGACGGGTTTGTGCACTCTCCCTGCAAGTCTCCGGTCAAGCTGTGGCAGTGCAGCAGACCTTGGACAATCTGATCCACCTGGGTGCGGTCGTTCCGGTGCCAGAAGATCAGCTTGGCAAGGGACGCTACTCCATTTACTTTGTGGTACCAAAGAAAGGAGGTTCTGTCCGGCCTATCCTCGACCTCAAAGGGGTCAATCCGGCCTTGAAAGTTTGGCACTTCCGAATGGAGACTCTCCGCTCTGTTATAGCGGCAGTGAAGGCAGGGGAGTTCCTGGCATCCTTGGACATCAAGGAAGCTTACTTGCACATTCCCATCTGGCCTCCTCATCAACGCTTTCTGCGTTTTGCAGTCCTGGGCCGACACTTCCAGTTCAGAGCCCTCCCGTTTGAGTTGGCTACTGCTCCGCGGACCTTCTCCAAAGTAATGGTGGTCATCGCGGCCTTCCTGTGAAAGGAAGGAGTACAAGTCCATCCTTATCTTGACGACTGGTTGATCCGAGCCCCCTCTTATGCAGAGTGCGGCAAAGCTGTAGACCAGGTGATTGCTCTATTGAGCTCCCTGGGGTGGATCATCAACTGGGAGAAAAGCCAGCTGCGCCCGACTCAGTCCCTGGAGTATCTGGGAGTTCGTTTCGACACCCAAGTGGGCAGAGTGTTCCTGCCGGACAATCGGATTGTCAAGCTTCAGGATCAGGTGGACCAGTTCCTAGTAGCCTCTCCTCTTCGGGCTTGGGACTATGTGCAGCTGTTGGGCTCTATGACGGCCACGATGGAAGTAGTGCCCTGGGCCAGGGCTCATATGAGACCACTACAACACTCTCTGCTGCAGCGCTGGACTCCAGTGTCGGAGGATTACGCTGTGCGCCTTCCCTTGGACCCAGCGGTGCGCAAGGCGCTGAGCTGGTGGCTGAGGACAGACAAGTTGTCCGCAGGGATGCCTCTTTTGACCCCGGAGTGGATTGTCGTCACGACGGACGCCTCTTTGACGGGCTGGGGAGCCCACTGCTTGGGAAGGACAGCGCAGGGGCTCTGGTCTCCTGCAGAGGCAAAGTGGTCTATCAACCTCCTGGAACTCAGAGCCATTCGGTTGGCGCTTTTGGAGTTTCTCCCGGTACTGGCGTTGAAGCCAGTACGGGTCCTGTCGGACAATGCCACGGCTGTGGCCTATGTCAATCGCCAGGGAGGTACCAAGAGCGCCCCTCTAGCCAAGGAGGCCATGAATCTATGCCAGTGGGCGGAAGCGAACCTGGAACAGCTGTCGGCGGCCCACATTGCCAGAGTCATGAATGTCAAGGCGGACTTTCTCAGTCGCCATACCTTGGATCCCGGAGAGTGGCAGTTATCGGCTCAGGCGTTCTTGGACATCACGAAGCGCTGGGGCAGCCGAGCCTAGATCTGATGGCGTCATCGGCCAATTGCCAAGTGCCGCGCTTTTTCAGCAGAGGACGGGACCCTCGATCTCTGGGAGTAGATGCTCTTCTCCAACAGTGGCCGACACAGGAGCTTCTCTATATGTTCCCGCCCTGGCCCATGTTGGGCATGGTGCTAGACCGGGTGGCAAAGCATCCGGGCCGGGTAATCCTGGTGGGTCCGGACTGGCCCAGACGTCCCTGGTATGCGGACTTGATCAGGCTCTCAGTGGACGACCCTCTGCGGCTGCCAGCGGAGCAGGGCCTGTTGCATCAGGGTCCCGTAGTGATGGAGGATCCCTCCCCCTTTGGTCTTACGGCCTGGCTATTGAGCAGCAGCGTCTGAGGAAGAAGGGCTTCTCAGACAAGGTCATCACCACTATGCTGAGAGCAAGGAAGCGCTCTACTTCTACTGCTTACGCCAGGGTTTGGCGTACCTTTACATCGTGGTGTGAGGCAGGCTCTCTTTCTCCTTTCACTGCTCCAATTTCTTCAGTGTTGGCATTCCTGCAAGAAGGTCTGGAGAAAGGCCTGTCGCTCAGTTCCCTTAAAGTCCAGGTAGCGGCTCTGGCTTGCTTCAGGGGCCGCCTGAAGGGTGCTTCCCTGGCTTCGCAGCCAGATGTGGTCCGCTTTCTCAAGGGAGTTAATCACCTGCGCCCTCCTCTGCACTCAGTGGTACCTGCGTGGAATCTCAATCTGGTGCTAAGAGCCTTGCAGAAGCCGCCTTTTGAAACCCTTGTCAAGGGCATCTCTGAAAGACCTGACGTTGAAAGCAGTCTTTTTGGTGGCTATCACTTCAGCCAGAAGAGTTTCAGAGCTCCAGGTGCTATCATGTCGAGAACCCTTTCTGCAGTTCACTGAGGCAGGAGTGTCTATTCGCACAGTGCCTTCCTTCCTGCCCAAGATTGTTTCTCGCTTCCATGTGAATCAGCAGCTCTGTCTCCCTTCCTTTCGTAGGGAGGACTACCCAGAGGAGTACTCTGCTCTCAAATATCTAGATGTGAGACGAGTCATCATCAGATACGTGGAAGTGACCAATGATTTCCGGAAGTCGGATCATCTGTTGTCCTGTTTGCAGGTCCTCGTAAGGGTATGCAGGCTGCTAAGCCTACAGTGGCAAGATGGGTCAAGGAAGCCATTGCAGCGGCTTATGTGGCCGCAGGGAAGGTGCCGCCTATCCGGCTGAAGGCTCCACTCCACTAGAGCTCAGGCGGCTCTCGATGGCGGAGGCCGGGTCCGTCTCCTTGGAAGAGATTTGCAAGGCGGCAACTTGGGCATCGGCTATACCTTCTCCAGGCATTACCGCTTGACTGTGGCTGAGCGGGCGGAGGCCCGGTTTGGAGCTTCAGTGTTGCGGTCAGGGATTTCTATGTCCCACCTGGGTGAGTACTGCTTCGGTACATCCCACCAGTCTATGGATTGATCAGCATGATGATATGAAGGTAAAATTATGTATCATACCTGATAATTTTCTTTCCATTAATCATAGCTGATCAATCCATAGCCCCTCCGGATATCTGTACTGTTTTTATCCTGGTTGCATTTCAGGTTCAAATTTAGTCTTCAGTTCCTGTTCAGGAGGACTTCGTGTTCAAGTTTTTTCAAGTTTTTTCAATTGGATTCTTCAGGAGTTGAGGACGATTTTGTGTTACTGTGAGCTGCTGCATTCCTCTCCCCTCCGTTTTACGGGACTGGATTGAGACCTAAATTCTGCCGGCGCTCCCTCCTGCTTCGTGCGGCTGTAGGGCAGCTTTGTACCCCTCCCGCTTCAGCGGTGTTAGGGTCAGTCAGCTCCTCCCCGGTTGCGGTGAGCTGGATGGATTCCCCTCCCCCACTTGTGTAGGGATGAGCTGGGTTAATTCCCCTCCCCCGTTTCGGCGGTGGTGAGCTGGGCAGAGTGTCCCTTTGTGGGTGTAATTCTCTAAGTGCTGAGTCCTGCGGATGGAGCTATGATATCGACATACTGAGGAGTTTCCCGCAGCACATGACCACATATAGGGAGGCAAAAGGATTGCTCTCTATCTCCACCTGCTGGTAGATGGACACAACCCACCAGTCTATGGATTGATCAGCTATGATTAATGGAAAGAAAATTATCAGGTATGATACATAATTTTACCTTTATGCTTAGGACATGCGCACAGGCTGAGACACCTGCAGAACAATAATAGACAGAGAGCACGTGTGGTAATCATAAAAATACCTAATTATATTCACAGAATTGAAATTTTGAGAGGATTTAAGCAGCAAAAACATAACTCTTTGAAATTTGAAAATGTAGCCATTTTGATCTTTCAGGATTACTGGGAGGCGCTCCAAGAGCGCCGGCGGAAGTTTACACCTATTTGCACAAAATGCCAAGACCTGGCCCTCCGGTTCATGTTGTTATACTCAGTTCCCTTCAAAATTAATATGGATGGACAATGGCGCACGTTCAGTATGCCTACAGCGGTGCAAGATTGCCTCAGTAGTCTGAGTTAAATGCTCAGGGACAGACTTCTAAGCTAATTATATTAGAAAATGTCTGGTTTGGTGCTAGACTGTTCTGTTGGAGAGTTACTTCAGTTAAGCTCATTTTATGTCAGTACACTGTTGCCTTAACTTGTGGTTCTGGAGGACGGGAGTGGCAGGACCCCTGCAATACATGTGATTTGCTATCTGCCTTGCTTGGTGCAGGTCAGATAGGGAGAGTTGATTTGGGACTGATTGAAAGGGGAGAAGGAGAGGGCTGGTAGGTTGGCAAGAATTGAAGGGCAGCAGGATATAAACGTTTTGGGTTCTGTTATATTAAAGGCAGTGGAATGGGAATGTAATGGGATAGATGGGGCTCCCTGTGGTGTAATTGTTTGTGGGGTGATATTGTCCTGGATATTCAAGGGCCCTGAGTGAGAGCTGGGCACCCAGGCCTAGAAGCTTGATGGAAGGTGACTGGTGCTGACATTATGGTGCATGAATGATGTCAACTCCCCGCAACAGAATAATAATGTGGAATGTGGGAGGTATTTCCTCTCCAATAAAGCGCAAAAAAATACCTGCCTGCAGTATGAAAGCGGGGAGCTGACATCGCATGCATACAAGAAACCCACCTTGTAGACATGGAACATTTGAACTCAAGAGGGTGTAGGTGGGGGAAGTGCCACTATGCCTCTTTAGGGGGCTCGAAGAGGGATGCTGGCAATATTAATCCATAAATCGCTGATTTGCACCTCTGAGGTCCTCCTGAAAGATCGCGAAAGGGAGGTTTATTTTGCTTAAGCTTTGGATACAAGGGCAAGAACTGTATTTGTTGACACTATACTGCCCTACCCCCTTTGAGCACATGTTTTTTTTTTCCATTCTGGTGACTCAACTCATGCCTTATGAAGATAAACGCTTGCTGGTTCTGAGGGATATGAATATATTGGCCGATTAGATAGAACGGAGTCGCATGAGTAAGACACAGGGGCAAGACCAGGCCAGGGAGTATTCTTAGTGGACACATGGAGATTTTTGAACCCAAACAAAAAGGACTACACTCACAGATCCAGAGCCCACGATTCCTTCTCCAAACTAGATTACATTTTAGCCTCAGAGAGGATGTTTCCATCGGTTATGGAGGCGGCCATTGGTCTGGAGTCTGTTTCCGATTATTCAGTGGTGTGGGTAGACTTTGATGCTCCACCCAGTCATATGCACCAGCTGGTGGTGCTTCCCAGTGTACTTAGCATAGAATACAGATTTCACATTTTATTTGATCTCTTGCTGGGAGGTGTATATCATTTATAATGAACACATGCAGATCATCCACAGCTATTTTAAAGCTCAGCAAAAGCAGCACTCACAGGGGGATGATCAGAAGCAAACGCCGGTGCTAGAGGCTGTTAGCGCCCATACTAGCGCCGGGGTTTTGCTACCGCCCCATGATCAGAGCCTTCGAGCGCGTGAAACAACGCGCTTGAGGGCTCTGAACGCAACTAGCATGCAAATGCATGCAAAATAGGGCTAAACATATTCATCCCCAATGATCAGAGACCAGCATGCCAAAGATTGGGTCGCTGGCCGCGGCAAACCTTACACCAGCTCCGAGCTGGCATTAGGGTTTGCAGATCATTGGGGAGGAATGGTGAGCCCTGTCCAGCATGCATTTGCATGCTGGCAGGCCCCCATTTCCCCCAACAAAGCAAACTTGGACCCCCCAGCAACAGGGCTCCAATGATCACCCCCCCCAGGTTCAGGGAGGGCTGGAGATCTGGTGGGTCTCAGTACCCCTACCCCCCAGCAAAGGGTCCCTGGTGGTCCAGTGATCAATCCGCCCTCCCTACCTGCCCCCCCCCCACCTTGTTGGTTGGAGGAGGGAGGACAGCCGGCCTCCCTCCTCTTCCTTCGATGCTGCCAAAATGGCGGCGCCCAGCCCTGCCCACTGTATCCTGGGATGCGCTGGGGTGGGCTACACACCATATAAGGGACGGGAGGGAGGCAGGCAGGGGGGTGGATTGAACACTGGACCCCCCAGGGACCCTTTGCTTGGGGGGTTAGGGGGGCTGGAGGACCCACCAGATCTCCAGCCCTCCCTGGGGGGGGGGGGGATCGTCAGGGGGACTGACGGTCCAGAGGACCTCCAGCACCCCTGTCGCTGGGGGGGGGGGTTGGTTGGTCGCCCACTAGGCCACCAGGACTGTTTGTTGAGGGGAGTTGGGGGGGGGGCTAGAGACCCACCGGATCTCCAGCCCTCCCTGACACCTGGGGGGGGGGGGGGGACCGGAGGTCCTCCAGAACTCCAGCCGCCGTTGCTTGGGGCAGGGGTTGTTGGGGCCTGGTGGTCCCATGGACCTCCAGCCCCCTGTGTTTGACAGGTTTGGGCTTTGACAGCCCAGACCTGTCAACAAGTGCGGGAGGATTGTGCTGAGTGCATGCTCAGGCACAATTCTCCCGCATTTATACCCCATGATCAGAGAGAATTGCGTGCTTAAATTTGCATGCAATTATCTCTGATCATAGGTCTAATAACGCCCCGCGCGTTTCAGCGCTATTTTTGGAGTGCTGTTTGGAACAGCGCAGGGTTTTGATCATCTGAGTGTCAGAGGGGATATAATAGCTTACACAAATACCAGGCGAAAGCAGGTGGCAGCAAGTATTTGCCAGCTGGAGAAGCAGCTCTAGCGGGCGAAGAGAAAATACTTAGGCACCCACACTCCAGAACAAAGAAAATTATACGTCCACTCAAATAGCCCTTAATTCGCTAATACATGAGCAGACACAGAGGAGTGTAATATATCTTCAACTTATGAGAATAAGCCTGGTAAGATGTTGAAGATGTTGGCTAGAATTGTTGAGATATGGAGTAGTACCCGCACAATAGGGGCACTGAGAAATAGTGTAGGACACACAGTTAATAGGCCAGTTCAGATACGCCAACTCCTAGTGGACCTTTTTCATGCCCTTTATGAAGCTCAGCTGGCAAGTAATAGATGACTTCCTTGTCTCCCTAAATTATCAGCTGTAGCCCAGGATGCTTTGAGCTTGCCAGTACAAGCAAAAGAACTACAACAGCAATAAAACAATTAAAATCCTATTCTGCCACCAAGGGCAGATGGGTTCTCAGGAGAATTTATTAAGATACTGCAACATCAAATTTTGGGCCCTTTATTAGGGTATCACACCTCTGCGTGTTAGCCGTTTCAGGGCTGCTGTAGGGGAATGCTGGAAGAGAAATGTGCTGTTGGAAGCAGCGCCATCTTTTTCCATTGGGCTGGGGTTCTGGGCATCCTGGAGGTGGGTGACAGCTTGCTGAGGACGGGGATGGTTGTTTTAAGTTGGCGGAAGGGAGAAGAGCATGGTCTCGGGCCGTCGGGGGGTGATCCGGTATGTTTGGTCCATTTCAGGCTGGCTGCAGGGGAATGCTGGAACATTTATGCACTGGAGGAATCAGCGCCATCTTTTTCCGGGTGCTCGGGGAATCCCCGAGGTGGGAGACAGCTTGCCTGAGGCTGGGGATGGTTGGGCACGTCCTTGGCCGCTTCGGCAAAAGGGGAAGAGGAAGGGGGTGGGAGTTACCTGCAGCCGCCTGAGAAACCATGTATTCTTTGTTTGTTTGTTATATTAGTTTGCATTTCTGTTGAAGAAAGAGTGGATGCCTTTCGAATGATGGAGGTGGTGCGTCGGTGTGCGGTTGTTTCGTTAGTTTGGCAGCCAGTCTCCAGCGATTCCTAGGCAGGGAAGGAGTACTCCTCCCCTTCCTTGGTCGCTGTTTGCTGCTGGCTGAGTCGCGGGTAATCCTTCCAGCTGGGCCGCAGCTTGTCCTGTTCGCCCACGTCCCAGATGGTGACGGGCACGTTGTTTTCCGACTCCTCTGACTCCATGTCAAGCGATCCCAAATATAGTCTGTGCTATGGGCCGTCTGGCACTCTTCAGTACTGGCATTAGGCATTTAAAAATTTCTCTCCCCCCCCCCCTCCCCTGGTCTATTTTTGCACATACCCACAGCAGGAATATTCTTCTCTCGTTCCAGCGGTGGTTCTGTGCTCTCCGTGCTGCACAGATAATGAGCCATTCTACTGGGGAATGCTCCTCCCTTATTGTCACGTAGTTTCCTCTGATTGGTCCGTCTTACGTTGCCTAGTGTTGCCTGGGAACGGTGTTGTGATGGTCCTTTGTGTTTCAGACTGTTGAGGGTGTTTTTTCTGATTGGTCCGTCATGCGAGGGCGGGGGCAGAGAGACATGGTCAGTGTTGTGGCTTCACCTCCATGAATCCATGAACCCTTAAGTGAGTGACTGAGTGACTTCAGAACGTTGAGGGTGAGCTTTATTATAGTAGATATTTATTTCTCACTCCAGCTACAATTCTGGGTGGCTTAATAGCAGCTACAATAAAATAACAAAATAAATACAACTCTTTATCTAGATTCCCTAAATGTCCTGTTGTGATAGTATCTTTCAAGGATACCTATTTCTCCGAACCATGCGCTCTTGAGCAACTGTCAGCTCCCCCCCCCCCCCCCAAGCTTCTCTATCTTCCTTTTAAATGGTAGCGCCAGCAGCCTGGTTTCATCTCGGTAAGGTGGCTATTCATCTTTTCTGAATAGGCTCTCCTTTTCCAGAATGTTGCCCGATTCCTAACAAATCTAAATCCTTCAACCCTGCACCCATCGTCTCAACCACACACACACAGTTCAGAGCTCTGCTTGCCTCTTGGGTACTGCACATGGAACAGAGAACATTTCTGAAAATACCATCCCGGAGGATCTTTGTTTAAGCTTTTCTATCTAAGAGCCTAAATTTTAGCTTCCAGTAACTTCAAAGGTAGATAAGAAAACATATGAGCTGAACCAATTCAGGTGCCTCCCCTAATCCCGGTTTTGTTCTATAAACCCAGAGGACAGTAATCCATTAAATCAAGTACTGAACTGAGGTCTGGTTAGACCAAAAAGAACATCTCTTCCTGTATCTAAATAAAATAGCTATGATGTCTTTTTACTAAGATGCAGTAGAAAGTGGCTGTAGTGCAAGTTTTTTTCCACACACTAAGGCCATTTTTCATTGTAGCAGTAAATGGCTGATATTACATTTTTTTTCTGTTAATGGCTACCTGCTAATGTCAGCGCGTGACCTTTAAAAAAAAATTAATGCAAGAGCACATACCAACACCTGTTTTGTAGGTCGTAAGGGCACAAATCCTGTGCTAATCAGAATGCGGTAATGTAGCTGTGCTAACTGATCAGCACAGAAAAGCTTGATCTCTGCCCCACTCCACAGAAAAATAAAAAATATTTTTGAGCAATGGTTTGCATGCACTCACACTTAACACAAAATGTCTGAGCATGTCCTGCAGTAACCCATTTTAAGATGTGATAAGTGTGTGCTAGAACTTGCCACAGCATAGTAAAAGGACCCCTATCAGGGGCATTTTCGAAGAGAAGGGCGCCCATCTTTCGACACAAATCGGGAGATGGGCGTCCTCCTCCCAGGGTCGCCCAAATCGGCATATTGTTAGTCGATTTGAGCATCCTCAACTGCTTTCTGTCACGGGGACAACCAAAGTTTACGGGGGCGTGTCCGGCAGTGTACCGAAGGCGGGACGGGGGCGTGCTTAAGAGATGTGCGTCCTTGGCCGATAATAGAAAAAAGAAGGGCATCCCTGATGAGCATTTGGCTGATTTTACTTGGTCCTTTTTTTTCACGACCAAGCCTCTAAAAGGTGCCCGAACTGACCAGTGACACCAGAGGGAATCGGGGATGACCTCCCCTTACTCCCCCAGTGGTCACCAACCCCCTCCCACCCAAACAAAAATAATTTTTAAAAACATTTTTCCCAGCCTCAATGCCAGCCTCAAATGTCATGCCCAGCTCCATCACAGCAGTATGCAGCTCCCTGGAGCAGTTTGTTAGTGGGTGCAGTGTACTTCAGGCGGGCAGACCCAGGCCCATCCCCCCCCCACCTGTTACACTTGTGGTGGTAAATGTGAGCCCTCCAAAACCCACCCGAAACCCACTGTACCCACATGTAGGTGCCCCCCCATTCACCTATAAGGGCTATGGTAGTGATGTACAGTGTGGGGAGTGGGTTTTGTGGGGGGGGGGTTGGGGGGCTCAGCACCCAAGGTAAGGGAGCTATGCACCTGGGAGCAATTTGTGAAGTCCACTGCAGTTCCCCCTAGGTTGCCCGGTTGGTGTGCTGGCATGTGAGGGGGACCAATGCAGTATGAATGCTGGCTCCTCCCACGACCAAATGCCTTGGATTTGGTCGTTTTTGAGATGGACGTCCTTGGTTTCATATCGGCAAAAACCGAGGTCACCCATCTCTAAGGTCGACCATCTCAACATTAGGACGACCATCTTTTAGGTCGACCCTAAATGTTGAGATTTGGGCATCCCTGACCGTATTATCAAAATGAAAGATGGATGCGCATCTTGTTTCGATAATATGGGATGCCCCGCCCCTTCGCGGGGACGTCCTTAGAGATGGGCGCCCTTAGAGATGGTCGTCCCCGTTTGATTATGCCCCTCCACGTTATTTAGCATTGATACTAAAGCAGTTTTTGTGCTGTGGTTCTCACAAAAGCCAGTTTGTCTGGGGTGAAATGCATTGGTGGACTCTCAGAATTTACAAACTTGAGAGAGTGCAGCCTTCTCTGTCACCTACCCAAGAAGGGCAAGTTAGACAGAGAAGATGGATCTAAATTGCGTTTAATGAAGTCAGATCAGGGAGTGCTTCAATTCAGAAAGGGCAATACCAGAGGCTGAACTATATTTAATAAACGGATGAAAGAATTCTTTAACAAATTCTTCAGTAGATGAGCTTGGGCTCCATCTAATGGTGATTCCAAGGGGTTAACTGTTTCAAGAAGCTTCTGCAGGCCTAACGGAGAAAATGGTTGAAAAGGTTGAGAAGAGCTAATGCCCAGAGAGAGGAAGAAGAAGAATCAACCAGAGAAGTAGGAAGAGGCAGAACAAAATGCGTGTCAAGAAGCGAAGGGCTTCGAAATACAGATAAATACTCAGTAAGCCAAAAATCAGGAATGATTATGCACATACCTTTATCTGACTATTCAGCAGCCTTTGAGCATGTCTATTGCTAAATATCTGGATAAGATAGAAGCATAGCTTCAGGCTCCTAACTCTAGACTAGCCTTATACCTTGACCACCCTTATGTGCATGGATTCATATACCCATCACTGAATACATACTGTTTCATTTTCCCCTCAGAAACACTTCGATCTGCCTCTTCTTTTTTGAGCTGTGTGCACAAGATTTACCCGCTGAGCGGGATGAGAATTTCAGTCCTGAAGATTTGGAGATGTCTTTGGATAAATTTAAGAGTGGGCTGAAGACTTATCTATTTGCGAAGGCCTTTCCAGATTAATTCTTTCGTCCTTTCAGTCTGGCTAATATTTTTCTGTCTGGTGATTTGCAACTTTCCCTTCCAGCCTTTTCCCTCTCTCCCTTTCTCACTTGGTATCCATTTTCTCTGTCCTGTGTTAATTGTAGTACATTTCTAAAGTTTTGATGTTTGCTTGTAGACCGCTCAGAAGGTTTTTCCCCATGATGCAGTATATCAACTTGGAAATAAACTTGGAAACTTGTGCAGGTTATGTCCAAAATAATCCACACAAAGCTTTTGAATGCCTCTTTATTTTTAAATCATTATCATCCATAGTGTATCATTGTTTTGAAAACATATATTTATTGATGGCTTGTTCCTCAATTTTATTTTATTTTTTTGTTGTTGTTTTTTGTAGTACCTCAGATTACTCAACCTACTGTGCAGCATCAGACAACTGCAGAACTAAAAAGAATGCTGTCTGTCCATCTGGAATTGCCCATGCTTACTCCAGTGGAACCTAACTGGTGGAGAGACTCAGCGTTAAATCTACTGTGCACAGATATCATAGAGAAACGAAACACAAATTCATGTAACATAAATAAACTGCTTCCTAATGAATCGGAGGTGTTCATAGCAATTAGAGGAGTTCATCTAGAAAGTAAGTAATTTTAGTCTTTCATTTGGATTATTAGAGAGAAAATTTTGGAAACATAAACATACTTTACTTATTGAGAGGTGAGTTTTCAAACTCCCTATCTACGTGCAAAGGCTATAGATTTTTAACCTAATTTTCAGAGAGAAAGTATGAGTGTATTTTTCCTGTCAAAACTGTCTATAAGTAAACAGTTTCTTTGAATTCTACACCTGTATTATGCAGCTGAAATTTCATTTAAAAATAATTTGTAAAGATTTGAAAATTCATTCTTTGTCAACAAGTAGGATGAATCAGCCACATCAGTGAGTAACATCCAGATTCGTCATCCACGTATATAGTTTTCAGAGCTATGTACATTTTTCTGAGGATGTGCAAGAATATTTGCATCTTCCTGCAAAAAGTGAAGGTAGCTCAGAGAATTATTTAGTAACAGTTGAGTCAATATTCAAACACTATGGTGTGCATATTTTTTTAAAATGCTGGCTGCAGCATTTTTAAAAAGTATGTATATTCAGTGCCGCTGTCTGGATAGGCAATTGATGATAAATATATCTGGCAGCTTTCACCACCAGCAACAATATGGATAGTGGTGATATTCAGCTGTTATTGGTATAGTAAAGCAATACTTAAACAGTCTTTCAGGCCAGTGCTCAGTGGTGGCAGTGAGCCTTAATTTTTAAATTCTGGAGCAGCCTTAAAAATATATATCTAGCATTACTATATAGATAAGCAGTGGCACTGAATTTATGTATAAAGCAATTATTGCTGCCAACTACATTCATGGTAGCAATATTTAGCATCTATACATATAGCTAAGTGGTTTAATTTAAGTCTGTTGTGGGGGGGGGGGGTTTCCTGTCCTAAATTAAACTGTTTACCTATACAGACAGTAGCTGAATATTGCTGCTATCTATATAGTTGGTTATGTCCTCACTCTGCCATAATCCCAAACTGGCATTATCTGGATAATGCCTTGGTCGTTTAAAGGATTTTCAGCCGCACTATTTTTAGACAGTGCAGCTAAAAATCCATGAATAGGGGATTTACATAGCCACTAAACGTATTAGTCCTTTCAGTACTGGACCCCTTGTTTTTTGTTTTTGATCTCCCCTTTTGAAATGCTTGGATACTGTTTCCTAGATCTTTCTGGATTCTTACCAAAGGCTTATTATGAGCTGGGTTCAGTAAGGAGGTACAAGGAAAGAAGAGGATCACATTAGGCAAACAATAGGGCAACTTTGGTTTCCTCTTTAACTTGTTTTCTGATAGAAATAAGGTATTAAGGAGAAGCTGGTAAATTTGTATGAATTGATCCTATCACTTACTCCTATAAACCTCATGCACATCCAAATTAAAAATGTGCTCTAATCTTGCTATACTAACCTCAATAATATAAATTCTTTCAAAAGTCTATGCTATCATAAATATATTAATGAAAAATAAGACAAAGAAGGCACTTAGCGTTCGTGTAATTCAAGAAAGATCCTCCGTGGAATAGTCCTTGATGGTCCTCTATTCCGTCTCTGAGTGCGGTTGGAAGCTCCAACTATCACCTTACTCATCCACAAATATATCTCGTTACTGGCAGGAACCACAATTATCTTTATTTCATAGTCCATAGAAAAGTTCTTAATTGATGTCCTTTGTCAGCTCCACAAAACCTTACCACCTCTCACTCCTACTGGGCCGATACCACGGGATCCCACTTTATTATTTCTTTTTTCAAATTCTCCTTTCAACTACTTTAGAAAGAATCATAATGAGTCTGACTCTGCAGGGTTTCGAAATTCTTCTTCAGGAACTCTGTTAAATGATAATACTTCGTTTTTCTCCTTCCAAAGATGTAGAAGAGTTCCTGAAGAAGAATTTCGAAACCCTGCAGAGTCGGACTGGTTATGATTCTTTCTAAAGTAGTTGGTCCGGTCCTTCAACATCAGCATCGAGGTCAGCGGCATCGGGAGTGGAGGTAGGCATGACTGCTGAGAGACCCAAGACACACTGGGAGCAGCGAGGCGTCAAGTGAGTCTCCACCTGCCTCGAGGCCTCCTGCTATGCAGGCCCCCCGGGACCTGTCCACTGTTGGACCCGACCCCGAGGAGACGTGGGGACTCGATGTTGTCCTCGTCCGGCACCGAGGAGCCTCGGTGAGGTGTATTGAGCAAAGGCTAAGAAACACAGACATGGTTCTCCCTCGACGCATGGTGCCAGGAGTTTCAGGGCGCTGAGGGCATCAGCACCTGAGAAGTGTCGATGCCGGGAGGACCGCTCCCCCTCCATACAAGAGGTACCCAAGCGTTGGTCTCCCATCAGTCCAGTTCCTGCTCCTGAACCCCAGTCAACTCTGCCACCGACTGCTCCACCGGTCCCACAGCCTTTTACGATGGTGGCTCTCGACAAGCAGATTCAGGCCTTGCTTCCAGAGCTTCTGGAAGGACTGCTGTGCCACACTGCATCAGCGTCAGGGTGCTTGTGCCTTCCTTGCTGTCTACTGCAGCTTTATCTGGCCCCCCACCTGTGGTGAGGTCTCCGAACTCGGCGCCGCTTGCAGCTCCAGTATTGGCTCCCTATCAACGTCGATGGAGGAAGCTTCGCTGCAGTCCATTTGGGAGTCAGCCCCTCAACATCACCATCGAGACCACGGGTCTTCGGCGTCGAGGCGGATTCAGTCTCGGAAGTCACTGAGGGAAGTGCTCTCCGACAGCAAGGAAGAACGCTCGTGGGGGTCGGAGGAAATCCCAGGTATTTCTCAGATGAATCCTTTGGGATTCCCTCTGAACCTTCCCCTCCACCTGAAAGGAGACTGTATTCTCCTGAGAGCCTCTCCTTCTCTTGTGCGGGAAATGGCTCAGGCCATTCCATTTCCTGTAGACGTGGAGGATGAGCCCAGGGCTGAGATGCTCGAGATCCTGGACTACACCTCTCCACCTAGAGAGGCACTGACAGCTCCTTTGCATAAGGTACTCAGAGAAGTCCTTATGCAAAACTGGGCATCCCCTGTCAGTCCCCATAGTCCCGAAGAAGACAGATTCTCAGTATCGGATCCATGAGGAGCCTGGGTTGATGAGGTCTCAGTTACCCACAACTCCATGGTGGTGGACTCTGCTCTCAAAAGAGCCAAGAGTTCTAGGGACTATGCTTCGGCACCCCCAGGCAGAGAAGCTAGGACCTTGGATTCTTTCGGGAGGAAAATGTATCAGGCCACTATGCTCACTGCCCGTATACAGTCATACCAGCTCTTCACGAGCATCCCATTTGTGGAACTCAGTGTGGCAGCTGTCTAGTTTGGTCGATGCCCCTCCCTCCGGAGCAGGCTGAACCTTTTCACCAGCTGGTCAAGCAGCAGAAGGCATGTTGTAAATTCTTAGTTGGAGCGCATACAGCACCTTTGATGTAGCATCCAGGATCTCTGCTCAAGGTATAGCAATGTGCAGACTCTCATGGCTCCATGTTTCTGACCTGGACCATTCGGTCCAGCAGAGAATTGCTGATGTTCCTTGCCGGGGGGATAATCTTTTTGGAGGAGAAGATGGGAGATCTAGTTGACCAGATCAAGAAGCATATAGATGCTATGGCTTCTGTCTCCCGCTGGGCGCCTTCTGCTTACACCTGCTCAACCAGGAGGTATTTTGGTGGGTAACGGAGTGCTCCCTATTCCTATTCTAGGCGTGGGTACACTCCATCTCGCCAGCCTACTCAGACCCAGCCCCTGCACACTTGTTCCCATCAACAGCATGTGCTCAAGGCCCCTACTGCTCTCCAGCAAAAGCAAGAGACGGGCTTTTGACTGGCTCCAGGACAGCATAGCCAAAGAAAAAGTGTCCGTACCGGACGACTTGCCATTTGGAGGGAGGTTAATGTTTTTTCACCAAAGGTGGCCTCTCGTAACCTCCAGCCGGTGGGTTCTCCAGTTAGGATACACCCTCAATCTGGAATCCAAACCTCCAAATTCCCCACTGGGAGTTTATTCTTACAGCTGCCAGCACAGGTAGGTACTTGCAGAACAACTCTCCGCCCTTCTAAATGCCCATGCGGTCGAACACGTTCCACCGGGGGAAGAAGGGCTGGGATTCTATTCCAGGTACTTCCTTGTGCAAAAAAAAACGGGGGATGCGTCCCATCCTAGACTTAAGGGCCTTGAACCAATTCCTGGTCTGAGAAAAGTTCAGGATGGTTTCCCTGGGCACCCCCCTTCTCATGATTTGGAAAGACGATTAGCTATGCTCTCTGGACTTAAAGGATGCATACACACACATTCTGATACTTCCAGCTCACAGGAAGTATCTTCGATTTCGGCTGGGAATGCAGCACTTCCAGTACCGTGTGCTGCCCTTTGGCCTAGCGTCAGCTCCCAGAGTGTTCACAAAATGCCTAAAGGTAGCAGCAGTGTCGCTACGCAGGCTGGTGAAGAGCACCTCGGAGGACGGTGTTCAGGAGTCCATGCGGCAGACTAATCAGATGCTGGAACTACTAGGGTTCATAATAAATTACCCCAAGTCCCATCTCACTCCGGTTCAGAAATTGGAGTTCATTGGAGCATTGGTTGATATGAGAACAGTTCGAGTCTATCTCCCCGAAGTGCGGGCAGAAAACGTTCTGTCCCTAGTGTCCAAGGTTTGAGCGTCTCAGCAAGTCACACCTCATAAGTACATAAGTATTGCCATACTGGGAAAGACCAAAGGTCTATGAAGCCCAGCATCCTGTTCCAACAGTGGCCAATCCAGGTCACAATACCTGGCAAGATCCCCAAAAAAGTACAAAACATTCTATACTGCTTATCCCAGAAATAGTGGATTTTCCCAAGTCCATTTAATAATGGTCTATGGACTTTTCCTTTAGGAAGCCGTCCAAACATTTTTAAACTCCGCTAAACTAACCGCCTTTACCACATTCTCTGGCAACGAATTCCAGAGTTTAATTACACGTTGAGTGAAGAAATGTTTTCTTCGATTCATTTTAAATTTACTACATTGTAGCTTCATCGCATGCCCCCTAGTCCTAGTATTCTCCGAGGACAAGCAGGCTGCTTGTTCTCACAAATGGGTGACGTCCACGGCAGCCCCTCTGATCGGAGATCTTCCTAGCAACAGAGTTTGCTAGTTCTCGTGCGCACCCGCGATGCGCGCATGCGCAGCCGTCTTCCCGCCTGAAATCGCTTGTGTTCGCTAGTCTCCTTTTTTCCGCGGCTCGGGTCGGCTGTTTTTTCGGTCGCTCCGCGCCCCTAGGAGATCCCTCGCGATTCGCAGTCTTTTTTTCTCTTAAAATTTTACCTTTTAGTGTTGGCCCGTAAGTTTTCTTTCGTGGTCGAGTGCGGCTTTTTTCGCCGCCCGTTCGCTTTTTGGTGAGTTTTTGGTGCCCTTTTTTCACCATCGCGGATTTCGATTTTGCAGGTGTGATTTTTCCGCCCATGTCATCGAAGCCTTCCAGAAACCATGCACCCAGTGCGGCCGGATAATCTCTCTCACTGATAGGCACGCTTCTTGCCTTCAGTGTCTGGGGGCTGGGCACCATCCCCAGGCCTGTAATCTCTGTCTTCTTTTGAAGAGGAGATCTCAGGCGGCGAGATTAGCCCAGTGGAACAGTTTGTTCGGGACTTCATCCGGCACGT
This sequence comes from Microcaecilia unicolor, assembly GCF_901765095.1. Lineage (NCBI taxonomy): Eukaryota > Metazoa > Chordata > Amphibia > Gymnophiona > Siphonopidae > Microcaecilia > Microcaecilia unicolor. The sequence continues at coordinate 228,590,174 of NC_044032.1, read as the reverse complement.
CGACATCCTCCGTTCCGTGGTCCTCGGCATCGGAGCCTTCGATACCGCGCCCATCATCGACTTCGGTACCGCGATCGGTATCGACATCGAGGCCTTTGGTATCGAAGTCATCGTCTGGTGCAGCTGCACGGCCGGGATCGTTCCTCGTGAGGATGTTGTCGGAGGGTACGTCGATGTCTGGAGTGCAGGTGAGGGCTGTCCATTCCCCTGCTGGTGGCGGTGAGCCCATGAGCAGGTCTTCGCCTGTCTCGAGGGCTCCCGCGGTACAGCCCCCCCAGGATCGACCCTCTTCGGACCCGGACCCGAGAAAACGTTTGGATTCGACGTCTTCCTCTTCGGTACTGGGGGGTACTGATGCCGTGCGTCGTGCTAAGGCAAAGAAGCACCGGCATCGGTCAGCCTCCAAGCGCGGTACCAAGAGCTCTGGGTCGCCGGTACCGCCGGCACCCAAGCGTCGACATCAGGAGGACCGCTCACCCTCCATTCAGGAGGTGTCGATACATTCCCCTGTGGACAGCCCGGTACCGCCTCCATCCCCGGAACAGATTCGTAGCTCGTCGCCGATACCGGCCCCACCGCCTTTCTCCACAGCCTCTCTGAACGAGAGCCTCAGGGCCGTCCTTCTGGGGATCTTGGAGGAGCTGTTTCGCCCTTCTCCTCCGGTACCGGGGGTGCTTGCGCCGCCGGTGCCGTCGAGTGAGGCGACGGCTGGGCCCTCGTCTGCGGTGAGGACGCCCGCCCCGGTACCGCTTGCGGTGCCGGTACCGGCCGCCTCCCAGGAGGGCTCCCCAACGACGTCGATGGAGGGAACTCCATCGTCTCCGCTACGGGCGTCCTCTTCTCCACGCTCCCACCGTGGCCGTGTTTCCACGGAGTCGAGGCGGGCCCAGCTTCGGACCGAAGTCCACCAGCTGGTGTCCGACACTGATGATGAGAGGCCTCGTGGGAAGCAGAGGAAGGCGTCGGATATTTCTCTGACGAGGAGTCTGAAGGTCTTCCTTCTGATCCTACTCCCTCGCCTGAAAGACAGCTTCCATATCATCAAGCTGATCAATCCATAGACTGGTGGGTTGTGTCCATCTACCAGCAGGTGGAGATAGAGAGCAAACTTTTGCCTCCCTATATGTGGTCATGTGCTGCCGGAAACTCCTCAGTATGTTCTCTATCTCAGCAGGTGGTGGTCACACACAGCAGCAGCTCTGGCTAGGCCTCCAAGCCTAATTTTTAGGTTTTGTTGAGTGCCTGGGGTTGAGGGCTCTTTTGAGCAAGTGCAAACCTGGTGGTGCCAGGTCCCTCCTTTTCTCCCCCCTCCCGCTGGCTCCGTTAAAAAAAAAAAAAAAAAAATAAATTTTTGAACGTCCTTAAAGGCGTTTATTTCGACGTTTATTTAAGCATCTATTGCAGCTACTCACTGGGACACCAGGTCGTTACAGCTCGGAGCGGACAGCAGGTAATTTTTACCTTTTTATAGCGGGCAGGGGGTTCCCCGATTCTTCTCCTCGTGGCATATGGCGTCGGAGGGCGAGGGCGCAAAGGGTCGCTCCCCGGATCACTGGAGCGCTTCTAGAGGGGATGCGGGGGTCTTCAAGCCTGATTCGCCCTTGTTGGGTGACAGTTTCGTGACCGATGTATGTCCCGGTCCTTCCTCCGGCGTGGCGGTTTTTCCCGCCATAAACGCCCATCCCCCGCTCCTCGCCTCCGCCATCTTGGCCGGCCACGCAGCTCGGCCGGCTTCTTCTTGGGCCGCCCTTGAGGTTGGAGACATTAATGCCATGAACGCCCTTAATTTGGGCGACGGCACAAAAGCGGCTAAAGTTAAGAGCCGTTCTTCCCGCGCGGCTCCTTCGCGGAGTGTCGCGCCGGACGCCATCTTGGATGCGCAGCATGTCTCTCCCCCGCTCTTGCGAGCGCCGGTTGAGGGTGCGTCTAGGGCTGTTGCCCAGGCTGCGGAAGTGCACAGTCTGGGGGGTTTCTCCCCGAGTTTGTTTTGCTGCTGCATCAGGCCTTCCTCATGCACAACGCTGCCCCTGCTCCCTCGTCTGGTAAAGAGGTTGAGGTTCCCAGAGGCAAACGCCCTCGGGTTGATTCCCAGGCCTTGGAGGAATTTGTCTCCTCCGATGTAGATGAGGGCAGCGTGTCTGAGGTCTCCCAACGGTCCTTTGCGGATTCCTTGGAGGAGACGGATCCCCGCTCGGTTGGAGCGGATGACCCCTCTGCAGCGCGGCTTTTTAGCCCAGAGGATTTGCCCAACCTGTTGCTACAGGCCATGGACACTTTGAAGATTTCCTCTCCGGAGGACGTCTCTCCCTCAGCCCCTGTTGGCTCTGCCATTATGCTGGGGACGAAGCGCCCGCCTAGAACCTTCCACGTGCATGATGCTATGCACACCTTAATTTCGGCTCAATGGGATGTCCCAGAAGCGAGCCTTAAAGTGGCTAGGGCTATGTCCCGCCTCTATCCTTTGGCTGTGAGTGAACGTGAGGCCTATCTGTGGCCTACCGTGGATTCTTTAATCACTGCGGTGACTAAGAAAACGGCGTTGCTGGTGGAAGGTGGCACGGCCCTAAAGGACGCCCAAGACAGAAGATTGGAGGCGGCCTTAAGGTCGTCCTACGAGGCTACTGCTTTAAATTTGCAGGCCTTAGTTTGCGGTTCCTATGTGGCCAGGGCGTGCCTGACTATGGTGCGGTGGGCTTCCCCCTCGGATTCTTCCTTGAGGGATGATTGGCCGGCCCTGGAATCGGGCTTGGCCTATTTGGCAGACTTGCTGTATGATGTCTTGAGAGCCTCAGCTAAAGGCATGGCTCAGACAATCTCTGCGCGGCGGTGGCTTTGGCTGAAGCATTGGTCTGCTGACCACGCCTCTAAATCCCGCCTGGCTAGATTGCCTTTTTTTTTTTTTTATATCTCATGTTTATTGAACATAATACACCAACCAGGATATTGTTCTGATCCATTATACAATGTAAACAGTGCCACACATATCCTTATTCAGTCCAAACCGCCAACTTAAACATTTTATAACATTTTCCTCCCGTCTCCCATCTCTTTCCTTCCCTCCCCAACGCCTACCCCCCCCCCCCCCCCCCCCCCCCCCTCAACCTCAGGAATTCAACACTCTACTGCGAGCCACTGGAGTTAAAGTGTCCCAGAACGGTGCCCAGACAGAACAGAATTTGTCCCCCCTGGACCCTGCCAGATCCGTAATTCCACTACGTTCAAATGAGCACATGTAAATCATCGCCGATCGCCAATGCGATACTGTTGGAATGTCTGGGGTCAACCACAGTTGTAAAATTAGTTTTTTTGCCATCAACACAGCTCTGTGCAAAAAGCCTCGAGAGCCTGTCCTGGCCGCTCCCCGCATATTGTAGATACCAAACAGTTGGCCTGGAGAAATGCGCCACTTTGTGCCCACATCGAGGAGGTTTGCAGCGCCAGTGACTTCCAAAACTTCTGAATACATATACAGTTCCAAAACATGTGGCCCAAATTTGCATTGTCTTTCCCACATTTAGGGCATACATCTGAGTCTCGCAAGGTAGCTCGGAACGCTCTTCTTGGCGACACATGAAGACGGAACAGAAACTTATACTGTAATTCCCACCAGCAGGCATTTTCTGTCAGTTTGTATGTGCCCATCAATACATTTTTGATACTCTCCGGGTTCACCGAAAAAGCCAGCTCCTTCGTCCATTGTTGTGCCATCCGGGTAAAGTCTGTGGACTGTAGGTGCTCTCTTAGGAGTGAGTGAAAGTACTTCAGCGGAATCTTTCCCTGTGCCTCAAGTGCCAACATTGCATTTAAACACTCCCAAACTTTTACAGACAAATCATTCTTAGGTAATGAGTTAACATAATGACTTAACTGCATAAATGCAAAAGGATCCCTCTTTCCCAGGTGGAATTCTCCACTGATATCAGACATAGTTTTCATCCCTCCCTGCTCCGACACCACATGTCTCAAATAAGTGACACCCTTGGCCCTCCAGTCTCTAAAAGTCCCAGAGGAGTCTCCCACTGGGAATTCCGGATTACCTCTTATAGGCAGCAATGGGGACACCGATTTATTCAGTGTGAAAAACCTACAGAGCCACCTCCACGTCTGCCTCAAGGGACCGAGTATGGCCGAAGCCACACCCAAATTCGGGCTCTGCCCCCTCACCTGATGTAGCCAGCTGGAGAAATGCAAAGGTTCAACCCAGCTCGTCTCAGCAGCCGTGAGGGAAAAATGTTCAGTGGCCCGAAACCAGTCTGAAATGTGGCGCATACCACTAGCCACCGAAAACATACGTAGATCCATCAATCCCAACCCGCCCTGTGCTCTTGGGAGAATTGCCCTGTTGATTGTCATGCGTGCCCTTTTTCCCTGCCACAAAAACACATTTAATTTTGACCTCAGCCATTTATCATCTTTGGAGGTCAGGAACATGGGCAGAGTTTGGTAAGCATAAATCCAGACAGGAAACAATACCATATTGTAGAGTGCTACCCTGCCCATCAGAGAAATGGGCAAATCCTGCCAACTCACCAACGATTGTGTCACCCTCTTTTTTAAGTGAACCATGTTTCTCTCGTATAAAGAGCCCAGGTCAATTGGAATCCTCACACCCAGATACGTCACCTCCTCCTGCACCCACTGAAGCGGAAAAGAGTCCCCCCAGGTCCCTCGTATCCTCTCCGCTGAGGGCAAGGCAAAAGATTTCTTTAAATTCAACGAGAGTCCCGAGTATAGCCCAAACTCGTCAATAGCTGCTAAGACTCTATTTAAAGAATTGTGGGGGTCAGTCAGGGTCAAAAATATGTCGTCCGCGAAGGACAAAACTTTTACCGAGTGGTTTGGCAATTGGACTCCCTCAATATCCGGGTCGACCTCGATGGTCCTCAACAAAGGCTCCAAATACAGCAGGAATAAAAAGGGGGGAAAGGGGACACCCCTGTCTCGTTCCCGCTTTTATCTGAATCGGAGGGGATTTCGACTCATTGACTAAAATTCTGGCTACTGGGTCCTTATAAAGTATTTTTACCGCATCTAGAAACCATCCTCCCACGCCTATGTAGTCTAATACTTTGAATAGGTACCTCCACTGTACTTTATCAAACGCCTTTTCGGCATCTAAACTAACCAGTAGGAGGTCCCGATCCCTTGCTTGGCAGTGTGCAATGGCCAAAAGTACTTTCCGTACATTAATCACTGAGTTCCTGTTTTTCATAAAGCCTACCTGATGTGCCCCAATCAACGTCCCCATGTAGGGTGTGAGGCGATCCGCCAAGATTCGAGCCAGAATTTTAAGATCCACGTTAATAAGGGAGATAGGGCGGTATGACTCCACCCTATCCCCCGGCTTGCCCGGCTTTGGAATTAACGTCACTAGCGCCTCGTTACCCTCCCCTTGGGAGCCCCCCTTGTTCTATCACCTCCTCAAAATATTCAATTAGAGGGCCTATAAACTGTGGTGGGAGAATCTTATAGTATTCGGCCGAGAACCCATCGGGCCCCGGCGCCGATCCCAGAGGTAAAGCTCTTAATACTCTCTGCACTTCTTGGGCCTGTAGCGGTTTTGAAAGCGCCTCTCTGGCCGGCATGAAAGCCGGGGGAGCCCAGCGTCCCTCAAATAGTCCTCCACTGACATGTCCGTTGTGTCCCCCTTCCCAGAGTATAATTTAGAAAAATAGGCGTGGAATTCTTTTACAATCCCCTCCGTGGTACTAACTCTGGCCCCCCGGGGGATGTCACCGACCGCGATCAGTTTCCTCCGCCCTCGGGTTCTCACCATCTGGGCCAGCAGCCTACCCGGCTTATTTCCATATCTGCGGAAATTGAATCCTCTTGCTGTGAACTTTTCTGAGTTTTTCGTGTATTAGGGAGTCCAGGGCCACCTTTGTGGAAGACCAAAGATCACGGGTCTCCGGTGAGGGTCTTAGTAGATACCCTTTTTTGGCCTGGCGTAGCTGACGTTCTAAGTGAACTATACCTATTGAAAGTTTCTTATTTCTGGCACTCATGTACGCTATCGTAGCCCCCCTCAGTACTGCCTTTGACGCTTCCCAAAAAACTAAGGGGGACTCACAGGACTCCAAGTTAAATTCTACATATTGTTCCCATTGGGCTATGATATATTCTTTAAATTTTTGATCTTGATATAAAAAGGATGGAAATCTCCAAGCAGAACCCCCCACACCCGTGGTCGGGAACCTCATATCCACCCAAATCAACGAGTGGTCGGTAATCTCCATGGGGCCTATCTCGGCTTGAGTGACTTTGGTAAATAGTGAGTGGTGCATCAGAATGTAGTCTAATCTCGACCATGATTGGTGTACTCTAGATTGATGAGTATAATCAATTTCTGATGGGTGAAGTAACCTCCAGGGGTCAATCAAGTCCAGGGAACGACTCAGGGATTGGAGTGCCCCTCCCCCCCGTGCCTCACTCCGCTGTCGTCCGGCAGTCCTATCCACCCCTGGGTCCATGACCTGGTTGAAATCCCCGGCCCACACCCAAGGGGCGTCCGAGTATCGCAGACCCAGGGATATCAAAGATTTAAAAAATGTTGGGGAGTGGGAGTTTGGGCCATACACAGCACATAGATACAATTTGTGCCCCGATAGAGTTAGCTGCAAAAGAATCACCCTACCCTCTTGGTCTTTGTATATCAACCTGGGGTCACAAAGCAGCCCCTTCCTAATCAGAATCGCTACTCCACCTCTTTTGGCTCCCGAAGAAGAACAAAAACATTCTCCCACCCATTGGCGCTTAAGCTTTTCATGCTCCAGATCAGTCAGTTTCGTCTCCTGAAGACAGGCAATAGAAACCTTGTGCCGCTTCAGTTGCGCCAATATCTTGGCCCGCTTAATCGGGGATGAAATTCCCGACACGTTCCAGGACATCAAGCGCACGCGTGTTATATCAGAGTTTCCCGCTGTATCTAGGCATGTCCACGTTACACCATTTGTCCTCCCCCGGGAGCCCAGCCCTCCTCCCCGGGGAGATCAAGTCTCCAGTCCGCGGGTACACACTCCAGCTGCAATCCGATTGTAAACCACCCATATTCCTGAGGTTATTGTCCCCCCCCCCCCCATTTACCCCCCTCCCCTTCTTACCCTTCCCACCCTTCTAACCCCCCCTACCCTGCCTACACAAGTCGTTCCCGTCTTTTACCACGGGAATGGGTCACTTCCATGCTAAGGCCCCCCCGCCATATACAAACAAGTAATGCCAAAATCAAGCCCATACCTCAGGTAATGCTTACAACAATTCAAATACCTGTTACAGACATTAATGTATTAGTCCTGCACTCTCTTTGAGTCCCAGACTTTCAAGTGGCTGCATCTGCTCCTTCCGCATTTAGCTGAACATCATCCAATTTTTTTACATAGGCATCCGCCTCTGCAGCATTGGAAAAAACCTTCCATCCATTGCCGTTTTTGATTTTCAAAATTGCAGGGTAAAGAAGCATAAATTTAACTTGTAAAGCATGCAGACGTTGACACGCTGGGTTAAATTTTTTCCTTTTATCTTGTAAGCCAGCTGAATAGTCCTGGAAGATTCGTATGAGCTTCCCTTCATATTTCGTCGTTTCTCTCTTCTGACGATACCCCCTCAGGATTTCGTCCTTGTGGATATAGTTGTGCACTTTTATGAGAACTACTCGCGGTGACTGACGGCCATCTTGTAGTCGGCCCACTCGATGTGCCCGCTCTAAACACAGCGGGCCCATGCTGTCTGAGAGGGCAAACTCTCTTTTAAGCCATTGCTCCAGTTCCGTGGCCAGGATTCTGTCGCCCCACCGATTCTGGAAGCCCCACAATGCGAAGATTTGCTCGCCGTGATCTGTTCTCCAGATCATCAACTTTGGTCAGTAGATTTTCAATTGTAGTTTCTTGCTGTTTTATCCGCGCCGCCATTGGAGCGCACATGTCTTCCAGCTCAGAAACACGACGCTCTGTTTCGCCAGTCCGTGCTGTGGTTTCGGACAAAGAAGATGTAAGTGTGGCGATTTGTGCCGACAGCTGTGCGAGTCTCGGTTCCAGCGCTAGACTCACTGCTTCCGTGATTTGTTTTAATTGTTCCGGTGTAAAGATGAAACTTTCACGTTTTGCCGGCCCGTCTTCTCCGTTCGGAGTTTTCAACTTTTCTTTCTCTCGTTTTCCGCTGCGGGTTGGCAAGCCTTTACCCTGCGCTTCCACAAATTTATCCATTGGACCCTCAGCTTCTTGTAGTATCGATTTTAGGGCTCGATTTCAGCACTTTGCAATCGAAAATTGCATAAAATTGGCGAATGGGCCTAAGAGAGCACAGAACCACGTCCTTCACTCTCTAGTGCATCACGTGACCTCGCTAGATTGCCTTTTAAAGGCAAGCTGCTCTTTGGGGTCGAGCTCGACAAAATCGTGACCGATCTCGGCACGTCTAAGGGCAAGAAGTTACCAGAGGTCAGGGCTCGAGCTAGTGCTCGCCCCGGTACCTCCAGAGGACGGTTTCAGGAAGCCCGTCGGTACCGCCCGGGCAGGTCGGGCTCTTCTGCCTCCTCTTCCTTTAAGAGGACCTTCTCCCCCAAGCAGCGTTCCTTTCGCAGAGACCGCCGTCCCGGAGGTGCTCCCTCCGGTCCTCCCCCAGGGTCTCGTACCCAATGACGGGGTCTTGGTCCACGCCCCAGTGCAGATTGGAGGACGGCTGTCCTCGTTTCTGGGCGAGTGGACCACAATAACTTCAGACGCTTGGGTGCTGGAAGTCATCAGAGACGGCTACAAGCTAGAGTTCTGCCGACCCTTAAGAGACGGGTTTGTACTCTCTCCTGCAAGTCTCCGGTCAAAGCTGTGGCAGTGCAGCAGACCTTGGACAATCTCATCCGCCTGGGGGCGGTCGTTCCGGTGCCAGAAAATCAGCTTGGCAAGGGACGTTACTCCATTTACTTTGTGGTACCAAAGAAAGGAGGTTCTGTCCGGCCTATCCTCGACCTCAAGGGGGTCAATCGGGCCTTGAAAGTTCGGCACTTTCGCATGGAGACTCTCCGCTCTGTTATAGCGGCAGTGAAGGCAGGGGAGTACCTGGCATCCTTGGACATCAAGGAAGCGTACTTGCATATTCCCATCTGGCCTCCTCATCAACGCTTCCTGCGTTTTGCAGTACTGGGCCGACACTTCCAGTTCAGAGCCCTCCCATTCGGGTTGGCTACTGCTCCGCGGACCTTCTCCAAAGTAATGGTGGTCATCGCGGCCTTCCTGAGGAAGGAAGGAGTACAAGTCCATCCTTATCTGGACGACTGGTTGATCCGAGCCCCCTCTTATGCAGAGTGCGGCAAAGCTGTGAACCGGGTGGTTGCTCTTTTGAGCTCCCTGGGATGGATCATCAACTGGGAGAAAAGCCAGCTGCGCCCCACTCAGTCCCTGGAGTATCTGGGGGTTCGATTCGACACCCAAGTGGGCAGAGTGTTCCTGCCAGACAATCGGATTGTCAAGCTTCAGGCTCAGGTGAACCAGTTCCTAGTAGCTTCTCCTCTTCGGGCTTGGGACTATGTGCAGCTGTTGGGCTCTATGACGGCCACGATGGAAGTAGTGCCCTGGGCCAGGGCTCATATGAGACCACTTCAACACTCTCTGCTGCAGCGCTGGACTCCGATGTCGGAGGATTATGCTGTGCGACTTCCCTTGGACCCAGCAGTGCGCAAGGCGCTGAGCTGGTGGATGCAGACAGACAAATTGTCTGCGGGAATGCCTCTGGTGACCCCAGAGTGGATTGTCGTCACGACGGACGCCTCTTTGTCGGGCTGGGGAGCCCACTGCTTGGGAAGGACAGCGCAGGGGCTCTGGTCTCCTGCAGAGGCAAAGTGGTCTATCAACCTCCTGGAACTCAGAGCCATTCGGTTGGCGCTTTTGGAGTTCATCCCGGTACTGGTGTGGAAGCCTGTACGGGTCCTGTCGGACAATGCCACGGCTGTGGCCTATGTCAACCGCCAGGGAGATACCAAGAGCGCCCCTCTAGCCAAGGAGGCTATGAATCTATGCCAGTGGGCGGAAGCGAACCTGGAGCAGCTTTCAGCGGCCCACATTGCCGGAGTCATGAATGTCAAGGCGGACTTTCTCAGTCGCCATACCTTGGAGTCCGGAGAGTGGCAGCTATCTGCTCAGGCGTTCTTGGACATCACGAAGCGCTGGGGCCAGCCGAGCCTAGATCTGATGGCGTCATCGGCCAATTGCCAAGTGCCGCGCTTCTTCAGCAGAGGACGGGACCCTCGATCCCTGGGAGTAGATGCTCTTCTCCAACAGTGGCCGACACAAGAGCTTCTCTATGTGTTCCCGCCCTGGCCCATGTTGGGCAGGGTGCTAGACCGGGTGGCAAAGCATCCCGGCAGGGTAATCCTGGTGGGTCCGGATTGGCCCAGACGTCCCTGGTATGCGGACTTGATCAGGCTCTCAGTCGACGTTCCTCTGCGACTGCCAGTGGAGCAGGGCCTGTTACATCAGGGTCCCGTGGTGATGGAGGATCCCTCCCCCTTTGGTCTTACGGCCTGGCTATTGAGCGGCAGCGTCTGAGGAAGAAGGGCTTCTCAGACAAGGTCATCGCCACTATGCTGAGAGCGAGGAAGCGCTCTACTTCTACTGCTTACGCCAGGGTTTGGCGTATCTTTGCAGCATGGTGTGAAGCAGGCTCACTTTCTCCCTTCACTGCTCCAATTTCTTCAGTGTTGGCGTTCCTGCAAGAAGGTCTAGAGAAAGGCCTGTCGCTCAGTTCCCTTAAAGTCCAGGTAGCGGCTCTGGCTTGCTTCAGGGGCCGCCTGAAGGGTGTTTCCCTGGCTTCGCAGCCAGATGTGGTGCGCTTTCTCAAGGGAGTTAATCACCTGCGCCCTCCTCTGCACTCAGTGGTGCCTGCGTGGAATCTCAACCTGGTGCTAAGAGCATTGCAGAAGCCGCCTTTTGAACCCTTGTCGAGGGCATCTCTGAAAGACCTGACGTTGAAAGCAGTCTTTTTGGTGGCTATCACTTCAGCCAGAAGAGTTTCCGAGCTCCAGGCGCTCTCTTGTCGAGAGCCTTTTCTGCAGTTCACTGAGGCAGGAGTGACTATTCGCACAGTGCCTTCCTTCCTGCCCAAGATTGTTTCTCGATTCCATGTGAATCAGCAGCTCTGTCTCCCTTCCTTTCGTAGGGAGGACTACCCAGAGGAGTACTCTGCTCTTAAATATCTGGATGTGAGACGAGTCATCATCAAATACTTGGAAGTGACCAATGATTTCCGGAAGTCAGATCATCTGTTTGTCCTGTGTGCAGGTCCTCGTAAGGGTCTGCAGGCTGCTAAGCCTACAGTGGCAAGATGGGTCAAGGAAGCCATTGCAGCGGCTTATGTGGCCGCGGGGAAGGTGCCGCCTATCCAGCTGAAGGCTCACTCCACAAGAGCTCAGGCGGCCTCGATGGCAGAGGCCGGATCCGTCTCCTTGGAAGAGATATGCAAGGCGGCAACTTGGGCTTCGGCTCATACATTCTCCAAGCATTACCGTTTGACTGTGGCTGCACGGGCGGAGGCCCGGTTTGGAGCTTCAGTGTTGAGGTCAGGGATTTCAATGTCCCGCCCTGGGTGAGTACTGCTTCGGTACATCCCACCAGTCTATGGATTGATCAGCTTGATGATATGGAAGGTAAAATTATGTATAATCATACCTGATAATTTTCTTTCCATTAATCATAGCTGATCAATCCATAGCCCCTCCCAGATATCTGTACTGTTTTTATTCTGGTTGCATTTCAGGTTCAAGTTTAGTCTTCAGTTACTTCAGAAAGACTTCGTGTTCAAGTTTTTTCACTTGGATTCTTCAAGAGTTAAGACGAGTTTGTGTTACAGTGAGCTGCTGCATTCCTCTCCCCTCCGTTTTTCGGGGCTGGATTGAGACTTAAAATTCTGCCGGCACTCCCTCCCGCTTCGTGCGGCTGTAGGGCAGCTTTGTACCCTTCCCGCTTCGGCGGTGTTAGGGTCAGTCAGCTCCTCCCGCGGTTGCGGTTGCAGGATAAGCCAGATCCCCCCGCATCGGCGGGTGTGGTGTCCCTCCCCCGCTCCGCGGGGATGAGCTGGACGGATTCCCCTCCCCCACTTGTGTGGGGATGAGCTGGGTTAATTCCCCTCCCCCGTTTCGGCGGTGGTGAGCTGGGCAGAGTGTCCCTTCGTGGGTGTAATTCTCTAAGTGCTGAGTCCTGCGGATGGAGCTTTGATATCGACATACTGAGGAGTTTCCGGCAGCACATGACCACATATAGGGAGGCAAAAGTTTGCTCTCTATCTCCACCTGCTGGTAGATGGACACAACCCACCAGTCTATGGATTGATCAGCTATGATTAATGGAAAGAAAATTATCAGGTATGATTATACATAATTTTACCTTTCTCCTCCGGAGAGTCACTCTTTCGCGGCCTTTGTCCGGGAAATGTCTACGGCAATTCCCTTCCCTGTGGTCACGGAGGATGAGCCGAGAGCTGAGATGCTGGAGCTGTTGGACTATCCTTCGCCACCTAAGGAATCGTCCACAGTACCCATGTATCATGTCTTCAAGAAGACATTGCTGGCGAACTGGGCGAAACCCTTAACTACGCCCCACATCCCCAAGAAGATCGAATCTCAATATCGGATCCATGGGGACCCGGAGTTGATGCGGACTCAGTAGCCACACGACTCTGGTGTGGTGGATCTGGCCCTCAAGAAGGCCAAGAGTTCTAGAGAGTATGCTTCGGCGCCCCCGGGCAAAGACTCTAGAACCTTGGACTCCTTTGGGAGGAAGGCCTACCATTCTGCAATGCTCATCGCCAAAATCCAGTCCTACCAGCTCTACAAGAGCATACACATGCGGAACAATGTGCAGCAGTTGGCAGACTTGGTGGACAAGCTCCCTTCTGAGCAGGCCAAGCCCTTTCAGCAGGTGGTCAGGCAGCTGAAGGCGTGTAGGAAATTCCTGGCCAGGGGGGTCTTTGACTCTTTGGATGTTGCATCCAGGGCCGCTGCGCAAGGTGTGGTGATGCGCAGGCTCTCATGGCTGCGCGCCTCCGACCTGGAAAATCGAATCCAGCAGCGGATTGCGGATGCCCCTTGCCGGGGGGGACAATGTTTTTGGGGACAAGGTCGAACAGGTGGTTGAACAGCTCCACCAGCGGGATACTGCTTTCGACAAGTTCTCCCGCCGGCCGCCTTCAGCATCTACCTCTTCGGGTAGACGTTTTTACGGGGGAAGGAGGACGGTCCCCTATTCTTCTGGCAAGCGTAGGTACAATCCTCCTTCTCGCCAGCCTGCTGCTCAGGCTAAGCCCCAGTGCGCTCGCTCTCGTCAGCAGCGCGCGCCTCAGGCCCCTGCAGCTCCCCAGCAAAAGTCAGGGGCGGGCTTTTGACTGGCTCCTCCAGAGCATAGCCGACGTCCCAGTATCTGTGCCGGACGACCTCCCGGTCGGAGGGAGGTTAAAATTTTTTCACCAAAGGTGGCCTCTTGTAACCTCCGATCAGTGGGTTCTCCAAATAGTCTGGCTAGGATACTCTCTCAATTTGGCCTCCAAATTGCCCACCGGGAGCTCAGTCCTTCAGCTTCCAGCACAGGCAGGTACTTGCAGAGGAACTCTCTGCCCTTTTCAGTGCCAATGCGGTCGAGCCCGTGCCACCTGGGCAAGAAGGGCTGGGATTCTATTCCAGGTACTTCCTTGTGGAAAAGAAAACAGGGGGGATGCGTCCCATCCTAGACCTAAGGGCCCTGAACAAATATCTGGTCTGAGAAAAGTTCAGGATGCTTTCCCTGGGCACCCTTCTTCCCATGATTCAACAGGACGATTGGCTATGCTCTCTGGACTTAAAGGATGCCTATACGCACATCCCGATTCTGCCAGCTCACAGGCAGTATCTTCGATTTCGTCTGGGAACACGGCATTTTCAGTACTGTGTGCTACCCTTGGGCTCGCCTCCGCGCCCCAGAGTGTTCACCAAATGCCTGGCCATAGTAGCGGCTTCTCTACGCAGGCTGGGAGTGCATGTGTTCTCGTATCTCAACGATTGGCTGGTAAAGAACACCTCCGAGGCAGGAGCTCAGCAGCCCATGCAGGTGACTATTCGACTCCTGGAGCTGCTAGGGTTTGTGATAAATTATCCAAAGTCCCATCTTCTTCCAGTTCAGAAACTCAAATTCATAGGAGCTCTGCTGGATTCTCAGACGGCCCTTGTCTCCTCGGTGCGGGCGTCTCAGCAGATCACAGCTCGGCAGATGTTGAGATTGCTCGGCCACATGGCCTCCACGGTTCACGTGACTCCCATGGCCCGCCTTTTTATGAGATCAACTCAATGGACCCTAGCCTCCCAGTGGTGCCAGGCTGCTGGGGGCTTAGAGGACGTGGTCCGCTTGTCCACAAGGTTTCTCCTCTCCCTCCATTGGTGGACAATTCGATCCAATTTGACCCTGGGACGTCCCTTCCAGATTCCTCAGCCACAAAAGGTGCTGACCACGGACGCGTCACTCCTGGGGTGGGGAGCGCATGTTGATGGGCTCCACACCCAGGAACAAGGTCTACAGATCAACCTCCTGGAGTTGCGAGCGGTCTGGAACGCTCTGAAGGCTTTCAGGGATCGGCTGTCCCATCAAATTATCCAAATTCAGACAGACAACCAGGTTGCCATGTATTACATCAACAAGCAGGGGGGCACCGGATCTCGCCCCCTGTTTCGGGAAGCCGTCAGCATGTGGCATTGGGCACGCCGGTTCGGCATGTGGCTCCAGGCCACGTCTGGCAGGCGTAAACAATAGTCTGGCCGACAGATTGAGCAGGATCATGCAACCGCACGAGTGGTTGCTCCATGCCAGAGTGGTTCGCGAGATCTTCCAAGTGTGGGGCTCCCCCTTGGTGGACCTCTTTGCCACTCAGACCAATCACAAGGTCCCTCAGTTCTGTTCCAGACTTCAGGCCCACGGCAGGCTAGCGTCGGATGCCTTTCTCCTGGATTGGGGGGAAGGCCTCCTTTACGCGTATCCTCCCATTCCTCTGATAGGGAGGACTTTGCTGAAACTCAAGCAAGACAGGGGAACCATGATTTTGATTGCTTCTTTTTGGCCTCGTCAGATCTGGTTCCCTCTTCTTCTGAAATTGTCTTCCGAAGAACCGTGGAGATTGGACTGCTTTCCAACCCTCATCACGCAGAACGAGGGGGCGCTTCTCCATCCCAACCTCCGGTCTCTGGCTCTCACGGCCTGGATGTTGAGAGCGTAGACTTCGCCTCCTTGGGTCTCTCAGAGGGTGTCTCCCGTGTCTTGCTTGCGTCCAGAAAAGATTCTACCAAGAGGAGTTACTTCTTCCTCTAGCGACGGTTTGCTGTGTGGTGTGATGGCAAGGCCCTAGATCCTCGCTCTTGTCCTACACAGACCCTGCTTGAATACCTTCTACATTTATCTGAGTCTGGTCTTAAAACCAACTCTGTAAGGGTTCATCTTAGTGCGGTTAGTGCATACCATTACCATGTGGAAGGTAAGCCGATCTCTGGACAGCCTTTAGTAGTTCGCTTCATGAGAGATTTGCTCTTGTCAAAGCCCCAACTCAAACCTCCTACAGTGTCATGGGATCTCAATGTCGTTCTCCCCCAGCTGATGAAACCTCCTTTTGAGCCACTGGATTCCTGTCATCTGAAGTACTTGACCTGGAAGGTCATTTTCTTGGTGGCAGTTACTTCAGCTCACAGGGTCAGTGAGCTTCAAGTCCTAGTAGCTCATGCTCCTTATACCAAATTTCATCATAACAGGGTAGTCCTCCGCACTCACCCTAAGTTCTTGCCGAAGGTGGTGTCGGAGTTCCATCTGAACCAGTCAATTGTCTTGCCAACATTCTTTCCCCGTCCTCATACCCGCCCTGCTGAACGTCAACTGCACACATTGGACTGCAAGCGAGCATTGGCCTTCTATCTGGAGCGGACAAGCCCACACAGACAGTCCGCTCAACTTTTTGTTTCTTTTGATCCCAACAGGAGGGGATTGGCTGTGGGGAAACGCACCATATCCAATTGGCTAGCAGATTGCATTTCCTTCACTTACGCCCAGTCTGGGCTGACTCTGGAGGGTCATGTCACAGCTCATAGTGTTCGAGCCATGGCGGCGTCAGTGGCCCACTTGAAGTCAGCCACTATTGAAGAGATTTGCAAGGCTGCGACGTGGTCATCTGTCCACACATTCACATCTCACTACTGCCTTCAGCAGGATTCCCGACACGACAGTCGGTTCGGGCAGTCGGTGCTGCAGAATCTGTTTGGGGTTTAGAATCCAACTCCACCCCCTAGGCCCATTTTTATTTCTGTTCCAGGCTGCACTCTCAGTTAGTTGGAAAAGTTTAGGTCAATCTCAGTTATGTCCTCGCCGCGAGAACTAGCAAACTCTGTTGCTAGAAAGATCTCCGATCGGAGGGGCTGCCGTGGACGTCACCCATTTGTGAGAACAATCAGCCTGCTGTCCTCGGAGAATACCTTCTACAGGTATGTAGCATTCGCTTTTTTGGAAAGCTTAAACAGAGGCTTCACATCTACTCGTTCAACTCCACTCGTTATTTTATAGACCTCTATCATATCTCCCTTCAGCTGCCTTGTCTCCAAGCTGAGGAGCCCTAGCCGTTTTAGCCTTTCCTCAAAGGGAAGTCGTCCCATCCCCTTTGTCATTTTCGTCGCCCTTCTTTGTACCTTTTCTAATTCCACTATATCTTTTTTTGAGATGCGGTGACCAGAATTGAACACAATATTCGAGGTGCAGTCACACCATGGAGCGATAGAAAAGCATTATAACATCCTCATTTTTGTTTTCCATTCCTTTCCTAATAATACTTAACGTTCTATTTGCTTTCTTAGCCGCAGCAGCACACTGAGCAGAAGGTTTCAACATATCATCAACGACGACACCTAGATCCCTTTCTTGTTCTGTGACTTCTAACCTCGCCAGATGTTGAGACTCTTGGGGCACATGGCCTCCACAGTTCATGTTACGCCCGTGGCACATCTGTATATGAGATCTGCTACATGAACCCTAGCTTCTCAGTAGTATCAGGCTATGGGGAATCTAGAAGATGTCATCCATGTGTCCACCGACTTTGCACATTCTCTTCAAGGGTGGACGATTCGATTCAGTTTGACCACGGGACGTCCATTCCAAATTCCCCAGCCTCAATAAGTGCTGACGATGGATGCATCTCACCTGGGGTGGGGGGCTCATGTAGATGGGCTTCACACTCAGGGAGCCTGGTCCTTCAGGAAACAAATCTTCAGATCAACCTCCTGGAGCTCTGAGTGACCTGGAACGCTCTAAAGGCTTTCAGAGATCGGCTGTCGAATCAAATTATCTTAATTGAAACAGACATTCAGGTTTAATTTACTACACCAGCAAGCAGGGGGGCACTGGATCTCGCCCTCTGTGTCAGGAAGCCGTCCAGATGTGGCTTTGTGCACGCCTTCACAGCATGTTTCTCCAAGCCACTTATCTGGCAGGCATAAACAACAGTCTGGCCAACAGACTGAGCAGGACGATGCAACCTCACGAGTGATCACTGAATATGGGCATAGTCCGCAAGATCTTCCGAGCATGGGGCACACCCTCGGTGGATCTCTTTGCCACTCAACTAAACCACAAAGTCCCTCAGTTCTGTTTCAGACTTCAGGCCCATGGCTAACTAGCATCAGATGCTTTTCTCCTACATTGAGGAACAGGCCTTCTGTATGCATATCCTCCCATACCTCTGGTGGAGAAGACTTTGCTGAAACTCAATCAAGACCAAGGAACCATGATCCTGATTGCGCCTTACTGGCCGCGTCAGATTTGGTTCCCTCTTCTTCTGGAGTTGTCCTCCAAGGAACCATGGAGATTGGAGTGTCTTCCAACCCTCATCACACAGAACGAGGGGTCGCTTCTACATCCCAACCTCCAGTCTCTGGCTCTCACGGCCTGGATGTCGAGAGCCTAGAATTATCTTTCTTAGGTCTCTCGGAGGGTGTCTCCCGGGTCTTGCTGGCTTCCAGGAAAGATTCCACTAAGAGGTGTTATTCTTTTAAATGGAAGAGGTTTGCCGTCTGGTTTGACATCAAGGCCATAGATCCCCTTTCTTGTCCCACACAGACCCTGCTTGAATACCTTCTGCACTTATCAGAGTCTGGTCTCAAGACCAATTCCGTAAGGGTTCACCTCAGTCCAATTAGTGCTTATCATCAACGTGTAGAAGGTAAGCCTATCTCTGGACAGCCTCTAGTTGTTCGCTTCATGAGAGATTTGCTCTTGTCAGTGCCTCCAGTCAGTCCTCCAACAGTGTCATGGGATCTTAACGTCATTCTCACCCAGCTGATGAAAGCTCCTTTTGAGCCACTGAATTCCTGCCATCTGAAGTACTTGACCTGGAAGGTCGTTTTCTTGGTGGCTGTTACTTCAGCTCGTAGGGTCAGTGAGCTTCAGGCCTTAGTAGTGGATGTACCTTATACTAAGATTCATCACAACAGTCCTCCGCATGCACCCTAAGTTCCTGCCGAAGGTGGTGTCGGAGTTCCATCTGAACCAGTCGATTGTCTTGCCAACATTTTTTCTCCGTCCTCATTCCCACCCTGGCGAAAGCAGCTTGCTCAACTTGGACTGCAAGAGAGCATTGACCTTTTACATGGAGCGGACAATGCCCTTCAGACAGTCTGCCCAGTTGTTTGTTTCTTTTGATCCCAACAAGAGGGGAGTCACCATCATTGAACGCATCATTTCCAATTGGCTAGCAGATTGCATTTCCTTCGCTTATGCCCAAGCTGGGCTGGCTCTGGCGGGTCATGTCACGGCTCATAATGTCAGAGCCATGGCTGCGTCGGTGGCTCATGTAGCCTCCATTGAAGAGATTTGCAAAGCTGCAACATGGTCTTCAATCCACACATTCACATCTCACTACTGCCTTGAGCAAGATACCAGACATGACAGTCAGTTTGGGCAGTCAGTGTTGCAGAATCTGTTTTGGGTATAGAATCCACTCCACCCCCCTAGACCTGTTTTATTCTGTTCCAGGCTGCACTCTTAGCTAGATTGTGTATAGTTTTAGGTTAATCTGTGTTATGTCCTCGCCTTTGCGAGGCCCAATAGACCACTGTTTATTGTTTTGAGTGAGCCTGGATGCTAGGGATACCCCACTTGTGAGGATTATTCAGCCTGCTTGTCCTCAGAGAAAGCGAAGATACTTACCTACAGCAGGCTGATAATTCTCACAAGCCCACCCGCCTCCCCTTGGAGTTGTCTTCTCTATCTTTCTTTCTTTTGACTGAGCTGAGGAGCACGGTCGCGCGGCAGGCGGGAAGGCACTCTGCGTATGCACGTCACGCTCAGAAGGCTCTATGAAATTTTTTGTTATTTCAAATGCCAGTTCCCGGGCCGGAGCAGATCGCCAACTCACGTGAAAATTATCAGCTTGCTGTCCTCAGAGAATACCCGCTACAGGTAAGTATCTTGCTGTATAATCCTTTTGCATTTCTATCATTGAAACGTAAAAAGAGAATGAAAATCTATGAGTCATTATTTGTTTTTCAGGCAGCAAAAATAGATAAATTGATCTCTAAGCTTCTATGTACTCCTATGGCTATATAGTTTTAGGAAGTCTTTGAAAACGTTTCTTTTTCAGAAATATGTGTTGAGGGAGGAATTGTAAACTATTTTTCATTACTTTTCTATTTTTATGTAATTCCTATATGTCTAATCTAGTTTTTAATGTTAACCGCTTAGAACTGAGAGGTGATAGTGGTATAGAAGAGTAGTTATGTTATGTTCATTTATATCTTTAAAGTATTTAAATGTCTGTATCATCTCCAAAAGCCGAAAATAGAGAGAGAACTACATTTAGCTGCTAGAGTCGGGGATCCCTGCGAAAGGAGTGTTGCCGAGAGAAAGATGAGAAAGTCCTTTGTTTCTTGTGAAGAGAATTCTGCAAACTGCTTTGAACTGTGAGTTGCCGGACTGCGTTTATTTCTTAGTTTACAGACTCCTCTTTACAATTGGGACTGTGAATTACTTACCAAAGAGAAAACATTCTAAGATAATGGAGACCTTATGCTTTGCAGAGACTTCAAAGTAAGAGGACACAAGGAAATGTGAGAGCAATTTGAGCACTTTTAAGATATTTGTGAGTGGAACATTATAGAAAGTGAAAGACTATAATGAAAAGATTGTAGGATTTTCCCCACAGAGTCTCCACTTCAGAGTGAAATGGATCCATGAAAAGTATGATCCTCTACACCTTGCATGACCAGGGTCTTCATCTGGTTCTTTCCCCTTCCTTTCCCAGATTGATACACCCCAGAGGGACAGTAAAGTAAAACTCATTTCCAGCGCATTGATATCTCAAAGTAACTCTAAATGGATGTTCTCCTTTAGCCATGCCCCTTCATGTATGTGGTCCTTGGCTGCGTGGCTGTGTACCATGGTTCTACAGAGATCTTTATCGGGAGCCACAGCATTCCAATGGTGTCAACAAGGAAGTAAGGCAGATAGCTGGAATTAGTTAATAGAAGACTGGAGAAATCACTCCGAGCTGCCCATGGTCCTCTAGGCATATCCTAGGTAGTGCTGCATTCTTCCTCCCAAATAAAGTGAAAATTTGGCAGAAAACTATTTGTCATGAAGCTGCTAAAATTTCAATGGAAACACAGAGAAAAAAATATCCCAGTGCAATTGCACTGATTATGAAAAAAAAATGAAATTAGAGAACTGCCAACTTGACCTAGCAAACGTGGGGGAATTCTGCACAACACAGAATTTGGTTTCAACAAAGGTGAAAGAAATCCAGGAGTGTTTAAGGGTAGAACAGAGCAAAGGTTGCAAATTAACCTCATTAACTTCTAAGCAGCTCGTAGATGGCAGAGTAAAAAAAAAAACACTTCGAAGTGTCTGTATACAAATGCTAAAAGCCTAAAAAATAAGATAGGAGAGTAGAGTATATAACCCTAAATATGGAGGTAGATAATAATAAGTAATTGAGAAACCTGCTGGAAAGAGGACAATTAATGGGACACTGTGTTAACTAGGGTATAAATTATATCGCATTGATAGAGTGGATCAAATTGAAGGGGGCGTTGCACTGTATTTTAGAGGGAATTGAGTCAAACAAAATAAAGTTATGATGAAATAGCAACGTAGAATCCTTATGAACAGAAATTCCATGTGTGAAGGGGAAAAATATATGCAAAGGGCTATACTACCATCCACTAGGCCAGAACGATTAGACAGATGAAGGTATGTTAACAGAAATTAGAAAATCTAGCAAATTTGGCAACAGTGTAATGGGTGATTTCAATTACGCCAGACTGGTTAAATGCCACCTCAGGGAGTGCTAAGGAGGTAAAATTTATAGATATAATAAACGACATCCAGAAACTGACAAGAGAGGTAGCTATTTTAGATCTAGTCCTTAGTGGAATGCAGGACTTAGTATAACAGGTTAACGGTGTTGGGTCAGGAGGGAAACAGTGATCATAACATGATCAAATACTGGAGTGCAGTCACTAAGGAAATCTACTGTAGCAGCATTTAATTTTCGAAAGTGAACTATGATAAAATGAGGAAAATGGTTTTTAAAAAGCTGAAAGGCTCAGCTGCAAAGGTTAGGACTCTAAACCAGGCTTACACATTGTTTAAAAATACCATTTTGGAAGCCCTGACCAGATATATTTCACGTATTAATAAAGGTGGATAGAAAAGCAAATAGCATGCCTGGTTAAAGAAAAAAGTGAAAGAGGCTAATAGAGTCAAATGAACATATTTCAGAATATGGAAAAAAAGATCTGAATGAGGAAAACAAGAAGTAACATAAGCATTGGAAAGTTAGATGCAAAGCATTGATAAAGAAGATCAAAAGAAGATACAAAGAAAAACTTGCCTTAGAGGCAAAAACTCACAGTAATAATTTTTTCAGGTATGTCAGAAGCAGAAAGCCTGTGAGGGAATCCATAGGACTGTTAGATCAGGGAATAAAAGGGGCACTGAAGGAGGACAGGGCCATAACATAGAGGCTGAATGAATTCTTTGCCTTGGTCTTTACTGAAGAAAGATGTAAGAGATCTACCTATACCGGAAATGGTTTTCAAGGGTGACGATGTAGAGGAACTGAAAGAACTCTCAGTGAACCTGGAAGACATACTGAGCCAAATTGGCAAAGTAAAGAGTAGTAAATCATCAGGACCAGATGGCATACATCCAAGGATACTGAAAGAACTCAAGCATGAAATTGCTGGTCTGCTGTTAGTAATATGTGACCTATCATTAAAATTGTCTGTAGTACCTGAAGATTGGAGGGTGACCAATTTAACGCTGATTTTTTAAAAGGATTCCAGGGAGGATCCGGGAAATTAGACCAGTAAACCTGACGTCTATGCCGGGTAAAATAGTGGAAACTATTATAAAGAATAAAATTACAGAACACATAAATGAGCATGGTTTAATGGGACCGAGTCAGCATGGGTTCAGCCAGTGGAAGTCTTGCCTCACCAATTTGGTTCATTGGCGTGAATAAACATATGATAAAGGTGAGCCGGTTGATGTAGTGTATCTAGATTTTCAAAACATTATTGACTAATTCCTCATGAGAGACTCCTGAGAAAATTAAAGAGTCATGGGATAGGAAGCAAGGTTCTGGTGTGGATTAGGAATTGGTTATTGGACAGAAAACAGAGGGTAAAGTTAAATGGCCATTTCTGTCAATGGAGTAGGGTGAATTGTGGAGTGCTGCAGGGATTAGTAATGGGACCGATGCTATTTAACATATTTATAAATGATAGGGAAATCAGAATGATGAGTGAGGGATTAACTTTGCAGATGACACAAAACTATTCAAGGTTGTTAAAACACATGCGGACTGTGAAATATTGAAAGAAGACTTTAGGAAATTGGAAGACTGAACATCCAAATGGCAGATGAAATTTAATGAGGACAAAAGCAAAGTGATTTACAATGGAATGAATAATCTGAATTATAGTTACCTGATGCTAGGGTCCACCTTGGGGGTCAGCACTCAAGAAAAAATCTAGGTGTTGTAGCTAATATGCTGCAATCTTTTGCTCAGTGTGTGGCTGTGCCAAAAAAAGCAAACAGGATGCTAGGAATTATTTTGAAAGGAATGGGGAATAAGACCGAAAATACTATAATGCTTCTGTATCGCTCCATGGTGCAACCTCACCTTGAATATTGCATTCAGTTCTGGTTGCCATATCTCAGAAAAGATATAGCAGAATTAGAAAGGGTTCAAAGAAGAGTGACTAAAATGATACAGGGGATGGAACGCCTCTCATGAGGAAAAGCTGAAGAGGTTAGGGCTCTTCATCTTGGAAAAGAGACGGATGAGGGGAGATATGATTGAGGTCTGCAAAATTCTGAGTTGTGTAGAAGTAAATCGATTTTTTTTTACTTGTTCCAAAAATACAAAATCAAAGGGACACTCAAGGAAGTTACATGGAAATACTTTTAAAACAAATAGGAGGAAATATTATTTCACTCAACGAATAGTTAAGCTCTGGAACTCTTTGCTGGAGGATATAGTAACAGTGGTCAGCGTATCTGGGTTTTAAAAAGGTTTGGACAAATTCCTGGAGGAAAAGTCCATAGTCTACTATTGATACAGACATGAGGAAGCTACTGCTTGCCCTGGGATTGGTAGCGTGGAATGTTGCTACTATTTGGGTTTCTGCTGGGTGCTTTTGACCTGGCTTGGCCACTGCAGGAAACAGGATTCTAGGCTAGATGGACCATTGGTCTGACCCAGTATTTTTGTGTTCTTAAAATTTATATGCTAGTAATCCTCAATGTATTTCTTGAACATATCATGAGGTACGTTTTTACCAAAAAAAAGTACTAAAAGCCTATAAATCGGACTGTTTACAAAATTTTAATAATGTTCACCTTTGTCCTAAGATTTAATTTTATGCTGTTAAAGGAAGAGAAAAGATTCCACAGAAAACATTGTGAAAATGAAATTTATGCAAGAAGCCTGGTAGGACTTTTGCCCAGTTAATAAATTTAGAACTTTCAAACAAAGGTACAACTGTTTGCAGTTGGATTCCCTTGGACGCATATTATATGTGAAATTTTTTCCCTTTCTGAAGTTGCAGGAAATAAGAAACAAAACATCGAAGATGACTAATAAAAATAAAAAATATATATTAAAAATGTCAAAATTTGAAATTAATCATAAAATATGTATTTTAAAAAAATGAATCCATCAAAATCAAAAATTACATAAAAAAGATGACATTTTGTATGTAAAAATGAAGAATCAACTTTATTAGCCAACGGTAGCAGGGAGAAAGGGACTCGACACAGCTGTGTTTCGGCCGTTTGGCTAATAAAGTTGATTCTTCATTTTTACATCCAAAGTGTCGTCTTTTTATGTAATTTTTGATTTTGATGGATTAATTTTTTTAAATACATATTTTATGATTAATTTCAAATTTTGAAGTTTTTAATATATATTTTTTATTTTTTGTTTTCTGTTAGTCATCTTCGCTGTTTTGTTTCTTGTTGATTTCCTTGCGAAGACTGGTTTCTTCTGTTTTTTTGTACTATGTTGCAGGAAATAAATCATTGGACAAGAGATGCATTATTTTAAAATAGAAAGATTAGTCTTACCTGATCATTTTCTTTCCTTTAGTCCTACCAGACCAGTCCACAACATATTAGTTATATCCGTCAACCAGCAGTTGGAGACAAATAAGTTCTACGTGACTTGCCTGTTAAGGCTACTGTGCAACTGTAGAATAACCAAGCAATGTAGCTCATGTTTATACTGCAGGCTAAATGTTGCATTCATATAGTAGGTATGCCCATAGCGCAGCAATGTACTCTGACACACGGTTCTCCATCCAGATCAGGAAGTGCCTGAAAACTCGAGAAATTAGTGGAATTTCCAAAATAGAAACGCTTTGAATTGCCAAATGGCAAAAAAAAGCAACAACAACAAAACAGGAGAATAACACATCAAAAGCAAGCTTAGCAACATACAACTAGGGAGGCTTTCTGGACTGGTCTAGTAGAATTTAAAGAGAGAAAATTATCAGGTAAAACCTAAGTTTTCCTTCCTTAGTGTCCTGTCCATTCCATTCCAGTCCAGAATATGTAGGATGTAGCAAAGCAGTCCTAAAATTGGATGGGACATGAAAATCTATGTCATAATGTGTACACCTAGAAGAATAACAAATTCTAATGCCCTCAGGGCCAGAGTATGAAATTCATGGAAGGAATGATGGAACCACTATGTATTGCTCTACTTCAGCTGACCAGAGTCCCTAGTTGGCATTTGGTTCTCCATGCCACACTTGTCTAGGATAAGTGACTCAGAAATGCCGAATAATAGGCCATCCTTGTTGTATATATTTAATACAGGAGGACCAGCCTTTCATAAAAAGAATCAGAGAAACTCATGCAAACTTCATTCAGAAGTGATGAAAGCCAAATTTGCAGGCCACTTTCTTAGCTACCTTAGCCAGAAGAAAGAAAAAGGAGGAGATAGGGACTCTAGCCTAACTCTAATGTTTCTCAGTAACCAAAAAAAAGAAATTCACTAGAGAATTGGAAGTTCACAAGAATATCCAAGTATAAAATAGATGTGGAGGTTTAAAGAATATTCTGTTTTCAAAACAGCAGGAAAAGAAGGGTGTTAAGGTTCGTGATGCTTTAGTTGTGCACCTGCTACATAAATGGCATTAAAAGACTGGTGCATTATGAAAATGAGAAATATGATCGGTGTTATTCCACATAGAGCATACAGGCCACATACATGACCTTACTTTAGGCTTGGTGCAAGACTTGAACCCCTAAGCCAGATAAAACTTACCAGCTGTCCTGCTGATTTGCCATGACAGCTGCAGAATGTCACTCCTTTTATTCACAGATGTACAGGAAGGAAAGGAGAGAAGATCATTTATGTGAGTGCCTGCTCCCAGTGTAAGCCAAATACCCGTGTAGACAAGAACAAGAGCTGCTCATTCTAGCTTCAATCCCAAAATGGCTACCACAGCATCCAGCAGCAATCTTGCGAGACTGCCACTGGAAGTCGCGGCAGCTATTTTTACTTTAGAGACAGCTTGGGCAGGAGTGAGTGGGGATTGTTCCTGCCCCAACACATCACTAGACCACCAGAGCAGTACGGTAGGCTCGGGAGGGGGGGGCCTGAAGGTGGGTCCCAGAAGGTAGTTCGTCTGTTCAGGGGGGTGGGGAAGGAGGAAGTAAGTGGGAGGGTGGGTGAGCAGCGGCAGCAGCGGGACACCATGAGGAGGGAGGAAATAAGAGGAAGGCTGAACGCCATGCTGATGGGAGGTAGGTAGGTAGGTCTCGAATATAAACCAAGATTCAATTTCTCATGCTTTTTTTTTGGTACTAGCTGGAACATCCAAGTGACCCAGAATATCAACTGGAAAAAGTACCTCAGGAGATACTGAATCAAGTGAACCTCCTACCAAAAAAGATCAAGGGACAAGCAGAAAGAACCTTTGGAAAAGAGAATAGAAGGAGTAAGGGGTCCCACAGGCAAGAGCACAATTCTAAGAGATGGGATTTAAAAAAGGAGGAGAGCTGGAAGATCTATGGTCTAAATCTTGGTGCACAAGTAGCTCTGACTGTGGCCCAGATGCACAATGCCTAACTATCCAGCGACTTGGTTTTTATACCAGTTCTAATGGTTTAGCGATCAAGGAGTAAAACGAGACATGCACAAAGAAGTTCGAGCTGTTTTCCTGTCACAATAGCAGCTAACTAAAGTTGTATGCAAAGCTAGTTTAATGAGCTAATTACTATACAAATGTGCACGCAAAGTGATGCACAGCCATTTTCCGACCCGATGCAAGAAGCAGCCCCTGCTTTTACCATCAAAATTTTAATGGGTGGTCAGGAGCTGTCGGTACTGCATAGAATGACAGCTGAACAGTGGAGGGAAGAATTTCAGCCTGTCAGAATCGTCTGGACCCTCTGTTGATTGCCTGAAGGTAAATGGTTTCTATTAAGAAACGGCATTTGTGCCACCGGTGAAGGGATAGAGAGAAAACAGCAGCTTAGCAAAAACAGATGCAATGATGAATCAAACTCAGCCATTACCTAATCAGAATTCTCATGCAGTGGGGTCATTAGTATTAATCTACGAGACATTGCAAGCAGGAAACAAAAAGAAATGGCTTTTTTTTTCATACACTCAGCTTGTCTACGTGTATGAAAGCCATCTGTGGCATGCGCAGAGCAGCCGCACTTAGCGATTGGCTGCTCTGCGCATGCTTGGCTGGCTGGCTTCCCCCTATCACATGCAAATGAGCCCTGTTTGCAAAAGCAGCAAGCAGCTCATTTGCATTCGATTCTCTTTGGGAACCCAAAACAGGGGCAGACTCAAGAAAAATGTCAGGAAGTACTTTTCACGGAGAGAGTGGTGGATGCTTGGAATGCCCTCCCGCGGGAGGTGGTGAAGATGAAAACAGTAGCGAAATTCAAAAATGCGTGGGATAAACATAAAGGAATCCTGTTCAGAAGGAAGGGATCCTCAGAAGTTTAGCAGAGATTGGGTAGCAGAGCCATTGGGGGGGGGGAGTGCTGGTGGTTGGGAGGCGGGGCTAGTGCTGGGCAGACTTCTACGGTCTGTGCCATGAGGATGGCACATACTAATCAAGGTCAGGTATACACAAAAGGTATCACATATGAGTTTATCTTGTTCGGCAGACTGGATGGACCGTGCAGGTCGTTCTCTGCCATCATCTACTATGTTACTATCCTCATTTTCGAAAGAGAAAGGTGGCCAAAAAGCGACACAAAAGGCAGATGGGCGTCCCCGTGAAAGAAGGCCAAATCCAATAATCAAAACTGGGCCATAAGGGCGTCCTCAACGCGAGGACGCCCATCCATGGTCGCCCCCACAGTGGCGGCGTGTTAGGGGCGGTGTTACGTGATGTGCGCCCCCAGCGTATAATGGTTTGCAAAATGGTTTCACGTGGGTCGGACCATGGGCGTTTTTAATTAGACATGAAATAAAAGCGACCAGAGTAAGGGGGAAGTCGTCTTTAGACCCATTAGCGATTTTGTGGAGTTGGAGAGTGGCGAGATCGTTGTTGGGAGAGAAAGCTGAATTGTTGTTTGCAGAGAAAGCTGAGTTTGTTGAGTACCTGTTACCTTTGTCTGTGTGCTGTGGTCAGAACATTTTCACCCTCACCTGCCTCATTTGTGTTTTACCTTTTCACCTTCCCCTACCGATCCCTTCTAGCCCAGACACCACTACTCCTTCCTCTATCTCCCCCATCCATCTCCATTCACTGTCCCCAAGTTCATATTTCATTCCCTTACCTGTTTGTAGTCTTTGTCTCTTTGTCCTGTGTACTGCTGCACCGTGCTTATGAAGACTGCTTGGAGAGTGATTTGCTAGATGGTGTGGCAGGAGTGCTTGCAATGTGGCTCTGCTGTGTGTGACTGCATTGTTTGTTGGTGGTGGGAGAGTGAGTGTCAGCTTCTGTTTGTTCCTGCTCTGTTTCACCAAGTTGGTAGGGAGAGGTGAGCACTGGTGTCACTGCATTGCACCTGTAGTGTGGGGAAATAGAGGCACTAAATAAATGCACAGGTGGCTTACATGTTGGAGAAAGAGGGGAGGCACCGCAGGAGGTATGCATGCCCCAGAGTTTTCAGGCCCCGTAGCAGTTTCCTAGACCTCACTGACCTGCAGTGTCTCACTAGGTACCGCTTTGATAGGGCTGCCATTCAGCACCTTTGTGACCAGCTCCAACCCCTCCTGCAGCCCTGGACCCGTAGGAACAACCCCATCCCTGTGCACCTAAAGATCACTGCTTCTCTCTCTTTTCTGGCCACTGGGAGTTTCCAGTCTGTCCTAGCTGTGAACACGGGTCTCACCCAGCCTTCCATTTCTAACTGCCTCACCCAGTTCCTTGATGCCTTCCTTATCCACACCTCTGAGTACATCACCTTCCCCATCACCCCCCCCCCCCCCCCCCCCCCAGGCCCTGCAGAACAACATGGCTGACTTCTACGCCTTAGCTCGCTTCCCCTCGGTCATAGGCGCCATTGACTGCACACATGTCGCACTCAGACCGCCCCCCCCCCCTGGGCACGAGAGGCCACTTATAGGAACAGGAAAGCATTCCACTCCATGAATATGCAAGTTGTGTGTGACGCCCAGGGGGAGATTCTAGACATGTGTGCCCAATACCCAGGTTCCACCCATGATGCCTATATATTGCAGCACTCAGGAATCTTCCGCAGGTTTGACCGAGGGGAGATCACCGGCGGATGGCTCCTAGGTAAGTGCAGCATGGATCTGCCCAAACTATACCTGCTCCAACAGCCAGCCCTCAGCACTGTCTCCCTGCAGCTCACTCCACAACCCACTATTCCCCCCCCCCCCCCCCCACCTCCACAAGGTACCTGCTCCAAACAATACACACTCATCTTTCTCATCCTGCTTCTTTCCAAAGGTGACAGAGGCTACCCACAGCAGAGTTGGCTCATAGGTCAGAGGAGAACTACAACAGTAGACATCGGACCACCCGTGGCATCATCGAGCACACCTTTGGACAACTGAAGAACAGGTTCCGATGTCTGGACCATTCTGGAGGGGAGCTCCTGTACAGCCCCCAAAAGGTGGCAAAGATATTTCTGGCCTGCTGCATGCTACATAATTTGGCAATGCGCAGAGGACAGGCCCTCCCAGAAGAGCCACAGCCACCAGAGCAGCAGGCCCCAGAGGAACAGGATGAGGAGCCCCCTCCACCTCCCTCCAACAGAGCAGAGCAGAGTGCACACCAGCTGGGGGTCAGAGCCAGGCAAAGACTGATCGAGACAAGTTTTCTGTGAGAGTAAGTTGACATTTATTTATTTCACACAGTATTTACACACCAACACTACCACCATCACCCGCTCTGTGCATATTCCCCTCCCTCCAACCCTCACCCCCCAGCATGCCCCATCAATTTCCCCACCCCGTCCCCTACTACCCCTCCCACCATGTTCCTTTGTAGCTAGTGCTGCAGGGAAACTCTGTTGAGAGTACTCTGATGAGCTCCCACTCTCCTCCTCTGTGTCCACAAGGCAGCCTGCTGCCTGGGCTGCCCTGTGGAAGTCCAGCCACTTTGTGCTTTGTGGCTTGCCCTGCAACCTGGGCACAGGACCCAGAAGGGGAGCTGGTGTGGTGGCTGCTGGACCAGTGGCTGGGGAGGCTGAGGATCTCAAGCTCCACTTATTAGCAGGTGGTTGCTGTGCAGTGGTGGAAGTCGATGCCAGTTGTTGTTGCTGCATCAGGGCTGTATTAGGTGCTCTCAGGTCAGGGTGTAGGCCCTTGATGCTGTGCTCTAGCCGTTGGAGCTGCTGTATCACATCCCGTTGGGCCTCCTCTGTATTTCTTGAACCAGCAGTTCAGCTTATGTGTCGGTGAAATTACCCTTGCGGGTGGGTGGTTGCTTTGGTGCCATTGTACCAATGCGATGTAAAGAATCGAAAATACAGAGAAGGGCGCTTAAATACGCTCTCAGGGACGCCCATGTGAGAATGAGATGGTTGTTTCTGAGATGGTCGGCCTAATTTCGATTATTGGCAAAATCCCTAAATGTCCTCAGCTGCTTCGCCGAGATGGTCGGCCTAATTTCGATTATAGGTAGGGACTATGGGCGTCCCCAGCTGCTCTGTGTTTTGGGTGTCCTCATTTCGATTAAGGGTGATAATGATAAACATCCGCAGCTGCTCTTCCCATTTGGACGCTTGCATTTCCTTTATTGGCGCCTGTTTAAAATGGCTTTCTCTGTGCTTGTACTTTAGAGGTATTTCTTTACATTATGGGGTGGTATTTGAAAGCATTTTAGCTCCAGTTATAGTAAACCTTGTTTTTGCCATTGTATGCTTTTGTACACGTATTTGTTTGTGATTTTGGTTTGTTTTTTTTTTTTTTTGGTGGGGGGGGGGAATTTTTTGCCAATTCTTGAAAGATAACTGGTGTGTGAGTTTTGTTTCAGACTGGGTGTTAGCTGGTAGCTTAGCATATACTCTGCATTTTCTACATGTGACCAACTCTCCATTCTCTGCCCTCCAGGAGTTCATTGCTGTGTTTGATGTGCTCCCTCACTGCCCCCCCCCCCAATTCTCTCTCTCCTTTGTTGAAGCAGGCAGCCTCTGGTCCCTTGGAGCCAACAGATTCTTGCACCACAAGTTCAAGGTAAGCTCATACCTCTCAGCCACCTCTTCCCTTTCTGCTATGTAGGTGCTAAACAAACCCTTCTTGCATCTTGCAGGACAGCTGGTCAAGAGGATTGCAAGAGACAGCAGTGGACTGTAATACACTGGACTCTGAGAGCCATGATTGTTTCTACCCAATTCATTGTACAGATGTCTTCTCTATAGGACACACCCAGTTGTGGCTGCCTGTGGGGTGGGGGAGGGGAAGAGGCCATGAGAATGGATGTGTGCATCCCTCATGGTCAAGGGTTCCCCATTCTCTCTATGTTCTCTGCATTCAAATCTTACCTCTTTTCACCAGGTTCACGGGTATCCACAGCTGGTAGTTTTTCTCCCGCTGTGCACCTCATGTGTCTCCCCGCTAGGTTCCATCCTTTTTATGTGGTGAACCCCAGTCCCCTGTTATGAAGTGCCCACCCATTCTCAGGGTTGTTGGGAGGGGGGGAAATGTCTTTTCCACATTATTCAACACAGTCCTACAATCCTCCATAGTTATGGAACAACATTTCTATATTCTATCCTGCAAACTATTTTCAAGGTGGCCACAGGTGCATGTCTACCACGGCCTTGAGCCCTTAAGTCATGGTGAGGGAGAGGGGTTCTGGTTACAGTTCCTATTCTAAATTACCTGCAGGTGGCTACAGCCCAGTGCCTATATAATTCCCCTAGCCTGTGCCCTTCTGTACCTGATGTATTATATTGCAATTGTGATGAAGTAAACATCCATCTAATGCTTTTACCCTTGGTTTCCCTTTTCTCCTGAACACTGTATACCATTGCTGATACATTCAATGTGAAAAGATGATCCAGCTGTTTATAGCTCCTTCCTGGCCCTCACCAATGAGGTTTGGTTGTGGGTAAGGGTGTCTGGCGATCAGAGAGCAAACATTGTCTATGCGCTACCTATGGTTATCTGCAAGTTTCTACTTGGCAGATCACTAGTGCTAGACAACATACCTAGTATTTACACAACTCTGTGCTGTCGGGCTCTATGGTAAGAGGGGAAAGGCTGGATGGGCATTTGTGTTCCTCAACAGAAATGCCCACCCAGCCTCCCCCCTTACCATACAGCTATGCAGTTTGGAAGGAACAGCTTCTGTAAGGCCACACTTATCACACATGTATTCCAAAGTTTCTCTGTCACAGGTCCTTCTCCATGTTTAAAGTTGTACAGCGCTGCATAACCCTGGCAGCGCTATAGAAATGCTAAGTAGTAGTAGTAGTAGGTCACCTGTCATGCAACCCAGATTGCTGCCTCGTCTCAAATCAACCCCAGCATTTGATAATATGTAGTGCACAAAGTAGAGAGACACATTACAATTTGGGCTTTTGTTTTTAAAGTCTCTAAAGGGAGGCGTTATTCTCCCCCCTGAATGGCCCTCTGCAGCAGGCTAATGAGCAGCACCAGGAGCAGCCTCTGCACCCTGAAGTGCTGCTCGTTAGCCTGCCGCATCGCTGACACCTCCTGCAGCAATTGGTTTTGGCTATTCACCAGTTGCTGCAGGAGGCGCAGTGGTGGGGGTGGGGATGGGGCTGCGGCTGACACTGCAGCTGGGGATGGGGTGGAGAGGGCAGGTGGTGTTGGGCCCTCATCATCATCTCCCTCAAGGGGAGGCATGTCTTTCCATGGATCCTCCTCGGCCTCCTCCTCAGCCTCCACCTGCCGCCCTAAGTATGTAACAGGATTGTCTTTGAGATCAGCATATCCAACATGGCTTACATAGTGCAGGAGCTGGCTGGCCTGAGGCGGGGGATGGGGAAAGGTGTGGTGAGCCCTGGGCTATACCCATGGAGTGTGAGATGCATGAAATGACATGACAGGGAACCCTGGGTGCTGGTCTGACACAGAGTACACAGGCAGACCACACTCATTGCTCGGCAGCATGTTTGCGTAATGATTTGTGACTATGGTTGGCTGACCATTTTGGGGTTTTGTTTTTTTTTGGGGGGGAAGCACATAACTTTATGTTTCAACGTTTTTATTGAAGACATAACAGAAACTTTCTTACAATCATTGAAACCACATTTGTCAAATAAAAATTTTTTTTACAACAACTTGTTGATATTGTCTCCAAAAGTTTTTCTTTCCCCCCCTTCCCACCTCCCACCTCCCTCAACCCCCCTTCCCCCCTCCTATTTTTTATTAATGATACGTATGCTTTATTAACATCTTAATGTGTTGAGGACCAAACTTCTTCCCCTATGAGACAAAGAATCTATATAAGCACCCCAAATTTTCATAAATGTTTTCTTTCTTTTCAATGAACGTTTTGCTTCTTTAGCTTCCCACATCATTAGCTGGTGGGTAAGGTTCCTCCAATGCCAATAATCTGGCCCTATGTCATTTGTCCAGTTTTTCAAGATACATTTCTTTGCCAACAAAGTTATTTTACGTAAAAATATATTGTGTTCCGGTATTTGACCTTTAAATGATCCCGGTAAATTTAACAGCATCTGCACTGATGTACCTGCCAGCTTTTGGCCTAAAAGTTGTGATATGTAATGAGTTATTTTTCCCCAAAATCTTCTAACCTTCCAGCAGCTCCAAAAACTATGGAAATATGTGTTGTCTGTTCTCCCACACCTCACACACAAGGGCGTCTGCAATCCCCCGAATTTTGCTAATTGTGCAGGTGACATATATGCTCGATGTATAAAACGAAATGCACATTCCCTATATTGGGCTCCAGTGACCAATTTCGGTATCCCCTTCAGTTGCCTTTCTACGTCCCATCCCACTAATGTGACTCCTAAGTCCTTCTCCCAGGGCTCTTTTATCTTTTGAAAGTTTTTGGGTTTCTCATGTGTCCACAGAGCCTTATGTATCCCTGAAATTGATGGCGCTTCTTCAGAAATCTCTAGGAAAAATTTTTTTAGCTTCAATCCCTGTTTCTGTTCCAATCGGCCCTGATCTATTGACTGAATAAAATGCTTGAGTTGGCAGTGTGCGAATGTGTCACCCCATTGAATTGTATCTGCACCCAACAGTTGATCTAAAGATTTAATCTTTCCGTTTTCACCTATTACATCATCCAGACATTCCAAACCTCTTTCTTCCCATCGCTGAAAAACTGGGTTTTCTATCCCTGCTGTAAAGGTTGGGTTCCCTCTAATTGTTAATAATTCTGTTACTCCTCTCCCCATCTTTAATCTGTTCCCCAAAAATTGCCGTGCTCTCCTAAGCGGTTTTAGCAGTAAGTTGTTCCTGTGTATCTCAGGGATCTGTGGCGTTTCTAATTGTATTAGGGATTCCAATCGCATCGGATCGAAATGCTCCTGTTCTAACGCTAATGGTGTATAATATGTCGTTCCAAATATCCAGTCCCTCACATGCCGCATTAAGCAAGCCATATTATATAACCTCAGGTCCGGTATTCCCAGCCCTCCCTGTTGCCAATTACCCATCATGAACTGTTGTTTCATCTTAGCTTTCTTATTGGCCCAGCAAAATTTCATTACCATTTTAGTGAATGTTTTCAGATCTTTACCCATTATACATATTGGTATGGTCTGCATAACATACAACCACCTAGGTAGAATCACCATACGAATTAGGCATATTCTACCCATCAGCGGCAACTGCAATTGTCTCCAACTCTCTAATTGGTGTCTAGTTTGAGTCAACAGCATCTTAATGTTAAGTGAGTATAAGTCTACCACTTCTGGCGTCAACTGTATACCCAAGTATCGAAACGAATTAGTTGCTCTTCTCAGTGGAAACGTTCCCTGCCAGGCCGCTGCATTCTGTATGTTACTAACCAATGCTTCTGATTTCTCCAGGTTTAGTTTGAACCCAGAATAAGTCCCAAACTCTTTAAACACCTCCAGTAGTGCTTGTAAGGATTCCTCTGGGTTTGTGAGCATAACTAACAAATCATCTGCAAAGGCAGCTAATTTGAATTCCTGTTTCCCAATCACCACTCCTCTTATGGCCGGCATATCAACAATATCTCTAATCAGTGGGTCTAAGTATAATGCAAAAAGAAGTGGCGACAGGGGACACCCTTGCCTAGTTCCTCTTTTTATTTCGAAGGCTTCCGAGTAATTGTCATTGACCATTATTCTAGCTTGCGGTGATGTGTATAGTGTTCTAATTGCTGTGGTAAACCACCCTACAAATCCATATGCATTTAGTGTGTCGAACATATAGTTCCAGTCCACTCGATCAAATGCCTTCTCGGCATCAAAACTAATCATCAATGTTGGTTTTAACTCCCTCTTT
Source organism: Microcaecilia unicolor (assembly GCF_901765095.1). Lineage (NCBI taxonomy): Eukaryota > Metazoa > Chordata > Amphibia > Gymnophiona > Siphonopidae > Microcaecilia > Microcaecilia unicolor. The sequence continues at coordinate 228,554,774 of NC_044032.1, read as the reverse complement.
ACATGTTCCAGCGCTGTGATAATTCTCCTCAAATTTTTGGCAACTGATCTTCCCTTGACAAATCCCACTTGTCCCTCCTGCACTAAATTTGGTAATACGCGACTCATGCGTCCTGCCAATATCTTAGCAAATATCTTCATTTCACAGTTCAACAGAGAAATGGGTCGATATGACTCCGGCAAGGTATGATCTCGTTTGGGTTTGGGTAGCAAAATAATTTGGGCCATGTTCAGTTGTCTAGGAAGAAATCCTCTCTCTACCCACCCATTAAAAGTCTCTACCAATGCAGGCTGTATATCTTCCCCTAATAATTGGTAAAATTCTACTCTTAGACCATCCGGCCCTGGCGCTTTCCCTGGAGTGCTATTAGTTATTGCCCAATGTACTTCATCAATATTTATTGGTTCGTTTAATACTTTTTGTTCCCTTTCAGAGAGGACCGGATGGGCCACCCCTTCTAAATATAAGTTGCTCGGAAGACCTGAGTTATGTTCTTCTGTATATAAGTTCTGATAGAAAGTTTTAAAAATATTTTGGATTTCCAAATCTGTAAAGCACATTTTGCCCTTCTCATCCTTTAAAGTTATAACCCTTCTCGATGTCTGTTTCCTAGCAATAAGTCTGGCCAACATCTTTCCACCCTTACTACCATACTTATATAATTGAAATTTATAATAAGCTTGTGACTTCATCTCTCTCTCATGTATAATGGAATTTAGAGCCACTTGAGCTGATACCAATTCTTTCCTCATTTGAGCGCTGGAAGACCTATCATATCTTTTTCGCAATGTTACAATTTATTTTTCTAGTCTCAGTATCTCTCTGTCTCTAGCTTTTTTAAAATGGCTTACATAACTAATGATCTCTCCTCTTAGGACCGCTTTCGCCGCCTCCCAGAATACAATAGGGTCGGATGCTGTAGCCTCATTAAAAATTTTATATTCTTTCCAAGTTTTCAACAAATGTTCCCGAAATCCCACATTATGAGTCAAATAACTTGGGAATGTCCATTGCTTAAATTTACCTCCCTCTTCCCCAGGGTTCCAAATCGCCCAAACTTCCGCATGATCCGATATTGCATACGGTCCTATTTGGGTATTCTGTATCTCTCCCATTAATGTACGTGACATCAGCAGATAGTCTATCCTTGACTGTGTGTTGTGTGCTCTGGACATATGTGTGTAATCTCTATCTTGTGGGTGAAGCACTCTCCAGATATCCAATAGATCCAAAAGGGAACACAAATTCGGTAGACCCTTTGACATCCAATGAGTTGGTGTCTGTGTGGCATTAGATTTGTCTATCTGCGGGTCCCATACTGTATTAAAGTCTCCTCCCAAAATTAATCTGGAAGAGTCTTCTCCTATTAAATGTCCTAATAGCTGTTGATAAAATTTTTTATCCATTTGGTTTGGTGCATAAATACTGCCCAGTATTACCTGTCTCTTTGCCAATAGTACCTTACAAAAAATGTACCTTTCCTCTGGATCTTTAATTACATCGCAAGTCTTGTCTACCACCCCTTTTCTTATTAGGACGACCACTCCGCCTTTTCTCCCCTTTGCAGGCGATCCAATGCATTCTCCCACCCACCATTTTTTAAGTTTGTCCTGTTCTGTCTCATTTAGGTGCGTCTCTTGTAAAAGAGCGACATCTGCTTTGATTCTCTGTAGATATTTTAATATCTTAGAGCGCTTCACTGGCGATCCGATGCCTCCCACATTCCAGGTCACTATTTTAACCATCCTTCACGGGTTGTGGTGGCCTCGGATCACCCACAAAAGCTCTTTATCATCCGGGAGCAACCACCCCAGCCTATGGTTCCCCCCTCTTATCATGTATTCCCCACACATTCTCTTATGCTGCATGGTATCATTTTCCTCTTCCTTGTTCCTTGTCTTATTTACGTCTATTTGCTTTCCCCTACGCCCTATCCCTCCCCAACTCCTCCCCCCCCTTAGCTTCCCCTCCCTCCTCCCTATTTCCCTCCCTCCCATGTTCCCTATTAGCCCTCTGCGTTCCGTCCCTGTTATGGGACTAATCACGTTTACGCCCCTCTCTACATTCCCTATAATTAAGCTTCTATTTCAAAGTTTACTTCCCTCTTCTATATGTGAGCCCTTACATGAATTCCCCATTCCTCACTCTCTCTTCTCATATTCAAGGGCAACTCTTCTCATATTCAGTGATCTGTCATTTCTAAATAACTTTTTCAATATAACATTGTTCTACATTGTGGCTATGCCTTCTCCTATAATTGGGATCCTTGTATATTATATATAGTAACTCCAACATTAACCATTAACGTTATAATTTCCTTAATCTAATGTTTTCACAACCTGCAAGTATAACATCACCACCTTCTCCCTCCTTTCCATCTTAAAGCAGTGATAAGATTTATCTACTAAACATTGTCTTTATAAATGTTCAATTCCAACTTCTCAGGAAGACCAGCAGAGACTCCTCCAATGTGTCTTCCATGCTTATTTCAAAATCTCCACTCTTGTTGGTTAGCGATATTAATATTGACTGTAGCTGCCCGCCTTGGCTCTCGCCTATTCAATCAGCAGTTGTAATCCACAGTCATGTAGACGGTCGATCATGTTGCCTCCTCCAATCAGCAATTGTAATCCAAAAGTGTAATAGCGGTTGTTCAGGCTGCATCCTCCACCTATTAATCTTATTAGAGCCCGCCAGAGATCTCTTTTAGCACGTGTTTGTTGTCCAAACCACGTCTTGATTATTTTCTTAAGTTGTAGTCTCCACTGGCCTACCCCGATTCGTGTCTTCCTGGGCACTTGGCTCTTTTAATCAACTTCTGAAAGATTCTACTTGCAGTGTGCCTGCCGCTTAATTTCCGATTTTGTAATCCATTGTATTCCAGTTGTCTCCTCCATGAGTGTCCATTGCTACGCATCCCTGAGCTTCTGTCAGGATCCAGAACTGGACCGATAATCATTCGGTTCTTATGTTTACCTTGACCCCAGAATTTAGCTGTAATTATACCTTCTCAGGCTATCGCTTTATACCAATGAGGTCATTTTATCCAAAAGTTTTAACTTCCTTAAATCAAATGTTTTGGCCCATGATTTAAATCCAACATTCAACTGTTTCTACTCCATGTCCTTCCCAGTCGCAGCATTATCCGTCATTCATCTCCTTCACTCAATATTTGTCTAATATATTGCTGTGCCTCAGGGACCGTCTCGCAAATTTTAACAGATGATTGGTAAAAGATCTTTAATTTTGCTGGGTACAACAGCGCGAATTTGATCTTATGTTGCACTAGTTGCGAGCACGTCGGTGAAAAAGCCTTCCTCTGCGCGGCCACTGCAATCGAATAGTCTTGAAAACACAAGATTTTTTGATTGTTATAAGTCAGAGCTGCTCCACCACGTATGGCCTGCATTATTGCGGTTTTATGGGTAAAGTTAAGTACTCGACATATCACTATTCTGGGCCTCCCCGCACTTTGTCGCATAGGGCCTATTCGATGGGCTCTCTCGATAGTTAGGGGTCCCATTTCTGATTGCAGCTTTAGTTCTTTCACTAACCATTTCTCTAGAAAAGGGCGAAGCTCCTTTTCCCCTATATCCTCAGGCAGCCCAACAAAACGCAAGTTATTGCGTCTAGACCTGTTCTCTAGGTCTTCTATCTTCTCGGCCTGTGTTTCCACTGTTTTTAGGAGTTTACTATACCTCTGTTCCATAGTTGTAACTTGGTCTTCCAGGGCCCCCGTTCGTTGTTGAAAACCTGCCATGTCCTGGGTAAGTTGCGCCATATTGCTCTGCAAACCCGCTAGTTTGGAGTCCAGTCCCTGTAATTTCTTGTCTAGAATAACTTCCAGGGCTGCTGTTACTTCTCCCACTATTTCAGCGGTCCATGCTGAGCTAACCGACACATTCGATGGGCTCGCCGGTGCCGCCATCTTGTCTTCTCCCGCTTTTCCTTTACGAAGTGATTTAGCGGCCATTGCTACTTCGGACCTCCGCTCCAAAAAGGTAAGCGACCGAACAAGCTTCGCGGGTACTTTGTTATTAATTTTAGCCGTTTTCCTCTTTTTAATTCGAGGGTTTTAGCTTGGAATGTGAGAGAGGGCACGGAGCTAATCTTTTAGTGACCGCTCGCGTGCATCGCGTCACGTGACCCCCCGGAAGCACATAACTTTAATATGAGGCAATGACATCCACTAAGAGTAGGACCTCAGGCAGGAAAACCATGAAACAGGATCCACCCCAGAAAGGGGGGTACAGAAGTGAGGCATGTCATCTCATTCATCTCAGAGGAGGTTAGTTGGAAGTTGCAGCCACACTCACGGGAGGGTAGCTACAACCTCAGGCCTTGATCTGGGACAGAGGTGTTATGACTTACTAGTTGCCTATTAGCCACATGGAAACTGATATTGTACACAACATTTGCATTATTAAATAACATACATTTACAAATGAGTACAGGGCTGTTTATAATATTTACGTCGAGCCTTGAGGCACCGTCTCACTTCCCTGACCATGTCAGGGCTCTGCCTCTTGATGCGGCGGAACCGCCACCGGAGGGACTCGAGGTTCCTCTGAATGCCAAATCTTCTGCAAGATATACGTTTGTACACCAGGAGTCAGGGGATGGCCTTTCTTGCCTTCAGCACACAAATTCATTTGGAAATCAAATAGGAGAGACTCACAACACTGATTGGGGGAGGGGGCATTACATTGGTACAGATGATGTCATTGAGGTGGACATGAGGACAGAGAGTACCGTTTGTGTGCAGTATTCTATGGATGTGGGAATGTTTTTGCTTTCTAGTACATAGATTCTATTAATGAATATGCATGTGCACATATCACTGATTACCCTTGAATGCAGACTACAGTTTGTGCTTACATTGCTGAGGGAGCTCTTATATATGTAGCTACAGGAGGGGACCCTGATAGCCCAGGAGGGGGGGGGGGGGGGTGAGCAAACACTTACCTTTCCAAGCTGTCCCTTAACTCACCCCAGGCTTGGATGACTAGAGTCCTGGGGGGGCAGGTGGTGGTGGTGGCGAAACAGAATTCTCCTGTGCTTTACGCACAGGTGCACTAGGCACAGAGTCTCCTGCTCGGTAAAATTTGGTTCTCTCCGGAGTGCCATGTTTCTCAGTGAATAACCGTTGGAAAGCGTGCATCGCCTTATATGGACGTCCATGCTGATGGGCGTCCTTACATGTACAGCTCCATATATGGACAGGTCAGTATGTGCACATCTTGGCATCTATAATGGCTCCACACATGTTCCTTATAGTTCCCATAGATGCATGTTCCGCAAGTACAGTGCATGTAGATGCGGACATCCAGGTACGGGGAAAATATAAGGAACATTGAGAAATATAAAGTACAGTAACAAGGACACGTTTCTCACATAACTGCCGTATTTTTCATATACTTTGGGCGTCCCTGATTTGGGCATTTTCAACTGTGATAATGGAATATCTGAGGGCGTCCTTTTTCCTATACTTTGGGCGTCCCTGATTTGGGCATTTTCAACCATGATAATGGAATGTTTAAGGGCGCCCATATTATTTTCCGATTATACCTGCCTGATGTTGGCCGACTTCATGAGGGCGCCCAAATTCAGATTTGGATGACCTTTCGATTATGCCCCTCCACGTTATACTATGTTACTATCTGTATTTCCAAATCGTTGATTTTTCCCAATTTGAAAATACAGATGGATTCTTAACGGGGATCTTAGTACATTTGGGCCTGTGCCCTAAAGCCAAAATGATTCTTGGTAAACAACAAAGATGGATCCCCTCTCATAGAGTGCTTGCAATAATACAGTAGTGGCACAACATAGCCTATTCCACCCAGTGGGAGGCACCAATAAGATGCTGCTTGTCCAGCATAAGAGAGGAGGACTAAAGGTTACACAGTACTGTGCTCAAGGAGCTGCCATGTGATCTGAACTCAGATGTTTTGGGTCACAACTTGCTGGTTTAAACAAAAGGTGGTTCTACGGATTCAAAAACAGTATGTGGAAGATTCCTCTACTGTTGAGAACAGACCTTGAGTCATATAGCGGTACAGACAGGATAGATATGTCATACCACCAGACTGAATGGGAAGCAAACAGACAGAAAATGACCAGTAAGAAGCGCATTTTCCTCCTCTTAGGAAATGTTTTGGGGGTTTTATTGTTATTACAGTAATTGCAAGACCAAGACCCTACGAACTGCAAACAAGCTGCTCTGCCAAAGGACTACAGAGGCAAGTCTGTAGCTCTAAAATCACAGAAAAAATAACTGTGCTTGCAAGAAGGAAACAGAACAACCTAGCAGCACCCCCTTGGTGAGCTGAAAATCAGAATAGAAAAGCTTTATTGGAGAAGAAGAAACAATGTACATCATACTATTTTCTTTTCAAATAGAGGGCACAGAAAAAGCTTGTGTTAACTTGAACTACCCTTATGCCCATTTATAAATGTGGATATAAATGTAGACATAAAAAATATATGGAGACTACACAGCTCTAGAGAACTAGGGCAGGGATATCCATCTTCCCAGAAACACAGAAGGAATTAAAGACCATTAAGGAAGTACAATTTTCATAATTAAAATTCCTAGACAGGTAGATCTTTAATCAGATACACCAAACATTTATTTATTTATTTATTTATTAAAATTTAATGCACTGTTTCTCATTTGAAAGTAGAGTGCTGTTCAAATTTTATTATATCTTGTTTAGGATCCAGCATGGCTTAGCACCCTCTTACATGTATGATTTATTCTGTTTTTCCCAAAATACTACTTATTTTTTTATGATACTTATTATTTTTGTTTCCCTAATTTCAGAGGCGGGAAGTCGAAGCGAATATTAAATTCATCATATGCATATCAGGCTGCTAACTTATAGAAAGAACTTCTTACTTAGATTAGACTTATACCAGATTATAAACTCTTTAGGAAACAACATTTTTGTTCAATAAGGCCTATCTTTTCAAACTCTTATTTATTTCTATGCTTTTTGTCTAATTGATATTTTTACTGTAATTCCTGAATATTGTTTTGGTTCTCTTTGATGTGTTCCTCTGGTCAATGGGCATAACCCACATTTTCTGGACTGGTGTAATATTAATGCTAAGGGATATGCAAGTATACTGATTTATGGATTGTTTGGGGGGGTTAACCCCCACCTTTATCCAATATTTGCATCTGAATTTGATATTTGATCTGGATAATTGTTTATAAGGTTATACCTTAGAACAGCGCTTGACAAATCCTGGGTGGCAGGTCATTATAGCTCCTTGTGACTCTGGGCAAGTCACTTAACCCTCCATTGCCCCATGTAAGCCGCATTGAGCCTGCCATGAGTGGGAAAGCGCGGGGTACAAATGTAACAAAAAATTTAAAAAAAAATTATGGCGCCTTGAAATTTCATCCTGGTGCCCTGGGATTTCATACCCTCGATAATTGTTTTTTCCCACTGCAGCACTGCCTGTAAATTCTTCTCTCAACCTCGCATAGTGATCAGACTATATATATATGAGCCGTGTTGTTGCAAGGGGTTCGGGCAGTCTCGTGGGACTTGAAACCACGAGACTTCCTCAACTTCCTGCACAGAATGGCTCAAGTACAGTGGGGGAAATAAGTATTTGATCCCTTGCTGATTTTGTAAGTTTGCCCACTGACAAAGACATGAGCAGCCCATAATTGAAGGGTAGGTTATTGGTAACAGTGAGAGATAGCACATCACAAATTAAATCCGGAAAATCACATTGTGGAAAGTATATGAATTTATTTGCATTCTGCAGAGGGAAATAAGTATTTAATCCCTCTGGCAAACAAGACCTAATACTTGGTGGCAAAACCCTTGTTGGCAAGCACAGCGGTCAGACGTCTTCTGTAGTTGATGATGAGGTTTGCACACATGTCAGGAGGAATTTTGGTCCACTCCTCTTTGCAGATCATCTCTAAATCATTAAGAGTTCTGGGCTGTCGCTTGGCAACTCGCATCTTCAGCTCCCTCCATAAGTTTTCAATGGGATTAAGGTCTGGTGACTGGCTAGGCCACTCCATGACCCTAATGTGCTTCTTCCTGAGCCACTCCTTTGTTGCCTTGGCTGTATGTTTTGGGTCATTGTCGTGCTGGAAGACCCAGCCACGACCCATTTTTAAGGCCCTGGCGGAGGGAAGGAGGTTGTCACTCAGAATTGTACGGTACATGGCCCCATCCATTCTCCCATTGATGCGGTGAAGTAGTCCTGTGCCCTTAGCAGAGAAACACCCCCAAAACATAACATTTCCACCTCCATGCTTGACAGTGGGGACGGTGTTCTTTGGGTCATAGGCAGCATTTCTCTTCCTCCAAACACGGCGAGTTGAGTTCATGCCAAAGAGCTCAATTTTTGTCTCATCTGACCACAGCACCTTCTCCCAATCACTCTCGGCATCATCCAGGTGTTCACTGGCAAACTTCAGACGGGCCGTCACATGTGCCTTCCGGAGCAGGGGGACCTTGCGGGCACTGCAGGATTGCAATCCGTTATGTCGTAATGTGTTACCAATGGTTTTCGTGGTGACAGTGGTCCCAGCTGCCTTGAGATCATTGACAAGTTCCCCCCTTGTAGTTGTAGGCTGATTTCTAACCTTCCTCATGATCAAGGATACCCCACGAGGTGAGATTTTGCGTGGAGCCCCAGATCTTTGTCGATTGACAGTCATTTTGTACTTCTTCCATTTTCTTACTATGGCACCAACAGTTGTCTCCTTCTCGCCCAGCGTCTTACTGATGGTTTTGTAGCCCATTCCAGCCTTGTGCAGGTGTATGATCTTGTCCCTGACATCCTTAGACAGCTCCTTGCTCTTGGCCATTTTGTAGAGGTTAGTGTCTGACTGATTCACTGAGTCTGTGGACAGGTGTCTTTCATACAGGTGACCATTGCCGACAGCTGTCTGTCATGCAGGTAACGAGTTGATTTGGAGCATCTACCTGGTCTGTAGGGGCCAGATCTCTTACTGGTTGGTGGGGGATCAAATACTTATTTCCCTCTGCAGAATGCAAATAAATTCATATACTTTCCACAATGTGATTTTCCGGATTTAATTTGTGATGTGCTATCTCTCACTGTTACCAATAACCTACCCTTCAATTATGGGCTGCTCATGTCTTGGTCAGTGGGCAAACTTACAAAATCAGCAAGGGATCAAATACTTATTTCCCCCACTGTATATGCAGAGCCTTATTGCCATCCAGTTTCAGGATACGCTATGAGTAATGAGTGCAGGCTGGGGGGGGGGGGTGCTCAAGAGTGGGTGAAGGCTGGAGAGGGGCATGAGAGAGACAGGCTGGGAGATGGGGATATGAGAGAGAAACTGATGCACCCAGGCTATGATGATAGGTGAAACAAAGAGGCAATTGCCTCTTTGCTTCACCTGTCTAGAGGGTGCTGTCACCCAAGAAAAAGGTCTAGGTGTCATTGTAGGTAATACACTGAAATCTTCTGCCTAGTGTATGGTTGCGGCCAAAAAAGCAAACAGGATACTAGGAATTTTTAGGAAAGGGATGGTAAATAAGACCAAGAATACGATAATACCTCTGTATCACACCTTGAATATTGTGTTCCGTTCTGGTCTCTGTATCTCAAAAAAGATATAGCAGAATTAGAAAAGGTTCAAAGAAGAGTGACCAAAATGATAAAGGGGATGGAACTCCGCTCATATGAGGAAAGGCTGAAGAAGTTAGGGCTCTTCAACTTTGAAAAGAGGCTGCTGAGGGTAGATATTATTGAGGTCTACAAAATCCCGAGTGGTATAGAACGAGAAGTGAATCAATTTTTTACTCTTTCAAAAATTACAAAGAGTAGGGAACACTCAATGAAGTTACATGGAAATACTTTTAAAACAAATAGAAGGAAATATTTTTCACTCAACGAATAGTTAAGCTTTGGAACTCATTGATGGAGGATGTGATATCAGCGGTTAGTGTATCTGAGTTTAAAAAAGGTCAAGTTCCTGGTGGAAAAGTCCGTAGTCTGCTATTGAGATAGACATGGGGAAGCCACTTCTTGCCCTGGTATCGGTAGCATGGAATGTTGCCACTATTTGGGTTTCTGCCAGGTAGTTATGACCTGGATTGGCCACTGTTGTAAACAGTCTACTGGGCTAGATGGACCATTGGTCTGACCCAGTATGACTATTCTTATGTTCTTAACTGACAGCATGCTTTAGGAAGGGAAACTATTGACTTTTGTAGTTGATTAGCAGAGGCACCTTAAGAAACTGATTTATTAAAGTTTCTTCGCCCACAGGCACAAAATAGGGGAAAAAATCTCAGTAAGTCAATTCTAAAAGAGCTGCTGCTAATCTTAGAGGGGATTGCAGACCTTCCTCCCCCCCCCCCCCCAAACTTTATTGGGGGCAATGTTGGAAATGTGGGAAAGGAGAAATGAGAAAGGTCTTAGATGCTGGCTCCTAGATTTAATGAAAATTTGTCCAGGCCAGTTTTAGAACCACATTCATCAGAAATGCATTAAATGAGTATCACTTTAGTGACCTGATAAATAAAAAATAGACAATCGATTGCAATTGTAGCAGTTTTTCTTTGTGATGAGCAGTTCATTTGTTTTTGCTTTTTGGTTTTTTTTTTTCAGAATGGCTAGAAGAGAAACCTTTTGATACAGAAGAAAGCTATCTTCATCTTAGTGGAAGACAAATGCCCTCTCAATCCTCTTCTCAGAAATTAATTGAGTGTTCTCTTTCCTGTTGTGGTTCTGCACAAACACATGCTGCCCTTCCTCGTACACACACAGATGTTGGCAGAATCAAAGAAGAAATGAAAGTGCAGAGTGAGGCAGTGAAACCAGTGTTTTTGCCAAACAATGAGAAGGAAGATGAAGAACCAGCTTTGAGTCTCTACAATGCAGCTGTTGGGCTTCCCTATTCATCCAGAAACCAGAAAACCACCTCTGATCTGGCTAAAGGAAAGGAAGATGATTTAGACTTGCTGAGCAACTTTATAATGCTACGATCCAAACAGATTGCTTTGAAGTCTCAGACAAAAGTTATAGAAGAGAGTCCATATCTAGGTAAGTTGTATATACAAGTATTTAACTGATGCGCATTGGTCTGTCCCTCCTAAATTGAAATAAGTCAGGAAAGATAAGTTTGAGGTTTAAATTGTGATTTTTTTGGAGTTTGTATGGCTCTTTAATATGTTCTAATAAACACAATGGGGAGAATTTTATAACTGCCTATTTGATGCCGAGTCTGGGGGTAATTTTATAGCTGCATGCACAGGTAAAAGGTATATGCATACTTTTCACTCTACAGACTGTTGGATGTACAAAGTGAAAAAGTGAGTATTTACTTTCATTTTAAAGATAAACCCAAACATAATACTCACTCACATTTACTTTTATGGATACTTGTTCTGAGTTAAATCACGTGCATACTTTTGAAAATCCAGACACTTGCACTTAGTTTCAACAGCTCATCCCGCAAGGAACACTTCACCCTATAGTGTGTAAAAATATGTGAAAATGGCACTACATGCATTTTTTTTTTACCTCCATGTAGGGCATGCAAATTAATAAAAACTCAGTTCCACAGGTAATGCACTGTTCAAAGTGTTATTGCCTCAGGTTGAAATCTTTTGTCACTATTTGGTCTTCATTCTGCTGCTCTTATGAGACATTATTATTATTTTTTTTTTAAACCCAACTTTATTAATAACAATGTATACACAGGCTGAATGCCAACTATTGCTCCAATCACACAATTCTAAGTTCCCACTATTCCACACCCCCCACACCGCCCCCCCCCCCCCCCCCCCCAAAAAAAAAACCCACATTTTTTTCCTTTGGTATAGTCCAGTGAGCAGCTGCTTTCACCCAAAAATCAAAGGCCTAATATTCATCTATATGGAGTCCACACTGCATAGAAGGAGCCCTTGCAACCATGTTTAATGGCGATTAACTTTGACCTTATTTATTTGTTGCATTTGTATCCCACATTTTCCACCTATTTGCAGGCTCAATGTGGCTTACATCTTACCGGTCAAGGCGATCGCCTAGACCGGTATGGAAACAAATACAATTTGATGTTAGGCTCATTTAAAACTAGTATATTCAGGTGCCTAGGGATCAAGGATAGGAAGTAATATGTAGTGTCCAGTACAGCTTGTGGTTTGCTGTGTTGCAGATTGGAGGCATCTATGTTAGATTGGTGGGGAATTCTTTTCTGAATAGGTAGGTCTTTAATGATCTCCTGAAGTCTAGATGGTCGTAAATTGATTTCACAGTCTTTGACAGTATATTCCATAATTGTGTGCTTATGTAGGAGAAATTGGATGCATAGGTTAATTTGTATCTGAGACCTTTGCAGCTCGGGTATTGAAGATTCAGGTAGGTGTGTGATGTTCTGTTTCTGTCTGGAATGTCAATCAGGTCGACCATGTATCCTGGGGCTTCACCATAGATAATCTTGTGGACCAGGGTGCAGATTTTGAAGGTGATACGTTCTTTGATAGGGAGCCAGTGCAGTTTTTCTCGGAGGGGTTTGGCAGATTCGAAACGTGATTTTCCGAATATCAACCTAGCTGCCGTATTTTGGGCTGTCTGGAGTTTCTTTATGAGTTGTTCTTTGCATCCCGCATATATTCCTTTGCAGTAATCTGCGTGGCTCATTACCATTGCTTGTATTAGGTTACGGAAAACTTCTCTTGGGAAGAAAGGTTTTATACGTTTAAGCTTCCACATTGAATGAAACATTTTCTTTATAGTGGAGTTTACTTGGCTCTCAAGTGTGAGAGTGTGGTCAATTGTAACGCCTAGTTTTTTGAGGCTGTCTGAGGTGGTCCAGTTTTGCCATCAACTGGTCCCTGCTGGGCACATCAGGTTTTCCAGGCAGCTGCCAGTCACAGCCTTGCAGCAGTAACCACCATATGTGTCAATCTGGTGATTCCCATAGAAGGCACACATGTCACACCTAACAAAAGGTGTAGGAACTGCAACACCATCTCTCAATACTTCTGGACTTTAGGGCAATTCCACCAGATATGTTCAAAAGTCCCCTCTAATCCACAGTCTCTCCAGCAGAGGCCAGTGCCTGAGCCGACAATCCTTTTCAAATGTGCTGATGTATAGTACCACCAAAGGAGCATCTTAAAACCATGTTCTCTATAATGTAAAGCAATTGTAACTTTGGTGAGCCTTGTTTAAATCAATTCCCACTCTGAGACAGATAAAGGCACTCCCAAAAGTACCTCCCAGTGTTCATATTTTTGAGTGATAGGTTTGCTCTACAACAATGCTTTATATAACCTAGAGATCAAACCTCCCATATTAAAGAGCTTCAATACAGCCTGGTCCCCCTGCCACCAATCCAGTAGTACCTTTTTGTAGATAAAATCCCGTAGTTGACAATATGAAAAATAATTGGCATCAGGCAGCTGTTCCCTCAGAACATCAAAGGGGATAAAAATGTAACATTGCTTCGGAAACAGCGCCCATCTAGTGACGTACCACTCAGCAAGTATACAAGCCATACTACAAGGCGCTGACTCCTATGAGACATTATTGTTGGAGTATATACGTAGGTAGAGCTAGTTATGTTCTTTTGTGGTACAGCATAAATAGCTAACAAAAAAAGGAGCATAAACTTGATAGTTGAATTTTTCTCATTTAATATTTGATTTGTAAATTTTTAGTTGCAATCAAAATGGAAGTAATGGAAAATAGGTTTTGAGTGTAAAATGCATAAGCAGTTAAAGACCTGTACAGTCCATCCAGTCTGCCCAACAATATAAACTCATTACATATGGTATGAAGTGTTGCATCATATGTATACCTGTTCTTGATTTATTCTTGCCTTTCTTAGGGCATAGACCGTAGAAGTTTGCCTGGCACTGGCCTTGTTCTAAAATTTCTGAAGAAGTTGTCAAAGCACCCAAAAAGTTCCACTCCGGCCCATCCAAATCTACTCAGCCTCCATCAGGGCACAGACCGTAGAATTCAGCCCAGTACTGGTTTTTGTACCTGATCTCCCCTATGCTTCTTTGGATCTGATCCTTCTAAACAGGATTCCCTTGTGTTTGTCCCATTCATTTTTTAATTCCATTTTCATCTCCATCACCTCCTCCAGGAGGGCATTCCAGGTATCTACCACCCTCTCAGTGAAAAATACTTCCTGACATTATTCCTGAGGCTGCCCCCTTTCAATTTCAATTCATGCCCTTTAGTTCTACCACCTTCCCGTCTCTGAAAAAGGTTTGTTTGCAAATTAATACCTTTCAAATATTTAAATGTCTGTATCATATTACTACTACTACTACTATTTAGCATTTCTATAGCGCTACAAGGCATACACAGCACTGCATATCACCCCTGTTTCTCCTTTTCTCTAGTGTATACATGTTTAGTCAGCAAGTCTCTCCATGTACATCTTGCTGCCTAAACTGCCTTCCATTTTCGTTGCTTTTCTCTGAACCGCTTCAAGTCTTTTTACAGCAAGATAAGGCCTCCAAACCTGAACACAATACTCCAATTGGTGCCTCATCAATGACTTGTACAGGGGCATCAACACCTCCTTTCTTCTGCTGGTTATACCCTTCTCTATGCAGCCTAGCATCCTTCTGGCCGCGGCCACCGCCTTGTCGCACTGTTTCGTCACCTTAAGATCATCGGACACCATCACCCTGTTATAAATAGCCCCCAGATAACCTGAGAACCTATACAAAAAGAACTTACAAAATCAAATTGGTGAAACAAGTCTTAATTAATTTATTGTTTAAAAAATACACTCTTGCAAGAATGGGTGTCGCTGAACGCAAGCAGGCACACCCTCCCTTAATTTTTACAGTTTTTATATATTCTTTCTTTCTGGTTACATTAGGTGTCTGTCCCTAAGTTTCTCATTGGATATTGATCACATTTACCCCCTATTACATCAGTGCTGGTTATCATATGACAGTCCCTACTGAAAATTTTCCAAAGATAGAGTCTTTTTCATTGTTAGTTTTTTTGCTCGGTTTACATTTTCTTATGTTCAAACTTTCATGTGAGAACTCTGCATTAGTAGTTTCATACATGGTATGCTTCACCTTCCCCCAACCCCCCCTTTTCTCTTGTTCGCTTTGTACATAGTTTCATGGTCTCATGCCTGGCCCAGTTTCCTTGAAACCCTCATACATCTCTCTCAGCACTTTGGGCTTATTTCTCCCTCCTCTCTCTCCTCCAGTCTCAGCAGTTCTTATTAATTTGCACACATCTCTTTAAACTAACACAGTTTCTTTGTTAGTAATTTAGAGAGATATAATGTGGTGATCTCTGTTAGAAAGGGCCTACACAAATATAGTTATACCCTTACCCCTAAAGAGTTCCTTTCTACCAGGGCATAAGCTATATATTCTATCTTTGCAATTATGTTAAGTGAAAAAGCAATATATTTACATATTTCTCACAACCCCAAGGTCCCTCTCCTGAGCCGAGGTTACCAATCTCTCCCTTCCTATCTGGTACATTTCTTTTGTATTTCTGCTCCCCAAGTTCATCACTCTGCACTTCTTGACATTAAGTTTTAACTAATCTCTATGACAGGGAATTTAATATAATTCTGTGCTCTCCAAACACCCTTAAGCTATATCAAGTACAATGAGTAATTTTTAATTCACAACATACGAAAAAAATAACCTTTTTGCAACAAACTACTATTTAAAGAAATTTTTTTCACAACAGCGTTTCCCTCCAGTGACGAACACAAATGCTTGACATGCATGCTTTATTAGAAAACCATAATAAGAAAATACACCTAACAGTACTTATCTAGAGACTGTCTTCACAATGTCCAGGTTGCCCAAATCAAGATGATTATTATCATATACCAAAGAAGATGGTGGGAAATCCTACCAATCCTCCCAACAAGATATTGATGAGTTCAGTCTTCCAATGATGAAGATAATAAAGATATGTGACCAATCCCAGTCATAACAACAGTCACTCACAGACGGCCATTAACTTTCACTGTACCGCTCAATCCTCAGATAAACACATAGAAATCCTTTCAGTCTCTGTTTTTTGCCAACTGTTGTATATCCTTTTTATATATATATATACAAAAATGACTCCTCCTTTTCCATGGCGTAACTTTCAATTGAAAATCAGAATAGTGTTTGGAAGCAGTGTATTATTACATCATTCTCAGTACTTGACAGTATTAATTTGCAATCTTTTGTCTGTCTTTTATTTTTATCTAAGGACACCTGATCTACTATGGTCTCTTTTGCAACCTCACTATCAGGATACCCTATCTTCCCTGTTTTGGTGATATCTTTGAAAGATACCTTATCTCGAACCATGCGCTTTTGAGCGACTGTCAGCCTTGCCCCCATTTCTAGTTTAAAAGCTGCTCCATCTCCTTTTTAAATGCCGATGCCAGCAGCCTGGCCCCACCCTGGTTAAGGTGGAGCCCATCCTTTCGGAAGGGGAAGCCTATTCCGAAAGGATGGGCTCCACCTTAACCAGGGTGGGACCAAGCTGCTGGCATCAGCATTTATAAAGGCGATGGAGCAGCTTTTAAACTAGAAATAGGGGGAAGGCCGATAGCCGATCAAAAGCATGGTTCGGGATAAGGTATCTTTGAAAGATATCACCAAAACAGGGAAGATAGGGTATCCTGATAGTGAGGTTGCAAAAGAGACCATAGTAGATCAGGTGTCCTTAAATAAAAGTAAAAAACAGACAAAAGATTGCAAATTAATACTATCAAATACTGAGCATGATGTAAATAGGAACAACAAACATAGTTTGAAATGTCTATATGCGAATGCCATGAGCCTAAGAAATAAGATGGGAGAGTTAGAATATATTGCACTAAATGAAAAATTAGATATAATAGGCATCTCTGAGACCTGGTGGAAGGAGGCTAACCAGTGGGACACTGTCATACCGGGGTACAAATTATATCGTAGTGATAGGGTGGATCGAATTGGTGGCGGGGTAGCATTGTATATTAATGAAAGCTTTGAATCAAATAGATTGAAAATTCTGCAGGAAACAAAACGCTTCTTGGAATCACTATGGATTGCAATTCCAAGTGTAAAGGGGAAAAGGATAGTGATAGGAGTGTACTACCGTCTGCCTGGCCAGGATGAACAGACAGATGCAGAAATGTTAAAGGAAATTAGAGACTCAAACAAACTGGGCAACACAATAATAATGGGGGATTTCAATTACCCCGATATTGACTGGGTAAATGTTGCATCGGGGCACGCTGGGGAGGTAAAATTCCTTGTTGAAATCGAGGGCTGCTTTATGGAGCAGCTGGTACTGGAGCCGACGAGAGAAGGAAAAATTCTAGACCTACTCCTTAGTGAAGCACATGATCTGGTGCGGGAGTTAATGGTACTGGGGCTGCTTGATAACAGTGATCATAATATGATCGGATTTGATATTAGCTTTGAAGTAAGTATACATAGGAAATCAAATACATTAGCATTTAAAAAAGGAGACTATGATAAAATGAGAAGAACAGTGAAAAAAAAACTTAGAGGAGCGGCTGCGAGGGTCAAAATTTTACATCAGGCTTGGATGCAGTTCAAAAACACCATCCTGGAAGCCCAGGCCAAATATATTCCGCTTATTAAAAAAGGAGGACGGAAGACCAAACGACAGCCGGCATGATTAAAAAGTGAGGTGAAGGAAGCTATTAGAGCTAAAAGAAAATCCTTCATAAAATGGAAGAAGGAACCGACTGAAAATAAAAGGAAACAGCATAAGGAAAGTCAAGTCAAATGCAAAGTGCTGATAAGGAAGGCTAAGAGGGACTTTGAAAAAAAGATTGCATTGGAGGCCAAAACTCATAGTAAAAATTATTTTAGGTATATTAAAAGCAGGAAGCCGGCAAAAGAATCGGTTGGACCGCTAGATGACTGAGAAGTAAAAGGGGCGATCAGGGAAGACAAAGCCATAGCGGAGAGATTAAATGAATTCTTTGTTTCGGTCTTCACCGAGGAAGATTTGGGTGGGATACCAATGCCAGAAATGGTATTCGAAGTTGATGAGTCAGAGAAAGTTAATGAATTCTCTGTAAACCTGGAGGATGTAATGGGGCATTCTACAAACTGAAGAGTAGCAAATCTGCTGAACCAGATGGTATTCATCCCAGAGTTCTGACAGAACTGAAAAATGAACTTGCAATTTATTCTTAAAATCGAGCATGGTAACGGAAGATTGGAGAGTGGCCAATGTAACGCAGATTTTTTAAAAAGGTTCCAGAGGAGATCCGGGAAATTATAGACCAGTCAGTCTGATGTCGGTGCCGTGCAAAATGGTAGAGACTATTACAAAGAACAAAATTACAGAGCATGTTCAAAAGCATGGATTAATGAGACAAAGAGGGGCATAATCGAATGCAAACGCCCATCTCCATGGGCGCCTATCTCCGAGGACGGGTCTGCGAAGGGGCGGGCCAGACTGTATTTTTGAAAAAGATGGGCGTCCATCTTTTATTTCAATAATACGGTTTGTGCCGGGCAAATGCATCGCATTTGGGCGGATTTGAGCTGGGTAGTATCGGTTTTCAGCGATAATGGAAACCAAAGGTGCCCATCTCAAAAACGAAGAAATCCAAGGCATTTGGTCATGGGAGGGGCCAGGATTCGTAGTGCACTGGTCCCCCTCACATGCCAGGACACCAACCGGGCAACCTAGGGGGCACTTGTAACAACTTAAAAACAATTTTAAATACCTCCCAAGTCCATAGCTCCCTTACCTTGGGTGCTGAGTCGTCCCCCCCAAATCCCCCCCCCCCCCAAACCCACTGCCCACAACTCTATACCATTACCATAGCACTTATGGCTGAAGGGAGGCACCTAGATGTGGGTACAGTGGGTTTTGGGGGCGGTTTGGAGCACAAGTGTAACAGGTGGGGGGGGGGGGGGATGGGCCTGGGTCCACCTGCCTGAAGTGCACTGCACCCACTAACAACTGCTTCAGGGACCTGCATACTGCTGTGATGGAGCTGGTTATGACATTTGAGGCTGGCATACAGGCTGGAAAAAAAGTTTTTAAAGTTCTTTTTTTTGGTGGAAGGGGGTTAGTGACCACTGGGGGAGTCAGGGGAGGGCATCCCTGATTCCCTCCGGTGGAGATCTGGGCAGTTGGGGCACTTTTTGTGGACTTGTTTGTGAAAAAAAAAGGGTCCAAAAAAAGTGACCCAAATTCTCGCTTCTGGCGCCCTTCTTTTTTCCATTATCGGCCGAGCATGCCCATCTCTCCTTGGCCGATAAACACGCCCCAATCCTGCTATCACCACGCCCCCGTCAACTTTGTCCGTTCCCGCGACAGACTGCAGTTGGAGGCACCCAAAATTGGCTTTCGATTATATCGATTTGGGCACCCGTGAGAGAAAGGCACCCACCCATCTCCCAATTTGGGTCGAAATATGGGCGTCTTTCTCTTTCGAAAATAAGCTGGAAAGTCAACTTGGATTTAGTGAAGGGAAATCTTGCCTCACCAATCTACTACATTTCTTTGAAGGGGTGAACGAACGTGTGGATAAAGGTGAGCCGGTCGATATTGTGTATCTGGATTTTCAGAAGGCGTTTGACAAAGTACCTCATGAAAGACTCCAGAGGAAATTGAGAGTCATGGGATAGGAGGTAGTGTTCTATTATGGATTAAAAACTGGTTAAGAAATAGAAAACAGAGAGTAGGGTTAAATGGTCAGTATTCTCAATGGAGAAGGGTAGTTAGTGGAGTTCCCCAGGGGTCTGTGCTGGGACCGCTGCTTTTTAACATATTTATAAATGACCTAGAGATAGGAGTAACTAGTGAGGTAATTAAATTTGCTGATGACACAAAGTTATTCAAAGTCGTTAAATCGCGGGAGGATTGTGAAAAATTACAAGAGGACCTTACGAGACTGGGAGACTGGGCATTTAAATGGCAGATGACATTTAATGTGAGCAAGTGCAAAGTGATGCATGTGGGAAAGAAGAACCTGAATTATAGCTATGTCATGCAAGGTTCCATGTTAGGAGTCACAGACCAAGAAAGGGATCTAGGTTTCGTCATTGATGATACGTTGAAACCTTCTGCTCAGTGTGCTGCTGCGGCTAAGAAGGCAATAAGAATGTTAGGTATTATTAGAATGTAAGCTCTTTGAGCAGGGACTGTCTTTCTTCTATGTTTGTGCAGCGCTGCGTACGCCTTGTAGCGCTATAGAAATGCTAAATAGTAGTAGTAGTAGTAGAAACGAATGGAAAACAAAAATGAGGATGTTATAATGCCTTTGTATCCCGGCATAATGCGACCGCACCTTGAATATTGTGTTCAATTCTGATCGCCGTATCTCAAAAAAGATATAGTGTAATTAGAAAAGGTGCAGAAAAGGGCGACAAAAATGATAAAGGGGATGGGACGACTTCCCTATGAGGAAAGGCTAAATCGGCTAGGGCTCTTCAGCTCGGAGAGAAGTTGGCTGATGGGAGATATGATAGAGATCTATAAAATAATGAGTGGAGTGGAACGGGTAGATGTGAAGCGTCTGTTTACACTTTCCAAAAATACTAGAACTAGGGGGCATGCAATGAAGCTACAAAGTAGTAAATTTAAAACAAATCAGAGAAAATGTTTCTTCACTCAACGTGTAATTAACGCAACGTGTAATTAAACTCTGGAATTCGTTGTCAGAGAATATGGTAAAAGCGATTAGCTTAGCAGAGTTTTAAAAAGGTTTGGACGTCTTCCTAAAGGAAAAGTCCATAGACCATTATTAATTGGACTTAGGGAAAATCCACTATTTCTGGGATAAGCAGTATAGAATGTTTTGTACTTTTTTGGGATCTTGCCAGGTATTTTTGACCTGGATTGGCCACTGTTGGAACAGGATGCTGGGCTTCATAGACTTTTGATCTTTCCCAGTATGGCAATACTTATGTACTTATGAACTTGGAATCCCTCTGGAGGAGGCAGCTGTAACAGTGTATCCTTCTGAAGAATCTACCTGTGACATTCTGCATGAATAAAGGAAATATGCTATTGTGGTTTTCAATTGAAAGTTACGCCATGGAAAAGAAAGTCATTTTTATATATATATAAAAAGGATATAGAACAGTTGCCAAAAGACAGAGACTGGGAGGGTTACTATGTGTTTATCTGAGGATTGAGTGGTACAGTGAAAGTAAAGTTCATGGCCGTCTGTGAGTGACTGTTGTTATACCTGGGATTGGTCACATATCTTAATCATCTTCATCACTGGAAGATTGAACATCAGTATCTTGTTAGGAGGATTCTCCACCAACGACTTCAGTAAATGATAATCATCTTGATATGGACAACCTGGACATTGTAAAGATATTTTCTAGGCAAGTATTGTTAGGTGTATTTTCTTATTATGGTTTTCTAATGAATCATGCATGTCAAGCATTTATGTTCGTCACTGGAGTGAAACTCTGTTGTTAAAAAAATTTCTTTGTACAGGCAGTTAATAAATCTCAATGAATAAATATATTGTAAGGCTTTTTGTATGCCTACAATTCAAGGCTGCAAAGCCACTGTCTTTAACACCCTTGATAATTCTTACATTTTAGTGAATCTCTGGAGATTAGCTTGAAGATAAGTGTGAAATTCATTGCATTCTAAATCCATTTCTATCTTTTGTATATAAAGTTTGTGTCTCAGAGTTTTGGATTAATTCATAATATAGGATAGTGAAATCTGCATCTGCAACATAAATCAGTTCAGTTCAGCATCGTGGTATGTAGCCTATGTTGATGCACAATTAAATAGGGTGTTTAAACTTTCAGGACCATAGTATTTGACCAAAATATACTAAATATCGACTCCTGTGCTAAGAGTGTCTGTATAAAGTTAATTGTAAGGAATTTTCTGTCCAGTTATTATAAATTATCATTTATATAGAAATTTACATTTCATTTATTTTTTTTAATTGCATCAAAACTAGAACCACCCAAAACCAACACTCCAGTTCCTAAGGCAGACAACCTTGTGGCTTGTGACAGTACTCACAATGTGAAAACAGATAAAGAAGCTAAAAGGGACAACATTGTAATTGAAATCTCAGCCACAGGTATGTATTCCATTGTAATACTGCTGCTAATAGTAATTTGCATCTCAGCATACTTCAGATTTGAAAAAGTTAATTAGAGTGCAGCTATTATTGGAATGAGTGACCTAGCAGCACATTTCCAAAGGTGAAGGAGGAAAGAACAATGATGTTATTACTCAGTCACAGAAAAACAGAGTACAAGGAGGCAGCTGTTTAAAAAAGA
Organism: Microcaecilia unicolor; assembly: GCF_901765095.1. Taxonomy (NCBI): domain Eukaryota; kingdom Metazoa; phylum Chordata; class Amphibia; order Gymnophiona; family Siphonopidae; genus Microcaecilia; species Microcaecilia unicolor. Next base: position 228,532,512 of record NC_044032.1, on the reverse strand, counting down.
AAAGAAATACCAAAACTTAAACGATTCAGATTACCGAATACTTCAAGAGCATAAGGAATTAAAATAATAGGAAAAACTAAAGTAAAAGTATTGCTTTGATTAAATCCCACACTGTCTTATGCTTCATGTACAGTGGCCTGTCTGACTGTTGCTCACTGCCAAGATGTTTCATGATGGGACTTAGTGCACATAAATCATGAGAACAAAGATGTGGAATAAAACATAGCATTTTAGGATAATTGTCTCTCTCATAATTACACTCCTTGATTGTAAAGTCTTTTAGATGAATAGTTAATGCTGAAATTCAAAATGAACATACTCTCCTCCATCCTTTCCTCCTTTTGTTTTGAAGAAATTTTATTGAATTTTAAATAATAAAGTTACAAACAGTAGAATGAAATCACTAACTAAGAAAGTATAATGGGCAAATTTCCATCAGTTATCAAGAAACAAAGTATTACATTAGTCAATAATAATGTTTAAAGAAAGATAGCATGGGGGAAAAAAGAATAAGGAAAAAGGAATAAGCATGAAAGAAGAGGGAGTAGGGTAAGAAAGGGGGGGAGAGAAAGCTACCAAGTAGTTATCTTCAAATAATATTCGTGTTATAAACAAAGTTTACAGATATACTATAACAAGGTTTTATACCTTTAACAATGTATATCAAATTGTACAGTAGTAAATATTATTCACAGGGAACTCAGAATGACATGATTGTTTTGTTGTAGATGATGTTTAAGTGGGAGCCATACCTTATTCGTTTGCAAAGATGTTCAAAGTTTGATTGCAATAGATATTTAAAATTTCTGTATGTGTAGGACTGTCACCAGAAATGAGAATTGAGAGTAGAATTGTCTTTCTAATTGGCTAACACCATTTTGAGAGCAATTACAATAAACACATCATATAATTTATAGGAATATATATCTAAAGAACTTTGAAAATCTAATGAACCAAATATAATTTTGCTGATGGACAGATCTTCAGAAAGGTGGAGAATGTCAGAGATTATTTGCCAAATTTGGTTCCAAAATTTCAAAGTATTCACACATTCATAAAGTATGTGATTAAGAGTACCTATGTTTGATTTACAAGACCAACAAAGATTACTGTCTTTAAGACCTGCCAGCTTCATTTTGTGTCGGGTCCATATAGATCTATGATGAAGAAAAAAAAGAGATTGCATATAGATCGCTGACAATATTGGTCTACTTATTTTTGTCCAAAACAAAGACCATTGAAGATCATTAAGTTGACATTGGCACTCCGATTCCCATATTGATCGTAGACTAGTTTTTCCACTGAAGTTATGAGAGATTAGGAAGTTATAGATTTTGGAGGCAACATGTCCTTTTGAATGAATTGAAGAAAAAAATTCAACAATTGAGGGGATATCTTTTTTGAGCGTTGACAAGTAGATGCGAGAGGAATCTAGACAGTGTTTCAGTTGAATCCAACAGAAGAATTGAATAGAGTGTAAATCAAATTGTTCTTGAAGGGATAAGAATGATTTCACGACATTAAGTGAACATCTTCTAAAGTCCATGTATTTTTTGATATCATTCTTTCCATTGGAGAGGTCTGTTGTTTATACAAATATTGGGGTTTAGCTATAATGACGCTTGACGATGTGCCAGTTGAAACATCCATTAGTTTATCTAATTAAAGTAAACATGAGAATGCAGAAGAGATCAAAATGTCAGTTTTTAGCTTGCTTGGCAGAGACTGAGGGAGATGAGAACTGAAAAGTGAAAGGAAACTATAACATTTTTTTTCAATTTGTAACCAAATTGGGGAATATACTAAACTGGGTATTAACCACTTAGATGCTTGTTGTAATATAAAAGCTTTGTGATAGGTAAGGAAATCTGGAAAGGATATCCCTGAGTCTTCTTTGGAAGCTTTAAGTGTAGAAGGGGCTATTTTGAGAGTTTTTCCAGACCACAGAAAACCACTTATAAGTTTGTCTATTTGTTTATAAAAGTTAGTTGCAAAAAGAATTGGAAGCATACTTAAAATGTAAGTAATTTTAGGTGAGACTATCATTTTTATAGTATCTAACCTGCCCCACCATGATAACTGTAACGGAGACCAAGTTTTAAGCAGGGATTGCACTATATTTAGAATGTTTTTGCTATTAATTTCTACAGTGGTTTCAAAAGAGGAGACTAAATCAACTCCTAAATATCTTAAACCTTTAGAAGACCAGAAAAGGTCAAACTGAGCTGTCACGTCTGGAGTTGCATATATGTTTAATGGTAATACCTCTGTTTTCTGAATATTTATTTTATAACCCGAAAAATAGGCATAAATGTTTACTAGTTTAAAGAAATGATGTAAGGAGTGTTCTGGGTTAGATAGAAAAAGCATAATATCATCAGCATATGCTGTAACTTTAGATTCAATATCTGCTATTTTTACTCCAGTGATACACAAAGAGGAGTGAATAGCTATTAATAAAGGTTCTAATGCTACATTAAAATGTAATTGGGATCATGGACATCCTTGGCGAGTGCCCCTATGTAAACTGACCGACTCGGAGAGAAAATTATTTGCTAAAATACGAGTTGAAGGGTTATTATATAAGACTTTGATTTTATTGATAAATTCTGTAGGAGTTCCGAACCAGTGTAAGATGTGAAAGAGAAACCACCATTCAACTCTGTCAAATGCTTTTTCTGAATCTATTGACGTTGCTATAATTGGGTCACACGTTTTAGCACGAAAGGAAATGCAGTGAAATAGGTGAGCATTATCAGAGATAAGTCTTTTAGGCATGAAACCAACTTGATTGGGATGGATAATTGTTGAGATAACTTGAGAAAGTCTGCTAGCTAATATTTTTGCGTAGATTTTGTAGTCCAAATTAAGCAAAGATATCAGTCTAAAATTAGCTACTAAGGTAGGGTCTTTATTTGGTTTAGAGATGAGCGTTATAATAGCTTCATTAAAACAGTTAGGAGTAGTTTTGTTTATTTCCAAATTGTCAAAAAACCCTTTTAACGGATTGATTAATTCTCCTTTGAATATTTTGAAGAATTCACATGTAAGCCCATCAGGGCCAGGAGCTTTACCTATATTAAGTGATTTAATGGCATCTAATATTTCTTGTATTTTTATAGGAGCCTTTAAAGTGTTTTGTTCGTTTGTTGTAAAGGAGGGTTTGTTTAAAGATTTTAAGAAGATATTCAAACCTTCTGTATTAACTTGTGATTCAGAGGAGTATAGGGAGGAATAAAAGGAATGAAACTCTTGGAGTATACTTTTTGTGTTGGTAATTGGTATTTTTTTTTGTGCAGAATATAATAATGGAATTTGAGTCTTTGTTTTTTTCCTCTTTAATTGGCTAGCAGATGACTGCTTTTATTCATGTCTGCATATTGTATTTTTTAATGAACAAATAATTCATGACCAGCTTTGAGCGCCCAAATTTTATTATGTTCATATCTGTTTTTAAGAATATATTGGAGTATATTAGGATTTTGATCCATGACACAACGTTTCTCCAGTTCTTTCAATCTAACTTCCAGTTTATTCAAATTTTCATTATTTATTCAAATTTTCATTATTTATTCAAATGAGCAGTTAATGAAATAAATTCACCTCTTATGGAAGCTTTAAAAGCCTCCCAGTTTGTGGTAGGATTAGTGTCGTGAGGGCTATTATGAAGAAAATATTCTTTAATGAAGTTGTTGATTTTGTTTATATTTTCTTCAGAGGGTAGGATAATGGGGTTAAGTCTTCATAGTGGATGTTTAGCTGAGTGTTTAGATTTATGTTGTAATTGGATTTAGATAGGGGCGTGGTCTGAGATAGAGATTACTTCTATGTTGGTGCTTATTATGGAATCTAAAAGTTAATTAGATAGTAAGAAGTAATCTATTCTAGTGGAAATTTGATGTCAAGATGAGAAACAAGTGAAGTCTCTGGTGTCTGGGTTTTGCAATCTCCAAGGATCTAATAAGTGATACTGATTTATATAGGCGTGTAACATGAAGTGTGCTTTAGTGGGGTGGTAGATAGATCTAGATTGTCTATCTAGCCATGGATCTAAAGGCAAATTAAAATCACCTGCCATTATGATCCGGTCATGACCACATTCAGAGATGTGTTGAAAAAGATCAGTAAAAAACTCCAGTACATCTTTATTTGGAGCATAGATGTTTACCAGGATAATATTTATACCTTGAAAGAAAAGTTTTAAAATAATCCATCTACCCCTCAGTATTGATTCCTTTATCAATAAGCTGAAACATTAAATCTTTATGAAAAAGGATTGAGACACCATTATGTTTGCCCAATTCAGGTGAATCAAAAGAGTGACTAATCCAATTTACAGAATTTACATATCCTATATAATAAAACGCACCTCCAACGTTCCGGAACTACGTGTCATCAGTTGAGGAGATGGAGCTTTACAGAGCGCACAAATGCTTCAAGGCTTGAAGGCTTCACTTTCTTGGCTTCAGAACGTTGGAGGTGCATTTTATTATATAGGATGTGCTTGGTGCTTTTCTGTAGCACATTGGGGGAAATTTAATATATGCTGATTAAAGTGGAGAAGTGGCTGGAGAGGGGGCAGGGGAGAGAGAAGAATCACTGGGTAGCTGGAGGTGGACAGGGGACACAGGAGAATCGCTGGGTGGCTGGAGGGGGGGCGGGAAAAAGGAGATTCGCTGGGTGGATGAAGGGGGGGCAGGGAACGGAGGAGACTCGCTGGGTGGCTGGAGGGGGAGCAGGGGACAGAGGAGACTCGCTGGAGGGGGGCAGGGGACAGAGGAGACTCGCTGGGTGGCTAGAGGAAGGGCAGGGGAGAGAAGAGCATCGGTGGGTGGCTGGAGGGGGGGGCAAGGGAAAAAGTAGAATTGCTGGGTGGCTGGAGGGGGAGCAGGGGAGAGAGGAGAATCGCTGGGTGGCTGGAGGGGGGGACAGAGGAGGCACACTCGCACCCAGCACTCACTCTCTCTCTCTCTCTGTCACACACACATACTCGCACATTCACTCTCTCTCTCACACACACAGTCAATCTCACACATACTCTCCCAAACATACACACTCCAAGGAAAACCTTGCTAGCGCCCATTTCATTTGTATCAGAAACGGGCCTGTTTTACTAGTTGCTGTATATTAGGGAGATGAGTTTCTTGTCAAAATACAATTTTTGCACATTGTTTTTTTGAGTGCAAGAAAAGCTTTTTTCCTCTTAATAGGATGTCTTCTCATATCATGGACATTCCAAGACACAATTTCTAAACCAGTCACGGGAAAGGTAATTATAATGACATCAATAACTGTGAAAACTTCAGTGAAAACATGGAGAGGTTCCAGATAAAGCAATAGAGGTATAAGCCGAGAAGAAAGAAAGGATAACAGGAGAAAAAAAATAGTGCTAGAGAAAAATAACAGCGGAACGGCATAAAGAGCTAAATAAAGCTCAGCCTAGACAATATTAAAAGAAGGGGGAGAGAATGAAGACAGAGACTCTCCAAGCGGAGACTCAATCCCCCGTTTGAGAATTTGTAAGTAAACTTTTACCATCTTATATTATAAGAAGCTACTAGGAAGAAACCAGGTGAACAAGAAGATTAACTAAAGGTTATTCATCATAAGAAACTATAACATGTATAGTTAAAAAAAACAGTTAACATATCATAACATAGTATATGATGAAAAATCAAAATACTCTTCTGCGACATTAGATATTATGTTACATCTCTATATCTAGGTTCGCATAGATTAGCAATAACAGTAAACATGAGGCAAATTGCCTATCAGGGGTCATGTGCAGAACTCCTGTGTTGACTCCTAATGTTACGTTTTTAGATAAAGTCAGAGTATTTAAAGAACAAGTTATCCATCCATACCAGTGCTTTGATGTTGATCGATGAATCGTTGAAGAGCTTCTGGTTCTTGGAAGAATCGTGTCTGGTTATTGTAGGTAACAATCATTTTTGCTGGGTAGTGCAGGCCATATTTTGCCCCAAGGTCTTTTAACTTGGGTCGCAAAGTGAGAAATTGTTTCCGTTTAAAAGCGGAGGTTTTTGCAAGATCAGCTACAATAAGGATTTTTCGCCCATTTAGTTGGAGAGGAGTGTGACGAGTTGCGGTAAGAATTTGAAGAGTTTGGGTGAATCGCAGAAATTTAGCCACAATCGGGCGCGGAGATTTCATTTCAGGCCTGAGTTTTCCAGGTGTGCGGTGAGCACCCTCGATTTCCAGAGGCTTCTCAAGTTGAATCTTTAAAGAGAGCGGTATCCAATTTGTGAGAAATTGAATAGTGTCAGAGCCTTCATCTCCTTCTTGTATACCTAGTATACGAATATTATTTTGTCGAATTCTGTTTGAAAAATCTTCCAGGGAAGCCTCTATTTTGGCGAAACGAGATTCAGACAATTGCGATATTCTGTGAGGAGAGTTTATGAAAATTAGAATCTGTTGTATCTAATCTCGATTTAAATTCCTGCATAGATATGCAGTAAGAGTATTCATTTCAGTACTTAGCTCACAGGTTTTTTTCGAAGTGTTGCATAGTGAGATCTTTTAGTTCCTCCATAACCACGTCATTAGCTTGCAGTGTAGATTTAGTGGGCGCCATCTTTATTGGGCTTAGGAGATCGCTCTTTAGCCTTTTTGATCCTGGCAGAGGAGTCGAAGCTGGGTCCTGAGGTGCCAGTTTAGACAAGGGCATGATAGCAGTCCAAGATGATTATTAATATTTTTTAAGATGGTAAAAGAAGACACAGAATATACAATTTTCTTTCACAAACGGGAGAGAGCACGTCACCTGTGCTGCCATCTTGTCAGGCGTCCTCTAGCGCCTCCCCCCCATCCTTTCCTTCTTGACCTAAGGGGACTGGCTATGCTCGCTGGATCTCAACAAATGTGTCTTGGTTGTAGCAGTTCACTTGTCCAAGGAGAGAATATCTAGTTTTTCCATACTTAAATGATAGGCTGCTGACAGCTTAATCAAGGGATCTAGATGTCACCCTCAAGGGCGGGCTTATCAAACCTTGGTTTTGTCATAAACTTTGAAAGTTAATCCTTCACCCTCTAAAAAAGATCTCATTCATAGGTACTCGTCTAGAAATGAATGACTGAAAGCTTTCCTTCTGCAAGATAGAATCCAAAAGCGAATGCATTATGTTCAAAAGGTTCAATGTTCCACATGCATCACAGCCAGAACCTACTTGCAGATGTTTGACCATATGTGTTATGACTGGAGATGTGTGAGCCCTTGTGCCCCGACTGAGCACTGCGAAGATGGAGAGATGCTGTACTCGGTCAGGCAGCCAGACAACCCCTAGCTTCACCTGGGAAGCGACCACCGTTCACCGAGAGTTGAGCCCTCAGCTGCAGGTGGCCACCAGGACTTCTGGAACCGACGGGGTTGCACAGCCGCTGACCAGGATGGCAGGAATACAGACACAGTCCAGCACCAGAACTCCGAATAGGCAAGAATAGTCAAAAATCAGTCCAGGGTCAAGGCAGGCAGCAAACAAGCGAAATCCAAGAATTAGCCAAGGTCCGGTACACAGGAAATCAGGAACAGGAGATAGCCGGCGAACAGCAACTCCTCAGAACAATTGAGGCCGAAGCAAAGAAGGCCTGGAGGCAGTGCTTTAAATAGTGAAGCAATCAGAGCAAACCAAACTCAGGTGCATCCAACATGGCAGCCCCCATAGGAGATCCTCCCACGACCAGATATGGAATTCCTTCCTGTTCTCGTTTAGACAAGATGGCTGCCCCCTCCTGAGCTAGCCAAGATGGCTGCTGCTCTTGCTCCAAGCCGGATGACGGCTGCCGGGTTAGGATACAAACCGACCCATCCTGGAGAAGTGTAGCAGAGCGTAACAATATGGCCTGCACCACGCCATACCTTTTGCTTGCATCAAAATGAGAAAGCCACAATAAGATCTCAAATTCCAATTAAATAAATGTACATAATCTATATCTACCAGAGTTATATTGAAACATAGAAAATGGCAGCAGATCAAGTCTACATGGCCTATCCAGGCTGTCTGTGCACACCAGCTATTAAGCCTGTTGCTTGAATATATAAGTAGCCTGATGGTTAGTGCAGAGGCCTGAGAACCAGGGGAACCGGGTTTGATTCCCACTGTAGTTCCTTATGACTGTGGTCAAATCATGCAATCCTTCATTGCCCCAGGTACAAAATAGGTACTGTATATAATATGTAAACCACTTTGATTGTAACCACAGAAAGGCAGTATATCAGATCCCTTTCCATAAAAGGCAGTTAATCAAGTAAACTAAACTCAGCAATCCCTTTCCAATTCCTCTGTATTTATCCCTTCATTTCTTTTATTCAGATACCATCCACATCTCTACCACTACCTCCACTGGGAGTCTGTTCCATATACTGTATATACATCATTTTTTCTGTAAAGAAATATTCCATTAGATTACTCCTGGGTATAATTTTCTCTTTCTTTCTTTCTTTCTTTCTTTTTCTGAATTTTACCTTATTTTCAGCTTTCTGTACAAGGTTTTGTTCATGGTTATAAATTTGAAATTAATTAAATATAAAATAAGATTATTCCTGGGTCTGTCCTCATTTACCCTTATCCTATGATCCCGTTATTCTAGAGCTTCCTCCCAATCAAAAAAGGCCCAACATGCATATATACTATGGAGGTATTTAAATGTTTATTTCATATGTCCCCTCTCTTGCCTTTCTTTCAAAGTGTACATATGTTACATCTTTAAGTTTATCCACCTATGTTTTATGGTCACCCCCTAAACTGTACCATTCCCTCAGATTTTTGCAGCCCAAAAGCTTAACTTTGAGCTTGGATTAAGGAACTGTATTGTCCTCTGTTTTAGCAGCATTTCCATTAAGTTATTCACCATAGAGCTGTGGTTCCCAGCTTCCATCGTACTTACATACTGTAAGAACGTAAGAACAGCCATACTGGGTCAGACCAGTGGTCAATCGCCTAGTATCCTGTTTCCAATAGTGGCCAATTTAGGACACAAGTACCTGGCAGAAACCCAAACAGTAGCAACAATCCATGCTATCAATCCCAGGGCAAGCAGTGGCTTCCCCATGTCTATCTCAATAGTAGACTATTGACTTTTCCTCCAGGAATTTGTCCAAACCCTTTTTTAAACCCAGATACGCTAACCGCTGTTATCATATCCTCCAGCAATGAGTTCCAGAGCTTAACTATTCATTGAGTGAAAAATATTCACTCGTTTGTTTTAAAATTCACCAGTGGCAGGTCGTGTCAGACGAATCTGACTGTCTTCTTCGACTGGGTGACCAAACAGTTGGATGTGGGAGGGGTGCTTGATGTGGTATACTTGGATTTCAGCAAAGCCTTTGACACAGTTCCGCACAGGCGACTGATAAATTGAGTGCCCTCAGTATGGGACCTAGAGTAACGGATTGGGTTAAAAATTAGTTGGCTGGTAGGAAGCAGAGGGTAGTGGTAAATGGAGCTTGCTCTGAAGAAAAGGATGTCGTCAGTGGAGTACCGCAGGGATCTGTCCTAGGGCCGGTTCTTTTTAACATCTTTGTGAGCGATATTGCGGAGGGGCTGTCTGGTAAGGTTTGTCTCTTTGTGGATGATACTAAAGTCTGCAACAGGGTGGACACCCTGGAGGGTGTGAATGACATGAAGAAGGACCTAGCGAAGCTAGAGGAATGGACCAATATTTGGCAACTAAGGTTTAATCCCCAAAAATGCAGGGTCATGCACTTGGGTCGCAAAAATCCGAGAGAACGGTACAGTATATGGGGGTGAAGGAAGAGCGGGACTTGGGGGTGATTGTGTCTGATGACATAAAAGCTTTCAAACAGGTAGAAAAAGCGACGGCCAAAGCCAGAAAGGTAGAAAGATGCTTGGGTGCATAAAGAGAGGCATGACCAGCAGGAAAAAGGAGGTGATAGTGCCCTTGTATAAGTCTCTGGTGAGACCCCATTTGGAGTACTGCGTGCAGTTCTGAAGACCGCACCTACAGAAAGATATAAACAGGATGGAGTCGGTCCAGAGGGCGGCTACGAAATTAGTAAACAGACAGGCTTATAAACCTCAACATGTATATGCTGGAAGAGAGGAGGGAGAGAGGAGACATGATAGAAACGTTTAAATATCTCAAGGGCGAGAGGGATCCAAGATGGCGTCAGAGTAGGACGCAGAAGAGGAAAGCTGCTCTTGAAATAATTTAAAAATACTAAATTTTCTTCGCTGAGCATGCCGAAGAGAAAGGGCAAACCCAGAGGACCTCCTCTCCCTGGGACGGAGCCTACCTCTTCGAGGCAACTTCCTATTTCTGCGTTTATGGTATCCACACCGGCGGGCGCGTCTGTGACTGAGGCGGGGAAGAGCCCCGGTCTAGAGAGCGAGTTTTCGCTCAGCCCATTAGGTCCCGCAACTCCTCCACCACCACACCTAGACGGAGCCGGGGTTCCGAGCGAGGAGAGCAACTCGAAGGAGCGGCAGACCCCATCGCAGGAAGTGGTGTCAGCAATCAGTCCAGAGGTGGGGATTTCTTTGCCAGGTATGGCGGGAGTAGAAACTGCAACGGAGGGGACTCGAACAGCTGACCTCGAGGAGGAATCATTGCTGCACGCCATCGTTTTACAACCCCTGGTGAAGCCCCAAGTAATATCCTTGGACTCTATTTGGTCAGCCCTTGAGGTCTTGCACAAGGTTTGTACCTCATTTATTACTGTCTCATTGAATAATGTTAATCAACTAAGGGAGATAAAGGAATCTGTTGAGACTATTTTGATTAAACAAAGAGCTTTGGAAGGGGATCTGGTTAAAGTGAAAGAACAACGGGCCCAGATGGCAGGAGACCGTTTAATAATTCACAGGAAAATTGAAAATTTGGAGAACTCGAGAAATTTGAATCTTCGTATACTCAATTTTCCACAAACAAAATATCTTTCTGCTAGAGAAATGTTTAAAAAATTTCTTAAAGAGATATTCAAATACCAAGATCAATCTCTTCCTCCAATACTAAAAATATACTATATTGGTGATAGAATTTACAACAAAATTCCTCACAAGGAGCTTCTGTTCAACAAGAAGTTCCATCAGAGACACTGGACTTAACAGAATTTCTTGAACAGTCAATAGAGGAAATTAAAACTAGAGCAACAGTAATTATTACCTTTGTATTCTTACAAGATAAAGAATCATTGCTCCGTTTATATTTCAAAAATTTGCAACCAGAATTTCTGGGTGGTAAAGTCCTGATTTTTCCAGACATCTCTCGATGGACACAACAAAGAAGGAAGAAATTCTTGGAATTAAAACAGAGAGTCCTGGGGGTCACTGCGTCTTTCCAACTGAGATTCCCTAGCAAATGTTTGATTTTCTTCAAAGAACATAAGTATATTTTCTTTGAGCCAGAACAGTTGAAGAATTTCCTAGATGCAAGACAGCAAGAAAGCATGACAAATAGATAGCTGGACTGTTTAAGAAAGGATAACCGCCTACTCAATTTGATTTGATAAGTAATTCTTGTTTAATTCCAACTTCCTTTGGTAAAGCGTTGGATTCTTTCATATATTTGTGGACTATAAAAGCACCTACATAGTTTAAACATTTTCTTTTCTAAGAAATTACATTGATATTGTTAATGGTTCCACTTTGTGGACTTAAGTTGGTGTATCCTTCAAAGATTTATTTGTCTTTGTAAATATGAAAATCAATAAAGAAATTAAACATAAATATCTCAAGGTCATTTATGTACTGGAAGAGAGCCTTTTTCAAATGAAGGAGAGCTCTGGAATGAGGGGGCAAATGACAAAGTTAAGAGGGAATAGGCTTAGGAGTAACCTGAGAAAGTATTATTTCACAGAAAGGGTGGTGGAGGCGGAGAATGGCCTCCCGGTGGAAGTGGTGGAGTCAAGAACTGTTCCAGAATTTTAAAAGGCATGGGATAAGCATGTGGGATCGCTTAGGAACAGGTAGAATTGGGGGTTACAGAGGATGGGCAGACTGGATGGGTCATTTGGCCTTTATCTGCCATCATATTTCTATGTAAAAGTATTTCCATATAACTTCATTTTATGGAGAAGAGCCAAATCTGCTTGTCTTCAGTCATCTGGAACCTCTTACATCTCTAAAGAATGAGTTTCTCCTGAATTGGATGACTATATATTTTTGTAAATAAAGATGGAAGCATTTGAAAAGACCAGATAGCAGAGTTGTCAGAACTTCTCTAAATTCCCTTAATATTCTCAAATGTACCCTGTCCAGCCCCATTGCTTTGTCTTCTCTAAGTTTAGATTATTTGAGGTCTACCTCACTTCTGTTACTATATGTGTTTGTTTTCTAAGGTCCTATTCCCAGGCCTTCATTTGTTGATCAATTACTTTTGAGGTCCTATTCCCATCCAGCTAATGACTCTCCCATCCCATCTTGACAAAGTTAGTTGAGTAAACTATCTCAGCCTGTTGCCTAATACTAAACCACACCATCCAATTATGACTGGATGCCTTAAATAGGAATTTTCCTTATCGTCTTACCAGACGCTTGGGTTTGTGCCGTCCTACCAACAAGTGGAGACTGAGAACTACTGAGTTGTCTCAGCAGGTGGTAGACTTCCTGTGCAAACTCTGATGATCTCGTAGGTCTGTATTTCCATTTCCTTAGTCAGTCATATTTTTTAAAAAATGGCAGCGGGGGAGGGGAAGGTTCAGGGTTTCAGGCTTTTCCAGAAAAACAAAAAAAAACTGTATTTTTCTGGCTGTTTATTAATTTATTTGTTTATTTATTAGGGGTGTGACTCCTCCCCTCTCTGACCAACCCATTTCATAAGGGGTTAGGTTACACAGAGCTAAAATTTACCCTCCACTTCTTTTGTTTTACTAATGTCTCCTATTGTAGCTGTTAAGCGGCCCAGGTTGGAAAGAGTAGAAGATCAGGATGATACACTTTCTGTAGTCTCTGGAGCAGAGGAGGAGCTAAATTTAAATTCAGCAGAGTAGCAGTTTGGACTAGAAGAAGACCTTCTCTCTGTGGGGGATAATTTCCAACAGAAGAGGATCCTTCTGTGGTCCATATTTTAGATAGAGGACTGGCTACTTTAATTTCCCAGGTTTTGTCCATGCTTAAGATTTTGGTGAATAAGCCTAGTTCTAATTCCGGTTTCCGGGACCCCCTTTTGGTTGGTATCAGAAAGCCTTCCAGGTGTTCCCCATCATTCAGGTGATAAACACGATGTAATACCCGCAAGCAAGCCTTCTCCGGAGTAGCCCCCACACTCTGGAATGCACTGCCTGAAAGGCTCCGCTTAACACAAGACTATCTCTACTTCAGGAAGCAGGTGAAAACTTGGCTCTTGAAGCAGGTGAAACTTGGCTCTTCAACCAGGCCTTTAATGGAAGAGGTAACTAACTTGTTAGTCTCACTGATATACACACAAGGAGTGACTCGGGCTGCATATACTGCAGCAGGACATGTTTATCCACTCCTACCCTAGCTGGTCTGGTGAATAAAAAACATATTTGGTCATACCCATCTTGACTATACATTGACACGGATATGCAAGAAAAAAAGAACCTCCTATCTCTAGTGTCCTTTTTTTCATTGCCAAAAAAAGCTTCCTTTTTTGCTGGGTTTGTTTTGTGACGTCTGGATAAATCCACATCTTTTCTCCTCCAAAGAGGGTATTATTAGTGTCTCATAATGGCATTTAAGTCCTGCTCAAATACCAAAGACACTATCCACCTTATTTTCGAAAGTGATGGGCGCCCAGATTTTGACCCAAATTGGGAGATGGGCGCCTTTCTCCTGTGGGCGCCCAAATCGGTATAATCAAAAGCCGATTTTCGGCGTCTTCAACTGCAATCTGTCGCGGAAACGGGCAAAGTTGACGGGGGCATGTCGGAGGCGTAGTGAAGGCGGGACTGGGGCGTGGTTATCGGCCGAGGAGAGATGGGCGCCCTCGGCTGATAATCGAAAAAAGAAAGGCGTTTTTACCATGAATTTTGGGTCATTTTTGGACCCTTTTTTTTCCATGAACAAGTACCCTAAATGACCACATGACCACCGGAGGGAATCGGGGATGATCACCCCTGACTCCCCCAGTGGTCACTAACCCCCTCCCACCATAAATAACAAACTTTAAGAACTTTTTTTCCAGCCTGTATGCCACCCTCAAATACCATACCCAGCTCCATCACAGCAGTATGCAGGTCCCTGGAGCAGTTGTTAGTGGATGCAGTGGACTTTAGGCAGGTGGACCCAGGCCCATCCCCCCTACCTGTTACACTTGTGCTGGTAAATGGGAGCCCTCCAAACCACCCTCAAACCCACTGTACCCACATGTAGGTGCCCCCCTTCAGCCATTAGGGTAATGGTGTAGCGTTGTGGGCATTGGGTTTTGGGGGGATTTGAGGGGCTCAGCACCCAAAGGAAGGGAGCTATGGATTTGGGAGGTATTTAATTTTTTTTTTACTTTTTACAAGTGCCCCCTAGGGTGCCCGGTTGGTGTCCTGGCATGTGAAGGGGACCAGTGCACTACAAATCCTGGCCCCTCCCACGACCCAATGCCTTGGATTTGTTCGTTTTTGAGCTGGACGCCTTCGGTTTCCATTATCGCTGGAAAACGAAACCGCCTAACTCAAATCCGCACAAATCCGATGCATTTGCCCGGCACAAACCGTATTATTGAAATAAAAGATGGACGCCCATTTTTTTTCGAAAATACGGTCTGTCCTGCCCCTTCACGTACCCGTTCTCAGACATAGATGCCCGTGGAGATGGGCGTTCACGTTTGATTATGCCCTTCAATGAGGGTTGATCTTTCAGCACAATTATCCAAAGTTTGTTCTAATAGAGCTGAGATATTTTCCAAATCCACATTTGTTTGTATTGGATCAGTTTTTTTCCTCTCTCCCTAGTGAATTCGCAATATAATATATTTTGTTTACAGGGGGAATGGCTTCAAGAGGAAATTTTAAATTTTCATTTAAGTATCTTTTGAACAGTTCAAGCGGAGAGTTCCCTGGGAGTTTTGCAAAGTTCAAAAAACGCAGATTTAGCCTTCTATTATAATTTTCAATTTGCTCAATCTTGCGACGGACATCATTAATATCTTTTAATACAACTTTTTTAAATTCTTGAAGAGAGTCTACTTTAAGAATTTTCATAACTTTAGTTGAAGTTTTTTGTTTTACCAGCTCTATCGTTTGTTTCAGTTGCTCAAACTTCTCATTTAAAACATGGACTTCTCCAGAAGTTTTAAGTAGAGTTTTATTCATTTTATTCAACTTTGTCCAGATCAAGTTTAGATTTACCTCCGGAATTTTTCCTGAGAAGGACTTCTCAGGACACGGCGTTGGTTGTAGCAGCTCGTCCCTCTCTCGGCGCCTCTCCAACCACACTTCTGGTGGTGTACTAGGTCGTCCCTGGGGCTGCTGACGCTGCCGGACACGGAGGAAGCAACTGCGATGGAGGGGAAAGGGAAGCATCTTCAACCTGTGGAGATTCCGCTTCTCCGGTTTGCTCCACAGCAGGGCTGCTTTCCCTTAGCAGTTGGGAGGTAGGTGTAAAAAAGCGATCCAAGCTTGGTTGAGTCGGTGTTGAGGTAGTGGAGAGCGAAGGGACCCTTTTCACGACCCCTTTTCTTTTAGTATGTGGCATTTTTTTTTAAAGAAAAAAGCTCGTACTCAAGTAAGCAGGAGCGTTGATCACACCGTCTCTATGTGGTGGCCATCTTGTCCCCCCGGGCACACCCTCTTTGGGGGATGCTTTATATGATTTAATCAGAGCTACTTGAAAAAATATGGCTCTCCTTTTATCTACTTGATATTGTCTCTGGCTCAGAAATTGATCTGCAAATGTTACTTCTAAAACATTTCTCAGTAAATTACATTTTAAAGAAGGTTTGCTTTTGGTGAGGATTTAGAAAAATTAGTTAAAAGTCTATCTGAGTCCAAGGTTCCTAAGCTTCCAGAAGATCATCCCAAACTTTTTTAGACATTTTTCAGCTAGAGGACACTTTTAAGGAGTCCAGGAGATATAGACCTGGAAGAGTGAGTGCTACTCAGCACAGTAAATTTCCTTTCTGAGATTAGTCCTTTTGAAGCAGCCATAGAGGAGGCTGCAATTTCTCTTTAGGAGCACTGGATACTACCAAAAATTCTCAATGAAGGTTTGCGGGCCTACTTTCTGGTGCCATTTTACAATCTCAGATAACCACAGAATTAGGAGTTATTCAGAATGGTTAGGCTGTAGAGTTTGCTCAGCCTCTTCTTGAGTAATTTTTGCAATTGTCCCGTCGTTCTCGCCTAAAAGTGGTGGCAGTCCAAAAGACCTTATTCATGTTGCTTCAGTTAGAAACACTCTGGAAGATAGAACAGGACATTATTCAATTTATTTTGTAGCTCCAAAGAAAGAAGGTACTTTCTGCTCGATTCTTGATCTCAAAGCAGTCAACAAATTTCTCAAAGTTTGAAATTAGTGATTGTGACAGAACAGCACGGAGAGATTCTTACTTTAGATTTAATGGAAGATTACCAACACATCCCCATAAGGAATTCTCATCAATGTTACCCAAGATTTGCAGTCTTAGGACAGCATTTCCAGTTTTGTTTTCTACCTTTTGGACTAGCCAAGGCACCGCATATGTTTACAAAAGTGATGGTGGTGAGGGCAACCACCTTATGCATAGAGAGAATTTTGGTCCATCTTTATTTAGATGACTAGTTAATAAGAGGTATGTCATTCCAAGAAAGCAAAATAGAGGGGAATAATCGAACGGCGCTGGCGAAATACATGGCCAGCGATGTATTTTGGCGGCGCTGCAAACAGCTGGCCAGACCCGTATTTTCGAAAAAGATGGCCGGCCATCTTTTGTTTCGATAATACGGTTCCAGCCAGCCAAATGCATTGGATTTGGCTGGGATTTGAGATGGCCGGCTTCGTTTTTTAGCGATAATGGAAAGTTATGTCGGCCATCTCAAACCCCAGCCAAATTCAAGGCATTTGGCCGTGGGAGGAGCCAGCATTTTTAGTGCACTGGCCCCCCTGACATGCCAGGACACCAGCCGGGCTCCCTAGGGGTCACTGCGGTGGACTTCAGAGAAGCTCCCATGTGCATAGTTCCCTTTGGGAGCTGAGCCCCCCAACCCCCCCCCCCCCCCAAACCCACTACCCACAAATGTACTGCACCCACTAAAACTGCTCCAGGGACCTGCATACAGCCTCTAGGATATGTTGCTGCTGTATAACTTTGGCACACCAGTTCACACCTGAAGACTAATCTCTCTGAAAAAGTCCTTTCTTGAAATAACCACGTTTACTCACAGTTAACTGCAGATCAGAGGTTGTGCCCCACTGGCAAAGAGTCCCCCGGTACTAAGATTAGCAGTAGGTTAGAGCTGGCACAATGGTGTACAATGCCCTCTTTCAGCACCATTCAAGGTAAGAACTACATTTTCTGACGTGGGTAACACAGGAAAGGGATCTAAAACTGTCTTACAAAAATGGCCACTACCGCATGGACTACAACAGGAAACAAAACAGGGCACACTCTGACCCAGTAAGCAGGGGGAAAAGCAGAGCCTACCAACTACCAATACCTATACCCACCACAATGCATTGCCGATATGACTCTGCAGTGCAAATAACAGAAAAGGTGCCACACTCACCCCAGAGCCACATCACAAGCAGGCAAAGGCTGTCGGAGGACAGAACACATTCTGCTGTCATGGAGGTGGGTACGGCATTTGAGGCTGGCATAGAGGATGGCAAAAAAGTATTTGTAACCTGTTTTTTATGCTGGGAGGGGGTTGGTGACCACTGGGGGAGTACACGGAGGTCATCCCCGATTCCTTCCGGTGGTCACGTGGTCAGTTCGGCCACCTTTTTGAAGCTTGGACCTGAAAAAAAGGGACCAAGTAAAAGCGGCCAAATGCTCTTCATCGCCGGGTTTTATTTTCCATTATGGGCTAAAGCCGGCCATTTCGTAACACCACCCATGCCCGCCCATGTCCCGCCTTTGCGTCGCTGCCAACACGCCCCCTTAAACTTTCGCCGACTCTGCGATGGGAAAGCGGCGATGGTGTCAAAATAGCAGCTTTCAATTATACCGATTTGGCAGCTTATACGAGATCACCGGCCATCTCCCGATTTGTGTCGGAAGATGGCCGGCGATCACTTTCGAAAATGAGCTGGATAGTCACCCAGTAAATGTTGCATTTCTTACAAGAGTTGGGATAGTTGTCAGTTTCTCCAAGAGCAACCTTACCCCATCCCAACATTGGAATATTTGGGGACAGAGTTCAACACTCTCCAAGGCAAAGTGTTTCTTCCTGCAGTGAGAAGGGAAAATCTACAATCTGAAATCAGAAACCTCTAATCCTATAATCAGAAATAAACCTGAAAAGATCATGCAGGAAACTAGAATGAACCTGGTTGAATACCCAAGACACTTAACACAAATATACCTGGAGAACACAAATCAAAATATACAAAGAAAAGATAAAATTGGAAAAGCAGAAATACTACAACCAGAAGGTGATTGAAAGCAGCAACTCTACATGCTCCCTATTTCAGCTAGTTAAATCACTGACCAAACCAACACAAACAAACTCAGAATCTAGCTTAACTGCAGAAATTCTCACACCTTCCTTCCAGGAAAAGCAGAGAAACTACTCCATGCTATCCCTAAGGCATCAGCACCAGAGAATCCAATAACAGAAAAACTAGAAGACAAATACCCTGCAGATTGCCAATGGTCTAACTTTACAAAAAACTTTCTAGACCTCAAACCTACAATAAAAAATTTCTCAAAGGGACAATGCATCCTTGACCCATGCATAGTGGACTATCTTAAATCAGCACCAACAAAGATACTGAACTACCTAACCATACTAATAGACTCCATGTTAACTAAAGGATACTTCCCAGAAGAACTGGAAGGAATTATACTTAATCCAATAATCAAAGGAGAATCACTAGACAAGAACTTACCCAACAACTACCAACCAGTAGCAAACATACCCACCATAGCTAAGATCCTGAAAACCATGGTTGCCACCCAACTACAAGACTACATGGAACACCACCAACTTCTGGATCCAATGCAATCAGGATTCCACTCTAAATACAGCAAAGAAACAGTACTGGCAGGCCTTCTATTGGAACTGCAACTTCTCTTGAATAAAGATCAGCAAATTTTCATTATGCAGCTAGATTTATCAGCTGCCTTTGACCTGGCCAACCATGAAAACCCTCTTAACAATGCTTGAAGAAGTAGGAGTGGGAGACAAAGTCCTAAACTGGTTCTCAGAATTTCTAAAACATAGAGCCATTCAAGTCAAATGGCAACCTTCCCAATCTCAGCCATGACCCATGAAAGATGGAGTCTCACAAGGCTCTCCACTCTCCCTTATTCTCTTCAACTTCTGTCTCAGAGACAGGGAAAATATTAGCCCATATAAAATCCAGTATTACACCTATCCGGATGACATTATCCTTTTATTCCTGGGAACAAACCCACCATCAGTATACTCACTGATGAAAGAAGTCTTCACGGTGCTATACAAGTGGTTTTGCTCCTGAAACTGAAAATCAATCCTGACAAAACCAACATATTGTGGGTGGGAAACAAGACAGCAGGAATCCCAGACTTGCTTCTTGAACTGGCAGAAACATCAATACCACCGAAAAACTAAATCGGACTCCTGTGAGTATGGATAGACTCGCACCTCGATATGCCTTCACAGATAAACAACCTGACATATAAATCTTCTCCGACATATGAAATATTTACTGGACCAATCCCAATTTCACATTATAGTACTGGCTATGGTCCTTACAAGACTGGACTACTGCAACATAGTATATTTAGGCCTGCCAGACAAATCACTCAAAAGACTGCAAATAGTTGAAAATGCAGCAGCTAAATTGATAGGAAGAGGTCGCTGGTCTGATCATGCTACACTATTTCTTATCAAACTACACTGGCTACCTGTCAAATAACAATAATCTTTAAAGATCTCTATGGCCTCACACCACTTTACATTCAAAAACTCATCCAAATACACCAACCCAAAAGAACCCTAAGATCCCTCAAGGAAATCAAACTGATTATACCAACTTCACAAGAATGTTGATGGAAGAAAACCCACAACACAACAATTACAGGCAAAGCTGTGGAACTGTGGAACTCGCTGCCTCGAGAAATAAGATTAATAATGGAATACATGAGTTTTAATCAATCAAAACTTGGCTATTCCAGAAACATTATGGCCCAAACACAGGAAATCCTACCCCTACTAGACACAAGACACAAAAGATAAAGCACAAAACTACCTGATAAACCCTGACAGAGCACACATACAAAATGGAACTCAAACCCATTCCATTACAAATGGTCAAGAATAGTACCTTACCAATTATGGGTCTAAAGACTTTGACGGCAATTCCAGTAGTTGGAACATAGGGACAGAGCTGGGCGGACTTTTAGGGTCTAGGTCCCAGAAACACCAAAGAGAGACCATGATCAAGTATATAATATCACGTTCATTGTTGATTTAAATCTTGATAATGAATGTGGCTGTTGGGCAGACTGGATGGACCATTCAGGTCTTTATCTGCTATCACTTACTATGTTATGTTTATATACTAAGATGTGATTCCCAGTATGTTAGTTTATATAAACAATTAATCCTATTATGCTAGCCTTATATTCTCAGTTAATCCCCACAGATAGTTGAACTATGTTAGCAAGATTTTACTGTACAATGTAATGTAATTCTGTTTACTGTACACTGAACGGTTCCGTTGTTAGAAATTAATTCTGTAGACAAGACGTTGACTGTAAACCACTTAGAACTTGTCGGTGAGGTGGTTTATAAGTGCCAAATTAAATTAAATTCTCACTCTTCAAGTGGTGGGATCGATGACTGTGACCTTAGAGTTAGTGCCGTTGACCAGAATGCACATGAGACCTTTACAGAGGTCTCTTCTCTCTCGATGAGTTCCACCTTGTACTAGCACTAGCACCAGAGGTACGAATGTCGACTGGTGGCTACACAGTAGCAATCTGTCCAAAGAAAAGAGTTTGAAAACTCCAAATTGGATCCTTGTGGTGACAGATGCAAGTCTCACAGGTTGGGAAGAACATTGTCTCAGTAATTGGGTTCAAGGTCAGTGGTCCACAGTAGAAGCTCAGTGGCTAATCATCATCTGCAAGTACAGGCAATCCGCTTAGCTCCTTGGATTTTCATCAGCTACTTCAAAATAAAGAAGTAAACATTTTCATTAACAATGTGAAGAAGAAGCTTGCAAGTGGCAGATTAGGCAGAGGAGAATCTGGAAGACATTTTAGTGACATATGGGGCCAGGACCTGAATATCTAGATGGATTACTTCAACAGCAGTTCTGTGGATCCTGGAAAGTGGAGTCTAGCATAGGAGCCAACTTTTTCACAAGATTGGGGTGCTGAACACATTACAAATTACCCATACTTGGTCAAAGTGAAGGCATTTGCTCAATATTGGGGGGTGCTCATGCACCCACAACACCCACAGAACTGGCTCCTATGGAGTCTAGGGGAGGATGTTTTCTTGGATGTGATACACCATTTGGGTTAATCCAATTGTGGACCTGATGGCAGCAGGCTAGAATATGTAGTTAATATACAATTATACTATACTGAGGAGTGTAGCTTACAAATCACCTGTGCTAAAGTTAATGTATGACTTGTCACAGGAACACAAATTTTGTATAACTATATTGCATATACTATTAATGATTCAATATACAATGTTATACAAAAGAGAAGGATACTTTTACATACTGCTGTTTGCGTCTGTTCTTGCGGCCGACGGAGTCCAATCAGGCCAGCAATACTACGCAGACAAACCCTCTCAACTATCTAATATAATAAAAACGCACCGTGAACGTTCTAATGAGGACAACGTTCTGTGAAGCCATCTGACGTCACTGAAGCTGTAGGGTTCGTGGATTCGTGGTGTGAAGCCTCCCTTCAAGCCAGCCAGCCAGCCGTCTCTGCCCCGCCCTCGCGACAAAACAAACAAATCCGGAAGCGAAACGTCAGGGAAGGAGGCGGCGCTCCCGACGTCTAGCCTTCCCTTCGCTGTGTTCCGCCTTCAAAATAAGGCGGAACACAGCGAAGGGAAAGCTACACGTCGGGAGCGCCGCCTCCTTCCCTGACGCTTCGCTGCCGGAAACGCCACGGAGGTAAATTGAAAAGAAGAAAAAAAAAACCAAAACGATGCATGATGCGAAGGGGGGGGAGGAGAAGAGGGCGGGCCAGGCTGGGACATGGATAGAGAGGAGCATGGATGCGAGGGGGGGGGGGGGGTCATGGAAGGGAGAGAGGGGACTTTGCTGGAAAAGGATGAATGGAGGCGGCAGGGGACAGAGGAGCATGGATGGGCATGGATTGGGAGGGCAGGGCTCAGGGAGAGAGGGGAATTGCTGGAAAGGGATGAATGGAGGGGGCAGGGGACAGAGGAGCATGGATGGGCATGGATTGGAAGGGCAGGACTCAGGGAGAGGGAATTGCTGGATAGGGATGAATGAGGGGACAGATGGGCATGGATGGATATGGATTGCAGGGCAGGCCTCAGGGAGAGAGGGGAATTGCTGGATAGGGATGAATGGAGGGGCCAGGGGACAGAGGAGCATGGATGGGCATGGATTGGAAGGGCAGGACTCAGGGAGAGTGGAATTGCTGGATAGGGATGAATGGAGGGGACAGATGGGCATGGATGGATATGGATTGCAGGGCAGGCCTCAGGCAGAGAGGGGAATTGCTGGAAAGGGATGAATGGAGGGGCAGGGGACAGAGGAGCATGGATGGGCATGGATTGGAAGGGCAGGACTCAGGGAGAGGGGAATTGCTGGATAGGGATGAATAGAGGAGACAGAATGGGCATGGATGGATATGGATTGCAGGGCAGGCCTCAGGGAGAGAGGGCAATTGCTGGATAGGGATGAATGGAGGGGCCAGGTGACAAAGGAGCATGGATTGGGCATGGATTGGAAGGGCAGGACTCAGAGGAGAGGGGAAATGCTGGATAGGGATGAATGGAGGGAACAGATGGCATGGATGGATATGGATTGCAGGGCAGGCCTCAGGCAGAGAGGGAAAATGCTGGATAGGGATGAATGGAGGGGGGCAGGTGACAGAGAAACATGGATGGCCATGGATTGGGAGGGCAGGGCTCAGGGAGAGAGGGAATTGCTGGAAAGGGATGAATGAGGGGGCAGGGGACAGAGAGCATGGATGGGCATTGATTGGTAGGGCAGGGCTCAGGGAGAGAGGGGAATTGCTGGAAAAGGATGAATGGAGGGGCCAGGGGACAGATGGCCATGGATTGGGAGGGCACGGCTCACCTCTCTCTCTGATATACAATGTCTTTCTGACTCTCACTCTCACACACTCTGTCTCACACTGTATCACATTCACTCTCTATGTGCCCACACAGTCACTCCACACACTCGCTTGGTCTCATACACTCACTCAAACAGAGAATCTGTGTCTCACACACACTCTCTCTCTCGCCCACACACACACACTCTCTCTCTCTCACACTGTGTCTCACATACACACTTGCACACACTCTCATTCTCACACACACACTCTCTCACAAACACACTCACACCCAGACTCACTCTCTCTCACACACACTCACACTTTCACTCTGACTCTCAAACAGTCACTCTCACATACACTCTCCCAAACATACACACTCCGAGGAAACCTTGCTAGCGCCCCGTTTCATTTGTGTCAGAAACGGGCCTTTTTTTACTAGTACTTTAAGAAACTGACAGGTGGATTAAAGCCTTTAAAACAAAAACACAGAAAAAAGAGCCAAGAGAAGCTTCCGTTGGGGGAAAACACAGGTTTATTTTTTTATCCAGAGATTTAGGATAAATAATAAGAAATAGTCATAGAAATAGTCTAGAATATGACAGAAAATGAGAACATGTATAGAAATTGGAAATTACAATGGAAAGTGGGAGCAGGACATTCTTCAAACTCCCTGGCTTGGGAGCCAAAAGAGATGTACACTGCCCAATCTCCTATCTGGCAGAGAAATATTATATAGGATTCTTTTCCCTTTCAATACATGGAGCACAAGAAGGGAGGGAGGGTTTCTTCTTACCCCCTTAATTAGCATCTTACAGTCAGGCAGGATCTCCTGACAATAAAGAAATATATAGCATCCGTTTATATTTCCTTTGAAGATGCATTTGGTTTGTTGTCCAAATGTTTTGGACCTCTTCTATTCATCTTTACAGCCTCACACAAGAATACATTTCTCAAACCTTTAATTAGTATTTCCCCTATTCTAAAAGAGGAGACAAAAAGTTAACTACTGCTTCCAGTTGCTATAGAGGGTGTTAGGTTTCTCTTGTCAATAGAACTAATTGCTATTGACTCCAGGGATCAGGGAGATAGTGTTTGAATTGTTCTAGGCAGAGAAGGAAATAAGGTGTTACCTGGTCTTCTCCAAGTGTGATTTCCCTCACTGTTACAAGATAAAGTCAATCTCATTGCTTTGAAATAGCCTTATACAAAAGACCTGAGAAAGACTTCTGTCTGTAGTATTCCTGAGGCCTGATCTTGCACAATGAGAGAGATATTGTGGGCAATCAGGTTTAATCACCTGACTTGGTAAGAGGGGGGAGGGTAGAGAGTGAAGTGACTTGCTATTTCAGCAAGCTTTCCCGTTTTGGAAAGAAAAAAACCTCCATTTCTCCCTGTCCAAATATAAGGAATTTATTCTGTATATTAAATAATTGGAGGCCTTCCACCTCCTACAACACTGCTTATATTGATATCATGCACATGTTTATTGGCAAAATATAATACACCATCAAATTTCTTTCATGCTGCATCGCACTATAAACCTTGTGCTAGTAAAATGTTTATTGCCTCCTAAGTGAGACCAATGAGTTGTCAATATAATCCAATATATCAAGTCCAGTGTCCAATATCAAAATCTTTTCATCCCCTAAAAGGGGAGCCACTCTTTATCAAATCAGCTGTTATCACTGTATCTGTTCTTCCACTGCTTGTATATGCATAACGTAAACTTCCACCTGTTGTCACTCTCCTGGAACAAATGAAATTGGTATGTTGTTACTACCACAAAAGTCCTTGGTCTGTTTACACTTGGGGCTGTACCCATATGGTGCTGCTTTTCTCACTTAGTCTTCCATTTTTATCACTTGCGTGACCTTAACTGTGGCCGAATTTTGTTTAAACGCTTCTCAAAAGGCACACTGCACCTTTGCCTGCAAACATGTATAAACTGCATCACATACCGCTATTAATAATCATTCTCCTGATTTAAATCAAGTCACTAACAATATTAAAATAGAACAAAATTCTTACTTTATAATCTCTTGTTCAACCACATGTTGCGGCAATGGCTAAGCCTAGATGGGATTCCAGCCCAGAATGCACCACGTCTCTCGACGGCACGTATTGATGTAGCTGAGAGACCAAGTTTTTATGCACTAAAGAGGGTACAACGGAAATGCATCTACCTATCCCAATCTATAGAATATGTAGTTTTTCAGCCTTTCTTCAGTCGGAGAAAGGATTGGAAGTCAAAAGGAATTTATTCAGCCATGTTCGTGGTTGGATCTTCTGTATTCCATGGCCACTCATAAGCAGTCATTTAGAGAAGCATTGGGTTCTATAGTGTTATTTACTCTGGATTGGCCAAGAAGATCCTGATACAGAGACTTGATGGTTAAAGAGGCTGTTTCGTCTGCATATATGGTCCATAGTCTTCCAGGGTCCAGAGGTTTTGAAAGCTCATTCTAGAAAGGGGTCAATCTGTTTCTTTGGTGGAGCACTCCTTAGTTCCTGCTCATGAAATTTGCAAAGCTAGAACTTGGAAATCACTACATCTGGACTGTTTTGTGGGTTTATAGGGAAGGATGAATTAGTTCTTACCTGCTAATTTCTTTCCTTGAGTCCCTCCAAATCAGTGCAGAATCCACCTGTGGGTCTTAGCATCAGTTTGTTTTCTTTGTCCTGAAGCATAAAGATATTGATTTTGATTAGTTTGCATTCCTGTTGGATCTTTAGTCTAGAGACCTTTATCCTTCATTAGTGGCTCTCTGTAGAGTGGTTCATTAGCTCCTAGAGGAGCTGTTTCCTTGTAATTGCTTTTGCTCTTCTGCTTTATGTTAAATAGTGACTGGCCAGAGATTTTGCACAGGGTTCTTAAGTGATGATATCACAACTCAATAGTCTCATTCTCCACCTGCTGGGAGGACAGCACAGACCCAAACATCTGGACTGGGCCAGAGGGACTCAAGAAAAAAAATAGCAGGTAAGAACTACTTTACCCTTTTTCACTGATCTACTGAAAGTATGATCATATAAATATTTTTAAAGTATTTAGAATAAGGAAGTAAAAGGTTTGATTGCCACTTGAGGACATTGTTACTTTTCTTTGTGCTTGGGATCTTGTCCTCCTTGAAAGGTGAATCTTCTCCATAGTCCCCTGATCTATAGGCCATGGGAATGGGTCTTCCTCCAGGATTTGCCTGTACTTTGCACCATTCATCTTTCCTTCAATCTTTACAAGCTCTCAGTCCATCCCTATAATTTTAATTAACACCACTACTGCCATACTTTACTGTAGGGATGATTTATTTAAAAACTAGTAAAAAAGGCCCGTTTCTGACACACATGAAACGGGCACTAGCAAGGTTTTCTCGGAGTGTGTATGTTTGAGAGAGTGTGTGTGAGAGTGACTATGTGAGAGAGAGAGAGAGAGAATGTGCGACTGTGTGTGTGTGTGTGACAGAGAGTGAGACTGAGTGCAAGTGTGTCTGTGAGAGAGAGTGTGTGTGATTCTCCTCTCTCCCCTGCCCCCCCTCCAGCCACCCAGCGATTCTCCTCTCTCCCCTGCCCCCCTCCAGCATCCAGCGATTATCCTCTCTCCCCTGCCCCCCTCTCCAGCCACCCAGCGATTCTCCTCGCTCCCCTGATTACCTCCATTGAAGCGGCCGCGTTATTGAAAGCCCTGTCCTTCTCCAACCTTCCCTTCGAGTTTGTTCCCTCGAGTCCCGCCCTCACGGAAAGAGGAAATGACGTCAGAAGGCGAGACTGAGGGAACGAACTCGAAGGGAAGGCTGGAGATGGGCAGGGCTTTTAATGACGCGGCCGCTTTGACAGAGGTAATCAGGGGAGCGAGGAGAATCGCTGGGTGGCTGGAGAGGGGGCAGGGGAGAGAGGAGAATCGCTGGGTGGCTCAGGAGAGACCTGTGAAGTGACGCAGCTGCGCTGCATGCACGGCACGTCGGTCACAGCTCATTTATATAGTAGGATGTATATGATGTTAGGGTGATATACTTTTGTTGCTTTCACACCACACACAAAGAGGCAATTCTATAACTACACACCTCCATTTAAGCACCATGAGGTATATGGTGGGAGCTTATTCTATTACAGAACTCGAGTGCCCAGGTTTCATTATAGAATACTTGAATAACCTAGTATTAGTATATCTGTCATTTTAGACACCCACAGCTACGCCAGCCCTAGAGCTGATGTAAGTGCCAGCTTCTAAATGCAGAAGTTGCTGGTGTAACTTACAGTATTCTGTACGTTACATGCATAGGTGGGAGCCCTACCTATACTCTGCCTCTGTATTCATGCCCTAGCATTTACAAGCTGTGTGTTAGATGTACCATAACAAAATAGCACTTAGGCAGAAATATTACATAGATATATGCACACAAGCATTTATTAATGTTGTTATTCTGTATATTTATACATGTAACCCGCTTAAATGTAAGCACCCTGTTATAGAATTGTCCTAATATCACATGGCATCGAGACCAAAAAGTTCCATCTTAAAATCTCCTCATACATAATTTCCTCAGTATTTCTTTGCAAACACTATGCAGCAGATCATCTGGCTTTCTTCAGCATTGGCTTCCTATTTATCACCATCTAAAATGACTTTGTTTGGGGAGTTATCTTGAAATTGTTGGACAGTCAGTATTTTTCCCAATCTGAGTCAGAGACTATGTAATTCTTTCAAAGTAATCTTTGATTGACCAACTCTAGGGGGAGGGAGGAGGAGGGGTTTAGTAGGGAGGTGGGGTAGCTGTGGGGTATGGAGCTTGCAAGTCCTGAGAGGTTATCAAAATTCAAACCTCTCATATTGGCTTGGGTGACTTTTTCTAGCTTTTGGGAGTAGGGTGCTTAGGATAAGGTTTAGGGGGGGGGGATTTTGAGTATGATAAACAGGGAGATCTGACAATATATACGGGTGTGTATTTGGCAAGTTTTTCTGTTGGAGCTTTATATATTTTGCTACCACACCAGGGGGTGTATTTTCAAAGCACTTAGACTTACAAAGTTCAGTAGGTTACTATGTAAGTCTAAGTGTTTTGAAAATAAGGCCCCGGGCTTCTTGGAATGAAGAATTGAACAGGGGAGAAGGGGGGGTATCACTGAATGTATTATTATTGTTAGTTATTTATTCTTTAGTGTTTATCTAGTGCTACTTTTATTTTTATTTGTGCATCTTGGTTAAGAGGTATTACTGTGTAGGAATGCTGGGGTAGCTGGGGGGAGAGTAAGTAGAAGGAAAGGGTAGTTACGAAAAACAAAAAACTTGAACAATGATATTGTTTGAATGTTTGAAAATATCTTAAATTGGTTGTTCAATAAAACAAGTTTAACCATAAAGTATTTTTGATCTCACGGTGACATTTCTCTGCAGTTTCCTTAAGCCACAGCTACTGATTGTGGAGGGTATAACATGATGGAGGTGGTGTCTTAGATGTGCAGTCTTAGAGGTGCTGACTGTAAAATGATGGAGCTGACAATACCGCAAGGAATATGAAGACACATGTTCTTACAGGCTTTTTATAGCTTTATCTCAAAGTTCTTTCAGCATCTCTGTGTTCAGCTTGTTTAGTGCTTGTTTCAAATTCATTTCATACAACAGAAATAGCTTGATTCTTCATCCAGCAATATTTAAATCAGCTGAACTTGGATGAGGAACATAAAATCTGTTTTACTGTTCTAGGATCTTGCCAGGTACTTGTGATGTGGATCGGTCGCAATTGGAAATAGGATACTGGACTTGATGGAACATTGGTCTGTCCCAGTATGGCAACACTTAAGTTCTTATGTAACTATTGTGATTGGACAGAGATGAGCTGAAATTGGATTTACTATGGGGCCTTGTTAAAGCAATTTTTGAAAACAGGGCTAATTAGGTTTGTTTTGTAAAAGGTCTGAAATCAACAACAGAGGATAAGGGGACCTCTGAAAGAAGAGATAAGCTAGAGGAGACAACAGTAGGAGATATGTAGGGATTGGGGGTACAGAAGGTAGGGATGTGTAGAAGAAAAGATGAGCTGGCAAGACTGGGTAAAACATATGTATGGTCTGGGGTGAGAAGAACTGAGGGAAGTTACACAATATGAGTGCTGGAGGGGGATGAGCTGAGAGAGAATGTTTAAGGGGGATGCTAGTATAGAAGAAAGTGTTGGGGGTGATCTGAAGAGGGACAGACAGTATATATATATATATATATATATATATATATATATATATAATATATATATGGCAGGGGTGAAGAAGTGATCTACAGCTTATGCTTTGGGTTTATAGATTTCATTTTCATTTGGCAATCTGTGGAGCCTGACTTGCAAGTAGCATCACCTTTTTTTTTTTCAATTGCTGACATATGTAGCAACAATTATGACACAACTGTGTTGCTGAAGTTGACAGTACCTGCAGCTCAGAATTCCCTTTAGACTCGGTGGATTTCTGAAAGCCATAATGCATTGTTACTGTGCTTCTGGAGAAAATCTGCATCAAAATTTTTACATTTTTACATCTTTAAGTAAGACCTCAGTTTAGAAGTTTAATTACTATTCAGAGACAGTAGTTATACTGTATTATTTTGATAAATATATTATGCAGAATTTTAAAATGTGCACAGAATTTTAAATTATTTTTGCGCAGAATTTTCCCAGGAGTAATAGTGTGCTGTGTAGATCAGTGAAACAAATTTTTGCTTCAATGAATTATGAATTGTGGGGTCGATATTCAGTGTGGTTTAAGCAGGGAGCAGAGGCTCCTGCCCACTTAAACCATGCTGAGCTAGCCAGCCGCCAATATTCAGTGGCATTTAACTGGGCAGTGACATTAAATAAGGGGTGGTGATGGGACGGAGCCATAAGATATGTGGAGACAGGCAATATTTAGAATCGGTACCCACAGATAGGACTGCCAATTACATGGTTCTATCTTTGCCTAGTTATATATGTGAGTACTAGCACTGAATATTGGTTGGCATCCACATAACTTCCAGATCCGCTGATGAACCAGATATTCAATGCCGGTGCCTGGCACAATCTGGCATCGAATATCCAAGTCTAATTTAGCCAGCAGCAGCCTCCAGATGACTATTCACATTGTGTCTTTTAGACAGCAGGAGTGAAGACTTTTGCAGGGCGATGTAGCTATCCCTACCCTCATCTACCTGTTCCCTCCACATATTCTCAGAGCTCATCTTGATGGCCCTCTCTTTTCCATGAATCTCTTCCTCCTACACTTTCCCCATCTACTATCCCCACCAATCCTGTCCCTCTCTCTTTCTCTCTCTTGCCTAGTTAGGTTACTGAGATATAGGGAAGTTACAGAAGTGACTATTTAGGCCCTGGAGAACATGGTATTATTTAGTTCTACCTGGGCATCTACTTGCAGGAGCAATCTTGTTTGTCACAAATATAATTTCTGTTTTTAATTAGGAAGATAATTTACTTGCTGATTATAGTGTGAAAGTTTAGGAAAAAGACTGAAATATCTTTATCAACTAGTACTGGATTAAATATGACTACATTTTATTTTTATTTTAAATTAGCCACTGAGTGCCATGCATATCATATACTAGAACAGTGGCCTCACCTGTTTTAAGGAAACTGAAAAGTATGGAAATATCTTCATTGATGGACCAGAAATTTTCCACCATCATGTTTGACCGCACTAGATTTTTCTTAAAACAACAAGAGAAAACCGTAAATGATAATTGCAAACAAGGTAAGTAAAAATTAATGCATTTTTCTTTAGCAAGAAATATTGTAAATGTTTTGTCTTAGTGTATTCTTAACAAAAGAAGTTGTGTGTAGAAATGATGAGTCTGTCCATGTTAGTGAGCAAGTTTGCATATACTTTAATAGGGGAGTGAGAGAATGGAAAGAAGTAGGACAGAGCAATAATGGACAGATGATCAAAAGCCCCGCACTGTTCCAAACAATGCTCTTAAAATAGCGCTGGAACAGCGCGGGGCTTTACCACCCCTATGATCAGAGATAATAGCATACCAATTTAAGCACGCCATTATTCTGTTCCTAGGGTAAAGTGCGGGAGGATTGTGCCTGAGCATGAGCCAAGCGACACGGGGGCCTGGAGGTCCGAACGTGTTCGCAGGCTCTGAACACAACTAGCATGCAAATGCAGGCAAAACAGCTCAGTGCAAGCAGCATGCAAATGCATGCTAAATGTATTCCTCCTCAATGATCAGCAAACAGCGCACCAAACATTGGCACGCTGCCTGCAGCAAACCCTTAGGGTTTGCAGACCACTGGGGAGGAAATGTATTTGCATGCTAGCAGGCCCCCCATTCCCCCCAAAGCAGCAGCCCGCCTCCCCCGCTTTACCACCCCTATGATCAGAGATAATAGAATGCCAATTTAAGCACGCTATTAGCTCTGTTCATAGGGTAAAGTGAGGGAGGATTGTGCCTGAGCATGAGCCAAGCGACACGGGGGCTGGAGGTCCAACGGACCTCCAGTCCCCCTGACCCCCAACGACACAGTGGGCCGTGAGTCAATTCCCCCCCCCCCCCCCCAAAGATCTGGTGGTCTAGCGGCCCTTCCCCACCCCCAACCTGCACTGGGCGGGGCTTCACACCATATAAGGGGGACTCCTTTAGATGGTATGAGGCCCCGCCCAACACATCCCAGGATGCACTGGGCAGGGCTGGGCGCTGCCATTTTCGAGGCGGCACTGATGGAAGAGGAGGGAGGCCACCTCCCTCCTCCAACAATGGTGGGGGGGGGGAGGGCTGCTAGACCCACAGGTCAGGAGGGAGGGATTGACTTGCGGCCCACTGGGCCACCAGGGCTCCATGTGAGGGGATGCTAGGGGGGGGCTAGAGACCTACTGTATCTCCAGCCCCTTGGGGGGCTGGAGATACAGTAGGTCTCTAGCCCCCCCTAGCATCCCCTCACATGGAGCCCGGGCTGGAGATACAGTAGGTCTCTAGCCCCCCCCTAGCATCCCCTCACATGGAGCCCTGGTGGCCCAGTGGGCCGCAAGTCAATCCCTCCCTCCTGACCTGTGGGTCTAGCAGCCCTTCCCCCCCCCCCCCCCCCCCACCATTGTTGGAGGAGGGAGGTGGCCTCCCTCCTCTTCCATCAGTGCCGCCTCGAAAATGGCAGCGCCCAGCCCTGCCCAGTGCATCCTGGGATGTGCTGGGCGGGGCTTCATACCATCTAAGGAGTCCCCCTTATATGGTGTGAAGCCCCGCCCAGTGCAGGTTGGGGGTGGAGAAGGGCCGCTAGACCACCAGATCTTTGGGGGGGGGGGGAATTGACTCACGGCCCACTGTGTCATTGGGGGTCAGGGGGACTGGAGGTCCGTTGGACCTCCAGCCCCCGTGTCGCTTGGTTCATGCTCAGGCACAATCCTCCCTCACTTTACCCTATGAACAGAGCTAATAACGTGCTTAAATTGGCATGCTATTATCTCTGATCATAGGGGTGGTAAAGGGGGGGAGGCGGGTTGCTGCTTTGGGGGGAATGGGGGGCCTGCTAGCATGCAAATACATTTCCTCCCCAGTGGTCTGCAAACCCTAAGGGTTTGCTGCAGACAGCGTGCCAATGTTTGGTGCACTGTTTGCTGATCATTGAGGAGGAATACATTTAGCATGCATTTGCATGCTGCTTGCACTGAGCCCTGTTTTGCTGCATTTGCATGCTAGTTGTGTTCAGAGCCTGTGAACACGTTTGGGGGTTCTGATCATGGGGTGGCAGCAAACGCAGGCGCTAGTATGGCGCTAACAGCCTCTAGCACCTGCATTTGCTACTGATCATTGGCCCATAAGAGAGCGAGCAGTGGGAAAATAAGAAAGACTGGAGATGGAGCAAAGAGCAAGGGAAGAAACGCAAGACAGAGGAAAGAGCAAAGAGACAGAGGACAAGGAAGAGAGAGAGAGAAGAACAAAAGAAAAGGTCCAGGAAGAGATGAGAGATGAAATAGCAAGTGGCATGGGGATGAGAATAGGTAGAATCAGGGATAACTTATCTGCATGGGTGATATAGGGAGAAGAGAGTTAGTGCTAGACCCTGCTGCTGATCTAGATCAAACTCAGAGTATGCAGAACTCACGGACTGATGATCAAAGGTAAATGTGGGTGCTAGAGGCCATTAGCACTGGACTAGTTCCTGCATTGACCAGCACAGCATAAAGAGAGAGTCCTGGTGCGACAAAGCAATGAGCATGCCAGGGAATACTGCAGAGGTTATTTAAATTAGATTTAAATTAACTCTGCTGTATTCCTCCCATATGATCAGAGAACAGCACTCTGATCATATGTGCGGAATAGTGCCTTAACCCTACGCCGCTTGGAGCTGGCGTTAGAGTTAAGGCTTCCCTCTCTGTCTCCCTCCCCCCCTCTCCTGACCAAGCCAGGCAGCACAGGCTGTCACTGTTAAAGAAACCCCAAACTCCCCAAGGGCTAAGGCCCTTGTAGCCTAGTGGCCCCCTGGACACAAGCCCCCCCTAACCCTTCCAAAACAAAAAAAAGCTTCCTGGTGGCCCAGTGCCCCCAACCCCCCCCCCCCCCCCCCCGTACCTCAAGATGATGGAGTACAGGGCAGGGTACCACAATTTTGGAGGCAGTGCTGCAAGGAGAAAGTAGTGCTACTCCCTCCTTCATTATCTTTAGGTGTAGGAGGGGTTTGGGGCCTCTATACCACTAGGTGGACCTCCAGCCCTGTCGGATTGGGGGGGTCGGGTCCTCTGCCGGGGGGGGGGGGGGGGGGCACTAGACCACCATGGCCTCTGTGCAGGCACAATCCTCCTGCAAAAGTACCCTGATGATCAAAGCTAATAGAACAAATAAATTTGCATTCTATTAGCTTTGAGCATAGGGGCGCTGTTGGCCCGTGCTGTTCCAGTGCTAATTTTACAGTGCTGCTTGGAACAGTGCAGGTTTTTTCTCATCAGCCCATCAGACTATAAAGAGGCTGTTTACACAGAGCACTTTCATTGTCATGACCTGCCCTTTGGCCAATCTTCTGTTCCTGAAATGTCTGATTGTTATTGTGAAGTATTTGCACAAGATTCTCCAAGGACAGGCAGGATAGCAATTATCACAAATGGAGGATGTCATCTGATGGAGCCCGGCACGGACGCTACCCAGTTATCTGTTCTGGATACTTCTGAAGCTTTTGGCAGTACCAGACCACACATGTGCGGGTGCCTTCCCGCCCAATGTGAGCTTGCGGGACCAGCAGTCTTTTCTTTCATCCTCAGAGCAGCTCTCTTCAGCATGTGGGGGGGGGGGGGGGGGGGGTTGTGCTTATTAGTGCGTTCCCTTGGTATGCGGGACTTTCTAGTTTATTCTTTTTATCTTCTTTCCTTTTTATTTTTCATACAGTTTTCACCCTGCTTAAGTTTTCTTTGTTTGGTCTTAGGTCTGAGTGCCAGGTTGGGTGTTTGTTTTACAAAAAGATAAAATTTTGAGCCGTTTGATTTCGCTTCTACTACTTTTGCCCCAATGTCCCCTAAAACTCCCACTGGTTTTAAGAAGTGTTCTCAATGTGGCAAGGTCATCTGTGTAACTGATCCTCGCAGTTGGTGCTTGCCACGCCTAGGACCTGCCCACAAGGCTTCTAATTGTCATCTCTGTTCTAGAATGCAGAAAACCGAAAATGTCGAGAAATGTTCAGCGCAAAAAACATTTTGGCACTTCTAAGTCTGGTCCATTGATGCTGGCATTGGAGGTATCAGTCTTTTAATGGCTGGTGGAGCTGCATCGGACACTGGGGGGTGCACTGGCATTAAGGAGGTCTCAATTTTTTTCAGGAAACCATAGTAGGTAAATAAAGACCAAAGAAGCACTGATATAGGCAACTGCTAGTCAAACTATTGGAGCAGCAGTTAAGTTCAGGTGCTCAAGGTCCCCCAAAGGAAAGGTCTCAGGTGCCAGTAGGTGTCCATTGTATCAAATCTACCAGGATTCAACATTGTCCTTGTTGGCACCGAGGGATCCAGATGTTGTACACAGAGCAAAGTCGAAGGAGCATCAACATCGGACCCTCATGAAGCACGGTGCCAGGAACTTTGGGTTATCTGCTACACAGACACCTGAGAAGCATCAATGCTAAGAGGACCAGTCCGCCTCCATGGTGCTGCTGGTCTCCTCGCAACTAGGATCAGTCTTAAAATTTGTTTTCATCTTCTTTGCAAACTGTCCCTTAACTAGTATCGGCCTTTCCTTGTTGATGCCTTCCCCCGAGAAGAGCTTCTGGGCCCTCTTGTAGGAGCGGAATATATTCTTGGTGCGCTGCCAAAGCCTCAAGGAAGTTGATGCTGACAATGGCTCTCCATCCAACTGATCTTGGAGGCCCATGCTCTTGACTATAAGTCCATTGGGAGAAGAAGCTCCCCCCGGTGTCCAGGAGAGGGCCTGTCTTTCAGCAGTGTTGCTCAGATGAGGTGTACACAGATTCGGCCTTTTCACGCAGAATATTTCTCTGAGTATGACTTGGACCACTCTTGAGCATCTGAGGTTGAACCAGAGCAGTTCACGGAGGAGGGTGCCCTTGGTCTCCTTCCCACCTCAGGAAAGAAGAAAGTCTTCCCTAGAGGAGCTCTGTTAGTTTTTTGAGAGAGATGACTTAAGGTCATTCCCTTTGATTTTAAGGTTTAGGACAAAATCAGGGCTGAAATGTTGGATGTCCTTGACTATGAGGACTTCCCTAAGGAAGCTGCGACAGTGCCCATGCACAGCATCCTTCAAGCAACACAAATGAGGAATTGAGAGACCCCCTCTCTCTGTGCAGACGTTAAAAAAAGCTGCGCAATGCTTATAAAGGTAGTGGCTAGACCAACAAACGTACGCTTGGTGTCCTGGAATGTGTCGGGGATAACTTCCCCAATAAAAAGATCTAAGATCTTGGCCCACCTAAAGAAGCATAATGCAACAATAGCATGTTTACAAGAAACTAAGCTCTCTGATTCAGAGCATCAAAAATTGAAACAACAATGGGTGGGAGATTGTTATTACTCATCTGCGGGAGGTCGTAGAGGGGGCGTGGCCATACTTATAAAAAGAGGCATCCCCGGCATGTCCAGGATGGTAGAAAAAGATAAAGAGGGAAGATACATATTGGTACACTTAAATTATCTAGGGCATGAGTATTATATTTGTGGAATATATGGGCCAAATACAAGGGATCCAAAATTTCTGCATACCTTGGTACAACTAGGACTCAAATATGACACCGCCCCATGGATACTAATGGGTGAATTTAATCAGGTCTTAGACCCTAATATGGATCGTTCAGTGGCGATGGCCTGGGGAGCGATGCGATGGGGCAAGGGAATGGACTACTTGTGCAAAATGTTAGAATTAGTGGATCCCTGGCGCCTTTTACACCCGACACAACGAGATTACACGCATCTCTCCAAAGTACACCGGTCCTGGTCGCGGATAGACTACATATTGGTAACCAACACACTATTCCCAGCAGTGCTTGAAGCGGAGGTGGGTCCGATGGCAATATCGGACCACACGTTAATTTGGGTGGAGTTAACAATGGGACCCCCAGTGGAACAATATAGACGCTGGAGATTCCCGGCTTATCTGTCAAACAATCCAGAATTCCGGGCATTCTTAGAGAAGAAATGGGAGATGTATGCAGAGACAAATAAACAACACCAAGATACACCGGGACTATTTTGGGAAGCTTCAAAGGCAGTCATTCGGGGGGATATCATTAGCTATGTGGCGGGTAGAAACAAAAAAATAGCACAAGGAATAATACAACTAGAACGTCAATACCTACGCTCCAAAAGAAATCACCAAAACAATCCAACTAAGGCACATTATGAACAAATGATGGCTGACCTGGCAGGCCTAAACACTTTAATTCATGAAAGGACGCAAAAATACCTGACACATAGACGATTCCAATATTATAAATTTGGGAACCGAAGCGGGAAGTTATTAGCAAGACTAACAAAGGTATGGGCTGGGCAGACTTTCATTCATACATTAAAAACTACAGATGGTACCAGAAAACACAAGCCAACAGAAATATTATAACTATTTCAGGACTACTTCACTGGGGTATACAAAGCTGAGCCAGAGGTGGAAGGTACGGTGATCCAAGATTACTTGGAGGATTCAGGGATGCCAC
Source organism: Microcaecilia unicolor (assembly GCF_901765095.1). Classification (NCBI taxonomy): domain Eukaryota; kingdom Metazoa; phylum Chordata; class Amphibia; order Gymnophiona; family Siphonopidae; genus Microcaecilia; species Microcaecilia unicolor. The sequence goes on along the minus strand of NC_044032.1, from coordinate 228,495,061 downwards.
AGCTGCCGCCGGAGATGAGAACCCAGCTGAATGCCCCACTAAGTTTGCAGGAAGTGAAAAAAGTAATTGTAGCTCTTTCAGGGGGAACAAGCCCCGGGATTGATGGGTTCTCAACAGAATATTACAAAATGATGGCCCATAGATATTGATACCATTAACAGAATATTTTGAGGAAGCCATAGAGCAAGGAAGATTATTCCCAAAAACAAATGACGCGCTTATAACCTTGCTGCCTAAACCAGGGAAATCTCAGGAGGATCTGGAAGCATATAGACCAATATCCCTATTAAATGTAGATCTTAAAATATTAGCTAAGGTGCTAGCAGAACGTTTAGCACAACATCTCCCACACATTATAGCTGACCATCAAGAGGGCTTCGTGAGGGGATGGCATCCAGGCCTCAATGTCTGCAGGGCGTTATTGGCATTGGCGCATAGTAAGGTGGTGGGAGAACCATTATTACTGACAAGCTTGGATGCAGCCAAAGCTTTTGATAAAGTGAGATGGGGATATTTGTTTGAAGTGTTAAAATATATGGGCATAGACGGATGGTATCTTAGAGCAGTGTCTGCCCTTTATGCAGAGCCAACAGCACATATAGTGGTGAATGGTATGGCATCCTCAGCGTTCCCAGTACAGAGGGGCACAAGGCAGGGATGCCCCCTGTCACCTTTGCTTTTCCTGTTGTATATTGAACCTTTTCTACGAACGGTGGGGAAGAATGCCGAGATTGCGGGGGTGGTAATCCCTGGGTTGCCAATTAAAATCTTAGCCTTCGCCGACGACATATTGCTCACATTGACGGACCCACAGAACTCCCTGCCTAATCTGTTAGAAGCAGTGGAAGAATTTAGTTATATTTCTGGCTTTGTATTAAACAAACAAAAATCAGTAGCACTACCGACCAAACAAGAAATAAAACACAATGGGTGGGGCCATTCCCATTACAATGGAGCATGGATAAAATTAAATATTTGGGAGTCTATCTTTCCCCCCATCTAGATCACATACATAAAATCAACCTAGAGCCTTTGTGGGAGATGACAAAAACAACTTTATTGATGTGGCAAAAGCTTGCCTTATCACTCTTCGGTAGAATTGCAATCTATAATATGATTATAGTGCCGAAATGGACGTACGTAGTACAAGTGTTGTTGTTATTCATAACCCATAAAGATGAGCTAGATCTTTATAAACTACTCAAACAATTTTTATGGAAATGGGAAACGAGCTCGAGTCACTATGCAACAAACATATTTGACGAGGGCCAAAGGGGGGCTGGGAGCTCTCAATGTTAAATGGATATCGGTGGCGGGATGCATGAGGCACATAGCAGATTGGTTTAGAGGGACATCATATTTCACATACCCAGAAGCAGAGTGTAGGATGCTACGAGAGGTACACTTTAGCTATTGGTTACATGCGGGACCTAGCAAAGCAACAATACAAGCATATATCAAACCGTTGCTCCTCCCACTTCAGAGGGCATGGGCATGGCTAGGTAAACTCCTTGGTCTTAATGTGAAAGTCTCACCCTTTCTGCCGATCGGAGGTAACATGGATTTCCCAGTGGGAAGCTCCTCTTTAACATTTTGTAAATGGAGGGCAGCAGGCATTTTCTTCTTGTTCCAGGTCCTGCGGCGGGATGGAACGCTAAGGTCTCAAGAGGAAATGCAGGGCTGCCAGGGGATGGAGATAAGAGATTTCCTGGCATATGAACAACTGAATCACTATATTCGGTCCCTCCCAGGGTCATCGCTACAATTCAAAGTGCGAGAACAGATAACAGAGGTCTATGATCTAGAGGCCCAGAAATCAGTACCGTTGAAATACTATCACTTGCAGATACGAGAAGCTATGCCTATGGCACACTACTCAAAACTGACACAGATGTGGGAAAGGGAACTGGGTTGTAACATAGGGAGTAATGTAATACAGGCTTGTTTGCAGTCATGTTACAAGCAGTTTGGGGCTACTGAAATAAGGGAAATGCAATATAAATTTTTGATGCGACTTTATATATCACCACACAGGGCATTTCAAGCAACATTGAGATCACAAGATGATTGCCCAAAGTGTGAGGGGCGAGGAGCACATCTGGGACATATGTTCTGGTATTGCCCACCAGTATTGAGATTTTGGTTTCAAATGTGTACACATGTATCAAAGATGTGGACGATTCACTGGAAAAGCCACCCAAGGCTATTATTCGAGGAATTTACAAATCAAGGGTCCAGCAGGGTCGGCCTTCGACATTTCCAGAGGCGATCAGTGATGATGGGTAAAAGGACAATACTTAAACTGTGGTTGCAAAAGGAAAAGCCATCTGTCCAACTTTGGAGAGCATACATGATTTCACTTAGTGCAATGGAAAGAAAGGAGGCATCAGACTTAGCAACACCAAAAGGTGAACAGTATCTTCAATGCTGGATGCCCTTTTTGAACACATTAACTCCATGAGCACGTAGTAGAGTACTCAATGGATAATAAATACTGAGTAGAAGCTTGGTGTGGGGGGGGGGGGGGAAGGGAGGAAAGGGTTGGGAGAGGGGGGGGGAAAAAATGTTAAAAAATGTATGATGATAGCTAGAAACGAAGAGTTTCAATGTATTATGGTTTGTGGAATTGGATGTTATAAGGTAAACTGCATTATGGTGGTGCTGTTTTATATTTCTCTGTCATCAATAAATATATATTTAAAAAAAAAAAAAAAAAGCTGTGCAAAGGACCAATTCCTGTGGTACACCACTGGTGGCATCCTTTTCCTTTTGAGTGAAATCCAATTACCACCACTCTCTGTTGTCTTCCATTTAGCCAGTTTCTAACTCTGTTAGTGACTTTTTGGTCTAGACCGAGGGCACTCAGTTATCATTCGCCTATAAGGGACCGTGTCAAAGGCTTTACTAAAATCTAAGTATATCACATTTAGCACTGCCCCTAAATCCAGCTGTATGGTCACCCAGTCAAAGAAGTTAATCTGATTAGTCTGACAAGACCTTCCTCTAGTAAAACCATGCTGCCTCGGGTCCTGCAATCCATTTAATTCCAGAACCTATCTATCATCTGTTTTAGAAGCGTTTCCATTAATTTACTTACCACTGAGGTAAAACTAACCAGCTTGTAGTTCCCAATCTTCTCCTTTCTGCTTTTATTTATTTATTAGGATTTATTTACTGCCTTTTTGAAGGAATTCGCTAAAGGCAGTGTACTGTAAGAATAGAGCAAACATGAGCAATAGGCAATTACAGCAGTAAAAATATTCAAATAACAATAAAAAGTATGGCATAGTATACTACTTACAATGTCAATACAGTACGTAATAGAACATTTTAATTGATAGTGAAGGATAAAACAAAGATGAAACATATAGATAAGTAAGAGAGCAAGAAGAGTTAGAAAGTAAGGTGATTAAAGAAAGTTGCAAATGAGGTCAGAAATAGTTTAATATTATCTTAGCTAGGGTAGGAGTGGATAAACATGTCCTGCTGCCAGTATGTGCAGCCCTTGTCACTCCTTGTGTGCATGAGTGAGACTAACAAATTAGTTACCTCTTCCATTAAAGACCTGGTTGAAGAGCCAAGCTTTCACCTGCTTCCTGAAGTAGAGATATTCTTGTGTTAAGCAGAGCCTTTCAGGCAGTGCATTCCAGAGTGTGGAGGCTACTCCGGAGAAGGCTCACTTACTGTCACGTTCTCAAAAGCAGGAAACTGGGTTGTGAGCCCTTGGACACTGCCGAGGAGCGGCAGTGGCAGGCAAAACCACCCCACACCGGAGACTAGACAGACCAGGACTGGAACTCCGGACTGGAGTTGCAACAGAGGCAAACAGGCAGGACTTAAGCAGAGCAGGTACCCTTAAACTTCACCTGCACTTGGCCACTTTTCACCAGGAGTTGAGCTCCTGGCTGCAGGTGGCCGGCAGGACTTACTGGGCAAGGCAGGACTGGATACCCACTAGGCTGAACCAGGACTGAGGGTCAGAGAGGAAAGGAACATACAGGGACAGCAGGGCAAGGAGACAGAAACTAGAAGCTGCAAGCAGCCACAAAAGCAGGAAACAAACACTGACAAACAGGGGAAAGAACTAAAAGCTGCAAGCAGCCACTGAAGACAAACAACACAGAAACCTAAGCACTACACAAAGAACTACAAACAAGGAGCAAGACTAAGAAACAAGCAAACCCTAAACTAAACAGACTAACTAGAAACAGGCAAGAACTTCAGGCACGCAACTAGAACAAGGAAACAAACTCAGGCTGAAGTGCAACAAGCACCAACATACCAGGGCCTTAGACAATGCAAAGGCCAAGGCAGAGAGATTCCAAATGGCTAATAAGCCCAGCAGCAACTGAGGCTCATCTGCAGCAATCACCAGGCCACTACGGGAGCTGTGCAGGGTCAAACAAGACAGACAAATCCGGCAGCCTGGAAGATCCGGACTGGACTGGGCTAAAGTCTGGAACGGGTGATAGTCCACAGCTGCCACCGGTTCTGGCCACCAGAGGGCGAGGTGAGCACAGACATAACACGGGTATCACTTTGTGTAATGTCTTTTGGAGATTATATACTGAGGGATATACATATGTGTTTTCACATTCTGACATGTAAAGACAGGCCACCGTGGGGGCTACTGTCTTTATCTGCAAGTAGTATGACTCAGTATATAATCAGAATATAATAGTATGGCGTTGATTCATTGATGATGTGCTTCTAGTATGGGATGGAGATAGGGCTGAACTGGATAAATGTTTGTTATATTTTAATAGGTATGATTCCAACATACAGTTCTCTTCCCTTATAGGAATACCATTCTGCATTACTCAAGCTGCCACCCCTTACCTTTGAAAAATGGAATCCCGACAGGACAATTCTTGCTGGTTAAGAGATTATGCAGTAAAGAGGACACCTTTAAATATCAAGCTCATCAGAGGATCAGGAAGTTTAAACAACGAGGTTTCCCCAATAGGGTTATCAAACATGCCCATAAACGAGTTCGGTATGCACATAGTGATTACTGTCTCCCCGGTCCACAGATATTAGTACACAGAGAACAATGCAGTGTGTTCTCCCTTACACTTCTTACTGTACCAAGGTGTCAAAGATCATTCATAAATACTGCCCCATATTACATTTGCACCCTCAGTTTGAAAATAGGCCTCAAATTGCCTATACTTGGGCTAAGAATGTGGGTGAGAAGTTATCTATCTTTCGTCACAACACATTGCCAGCCAGTGAGGAAGAACAGGGACATAAGCGTTGTCAGCATTGTATTTACTGTGTTTACGCAATGGAGGTGAGTTTTGTCACCAACCCTTGCACAGGGAAGAGATATTACCTGCGAGCACATACGGATTGCAACACGTCTCAAGTGATTTACGCTATTCAGTGTCCCTGTCAAAAATGGTACGTGGGCCAAACTAAGCATAAAGTGAAGCAACGCATCGGGGAACACCTGAGCAATTTACGTACTAAAAAACGGGAAGCACCACTAGTAGACCACTGGGAACTTTATAAACATCAAGAATCAGACTTAAAGTATGTGGTCCTGCCACATATTCAGTTGCGCTGGGGAGGTGATGTGTTAGCAATTTTAATCCAGTTAGAGCAAAGATTCATCTATCAATGGAACACGGTTCAGCCGAGAGGACTAAATAAAGAAATAGACTGGATAATTTAATGAGGGACCCAGGCTTGATCCAATTAACTATACTGTCATCAGCTAGGCAGCTAATAGAATGATCAGGGAGCATGCGCCAACACTCTGGTTGCAAGGAGAAGCTTGAAGTCAACACTCTGGTTGCAAGGAGGAGCTTGAAGTGGTTTCGCCTCCTGGAAGGACCATAATTTATATTTAGAAACGTTCTGTTTGAAAGGTAACCATAGCATTTATTTATAGTACATTTCTACCCCACATTTTCCCACACATGCAGGCACAATGTGGCTTACATAGGATTAAGTAAATTAACAATACAGTAAGAGATATAGTAGAAGACAATTAGGTAAGGAAGGGGAAGGGGGCATAACAGTATCAGGGATAAGTAAGTGGGAATATTAATCGGTGGGAGTATAGGGGGAGTAAGCCAGTCCAAATAGGTGAGTTTTCAGCAGCCTCTTGAACATTTGGTGATCCATTTGTAGTTTTAAGTATTTCGGCAAAACATTCCAATTCTTGGCACTGGAGTAGTGAAAAGACAAAGTGAAGATCGACTTGTATTTGACGCCTTTACAATTTGGGAAGTTCAGGTTGAGATACGAACGCGAGGTGGCTATTGCGTTTCTGGGTGGGAGGTCAATAAGGCGAAGCATGTACTCCTGAGCTTGCCCGTAAATGATTTTATGAGTTAGAGAGCAAATTTTGAAAGAGAGACGTTCCCTCACGGGCAACCAGTGGAGAAGGAAACGCAGAGGTTGAGCATGCTCAAAACGTGATTTTCCAAGGATTAGTCTCGCCGCAGTGTTTTGTGCAGTCTGGAATTTTTTCAAAAGATATTCATGGCAACCTGCGTAGATCCCGCTGCAGTAATCTAGGCGAGATAGCACTAACCAATGAACAAGGGTGCGAAACAGTTCTCTAGTTAGACAATATCTAATTTGCCGAAGCCTCCACATTGCATTGAACATTCTTTTAGTGACAATTTGTACATGATCGTCCAGATTCAAATGCTTGTCCAAGTTCACCCCAAGGAGCTTCAGACTGCTAGAAATAGGGAAAACGTAGTCTTTTATGCTGAAGGTATCTGTTGGGAGCGTGTCATAAGGGGAGTGGAGAATAAGGCACTGAGTTTTGTCCTTATTTAGCTTGAACCGAAACACCTTCGCCCAATGTTCCATTGTAGAAAAGCTTGCAGCAATCAGATCTGAGATTTCAGCTACTGTGTTTAATTAAGTATCTTTGTGAAGGTGATAAAGGCGCTAACAGTGTGATGTGATAATGATTTTTTCAGTAGGGCTCCCCTGAAGATGCCGCAAATGGTGAAACGTGGCCCCACGTTGGGAACAAAAAAAGAGAATATTTAATCCGGTATTAAAACACTAATAGAGCACTGAAACGTAGGTATCCAGCAGCAGCAACAGCAGCACACAAAACAACACTGAACTGGACTTAAAACGCCAAATGAGCTAAATAACCAAGCTTTTCTACAATATTTATCTATGGTGGATAGTTTGCTAAACCATAGTCTATTTAGTTAACAAGACAAGTTAGGAAGGTTCAGTGCTATGATGGTACAGGTTGGTTGTGCTAAATCCTGATACCGAGACAAATGGTAGATTGGCACATCAACACACACTGAGCACTGTAAATTAAATGTTAACTGCCAGTCCCTCGCCGATTCTTCTAACTTTTGGAGATCCCTTCTCATTGATTCTGCTCCCTCCAGGGTATCCACTCTATTGGCTATTTTCGTGTCATCTGCAAAAAGGCAAATGTTTGCTGAAATCCAAGTAGGTCATATCTATCGCACGTCCTTTAGGTAAAGGTCTTAACAAAAACATTGAATGGAATGCTTATTATAGACCTTTTAGGAATCATCGATGGACTGGCCTCCAGTCATTAATTGAGTGAGCCACCCTCTGACGGGATAGGTCTGATTATGACGTTTCAGGATTTAAGTAGCTGGGTAACGCAGATCCTTTTCCACACCATCTTTGTGACCACTACGACTAAGACTCAGTTTCTGTGGTGGTTTTTTTTTTTTTTGCAATTGACTAGGTAGCGGTGCCCTTCCTGACGCAGCCAAGAAGTTGGCGAAACAAGGCGCACTTGCTGAAGGGTTGAAAATATCAGTTGATGAATTACAAAAGGACTTCCGATCCCCCCTTTCTAAGCAGTGGTTTATAGCAGGACAGCCTCGGACTTTTTCATTTCAAACAGCTGAGTACTGACTAGTTCTTTAAATGATTCTGGGGTTTTGTATTTGGGCTGCTTTTTGTGCAGTAGGGGTTATCTGTATAGCCTGCAACATTTAGACGGGCTGGGATTTAGTCTGTTTTAGTTTGGGAGTTGGTGTCTCTTACTAGGTGATTGCTAAGGAGGGAAAGAGTTTTTCCAATTCATTCGTTTTTCTCATTCATTATGAGTTTTTACGTTTGATGTTTTTTTCTTTTTTCCTCGTTACGGGAACCAGTGATAATAATGGACTCCTGAGATAATAGGGATGGTTTCAATACGTTTGTATTTTCCCTATGAGGAGCTCTGAGGTTCCAATTTGATTAATTGATTATTTAAAACTTCCGAGTTGGGGTTTACACCATAGTTTTGTGAGACACCCACAAACTAATTGTTCATTTTCAAACTTCTTCGCGGGGTTGAATATATATTGTTACATCATCTGCGTAAATAAAAGGATTTAAACCTAACCTGGATAAAGCATTGGCTAATGGGGCCATCATTATGTTAAACAAAATGAGGGACAGTGGTGATCCCTGAGGGACTCCGCAAACTGCGTTCCATGAAAAAGATAAGGTTGAGTTCATTTGCACTCAATAGGATCTAGATGAAAGAAAACCCTTAATCCATTCTAATACAGTTCCACCAATTCCGAAATAGTCCAAGAGGTGTAACAAGATGTTGTGGTCAATCATGTCAAATGCACTGGACATATCAAATTGCATAAGGAGTATGCTTTTACCATCAGCAGTTAGTTCTTTAAACTTGGATAAAAGGGTAACCAATACCGTTTCAGTACTATATGAGGATCGAAATCCGGATTGATTTGTCCAAGTATTCTACAAGTTGTTTAGTTACCATGCTGTCCATTAATTTTATTATCAGTGGTATGGAGGCAATTGGACAATAGTTAGTAATGTCACTTAATTTTTTCTTATTATCTTTAGGAATGGGGGTAAGAAGTATGTTTCCATAATTTTGGGGGAAGAAACCAGTTTTAAGCATAATGTTTAGACAGGATGTGAGGAGCGGATTTAGTAGGTAATTAGGACATGTATCCAATTTGCAGAAGGAGTTTGAGAATTTAGAAAGTGCTTTGGTGATTTGTTCAATGGAGAGTGGAGCGAAATGCAGCCAAATATGATCTGCTGGATAGTCTTCAGAGGTAGACTTAAGGTGATTAATGAATCCATCAATGTCAAGAGTTTTTTAGGGTGAGGGGGTTGCGTAATTTTAGTATTTTTTCTTTGAAATAGGTGGCCAATGAATCCGCCGATGGGGAAACTGAGCTTGTAGAGGTGACCAAATTTGTTTCAAGAAGATTATTAACAATTTGGAATAACTTCTTCGGGTTTGATTAATCATATCCGATTTTTTATTTGTAATATTGCTTTCGTGCTTGTTTTGTAGCATATTTATATTTTCTAAGGGTTTGTTTCCATTCTGCAAGGGTGTATTCATTTTTATTTTTTTTCCACTTACGTTCCATTTTTCTGGTTAAGGATTTTAAGGATTTTAGCTCTTCATTATACCAAGGTGTAGTATTTAATCTTTTTTTTCTTTTTTAAAGGAGCTAATTCATCTAAAATATTGTTGCATATTTTATCCCATTCAATAAGGAAGTGATTCGATTTCGCGTTAGTAGTCCACTTGTTGTCATATAGTTTAGACCAAAACTCTGTAGGATCTATTTTGCCTCTTGAGGTAATTGTTGTGTGTTGTTGGATACGGTGGGTACCTTTCTTTAACCATAGCATAGATTAATTTAAAGTGATCAGACCATGGGACTTCAGTCCAACAAGTGTCTATTATTTTTAAATTCCGTTCTGAGATTATTCTGATAGAGCAAAAGTCCAGCGTATGACCTTTTATGTGGGTAGGTCTGCAGTTAGGCCATGGAAAGTCCCAGGAGAGAAAAAAGTCCTTGCACTCTTTTGTTGATGGGGAATTCACGTTTTCAAGATGTAGGTTTATATCACCAAGAATGAGTAAGTTGGAGTTAGATATACTCATATTAGAAATGAAATCAGTGTGGATGGAGAATGATTCATTCCAGTTTCCAGGTGGTCTATAAAACATGATGCAAAACAGGTGATCTAGAAGGGATTTTTCTTGAATCCTTATTGAAGCAATTTCAAGTTTAGGGGTTATGATTTCGTTTATAACTTCGATCAGGAAGTTGGAGCGATAGATAATGGCTAAACCTCCTCCTTTTTTGTCCTTTCTGGTTCAATGTATAATTTTATAATCCGGAGGGCATAGATCTAGTAGAATTGGATCTTTTTGGTTACGGATCCAGGTCTCGGTAATGATAGGTAAGTCAAGATTATCCGAAACAATCCAATCAAAGATTAGTAAAGGTTTGTTAACAACGGATCTAGCATTGATATAACCAATTTTATTGTTTTGGAAGGAAGTCTCCAGGTTGGGATAAATGTTAATTTTAGTGAGAGATCTATCCTGGACATTAACTGATTTATTAAAGCATTCCTTTTGAGACCGTGAATTCTGATCATATTTGGTGATTTTTCCTTTGGTATGATGATTATTGGTGAGATGTGAAATTGCTTTGCTGGGTTGTCTTGATTGGTTTTGAATGATGGTATTTATATTATGACCATTGTATAGTGTGGATGATGATTGATTAATCAATAGGAAGGAGTAGGTGATAAGAAGATATTTGGTTAATTCCATATTGAATAAAGATATGAGGACTACCTAGGGATAGTAACTACAGACACAATTTTTGCAATTAAAAGCTTATAACTGTTTCAAATGCTACATAGGGAGCATTAAATCAGATACAGATTTCAGATGAGGACAGACAATTTTTGCAATTTAAAGCATCTAACTGTTTCAGTGGTACACAGGGAGCATTATTCAATACAATTCATGTTATCAGTAATATTGGGCAAGATAGTGGTCAGTAGTGTAGGCAGACCGGTTGCTAGTAATATAGGGCAATCAGTGGTCAGCAGTTCAGGGAAATCGGATGTCAGTTGCACAGTGGTAGATCAGTAATCAACAGACATGTGACTAACTAACTCAAAGGGAACAGAGAAGCACTTGGATGATTGTTATTTCCAATGTACCTGTGTAATCGTCGTCAGCATCCACTCAAAGTGTTGCAAACGGTCCCTGGGCTGAATAAAAACCACAAGTTCAAGTTTGCTGACTGGCCAGTTGCTGTAACAGGCTATTCAGTGACCATTCATGTTATTGGGCAGGGACGGGACACAATTGGAGCCCAGGGTAATTGGCTATCCGTCTGTGGTTATGATCAACGGACACAATGGCTAAGTCTTGATTATGAGTTTTGTTAATAAATTGGCAGGGCCACCACGCTGTTATTGAATTTACTTATGAGACAACTGCTAACTTTATTTGCAGCCAATTAATTAGGACAGTCACACTGTTATTAGTAACAGTAAAGATTGAAAAAGAAAAAAAAATGTAGATCACATAACAAAGGGCTAACTTCACAAAATTTTCCTAAACCAAAAATCAATCAGGAAACTGTATTTTGAAGAAGTTGGTGCATCTTTTTTTTGTTTACACCGCAGTATAGTGAATTACAATAATCAAGTAATGGAAGTAATGTGGTTTGTACAATTATTCAAAATCTTGTACAGCTTAAAAAAATTTCGAATCACTCAAAGTTTTCTCAAATGAAAAAAGAATTTCCTTACAAAGGCATTAATCTGATGTTCATAAGTAAGTCTAGAATCCAAAATTATTCCAAGAACTCTTGATTTAGAATCAATCTTTAAAGATATACCTGAAGAAAGATTTATTATTTCTGATGAAACTTTCTGATAATCTCACTCTGTGTTTGTTGTGGAAGACTATCAGCAAGGAAGCTGGAATGCACATAGCTCTTCTCTGGAAACTATCTTAGTTGAAGCTAAGATGATACCCAGTACTGGTTCTTACTCAGTGCGGCACATGTTTGTAGTTCAGTTCATTTATGAGCAGCCGCTCAGTGATACACAGAGGGACTACATGTTGACTAATGAAATAACACCCATCAGAGAAAGGTGTCTGTCTCTCAGTCTAACAGGCTAACTGCCTGTGTAGCTCTTGTGTCTAACTCCATAAGTAGACTCCCCCATGTGTGCATTATATAGAGGATGTTGTTTCACGCATAGAACAGTTCTCTGATTGGATGAGCTGGACAGACAAAGACCACTGGCATGAAGTGTGCTTGTGAACTGGGGACGGTTAAAGCTTTAATCCACTAGGATCACTGAGCTAACTAGATGGTAATTGTCAATAGCTAGGCACAGGAATGCCTATGCAGATGATACAATGAGGCCCCTGGCCTTGGTGATGGTCCTCCTTATCATAAAAATAGCCAAACTGGGTCAGACCAATGGTCCATCTAGCCTAGCGTCCTGCCCCCACCAGTAGCCAATCCATGTCACAAGTACCTGACAGAAACTCAATTAATAGCAACATTCCATGCTACCAATCCCAGGAAAAGCAGTATCAGAACTAGTATTGCTGGCGCCTTACAAGAGATGGACAGCCAAGATTACCGCATTCCAGTGTCAGTGTAAATAACATTCCTGCAACTTTACCCCAGACAGAGAAAACACAGATGTCCCTGGAATTTCAGTCCATCGCTGTAGGAAGTCTTGTAACAACCATTACAGCATAGTCCTAAAAAAATGGTTCCTGACCTAGTTGGAGTTTGGTTCGTAGGCCTCAGTTCAGCAATGCAGGCCTTATACATACAAACAGGTATGAGTAGTATATCCCACTAAAAAGGAACGGTCATACTAACCAAGCAAAGATACCTGAGAATCTTTTGTGAAATTATTATAGTGCATTTATTATTTGTGTTCATTTCACACTATTATTTAACTGAATGTGAATAACAGATTCAGTGTACTATTGAATATGAATATTTGGTAGAGCTCTAATAACAAATTCTGTCTAGATGAAAGGTGTATATAAAATTACCCCCTTCCTAACTCTACTGGAAAAGACAAGTTTTGCTCTCTTTTAAATATCTTTGGTAGTCTATGCAATTGTTGGGACTAGTCCCACCAGTGACTGGCCTCATGTGGATGTCAATCATCAAAACCTTACTGGAGGCATCAACAGCACTTTTGATCATAAAGCCTGGGCCACACCTCCAAATGCTTATTTATATACTTGGCTCACTGGCCCCAAATAGCTTTAGTGCCAGTTGTCAACAATATAAATTGATATGTAATTGTAGAATGCACTGAGAACCTGTGCAGTTTATTAACAGAGAAAAAGCACTATGCCACCTCTTGGCATTCAATATGATCTTTACTGCAGTATTTTGGACTAATTGTAACCGAGCGTGCTGCTTTTTTGTTAATGCAATTTTATGGTTCTATGATTTTTACTTTGCATTGATTTTTCACGCGTCTTCCTAGTTTGGGAAGGAGATCCACATATAGACCTTCATGTCTTATTATTTTTAGGTCCTATGAGAGTCTTGATATGAAGCAATATAGCCAATTTATTGTTTTTAGGTCCTTCAGCATTTTACTGGGCCACACTTAACATTTTGTTTTTTGTGGCTATGGCAAGTCCTCACGATATATTTTCTATTCATCACATATAGGCCACTGTGTTTACAATTCTTTTTATGGTGTATCACAGATCTAGCATGTACTCTTAAGGTCCTGTGGAGGGGCATAATCGAACAAAAACGTCTATCTCCATGGGCGTTTATCTCCGAGAACGGGTCCGTGAAGGGGTGGACCGAACCGTATTTTGGGAAAAAATAGACGTCCATGTTTTATTCGACAATTTGTGAGCTGGGCGTTTTTGTTTTTCAGCGATAATGGAAAATGAAAGCGCCCAGCTCAAAAACGAATAAATCCAAGGCATTTGTTCATGGGAGGGGCCAGGAGTCGTAGTGCACTGGTCCCCCTCACATGCCAGGACACCAACCGGCCACCCTAGGGGGCACTTTTACAAAAAAAAAAAAAAAAAAGGTAAAAGAGCTCCCAGGTGCATAGCACCCTTCCCTTGGGTGTTGAGCCCCCCAAACCCCCCTCAAAACCCACCACCCACAAGTCTACACCATTACTATAGCCCTAAGGGGTGAAGAGGGGCACCTACATGTGGGTACAGTGGGTTTGGGGGGGCGGTGTGGAGGGCTCCCATTTACCAGCACAAGTGTAACAGGTGGGGGGGGGATGGGCCTGGGTCTACCTGCCTGACGTCCACTGCACCCCCTAATAACTGCTCCAGTGACCTGCATACTGCTGCCAGGGAGGTGGGTATGACATTTGAGGGTGAACATAAAAAGTTGTGAAACGGCATATTTTTGTGGTGGGAGGGGGTTTGTGACCACTGGGGGAGTCAGGGGAGGTCATCCCCGACTCCCTCCAGTGGTCATCTGGTCATTTAGGGCACTTTTTGGGGCCCTATTTGTGGAAAAACAGGGTCCAGGAAAAGTGCCCTAAATTCTCGCTAAAAACGCATATTTTTTTTCCATTATCGGCGAAAGGCGCCTATCTCTGATCGGCCGATAACCACGCCCCAGTTCCACCTTCACCACGCCTTTGACACGCCCCCATCAACTTTGTCCGCATCCGCAACGGAGTGCAGTTGAAAACGTCCAAATTCGGCTTTCGGTTATACCGCTTTATTCGTTTTTGTGAGATAAACTTCTATCTCCCGATTTGGGTCGCAATATAGGCATTTTTCTTTTTCAATTATAAGCTGGATAGTGTCCTAATAGGTTGCACCTTATCTTTTTAGTAACATAGTTTTCAAACTCTCATTTTTATACTTTCATTTATTCAGTATCACATAGTTTTTCCAGTATCCTGTTTGTTCAGTAGAACAGCTTTTCAAGCTCTTTAACCTTTCATTTAAACATCGTTCTTCAGTATCCCAGTCTTTTCAGAGCACAACTTTGTAAGCTTTTTAAAAATTTTCATTTGTTATATACTTTTATGCACTTGGTTGGATATTTTTCAATATTTTTATTTACCTTCTTTCTTAGGTCTTTAGTATCGATTGCCTCTTTTTCAGCATAATTTCCATATTGATTACAACTTTGGTATGTGTTATTTCTGATTCACTTTTTATATAATACATAACATTTTATATTCATTCTTTCTTACTATATATTCTATATTTGTGTTTATTCCCTAGATTTATTTTGGGTCATCATCTTTTACACTCCATTAACACAATATATCACTAGTTCATTATGCAGCTCTGAATATTTGTTTATGTATACGTATATTCTCTTGTAGGCAAGTTTTGTTGTCCTGTGTCACTCCTTGTTTGTGTATTTTCATTTGCATCACTGTTTTATAAGTTTTGGCTTGGTACTGCAAGCTTATTTTTCTTGTACGTTATTATGTATGTAAGGACTCCTGATGACAACACAGGCCGAAACACAGACCGTATTAAGTTCCCCTTCGAATGAAGCCTGTTGCTTTCTTCTGATGTGCTGCCTTCAAGCAAATGTTGATGTATACAAATAAAGGACTTGTGCTTTTACTTTGACACACTGCATTGGTCATTCCCACCCTCTTTTTTGCTTGCTTTTTTTGTTAAACCCAGATACACCAGGTTACAACAGTCCAGACTGGGTAAGACAGTTGTTTGTATTATTTGTTTCAAATTATTCTCTAATAATGAATGTCTCATTTGTCATTAATCTGCAGTTTCAAAAGAGATGTTCTTATTACTGGGATTATCTGGCTGTCCATTGCCCAAATTATGAATGCTGGATTCTAAAGATATTGTTGTCTGATTTATAATTTGCTCTTTTAATGGTCTCTGTGATTGCAGTCTCCACCCACCCATTAACCTACAATATTTTAGACTTTTCAGAGTTAATAATCAACTGCTGTTCAGCCATACACATGTGATTCATGTGTATATGGAAGGTAATTCTATAATTGGATGTTTGGGAGGGGTCTCTTCTACAAAGAAACCTAGGTGTTACTTTCCTATATATAATACTAGTTTAACACAGCATATATGTACATATGCACTTTGGAATGAGCACTTACACCACAGAACTGTGTAAGTGTGTGCGCCTACTTGCCGAAGATACATGGATAACTTATAAAATCCTATAAGTTACACTCTTAAGTGTGAGTCCTGCCCAGGTTACACCCAAGTGTACACCCATCTTGCAAATATATGCTATGTAAGATATGCATGTATTTATAGAATAATGTGCAGGAGTGTATTCTGCATTTACATATGTGCTTATATGCATATGTATTCTAAACATTTACATACATAGGTGGACAAATGTTAGTGCCTACTTTATAGAATTACCCTTTCAATCCCATGTATAGTATTTAAACATTTATTAAGCTGCTCATATGCATCCTCTGATTAGTCTGTAACCAGTATTACCATTTGAGTATCATCCACATATGAGTACTGAATGGTTCCCAGTCTTTCAATCAGTGTTCCCAGAAATTTCAGATAACATTGAATATGACAGGAAAGTGGTGATCCCTGAAGAATTTCACAACTTGGGACCTATGGCCCTGAATAACTATCTTAACTTTCACCAAACAATTTCTGCCTTTCAAGAATACAGAGAACCAGTCCATCTCTTCCCTGAAATGCCATCTCAGATAGCTTCATTAGTAAAATATGATGTACTAGATCAAAAGCTATAGGGAGGTCAAGTTGGACCAAAAGTCCAGATCCAACTTTGTCAATAACAAATTGTAGATAATAATATAAAACATAAGCATTGCCATACTGGGACAGACAACGGTCGATCAAGTCCAGTATCCTGTTTTCAGTAGTGCTCAGTCCAGGTCACAAGTACCTGGCAAGGTCCCAAAAGAGTAAAACAGATTTTATGCTGCTTATTCCAGAAATAAGCAGTGTATTTTACCAAGTCCACCTTAATAATAGCTTACAGATTTCCCCGGTCCACAGATACTAGTACACAGAGTACTATACAGTATGTTCTTCCTTACACTTCTTATGGTACCAAGGTGTCAAAGATCATTCATAAATACTAACCCATAATACATTTGCACCCTCAGTTTGAAAATAGACCTCAAATTGCCTATACTCAGGCTAAAAATGTGGGTGAGATGTTATCTATCTTTCGTCACAGCACATTGCCAGCCAGTGAGGAAGAACAGGGACATAAGTGTTGTCAGTATTGTATTTACTGTGCTTACGCAATGGAGGTGAGTTTTGTCACC
This sequence comes from Microcaecilia unicolor, assembly GCF_901765095.1. NCBI lineage: Eukaryota > Metazoa > Chordata > Amphibia > Gymnophiona > Siphonopidae > Microcaecilia > Microcaecilia unicolor. The sequence continues at coordinate 228,477,982 of NC_044032.1, read as the reverse complement.
AACCCCTGTACAGGGAAGAGATAATACCTGCGAGCACACACAGATTGCAATTCAGTATCCCTGTCAAAAATGGTGCGTGGCCCAAACTAGGCGTAAAGTAAAGCATCGCATCGAGGAACACCTGAGCAATTTACGTACTAAAAAACGGGAAGCACCACTAGTAGACCACTGGGAACTTTATAAACATGGTCCCACATTGGGAACAAAAAAAGAGAATATTTAATCCGGTTTTAAAACACTAATGGAGCACTGAAACACAGGTATCCAACAGCAGCACACAAAACAGCACTGAATTGGACTTAAAACACCTAATGAGCTAAGTAACCAAGCTTTTCTACAATATTTATCTATGGTGGATAGTGTGCTAAACCATAGTCTATTTAGTTAACAAGGCAGGTTAGGAAGGTTCAGTGCTATGATGCTCAACGTGTAATTAAACTCTGAAATTCGTTGCCAGAGAATGTGGTAAAGGTGGTTAGCTTAGCAGGGTTTTAAAAGGGTCTGGATGGCATCCTAAAGGAAAAGTCCATAGACCATTATTAAATTGACTTGGGAAAATCCACTGCTTATTTCTGGGATAAGCATCATAAAATGTATTGAACTTTTCTGGGATCTTGCCAGGTATTTGTGACCTGGATTGGCCACTGTTGGAAACAGGATACTGGACTTGAAGGACCTTTGGTCTGTCACAGTGTGGCAATACTTATGTACTTATGTAATATAGGGAAGGCATATTTATTATGAAAGCCTATCGCAAACCCACCAACAGGAATACTCTTCTCCATTATAAAAGTTACCATCTGAGCCCATTGAAAAATAGCATACTGGTAGGCCAGTTTTTGCATTTAAGGTGTTTAAGTTCTAAGAAGCAAGATTTTTATAGTCAAGCTCAAGAAATGAGTAATAGATTTGCACATAGAGGGTATCCACATTCAGTGGTTCATAAAGCAACGAAGAGGGCATATAATGTACATAGATCTTGGTTGATTCAACCCCAAGAAAATGTAAATAATGATGATAGAATGACATATGTATTACCATTTGTATCTCTTACTAATCAAATTAAAGACATTATTTGCAAACATTGGCCTATGTTAGGGCTTCACAATATGTTTCAATCTACAATGAGGTTTGCATACACTAGGGGTCCGAATTTAAATAAATAAATAACCGGGAATATTCAGCAAGGGATAACCAGCTATCCCCTGCTGAATATCACTGGATAGCTAGTTAAATCCATTTAACCGGCCAGGTGCCATCCCTGCCCGGTGAAATGGTTTTGAATATCGGAGAGAATGTTTTTAATTAATTTTCTCTGTTTTATTATTACAAAGTAGCCTAGTAACAGCAGATAAAGATTAGTAGGGTTCATCTAGTCTGCCAGGCAAGGTGGCTAGAGTCGTACTTGCTGTTCTATACCTTTGCCGCTCCGTCAGGTTGTACTCCTCTGTCATTTGTTTTGTTTTGATCCCATCTTCTTGCTGGATAGGAATCCTCTGTTTATCCCGTCTTTTTGAATTTTGTCACTGTTTTTGTACATACCACCTCCATCTGGAGGCTGTTCAGGCATCTACCACCCTTTCATTAAAAAAGTATTTTCTGATGATGTTTTTAAGCTTCCTCTTTTCAGCTTCATTTCATGTTCTGCAGTCCTGTAGCTTCCCCATCTTTGAAAACAAAAATTGCTTGCTTATTAATACTTTTCAAGTATTTAAATGTCTGTATCATATCACCCCTGTCTCTCCTCTCCTCTATATACATATTCAGGATTAAGTCTCTTCTCATACGTCTTCTGGCCCTGACCTCATACTATTTTGGTCACTTTCCTTTCAACTGCTTTGTCTTTTTATATCCTTAGCAAAATACAGCCTCCAAAGCTGAACTCAGTACTCAAAAGTGGGGCCTTACCGATGATTTGTACAGGGGCATTATCACCTCCTTCCTTCTGCTGATTATGCCTCTCTCCATAACATCCTAGCATCTTTCTGACTTTTGCCACTGCCTTATAGTATTGCTCTGCCACCCTGAGATCTTCAGACATTATCACCCTGAGGTCTTACTCCTGGTCTGTGCACATCAGTCTTTTTCCCCTATTGTATACAGCTTCTTTGGATTTCTGCACCCAAAATGCATCACTCTGCATTTCTTTGCATTAAAGCTTAACTGCCAAGCTTTAGTCCACATTTCTAATTTTTGTAGATCACTTTTCATGTTTTCTGCCTCTAGGGTGCTCAATCTGTGTCAAATTTTTGTAGAGATGCTTGGAGGGGGAAAGAGTGAGATGGGGAGATGCTGCTTGGAGGGGGGAGAGAAAGGGGAAAGATGCTGCAAGGGGGAGATGGTGAGAGAGAAAGGGGGAAGATGCTTGTAGGGAGTAGAGTGGTAGATTCTGCTTGGAAGGGGAAGAGAGGGAGCGATGCTGCTTGGAGATGGGGATAGAGGGGAGAGCTGCTGCTTGGCAGGGATAGAGAGAGAGGGGAGAGCTGCTGTTTGGCGGGGATAGAGAGAGAGGGGGAGATGCTGCTTGGAGGAGGAGAAAGAGGAGGAGATGCTGGTTGGAGGAGGAGAAAGGAGGAGATGCTGGTGGGAGAGAGGGGAGATACTACTTGGCGGGGGAGAAAGAATGGAAATGATAGTGAAGGGGAGAGAGAGGGTAAATGCTGCTTGGAGGACGGTGATGCTGCTTGGTGTATGGGGAAAAGAGAGGACAATTCTACATGGAGGAGGGAGAGCGAGAAAGGGACTTACTGCTTGGAGGGTGGAGAGAGAGATGGGGAGATTTGGCTCAGAGGGGGAGAGAGGTGTTGCTTGATGAGGAAAGATGCTGCTTGGGGGAAAGAGAAAAGGTAGATACTGCTTAGGGGAGGGGAGAGTTAGGGAAATGCTGCTTGGAGGAAGGAGAGAGGGAGCGATGCTGCTTGATAGGGGAGAACTGCTGTTTTGTGGGGATAGAGAGAGAGTGGAGATGTTTGGATGGGGAAGAGAGAGGAGGAAGTGCTGCTGGGATGGGAAAGAGAGGAGGAGGTGCTGCATGGAGGGGGAGAAAGAGGAGGAGATGCTGGGAGGGAGAGGGGAGATGCTGATTGGCGGAAGGGGAGAGAGAGAGAACATGCTTCTTGGAGGGGGCAATGCTGCTTGGTATGTGAGGGAGGAGAGGACAATTCTGCTTAGAGGGGGAGAGAGAGGGGATAGATGCTGCTGGGAAGAGGGAGATGCTGTTTGGTGAAGGGGGATAGAGAGAGGGGGAGATGCTGGTTGATGGAGGGAGAGGGAGAGAGGGGGTGATGCTGCTTGATGTTGGGGGAGAAAGAGGACGATGCTTTAAGGGGGAGTGGGGGCATATGCTGCTGGAGAGGAGACAGAGAAAGGGGGAAATGCTGCATAGAGGGGAGAGAGAAAGGAGGACATGCTGCTTGGAGAGGGGAAGGGGAAATGCTGCTTTGAGGGGGGATATGGGCAGAGAGATGCTGCTTGAGAGAGGGAGAGAGCTGCTGCTTTGCAGGAATAGAGAGGGGGGAGATGCTGCTTGGATGGAGAGAGGGAGGTGCTGCTTGGAGGGGGGAGAGAGAAAGGAGGAGAAGCTTCTTCAATGAGGGAGAAAGAAGGGGAGATGCTGGTTGTCGGAGGAGAGAGATGGGAAATGCTGCTTGGAGGGGGGCTTTGCTGTTTGGTATGTGAGGGAGAGAAAGGACAATGCTTCTTGGAGGGGGGAAAGAGAGAGGGGGGAGATGCTGCTTGGCGGGGTGGATAGAGGAGGAGAGATGCTGCTTGGGGTGGATAGAGAGAGCAAGAGAGATGCTGCTTGAGGGATAGAGCGAGGGGAGATGCTGCTTGAAGGGGGAGAGAGGTAGGGAGATAGAGCATGTGGAGGGGGAGAGAGAGAGGGGAGATGCTTCTTGGAGGGGAAAAAGAGAGGGGAGATGCTACTTAGAAGGAGGAGATGCTTCTTGGAGAGTGAGAAATGCTTGGAGGGGGAGAGAGTGGAGCTAGATGCTGCATAGAGAGGGGAGATGCTGATTGGAGGGGGAGATGCCGTTTGGTGTCAGGTGGAGATAGGGAGAGAGATGCTGCTTGATTGGGAGGAGAGAGGGGAGAGCTACTGCTTTGCAAAGATAGAGTGGAAGAGATGCTGCTTTGCGAAGATAGAGTGGAAGAGATGTTGCTTGGAGAGAGGGAGGGGAGAGATGCTGCTTTGATGGGAAGAGAGAGAGGGAGGTGCTGCTTGAAGAGGGAGAAAGAGAGAAGGAGATGCTGCTGGGAGGGGTAAAAAGAGATGGGAGATGCATTAAACGTTAGCGTTTAACTTTAAAAAAGGAGACTATGATAAAATGAGAAGAACGGTAAAAAAAAAACTTAGGGGGGCAACTGAGAGAGTAAAAACTGTACAACAGGCGTGGACGCTGTTCAAAAATACCATCCTGGAGGCCCAGGCCATACATATTCCGCAAATTAGAAAAGAAAGACGGAAGTCCAAAAGACACACGGCCTGGTTGAAAAGTGAGGTGAAGGAAGCTATTAGGGCTAAAAGAAACGCCTTCAGAAAATGGAAGAAGGAACCGTCTGAAAATAACAAGAAACAGCATAAGGAGTGTCAAAGCAAATGCAAGGCGCAGATTAAGAAGGCCAAGAGGGAGTATGAAAAAAAGATAGCATTAGAGGCAAAAAAACATAGTAAAAAAATTTTTCGGTATATTAAAAGCAGGAAGCCGGCAAAAGAATCGGTTGGGCCGCTGGATGACCGAGGGGTAAAAGGGGCGATCAAGGAAGACAAAGACGTAGCGGAGAGACTGAATGAATTCTTTGCTTCGGTCTTCACCAAGGAAGATTTGGGTGGGTTACCGGTGTCGGAAATGGTATTTCAAGCGGACGAGTCGGAGAAACTTACTGACTTCACGGTAAACCTGGAGGACGTAATGGGGCAGTTCGGCAAACTGAAGAGTAGCAAATCTCCTGGACCGGATGGTATTCATCCTAGAGTACTGATAGAACTGAAAAACGAGCTTGCGGAGCTACTGCTAGTGATATGCAACTTATCCTTAAAATCGAGCGTGGTACCGGAAGATTGGAGGGTGGCCAATGTAACGCCCATTTTTAAAAAAGGCTCCAGGGGAGATCCGGGAAATTATAGACCGGTGAGTCTGACGTCGGTGCCTGGGAAAATGGTAGAGGCTATTATTAAAAACAAAATTACAGAGCACATCCAAGGACATGGATTACTGAGACCAAGTCAGCATGGCTTTTGTGTGGGGAAATCTTGCCTGACCAATTTACTTCAATTCTTTGAAGGAGTGAACAAACATGTGGACAAAGGGGAGTCGGTTGATATTGTGTATCTGGATTTTCAAAAGGCGTTTGACAAGGTACCTCATGAAAGGCTACAGAGGAAATTGGAGGGTCATGGGATAGGAGGAAATGTCCTATTGTGGATTAAAAACTGGTTGAAGGATAGGAAACAGAGAGTGGGGTTAAATGGGCAGTATTCACAATGGAGAAGGGTAGTTAGTGGGGTTCCTCAGGGGTCCGTGCTAGGACCGCTGCTTTTTAATATATTTATAAATGATTTAGAGATGGGAGTAACTAGCGAGGTAATTAAATTTGCTGATGACACAAAGTTATTCAAAGTCGTTAAATCATGACAGGATTGTGAAAAATTACAAGAGGACCTTACGAGACTGGGAGACTGGGCGGCTAAATGGCAGATGATGTTTAATGTGAGCAAGTGCAAGGTGATGCATGTGGGAAAAAAGAACCCGAATTATAGCTACGTCATGCAAGGTTCCACGTTAGGAGTTACGGACCAAGAAAGGGATCTGGGTGTCGTTGTCGATAACACACTGAAACCTTCTGCTCAGTGTGCTGCTGCGGCTAAGAAAGCGAATAGAATGTTGGGTATTATTAGGAAAGATATGGAAAACAGGTGTGAGGATGTTATGCCGTTGTATCGCTCCATGGTGCGACCGCACCTTGAGTATTGTGTTCAATTCTGGTCGCCGCATCTCAAGAAAGATATAGTAGAATTGGAAAAGGTGCAGCGAAGGGCGACTAAAATGATAGCGGGGATGGGACGACTTCCCTATGAAGAAAGACTAAGGAGGCTAGGGCTATACAGCTTGGAGAAGAGACGGCTGAGGGGAGACATGATAGAGGTATATAAAATAATGAGTGGAGTGGAACAGGTGGATGTGAAGCTTCTGTTCACGCTTTCCAAAAATACTAGGACTAGGGGGCATGCGATGAAACTACAGTGTAGTAAATTTAAAACAAATCGGAGAAAATCTTTCTTCACCCAACGTGTAATTAAACTCTGGAATTCGTTGCCGGAGAAAGTGGTGAAGGCGGTTAGCTTAGCAGAGTTTAAAAAGGGGTTGGACGGTTTCCTAAAGGACAAGTCCATAAACCGCTACTAAACGGACTTGGAAAGATCCAAGATTCCAGGAATAACATGTGTGGAATGTTTGTACGTTTGGGAAGCTTGCCAGGTGCCCTTGGCCTGGATTGGCCGCTGTCGTGGACAGGATGCTGGGCTCGATGGACCCTTGGTCTTTTCCCAGTGTGGCATTACTTATGTACTTATGTACTTGGAGGAGGAAGAAAGAGGGGGAGATGCTGGTTGGCGGAGGGGGGAGAGAGGGGAAATTCTGCTTGGACAGGACGATGCTGCTTGGTGTGTGGGAGAGAGAGAGGACAATGCTGCATGGAAGGGGGAGGGAGTTCTCTATTGAACTCCCCAAGGTACCTGAATGTAACTCACCTTGAGCTACTACTGAAAAAGGTGTGAGCAAAATCCAAATAAATAATAATAATAAATACATTGTTTGGCTTGTTTTCAGAAGACAAAACCTCCTTCAGTATCCTGACCTGAAGAGGGAGGATTTGGCCGCTGAAAGCTAAGTCAAAAATGTGTTAAATTATTCCAGTGAAAAGATACCACCTTATTTGCCATTATTTGTTTTATTTTTATTTATTCATTTTTAATTTAGCCATTTTCAGTTTTTGACATTTGCATCTGTCATCTGTATATTTTTCCACAGTACAGGAACACATGCATCACTGTTTTTCTCCGGTGTTGCACTGTATACAGAGTCTGGCTTCAGTTTAATTTTTGTCTACATTTTTCTATTTTTAGTTTGTGGTTACTTATTCTATTCTTGTTGAGGGTCTATCTGTTTTCTGCATGCCTAGGATTGATCTGTACTAATTTTGCTTGCTAGTTTTCCCAGTAGGTATACTGATGTTCTAGTGCCCACTTCAATGTTTATTTTGTTGCCTTTTTCTAGGTAGGGTCTTGTTGTATGACTCCTGGAAGTTAGAGCTATCATGGTGGGTAGAATTGCTCTATAGGTCCTGAGAAATATTTGTAGGGTTTTGTATTAATTCACAATATGCCTGGTATTGGATTTTGGATTTAGCTCACACCTTTCTCATGTGCGTTACATTCAGATAGAGTTGGTATTTTTTTGTCCTTGGAGAGCTTACAGTCTGTTTGTACCTAAGGCAATGGTGAGTTCAGTGACGTGGCCAAGCTGCAGTGGGATTTGAACCCTGGCTTCCCTGGGAGTCAGCCTGCTGTTCTAACCATTAGTACAACTAATACAGATAATACATGTTCCAAACATGTTTGGTAACTCAATAATAGACTAAAAGCCAGCAGATCTGAAGCCTGGTGGCCATTTGACAACTTATCAAAAAAGACTGATAGGCAAATCATTTTATGATTGCCATTAACCACAAGATTTCTGTTATAGTTCTGCTGACCATGACCAAGAGGAAGATGCTGGACTGGTTGGGGGGAGGGGCTAGGGTTGACAGAGAGTCAAGTGTTACTACCTGCATATATTTCCAGAATACTACAAATATTGTTCTGTCTAATATATTATTTTTGGTGCATTGTTTTATTTTTTGGCACATAATTCCTGGAATTTATTCATCAGTAACAGAGGTACTAGGAGGGGAGGTAACTGGTGCACAGCCACAGCAACACAGTGGAGAGGTCCTCCCCTACTGTGTCAAACGTGCCTCCCCCATCCATTTATCGCTGACATAGATGTTGCCTCCAACCCCAAGAATTTTGGTGAGGCAAGTTAAAATCTTTGGGGTTGGAGGCAACACATATGTCGCCTCTGCAAACAGCTTGCGATTGTCAGCAGCTCTAAAACTGCTGATCAATGTGGGTTCAATATCACCCAGTGCATTTCCAGTATATTCATATTTATCTCATGCATATTCATTGTGGATATTGTAAAAACATGATTTGTTATGAAGTCCCCAGGATAGATTTGGAAAGCTCCAATTTACACCATTTATTTAAACTTAGCTAAACAATAATCAGAGCAGTTGCAGATTCAGTAGGGAAGGCACCACTGATGCCAAACAAGCTTTGTAGACCGATTTGGCACTCTGTGGGTCAGTAATTAAAAACCCTGCAGTGCACCATTATAGCACATCCTGTGGCAGGGGTGTAAAATTGCAATACTAGAGGGCTGCAATGCAGCCAAATTTTCTGGATACCCGAATATTCATTAGATATATTTGCATATTGTGGAAGCAGTGCTTGCATATATATTTCTGATTGGTATTCATTAGGAATATGCTGAAAACCTGGCTGGTTTGTAGCCCTCCTAGATTGCAGTTTGACACCCTGCCCTATGGGGATGCCTAGGAAATAGTGACATGCAATTACCTTTATTAATCCATTACAAAACATTCTCCTTATAAGTCACATGCACATAGTAAAGAAGAAGTGGGCCTTTATACCTATATAAATTTTGTGGGTGTTTTTCTCTCTTGCAGGCAAACCTAACGAAAAAGAGATAATTCTGTTCAAGCATGCTGCTTTGGTGCATCTCTTAGTAACCGTCCGTGATCTTCTGTTAATGTGCAGCTTAGATGCAGCAGTTGGTCAGTATAACAAACAAAGATGGATATACGCTTATGAAATCAATAAATTTTGAGTTTGCAGTAGACCTTGTCACAGTCTAAAAGGGAGCAACAGTTGATGACATCAGCCTAAGGACAGGGGTAATGAACCTCCAGTCTGTGGACAACAGTTTTAATTGCTGCAAACCGGAGAAGCCAGGTAGTACAAGAAATATCAGAGGACAAAAGTACAAGTACTACCAAGCACCAGTCATTAAAATCCCTAAATAGCCATGCCTTCTTCAAGGGTAAAATTTATAAAATACAAACAAATATTAAAGGTTGCAGAATCAATATCACTAATATAATTTGAACTAGGCATAAAAAAATAACTAACTAAGGGGCCCTTTTACTGAACAGCGTTAAGCCCTAAAACGTAGTTAGGGTGCCAAAAACAGGCTAATGCGTTTTCCAGTGTTTGCCTGTTAACGTGCGCTACCTCTCATTTTAGGCATTTTTTTAAATAGATTTTTTTCAAGGGGATGTGTTATGGGTAAACAATGGGCATGGATGCATTAACAAGCTAGTGAATTCATATTTGCGCTCACTAACTGGTTAACACGGATTTAACAGAAGAGTACTTAGTGCCTCCTAAATAGGAGGTAGTAAGTTCTCCTGTATTAACTTTTTTCAGGTAACGCGTTACCTGAAAAAGAATTGAAAAATGCCTTAAATACTGCTGTGCTAGAAATGGGCTCACCGTGCAGGAAAGTCCCACATTAAATCATGCGAAGACTGTTTTGTAATGTATTTTAGTAAAAGGGCCCCTAAAAAAAAATAAGGTGCCCTTGTACTAAAGTGCAGTAAAATCTGGGCTTCCGACGCAGTAAGCCGATTTCTAGCATGGCATTTAAGGCATTTTTCATGGCAGCATTTTTCAATTCTTTTTCAGGTCATGCGCTAATGTTCACATTGTTACCTGGAAAAAAAAGTTAATACAGGAACACTTAGGGCCTCCTTTTTAGGAGGTGCTAAGTGCTCTTGTGTTAAATTTGTGTTAACCAGTTAGTGAGTGCTAATAAGAACTCGCTAGCTGGTTAGCACCCTTTAGTAAAAGGGTTTCTAAATGCACAAATATATAGATAACTAAATAGAAAATAAATGACAAATTTAAATATTCAGTTGACTCCTTATAGGTCATATCAATCTAATTAGAAAGTGGTAAAAAGCTCTTTAAAAAGGTTGTTGTTTCTCAGTGTCCTCCTTTGATTTATAATTTTCTTTGTGTTTAGAGATTTTATCCCTGAGGAAGGTGTGTGCCAAGACATGACCATCTAAGGTTTTATGGTTCCTTTCATTACTTTTTTTTCAGAAATCGTTAAACACAACACATGACATGAATGATAACAGGCTGTACAGAGGAAAGGCATAACAGAATGATAACAGTTTCAATATCACACCCTCCCTCCTACAAAAAAAAATATCCCACGTCTCTGTTCACAGCCTAGTACTATAGCTATAGGAAATGAGGAAATGTAACTTTTGTCAATAAAATCAAGTCCAATAACATTGATTATTTAATACATTTTTATGATTGGTAAATGGTAGTACTTCTCAAACTTTTGTCCTCCAACAATTTTAAATTAATGTAGTTTAAAAAGACATTTGTATCCTGCCTTTCTTCAAGCTTATTCAAAGCAGGTTACAATAAAAACCAATCAATGCTAACATAACTGAACCCAAACACAGATATCTTTCATTGCCTAACAATGTGTTATCTGACTAGCATTAAAAAAAACCTCAGCCTCTTCTCAGAGTCATAAAACATTTACACAATCCACTAGTTTTATTATCCAATACAGTCCAGGTCTAAAGGAAAACCCATATTTTTAAAACTTTTTCTTGAACTGATTGTGATTTCTTATTTCCTCAGTTCCCAAGAGGGAAGATTCCGAAGCAAGGCACTAGCCCATGTAGTATACACTTTCATGTAGTACATAATCTACCTTCTCTGTCAGAAGGAAAGTTCAATAGCTGATCAACTGTGACTGTAAAATACTTGATAGGACCCAGAGTGTCACCCATTTGTTAATATACCTGGACCAATTCTCCAGTTTGCTTTATGCAGTGAAGAAGCACAGTCCTCTCTTTTTGTTCTTCTGAATGATCTTTGCTATAATGTTTTGGATTATCTGCAACTGGGCAACTACTTTCAGCTAGGGCTGTACATTTAACACATTAATAACGCAATTAACACATTGTTTAACTCATATTAAAATTTTTAACATGCGTTAACGCCTCTCTCTCACTCACCTTCTCATGGTCACTGCACTCAAAGCACACCGTGTGTCACCCAGCTCCAAGCCTCTCTCTGAAACAGGAAGTTCTGTCAGAGGAGGCAGAACTTACAGAGAGAGGCTTCGACACCGGCGACACAGCAGTGAGGAACAGGGAAATGGAGTTGCAGAAGAGTGGGTTCTGCTGGAGAGGTAAAAGGAGTTTGCACTGTCAGCAGAAAAAAAGGGAGAAAGATATGGACTCCATCGGGGGGGAGTGGGCAGCGGCAGCAGAAAGAAAAGAGCCAGAGATATGGGGAAGGAGGGGGCAATGGCGGGAGAAAGAGGTGAAGAGCAAATGATGCGGGGGAGGGGTAGCAGTGGCAGCAGAAAGAGAAGAGTGAGAGATTCAGGGAAGGAGGGGGCAATAGCGGGAGAAAGGAGAAGAGGTGGAGGTGCAGCAGCACAGGAGAAACAGGAATAGAGCCAGAGATTTGGGGTAGAAGGAGACCATGCATGGCAGGAGAAAGAGAAAAGTGAGAGAGTAATGGTGTGCTACAGAGAGGGAAAGGTAAGAAGAGGTGCCAGGAGAAAAAAAAAGGGAAGAGAGAGAGAAAGAATGATGGGGACCTCAAGTGGGGGGGAGACAGTTGCTACAAATAGGGGATGGAAGAATCAAAGAAGGGAAATGGTGCCCATAGAAGAGAGGGAAGAAAAAAAGAGAAGAAAACAAATTGTAATTATGGATGTGTAAGTGCTTTGAAAATATGCCTCCATGTATACATGCTAAAATTTCAACTGTTTTACATTTGGATCATGCGATTAATCCCGCGATTAAAATTTAAGGTTTTACTCCATGGACAGCGCTACTTTCAGCGTATCCTGAAAACCCATGTGAATTGATATCCATGAGGACTGGAGGTTTCCTCACTGTGCCTAAGATGACATGTAGTTGATTTCATTCCAAATGCAACTTGAGTAAGATTCGGTGCTAGTTTTTGTTTTGTTTTAGGTGGTTATTTTTTTTATCTACCGGTGACTTATCAACTGAGTTCCCACTTATGGATTTGTTTATATCCTAAACCAAATCTATAAAAACTTGATCATTTAACTTATTTAACATATACTACACTTATATCTATAGTATTTTAATAAAGGAACCTCAAAACACAAAACAACATTATGAATTATTACCCAGTTTCAGAGAGCAATTTTATAAATTCTTTTCTGCATGTGAAGCATGTTTTACATGCAGAAAGGGCTCTTATAAAATTTCATGGCTGAATGCATGTATATAAATATGCATGTTGGCATGTATGCTTTCCCAGGGCTGGGCAGAGCAGGGATGGAATTGCAATGTAGATTAGTGTTTCATAACTACATTAGTACATGCATAGCATGCTTGCTCACATTTATACCTTCTTCAGAGTAGGTGTAGATTTATGTGAGAAAACATGAATGCTAGTGGAGATAGTTTTGTATGCCTATTTTATAAAGGCACAAAGGCAGCTATGTTGTCTTTATAAAATGCCAGTATCCATGGGCGTAGTTTGACTGTTTCATTTGGGGGGGGCAAAGGATGGGGCGGAGCATATTAGAATATTCATTTGCATATATATATATATATATATATATATATATATATATATATATATATATATGCAAATGAATATGCTAATATGGAGGAAGGAAGGGAAAAAGTTTTGGGAATATCAAGCCAGCTCTTTCTCCCTTCCTTCCTTTCTTCCTCCTTACCCAGCATTCCCTCTTCCTCTTCAGTAGTATTTACCCACTCCCTTTCTTGTTTCTATCCATCCCCTTCCCCATTCTATCCAGTGTCTTCCCCCCCTCCCCCTTCACAGCAATGACAACGTGGATGCAGCAGCTCACAGGTTTGCTTGCTGCGTTTGAGTGAACGGCGACGGCTGCGCGGGGGAGTGGAAGCAGAGACTTACCAAATGGCTTCCTTCCTTACCGTGGACTAGACAGGTGCCAGCATTTCCACTCCAGCGGCGAACGGGCGGGCGGCCGAGCGAGCGGAGGTTGTAAAAGCAGCAAGCAGGCACACTCGTCTCCGTCCGCTTCCCTGCCCTCTCTGCGTCCCGCCTTCCTCTGATGTCATTTCCTTTCGGTCGGGACGCTGAGAGGGCAGGGAAGCGGATGGAGACGAGCGTGCCTGTTTGTTGCTTTTACTACTGGCGCCCCGCCCGCCAGCTCACCGTAGCAACTTCCAGTAAGTCGTCATCGTTTGGGGGGGGCACTGCCCCCCCCCAGTCTACGCCCATGCCAGTATCCAAAGAACCTTACTCTCAAACTCTCTATACCAAAGTATTTGGAAAATGTTTTAAGGACCATTATATATGAAGCACAAAATTATTTCAGCATTCTCCGAAGACAAGCAGGCATAATATTCTCACATGTGGGTGAAATCATCCATAGAGCCTGGTGCAGACACTACCATAGTGCACTGTTTCTTTAAAACTGTGAGGCAATACCCCCTCCTCATATGCGAGGGTGCATTCCTGCCTGACGCTCGAGTGCGGGACAAGCAGTCCATCGTTATCTGCGGAGCAGAGAGGTTGGTTTTCTAATCTCTCCTCTGTGCGCAAATTTTTTCCTTTTGGTGCCTTCCCTTTTTCAGGATATTTTTTCTTCATATTCTTCATTTTCTTTATTAATTTTGTTCAGTTTATTCATTTTTAAAATTATTTTTCATTTTTTAACTTTTCAGCCTTTGGGGACCTCTAAGCCCATAACTGGTATTTTCAGTGCTTAGCTCCGGAGCACCAGGACATAAACTGTAGCTTCTGCCTGCATATGCAAGCGAGGACCCTTAAGGCCCACAGAGACCAATGTGAAAAACCTTTTGGTTCTGCATCAGCATCGAGCATAGCAGAGGATTCATCACTCGACACTGAGGACACTACGTTGAGAGGATCTGACATCTGACTCAGTACTACACCCTTGGAAGGACTATATGTCCTCTTTTTCAATGCTGTGTGCATCAAGGGACCTGCAGCGTAAAAACCTAAGACGCATCGCCATTTTTCTCTCTCCAGGCACTCTGCCAACACCTCCCCTGACTATACATCATCGATGCACGGGAAGCGTCCATAACACAGTGACCGCTCTCCTTCCCTCTAACTTGATGTGAAGAGCCTTTGAGGTCTTCAAGATCTCCTATGCTTGCATAGGCTATAACTCAGGCTGCATCCACACTGCTTTCTCAACTGGTACTGATACCTACTCTACAGGAGGAAATTCAGGTTATGCTCAAGGAGGAGCTCTCACGACTATTGCTTTTGCAGTCCATACAGATATACAGGGTGCTTGTGCCAACCTCAGCCCAGCCCATCGATACATTGGAGAGACAGTCAGGGGAGAGGTCTCACACACCAGCTTCAAGTCAATCATCTGAACCTGACCAACACATGTGTTGACATCCAACCTTGGAGATTCATCTGCCTCGACGCACCTCGACATAGAGCCGACGCTTTAGTCAACACTCTCATTCATGTACTTCCCAAAAACAGTACTTTGAAGAATCAGGCTCGGACTCTCCTGGGAGACAGATCAGGACCCACAAGACCTCTCAACTGAGGAGTCCTATGGCATCCCATCTGATCCTTCTCTGCCACGTGAGACATAGGTCTCCTCCACAAAGTATATCCTTCCATGGCTTTGTCCGTGAGATGGCCTAAGCCATACCTTTCAAATTGGATACAAAGGAGGAATCTGGTTCAGAACTATTTGAAGTTCTAGATTATGATTTCCCTCCTAGAAAAGGAATCACTGTTCCACTTTATACAATTATGAAAAATACTCTGATCAAAAACTGGGAAACTCCACTGACAGTTCAAGTTGCTCAAAAGAAAATTGATACAATGTACAGGATACAGAAATGCACTGGATTTGAAAAAACGCAGTTACCTTACCGTTCCTTAGTTGTAGAATCTGCTTTAAAACATACTTGTAGTATGAGATCTGATGCTGGTGTTCGTCCACGCAGAGAAGCTAGAACATTGAACTCTTATGGCAGAAGAACATTTCAGGCTTCGATGTTAACCAATCATATTAGATTATCAACTTTATTCCACTTCAAACAAATTAAATTCCAATAAAAGCTAGTTGTCACTGTTTAAGAAAGCAAAAGTATTATCTATTCTAGTTTACTCATATAAATCATGTGCTCCTGGGAGAATTCTGTGCAAAAAAAATTCTAAATTCACACAATATTTTAAAATTCTGCATAGTTTTTTTTTGCATAGAATTCTCCATCATAAGGCTTAAAATGCCTTCCTGCATTTCCCCTCTTCAGTCCCATATCTCACTCCAACTGCAGTTCTCTTTACCTCTAATTCTGAGCAAGACCCCTAATTCTGTCTGCCTCCAAAGTCATATGTATGCAGTACCCCTACCATCTTTTCTTCCTATCCCCAGGCAAGTAGCCCCTCCTGTCATTATTTCTCCTCCCCTTCCTCTCTATCTTTCATTGTTTCTCTTCCCCACCCTCCCCCATGGGACATCCTTAAGGTTAATGTTTCTCCCACACACTCTGTAAATGGGCCCGCTGCTCCAGTATGGGGGAGGAAGCCGCCTCCCGCTGTTCTGTCCCCCGACAGCCTTGCACTAGTTCATAATGTGATCCTAAAATGTGTTTAATGCCTTTACTGCTACTCTCATGTCTAAGGACTTTCATGGTTGCAGTTCTCACTGCAAGGTTACGGGAGCAATGCATTGTGGGTAATGTAGTTTGCAGGTAAATGCAGACGCACTTGCCTATTTGTATAAGAGCTGTTACCATTGGTTTGGGTCCCCCTACCTAGACCTCCTCTCTTTCTCAGCCAAGCTTGGCCCATTTGTCTAACTGCTGTCATTTTTTCTTACTAACTCTGTCTTGGGAGGTCAGCTAGGCATGACCTCTCCCTCCAATCGGGGGCCGTCTTCTTGGACCACCCTTGCCACCCTACGGCAGGCTCTGTCCCGATTGGTCTTTAACTCCTCCTCCCTGGGCTTGTGAGCCTTCTTGACCCCCCCCCCCCCCCCTTGCCTCTCTGGCCACGAGGCATTTCACCATCTCGCTTCTGGCCAGTGCTTGTCCTGCTCCTGACTCCCTGGAATGAACTTGGGTTTTTATCTTGAATATATCTCCTCCCTAACGAGCTATTGCACATTCCAGTCACCCAGCGCTGAGCTATTTCTACCTGATCTCAACCGTCTCTCACCTCTGCAATAGAACTGCCTTCTTTTAGACCTCTATCTCCAACTACTGATACATCCCTCAGCACTAAGGAGTCTCTGTGACCTGGGACCATACCTCTGAACATCTGACTGTGAGTAAATTACCCTTGTTTATGCAATAAAGAAATTTCAGAAAATAATAGAGACTTCAGGTGTGTTCTGGTGTGCCAAGGTTATACAACAAGACATTGAAGCTCCCAGTTAACAAGCTTCAAGGGTCTAAATACCCGCGAATAGCAAGATCTTCACAAACTGCCACCAGTGGATACTTCAAAACATTCCTTTATTTTTCCAGGTTAATGACCAAAACTTCACTCCAGAGCCCTGGGTTAGGGCTTCTCAGGCAGGGCTGTTCTGCCTTGCTTAGTACACCAGCCCACTAAACACAAAGTCTCTGCCCCCTTCCCTGAGGGGGCTGCAATAGTCCTTTTGAAATCCCTCCTTTTTTGTCAAAGTCAGTAGCAAACAAACAGTACTTGCCCCCAAGCAGGATTCCCCCCCCCCCTTCCCACCAGGCAGTCCTCCTTCATAAACAAGCCTTTCAAATTCAACAGAGTTTCTCAGAATAATCAGGTTTCAGTTTGGGGAACAGGTTTGTAATTCTCCCAACAAACTTTCCAACATTCAGGGTTTCCCTAAAGCAAACAGGTCCCACAAAAGAAAACAGGCTTCTCTATTTAAGCAGGGTTTAAATCAAAATAAATTCCAAAACAATGTAGATTTGCAAACCTTCAGGTGATGCGCTCCTCAGTGCTCTCAAGCTCCCTTTCCATTGAGGTTTCTTCCTCCTGCACAGCCTGATTAACCCCCTCTTCCATACAATCCATCCAATCCTCCTCCTGCTTCTCACCCCACCCTTCTCTATTACAGGTAGGCTGCATGATAAACTGATTGCGGGTCCAGGGGAACTGGGCTCCTTCATTTTCCCTCCCTCTTGTGGTCGGAGATGGTATATGGCCAGCTTGCCTATCCCCAGGGCTCCCCCTGCTGGGACTGGAAATGCACTCCCTTCTTTCATGATCACCCTCTACCTTCCTTCCTGCCTGCCATGACTTCTGATAGCTGTAGTTTAGGGTTTTGCTGCTTCATTCTATCTATCT
Organism: Microcaecilia unicolor; assembly: GCF_901765095.1. Lineage (NCBI taxonomy): Eukaryota > Metazoa > Chordata > Amphibia > Gymnophiona > Siphonopidae > Microcaecilia > Microcaecilia unicolor. The sequence goes on along the minus strand of NC_044032.1, from coordinate 228,460,509 downwards.
GGGATGTAGCCTTGTCACAACTCACATACACACTAGTGGCACACTGAGCTTGCTCCACTCCCATGGCACAATCTCAGCTTTCTCTGCTGCCTCTCCCATCCACACAACACACTTAGCTTTCTCTGCCACACCCCTTCTCATGGTGCTTTTTCTGCCACCCCCCCATACCCATGTCCTTGAACTGCCCCCCTCCCAATTCCTACTGCACACTCACCTTGCTTTGCCCCTTGTCTCATCCCTATTGCATAAACTCAGCCTTGTTCTTCCCCATTAGAGAGCTGCACGGGAATGGGGTTTGCGGGAACAGGATGGAAGCAGTTCTGCGGGGCTCCCGCAGGGATGGAAGCAGTTCAGCGGGTTTCCCATGGAAGTATAAGCTGCACCTGCACCAGCCTCTCATCTGCCGAATACCAAGTTCTTTGAATGCTGTCTCCTCCTCCTCCTCTTCTTCCTTGGTTTAACAGCACAAATGTGGAAAGTCTTCCATTAAGGAGGTGGTAGAGTCACAAATGATGACGGAATTCAAAAAGGCGTGGGATGAACACAGAGGATCTCTAATTAGAAAATGGAAGTTATATATAACCTAATCTTAAATGGCTGCATGTGTGTGGCTGTATCAAGTGACGCTTAGATGGCAACTCTGGCTGTGATGAACTAGGGCTGCTACCTGGCAAACTTGTATGGTCTGTGTCTCATACATGGCAATATGGTTTAGGATGGGCTGGAAAAGGCTTAGACAGCATCTTCAGTGGCTGGAACATGAGGACAGTGCTGGACAGATTTTTACAGTCTGTGTCCCACAAATGAGAAGACGAATAGACTGGAGTGGGCTTCAACGGCAACTCTAGCAGTTGGAACATAAGGATAGGGCCAGATAGACTTCTGTGGTCGTTGTTCCAGAAACACGAAAGAAAGACCATAATCAAGTATATAATATCACACTCGTTGATTTAATGATGAATTGATAATGAGTGTGACTATTGGGCAGAGTGGATGGACCATTCAGGTCTATTTGCTGTCACTTACTATCAGGCTTATTTTCGAAAGTGATTGCCGGCAATCTTCCGACATAAATCGGGAGATGGCCGGCGATCTCAGAAAAGCGGCGAAATCGGTATAATCGAAAGCTGCTTTTTTGACACAATCGCCGCTTTCCCGTCGCACTGGCGAAAGTTCAAGGGGGCGTGTCAGTGGCGAAGCGAAGGCGGGGCATGGGCGTGGCTACCAGATGGCCGGCTTTTGCGGATAATGGAAAAGAAAACCCGGCGTTAATCAGTATTTTGCCGGGTTTACTTGGTCCTTTAATTTTCACGACCAAGCCTCAAAAAGGTGCCCCAATTGACCAGATGACCACTGGAGGGAATGGGGGATGACCTCCCCATACTCCCCCAGTGGTCGCCAACCCCTTGCCAGCCTCAAATGTCATACCCAGCTCCATGACAGCAGTATGCAAGTCCCTGGAGCAGTTTTTAATGGGTGCAGTTCAGGCAGGCAGACCCAGGTCCATCCCTCCCCTACCTGTTACACTTGTGGTGCTAAGTGTTGAGCCCTCCAACCCCCCCCCCCCCAAAACCCACTATACCCACATGTAGGTGGCTCCCCTTCACCCATAAGGGCAATGGTAGTGGTGTAGAGTTGTGGGGAGTGGGTTTGGGGGGGATTTGGGGGGCTCAGCACCAAAGGTAAGGGAGCTATGCACCTGGGAGCTATTTGTATATTTTTCAAATATTTTTAGAAGTGCCCCCTAGGGTGCCTGGTTGGTGTCCTGGCATGTCAGGGGGACCAGTGCACTACAAATGTTGGCTCCTCCCATGACCAAATGCCTTGGATTTCGCCGGGTTTGAGATCGCCGGCATTTTTTTTCATTATCGCTGAAAAACAAAACCAGCCATCTCAAACCCGGCGAACTCTGGCATTTGGCCAGGCTACACCATATTATCGAAAAAAAAGATGGCCGGCCATCTTCTTCGATAATACAGTTCCGGCCAGCTGTAGTGCCGCCGCCAAAATAGATTGCCAGCGACGTTTGATTATGCCCCTCCACATTACTATTAATCCTCTTTGCTCCCAGGCTGGTGCACAGACCTCAGCTCTGACACAGGCATGAGAATCAGATGTCACCTGACCTACTGGCGCTTGCATGTGGCAACCTCTCAGCACACAGTGCCAGTGAATCAGAGACAAATCTTACATGTGCGCACCAGAGTGTCCAAGTTCCAACTTCCGTTCCTTCCTTGCCTACCGTGCTGTGGCTCAAATCCAGAGAGAGACTGAGGGAGCTGACTGGAATTTTCTTTTATGTACCATTAAATTTTTACGGGGATGGGTTGGGATGGGTTAAATTTTTGCGGGGATGGGTAAGATTCCAGTGGGGACGGGTAAGATTCCAGCAGGGATGGGCGGGGATGGGTAAGATTTCTGTCCCTGTGCAACTCTTCCCCATCCCCATGGCACACACTCAGACTTACTCTCTCCCTTCTCCCATGGCACTCCCCCCAACCTGCTTCAATGATCCTCACCCCTTTGTTGTACTTTCCCCACTTGAGCTTGGCCTGCCTTCCCTGCTCCAATCGTCCATCAAGAAGAGGAGGAGTACAACTGTACATTGGGCCACTACCTTCTCCTGTGTAGTTCTAAGCCTTGACTGTTCATGTGAACTGCACAGGCTTCCCCCCTTCAACCCTGTGGTTCAAATGAGCAGTAAGGTATACGTTGGAGGAGGAGGCAGCCTCATGCACAGCCATTTTCTTCCTCCTCCTCTTATCACATGATCTCTGCAGAGAAGGAGGAGTGAATTTGAGGAGAGCTGCCTTTTCCAGTGCCTACAGAGAATTCTGCACAAATTCTGCATTGTGCAGTTGCACAGAATTCCTCCAAGAATAATCAAAAATAATTTTTAGGCCTGCTAGAAACAACAAAGGCAACACTATTTCAAGTTGTTTGTAATAAATTCATTGTTACAAACACCATATAATGCTGAATTTGCTGAGTTGTGCTATGACTTAATTACTCATTCATCCTGCCATTGTAGTGAAAAAGTGATCTGCCATTATGCAGATAGGAAGCCTGCTAGCATTAACCTTTATCTCTGGAAGCATACAAATTCAGATCTTCATGTCACTCTCAATTAAAAATGTTACAGGAAATGTTACAGTTCCAAAATGATATTTAAGAATAGAGGGGATCGCTCAGAGCATGTGGTCGCAACATGTGCTGTATTTCTAAGTTTTAAGATATATTTTGATTCTATTCTGTTTTATTATCCCCCAATTACCTATAAGGTAATAAGATAAGCATATGTAAGGAAAAGGGGAAGTAAATACACTAAATTTGAATTAATTACATTAACCTGCATTGTACGTTTAGGAACATGTGCTTAAAGTATTTGGAGCTTGCACATGTGAGGACATGTGCTTTTCCCAATATAAAGGCCAGATAGTTAACTTTAAAAAGAAAATGTTTATTTCTAATACAGGCAAGGTAACAAGTTTACAATAGAGAGGCAATTTTAGAGAGGATCTTTTACCAATGGAAGTATGCTACAAAATAACAGGTTTGATTGTAAATGAAGCTGGATAACTCACATTGATGGAGGCTGCTATGGAGAGTGATGCAGGAGATCCTTGCTGGAACAGGAAGTTTCCTTGTAGATTTGCTGTCTGATGGAGCCTCCTCTCCCTCCACTAGTCCCTTCCCCTCATTCTTTTTCCTCCTTTCCTGAAGTTACTATAGAGGAAACTACACTTCTTCTTTCTTCCTCAAAATGTACCACCTGTTCCTCTGATCCCATTCCCACCCACCTTCTTAATGCCATCTCACCTGCTCTTATTCCTTTTATCTGTCACATTCTCAACCTCTCACTTTCCACTGCAACTGTCCCTACTGCCTTTAAATATGCTGTGGTCACACCTCTCCTTAAGAAGCCTTCACTCGACCCTACTTGTCCCTCTAATTACCGACCCATCTCCCTCCTCCCTTTTCTCTCCAAATTACTTGAGCTTGCTGTTCACCGCCGCTGCCTTGATTTTCTCTCCTCACATGCTATTCTTGACCCACTACAATCTGGTTTTCGCCCTCTCCACTCAACCGAAACTGCTCTTACTAAAGTCTCCAGTGGCCTATTACTGGCTAAATCCAGAGGTCTCTATTCCATCCTCATTCTTCTTGATCTTTCCGCTGCTTTTGACACTGTTGATCACAGCATACTCCTCGATATCCTGTCCTCACTTGGATTCCAGGGCTCTGTCTTCTCCTGGTTCTCTTCCTACCTCTCCCTCCGCACCTTTAGTGTTCACTCTGGTGGATCCTCTTCTACTTCTATCCCTCTGCCTGTCGGCGTACCTCAGGGTTCTGTTCTTGGTCCCCTCCTCTTTTCTATCTACACTTCTTCCCTTGGTTCATTAATCTCATCCCATGGCTTTTCCTACCATCTCTATGCTGATGACTCCCAAATCTACCTTTCTATCCCTGATATCTCACCTTGCATCCAAACCAAAGTTTCAGCGTGCTTGTCTGACATAGCTATCTGGATGTCTCAACGCCACCTGAAATTAAACATGACCAAAACCGAACTTCTCATTTTTCCCCCCAAACCCACCTCCCCACTCCCCCCGTTTTCTATTTCTGTTGATGGCTCTCTCATTCTCCCTGTCTCCTCGGCTCGAAACCTTGGGGTCATCTTTGACTCTTCTCTCTCCTTCTCTGCTCACATCCAGCAGACCGCCAAGACCTGTCGTTTCTTTCTTTACAACATCCGTAAAATCCGCCCCTTTCTTTCCGAGCACTCTACCAATACCCTCATCCACACCCTTGTCACCTCTCGTTTAGACTACTGCAATCTGTTTCTTGCTGGCCTCCCACTTAGTCACCTCTCCCCTCTCCAATCGGTTCAAAACTCTGCTGCCCGTCTCGTCTTCCGCCAGGGTTGCTTTACTCATACTACCCCTCTCCTTAAGTCGCTTCACTGGCTCCCTATCCGTTTTCGCATCCTGTTCAAACTTCTTCTACTAACCTATAAATGTACTCACTCTGCTGCTCCCCAGTATCTCTCCACACTCGTCCTTCCCTACACCCCTTCCCGTGCACTCCGCTCCATGGATAAATCCTTCTTATCTGTTCCCTTCTCCACTACTGCCAACTCCAGACTTTGCGCCTTCTGTCTCGCTGCACCCTATGCCTGGAATAAACTTCCTGAGCCCCTACGTCTTGCCCCTTCCTTGGCCACCTTTAAATCTAGACTGAAAGCCCACCTCTTTAACATTGCTTTTGACTCGTAACCACCTGCCTCCACCTACCCTCCTCCTTCTTGTACACAATAATTGATTTGATTACTTTATTTTTTGTCTATTAGATTGTAAGCTCTTTGAGCAGGGACTGTCTTTCTTCTATGTTTGTGCAGCGCTGCGTATGCCTTGTAGCGCTATAGAAATGCTAAATAGTAGTAGTAGTAGTAGTAGAAGCTGTTTCTTTCAGGTGGATGTGATGTCCAGCTTGAGAAGTCAGGATTCCAGGAGATTCTAGCCTGCTTTTAGATTTAATCACATCAGGGCAGCGGCGACTAGGACAGGAGCAGCCAGGAAGAACTATCCTTCTAAAGAAAGAGCCCCTGCTTTTAAGTGTCTGAACTGGGCATTTATCTACCAGGCTATTTTTAGACTCGCGTCAGGTGGTTGTCCTTGGTCCAATTAGAAAGCTCCTGGGCATCTAGTTTTGAGATGGAGCATGGTAACAGGTTACATGTTCAATGACATCATAAGACTTCCTGCCTGGACATCTGCTAGTCCATTGTCTGAGAGTGATTGAGCTTAGATGGGCTTAGTCCTTGTCTGAGAATAGGTGGAGGTATAGTCTTTTGTTAGGTGCTGCTATTTTTGGAGAGGTGTTGATGGCCTTAGGTATTCACCCAGCTTCTCAGTAGTTTTCCAGAGGAGGGGGGGGGGGGAGTAAAGTCTTTGCAGCTGTATATTTTATATGATTTGGATCTGATCCAGCAAAATCAATAACTCAGAATTAAACTTATATCATGCTACACCTGCACTATAATTACCATCATTTCATGTTTCTGACAAGCAGCCACTTTCAAAAGTCTGACTAATTTAGCCAGAACAGACTGATGATTGTGCATGGCTGTGTGGTTTTGCAACATCAAGATACAAAATAGTGATGGCATATTCTATATGGTACTTTTGTGTGTCTAAATGCTTAGAAAATGAGCCCCCTTGTCACAGAATACAGACTGGATTGATAGACAGTATAGATAATATAGAATATTGTGAAATATTGTACCTGAACAGTGAAGGATGATGTTGACCTTCAAACTCAAAGCCATAAATAGGGATGGAAATTTGTATGTTGTTCCATCTACCATTCATTCAGGAATCTTAAGTCCTTTACTAATTTGAACTGTAGGTAAGGGGGATGGAAGAAATTTGTCTGTAATCCCACTGAAATGTGAGCTCCATGGTTTTAAACAGCACTTTTCATCACCACATTTCAGGTTTTGGCTTGATCACACATGGATATACCACCAGTTTTGATCTCTGGGCAACAAATTTTGCTCCACAAGCTCCAATTTCACTAGTTCAGTATATTCAGCAAAAGTTAGATAATTGTCAACTATCAGCTATGATCAAATTTCATCCAGGTCTTCCTGTGTTATCTCTTTCATCTAAATGACTTTCATAGTGATCGTCAGATAGGATCAGTCCCTCATTGTTTAGAGCTAGAGACCTGCCAAGTTGCCCAGTTACAGGAAAGGGGTTTTAGACCAGTCCTAAAATATCCCATCATTTACATCTATATCAGTGGCGCCATTAAATAGAGAACTGAGCCACTCCATTCTCCATTCAAAGCATGTGCTTGCCTAGTCCCCATGCTTACTCACAAACTGTTACTGCCACCACACCCACAGCAAGACTATTCATTTTCCATGCTACTTCTGGAGTGGTGAAATGATGAGAGGAAGACCATGAATGAAAAGATGGGGGACAGAAGGCAGGAAAAATGAATGTGATGGGGAGGAGGGAGAAACCAAGTAAAATAGGAGTAGGAAGGGACCCACAAATGTATGTTTGCCTAGGGACAAACATCTTGTTAATCGTCCCCTGTTGATATCAGCAATAGGAGTGGTTGGCTACAGCATCCCTTAGCTTCTTCAGGTCTTTATAGGTCAGCCCAGTATACTGATGTATCAACCTTAGACTGAAACTGGCTTACACTCTGAAAGACACAGCTTAACCTGCTTGGATGGAGGTCAGACTGTGTGTCATTTTATTACTAGCCTGGCCAGAGCATGGCCAGCTGAAACTAGATCAGTGTCACGTCCTTGACAACAGCCGAGCCACACTATAATATAGGTTAATAACTTTTTATAATAATTGTAGACTGAGATCTTGCTGAAAATCCACACTACCAAAAAAACTACAAAGGCTGACATTCATCACTTTATTCAGCATAATCTGATCTATGTTTATTGCAACAAATGCTCCTGGATGAAGTGCATGCAATAAGGTTGAATGAAAGATGGCACCAATAAATAGAGAACTGAGCAGATGCCGCAGTATCACTATGGCAGTCATCTAGATGAAAGAGGTAACACCAACCCAGGCTTATGATGAGTTCAATATTGAATATCAAACTAGGCTAAGCAGTACAAAATCATAGTGGGGTATATTAAGATTCTATAATGAACGAGTTGATGTTATGGGAGGCTAGAGCAGCACGAGGCACCCCAAAGAAAAGAAAAGCATTCATTTCCATTTAGAACAGATACTTGCAAAATATTTCTCATAAAGCACGAAGTGCAGTGCTCAATAATCTGACCGTGCCATGAGAAGGAAGGAGGGAGAGGCTAAATATTTTGGGAGTGGGGGTGGTTAGTTGGAGTATGCATAGTTATAGGAGTCCACCTCAGAAAATGGTGTAAAGTGCCAAGGGAAACCGGACACGTTAACCTACACTCTGATAATTATACTGAGGGGAGAGGTAGAGGAACGCCATGAAGTAAAAAGTTGGTTTAAGAGGATAGAGGGGAGGGAGGTGGGGGAGGGGGGAAGGGGATATAGTTTTGGAAAAGGTAATATTCTATGTAAATTGAAGAGTTACATTTAATAATAGCTTGGAGAAGTCTCCTTTGAAGAAACATATTCAGAAGTCTCGTCTGTAAACATTGTTGGGATTTAAATGAGGTAATAATACACAGAGCAAAATACGAGACACAATTATTGGAGTTTAATATAGAAGTTTATGGGTTATGATAGAATTATTTGTTATCAGACTTTTATTGTTTAATAAGGAATTGCTAGTCATGCGTTTTCATCCATAATAGTTAATACATAAATGTTAAATACAGAACATGGTTTGGGGGGAGGGAGGGATAAGTGCTATATTACAAAACTAGCCGTTCAGCTCGTAAAAACGGGCTAGTATAGGAGAGGGGGTTGAAAGGCCCCCCACCCCACCGCCGAGTTCGCCGCTGCCGCTCCCCCTCCGAGTTCGTCCCCCTCCGGAGCCGTCGCCACCCACCTTCCACCCGGTCGGGCCCTCGCTCCGCTATTGAAACAGCGAGGGCACGCAGCACTACTGCTGAGCTGCCGTGGCCTTCCTTCTCTGCCTGTGTCCCGCCCTCATGTGACGTAACGTCGTCGAGGGTGGGACACAGGCAGAGAAGAAGAAGGAAGGCCGACGGCAGCTCAGCAGAGCTGTGTGCTGCGTGCCCTCGCTGTTTCAATAGCGGAGCGAGGGCCCGACCAGGTGGAACGTGGGTGGCGGCGGCGACTCCGGGTGGGGGGAGCGTTAGCGACGGCGGTGTCCCTCGTAAATGCGCAGTAGAGACCCTCTCTGTTCTGCCCCGTCACACGTATTGACGCGGGGGCGGGGCAGAGAGGGTCTCTACTGCGCATTTGCGAGTGAGTACGACACTCGCCATTTATATATATTGATTTGATGGCTGTACGTAATGTTGTATGCTTGAAGTGTTATTCCACTGAGCTTTGTACAATTGTTTTGATGCTGCTATGTTAAGGTGGATTTGTACTTTGAGTTGTCATCAATAAAAACTGTTGAAATATAAGATTCTGTAATGATAGTTCAAGGCCCCTCCCCTTCACACATCACAAAAGTCTCAACCGCATTCCTTTCTCAGATTGTGGAATCATTTATGAATGACCCCTTACTCCTGGGGAAGATATGCATCAAAATGTAATTATTGCCCAGAGACAGTAGTTATATTGTATTAATTTTGAGAAGTATGGTTTGCAGAATTTTGCAAAGTTTTAAAATATTGTTTCAGCTCATTTTATGTGCCTCAGATTTATGCACGTTTGTAATCACATTATTTCAAGGTTCCTTTTTAGTAGTTTTAAGTGTAGTATTGTACTTATGCAGTCATTTTTGCATATATTGTATGCTCTTTTTATATGAATATGGATTTGTTTTCTTACATGAATATGGATTTGTTTATATAGATAGATGTGTGTGTTTTTTATGATTTTTCTTTTGCTTTTTGGTCATGTTTGCAGATATTGTCAACTCCTGAGGCAGGCACTTCTGCGCCGAAATGCAGATCTGCATCAAGTCTGTTCAGTCAACATTTATTTTAAGGATTTGTTAAATAAACTTATTTTGTTTACCCTTGTGATGGAATTGGGTTGGTCCTCCCCCACCTTTTCTCTCTTTTGTTGTTTTTGCATTGGGGAATTACCTTCTTTTCTGTATATGTTTATAAGTAAGCCCATAAATAAACAGGAAAAAGCTCTGAGAGAAGCACATTTTAGAGCTCTCTTGTCAGTGTGCTTTGAATAAATTTGTTAATTGCACCTCTGGGTGACAGCACAACAGTTTCTGGATAGCAGTGTTATATTCGACTGATGTCAGTGTTTGTTTCTGTCCTTCTACTGTATCCCTTGCAACACCTGTGAGATTTCTGATTAAATAATTAAAGTAAGTTATCTGTATATTGTTTTACAACAGAATATTTGTCCAGGGTGAAAGAGAAGTACAGGAACATTTTAGGTTCCTGTCTAGATGGCATCTGGAAAAAATTGGAAATTGTGAGGTACATTAGAGAAAAAAAGCAAGAGATGAGCCAAAAGATCACAGAGCTGCAGTGCCAGATACTTCAGCGGCTGCATAATAACCATGTAGATGTACAGCAGTTTAAGGTTAGCAATGTAAACAAGATCTATTCTTTGCAAATATGTATTAGAGATGATTTAGAGGAGTAGTTAAGAAAAGCAGTTATGCATTTTATATAGAAAGAGCTTTAATCATTTTTACCATTTCATATTAATTAAAAGTTGATTGTTTCATCACTGTTTATGTGAGATGATATGGTATAGCATGCTTCTTACCATGCCAACACAATACATAATAAAAACATCTTGGTAAGACAGCATAGGGTATAAGTAAAGGTGGAGCACAAAGGATAGAATAACAGGAGTTAGAGAATAAAGGAACTCACTTAAAGTTGCATTTGGAGTCAAAATGTTAGTTGAAAATGATTTCAACTAGGGTAGGAGTGAATAAGCAAGTTATGTCTCTAAGCAAAACTATTGCTATTGCATTTGAATCCTGTCAATGTTTGGATATTTTTATATAGTAGATGCATTCCTGATGTAAATTTGCAAGAATTCTCCAAGTAGCCCAGGTATCGTGGAGGGGCATAATCGAACGGCACCAGCCATCTATATGGCTGGCGCGGTACAGCGGTGGCCGAACCGTATTATTGAAAAGATAGCCGGCTATATTTTGTTTCAATAATACGGTTGGAGCCGGCCAAATGTCAGCATTTGGGCCGGCTTTAGAGATGGCCGGCATCGGTTTCCGGCGATAATTTAAACTAATGCCGGCAATCTCAAACCCGACCAAATGCAAGGCATTTGGTCATGGAGGAGCCAGCATTTGTAGTGCACTGGCCCCCTTGACATGCCAGGACACCAACCGGGCATCCTAGGGGGCACTGCAGTGAACTTCAAAAATTGCTCCCAGGTGCATACCTCCCTTACCTTGTGTGCTGAGCCCCCCCCCCCAAATCCCCCCCCCAAACCCACTCCCCACAACTTTACATCACTGCCATAGCTCTTAGGGATGAAGGGGGGCACCTACATGTGGGTACAGTGGGTTTTGAGGGGTTTGGGAGGGCTCAACATTTACCACCACAAGTGTAACAGAGGGGGATGGGCCTGGGCCCAGCTGCCTGAAGTGCACTGCACCCACTAAATACTGCTACAGGGACCTGCATACTGCTGTCAGGGAGCTGGGTATGACATTTGAGGCTGGCATAGAGGCTGGCAAAAAAATTTGTTTTTTCTGTTTTTTTTTGGGTGGGAGGGGGTGGTGACCACTGGGGGGGAAGTAAGGGGAGATGATCCCCAATTCCCTCTGGTGGTCATCTGGTCAATTGGGGCACTTTTTTGAGGCTTGGTCCTAAAAATAAATGGACCAAGTGAAGCCAGCGAAATGTTCGTCAGAGCCGGCTTATTTCCATTATCGGGCGAAGCTGGCCATCTCATAACCACGCCCCCATCCCGCCTTCGCTACCCTACCGAAACGCCCCCTTGAAGTTTGGCCGGCTCCGTTACGGAAAGCAGTTGGCGCCGGCCAAAATCGGCTTTCGATTATACCGATTTGGCCGGGTTCAAGAGATTGCCGGCCATCTCCTGATTTGTACATTTACATTTGACTCTGTACAATTGTTCAGCGTAAAATGTGCATATAATTTTGAATTTTCAAATTCTTCACTGAACTGTAAAACCTGCCCCAACCTCACCCCTAGGAACACCACCTATAAACTAGTAAATGTGTGCATAACTTTTCCTGCATATAGGGTAGCTTTATACAATTTTTTTTCTAGTTAAAGTATTGTTTTACACTTGAATCGCTTTGAAAATGACTCTCTCTATGGCATATCATGTCAATATGTCTGTTAATGTGGTAGGTTTACAGATAATCTAGTGGTGTAACTTGGTCTTGATGGGCCCTGGGATCCAATGTAGTGGATATGGGAGGGGAGGAGAAAGACCCCTTCAGAGCTCCAGTAACCAACACATTCCAAACCTCTTGTAGAAAAACATAAAGCGGCATTAAATGTCCAGGATTCAAATAGCTACAACCCTATCTATAAAAAGTCTGTACCCTGGAACACCAATATATTTTCTGCGAGAAAAACAGAAGAATTCAAAGTGCAACAGATCCTACATAAAAACTAAACACTAACAAAATATGTCACAGAAACTACATGCTAGCAGAATACTGCACCTTGATCACATTGTGCAAAAACACAGAAAGACCCTCACCCAATTATAAAACAAGATAAGAAGACAAAAAAACTAGACCTCAAACTCTGCATGTACATCAGTATTAGAGAAATAGAAACTGAAATGCAAAATATCTGAGATGTACATTTCCCAAAGATTACATATTCCAATTAAAAATTGTCAGAATAAAACATTTTTTCTACCTTTTTTGTTGTCTGAGCATTTTTTTTCCATTTGCTTTCATTCCAGTGATTTTTTTTCTTTATTTTCTCTGTTTCTTCCTAATTCTCTTGTCAGGGTTATCAGGCCTTTTAACATTTCTTCTTTCTCCTTCTGCACCATCCCTCTTCCCTCTGCATTCCTTATTTGTCCTATCCAGCATCTCCCCTCTATGTCCTTGTCTCTATTTACCTCCCTATGTTCATCGTCTGCCCTCTGTATCACTATCCCATCTCCATGTCCAGTATTACCCTGTGTGTCTCTGTCCCTGTGCTCCCTCCATGCCCAGCATTTTTTCTTTGTGGTCTGTCCTCCCTCCCCTTATCTAGCTTATCCTCTCTCTTTCTCTTCCTTCCTCCTACCCAAGATCAGCATTTTCCCTTCTCTCTTTTCTGTCTCCTGGCACTTTCTCCCTTCCTCCCTCTCTTGGTCCAGTCTCTCCTTTCACCCCCCCCCCCCCCCCCCCCGAGAGACTGGGCCAGACCCGGGACAAGGCCGCCCCCGGGGCCCCCCCCATCCGAGGTCGCCGGGCCCACCCGCCACCGGGCCCTCTCTCCACCCCCGGGCCCTTTGCACTGACCATAAGCGCCTCATCTTCGAAAGCGCAGCAAGCAGCGGCAGACCACTCCTTCCTTCCGTGTCCCGCCCTCGCAGAAGTTATGTCAGGCGAGGGTGGGACACGGAAGGAAGGAGTGGTCTGCTGCTGCTTGCTGCTCTTTCAAAGGTGAGGCGCTTAAGTTCAATGCCATGGAGCGACAGAGGGCGGGCCGGACTGCGGCGGCAGCGCCGGGCCCCCTCCTGGAGGCCCGGGCCTGGGGAATTTTGTCGTCCCCCCCTCTCGGCGGCCCTACCCCCAGTCTCTCTTTTCCTCTGCTCCCCTTCAAAGTTCAACATCTCTCTCCCTCTTTTCCCCTTCCCATCATAGTACAGTATCTCTTTTCTATCTTCTCTTTCCCTCTCGAGTCTGGCATCTCTCCCAATCAAAATGCATTTTTAAAGTTTGCAATTAACCAGCTTTGTTTTTTAAGGACACCTTTGCATAAAACGAATATGAAATGTTATAACCCAATCAATTTGACTCAATGGGATCAGGCAGAAGTCTATTCAGGCAAATTTATTCAAGAAACTTTTTTAGGTTTTCTAGTTATTTTGCATTCAAAACATTCACATTTCAAGCCAACAGTATTTTCAGGATTGCCCAACTATGGTGACCTCAGCGGTGCTCACTGCCAAAGATGTAAATATGGCAATGTAACTAGCACCCACTTCTTCATCGGTACACCCGATTGATTAGATTTTACTATCTGTCTTATCTATTAATTTTACTTATCTTTTCTCTTTTTAATATCAGACCAAGGGGATCAGCTGCCCGACATGCATGTTTCGCTCAGCCATGAGCTTATCAAGGGCATTCCCCTATAATGGAAAAACCCAATATATAACATTAGTTTACTCTCCCTTCGGTAGAAAAACCAATTCTTACAGTTTCTCTAACCAGGGTAATTTATAATATACAGATCTTGAATACAAAAATCTTACCTATAGCCTCTCCTAGCGCCAGCTCTACTATTGTTTAATGGGATCACCCCTTTTCGAAGATGGCGCCGGCGTTCTAATAGTCGCGATTTGAGAGTGCTACACCTCTCCGTGAAAAGCTCCATTGGCTCCCCATTTCTGAACGAATATACTTCAAAGTCCACACGCTGATTCACAAGATTATCTACTGTCAGCCACTCCTCCCGGCCGCATAATTGTCTCTCTCACTTATCCGTGCTGTCTGCTTCCGACTCCACACTCGTCCGTGCAGTTCGCTCTCACTGCCACACAATTCCGCTAGCAAGGCGGTGCAACACAGTTCAGCTTGCCAGTCTTTTAAACAAAGTTCAGCTAGTCAGGCTTTAAACACAGTTCGGCTAGCCAGGCTTCAAACACAGTTCGGCTAGCCAGGCTTCCCCACCCCGCCCTCTTCAGCAAGGCCTCAAAACAGTTCAACTGAGCTAGGCTTTAAACCCAGTTCTGCTAGCCAGGCTTCAAACACAGTTCGGCTAGCCCGGCCTTCCAACAAAGTTCAGCTAGCCAGGCTTCAAACACAGTTCGGCTAGCCAGGCTTCAAACACAGTTCGGCTAGCCAGGCTTTCCAACAACGCCCTCTTCAGCAAGGCCTCAAAACCGTTCAGCTTAGCTAGGCTTTTTTCCCCAGCACAGCTTAACCAGGCTTTTAAAGATCCACCACCCTCACTTGTCAACACTTTACCTCTTGACAACCACCCGCCGGATCTCTCCTGACTATTATTCCCCTCTGATACTTTTGGGCTCCTCTAGAAGTCACTCTTCTTCCCCAGCCACTTCCTCTCCCACCTCCATTTCCTCTTCTCCTCCCACCTGCTCCAACTCCTCCCATTCCATCCCCTCATTCTCCACCCCCTCCCTCAGGTGTTCCACCCTCTCCTCAGCCTGTTCCATCTCCCAATCAGCCCCCTCTCCTTTCCTCTCCTGTGGCTCAGGTACTCGTTTGTCCTCCTCTCTCCTATTCTTCCAGGCAGTCTGAAATCTGTGTTCTCTACGCTCCTGCCTCCTCCCCTCCCGCAATGCATTCTGGGATCTGTAGTTTTTCCACTCTGGCTTTTCTCTCTTCCCCCCTGCATTCTGGGCTCTGTGGCTTCTCTGATTCTCACACTACAGAGAAACCCCAGGCTACATGTACAATCTGATTGACCTTCCAGCTAAAAACGCCTCTAAATCCTCTCAAACTTATCTCAACTTACATCTTCCCAATTGCAAAGGACTTAAGTACAAAACATATTACACATCCAACTTCTCCGTTATAGGCAGCCAACTCTGGAACGCCTTACCAAGATCCATTCGAATAGTCACTGACCATCTACCCTTCTGGAAGCTACTAAAAACTTATCTTTTCAAGCAAGCCTACACAAATGACCCGACTTAAACTATGAGTCCATGTGCACTACCCAGATCAGACTATGAAGACAGAACCTGGAATGTGCTCCCCTATTTAATCCTAAGTACATCCCTATTCCTATTCCTCCCTATATACTTTCTCCCACACTAAACAACATGCAAATCCCAATACATACCCTCCTCCCACTCCCCAACCTCTACCATCCTCTTCCCTTACCCACCTTACCTACCCTTATCTAAACGATCACCTCTTTATCTACTATATTACAGCCATATCCTTTCTATGTTACTTTGTAAACCTGATATTCTATGTAAGCCGCATTGAACCTGCTAATGAGTGGGAAAATGCGGGGTATAAGTGTTATAAATAAATAAATAAATAAACTGCCCCTCCTCCAGAGCTATGAGTTACCAGATGCTATGTAACCAAATTGATTGAATTAAGTCTCTGGCAATGTAGATTCAACACACAATTCTAAAGAATGCAACTTTAAAACAGACACCAGAGTCACCAGATTCTATGTAACCAGATTGATTGGATAAGTCACAGGTTTAAAACACTTGGCACAGGTTAAAACACAGTTCCATTGAAAACACCTTTAAGACAATTCCAGCATAAAAAAATGAAATCACTAGCACAGATGTTCAAAACACAGTTCTATAAAATCCCTTTAAGACAATACCAGCATAAAAATATAAAACCACAGTGCAATATAGGCAATAGGATGGAGACAGATAAGGAACTTCCAGAGGTCATACCCTCTGCAAGTGAAAGCACAGGGTTTTTTTTGTTTGTTTTGTGTGTTAATAGGATAGAATAATGGAGTCAATAGTTTATCAGGAAGTATCAAGAGCAGGACACAGATAACCTCAGTTACCAATCAAACCAAGTCTGGAAAAAAAAATTCCCAATTACAGCAGTTGCTGTCAAAGCTCACACCAGACCATCCTGATCTGTCTGCCAGTTTTGGGACATAAACTAGTCTACACAGCACTGGCCTTCCTAACTTTCACAGTAGCTAAGCCACTCCTGCCCATCATAACCCATCAACAGCTATGAGGTCATTTAAATTTCATAAGGTCATTCTCTTTCCATATAGGCATCCTCTGTGTTTATCCCTCACATTTTTTGAATTCTGTCACTATTTTTGTCATCACCACCTCCACCGGGAGGCTATTTCAGTCATCCACCACCCTTTCTGTGACAAACCTATTTCCTGGTATTCCTCCTAACTTTTTACCTCCCTACACTGCAACCTTAATTCATGTCCTCTACTACTTATCATTAGTTCTACTGCTTCCCCATCTCTGGAAAAGATTTGTTTGTGTATTAATAGTTCCAAGAACACCACACAATTTATAACAAGATAAGCAGCCCTGAGCTTGGGAGTCGCCTACTTGGGCTCCTGACTCAATACTGGTTGTAGATAGAAAAAGCATTGTTTCTTACTCAATAAGAGGTATTTTCCTGAGACAACAGGATTGATCAAGCCGAGGTGCTAAGGAGACTACTGCATGGGGGAAGGGCTGCACATGCTAAGAGCTTTATACTCGGTTTTGGTTTCTGGGAGAACTATTCATCCTGTTGTCATCCGATGATATGATCCATTTGTGTGGCTGATAAGTCCTGCTTTCTAGAGACAAATACCTATTTCAGGTGAGAAACAATACTCTCTATACATGCATAACAATAGGTGCCCAGAAAGCATGGTGCAAGGGTAAAAGGCTTTGCCACAAGATAACCAGTGGATTATAGAGATTGATCATGTTACACCTGTGGGATACCCGATATAAATTACTGAATATGCAGTGCTCAATGCTACAATGCAGAGCAAAGACTGCTGCACAGACTTGTGCTGTGATTGAGAAGTTGTCTGGGCATACCTGACTGTGACCTTGTTATTTGACTGATGCAAGGACAAAGGAACGTGGGGCAGTCATGACAAGGACACTAACCAATCACCTGTCATAATCTTATCAAGCTATCCCAGTCATTGCTGATAACAAAAAGATATAAAAGACAAACAGCTTATCTAAACAACAACAATGAGAACAAAAACATCTCAACTCATCAGCTAATGTCCCTTCTACTGAACTGATCAGTGCCTGGAATCCCTGCTGTTCCCAAGGAAGTGACTCCTTCATCCAAGCTCTGTATTACTTGGGGGTAATAATAGGTGACTCTTATTTTTGTGTCTCAGAGGAGTGCACATTTGTTCCAACTAATATCTGAGTAGTTCATTCTAGCATTTTATAAAACTGACATTTTACTTTTATTCTGTGATATTCTAATCGTTCAAACATTACTTTTTTTATTCTAGTTATTTCTGTCATTTGTTTGCTTACACTTTATTTTTGTAAATAGTACTTATTCTTCATGTAAGTAAATGTTGTTATTTCTATCATTTTTATGTTCTTAATTTAGTAGTATAAACATATCTTAGGAGTCTGAACTCAGTACCGCTAATTGGGAGATGTGGTTTTAATAATAACATTCAGAGTGCATAACATGGACTTAGTGTTTTACCTTACACTTGTGGCACTGGACAACTCTCTCCCCTCCCAATCCTAGTCTGTCACTGTATTTCTGTTATACCAGGGGGGAAAAAAACCCTATTTTTATCTGCTCAGCTAAACTTGTGATCTCATAATCTGTGTTTCCTAACTAACTGCTTAGTGGCTATTTCTAATTGATATCTGTATTCTATGTAACAGATTTTAAAACTGCTTATTGGCTATTTGTATTTGATAGTTGATAATCTGAGAACTGGATTTAACAAGTGCTTTAAAATCGGTAGTAGTTTCTCTTGTGTTTTTTTTCCTTCTGCTTCCATAGTGTGTGGAGCCCCTCCCCTCCCCCATCTGCTTTTGTTGTAAGGTATTTGCATAGCACAGGTGGAACTTCTCTCCATGTGGTTTTTGTCTCTGCACAGAAGCTGGACGGATTTGGGAGCTCTCAGATAAGACTATTTTATGATTACCCCTACCTTACACTTGTGGCTCTGGGCATTTCAATGCTGTTCTAGAGATAGGTTACAGCAAACACATTCCATAGGTCTTAAACTTAAGCCCACCCACCCCAAGACTGACACTTCCTATATAGCTTTACCAAATATACTACGTATCATAAATTAACCCCACCCTAATTACAACCCCATCATAGTACACCTGTTCATACCCATTTCAACAAATCAAGATGACTTATTCTCTGTAATAATTGTGGTGCTTTAGTTTCAAGACCAAGCATCTGGAGACTTAAAGCTTGTCCTATCTGTCTTCAGCTTGCTAGTTTAAAACAGGAGCTCAGCAAAGTAAAGCAGGAATTGAATGCACTTAAAGCAACTTCTAGGACTGCACAAAATCATACTGCACAGAATCATGCCAAATTCTCACCACTGCCTCAAAGGATAATACCACCTAAGAATAGATGGTTCACAGTAGGCTCAGGCAGGCTTCGTTATGTGACACAGAAGCATCCGCCCTCACAAGTTTTGCCCCTACAGAATTCTTTTGCTCCACTACAGCACTGTGATGTTCCTGAAAATAAAACTGAGGCGAAAGAAAAAGCAAGGAAGGTGGAACAAAAAGATATGAAGGTACCCAAAGAGAAAAGACACCCCCAAATCACTAAAACCGAAACACATACTAGGAAATGTAGATGGAAAGCGATGACCACAAATGCTCGCAGTCTAAGCAATAAATTTCATGACCTTCAAGCCCTGATGTTGGAGGCAGACTTGGACATAGTTGCAATCACAGAGACATGGCTCAATGGTTCCCATGAATGGGATGCAAACATACCAGGCTATAATCTTTTTAGGAAGGATAGAGAGGGGCGTAAATGTGGAGGAGTAGCTCTGTATGTGAGAAATGATATCACAGCGACTGAAATGACAGGGAACTGGGGAAAGGAAGAAGCGATATGGATCACCTTAAAAAGAGAGGATAGAACCTCTCTCCACGTGGGTGTTGTCTACAGACCCCCGACACAATTGGAGGAACTAGATAAAGATCTGATCGCTGATATTCAAAAGTTGGGGAAGAAAAGAGAGGTGCTGTTGGGAGATTTCAATCTGCCGGATGGAAGGTTCCGTCTGCGGAATCGGAAAGAAGTAGAGAGATCGTGGATGCTTTTCAAAGTGCTTTGCTCAGACAAATGGTGAGGGAACCCATGAGGGAGGGAGCGACGCTAGATCTGGTACTCACAAATGGGGATAATGTGTCAAATGTCCGAGTGGGTGCCCACCTGGGCAGCAGTGACCATCAAACGGTTTGGTTTGATATGACGGCTGAAGAGGAGGGTGGCCACTCAAAACTCAAAGTCCTGGATTTCAAGCATGCTGACTTTAGTAAAATGGGGGAATACCTGAGGAAGGAGCTGATGGGATGGGAGGAAATACAAGAAGTGGAAGGACAGTGGTCCAGGCTGAAAGAAGCTATAAATAGGGCCACGAACCTTTATGTAAGGAAAGTAAATAAAAGCAAGAGAAAAAGGAAACCGATATGGTTCTCCAAGCAAGTGGCTGAGAAAATAAAGGCTAAAGAGTTGGCGTTCCAGAAATACAAAAAAACTCAAGAAAAGGAACACGAGGAGGAATACCGGATGAAACTGAAAGAAGCCAAGAGAGAGATACGTCTGGCGAAAGCGCAAACGGAAGAACAAATGGCTAGAAATGTAAGGAGGGGTGGCAAAGTTTTCTTCAGGTATATTAGTGAAAGGAGAATGACTAAAAAGGGAATTGTGAGACTAAAAGATACTGCGAACCGCTATGTGGATAATGATGAAGAAAAAGCAAATTTGCTAAATAGATACTTCTGTTTTCACAGAAGAAAATCCTGGAGAAGGACCGCGATGGACTGGAAAAGTACAAATGAGATTGAAGTGGATAGAGCACCGTTCACGGAAGAGAGTGTGTATGAACAACTTGAAAAGCTAAAGGATATTGAGGGAGCTCAGAGAGGTTCTGGCGGGTCCTCTTAAAGATTTGTTTAATATATACTTGCAGACGGGAGAGGTTCCGAGGGATTGGAGAACGGCGGATGTGGTCCCTCTTCACAAAAGTGGTGATAGGGAACATAGGCGTAGTTTGACTGTTTCATTTGGGGGTGCAAAGGATGGGGCGGAGCATATTAGCATATTCATTTGCATATATACATATGCAAATGAATATGCTAATATGGAGGAAGGAAGGAAGGGAAAAAAAGCTGGCTTTTTTTGGGAATAACCATAATGAATATGTATGAGATATCAAGCCAGCTCTTTCTCCCTTCCTTCTTTCCTTCTTCCACTCCAGTAGTATTTCCCCACCCCTTTTCCCATACCATGCCAGTGTTGACCTTAGAAATGCATAAGCTCTATATGTAGATCCTTCAAGAGGTAGTGTGTCATGATTTAGGCTCTATACCCTTTCTGATGTTTTGGTGCCACCTCAGTAAAGCCAACACACAATCTCTCCACTGCAACACACTATACACAAACTTGTGCAAAAACACACTCATAACCTTACTAAACCATAACAGCACTAATTCCAAGGACAGGATGAGCTGCAACCTTATGCATGAAAAGGCAGAACTGTAATTACACCAGGCTCTAAAACACCAATACACTACCTCGTGAAAAACACATGACACAACAGACATGACACAAGGAACTAGAAAGCAAAAAATATGAAGGCAAAATACTGAACTGGAAAGTTAACTCGATGTCAGACTCAGCATGCAGCAATACCAGAAAAATTGAAACTTACATGCAAAATTTCACAGAAAGCTGACATATTCCAGTTAATAAATTCTGAATAAAATACTTTTTTCTACCTTTGTTGTCTGATCATTTAGTTTTTCTATTCGCTTTGGTCCCAGTGTCTTCTGTTTTATGCAGTGTCTTCTTTCCATTTGATATTCCATTTAATAGATTCAAAATAAAATACTTTTTTGTACCTTTGTTGTCTGGACATTTTACTGTTCAATCATGCTGGTTCCAGTTTCCTCTTTTCCTGTCTTTCTGCTAATTCTCCTTCAACTGCTTGCTGTCCATTTGTCTTTTCTCTTCTCTCCTGTCTTATTCCATTCCTTCACTACACCTACCTTTGACACATTATTTCTTTTTTAGCTGTTTCCTCTGTTTTTTTTTCTTTGCTGCCTCTCTGTTCACTTAAATTTCACCCTCGTCCTCATCCTTCTCCTTTTTAGTTTTCAGCTATCAAATTCCATTTCCTTCTCTCACCCACTAGCTGCCCCATTCCTCTTCTCAGTCCTTCCTCCAACCTTCCATTTCCTTTCATCTTTAATCAACTCTCCATTACCACATTTCTGCCCACCCCCCCATCACTATCATCCTCTCATTTGTTTCCTTCCCACCTCCCCTTTGGCCTCTCCCAAATAGTTCCACCATTTGCAGCATCTTCCTCCCTCCAACCTTCTAGCCCAGCACGCCTGCTCCCTTTCTCCCCTTGTAGCCTAATATCTCCCTGTCCCTTCCACACACACATCCACACCCCAGTATCTTCCAGCCCCCCCCCCTCCCTGTGGTCCAGCATTTCTTTCTCTCTGTCTCCCCTCCCTCCAATTGTCCAGCATTTCTCCCTCACTCCCTTCTGTCCCTGGATCCACAATCTCCCTCTTTTTCTCTTTCCCCTCTAATGTATATCTATCCCTCTCTCTCATCCATCCCCATGTACAACCTCTCTTCCCTCCTTCTTCTCTCCCACTGCCCACATCACTGTCAGTATCTCCCTTCCTTGCACCCTGGGCCCAACATCTATCTCTTTCGTTCTCTTCCTTCCCCTTTTAGCATCTCTCCCATCCCCATACAGCATCTCTCTCTGTCTCCCTCCCTCCCACTTCCATGTTCCAACATTTCCCCTTTTCTCTTGCTGTCCCTCCCTCCTCCTCCACATCCAGTATTATTTCTCCCTCTCTCTCCCCCATGCATCTCCCCCCACCAACATTCCCCACCTCTCTCGCTCACCTCTACCTAGCATTACCCCATCACCTCAACAGTGCTCTTGTGACTGTCTCTCCCTGCCACCAGCCAGCATGCTGCCTCGCTCTTCCTCGCCGGCGCTGCCTCAGTCCCTGACTCCCTGCAGCATTTTTGTCCGTCGCCGTCAGCGCTGCCATTCATTCTCACAGGCAGCCTCGTTCCCGCTCCCCTTTGCCGCTTCCACTCCTCCGACCGGCTCTCTCTGATGCACTTCCTGTTAAACAGGAAGTGCATCAGAGAGAGCCGGAGGACGCGGCAAAGGGGAGCGGGAACGAGGCTGCCTGTGAGAATGAATGGCAGCGCTGACGGCGACGGACAAAAATGCTGCAGGGAGTCAGAGACCGAGGCAGCGCCGGCGGGGAAGACACAATTAAGCCCCGCCAGTTCGCCGGTGCGACTCGTTTGGGGGGGGCAATGCCCCCCCTTGCCCCCCCCCCAATCTACGCCCATGATAGGGAAGAAGCTGGAAACTATAGGCCGGTAAGCCTCACTTCAGTTATTGGAAAAGTAATGGAAGCGATGCTGAAGGAAAGGATAGTGAATTTCCTGGAAGCCAATAAGTTGCAAGATCCGAGACAACATGGTTTTACCAAAGGGAAATCGTGCCAAATGAATCTCATTGAATTCTTTGATTGAGTGACAGGAGAATTGAATCAGGGACGAGCTATGGACGTAATCTACTTAGATTTCAGCAAAGCTTTTGACACGGTTCCCCACAGGAGGCTCTTAAATAAACTGGATGGGCTGAAGATAGGACCCGAAGTGGTGAACTGGATTAGGAACTGGTTGACGGACAGACGCCAGAGGGTGGTGGTGAATGGAATTCGCTCGGAGGAGGGAAAGGTGAGTAGTGGTGTGCCTCAGGGATCGGTGCTGGGACCGATTCTGTTCAATATATTTGTGAGTGACATTGCCGAAGGGTTAGAAGGTAAAGTTTGCCTATTTGCGGATGATACTAAGATCTGTAACAGAGTGGACACCCAGGAGGGAGTGGAAAACATGAAAAAGGATCTGAGGAAGCTAGAAGAATGGTCTAAGGTTTGGCAATTAAAATTCAATGCGAAGAAATGCAGAGTGATGCACTTAGGGAGAAGAAATCCACGGGAGACGTATGTGTTAGGCGGGGAGAGTCTGATAGGTACGGATGGGGAGAGGGATCTTGGGGTGATAGTATCTGAGGATTTGAAGGCGACGAAACAGTGTGACAAGGCGGTGGCCATAGCTAGAAGGTTGTTAGGCTGTATAGAGAGAGGTGTGACCAGCAGAAGAAAGGGGGTGTTGATGCCCCTGTACAAGTCGTTGGTGAGGCCCCACCTGGAGTATTGTGTTCAGTTCTGGAGGCCGTATCTTGTTAAGGATGTAAAAAGAATTGAAGCGGTGCAAAGAAAAGCTACGAGAATGGTATGGGATTTGCGTTACAAGACATATGAGGAGAGACTTGCGGACCTGAACATGTATACTCTGGAGGAAAGGAGAAACAGGGGTGATAGGATACAGACGTTCAAATATTTGAAAGGTATTAATCTGCAAACAAACCTTTTCCAGAGATGCGAAGGCAGTAGAACGAGAGGACATGAAATGAGATTGAAGGGGGGCAGACTCAAGAAAAATGTCAGGAAGTATTTTTTCACGGAGAGAGTAGTGGATGCTTGGAATGCCCTCCCGCGGGAGGTGATGGAAACGAAAACGGTAACGGAATTCAAACATGCGTGGGATAAACATAAAGGAATCCTGTTCAGAAGGAATGGATCCTAAGGAGCTTAGCCGAGATTGGGTGGCAAAGCCGGTGGTGGGAGACGGAGATGGTGCTGGGCAGACTTATACGGTCTGTGCCAGAGCCGGTGGTGGGAGGCGGGACTGGTGGTTGGGAGGCGGGGATAGTGCTGGGCAGACTTATACGGTCTGTGCCCGGAAAAGGACAAGTACAAATCAAGGTAAGGTATACACAAAAAGTAGCACATGTGAGTTTGTCTTGTTGGGCAGACTGGATGGACCGTGCAGGTCTTTTTCTGCCGTCATCTACTATGTTACTATGGATGGACCGTGCAGGTCTTTTTCTGCCATCATCTACTATGTTACTATGTTAATGTTTGCACATCTCTACCTACACTGCTTAGGAGGAGTCAGTGTGAATTACTGGTCACTCCTACAGTAGTGCCTACTTTTATGTGATACTGTATATGTTACATTCTCAGAGTTAGAAAATGAGTGGAGCAGGATTGACGTATATTTGTATTTTATAAAATACATGTAGGTGTAACTTTGTGGGAGCTTTTGGGAAGGTTATTTTATAAAGGCACGTAAGTCCATATGTTGCCTTTATAAAATGGTTTCTACATATGTTGACATGTGCCTTGACAGCACAAGTGCCCTTTTAAAAACGTATACTCAGAATAGGAAAAAAACTTTAATATACTGTAAAAATCAATAACTAAAATGTATTTGAATAAATTAAGCAATTTCTATTTACTTTCTAGGTGTTAATCATATTGCGAATGGATTCTAGCTGTGTAAAAGGTGTTCTTATTAACACTCTTAAAGTGAAAGGTAACACTGTGAATACTAATTGTTCAACTTGTTTAATATATAGTTATTTTTCCAGAATATAATTTCTTAAAAACAGGATGCTCTCCACTCTATAGGAATTTTGTTAAAGAGCATCCTGTTTTGAGCACAAGATGTCAGTGTGTGATTATCTTATAGTGTCCTTTAAATTCCTACATTTTTCTGTTGTAAGGCTTTTCTCACTGCGAGTCTGGGGAAAGGAGTTTAATGAATCAGGCAACTAGAGTTAGATGTTTAAAGAGCTCCTGAGCAGCAACTTTAACCAGCTGATTTTAACTCATTGATGTGAGCTGCCCAGCTAATGTTACACTGACTATCCAGTTAAATCTAACCACACAAAATGCCTGTTTACATAGGGGCTCTACATATAGCAACATTTGTATATATATGACCTGCTGAGCAAAAAGGTACCAAAAATGGGGTGTGTGATTTATTTATACCACAAGATTGAAGGATATCAACTATATAATCCTTCCAAATTTCAGCCTCGGGTATGGACTAAATATGTCTTTAAAAATTAGAAACATTTATCAATTTAAAAAAAAGTAATTAACCCAAGACATCACATACCCACTTTAGGTACCTTTTAGGCACTTGCAGTTTGAAGGCTATAGAACATGAAAAACATCAAAGTTGTGGAAAAAATTGCATAGTCCCATTTTACTAACCCTATGATACACAAAACTTTCAAAAATGAAAATTGCCTAAATTTACCTTACCAAACTTTTATAGACGTTATCTCTGTTGTTTATACCCCTGCTTTTGGTACCTTTTTGCTCAGCGGGTCCCATATAATACCAATTACAGTACAGAAAGCCACTATATATACATCAAGATCCATAAGCAGAGATTTCAAGGGAGCATAGTTTGGGCTTTACTAAAATGTACCAGTGTATTCCCTATTATACAAAAGGAATATCCATGTATGGAGAAAGCTTTCCATATCAGGTGTGTACCAGCTCAAAGGCACAAATAGGTTCTTAAAAATTGCTCATTTTGGAGAAGGTTTATGACAGATTATGGGAATCATTTTCCTTAATCCTATGCATATTTTTTATAAATTACATATAAAAATCATGGCTGTGCCCAAACTCTATCCCAGAACACAGCTACACATGAATCATACAAAAGCATGTGCCTTCTTGACACTACATACTTTTACACACATAACCTATGAGGTAATTTTATAAAAGCCTTTTTACACATATAAAACAGGGTTTGGCACATGATACAAGTTTCTGAAATTACCTCAATAGTGACCCCATGAGAATAGCCATACTAGGTCAGACCAGTAGTCCATCTAGCCCAGTATCCCATTTCTAGCAGTGGTCAATCCAGGTCACAAATACCTGGCAGAATCCCAAATAGTAGCAACATTCCATGCTACTGATCCCAGGGCAAGCAGTAGCTTCCCTCATGTCTATATCAATAGCAGACAATGGACTTTTCCTCCAGAAACTTGTTCAAACCTTTTTTTAAACCCAGTTAACACTAACCGTTGTTACCACATCCTCTGGCAATGAGTTCCAGAGCTTAACTATTCATTGAGTAAAAAAATATTTCCTCTTTTTCATTTTAAAAGTATTACCATGTAACCTCCTTGAATGTCCCCTAGTCTTTTTATTTTTAGAAAGAGTAAATAATGGATTCACTTTTACCCATTCTAGAGCACTCAGGACTTTGTAGACCTCTATTATATTCCCCATCAGCTGTCCCTTTTCCAAGCTGAAGAGCCCTAACCGCTTTAGTTTTTCCTCATATGAGAAGAGTTCCATCCCATTTATCATTTTGGATGCTCTTCTTTGAACCTTTTCTAATTCCACTATATCTTTTTTGACATATGAGGGCTCTTTTACAAAAGACACAGTAGGCTCTGTGCCCATGCAGCTTGTGCCAAAATGACAGCAGTTTGGTGTTTTGGTTGGTCTATATCCCTTCTCTACTTCCTGGACTTTTGTAGTCCAGAGTTGCTTGCAGTTCTGAAGGTGAGGTCGCACCATGGAGCAATCTAGAAGTATTATAATATTCTTCATGTTATTTGACTTAATAACTGGAGTGCAGTCACTAAGGAAATCTACTGTAGCAGCATTTCATTTTTAAAAGGGCAACTATGATAAAATTAAGAAAATTATCATTAAAAAGCTGAAAGTCTCGGCTGCAATAGTAAGAAATTTAAATCAGGCATGGTCATTATTTAAAAATACCATCTTGGAAGTCAAGAACAGATGTATTCCACGTATTAATAAAGGTGGGAAAGAAGAGCAAATGACAGCCAGCATGATTAAAGGGAGAAGTGAAAGAGGATATTAGAGCCAAAGAACATCTTTCAGAATATGGAAAAAAGATCCAAATGAAGAAAACAAGAAGCAAAGTACTGGCAAGTTAAATGTAAAGCACTGATTTAAAAAAAAAAAAGGCCAAAAGAGAATATGAGGAGAAACTTGCCTAGGATGCAAAAAAAAACAACCCTCATGTAAATAACATTTTGAGGAAGCAGAAAGCCTATGAGAGAATCCTTGAGACTGTTAGATCATCAAGGAGTAAAAGGGGCACTCAGGGAGGATAGGTCCATAGCAGAGAGGCTGAATGAATTCTTTGCCTTGGTTTTTACTGAAGGAGATGTAAGAAATAAGAGGTCCAGATGCTGCAATCCACTTGTATCACAAACATAAAGCAGCAATAATGAGCCAGTAGTTTTCCTTAAAATCCTTAATGAATTAGAAACAACCTAGAGTGTTTGTGAGAGATCAAGGATGATGATACAGAGGAACCTAGAAGATGTACTGAGCTAAATCAACAAACTTAAGAGTAATAAATCACCTGGACCAAATGATGTACAACCCAGGATACTGAAAGGTCTCAAATACAGAATTGCTGATTTGTTGTTAGTGATCTGTAATCTATCATTAAAATTGTCCATAATACATGAAGATTGGAGGTTGGCCAATGTAACGCCTATTTTTAAAAGGAATCCAGGAAATTACAGACCAGTAAGCCTAATGGCAGTGTTGGGCAAATAGTGCAAACTATTATAAAGAATAAGATCACTGAACACATATCAAACATAGTTTAATGGGACAGAGTCAACATGGATTCAGCCAAGGGAAGTCTTGCCTCACCAGTTTGCTTAATTTCTTTGAATACGTGAATAAACATACACCACCACCACCACCTTTTAAATCTTTCAATTCTGGGCCTGCAGTGAACAGTGACTCATACCAGCCGCTCATGCTGACCCTGAGCCTTTCCTCTGACCGGGTTCACGGGACCAGGAAGTTGCATCAGAGGGAAGGAAGGCTCAGGGCTGGCACGAGAAGCCAGTATGAGTTGCTGCCAGCCCAGCAGTGAAGAATTTAAAAGGTTCCAGGGGAGTTGCCCGATTGCTTGGTGGGGGGGGGGGGAAGAAATATGTCGGGTGGAGGACAGGGTTCCCGTGCCCACCCACTTGGGGCTCAAGTCTGTTCATAATTGGGTGTTTGGCTACTCCCCTGATTTCAACTGAAAGCTTTCAGATAGTTTTGGTGGCAGTTTCAGTTTCAACCAAAACTGAAAAAACTGTTTTGGTTGGCCTCTAACCAATTTTGTAATTATTTATCCCAAAGTAAGGGCCCCTTTTACAAAGGTGCTCTAGCATTTTTAGCGCATACTAAAAATTAGTTTGCGCTAACAGTGTAGATGCCCATAGGAATATTATAGATGTCTACAAAGTTAGTGAACACTAATTTTTAGTGCACACTAAAAACGCTAGCACACATTTTTAAAGGACTCCTTAAGTGAATAAGATGTAACCAGGTGCCCCTAGGTGCAGCCAAGGATAGAACAATCTCCTCCAGCCACAGGCTCCCGGCACAATGAAGAAATAGATGTCCACCAGTACTTCAATCTTAAGAACTTTTATTCCATGCAGGTTTCTAGTACACAGTTCCAATAGCAGCATAGCACATACCAGGATTCGATACAGGCTTACAGGCTTCAGTCTGGGCTCTTTATCCAGGGCACAATAAACAGTAATTCAATTCCCCAGACAAACAGTTCTTTCAGTTCATCATCACAGTTCAGTCACACCAGTAGCAGTTACTACCTTCTATCCTTTTTACATTCAGGAGACTTCAATATTTTAGGGACTCCTCCTACCCAAGGGTTTTCCCCTGCATCAGCTTCACAGTGAATTCAATACTTTTGGGACTTCCTCTCACCCAAGGAATCTCAGCCTGCTTCAGTACTTTAGGGACCTCCCTGCCCAAGGATTCTCAGCCTGTAACTGCCAGTACTTTAGGGACCTCCTTGCCCAAGGGTTTTCAGCCTGTAACTCCTTCTCTCCTTCTGCTTCTCTCTCCTGAACTGAACTGCCTCTCTGCTGGGACTCCTTCCCACCTGCCTAATCAATCCCTGGCTTCAGCTACCCCCCACCAATCATTCTCCTTCCCTTAGCTTCCCCACACCCATACCAGCTGAGATGAGCATTAAACTAATGAGACCAATGATGAGCTCCTGCACACAGGGTTTCCTAACTCTCTTTCCACCTAGTGGCAGCCACTCTACACAACCTGCCAGCCTACACCCATGTCTTCCCTGATTGCAGCTAGGAGTCCAGTCCGGGTTCTTCATCTCCCCCTCTGGCTCCTTGCCTGCAATGCCTTCTGGGACTTGTATTTCAGACTGAAACTGCCTTAACCCAACTAACCTGGAGGTGACTTTATCACAACGTACAATGTTAAATAGTCCACTGAGCTCAGATAAGCACACTATTTAATATTATATTCACTTATTTTGGGGTAGATAATTACAAAATTAGTGCTTGACTAATAGTGTGAACACATGAACTAGATTGAGCTCGTTTAATATGATACCCCCAATACTTATATAATGAATATTTCCATAGCGTCCCACAGATCAATCCACAGACGAGTGGGTTATGTCCCTCTACCAGCAGGTGTAGATAGAGAGAACTTCAGAGGTTTACTATATGTGGACATGTGCAGCTATCTTAACCTCAGTATTCTCTTTATGTCAGCAGGTGGATGGACATCTCCTGTGCAGCTCTGGTGTGGCCTTTGCTCCTAACCTGTTCCCTCAGGTAGTGGCATTCCTAGACTGGCTGACACCCGGGGCGGATCGCTGATAGGCCCCCCCCCCGGGTGCAGTGCGCCCCCCCCCCCATGGCAAAATGATACCCCCCGCCCCCCCGGGTGCAGCATGAATCCCCCCCAGGTGCACCTGTCGGCTCCGAGTCCGTTCGTTCCCTGCTGCTCCCTCTGTCCCAGAACAGGAAGTATCCTGTTCCGCGCAGAGGGAGCAGCAGGGAGGGAACGAGCGGACTCGGCCAACAGGCGCACAGCACCCCCCCCCAGCGGTGTGCACCCAGGGTGGGCCGCCCCCACCGCCCCCCCTTGGTATGCCACTGCCCTCAGGTTTAGTTGAGCTGGGGGCATGTTTGGCTCTAGTTCAGGGCAGGTCCCCGTTTCGATGGGCATTGGGTTGCATCTGCCTGGCATGGGATGTGGTTTTGACTTATTCCATCTCCATACATCAAGCCTGGCTCCATCTCCAGGCATCAAGTCTTGCTCCATTTCCGGGCATCGAGCCTCCACCTCTGTACGTGGAAAACTGCTGCATTTCCGTATGCCAACCTCTGGTCCGTCTCCAGGTGTCCGGGCGCTGAGGCTTACCCTCCATGGAGCCTGCTCCATCTTTGCTCATTGAGACGATCCATCTCGGACTGTTGGGGCATTGATCTGTCTCTGGTCTTCGGGTCGCTCTCCGTTTCTGGCAATCGACATCCTTTTGTTTCTGGATGTCGAATCTTGCTCAGGCTCTGATCCTTTGGCTTGCACTACCTCTGGGCATCTAGCCTACCCCAATCAAGAGACATTGAGGCTTCCTCTGTCTCTATAGGCAGGGTCTTGTGCTGTATCTGCAACTTGAGATTTCACTGCCTCTGTTCCTCAGGTCTTGCTCCATTTTGGGGCAGGGAGGCAGGCCGTATCGCTGGACCTCAAGCCTTGCTCCACTTCATTGAGCCCTGCTCTACCCCTGCGCTGCTCCGCCTCTGAGTGTGGAACCTCGCTCTGCCTCTGAACATCGAGCCTTGCTCTGCCTCAGAGCGTCGAACCTTGCTCTGTCTCTGAGCATCGATACTTGCTCCACCTCTGCACCTTGTACGACAGACCTTGATCCTTTATCGGGCATCGAGTTTTGCTCTGTCTCTGTGTAGCGTCCTTTGTCCTGTCTACTGGCATTGAGTCTTGTTGAGCCTTGCCATGTCGCCTTGCTCTGTGTCTGGGCGTCGAACCGGGCCAAGCCTTAATCAGTCTCTGGGCATGGAGCCTGGTCAGGCCTTGCTCCGTCTCTGGACGTCAAGCATTGTCGAGCCTTGCTCCATCTCTGGATGCTGAGTATTTTTGGGCATTGGCAAGCTTTGCTCCGTCTCTGGTCGTCGAGCATTGTTGAGCATTGTCGAGCCTTGCTCCATCTCTGCACATTCAGCCTTGCTCCGTTTCTGGACGTCGAGCCTTGCTCTGTCTCTAGACATTGAGCATTGTCGAGATTTCTTGAGCCTTGCTCTGTCGTGGGATGTTGAGCCTTCTTGAGCCTTGCTCCGTCTCTGGACGTCGGGCCTTGCTCCATCTGTCTCTGGACATTGGGCGTTGCCCCGTCTCTGAGCGTCGGGCCTTGCTCTGTCTCTGGACCTCGAGCCATGTCAAGCCTTGCTCCATCTCTGGGCCTCGAGCCTTGGCGAGTCTTGCTCCGTCTCTGGGCGTCAACCCTTGTCCAGCCTGGCTCCACCTCTGGACGTCAACCTTTATTAAGCCTTGCGCCATCTCTGGACATCGAATCTTGCTCTGTTTTGGAGCACAGAGCCTTCATCTGTTTTGGGGCTTAGAGCCTGGCAGCCGCGGTGAGCACAGGCCATCGACCTTGGCTCCATCAAGGTTAATGGAGTTTGCTCTGTCACAGGATGCCGGCTTCCTTTTCTGTCATTGGCCTTTGGTCAGTCATGGGAGGTCCAGGCTTTCTCTGTCTCTGGGCGTTGATCTGGTTTCTTCTGTTGTTCGTGCTTTGCTCCTCACTGGGAGGTCAGGCCTGGCTCCGTCTCTGCTTGGGGGGGCCTGGTCCGGATCTGGAGGATGTGGCTTCCTCCGTCTCTTTAGGTCTTATTTTGTTTTCTTGGGAATGGTGAGTTCACTCCCTCTTGGGAGGGTAGGCCTCATTGCTATTTCTCAGGGTTGAGTGGCTCTCTTGCTCTCTGTGGATCTAATCCTTGGGAATGCTCTGAGCATTACATTTTGTTTCAATTTGGCATGTCAAGCCCTTTTAGTACTGGCCACTTAGTCTTGTGGCACTTCTGCGGTCCCACCCAACTTGGGAACTGCTTTGGTACATCCCACTCGTCTCTGGATTGATCTTTGGGATGCTATGGAAAGTAAAATTATGCCTTACCTGATCATTTTCTTTCCATTAGTCCCAACAGATCAATCCAGAGGCCCACCCTTTGTTGATATTGGGGCGGAGTCTTTCTTCCCACTTGTTTCTTCTTCAGTTCATTTAGGTTTCTTCGTTTTGGTTTGTAAAAAAAAAAAAAGACACTCATCGTGCTACAGTTTCCCACTTCAGATATTTCCCTCCTGCAGGATCGGGGGAGGAGGCACCTACATGAACTTTATAGAGGCAGGAGAGGACTTACAGTTTGGATTTCCTCTCTCACCTTCCACTGCTTTGGTATTGACAATACTAAGGTTAAGATGGCTGCACATGTCCACATATAGTAAACCTCTGACGTTCTCTCCATCTCCACCTGCTGGTAGAGAGATATAACCCACTCATCTCTGGCTTGATCTGTTGAGACTAATGGAAAGAAAATTATCAGGTAAGGCATAATTTTACCTTATCTATATTTGTTTTTGATTTTTGACTGACTTTCTCATCTTTGAGAACACCACCTGTTTTTTGTTTTGTTTTTTTTTTATGGTTCTTTAGTCAGTTTGCTTATTCACTTTGGCCCTCATTTTACAAGCCCTATTCATGATTGATACTTGTATAAACTGGCAATTAAACATTTATCTTGCATAAACATCTAAGTCCCCATTTTAGAAAGCTGGGATAGCCACGTCTCAAACCAAAGTGAGTGCAAATGGCAGGGGGGGGGGGGCATGGTTTGGGTATGTCTTGAGTGCAACAAGTGTGTAGGAAGTTCATAGACATTTATTCCTCATTTCAGAAGGGTCTAAATATCCATGTCCTAAAATATTGACATAAGGTGGTACACCTGTTACCAAGCACATTTAAGATTTGGAATAGTTGCTGTTGAGCAGCACTCCACTGGAGGGGGGTGGGGGGGTTGTCTCCTTAATCCCCCAATGATTCCCCACTACCACCATGCCAAACTGGCAAAAGAAACCAGTCACTGAGTGTCAGTGTAGCATGATGTGAGTTTAATTATCAGAGTTATTGATTTTGCTGGATCAGATACAAATGTATATATATATAAAATATACAGCTGAAAAGACTTATTGGAACAGTATCAGATAAATTGGTCTGACCATCACCGTCCCTTAACAAAAGCTAGCTAGGTAGATACTTACAGTTAACACAGCTTCAAAGAACAAAAGTCTGCATATTGAGAGCAATCAAAAAGACAGTGAAACTCCACCTATTCTCAGACAATGACTCAGAGACTGAAAAGCCCATCTACCTATCTAATCTGACAAAAGAAGCCCACTTACTCTCAGACAAAGACTCTTTTAATCCTGTCAGATGCCTAGACAGAAACTCTTATGATGTCATTAAAACACATGACCAGTTACCATGCTCCGTCTCAAAACTAGATGAAACCAGTTTTCAGTTATCCCTGAGTTTTCATTGGATCGAGTACACCCCACCTGACTTCAGCCTATGGTCCAACAAGAGATTATAAAAAGCCTGGAAAATTCTCTTGCTCTTCTCTCTTGCTCTTGCTCTCTGGCCCCGCTCTCTTTGTCCTCTTCCTGATCTGGACCTTCACTGAGCCTTGCTAGACTTCACACACACACACATCCCAGATAAGACTTTCTCCAGGCTCCAGCAACAACTCTGCAACAAACAGACTTCTTTTCCAGCAAGGATCACTCCAACCAGTAGCCTCCATCAAAGTGAGTTACCATTAATCCAGCCTAATTTATAATTCAGACTTGATATCTTGAAAGTACATTCCCCTTGTGAAAGATTCCTAAAAACTGCCTCTCTCTTGTAACATACAATGAGGCATATTTTCAAAGCACTTTGGGAGGCTAAGTTCCATAGGTTTCTATGGAACTTTGGGAGGCTAAGTGCTTTGAAAATGAGCCCGATAGTAACATAGTAGATGACGGCAGAAAAAGACATGCACGGTCCATCTAGTCTGCCCAACAAGATAAACTCATATGTGCTACTTCTTGTGTATACCTTACCTTGATTTGTATCTGCCATTTTCAGGACACAGACCGTAGAAGTCTTGCCCAGAACTAGCCCCACCACCCAAACACCAGCCCCGCCTCCCAATCGGCTAAGCTTCTGAGGATCCATTCCTTCTGCACAGGATTCCTTTATGTTTATCCCACGCATGCTTGAATTCCGTCACCGTTTTCATCTCCACCACCTCCTGCGGGAGGGCATTCCAAGTATCTACCACTCTCTCCGTGAAAAAATACTTCCTGACATTTTTGTTGAGTCTGCCCCCTTCACTCTCATATCATGTCCTCTTGTTCTACCGCCCTCCCATCTCCGGAAAAGGTTTGTTTGCAGATTAATACCTTTCAGATATTGCCTGTATTGTAAATAAACATTTTAACGTTAAATATATGGTCTTTAAGTTCAATAAATATATTATTTAATTCCCCCTTTTCTTACATATTCTTATTCTTACATTATATTTAATTGGTGTATAGAATATTATATTATTATTTTACATCAGCATCGGAATAATAACCAGTTATATTTCCAAGGTCACAAAATTAATGTGTGCCAGCTTTGAGCCTGTACATTTTTTAGACATTTATTTTTCTAAAATGAATGTTTATACTACTCTCACCCGGTACAAAAACATCTATTTTTCCTATATTTTAGAATAGGCTCTACGTCAGCAGATTCTGTTCTAAAATACTGGTGAAACATGAGGTGCACTGACCTGCACATCTCAATTCCTACTTCTATGTCTTGTCTGAAATGGCTATCCCATTAAACAGCCTGCATTAACATGTTTGTACCATGCTTTAATAAATAGACCTTTAAATATTTGTTTCTAACTCTAAGAGACTTTGAACGCTAGGAGTACTTAAATTAATGAAAAGTATACCTTAAGTAAGATCTTGAAATAATCCTTTTCTTTATTTTCGGTTATTTCTGGCAGGTTTAAAAGTTATGAATGTGTTTCCAGAAGAAGACAAAGAAAAGCTGGAATGTAAAAGTGTCTTAGATAGGTTAGTAAAAATTGTAAATTTGGAAAGAGAGATTTTTTAAGTACCAGTATCTTTTATTGGCCTTTCACTTTTTGCATGCCTACAGGCAGTGGTGTGCTGGTAAATGTTTAACAGGCTCTCTCCCTAGTCTACCTCTATGACCTTCCCCATCCACCATCCACATCTGCATCCCCCCATCCACCTCTGCGCCCCCCCCCCCCCCCCCCCAAATTGCAGAGCTGGCTATAGCCAGGGAGAGAGCCTGGAGGGGGGCAATGCATTACTCTCTCCAGGAAAAAAAAAATTAAATGCTCCCAGGTTCCAATCTAATTCATGTTTAATGTGGGATAAAATGCCATAAATAAGTAAATAAATATAAACTTTTAACGTTGAGCACCTGATTCTCAAAGTGGATATATTCCAAACACTATAATGAAAATAAAATGTTGTCTAGTGACTTTGTTTTTCTGATCATGCTGGCCCAATATCTGCTTCTGCTGCTATCTGTCCTCTTAACTCCGTTTCCAGGGCTTCCTTTCCATTTATTTCTTTACTTTCCTCCTTTCTTCTTCTTCATTTCTTCCCTACATCCATAAGTAAAAGCTAGGTCCTCCGCAGACTTGACTGTCCAGTGGATCTAGCTTCTGCCTATTTTCTCCATCCATGTGCAGATTTTCTCCTCTCTTCCTTTTCCCTCATCTCATCTCCTTCCTCTCTTTTTAGACCAAAGACCCATCAAGCCCAGCATCCTGTTTCCAACGGCCAATCCAGGTCACAAATACCTGGCAAGATCCCAATAAAGTACAAAACATTTTATACTGCTTATCCCAGAAATAGTGGATTTTCCCGAAGTCCATTTAATATTAGTCTTTGGACTTTTCCTTTAGGAAGCCGTCCAAACCTTTTTTAAACTCTGCTGTTAACCTCCTTTACCACATTCTCTGGCAACGAATTCCAGAATTTAATTACATGTTGAGTGAAGAAATTTTTCTCTGATTTCGTTTTAAATTTACTATGTTGTAGCTTCATTGCATGCCCCCTAGTCCTAGTATTTTTGGAAAGCGTAAACAGACGCTTCACATCTACCCGTTCAACTCCACTAAATATTTTATAGACCTCTATCATATATCCCCTCAGCCGCCTGAGGCAACCCTCCTCTCTCCCCTGCCCTCCCCTCCATCCACCCATGTCCAGCAACCCTCCTCTCCCCTGCCCTCCATACATCTATCCATCCATATCCAGCAATTCTCTTCTCTCCCCTGCCCCCCTCCATCCATCCATACCCAGGGATTCTCCTCTCCCCTCCTGCTCCCATCCATGTCCAGCGATTCTCCTTCACCCCCATCCTCCCCTCCCATTCATGGCCACCTGCCCGCCCTCTTCTCCCCCCAACATCCCCCTTTTTGTTCCTGCCACCCTGCATGGTTTAAATATTTTTTATTTACCTCCTTCGCAGCAGCTGCGTCATTGAAAGCCCTGCCTGTCTTTAGCCTTCCCTTCGTGAGTTCGTTCCCTCAGAGTCCCACCCTCACGGAAAGAGGAAATGATGTCAGAAGAAGGCGGGTCGGGCAGAGCTTCCCCTGATGGGGCCGCTGTGACGGAGGTAGATAAAAGATTTAAAACCCCCAGGGCGGGGCGGGCGCAGGCAAACGAGGGCTGTGAGAGGTGACATAAGCATGGCTTGTGGCGCCCTCCTGCCATGCTTATCTCGTTTACCGGAGACGGCTCGCCATGCCAGAACAACCGGCTCGCAAGATGTTAAAAAAATTTTACAACCGGCTCTTGCAAGCCAGCTCCAGCACACCACTGCCTTGGTCATCCACTGGCTTACCTCTTTTACATGGAAAAGAATTAGCCACAGCTGTTCACTTAGGGCCCTGTTTACTAAGGTGCACTAGTGTTTTTAGGAATATTATGGGCATCTACCCACTTAGTGCACATCTCTAGTATGGCTTAGTAAACAGGGCCCTTAGACTCTCTTCCTCAGCGATATCTTTAAAAACTTTCTTCTTCTTTATTCAAACACCTATTTCATATATCTCATATCCCCACAATGCTGCTTATAAAAACAAAAAATATAGTATTTTTAGCAAAAATTGGTACACTTAATCAGCTGCTTTTTGAGCCGAAAGCAGAGCGAAAGACTTTTCAAAAAGCAGCTGATTAAGCCAAGTGTACTGATTTTTGCTAATTATACAATATATATTTTTTGTTTATATAAGCGGCTTTGTGAAGACATGAGAAATATATATATGAAATACAGTTGTTTGAATAAAGAAGGAGGTTTTTTTAAGTCAGTGACTGGAAGAGGGGAGCATAAAATGTTATGTTATAGCCACCCAATATCTTTGAGTCTTTTTCCTCCCAGAAAAATGTTTAAATAATGCTAAAATATTTCCTTAAGGATTTTCTCAAAATGTGTTACCTACAGTGGGTTGTTATATCCACTGACAGCTCTGCCAGTTCTGCCCCTTATAAACAAGAAGTCTACATCAGAAGGGACAGGATTGGCAAAGCCATCAGTGGCCTTGCACCTTTATGCTGCTGCTTTTACTGCAACCGGAAGCAGCTGGCTGGTGAGGAGGAGGGGAGGGGAATCTGCTGGGCCGGAGGAGGGGGAAGAAGTTGTTGGACCAGAGTGGACCCATTGCTCAGGATCTTTTTTAAGGGAAAAAAAAAGATAGCTGAACCTGTACACTGTGCCATCAAGGTATTAAGTTTAAACTTATATTCTGCATCCACAAAAGCCTTCCTGACATAACAGTAGGTACATGGCAGAATCAGCACATTTTCCTGTACAGCTCATTATACAAAATAAATGTCTGATTTTGGTGTCATCTCAATAACAGCAACGCTAACTCTTTCCAGCACCTAGTTTCTTGTGAAGTAATACAGAATCCTACAAAAATCACTTAGCACTTAAAGAGCAAATCTACCATTTCATAGCAGTACCAACTGCTTATTTCTAGAGTGAGCAGCATAAAATCTTGCCAGGTACTTGTGACCTGGATTGGCCACTGTTGGAAACAAGATACTGGACTTAATGGATCTTCAATATGTCCCAGTATGGCAACGGTTATGTTCCAAAATTAACACAATATACCTAGGAACAAGTAGCTGTCACGGTCCCAGGCTTTAAACAACCAGTCACGGACTCTGGAACTACATGAGCCCTTGGCCTACTGTCATCGAGCGGCAGCAGGAGGCAAAACCCCCCAAACAGGACTGGATTAACAGGACTGGAACAGGATTCTGGAATGGACTTGGCTTGGCTGGACTGGAACCGGACTCTGGAACAAGCTTGTCTTGTCTAGAACTGGATGCTGGAACGGACTTGGCTTGGCTGGGACCAAAGGCTGGAACAGACTTGGCTTGGCTGGAACCGGATGCAGGATACTGGAATGTACTTGGCTGGACTGGAACTGGATTCTGGAACGGACTTGTCTTGACTGGAACTGGATACTGGAACAAGCTTGACAGGATTCAGGATTCTTAAACAAACTAGATTCAGGATACTCGAACAAGCTTGACTGGAACAGGATTCAGGATTCTCAAGCAGGGTCAGAACTAAAGCTGAAGGCTTGCAGGGCAGACACTAGCAGGAAGGGAACAGAAGCTAAAGACAAACAGGGCAGACACAAAGCTGACCCACACAGACAAACAACAGAACTATGGCTGAGGCTGAAGGTAGAAGGGGACTAGAGCAAGCAAGGCAGACTAGGCAGGACACAAAACTGACAAACAGAGAAGAACAGAAGCAAAAGTGCACACAGGCATCCTAAACAAGAAATCAAGAAAAAAGTGCCAACAGGCACACAGACAATGAACAAGGCAGAAGTGCCCACAGGCACACAGACTATGAACAAGGCAACAAGAAGTCAAGGCAGAAGTGTCCACAGGCACACAGACTAGAAC
This sequence comes from Microcaecilia unicolor, assembly GCF_901765095.1. Lineage (NCBI taxonomy): Eukaryota > Metazoa > Chordata > Amphibia > Gymnophiona > Siphonopidae > Microcaecilia > Microcaecilia unicolor. The sequence continues at coordinate 228,421,243 of NC_044032.1, read as the reverse complement.
AAGGCAGAAGTGCTACACTGCACACAGACTATCCTGGAAACCTTTGGCATTGCAAAGGCCCTGAATGGAAGTGCACCACTTCTTTATAAACAGGACAGAGGCAGGAAATACACTGAACCCAAAGTGAGGCTTGAAACACACAGGAAGTGGAACCCTACAGGACAGAGGCAGGAGATACACTGAACCCAAAGTGAGGCTTGAAACACACACAGGAAGTGGAACCCTACAGGACATAGGCAGGAAATACACTGAACCTAAAGTGAGGCTTGAAACACACAGGAAAGAAACAATGCAGACTGTAGCCAGCTCAGCAGCTGACCATCGGGACAAAGGTGAGTCAGAGAGGGAGCACGACCACAGTCATGACAGTAGCACTGTGAATATTACAGTGAGCTCTAAAACATGTGGGATACAAATGCAATAAATAAATAAAACATATACTAATTGGGAAATGTGAACAAGCTAGATTACTACAGATCCCTACTAAGAAACAAAGGCTTTTGTTACACATGCAGAACATGGATAGCCCCTCATCAAATACAGGATAAATGGTCACAAACTACTTTTAGATGTAAGTAGACAGAAATTAAGCAGAAACCCTAAGAAACCAAACTCTGCATGCAGCATTGGTCCCAACAGGGCCGATCTTAGCAATTGCAGGGCCCTGTGCAGACCAGTTCTGTGGGGTCCCCCTGCCCTCACCTAGCCCTGCCCCTAGCCCCACCCATGTGCATGTAAGGACTGGATAAATGAATTAAAACAAATGCCCTTAATATGTAATACTTGGTAGCAGTAATGAAACAGTGATTGAATATTCACATAGCAAGCAGCCTGAACATAAAACGTTGTATGAAGTTGGCGGCTAATAGTGTACTGAACTGGACAATGTTGGCACATTTCTACCCGAAGGAAACCCTTCCCTCATTATTCAATTCCTTCTCTGTAAAATAGTAGTAATAAAAAAAGTGCATTTTTATAATATACCACTGCATTCCACAAAGCAAGAGAAGCAAGTTCCCACATGCCATCTTTTTTCTTTTCATGTAGGCACAGGAGAAAAAAAAAGATTTTAAATGCTCCCTGGTTTCAACCTAATTCTTATTTAATGTGGGATATAAATGCCATAAATAAGTAAATAGATAGAAACTCTGAATGTTGAGCACCCGATTCTCATAACATGATGAAGAGGAAAACGGTAACGGAATTCAAACATGCGTGGGATAAACATAAAGGAATCCTGCTCAGAAGGAAGGGATCCCCAGAAGCTTAGCCGGTGGTGGGAGGCAGGGCTGGTGGTTGGGAGGTGGGGATAGTGCTGGGCAGACTTATACGGTCTGTGCCAGAGCCGGTGGTAGGAGGCGGGGCGGGTGGTTGGGAGGCGGGGATAGTGCTGGGCAGACTTATACTGTCTGTGCCCTGAAAAAGACAGGTACAAATCAAGGTAAGGTGTATACACAAAAAATGGCACATGTGAGTTTATCTTGTTGGGCAGACTAGGTGGACCGTGCAGGTCTTTTTCTGCCGTCATCTACTATGTTACTATATTTAGTGGCCCTTTACCAAGAGAAAAAAATCTCTGTACGAATATAACAGTACTAGGATGTCCCTTTAACCGGCCTCTCCAAATGACACACTGATTATGATTTATAACAAATTACTACTTTACCTATAAAAAATTATTCTGTTATACTTCCTCTGTGTACAATCCGTATGCGGAAGCCGGCATGTTTGAAAATCTAAGTGAGATTAAATAAAAAAAATTTCACCAACAATAAAGAAAGATAACGTGGATGCAGCAGCTCATAGGTTTGTTTGCTTGCTTTGTTTTGAGTGCACAGGGATCCGCTGCTGCCGACACTCTTGCTGCCGCATCACATTTTTTAAATGGCTGCCAAGAGTTCCAGTGGCAGCATCGCAAGTCTTCCGTGGACATCTCGGAAGCCATTTTAAAAAAGCAATGTGGCAGCAAGAGGGTCAGCGGGAAGAAAAGACTGGGGATCTTTCCTGCCCCGAAGAATCCACTAGACCACCAGGGTGGCTTGAGGTATGTGCCAGGAGGGCAGCCTGCAGCTCTGGGGAGGAGAGGCAAAGCTCAGATTGCCGTGCATTTCCATGGAATCCAGGTCCCTGCTTCCGTGCAGCTCTCTAAACAGGAAACGGCAATAACGTCTGAAGCAGGGAGCGGGAGGGAGATGCAAAGGCCACCGCAGGGCCCCTGGGAGCACGAGGCCCTATTTGACTGCCCCTGTTTTTCTCAATCTGTGCTCTTAATTAGGTTCCAGGGCCTCCTGACCATTTGCTTTTGTAATCCGTTGGGTTGGTCGTGAGCCCTTGGGCCCTGGCCGAGGCCAGCAGGGCGCCGACCCAGGCCAAGGGGAGACCGACCCACCACCGCACACCCCAGCTACACAATACCCCCTAAGCTACCCCTCCCCCCAGTCCCTCAGGAAGAAGGGAAATAGGCATACAGGCGGGCCTCGCAGCCGAACCGGACCCCATGCAGACAGAGCCACTCGTGCGAGCCTCACGGCTGAACTGGAACCCAATCACACACAGGGAGGGGTGAAAGAACCCAGAGGACCCCAAGATGCCAGACACGCGCTGAACACCAGCAATAGGGCAGAGGGGGAAACAAAGGACCAGAGCGGGCCACGCCCAAGCAGGGGACTAGCGCAGGACAGGGGAACTAACACAGCAACCCCCCCCCCCCCCACCAGGGTAGGAGCCCCAGGCAGAAGCCAGAGGAACCAAACACAGAAGGAAGGCAGAAAGCCCTTGCCTCAAACCCACTGTAGACAGAGGCACACAGGACACAAAGGGTTAAGCTTGTAGAGCCAGCAGAGAGAGAGTGCCATAAATCAACAAACAATCAGAGAGAATGCTTCCCCTCCCGAGAGGGAGTGGGGCCCATCCAACAAACACACTGGCAGAGGCAGGAATACAATACACACAGTACACAAAGGGTTAAACTCACTGAGCCAGCAGGCCGGGACACTGGGAAGAGAAATCCTTAAAACAAACAAACAAAGGAGAACGCTCTGTATAATTATGCTATGACTGGCTGAGCAAGGACTTGCTTTTCCTGCAAGTTAATATGTGTTCTAGCTTAAGACCTATCCACTGGAATAGTGGCAGGCCAAGCTACATAGCTTTAAACAGCTGAAAAGCATTGACTAGGCCTGATAACAAGCTGATGGCCTTATAGCAGAGAACCTGCAATAGCAGGACTGCATGATGAGTCTTAATGAAACCTGGTACAACTTTCAAATTGAATGTAACACATATGATGTAGAAATTATGGATGAAAATGGAAATTTTGGTTTGTAAGATGGAGAATGTTTTTAATAAGTTGGCACCCAGATCACAAGATGATATGAACCTGATATATCCAAATTTAGATATCTTCATAACAAGAGTTGTTTTGTTCTTGTTTGGATGTTTGGATACCCGTATCTAAGGAAATGTTTACAAAAAGGGAAATGTCTCAATCTCTCAAAATAGCTAGAACAGGAAAGGAGATGGTACAGATGGACACCTGGCCGGAAAGCAAAGTATGATTCATAGATTAAGCAATATTAGAGAAAAAAAGGACCAGATACTATATAAAGAAGGGCATCAGATAGATCGTTGGAGGTTCTCCCCAACGCATCTAGGACGCAGAGCTCCAGTCAGCTGAATCCAGAATTTGTCTGATGAATGTATCTGATTAAAGTCTGATTTGGTAAGAATAAAAAGACTATTTCTTTAACTACACTGTTTCTGTCCTTGCTTCAATTTATTCTCTATCTTCTATCTGTTTTGCAAACGAACACACACACACACAAGTAAGATTTCTCACTGAACATAAATAGCCAAAGATTCATTTAAATCCAAAGAGACAGAAAGCTGTGGTCATGGGAATAAGGTGTGAACTCCGCCTTCTGATGCCTTCCCAGAACAGACCCCCATGGGTAACCCTGGAGGGGTCTAAAAGGGGGGGGCATTAAAACAGCTCTCACTCAGCCCAGAGCAGTGTTGCCAGGTGGGCGGTTTTACCGCCCAATTGGGCGGTTTTCCGCGACCCGCCGCGGGAAATTTTTGCCCGCGGCGGGTTGCGGTTTTTTGGGCTGCTTTTGGGCTTCAGTGCGGTTTTTTGGGCGGCTTTTTGCCTTTTTTCGGCCGCGGGGGGCGGGGTTAGTGACGTTTTGGGCGGGGCCGATGACGTGGGAGGCGGGGCCGATGACGGGGAGGCGGGGCCGATGACGGGGAGGCGGGGCCGATGACGTCGGAGGCGGGGCCGGTGACGGCGGGGGCGGGGTTGATGACGGCGGGGGCGGGGGTGATGACGCGGGGGTGGGGGTGTCAGGGGCGGGGTTTGTGTTTGGGCGGTTTTTGGGCTGTTTTTTGGGCTGGATTGGGCTGGAAAAAAAATTTCCACCTGGCAACCCTGGCCCAGAGCCCTGGAGGCTGAGCAATGCCCAGCCCCCACTAAACAACCGAGCAGCTGACCCTGATTACAGAGCTACGTACACACACACACACACACAGCAGCAGCTAACCCAGAGGGAAGGAAAAGAATACTCTAAATCAACACAGATCCCTGTCAGAACCTAGAGCACGTTCTGAGAGAAACCTATTAGGCTTTCCTGTTACTACCAAGAAGTAACGCAAAAGCAGAGAAACTCCTCAGCTGCAGGCTAAAGTACCATCCCCTGACGTCAGCACAACCCCTGGCAGCCAATCAGAAGAGATGTCCCCCCTCCCCCTCAGCCAAACCGGCAGAATCATAACAGCTTTTTCTTTTCTCTACGCTTTTCTTCTTCACTTCCTTCCCCATGTCCATCTTTGGCGTGGATCTTTCACGTTCAGATTTCTTCCATTTTTATGTCCCCTTATTCTAGTTTGCCATCTTTTCCCTCCCGTCCCCATCAATATGCAGCATTGCCTCCTCCTTTCTTCCCTCCCCTCTCATCCATGTGCATCATATCCTCCCTCTCTCTCTCTTTCCTTCCATTCCATCCATGTGCATCTCCTTCCTCTCTCTTCCCTTCCCCTCCTCTCCTCTCCTCTCCTTCCATGTGCATCTCCTCCTTCTCTTCTCTTCTCTTTTCTTCCATTCCTCTCCATCAAATCAGGGCTGGTTAAAAGATGGATCTTTCAGATCTGCTTTGTACCTCCAACAATGGGGTCCACAGATGATCCAGCTTTTATTTTTATGCTGCCCCAAATCCTCTGCTGCTTTGGTCTGACCCAGATCCTGTGTTGCCCTGGTGCCCTGCTCTGTCCTGGATTCTCTGCTACCTTGGTCTACCCCAGATCCAGTGGCCACTTCTCCACCCTTCCCGGCTGTGCTCTGTGAAGATGGAGATGTGGCCATGACTTCCACAGGGTCCAATGCATATCCTCCCTCTCTCCCTCTCCATCCATATGTATTTTTCCTTTCCCTTCCCCTCCATCCATCTGCATTTCCTCCTCCTTTCTTTTTTCCCTTCTTTTTCATCTATGTGCAGCATTTTCCCTCTTCCCTTTCATCCATATCCAGCATTTTCCCTCTCTTTCTCTCCCCTCCCCTACTCTTTCTTTCCTCCCGTCTACCCATTCCAGCATCGCACACTCTATCTCCAAATCCCCCTGGTCCAACATCATCCCCTCTTTCTCTCTCCCTCCATACCCAAAATCCAGCATTTCCCCTCTAACCTCCCTCCTTCCTACTGCCACTTCCCTTAGCATAAATGATAGGACCAGGCCCAGCACCAGTGGTAATTTAAGCACCAAGGAGCCTTCTAGCCCACATATCATGTTGGTACTGCCCTCTCTTGATGTATAGAGAACACGTCAGAGAGGGCAGGATCAGAAGGGCTTCAAGAGGGCTTGAGCTCAAAGGCTTCTCGATGTTGAAATTACCGCAGGTCCTTTCTTGTTGCTGTCGCAGGCCCAATCTCGGAGGCGCAGCGGGGGGGAGGTAAAAAAAGAAATAAAGTTTTATTAATCTGTACCTCCTAACCCTGAAGGTGTAACTAATCTACCTCCTGATTTACACAATCCGCTACAAGGTACCGCAAGGAGGCTAGGGGTTACATTCAATAAGAAAATCTCATATGCTCTGATCTCTCCCATATTTATGGCAGGTTTTCCAATTACTTGGGTCTCCTCCCTGAAAATATTGGGAGTAGTATTGGATGGTGACATTTTTTGTAAGCCACATTGAACACAAGTTCTCATAATCTGGAATATAAATGTCATAGATAAATAAAAATAAAGTTGGAAGAAAGTGGGATCATATTATAACATTATTAAAAGAACATTTAAGATCTTAATACTAGTATAGAAAATCTGTTATACTAGAGTCCCACTCTCATTCTCTTGCTTATTAATACCTCATTCTTCACAAAGATTTCTCTGATCTTCTCAGCAAAATCTGCTAATAGTACCATTGTTTAAATATGTTCATCTAGACACAATTTGTCACTCCGTTTTTAGTGTAATGGATCTCTCCCTTTGGAATAAACTACCATGATTTTTACAAATGGAACCATCTTGCCAGATATTTAAGAAAAGCCTTAAAGCATTCCTATTTAGGGATGCTTTTCAACTCTGATTGTTGCATGGCAACCGCAGCAGGAGTTAATGGTACTGACCAAGGACGTAAGGCACACTGTTACAGCTTTTCCTTAACTCTTGGTACTATGCTATAGAAATGATTTGTAGTAGTACATGTACCAAGCCAAAGAAAAAAAGCAAAAAGAGAATGACCATGGCAGCATATCCCCCATCTCTGACTTTTCACCCTTTAAATGCATCAGCTACCCCCCAGAGCAGCACCCTACTAAAATGTACTGTAACCCTGCACCTGGAACTTACCTGAGTGTCTTCTTGGTGGTCTAGTGTTCTGAGAGGGGAGTGATTTTCCTTATATGGAAGAGTGACTCCTAGGATTTGAACCACAAGACTACCACTACAAGTCATTGCTGCCATTTTGAACCCAGACCAGCTCTGTGACAGGAGTGATAGTGTCATGTTCCCTGACTGTTCAGGATATGGGCATCTGAGGATGGGGCGGCCATCTTGGATTTGGGTATCTCCAGGATGGGGCGGCCATCTTAGAAGTGAACGTCTTAAGTTGTGGCAGTCATCTTGGAGTTGGGCAGTTTCAGGAAGGAAGGCCATATTTGGGCGTAAGGGCGTCTCCAGTGGGGGCAGCCATCTTGTTGACAGCTGCACATGTTTGGGCCTAATTCCTGTTCTATTTAAAGCCCGACTACCAGTCCTTCCACGCTTCGGCTTCTACTCAGTTCCTTGCATAGTTGCAGTGCTTCTGGATACCTTCACGTCTGCTTCTTGGTCTTGGCCTCTGCCTGATCCAGGATTCGCTATTGTTTGCTGCCTGGTACTGACCTCTGCCTGTTCCTGACTCTTCTATTGCCTGCTGCCTGGTCTTAACCTCTGCCTGATCCAGGATTCGCTATCGTTTGCTGCCTGGTCTTGACCTCTGCCTGATCCGGGATTCGCTATTGTCTGCTGCCTGGTACTGACCTCTGCCCATTCCTGTCTCCTCTACTGTCTGCTTCTGGTCCTCGTTTCTCCCAAAGCTAGGCCGGGCCCCGTGGACTTTGTTCTGGACTCAGTTCTTCATGCTGTTGGCTTCCTGCACCTAGGGGCTCAATCCCTGGGGAACGGAGGGTGACACAGGGGGAACTCGGGGTTGGCCAACAGCTCGGGGAGGAACCCTCCTCCATTGAGCACAAGGGCACCTAGGGGCTCAACCCCTGGAGAACGGAGGGTGACACAGGGAGAACTCGGGGTTGGCCAACAGCTCGGGGAGGAACCCTCCTCCATCGAGCACAAGGGCTCACGTTCCTTCTCAGCGGGCCTGACAGATAGTGACATTAAGTGCAGCCGCACTATCAGCAATTATGACAGCTAGCAAACAGCACCAGCTCACATGTTAACAGTCACAGCCGGCAATTCCTACACTTCTCCCCTCTCATGCCCATGACTCACCTCTACCTGTATTAAGCAGCTAATGTGAGTTTTTATTTTTATTTTTTTACCATACCAGCTGTAGTAATGATTACTGTGCCACAAAACCTACTCTAGCTTCTCAGTACAGCTTAGTAAAAGTGCACCTAAAATAATTATAGACACACAATCAGGGTAGGAAAACTGTTTTTACAATGTAATCTAAAATTAACATCCAATATGGAAAAAATATAAATGTTTGCCAGTGTGCAACAGAATTTTCTAAAAAACAAAATAAAAACCCAGCACATATGACCATTGCAACATGTCGCTGTTTTCTGCCTCAGACAGAAATCTTTTTGTCCTTCTCCCTTTCCTATCTGTAAGATGAGTTAATCCCTGTTCATACAGCCCTTCCCTGCATACTCATTCCTTAATCAAATCAATTAGAAAAAAATCTAACATACAGCTAACAATTACTGCTTAAGAGTTTATTTGAGAAAGTTTATGTATAATGATTTTTTTATCACAGTTTATAAGGATGCAAACATTAGGCTCACTGCTTTGTAACAGTTGTGCAGATTGAGATAGTGGTCAGGAAGACTTGCATAAAATACAAATGCTAGAAAGACCTTCACAAGATAAAGCATTATCATAATTCAATCATAATCACACTTATGTAGAACTGAAAGCATGTAGAAGGAAAACATTTCCACAAATGCAGTAATGAGATAAGAATTATGATTCAGCCATTTAAAAGGGGGAAATGGCCAGGATATGATAAATTGGCAATAGACTGCAGTTGGTTCAAGGATACATAAATTTTATCTCCATATACTTTGAAATCACATGTTCAAGAAGATGCTCTTGCAGGAAATGTGATAGAACTGTATTTTAAATGTCTTTTAATATAGCATAAATGTTAATATCTTAGTGGAATTTTGACTCTGCCCTATTTTGTATACATTTAACTTTACAGCTTGCTACAATATGTGAGTGTCTGTGGGAAAAGGCAACTAAAGTAGCAGATCCAAAATGTTAAGAATAACTGATTTTTTTTCATGTCATGGGTCCATAAACAGCCTGCAAAAGTTACATGTGTGAACTTCTATGATTTGCTTATTTTTTTCACATAAAAGGATGAGGTTTGGACTGTTGAATTACAAATTGTTTGCTCTAACAGAATTCATTAAAACCTAATTTTTTGTTTCTAGTGACTTTAGTCACCTTTTCGTAGAGATGGTCCATCAACGCTGAAAATAGCCAAATGGGACCTTGTATATCAAACATAGGCTGATGCTACCACTAAATTCTGCAATTTAGTTGACCTTGGGGACTTTAATATCAGCATTGACACCCCTACTTTTCCCTGCTCTTTTCATTTTCTCAGATATCTAACAGATTTAATGTATCTCAACTTGTTAACATGCCCACTCACTCTGCAGGACATATTTTGGATTTAGTTGCTCCTGGCTCTTCTCTATCTTTATTTTTTGCTACTTTTCAATCGATCCCACTTTCATGGACTGACCATTTTTTGTTCCTGTTCTCCTTTCATCAGTGTTTCCCTTCCACTCCATTGCATCAGTCAGGGGAGTGTAGTAGAACTGTCCTCAATAGACTTTTCTTCTCTACTGCCACTTTCCAAGCTCTTTCCAGAAAATATATCTACTCTTCCTGTTGATAGGTAAGTAGCTCTTTGGGGTTCCCTCTTATGTAATAAACTTGATGAAATCGTTCCTCTCTGTTTCGTTAAGACTTCTATGGGTAAAAGAAAACTGTGGTACCACAGTCAGCTTACTCTCTCTTGAAACATCAGGTATGACACCCGTAACATCTCTGGCACAAGCATAGAATGCCCAGAACATACTACACATGTAAAACACAACAGTATTATTACACAGCACAAGTGAGGAAGACCAAATGGACCTTCTTCACTAACATCATTCAAAAATCTTTAGACTCTAATAAAAAAAATTGTTCTTGATTTTTTTTTCAACATTTTGACACAACCCCGTCCTTAGAACATAACATAAGAACATAAGAGTAACCATACTGGGTCAGACCAATGGTCTATCTAGCCCAGTATCCTGTTTCCAAAAATGGCCCATCCATGACACAAATACCGGGCAGAAACCCAAATCATGGCAACATTCGATGCTACAAATCCCAGGGCAAGCTGTTGGTTCCCCATGTCTGTCTCAATAGCAGAGTATGAACTTTTCCTCTAGGAACTTGTCCAAACCTTTTTTAAATCCAGATATGTTAAGCGCTGTGCCTACATCCTCCAGCAAAGAGTTCCAGAGCCTATTGAGTGAAAAAATATTTCCTTCTATTTGTTTTAAAAGTATTTCCACGTAACTTGAGTGTCCCCTAGTCTTTGTACTTTTGGAATGAGTACAAAAATCAATTTATTTCTACTCATTCTACACCACTCAGGATTTTGTGGACCTAAATCATATCTCCCCTCATCCATCTGTTTTCCAGGCTGAAGAGCCGTAACCTCTTTAGCCTTTCTTCATCAGCTTTGACTAATACTGCTACAGTTGATTCTCTGGCTCAATGTTTCCATACCAAAGCCAATTCTCTACAGGCAACTTTTACATCTGTTGTTGGTGTTCCTAATCCCATCACTCAGACTTCATCTTGAACTGCTCAATGGTCTTCTTTTAATCTGCCTTCAAAGGAGGCTATTTCAAGAACCTTAACTAAAATGAACATTACTACCTGTGCCTTAGATCCTATTCCCTCGAATTAGCTTAAACACTGCTCCCTTGATCTTCTGCCATTAGTTCATCGGTTAACTTCCCACTCACTGGCTGACAGCGTTGTCCCCACTTCATGAAAAACTGCAATAATTTGTCCAATATTTTAAAAGCCTGGATCCAATCCATCTATCCTGGCACATTTATCAGTCAATTTCCAATCTTCCCTTCCTGGCAAAAATCACTGAGAAAAAGTAGTATTTCTACAATTGCAATCCCACCTTGATCTTGCACCCTCACCTGGCTTTAGAGTTGGCTATGGTACAGAGACCATCTTGACCAAGCTGTTGAGTTAGGTTTACAGTAAGTTATATAGTGGCTACATCGCCTTGGTAGTTTCACTCGACCTTCCTGCTGCCTTTGATGTGGTTCACCATAATCATCTTCTTAAGAGATTTCTTTCAGTTGGTATCTCTGGTACAGTCTATAATTGGTTCATTTCTTTTCTTCATGACTGTACTGTCAGGGTGGCTATCAATGATCACTTATCAGAGACTTACCATCTTTCATATGGTATTCCGCAGGGTTCAATACTATCTCCGGTTCTCTTTAATATTTTTCTTAGCCCTCTTGTATCACTAATCCAGTCAGTGGGTTTGTGTGCATGTCTATGCAGATGATAGCCTTATTATTCATTACACTTTCAATAACAAACTTGATTTTACTCTTGTTCCAACTTTGTTTGGATAAAGTAGCCTCTTGGTTGTCTGATAATCATTTAGTTCACAGCACAAGCCTCCTCACAATCTTCCATACCAATTTATTTTGGACTGCCCTTGCCTCCCATGGACAGCTTTAAGTACTTTGGAGTAATTTTAGATCCCAAACTGACCTTTTTCAGCTCAGATTTCATTGGTACTTTAAATCTGGTTTTATAGCTCTCTGGAAGTTAAGATCAATGCGGAGTTATCTTGACCATTCAGTTCTTCTAACCTTGTTTCACACTTTTCTCCTATCTCGTCTGGATTATTGCAACATAGTGTATGCTGGAATCACTAAGTCTGAACTAAAGCATCTCCAAACTCTTCAAAACATTAGGATACTGTACCATACTATACGCAGTGATTATATGACTCCGCCCTCATGAAGTTACAGTGGTTACCTGTCAAATACTGAATTCAATTCAAGGTTCTGATGTTGACTCACAAAGCACTTACTACTGGAATTCTAGGCTGTTTAGCTTCTTTGACAATCCTTTATGTTCCAACCAGGTTCTTAAGATCCTTGAATGACCATCGATTGGTTCTCCCTCTCCCCTCAAGGGCATATTAGGAATCTACTAGAAGAAGCATAAGTCCAGCCATGAAGAAAGTAGAAACAATCACAGCTATGAAACCTCCAGAATCAGTTGCTGAGCTAAAAAGAATTGTAGCCATGGAGGGGCATAATCGAACGTGGACGCCCATCTCCATGGGCAACTATCTCCGAGGACGGGTCTGTGAAGGGGCGGTACAGACCGTATTTTCGAAAAAGATGGGCGTCCATCTTTTGTTTCGATAATACGGTTGGTGTTGGGCAAATGCATCGGATTTGAGCTGGGCGGTATCGGTTTTCAGCGATAATGGAAACTGAAGCCACCCAGCTCAAAAATGAACAACTCCAAGGCATTTGGTCGTGGGAGGGGCCAGGATTCGTAGTGGACTGGCCCCCCTCACATGCCAGGACACCAACCGGGCACCCTAGGGGGCACTTGTAAAAAGTAAAAAAAAAATTAAAATACCTCCCAAGTCCATAGCTCCCTTCCCTTGGGTGCTGAGCCCCCCAAATCCCCCCCCAAAACCCACTCCCCACAAATCTACACCATTACCATAGCACTTATGGGTGAAGGGGGGCACCTAGATGTGGGTTTTGGGGGCGGTTTGGAGGGCTCCCATTTACCAGCACAAGTGTAACAGGTGGGGGGGATGGGCCTGGGTCCACCTGCCTGAGGTCCACTGCACCCACTAACAACTGCTCCAGGGACCTGCATACTGCTGTGATGGAGCTGGGTATGACATTTGAGGCTGGCATACAGGCTGGAAAAAAAACGTTTTTAAAGTTCATTTTTTTTTGGTGGGAGGGGGTTAGTGACCACTGGGGGAGTCAGGGGAGGTCATCCCTGATTCCCTCCAGGGTCCAAAAAAAGTGACCCAAATTCTTGCTACTGCCGCCCTTCTTTTTTCCATTATCGGCCGAGCGCACCCATCTCTCCTCTGCCGATAAGCACGCCCTAGTCCCGCCTTCACCACGCCTCCGACATGCCCCCGTCAACTTTGTTCATTCCCACGACAGACTGCAGTTGGAGGCGCCCAAAATCGGCTTTCGATTATACCGATTTGAGCGCCCATGAGAGAAAGGCGCCCATCTCCCGATTTGGGTCAAAATATGGGCGTCTTTCTCTTTCGAAAATAAGCTGGATGGTGTACTATTTAGGCAGAAGTTTTCCAAATTTGGTTGAGGTTATGCATCCTTTTAATGAACTGCTGAAGGCAAATACAACTTGGTTAGTATGGGGACCAAAAAGTGAATTGCAAAAGTGAAAAAAGGTCTAAACGAAACAAAAACAAAAAAAAAAGCACCAGTTCTACTGCCAATGCTAGTAGCTATGGACTTAGAGGAAAGTTTCTTAAAGAGCACAAAGCTGAATTAAAAAGTTATTAGCTTACTGGTCCAGAACCTTGATAGAGATCCACTAAGAGAAAAATTGTTATTTCGATATGGGCTTGCCAGAGATTCCTTTAAGCTGTGCGCAGATCACAAACTCGTGCCCCTGATAAACTATAAAGATTTGTGACATATACTAATAAAGTGTCAAAGACTTCTCATGTGATTGATGCAGTACAATCTTCACGCAGAGCGTAGGCCTGATGAGATACTTGTGGCAGATGTATTATCAAGACTTCCAAAAGCTACAGACCCTGAGTCAACTCAACTAATTGAAGAAAAGGCTTATGAAGTAGCAGCTTCACAGATATCACACCAGCATCCAATTCAGTATTTCATCATTGCAGGAATGGATTCCAAGCTCCACCTAGTGTCATAGTTTGTGAGAAATGGAGAGCCAAACTATATAAGCAATGTGCCCACAAAACTTAAATGCTCCTTTCCCATACAAGGAGGCATCATAGGATCAAAATGATTGGTTATTTCTGGTGACAGACTTATGATTCTGAAAGAAATGAGATAAAACATACAGTGGAGGTAATTCTGTAAAGTTGCATGCCAATTTTTGTACCCCATTAGCATATGCTGAGTGCCAATTCTGTAGTGGGGCCTTGATGCCAAGATTCCATTATAGAATACTATTGTGAGCACCATTAGCATGCCAAAAAAGTAACACACCATCAGTTATGCCTCCAAGGATATGGTGTAACTGTTGGCACATTAGTGCCAGGCATGTATAACTTACAGAATTCTGTAAGGTACAGAACTCTTGGCTGCAACCCACACTGTCTCTTTGCCAAACTGAACTCTCCATTAAAGTGCCTCCAACCTCCAATCCGCCCTTCACTTTCTCCCCAGACTATGGCTGAGTACTTCCATGACAAGGTTCTTAAGATGGACCTTAAGTCAACCTATCTCCTTCCCCCCACTCCACTCTCTCAACCTTTCTTCAACCCCTGCCACACGTTCTTCCTTTTCTAAAATCACTGCACATTTTCTTTCCTCCTCCAAACTCACTACCTGTTTTTCTGATCACATTCCCACCCATCTACTCAGCACTATCTCTCCTAATGACACCCTTTCCATCTCTTATATCCACAGTCTTTCACTTTCCACTGAACTGTTCCTGATTCCTTCAGACATACTGTGGTTACACCACTCCTCAAAAAACCCTTAATTGGACTCTGCCTACCCTTCCAACTATTGCCCCATCTCCCTCTTCACTTTCTTATTCAAGCTGCTTGAATGTGTTGTTCATCACCATTGTCTTCACTTTCTTTTATCTCAAGGTATTCTTGATCTGCTACATGTATCATGTACTACAATCCAGATTTTGCCCTCTATATTAAACATAAATAGCCCTTGCTAAAGTCTACAGTGACCTGTTCCTAGCCAAATCCAAGAGCCTCTATTCTATCCTCATCCTCAATTCTGCTGTTTTTGACACTGTCGATCACCACCTACTCCTTGATATGCTGTCCTCACCTGAATTTTGAAGCTCTGTTATGTATTGGTTCTCTTCTTATCTCTCCCATAACACTTTTAGTTTATGTGCTGGTGGATCATCTTCCACTGCTATTCCACTTTCAGTTGGTGTACCTCAGGGCTGTATCTTGGGACCTCTTCTTTTCTCTATATATACTTATTCCCTTGGTGCTCTGATCTCCTCCCATGGTTTTCAGTATCATCTTTAAGCTGATGACTCCCAGATCTACCTCTCCACACTAGAAATTTCAGCAGGAATCCAGGCCCAAGTCTCAGCCTATGCAGTTGTAGGCACCAATTTATAGAATTACCTCCACAGAATGCAGTTCCATAATCTAAGTGCTGGCATTTACGCACCCTTTGCATACATAAATGTATAGACTACTAGCACTTATGTGCATGTGTACACTTACTTGCAAAAGTACTAGCAGGGCACCTAAGCACTATTCAGTAACTGAGTGCATAAATGGCATAGCACGAAATAGCAAGGGGGGCATACACAAAGGCTGGTCTCCCACTTGGACACATAACATATAGAATGCTGTAAGTTAAACACATCTCTGGTCCATTTACATAACCGCAGTTACACCTGGTCAATGACTGGTGTAACTGTGTGCATGTAAATATAAGGTGCACCGATACCAGGGTATGCTGGTATTTTATAATGAATCTGGGTACCCAGATGCCAATATTGAATAGGCTCTCACTGCGTGTTATTGAGGTGCCTAAATGAAAGCTCCCATTTATAGAATTGCCCCGATACTGTGGACCCCGTATAACACAGACATTAAGATGTTATGGTCCAAAATATTTGACCACGTTATAAGCATTATATCTGGTCTATGGTGTAATATATAATAACAAAAAAAGGAGGTTTATCCCTTGACTAAGTGATCCAGTATTATATCAAACCATGTTATATGTATTCTACAGTGTATTATGGTTCATCAGGGTACATAGAAAAATATAGGCAGATAAGGACCATATGACCTATGCAGTCTGCCCATCCATGCCATCTACTCTCCTTATCACTCCCTTAGAGATCCTATGTACTTGTCCCAAGCTTTCTTGAATTCAGATACTGTTTTTGTCTCCACCACTTCCACCAGGAAGCCATTCCACGAATTGACCACCTTTTTCACGAAGAAGTATTTCTTCAGGCTACTTCTGAGTCTATACCCGTTCACATCCATCCTATGCCCCCTCATTCCAGAGCTTCCTTTCAATTGAAAGAGATTCATCTGTGTATATATGCCACATAGATATTTAAATGTCTCTATCATATCTTTCCTCTCCCACATTTCTTCCAAAGTATACATATTAAGGTCTTTAAGTCTGTTCCTATATGCTTTATAATGAAGACCACTGGAATGACTCCATCCTGTCTATATCTTTGTGAAGGTGCAGTCTCCAGAATGCTACACAATATTCTAAATGAGATGTCACCAGTCTTAGTAGGTGATGATGCCCCCTGTATTTTTACTACTAGCTATTCCTCTCCCTATACACCTAAGCATCCTTCTAGCTGTCACCATCACCTTTTCTACCTGTTTGGCCACCTTAATATCATCACATGCTATCACATTCAAATCCTGCTCCTCTTTCATTCGCAAACATTCTTCACCCCTAAACTGTGCCGTTCCTTCAGGTTTTTGCAGCCCAAATGCATGACCCTGCATTCTTTAGCATTAAATCTAAGCTGCGAAATTCCAGATCATTCCTCTAGCTTCACTAAGTCCTTCCTCATGTTATCCATACCATCAGGGGTATATACCCCATTGCAGATTTTTGTATCATCGCAAAGAGGCAAACCTTACGAGACAGCCCTTCAACAATATTGCTTACAAAGATGTCAAAAAGAACCAGCCCAAGAACTGAACCTTGTGGCACACCACTGGTAACATCCTTTTCCTCAGAATGAGCTCCATTTACCATTACCCTTTTGTTGCCTTCCACTCAACCAGTTCCTAACCCAGTCTGTCTCTTTAGGGTCCATACTGAGGGCACTTAGTTTATTTATTAGTTGTCTATGCACAACCATGTCAAAAACCTTTTCTAAATCTAAATACACCACATCTAGCGCTCTCCCTCGATCTAACTATCTGGTTACCCAGCCAAATAAATTGATCAGATTTGTCTGACAAGACCCTCCTCTAGTGTGAAACCATGTTACCTCAGGTCTTGTAATTCATTGGAGTCCAAAAACTTTACTATTCTCTGTTTTAAAAGAAATTACATTACTTTACTTACCAGTCTATAGTTCCCAACCTCTTCCCTACTTCTGCTTTTGTGGACAGGGACCACATCTGCTCTTCACCAGTGTTTCAGGACCACTTCTGACTCTAGAGAAGCATTGAAAAGGTCAGCCAATGGAGCCGTTAGAACTTCCCTAAGTTCCTTCAGTACCCTTGGATGTATGCTATCCGGCCCATCACTTTGTCCACCTTTAGTTGAGCCAGTTCCTCATGAACACAATCCTTTGAAAATCATTCAGGGACTACCACTCCTCCATTTCAATTTGTATTTGTCTTCTGTGTCCTGCTCCTGCCCTTCAGCTATGAACACAGAACAGAAATATTAAGCAATTTCACCTTATTTTTATCAGCTTCTACGTATTCCTTTCCTTCACTTTTGAGTCTCACAGTGCCACTTTTGCACTTCCTCCTATCACTAGTATAACTGAAAAATATCTTGTCCCCCCATTTTACCATATTGGCTATTTTTTTTCCATTTGCATCTTTGCTTTTCTGATTACTCTACCAGCTTCTCTTAGCTTTTCCATATATTGTCATTTATCTTCCTCTTTCTGTGGTCTCTTGTAGTTTATAAAGGCTAAGCTCTTCTTCCTTAACCTTTTCAGATACTGCTTTTGAGAACCAAAACGGTCTCCGTTTCCTCTAACTTTTATTTACTTTCCTTACAAAAAGGTTTGTTGCCCTTATAATAGCTCCTTTAAGTTTTGCCCACTGCTTTCCAGTTTCTTCCAGATGTTCCCATGCAGCAATTACTTGATGTAATCCGTCATCTGAATAAAGTTACTTTTTTTTGGAGTCTAGAACCTTCACTTTTGAATGAACCCTCTTCACACCTACCTTAATATTAAACCACACCATCTGGTGATCACTGGTTCTCCAAGGACAAGCAGGCTGCATTATTCTCACACGTGGGTCGATGTCCGCGTTGGCCCGGGAACCGGCATTTACCATAGCAAAGACAAAAAACTTTGCTAGAGCCTTCTGGCGCGCGTGCACCTCAGTTTCTTTTTTTCCATGACGAGGTGCGGCAGGTTCCCCTTGTGCTCCTCATTTTGGCCCAGGAAGAAGTGTCTTCTTTCAGCGACTTTTTTCGCGTCTTTTTTTCTTTTTCGTTCTTTAGTTTGTTTAAAAAAAAATTCCTCTTAGTAAATCCTCAATTTCTTTTTTTCCCAGTTTGTTTTCTTTCTTTTTCGACGCGGCCGGGTTTCTCCTGTTTTTTGTGCCTTTTTTATTGGCACAATTCAGTCCTTTGATTTCGCTGGAGCCGTTTTTCCTTCCATGTCATCGAAGACAGCCAGCGGCTTCAAACGTTGTACTCGGTGCAACCAGACCATCTCAGGTACCGATGCTCATTCTTGCTGTATCCAGTGCCTTGGGCCCGACCATAGCCCACCTACTTGTTCTCTGTGTCTTCGTATTAAGAAATGGACCCAAGTAGCTCAAGATGCCCAATGCAAGAAACTTTTTGGGGCTCGATCCGGTCCTTCAATGTCAGCATCGACATCGGTACTGAAGCCGTCGGCATCAACATCGAGGGAAGTATTGATGTCAGAAGCAGAGGTAATGTCTGCTGAGAGGCCAGGACACGCTGGGATTAGTGAGACGTCTAGTGGGTCTCCACCTGTCTTGAGGCCTCCTGCTGTGCAGGTCCCCCGGAACCGACCATTGTCGGACCCGACCCCAAGGAGACATGAGGATTCCACGTTGTCCTCGTTGGCACTGAGGAGTCTCGGTGATGGGCATCGAGTGAAGGCCAAGAAGCACCATCACCGTTCTCCTTTGACACATGGTGCTGGGAGCTCCAGGGCGTCGAAGGCCTCAGCACCCGAGAAGCATCGGCGCCAAGAGGACCACTCCCCCTCCATACAAGAGGTGCCGATGCATCAGCATCTTAGCAGCCCGGTACCTGCTCCTGAGCCTCATGATTCTGCCTCCGGCTGCTCCACCAGCCCCCCAGCCTTCTCCGATAGCAGTTCTCGATGAGTGCATCTGGGCCCTGCTTCCAGAACTTCTGGAAGGACTGCTGCGCCAGTCTGCTTCGGTGTTGGGGTGCTTGCGCCTTCCGTGCCATCTGCTCCAGTGGCATCTGGCCCTTCACCTGCGGTGAGATCCCCATCTTTGGTGTTGCATGCGGCGCTGGTGTCAGTTGCCAACTAGGTTGACTCCCCTTCACCTTCAGTGGAGGAAGCTTCACCGCAGTCCATGCAGATGTCGGCCTCTCGACATTGCCATCGAGGGCATCAATCCTCTGCGTTGAGGCAGGCTCATTCTCGGAGCTCCCTTAGGGAAGTGCTTTCCGATACTGAGGAGGAGCGCTCGTGGGAGTCAGATGAAGATCTCAGGTACTTTTCCTCCAATGAGTCTTTTGGGATTCCCTCTGAACCTTCCCCTCCACCTGAAAGGAGACTGTCTCCCTTGAGAGCCTCTCTTTTACATCTTTTGTGCAGGAAATGGCTGCTGCCATTCCATTCCCTATGAAGGTGGAGGATGAGCCCAGGGCTGAGATGCTCGAGGTCCTGGATTATCCCTCTCCACCTAAGGAGACTGTGATGGCTCCTTTGCATAAGGTACTCAAGGAAATCTTTATGCAAAACTGGTTGTTCTATCTGTCTGCTCCCATGATCCCGAAGAAGACTGATTCCCAGTATTGAATCCACAGTGAACCTGGGTTGATGAGGTCTCAGTTACCCCACAATTCCATGGTGGTGGACTTCGCCCTCAAAAGAGCCAAGAGTACTAGAGACTATGCCTCGGCGCCCCCAGGCAGAGAAGCTAGGATCTTGGACTCTTTTGGGAGGAAGACATATCAGGCCGCTATGCTCACTGCCCGTATCCAATCTTACCAGCTCTTCACAAGCATTCACTTATGGAACTTGGTGAGGCAGCTGTCTACCTTGGTCGATGCCCTCCCTCCGGAACAGGCCGAGCCTTTTCGCCAGGTGGTCAGGCAGCAGAAGGCGTGTCATAAATTCCTGGCTAGGTGCGCTTACGATACTTCTGATGTGGCATCCAGAATCTCTGCTTAGGGTATAGCGATGTGCAGACTCTCATGGCTGCATGTCTCTGACCTGGATCATTCGGTCCAGCAGAGGATGGCGGATGTACCTTGCCAGGGGGATAACCTTTTCAGAGAAAAGGTGGAAGACCTGGTTGACCAGATCAAGAAGCACAATGATTCTATGGCTTCTCTCTTCCACTGGGCATCTTTAGCTACAGCCTCCTCAACCAGGAGTTTGTTTTTTTTTGGGGGGGGGGCACAGAGTGCTCCTATTCCAATGCTAGGCATAGGTATACTCCGGCGTCCCGACAGCCTAGTCAGGCTCAGCCCCAGCGTGCTCGTTATCATCAACAGCATGCGCATAAGGCCCCTGCTGCTCCCCACCAAAAGCAAGGGACGGGCTTTTGACTGGCTCCAGCAAAGCATAGCCACAGAAAAAGTGTCCGTACCAGACGACTTGCCAGTTGGAGGGAGGTTAATGTTTTTTCACCAAAGGTGGCCTTTCGTAACCTCCAACCGGTGGGTTCTTCAAATAGTCCAGTTAGGATACACCCTCAATCTGGAATCCAAACCTCCAAATTGCCCACCGGGAGTTCATTCTTACAGCTCCCAGCACAGGTAGGTACTTGCAGAGGAACTCTCCGCCCTTCTAAAGGCCCATGCGGTCGAACCTGTGTTCCACCAGGGGAAGAAGGGCTGGGATTCTATTCCAGGTACTTCCTTGTGCAAAAGAAAACAGGGGGGATGTGTCCTATCTTAGACCTAAGGGCCCTGAACAAATTCCTAGTCCGAGAAAAGTTCAGGATGGTTTCCCTGGGCACCCTTCTTCCCATGATTCAGGAAAATGATTGACTATGCTCTCTGGACTTAAAGGATGCTTACACATACATCTTGATACTTCCAGCTTACTAGAAGTATCTTCACTTTCAGCTGGGAACACAGTACTTTCAGTACTATGTACTGCCCTTTGGCCTGATTCTCAGAACATAATGTCTGTTTTGGTGGTCCTTTACTGGGTGAAAAAATATCAGCACAACATATGCTAGGGTGTCCCTATAACCAGCCCCTCGAAATGACACACTGATTATGATTTAAAACAAATTACTACTCTAACTGATGAAAGGTTATTCTGTTGTGATACTTCTTTCTGTACATCCATATGCTGTACAAGCCAGCACGTTTCTAACTATAACTGAGATAAAATAACAATGAACAACAACATGGATACAGCAGCTGATAGTTTGTTTTGTTCTGACCAATATGGTGACTGCCAGGGGAGACGGGTTCAGCATTTTGACGTCATGCCCAGTGGCGTAGCAAGGGCGGGGCGGTGGGGGCGGTCCGCCCCGGGTGTCAGCAGGTGGGGGGGGGGGTGCTCCGCTCCTGCTGCTCCCTCCCACCCTGCCTTCAAAAAAAAAATTTGTGAAACGGAGTCGCAGGCAGGCAGCGCCTCGCGTCTGCCCTGCTTGTAAAACAAGTAAATCTCGTCAGCGTCGGGCCTTCCCTCATTGGGTCCCTCCCTCGCGGAAATAGGAAGTTACCTCAGAGGAGGGCGGGACCCAGTGAGGGAAGGCCCAACGCCGGCGAGGAGATTTACTTGTTTTACAAGCAGGGCAGACGCGAGGCGCTGCCTGCCTGTGACTCCGTTTCACAATTTTTTTTTAAAGCAGGGCGGTGGCAGGAGAAGAGGGCGGTCTCTCCTCGGAGTTGGTGGTCAGGTCGGGGTGGGGTTAGGTTCCGATGGGAGAAGGGGTGGGGTTGGGTTTCTCAGATGGGAGAAGGGAGTGGGGAGGGGGGTTCTCGGATGGGAGAAGGGAACTGGGGAGGTGAGGAGGTTCTCGGATGGGAACAACTTGAAAAGCTAAAGGTGGACAAAGCCATGGGGCCGGATGGGATCCACCCTAGGATATTGAGGGAGCTCAGAGAGGTTCTGGCGGGTCCTCTTAAAGATTTGTTTAATAAATCCTTGGAGACGGGAGAGGTTCCGAGGGATTGGAGATCGGCGGATGTGGTCCCACTTCACAAAAGTGGTGATAGGGAAGAAGCTGCAAACTACAGGCCGGTAAGCCTCACTTCAGTTATTGGAAAAGTAATGGAAGTGATGCTGAAGGAAAGGATAGTGAATTTCCTGGAAGCCAATAAGTTGCAAGATCCAAGACAGCATGGTAAGCCTCACTTCAGTTATTGGAAAAGTAATGGAAGTGATGCTGAAGGAAAGGATAGTGAATTTCCTGGAAGCCAATAAGTTGCAAGATCCAAGACAGCATGGATTTACCAAAGGGAAATCGTGCCAAACGAACCTCATTGAGTTCTTTGATTGGGTGACAGGAGAATTGAATCAGGGACGAGCTATGGACGTAATCTACTTAGATTTCAGCAAAGCTTTTGACAGGGTTCCCCACAGGAGGCTCTTAAATAAACTGGAGGGGCTGAAGATAGGACCCGAAGTGGTGAACTGGATTAGGAACTGGTTGACGGACAGACGCCAGAGAGTGGTGGTGAATGGAATTCGCTCAGAGGAGCGAAAGGTAAGTAGTGGAGTGCCTCAAGGATCGGTGCTGGGGCCGATTCTGTTCAATATATTTGTGAGTGACATTGCCGAAGGGTTAGAAGGTAAAGTTTGCCTATTTGCGGATGATACTAAGATCTGTAACAGAGTGGACACCCCGGAGGGAGTGGAAAACATGAAAAAGGACATACGGAAGCTAGAAGAATGGTCTAAGGTTTGGCAATTAAAATTCAATGCGAAGAAATGCAAAGTGATGCACTTAGGAAGTAGAAATCCACGGGAGACGTATGTGTTAGGCGGGGAGAGTCTGATAGGTACGGGCGGAGAGAGGGATCTTGGGGTGATAGTATCTGAGGATTTGAAGGCGACGAAACAGTGTGACAAGGCGGTGGCAGTAGCTAGAAGGTTGTTAGGCTGTATAAAGAGAGGTGTGACCAGCAGAAGAAAGGGGGTGTTGATGCCCCTGTATAAGTCGTTGGTGAGGCCCCACCTGGAGTATTGTGTTCAGTTTTGGAGGCCGTATCTTGTTAAGGATGTAAAAAGAATTGAAGCAGTGCAAAGAAAAGCTACGAGAATGGTATGGGATTTGCGTTACAAGACGTATGAGGAGAGACTTGCTGAACTAAACATGTATACTCTGGAGGAAAGGAGAAACAGGGGTGATATGATACAGACGTTCAATTATTTGAAAGGTATTAATCCGCAAACGAATCTTTTCCGGAGATGGGAAGGTGGTAGAACGAGAGGACATGAAATGAGATTGAAGGGGGGCAGACTCAAGAAAAATGTCAGGAAGTATTTTTTCACGGAGAGAGTAGTGGATGCTTGGAATGCCCTCCCGCGGGAGATGGTGGAAATGAAAACGGTAACGGAATTCAAACATGCGTGGGATAAGCATAAAGGAATCCTGTGCTGAAGGAATGGATCCGCAGGAGCTTAGTCAAGATCGGGAGGCGGGGCTGGTGGTTGGGAGGCGGGGATAGGGCTGGGCAGACTTATACGGTCTGTGCCAGAGCCGGGGTTGGGAGGCAGGGCTGGGGAGGTGAGGATAGTGCTGGGCAGACATACGGTCTGTGCCTGTGCCAGAGCAGGTGGTTGGGAGGTGGGGCTGGTGGTTGGGAGGCGGGGATAGTGCGGGGCAGACTTATACGGTCTGTGCCCTGAAGAGCATAAGTACAAATCAAAGTAGGGTACACACAAAAAGCAGCAAATATGAGTTATCTTGTTGGGCAGACTGGATGGACCGTGCAGGTCTTTTTCTGCCATCATCTACTATGTTACTATGTAAGGGGACTGGGGTGGGGAGGAGAGGGGATTCTCGGATGGGAGAAGGGGGTGGGGTTCTCGGATGGGAGAAGGGGACTGGGGTGGGGTGGAGAGGGGTTTCTCGGATGGGAGAAGGGGACTGGGGAGGGGAGGGGGTTCTCGGATGGGAGAAGGGGGCTGGAACTGGGGTCTGAGAAGGGGCCATGCCTGGGGCTGGTGGGAAAATAGGGCATGCGTGGGTCAGGTGGGAGAATGGGTCTGGGGCTGAAAAGGGGGGCCCTAATACAAGGCATGTGGATGAAGGGGGCTGGAACTGGGGGCTGAAAAGGAGGGTAGGTGGAATAAGGGGGCTAGTACTGGGACTGGGGGCTGAAAAGGGGCAGGGGCTGAAACTGTGGGGACAAGGGGCTGAAAAGGAGACACGGAGA
This sequence comes from Microcaecilia unicolor, assembly GCF_901765095.1. Lineage (NCBI taxonomy): Eukaryota > Metazoa > Chordata > Amphibia > Gymnophiona > Siphonopidae > Microcaecilia > Microcaecilia unicolor. The sequence continues at coordinate 228,396,956 of NC_044032.1, read as the reverse complement.
AGTGGCTGGGGCTGAAGCTTGGGGCTGGGGTTGAAAAGGGGACAGGGAGAAGTGGCTGGGGGCTGAAGCTCAGGACTGGTGGGAGAAAAGGGCTGGGGTTGAAACTGGGGGCTGAAAAGGGGACAGGGAAAAGTGTCTGGGGGCTGAAGCTCAGGACTGGTGGGAGAAAAGAGCTGGGGTTGAAACTGGGGGCTAAAAAGGGGACAGGGAGAAGTGGCTGGGGGGCTGAAGCTCGGGACTGGTGGGAGAATAGGGCTGGGGCTGAAACTGGGGACTGGTGGGATAATGGGGCTGGAACTGGGGGCTGAAAAAAAGGGGCAGAGAGAAGGGACAGATCCTGGATGGAAGGGGGAGTGAGAGGGAGGGCAGACCCTGGATGGATGAGAAAGGGCAGACAGTGGATGGAAGGGATAGAAAGGGCAGACAGTGAATAGAAGGGGGAGGAGAGAGGGCAGACAGGGGCAGATTGTGGATGGAAGGGGCAGAGATAGAGGGCAGATGTGCATGGAAGGGGCAGGGAGAGGGGGCAGACACTGGATGGCAGAGAGAGAACGAAGACAGATGCTGGATGGAAGGAAGACAGTGAAAAGAAGATGAGGAAAGCAGAAACCAGAGACAACAAACTAAATAAAATATATATTTTTATTTTTTTGCTTTAGGATAAAGTAGTATTGTAGCTGTGTTAATAAATGTTTATAATAGAACATGTAAACAAGGTAATATTTTTATTGGACTAATTTTAATACATTTTGGCTAACTTTCGTAGAACAAAACCCCCTTCCTCAGGTCAGGGTAGGATACTGTAACAGTACTATACTGTATTGACCTGAGGAAGGATGTTTTGGCCTCTGAAATCTAAATGTATTAGTCCAATAAAATGGTATTATTTTATTTTCTATATTTGTTTTATTTCTATTTGTTAATTTGTAAAGTGGTGATTGGTACTTGTTAGTTTTTTTAAATTTACATCCGCTGTCTTTATATTTTGCACAATACTAGGGGACATTTTCTGTTTCTATGGTGTTACATCTTGGGGGTTCAGTTTAATTTTTGTCTAAATAGAAAGTTTATGATTACTTATTCTATAGTGGATTAGGGTGTATCTGTGTTTGTGAAAAAGACATGGCTTTCAGTTGGCATTGACTGTGCAGGATCGCCGATCTGTACTATTCTGTCTGGTTTCATTTTACAATAGGTGAATTGATGTTCTAGTGCTCAATGTAATGTTCAAGATGCTTTCCTTTTCCTTGTGTGATTCGTAGAAATGACTGCTTACGGTATGGTAGAATTTCTCTATAGGTCCTGAGTGTTTTGTATTCTCGGCATGCCTAGTACTGGATTTTGGAGGAGGGTGTTAAAAAATGACCGGCCCCGGGTGTCAACTACCCTAGCTACGCCACTGGTCATGCCCGCTCCTGTCTTATTAAACCTCCTTGGTCTGAGCACACAGTGAGCCTTGCACTGACTGCTGCTAGGGGGGAGGCAGGAGGAGAGAAAGTGGATTAGGAAGGGAAGGGGAAAGGTGTTCTGGAGGTTGTATCATCTTGGGGGTCATGTCAATTTTTAGGTGTTAAAATTGTGTCTTATTGGATACAAATTTGGAAAGCACTGGACTAGCATCTTTTGAATTCAGAAGAATGTCTCACATCATTAGAAAAGCAGTAGTACAGGTGAATGCTCTTTTACCAAAAAAGAAAGGTGCAATGTAGTTGAAGCTCATATGCAAGGCATTCCCATCTCTAACCTTGAAAGCCACAAACATGAGAACTGTTATTAAAGGTAAACTACTAGAAATTCTCTTCCTTTAGGTTTTTCCTGTTTTGCTGTTTTGTTTCACTAGATCAGCTGAGTGTGTAGCATTTTCTTAACTATACACATTTGTCCTTACAGTCTGCAAACATATTCCTGTGTGATAGTTCATAATCAGCACATTGGAGCTGATTTTCCCTGGACTCATTTCTCACTGGTGGTGGAGTACGACTACATAGAGAACTCCTGCTGGATTGAGCTGTGTACAGTTCTAAATATTACACACATATCCTTGAAAACGTCACTTCCAGACAGGCTTGTAATGGGTAAGAAAACAGTCCTTTAATTCAAAAATAAATTTTGGTTATTTCAATTAATTATGCATTCTCTGACCAAAGATATTTGTCTCTTGGTATTCTTTGTTTTGTATTAATTGTACTGGCTGCGTTTATGCTATTCACTTTGCACCAAAATAAAGAAAAATATCATAGAATAAGTTTAAAGGAATCAGAGAGTTAGAAGTGGTTTTTATTCTTACCAGCACAGCTTCAGATATCAGTTTGAAAGTCTTGGGAAAATATCACATGTACAGAATCTCAGTTAGAAAAATATCATCACATGTACAGAATCTCAGTTGGAAAAATATTACATGTACAGAATCTAATATCAATAGCTTAGGTAATAATAATAAGCAATCAGACTAATTTGATAAGGAACAGTTGTAAGGAGGACAAAGAAAATGAGAGAGAGATCAGCACATGTTATCTGAGACCATGGAGAGAGAGAGAGAGAAACAGAGAGATCACAGGTGTTTCCTGAGACCAGGCTTTCTTAGAGAGAGAGGGAGAGAGAGAGAGAGATAGGTCACATGTTATCTGAAAACATGTAGAGATCAGCACAAGTTATCTGAAAGTACGGAGAGAGAGAGAGAAATAGCAGGAAATATATCAGGGGTTCAAGCAGGAAATATATCAGTGGTTCTGAAGTGAGATAAAATACAAAGAAAGGAGAGGATAGTTCTGTTATAAAGAAATAGTTCTTACCAGAAGCAATGCAGAAATAAAGAAGGGAAAATATATTTCCTGGAGAATAGTCAATTAGCAAGGATGCCCTGAATCAGGACAGAGAAAAGTCTCCTGCAAAATATGGCTAATTCTGAAGATTTCTTTGTGTGCAGGTATTCTTATAGAAAAAGTGATGTCGTCACCTCTCCCCCCTCCTACACCAATCGAAGGTAGCATAGGTGTCCTGCCAACACCCTATTGGTACATTTGACCTTGCCATCTTGTAACTAAAGAAAAGATGTGTATTCCAGATACTGGGCTGCCATAGTAACAAAAGCCAGGGATGTCTGCATTCCTGTCTATGGCTACCAGCAGTGACTAGCAGCCAGGTACAGAAAAGACAGAGGGGGGATGGGAGGCAGTACAGTACAGGTAAAGTAGAACATCTTTTTACATAATATATGAATGTATAGCTCTCCTGCCAATGCCCATTGTTTTTGAAAGAAAAGGCAAGGGCAAACATTCTTCAATATCTAATAAAATTTTATTTTGAGGACAGTTTTCAAAGCCATTACTTGGGTAGATAGCATAAATTGGCTATCTGAAAACTGCCCTCCCTATATGGCTAAAAGTATATACTGTGATCTGTAGCACATAATAGAAAACTGCATGGGAATGGGAATCATGGGTATGCTGCAGGGATGGAAGAAGTTGCCACGGGACTCCCATGGGGATGGCAGAAGTTGCCATGGGATTCCTGCAGGGATGGAAGAAGTTGCCACAGGATTCCCATGTGGTTGTAGTCACAATCCCTGGCAAATGCCAAAATGAGGCTTGGAATGCACTGATAAAGGCAATTGAAGCACCATAATGAGGAGTGGAATGCCCAGAGAGGCAGCCAGAACACCTTATTGAAGCTTGGAACACTCATTGGTTGAATAGTGAATACTGCCCAAAAAAACCATGAGAGGTTGTTGGGGTCAGGAGGAAATGGAGGCCTGCAAGAAAATAAATAATATTGTTGACTCCTGTGGATACAGGTGGGGATAGGAGGAGATGAATTGCCGGGATAGGGTAGGGATGGAATGGATCTTAGCAGGTACATGTCATGCCCCTCACTGTTTGCTGAAGTCTTCAGTGGTTTCCAGTCATTCCATGCTGAAGAATCTGTTCTACTTCCTGGAACTCTTCACTTCCTTTTATATCCCTACAAGAGGGTGCTGACTCATTATTGTTATTATTATTTCTTGCATTTGTATCCCACATTTTCTCACCTATTTGCAGGCTCAATGTGGCTTACATTGTACCGGAGGTGCTTTTGCAGTCTCCGGTGTTTACAAATACAGAGTGATATTGAGATGAGATAAAGTTCATGTGGGACAGCCACACAAAGTCGTTGAACAGTAAGACAGTTGTGTTTTGTGCATTTTGAATTCTAGTGTTATTGTGTTGCAGAGATCAGACATTTGTTGGGTTGGTAGGGTATGCCTTTTTAAATAGATAAGTTTTTAGTGTTCTCCGGAAGTGTAGGTGGTCGTACGAGGTTTTCATGGCTTTTGGTAATGCATCCCACAATTGGGTGCTTATGTAGGAAAAGTTGGATGCGTATGTTGATTTGTATTTGAGTCCTTTGCAGCTTGGGTAGTGCAGGTTTAGGTATGTTCGTGATGATTCGGATGTGTTTCTCATAGGTAGGTCGATCAAGTCTGTCATGTATCCCGGGGCTTCACTGTAGATAATCTTGTGAACCATTGTGCAGATCTTGAAAGCAATGCGTTCTTTAATTGGGAGCCAATGTAATTTTTCGCAGCGGGACATGGGCGGGTATGGGCGTGCCTACCAGATGGCCAGCTTTTGCGGATAATGGGAAAAAAAAGCGGCGTTAAGCAGTATTTCGCCGGGTTTACTTGGTCCTTTTATTTTCATGACCAAGCCTCAAAAAGGTGCCCCAACTGACCAGATGACCACTGGAGGGAATGGGGGGTGACCTCCCCGTACTCCCCCAGTGGTCACCAACCCCCTCCCACGCTAAAAAAATACAAATCAAAACCTTTTTTTACCAGCCTGTATGCCAGCCTCAAATGTCCCAGCTCCATGACAGCAGTATGCAAGACCCTGGAGCAGTTTTTAATGGGTGCAGTGCACTTCAAGCAGGCAGACCCAGGTCCACCCTCCCCCCTATCTGTTACAATTGTGGTGGTAAATGTTAAGCCCTCCAAACCCCCCCCCCCCCCCAAAACCCACTGTACCCACATGTAGGTGCCCCCCTTCACCCATAAGGGCTATGGTAATGGTGTAGAGTTGTGGGGAGTGGGTTTGGGGGGGATTTGGGGGGCTGAGCACCCAAGGTAAGGGAGCTATGCACCTGGGAGCTTTATTGGTATTTTTTAAAAATTTTTAGAAATGCCCCCTAGGGTGCCCGGTTGGTGTCCTGGCATGTGAGGGGAACCAGTGCACTACAAATGCTGGCTCCTCCCATGACCAAATGCCTTGGATTTCGCCGGGTTTGAGATGGCCGGCATTTTTATCCATTATCGCTGAAAAACAAAACCGGCCATCTCAACCCGGTGAACTCTGGCATTTGGCCTGGCTAAACCGTATTATCGAAAACAAAGATGGCCGGCCATCTTTTTCGATAATACGGTTCCGGCCAGCTGTTGCGCCGCCGCCAAAATAGACGTTCGATTATGCCCCTCTGTGTGACTCATAGAGAGTGAATGTGATACAGTGTGAGAGACAGTGTGTGAGAGTGAGAGAGAGAAAGGCATTGACTGTGAGAGACAGATGTGTGTGTGTGACAGAGATACCTCCCCCCCTCTCTGGTGTCAGGCCCCCCTCCCTCCCTCCCTCTCTCTCTCTGGTGTCTGAGCGTTACTGTGCAGGACGCTGAGCTCTGACTGTGCTTCAAGGAACTGACCAATCCTATTTAATAGAATGCACCTCCAACATTCTGAAGCCAAGAAACCTCGTGCGGTTGGTCACTTCTGCTTGTGACGAACCCAGAAGTACGTGATGTCAATTCAGGAGATGGATACAGAGAACAGGAATGCCTCAGTCATGCAGTCAGCTTCAGAATGTTGGAGGTGCGTTTTATTATATAGGATGAGAAAGTCCTAAAAGTCTACCAAGCCCTGAAAAAGAATATTTGGACTTTAATTTGCATTCAGGCCCAGCTTTTTCTATTATTTGGGATGCTCTGAAAGCAGTGACCCGGGTTTGCCTCACAGCATAAGAAAAGGAGGGAGACCAGAAGAAGAGTATGAGAACCATAAAATCCATTTACAGTTAGCTCAATCCAGCAGAGTTGACCTATAAATTGGATAGGGTGAAGCAGCGTCACTATGAGTACACTGGGAAAGCACACAAGGTTTTAGCTTACAAATTGCAAAAAGCCCAAGCAGATTGAAAGGTGGGAAAGATTAAGCATAGGGTGGGCAGTTTGCAGTATTTATCATCACAAATCCATGAGTGCTTCCAGGAGTACTTGCAAGATTTATGTACTGGTGATCCCCACATTAGGAATGACAATGTTACCTCCTACTTGGAGGTGCATAATTTACTCCGTCTTGACCCCGTCAGCAAGAATGTCTTGCGGGCAGAAGTGACTCCAACAAAGGTCTGGAAAGCTATAACGTCTGTGGCTACTGGGAAGGCCCAAGGTTAGCTGGCTTGATTTTGGAATTCTATAAGGCTTTTCCAGCCGAAATAACACCTTTACTTGCAGAGGTGATTAATAGGGTAGGTAGGGGTGAACAGGTCCCTCCATCTATGATTGATGGAGGCCCGGATTTTGGTCTTACCAAAAGAGGGAAAGGCCAAAACGGATTGTCAGTCATATAGTCTGATATCCATTCTAAATGCTGATATAAAAATATTTGCAAAAGTCCTGGCTACTAGGTTTGTGGAGGTCTTACAGAATCTGGTTCACCCAGATGAGGTGGATTTTGTCCCCAAAAGACAGGCAGCAGATAATATCCGTAGGGTGATTAACTTTGTATATTGGCCGGGTGAAAGCAGATTCCAGCCTTTTTGTTGGGGATAGGTGCTGAAAAGGTGTTTTATAGAGTCCATTAGGCTTATATGGAGGTGGTACTGCATAAGTTGGGGGTGGGGGATACATTTATTAAGTGGATACAGGGCCTTTATTCCTTCCCTAGTGCCTGCGTGAGAGTTAATGGGGGTACTTCCAGGATATTTATGTTGTCTCGAGGCACCAGACAGGGCTATCCGTTGTTCCCATTTTTATTTGCCTTAACAATGGAACCTTCCTTGTCACTTGCAGCAGATGAATCCAGGAACTAGTGGGTTAAGTCTGCCTACCAGCAGGTGGAGATAGAGATAAACAAACTAAAGGCAGTGATGCCAGACGGCCAGCTCCTTCCTCAGTTAGTATGTCTCTATCTCAGCAGGTGGTGGATGGCTTTTTCTCCAGCTCCTGAGGGTGCTCCTGGGCCCGTGGCCAGTTTGAGCGGGGGGTGGCGGACTTGTGGTGTCCCCTTTGGCAGCATACACAGTTGCTGGGTCCCTGCTGCACCTCAGATTCCCTCTGAACAGGCTTTTGCTGTTCCTTTCCTTCCCTGTTTGTTTCTGCCTCCTCACTTTAAAAAAAAAAGAGAACCATAGAATTTATTTAAAACAGAAACAGAGAAGCACAGGGAAGTGTGTTTTTGCTGAGAGCAGGTTTGTGTTACTGCTGTCCGAGTCCTGTTGCCTGCTTGTCTGAGCCTGCCTCGAAGTGGAGTCGGAAAGTTTTTTTCTTCGGCTCAGCTGTCAGTTCCCGCACTTTCCCGGTCCGGGGTAAGTCCTGCTGGGTTCCTGTTCGGGGGCGGGAGATGGCAGCAGAGGCAGTAAAACTCTGTTCCCGATGCGGGAATAAGCGTTCGGGGGCAGGCCTTTGCAGCGCAGGGTGCGCTGATTTGGTGGGACTCGATGGAGCGGTGCCCCCCCCCCCCCCCCGACAGCGTGGTTTCCCGCTCAGAGCCTGGCGATTCTTGTACCATTTTGCGATCGGTTGCGGAGCCGGCTCCGGTAGCAGTTTTGGGCAAAGTTTCTTCTCCGCTGGTAGGGGAGTCAGGGGGGCCGTCAGGCACTGTGGGCAGTGGTGCAGATGCCATGGCTGCGACCTCCTCTGTTGCAGGGGAGGGATTTTCGCCAGCTTATTTTGCTATTCCATCAGGCGTTTTTGTTGAAAAGGGCCTTGCCCCCCCCCCCCTCACGTGGCTGTGACAGCTTCGGCCTTTGATCCTCTCAGGGGGTCTGGGGGTAACCAAGAGATTTTGGGGTTTTCCCCAGAGGATTTCTCCTTCTTTAAAAAACCTAGGCTTTCTTTGGGGTCTGAGGAGGGGTTCTGCATACAGTTGCCTGCAGCTCCCTCCGTGGTGGCTCTCTCGGAGCAGACGGGGATAGAGGACGTGGAGGATGGTGTCCACACTGACCAACCACAGGACTCTTCCGCCGTGAGGATTTTCCATGAGGAGGAGTTGTCCTCCTTTATCTCTCAGGTGCTGGAAGCCCTGAATATAGAGGACCCTGAAGTTGCGGCTTCTCAGGTGGTCAACCCCAAGATGACTAGTACCAGACGACCTACTAAGGCCTTTCCGGTACATGAAGCTATTGAAGAATTGATTTCGTTCCAGTGGGCAGATCCGGATGGGGAGCTGAAGGTGGCCAGGGCTATGGCCCGGCTGTATCCGGTTTCAGCGGATCATTTAGAGAAGTTTGCTCTACCTAGGGTGGATGCTCTGGTGATGGCGGTCACTAAGAAGACTACTCTTCCAGTGGAAGGTGGTGTGGTACTCAAGGATATGCAAGACAGACGGCTGGAGGCCTCTTTGAAACGTGCCTTTGAGGTGGCTGCTTTGACACTTCAAGCTTCTGTTTGTAGTTCTTATGCGGTAGAGCATGTCTCAGTTGGCCACATTCTGTCATGGATTCGTTTTCGGAGTCGGATATGTTGGACACTCCTCAATTGCCCCTGATGGACATTGGGCTGGCGTACTTGGCGGATGCCTTGTATGATTTGGTCCGTGCTTCGGCCAAACTCATGGCCTTGACCGTTTCCTCTCGACGTCTTCTGTGGCTCTGTCATTGGGCCGCGGATATGGCCTCTAAGCAGCGGCTTATTAAATTGCCTTTCCGAGGGAAAGTGCTTTTTGGGGAAGACCTAGAAAAGATTGTTAAAGATTTGGGGGATTCCAAATCTCACCGTCTCCCAGAGGATAGAACCATGTCTACACCCAGGCAGGGAGCTTCGAGGTCACAGTTCAGGGAGTCCCGACGGTATCGCCCGGGGCGCTCCAACGCAGCCTTCCAGCGTTCTCGTTTTGGGCAGCATTCTTCCTTTTGCAATGAGAAGCATCCAGCTGGACCCCCCTCTCGTCAGGGGGCTCCGGCTCGATCCTACTAGTGATGGGACACAGGTCCACTCGGGAAGAGAACAGATAGGTGGTCGGCTTTCTCTCTTCCAGAGTGGGCCAGAATTACTTCGGACCAGTGGGTCCTCGATGTAGTGCGAGAGGGCTACAAGTTAGAATTCTTCTATCCCATCACAGATTTTTTTCTGGAGTCCCGCTGTTTATCGCGGGCCAAGAGGACAGCGGTTCTGCAGTGTTTGCGAGACCTGCTAAGGATATGGGCTATCGTGCCTGTTCCTCCTCTCGAAAGGCGCACAGGTCGGTACTCCATCTTCTTTGTGGTGCCAAAGAAAGGAGGGGCTTTTCGGTCTATTCTTGATCTCTGAAAAGTAAACAAGTTTTTGCGGGTTCATCACTTCCGCATGGAGACGTTGAGGGCAGTTATTGCTGCTGGTCAACCAGGCGAGTTTTTGACGGCTCTCGATTTGAGGGAAGCATACCTACACATTCCCATTTGCCAGCCCCATCAGTGATTTCTCCAATTTGCAGTGCTCAGTCAGCACTTCCAGTTTCGGGCCCTTCCTTTAGGGATGGCCACTGCTCCACACACTTTTTCCAAGGTCATGGTGGTGGTGGCGGCCTTCCTGCGGAAGGAGGGGATTTGGGTGCATCCATATCTCGACGACTGGCTGATTTGGGTGACTACAGCAGAGGAGAGGTTGGTCAATCTGGACAAGAGTCACCCGGTGCCTACTCAGAGTCTGGAATATCTTGGAGTGCAGTTCGATATGAAGCGGGTGAAGGTGTTTCTCCCCGAGGGGCGAAGGATCAAATTGGTTTCTCAGGTACAGACCTTATTGAGTCGTCGTGCTCCCCAAGTGTGGGACTATGTTCAGCTCCTCAGTTCCATGACGACGACCTTGGAGGTCATTCCATGGGCAAGGGCTCACATGCAGCCTCTTCAGAATTTCCTTTTGAGCAGATGGTCGCCGACGTCGCTGGATTATCAATGGTGCCTTCCTTGGTCGAGCCGGACCAGGGACAGTCTCGCGTGGTGGCTCCGGTCAGCCAATTTGTAGAAGGGTGTTTCTCTGGCATCTCCCAATTGGGTGGTAGTCGTGACGGATGCCAGCCTTGCGGGCTGGGGAGCCCATTGTCTTCATCGAGTAGCCCAGGGATCGTGGACCCCTCTCGAAGCAACTTGGCCGATAAATCGTCTGGAGTTGTGAGCAGTCGTGAATGCGCAGCGGAGTTTCCAGGACCTTCTGCAGGGGCAGGCAGTTCGTGTATTCTCGGACAACACCACGACGGTGGCCTACATCAATCGGCAGGGGGGCACTCGCAGTCTTTCCTTGGCACTGGAAGCGTCTCGTCTTCTAGTATGGGCGAAAGCGCACGCTTAGAGTCTGTCAGCTGCGCACATTGCAGGTCAAGACAATGTTCAAGTGGATTTTCTCAGCCGGACTCTTTTGGACGCAGCGGAATGGACGCTGTCAGACTCGGCGTTTCGGCTGATCTGTCAACGTTGAGGAAGACCAGTAATAGATCTCATGGCCATGGCTTGCAGTGGCAAAGTTCCCCAGTTCTTCAGCCACAAACAGCAGCCAGGATCCGCAGTATTGGACGCTCTTCTCCAGCCATGGCCGGAACATCAGCTACTGTATGTTCTTCCTCCGTGGCCTCTGATAGGGAGAGTTCTTTGTCGCATAGGGTGGCATCGGGGGCCGTGGTATGCGGATCTCATTCGAGCACTCTCAGAGCCACCATTGCGACTTCCAGTGACTCCCGATCTGCTACATCAAGGGCCATTTCAGATGGAAAATCCTTCCCGCTTTGGTCTTACAGCCTGGCTATTGAGAGGCAGCAGCTGAGGAAGAAGGGATTTTCAGGACCAGTCATTGCCACTCTTTTGGGGGCACGGAAGCAGTCTACTTCAGCAGCGTACACGTGAGTGTGGAAAGCTTTCTCGGCGTGGTGTGCTTTGTGTGCTGAATCGCCTTTTCGGGCGGACATTCCGGTTATTCTGGAGTTCCTTCTGGATGGTCTTCAAAGGGATTAGTGTAGAAAAAGTGGGAGAGCGACCAAGGATACCAGAAACTGGAGGATGTTCGTTAATAAACAATTTTATTGAAAATTTGAAGACTCGACACAACGTCGTGTTTCGGCTGTCAGGCCTGCATCAGGAGTCTATAAAAACATACATTTATATATAAAAAAAATGGAAAAGACAGAATATAGTGCACACAAATAAATTAAAACAATGAATTTACAAATTATGTAAACTTATAAACTTTGAAAATATGTGTGTAACAATTTGGTCAGGGGGTTTAAAAATACACACATAAAATAGACTAATAACAAAAATGTATTAAATGTAAAATAGTGATGCAATAATGTATTCCGAAAACAAAAGCACCGTACATGTACTATATAAGTAAAAACATATATGCACACATAAATTTGAGCAATAAAAGCGAAAGAATGTAAAACGCACATGTGTATTGGTTAGAGGAAACGATAACCATTTAAAACTACAAATTTATAAAAGGGCAGAAGAAATAATTAAAGACCATAATGTCATGACGTAAAAACTTGGGTACCATAATATATATACAGCGTCGAAGTGACATGCATAATTAAACTGTTAGTCAGTGATACAATGTGTGTTGACATATGTAATCTGATGTCACCAGTATAAATAAAAAGGCAGCAATAAACCAAAAATATGGGGAAATCATGAATAGAACCAAAGAATGGGATTATATAGAAGAAATGGCAAATTTAGATGGCCAAGATGAAGGTAATATCAGACAATGGAAACAAAATAAAAAATGCGAATAAAAAAGAAATAATAAAAGAGCTCTTGATGAAAAAAACTCCGATGTTATGTTTAAAGATGACACTAACCTGCTTTGCACAGTGCTGCGGAGCAATGATGATAATAAACCTTTGAAGATCATCCAGCAGTCTGTCAGGAGATATGAAGCATAAATTGAGAAGGTGAATGACACCTGGTAGAATGTTATAAAGGTTGTATGATGTAGTGAGGAACACTGACCTCTAGCGCAAAGTATTGCAGAATAACAATGAAGATGATCCTTCAGGCATAACGTAGTAGTCTGTTGAAAAAGCGAATGCTACATACCTGTAGAAGGTATTCTCCGAGGACAGCAGGCTGATTGTTCTCACTGATGGGTGACGTCCACAGCAGCCCCTCCAATCGGAATCTTCACTAGCAAAAGCCTTTGCTAGCCCTCGCACGCCGATGCACACCGCGCATGCATGGCCGTCTTCCCGCCCGAAACCGGCTCGTGCCGGCCAGTCTCATATGTAGCAAGACAAAGAGAAGGGAAGACACAACTCCAAAAGGGGAGGCGGGCGGGTTTGTGAGAACAATCAGCCTGCTGTCCTCGGAGAATACCTTCTACAGGTATGTAGCATTCGCTCTCTCTGAGGACAAGCAGGCTGCTTGTTCTCACTGATGGGGTATCCTTAGCCCCCAGGCTCACTCAAAACAACAACCATGGTCAATTGGGCCTCGCAACAGCGAGGACATAACTGAGATTGACCTAACAATTTATCCAACTAACTGAGAGTGCAGCCTAGAACAGAATAAACATGGGCCTAGGGGGGTGGAGTTGGATTCTAAACCCCGAACAGATTCTGAAGCACTGACTGCCCGAACCGACTGTCGCGTCGGGTATCCTGCTGCAGGCAGTAATGAGATGTGAATGTGTGGACAGATGACCACGTCGCAGCTTTGCAAATCTCTTCAATAGTGGCTGACTTCAAGTGGGCTACCGACGCTGCCATGGCTGTAACATTATGAGCCGTGACATGACCCTCAAGAGCCAGCCCAGCCTGGGCATAAGTGAAGGAAATGCAATCTGCTAGCCAATTGGATATGGTGCGTTTCCCCACAGCCACTCCCCTCCTATTGGGATCAAAAGAAACAAACAATTGGGCGGACTGTCTGTTGGGCTGTGTCCGCTCCAGATAGAAGGCCAATGCTCTTTTGCAGTCCAATGTGTGCAGCTGACGTTCAGCAGGGCAGGAATGAGGACGGGGAAAGAATGTTGGCAAGACAATTGACTGGTTCAGATGGAACTCCGACACAACCTTTGGCAAGAACTTAGGGTGAGTGCGGAGGACTACTCTGTTATGATGAAATTTGGTGTAAGGGGCCTGGGCTACCAGGGCCTGAAGCTCACTGACTCTACGAGCTGAAGTAACTGCCACCAAGAAAATGACCTTCCAGGTCAAGTACTTCAGATGGCAGGAATTCAGTGGCTCAAAAGGAGGTTTCATCAGCTGGGTGAGAACGACATTGAGATCCCATGACACTGTAGGAGGTTTGACAGGGGGCTTTGACAAAAGCAAACCTCTCATGAAGCGAACAACTAAAGGCTGTCCTGAGATCGGCTTACCTTCCACACGGTAATGGTATGCACTGATTGCGCTAAGGTGAACCCTTACAGAGTTGGTCTTGAGACCAGACTCAGACAAGTGCAGAAGGTATTCAAGCAGGGTCTGTGTAGGACAAGAGCAAGGATCTAGGGCCTTGCTGTCACACCAGACGGCAAACCTCCTCCATAGAAAGAAGTAACTCCTCTTAGTGGAATCTTTCCTGGAAGCAAGCAAGATGCGGGAGACGCCCTCTGACAGACCCAAAGAGGCAAAGTCTACGCTCTCAACATCCAGGCCGTGAGAGCCAGAGACTGGAGGTTGGGATGCAGAAGCGCCCCTTCGTCCTGTGTGATGAGGGTCGGAAAACACTCCAATCTCCACGGTTCTTCGGAGGACAACTCCAGAAGAAGAGGGAACCAGATCTGACGCGGCCAAAACGGAGCAATCAGAATCATGGTGCCCCGGTCTTGCTTGAGTTTCAACAAAGTCTTCCCCACCAGAGGAATGGGAGGATAAGCATACAGCAGACCTTCCCCCCAGTCCAGGAGGAAGGCATCCGATGCCAGTCTGCCGGGGGCCTGAAGTCTGGAACAGAACTGAGGGACCTTGTGGTTGGCTCGAGATGCAAAGAGATCTACCAAGGGGGTGCCCCACACCTGGAAGATCTGGCGCACTACTCGGGAGTTGAGCGACCACTCGTGAGGTTGCATAATCCTGCTCAACCTGTCGGTCAGACTGTTGTTTACGCCTGCCAGATATGTGGCTTGGAGCACCATGCCGTGACGGCGAGCCCAGAGCCACATGCTGACGGCTTCCTGACACAGGGGGCGAGATCCGGTGCCCCCCTGCTTGTTGATGTAATACATGGCAACCTGGTTGTCTGTCTGAATTTGGATAATTTGGTGGGACAGCCGATCTCTGAAAGCCTTCAGAGCGTTCCAGACCGCTCGTAACTCCAGGAGATTGATCTGCAGATCGCGTTCCTGGAGGGACCAGCTTCCTTGGGTGTGAAGCCCATCGACATGAGCTCCCCACCCCAGGAGAGACGCATCCGTAGTCAGCACTTTTTGTGGCTGAGGAATTTGGAAAGGACGTCCCAGAATCAAATTGGACCAAATCGTCCACCAATACAGAGATTTGAGAAAACTCGTGGACAGGTGGATCACGTCTTCTAGATCCCCAGCAGCCTGAAACCACTGGGAAGCTAGGGTCCATTGAGCAGATCTCATGTGAAGGCGGGCCATGGGAGTCACATGAACTGTGGAGGCCATGTGGCCCAGCAATCTCAACATCTGCCGAGCTGTGATCTGCTGGTACGCTCGCACCCGCGAGACGAGGGACAACATGTTGTTGGCTGTCGGCTCTGGGAGATAGGCACGAGCTGTCCGAGAATCCAGCAGAGCTCCTATGAATTCGAGTCTCTGCAATGGGAGAAGATTGGACTTTGGATAATTTATCACAAACCCCAGTAGCTCCAGGAGGCGAATAGTCATCCGCATGGACTGTAGAGCTCCTGCCTCGGATGTGTTCTTCACCAGCCAATCGTCGAGATAAGGGAACACATGCACTCCCAGTCTGCAAAGTGCCGCTGCTACTACAGCCAAGCACTTCGTGAACACTCTGGGCGCAGAGGTGAGCCCAAAGGGTAGCACACAGTACTGGAAGTGACGTGTGCCCAGCTGAAATCGCAGATACTGTCTGTGAGCTGGCAGTATCGGGATGTGCGTGTAGGCGTCCTTCAAGTCCAGAGAGCATAGCCAATCATTTTCCTGAATCATGGGGAGAAGGGTGCCCAGGGAAAGCATCCTGAACTTTTCCTTGACCAGATATTGTCGCTGGATGCCTGTTGGAAAGTAGCGAGTGTACCATTATTGCAACTGTGGAGGACTAAATTAAGTTATATTTATAAAATAGAGAAATTAACAGTGTTACACAGATGTGCTATGGGAAAATGGGAGAAAGGCTGGGGACAATTGGGGGATCCTAGTTTTAATTCTTAGTTAACAACTGTTATCAGTTATATAAGGGCATTTGGGTTAGCCTGATTTTAGAAAAGGGCTGTGGGGCAGAGTTAACTACTGATGGGATAAAATAAAAGTTAGGGATGTGTCTGTGGGTGGATGGACTGCACTAATAGGCTGGGATATGGCTGTATTAATATGTCACTTTTTTGTGTTTTATGAATTATCTGATGTTGGGCTGTTTGTGCATATGTTAAACTTGTATTATGCTTTTCAAGTGCTCAAAGTGACCAGCTGCATGAGTTGGGAAAGTGATATGCTGAGAGTTAGACCAACATCAAAGATATGGGACAGAAAATGCTTGTCTTGGAAGCAGAGAGGACTGTTAACATGGAAGTTCAGATCACCCAAGTCACTAAATTTGGGAACCTAACCACTGCATCTAATAATGCTTGAAAAAAAGAGTTCAAATCAGAATTAGTGACCGAAGGTGAAAAGTAGAGAAGAAGAAAGTAAATAGGAGATGCCAAAGAGAGCCTTAACAGGAGGGCCTTAGGATAAGACAGTGTATCCAAAGGGAGTTCAATTAGGGATAGACAGTCTGCAGCAAAAATGACCACCTCATATCCCCTACGCAAAGAATGAGACACCAAAAAGGCAGAAAAACATGTTGGGAGACATTGTGCAAGCAGTGCTGCCTCATTAGATCTTTAATCAGGAAGAAAACCATTGGAGTGACGTTGTAAAAGTGCCAAGGTCGTGGTCTTAATAGATCACCATTTTAGGTCCATCCCTATTTCCCTTGTAACAGGCACATCAGGGTGTTCCTTCATTTGAGAGAACCTTGAACATACAAGACAGGAGACATCTTACCACAGGGTAGTGTGTGAAATATATAGGAGATGGCTGGCAGCCCCAGGGGACTGGAATTGTGGGGCTTCAGTGCACAGCAGGAATGTCATAGACGTGGATAACAGAAAGGAAAGAGAAAAAAATTTAATTGTGGGATCATAGGAAACAGCCTGTGTGTCATCCAGGAGTTGCCCAAAGGAACTCGCTCAAGAAGCACAACCTGCTCTTTGTGTGAGTACCCATGGTTTGAAATACCGCAGGTATCAAAAATTTAAAGAGGTCCGAGAACATCACTACCGGTGCATCTGGGAAGTGAGTGGGGCTGTGGAGAGCTTAGCGGGGCACTCGGTCATGTGGCTGAAAATGAAGTACAAATTAAATTAGCAGACAGCAGTAACAAAACAGAGGAACAAAGAAACAACGCTAGTGAAACACCGCAGGTATCAAAAATTTAATGAGTTCTGGGGACATCACTATTAGGGTATCTGGGAAGTGGGAGGGCCACAGAAGGCAGGAGGAAGCTCAGCAGGGCACTCAGTTGGGAAGCAGTGCATCTGGGAAGTGGGCGGGGCTACGGCAGCACACAAAAGGTAGCAGGGAGTTCAGTGGATTGGAGTACTCAGTCATATGGTGGTGCATTTAGGAAATATATGTATAATCAATGACCATGCTAGTGACTATCAAAAATACAGAAGAAACCTGTCTTCGCAAAAAACAACAATAGTCAAAAACAGCGAAGATGACGCAAAAAACGGAAAAAAGGAAAAGAGAAAAAAACCAAAGGTAAACCAAAGAACAGTAGAAAAAAGAAAATTATAAAAAGTGAAAAATACAAAATGCACAAAAGGAAGAAAAAACTATAAAAAACAAAATCTCTCTATATAAAACGCACCTCCAACGTTCGAATGAAGCCTCTGTTAGCCAAAAGTGAAGGGGGTGAGATTGCATTGTGTCTGCCCCGCCCACGCGTCAAACGTGATGACGTCGAGGGCGGAGCAATGACACTCATCCAATCGCAACGCTCGGCAGCGAAGCATCAGGGAAGGAGGCGGCGCTCTCAACGTCTAGCCTTCCCTTCGCTGTGTTCCGCCTTCTTCTGACATCAAGGATGACGTCAAAAGAAGGCGGAACACAGCGAAGGGAAACCTAGACGTCGGGAGCGCCGCCTCCTTCCCTGACGCTTCGCTGCCGGAACCACGGAGGTACATTTAAAAACAAGAAAAAAAAATAAAAACCATGTTGGGGGGAGCGAAGAGGGTGGCCACAAAAGAAAAACAATGGGAGCGGGAGGGCAGGGGAGAAACGACACCATGGATGCGAAGGGGGGGGAAGAAGAGGGCGGCCCAGGCTGGGACATGGAAGAGAGAGGAGCATGGATGCAAGGGGGGGTCATGGAAGGGAGACAGGGGACTTGCTGGAAAAGGATGAATGGAGGCGGCAGGGGACAGAGGAGCATGGATGGGCATGGATTGGGAGGGCAGGGCTCAGGGAGAGAGGGCAATTGCTGGAAAGGGATGAATGGAGGGGGCAGGGGACAGAGGAGCATGGATGGGCATGGATTGGGAGGGCAGGACTCAGGGAGAGAGGGAAATTGCTGGATAGGGATGAATAGAGGGGACAGATGGGCATGGATGGATATGGATTGCAGGGCAGGCCTCAGGGAGACAGGGCAATTGCTGCATAGGGAAAAATGGAGGGGCCAGGTGACAGATGAGCATGGATGGGCATGGATTGGAAGGGCAGGACTCAGGGAGACGGGAATTGCTGAATAGGGATGAATGGAGGGGACAGATGGCCATGGATGGATATGGATTGCAGGGCAGGCCTCAGGCAGAGAGGGGAAATGCTGGATAGGGAAAAATGGAGGGGCCAGGTGACAGACGAGCATGGATGGGCATGGATTGGAAGGGCAGGACTCAGGGAGAGGGGAATTGCTGGATAGGGATGAATGGAGGGCACAGATGGGCATGGATGCATATGGATTGCAGGGCAGGCCTCAGGCAGAGAGGGGAATTGCTGGATAGGGATGAATGGAGGGGCCAGGTGAAAGAGGAGCATGGATTGGAAGGGCAGGACTCAGGGAGAGGGGAATTGCTGGATAGGGATGAATGGAGGGGACAGATGGCCATGGATGGATATGGATTGCAGGGCAGGCCTCAGGCAGAGAGGGGAAATGCTGGATAGGGAAAAATGGAGGGGCCAGGTGACAAAGGAGCATGGATTGGAAGGGCAGGACTCATGGAGAGGGGAATTGCTGGATACGGATGAATGGAAGGGACAGATGGCCATGGATGCATATGGATTGCAGGGCAGGCCTCAGGGAGACAGCGGAATTGCTGGATAGGGATGAATGGAGGGGCCAGGTGACAGAGGAGCATGGATTGGACTCACACTTTCACTCTGACTCTCAAACACTCACTCTCACATACACTCTCCCAAACACACACACTCCGAGGAAAACCTTGCTAGCGCCCGTTTCATTTGTGTCAGAAACGGGCCTTTTTTACTAGTTATGAATAAAATATAAAAATCAAAAAAAATGAGACGACACAAGCAAAATGAAAAAAACTAAATAGATTTATTAAGGTGATATGACTCGACACAGCTGTGTTTAGGCCCAACTGGCCTGCGTCAGGAGTCTAAATAAAACAAATTAAATTTAATTTAAAACATATCGATTTTAAACATCTTGAACTATAATCAAAGATTAATCAATATACAATAAAAGACAAAAAACAAATGAACTACAATCATTGGTCCAGTGCTTTCTTTAAGTACTATTTTAAGAAGGAAACTAGCCAAAGACAATATAAAAACAATGGAAAACAAACAGAATACATATTTTAAATAAACTAGTCATAAAGTTAAGATCACTCATCTTTAAATTTATATTTATCGATGAATCACATGCTAGTGACTATCCATTTAGATTTAGGCTTGCTATTCAGCAGGCCAAAATCTAAAAGCATTATTTATTCATGTAGTAGAAAATATTGCCACTAAACATGTAAGTTCTGGCTTCATCCTTATACTCCCCACCAGCAGACACATTATTTTATGGTTAAAATCTGTCCGTTTACAGTTTTATTCAAATAAGGGCTGAAAATACATGGATAAGCAAAATATTTATTTATTTTAGCACATTTGTATCCCACATTTTTCCCACAAGTGAGCAGGCTCAAAGTGGCTTACAATGTACCGATTATTAGGCTATCGCCAGACCAGTGGTGAAACAATTAAATTAGATGTTCTGTTCTGTTCCTCTCTCCCCCAGGTCCTAGTCATCTTGCCCTCTGTTCTCCTCCCTCCAGGTACAAAATATACATTTGCCAGTCACTTTGAATATCAGAATTTATCAATTTAAAGTGAGGACTGCTATTTTTGTAGCCCATGTTAACAAAATTATCCCAATAGCAGCTGAATATCACTGCTACTTGCATAACTTTTGGCCCTGTCTCCAAAGTACCCCTGGCCTCTCTTCAACATAAGTAGTATTTGGCCATATATTGGCTTACACTGACAAAATGTTTCCATTCTCTGCCTTGAAATTGTTTTTTTTTTAAGCGCTTATGCAGCTTATACCAAATGCAGATTGTATAAGTGCTTTGGAATATTGTCCGGCAGGGATTTTCCTTGTACATTTGAAAGCATAAATCTCAAGAAAAAAAGAACACAAACAGCCCAAGATATGATGATGTCAGAGGACTTTATTTTTTCTACAGTATATGAAGGAAGACCTCAAATACATTTTCAGTCAGGCTTATATGTGAACCTGAACTTCCAATATCCTCTGTTGCTCCTTTGGTCAGTGCCAACTCATCCTTTGCTGGTCCTCTCTTCCAAATAGTCTACCTTCTTTTCTCTTAGGTATAATTATTATGAAACAAATTCAGCATTCAAGCTCAGTATCAAGGGGTTGGATTGGGATTTGATGTACTGTCTTTCTGTGGTTACAATCAAAGTGGTTTACATATTATATACAGGTACTTATATTGTACCTGTAGCGATGGAGGGTTAAGTAACGCAGTAACATAGTAGATGACGGCAGAAAAAGACCTGCACGGTCCATCCAGTCTGCCCAACAAGATAATTTCACGTGTGCTACTTTTTGTGTATACCTTACCTTGATTTGTATCTGCCATTGTCAGGGCACAGACCGTATAAGTCTGCCCAGCACTAGCCCCATCTCCCAACCACCAGCCCCGCCTCCCACCACCGGCTCTGCCTCCCAGTCTTGGCTAAGCTTCTGGGGATCCCTTTCTTCCGAGCAGGATTCCTTTATGTTTATCCCACGCATGTTTGAATTCCATTACCGTTTTCATCTCCACCACCTCCTGCGGGAGGGCATTCCAAGCATCCACCACTCTCTCCGTGAAAAAATACTTCCTGACATTTTTCTTGAGACTGCCCCCCTTCAATCTCATTTCATGTCCTCTCGTTCTACCGCCTTCCCATCTCCGGAAAAGGTTCGTTTGCGGATTAATACCTTTCAAATATTTGAACGTCTGTATCATATCACCCCTGTTTCTCCTTTCCTCCAGGGTATACATGTTCAGGTCAACAAGCCTCTCCTCATACGTTTTGTAACACAAATCCCATACCATTTTCGTAGCTTTTCTTTGCACCACTTCCATTTTTTTTTAACATCCTTCGCAAGATACAGCCTCCAAAACTGAACACAAAACTGAATACAAGTGACTTGCCTAGCTAGAGTCACAAGGAGCAATAATGGAATTGAACCCAGTTTCCCTAGTTCTCAGCCACTGCACTAACCATTAAACTACTCCTCCATTAAGGACTTCTTCATCTCTTCTCCCAAGCTTTAGGCACTACTGGACTTTAGGGACCCTGGTCCTAGCGTCTGAGCACTCTTCCTAAGCCTCAACACAGCTAAGGAAAGGTGGAGAAAATAGACAGTACCCAAACTAAGAACCTGAGTTTGGGGGGTCACGTGATGCCTGCTTCCTAGGAAGACGCAGACCTGTGCAGCTCCCCCTTACACCAGCCAAAATCTGCTGAAATATCGAAGATCCTGAAATTTTTGAAGCCAGAAAAGCAGTGCGGGGGCGAGAAGAACATCACCGGCTACTGTGGGGCTGAATTCGGAAAGACGGAACGTCTGAGTTATGCCCACAAGAGCGCAACGAAAATCTAAAACATCGCGAACTCAGGCCCTGAATAAAATGGCGGCGCTACAGCGTGACCAAAATCCAGATCCAAGCGTGCCCCCGAACCCGACGCTCATGCAGACAACGGAGTGGGTCCAGGAAATCACCCGTTCGGTATCGGCGGCATTGGCTGATCGCCTGAATAAATTACAATCAGCTGTAGAGGAAATACATGAGAAGTTCGATGCGCATTCCAACAGGCTGCAGGAGATGGAACAGCGGATCTCGACGGGCGAAGAGGAGGCGAGAGCCACGGCGACTTTGGTCTTCGCACTGCAGAAGGAGACGGGAGAACTGCGAGAAAGAATTGAAGACCAAGAAAACCGGAATCGCAGGAACAATCTGCGGGTGATCGGGCTACCGGAGACGGTGGCAGGTAATGAATTGTACCGGTTCTTTGACTCCTGGCTACCCCATGCGCTGGGCCTGGAGGAATCCCAGAGTACTTTTTGCTGTGATAGAGCCCATCGAGTGGGAGCGAAGGGAGATGCTAATGCCAAGCCACGTACAGCTATAGCCCATTATACTAACTGGCTCTCCAAGGAAAAGCTGATGAAAGCATTCCGGGCGCGTGGAAGTGTGGATTATGAAAATCATCGCATACTTTTGTTCAATGATTACTCCGCCCGGATCGCAGCGCAGAGGAGGGCAATGGCCCCCGCGTGCTCCGAGCTCCATAAGAAGGGAGTGCGCTTCGTGCTCCTGTATCCCGCGAAACTGCGAATCTGGCATGAAGGGAAGACATTACTCATGCAGGAGATCGGGGAGGCCCAAGCGTTTCTGCGCACGTTAAATGCCAATGCGCAAGAGGGCTGAAACAGCTGGAACTGTGGGAGCTGGAAAGCAATCTGTTTGCAGTGGCGGTGGACTGGTGATACCTTTGCAGATTCATAGTTCAAGATGATCTCTGCACTAGTTAATGGCGAGCCTTCTGCCTTTGAGGTTTGGACTGAGAACATTGCTAAAAGTCTGTTGGGAGAGAGGGAAGCAGGAGTTGAATTGGTTGTTATCTAGTTGAGAAGGTTTATTAATGATTTTAGTGCTTCATTAAGTGGAAGGGAAGGGATCTGATCATTTAGGGCTCAATGAGCTGGGAAGGGGGAGGGGCTAAGGGCGGTTCTGGGAAGGTGAAGGATGGGGAGAGAGAAGGGGACTACAGAGGGGAAGGAGAAGGGAGGAGAGATGACAGCAAGGGGACAGGGGAGGGAGAATAAGGGGGGGAGGGAAAGGAAGGGGGATGTGTGTGTGCGCGTTTGGTGTATGGAAGTGTGGGTGAAGGGGGTGGGGTGGGGAGTAAAAGGAACACGAAAGCGAATTGAAACCCAGATAGGGATTCAGAGGGGAGGAGGAGAGAGAGGAATGCGGAATAGATTTGGAAGGTCTTTTGAGGGGCAACAAGAGGGATTTCGCTGGTCCAGCTGGGAGACCAGTGAAAGGGATGCTGGCAAAACCATAACGAGTACTCTTATTGGGGGCGAAGATGGCTAACCTAAAAGTAGTTACTCTTAATGTTGATGGACTTCACTCCCCGGTTAAGAGAACCAAAGTGCTTTCCTGGTTGAAAAAAAGAGAAGGCTGATATAGCTTTCATTCAGGAAACACACTTAACCGCGATAGAACACCAAAAACTTAGGAGGGATTGGGTGGGTGAGGTAGAATATGCTTCTTATAACTCTAGGCAAAGGGGGGTGGCTATTTTAATCCATAAGCAACTGCCTTTTACCATGCATAAGGTGATCTCAGATACGGAAGGAAGATATGTACTTGCATTGGGAGACCTATGGGGTCAGAGTATCCTATTGTGTAACGTTTATGGACCCAACATCTACTCCCACAAGTTTTTTTCAGAACTAGTGGCTAAAGTGGTACCATTCCCGGACTGTCACATAGTGATGGGGGGAGATTTTAACTGTTTGGCCGACCAGACAGTGGATTGTAAACCAAGGAAGCTAAGGGGAGGGAATTGGGGGAGCAGGGGGGTTAATTTCTTACTATCCCAGCTAGGATTGGTGGATATCTGGAGGCTTTTGCACCCACATGACAGGGAATTCACCTTCTACTCTCACCCCCACAACACATACTCTCGGATTGACTATCTGCTTACTACACCATCCCTGCTTTCTAGGTCCTCTCACGTTCACATAGTGGACTGCACCCTTAGCGATCACTCAGCTGTCACCATGATGATATCTTTTGCAGAAGGCCAGGGAGAGAGAGTGTGGAAACTTCATCCCCATCTGTATCATGACAAGGAGTTCCGAGAATATCTACGGAACAAGTGGATAGATTACCAAACGTATAATCATACAGGGGACGTAGATGCGGGTACATACTGGGAAGCATCGAAGGCAGTAATGAGAGGTTACATAATAGCTTACACAGCGGGGAAAAAGAAGGAGAGAGAGGCAGACCTGTTGAGACTGTCTAATGAGTACCACACTTTGAGGAGAACACATCTGACCACTCTGTTAAAGCAGGATAGTGCACGCATATTAGAGGTTAGACATCAAATAGATGAAATCTTGAATCAGAGAGCGCAGCGAGATATATACTTCCAACGATTCAGATTATTCAAGTGGGGAAACAAAGCTGGGAAGCTACTGGCAGCATTAGTTAGGCCATATCGTAAGCGGCAACTTATTACCACTATTAGGGATACGGCAGGCAGGGAGTGTACCACAGAAAAAAACATCACACAGCAATTTGTTAATTTTTATAGTTCTTTATATGGGGTAAGAGAGTTTGATCAAGTGGCATGTGAGGCCTTTTTTCAAGATGTTCACCTTCCTACCCTGGCACCTGACCAGTTAAGTACTCTTAATAGTCCAATAGTGGAGCAGGAGGTTAAACAAGCCATCAAATCTTTAAAGCTGACCAAGGCGCCAGGACCAGATGGATACGGCCCGGAGTATTATAAAATTTTGGCAGACCTGGTGGCGGCCCCCTTGGGAGATTGGTTTAATGGGATGCGGAATGGATTAACTATACAGAACAATATGGCCCATATAGTGTTAATTCCAAAACCCGGTAAGGACTCAACCCAGGTGGGTTCTTATCGTCCCATTTCATTGTTAAACCAGGATATTAAAATCCTGGCCGCTATCATGGCTCGGCGGATGAATGGGGTGGTTTCTTGTTTAGTTCATGAAGACCAAGTGGGATTTGTCCCGGGGAGGCACGCCTCCATGAACATTATGAGAGCTCTTTTGGCCATACAGGAATGTAGGGGTAGAGGGGGGCTGGAAGCCATTGCGGGCCTTGATATGGAGAAGGCGTTTGACAGCATTTCGTGGCAATATCTGTTTTGGACATTAAATCGCTACGGCATAACAGGGACCTATATCTCATGGATTAAAACGCTTTATACTCTCCCAGTGGCCAGATTGTTAATTAACGGTAAACTCACAGAGAGCTTTCCCTTACAAAGGGGAACCCGTCAAGGATGCCCCCTGTCACCGCTCCTTTTTTTGTTGGCCATAGAACCGTTAGCTATAAAAATTAGGGGACATAGGGCTATAAGGGGGATACGGGTGGGTACACAGGACTTCCGGGTGAATCTGTTTGCAGATGACATCTTAGTATACTTGGCCAATGGGCCTAGAGATCTTCCCCGGGTGTTAGAAATAGTAGGGGATTATGGGGAATTATCAGGTCTGCGGGTCAACTGTCTAAAATCAGAAGTACTTCCATTGTCAGGAAGTTCTGCGGACCCAGGCCTGTCGGGGATGTCAATACCGCTTGCCCGAGGAGCTATGAGATATTTGGGAATTTTCCTCAGTGTAAACCCCTTGATATTCTATAAGAAAAATATAGTGGATACACTGGACAACATCAGAAAGCTATGTGATAGATGGAAACAATTGCCGCTCTCCCTGATGGGCAGAATAGCCTTAGTTAAAATGGTCTTACTACCAAAGATCCTATACCCACTACAAGCGGCCCCCTTGTGGGTGTTGAGGAGGGACGAGCGCCTATATCGGTCTATTATACGCGCCTTTATCTGGCGGGGGAAGGGAGCAAGGATCGGACATCAAAAGCTCTCTTTGAGTAGGGCCATGGGAGGTCTGGCATTGCCTGAATTACGTTTGTACAATGTGGCTGCACTTATGCGACTCATTTTTGAGGGACTGACGGGTAGCTACCGGTTTTTGCCGGGTGGCGGATTAGAGGACTGGAGTGCCCCGTGGTCCTTCACAAATTTACTGCACATGAGGCCTAGTAACATATATGACACCGCAGGGAGACTGACCTTTCTGCAGCCTCTACGCAGGGCATGGGCTTGGTGGAGAGGGCAACAAAATACAGCGTCGGAGGCTTCCCCTTTCTTGGGCATGGTGGGCAATGCAGATTTTCCAGCAGGCCTGGGATATTCTATCTTTGATAAATGGAGAGAGAAGGGATGTGTGATGTTGGTCCACCTTATGGAGCAGGGACAGGAGCACATAGACACTTTTGAACAGCTGAAGGAAAGGTGGGAAATCCCTAATAATCATTTATTGCAATATCTACAAGTACGGCATTATTACTCTTCTTTGCAACAGGCACACAGGGACAAATGGTTGTGGGGACCTATGGACAAGATTTTACTGCGCACACCGTACAAGATGAATAGCCTAACTACATGGTACAAAGTCTTGCAAATGCATAGACCCTTGGGGGGGATGGAAAGATTAATGGATCAGTGGAATAGAGAGTTGAAAAGGAATTATACTATTAAGGAGTTTGATAAACTCTTTCTAATATATATGACATGGTTAAGGTAGCGGATCTCCAAGAAACCCAATACAAAATATTGCATAGAGCATACATTACAAAGGCCAAGGGGGCAGCTATAGGACTGTGGGAAGAGGGACAATGCACCAAATGCCAGAAGGGGCGGGGGACTTTTCTTCACTCCTTTTTGGAGTGCCCTTCCCTTTCCTTGTGGAACCGAGCATTTCAGCTGATTACTGAAGTCACAAATAGACAGATAGAGTGGGACTATGCCACCTTATTATTGGGAGACCAAGACCTTTTGATTGCCCAAGGACTTACTAAGCCGTGCAGAAGATTCAAATAAATCTCTCTTTTACTGATCAAAAAGACCATTCTACAATATTGGATCCAACCAGAGAGCCCTTCGGGGGAAGTGTGGTACAACAAAATGAGAATGGTTGGTGAGAATGAGTGCCGAATTTATTCTGATTCCGCAAAACTTGCTAATAGACAATATCATGCTTTGTGGACAGCATGCTTAAAATTGTTACCTTTACAGGGTAATGAGGGAAGAGGGGAAGGGTAAGTGGAGTGTGTATGGGATGCGGTTGATGAGTTATGGAATGGGTTAGAGTGGTGCGTATGATGCATGAGTGTAAAGGGGGGGAATAAAATGGAAAATGCAGTGTGCAGCGTAAGCCATGTTGGCGATTTATGGATCAATCCTTTTGATAGATAACATTTCTTTGTGATGTTGTATAACTATAATTGGAAGTTGTGGAATTTGTACAAACACTGTTGCACTGTGTTAATAAAAATAATAATAATAAAAAAAAATTAAAAAAAAAGAACCTGAGTTTAGACAAACATATTCCTCCCCTCACCATCTCCCTCTTTGAGACTGTCATAACCTTTCTCCTCCCACACTAAAATCACTAGTTTCATAGCTTATAGAAACTACTGTCACTTAAAAGGGGGAATTTGTTGATTCTTCTTTTATGCAAAATGTTAGCTTCAATGAGAGAAGGCAGTTTTCAGACAGACAATTTAAATGCATAAATTGCTACTTACCCACGAAAAGGTTGGGGGAGAGTTATTAAACTACAGTAAAATTTCACATCTTACTACAGCTTAATTTACTATTGTATTGGGTAACTCGGTACTGCAAATTAGTAATTTGCAATCAAACATGCAAACTGAATTATTCTGCTACCCAGGGCCATCTTAAAGGGGTTGTAATTTAAATGTATGTCATGTAGACCCCCCTTCTCCAAAGGTGCTCCAGGATCCACCTGAGGTTTCCCTGGTGTCTAGCAGCAGCTGAGGCAGGAGTGAACTCCAGTCACTCCTGCTCTTTTGGGCACAGGATGCAAAAGGGTGAGACTACTGCTAGGGGTCAACCAGTGCCATTTTGCACCCAAGTGTTCACTGGGACAGGAGCAACTGAGGATCCCTCCTGCTCAGCCACTAGACACCAGGGAAACACGTGGTAAGAGGATATTCTTGGAGGGGAGAGAGTCTTGTCTTGGGATCCAGGAAGCCTGTGTGGCACTTTTTAAACTCTGGTCCCTTTACAATGGCATCTGGGAGCACTGGGCTATGTGGTCCAATGCTTCTGGGAGGAAAAACAATGCTAGATTTTTCCATGAATAACGCAGTTTGTGAAGTTCATCTGAAGCTGTGTTATTTAATTTGCCTAATAATGAAATGCTTTGCATGCACTCTGCATCTCCTTATTTACGAATGTGGTAAAATAATGGTATGATTTTGCCACTTTATGTGCTTTAAGTGGCAAATATTATGCATTATTCCCTTAGGATAGATTAGTAACTAGTTCCTGAATAGCTTAAATGTTGTCCTTGTGTATGCCATATAGAGATTTTCAAATATTTTCGTTTAAATGGAGGATGATATTCAAATGATTTGTCACTCTAACTTTGGGAGTTAACTGAACAAATGCTAACTTTCACATTTCCTGCTCACTGACTGGTTGGTTAACTTTTGAAGGCACTGGAGACATACTGGGGCATGGTTTAACTTTAATCTGAAAATGCCAATGCTCAGTGCTTGTTAAAGTTAATCAGTTAATCTAGAAAAATATCTGTACTAGCAGATTAGACAGTGACATATTAGGTTTAGGTTTCCAAGTTATATTGAGGCCAATGTTCAGTGGAACCTTCATGGTTATTCAAAGCCACTGACTTGACATGAGGATCGCCTGGTGACTTGCCTGCCTGGTGCGAAGGTGGCAGACCTCACACGTCACCTAGATAGGATTTTAGATAGTACTGGAGAGGAGCCTGCTGTCTTGGTACATGTAGGTACCAATGACATAGGAAAATGTGGGAGAGAGGTTCTGGAAGTCAAATTTAGGTTCTTAGGTAGAAAGCTCAAATCCAGAACCTCTAGGGTAGCATTTTCTGAAGTGCTTACCCATTCCACGCGCAGGGCCGAAGAGACAGGCAGAGCTCCGGAGTCTCAGTGTGTGGATGAGACGATGGTTCGGGGAGGAGGGTTTTAGATTTGTTAGGAACTGGGCAACATTCTGGGGATGGGGGGAGCCTATTCTGAAAGGATGGGCTCCACCTTAACCAGGCTGCTGGCATCGGCATTTAAAAAGGAAATAGAGCAGCTTTTAAACTAGAAACTGAGGGAAGGCCGACAGCCTCTCAAAAGCGCATGGTTCGAGATAAGGTATCATTCAAAGATATCACCAAAACAGGGAAGATAGGGTATCCCGATAGTGAGGTTGCAAAAGAGACCATAGTAGATCAGGTGGAATACTTTGCGGAGTCTGATACGGACCACTCCTGGGGACGTGGAGCCAGAGGAGTTCTCTGAGAGATAGCCAAGATTGGGTGGCGGGACTGGTGGTTGGGAGGCGGGGATAATGCTGGGCAGACTTATACGGTCTGTGCCAGAGCTGGTGGTGGGAGGCAGGACTGGTGGTTGGGAGGCAGGGACAGTGCTGGGCAGACTTATACGGTCTGTGCCAGAGGCGGTGGAGGGAGGCGGGGATGGTGGTTGGGAGGTGGGGATAGTGCTGGGCAGACTTATACGGTCTGTGCCAGAGGCGGTGGAGGGAGGCGGGGATAGTGGTTGGGAGGTGGGGATAGTGCTGGGCAGACTTATACGGTCTGTGCCCTGAAGAGGACAGGTACAAATCAAAGTAGGGTATACACAAAAAGTAGCACATAAGA
The DNA here is from genome assembly GCF_901765095.1 of Microcaecilia unicolor. Lineage (NCBI taxonomy): Eukaryota > Metazoa > Chordata > Amphibia > Gymnophiona > Siphonopidae > Microcaecilia > Microcaecilia unicolor. The sequence goes on along the minus strand of NC_044032.1, from coordinate 228,367,567 downwards.
GTTTATCTTGTTTGGCAGATTGGATGGACCATGCAGGTCTTTTTCTGCCGTCATCTACTATGTTTTTTTACTATGACTTACTGCTATTGAATTTTCTGATTAAAATTAGCCAGATAAATTATCTGGTTAATTTTAACTGGATAGATCCTGCCTCATGATAACATCAAAACTTAAACCTGTCATCACTGTCTACTCTAACCTGCTATAATCAAAAGAAATGCAGTTTTAACTTTAAACTGATTCTAGCATATTGTTTTTTTAAGGGACTACCTCATTAAATAGTGCTGATAGCTTCTTACTGGATATACAGATTCCCTATGTGTTCTTTTCATCTGAAGGACTTCTGAACAGCCCTGAGATCCTACAGCTACTGGAATCAAAGTAAGGCAGATAGATTTGTAACATACACCATTGCTCTCTTAGTCTCTGATTGGTATTCTTTCACAGAATTTGTTTTCTTTTCGTCCATACCAGACCAGTCCAGAATGAGTGGGTTATGTTCATCTAACAGCAGATGGAGACATTCAGTATTTTCTCTGTCTCCAAGAGGATAGTGGATGGCTTGTGCAGCTCCTTCTTGGTGCTTATCTTGCACCTCCTGCCCCAGTTGTCACCGGGTGTCAGTTGAGCGCAGGTTATACTGAGCGTTGTTATTCATTTTGTAGCTTGGCATTACTTACTGAATTTGGATAACAACCACCTAGTGGTTCCAGGACCCTCATCCTCCAGCATGGGTGGCATAAGATGGTGCAAGGTCCCCCTTCCCCCCCCCCCCCCCCCCCCCCCCCCCCCCCCAGCTTCATTTCTGTACAGTGTGGTCAATTTTGGGAGTGAAATGAGGCAAAGTTATCATCTTATTCGGAATTCTGGAAGTCTTCTGAACAGCAAGCATACAATTTATATCTTTTTACATTCCTGCTCTTAAGCTCCACTGTCACTGAGGTAAGCTGGGATTTTATTGATCATTCAAATTTTTCTTATCATGGCTTTAAAAAAAGATGTACTTGTTTATTGTTCCTAACTGTCAATATATGGCGAAAAATAGCAAGAAGCCTCCACACACTGCGTCCCTTCACCTCTGTGGGTCACTGTTTAATTTATGCTATTTTGCCCATCTGATAGTTTTTTATTTTCTGTATAACAAAATCTTTTTCCTGTTGGTTCCTGCCTAATTTATGTTGGCGGTTTCCTATTTGGTTGTGCGGGTTTCCTGTTGGTTCCTGCCTAATTAATGTTGGTGGTTTCCTATTTGGTTGTGCGGGCTGTCTCCCTTTCATACTGTGGTGGGTATAGCATTGTATCATTATATTCTTTCTCTGCTGGGATTATTTCTTACTAGTTTTCTTGCAGGCTTATTTTCGAAAGAGAAGAGCGCCCATCTTTTGACACAAATCAGCAGATGGGCATCTTTCTCCCAGGGTCGCCCAAATCGGCATAATCAAAAGCCAATTTTGGGCATCCTGAACTGCTTTCAGTCGCAGGGACGACCAAAGTTCACAGGGGCGTGTCAGAAGCGTAGCGAAGGCGGGACTGGGGCGTGCCTAACACATGGGAGTCCTCGACCGATAATGGAAAAAAGAAGGGTGTCCGTGACGAGCACTTGGGCAACTTTCAGGCTTATTTTCGAAAGGGAAGGACGCCCATCTTCCGGCACAAATCGGGAGATGGGCGTCCTTCTCCCGAGGTCGCCCAAATCGGCATAATCGAAAGGCAATTTTTTTGTGTCCTCAACTGCTCTCCGTTGCGGGGATGACCAAAGTTCACGGGGCATGTCGGCAGTGTACCAAAGGCGGGAAGGGGGCATGGTTAAGAGATGAGCGTCCTCGGCCGATAATGGAAAAAAGAAGGGCGTCCCTTACGAGCATTTGGTCAACTTTACTTGATCCCTTTTTTTTTTTAATGACCAAGCCTCGAAAGGGTGCCCGAACTAACCAGATGACCACCAGAGGGAATCAGGGATCACCTCCCCTTACTCCCCCAGTGGTCACCAACCCCCTCCCACCCAAAAAAAAAAATTCAAAAACATTTTTTCCAGCCTCTATGCCAGCCTCAAATGTCATACCCAGCTCCATGACAGCAGTATGCAGGTCCCTGGAGCAGTTTTTAGTGGGTGCAGTGCACTTCAGGCAGGTGGACCCAGGCCCATCCCCCCCCCCCACCTGTTACACTTGTGGTGGTAAATGGGAGCCACCCGAAACCCACTGTACCCACATGTAGGTGCTCTCCTTCATCCCTAAAGGCTATGGTAGTGGTGTACAGTTGTGGGTAGTGGGTTTTTTTTTTTGGGGGGGGGGGGGGGGTTGGGTCTCAGCACCCAAGGTAAGGGAGCTGTGCACCTGGGAGCATTTTCTAAAGTCCACTGCAGTGCCCCCTAGGGTGCCCGGTTGGTGTCCTGGCATGTGAAGAGGACCAGTGCACTACGAATGCTAGCTCCTCCCAAGACCAAATGCCTTGGATTTGGTCGTTTTTGAGATGGGCGTCCTCGGTTTCCATTATGGCCGAAAACCGGGGTGGACAATCTCTGAGGTCGACCATCTCAATATTTAGGTTGACCATCTCTAAGGTTGACCTAAATGTTGAGATTTGGGCATCCCTGACCATATTATCGAAATGAAAGATGGACACCCATCTTGTTTCGATAATATGGGTTTCCCCACCCCATCACTGGAACATCCTTAGAGATAGTCGTCCCCGTTCAATTATGCCCCTCTTTACTTGGTCCATTTTTTTTTTACAACCAAGCCTCAAAAAGGTGCCCGAACTGACCAGTTGACCACCGGAGGGAATTGGGGGTGACCTCCTCTTACTCCCCCAGGGGTCACCAACCCCCTCCCACCTAAAAAAATACTTTTAAAATATTTTTTTGCCAGCCTGTATGCCAGCCTCAAATGTCATACCCAGCTCCATGACTGCAGTATGCAGGTCCCTGGAGCAGTTTTAGTGGGTGCAGTGCACTTCAGGCAGGCGGACCCAGGCCCATTCCCCCCCACCCCCTTACCTGTTACACTTGTGGTGGTAAATGTGAGCCCTTCAAAACCCACCAGAAACCCACTGTACCCACAGGTAGGTGCCCCCCTTCACCCCTTAAGGCTGTAGTAGTGTTGTACAGTTGTGGGTAGTGGGTTTTGGGGGGCTCAGCACCCAAGGTAAGGGAGCTATGCACCTGAGAGCAATTTCTGAAGTCCACTGCAGTGCCCCCTAGGGTGCCCGGTTGGTTTCCTGGCATGTCAGGGGGACCAGTGCACTACGAATGCTGGGACCTCCCACAACCAAATGGCTTGGATTTGGTCGTTTCTGAGATGGGCGTCCTTAGTTTCCATTATCGCCGAAAATCGGGGATGACCATCTCTAAGGTCGACCTAAATTTTGCGATTTGGGCGTCCCTGACCGTATTATCGAAACTAAAGATGGACGCCCATCTTGTTTCGATAATACGAGTTTCCCTGCCCCTTCGCCAGGACGTCCTCAGGAAAACTTGGGCGCCCCTTTTGATTATGTATGCCCCTCTTGGTCTTGTAAGCCTAGTGCTTGAATGTGTTTTTTTAAAAAACGTCTCCTTACTAGAGTTAAGCAGCTGGTAATTGAGCATTGTAGATTTGCTGCTCTGTTCCCGCAGATTTCATGTGATTTTTTTTTTTTTTTTTTTTTTTGCTATTGCTATTTCAAGCCTCTTTGGCTCTGTTTTATCTTTATTTTTATCCAGCAGAGCTCAGATAAGCCTGCCAGTTCCCTGTGAGGTTCAGCCCTTTTGTGCTGTTAAGTACAACCTTCCCATGGCTGGTGTGTTGTTTTTTTTCAGTGATGTTTACTCACAACCTACTTGAAGAGCTCCCTGCTGAGATCCTGGACAGCAGTTTAGACTCTGTGAGTGGAATCTCCCAGCCTTTTACTTTTCCACAATATAATAACATAGTATGGTCCATCCAGTCTGCCCAAAAAGAAAAACTCAGTATAAGGTATGATGTGATACTACATGCTTATACTTGATCTTGATTTGTTCTTGCCATTTTCAAGGCACAAACCGTTGAAGCCTGCCCAGCACTGGCTTTGCATCTCAATTACTGGTGTTGCCATCTAATAACAGCTAAGCTTGTTTGATTCCATGCCTCCTAAATAGGATTCCTTTATGTTTATCCCACACATTTTGAATTCCATTACCATTTTCATCTCCACCGCCTCCTGCAGGGAGGGCATTCCAGGCTTCCAGTAACCCCTCTGTGAAAAAGTACTTCCTGATATTATTCCCGAGTCGGCCCCCCTGCAATCTAAATTCATGTCCTCTAGATCTACCACCTTCCTGTCTCTGGAAAACATTTGTTTGTAAATTAATATCTTTCAAATATTTGAACATCTGTATCATATCACGTCTGTCTCTGCTTTCCTCCAGAATATACGTATTCAGGTCCTGAAGTCTCTCCTTGTACGTCTTGTGACGCAAACCTTGTATTATTTGTGGTCCTTTTCTCTGAACTGTTTGAAGTCTTTTTACATCCTTTGCAAGATACGGCCTCCAAAACTGAACACAATACTCCAAGTGGGACCTCACCAATGACTTGTACAGGGGCATCAAAACCTCCTTTCTTCTGTTGGTTATACCCCTCTCTATGCTGCCTAGCATCCTTCTGGCCGTGGCCACAACCTTGTCGCACTGTTTTATCTCCTTGAGATCCTCAAACATCATCACCCAGAGGCCCTCTTCTGAGTTGTACTTCTCAATCTCTCTCCTCCTATCTGGTACATCTCCTTTGAATTTCTGCACCCCAAGTGCATTACTCTGCATTTTCTGGCGTTAAATTTTAACTGCTACACCTTTGACTATTCTTCATGTCATCCGCAAAAGGCAAACTTTTCCTTTTAACCCTTCAGCAATGTTTCTCACAAATACATTAAACAGAATCTGCCCCTGTACAAACCCCTGAGGCACTCCACTACTCAGCTTCCTTTCCTCCAAATGGATTCCATTTACCTCCACCCTCTGCTGCTTGTCTGTCAACCAGTTTCCAATCTAGTTCACCACTTTAGGCCATAAGATCAGCCCTCTCAGCTTATTCATGAGTCTTCTAGAGGAAACAAATCAAAGACTTTGCTGAAATCCAAGTAGATTACATCTACTGCATATCCTTCATCCAGTTGTTTGGTCACTCAAAGAAATCAATCAGATTCGTTTGGCAGAATTTTCCTTTGGTAAAGCCATGTTGCCTTGTATCCTGCAACCTACAGGATTTAACTATCTTTTCCTTCAGCGGTGGCTCCATTATTTTTCTTACCACCAACATGAGGCTTACCGGCCTATAGTTTCCCACTTCTTCCCTGTCCTCGCCTTTGTAAAGAGGGACCACATCCACTCATGTCCAGTCCTGCAGAGCCTCTCCTAATCTTTAAAGATCTATTAAATAAATCCTTAAGAGGTCCTGCCAGGTTATTGCTGAGCTCTCTCAGTATCCTGGGATGTATCCTATTTGGCCCTATTGCTTTGTCCACGTCCAGATTTTCAAGTTGTTTATAAACACTTTCTTCCGTGAATGGTGCAATATTCACTCCATTCCCAGATAAACCCTTGGCAGCCGACTACAGTCCTTCTCCAGGATTTTCTTCTTTGAATACTGAAGAGAAGTATTTGTTTAGCACATAGCACATTTACTTTATCTTCATCGCTCTCCACATAGCTATTTTCAGCATCTTTCAATCTTCCAATTCCATTCCTAACTTTTCTCCTTTCCCCAATATATCTGAAAAAAGTCTTGTCACCTCTCTTTACATCTTTAACCACTTTTTCTTCCATCTGCACTTTCACTAGCCATATTTCCCTCTTCGCTTCTTTGAGTTTATTCTGGTAATCTTTTCTGTGATCCTCTTTTTGAGGTGTCCTGTATTTCTTAAACGCAGCCTCTTTTGCCCTTATTTTTTTAGCTACTTGTTTGGAGAACCATATAAGCTTCCTGTTTCTCTTATTTTTGTTTTCTTTCCTTGTATAAATATCTGTTACCTTATTTATAGTAGCTTTCAACTTGAACCACTGCACTTCCACTTCTTCAATGCCTACCCCTGCCGTCAGCTCCAGGTATTCCCCCATTTTATCAAAATCAGCCTGTCTGTAATCCAGTACTTTGAGTTTTGTGCATCTGCACTCTGCTTTTGCTCCTATATTAAACCATATCATCGGCCTACCTTTTGCTCCTATATTAAACCTATTGTGGGCACCCACCTAGACTTTGGAAACACTTCTTCCATTTGTGAGCACTAGATCCAGCGTCAACCCTTCTCTTGTGGGTTCGGTCACCATTTGTCTGAGCAAAGCACTTTGACATGCATCCACGATCTCTCTGCTTCTTTCCGAATCTGCTAGCAGGACGTTCCAATCCACATCTGCACATTGAAATCTCACAGCAACAGCACTTCCCTTTTCATTCCAAACTTATGGATATCTTAGATCAGATCCTTGTCCAGCTTCTCCATTTGTGCCGGAGATCTATAGATTAAAATAAACCAAAACCAGGAACAGGTACTAGTGCAAAAATCAACCTAAATATATAATGAAAGGAGTGCCTTCAGAAAATATAGAAACCCACGTGGTAGTCACTCAAGACCACTTTCGGGTGAAATGTAGCATTTCATTCATTGGGTCACTCTCTCTCTCTTACTTTTTTTGTATGTGCAATATAGTGCTATAATGTTCAGTGCAGATGTCTTTAAATACTAATCAAGTCCATGCACTGCAACAGATCATAGTAGCCAGCTTCTAAAACAAACAAGATAAAGGTAAAGAATATTTCACTTTTATGAGCCCTGCATTCTTCATCCAGTTGTTTGGTCACCCAGTCAAAGAAATCAATGAGATCCGTTTGGCAGAATTGGACATAAGATAAGTGAAATATTCTTTATCTAGTTTGTTTTACCCACAACTGTACACCACTACCAAAGTCCTTACGGGTGAAGGGGGGCACCTATATATGGGTACAGTGGTTTGTGGTGACTTTTGGAGAGCTCACTGTTTCCTCCACAAATGTAACAGGTAGGGGGGGTATGGGCCTGGGTCCGCCTGTCTGAAGTGCACTGCAGTACCCACTAAAACTGCTCCTGGGACCTTCATGCGCTGTCATGGACCTGAATATGACATCTGAGGCTGGCATGAAATATTTTTAAAGATGTTTTTGACGGTGGGAGGGGGTTAGTGACCACTGGGGGAGTAACGGGAGGTCATCCCCAATTCTCTCTGGTGGTCATCTGGTCATTTCGGGCTTCTTTTTGTGCCTTATTCGTAAAAACACCACGTCCGGGTGAAAACATCTGATTGTTCGTCCTTGCTTTTTTCAATTATGGGTCAAAGATGTCCAAGTGTTAGGCACGCCCAAGTCCTGCCTTTGCTACGCATCCGACACGCCCCTTTGAAATTTGGACGTCCTTGCGACGGACTGCAGTTGGAGACGTCCAAAATCGGGTTTCGATTATACCGATTTGGATGTCTCTGGGAGAAGGACGTCCATCTTCCGATTTATGTCGAAAGATGGACATCCTCTTTCGAAAATGAGCCTGTTTGTGGCCCAGTGACACAGTACAAACAGGAGCCGACGAGAGAAGGAAAAATTCTAGACTTCGTCCTTAGTGGAGCGCATGATCTAGTGAGGGACGTTATGGTACTGGGGCCACTTGCTAACAGTGATCATAATATGATCAGTTTTGATATCAACCTTGAAGTAACTATACATAGGAAGTCAAATAGGTTAGCGTTTAACTTCAAAAAAGGAGACTATGATAGAATGAGAAGAACGGTAAAATAAAAACGTAGAGGGGCAACTGAGAGGGTAAAAACTGTACAACAGGCGTGGATGCTGTTCAAAAGTACCATCCTAGAGGCCCAGGCCAAACATATTCCGCGAATTACAAAAGAAAGACGGAAGTCCAAAAGACAGCCGACGTGGTTGAAAAGTGAGGTGAAGGAAGCTATTAGGGCTAAAAGAAACGCCTTCAGAAAATGGAAGAAGGAACCGTCTGAAAATAACAAGAAGCAACATAAGGAGTGTCAAAGCAAATGCAAGGTGCAGATAAAGAAGGCCAAGAGGGATTACAAAAAAAAGATAGCATTAGAGGCAAAAAAACATAGTAAAAAAATGTTTTCGGTATATTAAAAGCTGGAAGCCAGCAAGAGAATCGGTTGGGCCGGTGGACAACCAAGGGGTGAAAGGGGCGATCAAGGATGACAAAGACGTAGCGGAGAGATTGAATAAATTCTTTGCTTCGGTCTTCACCGAGGTAGATTTGAGTGGGATACCGGTGTCGGAAATGGTATTTCAAGTGGACGAGTCAGAGAAACTTACTGAATTCACAGTAAACCTGGAGGACGTAATGGGGCAGTTCAGCAAACTGAACAGTAGCAAATCTCCTGGACTGGATGGTATACATCCTATAGTACTGATACAACTGAAAAATGAGCTTGCAGAGCTTCTGTTAGTGATATGCAATTTATCCTTAAAATCGGGCGTGGTATCGGAAGATTGGAGGGTGGCCAATATAACGCCGATTTTTAAAAAAGGTTCCAGGGGAGATCCGGGAAATTATAGACCGGTGAGTCTGACGTCGGTGCCGGGGAAAATGGTAGAGGCTATTATTAAAAACAAAATTACGGAGCACATCCAAGGACATGGATTACTGAGACCAAGTCAGCACAGCTTTAGTGTGGGGAAAACTTGCCTGACCAATTTACTTCAGTTCTTTGAATGAGTAAACAAACATGTGGACAAAAGTGAGCCGGTTGATATTGTGTATCTGGATTTTCAAAAGGCGTTTGATAAGGTACCTCATGAAAGGCTACAGAGGAAATTGGAGGCTCATGTGATAGGAGGAAATGTCCTATTGTGGATTAAAAACTGGTTGAAGGATAGGAAACAGAGAGTGGGGTTAAATGTGCAGTATTCACAATGGAGAAGGGTAGTTAGTGGGGTTCCTCAGGAGTCAGTGCCTGGACCGCTGCTTTTTAATATATTTAAAAATGATTTAGAGATGGAAGTAACCAGCGAGGTAATTAAATTTGCTGATGACACAAAGTTATTCAAAGTCGTTAACTCGCAAGAGGATTGTGAAAAATTACAGAAGGACCTTACGAGACTGGGAGACTGGGCGGCTAAATGGCAGATGACGTTTAATGTGAACAAGTGCAAGGTGATGCATGTGGGAAAAAAGAACCCGAATTATAGCTACGTCATGCAAGGTTCCACATTAGGAGTTAAGGACCAAGAAAGGGATCTGGGTGTCGTCGTTGATAATACACTGAAACCTTCTGCTCAGTGTGCTGCTGCGGCTAGGAAAGCGAATAGAATGTTGGGTATTATTAGGAAAGGTATGGAGAGCAGATGTGAGGATATTATAATGCCGTTCTATCGCTCCATGGTGCGATCACACCTTGAGTATTGTGTTCAATTCTGGTCGCCACATCTCAAGAAAGATATAGTAGAACTGGAAAAGGTGCAGCGAAGGGCGACTAAAATGATAGCGGGGGTCAGATGACTTTCCTATGAATAAAGACTAAGGAGGTTAGGGCTTTTCAGCTTAGAGACAGCTGAGGGGAGACATAATAGAGGTATATAAAATAATGAGTGGAGTGGAACAGGTGGATGTGAAGCGTCTGTTCACGCTTTCCAAAAATACTAGGACTAGGGGGCATGCGATGAAACTACAGTGTAGTAAATTTAAAACAAATAGAAAATTTTTCTTCACCCAATGCGTAATTAAACTCTGGAATTCGTTGCCAGAGAACGTAGTGAAGGTGGTTGGCTTGGCAAGTTTAAGGGGGGGTTGGACGGTTTCCTAAGGAACAAATCCATAGACCGCTACTAAATGGACTTGGGAAAAATCCACAATTTCGGGAATAATTTGTATAAAATGTTTGTACATTTGGGTAGCTTGCCAGGTGCCCTTGACCTGGATTGGCCGCTGTCGGGGACAGGATGCTGGGTTCGATGGACCTTTGGTCTTTTCACAGTATGGCATTACTTATGTATTTACGTAGTACTTATAAGTTGTAATTCAACTTTTGTAATATATGTAAGCCACATTGAACTAAAATTGTTTTTGGATAATGTGGGATATAAGAACCAATAAATAAATATCAACACAGTCATCACCATAAACAATCTGTTTGTGGTGGTGAATTTCAATTGAAGGGACTCCTTCAACAGTCAGAAATTGCTAAAATCGCACTGAGTGCTCATTGCATGCTTCCATTTCACAAACAATAGCAAAACAGCCTCTTCACACAGACAGTTCTTGTTAACTGAGGTGAAAGAAGAAATTTCAAAGAACAAGAGAACATATGTAATGCAGTACTTCTGCCACCTGTTGAATTATGGAGGTGGAAGCATTACTTTTCATTCAACCCCCATAGAACCAGGAAGCTACTTTTAATATGGCAATTGTGTTTTGGCAATGTTCTCATCCCCAGACATTGGCTGATTGTGGCTACCTCTCTATCCCATGTGAGCTTGCTTAAGAAAAATCTCAACCTCAACCTTGTTTACAGACCCGAGAGCTATAGCCAGATATGAGGAGAATGGAGGCAAGCAGGGTAAATATATGCAGGAGTATGAGCAGCAGCCATTTTATATCCAGCTGTGAAGACTGCACAGCTTTCTCAGTTGTGAGAAATTTTACAATGCTGTAGCCTACATTGGATGCCATGGATTAAAGGTTTAAGGGTAAAAAGAGAAACAAGGTTATGAGCAAGAACAATGAAATTCCCTACAAAGATATTAGTTGAATAACAGCATTCCTGTGCATGACTAGAATAATCATCTAGGATGTCCTGTAACAATGTGGTGTCCTGGTAACCTATGAAACTAATATAGCAGAGGGCAATTAGGATTATAAGAGTTGGACTTTGGTTAAAGTTTGATAAGCTTTTTAAGGACATCAAAGAAAATCAGCACATTTCCTGGAATATGCAGGACATAAATTTATGATTAAAACACATGATGAATAAAACACATGACAGAGGACACTGAACCTGTTATTCCTAAAAATCAGCATGTCAGGGGGGACCCAGTGTGGCTACCAACATCCATACAAAATATATACTGGTGTCGCAAAAGAGGCCTTGCATATTTCAGAATTTTTGTTCAAGCATGCTTGCTTACTCTGTCCTGACAAGCATCCTGTCTACAGATGTCCTAAGAAAGGAACCAAATAAGAACTTTTCACATCCCAAGTAACCCTGACATGTTTCCTATGGCCTTCTGCTCTCTGGCTGTTACTAAAGGGGCTGTTGTTCCTTCGGCTCCTCTCCTTCAAATGGTCATACAAGCTTCAAACAGTTTTAATGAACAGAAACCTAGAACCCCCTCCCCCAATCTGGTCCTCCTACTAACCCTCCCTCCATTCCCAACCCTCCCCTTACCTCAATATAGTGTACAGTGTCTCAAGAAGAGGGATCACATAAGGCAAGAAACATTAATCCATCTTTGACCACACAGTTTTATCACAGTAATCCCAGTATCTACAGAGATAGACTTATCTAATGCTGGTATGGCTGCCAATTTTTAAAAAAGGTTCCAGAGGAGACCCGTGAAATTATAGACCGGTGAGTCTGACATCGGTGCCAGGCAAAATGGTAGAGACTATAATCAAGAACAAAATTACAGAGCACATTCACAAGCATGGGCTAATGGGACAAAGTCAACATGGATTTAGTGAAAATTTACAAGAGGACCTTATGAGACTGGGAAACTGGACATCCAAATGGCAGATGACGTTTAATGTGAGGAAGTGCAAAGTGATGCACATGGGAAAGAGGAATCCAAACTATAGCTACGTCATGCAATGTTCCACTTTTGGAGTCACCGACCAGGAAAGGGATCTCAGCGTCATCGTTGATGATACATTGAAACCTTCTGCTCAGTGTGTGGTGGCAGCTAAGAAAGCAAATAGAATGTTAGATATTGTTACAAAAAGAATGGAAAACAAAAATAAGGACGTTATAATGCTTTTGTATCACTCCAAGGTGTGACCGCACCTTAAATACTGTGTGCAATTCTGGTCACCGCTTCTCAAAAAAGATATGGTGCAATTTAAAAAGATGCAGAGAAGGGCAACGAAAATGATAAAGGGGATGGGACAACTTCCCTATGAGGAAAGTCTAAAGTGGCTAGGGCTCTTCAGCTTGGAGAAATGACGGCTGAGGAGAAATATGATAGAGATCTATAAAATAATGAATGGACAGGAACAGGTAGACGTGAATCGCTTGTTTACTCTTTCCAAAAATACTAGGACTAGAGGGCATGCACTGAAGCTACAAAGTAGTAAATTTAAAACGAATCATAGAAAATACAGTGGGGGAAATAAGTATTTGATCCCTTGCTGATTTTGTAAGTTTGCCCACTGACAAAGACATGAGCAGCCCATAATTGAAGGGTAGGTTATTGGTAACAGTGAGAGATAGCACATCACAAATTAAATCCGGAAAATCACATTGTGGAAAGTATATGAATTTATTTGCATTCTGCAGAGGGAAATAAGTATTTAATCCCTCTGGCAAACAAGACCTAATACTTGGTGGCAAAACCCTTGTTGGCAAGCACAGCGGTCAGACGTCTTCTGTAGTTGATGATGAGGTTTGCACACATGTCAGGAGGAATTTTGGTCCACTCCTCTTTGCAGATCATCTCTAAATCATTAAGAGTTCTGGGCTGTCGCTTGGCAACTCGCAGCTTCAGCTCCCTCCATAAGTTTTCAATGGGATTAAGGTCTGGTGACTGGCTAGGCCACTCCATGACCCTAATGTGCTTCTTCCTGAGCCCCTCCTTTGTTGCCTTGGCTGTATGTTTTGGGTCATTGTCGTGCTGGAAGACCCAGCCACGACCCATTTTTAAGGCCCTGGCGGAGGGAAGGAGGTTGTCACTCAGAATTGTACGGTACATGGCCCCATCCATTCTCCCATTGATGCGGTGAAGTAGTCCTGTGCCCTTAGCAGAGAAACACCCCCAAAACATAACATTTCCACCTCCATGCTTGACAGTGGGGACGGTGTTCTTTGGGTCATAGGCAGCATTTCTCTTCCTCCAAACACGGCGAGTTGAGTTCATGCCAAAGAGCTCAATTTTTGTCTCATCTGACCACAGCACCTTCTCCCAATCACTCTCGGCATCATCCAGGTGTTCACTGGCAAACTTCAGACGGGCCGTCACATGTGCCTTCCGGAGCAGGGGGACCTTGCGGGCACTGCAGGATTGCAATCCGTTATGTCGTAATGTGTTACCAATGGTTTTCGTGGTGACAGTGGTCCCAGCTGCCTTGAGATCATTGACAAGTTCCCCCCTTGTAGTTGTAGGCTGATTTCTAACCTTCCTCATGATCAAGGATACCCCACGAGGTGAGATTTTGCGTGGAGCCCCAGATCTTTGTCGATTGACAGTCATTTTGTACTTCTTCCATTTTCTTACTGTGGCACCAACAGTTGTCTCCTTCTCGCCCAGCGTCTTACTGATGGTTTTGTAGCCCATTCCAGCCTTGTGCAGGTGTATGATCTTGTCCCTGACATCCTTAGACAGCTCCTTGCTCTTGGCCATTTTGTAGAGGTTAGAGTCTGACTGATTCACTGAGTCTGTGGACAGGTGTCTTTCATACAGGTGACCATTGCCGACAGCTGTCTGTCATGCAGGTAACGAGTTGATTTGGAGCATCTACCTGGTCTGTAGGGGCCAGATCTCTTACTGGTTGGTGGGGGATCAAATACTTATTTCCCTCTGCAGAATGCAAATAAATTCATATACTTTCCACAATGTGATTTTCCGGATTTAATTTGTGATGTGCTATCTCTCACTGTTACCAATAACCTACCCTTCAATTATGGGCTGCTCATGTCTTTGTCAGTGGGCAAACTTACAAAATCAGCAAGGGATCAAATACTTATTTCCCCCACTGTATTTCTTAACTCAACGTGTAATTAAACTCTAGAATTCATTGCCAGAGAATGTAATAAAAGCAGTTAGCTTAATGGGGTTTTTAAAAGGTTTGGATAGCTTCAAAAAAGAAAAGTCCATGAGCCATTATTAAAATGGACTTGGGGAAAATCCACTGCTTATTTCTAGGATAAGCAGCATATCATGTATTGTACTGTTTTGGGATCTTGCCAGGTACTTGTGACCTGGATTGGCCACTGTTGGAAACAGGATGCTGGGCTTGATGGACCTTCGGTCTGTCCCAGTATGACAATTCTTATGTACTTATTTGGACCTTGAGCCTTTTCGATTTTGTGTTGGAATTGTCTTCAGATACCCTACTTCCGTTTTTTTCCTAGAAATAGGAAAAACAAATGAGGTGATTAGATTTGCAGATGACACTAACTATTCAGAGTTGTTAAAACATGTGGACTGTGAAAAATTGCAGAAAGATCTTAGGAAGTTGGAAGACTGGACATCCAAATGGCAGATGAAATTTAAAGTGGACAAATACAAAGTGATGCACATTGGGAAGAATAATCCAAATCATAGTTATCTGATGCCAGGGTCCATCTTAGGAGTCAGCACCCAAGAAAAGATCTAAGTGTCATCGTCGACAGTATGCTTACATATTCTGTCCAGTGTGCGGCAGCAGCCAAAAGAGCAAGCAGGATGTTAGGAATTATTAGGAAAGGGATGGAAAATAAGATCAAGAATATTATAGTGCCTCTGTATCACTCCATGGTGCGACCTCACCTTGAGTATTCTCTCAATTCTGGTCTTTCTATCTTAAAAAAAGATATAGTGGAATTAAAGATTCAAAGAAGAGAGACAAATGATAAAGGGGATGGAACTCCTCTCATATGAGGAAAGGCTAAAGAGGTTAGAGCTCTTCAGCTTGGAAAAGAGACTTCTGAGGAGAGATATGATTGAGGTCTACAAAATCCTGAGTGGTGTAGAATGGGTAAAAGTGAATTGATTTTTTTACTCTTTTAAAAAGTGCAAAGACTAGGGGACACTCAATGAAGTTACATGAAAATAATTTTAAAACAAATAAAAGGAAATATTTTTTCACTCAACGAATAATTATGCCCTGGAACTCATTGCCAGAGGATGTGGTAACAGCGGTTAGCATAGCTGGGGTTATAAAAGTTTGGATAAGTTCCTGGAGGAAAAGTCCATAGTCTACTATTGAGACAGACATGCGAGATGCCTCTGTTTGCACTGGGATTGGTAATATGGAATATTGCTGCTGCTTGGGTTTCTGCCAGGTACTTGTGGATTGGACAGTGTTGGAAGCAGGAAACTGGGCTAGATAGACCATTTGGCTGATTCAGTCTGGCTTATGTTCTTATAGGCAAATCTCATGTGTGTTGGGGTGGGAGGTGAGGTTTGTTGATTTCCTTTTCAAGGCCTAAGGTGGGGGGAGATAAGAACTTAAGAATAGCCATACTGGGTCAGACCAATGGTCCATCCAGTCCAGTATCCTGTTTCCAACAGTGGCCAATCCAGGTCACAAGTACCTGGCAGGCCACCAATTCAACAGAAGGGGGGAAATGTGAGAGAGGACAGGGATGGGGAGGGAGGGGGATTAGGGGGCAATTAGGATAGGCAGGGAATGTGTGGGAAATATGGCATGGAGTATCCTGAATGGGGGGGTAGAAGGTGGGCTCTTATTTGTGGAGAGTCTATTAATACTTTTTTTTTTTATGTACAACATTATTGATAGATGGTCAGTAGGTTCACTTTAATATTTGTATTGTTCAATGTTAAGGGCTTAAATTCACCTCAAAAGAGGCATTTGTACTTCAAAGAGGCTCAAAGTACTAAAATGGATAGAGAATTTATTCAGGAGACTCATCTGCTCCCTTGGTATGAAATATTACTGTCCCACACAGAATACTCCCATTTCTACTTAGCTTCTAATACCCTACATAAGATGACAAATGGGGTGAGGATAGTGATTAGCAGCTCAATTAGTTGTGTACTTAGGCCCCAATGCTCAAATCTCTGGCACTATTCTAAATAGCACCATAAAATACCGCCAGCACAGCACAGAAGAACAATGCCCTAATGCTCAATGTTAATGAGAAGGAAATATAGGCATGCTCATAGCATTGAGCATTAAGGGAGTTCAGCGGGGAGATTATGCTTTGGCATGAGAGGATTGTGCTTGGCGCATGCGCAGAAAAGTTCCGTGGTAAGCTCGGCTCCTGTGCGCATGCACCTGGTAAAACCCGAACATAAAGCACACATTGGCGTGTATTATCTGTGGCCTAAATATAAGCTTTTTAAAAAAATTTTTTAGCTTGGATGCTTATATTTAGACACAGGAAACAGACACCAATGTGTGTTTTCATTGGACGTTTTTAATTTTTTTTTTTAGCATAGACACTTTAAATTTAGATGCAGAAACAGACACTAACATGTGCTTTCGCGTGGGAAAGCTGTTTCTCACAACCAGTGCTTAAGGGCTTGCACAGGCTTCCTTCTGCTTCCAAAAGCAATCAAAACCGGCAGATTTTGAAGAAAGAACCATGAGAGAAGCATGAGATTCATGGGAAATTCTCTCTTTCTACACCTTAACACATGCTCCAGCCTGACATTTTTTTGCAGTAGTAAGGCAGTTTTGTTTCGGGTGCTATTTTCTGAGCATTGGGGAGGAATACAAAATGGCCTCATTAACATGAGCTTGACTACATTTGCATACTGTCTGCACTAGTGCCTGACACACTTGTTGTTTCGTGTACTAGACCCTCTGAACATTCTGCACAGGTAAATGCGGGTGCTAGTACAACGCTAATGGCCCCTAGCACCTGCATTTACTTTTGAGCACTAGGGCAGGTCTAAACAGTCTTGGAGTTGAAACACAATAATGTTTTGAGATGTTCCTTTAGATTTCTGGAGTCTTTGTTTATAGGTTCTAAAATATGAGTTTTTCCTGACTTGACAAGAGAGACACAGATGATGCAAATGGCTTTCTTGGCCTTTCAGCCTCGAGTATAAACCTTGGATGCCAATTTTGGACTAAGATTTCCTTGTTTATATTTTATTCTTCTTGAGAATAAACAGTTTCAAATTTTTGATCCCAAACAATTGGAAGATTTCTTAAAATCCAAAAAGGATGTTAATGTAAGTTGTATGATCCCATATGCTCCAGTGGCGTAGCCAGACTGCCAATTTTGGGTGGGCCTGAACCCAAAGTGGGTGGGCACAAAACTTTCTCTGTACCCCCCCCCCCCCCCCAAGCAAAATTTAGTCACACTCAGATGCATTTGTCACACAGGGTAAAGTGCTGCTTTTCAGTGCATCCGATTTCAGACAATTTACTAATCCTTTTCAGTGAGCTTTCAGAGGCCAAAACCTCCTGCCTCAGGTCAGTATAATGCTGTTACGGTATCCTCTCCTGACCTAAGGAAGGAAGTATTGGTCTCTGAAACTTTATTAACACCATATTACTTTATCCTAAATTAAAAATAAAATTATTTTCTTTACCTTTGTTGTATGGCCATTTACTTTGTCTCATTGTGTCTCTAGATTCTGCTTTCTTTCGTTTAACTCTTCTGCCAGGGTTTCCTGGCCATTTGTCATTTTTCTCTCCTTTTTCTTTGCTTTCTTCAATATTTTTCTGCCTCTCTCTGTGTCCAGATTTAATTCATTCTTACTATCCATTCTTTAATTTCCTTCATCTACTTATGGCTTTTCATCTTTTTCTCACCCTTGTTCTCCCCATGCCCCTTCCTCTTATTCTCCAATCTTTCACTACTCCCCCTTTCCATGCAGCAGCTCTCCTCTTTCTCTCCCCATCCTTCCAGTGTCTCCCCTCTCTCTCCCCATCCTCCAATAGTCTCCCCTCTTTCTTTCTGCATCCTTCCATCCAGTGTCACCTCTTTCTCCCTACCCTTCCATCCAGCATCTTCCCTCTTTCTCTCCCCATCCTTCTACCCATCTACCCTCTCTCCTGATCCTTCCATCTAATGTCTCTCTCCCTCCTTCTAACCAGTGTCTATCTCTCTACCCTTTTCTGTTCAGTGTCCCTTCTCTCTCCACATCCTTCCAGTCTCTCCCCTTTCTCTCTGCATCCTTCCATCCAGTGTCTCTCTCCCCATCATCCGTTTTCCCTGTTTCTCTGCCATCCTTCCATCTGTTTTCCCTCTTTCTCTGCCATCCTTCCATCTTCTTCCATCTCTGTACCTCTATCTTCCTCCATGTTTAGTATCTCCTTTTCTCTGTGTCCCTATATTACTCTGTCCATCTTCTCCCCTCTCTTTGTTCCCAGTGCCAATATATTTCTACCCTCTCTGACCCTACCCCATCCAGCTTCTCTCCCTCTCACTCCCTCCTCTTTGCAGCATCTGGTTTGGTTGCTTGATTTCCTGCCTCCCTCCCTCAAGCTGTAGGTTTAATATTCCCTTTTCCTTCATCTCCTTGGTCTGGTATCTCTGTTTCCCTTCCCTCCCTCCTTGTGCTGTACCAGCAGTTCTCTCCCTTCCCTCCAGTTCTCCTCCCATGTCCAGCAGCTCTCTCCATTCCATCCAGATCCCCTCCTCCTCTTCCTCCCACATCTAACAGCTCTCTCCCTTCCACCCAGATCCCCTCCTCCTCTTCCTTCAGCAGCTCTCTCCCTTCCATCGTCCCCTCCTTCTCTTCCTCCCATGTCCAGCAGCTCTTTCCCTTCCCTCCAGTCCCTTCCTCCTCTTCCTCCCTTGTCCAGCAGCTCCCCAACCCCTTCCTCCTCTCCCTCCCATGTCCAGCAGTTCTCTCCCTTCCATTCAGTCCCCTCCTCCCCTTCCTTCAGCAGCTCTCTCCCTTCCATCGTCCCCTCCTCCTCCCATGTCCAGGAGCTCTCCCCTTTCCTCCAGTCCCTTCTTCCTCTTCCTAGCTTGTCCAGCAGCTCTCCAGCCCCTTCCTCCTCTCCCTCCCATGTCCAGCAGCTCTCTCCCTTCCATTCAGTCCCCTCCTCCCCTTCCTTCAGCAGCTCTCTCCCTTCCATCGTCCCCTCCTTCTCTTCCTCCCATGTCCAGCAGCTCTCTCCCTTCCCTCCAGTCCCTTCCTCCTCTTCCTCCCTTGTCCAGCAGCTCTCCAACCCCTTCCTCCTCTCCCTCCCATGTCTAGCAGCTCTCTCCCTTCCCTACCTCTTCCAGAAGCTCTCCAGCCCCTTCCTCCCACCTCCAGCAGCTCTTTTCCTTCCCAGTTCCCTCTAATCCCCTTCCTCCTACAAGTCTGACTCTGTCTCTGGCAAAAGTATCCCTTCCCCCCCAACCAACCAACCACAAATCCAGCACTTACTCTTCCAGGCCCGCCATCCAAATCCTTCATCGCTGTCGCTGCCTTTTCTCCCGCGGCTTCCGGGAGGCAGCGATCAGCGTTACCTGTCAGTGCCTGCCCTGAAATTATGCTTCTCTTCTCCCCAGGCTTCACCCCGCTCGTCGGCAGCGCTACGTTGCGCTGCTATTCAAACAGGCAGCTCCGCTCCTCTCTGCCGCGTCCATCCGGCCCTACTAAACAGGAAGTGCATCAGAGGGCCGGATGGACGCGGCAGAGAAGAGCGGAGCTGCCTGTTTGAATAGCAGCGCAGCGTAGCGTAGCGCTGCCGACGAGCGAAGAAACGAGCGGGGCGAAGCCTGGGGAGAAGAGAAGCATAATTTCAGGGCAGGCACTGACAGGTAACGCTGATCGCTGCCTCCTGGAAGCCGCGGGAGAAAAGGCAGCGACAGCGATGAAGGATTTGGATGGGTGGGCCTGGAGGGCAAGTGGGTGGGCCTGGGCCCGTCCAGGCCCACCCGTGGCTACGCCCCTGATATGCTCACTATTTAGGGAGGCTGAAAAAGTGGACTGGGTTGGTGTAACTTTATAAAGTGTTTCTTTGTTTTTTTTCATTTATTATGTTTCCTTACTCTTAGATCTTATTTCCTATCTTGTGGTTGATTTATAATTTACACATATTGGATTATTATTTTCTCTAGATAATCCTTGATTTCTGTTATACCCTGACAGGTGTTTACTTGATTATTATTTTTATATACCTATAAATAAATTATTTTTTTTAAAAAGCAGATAAAACACATTCTTCCAATATTCAGCCGGTGGCAGGCAGTGCTGTTAGCTGCCGCCGCTGGTGCTAATCCCGGATATTCAATGCCAAGCCCAACCAGCATTGAATATCTGGTTTCAGTTTTGTCCATGGCAACTTAACTGGTTAAGCCGATGGGTCATGCCAATATTCAGCGCTAACTGGTGAAGTGCTTAGTAATTAAAGTTAGGCTACATATCCTAACTGCTAAACTTAGCTGGTTAACAATGAATATTCACGCTTAGCCAGCAAGACGCTAAGCGTTAATATTTAGCAAAGAAACTGGCTGTCTCGCTATGAATGTTAGCGGTTAGCCAGCTAAGTGCTATTAAACCAACCAGGAGCTGATCCTGGCTGGTTAAATAGTGATAAATATCATGCCCATTGTTTGTGTAAAGATTTGAGCTCTGTTGAAGCTTGACAGATGATGTTAGCTGTCATAATTTTGGAATCTTTTAAGTAAATTATGCAGTCGTGAATCTGTCTGGAAAGTATTAAGAATCTATGTATGGTTGATAGGTGCTGTTTTATGAGGAGCTATGTATATTGTTGTTGTTTTTTAATGAGATGTGAGGTTTTAGATGTAAGTATGTTTTTGTACTATTGTTAATTTAATTATAGATATTTTTATTGAAATCTGTCTAGGATACTCATGGTTAAGGTGGAATGGAGACCAAATAAATGGAAATTAAATCAAAATGTCTTTAGAACCAAGGACCTAGACAGAATTGTGGTACCATTCCAGATACACTTGACACATACCTACATTTGCACGTTTTTCCTATATATTTTTTTTTTTATTTTACTGCCTTATACAGCTTTACTCTCTGCATTATATGATCATATTTTTGGAATTGCAATATTTAGGTGGTTTGATCAATATATCAATTTATCATGAAAATCATTTTTCCATTTGAAAGGCATCTCTTATGCCGAAGAACATTTAACTTTGCAATATTCAGTAGTATTTCAGATGTATTCCTATCAAATCAGGTTGTGAAGGTCTAATATCTAGCAGCTCTACCTGAAAATGCTGGATGTTGCTTTTGTCCAGCTTGAGTGGCTCTTTCCTTTCTAATAATATAGGGGCCCTTTTACTAAGCCGCTTAGGTGCCTACATGTGCCCAACGTGCATCAGTTTTGAGTTACTGCCCAGCTACTGCGTGGTCCTTGCGGTAATTTCATTTTTGATGTGCGTCCGCTACTTGCAGGCGGTAATCGGCATTTTACACACGTAGACCATTACCTCATGAGACCTTACCGCTAGGTCAATGGCTGACGGTAAGGTCTCAGACCCAAAATGTACGTGCAGCAATTTTCATTTTGCTGTACGTCCATTTTCAGCAAAAATTTTAAAAAGGAATTTTTTTACAGGTGTGCTGAAAAATGATTCTGCGCACACCCAAAACACGCATCTACACTACCAAAGGCCATTTTTCAGTGCACCTTTGTAAAAGGGCCCCATAGTTCTATTTTTATGTCTTAGTCTGCCTTGCCAGTTAAAAGCAGTATACCAATATTGATAATAAGTAAATAATTATGATACCTTGACCACCTTTTGACATTCAGTTGCATCCCTTGGAGTAAACTTATCATATAGGGTTTTCCAAATTTAAAAAAACTACAACGGGTCAGATTAATTTATTGACTATGAAATTACAAATGACATTCTATATGTGGTGTAGACTCAGTTCTATATGTTGAACAGAGGATTTGTAGAACAGCTTACAGAAATGTTTTTAGTTTATAACATGTAATTTATTGAATGTGAATTTGCTACTTGAAATATTTCACAGTATGGTAAGATTTTCTTTTAAAGAACAAAAAGTCAATATGCATAGTGTAAAGACACATCAACATCTACTGTAGTATAATATTATATTTACCGTATTTTTATTTTGCTTTCAGGTATAACTTCACTTTTGTAGAAAGAAATAGCAGCCATTCCTTACAGCTGTTTGGGGGAATGGAGCTATATGCTATTATCACAATAGATGAATGCACTGTCATCCTTATACAGGTAACCACAAACAAAATAAGTCAATCACCAGGACAAAAAATCTGCCACAAAAGTGGAGAACACTATTTTTCAGGCACATTTTAGAAAATATATTAATCCTCAAAATACATGTGGAAGTGACCACCTGTAGAATTTGGCTTATCATTTTAGAAAGACAGGTGTGCACATGTAGGTTCCTTCTAAAATTGACATATCACCACCACCAGGACTACACATGTAGGTATTGGCAAGGGTAGGTGCTACACATGTATGTTCAGTGGTGGCTATGTGTAAGAAGAGGATCAGTATTACAAATTTGAATATGTGAAATCTATACGGAGAAAAGAAAGGCTATTCCATGGGTGTTTGCCACCACATACATGTGTAGGCTGAAAAATAGCAATCCACACTTGTACATGACAAGAAACTCTTATGTAAAACAACCATCTTACCCATAATGACAGAGCTATAAAACACCTCCCCTCCCCCTGGCATCAACTGCTCCCCCACACACTGATCAAAAACCCCAACATATTATTTGGAAGGTTAAGCCTAACGGTAGCACCGCAAGAATATTGCTAGGGGTCATAGTTGCCATTTTTGTTCCTGGGGCCAGACTGGTAGAGCAGAGGCAGACTGTTCATGACCCACATCACTAGACCACCAGGGTCCCCTCCTGTTAGGCTCCAGGAGTAAGTGAAAGGTCTGAGGATGCCTGAGGGGTTGGGGGAGATTTTAGCACAGCTGTGAGGGGCTTGCTATTTGGAGTCAGGGAGAATTTAAGAGGGGATGAGGGAGTTGTGTTCCGAGGAGGGTTCAGATGATAGGATGGTCAAAGGGGAGCTGATGCCAAGGAGATTCTGGTTGGGGGAACTGATTCTGGGGAGGGGAGTTTCTGATTGAGGGGACATTGATGCCGGGGAGGGTTCTAATCAGGGGGAGCTGGTGCCCCAGGAAGGTCTGGCTGGAGGGGTTCTGAAAGAGAGGGAGCGTGTTGATGCTGAGGAGGGAGGGTGTCATTTTGGCCCACAAACATGTTGTAGCAAGATACTTGTTTGGGCAGGAGGTAAGTGCAACCTTATCTCCTCTGCAAAGGAGCACCTTGCCACAACATGTTTGCGGGATAGAACAAGTATAAGTCCTGACATCTTGATGTCAGGTCATACATGTGTATTCCCCTTCTATGATGGGTAATATGTGTCCTGCCCTCACCCCACCCATAGACTACCCAACCCTTGCCCCTTTTCAAGGTAAACCCAATTAGGATATACATATGTTAATACTGGGCTTTCTAAAATTGGATGTTATCCGTGTATGCCATATACATGTGTAAGTGCCAATATTTTACATGTGTATGAGCTAAAATGAGGGCCTATAGCAGAAGTCTTCCAAATATATAGCACACACTGCCTGATATTCAGGCAGCGACAATCAGCATTTTTAAAAATGTTTATTTATTTATTTGTAGCATTTGTATCCCACATTTTCCCACCAATTTGCAGGCTCAATGTGGCTTACATTTGCCGTAGTGGCGATTGCCATTTCCGGGTAACAGAATTACAAATGGTCTTGCGATTAAGGTGCATACATATATGATAACATACAGGGAGTGTGATATATATGGAACAGATCATGGTGTGTATATATATATATATATATATATATATATATATATATTTATTTATTTATTTATTTATTTATTTATTTATTTAAAACAAAAATCTATTTAAGGTATAATATCTTAAAATAGTTGTAAAGAAGCATACAAGCAAATTCTGAAACAACTATTAATGCTTATAAATCTTTATTCCATTATTGCACTTTACATATTCACATTATTGTTCATTATTTGTTAAAATCCACAAATAACACCATTCACTCTTCATCCATTCATACAATACTTATACATATATCCCCACATTTTGAAACCTATTCGAATTACCCGTATAAGAAATTATATTTTTTCAAAACTTGCAAGAGAAAGCCCTGGGTTTTCTTAAGGAATTCAATGAAGGTTACCCTGATTTCACTGCTAGCATCAGCGACCTGATCGTTGGAAGAAAAGATATGGAATAAGACAGCTGTGCATTGCTGGGGAAAAGTTTGTCAGCGAACTCTGAGAAATTGGTCACATTTTAAAGGAAAGGCGTACCAAGGGACCAGATACACAACCGTAATGAACCCAGGTTAAATTTTAAAATGTTGCCATCAAGAACTCTTGCATCACAGCTTGAGGCCTTGGCTCCAGCAGGGGTGCCGACAGCCAGAGCTCCTTTATAAGGGGTCCAGAGGTGACAGAGCATCATGGCAGCGCACAGAGCAGTGTGGATTCATCTGACATAATGGTTCGGCATTGCATGCCAGGCAAGAAAAGACTCCAGTGAGGTTCTGGTCTCAGGACCGGCCTGCACTGCACATTTTCATATTAAAAAAAATTATATTCAGATGTAGCAGGCCAAGCCCCTGACACCTATGGGCCCCAGAGTCACAATACCTCCCTGATCCCTCCACCCCCATCCCCCCCCCCCCATCATCAGGTCTGGGTTACAGGTTATAAACGGAGTAAAAAATGAGTGACTATTCTGGTCTTTAGTAATGCAACTGGTAAACAAAAATTACCGATTTTCATTGGAAAATCAAAAAATCCTAGGGCCTTTAAAAACACGGCTCCCACTGCACTTCCTTTGTCCTATAGGAACCAGAGAAATGCCTGGATGGACAAATACATTTCCAAAATTTATTTTTCAAGGGCTTTGTTCCATCAGTAGAAAACTTCTTGAACATGATAAACCTCCTTATGAAAGCAATCCTTCTCTTGGATAATGCACCATCTCGTCCTGACGAGGATGAACCGAAAAGTGCTGACATTAAGAGTGCTTTTTCTGTCTCCCAATGTCACATCATTGTGTCAGCCAATGGACCAGGGCATTCTGGAAGCCTTAAAGAAAAAATATTGCCGTAAGCTTCTTACAACACTTGTTTGTACACAGGATGAAGGGAAAGAAATGATTAAAGTTTTAAAGAAAGTGAACATCAAAGATGATGTCTACTGGATTGCTTAGTCATGGAATGAAATCAAGCCTCCAACCCTAGAAAAATCATGGAGAAAGTTAATTCCTGAGAATGAAAATGAACAAGGTCATGACACTGAACACTGGGCAGCCAAGGAAGATCTCCTTCCTTTGTTACAGGAAACACTGGGCAGTGAGAATGCTTGTGAGGATGACACACAAGAATGGATGCAGGCAGACAAGCAAGAAGAGCTAACTGACATTCCATATCATCATGCTGATCAATCCATAGACTGGTGGGTTGTGTCCATCTACCAGCAGGTGGAGATAGAGAGCAATCCTTTTGCCTCCCTATATGTGGTCATGTGCTGCCGGAAACTCCTCAGTATGTTCTCTATCTCAGCAGGTGATGGTCACACACAGCAGCAGCTCTGGCTAGGTCTCCAAGCCTAATCTTTAGGTTTTGTTGAGTACCTGGGGTTGAGGGCTCTTCTTGAGCAAGTGCAAACCTGGTGGCGCCAGGTCCCTCCTTTTCTCCCCCCTCCCGCTGGCTCCGTTAAAAAAAAATAAAAAAAAATTTTTTGGACGTCCTTAAGGGCGTTTATTTCGACGTTTATTTAAACGTTTATTGCAGCTACTCACTGAGACACCAGGTCGTTACAGCTCAGAGCGAGAAGCAGGTAATTTTTCCTTTTTATAGCGGGCAGGGGGTTCCCCGATCGATCTCCACGTGGCCTATGGCGTCGGAGGGCGAGGGCGCGAAGAATCGCTCCCCGGACCGCGTGTGCGCTTCTAGCGGGGATGCGGGGGTCTTAAAGTCTGATTCTCCCTTGTTGGGTGTCAGTTCGGAGGCCGGTCAGTGTCCCGGGTCTTCCTCCGGTGCGGCGGTTTTTCCCGCCATAAACGCCCATCCCCTGCTGCTCGCCTCCGCCATCTTGGCCGGCCACTCTGCTCGGACGGCTTCTTCTTGGGCCGCCCTTGAGCTGGGAGACGTTAATGCCATGGCCGCCCTTGATTTGGGCGACGGCAAAAAAGCGGCTAAAGTTAAACGCCGTTCTTCCTGCGCGGCTCCTTCGTGGAGTGTCGCGCCGGACGCCATCTTGGATGCACAGCATGTTTCTCCCCCGCTCTTGCGAGCGCCGGTTGAGGGTGCGTCTAGGGCTGTGGCCCAGGCTGCTGAAGTGCACAGTCTGGGGGGTTTCTCCCCCAAGTTTATTTTGCTGCTGCATCAGGCCTTCCTTATGCAAAACGCTGCCCCTTCTCCCTTGTCCGATAAAGGGGTTGAGGCCCCCGGAAGTAAACGCCCTCGGGTGGATTCCCAGGCCTTAGAGGACTTTGTTTCCTCTGATGTAGATGAGGGCAGCGTATCTGAGTTCTCCCAACGGTCCTTTGGGGATTCCTTGGAGGAGACGGATTCCCGCTCGGATGGAGCGGATGACCCCTCTGCAGCGCGGATCTTTCGCTCAGAGGATTTGCCCAACCTGTTAGCGCAGGCCATGAGCATTTTGAAGATTTCCTCTCCAGAGGACGTCTCTCCCTCAGCCCCGTTGACTCCGCCATTATGCTGGGGACGAAGCGCCCGCCTAGAACCTTCCACGTGCATGATGCCATGCACACCTTAATTTCGGCTCAATGGGATGTCCCGGAAGCGAGCCTCAAGGTGGCTAGGGCTATGTCCCGCCTCTATCCTTTGCCTGAAAGTGAACGGGAGGCCTTTCTTTGGCCTACCGTGGATTCTTTAATCACTGCGGTGACTAAGAAAATGGCGTTGCCGGTGGAAGGTGGCATGGCCCTAAAGGACGCCCAAGACAGAAGATTGGAGGCGGCCTTAAGGTCGTCCTTCGAGGCGGCTGCCTTAAGTTTGCAGGCCTCAGTTTGCGGCTCCTACGTGGCCAGGGCGTGCCTGACGATTGTACAGCGGGCTTCCCCCTCGGATCCTTCCTTGAGGGCTGATTGGCTGGCCCTGGAATCGGGCTTGGCTTATTTGGCAGACTTACTGTATGATGTCTTGAGAGCCTCGGCTAAAGGTATGGCTCAGACAGTCTCTGCGCGGCGGTGGCTTTGGCTGAAACATTGGTCTGCGGACCACGCCTCTAAGTCCCGCCTGGCTAAGTTGCCTTTTAAAGGCAAGCTGCTCTTTGGGGTCGAGCTGGACAAAATTGTGACCGATCTCGGCACGTCTAAGGGCAAGAGGTTACCAGAGGTCAGGGCTCGGGCCAGTGCTCGCCCCGGTATCTCCAGAGGACGGTTTCAGGAAGCCCATCGGTACCGCCCGGGCAAGTCGGGCTCCTCTGCCCCCTCTTTCTTCAAGAGGAACTTCTCCCCCAAGCAGCATTCCTTTCGCAGAGACCGCCGTCCCGGAGTTGCGCCCTCCGGTCCTCCCCCAGGGTCTCGTGCCCAATGACGGGGTCCTGGTCCATGGCCCAGTGCAGATTGGAGGATGCCTGTCCTCATTTCTGGGCGAGTGGACCAGGGTAACTTCAGACGCTTGGGTGCTGGAAGTCATCAGAGACGGCTACAAGCTAGAGTTCTGCCGACCCTTAAGAGACGGGTTTGTACTCTCTCCCTGCAAGTCTCCGGTCAAAGCTGTGGCAGTGCAGCAGAACTTGGACAATCTGTTCGACCTGGGTGCGATCGTTCCGGTGCCAGAAAATCAGCTTGGCAAGGGACGTTACTCCATTTACTTTGTGGTGCCAAAGAAAGAAGGTTCTGTACGGCCTATCCTCGACCTCAAAGGGGTCAATCGGGCCTTGAAAGTTCGGCACTTTCGCATGGAGACTCTCCGCTCTGTTATAGCGGCAGTGAAGGCAGGGGAGTTTTTGGCATCCTTGGACATCAAGGAAGCGTACTTGCATATTCCCATCTGGCCTCCTCATCAACGCTTTCTGCGTTTTGCAGTCCTGGGCCGACACTTCCAGTTCAGAGCCCTCCCGTTCGGGTTGGCTACTGCTCCGCGGACCTTCTCCAAAGTAATGGTGGTCATCGCGGCCTTCCTGCAAAAGGAAGGAGTACAAGTCCATCCTTATCTGGACGACTGGTTGATCCAAGCCCCCTCTTATGCAGAGTGCGGCAAAGCTGTGGACCGGGTGATTGCTCTTTTGAGCTCCCTGGGGTGGATCATCAACTGGGAGAAAAGCCAGCTGCGCCCGACTCAGTCCCTGGAGTATCTGGGAGTTCGATTCGACACCCAAGTGGGCAGAGTGTTCCTGCCGGACAATCGGATTGTCAAACTTCAGGCTCAGGTGGACCAGTTCCTAGTAGCCTCTCCGCTTCGGGCTTGGGACTATGTGCAGCTGTTGGGCTCTATGACGGCCACGATGGAAGTAGTGCCCTGGGCCAGGGCTCATATGAGACCACTACAACACTCTCTGCTGCAGCGCTGGACTCCGGTGTCGGAGGATTATGCTGTGCGCCTTCCCTTGGACCCAGCAGTGCGCAAGGCGCTGAGCTGGTGGCTGAAGGCAGACAAGTTGTCTGCAGGGATGCCTCTTGTGACCCCGGAGTGGATTGTCGTCACGACGGACGCCTCTTTGACGGGCTGGGGAGCCCACTGCGTGGGAAGGACAGCGCAGGGGCTCTGGTCTCCTGCAGAGGCAAAGTGGTCTATCAACCTCCTGGAACTCAGAGCCATTCGGTTGGCGCTTTTGGAGTTCCTCCCGGTACTGGCGTTGAAGCCAGTACGGGTCCTGTCGGACAATGCCACGGCTGTGGCCTATGTCAACCGCCAGGGAGGTACCAAGAGCGCCCCTCTAGCCAAGGAAGCCATGAATCTATGCCAGTGGGCGGAAGCGAACCTGGAACAGCTGTCAGCGGCCCACATTGCCAGAGTCATGAATGTCAAGGCGGACTTTCTCAGTCGCCATACCTTGGATCCTGGAGAGTGGCAGTTATCGGCTCAGGCTTTCTTGGGCATCACGAAGCGCTGGGGCCAGCCGAGCCTAGATCTGATGGCGTCATCAGCCAATTGCCAAGTGCCGCGCTTTTTCAGCAGAGGACGGGACCCTCGATCTCTGGGAGTAGATGCTCTTCTCCAACAGTGGCCGACACAGGAGCTTCTCTATGTGTTCCCTCCCTGGCCCATGCTGGGCAGGGTGCTAGACCGGGTGGCAAAGCATCCGGGCCGGATAATCCTGGTGGGTCCGGACTGGCCCAGACGTCCCTGGTATGCGGACTTGATCAGGCTCTCAGTGGACGACCCTCTGCGACTGCCAGTGGAGCAGGGTCTGTTGCATCAGGGTCCCGTGGTGATGGAGGATCCCTCCCCCTTTGGTCTTACGGCCTGGCTATTGAGCGGCAGCGTCTGAGGAAGAAGGGCTTCTCAGACAAGGTCATCGCCACTATGCTGAGAGCGAGGAAGCGCTCTACTTCTACTGCTTACGCCAGGGTTTGGCGTACCTTTGCAGCGTGGTGTGAAGCAGGCTCACTTTCTCCCTTCACTGCTCCAATCTCTTCAGTGTTGGCGTTCCTGCAAGAAGGTCTGGAGAAAGGCCTGTCGCTCAGTTCCCTTAAAGTCCAGGTAGCGGCTCTGGCTTGCTTCAGGGGCCGCCTGAAGGGTGCTTCCCTGGCTTCGCAGCCAGATGTGGTGCGTTTTCTCAAGGGAGTTAATCACCTGCGCCCTCCTCTGCACTCAGTGGTGCCTGCGTGGAATCTCAACCTGGTGCTAAGAGCCTTGCAGAAGCCGCCTTTTGAACCCTTGTCGAGGGCATCTCTGAAAGACCTGACGTTGAAAGCAGTCTTTTTGGTGGCTATCACTTCAGCCAGAAGAGTTTCCGAGCTCCAGGCACTCTCATGTCGAGAGCCTTTTCTGCAGTTCACTGAGGCAGGAGTGACTATTCGCACAGTGCCTTCCTTCCTGCCCAAGATTGTTTCTCGCTTCCATGTGAATCAGCAGCTCTGTCTCCCTTCCTTTCGTAGGGAGGACTACCCAGAGGAATACTCTGCTCTCAAATTTCTGGATGTGAGACGAGTCATCATCAGATACTTGGAAGTGACCAATGATTTCCAGAAATCGGATCATCTGTTTGTCCTGTTTGCAGGTCCTCGTAAGGGTCTGCAGGCTGCTAAGCCTACAGTGGCAAGATGGGTCAAGGAAGCCATTGCAGCGGCTTATGTGGCCGCGGGGAACGTGCCGCCTATCCAGCTGAAGGCTGACTCCACTAGAGCTCAGGCGGCCTCGATGGCAGAGGCCGGGTCCGTCTCCTTGGAAGAGATATGCAAGGCGGCAACTTGGGCATCGGCCCATACCTTCTCCAGGCATTACCGCTTGACTGTGGCTGCTCGGGCGGAGACCCGGTTTGGAGCTTCAGTGTTGCGGTCAGGGATTTCAATGTCCCGCCCTGGGTGAGTACTGCTTCGGTACATCCCACCAGTCTATGGATTGATCAGCATGATGATATGGAAGGTAAAATTATGTATCATACCTGATAATTTTCTTTCCATTAATCATAGCTGATCAATCCATAGCCCCTCCCAGATATCTGTACTGTTTATATTCTGGTTGCATTTCAGGTTCAAGTTTAGTCTTCAGTTCCTGTTCAGGAGGACTTCGTGTTCAAGTTTTTTCAATTGGATTCTTCAAGAGTTGAGACGAGTTTGTGTTACAGTGAGCTGCTGCATTCCTCTCCCCTCCGTTTTCGGGGCTGGATTGAGACATAAATTCTGCCGGCGCTCCCTCCCGCTTCGTGCGGCTGTAGGGCAGCTTTGTACCCCTCCCGCTTCGGCGGTGTTAGGGTCAGTCAGCTCCTCCCGCGGTTGCGGTTGCAGGATAAGCCAGATCCCCCCGCATCGGCGGGGTGGTGTCCCTCCCCCGCTCCGCGGGGATGAGCTGGATGGATTCCCCTTTCCCACTTGTGTGGGGATGAGCTGGGTTAATTCCCCTCCCCCGTTTCGGCGGTGGTGAGCTGGGCAGAGTGTCCCTTTGTGGGTGTAATTCTCTAAGTGCTGAGTCCTGCGGATGGAGCTTGGATATCGACATACTGAGGAGTTTCCGGCAGCACATGACCACATATAGGGAGGCAAAAGGATTGCTCTCTATCTCCACCTGCTGGTAGATGGACACAACCCACCAGTCTATGGATTGATCAGCTATGATTAATGGAAAGAAAATTATCAGGTATGATACATAATTTTAACATGATGTAGTTGCTCTGGTGAACAGGACTAGGAATAGAGATGATGATGATGAAGACACCTCGAGTGAGGCTGAACCTAGAATTGTAAAAGTCAGTCATAGTGAAAGTGTCAAAGGCTGCACTGGCATATGTGGAACAAGAAGAAGTGACAGCTACTAATGTAATGTTATTGAGATGCTGGCATGACATTAAAGCAAGGAAGAGAAGAATGGGAAAACAAACAATTTTATAATTTTATGATTTGTTTAGCAGTTGTATTACTACTAGGTATACAGTACACTTTCAGGCTCATTTTCGAAAGCGATGGACATCCATCTTTCAACATAAATCGGAACATAGACGTCCATCTCCCAGAGAAGTCCAAATCAGTATAATCAAAACCTGATTTTGGATGTCTCCAACTGCTGTCTGTCACAAGGACATCCAAATTTCAAGGGGGCGTGTCGGAGGCGTGGTGAAGGCGGGACTTAGGTGTGCCTAACACTTGGACGTCTTTGACCCATAATCAAAAAAAGCAGGGACGTCCTAAAGTAAAATCTGGACACTTTCACCCAGATGTGGTTTTTTTACGAATAAGGCACAAAAAGGTGCCCGAAATGACCAGATGACCACCAGAGGGAATCGGGGATGACCTCCCGTTACTCCCACAGTGGTCACTAACCCCCTCCCATTCTCAATAAACATCTTTAAAAATATTTTGTGCCAGCCTCTTTGCCAGCCTCAGATGTCATACTCAGGTCCATGACGGTGCATGCAGGTCCCTGGAGCAGTTTTAGTAGGTGCAGTGCACTTCAGACAGGCTGACCCAGGCCCATTCCCCCCCTACCTGTTACGTTTGTGGAGGAAACAGCGAGCCCTCCAAAACCCACCACAAACCCACTGTACCCACATCTAGGTGCCCCCCTTCACCCGTAAGGGCTATGGTAGTGGTGTACAGTTGGGGGTAGTGGGTTTTGGGGGGGGGGGGTTGCGGGGCTCAGCACACACGGTAAGGGAGCTATATACCTGGGAGCAATTTATGAAGTCTCCTGCAGTGCCCCCTAGGGTGCCCGGTTGGTTTCCTGGCATGTCAGGGGGACCAGTACATTACTAATGTTGGCTCCTCCCATGTCCAAATGGCTTGCATTTGGACGTTTTAGACATGGACGTCTTTGGTTTTGAAAATTGCCGACAGTCAAAGACGTCCATGTCTAAGGACGGTCAAATACAAGGATGTCCTTAGTATTTTCGAAACGAAAGATGGACGTCCATTTTTTTCCGAAAATACGGTCTTCCCCCCCCCCCCCCCCCCCCCGGATTTGGATGTTTTACAAAGACATCCAAATCCCAAATTGGACATTTCTTTCGAAAATGCCCCTCTTTGTACTCTGTGTTTTTACAGTTCTGTATTGGTCTTATTTTACAGCATAGTACAGTGACTACGGTAAGATGTATGTCAGATAATTGAGACTCTGCTGTAATTGCTTTTGATTTTGGATTGTCAGTCTGTTGGGAGATTGTAAGAAAATGGGTTTTAAATGAATAGGTACTTTGTTTAGACGTGCTTTATTTTGTTACTATTTAATTTCTCCTCTTTTCCCATTGCTGTGGACTTGATGGGTTTTTTTTCCTTTTCCTCCATATTTATGTATGTAAGATTTAATGAGAAAATGAAAAAACAAACAAAAAGAGATTTTGCAATAGATCAACCTTTTTTGCCCAAATCCTTTTTACAGTTCCTGCTGTGGGTGCAGTGGGACCTACATGCAGACATAACTATGAAGAACCTCTGTACTCTCCATATTTTGAACTTGTGGTGAAGATCTCAGGAGAAAATAGATGGGAAGGGATTTAGATCCTTACTCACCCACCCTTATTAGTTAGGAACTTAGTAATAAGGGAAAGGGGGAGGATTTCCAAGAAGTCAATTGGCAATAGTTTGGAATAGAAACATTTCTACAATTCATGGAGTATGGTCGAGTAAAATCTTTAGTGCAAGTAAAGGAATATGGGCTTCCAGCTAAAAAATTTTGTACTTAAGAATAAAATACTGCTTGCTACAGAAGGAATGGTCAACAATGGGGGAAAGAGAGTTTACTAACTTAGAACAATTGTAGAGCAACTGAGAGCAATGGACCTGATTTCTAACCTCTATGATAGGTTACTGGGGAAGAGTTTTTATAAGCTTCATTATATGGTTGAGTTGGAAAGGAATCTGGGTATAGTCCTCGAGGCACAGGCATGGCAGGATATTTGTAGTGGCGCTTCTGCAAGTGTTAAAGAAAGGAAAGGCTAAAGAGGTTAGAGCTCTTCAGCTTGGAAAAGAGACAGCTGAGGAGAGATATGATTGAGGTCTACAAAATCCTGAGTGGTATAGAATGGGTAAAAGTGAATTGATTTTTTTTACTCTTTCAAAAAGTGCAAAGACTAGGGGACACTCAATGAAGTTACATGAAAATAATTGAAGGAAATATTTTTTCAGTCAATGAATAGTTAAGCTCTGGAACTCATTGCCAGAGGATGTGGTAACAGTGGTTAGCATATCTAGGGTTATCAAAGGTTTGGATAAGTTCCTGGAGGAATATAATACCATTGATATATGATTTTAAAGCCATGCTTGATTAAATTACTAGCAATGGAAACCTTGAGAAGGTTAATATACAGTTCATTCTAATTTTTTTGGTCCATAATGTATCCAGAGGAAACTTGAGAGTCATGGGATAGGAGGTAGTGTTCTATTGTGGATTAAAAACTGGATAAAAGATAGAAAACGGAGAGTAGGATTAAATGGTCAGTATTCTCAATAGAGAAGGGTAGATAGTGGGTTCCCCAGGGGTTTGTGCTGGGGACCACTGCTTTTTTGCATTTCAAATTCAGCATCCCGATCCACAGCTATGGGGTTCTGCTTTTCCATCTCAATATGAGCAACTTAAGAAGGGACATATGAAATGTGTTATGAATACGTAAAGTGAGGGGTAACTTCAGTTGGTAATTAACTGGGCTCACCTGATGGGCAATGGGATATGACCCAATGAATCAGGGGACGAATTTGGTGAAAGGTGTCTTAAGGCGCAAGTTCTGCGTCAACAGCCATACCAAATCCTCAGGGCAGAATTGAGGAGCAGTGCATCTTTTCATATCCACTTGCCTCATGTACCTCTCCATGGCCCGAACCAAGAGTTCCCACTTGGTTTTCCAAAGGTTAGAAAGAGATTCGATGGCGGCCTCTGAAGCCGGCATGGTGAAAGCTTGGGGTACGGGCAAGGGTACCCTCGGGTGTCACCCAAATACAAGCTTGAATGGTGATGCCCCAGAGGACTCGCTCACGTGGTTGTTATAGCAGAATTCCGCCCAGAGTATCAACTGTGTCCAGTCATTTTTGTTATGTTAATACGTAGCTATGGAGGAAGACTTTTAGGATCTGACTGGCTCTCTCCATCTGACCATTAGTTTGGGGGTGATATCCTGAGGAATAGTACAACTTAATCTGCAAAGTTCCACAAAGGTTGCGCCAGAATCGAGACGCAAACTGTACCCCTCGGTCAGAAATAATGGATTCCAGCAGTCCATGTAGACAGAAGACTTCCCTAAAGAAGTGCCAGGCCAGTGTGGAGCCTCCATTATACAAATATACACATGGAAAAAAAATCAGTGGAGGAGATGTGGTAACTGAATCTCCTATGAATGTAAACTATCTCTATACTGTCCATGAGACAACCCCACAGACTCTCACTATTCTATGGAATTGTTAACCTGTTGATACCTTGTAACCACCCCCTTTGTTCCATGTAAGCCACATTGAACCTTCCAAAAGGTGGGATAATGCAGGATACAAATACAATAAATAAATAAACTTTCACATGTAAATTGCTATTTCACAACCTACATGTGTAAGTTAGTCATTTTACAAACCTATGTTGTTCAGTTCTGTTAATTAAATACAGAAGCCGCAATCTTTATTTTCAGTTTGGAGGGGGAACTATATGATGGTGGATTAAGGAGGATACCTGTACAGCTGTAAATCCCCATGGGAATACACATGTAGATTTTTGACTCACCCAGACCATGCCCAAACTACACACTCTACACGCCTCCTTGCAATTTCTACATATTATTATGGACATCCACTTGTAAATTGTGCCCTTTCTAAAATCACCATTTACACTATACCTAACATGCAGCAAAACTTTTCTTCCACACATGGGGGGTAATTCTGTAAAAGGGGTGCCAACATTTAGTCATCAAGTATGCACATAAAGGACTAGAATATTGCCATATACTTATACAGGTATGCAGTACACATTTAAATGCCAAAATTCCAGTTGTGCACTATTCTACAAAAAGGCACATAGTTGGAAGGTGGGCTTGCACGTAGCGTTTGGAAGATGCATAGGCAGGGTGTAAAGTTATGCATGTAAATTATAGAATACTATAATTTACTAGCATGTTTCAGCAATTGAGGCACAAGCACTTACACCAGCTCTATGGCTGGCATAAGGGCTCATGCCTAAATTAGAGACGAATATTTTACATACTTTCCATTATAGAGTAGGCACCTAAATATAGGCATAAGAATTGCCCTTGTTCCCCCAAATTCTATAAAATTGGGTGCCCAACATTACACTTAGCATGCAAAGTTGCGTGCATGACATAGAATAACATAAGTTACATACCAAAGTTAATTGCTTGATTAGATGCTAATAAGCTTTAACAACCAATAATTGCCAATTATTGTTTGGCTCTAATTGGCAATTAGGCGCATAACTGACTTAGACTGTGTTCTATGAACTGGGCACTCAATTTCCATAGTGCATAACTGCAAGAAGACATGGATAAGTCAGGGGTGTGCCTAAGAGTTACACCCGTGGGTTATAGGATATTAGCAGTTATGCCATGAGCATTTAAACCAGGCATTTGGCTGGCATAAGTGCTCATGACTAAAGTTTGGTGCATAACTGCATACTTAACGCTAATATCTGTAATAGCAGTTCTGTGTGGAATTTCCATCATAGAATTCACACTTACCCCTGGATGCTATATAGCGTGCCTAGAGAGCCGCACTGAAATCCAAGTGTATTCTGTAACAATGCACATAACTT
Source organism: Microcaecilia unicolor (assembly GCF_901765095.1). Classification (NCBI taxonomy): domain Eukaryota; kingdom Metazoa; phylum Chordata; class Amphibia; order Gymnophiona; family Siphonopidae; genus Microcaecilia; species Microcaecilia unicolor. The sequence continues at coordinate 228,331,350 of NC_044032.1, read as the reverse complement.
AATTGGCTTAAGCCAATCAACACTGTTAACAGCACTTTAAAAGCAATAATGAGCACTAATTGGCAATAAGAATGTACACGCACAATTCCCTAAGTGTATTCTGTAGTGCACTGTGCCTAAATTTTAATGCACGCAGTCAAAAAGGGGCATAGTTATGTGTTTCAAAATATACACTTATTATTATAGAATATGGCCCTCTGCACCTAAATTACTGCACTGGGATTTACGCCATATTTTCATTGGTGTAAATGGAGGCACATACTTTTAGGCACTATGATATCAAATAAGTGTATTCTATATTCTCCGAGGACAAGCAGGCTGCTTGTTCTTACTGATGGGTGACGTCCACGGCAGCCCCTCCAATTGGAAAACTTTACTAGCAAAGGCCTTTGCTAGTCCTTGCGCGCCCATGCGCACCGCGCATGCGCGGCCGTCTTCCCGCCCGAACCGGCTCATGTTCGTCAGTCTTCTTTTGTCCGCGCTCGGGACGGTCGTGTTTTGCGCCATTTCGCACCCCTCAAGTTGACCCTCGCGCGTCTTCGCGTTTTTTGCTAAAAAAAAAAAAAAAAGAATTAGAAGAAGACCTTTTCGGTCTTTTCCCCTTTTCCCGTGTTTCCAGTTTTGCCCCGCTAAGTTTCCTTTCGTTTTCGGGGTAGGCCTTTTTGAAGTCTCGGTTCGGGTTTTTTCTCTCCCTATTTTGGTGCCTTTACAGCCATTACGAGTTTTGATTTCGCCGGCGTGATTTTTCCGCCCATGTCATCGAAATCTCCCAGCGGCTTCAAGAAGTGCACCCAGTGCGCCCGGGTAATCTCGTTCACTGATAGGCACGCGTCGTGTCTTCAGTGTCTGGGGGCTGGGCACCGCCCGCAGGCCTGCATTCTTTGCGCCCTTTTACAAAAACGGACTCAGGTAGCGAGATTGACCCAGTGGAACGTGTTGTTCTCGGGCTCTTTGTCGGCAACAACACCGGGGGCATCGACGTCGACAGCTTCAAGACCTTCGACCTCGGCATCGACTACGTCGACTGCATCGAGGCATCGACCCTCTGCATCGTCGGTACCGAGACGTCGAAAGGCTGCGTTGGCGTCGGTGGTACCGGGACCTCCACTAGTGCTGATGTCGTCGGACGGTGGTGCTTCGACTGGAGTGCAGGTGAGGGCTGTCCATTCCCCTGCTGGTGGCGGTGAGCCTTTGGGTGGGTCTCCCCCTACCCTGAGGGCTCCTGCGGTACAGCCCCCCCGAGACTGACCTTCTTCGGCCTTGGCCCCGAGGAAGAGACGGCTGGATTCTACGTCCTCCTCGTCGGTACCGAGAAGTTCCGGTGACATGCTTCGTTTGAAAAAGTCAAAGAAGCATCGACACCGGTCTCCTTCCCACGTCGGTACCGAGAGCTCTGGGTCGCCGAGGGAGTCGGCACCCAGTAGGCATCGCCACCAGGAGGACCACTCACCCTCTGTTCAGGAGGTGTCGATGCGCTCCACCTTGGACAGCCCGGAACAGCCTCCACGCCCGGAACAGACTCTGACCTCGACACCTGCATCGGCTTCCATGTCTTTCTCCACAGCCGCTCTGCACGAGAGTCTCCGGACCGTTCTCCCAGAGATCCTGGGAGAGCTGTTGCGCCCTTTCCCTCCGGTACCGTGGGTGCTTGCGCCACCAGTACCGTCGAGTGAGGCGCCGGCTGGCCCTTTGCCCGGGGTGAGGTCTCCGACATCGGTGCCGCTTGCAGTACCGACTGCGGTCGCCTCCCAGGAAGGCTCCCCGACGACGTCGGTGGAGGGAGCTTCACCGGTGCGGGCGAGGGAGTCTACCTCTCGACGCTCCCACCGTGGCCGTGTTTCCACGGAGTCGAGTCGGGCACGGCTTCAGACACAGGTTCATGAACTTGTGTCTGATACCGATGGTGAGGCCTCGTGGGAAGAGGAGGAGGACATCAGATATTTCTCTGACGAGGAGTCTGATGGCCTTCCTTCCGATCCCACTCCCTCCCCTGAAAGGCAGCTTTCTCCTCCTGAGAATCTGTCTTTTGCGGCCTTTGTCCAGGAGATGTCTACGGCCATCCCCTTCCCGGTGGTTGTGGAGGACGAGCCCAGGGCTGAAATGTTTGAGCTCCTGGACTATCCTTCTCCGCCTAAGGAAGCGTCCACAGTACCCATGCATCATGTCCTAAAAAAGACATTGCTGGCGAACTGGACCACGCCTCTAACTAATCCCCACATTCCCAAGAAGATTGAGTCCCAGTACCGGATCCATGGGGACCCAGAGCTGATGCGCACTCAGTTGCCTCACGACTCTGGTGTGGTGGATCTGGCCCTTAAGAGGGCTAAGAGTTCTAGGGAGCATGCTTCGGCGCCCCCGGGCAAGGACTCTAGAACCTTAGACTCCTTTGGGAGGAAGGCCTACCATTCTTCTATGCTCGTGGCCAAAATCCAGTCTTACCAGCTCTACACGAGCATACATATGCGGAACAATGTGCGGCAGTTGGTGGACAAGCTCCCTCCTGAGCAAGCCAAGCCATTTCAGGAGGTGGTCAGGCAGCTGAAGGCGTGCAGAAAATTCCTGGCCACAGGGGTATATGATACCTTTGATGTCGCGTCCAGGGCCGCTGCTCAAGGTGTGGTGATGCGCAGACTCTCATGGCTGCGTGCCTCTGACCTGGAGAATAGGATCCAGCAGCGGATTGCGGACTCCCCTTGCCGAGCGGACAATATTTTTGGAGAGAAGGTCGAGCAGGTGGTAGAGCAGCTCCACCAGCGGGATACCGCTTTCGACAAGTTCTCCCGCCGGCAGCCTTCAGCATCTACCTCCTCAGGTAGATGTTTTTATGGGGGAAGGAAGACTGTTCCCTACTCTTCTGGTAAGCGTAGGTACAATCCTTCTTCTCGACAGCCTGCGGCCCAGGCTAAGCCCCAGCGCGCGCGCTCTCGTCAGCAGCGTGTGCCTCAGCAAGGTCCCACGGCTCCCCAGCAAAAGCAGGGGGCGAGCTTTTGACTGGCTCCAGCAGAGCATAGCCAACATCAACGTGTCAGTGCCGAGCGATTTGCCGGTCGGGGGGAGGTTGAAAGTTTTTCACCAAAGGTGGCCTCTCATAACCTCCGACCGTTGAGTTCTTCAAATAGTCCGGCAAGGATACACCCTCAATTTGGCTTCCAAACCTCCAAATTGCCCACCGGGAGCTCAATCCTACAGCTTCCAGCACAAGCAGGTACTTGCAGAGGAACTCTCCGCCCTTCTCAGCGCCAATGCGGTCGAGCCCGTGCCATCCGGGCAAGAAGGGCTGGGATTCTATTCCAGGTACTTCCTTGTGGAAAAGAAAACAGGGGGGATGCGTCCCATCCTAGACCTAAGGGCCCTGAACAAATATCTGGTCAAAGAAAAGTTCAGGATGCTTTCCCTGGGCACCCTTCTTCCCATGATTCAGGAAAACAACTGGCTATGCTCTCTGGACTTGAAGGACGCCTACACGCACATCCCGATACTGCCAGCTCACAGACAGTATCTGTGATTTCAGCTGGGCACACGTCACTTCCAGTACTGTGTGCTACCCTTTGGGCTCGCCTCTGCGCCCAGAGTGTTCACAAAGTGCTTGGCTGTAGTAGCAGCGGCGCTTCGCAGGCTGGGACTACACTCGTTCCCCTATCTCGACGATTGGCTGGTGAAGAACACATCCGAGGCAGGAGCTCTACAGTCCATGCAGATAACTATTCGCCTCCTGGAGCTACTGGGGTTTGTGATAAATTACCCAAAGTCCCATCTTCTCCCAGTACAGAGACTCGAATTCATAGGAGCTCTGCTGGATTCTCGGACGGCTCGTGCCTATCTCCCAGAGACGAGAGCCAACAACTTGTTGTCCCTCGTTTCGCAGGTGCAAGCGTCCCAGAAGATCACAGCTTGGCAGATGTTGAGATTGCTGGGCCACATGGCCTCCACAGTTCATGTGACTCCCATGGCCCGCCTTCACATGCGATCTGCTCAATGGACCCTAGCTTCCCAGTGGTTTCAGGCTGCTGGGGATCTAGAAGACGTGATCCACCTGTCCACGAGTTTTCTCAAATCTCTGTATTGGTGGACGATTTGGTCCAATTTGATTCTGGGACGTCCTTTCCAAATTCCTCAGCCACAAAAAGTGCAGACTACGGATGCGTCTCTCCTGGGGTGGGGAGCTCATGTCGATGGGCTTCACACCTAGGGAAGCTGGTCCCTCCAGGAACGCGATCTGCAGATCAATCTCCTGGAAGGCTTTCAGAGATCGGCTGTCCCACCAAATTATCCAAATTCAGACAGACAACCAGGTTGCCATGTATTACATCAACAAGCAGGGGGGCACCGGATCTCGCCCCCTATGTCAGGAAGCTGTCAGCATGTGGCTCTGGGCTTGCCGTCACGGCATGGTGCTCCAAGCCACATATCTGGCAGGCGTAAACAACAGTCTGACCGACAGGTTGAGCAGGATTATGCAACCTCACGAGTGGTCGCTCAACTCCCGAGTAGTGCGCCAGATCTTCCAGGTGTGGGGCACCCCCTTGGTAGATCTCTTTGCATCTCGAGCCAACCACAAGGTCCCTCAGTTCTGTTCCAGACTTCAGGCCCCCGGCAGACTGGCATCGGATGCCTTCCTCCTGGACTGGGGGGAAGGTCTGCTGTATGCTTATCCTCCCATTCCTCTGGTGGGGAAGACTTTGTTGAAACTCAAGCAAGACCGGGGCACCATGATTCTGATTGCTCCGTTTTGGCCGCGTCAGATCTGGTTCCCTCTTCTTCTGGAGTTGTCCTCCAAAGAACCGTGGAGATTGGAGTGTTTTCCGACCCTCATCACACAGGACGAAGGGGCGCTTCTGCATCCCAACCTCCAGTCTCTGGCTCTCACGGCCTGGATGTTGAGAGCGTAGACTTTGCCTCTTTGGGTCTGTCAGAGGGCGTCTCCCGCATCTTGCTTGCTTCCAGGAAAGATTCCACTAAGAGGAGTTACTTCTTTCTATGGAGGAGGTTTGCCGTCTGGTGTGACAGCAAGGCCCTAGATCCTCGCTCTTGTCCTACACAGACCCTGCTTGAATACCTTCTGCACTTGTCTAAGTCTGGTCTCAAGACCAACTCTGTAAGGGTTCACCTTAGCGCAGTCAGTGCATACCATTACCGTGTGGAAGGTAAGCCGATCTCAGGACAGCCTTTAGTTGTTCGCTTCATGAGAGGTTTGCTTTTGTCAAAGCCCCCCGTCAAACCTCCTACAGTGTCATGGGATCTCAATGTCGTTCTCACCCAGCTGATGAAACCTCCTTTTGAGCCACTGAACTCCTGCCATCTGAAATACTTGACCTGGAAGGTCATTTTCTTGGTGGCAGTTACTTCAGCTCGTAGAGTCAGTGAGCTTCAGGCCCTGGTAGCCCAGGCCCCTTACACCAAATTTCATCATAACAGAGTAGTCCTCCGCACTCACCCTAAGTTCTTGCCAAAGGTTGTGTCGGAGTTCCATCTGAACCAGTCAATTGTCTTGCCAACATTCTTTCCCCGTCCTCATTCCTGCCCTGCTGAACGTCAGCTGCACACATTGGACTGCAAAAGAGCATTGGCCTTCTATCTGGAGCGGACACAGCCCAATAGACAGTCCGCCCAATTGTTTGTTTCTTTTGATCCCAATAGGAGGGGAGTGGCTGTGGGGAAATGCACCATATCCAATTGGCTAGCAGATTGCATTTCCTTCACTTACGCCCAGGCTGGGCTGGCTCTTGAGGGTCATGTCACGGCTCACAATGTCAGAGCCATGGCTGCGTCAGTGGCCCACTTGAAGTCAGCCACTATTGAAGAGATCTGCAAAGCTGCGACGTGGTCATCTGTCCACACATTCACATCTCATTATTGCCTGCAGCAGGATACCAGACGCGACAGTCGGTTCGGGCAGTCAGTGCTTCAGAATCTGTTCGGGGTTTAGAATCCAACTCCACCCCCCTAGGCCCATGTTTTATTCTGTTCCAGGCTACACTCTCTGTTAGTTGGATAAGTTGTTAGGTCAATCTCAGTTATGTCCTCGCCGTTGCGAGGCCCAATTGACCATGTTTATTGTTTTGAGTGAGCCTGGGGGCTAGGGATACCCCATCAGTGAGAACAAGCAGCCTGCTTGTCCTCGGAGAAAGCGAATGCTACATACCTGTAGAAGGTATTCTCCGAGGACAGCAGGCTGATTGTTCTCACAAACCCGCCCGCCTCCCCTTTGGAGTTGTGTCTTCCCTTGTTTTGTCTTGCTACATATGGGACTGACGAACACGAGCCGGTTCGGGCGGGAAGACGGCCGCGCATGCGCATCGGCGCGCGAGGACTAGCAAAGGCCTTTGCTAGTAAAGTTTTCCGATTGGAGGGGCTGCCGTGGACGTCACCCATCAGTGAAAACAATCAGCCTGCTGTCCTCGGAGAATACCTTCTACAGGTATGTAGCATTCGCTTACCACACCTAAATCTAGGCGCCTCTTATAGAATACTCTTAGGAGGAAATGTTTTCTGTGCAGATTTTCTAGGCGCCATATATAGACTCTGTCCCTTAGCATGCATCATCCCAGTGCCTAAATTTCAGTGACCTTTTGAGAATTTACCTCTTGATGTCTGCAAAGAAAGTTTGTGCAGAACAAGTACAAACCAATTACTCACGGTACATTTAAAAAGCATGTATGTGGCAGAGTTTTTGTGTCTTGATGAACTGTTTCACAATTTTCTCTCAGAATCTGGAGGAACTGAATCTTGAGAAGTCATCGGATAATATTATCCTGAGGCTAGTTGCACTTTCAATGCAGTACAGTTATTGCTGGATCATTCTGTATTGCAAGGCAAAACTGAATTCAGAGTAAGTGAATGGACATCATGCCGGTCCCTACCTCATTGATATGTACCGAAATTTGAAGCAATGTTTACTGGAAATAAGATCAAACAAAGCAAGACCACATTCATGCTCTTATTTTAAAAGCATCCCCATGTGTAAAAGGCAACCCTTAAATGTCTGGAGAGGCCCAGATATTTAGATACCTTTTCAAAACAGTACCATTTACACATGGAGAAGCTCTGTACGTACAGATATCATGGAGGCTTGGGTAGGGTGGGAAAAAGGAGTAATCTGGGCAGGTCTACAATATAGACGTGGAGTCCCCATATCACATAGAGAATCCATATCTGTATTGAGAAAGATAGACATCAGTATTTACAGTGGCCCTGAGGCACATCTAAGTGCCTGCTATAAGGGACAGCTGTAAATCCTGTATTCTGCCCCTCTCCTGCTGTATGATGATCTTGCCTCCATAAGGCAGCCCTTCCCCTGATAGCAGCTACAAACTCCCACTCCTCATGGATGGCAGCCCCCCGTGGCAAAGCTCCTCCAACTGTGGCCCCCTTCCTCCAGGGGCTAACACTTTTCTCCCTTGGACCAATTGTGACCCCCCCCCCCCTCATGCCAAAGGCTCCCATTTATAGGGTCCAACCCCCTACGAGGCTCTAGCACTGTAAATAGCACCCCCACTTCCCACCTCTTGACTCACTCCCTGGGTTCACTGAGGTTCTCTGGGGGGGGGGGGGGGGGCGAGAGCAATGCTCACTCCCTCCCACCTCAATGATCAGTTCATTTAAAATGGCCACTGAAACTTCTAACAGTAATATTGTGATATTACCACTAGAAGTCTGGCTTCTGTTTATGGGATAGAGGATAACTGAGAAAACACAAGCAAAAGTCCACACTCCACACAAAGCAAAGAACAAACAGCGAAGTTGACAAGAATGGCAGGGTATCTTTACTAAGCAGTTCTTCAAAATGACTCAACACAGACCGTGTTTTGGCAACAGGGCCTGCATCAGGAGTCTACAAATGAGGAGTAGCCTAGTGGTTAGAGCACCAGTCTTGATATCCAGAGGGGGGCAGTTCAAATCCCACTTCTGCTCCTTGTGATCTTGGGCAAGTCACTTAACCCTCCATTATCTAAGGTACAAAATTAGAGTGTGAGCCCTCCACGGACAGAGAAATGCCTGGTGTACCTTGAGCTACTATTAAAAAAGGTGTGAGCAAAATCTAAATAAATAATAAAAAAATAAAAATACATATATCATCTAAAACAACATAATAAAACTCATATATAAATGGTAACATATCTTAAAATAGGATGGCTAAAAGTAAAATATGTTAGCCTACAAACTACAATAAAAGCTAACTAAAAATGTACTTATACATAATAGCTTGCATTAATAAATAATCAAAATGATGATTACATTTCAAACATGTTTAAAAATAATTCTGGCCTCAATTGGTAGCCAATGTAACCTAATATCAAAAGAAGATATGTTCTCATGTTTAGAAAGCCCAAATATCAAACATACTGCCGTATTCTGTGCAGTTTGTAATCTTTTCAACAACTTCTTTGTACATCCTAGGTATATCAAATTGCAGTTGTCAAGGTAAGGTAGTATGAGTGCATGCGTTAAACGCTCAAAGTGATGTCTATTGAAATATTTTCATATAACATGCAGCTTCCTCATCATCAAAAAAACACTTCTTAACTAGTGCATTAACCTACATTTCCAGTGACACCACAGTGACAATCTGAACTAGAATTCTTATGATTTTAGAAACAGTATTATCACAAGAATTAACTGTAACCAATTTTAAGATGTTCTCTGGTTTTATATCAAAACATAAGATCTTGTTTTTTTCTGAATTCAATTTTAACTTCAGGAAGCAGGTGAAAGCTTGGCTCTTCAACCAGGCCTTTAAAGGAAGAAGTAATTAACTTGTTAGTCTCAGTCACACACACAAGGAGTGACAAGGGCTGTAATACTGCAGCAGGACATGTTTTTCCACTCCTACCCTAGCTGAGATAATATTAAACCATCTCAGACCTCATGTGCAACTTTCTTTAAATTAATCACCTTACTTTCTAACTCTTCTTACTCTCTTACATATCTATATGTTCGATCTTTGCTTTACCCTTCACCTTCACTATAAATTAAAATGTTCTGTTACGTATTGTGTTGACATTGTAAGTTGTATCCTATGCCATATTTTGTATTGTTGTTCGAATATTTTTACTGCTGTAATTGCCTATTGGTCATGTTTGATCTATTCTTACTGTACACCGCCTTGAGTGAATTCCTTCAAAAAGGCGGTAAACAAATCCTAATAAATATATAAATAAATAAATAAATATCTCATCCATGTATCCAGTAAATTCATACAAAATTCTAGACAAATCAATATCAATACATCATGGACTAAGAATTAATACTGTAATGTCATCCACGTAAATATAATGATGAAAACCATTACTCTCTAAAAGATAGCCAAGAGATTACAAAAATACAATAAAGAGCACTGGAGATAAAGGCAACCCTTGTGGCACTCTGCAGGAATTAGGCCACAACAAAGACAGCTCACCATTCCATTTAACCCTACAGGCTTGTTTAGTCAAGAAACCCTCAAACCACTTCAAGAACCTTCCAGTTATTCCAGTATCCTCTAAATTCTGTAAGAGGCGGGAATGATCCACTAAATCAAAAGCGGATGATAAATCAAACTGGAGTAGTAGTAGTAGTAGTAATAATGCACTTTTACCTTCACTCTGTAACAATCTTACCCTATCTAACAGCAGTGGCGTACCAAGGGCAGGGCGGTCTGCCCCGGGTGTCAGCACGAGGGAGGGGTGCTCCGCTCCCACTGCTCCTGACTCAATGACTGCTGGCGCCGCAGTCCCCAGTCCCCACCTGCCTACCCTAAGCTCCCTCCTCTCTGCCACCCAGCCCCCTGCATTTTAAAAACCTTGGAATCGGCAGTGCAGCGCCTCGCATCTGCCTGCCTGTGAAAGAAGCAGATCGCCTTGTCATCGGGCCTTCCCTCACTGTCCTGCCCACAGTGAGGGAAGGCCCGACAATGAGGTGATCTGCTTCTTTCACAGGCAGGCAAATGCAAGGTACTGCACCGCCAATTCTGAGGTTTTTAAAATGCAGGGGGCGGATGACAGAGAGTAGGGAGCTCAGGGTAGTGTTTTTAATGCACCTCGTTTAGACCCCTTCTGGACTTTTCCAAATGGGGGGGGAACCTCTTAAGTTCATCCAGAAGATTCTTTATAGTTTCCCTCCAATCCCAGGGTGGTTGGTTCTGGGGAGGCATCAGAAGGCGTAATTCAAAACTGATCCCCATGACCTCTGCTTTCTGCCTTTCTGGATCTAGGTGTATTCTGGGCCATTTATGTTCCCACATATAGTCTATTTGAATCTAGCAGTATTTTGTGCACAAAATGAGTGTCTGGTGTGAGTTCAGTTTAGTTTGTAAAATAAGTAACAGGCAAATGAATACTTGAAAATTAAGACAGAGATAAGTTTCAGATAGAAGGTATTTATTCTTACCAAGATTTCAAAGAAATACAGACATCGGACAGATTCTGGGTTCAATGGCACAGCGCTTTGCCGTCTGAGATGCGTTGAGGATGACTCCGAAATTGAGCCAAAATCTCTCCTCTTTTATACTCTTTTCTCTCTATAGAAGTCTATGGCAGCACCTATTTTGGGACCTATTTTTTCAAATATTTCTCAATTTCTGCGGTTAAACTGTCGCATCTTGCCATCTGTGCAGTTTGTACCCAGCTCTTCCGTTCCATCAATTTCACAAGGTTGCAACATTTTCCGGTAATATCAACATGTTTTTCTGGAACAAACTGTTTTTGCGGTTACTAACATTTTTTCTGTTGAGATACCAGTTTCACATAATGTTTTTGCAACACCTCTCATCACATCTTCTGATCTCTGTATCATTTTATACATTAATATAAACAATTGACTCCATTTTGAAAGCCACATTTTTTTTTTTCATTTTTTTCATCATTCTGTCAGGTGCTATATATTATTTGAATATTGTACCTATACCTGTTTGTGTCAAGACTCATTGTTCAGACCTGCTTTCTGCAGATTCTCAAATATTAATTCATTTGTTACTTGTTTGGCCTAATCAGTACATTTTCAGATGTTTTTGGCTCTGTGGCTTTGTCCATCACAATTCCAGTGGCAGATCTAAAACCAGGCCATATATTAACATTCCCCTCTTCACCCTATCCCATAGGGTGACACCAGGGTAAATATACCATGGTACCATCCATTCCAGAAGGTATCCTACAAGGCCATAAAATTTTCTGAGTCTCTGTGCAAACTGGTACAGTCTGAGTTATTTGGTTTCTGATTACCATTCTGGCACCACTTCAATTATTTCAATCATTTCTACTTATCAATATCTATGGTTATACAAAAACTACTATACTTCTACCCTTTAACATGCAAATTCTATCTCATTCTTACCTATTTAATCATTAATTTCTTTGGTTATATACTGATTATATCTTATCTTATAAAGCTTTATATGGTTATATTGTATCCCTGTGTGTGCTATTACCTGATTATACAGATGCAGACATTTCTCTAGTGTCTCTAGCAGTTGCATAGCGATTGGTCCTTCTCAGAGGGAGATAGTCCAATGTGTCATCTCCTGTGGTGTTGGGAAGGAGATTTTCGTACAGGACATATTGTCCTGCTGTTGTCTTTTTCGTGATTGCGGTTTCAATTAAGCGTTCTACTAAGCCTCTAGCACAAGGGATTATGCAACATCCTACTAATACAAAAATTGCTACCACTATGATTATCGTTGTGGCTGCTGAAATGATAAATGTCTTCCATTTACCAAAAGCTTTATCCATCCAACCAGTCCAGGATGTATCAACACCAGAGTTCTCTGCCAATTCTTGTGACAGTGAGGTCAAGCCTTCCAAAGCTCTGGTGATTGATCCATCTGGAGCAGTATTGTTGGGGATAAAGGTGCAACACTGTGTACCTATTTTATGGCACACTCCGCCCTCTGCTGCCAGAAGTTGGTCAAGTACTAATCTGTTTTCCAACGTCATCCGGCTAGTGGCGTCTAATTGCGCTGCAATTCCTTGAACTGCATCCCTGGTATAATTGACAAATCTCTGCTGATTGTAATATATATAGTTTATCCAGTCTACATTTTTATTTATCGTCGCCCACCAAAAGAAGGCAGATTCAAATCCTGCAGCTATTTGGTTTCTGGCTTTGAACTCATCAGGAACCCCTCTTGGAACTCCAATAGCATCTATATAGACCCGATCATCAAAAGATCCAGGCATTGCATTTCTCTTCACTCGTGAGGAAGAGCTGCTATGAGGAGGGAGCAAAGATGCTATGATGATTGGAATTACCAATTTTACTAGGGCACATCTGCCTTTCCAACGCATGTGAAGTGTATGGTGGATAGTATAGGTTCCACAATACCACCAAATGTCTGCTCTAGCCTGCGAAAAGTTTGTGAGATTTAGATTTCGCAGACTCTCTTTTCCTAAGGTTGTGTTGCAATTAGTCAAATTTCCTAAAAACCGTGTATTTTTCCCCTCATATCGTTCTATACATGTATGATATCTGGTAGCAGGATCTGGAATCCTGAATGCGGGTGGGACCCTCAGCCGAGGGGGTAAGTAGGGGTGGTGCTTGTCAAGATGCTGACAAGACTGATTGACTTTGTCTTTTACCTGCAATAATTCTAGCATACACCAAAAACCATCTGGATCATTGTAGAGATCTAAAGGGAAAGGAACTACAGTTGGTTCTGCTCTTGCATGGGCACAAAAATAACAATTAGAGACATTCAAACTCTTTGTAGTATAATGCGCCCATTCGAGCCATAGGTTTGTTTCTCCAAATCCTGTTTCTAATGCTATCAAATCTTTAGAATTGTTAATTGGCACAATCTGGTAAGGAATCTTTACTTCTGGGATTTTTGTTGGCATCAAAGGATTGGTCGCTGTAGGTTGGGCTGGGGGTGGAATAATCTTGAACGTTCCAACTGGATCTCTACCTGTGGCATCAATTCCTATGGAATAAGTTCTGTATGTAACAGCCGTTACTCCTCTGAAAGTGATAGCCACTTGATTACATTTAGTCATTGGACAAAGGCCAGTCCATCGCAATTTCATGATGGAAATGCTCTTTTTTAGATCTGGAATCTCACTACCTGAGTAGGGAACCCATGAACCTGTGTACCACCATACTTGTGCCCAACTTCCGCAATTGGAAAAGGGACACAGGTATACCTCAAAAGCTGACAAATATTGCTGTACCGGATGTTCCCCACACATTGTGTAAGCACACACATCAAGGGTTATTGTGGTTGTGTCCTTGGTAGTGGGTAATGTTATTTCGTAGGTGGTAATAAATTGTTGTAGGAAACTTTCTAGATTCTGTGTTCCTTGTATCGTGGGCATGGTGAGCATACACAACAGGAGGACTAAGGACTTCATGTTGTTGGTTTTCATGGTTAAATGTAAGATCTGGACTGTACTAAAGGTAATTGGCGGTTAATGAAAATGAGTAACAATATTAATCCTAGGGTCTTAACCAAAACGGTAATTGCTATAATTATTCTTAGGTATACCAAAGCTTGATATATCATTAGGATGAATTTGGGTTGGGTTGGTAAAATCTAATAACTGGGTAGGGTGGGTAAATTCTAACAGCTCCTCTTTCAGGAGTGTCGGGGATAACAAAAAGACTGTATACTTCCAAAGGTCCCAATCCAACCTCTCTAATGAACACAAAGGGTATCCAATCAGTGCCCAGTACGGCGTATGTGATAATCCAAAAATCTACAACGTCACCAGTTGCTGGTCTTATTAGGAGGTCGTCGGTTTGTTCTATTTGTAACCCTAAAGTTCCTCCAAACAGTATCACAGTGTCTGTAACCGTTCGGTTAGGACCTAGTGTCCAATTCTCAAACAAAGGTTCACACAATGTCAGATAGCGGGTGAAGGGGTCCCAATTGGGATCGTCTTCTGGAGCTGGGTCCCAATGAGGATGTATTAACTCTCTTAGATCAAAGAGGTACTCTGGGGGTTCAGGGATTAAGTGTACACCTATACTAAAAGGCGATGGTGGGGGAGAATCAGGTGGAGAGGGCGGGTTATCTGGTAAATTCTGGGACATATATTGATGGTTACTTAGGGATGCAGAGCTATCTGGGGGGACGAGTGGCTGGGACGGTGATGTTTGGAGTGGCTAAAATAGTATTCGTGGGAGGAGGAGCGTCACTAGGAGGAACCAGAGAATCAGGAGGAGGGGTGGGTCGTAATTGAAGCAAGGTAATATTATCCTCAAAAGTAGTTGTAAGATTGGGGACAATATGGACCGAGCTACTGATATTATTGGGAACAGTTGTAGAATGCAAAACAGGAGAATCAGTGAGGACAGGAGTAGTCGCAGAGGTTTCAATAGGCTCTGGAGGATAGCCAGTTGAAAAGTCTGTCGTGACAGATGTGTCTGCCCAGGGGGTAGGATGACTGGTGGCAATGGGACCTATCTTTGAGGTCGTCTGGGGGGATCTGTATCCAAACAGGCGGGTAAATGCGGTGTATTGTTGGGGCTCTGTGTAGGCTGCTGTAGTAGGTGATGGAGCAGGAGTAGATGTAAGTACCGAAGTAGTTACAAGTACTGCTGGAGTAGTTGCAAGTACAGAAGTAGTTGCAAGTACTGCTGGGGTAGTTACAAGTACCGAGGTAGTTGCAAGTACCGGTGGGGTAGTTACAAGTACCGAGGTAGTTGCAAGTACCGTGGCGTTTCCGGCTGGCAAGGTAACGTTGCCAGTGGGAAAGGCAGTAAGTGTGATCCAAAGATCCAGGAGGTTACTGTCAGCAGTATAGGTAAACAGGGTAGTGAAAAACAAAACCAAACCTATACAAAGTAGGATGATGCACACGAGTCCAACAGCAAACAATCGAGCAGATGGAAAGCAGAAGAAGAGGGTGTATTGATGTAACACCGTCACTGCTGCTGAGACGACGCTCGGACGGGTGCTGGTTCCGTCCGTGTCGTCCGGATAAGTGTCGCCTTCCAAATAAGTGTCGTCGAAGTCGTTCGACCAATGGGAATTGGTTTCAGATACCTGCTCAGAGTTACACTTATCAACAGGGTAAAATCCAATGTCCAGTGGGTCTGGTGGATCAGGTTCCTTGATATTGTCGAGGGCAGCAAGGTTCTCAGCAGTTGGTTCCCTGTGGAGACTCTTACCAGCGGGGGAGGGTGGTGGTATCAACACTTTCACAGGAGTGGTTGGGAAAGGTGGTATTGGAATAGGAACTTTATGTAGAGAAATAGTCTGTAAGGGAATGAGTTCTTCTGGAGTGAAAATCGGCGGAAATTGCTGTGGCATTTATCTGGCTTGATTCGGGAAGTACAAATGTAGAATGTCAAGCAGCTCACAGATGTTGCTGTGCAGATTCTGTACAGTGGACACCGCAACAGACTCTTGTTCTTCCGGATTCAATTGTCCTGCTAAGTTGCGGATTTGGGTGAGATCTTCTACAAGGTTACGGATTCGGATGAGACGGATGTGAAGATCTACGTATGGAAGTGGGAGTGCTGGAACAGTTGGAGGAAGAGGTGAGGATGGCAACTCAAGAGCAGGTTCCAATACAGGTGGTTGTTCTGCTGGTGACTCTGGAGAATCGGCGAAGGCTTGGATGACTATGTCAGCCAGATCAAGGAGATGGGATTCAGGAGATGGATGGTCTAAGTTGATTAAGTGATTAAGTCTTTGGTCGAGTTGGTCAAGGTGGTTCAAGAGTGTTGGATGTGGGGTCGGTGGTCTTGGGCTCAGTGGTGGTGGAGATGGAGTTTGTGGTGGGACTGGTCTCTCCAGTGACTGTTGTGCTGGAAACATCAATGGAAACATCCAGGAGGCCTGATTGGGTATTTGGATAGGCGCGGATATCTTTCAGATGGACCCAGGATGTGTGGTCCTCAAGCTTGGCAGCTGTGGCTGACAGAGCTTCTATCTTGAAGGGCCCAACGTAGATGGGATCTCGCCAGGTCTTGTGCGTGTAATAACGCCGGTGCACTAGATCGCCCACTTTATAAGGGGGGGATCTATTGGCATCACAATCCCCTCTTCTGTCCGAAATGGCCTGTGGAATTGAGGACAGAGAACTTACAATAGTCTGCAAGATATCCCAATATACTGAGTATTGATCGGGTACTTGAGTGTCTGGATTGCCAGGTAGGAGTCGCATCTGGCGACCTGTACATAATTGGAATGGCGTCAGTTTAAGGGAAGAGGATGGAGTGGCACGGAGAGATAACAGTGCCAAAGGGAGGGCATCAAGCCAATTCTTTATCCCATTTGCCATAAGCTGACGCATTTTTGTTTTGAGCAACCCATTGTATCTTTCAACCAAACCATTACTGGTGGGTTTGTAAACACAGACAGTTCTATGTGTAATACCGAGTGCTGGAAGGAGGTTCTGCAGGAGTTCATTCACAAAGTGTGTACCATTATCTGTGGTAATTTTGCCAGGAATACCAAATCGAGGAATAATTTCATTACACAGTGACTGTGCCATGGTTTGTGCGGTTTCTCTAGTGCAAGGGAAAGCTTCCACCCACTTAGAGAAACTGTCCACGCAGACAAGCAGATACCGTTTACCACGCACAGGTGTCTGCATATCTGTGAAATCAATATACCAATGTTGGCCAGGTCCCTGGACAACAGGCAAATGACCGGAAGGGATGACAGGTCCTCGTTTAGGTGTATACAGAAAACATTTGTAGCAATTATGAACTACGGTGTGACACATGGGCATCATTTGGGGAGCCCATAGCTTGGAAGACAATTGATCATACAGTGTATTAGCATTTAAATGTAAAGGATAATGGAGGGCATGCAAAAGAAGGGATAAAACATGCTGTGAAACACATAATTGACCATTAGGATGGGTCCAAAGACCATTTGGATTAAGAAAACATCCAGCTTGCTTCCACAAAGTGAGTTCTGCTTGTGAAAGAGAGGAAGTGAGGGTAGTAGAGAAGTCAGAGGTTAAGGATTCAGAGGGTGGGGACGTTACAGGGGGTTCTGAATCAGGAGATAGCAAGGAGGTAATGACATGAGGAACAGGAAAAATTGGAGGGGTGTTTGAAGAGGAGGATTCGGAGGGTGTGGAATCAGAAGGAGTAGAAGGTGGTGTTTCAAAGGGAGGCGCTTCGGTTGCAAACACAGGAAGTGCCACATCAGTAGGGGATACGGAAGGAGAACTGGAAGAGGAAGTGACCTCACGGGCTAGTTCATCAGCAGCATGGTTGCCATTAATGGCGAAAGAAAATACCGTCTCCTGATGAGCTTTAATCCAGGAGATACTGGTGCGGAGGCCTTTTTGATGGCGCTTCTCCAACGCATCAAAAAGTGCAGTCCACAAAGGTAAGTGACTGAGAGGTTGTCCCGTAGAGGAAATCATACCCCTCTGGTTCCATTTGCGGACATGGGAATGCAAGGAAGCAAAAACATAGTCTGAATCGGTGACAATGCTCAAATCAGAGTGTAGTGCTTTATACAGAAGGACGTATAAAACCGCTGCAAGTTCTGCGGTTTGGGCTGTAAATGCATCTGGTAACCTGAATTGTATAGGATCCAGTATATGTTCTTCCGGTGTATAATGGAGGGCGGCAAAACCAGCAACTCCGTTTTGCTGAGAACCATCTGTAAACCAAACCTCACCACTCTGCAAGATTTCTGAATGCAGATGGAGGGATTCGGGAACAGACAATTGGGTAGTGCACTCATGGGGAAAGATAGCATTCTGTGCTGTTTCTGTTACAGTGAGTAATGGATCTAGGCGTTGAAGGTCAGTTAAAGTTAATGGGTGAATAGAGTGCACTACACTGAACAAAAGTACTTGATACTTTTGCAATCGGCAGACAGTCATGTGACTAATCTGTTTGTCCAACAGATATTTTACATCATGGGACGTGTGAAGAATCACCGGAAGGTGAGGAATGTAGCTGTATAATTTCGTGACAGCTGTGCTGGCGGCAACAAGGCCTTTCTCACAAGTGGCAAAGGCTCTTTCAACAGGGGAAAAAGTACCTGAAAGGTAACCACAGGCAAGATCATCATGTTCTTGAGTGATTAAGCAAGACCAAGTAGTCTCAGTATGCACGACCCAAAGGTGTACATCCTGAGAAACATCAATAGTTGCCAATGGGGAGGAAAGCATAACATCTTTTACAAGGGCCATAAGATCTGATGTTTCCTGAGCTGTGAAGTTAATGGGTTCTCGTTTAATTTTCTGTTTACCCTGTAGTTTCATATAAAATGGCTGTGTTCGAGCTGAATAATTGGGTATCCAAAGGCGACAAAAATTCAACATGCCAAGGACACCCCTGAGATCAGAAACAGTAGTGGGCATCCGCAAGAAGGATACATGTTGGAGAGTATCGGGACCTAGGCCCTTCTGACGGGGGCCTATGTGGTGTCCAAGGAAGGTAACATGTGTCTGAGCTACTTTTAATTTCTTTCTGTTAACTTTATAGCCTTTCGTAGCAAGAAAGCCAAGGAAGTCACAGGTGACCTGAACGCATGTGTCAAAATCAGGGCAGGTAATGAGCATGTCGTCCACATACTGAACAATGGAGGTTTGTGGTGGGAGATCATATCTGTACTGTTTGAATTCCTGTATGTGTGCAGCTAAAGTTTGGGAAAAGACTGTAGGACTGTCTGTAAATCCCTGGGGAAGACGAGTCCACTGATATGTTGTGTTATTGAATTGGAAAGCCGTTAGCGGGCGGCTTACAGGGTCAAGGGTGATGGAAAAGAAGGCGTTAGACAAATCAATAGTGGAGTGATATGTTTGCAAAGTGATACTATTGAGGAGTGTAGTCGGATTTTCCACATTCGGGAATACCGCGTAAGTGAGGTCATTTAAAGCGCGTAAGTCCTGTACTATACGGAAGGCGCCAGGCTCTTTCTTTGGAACAGGGAATAAAGGGGTATTGTATGGTGAATTACACTTTTCAATGATGCCTTGCTGTAATAAGGAATCAATTTGTTCCTGAGCTCCAGCAATAACTTCAGGTTTTAGCGGATACTGGGCAATTTTAGGGCCTTTACAACCCGGTAGTAGCTGAATACGATGGGGAGGGCCTTTAACCTCACCATAGGGTTTCTCAGGTGTGGCCCAAAGAAAACTTGGTAGGTCATTCAGAGCGACCTCTATTTGTTTCTCAACCATTGAGGTGACAGCCATAATGAGTGAAGTGGTTTCATTAGGGGAAGGATCAAAATAAATTTCAAAATGAAACAATGTCAATAGATCTCTCCCAAGTAAATTGACGGGGCATAATGGGGCATACAAAAAAGGAGCAGATAGTTGTTGATCCGCATATGTAATTGGTAAAGGCTCAAGCAGGGGTGTGTCTGTTGGGACACCATCAAAGCCTGTGGTGGTAACATTGTTAGGGGAAACTTTAAGAAGTTTCTGCAATTTGTGCGGGACATGGGCTAGCACGGAGCGAGAGGCGCCTGTGTCCATTAAAAAGGGAACAGGGACATCACAGATTAACAAGGTGATCATGGGATCATCCAATCCCGCTTTAGTGCGAACAACGCCTAGTCACTGTGGGCGGCGTTGATCAGGGTTCCACAAAGGGAAAGATTGGCGCTCTGGAGGACGGGTTTGACGGTTTTGACGGCGGATTTGATTCATTACTGTATTTTGTGGTGGTAGGGAACATTCCCGTGCATAATGGCCGTATTGCTGGCAACGATAACACTGAACATCTATATAACGATCTGGGCTTGGTCGGGAACGATAGTCTCTGGGTTGTGTATTATCATCAGGGGGCCCCCGTGGAGGCCCTCTCTGAGGTTGGGAGCGACGGCCTCGGTCTTCAGGATAATCTGCTCTACGGTCGGGGCGGTAGGGCCGTGGGCCCTGATTTCGGGAGTTATTGTCATAGCGTTGGTCAGCATACATAACAATAACAGGGGGAGAGGTCTCGGGGGTATTGGGATCTGTGTCGGAGCTCTTACAGGCTCTTTTCTCTTTGAGATCTTCAGTCTGCAGCATTTCTAAGTTAGTGTGTACTATCTTACGATGTTGGGCTTCATCTTGCTTGCTTTTAATAAGTTTTCTGCAATGATGAAGGATGTGCTCACGAATCTTTGGCCATTTTTCAAGTTGGAGACCCACTGTGTCCTCTAGTTTGGTTTTAATCTGTGAAGGTAGGGTTCCCTTAAGTAAATGATAGAACACCGGAAGAGCATTATCGGAGTCAAATTTTTCCTCCGTCTCTTCTTTATAGAGATCTTGGAGTCTGAGTAAGTAAGCCTCAATGGGCTCTGAATCCATTTCCCATCTCTGAGAAGTGATAACTGAAAAATCTTTTTGTGCCGGATATATGGTCCGGATTTCCTGGAATACTTTGGTCTGAATCTCTGTTAAAGGATTGCCATCATACTCGGTATCTGTTACAAATTTGGCATAGCCCGATTGAGTGAATATGTCAGTGACACTGGCGTGTGGGGTTCTACCCAAAAGCGCTTTCATGTCTCCAACTGACAGGGTGGTCCCTAGTGTAATGTCCTGAAATTTCTTTAACCATCGGTTACCTCCTAATGTAATATCCGGGAGTTGCAGTATGAGGCTATTTAATTCAACTGCTGAAAGTGGAGTGTACTCCGTATGAGGAACACCACCTGACATCTTATTCAGCAGGGGAAAGAGTTTTACTTTCTCAAAGGGTTTAATCAATGAAGATGTAAGAAGGTCGATCGATGCGGTTGGGGGAAATTGATTCTCGTACTTTTTCCAAACCTGAAGACCTTGGATTAGGTAGAGGGTTGTTTTCTGATCCCAATGGGGGTCAGGGTGGTCATAAATAAGATCTCTCACTAGTGAGAGTTTGTCAGACCGCAAGGATCCTTCACGTGGGAAGAGAGCGGACTGGGGCTGAAGCGCCTCAGACCATCCTGCAAGAT
The DNA here is from genome assembly GCF_901765095.1 of Microcaecilia unicolor. NCBI lineage: Eukaryota > Metazoa > Chordata > Amphibia > Gymnophiona > Siphonopidae > Microcaecilia > Microcaecilia unicolor. Next base: position 228,310,532 of record NC_044032.1, on the reverse strand, counting down.
TATCAATCCATGGTTGAACATAATACCATGAATTTTCATGTAATGCCACATATTGGGCGGGTGTGCTAGGTGGACCAGATAAGCCAGGTTCTGTATCAATGTTCAGACCTGTAGGGTGACGGGGACCGTCAATGACTGCAAGGCAGCGACTAGATCCCTCGTCAGTAAGATAACTTTGAGGGTGGCGTTGTCTGGTATGATGTGAAATAACATCATGTTGTTGGGGCATTTTGGATTTAGATGCAGCAGATGCAATAGTATCCGGGAGTTCTGAAATGGACTTACGTAAGGAACGAAGTCCTTCTGAAACGAATGCGAGGTCATCTCCCATACTGGCCAATGTGGTGCCCTGTTGTGGTATACAACATGCCCCTGAAGGGATGTGAGTGTCAGGGGGACGGGTCTTGGGTAGTTCCAGGTGCGATAAATCTCCTTCCACCGAGGAGGAGAAATTAAGCACTGGGGGAGGTTCCAGGTCAGATTTAGCTGGGAGTTGTTGTTGTAAAACTTCCCATGCTGCGTCTAATGGGGAGGATAGTATTTTTGGTAGATCCCCAGTACCTGGTTTGGCTGGAAGTATGAGAGGACGGCGGAGACGAGCCAGTTCCTCTGCTAATTGGGGAATTTTACCCTTGGGGCGTGCACCCAATTGCTCCCATCTAGGAGGAGTAGAACACTCAGGTTCTAGAGTCGGCATGGAAGGGTTCATTGGAACAGGGGGCGCTGTAATAAAACCCCGATCACAGAGTTCCTGACAAATAGCCCGTGTCTGTGTAGCAGGACTACATGGAATGAAGCCCATCTGTCGCAACTGAGACAGAATAGGGTAATGCTGGGATGCGGGAGGCAATAAACCAGGTTGGACAGAGGTGTCCAAATGTGGCGGTGGAGGTGATGTCTGAGTTGAATGTCCCATGTATGGGTAGGTAGCCGTTTGAGTGGTCATGTGTGAGGCCTGACCCTTACCCAGTTCGGGGTAGGCAGTAGTCTGGACCGCGGTGTTTATTCCCAATCCTGGGTAGGTGGTCGTCTGGACCGCGGTATCTAGTCCTATATTACTTAGAGGGGGGGTAATGACCGGAACCGTATGGCTCTGGACACAAGGATAATGTTCAATAATGGGAGGGGGTATTTCGATCTCATGACCGTCAATAGTACGATATACATGACGTGTCTGTGGAGTAAGGGTCTGGGTCTGGGTTGTTGCTTGCATCGTTGAAGCAGTAGTGACGGTGGGCGACTGGGCGGTAGTCGGGGCCACTGGGATAGTTGAAGGGGTTAAGGGCGTCTGAGTTTGTGCCGTCCCATGAGATGTCGGGATTGAATCTTTTGGTGATGAGGGAAGGGATAGATCAACAACACCGGCGATGTGCACGGTAGTGGGTGGGTCAAATATCATAGGAGCGGGAGATACCGCAGGTAGCGGGGGTGTCACTGTCTGAAATCCTTGAGAATTCTGTTGTAACGGATAAGTGACAGGTTTATCACAATATCCTGGGGGTATTGGGGTATATCCCACTGCACAAGGTAAAAGCTTGGTCGTACCTGCAGCAGTAGCAGCATCATAAGATGGTGGGGCAGTAGGTATTACTGCCTCCTGGTAGGGAGCTTGGTCGCAATCGGACCTACCTAAACTCCTATCATTTTGGTTTTGTGCAATAAGTATGAATTTATTAATGGCAGCTAAATGTTTATCCCTAGATTTTCCGGTTTTGTGGGACTCATTGTAGCAGACCAAAGCTTGGAGTTTGCCCTGATCAAATGAGCCCTTTGATGGCCATTCCAGTCCTTGATCCTTTGCGGACCAACCGGTATGCCAGGTTTGACATAAGCGGGTAAGTTCTTTTCTATCAGCGGGAAAGAAATTAAGGACTCTGTCCAGGGGACTAGGGGATGAGGAGGAGGACATAGTGGGATCTGAAATAGGGGGAAGACAATCCACATAGGAACTCATAGAAGAGTGTATTCTATATAATGCAATATCTTTAAGTAAGACGGTTCAAGTCAGAATTCTGAGGTCTATACCAGGGGCAACTAAACAAAAGCATGCAAAGGAAAATTATTTAAACAAAAACATGCATCATGCGTATAGAAAACACCTTTATACTCACGCGTCTTCAAGAGCGTCCCGGTGACGGAACCTAGAACAGAAATTACTAATTGGCGGAAAGCTCAATGCTTTAGCCGCAAGTTAAATGAACAGACGCATGAAAGTCACAAAAGGTGGACAGAGTATTTAAGAATATAGTGTCAGTGTGCATACTACTCTACCCCTAATTAATAAAAAAACTACTCTCCAGAGTGTGCTTCTAAAGGCAAAAAGAAACCCCGTTTCCCAGCCTGCCAAGAACTATCCCGTATACATGGTAGAGCCCCCAAAAAGGGACATTGCAAACACTCCCGAAAAGGACTCAAGATACCAGCGAATAAGGTGTCATGAATCGAAGAGCAGCGGTCCAATGGGTTTCCGCTGACTATTGAACTTCTCGTGTACGATTGAACTTCTCGTGTCCGTCTAATCACCCCAAAGGACCTGTAGTTTGAGAACTTCTCGTGTACAACAACCCACTTAAATTTTTGTGGTTAGGGAACGTCTCGTATACGAATAACCAGTCTAGAACGTTGAAAAGTTAGGAAAACTTCCCGTGTAAAACTAACCCTCCAAGAATATTGAATGCCCGAGTCAACCTGTACACAATCGCAACGAAAGTCGTTAGACGTCTCTTTATTAACCCCGCGGTCATCTATACAAGTAACCCCTAGGTGGGCAATAACGCCGAATCCACAGGCCACTCCGAAAATGGAATGGAAGTCTGTTCAAAATCTATTAATTAAGATACTGTCATCCATTGAAGGATTTGTGACCCTCCAATAGGTGTAAGCCCCAGGCATCAGTATCGTCAATGGTTATAGCGTGACACTGGTATATAAGGGGAGACAAAACAAAAAAAAAAATGTTTAAGTAGAATAAAAGGTATAGCCCATCCCAGGGAAGAGCCCCTGTAACAAACTGCAAAAATAATAAAAAGAAAATAAATTTAGTTAAAAGAAAATTGAAAGAAAAATTTTACACTAAACACATGTAAGCTCTTGGGGGAAGGTACCATAAAAGAGTAACAAGACAATAGATTTGCTTATTAAATAATTCATAAAAAGGGACTCAAAAGCATTAAAATAAGACAGCCGACAGTGAAGAGGCCCGCAAAACCAAGACAACACAATACAAAATAAAATCATTCACACTGTTGCACAGCATAAACATGCATAAAAGTTAAACACAAGAGTGACAGAAGCAAAGTAGGAGAGTAGGTGGGACTTGGAGAGAAAGAGGAGAGAAAAAAAAAATGAATGTGATGGACAAGCTGAGCAAACCAATGAACGACAACCTTCGTCTGTTCCCCATATCAGAGGAGGAAGAAAACTGTACAACAAAATTGGATTTTCAAGTAATGAAACAAAAAAAAAAAAAAAAAAATCCCCTAGTAAAAACAACCTATAAATCATTATAATGGAGCTCGCATAATATTATACTGCAAAAACAAAACCCATTCTAGACAAGCAAAGAGGTAGCGCTACGATCGCTAACATTGAAACCAAAAGCATTCAAACACTGCTGTTTGTCATATACTGAGACTATGTATCATAAAACAGGGTTAAACTTACAGAGAAGTAAATATATGATTGGACTAAGAACATTGCCGTACACTATCTATTTATAGAACGCAGGTACAGTATCGTAAGCTTAAATCACTTGTGTGCAGGAAAGTTACGGGCAAGCAGTTTTACAGGAAATGAGTGCATATTAATCGTGGCAAGCAGAAATCATGGCAGAAGCTCAGTCCCCAAAGCTCATGCAGCAGTGGCCAATAAAAACAAAGCAAGTGTTTGAAAAGGACCGTAGAAAAAGGTTGATTACTAAATATGTTTAAGTTAGGCTCCAAGGTCAAACAGATGCAGGTCTAAATTTCTTAGTATGCAAACTGTGGCGTACGATAGCAATTAGAGAATAGCATTGTCCATTTCAAATACAATAATTGCCAGGTGGCAGGCAATACTCCAAATGGGAGTTTTAGCAGAAAAGATAAAAATAATTAACAGTACGGAAGACGGTAGCAGTCTGTCAAAAGTGATGACACACCATCTCTACAACGTACGAAATTATTTTTAAACAAAATGTTACAAGAGATGCCCAAGCTAAAGATTAGCAGAGTGAAGAGGGAGAGAATATAATATTGAGAAGAAGAAGGAAGTGGGCACCGCCCAAAAAAGGAGAAGTGGAGCATCTACGCACTTTTAATGTGAAAGGGAAAAGGAGAGAAAAACAGAAAGACGGGACTTATAAAGGCTTATAAGGACAAGGTTCCATACTAAAAGAATGAACAATATGTAAAAATGTCCGATGTTAGACAAAGAGAGAGAATAAAATTTTAAAACAAAGTAAGCATATGTAAGCTGTTCGGATAAGATACGTTCAATATACAATACAAACTGTACTAGCTTAAGAGGAGGCAGGTGTTTCCTACTGAGTCGAGAAATGCAGAAAAGAAGAAAGGAAATAGGCTATAGATTAGTGTTATATTATGATTTTAAAACCCTAAAAGGCTGTGCCGTAATCCTAAAAGTGAAAGTAAGAAAATACTTCCGTACATAGCTACATGCACAGAAGTGCACACATACTTAACTCGGCAACATGAGCCATCGAAAGATAAGTAATTTTACTACTTTGATACTTGCAGAGAAAAAGTACCTAACATTCAGATGAGGCAAGCAAAGAGTTAGTTCAACAGGAAATAACCATATATCAATTATGACTGCAACTAGCAATGTATTAAGCGAAGTACCGGAAGCACAAAAACTGTGTAACATGGGGCTGCAAAAAGAATAGCTTTGCAGGGCATCAAAATTGAAAGGTGATACTAATGTCTTTTAAGCTTGCAAAGGAACAAAGCAGTTTTGAAAAAGAGGTCAGTAGGACAACGTCTTAAAGAAGGAACAGGAAATGTGCTTCATAGTGAGAAAACAAGCAATGTAAGGATGCTGTAAGAAATAAGAAAAACAGAGGTGAACCCGTAGGCTCACCGAATAGGGAAAAAAGTAGATTAGACGGACATCAGAGACGTGGAACATAAAAAAAACCAACGGGAGGGCGCACGCCCACAGACGAGATGATGAGAACAGAAGGTAAAGACCAGGGAATGGGCGTAAAAGCAGAAAAGATAGCAAACAATCATACAGTTTGAAAGAAGGGGAAAACCCAAATCACAGGTTTCAGCGAAGCCGAAGTATTTTTAGATGACAGGCAAGGGCAACAAAAAGTAAAGAAACAGAAGTGTTTGGGCAGGAAGGGGGGGGCCATGGGCTGTCAGAAGTGGCGGAAGATAGGACATAAAATACACAGGGGTTCAGGGAAAAAGAAGGAGGAAAACAAATGTTGGACTGAGACTTAAGACACGAAATGTCAAGGCGTTAGGCAAAGAATAGCCCGCATAAGACCGCTCACTGACAATCGTGCTGAAAAAGAAAATACAGTCACCATCTGCTAAGTATGGTCTCCCAAAACTCAGAATCGAGATGGCTTACATATTCTTTCATACAGCAAACACTCAAAAGGAACAGTATATAGGTGATGAATATAAGATAAAGTATACGGACAGTCAGAAAGAAGGACCAAGATACAGATGTAGTAGTTAGGAGAAAGTGGGGAGAAAGGTGAGAGGTAAGAAAAGAATGGACAGAATAATAGTGCCCAATACCCCTCAAGTGGGCAATGTCCGTAAGAGGGAAATAAAAGAATGCAGGAGATTAAGACCTGCAGGAGACAAAAGAAGAAGGCAGAAACATAGGAGAGTATTTAATGCAGGGGTGAGAAAAAGAAACGGACAGAACATGAGTGCCCATTACCCTGCAATAGGGCAATGTCCGTAGGAGGCAGAAGGAGAGAGAGAAAGAGGGAGAAAACGAAGGAATGACAGAGGGGGGGGCACGAAAGAGATAATGGCCACGGGGAGAAAGAAAAAATAGGACATTGAACGCACAGATTAAACATCCCCTCTTGCGTTCAAATGGGGGGGAGGAAGGTCAGCGAGTACGCTCAGCGACCGGGGCTCACCACTGTTTTTAATGCACCTCGTTTAGACCCCTTCTGGACTTTTCCAAATGGGGGGGGAACCTCTTAAGTTCATCCAGAAGATTCTTTATAGTTTCCCTCCAATCCCAGGGTGGTTGGTTCTGGGGAGGCATCAGAAGGCGTAATTCAAAACTGATCCCCATGACCTCTGCTTTCTGCCTTTCTGGATCTAGGTGTATTCTGGGCCATTTATGTTCCCACATATAGTCTATTTGAATCTAGCAGTATTTTGTGCACAAAATGAGTGTCTGGTGTGAGTTCAGTTTAGTTTGTAAAATAAGTAACAGGCAAATGAATACTTGAAAATTAAGACAGAGATAAGTTTCAGATAGAAGGTATTTATTCTTACCAAGATTTCAAAGAAATACAGACATCGGACAGATTCTGGGTTCAATGGCACAGCGCTTTGCCGTCTGAGATGCGTTGAGGATGACTCCGAAATTGAGCCAAAATCTCTCCTCTTTTATACTCTTTTCTCTCTATAGAAGTCTATGGCAGCACCTATTTTGGGACCTATTTTTTCAAATATTTCTCAATTTCTGCGGTTAAACTGTCGCATCTTGCCATCTGTGCAGTTTGTACCCAGCTCTTCCGTTCCATCAATTTCACAAGGTTGCAACATTTTCCGGTAATATCAACATGTTTTTCTGGAACAAACTGTTTTTGCGGTTACTAACATTTTTTCTGTTGAGATACCAGTTTCACATAATGTTTTTGCAACACCTCTCATCACATCTTCTGATCTCTGTATCATTTTATACATTAATATAAACAATTGACTCCATTTTGAAAGCCACATTTTTTTTTTTCATTTTTTTCATCATTCTGTCAGGTGCTATATATTATTTGAATATTGTACCTATACCTGTTTGTGTCAAGACTCATTGTTCAGACCTGCTTTCTGCAGATTCTCAAATATTAATTCATTTGTTACTTGTTTGGCCTAATCAGTACATTTTCAGATGTTTTTGGCTCTGTGGCTTTGTCCATCACAATTCCAGTGGCAGATCTAAAACCAGGCCATATATTAACAGTAGGCAGGTGGGGACTGGGTCGGGGGGGGCTCAAATGGGTGAAGGGGGCTGGAACTGGGGTCTGAGAAGGGGGCAGGAGGGAGAATGGGGCCATGCCTGGGGTAGGAGCAGCTGGGACTGGGGCTGAAAAAGGGGGCAGATGAGAGAATGGGCTGGGGCTGAAAAGAGGGACCATAATGCAAGGCAGGTGGATGAAGGGGACTGGGACTGGGGGCTGAAAAAGAGGGTAGGTGGGATAAGTGGGCTAGTACTGGAACTGGGGGCTGAAAAGGAGCAGGGGCTGAAACTGTGGGGACTAGGGGCTGAAAAGGGGAGAGGGAGAAAGTTGCTGGGCTGAAGCTCAGGACTGGTGGGAGAAAAGGGCTGGGGCTCAAACTAGGAGCTGAAATTGGGGACTGGTGGGATAATGGGGCTGGGACTGGGGGGGCTGAAAAGGGGGGGCAGGTGGGAGAGGGGGAGGGCAGACCCTGGATGCTGGATAGATGGGAGAGGGAGGGTGAATGGAAGGGGCAGAGAGAAAGGGCAGACAGTGGATAGAAGGGAGAAAGAGAGCAGACTGGTTGGAAGGGGGAGAGAGAGAGGGCAGACAGGGGCAGATGATGGATGGAAGGAAGAGAGAGGTCAAATAGTGGTTGGAAGGGGCAGAGAGAGAGGGGGCAGATGGTGGATGGAGGGGACAGGAGAGAGAGGACAGACACTGGATGGCAGGGAGAGAGCGAAGGTAGACACTGGATGGCCGGGAGAGAGCGAAGGCAGATGTTGGATGGAAGGGAGAGAGTGAAGAGAAGATGAGGAAAGCAGAAACCGGAGACAACAAACTGTAAATAAAATATATTTTTTGCTTTAGGATAAAGTAGTATTGTAGCTGTGTTAATAAATGTTTATAATAGAACATGGAAATAAAATAATCTTTTTATTGGACTAATTTTAATACATTTTGACTAACGTTCAGAGACCAAAACCCCCTTCCTCAGATCAGGACAGGATACTGTAATAGCAGTATACTGTATTGACCTGAGGAAGGAGGTTTTGGCCTCTGAAAGCAAAATGTATTAGTCCAATAAAATGGTATTATTTTATTTTCTATATTTGTTTTATTTCTATTTGTTAATTTGTAAAGTAGTGATTGGCATTTGTTAGTTTTTTCAAATTTACATCTGCTGTCTTTGTTTTGCACAGTACTAGGGGACATTTTCTGTTTCTGTGGTGTGTTGCATTGTATGCAGAATCTGGCATCTTGGGGGTTCAGTTTAATTTTTGTCTAAATAGAAAGTTTATGGTTTCTTATTCTATAGTGGATTAGGGTGTATCTGTATCTGTGAAAATGACATGGCTTTCAGTTGGCATTGATAGTGCAGGATCGACGATCTGTACTATTCTGGCTGGTTTCATTTTACAATAGGTGAATTGATGTTCTAGTGCTCACTGCAGTGTTTAAGATGCTTTCCTTTTCCTTGTGTGACTCGTAGAAATTACTGTTTATGGTATGGTAGAATTGCTCTATAGGTCCCGAGTGTTTTGTATTCTCAGTATGCCTACTACTAGATTTTGGAGAGGGGTGTTAAAAAATGACCGACCCCAGGTGTCATACCCTAGGTATGCCACTGTCCAGCAGTGAAGCTATAACCATTTCTGTACTATAAAAAGTCTGAAAGCCTAATTGAGATTTATGGAGAATATCATATTGCTCTAAATATTGGGTTATTTATAACGTAACTAAACCTTCTAACACTTTGGTGAAAAATGGAATCAAGGCCAATAGCCTGTAATTAGACACTAATGATTTTGATTGTTTTACATGCTTTAGAATAGGGGTTGCAATATAAATAAAATATAATTATAATAATCAAAAAGATATATCAATATAATACAATAACAATAAAAAATGGTGTGTCAAGAAATGCATACCTGCACGTAGGAACACAACCTATTGAAATGTATATGAACGAAAATATACTAGAAAATAAGAGTAGCTATACTGGGTCAGACCAATGGTCCATCTAGCCCAGTATCCTGTTTTCAACAGTGGCCAAGCCAGGTCACAAGTACCTTGCAAAAACCTAAATCGTGGCAACTTTTCATGCTACAAATCCCAGGGTAAGCAGTTGCTTCCCCATGTCTCTCAATAGCAGACTATGGACTTTCCTCCAGGAACTTGTCCAAACCTTTTTTAAACCCAGATATGCTAACCACTGATACCACATCCTCCGGCGAAGAGTTCCAGAGCCTAACTATTCATTGAATGAAAAAATATTTCCTCCTATTTGTTTTAAAACTATTTCCATGTAACTTCCTTGAGTGTCACCTAGTCTTTGTACTTTTTGGAATGAGTAAAAAATTGATTTACTTCGACTTGTTGTACACCACTCAGTATTCTGTAGACCTCAATCATATCTCCCCTCATCCGTCTCTTTTCCAAGCTGAAGAGCCCTAACCTCTTTAGCCTTTCCTCATATGAGGAATTCCATCCCCTTTATCATTTTGGTTGTTCTTCTTTGAACTTTTTCTAATTCCACTATTTCTTTTTTGAGATACGACGACCAGAACTGAACACAATACTCAAGGTGCAGTCACACCATGGAGCGATACAGAGGTATTATAGTATTTTTGGTCTTATTCACCATCTCTTTCCTAGCATCCTGTTTGCTTTTTTGGCCACTGCCATACACACAGCAGAAGATTTCAGCGTATTATCTATAACTAATTAAAAAAAAGGCCAGTTTCTGACACAAATGAAACGGGCGCTAGCAAGGTTTTCCTCGGAGTATGTATGTTTGAGAGAGTGTGTGTGAGAGTGACTGTGTGTGAGAGAGAGTGAATGTGCGAGTGTGTGTGTGTGACAGAGAGAGTGAGACTGGTTACGAGTGTGTGAGAGTATGTGTGTGAGAATGAGAGTGTGCGACTTCTTATCTGAGAGACAGTGAATGTGAGAGAGAGAAGGTGTGTTTCACACAGATACAGTGTGTGTGAGACAGAGTGTGAGAGAGTATGTGTGCGATACAGACTCTCTGTGAGCAGCCACCCATGTCCAGCGACCCTCCTCTCTCCCTTGTCCCCCCTCCAGCAACCCTCCTCTCTCCCCTGCCCCCCTCCAGCCACCCATGTCCAGCGACCCTCCTCTCCCCCTGCCCCCCTCCAGCCACCCATGTCCAACGACCCTCCTCTCTCCCTTGCCCCCTCTCCAGCCACCCATGTCCAGCGATCCTCCTTTCTCCCCTGCCCCCCTCCAGCCACCCATGTCCAGCGACTCTTCTCTCTCCCCTGCCCCCCTCCAGCCACCCATGTCCAGTGACCCTCCTCTCCCCCTGCCCCCCCTCCAGCCACCCATGTCCAGCGACTCTCTTCTCTCCCCTGCCCCCCCCCTCCAGCCACCCAGGTTGTCCAGCGAATGCTTTGGGGCAGGCAGGAAAAATCCCCAGTCTTGCCTGCCCGCTGCCAGCACTGACCCTCCCCTGTTGCCGGACTTCTTCTGAAGTCTCGGCGGCCATTTTGAAGAGCGATCCGGCAGCAGGCAGGCAAGACTGGGGATCTTTCCTGCCTGCCCCGAAGAATTCGCTGGACAACCTGGGTGGCTGGAGGGGGGCAAGGGAGAGAGGCGACCTCGTGGGGGGTGGAGGGGGGAGCAGTGGCTGCAGCGACCTCGGGAGGAGGGGGTGGAGGTGGGGGAATGGTGGTGACCCTGGGGGGGGTGGAGGGGGAGTGGTGGCAACCTTGGGGGGGGGTGTAGGGGTGAGCAGCGACCTTGGGGGAGGGGCGTGGAGGCAGGGGCAGGGCTTCATGCTGCTGTCTTGCGGTTTGTCAGTGCTGCGTGTGATGTCAGCCTGGGCTTTGAAGCCTAGCAGACCAACTCTGAAGAAAACCACGGACACAGGCAGCTAGACACATAGAACGTTGGAGGTGAGAATTATTATCTACAATAACACCTAGATCTTTTTGTTGAGTGTTGACCCCCCCAAGGTGTCCCCCTAGCATCAGGTAACTGTGATTCGGATTATTGTTTCCAATGTGCATCACCTTGCATTTGTCCACATTAAATATCATCTGCCATTTGGATGCCCAGTCTTCCAGTTTCCTAAAGTCTTCCTGCAATATTTCACAGTCCATATTGGAAGAGGAGGAGTGGCCTAATGGTTAATGCAGTGGACCTTGATCCTGGCAACCTGGGTTCAATTACCACTGCAGCTCCTTGTGACCTTGGGCAAGTCACATAACCCTCCATTGCACCAGGTACAAAGACTTACAGTAGATTGTGAGCCCTTGAGGGATAGAGAAAGTACCTGCATATAATGTGTACAGCGCTGCATACATCTAGTAGCATTATAGAAATAATTAGTAGTAGTTTTGTATCATCTGCAAATTTAATCACCACACTTGTCATTCTGATTTCCATATCATTTATAAATATGTTAAATAGCACCGGTCCCAGTACCGATCCCTGCATCACTCCACTGTTCACCCTCCATTGAGAAAAATGACCATTTAACCCTACCCTCTGTTTTCTGTCCAATAACCAGCTCCTAATCCACACCAGAACATTGCCTCCTTTCCCATGACTCTTTAATTTTTTCAGGAGTCTCTCATGAGGAACATTATCAAAAGCTTTCTGAAAATCTAGATACACTATATCAACCTGCTCACCTTTATCCACGTCATGCCTTCAAAGAAATGAAGCAAATTATGCTCCCCATTCAGGACCCAAAAGGCAGATAGAGCTCCAAAGTCTCAATGCATAGTTTAGACAATGGTGCAGGAATGAGGGATTTAGATTTGTTAGGAACTGGGCAACATTCTGGGAAATGGGGAGACTGTTCCGAAAGGATGGGCTCCACCTTAACTGGAATGGAACCAGGCTGCTGGAGCTAGCTTTTAAAAAGGAGATAGAGCAGCTTTTAAACTAGAATGGGGGAGAAAGCCGACAGTTGCCCAGGAGCGCATGATTCAGTGTGGAGTATACTTAAAGGTTACTATAAAATAGGACATTTAGGGAATCACAGTAGAGAGGTTTCAACAATGTTGAAAGTAAGCCAGGTGTGCTTAATGAGAGAGCAGGATAAGCAATGCGAATTATTCCCTTCAACTTCTAAGCAGTTTGTAGTTCAAAGGAAAAAAACACAATTTGAAGTACCTGTGTACAAATGGTAGAAGCCTAAAAAATAAGATGGAAGAGTTAGACTATATAGCACTAAATGATGAGGTAGATATGACAGGCATCTTAGAGATGGTGGAAAGAGGACAATCAGTGGGACACTGTGTTAGGGTACAAATTGTATCGCAATGATAGAGAGGATCAAATTGGAGGGGGGGTTGCACTATATGTTAAAGAGGGAATTGAGTCAAACAAAATAAATATTCCACATGAAACAGCAGCGTGGAATCAATATGGATAGAAATCCCATGTGTAACGGGATGAAATATTCTTGTAGGGCTGTACTACCGTCTGCCGGGACAGAACAAACAGATGGATGAAGATTAGGAAAGCTGGAAAATTGGGCAACGCTATAATAATGGGTGATTTCAATTACCTTGATATCGACTGGATAAATGCTACATCAGGGAGTGCCAGGGAGATAAAATTTCTAGATGTAATAAATGACTGCTTCTTGGAGCAGCTGGTTCAGGAATCGACAAGAGGGAGAGCTATTTTGGATCTGGTCCTTGGTGGCGTGCAGGGCATAGTGCGAGAGGTGGTGGTGGTGTCCCCCCTGGGAAACGTTGATCATAACATGATCAAGTTTGAGCTACTATCTGGGATGAACCCACAAAGGAAATCTACTGTAGCTGCACTTAATTTTTGAAAGGGCAACTATAATAACATGAGGAAAATGGTTAAGAAGAAATTAAAAGGATTGGCTGAAGAGGTTAGGACACTAATGGGCTCATTTTCAAAAAAGAAAAACATCCAAAAAGTGGCATAAATCTGCATTTGGATGTTTTTCTCACAAAAACGTCCAAATCTTTTTCACAATAAAGGGCTGCCATTGTCTCTTTCTTGAAGGCCCAGTGTTGCTTTTTCTTGTTTATATTGTATGTTTGTATGCTGTATTACCCTCTCTTTTGTGATTACAAAACCAATTTTTAGACATTTTTCTATGAGGTCCATCAGAAATGCGTTCAAATCACACGAGGGCGTGTCAGGGGCATGTTAAGGGTGGGATTTGGGTGTTCCTAACAGACGTTTTTCAGCCATAATGGAACAGAACAAAACCGTCCAAGACTAACACTAAGACGTTTTGAGCTAAACCTGTTTTTATAACGAATAAGGCACAAAAAGGTGCCCTAAATGACCACTGGAGGGAATCAGGGGTGACTTCTCCTTACTCCCCCAGTGGTCACTAATTCCCTCCCACCCCCCAAAATGTGATTAAAAACATTACTTGCCAGCCTCTCTATGCCAACCTTAGATGTCATACTCAGGTCCATTAGAACAGCATGCAGGTCCCTGGAATAGTCTAGTGGTGGATGCGGTGCACTGCAGACAGATGGACCCAGGCCCATACCTCTCCCTACCTGTTACACTTGTGAAGGAAACTGTGAGCCCTCCAAAACTCACCAGAAACCCACTGTACAGTGGCGTAGGAAGGGGAGGGCGGTGGGGCGGTCTGCCCCGGGTGCACGCCGCTGGGGGGGTGTCGGCGCCTCGCTGGTTCCTTGCTCTCTCTGCCCCAGAACTGGTTACTTCCTGTTCCGGGGCAGAGAGAGCAAGGAACCAGCGAGGCGCCGACACCCCCCCAGCGGCGTGCTCTCAGCGGATTGGCCCTCCCACCCGCCCCTCACTGCCTTCCAGGTATGTTCTCGCGGGCGGGGGGGGTATTGCATTACGGAGGGGGGAGGGTGCATCGCGCTGCACCCGGGGGGGGGGGTGCGCAGCGGCGACCCGCCCCGGGTGTCAGCTGCCCTCGCGATGCCACTGCCACTGTACCCATATATAGGTGCCCCCTTCACCCATAAGGGCTATGGTAATGGTGTACATTTGGGGGTAGTGGGATTTGGGGGGCTCAGCAGACAAGATAAGGGAGCAATGGTAAGATGTGTACCTGGGAGCATTTTATGAAGTCTACTGCAGTGCCCCCTAGGGTGCCCTATTGCTTTCCTTGGATGTCAGGGGAACCAGTGTACTAAAAATGCTGGCTCCGCCTACATCCCAATGGCTTGATTTTGTGTGTTTTGCACTTGGACATTTTTTGTTTGAAAATGAACCAAAAAACAAAATGTCCAAATCACAAAACCTTGTTCAAAACAGTATTTTCGGAAACAAAAGATAGGGTTTTTTTTTTTAATGACCTTCTTTCCTATTCAGATTTTGCAAAACGTCCCCGTCATATCGAAAATGCCCCTCCACATCAGGTATGGATGTTATTAAAAATATCATCAGGAAGCCCAGTCCAGATGCATTCCATGTATTTGTAAAGGTGGAAAGAAGAGAAAACATCAGCCAGCATGGTTAAAAGGTGAAGTAAAAGCGGCCATTACAGCGAAAAAATGTCCTTCAAAGCATGGAAAAAGGACCCAAATGAAGGAAATAAGAAACAGAAGCACTGGCAAGTCAGATGCAAAGCATTAACAAAGAAGGCTAAAAGAGAAAATTAAGAGAAACTTGCCGCAGAGGCTAAAACTCACAGTAACAACTTTTTCAGGTACATCAGAAGCAGAAAACCTGTGAGGGAATCCGTGGGACCGTTAGATCACGAAAGAGCAAAAGGGGTTCTCAGGGAGGACGCCATAGCGGAAAAACAATGAATTCTTTGCTTCTGTCTTTACAGAGAATATGTAAGCGATCTGCCTGTACCGGAAATGGTTTTCAAAGGTGATGATGCGGAGGAAACGAAGGAAACCTCAGTGAACCTGGAAGATGTGAGCCAAATTGACAAATTAAAGAGTAGTAAATCACCTGGACTGGATGGCATACATCTAAGGGTACTCAAAGTACTCAAGTATGATATTGTTGGTGTGTTGTTAATAATATGTAACCTGTCATTAAAATCGTCCATAGTACCTGAAGATTGGAGGGTGGCCAATGTGACACCGATTTTTAAAAAGGGTTCTAGGGGTGATCTGGGAAATTATAGACCCGGAAGCCTGACATCGGTGCTGGTCAAAATAGTGGAAACTATTATAAAGAATAAAATTATATAACACGTAGAGAAATATGGTTTAATGGGACAGAGTCAGTATGGGTTCAGTCGAGGGAAGTTTTGCCTCAGCAATTTACTTCATTTCTTTGAAGGTGTGAATAAACATTTGGATAAAGGTGAGCCGATTAATGTAGTGTATCTAGATTTTCAGAAAGCTTTTGATTTAATAAAGCTTCTCATGAGAGACTCCTGAGAAAATGAGTCATGGGATAGGAGGCAAGGTTTGGGTGTGGATTAGGAATCGGTTATTGGACATAGAACAGAGGGTAGGGTTAAATGGTCAATAGAGGAGGGTGAACAGTGGAGTGCCGCAGGGATCTGTACTGGGATTGGTGCTATTTACATATTTATAAATGATATGGAAATTGGAACAACGAGTGAGGTAATTAAATTTCCAGATGATACAAAACTATTCAAGGTTGTTAAAACACCTGCAGACTGGGAAATATTGCAGGAAGACCTTAGGAAATTGGAAGATGGTGGATGAAATTTAATGTGGACAAATGCAAGGTGATGCACGTTGGAAAGAATAATCTGAATCATAGTTACCAGATGCTAGGGTCCACCTTGGGGGTCAGCGCTCAAGAAAAAGGTTTGGGTGTCATTGTAGATAATACGCTGAAATCTTCTGCTCAGTGTGCGGTGGCGGCCAAAAAAAGCAAACAGGATGCTAGGAATTATTAGGAAAGAGATGGTGAATAAGACCGAAAATACTATAATGCCTTTGTATTGCTCCATGGTGCGTCCTCACCTTGAGCATTGCATTCAGTTCTGGTCGCCGTATCTCAAAAAAGATATAGCGGAATTAGAAAAGGTTCAAAGACGAGC
The DNA here is from genome assembly GCF_901765095.1 of Microcaecilia unicolor. Classification (NCBI taxonomy): domain Eukaryota; kingdom Metazoa; phylum Chordata; class Amphibia; order Gymnophiona; family Siphonopidae; genus Microcaecilia; species Microcaecilia unicolor. Next base: position 228,294,411 of record NC_044032.1, on the reverse strand, counting down.
GAACAAAATGATAAAAGGGATAGAACTCCTCTCGTATGAGGAAAGGCTAAAGAGGTTTGGGCTCTTCAGCTTGGAAAAGAGACGGATGAAGGGCAGTATGATAGAGGTCTACAAAATCCTGAGTATAGAACGAATAGAAGTGAATCGATTTTTTTAAATTTTTTTTTTTACTTGTTCAAAAAGTACAAAGACTAGGGGACACTCAAGGAAGTTACATGAAAATACTTTTAAAACAAATAGGAGGAAATATTTTTTCACTCAACAAATAGTTAAGTTCTGGAACTCTTTGCTGAAAGATATGGTAATAGCAGTTAGTGTATCTGGGTTTATAAAAGGTTTGGACAAATTCCTGGAGGAAAAGTCCATAGTCTGTTATTGAGACAGACATGGGAAGCAACTGCTTTCCCTAGGATTTGTAGTATGGAGTGTCGCCACGTTTCTGCCAGGTACTTGTGACTTGGCTTGGCCACTGTTTGGAATCCTGATTTTTGTTCTTGTTTTTTTTTTAATTTAGTTGCTTCTTCAATTAAAGGCTTGCGAGAAGCAGGGCTTTTTTTGTGACGGTACGCGCCGGTACGGAGTACCGGCACCTTTTTTCACCTGTCCTGACTTTGAGCTGCGCTCTCTCTCGCTCGCTCTCTCGTTCTCTCTCGCCGATGCCTCTGCCACCAATGGAACGGTAGCTGTCCTAAGCTTCTCTCTCAACCCCCCTCCCCATACCCCCATACCTGTTCCAATTCAACGTTCGAGCACTAACAGAAACAGCGTTTCACATTTAGCTGCCTGTCCTGCATCAGCCCAGGAATCTTTCTCTCTGCTGCGCCGGTGCGCCCCTGCAGAAACAGGAAGTTACAGCAAAGGGGGCGGAGCACAGCACGGCAGAGAGAAAGGACTCCTGAGACGACGCAGGGCAGACAGCTGAATGTGGAACGCTGCTACTGTTAGCGCCAGAGAGGGAAAATCATTTCAAAATGTACTTGGTAGGTGGGATGCATGGGGAAGTGTTTACCGATGCTGGCAAGGGAGGGGGCGCAGAAGAGAGACATGGGGAGGGAGGAAATGTTCATTTGACCTGTGCACAGGGGGTGGGGAGCGCAGGAGAGAGACATCCTGGACTCGAGGTTAGAAAAAGCGGGAGACTGCTGACGGGGTGAGTCTATCACACTGCTTCACCCAAAACAATTCCAAACGCTATTGAAAACAATAGCAAAAAGATAATAAGAAATAAGGGACTGCCTATGTCTGTCCATCTGTAAAAAGTTTAAAGCTGTCCTAGTTGGATAGACAGTGTCTTCAAAGGTGGAGGAGAAAAGATTATTTTTTAACTTATTGGACACCTTTTTAATTTATTTGAAAGCTCCCCATATGTAGATATAAAGAAACTGTATTTTGTGCTCATTTTTCTACACTGTCCTATACAATACAGTTGGCAAAATGTCAGTGAGGATAACCTGTTTCTTGATGGGTTCATCTTAACTGTTGTTGTAATCTGCCTTGGGAAGCCTGGTGTTATAAATATTGGCAGTACAATTAAAATCTCCATTCATTGGGGCACATGGAATCGCATCTTCACCTAGACATAGATGGAGAGGAAAGCAGGAGAAAGAGACTTGCTGGACATGGATGGCTGGAGGGGTGGACAGGTAAGAGAGGAAAATCGCTGGACATGGAAAAGAGGAAAATTGCTGGACATGGATGACAAGGGAGGGGCAGGGGAGAGAGGAGAATCGCTGAACATGGATGGCAGGGGAGGACAGGGGAAGGAGGAGACATACTGGATATGGATGGGAGGGGAGGTCAGGGAAGAGAGATTCGCTGGACATGGATGGAAGGGGAGAGGGCAGGGGAGAGAGGAGAATCGTTGGATATGGATGAGTGAGGGCAGGGGAGAAAGGAGAATCGCTGAACATGGATGGCAGGGGAGGACAGGGACAGAGGAGAATCGCTGGACATGGAGGGGAGGGCAGGGGGAGAGAGGAGAGATGCTACTACTACTACTTAGCATTTCTATAGCGCTGCCAGGGTACGCAGCGCTGTACAAGTTTAAACATGGGGAAGGACAGTCCCTGCTCAAGAGAGCTTACAATCTAAAGGTAAAAACTATGTAGTCAGTGTAGGTATCAGGAATGGGAAGGTGGTTAGGCACCAAAAGCAAGGGAGAAGAGATGGGCCTTGAGTAAGGACTTGAAAATGGGCAGGGAGGGCGCATGGCGTATGGGCTCAGGAAGTCTGTTCCAGGCATAAGGTGATGCGAGGAAGAAGGGGCGGAGTCTGGAGTTAGCGGTGGTGGAGAAGGGTACAGAAAGGAGTGATTTGTCCTGAGAGCGGAGGTTACGGGTGGGAACATATGGGGAGAGGAGGGTAGAGAGGTAATGGGGGCTGCAGATTGAGTGCACTTGAAGGTCAATAGGAGAAGCTTGAACATGGACATGGAAGGAAGGGAGGGAAGAGAGGAAGGAGATGCACATGGATGGGAGGGCAGGGAAGAGAGGAGAAATGCTGCAAGTGGATGGAGAGGAGAGCAGGAGATGAGGGAAAGGGAAGAGAGGAGAAAAACTGCACATGGATGGAGAAAATAGGCAAAAGCTGGATCCACGTTATACCTCCTCCAGTCAATTCCATGGAGGAGGGCCCAGCTTTTACTTATGGATGTATGGCAAGAAATGAAGAAGAAAGGAGGAAAGTAAAGAAATAATTGGAAAGGAAGCTCTGGAAACGGAGTTAAGGGAACAGATAGACAGCAGTAGAATCAGAGACTGGGACCAATATGGATAGAAAAACAAAGTCACCAGACAACAAAGGTAGAAAAAAATCATTTTATTTTCATTTTAGTGTTTGAAATATGTCCAATTTGAGAATTTACATCTGCTGTCTTATTTTGCACAGGGTATACTGGAGCTGTAACAGCTTACAAAAATTATTTCTAATGAAAAAATCACGTTATTTTTTTCTCCTGTACTAGTATAATATTTTCAGTGATGTCTGTTTATATGCGCCATAGCTGGTATAAGGGGTGTGGCTAATGTGGGTGTGGTCAGCACAGGGGTGGAGCCATATGTGGTGACCCCGCCCATAGTGAGTACCAGCACCTTTATTTCTACAAAAAAAGCACTGGCAAGAAGAGCCAGTCTTTCACCTGCTTCCTGAAACAGAGATAGTCTTGTGTTAAGCAAAGCTTTTCTGGGATTGTATTCCAGATTGTGAGGGCTTCTCCTTGAGAAGGTTCACTAGTGGGTGTTGCATCATTATGATTTCCTTTGGAAAGAGTGTGGATAGGGACGCTCTTTGGGAGGACCTCAGAAACATCATATGACCACCTTAACTTCCAGAAACTACTAAAAACCAACCTGTTCAAAAAGGCATACCATAATGATCCAACTTAAATGCCTTAACTCTGCAACATACCAAAACCAAAAATCGTATTGGACATAGCTTAACTTTTTCACCATTATAATTCCCTAATGTGTCTATCACACATGACCTTTTTTCTACCATAACTTCACTCTGTAATTGTTCATACCAATATTGGTGATCGCCTCTACAATACAGTGAGGCATATTTTCAAAGCACTTTGGGAGGCTAAGTTCCATAGGTTTCTATGGAACTTTGGGAGGCTAAGTGCTTTGAAAATGAGCCTCTATGTAAGCCACACTGAGCCTGCAAATAGGTGGGAAAATGGGGGATAAAAATGTAACAAATAAATAAATAAACTTTGGAGATGTATAGCTGAAGATCCTGTTTTTCAAGTACTGTGGCCTGGTTCCTTTAAGGGCCTTGAAGATTTAGCCCTGTATATACTGGTAGCCAGTGAACGTTTTGCAGAAATGGTGTGATGTGATCACAATTTCAACCTTCTGTCAGTCATACTGCAGTATTCTGAATCAATTAGAGCTGCTGCAAACTCTTTGTAGTCACACCAATGTAGAGTACATTACAGTAACCCAGCCTTGATATTTATTTATTTTGGATTTTGCTCACACCTTTTTCATATTACTATGATGTGAACCCTGTGACAAGACTTGTCTTGATGTGCAAAAACAGACGTTTAGTTGTCTCAGGTGATGGGGTAAGTCCTGAAGGTTGCTTGCATTTGGGTGCTAAGTGTGGAGTCTAGCTGTTTTCCAGGGTTCCTGACCTGTGATTTAAGGGAGAGTTTTTAGCTCCCAAAAGGGGATATATGACTGCTTGAGTTATGGATCCACAGGAGCTCTGTTTTACTTGGGTTCAGACAAATTTTCTTGTTTTTAGCTCTTTCTTGAGCTGCTATTTGAGAGGTAGTCAGGGCTGTAGGTAAGTCTATTTCATTGAGTATGAGTAGCTGAACATCATCCATGTAACTGTAGAACTGAATATCCATTGACTGAATCGGTTCAGCTAATGGCTTGAAGTAGATATTATACAATCTGGATGATAGTATGGATGCCTGTAGTACCCTGCCCACAGGTCAGTGTCCAAGAAAGTACTGCTGAATAATATGGACTGTTGCCTATCAGATAGGACCTTAAATGGGCAAGTACTGTGGCACTCATACTTGTTTCCACCAGTTGTGCTAGTATGATATTGTGGTCCACCATGTCAAAAGCTGCTGTGAATTCCAGTAGTACTAACACCAAGGCAGATTCCTTGTCAGGATTCTGTGGAGATCATCTAGCATGGATTCAAGGACTTTTTTCTCTTCTAGCCAATCACTGTGTTAAATATAGACTGTTCATTGCACAAGTTTTCCTAAAATTGAATGTTAGATGCTGGTTGTAACTTTCCAGCTTATTCTGCTCAAGATTGTTCTTTTTTAGCAGAAGGCATACCACAACCCTTGTTAATATTGTTGGCATCTGTCCATATGTAACAGGATTCTCGGCTAGTAAATCAGGAGACAAGAGGCAACTGGTTCCAAAGGCAAGACAGCTTTTATTGCTAGCAATGTACAGCACTGAGTTCAGTCTCAGGTTACTGTGTGTCAGAAATCAGCTGACGCTTACATTTATACCTCCCCTGTGGGCCTGCGCATCAGGCCCCTTATACATCACAGTTGGCATGCGCAGTAAGCATTTGTAGTTCTTGTAGTTCTTACAGTACATACACACGTCATAACACTGAAATGATACTGGCGAAGAAAACAAAACTTATCGCCCTGTTTTAGCACACACACACATAATCACACAATGCTTCTTTCACAGAGTTGATAAGGCTCAATGGAGCTTAAGGCTCAGAGATGCAGGGTGGGGGTGGCGACACTCCCAGACTATCTTTTATTCATGTAGCGTCTACGTGCAGGCTGATTTTGTGTGCAAGCCTTGGCTACTAAATGTTACAAGCGGTTATCTACTGCACCTGCATTCTGTTTCAAACAGTTATTCCAGCATCTTTGGTATCTTGCAAGCAGGAGCTGACAGTTTGTAGTTAAGGCACAGTACAAGAGAATATAAAAGTTCTGTAAAAGTTCTGGTTTGGAATGTGGTATAAAGAAGCCAAAGTCCTTGATTAAATATGCACAGGTCTTGAGGTAGTCCCGTCAGTCCTGATCCAGCACCGATGCAGGCCAGATCCGGCCGCCACTCCTACACATAGAGAAGTTCATACATTTTTGTTGGCCCTTTCTATGAGTCCCTGCTTACCTGCTGCACTATTTTTGATGGGCCTGGACCAAGGGAGCAGGTGGTTGATTGAAGACCTCTCAGGATTTTGACAAGGCCCTCCTCTGTTAGTGGGTTAAAAGAGTTCCATATGTTTCTGTACAGAGAGGGCAAGTTTGTGCACTCCTGGTTTACTGACAGGAGACTGAGTGAGACTGCCTGTAAATCCTGGAACAGACTTTTAATTTTGTTGGCAGTATGCAGCGAATGATTGCAGTTCAGTTTCAATAGGCACATTGGTTCTATTGAGGGAGTTACAGTAGGCCATTTACTATGCTGAATATGTGTTTGATTGAATTTGTAGCCTGTTCAATGCACTGAGAGAAATATTGGGAGTCAATATTCAAAGCGATTTAAAAGGACAAGAGAGGCTCCTGGCCATTTAAATTGCTTGTGTGTGGCTATCCTAAAATATTCAGCAGCACTTAACTGGACAGTGCCACTGAATATCCCCTCTAACCACCCATGCTGAAACTGGCTAGTTTGTGGGAGGTCCGGTGGCAGAGTTAGGGCGGAGGTTAGTGGCAATTGTCAGTTCGCTAACTGGCTGAGCAACTGCATAAAGTTAGGACAGAAAAAAGGCTGTCCTAACTTTATGCAGATAGTTAACTAAGCTTCTGGACGCCAAGATGTCGTTATAGAATGCTGTCTTAAGTCGGCATCAACACATATACATTTAAGCACACTCACGTATGCTGTCAATGGCAGGCATAAATGGTTGTGTCTGTGCAAAAAGCTACACCTGTAACCTACAATATTCTATAAGTAACACTCATAAGTTGGAGACACACCTATGCTCCGTCCATGTGTACACCCCTCTTGCAGTTACACACACTGTTACAGAATAGTGCTTATTTTTCATGGTATTTACATATACTGTTATAGAATTGTCCTGAACACATATAGGGGCCCAATATCTATACATCTAGGGCCCCACCCTTGTAGTATCTGCACCTATACATAGTGGGCCCCACCCAATAACACCCCTTCTATGCCCATTTTTCTGCACATATAAAACTGTACATGTTTGAGTGTATGTATAGTTTTATATGTGCATCTCTGCTGAACATGAAACAAGTGGCACTTAGACATCTAGAACTGTGCTGAATGTCTAAGTCCCATTTGATCATTGACCTTAAAATATGTTCACAGATTACATCATGGATCATTGGGGATTTGTTATTAGTTGATATGGCATTCACTATGCCTATGGTTCCAAAGTATAGTCTAGGGCAGGGGTAGGCAACTCCGGTCCTCGAGAGCCCCAGGCAGGTCAGGTTTTCAGGATATCCACAATGAATATGCAGGAGATAGATTTGCAAGCACTGCCTCCTTGGTATGCAAATCTATCTCCTGCATATTCATTGTGGATATCCTGAAAACCTGACCTGCCTGGGGCGCTTGAGGACTGGAATTGCCTACCTCTGGTCTAGGGATATGGCTGGGAGCTAGTCATTCTCCTGTTGTCAACCTATTTCACTAACCACTAGACCATTAACTCTCCTAATTTTCCTGTTGATAATAATAATAAAATGGTTTGGAATAACCTTTACTTTTGAATTAAGCAAGACCAACAAGAGTAAGATAATACTGTAGTTTTTTCCTTATGGTGAATGACTTGAAATTTTGAGAGTTCATCCCTATCTATCATGACTTCCCAGACCCTGTGGTTTAAAAGTACGTACTCCTGTCCATATATTTTATATTACCAGTCAACCTATTCATATCTACCTTTTGAAAACTGAAGATGACTTTTGTTTCAGTATTGTTATCTGGTTAGATGAATTCCCATCAATTGCACCACAGCAGCATCTATGGGTAGAATTCAAAGTTTATACTTACCCAGCTGCAAAGGAAGCTATGTTTTTGGCACCTTCATGTACAGTTGTTGTAGTGATGCTTAAATATGAGGCATGAGGAGCCCCTGGCACATACAACTGGTTCATGACACCTTAGCTAATGGTGATTTTCTACTAGACCACTAGCATGTAACCTTGTTGACTTTGTGTTCTTGTTCCCTTTTACAACAGGAGAGGAAGGTGGATCTCAACTTCAGACCTCCCCTCCCTACACCATCATAAATGGCCAACAGCAGAAATGGGCAAGGTTCTGACCGGGGTATAGGGTAGAAAAGTCATCTTAAGGAGATGGGAAAAATCAGGACAACATTGTTCAGTATCCTACACCCCCATAGTAGCATTAGTGAGAACATTTTGTGATTTAAACTATTGTACAGCATGTACTAATGTTAATATTTTTGTGTTCTAGGTATACCCTTAGAGAAAATATTTTGCATAATTTGGCCTTAATTTATGCTGCTTTGGTCCAATTTGGGCTGAAATCAGAAGAGCTGGAAGTGAAGGTAAATATTTTGAAAAACACATTCCTCCAAAGTAAGCAATATTTTCTTGGCCTTCTACCAGTATTATACTATCCTATAGTTTTGAAGTCCTTAGGGAAATAGGAAAAATTCTCTTAGGGAGGACCCTTTCTATTTCACAAATGTACTGTATGATTTCAGACATTAAAATGTTGATATGGGCATAACAGTGAGACATTTTTGCAGCAACTATGCTTTTCAATTAGATTTTTGAAATTAGGATGATGTCTGGACAAACTAATAGGGCTGTGGTTCAGTACTCAAATATAGAATATAAATATAAATGAGGTTTTTTGATCAAATATTAAATAGGCAAACAGCCTTTTCTTAAAGAGTTAATTTGTTAATGGCATTTTCCATCTACTAATGGAATTATTCTGAGGTCTTTTTCCCTTTTTCATACAGTAGTTTAAAAAGTTAAAGTCTGAATTGATATTCACCCATTCTGTGATAAAAAATTTTACTCTGTCAAGTTTGCTCATCTACAACAACGTTTAAGCTCTTCAATCAACTCCTCTCCCTCAGGTATCCTCTATGCTTGCCCCATGTTTTCTTGAATTCAGGTAGAGTCCTCATTGTAACTGCCTGTTCTGGGAGGTTGTTCCACACATCTACCACCCTTTCTGTAAATAAACATTTTCTTAGATTACTCCTGAGGCTGTCCCTTTTCACCATCATTCTGTGTCCTCTCATTCCAGAGTTTATTTTCAATTGATATCATAGGAGCCAACTTTTGAAAATGATTGGGGGTGCTGAATGCTGAACTTATGAACTCAACACAAATTTAGAGTGGAGGAGTGGCCTAGTGGTTAGGGTGGTGGACTTTGGTCCTGGGGAACTGAGGAACTGAGTTCGATTCCCACTTCAGGCACAGGCAGCTCCTTGTGACTCTGGACAAGTCACTTAACCCTCCATTGCCCTATGTAAGCCGCATTGAGCCTGCCATGAGTGGGAAAGCGTGAGGTACAAATGTAACAAAAAAAACCCACAAATTTCCCTTTGCCAAAAAAAAAAGAATACTTCTGGTTGTGAGTGACCAGCCTTCAGCTAAATGTCAAGAGCGGGGTAGATAATGTGGACATAGGGGAAAGACTCATACGGCCAAATCAAAAGCTAGGGTCCTACCAGTCTGTCCTCCCCCTTGCCCCCTCCAGCCTATCCATATCATACTCTCTATCTCTCCCTTTAGTCCACCCACACACCATTCTTCCCCTCTCCCCTAACTAGTCCTCACCAGTCTCTCCTCTCAGTCCATCTACACTGCATTCTCTCTCTTGCCCCATTCATTCACTTTTCCCTAATTTCTTTTTCCTCTTCCTCCCTTCTCCTTGTCTTCTTTCCTACCTCCTTACTCCCCATCTCTCACAGGCTTGGATCATTTCCCTGCTCTGCTGTCCCTGACTCCAGACACATTCTTCTGGTTCCCCATTCCCTGCATTGCAGCACTTTTCCTGAAACTTATAAATTCAGGTACCTGGCAGAAACCCAAATTGTGGCAACACTCCATACTACAAATCCCAGGGCAAAAGTCCATAGTCTGTCTCAATAGCAGACTATGAACTTTTCCTCCAAGAATTTGTCCAAACCCCCAGGTACACTAACCGCTGTTATCACATCATCTGGCAAAGAGTTCCAAAGCTTAACTATTCGTTGAGTGAAAAAATATTTCCTCCTATTTGTTTTTAAAGTATTTCTATGTAACTTCCTTGAGTGTCCCCTAGTCTTTGTACTTTTGGAACGAATAAAAAATCGATTTACTTCTACTCGTTCTACACAACTCAGGATTTTGTAGACCTCATTCATATCACCCCTCATCCATCTCTTTTCCAAGTTGAAGAGCCCTAACCTCTTTAGCCTTTCCTCATATGAGAGGAGTTCCATCCACTTTATCATTTTAGTCGCTCTTCTTTGAACCTTTTCTAATTCCACTATATCTTTTTTTAGATACGGTGACCAGAATTGAACTTAATACTCAAGGTGCAGATGCACCATGGAGCGATACGAAAGCATTATGGTATTTTCGGTCTTATTCACCATCCCTTTCCTATTAATTCCTAGCATCCTGTTTGCTTCTTTAGCTACCGCCGCACACTGAGCAGAAGATTACAGCATATTATCTATAACAACACCCAGATCTTTTTCTTGATTGCTGACCCCCAAGGTGGATTCTAGCATCAGGTAACTATGATTCGGATTATTCTTTCCATTGTGCATCATGTTTCATTTCTCCACATTAAATTTTATCTGCCATTTGGATGCCCAGTCTTCCATTTTCCTAAGGCCTTCCTGAAATATGTTACAGTCTACAAGTGTTTTAACAACCTTGAATAGTTTTGTATCCCCTGCAAATTTGATCACTTCGCTCGTCGTTCCAATTTCCATATAATTTATAAATATGCTAATTATTACCGGTACCAGTAAAGATCCCTGCAGCACTCCACTATTCACCCTCCTTCATTGAGAGAAATGACCATTTAACCCTACCCTCGGTTTTCTGTCCAATAACCAATTCCTAATCCATACCAGAACCTTGCCTCCTATCCCATGACTCATTTTCTCAGGAGTCTCATACTTAATCGTGACTGAAATAGGTTTAGATAAAAACATACTTGTTTTCTACCCTAGACCCTTTTTCTGTTCCTTTATCGAGAAAAACGTCCAGATTGTAAGCCCAGCCAACGTGCCCCCCTTGTTATTTGGACACACTCAGTGAAATGTCCTAATTCTGCCTTTTCAAAAATCACAATTTAGGCATTTTGGCAAGAAAAATGGCCATGCCACTTTTGAGATGGTTTTTCTCTTTGAAAATGAGCACCATAGCGTCTGTGAGGCAATATTTATTGATTTATTTACCACCTTTTTGAAGGAATTCACTCAAGGCAGTATACAACAAGAGTAAGTCAAACATAAGCAATAGACAATTACAGCAGTAAAAATATTTAAATAACAATACAAAGTATGGCATAATATGCTATATTACAATGTCAACAATACACAATAAAACATTTTACTAAATTGCATATTATAAGATTTGTGTGTTAGGGAGTGTAATTAGGAAGGGGATGGGCAGAGAGTGGGCCTGGATAGCATATTGCAGTATCTACTGTGCACTTAACTGACCATTAATGCAGTTATCCTGGGCCCACAGAGCCTCCTAAATAGGAAGCACTAAATGTCTCTTTGCTAATTGCAGCCAGTAAATGCTGGCCTTGCCCCTAATAGTTACCATGTTACATTTGCAGTTATAGCATGTTAACACAAGAAGCATTCAACACCCTTTAGTAAAAGGGTCCCTAAATGTTGAATACTTACTCAAGTTGGTCTGTGGCTTAATTTTGGATTTCCGCTTTCCACAATAGTGCAAGCTGGGTCAGGTTGGTATTGAGCAGCTTGGGGAGAGCCTAGATATGTAAGAGGGTACAGGGAGCATACAGGTACATTAAGTAAGTGGAGAAGCCAAGGCGTGAGTACGTTTGTCAGGGGACCCTGTACCCTCAACTACAGGTAGTTCTGCCAGGTGTACAGCATTTTAAATGCTGTACCTTTTAAATGTGTATATCTTCCCCTTGGCCCGCCTGGACTTTTGCCGTTCATCTTTGCCTCCATTATTTTTCCCTTCTTTCCCTCTTCTCCCTCTCTAATTACTAAAATGTAACTGTAATGTATTTATTTTAATTGGTTCATTGTAAGCCGCTTTGGGGCTGCATCACTGTGGTAAAAGGCGGGGTATAAATGTACTGAAATAAATAAATAATAGACTATAGGGTATAAGCAAAGATGGAACATATCGATAAGATAGAGTAACAGGAGTTAGAAAATAAAAGAAAGGTGCACACGATGTCAGAAAGGTACTTGAATATTATCTTAGATAGGGTAGGAGTGGATAAACATGTCATGCTATAGTATATGTAGCCTGTGCCACTCCTTGTGTGTGTGAGACTAGCAAGTTAGTTACTTCTTCCATTAAAGACCTAGGTGAAGATCCAAGCTTTTACCTGCTTCATGAAGTAGAGATAGTCTTGTATTATGTGAAGCCTTTCAGGGAGTTCATTCCAGAGTGTGGGGGCTACTCCGGCAAAGGCTTGCTGGCAGATATCACATCGCATGATGACCTTAGAAGAGGGTGTGGCTAGGGATACTTCTTGGGAGGACCTTAGTGACCTTAGAGGTGTATTGAAGGAGATCCTGTTCTTCATGTACTCTGGACCATTTCTGTTATAGTCCTTGAAGATCAGGCAGTTTTAAATTTAGCCCAAAATGGTATGATGTGGTCACGTCACTTACAACCTTCTATTAGTCTTGCTGCAGCATTCTGAATAATTGGAGCTGGTGCAGACCCTTTGTAGTCAGACCAGTGTAGAGTGCATTACAGTAATCCAGTCTTGATGTTATCATGTCAGGCACAACTGTGACAAGACTTATCTTCTCAATGTAAGGAGAGAGGCAGCATAGTTGTTGCAAGTGATAGAAAGAGCTCTTGAAGGTTGCTTAGATTTGGGGGATCAGCATAAGTGTTGAGTCTAGCTGTATTCCATGGTTCCTGAATTGTGATTTGAGGGGGAGTTTGTATTTCCCCAAAGCGATTTTGAAGTCAGGTATGTGCCCACTTGTGTTAGGGACCCATAAAAGCTCAGTTTTACTTGGGTTCAGGCAAAGTTTTTTTTTAACCCATTCTTGAATTGATGTTAAACAGGTAGTCAGTTTATTCAAGGCTGTGGGTAAGTCAGGCTTAATGAGTATGAGTAGCTGCACGTCATCAGCATAGATGTAGAACTGAATGTCCATCAACCGAATCAGCTCGGCTAGTGGCTTGAGGCAGATATTGAACAGAATAGTATCAATCATTGTAGTACCCCACAGTTCAATACCCATGGTGGCAATAAGGTGCTGCCGAACATTATGGACTGTTGCCTGTTTGATATAGGATATGAACCAAGCAAATACTGTTCCAATTGATACCTGTTTCTGCCAGTCGTGCTAGCATGATATCATGATCCATAGTGTCAAAAGCTGATAAGAAATCTAGCAGTACTAACAATGCGGCAAATCCCCCCCCTCTCGGTTTCTGTGAAGATCATCTACTATGGATACAAAGACCGTTTCTGTTCCATAACCGGGTCTGAATTCAGATTGACGTAGATCTAGCCAGTTTCTCTCTTCTAGCCAATCACTGAGTTGAACACAAACTGTTGGTTCTATAAGTTTTCCTAGAAATGGGATGTTAGATACTGGCAGGTGACATTCAAGTTTGTCCTGGTCAAGGTTGTTATTCTTTGGCAAAGGACGCACTACTGCCCTTTTTAATGCTGTTGGTAGTTGCCCATTAGAAAGGAAGGAATTCACAATATTTGTGGCACCTTCTCTGAGGCCCCTGCTTGCCTGCTGCACTATTTTTGATAGGCAGACATCAAGAGGACAGGTGGTTGTTCAAAGGCCTCTTAGGACTTTGTCAAGGCCCTCTTCTGTTATTGGGTTAAAAGAGTCCCATATATCTGTGTCAGGAAGGGGCGAGTTTATGTGCTTCTGGTTAGCTAATTGGAGACTAGGTGTGACTGCCTGTAAATCCTGATGGAGACTTAATTGTTTTGGCAAAGTATACGGCAAAATCATTACAATTCAGTTTTGACTGGGCAGGCTGTTTCTGTTATGGGGGTTGCAATAGGTTGTTTACTATGCTGAATAGATGCTTGGTTGAATTGGCAGCCTGTTCAGTGCATTGAGAGAAATATTGTTTACAGTTTGGCAGTACTGTCCTCATCCAGGCGAAATTTACGCCATCTCCTTTCCAGTTTCCATCCTTCCATCCAAAGTTCTGGAGAAAACTAAGGTGAGCATTGGTGAGTGGAGCATAAGACCTTTTTCAGTGGTGCCATTTTCTCTAAGGCCTTAGCTAAGTGTGTATTCCAAATATCAACTGTTGGACACTGTAGCTGTCTTTTCATCCACATGTGGATAGTCTAAGGCCTCTAGGAAATTCTCAGCAGTCAGCTTTTTCTTTTCTCTAATTGGCTTCCAAACTCTGGGAAGTACCATTTGTTTCAGCTGGTCACTTAGGAAGAACTTAATTAGAAAATGGTGTGTTATTTAGATACTGCTATACCAGTATTCTGGGATGTCAACACCTTTGTAGAATACCACGTCTAGTATGTGACCCTTTCCATGGGTTGGAGAATTGATCACCTGTGTTAATCCCTAGTGCTGTCTTTGTGTCCAGAAGACAGTTCTGGTGGTATCTAGGGTTTTGATATGTAGATTGAAGTCTCCCATGATCACCATCCTAGCGTAATTCAGGGTCACTTGTATAATCAGATCAAGGAGTTCTTGCACAGATGATGTGTTGTTATTAGAGAACGTATTGCTTTTAAAATTTGTACCCTGGTCCATAAAATGATACACGGTGATACCCCAGGATATATGTCTGACCTCATAGACCTACCAACCAGAAACTCAATCAGATCATCACGCTCTTATTTAAGTCTCCGCCACCCTAGTTGCAAAGGACTCAAATACAAATCAGTTCATGGATCCAGCTTCTCATATATAAGTACACAACTCTGGAATGCACTCCCAAAAACCGTGAAAGCTATGTACGACCACCTCAACTTCCGGAAATCACTAAAGACTTACTTGTTCAAAAAGACATATCCTAAGGACCCAACTTAATTACCTGAATCCAGCAAATCAAAGAAACCCAAGTTTGTTATGATCTTAATGAACTTTATATAACTTCCCTCTCTATGTTTCTCTAATGTGTCTGTACATATCTATTTCATTTAAAATAACATCACTCTATATTCGTTTCTTCACCGGAGGAGGCTTTCACCCCACGGCGCTATGTAAGCCACATTGAGCCTGCAAATAGGTGAGAAAATGTGGGGTACAAATGTAACAAATCTATATAAATAATTCTCACCTCCAATGTTCTGAAGCTCACTCTGTGGCAGGGAAAAACTGAAGCCCTGTACTGTTGGTAGGCTAGGCTGTCAGCACCACTCACTCTCACTCATAGACCCGCCCTCAGCCATGCCCCATCCATACATAATTCACAACCCCAACGTTCTAATGAAGCCTCCATAAGTCCCAACGTTCTAAATTTATGGTGGTGTAGATCGAAATTTGAAATATAGAACAGGAAAAGTTCTCTACGATGACGAATCACAGAAGGCAAAAGTAGAGACTAATAGACGATTCACCACTGGAGACATGAGTCCAACAGTCTTTATTATATCAGAGATAACGACCCGACACAGGCCGTGTTTCGACGCTAAAAAGCGTCTGCATCAGGGGTCAATAAATACACCAAGTAATGAATGCAAAACGAAGAGTCCTACTTGTATATGTGTTGTCAACTCACTGATCACGTAGCACCAAACAGAATATGCTGGATACAAACTATCAGAGCAAAATTTGCCCATGAGTGTTTGCCCCGCCCTCGCGTCAAACGTGATGACGGTGAGGACGGAGCAATGGCACTCAACCAATCGCATCGCTCCGCCCTCGACGTCATCAGGTTTGACACGAGGGCGTGGCAGACATCGATCTACACCACTAAGAGCCAGCCCCCCTCTGTACTACATCAGCTCACGCCCCCCCCCCAAAATCAACGCCCCTCACCCCTACAACCCCCCCCAAGTTGCCACCACTACCACCCTCCACCCCCCCCACATGTTGCCACCGCTCCCCCCTCCACCCACCCCCCGAGATTGCAACACCCACTGCTCCACCCTCCCCCCCCAAACAGGTCACCGCCGCTAACCCCCTCCCCCCATCCTACATCAGCTCAGCGCCGGTACCCCCCCCCCCCCCCCTCCGTCCGATACAAAAACAATAACCTGCAAAAATGCTTTTAAAAAGGAAGCGGGGCACCGCAGGCAGCCATCGGCTGTCAGCTGTGCATCCGCTTCTCCTCTCACCTCTGACGTCGCTGCGCAGTGCGCTCCTCTGGGGTTCTTCTCCAGGGGTAGTGACATCAAAGGTGAGAAGAGGAGCAGATGCACAGCTGACAGCCGATGGCTGCCTGCGGTGCCCCGCTTCCTTTTTAAAAGCATTTGGGAAGACGCTGACAGACAGCCGCAATGCCACAGAAAGCGCCGATGATAGGGAAGATGGGGAAGGTGCCGGCAGAGAGCTGCAAAGCAGCAGACACGCCACCAACAGGAAGACTGATGGCCCCGAGGTACGCCACTGAGGTAAGGCAGCATGACAGCCCAAGGTCCTTCCCCTCTCCCCCTTCCTGCCGCAAGCTTTAGTTTTCAGGGTCTCATGCAGCTTCCTCAACTTTAAAAAGGAGGTGTGTGGAATCCATCTCTGAACTGCACCCTCTCTCTCTGGGAGGGAGGGAGGGAGGCAGGCAGGCAGCCTCAACGTGGGAGGGGAGGGAGGCAGGCAGGCAGCCTAAGGGTGAGAAGGAGGGAGCCAGCCAGCCAGCGTGAACATGGGAGTGGGAGGAAGGGAGGGGGGCCACGACCTTGACAGGCGGAGGGGGGCCATGACCCTGATGAGGGGAGGGGAGGGAGCCACGACCCAGACAGGGAGGGGGGGAGAAACGACCCTGAAGCTGGGAGGGGGGAGGGGAAGAATAAGGGGGAGGGGGAAGGAGACAGGGAGACGGAGGGGGGAGCCCCTGCCGCACACTCTCATTGTTTCTCACACACACACACACTCATTGTCACACACACAGTCTCACTCTATGTCACACACTCTCTGTCTCACGCACACACTCTCTGTCTGTCACACACACACTCGCACATTCACTCTCTCTCTCACACAGTCACTCTCACACACACTCTCTCAAGCAAACACACTCCCAGGAAAACCTTTGTGTCAGAAACGGGCCTTTTTTACTAGTAAATAAATAAATACCATGAGCAGCCAGATTGGTTTCTCCTCTTCTAGCTGGATTAAAAGAGATTCTGATCCATTCAGCTGGGGAATGGTTATTCTGTGCAGTCTGATTGTATCTTGAATCAGGACTGCTACCCCTTCACCTTGTTTTCCTGGTCTTGGTTGAGGTTGAAACCTGTAGGGCATAGTTCAGTCAGTGCTAAACCTCCGCTTTCATCTAGCCAGGTTTCACTTATTCCTAAACTGCCAAGATGCCATTTACAGATTTCTTAGCAGCTGATCTGGCATTTACCAAGCCTATGGTTCCAAAAGGTGGTCTTTAAAGGTGCAACATTTGTACAGGAAGAGGCCCATATAAAAAAACTCCCACGTGGTTAATGGTTTTTCCACAGGAAGGCTTTCAGAGCAGGTGTTAGGTCATGTGGAAACCCTTACCACAGACCACATTAACATGCATTTAAATGTTTGTTAGTATGGTCATTAACTATCCCGTGGCCATGCAAGAAAAAATAATAATTTTTTGCACATGTCCGGAGCAGTGTATAATGGTTGGTTGAGAGGAGTGGATGTCTAGCGGCATCCCTTCTTTCACTCCAACCCGACCACCCTGCCCTGAGTCTAACAACCTCCCTCCCTTCCTCCTCCCAACCCAACCTGATGCAACATCTCCCCTCCCCCAGTCTCCCAACAGCCCCTCCCTCATTCCTCTAATCTGCTCCACCACCTGCTCCAACATCAACACAAATATCTAATGGGCCCCATCCCTCCAAGACACCCATCCCCACCCCCCCCCCCCAGAACAGCCCCCCATCTCTCAATCTTCCCCCAATCTGGATAGGCCCCCTCTGAGCCTACCTGATATCCCAGGTAGTCCACTAGATGTGTTGGGTGCAGGAGTGAAGCCCACTCACTCCTGCCCCTTGCGGCTGCCTAAACAAAATAGCTACTGTGACCTCTTACAGCAGTTATTTTGTTTAGGAAGCAACAGCGGACAGGAGCAAGTGGGCTTCGCTCCTGCTCCAGTGACCTCAGTGGACCACCAGGGATATCAGGTAGGCCCGGAGAGGAGGCTATTCTGGAGGGGGGGGGGGGGGTAACAAGCCAGCTGGGGGGAGGGTGAAGGCAAAGAGGGGGGCTGCAATGGGAGACTTAGGAAAAAAAAGGTTATCTGTATCCCTGCCAATATTGAGTGCTGGGATCCGCACAGCTACCAGGGTCAAGTTAATATAGCTTTTGAGCTCTCCTAACTTGACCAGAATTACTATGTGGGTTCCTGCACTGAATATTGCTTGCACCTGCTTAACCGCTGACTCCTCCCCAGTGCCACCTCTGACCTGCCCTGAATATCAGTGGTTAAGCAGCTCAAAGCAATTTAAGCGGGTAAGAACCTCTGTCTGCTTAAATTGCTTTGAATACCAGGTGGTCAGAGTATAGTTTCACATAATTACAGTAAAGTTAGAGCGACCAGTACATAAAAGAATCTATAAACATAAATCCTACTAAATATTCATGTCAGAACAAACATCATAAGAGTAACATTTTCTAAATAGATAAGGTTTAACAAGTTTCGTAAAACTTAAGTAATTATTAACAAATTTAGAGGTCCTTTTACTAAGGTGTGGTAACGATTAGAGTGCACTAAATGACAAGATGCCCATGGGCGTCTTATCATTTAGCGCATACTAATTGTTAGTGCTCCTTAGTAAAAGGGCCCCTTAATCTCCCACGGCAGGGTATTCCAGAATTCTGGACCACGCCTAAAAGTAGTCCTTTTTCTAGTTTTTTGTAAACAGCAAGTATGATTAGATGATAGTTGCAGTCTAAATTATTGATTAGATCTTAAATTTCTAACAGGACAATGTAAAGACACATATCAATTTAAGTAATCAGGGCTCAAACCATATAGCCTTACCTCCTCCCTCCCTCCCTCCCTCCCAAATCAGCTTTGCAACCACATTCTGCACAATTTGTAACCTTCTCAATTGTTAATCAGGCAGACCTATTTAGACTATATTAAAATAGTCCAAACCAGCAAATACTAAAGCTTGTACCACCATTTTAAAATAATTAACATCCAACAATGGCTTAATATGTTGCAACATCTTAAGTTTAAAAAATGATTTAGATTCTTCCTACTGCTAGTCTGGCTTGCAGCTGATCACAACATATAGGGTGATTCAAAATTGTTTTGATGTGAACTCTCTATAGTTCCTAGCTTTCTTATGTTGTACTCCACTGTGAACTGTAAGGTACTTAGTGTTATTATTGTGTGTATTATGTGACCAGTTGCAAGAGAAGAGCCTCTTGAAGTGAGTTCAGGATTTTTCTGCTTTTAACTGATTCTACAGATACAATGGTGATATCAACATCTGACAAACTAAAATGTCAGCAGCACCCCCTCCTTCATTGCACTCATATGGCTGTCTGATTAGATCTGTATCCAGCTCTTCTGATCAATGTAGATAGAAATGCTTTTTTTCCCTCTCCAAGGCCATGCAAGGTTCCTCCTTCTTTCTCCATATCCCTTTCATTTCTGTTGCTTTTGCTATTTTTGATATAAAGTGCTGCTCTTTCCCCTTTTCTGCCTAAGCATTTCTATAAGTGGAAAGTTTCTTGAAATACGATACAGTTAAGCCTTTCTGTAGTTTTCTTTTCCCTATTGCTGTATCATAGTTGTGGATTTGCATTTTTCAGTCTTAGTTCTTTTACAGTCAAACATTATTTGCATTTTTTACTCTTAGCTCTTTTACAGTCAAAACTTGTGATCAGGAAAGATTTGATTGGAAACACAAGGGCTGTTGTGCATCCCTTTCAGAGAAAGAATTCTGGCATTACTTTTCACTTTCCACAAATGAGGCCGCTGAGCTAAGAGACACAAACGGAATCAGTTTATTTTAAGGGCATTTAGCTTCTGATTTGAATGTGAGAACAGTATAGTTGTTTGGGAATAACTGCAAACTGAGAGGGCAAGGCAGAAAGCAACCATGTGACCCCCTTGTGGTAGTCACGTGATATTACCATTAGGGGCGCCATTTTGAGAGGTGGTGATGGAGAGCTGGCGCAAATGGGGATCGCTCCTGCCCCAAGAATCATAGACCACCAGCAAATGGAGGTATGGGCACAAGGGTGAAAGAAGGGAATCCTTCATAGGGGGATGTGCTGGGGTCTCTGGATTGGGGGAGTTATGATTGGGGATGGAGTCTTTGATCAGGAGTGGGGAGATGTGCTAGGGGTTTGTGCTAGAGGGTGGGAGCTTTGATTGGAAGGTGGGGGATGTGCTGGGGGGTCTGGATCAGGGGTGTGCTCAGGGTGTTGTAAGCTTAGATTGGGGGTGGGAGGCCAGAATCTGCACCACAGCCCCTTTCAGACCCGTCTGGGAACATCTGGCCACAGCTTTGAATCCCGATTCTCTCGGCATGGTAAAATAACCCCAGCCAAACGCTGGAGTTTTTTTTTTACCATGCTTTTCTGCCTATAATGCGACTTGTGGTGTATCACCACAAGTGAAATTATGTTTTTTACATAGTAATGAGCTGCTTTACATGCTTTACTCAGCCTTCAGTTATCTGGGTCCCAAACTATAGAATAATCTACCCCAACACATCAGAAATCAGACCTATCTCCCTTTCCGCTGCCTTTTCTAACTCCACATAGCCTTTCATGTCAGCTACATATTCATCCTCCTCCCTTATCCTTTTTTTTTTCCATAATGTTCTGTAACCACTTTTACGCCTGTGTATAGGCCCTAGCAGTATATCAAATGCGTGGAAATAAATAAATTTGCATGTTTTGCATCTCATTACTATTTAACCCACAGCGACTTAACTATCACTGTGGTAAAATATGTCAAACTGTGTTAGGGCCCTTTAAGTCACATTAAGGGGCAAATTATGTGACTGAAAGCCTAACAGAGCTTGTTAGCTTCCCCACCCTTAATGCCTGTTTCTTTTTCTGTGAGCATAACAATACCTGCAACCTTTTTTCATGGCCTCCATGAAGAGCATGGATTATAAAAGACAGAACAGAATGACAGTTTGCAGAAAAAAATGTTATCTGCGCATGTGCTGCAAATATTCTATGCATAACTGTCAGCATTGTTCAAAAAAAATCCGCAATCAAGCGGAGAACTCGAACGCCCCACGGGAAAACACAGATATAGGTAAAAAGTGGGATGTTTGACCACGGAAATACAAATCCTGGAGACAATATCATAAAAACTTCTTTATTGAAGAAAGAAAGTTTTTATGATATTGTCTCCAGGATTTGTATTTCCGTGGTCAAACATCCCACTTTTTACCTATAACTGTCAGCATTGCAATAATTTTATGCACAGAAATTGTTGTGATATTTAAGCACAGAACAACATTGCAGCACATGTGCAGTTGTGTGCCACTACTTCTTTTTTGCTCAGATATGCAAACAGTACTAGCTGTCCTTAGCACAGAAGCTTGTGGGCATGCATCCAGTGTTCTCTCTCTGATTAGAGCACAAGTTCTGCATGGATTTAATTTGCATATAATATGCTTACTGTGTCAGCTCTAACACAAGCTTTCTGCAACAGCCCTGAATTCTATGCAATACTGTAGTTCATTTTTATCTGTTTTCTCAAACTGTAACTTTTGGGTTGCAAATAGGTTTAATTTTATTGGCAACCAGCTCCAGTGTATGCTATAATTGAACATGACGAGATATAACACCTCTATGATAAATTAGTGGGAGGATGAGCATATTGTAAATTAGTTAGTGGGAGGACTGGGCAAAGAAACAAATCTCCAGATTTATGTGAGTGAAATGTTTCTACCAGAGTCTGACACATCCATGAAAGAGAGAGTTTATTCTTCAACAGACCTATTTCTCTCTCTAATATCACATCCAGAATATATTTATGACATTATGTATGATAAATTAATTTATACATAAAGCCTCGTTGCATAAGAGCAATTTTAAAAACATCCAGGGAGCTTGCAGGCCCAAGGTCATATCCAAAGAGAACACCCCACAGAACGAGGTGCAAATTACAAGTATTAAAGCACCTGTGGGAAGCTATCTCGGCCAATATACCCTGCAACTAAAAATACACTGTGAAACAGTGCCACTCAGGGAAATTTAAAATAACAGTTTACTTGGGTAAACATGCATGTATTCATGTAAAAGCTTTTGAAAATTGCCCTGTTACTGTTGAAAAAATCGAATAACTTTTTATTTCCTCATTTAACATAGTTTGGTATTGAAAATATTAACTGCCGTGGAAAGAAAGGAGAGAGAGCTTGCCTTGCAGTCATGATATTGGGAGCCCAGTTGGGAAGCTGATGGGTGAAAAGGTGGTGCCAGGCTTCCTGGTTGAAGGACACAAGCTCAGTTGTAACCTCTTTAAAATCAAGTCTCCTCTCGGCACCAAGCTATGGCATGTGGCCCTTGGTGTGACTGAAAGGGTATGACGTGCCATTTCAGGGTAATATGATGTTTCTTGTGGTTGGGAAAAAGAAAAGGCAAGAGTAAGTTCAGGCCTATGTTTTCTGTGCTGGGGCCATAATTTGACCAGTGGACAAACACATTTAGCAAGTATTCTTTCTGTTGTGAGTCATTCTTTACTTATTAATTTATACCATTTTTGTAAACAAGTTCACTCAAAATGGTTTACACAGAAAATAACAACAATAAGTTAAGACAGAACAAATTGGAAAATATAACCAATGTGATATTTTGTTTCTATTTTCTCCCTTTCACTCTAGTATGGGGTCTCTTCTGCCTTTCTGTTTTAATAATTGTATATTGTGCACCGCTCTACTGTATATTGTATTAAGAACAGTATATTAAGCATTAAAAAAGCTACAAATAAACAATAACAAACAATGGGCTTCTTTTACAAAGCTGCACTAGCGATTCCTGCAAGGCAAATGAGTGGAAGCCTATAGGAATTGAATGGGCTTCCTCTCATTTGCCACACAGGAATCAGTAGCACAGCTTTGTAAAAGAAGCCCAATATTATTTAAAATTGACCACAGGATAACAGCTTAAAATCATTGTTTCACTGAAATGTGTGTTGATCCTATCCTCCAATGCTGTAAATGCTTTTACAAGTCCTCTAATCATTATTTTACGTAGTGACTTCTTGAAACAATGCTGTAGTTAGTATTTCACGTAACTAGGCAGTACAATAGCCTAAAATCATTGTTCCATTGAAAAGTTTGCCGAACCTATCCTCTAATGCTTTAAAGGCTTCTACATATCCTTTAATCAGTATTATACGTAGCTAAGCAAGATAATAGCGTAAAGTCATTGTATCACTGTAAGATTTGATAATTTATCCTCTAATGCTTTAAATGCTCTCTATATACCCTATAACATCACACCTTGCTTACGCACGGCTGAATACTAACTCTCACCAGTTCCGCCGCATTGAACAAACAACACCAACATGAAGACTAGCAAACTACTCCTAATCATTTACGGTCTCTCCCTAATCCACCACGCACTCACATCCCTGCTCACAGACAATAATATCCCCACAATACATAATCCACACACACAACCAATACACAATACAGCTACCCAAAAAAATCAAAAAATGGCATGGAAAACCCACTACCCACGGAAACCATCAACAGAAAGGAAAGAAGGGACCCAACAAACCCATATACAAAGAAGACAGACAACTGATAGAAATCGTCACAACATCAAACCCAACTGAACCCCACTAACTAATACAAATAGGATATATAAATGCCAGATCTGTAGTTAACAAAACTATGACAATAACCTACTGGATCACATCTGACAATCTCGACTTCCTACTTATTAGCGAAACTTGGATCCATGACTCCAAAGACCTCATAATTTTAAAGCTCTGCCCCCCAGGGTACAAAATTACCCACTGGACAAGGAACGGAAAAAGAGGAGGAGGCATAGCCATAATCTATAATTCCCAATTCACAGTCACAACAACAGCAGAATCCATTCTTCCTCAACTTGAAATAGTCTCAGTCAGAATCAACCACCCAACCTTACACGACCACCTAAACCTCATCCTGTTTTACAGACCACCAGGTAACTGGCAAGACTCCCAAACACACTTTATGGATTTCATATCGAACACCTGTGTTTCCACCCAAAACCTCCTGATAGCAGGCGATATCAACCTTCACCTCGAGGATACCACCCTCAGCAATGTATGCGATTGCAAAGACTTCCTCCAATTATGGGAGCTCCATTGGCCAAACATGCAACCCACCCACAATAAAGAACACATACTAGATATCATCACTCACAAATTATCATCAGAACCAAATCTCACACTCATAGACACAAAATGGACAGCTATACCATGGTCTGACCACTACAGAGCAAACATCTCCCTTCACTGGTGAATAAAAAACGCACAACAAAAACAAGAACAACAAACCTATACAACAAGAGGCAAAATAGATCTGATAAAATTTTGGCAACAATTCTATAATGATGAATGGACTGCACCTACAGACTCACCCCAATTCCTTCGTGATTGGGACAACAGATGCAGAATGGTGCTAGACAATATAGCACCACTTCAAACCAGAACCTCACGTAGAAACAACTTAATACCATGGTTCAACGAAGAACTGAAAGAACTAAAAACTCAAGTCAGAAGACTAGAACGAGCATGGAACAAGAAAAAAGACGAAACCACATTCAATGACTGGAAACAACTACAAAGAAAACACAAATATACCATTAGACAAACGAAAAGAACATATTATAAAACCAAAATCAGACCAAACTACAAGGATACACACAAACTCTTCCTACTCGTAAACAAACTACTAAATACTACACCGATTACCTCTAACAACACAGATACCCCATCTTCAACTAATCTTGTGAATTACTTCAAAGAAAAAACTATAAAGTTACAATCCATAATACCTACCAACACAACTGATTATACAAACCTCCTTGAGTGTTTAGACCCAATATCTGGAGAATACCCAGCAGACCGATCATGGACCAACTTTGACACAACCTCGCTTGACGACGGCTCACAATCGCTTGGAAAATATGCCAAGTCCCAATGCAATTTAGATACTTGCCCCACTAGCCTCATTAGATCAGCCCCCCAACAATTCAAAATAGACCTCACGAAACACCTGAACTACTTACTACAAAATGGCCTCTTCCCCACGGATAAAGGAAACATTCTACTTACTCCACTACCTAAAGATGCTAAGAAAAAGACAATGGATTTAACTATCGTCCTGTAGCATCTATCCCGCTCATAACCAAACTCACGGAGGGCATAGTAACGAAACAATTCACGGACTATCTAAATAAATACTCAATTCTACACGAGTCCCAATCAGGATTTCGGTCAAACCACAGCACTGAAACTGTACTAGTGTCTGCAATGAACTCATTTAAACAAGCAATTGCAACTGGCAATAACATACTTCTCCTACAATTCGACATGTCCAGTGCTTTCGACATGGTCAATCATGGAATACTATTACACATACTAGAATATTTTGGAGTTGGAGGTAAAGTTCTTAGATGGTTCAAAGGATTCCTGACCACAAGATCATACCAAGTAACTACGAAGGCGGATACATCAGCCCCATGGACACCTGAATGTGAAGTCCCCCAAGGATCCCCCCTTTCACCAACCCTCTTCAACCTAATGATGATACCATTAGCCAAATTACTAGCCAATCAAAACCTCAACCCCTACATATATCAGACAATGTCACGATATACATCCCGTTTAAACACGATCTAAATGAAATCACCAATGAGATCAACCAAAGCCTCCAAATCATGCACTCTTGGGCGGATGCATTCCAGTTAAAACTTAATGCAGAAAAAACACAATGTCTTGTACTCACCTCACAACATAACACAAACAACTTCACCACCATAAACACACCAAACTTCTCTCTCCCCGTCTCAAATAACTTGAAAATTCTTGGAGTCACTATTGATCGAAACATCACACTCGACACCCATGTGCAGAATGCAACGAAAAAGATGTTCCACTCCATGTGGAAACTTAAAAGAGTAAAACCTTTCTTCCCGAGATCCATTTTCCGTAACCTGTTACAGTCAATGGTACTAAGCCACCTGGATTGTTGCAACACACTATACGCTGGCTGCAAGGAACAAACTATCAAGAAACTCCAAACAGCCCAGAATACTGCCGCCAGACTCATATATGGTAAAACAAAATATGACAGTGCAAAACCCTTAAGAGAGAAGCTCCATTGGCTCCCACTCAAGGAACGTACTGCGTTCAAGGTCTGCACGATTGTACACAAAATCATCCATGGTGACGCCCCAACCTACAAGCAAAACCTCGTAGACCTGCCTCCCAGAAATGCCAAAAGATCTTCCCGCAAATTTCTTAATCTACACTTCCCCACCTGTAAAGGACTAAAATACAAGCTTATACATGCGACCACCTTCTCTTATATGAGCACACAGATATGGAATGCTCTACGAACCGACCTGAAAACAATCGATGACGTATCTAACTTTCGTAAATCTCTGAAGACATATCTCTTTAACAAGGCCTACAAAGGAAATCCTTAACTATACCACCTTGCTAATACTACCCAGGTCCGAAAATCATCTTCTATACCTACCTGCTCAGAACTTCCTTACCATCCCTAATCTATACCTACCTGCTCAGAACTTCCTTACCATCCCTAATCTTTTGCACCACCAAATGTTTCTGATATGTTGGAACGGCAATGCCATAACAGAGCTCTGTAAGCCACATTGAGCCTGCAAATGGGTGGGAAAATGTGGGGTACAAATGCAATAAAGAAAGAAAGAAAGAAAGAAAATTACCAAATCATAAGGAATAGCAATGTCTTCAAACCCTTCTGAAAAGAAAGGAGAGATGGAATCTGTTTCAACACTATAAGAGCTCCTTTTACAAAGCGGCAGTAAGCCCGACGCAGGCTTACCGCTTGCTAAAAAGGAAGTACCGCCAGGCTACCAAAGCAGCCCAGCAGTACTTCACACCCCCAGCATATTCAGCACTAAAAAAATATGTTTATTTTTGTAAGGCTGGTGTATACCCAGCGGTAACTGGGCAGTGCCGCGCGCTGTCTGGTTATTGCCAGGTTAGGGCAGGAGCCCTTACCGCCACCTCAATGGGAGGCGGTAAGGGCTCCTCTCAAAATGACTGCGCGGCAAGTGCTTCTCTTGCCACACGGCCATTACTTTAAAAAGAGAAAGACCTACCTTTTACCCACTGCAGTAAAAGGGGGCCTCAATGCAAGTCAAAAACACGTGTCAACACCAGTGTAGGCCCCTTTTGCCTCAGCTTGGTAAAAGGGGCCCTAAGTAACTTACTGCAATTAAAAGGAGCAACCACCCTAACCGTCTTTTTTTCCCCCATATTGCTGACCTAAATACAAGAACTTCCAGTAAGTTATGCATAAAAGACCTCAATTTTCTCATGAAGGGGTAACTTTAAATCCTATTTCATAAATTACGAAGTTATAAAAGGTAGATGGGAACAGGAGGCAGGGAGAACCCTGGTGGGCTGGGAAGGGGGAACCATGCTGAAAGGAATAGCAACCCTTACGTCAGATGAAAGGTTACGTGAGTGTGGCTATAGAACAATCATGCGGGCATATATGTCAGGGCAACAGTTGTCACATATAGGCTCCCCGCAAGGAGCGAGTTGCATTAAGTGTAGTCAAACCCCGCATACATTGTTCCATGCGTTTTGGGCATGTCCAGGGGTAAGGGCTTTCTGGACACAGGTTGAGAGATTCCTGTCCCGGATGCTAGGTTCATCAGTAAAGGGAACTTGGGATCACTATGTATTGGACACAAAAGGGGCCTTCAGGACACATTCAGTGGGGGCACGTACCTTATGCCGTAAGCTTAGCTTGGTGGCGCGGAAGACTGTGCTGCAGTGTTGGACGGCCCCGGAGTCGCCGGCTTACTGGCATTGGAGAAATCAGGTACACCTTTTAGCCACGTGGGAAGCACGGGAGGCTAGGGGCTCCCCGAAGAGATATGCACATTTTAAACAGATATGGGGCCCTTATTTGGAGGTATTAAGCCCTAGAGGACGTAGTATACTACTTAATTGGCACAATGCGACACCCTGAAGGTTAAAGAGAATTCTGATCACACATATTCTGTAGTCAAACAATAGCAGGGGGGGGGGGGGGGGGGGGGGGGGAAGGGATCTCTCAGGGCTATCAGAATACAAGCCAAGAGGGAGATCGGGGAGAGAGGGGTGAAGGAGTAAACAAATGAATGGTATCATTGGAAAGAAGAGGGGGGGAGGGAGGGGTGGGGGGAGGAGGGTGGAAAGGGGGGGGGGAAATAATGTTGGATACTGATAATGATCACAGACGACAATTGGCTTTGTAGGTTCATATATGCAAGCTTTTATTTCTGTATCGGTTGGTCAATAAAATGTTGAAACACAAAGCAAGGGTATAGAGGGGATGGGGGGGGGGGGGAAATTACAGCAAAAGTTTGATGACATTTCAATCAAAAGGTTTTGTTAAAGAAAACAGAGATTTGTATTAAGTACAGGTTTATTGACCTTTATATGTTGTAAACTGTGACATCAATAAAAAAGTTAAAACATAAAAAAAAATCCTATTTCATAAATACAAAGGGTTCCTTCCAAAGATCAAGTTGAACACCAAAACAAATAATTTAAAAATTTATTTCTTATATAAAGTACCACCTTCAAGCCTAAAAGCAATTGAAGTGGTGTACAGTCAGGTACAGTAGGTATTTTTCTGATCCTGGAGGGCTCACAATCTGAGTTTCTACCCGGGGCAATGGAGAGTTAAGTGATTCACAAGGGGCTGCAGTGGGATTTGGGGTTTACATTTTATTAAAAATTTGATACCAGCAAAAACATTCCAATCATACGTAACAAGACAAACCGAAAATACATTTGCAATCTGCACCGTATCCCAAAATAATTGATATCAGATATCAAAGTGCCTCATAAAATGAAGTTCAATAAGTCAGTATAATAATTGTTTCAAAGCTCCTAAATTCCATCATAGGTCCACAGTCCTTTAATAAACAACATTTTTTGAGAAGTTTCTATTGAAAGTCACAATTGCAGTACACTTATCTGCAACTCAGTTGAAATAGCAGTCCTCTGCATCTAACTGACTTCTGTTCTTTCATGCCATATTGGGTCCCAACTCGAGCTTTGTTATATACGTACACATGTTGCTATACTGGGATAGACTGAAGGTCCATCAAAGCCCAGTATTCTGTTTTCAACAGTGGCCAATCCAGGTTACAAGTACCTGTCAAGATCCCAAAACAGTAAAATAGATTTTATGCTGCTTATCCTAGAAATAAACAGTAGATTTTCCCAAGTCCATCTTAATAATGGCTTATGGACTTTTCTTTTAGGAAGTTATCCAAACCTTTTTTAAACCCTGATAAACTAATTGCTTTTACCACATTCTGTAGCAATGAATTCCAGAGTGTAATTACACGTTGAGTGAAGAAATGTTTTCTCTGGTTTGTTTTAAATTGACTACTTAATAGCTTCATTGTATGTTCCCTAGTCCTAGTATCTTTTTGGAAAGAGTAAACAAGTGATTCACGTCCACCCATTCCATTCCTCTCATCATTTTATAGACCTCTATCATATCTCCCCCTCAGCCATCTGTTCTCCAAGCTGAAGAGCCCTAGCCACTTTATCCTTTCCTCATACGGAAGTCATCTCATCCTCTTTATCATTTTTGTCGCCCTTCTCTGTACCTTTTCTAATGCTATATCTTTTTTTTAGATGCTGTGACCAGAATTGTGCGGTTGCGCCATGGAGTGATACAAAGACATTATAACATTCTAATTTTTGCTTTCTATTCTTTTCCTAACAATACCTAACATTCTATTTGTTTTCTTAGCTGCCACTGCACACTGAGCAGAGGGTTTCAAAGTATCATCAACGATGACACCTAGATCCTTTTCCTGGTTGGTGACTGCTAATGTGGAACCTTGCATCATGTAGCTATAGATTGTGTACCTCTTTCCCACATGCATCCAGGCAATTTTTTTACTCTTCAGTTTGTCAAATTGCCCCATTACATCTTCCGGGTTTACAGAGATTTGATTCAGCTTCTCTGACTCGTCAACATTGAATGTCATTTCTGGCATTGGTATCTCTCCCACATTTTCCTCGGTGAAGACTGAAGCAAAGAATTCATTTAATCTCTTCGCTATGGCCTTGCTTTCCCTGAGTGCCCCTTTTACTGCTCTGTCATCTAGCTGTCCAACTGAATATTTTGCCAGCTTCTTACTTCTAATATACCTAATAAAGTTTTTACTATATTTTTTTGCCTCCAATGCAATCTTCTTTTCAAAGTCTCTCTTTGCCTTCCTTATCAGCGCTTTGTATTTGACTTACCATTCCTTATGCTGTTTCCTATTATTTTCAGTTGGATCCTTCTTCCATTTTCTGAAGGATTTTTTTTTTTTAGCTCTCATAGCTTCTTTCACCTCACTTTTTAACCATGCCAGCTGTCGTTGGCCGTCCTTCCTCCTTTTTTAATACATGGAATATATTTGGCCTGGGCTTCCAAGATGATATTTTTGAACAGCGTCCATGCCTGATATAAATTTTTGACCTTTGCAGCTGCTGTTCTAAGTTTGTTTGTTTTGGGGTGTTTTTTTTTTTTTTTTACTGTTCTTCTCATTTTATCATAGTCTCCTTTTTGAAAGTTAAATGCTAATGTATTGGATTTCCTGTGTGTACTTACTCAGAGCTTATATCAAATCTGACCATGTTATGATCCCTGTTGTGAAGTGGCCCCAGCACCATTACCTCCTGCACCAGATCATGCGCTCCACTAAGGAAAAGGCTAGAATTGTACCCCCTCTTGTTGGTTCCTGAACCAGTTGCTCCATAAAGCAGTCCTTGATTTCATCAAGGAATTGTACCTCCCTGGCATGCCCTGATATGATGTTACATTTACCCAGTCAATATTGGGGTAATTGAAATCAAAACATATAACCCACAAATTCCACTATTATACACCTGGGTATTGGAGGTGTGTGATCGCTAACATATATGAAATGTGGAGAAAAAAAGACTTCAGAAATCCTAGAGAATGCTCCTGTGTGGAAACCACCATATATCTGTGGAGCACCCCACTTCTTCAATCACTAGTCTTCACAAAAAAAACTCCACTCTTCTTATTCATATACTGCGTGCACATACACCTAACACAATACTCAAAGGTGAAGGCAACTAATCCAAAACATTCGGTGAAAGAAAAACTACTTAACTTAAATGTTCTTAGAACTGTCCAGTCTTCATCTATTTCCAAAGCCCAACAGGAGACCCTGTTTCGCCCCGAATAGGCTGTTTCAAGGGCAAAACTTTAATCCAGACAGCTGATTTCCATCATTCAACTTCACCGCATTCAACTGCCTCCGGTTGGCGTTGAATGCGGTGAAGTTGAATGATGGAAATCAGCTGTCTGGATTAAAGTTTTTGCCCTTGAAACAGCCTATTCGGGGCGAAACAGGGTCTCCTGTTGGGCTTTGGAAATAGATGAAGACTGGACAGTTCTAAGAACATTTAAGTTAAGTAGTTTTTCTTTCACCGAATGTTTTGGATTAGTTGCCTTCACCTTTGAGTATTGTGTTAGGTGTATGTGCACGCAGTATATGAATAAGAAGAGTGGAGTTTTTTTTGTGAAGACTAGTGATTGAAGAAGTGGGGTGCTCCACAGATATATGGTGGTTTCCACACAGGAGCATTCTCTAGGATTTCTGAAGTCTTTTTTTCTCCACATTTCATATATGTTAGCGATCACACACCTCCAATACCCAGGTGTATAATAGTGGAATTTGTGGGTTATATGTTTTGATATTATTCTACTATCCCTGTGGGAATTAACGGTAATTGAAATCACCCATTATTACTGTGTTCCCCAGTTTGTTAGCCTCCCTAATTTCTGATAACATTTTTACATCAGTCTGTTCATCCTGGCCAGGTGTACAGTAGTGCACCCCTATCACTATCCTTTTCCCCTTTACACATGGAATTTCAATTCATAGGGATTCCAAGATGTGTTTTGTGTCCTGCAGAAATTTTAGTCTATTCGATTCAAGGACCTCCTTAATGCCTCCCCTCCACCAATTTGATTCACCCTGTGACTGCGATATGTGTACCCTGGTATGACAGTGTCCCACTAGTTATTCTCCTTCCATCATGTCTCAGAGATTCCTATTATATATATATATATATAGTCTAACTCTCCCATCTTATTTCTTAGGCTTCTGGCAAAGAGTTACCGAATTGCAGGGGGGTGGGGAGGAGAGGGAGAGAACTGCCAGACCTGGGGGGTAGGGTGGGTGGAAGATGCTGAACCGTTTGGGTAATGAAATTGGGGTGGCAAATCAGGGGCAAATAATACCCCTCACCCCCATAGCTATGCCTGTGCCATTTTCCCAGGTACAAAATAAGTACCTGTATATAATATGTAAATCATTTTGATTGTAACCACAGAAGGGTGGAATATCAAATCCCAACCCCTTTCCCTGGATGCTTGAAGAACAAAGAAGAAATATAACTCGAATAGGATTTTGAGAATTTTAAGGATCAAATGGTACCAGTCTCATAGAAACAGCCGTATCAATGTGTGAGGGACATAAATAGCATAAGATATCAATAAGATTTAGAAAGCATTTTTAAAAATCCTGATTTTAAAATGTAAGCAAAAACATTTCAAAAGTAAAACTGAAAATTTCAGCAACTAAAAAAAACATACAAAAAAGGAAAAACTCAGGGCTCTGTTTACAAAGGTTCACTAGCATTTTTAGTACACGCTAAAAATTAGCATGCCCTACCCATGTAGACGCCCATAGGAATATTATGGGCATCTACGTGGTTAGTGCATGCTAATTTTTAGTGCATGCTACAAGCATCATCGTGCCTTTATAAACAGGGCCCTTAATTTCTTATCTGAAAATTCTGTGCCAAATTATTAATTATGATCAGGCACAGCCCCCTCCCCAGAACAAAATACTTGACCCTATGTTTTTTAAACTGGGCCAAAAACACTTAAAAAAACAAAACCTCTTAAAAAATATTTTTTTAGAAATAGCTTTTGGTTTAGTGCCTGACTGCTGCATTGCTTACAATACGAGGTCAGAAATATATACTAATATATACTGCTTCTGGTCCTTCCTTCTTTTCTCTATGTGAGACTGGCACTAGATGGTCCTTGCAAGATGTCTCTTTCTGTTGGGTTGTTTAGTTCTGTGTGTGAAACTGGTCACAGATGGTCCTGGTAATATGATTTATTTTGGTGGTATGGTGCAGCTGATGGGTGATTTTATTTTATTTTATTTCAGAGGTCAGCACTAGATGACCCTCTTAATATTTTATGTATCTTCATTAGAGTCGGAGGGGGTCTAAATATCAGCACTTAACAGGCCAAGTGGCAACTCCACCCTGAAACACCTGCAAAATAGCCAGTTTTGAGTTCGGTGCTAACCAGACATTTTCAGCAGCACTAATTGGTTAATTGCCACTGAAAATGACAGTTTCTAGCCGGTTACATCGCTTTGAATATGGACCCTTTTTTCCTGTTACATGGGGTATATGCCCCTCTTTTTGCGTTATTTTAGGTGGGATTCTTGTACTAGATGAATTGTTAATTCTACTTCTGATGCAGGCAAGAAAGATGTTGGGCATATGATTGAATATTTTATTGACCAGACAATGAGATCTGCACCATTGTATAGGGTTGCTCTTTTTAATACAATACAGCAGCAAATGGTTTTGATGTCCATGGATTACTGTAATAGCTTGTATGGAGGCTTACCTGCTTCCTTTTTAAAGGCTCTAGTCTATACAAAATGTTGTAACCTGCCTTTTATCTGGCACCAAATCATGTAAACATATCATTCCTATCGTGAAGCTGCAGCACTGATTGCTAGTCGAATCATGGGATACATTCAAAGTTATTTGACTGAGTAGGACATTATTCACAAGATCAAAATTTGCAGGTCACTTGTGATATGTATGAGGCTGTCCTATTCGGGGTAGGCCACTAGAGGGCACTAGGAGAATAGGTGGAGGACGCTAGGACCAGGGAGAGCCCTGGGAGGTCCACAGGTGTAGGAGGTTATGGGCTGGGTCCTGTGTAGCTAATTAACCACTTTATACCCCACCTGAGAGGTGAAAGGAAGAGAAGTGAGCTGGCAGCAGAAGAAGAGAGATCCCTTGGAAGATACTGGCTAACCTTATGGACTTGTGGTGGACTGTGTGTCCAAAGGAGAGAAGCAGGCTGAAAATCCTGGGGTAAGAAGTCCCTAAAGCATTAGTGTTGGACTGTGTGTCCTCAGTACTTATAGGAACTATGTGTTCAAAGAAGGAAGGACTGTGTGTCCAGGACTGTGTGTCCAAAGAAGGAAGGACTGTGTGTCCAGGACTGTGTGTCCAAAGAAGGAAGGACTGTGTGTCCAAGACTGTGTGTCCAAAGAAGGGAGGACTGTGTGTCCCAGTACTGAGAGAAGCAGGCTGCAAAGCCTGGGGTTAAAAGTCCCCAAAATATTGAAGTTAGTACTGAGCCCATGTATCTGTGTGGGGGAGGCTCAGTGTGAAGACCTATGAAAGCATAAAGTATTAAGCTATAAGAAGTGTGCCCAGGGGCTGGAATAAAGAGTTGCCTGAGAAATATGCAGTTTAATATGCAGACCTGTTTAATTTGCTTAGTGGGAACCAGGTCACCCTGAGCGAGAAGGGGTAGCACACTAATCTGCATATGATCTGCATATTGAGAACCAGGTCACCCTGAGTGAGAAGGGGGATATCACATACTGCACCAGAACTCTTAATTGGATTCTATCATGTGTGCGCCAAAAACTTGGAATTCGTTGCCTGTGCATTTTTAGAATTTAACAGATACGTTAATTTTAGGAAGAGTATAAAAGCCTGGTTTTTGTAGAGGCATTTGAGCATTTTAATTGACTTTCATTGTTTATTGATGATTTTCATTATTTAAGCAGTACTGGATATCACAGAATTCAGGATATATTAAACCCCAGATTCTATATTGCGAGTCTAGAGATCCAAGTGGATTCTATAAAAATACGCGTAACTTAACAAGCTAATCTTATCCCAGTTGTGCATGCAACGGTAACATCAAGACTGGATTTCTACAATGCACTATACAATGGTCTGACTACAAAGGGCCTACCCCTGCTCCAGTTGATTCAGAATGCAGCAGCAAGACTCATAGAAGGTTGCAAGCGACGTGACCACATCACACCATTTTTGCTAAAACTTCATTGGCTACCAGTACAATACAGGGCTAAATTTAAAACTCTATGTCTGATCTTCAAGGCCCTGAACGGAAATGGCCCCGAGTATCTGAAGAATAGGATGATCCTCCACACACCGCCAAGGACACCAAGGTCCTCCCAAGGACTTTCACTAACTACACCCTCTCCAAAAGATATTACACGATGTGATACCCGCAAGCGAGCCTTCTCCGGAGTAGCCCCACACTCTGGAATGCATTGCCTGAAAGGCTCCACTTAACACAAGACTATCTGTACTTCAGGAAGCAGGTGAAAGCTTGGCTCTTCAACCAAGCCTTTAATGGAAGAAGTAACTAACTTGTTAGTCTCACTCACACACACAAGGATTGACTCGGGCTGTACATACTGCAGGGGGACATGTTTATCCACTCCTACCCTAGCTGAGATGATATTTAACCATCTCTCTGACCTCATGTGCAACTTTCTTCAAATCAGTCACCTTACTTTCTAATTCTTCCTACTTTCTTACTCATCTATATGTTACAACTTTGCCTTACCCATCACTATCAATTATAAGGTTCTATTATGTATGTGTTGGCATTGCAAATAGTATACCATGCCATACTTTGTATTGTTACTTGAATATTTTTACTGCTGTAATTGCCTGTTGCTCATGTTTGATCTATTCTTACTGTACACCGCCTTGAGTGAATTCCTTCAAAAAGGCGGTAAATAAATCCTAATAAATAAATAAATAATGAGCACTGAAATCAGCACTTAAGAAGCAATAATGAGCACTAATTGGCACTAATTAGAATTTACTGCACAACTTGCTAAGCATATTCTGTAATGAAGTGCGTCAAACTTCCATTGTGCGCAGGCAAAAGGGGCATGGTTATAGGAGAAATGGGCATTTTGTGGGTGTTCTGAAATGTATGCATGTAGTTATAGAATATGACCCAGTACGCGTAAATCAATGCACTGGGATTTACGCTACATTTTCATTGGTGTAAATGCATGTGCATAGTTTTAGGCACTGAGATACCAACTAAACAGATTCCATAATTGGCACATAAATCTAGGAGCCGATTATAGAATACGCTTAGCACTGATTTCAGCACCGATTTTTGTAGGTGCCATATATAGAACCTCCCCCTAAATGTATAAATATATTTTGTGTATATGTTTGTGTTTCCTGTTGTTCTGTAACCTGCTGAGAACTGCTGAGGTTGGTGGAATATAAATTATTATAAATAAATATATAAACAAAAAGGCAGGGTTAGTGTGAGAGAGATGAGGTAGTTGAAAGCAAGTTGAAGAATATAGAAGGGGTGGGCAGGGCCGCCGAGAGACTGGACCAGGCCCGGGACAAGGCCACCCCTGGGGCCCCTTCCCCGAGGTCGCCGCCGCTCCCCCTCCACCCGCCACCGGGCCGGGCCCCTGCATTAAAATCACAGCGCCTCTCACCTCCATGTGAAAGCGCTGCAGGCAGCAGCAGCTTGCCTCCCTCCTTTGGGCCTCCTTCCCTCCCTGTGTCCTGCCCTCATCTGACGTAACTTCCGTGAGGGTGGGACACAGAGAGGGAAGGAAGCCCGAAGGGAGGTGATCTGCTGCTGCCTGCAGCGCTTTCACATGGAGGTGAGAGGCGCTGTGATTTCAATGCAGGGGCCCTGGCCTGGTGGCAGATGGTCGATGACGGACAGGGCCGGTCTTAGCAACTGCAGGCAGCTATGCAGACCAGTTCGCTGGGGCCCACCCACCCCTCCCCAGTATACCCAAAATGACAGAAACCAAATTAGAATACAGATTCTGCATGCAGCACAATACCAGAAAAACAGAACATTGCTATACATTGCAAAATAAGACAGCAGATGTAAATTCTTAAATTGGACATATTCCAAACACTAAAATGAAAATAAAATGATTTTTTTCTACCTTTGTTGTCTTGTGACTGTTTTTCAGATCATGTTGGTCCGTCTCTGATTCTGCTGCTCTCTATCTGCTCCCTTAACTCCCGTTCCAGGGTTTCCTTTCCATTTATTTCTTTACTTTCCTCCTTTCTTCTTCATTTCCTGCCCTACATCCATAGGTAAAAGCTGGGTCCTCCGTGGACTTAACTGGAGGAAGTATAGAGTGGATCCAGCTTTTGCCTATTTTTTCCAGCCATGTGCAGTTTTTCTCCTCTTTTCCCTTTACCTCATCTCCATCAGAATGCATCTCCTTCCTCTCTCTTCCCTCTCCTCCATCCATGTCCAGCATTTATCCTCTCTCTCCTCCCCTCCATCCATGTTTATCTCATGTCCTTTCTTCTCTCTCCTCCGTCCATATCCAGAATTTCTCCTCTCCCCTCCATCCATATACATCTCCTTCCTGTCTTCCCTCACTTCCATCCATGTCCAGCATTTCTCCTACCCTCCCCTCCATCCATTGCAACTCTCCTCTCTCCCCTGCCCTCCCTACCCATGCATGTCCAGCATTTCTCCTCTGCCCTCCCCTTCCATCTATGTCCAGTGATTCTTCTTTGCCCCTCTGTCCGCCCCTCTCATTCACATCCAGTGATTTTCCTCTGTCCCCTGCCCTCTCCTCTATCCCCTCCATCCTGTCTTCCCTCACTTCCATCCATGTCCAGAATTTCTCCTACCCTCCCCTCCATCCATCCATATAAGTACATAAGCAATGCAACACTGGAAAAAGACCAAGGGTCCATCGAGCCCAGCATCCCATCCACGACAGCGGCCAATCCAGGCCAAGGGCACCCGGCAAGCCTCCCAAACGCACAAACACTCCACACATGCCACTCCCGGAACCGTGGACTTTTCCCAAGTCCATCCAGCAGCGGCCCACGGACTTGTCCCCCAGGAAACCGCCCAACCCCCTCCCCAAACTCTGCCAAGCTAACTGCCCTCACCACGCTCCCCGGCAATGAACTCCAGAGTTCAATTACTCGTTGGGTGAAGAAAAATCCTCCCCGACTTGCCTCATATCCACCACACTGTAGCTTCATCGCATGCCCCTTGCTCCCCTGCCCTCCCTACCAATCCCCAGTGATTCTCCTTTGCTCCCTGTCCTCCCTCCCTTCCCCCAGGCCCCAACTTACCCCCCTTTTCACACCCCCCCCCCCCCGAGTTTCAGTTCCCAGCCCCAGCTGTGCCCTCAGTTTGAAAATGTAGGCTCGCCTCCAGGCTTCTTCACCCACCCCCTGCATAAATACGAGAGAGAGACTCAGGCAATGGCTCTGTCTCTCATGCAAAAAGAAATGGAAAGGAAGGGCTTTAAAATCGGAAAAGATGAGAGCAAGCTAGTAGCCTCAGGAAATTCGTTCTGTCTGCTTGGGTGGAAGGCAGAGCCTTTCACCCGCTCGTCGCCTCTCCTTCAAGCCCTTCCCCTTCTCTCTCAGTGTGCACTGTGTGCCGCCTTCGCGGAACCGGAAACCGAAAATTGCATCAGTGTACGCTGAAAGAGAAGGGGATGGGCTTAAAGAAGAGGCGATCCTGCTTTTTCGCCGCTGCCGCCGCCACTGCAACTTTTTAAATACAGGGCGGCTGGAAAAAATAAAGCTGTGCGTCGCAACGATCATCTGGTAGGTAGGGTCGAGGGAGCGCTAGGAAGCGGCGCGAGGTCCTGATGACGGAGGGCGGGTGGGCGTGGGCCACCAGCGCCGGGCCCCCCTGGAGGCCCGGGCCCGGGGAATTTTGTCCCCCCTGTCCCCCCCTCTCGGCGGCCCTGGGGGTGGGACAGAGGAAAACATTATGAAGTCAGGGAAGTGATCATAGAGTCAGGTGGACTGAAGAGGTTGCAAGAGTGTGCCTTTTCCAAATATACCTCTCCATAGAGACATACACATGCTCAAAACACCTCCTTGTATGCCCTTCCCTCCATCACATACCCCTAAACTCTGTCATACAGACCCACCCCACTCCTCACCCACCTCACAATCCCCTCTTCACGTAGATAGCCATTTATTTACGAGAACCTGTAAAACATACACATGCAGATCATGGAGTCATAAAGTGCTCTTGAAGCTGCTATGAAAATGTTAACAAAGAATGCCCTGGTTTATGTTGTGTATCCTTCCATTTTTATAATCTAAAGACTTCTGAAAAGATATATTGGTTATTATTAATTTGTTTTCCCTTAAATATGCCACCATGCCTTTGACTCTTGGTGTGCTTCAAAGTGACTTGCACCCCTGAAGCTGCCAAATCTGGGGGAGAGGATGAGGAAGAGGCCAGGAGGATCTGCGGGCCCATGCACCAGATCTTTTTAGTACCTAGCAATGCCTCTGAATATAAGTCAATACCAAACACAGGGGCCCTTTTACTAAGCCATCTAGGCACCTACGCATGCCCCAACACACATCAGCTTGGAACTACCACCCATCTACCATGTGGCCCAGGCAGTAATTTCATTTTTTACACACGCCCATTATGCGTGCCGGAAAATTTTCAGCACGCGGTGCTAACCAGGCAGTAATTGGCATTGTACGCTTACTGATGATTACCACCCAGTTAATGCATGAGACCTTATCGCTAAGTCAATGGATGGCAATAAGGTCTCAGGCCCAAACTGGACATGCGCCAATTTTCATTTTGCCGCACGTCCATTTTCGACCAAAAAAGAAAGCCTTTTTTGCAGGTGCGCTGAAAAATGAACCTGCACACATCTAATACATGCATCTACAGCAGCGCAGGTCACTTTTCGGTGCACCTTAGTAAAAGGACCCCACAGTGCTAAATATGTCCTCAATAAGCTGATGTATGCATTGAGTAATGTGAAATAAATAATATGTGATTTGGGTAAACTATATAATCTGTGTTTTCCAGGTAGTTATTACACCAGGAATTAAGGAAACAGCTTTACTGATTCACCAGATTGCTGACCACACTTTGATGTCTTCTAAGAGAAATCCCCAAGAGTGGCTAGACAAGTCTTGGCTCTCAGTCCTACCATCTCAGGTTGGTTATGATTGTCTTGATCACTGGTTCCCAAATCTGTATTGGGTGAACCCCCAGCCAGTCAGGTTTTTAGGGTATCCATGATTAATATGCATGAGATCAATTTGTATGCAGTGGAAGGAGGTGCACGCAGATCTCGC
Organism: Microcaecilia unicolor; assembly: GCF_901765095.1. Taxonomy (NCBI): domain Eukaryota; kingdom Metazoa; phylum Chordata; class Amphibia; order Gymnophiona; family Siphonopidae; genus Microcaecilia; species Microcaecilia unicolor. The sequence continues at coordinate 228,254,204 of NC_044032.1, read as the reverse complement.
TCCTGAATATCCATTGTGGATATCCTGAAAACCTGACTGGCTGGGGGTTCCCCCAGGACAAGTTTGATAACCACTAGTCTAGATAATATTATATGGTTATCTTATATTTAAAATGAAAGAAATGATTTATACTGCAGTCCCCAAAATGGGAAGTTCTGTCATCTTTGTGCTGTTGCTAGACAACTTCTATGTAATCTAAACAAGTTTTGACAGAAGTTTAAAAAAACAAAGTCTAGGACTAAAGTGAAGATTTGTGAGTGCTTTTTTAATGCTAAAAATAGTACACATGCTGAGAAACCAGGTCGATCCCATGGTTTGCTGGTCACAGCATGGCATAGAGAAAGCCAAATTGTAAATAGAAAACTGTACAGCTTCTTGAGAGAATTTAGATTTTCAAAAGCATTGCTTCTAAAGACATCTTGCGTTGTATTGAGAGAGGATGTTTTCTTTGTGCTCGCCCAAGCAGCAATGGCAAATAAAGGGAAGCAGTCTGAGGAAGGGAAGGAACCCAAATTTATAACTGCAAGATATAATGGCAGTGGCAGTATTAAACAATCTTCTTCTCATGCATTCATGTTGACAAAATTAGTCATCAATGAATTAATTTCTAACTGGGCACACATATTATTCTCAATTGTCAGCAGTACTCACAGCCACATGATGCTATACTCGGAAGAAGCCACTGAATTCATCTTCTCACACTACCGCCTTTCAAACCTCATCTTTAAGATTGCGCCTAAACCTTGAAGGCGATTTTTTTTTTTTACAAGTACTCACTCCTACCATTGTGTGGTGCCGAAGCTGGGGCTTACAGGAGAAATGGCAACAAAACACTTGAGGAAAGACAAGGAGTGGTCTCACACCAGGGAAGATAAGATGGCGGCACCTGCTAGCCCCGCCACCTTGACTGTCAGCTTTGCGTGGTTTGCCGAGGTGGTGACTGAGGTGACCAGAGTGATAGAGTCTCTGCTAGATAAGAGATTGATGCCAATTGACACCAAGTTAGAACTAATACAGGAGCAGCTGGAGACTCAATCGTGAATTTCCACAATTTCAGCAGCACACTAGTGAACTAGAGTATCATGTACAGGTGATAGAAGACTCGCAGGCCCAATTACAGAAAGCTGTTATAGCTTTTGAAGACAAACTTGATAATCTTGAGAAGAAGTAATCTATGGCTGGTTGGCCTCCCCGAGTCCATTGAAGATTTAAAACTGATTGGGATCCTGGAGGCTTGGTTCCTGCACAATCTTCAGCTGCCTGAACATCTAGGGCTGCTAACAGTGGAGTGCGCACATCGGATTGGGATGAGACAGATGACTGCTTCTCATCCACAGCTGGTAATCCTAAAGGTTTTTTTTAAATAATGAAATGTTTATTGAAAAAAAAAACACAAAATAGAAAGCAAGTAGCAGTGCTTACAAGAAACTAGCTAATTTATGCGTGTAAATCAGCATTTTATGCACAAAAATGATTTATACAATTACTCTCATAATTTATTTTTTGGACAACCCAAACAGTGCCCAGAAAACAACCCCTTAAAATCTGATATTTAGCAGTCTATCCCCCCTGTTTATAAAGCCGTGCGGTAATGCTGACACAGCCCATTCAAAATGAATGGGCTGTGCCAGCATTACCACACCAGCAGCCACTAGCATGGCTTTATAATCAGGAGAGTATGAATTTTATACAGATAAATGCCACTTTTACATGTGTAGGTACTGCACAGCCATTCTAAAATGACTCTTTATACATCACATATTTTATTTAGTTAATTTTCCAGTTATCCACACGTATGCACTGTAGATTTTTTGAAGCTGCACAGTTATGTGGCATACTACACAGTCTGAAACAGTGGTATGTCCTTTTGTTTTTGAACATGTGTGTGTGAAATTCAGACGATAATTTCCAAAGGAATTTACCCAGGCAAAATGGCCTGACTGAAAATCGCCTTTCTCCATTGTGGCTAAAAACGTACATGGCTTACATACCACCCATACTTTTAGCCATATTAAAAAGAGGTCTTTATGATTCTTGGAAAAGCATAATATTAAATTACTAGTAAAAAAGCCCCGTTTCTGATGCAAATGAAACGGGGGCTAGCAATGTTTTCTTCTGTGTGCATGTGGGAGTGTGTCTGTCCCTGCCCTCTGGCCTCTCTCCCCTCCCCCCTCTGAGTCCTTCACTGTTACAGAGCCAGCGATTTGATTTCGTGCTCTGCTGTTTTCCTTCACTGACTGTGTTACAGAGAGGGCGGGACAGACACTCATAGGGAAACCGGATATCTCGCCCCCTTCACACTTCCGGCTGGAGGCTTCATAGAACGTTGGTGTTGCTTTTTATATAGAGAGATAAGTGATAACTGTAAAATAGGCAGATACGTTTAAGGGTGTGTATTTTTATTAATACATGTTTAATTCATTTGGGCACCTAGAAAAGTTTGTATGCACATATCACTTGTATGTGCATATACATATGAATTAATATATTAATCTATATTACACAAATCACAATCTGGATTTAGACCGTAATATAGTACAGAAACAGTGTTAGCAACATTGACGACAAGATTCAGGAACATAATCAACAAAGGTCAGAAAATTCTATTATTACAATTTGACATGTCCAGTGCCTTCAGTATGGTGGACCATGCTATATTATTAAGACTATTAAACAATATGGGAATCAGTAGTAAAGTAACGAATGGTTTGTGGGATTCTTAAAAAGTAGATCATATCAGGTAAAAATGAAAGATTCCATATCTACTCTATGGATTTCACAATGTGGCGTGCCACAAGGGTCTTCTGTCTCCCCAATCCTGTTCAGGGCCGCCGAGAGGGGGGACGGGGGGACAAAATTCCCAGGGCCCGGGCCTCCAAGGGGGCCTGGTGCCGCAAGTCCCACCCACCACCGGGCCCCTTCCACCCGAACCCCCACCAGCAGAAGTGCTGTCTTCTGTTCTGACTCCGGCGTGCGCAGCCCACACAGATGCGCTCCTCTCAGCTGATCTCTGCTGTACTCTGCAGGGCTTCTGTGCGTCTGACATGCAGGACGTCAGACGCACAGAAGCTCTGCAGAGTACAGCGAAGATCAGTTGAGAGGAGCGCGTCTGTGTGGGCTGCGCACGCCGGAGTCAGAAGACAGCACTTCTGCTGGCAGGGGTTTGGGTGGAAGGGGTCCAGCCCGGTGGCGGAGGCGGGTGCAACTGTGGCGCCGGGCCACCCTCAGGGGGGGGCGACGACAACAACCTGGGGGGGCAGTGGGGGCGGGGCAGCCTTGTCCCGGGCCCGGCCCAGTCTCTCGGCGGCCCTGATCCTGTTCATAAGTACATATAAATACATCAGTACATAAGTATTGCCGTACTGAGAAAGACCAAAGGTCCATCGAGCCCAGCATCCTGTTTCCAACAGTGGCCAATCCAGGTCACAAATACCTGGCAAGATCCCAAAAAAGTACAAAACATTTTATACTTCTTATCCCAGAAATAGTGGATTTTCCCCATTTAATAACAGTCTCTGGACTTTTTCTTTAGGAAGTCGTCCAAACCTTTTTTAAACTCCGCTAAGCTAACCGCCTTTACCACATTCTCTGGCAACGAATTCCAGAGTTTAATTACACGTTGAGTGAAGAAAAAGTTTCTCCGATTCGTTTTAAATTTACTACATTGTAGCTTCATCACATGCCCCCTAGTCCTAGTATTTTTGGAAAGCGTGAACAGAAGCTTCACATCTATCCGTTCAACTCCACTCATTATTTTATAGAGCTCTATCATATCTCCCCTCAGCCGCCTTTTCTTCAAGCTGAAGAGCCCTAGCCGCTTTAGTCTTTCCTCATAGGGAAGTCGTCCCATCCCCTTTATCATTTTCGTCGCCCTTCTCTGCACCTTTTCTAATTCCACTATATCTTTTTTGAGATGCGGCGACCAATATGATGCTGGCACCATTAGGAATGAAATTAAATAATATGGGCTTCAACCCTTTCATCTATGCAGACAACATAAATATATATGTTTCTTTCATTAATGACATTTCTGAGATGATATATACAATAAGGTCAGGTTTAGATATAATAGAACAATGGGCCATGACTTTCAAACTTAACTAAATAGAGAAAAAACTAAATGTCTGGTGCTAACAAGCTCACACTGTCATTCCACTTAGCCTAAGTTCACAATAGAGCACTCTGTCCAATAGATGTACAATTAAAAATCCTAGGAGTGGTTTTTTGACAAACATCTTTCTTTTGAAAATCAAGCTCATGCAGTACTTGCAAAGATGTTCAAGACAATGTGGAAATTAAAAAGAGTTAAAACTTATTCTTCAAAGTTTTGTTTGGTATTGCACCTGACTATATGACTGACAATTGTATTTTCAGCTAGAAATGCAAAACCAATATCATGAGAATATCTGCTTTTACATCTACCTAGTTGTAAAACATAACTTTCAAGACTGTTTATACAGCTGGATTTGGTTATCAAGGTTCTAAATGGTGGAATCTCATTCCAAAAGAAATTAGAAGTATAAGTTCTTATCTTCTATTCTGAAAAACTTAGACATCTGTTTAAAAATTGTTTCTCTAGCTAATTGCTAACTAGAAACTGCAGCATTTTTAATGTAAAAGTTTATATCATTGCTTATTGTAAAGCCACATTGAATTGAAACCTATCTTTGGAAAATGTGGGATATAAGAATGAATAAATAAATAATGTATGTACAATCAATTTACAAAAGTGGTTTAGTGTTTTAAATATATGTATTTAAAACAAATGCATGCAAAGACATTTTTTTAAACCACACAAAATCTGGGAAAATTTCAGAGAATATGAAGAGTGGAGGAGCGGCCTAATGGTTAGTGCAGTGGGTTGCGTACCTGGGGAACCAGGTTCAATTCCCACTGCTGCTTAACGGTCAGCAGTGGGTTGAGATCCTGGAGGACCAGGTTCAATTCCCTCTGCAACTCTGTGTAACCCTGGGCAAGTCACTTAGCCCTCCATTGCCCCAGGTACAATATATAACTTACCCCCCTGTTTACTAAGCTGCACGGTAATGCTGATACAGGACTGTTGGCATTAGAGCATGGCAGCCGCTAGTGCAGCTTAGTAAACAGGGAGGTTAGATTGTGAGCCCATTAGGGACAGTGCAAAATACCTGTAATAGAAATTGTAAACCACATAGTTACTTCAGGGATCACTTGCAGTATATCAAGTGCTGAAAATAAAATAAATAAATATAAACGGGACTTCTTTTGGCCATGCACATTCTTTATGCTTATAATGCATGTACTTCACTTTCACTAATTTTCTAAGAAAAATAATTCTTGTAATTTTCCTTTTGAAAATATGTATAAAGTATCTTTATCAGGGTGACTTTTGTTAACAAGTTGCCTAGGATAGCAAAGTAGATGTCTGTTTCAAGGCTATTTTATAAAGACTCGGATGTAGTTAGCAACGCAGGCAACTATTAAAACATGTTATCTTACCACTAACTCATTTTAGCACAGAACCCATTTTATGCAATGAGACCTAATTACTTTGATCCTGGGGAACTGGGTTCAATTCCCACTGCAGCTCCTTGTGACTCTGGGCAAGTCACTTAACCCTGCATTGCCCCTGGTACAAATAAGTACCTGTATATACAATGTAAACCGCTTTGAACGTAGTTACAAAAACTACAGAAAGGTGGTATATCAAGTCCCATTCCCTTTCCCTTCCTTATAACTGGGATTAACAGTAAAATAGGATATCTTAACAGTAGCCCACATTGATAACTTCTTCCCCATAGGTGGCTGTGGGTGTTATTTTAGAAGCATCTCCTCATGCAAACAGCAGCTTTTACAAATATAGATTACTTATACATGCAAACTAGCAATTTTAAAATGCTGCTATCTATACATGGAGATCCACAACACATGCATTTTTTAAGGTACATGGTTTGGGTGACCTGCATGTGTATTCCTCATTTTACAAGCAGATTATATGTGTAGACCTAAAAATTTCCTTGCCAGTTTTTATACCTGCCCCGAAGAATGCATAAATGCTAGGTTGAAGGAACAGGTGCACAGACCAACAAAAGCCCCCATCTCTGTATCTTCCCAAACTAGGCAGCTCCCCCTCCCCCAATGAAGATTCCCACCTCATAACCTTCTCCTGGGTCTTAATGGGTGTCTCCCTGATGTCTGACTACTGCTAGGGGTCGACCAGTGCTATTTTGAACTGAGTGCCAGAAACAGCAGGTGTGTGGGGGTACGGGGATTAGAGGGGGGGAGCTTATGTATTCTTTGAGTTCATCTGAGTGCATCTGTTTATGACCACGCTCACGCTTCTTAATGAATTTTTATTTGGACTCCTATTATTATTATTATTTATTTGGACCTGTGTATATTAATAAATTGTTTTCATTTTTTATCCTCTGGAGTTCTCGTTTTTTCAGTTGGACCAGAAGACCATTGGTCCATCCCTATTCTCTTTATATAATCACACTCAGCCAAAGAACATGGATCTTATCTTTATTCAACTTTAACCTATAAGCCAATATATCAGTTAAACTTGATAATGGTTATATCATCTGCCTATGTAAATAAGGTAACACCCAAAGTTGACAAGGATTTCCCAAAGGTGGACATCAATAGGTTAAATAAGATAGGAGAGAGTTGAGATCCAACCAAGGAGCAGGCATAGAGTTTGACAATTTGACCTTGTAGGTTCTATTATTCAAAAATCTCTTAAACCAAATTATCACCCTGCTATAATACCTATTTCACTTAGCAGCTGTATTGAAATGATATGATCCACCAGATCAAACACTGATGAAAGGTCAAATTGCAATAAAGCTGATCGCCCTTTATATAATAAGAATTTTATTTTCATGGTCAAGACGCCTAGAAGAGCCTCAGTACTAAATCTCTGTCTAAATCCAGATTGGAAGTCTAGTAAATTACCACATAGTTCCAGGTATTCCAAGAGCTGTTTAGTAGTACTACTACTACTACTACTTTACATTTCTAAAGCCCCTCCAACTACCGCCCCATCTCTCTCCTCCCCTTCCTCTCCAAAATACTTGAACACGCCGTTCACAGTTGCTGCATTGATTTTCTCTCCTCTCATGCCATCCTAGATCCACTTCAATCCGGCTTTCGCCCTCTACACTCGACAGAAACTGCACTCTCTAAAGTCTGCAACGACCTGCTCCTCGCCAAATCCAGAGGCCACTATTCCATCCTCATCCTCCTCGATCTATCCGCTGCGTTTGACACTGTCAATCATGATTTACTTCTTGCCACTTTGTCCTCTTTTGGGTTCCAAGGCTCTGTACTCTCCTGGTTCTCCTCTTATCTCTCCCACCGCACCTTCAGAGTGCACTCTCATGGATCTTCCTGCACTCCCATCCCACTATCTGTTGGAGTTCCCCAGGGATTTGTCCTTGGACCCCTTCTCTTCTCAATCTACACCTCCTCCCTAGGCTCACTGATCTCATCTCATGGTTTTCAGTATCATCTTTATGCTGATGACACCCAGCTATATCTCTCCACACCAGACATCACCGCGGAGACCCAGGCCAAGGTATCGGCCTGCTTATCCGACATTGCTGCCTGGATGTCCAACCGCCACCTGAAGCTGAACATGTCCAAAACCGAGCTCCTCGTCTTTCCACTTAAACCCACCTCTCCTCTTCCTCCACTCTCTATCTCAGTTGATAACACCTTCATCCTCCATGTCCCATCTGCCCGCAACCTCGGTGTCATCTTCGACTCCTCCCTCTCCTTCTCTGCGCATATCCAACAGACTGCCAAGACCTGTCGCTTCTTCCTCTTCAACATCAGCAAAATTCGCCCTTTCCTATCTGAGCACACCACACAAACTCTCGTCCACGCTCTCATTACCTCTCGCCTTGACTACTGCAATTTACTCCTCTCCGGCCTCCCACTTAGCCATCTATTCCCCCTTCAATCCGTTCAGAACGCTGCCGCACGTCTTATATTCCGCCAGAACCGATATACTCACATCACCCCTCTCCTCAAGTCACTTCACTGGCTTCCGATCAGATACCGCATACAATTCAAGATTCTCCTCCTTACCTACAAATGCACCCAGTCTGCGGCTCCTCACTACCTCTCTAGCCTCATCTCCCCCTATGTTCCCGCCCGTAACCTCCGCTCACAGGACAAATCCCTCCTTTCAGTTCCCTTCTCCACCACTGCCAACTCTAGGCTCCGCTCATTCTGCCTTGCCTCGCCCTATGCCTGGAACAATCTTCCTCAACCCCTATGCCAAGCCCCCTCCCTACCCATCTTCAAATCTCTGCTTAAAACTCACCTCTTCAATGCTGCTTTCGGCACCTAACCTTTCGTGTAATATAGTATGCCCTATCAGACGGACTCTTCACTTGTCTTTTGACTGTACTCTTGTCTTTAGATTGTACACCTGTCTTCTAGATTGTACACCTGTCTTTTAGATTGTAAGCTCCTTGAGCAGGGACTGTCCTTCCATGTTTAAATTGTACAGCGCTGCATAACCCTAGTAGCGCTTTAGATATGTCAATTAGTAGTAGTAGTAGTAAAGCTACTAGGGTTACGCAGCGCTGTACAATTTAACATAGAAGGACAGTCCCTGCTCAAAGGAGCTTACAATCTAAAGGACAAATGTACAGTCAGTCAAATAGGGGCAGTCTAGATTTCCTGAAAGGTATAAAGGTTAGGTGCCGAAAACAACATTGAAGAGGTGGGCTTTGAGCAAGGATTTGAAGATGGGTAGGGAGGGGGCTTGTTTAGCCACCAAGCCTTCAGCTAGGTTCATAAAAAAATGGTATATTTGCAATTGGCCTATAATTTGATAATGATCTATCAACCGAGGGATCTTTAGGAATAGAAGTCAGTAAACTGCCTCCAAATTCATCTGGGAAGCATCACTGCCTAAACATTCTATCTAATAAAGTTACAAGCCATAGAATAAGAGTAGGTAGGACATGTCTTAATAAATACAAAGGTCAAAGATCCAGACTACAATGAGACATAGAAAACTTAGCTAGGAACAACAGAACTTCTAAGGTTCCCAATACCAGTCAGCCTCGATCTCCCACCATCTTCAATTGAGAATTCCTCCAAATTGCCTTGATAAGCATACATAGGAACAAACTATGACTTTAACAACCTGATTTTATTCTGAAAAAATTGGCTGAGTTACTAGCAGTAGATGTGTTTTGGGAATCAGAGGAATATAAAACAAGTCTACTAGTTCAACAAAGAGTGTCTACTAAATTAAATAGCTTTTTTGGGTCTGCTATACAAGTGCCAATTTGTTCTGAGAAATAGGTTTTCTTAGCATCAATCAAAGAAGCGTTATGGATATTAAAATTTGATTACCCCATTAATTTAGTAGTCATGTCACCTGTTTTCCTCCATTCACGTTCAAAATGTATACATGTTCATTTTAATTCGAGAAGGTTAATATTAAACTGGGGGAAATAGGGAAAATTAAGGGGGGGAAGTTCCTAGGTAATTATGAATGTGTGCCAAGATCCCAGCACTGGTTCTTGCTGAACTGTAAGAAGGAGAAAAGTAGAACTATTGAAACAAAAAGAAGTACTAAGGCCTTGGTATTCATTCACAGTCCCTGAGGGCCTTCAACAACTCAGGTTTTTAGGATATCCATAATGAATATGCATGTATGAGAGATTAGAATACAATGGGTGTAATGGGCATGCAAATCTCTCTCATGCATTTTCATTAGGAATATCTTGAAAACCTGACCCATTGGTGGCCCTCACGTGAATACCAGGTACTTAATGAGAAAATAACCTGTAACATGAAAGAGACGTTTAGAACAGGGCACAAACTTTTATGTTCATAACCCAGGCAATTTTATAAATGCCTATTGCTGCATGTAAAACCTTGTTCCACCTGCAGAAATGACTTTTTTTCTAATTACCCCCTTAGCAAATGATGGGCCAAATTAGCCCATCAAGTCAACCTGATTGAGGAAAGTGATAGAAAATAAATCAGATAATATTATAATGCCTCTGTGTTGCTCCATAGTGTGACCTCACCTTGAGTATTGTATGCAGTTCTGTTCACCGTATCTCAAAAAAGATATAGCAAACTTAGACAAGGTTCAAAGAAGGGCGACCAAAATGATTAAGGGGATGAAACTTCTTTTATATGAGGCAAGGCTTCACAAGTTAGGGCTCTTCAACTTGAAGAAAAGACAGCTGAGGGGTGGGATATGATAGAGGTCTACAAAATCCTGAGTTGAGTAGAACAGGTAAATGAGAATCAATTGTTAACTTTTTCAAAAAGTACAAAGACTAGGAGACACTCCATGAAGTTATGTGGTAATACTTTTACAACAAATAGGAGAAAATATTTTTTTACTTAACGAATAGTTAAGCTCTGGAACTTGTTGCTGGAGGATGTGGTAACAGCATTTAGTGTATGTGGCTTTAAAAAAAAATGGTATGGACAAGTTCCTGGAGGAAAAGTCCATAATCAATAGTCATGGGGAAAGCACTACTTATCCTTGGGGTTGGTAGCAGAAACTTTTGCTACTCTGGGATTCTGACAGATATTGGCCACTATCAGAAGCAGGATAGTGAGCTAGATGGACCATCAGTCTGACACAGTATCACTATTCCAATGGTCTTGTGATTCTTGATGTACTAAAATTTCCCATACTTAACCCAGCCACAGTTCCCTATATCTCATATACCCCTTCTGAATCCTGTACCCCTTTACTACCACATCATTCTCAGAATCTGTTAAATTATGGATCGCCACCACCTCAGTTGGCCAGCCATCTCAGGCCTCCTTATTCTTCAACATCCAGGTCCCTCTTCATGTCTTATCATCAAGCCTTCCAACAATAGTGCACCATCCACATACAAGTTAACTCAATTATTTATTTATTTATTTATTTATTTATTTATTTATTTACTGCATTTGTATCCCACATTTTCCCACCTCTTTGCAGGCTCAATGTGGCTTACATTATGCCGTAATGGCAGTCACCAATTACGGAATGAGAGAACAGAATAATATACAATTAAGGTACATAAGATACCAAAAAATTAGAAGTAAAGAAATAATCAATACATATTAGGTATGTAAAATGTAGGATCAAGAGTAACATTAGATGATAATAGTGAAATTAAAGTAGTCAGATTAAGATTAATTATGACATTGAATATTAGTTTTTAAAAGTCTGAGGTCTCTGCTAGCTCCACTGGTCTGGGCATGGGGTTTTGGGTATGAATTCCTGGCGCATCCATTGTGCAATAGGAAAAAGAGTGGAGTTTGCTGATGTAGTTCTTACATGTGAAAGCCAATTTTAGACTTCCAGGTCAGGATGTGGAAAATTTCCAATGTATTTTACAAAGACTCTGTCAAATGCAGAGCCTCGTGTAAAATTTGTATATGCAGGACTACAAATCAATGTCTCACCACATCCAGTGGTAGCAGTGGTTTTAAAGAGCTCCACGTGGGGGGAAAAGAGCTTCTTGTTCTCCCTCAAATGTGTGTAGGAGCATCTTATTTTTTTAATTGCTGCTCCTGATATCCATGCACCCTCCAATCTCCTCCCACCAGCAGCACCATTTCATTCCCTGCCAACACATCCATCATCAGATCTCCTTCCTGATTACCAGCCTGACATCCAACCCCCTCCACCCACCATCATTTCCGCCAACTGACATCCATACTGCCTCCAGTACAGACCCCTAAAATCCAGATCCCCAGCAGATTCCATCACCCCCAATATCTCCCACCGCCTCCTTTATTTGGCAGCCTGACCCCTAACCATAGTAACACAAGATTACTACTATTGTAATGGGTTCCATTTTAAACCAGAGCTCCACTATAAGCAGGAGTAACTGGTTATTGCTCCTGCTTCCACTAGATTACCAGGGACCTCAGTAAGATCCAGAGGAGAAACAGGGGTGTGGATAATGGGATCTGCTGGGAGAATCTGGGTTTCAGGGGAGTATCAATGACAATAGGATGTCAGGTGGTGGATTGGATGTCAAGAGGGTGTGGTGTAGGGGAATTGATGTCAGAAATGTTAGGTGGGGTAATTGATGTCATGGGGGTGTTGGGTGGGGGAATTGATGTTGGGCTGGTGATCAAGTGGACGATCTGATGTCAAGGGGGTGATCAGGAAAGGGTCGCCCTCAACCTTTAGACCTACACCTTCAAGCAGGCACTTGTATTCTCCTTGTAAAATGAGAAATACATGTCAGTGTTTTAGACCCACACAAGCCACTCCATTTCCACACCTTAACTATATGTGCTTGCAATCTCTGCATAGTGTGGATCACCGTTGGGATCATTTTCAAAACATAAAAACGTCTAAAAAGTGGTATAAAGCAACATTTGAACGTTTTTGTCACAAAAACATCCAAATCAGTATTTTTGAAACCTATTTTTAGATGTTTTTCTTTGAAGTCCATCAGAGGTGCGTCTAAATCTCAAGGGAGCGGATCAGGGGCGTGTTCATGGCAGGACTTTGGGCATTCCTGAAACTTAGATGTTTTGCCATAATGGAAGAAAACAAAAACGTCCAGAACTAAAATTAAGACGTTTTGAGCTAGACCTGTTTTTATAATGAATAAGGCACAAAAAGGTTCCCTAAATAACCAGATGACCACTGGAGGGAATCAGAGATGACCTCCCCTTATTCCCCCAGTGGTCACTAACCTCCCACCCCTCAAAAATGTGATGAGAAACATTACTTGCCAGCCTCTGTGCCAGCCTAAGATGTTATACTCAGGTCCATTAGAACAGCATTCAGATCCCTGGATTAGTCTAGAGGTGGGTGCAGTGCACTGCAGACAGGCAGACCCAGGCTTCTACCTCCTCCTCCTACCTATTACACTTGTGGAGGAAACTGTGAGCCATCCAAAACTCACCAGAAACCCACTGTGCCCACATATAGGTGCCCCCTTCACCCATAAGGGCTATGGTAGTGGTGTACAGTTGGGGGTAGTGGGATTTGGGGGGCTCAGTAGACAAGGTAAGGGAGCAATGGTCAGATGTGTACCTGGGAGCATTTTATGAAGTCCACTGCAGTGCCCCCTAGGGTGCCCTATTGCTTTCCTGGGATGTCAGGGGGACCAGTGTACTAAAAATGCTGGCTCCTCCTACATCCCAACAGCTTGATTTTGTGCGTTTTGTACTTGGACCTTTTTTTTTTTTTCGAAAAACGTCCAAATCACAAAACCTTCTATTTTTGAAAATAAAAAATAGACCTTTTTTTTTGGGGGGGGGGGGGAAATGACCTTCTTTGCTAAGTCAGACTTAGACGTCATATTGAAAATGCCCCTCCATATGTAATTAACAGCATTCTAAAATAGTTGTTTGCATGTGTAGGCAATCTGCATGTTTAAAAGTCACTATTTACATTTGGGGATGCCCCCCTAGTCTATGTCTTTTAAATGCACAAACATGTTAACTTTTTGATCAGGTCACCATTAAATTTGCTATACCACCTCATACTTAAAACCTAATACATTATACAAAATTACAGTATATCATATCTGCTAAGCATTTATCCATTCATCCCATAACCTCTTTCTTACCTCAGTCCTTAACCTTCCCATTCTTTAGCTCCTCAACTGTCACATCCATCCCACAGGCTGATGAATTTGAACAATCTGAAAATGATATATAGCTAATACAATCAGTTTGCACAGTTTTACCTTAATTGCAACATATTAGTTCTTATGCCTTCTGGGTTCCCTTATTGCATTATGTATTGGAGATGCCTAATTGCTCTCACATTGCAGGGAAAATTTTGTTTTCTTTCATCTCCTAGGAATTTGTACGCCTTTTAATTTTCCTAACAGCTTTGCAGACTAAAATCAGTTGATGGCAGTATGGCTTTCATCGTGTTGAAATTTTCCCATTGTTTCCTACAGAACAGGGCTTCTAACCATTTCAGAGCATATTTAAGTGAAGTGGGATGAATATTGATGTATTGTTAATCTTTTTTTTCTTTCCTCTTGCTCTTAGATTATATTGACACTCCATGAGCAAGCTTATTCTATATGTTACTGATGTATCTAATGCAAAGCAAAATTAACTCTGAAAAACAGAACAAAAAGTGTAATTTTTCTATTGTGAAATAGTTTGAGATAGAAGAAAATCATTTTTCATAGGCTAGATTAATTTCTTGGTAATTCAAACCTTTTGTGTGTATAAATCATAAAATTAGAGAGGGTGGATACTTTTATAACTGCCTGTATTAGAGAAAGTACCAGGGCCGATGAGAGGGGGGGGCAAGGGGGACAAAATTCCCCGGGCCTCCAAGGGGGACCTGGCGCTGGGGTCTCTCTCTCTTTCCTGCTCCTGACAGGACCCGGGTGATTGCGTCCTGACAGGAGCAGGAGATAGAAAACTCCAGCACTGGGCCCCCCTTGGAGGCTGGGGAGGACCCGAAGGAGCAGACACAGCAGGCTGGGGGGGGGGGGTCCCCCCAGACCCCACCAGCAGAAGAGATCTTCCTCCAGCGCTGCTTTTCCCCTCAGGCCGCGCATGCTCAGTTTTGAAACTGAGCATGTGCAACATGAGAGAAAAAGCTGCCGCAGGGGCAGGCCATGCGGCAGAGTGAAGAAGAGCAGCGCTGGAGAAAGACTCTTCTGCTGGTGGGACCTTGTGATCCCCACCAGCCAAGGTATTTACAGATGTGGCGGGCGGGGGCGGCAGCAGCAGTGGCGACGATCCTGCAGGAGGGCAACAATCCTGTGGGTGGGCAGCAGCAGCAACAGCCCTTGGGGTCGGCGGTGGCCTTGCCCCGGGCCTGGCTCATTCTCTCAGTGGCCCTGGAAAGTATACTTGTCTTTTTCACTATGCAGACTTTACTGGATTTTCAAAACATGAACTTTTGCTTTTGAAAAGTACCACAGGAAAACTATGAACTGAAATTTATTTGGTGTGGATAGTTTTTCAGTGAAAAATTACATGAATTTATTTGAAATTTCAAATGCATGTGCAAAAGTGCAAAGCCCTCCTGAATTCTGCCACTGAAAAGCTTGTGTTCCCTGCCAGTAAAGGTGTACACATATGCATGTACATACAGGCTATACATGCATATTTTTACCCTTATATAGAGCAGGCAATTTTGTAGATGCCCATTTCCATTGGTAAAATAGGTCAGTTTTGAAACATTATGATTAATGCACCATGACATTTAAAAATATTTGGGATAGTGTTGGAGCAGTCTGGAAGGTTCATCAGTGGCACTATCTAGTGCCACTGATGATAGTGCAAATATTCAAATAATAGCAGCCATTGTCCTAATATTTGCCTCTTGAATTTCGAGCCATACCTCCATAATGCTTGCCAAATTCATTAAGATTTGATCCTCGGTCTTTTCTCCTTTGTGAATTTCAGTCTTTACTCCTCACTGATCAAGTGAGTTATTTTGTTTTCTTTTTCCTTAACAGGCAGAGCAGTGCTTGCTTGCATTTCCATGTGTGAATCCTTTGGTGGCTCAGCTTATGCTTCATAGGGGGACTTCACTGAGATGGCTGTTGTCAGCAACTTTTGATGAGCTACGTGAACTTTTTCCTGAAGTTCCAGAAAAGGTTTTGAAGGTTAGACCTATTAAAATCTAAATAGCACATTAACTCATTGATTTCCATATGAGACAGAATTTTCAGGGTCGTAATGCATACCTTTAAATCTGTTATATTTTGTAAAAATCAGAAGATGTTGGTGGAGGTGTACATTGTACTTAGCAGCACTGAAACTGCTTGGTTCAGGCCTTCATAAGTACAATGTACACCTCCACCAAAAACAATGTCAAACCACCTATACATGAAGTGCAAAACAGCGTCATATCATTGTTCCATGTAAGCCGCATTGAACGTACCAACAGGTGGGGAAACGCCGGATACAAAGGCAATAAATAAATAAATACTTTTGATGAAATGTGTGTAACAACCCCCCTAGTGGTAGAGTGTGGCATTACACATATTTAATTCAGCAGAAAAGTCACAGGGTTCACAAAGAAAACTCCACACACAAAGAGGATTGACAAGAAAATTCAATAGATATTTTATTAAATAATACTAAATAAAAACATTAGAACATATTTCATCATAATTGAGTAACATTTGTTAATGTTTGACAGTATTGCATCAGAATGGTACAAGGTGTTAAATACATTGCAGTAACTTTACAAAATGCAATAGGATGTTCAGTTTCACAGCCACTAACCTTACCATAACTCAGCAACAGGGAGATATGATCTGGACAAGGAAGAATGGACTCATCTTGCTCTTTTATTTACTGATGGTGAGCGGGAGAGGGGTTAATTGGAGGAGAAGGGGAGGCACTGCAGAGTAACAGTGTGACCCTGGTTTGTTTTTTTTCTCACTTGTTTTTCATGGGGGGGGGGGGTAGAGTGAACAGAATGAGGGTGGTGGGGGGAGGGATGGGATTGGGGGGGGGGGAGTCTATGTAATTCAAATTGTTTTCTATGAGGTTGTATTCACTTATGTTTAATAAAAATTTATTGATACAAAAAAATAAAAGCTCAGCAACAAACTTGTGGCTCAGATTCGGTCAGGTAAGTGTCCTAAGGTGAGTATATAGACAGTAAGTTTACTCAGATCTGAGATTTTTCTTATCTAAAATAGATTTTTGTGCACATGATATTACTACTGGTATGTTGAATCTTTGCTAGCGGTGCAGCTGTCTTGTGGTGAGTACCTTTGATGTCCTTGGGGTCGGCATCAACTCACCAGTTCAGGAACACCAGGGTACCTACTAACCTGACTTTACAAACACAAAAACAGAAAACCTTGGCTCCTTGCCCTTGGTGAGTGAACCCTAACTTCAATCAGTGATTTCTTTGACCAAAGGCCATGAGGACTACCTAAATTGAAAGATAAAGATAATTAGGGGAATATCCTACCTAGTTCCCACCCTTTTTCCTTAAATTCTTTTTTAGGGTCTTTCTCCCACCCATACAATACTCCTTACAGGTCCTTTAAGAGAGGTAAGCAGGCCAGGGCCTCCCATAGCCGGGCGCTTGGCAGGAGGCATGCACAGAGGCAGGCTTTAAGATGGGAGCTCATTGTGCAGGATTTTATTTTTCGTAGGCGAGCTTTCTCTCTTCACGGTAGGCACCTACTCTGGTGGGCTCTCCAGAGCTTCCTTGGGTAAGGGTACTCGATTCAAGGGCTTCTCCTCCTTCCCAGGAATAGGCCTCTTTAGCGTAGGGCACACTGTCACACAGGCGTCTTTTCTCTCTCAGGATAGAGCCTCACTCGACTGGACTCATTCTGGCCTGGCTCTCCTCAGCGCTGCCCAGGACTGCACTGCTCTTCATGGCCACTGCTGCTCCCAGTACAGATCTTCCCTAATCCCAGCACAGCACTACTTCTCAGCATAGTTCTACTGATTTGTGTCTTGCTCTCCATCTGGACTGGTCTCTGTTGTGGCTGGTATTACTCCTCTTCCCAGCTTGTCTGTCTCCCTGGAGTTCAGCGTCTCTTCCGCCCAGGCTTTTCCCAGAACTCCTTTGCCTGCTTCTTTTATTTATTTATTTATTTTTTATTACATTTGTACCCTGCGCTTTCCACTCATGGTAAGCTCAATGCGGCTTACATGGGGCAATGGAGGGTTAAGTGACTTGCCCAGAGTCACAAGGAGCTGCCTGTGCCTGAAGTGGGAATCGAACTCAGTTCCCCAGGACCAAAGTCCACCACCCTAACCACTAGGATATGATATGTGCTGGGGCTCTTCAGCTTGGAGAAAAGGCAGCTGAGGGGAGATATGATAGAGGTCTATAAGCTAATGAGTGGAATGGAACGGGTCGATGTGGAGCGTCTGTTTACGCTTTCCAAAAATACTAGGACACGGGGGCATGCGATGACGCTGCAGTGTGGTAAATTTAAAACGAATCGGAGGAAATATTTCTTCACTCAATGCATAATTAAACTCTGGAATTCGCTGCCGGAAAAGGTGGTTAAGGCACTTAACTTAGCAGACTTCAAAAAAGGGTTGGACGGCTTCCTGGAGGAAAAAGCCATAGAATGTTATTGAATGGACAAGGGAATACAGTATTTCTAGGATGGGCGGGACAAATTGCTTGTTCTTTTGGCCGCTGTCGGTGACAGGGTGCTGGGCTCGATGGACCCTTGGTTTGTCCCAGCATGGCGATGCTTATGTACATGCACATCACCCAGGGCCAGCTTAACCATTAGACCAGATGAGCTCTGGTGATAAAGGGTACCAAAATCACCAAAAGTGTTTCATCTAGTTCAATGGTTAAAAGCAATCTCTCCCTCTCCCATGGATCTATTTTCTTTCCTTTCCTCCCTCCTTCAGTCCAGCATCTCTTCCCGTCCCCTTCCCCAAGAGTCCAGCATCACTCTTCTCCCTCTGGTCATGTAAACTTTACATGGGTTGCCAGCAGAGGCAGCATAAACACAAGCTGCCTTTGTCAGCCCCTGGGCTTTCCCTCTGCCACATCTCACCCACATGAAATTTCATCAGAGGAGGTAGGAAGCAGCAGAGAGATGATCCAGGCTAGTCGTGGACAGCCTATCTTCATGTTGCTGTTACCCGCAACCTAAACTTTACAGGACTGTGGAGGGAGGGAAAGAGGAGAAGGAGTGATGCCAGATTGCAGGGAGAGGGGGAGAGACTGACTGGACAGGGGGCATGGGAAGAGGCACTGGAATGAGGGAAGGGGGGAAACATGCCAGCTTCACAGGGGCAGAAGTAATGTGGGGGAGGGGCACCAAAGAAAGCTAGCTCAGAATGCCACAATCCCTTGAGTCAGCCATGACATCACCAGCACTTAGGAAAACATACTTAGGGCTGCCTCATGGCTGGTATAAGTGTTTGTGCCTAAGCACATACGCCTATATCTACCCTGTTAAGCTAGTATTCTATAAAGGAAAGGAGATGCTTGTGTTCCTTTATAGAATAGGAATGGGGCTGACTGCCAGTGTTTAGTGCACACTGCCAATAGCAGACAATAAAAGAAAAATGGAAAAAGAAACAAAATAAATTTAAAAACAAAAGAACACAAAATAAACTCTGCACACCCCTAGTAATCAGTTTTCAGTATGTTTATTCCATGTTTTTATGATAATATACCTTGGCAGTTCATCTTTTCAGATTATACTATAGCAAAGAAAGACTGTTTACTCAAGTTAAAAAGCATATCACTGGTAACAAAAATACAAATATAAAAAAATCAGTGTTCAGTCAGTATATTGTATTCCACAGTATTTAAAATAGCAGTTGGTTGTAGCTCTGTCCCTACTTGTTATTGCACGTCAAATTCTTTCTCCTTTGTTCCCATCAACACCCCTGTGCCCAAAGCAGCCATGCTTTCACTGACTCACATATTTGAAATAGATAGTGAGCAACTAATTAATAAACATTTTATTTCTTATATTTTAGCATTTTAGTGACATCACATCTTTACACCAACTCAGTTCATCAGATTCTCCAGAAGAGTCTCAAAAGGTAGCATCATCATATAGCAACACAATCTCCTCCAGCACCCTCTTCGATCCTGTTTCAGTCTGGAGTTCTGAAAATCGTGAAAAAAATCAACATTATCAAGGTTATGACTTGTTTGAGAAGCTGCAGTACAGCTCAGATCCAGCCTTATCTTGTTCCAGAAATGCATATTTTTCCCAGCCTGGATTGGCTGAAATGCAGCCTGCATTTGATTCTGTGTCTCCTTATCATGGCCAGGCCAGTTGCTGTGAAACACCAGAAGATGAGACACATGGCCAGTGCATTTTGTTTCAAAGTAATCTAGACCTGGGATCAGACTTCTTTTCTTCAGAAGAAAGACAAATGGGTTCTGGAATCACCACATCACCCCTGAAATATGCTCATAGAGACACAGATTCTTTTGCTTTAGACCTTATAGGAATGCAAACTGGTAAAGTAAGGGTAGAACAGGTCACAAATCCTCCAGTCTTTATTATGGAGAACTTGGGAGAGCCAGTCTATCAGAACATAAATAAAATAAAACACATTCCACTGGATACCCAGATGCAAGCTAATCAGATGCAACAGTGTCCAGGGCTAACCTCTGTCAACAAATGGTGTCCTGCTGAAAAGAACTTTTCGTCCATGCATGACATGCCTTTTCAGCTAAATTTTAAGAGCTTTCCTAGTGAGCGTGAAAACATACATGTCACCCCAGAGAGTAAAGAAGAGATGTCGTTTTGGGATGAATACCAATCGGTACAAAGGTCAAATGCTACAAATGCCAGCATGGATATGTATAATAGTTTGACTGTACACCATACACCTGGAGATATTTTTGAAAGAAAAAGGCGCAGTGTATCTTCAACAAATCTGAGAGGAAGTGAAGTTAAAACAGGTAAAATAGAACCATTTCTCAATATTGAAAGCTTTATTTACTACTTTAAAAGTAAGGGGGGGGGCAATGCTCAAAACTTACTAGGCTTACAATGTTTCATTTAGACTGGTTTTAGCCAGTTTAGCATGCATGTTATTGTGCACCTCATGCAGAAACAGTCTCAGCACTGCTTTTACCATTCACGGAAGCAGTGACCCAAAATGCTGTGCAAACATATGAAAATTAACTTATTTGTATTAAAATGAGCATTCCATGTGATGCACAGACATTTCTGAGCAATGCACAGAAAGAAGCACCTATCTGTAACATTCAAAAATTTCCAGCAGGTCTGAAGACGTTGTTGCATGAGGGTGACTTCTCGGTGGAGCAGTCTGCTAGTATGTTTTAATAGTATCTGCACATGTGTGTGAAATGTGCCATGTGCGTGTACCACATGTAGCAGTAGTGTAAAAAGATGTCGCGGAACAATAAACAATGAAACAATCCTCCGTGAACACCTATGACGCATTTGTTTTCATTCTGCTTTTTTTTCCCTTGGGCATGCACAGAACATCGACGTTTACCACGAAAGCATTCTGTGCATGTGCTAGGCGCTTTCTTTTCTGAGCTGCACGTAGACTTTCTACGTATCTCATTTGTATGCTATTTCCTTTGAGCATCGATTGCTGTTCCACATTCAGTAAGTTTAGCAGTGGCTATACACGTACGCAGATGTTAACGGCAACTTTTGAGCATTGGCCTCAAGGGCATTTATGAGCCTAGTAGCTACTGTTATTCTGTTTCAAAAATCAAAGTCTTAAAAAAAATTGTAATACAATGTTTAGTAATGTATTAGCTATAAGTATTCTTTGATTTTCCATGACTTTTTGACATAGTTGCAGAACAGGAGAAATGTTTTTGAAAATATGATGAATGATATTTAAGTAATGACACACAGGATGGTGCAGAGTTTAAGCGATGAAGCACAACACAATGTGCATGATTGTGAAAATGTGGATGAGGCATTTATACTTACATATATGTCATTATTCTAATCATGCATGAACTTAATTGGCAGGTAAATGTTAGTGCCTACTCTGTAGAATAACCCCTATAATGCTTAGGTGGAATCAGGATGAAGCATGCATGGTAACACCTAACTATACACATGTAGCAGTGATATTTTGCTACAGTAAAGCTATGTGGTTTACATTAGGCCTGCAACATGGGGTAAAGGTATCCTCCAGGGTCCCTTTTTGCTTCAGCTACCTCCTCTCTGCTGGCAAGAATGTTGACTCTTCTCCTCTAGAGACCTGCATGATAGAAAAATCACTACCCTAAAGATTCCTATATTGTCACAATTCCTGTGGCTTTCCCACAATTCCTGTGGAGGAATCAAACTTGTTCAGAGAAATTCCTGTGATCCCACAATGCCTTTTGGGAGGGAAAAGTGTTAAGAATTCCTGTTATTTAATAGGGTTTATGAAGGAATCCATAGAATATTTACACAAAAGAAGATTCCTGGAAGTTAGTAACATTACGTGGAGGGGCATTTTCGATAGAAATGTCTAAATCTGAATTATTATTATTAGCATTTGTATAGCGCTACCAGATGCACGCAGCGCTGAATTTGGACATTTTACAAAGACGTCCAAATTCCAAACAGGAAAGAAGGTCATTTTCGAAAAAGATGGACGTCTATCTTTTGTGTTTGAAAATACTATGGCCGTCCTTTGATTTGGATGTTTTGTGATTTGGACATCCTTTTTTTGGTCCATTTATCGAACAAAAGACGTCCAAATGCAAGACATCCAAAACAGCTACCTTTGATCCTGGCAACATGGGTTCAATTCCCACTGCTGCTTCTTGTGACTTTGGGCAAGTCAGATGCACAAGGGGCATTTTTGGATATGACATCTAAGTCTGAATTTGGACGTTTTTTGCAAAACGTCCAAAATCAGAACAGGAAAGGACATTTTCTAAAAAAAAAAAAGTCTTTTCCTTTTGAAAATGCTGTTTGGTAAAATGTTTTGTGATTTAGATGTTTTATTTTTTGGTCCATTTTCAAACAAATGCAAAACATACAAAATACACAAGAAAATCCACAATAAAGTGAAACCATTCATATGTTCTAAGTGTGGTAAAAGCTTTGGTTGTAATGTAAATCTCAAGGTGCATCAGAAAATCCACACAGGAGAGAAGCCATTTGCATGTATAGAGTCTGGTAAAAGCTTTGATCAGAAGGTAAACCTCACAATGCACCAGACAATACACACAGGAGTGAAACCATTTACATGTCCTGAGTGTGGTAAAAGCTTTGGTTGGAAAGAAAGCCTCACATGGCATCAGAGAATCCACACAAGGATGAAACCATTTACATGCACTGAGGAGGTAAAAGCTTCAGTTGCATTGGGACAGGTAATTAGGGAATGTACACTCTTGCTATGAAGTGTGGAAAAATAGCACTCTGGTATTTAGATATATGTAATTAGACCTCCTTTTCATCTATAGATCTGAATTCAAAGCCCAAATCTAATGATAAACAATAGACACAAGGCTCAGATGTTATTAAAAAAAATAGAAAGCTTGGCATCAGGTAGAATAGTGGAAAAGTGACATCCCAGGAAAGCAATAGGGCCTCCTTGGAGGCACTGCAGTGGACTTTATAAAATGCTCCCAGGTACACATCTCACCATTGCTCCCTTACCTTGTCTGCTGAGCCACCCAAAACCCACTACCCCCAACTGTACACCACTACCATAGCCCTTACAGGTGAAGGGAGCACCAATATGTGGGTACAATGGGTTTTGGAGGGCTCACAGTTTCATCCACAAGTGTAACAAGTAGGGGGAGGTAGAAACCTGGGTCCACCTGTCTGCAGTGCACTGCAACACTACTAGACAACTCCAGGGACCTGCATGCTATTCTAATTGACCTGAGTATAACATCTGAGGCTGGCAAGTAATATTTTTAATCACATTTTTGGGGGGTGGGAGGGGAATAGTGACCACTGGGGGGGGGGGGAGTAAGGGGAGGTGATCCCAGAGTCCCTCCAGTGGTCATCTGGTCATTTGGGGCACCTCTTGTGTGGAGTAGAGGTTAGTGCAGCAGACCTTGATCCTGGGGAAGAGGGTTCAATTCCCATTGCAGCTAGTCACTATGAAAACAGGTCTAGCTCAAAACATCCAAGTTTTAGTCTTGGACATCTTTGTTTTGTTCCATTATTGCTGAAAGACATCCATGTCTTAGGAATGCCCAAGTCCCACCTTCAACACGCCCCTGGCATGCCCCCTTGAGATTTCGACGTCCTTCTGACGGACTTCAGAGAAAGATATCCAAAAAGAGGTTTCGATAATACTGATTTGGATGTTTCTGTGAGGTAAACATCCAAATGCTAACTTATGTCACTTTTTGGACGTGTATCTCTTTTGAAAATGAGCCTGATAGTCTTATAGAATGCCTATTTTTTACAGCACTACGCAGACGGACTGTCTGACATTTGAAGGGTTTTTTTCCCTCTTATTGGCTTTCATCTTTTCACATATCACACTTTCATTCAGGAATGGTGACGTTTTTGATTTTAGCCCAGGTAACACCTGAGGAAGACTTTGAGCCAAAACACGGTCCATGTAGAGTCATTTGGGTTACCTCTTCAAGACCATGTGGAATATTGTTTATGCCATCTGACCAAGAAACTTCTTTTATTGGACCTGAACAGCTTGGAACTTTCTCCTTTCACCCCCTTTTATGTTGCTTTATAAATTACCCCCATAAAGCACGGCTTTACACACAAAAATATGTTTTAAAATTGTCCTCATGGAGGAAGTGACATCACCGAGCCAAATGGACACATGAGCCTGAGGCTTCTCACTCCACTGGGGAAATCTGCAAACATCAGCCACCCAAATTGCTATTTTTGTGAGTGCCTGAGTTGGAGGTCCTTCTTGTGATACCTGGGATTTGTCTAGTATGGCAAGCAAGAAGAAGCTGGCAGATTTGCAAGAGTTTGCCTATCAGGGCCCATCACAGCCCTGTGGGAATCTGGACAAGATGGCTGTGCCTGCAGGGCGTCCAGGCCTCAAGCAGACTGGAGGAGAGCAGCACGATCAAGAGGATGCTCCTGTGCTGTCCCTGTCAGCATTGGCAGAGATCCGAGGATGGGTTTTAGAGCTAAAGGCAGAGATGTCTGCCATGCGAGCTGATGTGACTGCTTTGGGGCACTATTTAAGAGTGGACATTGCAGAACTGGGCCTGTGACTTGAGGAGATGAAATCTTGGCTGGATGCCTAGAATGTGCAAACCTTGGAGCTGGCGCAAAATGCATTGACATTGCAACAAGATATTCAAAATATATCAAAAGGGGAAAAAAGGTCACTCCTCAGAATCAGTCCCAAGGCAAGAACAGGAGTATTACCAATGTGGATTATAGTTTCCTCTCCCACACACCACTGGGATCCCTGATGTCTCGCAGTCTGCAGGACCAATGGACATTTTCGTGTCAGAAGCTAGTTAGGCAAACTTTTACTGGGTGGCTGTAACGATTGTGCCCATGTTTCATGCTCTCATTCATTTTGCCACCTGGTGGTCAGACCTGGTGGCTGCGATGGACTGTCCGCTTGCTGTTTCCCATGTTCCAGAAATCATTCTGGTCCGGATCTTCCAGCCTTCTAGACTGTCTTGAGATTTTTGGAATTAAGCAGCACCCTTACCTGGTGATCTCCCTGGTATTTTGCCTTTATTAGCCACCTGGAACCTTTCTAGTTTGCCTTTGCAACAGAGGTCCTCAGAAGAGTTTTCATCTGTGAGAGTTTGTTGCAGTGCTAACCTTGCTACTTTCAGTTTCAGCTCACTTTTTCTGACCAGTGTAACAGAGTGTGACAGTGGCACTGCAGTCCACCCTGTGGAGTTCACTGTGTGGATCAGCAATCTTACTAGTTGGCAATGCAGGGTTAAGGCTTTAAATAATCTAAAAGAGCAGACCTTTTTAAAGTTGTAAATTCAGACCATGCCTGTGAGATCAAAGGCTTCCAGCAACAGAAAAACAAATTCTATGTGAATTTCTTTGGAGACGATGCAGAGGGGGTTGATGGTTGACTTTAGTTTTAAGGAATCTAAGATTCAGAATTTTAGGAATAGTTATGTAGTTAAAATAAAACTTTAACTCATGGATTGCAGGTATGAACTTTATAGTTTCTGGTTCTGATATCCTTGGATGGTCCAACTGATGCAGGTTGCTGTAGGCTTTTTCTTTGTTGTCCAGGAGGAGGGTTAGATGTAAATCTAGATCCAGCTCCAACCACAGGGCATGAGGAGAGTTATTTGTAATATGAAGGGAAGATAAAAGTTTTCTTTCTCCAGCCAAAATAAATGAAAGAAGTTCAAAGTAAAATTGAGGACTGGTGCCTCAACACAAACTGAGCAGAAGTCAGTAAAAGTTTGGGTTGTAAATAAGCAAAAAGTGTATTATTTAATCTAAGTTGCAGATCCTGATGTGAACCCAGCCAGCCACCCAGAATATAAAATTAAGGAAGCTGTGGGCAGATACCCTCCACTATGAGTTTGCAACTATACTTTGAAGTGTGTAACCGAGCAAGTAAATTGCTGGCACAACAATTAAAAGCTAAATCCCAGCAATCCTTCATCACTGCTTTGAAAAATGATTAAGGTACTTTAGTGAGAGACCGAGTAGGCATACAGGACTGCTTTGTACAGTTTTTTCAGAACCTTTATATACCTGGGGTCTTGACTGCGGTCAAGATGGATCAGTATTTGTTTCGATTGGACTTAGTGAGGCTTACAATGGTTCCTTCGATGGCATTATAAAGCTTGAGGAAGTACAGCAAGCGATCATATCCCTTTCATCGGGGAAATACCCTGGATTGGATGGGCTGTCTGCAAAGTTGTACAAAGTTTTTTTCAACTCATTTGGTCTCTATTTTAACACAGGTGTTTAATTCAGTTTTGCAGGGCTCGCCTCTTCCTCCTCCTATGTTGGAAGCTGGGGTGATGGTGCTCCTCTAACCAGGTAAAGATCCCACGTTGTGTGGGTCATATAGACTAATCTCTTTCTTAAACCTCGATGTCAAGCTTTTAGCTAAAGTTTTAGCTAACCGGATGAATAGAGTAATGCCCGAGTTAGTCAAAAAAGACCAATCCAGTTTCATACCAGGGTGTACCATTGGAGATAATGTAAGAAAAACGTTAAACCTTGTTTGGTATGCTCAGAAGCATAGGACATCCATGACACTCCTAGCTATAGATGCTGAAAAAGTGTTTGAGAGGGTGGAATAAGTGTTCATGCATCGTACCTTGCTCAAAATGGGGTTTGGCCCAAACTTCTGTACATGGATATCTGCTTTATACTCAGACCCAACTGCTCATATTCGGGTGAATGGTGGGTATTCCAATAGGTTTCATCTGCATGTGGGTACAAGGCAAGGTTGTCCCCTCTCCCGACTTCTGTTTGCCCTAGTGATAGAACCGTTGGCAGCGAAAATTCATGCTAACCAGCACATTAAAGGGATTCAAGAGGGGAGGGGAAGAGTTTAAAATATCTCTCTTTGCTGATGATATTTTACTGACAACGAATAAGCCATTGACAGCTCTACCGGCTATACTGTCTGATCTCGACCATTATAGGAAGCTGTCAGGGTTTAAAATGAATGTAACAAAACCTGAATTGCTGATTATCATGCTACCACCTGACCAGGTTTCCCAAAAAGCAAGAGCTCCCATTTGGCTGGGCTTCGGGGCACATTTTGTATTTAGGGGTGCAGATTTCTGCAAGATTGACTGATTTGTATAAATTAAGCTGTGATAGATTGCTCCCTAATCTTTTTTTTAGAAGCTAGACTGTTCATATATGTTGAACCACTCTTGGTTGGGAAGAGTGGCAGTTAGTGCAGTGGGCTTTGATCCTAGGGAACTGGGTTTGATTCCCACTGCAGCTCCTTGTGACTGTGGGCAAGTCCCTTAACCCTCCATTGCCCCAGGTACAAAATAAGTACCTGTATATATGTAAACCGCTTTGAATGTAGTTGCAAAATACCACAGAAAGGCGGTATATCAAGTCCCATTTCCCTTTCCCCTTTCATCACTTCCTCTAGGAGGGCATTCCAGGCAGCTACCACATTGTCT
Organism: Microcaecilia unicolor; assembly: GCF_901765095.1. Taxonomy (NCBI): domain Eukaryota; kingdom Metazoa; phylum Chordata; class Amphibia; order Gymnophiona; family Siphonopidae; genus Microcaecilia; species Microcaecilia unicolor. The sequence goes on along the minus strand of NC_044032.1, from coordinate 228,226,741 downwards.
TTGAAAAAGTTTTTTCTGACCTGTATTTCCACAGATTATCACTAAGAATATTGAGGTGGGTCACGTTTTTCCATGTCTTCACCATTGTGGCATACTGTGGTAACATACAAACCTGCCCTGCCATTGAGTGCAGCAAATAATTCCCTGGATTCTATATATGGCATCCTGACTTGGGCATGCTCCCAAGATGCGCACACAACATAATTGGCTAATGAGCTGTTAACATCAGTAATTGAATACTACCAACCAATTATTGATGTTGATTGGCACTGATTAGGATTTGTGTGCGCATCTGGCTGTGTTGCTAGTCTGTAACACTGGGCACACAAATCCCAAAAGGGGGTGTGACCATGGGATGGGTGTTCCAAAAAGTTGTGCGCAGTGATATAAAATAATGGGTCAGCATTCCCAACTTGGGCACCAAGATTTATACTAGGTTTCAAAAGGTGTAAGTCTAGCGCCTAGAGAATCAGCCCTAAGTGCACACCCTTTATAGAATAGCGCTTAGCTATTTTTTTTATTATTCAACATTTTTAATAATTTCAAAGTAATTTTCAAGAAAAATTCAAGAAAATTAAACTTACAATACATATCTCAAAGCATACTAGCCCACATCATGGGGAATTGTAAGCGCCTAAGGAAATTCAAGATAAAAGTAACATCTAAAAAGGACAATGTCAAAGATATTGCAGCAGAGGCAAATTTAAGAAAACTGTCTTCATAGAACCCGCCTTTAATTTAGAAGGAACAGTACTAAGACCTTCCTTTGAAACTATATAATTTTCCAAATGTAGTGAATCCAAAAATATAAGAATTACCACCATGTGTTACCAGGCATTTACAGGGAAATTTTAGAAAAAAATGCCCCACCCAAAGCCAAGACTCTAGATTTCAGCTTCAAGAAGGCTTTATGCTTTAATTGAATAGGCTTGACAACATCAGGAAATAACAAAACAGTTTGGCCACAAAATGGTACAGATTTTTTAGAAAAATATGCATTCAGAATTTTTATTGCTCTCTTTAAGTTATATTATCTTGAAAAGATTCAAGTAATTTCATCAAATCTAGACTATCTGGAGAATTCAACGTATCAAATTCACCTTCCTGATTAACCCCACGAATATTCCTAGGCAAATAATATATCTGCTTAATCTCTTTTTTTTTTATTTGTAAGAAGTCTTTATTATCCAACAAAACAGGACTTAAAATACATTGCACATGCAACACAGCTATAAAAATAAAAGTACTATTCCATTGCTAATACAACTAGTCTGCAAATGTTTTCAATACTGCAATGTTTAACAGTTTCAATCTTCAATAATCATCATAACAGAACTTCAAAATTTTTTTTTTTTTTTTTTGTAATGTTGTGGATTCAAACGTTCCCCCCCCTCCCATCCTCCCCCCCTCTTCCCACCCTCCCTCCCTAAGGACTCGGCTGGCCACCTACTATCCGCTCACTCTCTCATCATACATTCTAAACTGACAGAGCTTCAGAAGTAACATTTTTCCATATTAGGTTCCATTTACCCAATTGGTGTTTGCGCTCAGCCTTCAATCTCTCCATTTCACGCACATACCACAGTTTGTTTAGCCATCTTGCTATCGGAGGGACCCCTTCGCGCCGCCAGTGAGAGGCCACAACCACCCTTGCAGTTCCTACTACATGCTTCACCAGTATCTGTTTACATGTTGCTAGGCCTGCAATCTGAGCTGAGAACAGAAACACTTCAGGATTCCACGGTATTGCGCTCCCCAGCCATTTCTGCAACCTAAAGTGGACCGCCCTCCAGAATGCCCGAATTTTGACACAATCCCACCATATGTGCCCCATTGTGCCTTTATGCCCGCACTTCCTCCAACACATACCTGGGGCCAATGGAAACATCCTCTGTAAGCGGGCAGGTGTAAGATACCACCTATATAGTACTTTCACTGCGTTCTCCTGTATGGGGACATGTGTCGATACCCCTACTACACCTCTTTCTATTCTCTCCCATTCAGGTTCTCCCAACTTCACACCCAGTTCCCTTTCCCATCTTTGCCTGTGCTCACCACTGCAAGGTGATTGTTTACTGATGAGGAGGTACAGGTGGCTGATCAGACCACGAGAAGAAGAAAACTTCTCACACATCTTTTCTAACTCTGATGTTTGACGTTGCATCACCTCCCTCACCGCTTTAGTCTGAAGGAAGTGTGCTAGTTGACAGTATGCAAATTCACCCCCTTCTATCCCCGGGAACCTGTCCTTCAGTGCATTTAAAGACAGCAGTGAGTCCCCTTCAAACATTTGGCCCCAGGTTCTCACCCCTTCCTTGTACCAAACAGTAAAAGTCTCTTTTGTAGTACCTGGTAAAAATAAAGGATTAAAAGCTATAGGGGTGCTGGGGGTGAGAACGCATTTTCTCTTAGGGAATAAACTGTCCCAGTAGTAAAGTGTCACCGCTATTGATGGGCATGCTCGTTCCTCCAAGGTTCTAAAAGGCTTCGGTAGCCACATGAGTGCGTTCAACGGTGTGTCCCCTAAGGAATGTTGTTCTATGTGCACCCACTGTCGGTCCGGGTAGTCTTGTTGCCATTCAAGAGCGGCCTTCCCTTGTGCTGCTCTGTAATACCAGGTGAGATTGGGTACCCCCAGCCCTCCTCTCTTCCGTTCTTTATATAGCAGTGCCCTTGCTAGCCTTGGATGCTTTCCTGCCCAGACGAACCGCACTAACTTGTTTTGCAATGAAGCTATAAATCGCCTGGGCATCATCACAGGCAGCACCTGAAAGAGATACAGCAAGCGGGGTAGTATGTTCATTTTGAAGATAGCTATTCTTCCAAACCATGAGACTCCCAAATCTCCCCAGCGCTCTATGTCTTCCCCGATAGTTTTGCCTATTCCTTTGTAGTTAGCATTAAAAAGTTCAGAGAACTCCCTAGTCAGGTTAACCCATAAGTATCTAATTTGCTTAGGTGCCCATCGGAAAGAGGAAGAGATCTTTAAGGATTCCACCACTGCATCTGGGAGTGTCACATTCAAAGCTTCTGATTTTGCCATGTTAACTTTGAATCCCGACACTGCCGAATAATCCTCTATGACGCTCTCTAAGTGTGGAAAGGTGTCGAGAGGTCGAGATATCATCAGCAGGACGTCATCCGCGAAAAGGGCCATTTTGTGGATTCTATCTGCTATTCTGACTCCTGAGATATTAGGATCCAGCCGCACATGAGCCGCAAAGGGCTCCATCACCATAGCGAACAACAAGGGTGACAGTGGGCACCCCTGTCTGGTGCCTCAGTACAACGTGAACATCTCGGAATTACCACCATTGACCCGGACACAGGCCCTTGGGGACTCATAGAAAGCCTGAATCCACCTCCGGAACTGTACCCCAAACCTCATGGTTTCCAAGACCTTGTACATAAAGGGCCAGTGAACCCGGTCAAAGGCTTTTTCCGTGTCAAGACTTAGAAGACAGAGCGGTCTCTTGTTTCTCTTTGCCAGATACATAATGTCCACCACTCTCCTAATGTTGTCCATCGCTTTTCGGTAAGGGACAAAACCCACCTGGTCAGGATGGATGAGCACTGGGAGAATAGGTGCCAGCCTACTTGCCAACACCTTAGCCAGGATTTTTACATCTGCGTTTAGGACCGATATAGGTCTATAAGAACCACATTCTTGGTGGTCTTTGCCTGGCTTAGGTAGCACTGCTATCCATGCCTCCATCATGGACATCGGCAAGGGCTCCCCCCTCCCCACTTTGTTAAACACATCTGCCAGGATGGGAGCTAATTCAGGGGCAAACTTTTTATAAAACTCATTTGGCAAGCCATCCAGCCCAGGTGATTTGCTTGAGGGTAAGCTACCGATAGCTACCTGAATTTCCTTAGGGGTCACTGGTTCATCTAGCAGTGCTTGTTGCTGGGGACTCAAAGAGGACAACTCACTATCTAGTAAATATTGGTCTACTAGCTCCAAAGGGGGACTAAGTTCCTGAGCATACAAAGTCTGATAAAATTCCCCAAATCGTTTACGAATTTGGTCAGATGTATCTAGATCCCTCCCTCCTGCCTCTCGTATCTTTAGAATGGTCCGCTCTACTTTTTGCCTACGCAATTTTGTGGCCAGAAGGCGCCCCGCTTTGTTGCCAAATTCATATCAGTTCACTCTATTCTTTGCTTCTTTCATGCTAAGCTGCTCGGAATATATGGAGTCTAATAGCGCCCGCTGTGCATGAAGCTCCCGCAATGTTCGTGCTGACCCATTGGCTTTGTGCTGTGCCTCTAGTACGCGAATGCTCTCCATACAGCGCTCTATCTGTGCCCTGCGAATCTTTGATTTTTTGCTTGCCAATTGCAAGAAGTAACCCCGGGACACTGCTTTCAGAGCATCCCATACCGTATTGAGTGAGGGCCCTGACTCCAAATTAATTTCAAGATATTCTTTTAGCATCTTTTTATATCCTTCCACCACTTCCCCTTCCCCCAAGAGACCAACATTTAGTGTCCATCTTTTATCCTTAGGTTCTGCTCTGATATTTGGTAAGGTAACCCACACCGGTGCATGGTCCGAGATGGTCATACTCCCTATCCCCGCATCAGGTCCCTGCTCTACTAATGTGACATCTAAAAAAATGTAATCAATGCGTGAATAGGAGTTGTGGACGGGTGAATAAAATGTATAATCTCGCTCTCTCTGATGTTTCAATCTCCACAAGTCCAGTGTGCCTAAAGATTGTGCTAGAGATCTCAGAGCCAACGAATCCTTCTGACCTTCGGCCCTAGGAGCTCCCGTGCGATCTAGATTTAAGCTCATCACAGCATTAAAGTCCCCACCAATCACAAGGGATCCCTGGGCAAAACTAGTTAAGGAGTTTTTAACTCTCTCGATAAAGCTCGCCTGTCCTACATTGGGCGCATATATAGATGCAATTGTTAGGTCCACTTGGGCAATTCTGATATGCAGGAAGATATAACGTCCACCCAGGTCCCTCTTTACCTTGATCACCTGTGCCCCAACCGATGTGTGTATTAGTATCGCTACACCTCCCTTCTTTGACTCTGCCGCCGATGCATAATGTGCCACTGGATATTCTGAATGGGATAGAAGCTTTTCATGTCTGCCCCGCAAGTGTGTTTCCTGCAGCAGGGCCACATGTGGCCTTAACTGCGTCAATTCTTTGTGAAACTTCTGTCGTTTCTGTGGCATATTTAACCCTTTTACATTATAGGAGAGAATCTTTAAGTCAGTACCCATCACTGGTTATTTGAGCAAGTCTGATCAATTGCATTCTTTCGTGGCACCTCTGTACAACATTACACTGTCTTGCATCCGTAGCCCTAACCTTGTCCTCCCCCCCTCCCCTTCTAACATCCTCCCATCTATTCACCCCCCTTCCATCCCCCCTCTCCCAACCATTCTCACCACCTGAAAGACCTATGTCCTCCAGATGGGAATCGAGGAAGCTACCCATCAGCCACACAGCACCCAACCCCACTTTCAGCCCCCCCCCCCCCACTCCCACCGGGTCTTTAAACACTTATTATTCCCCTTTTCCCCCCACCCTCCTAGTTCCCAACCAAGTCACACCGGATCAACTTATGTGTCAGCATTAATCCTACCCACAACTTATCCAACTCTGTGCTTCCCCCCCTCCCCCCCAAGTCTGAAGCTTATAGCTAAAAGTAGGTCCATCACCAACTAAACAGTATGCAGGCCAAAATCGGCCTGTCCAGCGACCTTTAGTCACGTTCTCCCAAAATGGGCTGCCTCCATTCTCCATGACTGTTGAGGCACTGTCCCTGCACCCTTATCAAACCTGTGCAGTCCAGCTCAACGCTTCTGGTTATTTTTCTTGGAAGATTCTGGGACTCTTTGCCACCGTTGAAGTTTCGCTCTTGTAGTGGGCGCCACCGCCCCAGGTGGGGCCTTTGCGGAAACAAGTTCAGCAACGTGCAGGACCTCCCATGCCTCTTGTAGAGTTTGCACCCTATGCTTGTTACCCTTCAGGGTAAAGTTTAGTGAAAAAGGGAATCCCCATCTGTATTGTATCTGATGTTTACTCAAAGACTCCAGCGCCGGCCTCATTTGTCTTCTAAGCTGGAGGGTATATTGTGAAAGGTCTTGATAAACCTGTATCTGAGCTCCTCCAAACTCCAGAGTCTTTGTCTTTCTTGCAGCCGACAGGACCTTTTCTTTGGTTTCATATTTATGGAACCGCACAATTATATCACGCGTTTGTTGCTCCTTTCGCGCGCCCAGTGCTCTGTGCGCTCTATCCAATTCACACCGCAGCTCTCCCTCCTCGGGGCCTAACAACGTGGAGCACAATGTTTGTACTATCTCCGCCACGTTTTCTGTCTCGCCGCCTTCAGGGACACCGCGAAAACGGAGGTTATTCCTCCGTCCCCGGTTTTCGATATCGTCCAATTTATATTCCAGGTGAGCGTGTTTATGTTCCATTTCTTGCAGCAGGGTGGCGTGCTTATTTAAAGTGTCCGTGTGCTCGTCTATTTTCAATTCTGCCTCCTCCACTCTTCCTCCCAATTCTTTGAGGTCAGCGCTAAGCGTGTCCATTCGCTCTAATATTTCTTCTTTAGACTGCTTGATCGCCGTCTGTATATTGGAGAGAAACCTGCGTAGCTCACCAGATATGCCTTTTTTTGAAGGTGGGGCTCGCGCTTCAGACATAGAGAGTGCAGAGTCCGAATCCGAGGGGGAGGCTCGCTCGGGCGATTCGCGATTTTTTGCGGCCTTGCTCAACATACTTTTCTCTGCCCTTTCCGCCTCTTTTTTCCTCGTGGAAATTGCTTTGCTCATGTCTCCAGATATTTAAGGGTGAGATCCGCTGGTTTTTGCTGATTTTTTCTCCCTTTGGGTTGCTATTTTACCCGGTTTGTCGGTAGTGGGAGAGGGAGCTCCAAGGCTAGGCTGCCATGCTACCCGATGACGTCACTTCCTCCTATATCTGCTTAATCTCTAAGGCATCCAAACTAAACTGTAGAACATCCTTTAAGAACATTTTAAACAGTTCCATAGCTGGTAAGTAGTAGGTTACAGAGAAGTTCAATAGTCTCAAATTAGAAGCATCTTTGGATGAAGCAGCAATAGCTGTTTATCCCAAAGTGAGTTGAGACTCTAATTTGTCCAAAATTTTCTCAATAGTCAACTTAAGTGAAGTTTCTTCAGCAGGGCCAGTCTTAGCAAGTGTGGGGCCCTGTGCAGACCAATTTGGTGGGGCCCCATCCTAGCCCCGCCCTACCCTAGCCCTGCCCTCACCCCAGCTCCACCCCATTGATAAAATTATTCAATTTTTAGAAAATTTTTTATTTATGAAATTTCAAATAAAGACAAATGAAGCTAAACTTGTACAGAAAAACTGATTGAAATATTATACACAATGCTATCATGAACCCCCCCCCCCCCCCAGAAATCATTCAGTACAAGTCCACTACAATTAGTAGTTCCAATTCTCATAACCCTGGGGGGTCAGAGGTGCAGACACACAATCTCTCCACTGCAAAACACTATACACAAACTTGTGCAAAAACACACTCATAACCTTACCAAACCATAACAGCACTAATTCCAAGGACAGGACGAGCTACAACCTTATGCGTGGAAAGGCAGAACTGTAATTACACCAGGCTCTAAAACACCAATACACTACCTCGTGAAAAAAATAGGGCTGCAAATACTACACGCTAGCAGGATACTGCACCTTGATCACACATGAAAAACACATGACACAACAGATATGAAGGCAAAATACTGAACTGGAAAGTTACCTCAAGAAGTCAGACTCAGCATGCAACAATACTAGAAAAATTGAAACTTACATGCAAAATATCACAGATGCACATTTCCAAAAGCTGACATATTCCAATTAATAAATTCTGAATAAAATACGTTTTTCTATCTTTGTTGTCTGATCATTTAGTTTTTCTATTCGCTTTGGTCCCAGTGTCTTCTGTTTTATGCAGTGTCTTCTTTCCATTTGATATTTTTTCTCTCACCATGTCCACCATCCTCCTGTGTCCTTATGTGTCCTGTCTACCATCTGTAGCCCTGTCCCTATCCTTTCTCCAGTTTCAGCATCTGCCTTCAAAGTGTTCCAATCCAGCCCATAAATTCAGCAATTTCCCCTCCATCCATATCCAGCATTTCTCCTCACTCCCCTCCATCCATGTGCATCTACTTTCCTCCCCTCCCCTCCCCTCCCCTGCAGCCATGTCCAGCATTACTCCTCGCTCCCTTCCCCTCCATCCATGTGCATTTCATTCCTTTGTCTTTCCTTCCCTCCATTCCTGCCCAACATTTCTCCTCTCTCCCCTGCCCTCCCCTCCATGTCCAGCAATTTCTCCTCTCTCCCTGGGCCCTGACCTCCCATCCATGTCCATCCTTGTCCATCGATGCTCCTCTCTCCCCTTCCCTCCTCCATCTATCCATATCCTGCAATTCTCCTCCCTCCCCTCCATGTCCAGCAATTAATCCTCTCTCCCTGGGCCCTGCCTTCCCATCCATGTCCATCCTTGTCCATCGATGCTCCTCTCTCCCCTTCCCTCCTCCATCTATCCATATCCAGCAATTCTCCTCCCTCCCCTCCATGTCCAGCAATTAATCCTCTCTCCCTGGGCCCTGCCCTCCTATCCATCGATCAACTCTCCACATCCCTCCCGCTCCCATGTCCACCTGCCCGCTCTCTTCTCTGTCCTGTTTCAAATCTTCTAGTAATATTTAAATTTACCTCCGTTGCAGCTGTGCAGCGTCAGTGAAAGCGCTGTCTGATGTCTCGCCACCAGCCTTCCCTTCGCTCGTTCGTTCCCTCAGTGCCCCCCCCTTCTTCTGACGTCATTTCCTCGAGAGCGGGACACAGAGGGAACGAACAAGCAAAGGGAAGGTTAGAGATGTCAGGCAGCGCTTTCACTGATGCTGTGCAGCTGCTGCGACGTCGAAGGCTGGAGCCAGGTAAATTTAAATACCGCCGGAGTGCCGGGATGGAGCGGAAGAGGCTGACTGAGGCGCGCCACGCGGGGCCCCCTTAAGCGCGAGGCCCTATGTGGCCGCCTCGGCCTAAGACCGGCCCTGTTCTTCAGTAAACTTACTATATAAAGACAAGTTCTCTTGCAAGTTTCTATCCATAGAAAGAATTGCTTCAAATATATCCTTTAAATAAACATCTTGCTTGCCGATCACAGATACTGAAGATTGCAACGATTTATAAGAGCTCACTATCGGGATAGGTACCAAACTATGGGACCCTTTTACAAAAGCGCACCAAAACGTGGCCTGCAGTTGTGTGGGCACATGTATTGGACACACGGTGGATCATTTCTCCACCACGTCTGGAAAAAAAGGGGGTGTTTTGGGTTGGGAAATGGACATGTGGCAAAATGAAAACCAGCGTGCTTCTGTTTACGGCCTGAGCCCTTAATGCCACCCATTGACTTAGCGGTAAGGGCTCACACGTTACACGTGCAGTAACCGTCCAGCGCACTCCAACTGCCAATTACTGCTGGGAATGCCTCCGCGGTAGAAAATAGGAAATTATTTTCTACCACGGGTTTTTGACACACGCCAAACTCAGAATTACAGCTAGGTGCATGCACTAGCTGGGCGGTAATGTCGGTTTGACACATGCTGCACGCACATAGGCCCTTACGCACCTTTGTAAAAGGGCCCCATTGTGTCTGTGCTAAAGATTTAGGCCCTGTTTACTAAGGTGCACTAGCACTTTTAGTGCATGCTAAAAATTAGTGTGCACTAAATGCTACAGACACCCATCTATTCTTATCGGTTTCTATAGCGTTTAGCACATACTAATCATTAGCGTGCACTAAAAATGCTAGCACGCCTCTAGCACAGCTTAGTAAATAGGGCCTTAGACTCACCATCTTTGGAAGAAGGAGCAGCCAAGGGCTTAAACACCTTTAGAAACTGGCGTCTGACCCTTTGCTCTGGCATCTTCCAACTCTTGTTGAATAATGGGTTCCACGGCTGGGGTTCTATCCCCTGATGAAAATGAAACATCCGGGGAGGAAGAGATACTCATAATTTCTGATGATAATGAGGTCACTGTAGCTAAAAAATGGAAGACCAGAGCCTTCTTCACACTACCCTTTTAGTTCCCCATAGGTGCAGAGAAGAATACCAAGCTCCTCGTAGGCTCTGAAGGGGTTCCAAAGGGGTGGGAGCTACCCCTCTAGTCATGCCCCTCTGGGCACACCCCTCCGGCCATGCGCCATTGGAAGGATCACTGTTGTAAAGATGACAAGGACCCACTCAGCTGACTCAAACAGAAAGGCATCCAGACCTCTGCCTGCAGGGAACCTCACAAGGCACCTGAACAAGTCCCAAGTGTCCCATGGAAGGGATGCTCTTATAAAGATGACAAAGACCCACTCAGCTGACTCAAATGGAAAGGCGTCCAGACCTCTGCCTGCAGGGAACATCACAAAGCACCAGAACAAGTCCCAAATGTCCTGCGGAAGGGACGTTCTTATAAATGATACAATGATAAGCACCTGCTCAGCTGACTCAAACAGGAAGGCGTCCAGACCTCTGCCTGCAGGTAACCTCACAAGGCACTAGAACAAGTCCCTGTTTTCAGCACCATCTAAAGATTTCCCTCTATTATGCAGTGTTTATGGCTGCTTCCCATCTTCAAGTTTTGTATAAACCATTTTCCATTGGAACATAAGGTATTCTATAGTTAGGAATTGATATGGTACATCTAGCATAAGATTTAAACAAGTTCCAGGATGAAAAGTCCATAAAACATATAAGCCACCACTTATCCCTGTAAGTGAGTAACAAAGAATCAGTCTACTTTTGTGATCTACAAGGTATTTCTAGTGATCTGGATTGACCACTGTTAGAGACAAAGTGCTGAGCTTGATGGTCAAGCGGTCTACCTTAGCATGGTCCTTAGGTTCTTGTGTTAACTGTGGCTGATACCTCTCTGTTGGCATGGCTCAGTGTGAGCATTCTGTAGCAGGATGGGTGGCCTAGCCTCATTTCATTAGGATTCTACAGTGTTTCTAACATTTTTATTCTCCTCAAACCAGCTGCTGGTTTTTCCAAAATCTACCTTGCTGTTCACTGTAGTCTTCTCAGCATTAACAAGCATCATATCAGACATATTGGGCAACACACTGATGGTAATGGTCCAAATTGAGCCCCAGTCATAAACATTGCATTTCCCATGGTTCATAGTGGTTTTATGTAACTCATTCCATACACATGCAGTAGGGCTGGACTCTTAAGACAATACAATCTCTAAGGTAGTGTGCCCTTCAGATTAGTCGCTTTTCAACAGCATCCCCATTAGTGTTGGGGATCACCCACATGATGGAAGTTACTTCATTTCTCTTCACTTTTCTATGACTGCATTTTGGAACTGGCAGAGTCACTGGAGATTGAGACAGCTAAGATAATCATGGAGCTTTCTACCAAACCCAGCTCCATTGGTCAGTAATAGAAGATTTTTTTGTAACAATATCCACTTCTGTTTTAAGGATAAATATTCTATACCATATGTTTTTATACCTTCATTTTTTGGAGGTATTTCTGATGTGAGGTTACCAACAAAATGCATTACTTTGGTGTCATGTTACTAAAATGCCTTAAAATCAGGGCTTAACGCATTTTAACATGAGAGTTTCCTGCTCTCTAAGCCCAGATGTAACCCAGCAGTGTTTAGGGCTTTTTAATATATATATTTTTTGCAGGTTCTGCAATAATTTCTCCATTAACATGCAGGACTTGCAAAAAATTAATGCAGGAGCACTTACCGCCTCCTATTTAGGAAGTGGTAAGCACTCCCCCATTAAGTCTGCATTATCCAGTTAGTACGCGCAAATCAGAATGTGCTAACTGGATAATACTTCCATGCCCATGACCATGCCACCTCCAAAAAAAAGTTTCAAAATTATATGCGGTTAGCACGCAGAAAGGGGGAAATTACCACAAAACACTCTAACACGTTTTACGGTACATATTTTCTCACACGTTAAGCACTTGCTAGGGCTTAACAGACATTCAAATATTTGAAAGGTATTAATCCGCAAACAAATCTTTTCCGGAGATGGGAAGGCGGTAGGACATGAAATGAGATTGAAGGGGGGTAGACTCAGGAAAGATGTCAGGAAGTATTTTTTCATGGAGAGGGTGGTGGATGCTTGGAATGCCCTCCCGCGGGAGGTGGTGGAGATGAAAACGGTAACAGAATTCAAACATGCGTGGGATATGCATAAAGGAATCCTGTGCAGAAGGAATGGATCCTCAGAAGCTTAGCCGAAATTGGGTGGCGGAGCAGGTGGGGGGAAGAGGGGTTGGTGGTTGGGAGGCGAGGATAGTGGAGGGCAGACTTATACGGTCTGTGCCAGAGCCAGTGATGGGAGGCGGGACCGGTGGTTGGGAGGCGGGAAGTACTGCTGGGCAGACTTGTACAGTCTGTGCCCTGAATAAGGCAGGTACAAATCAAGGTAAGGTATACACATATGAGTTTGTCTTGTTGGGCAGACTGGATGGACCGTGCAGGTCTTTTTCTGCCATCATCTACTATGTTACTAAATGTTAGGGCTGAACACCCTTTAATAAAAGGGCCCTTTTGTGTTTTCAAAATGACATGTATTGTTTCTCAGGGATAAAAATATTAGCAGAAAGTTATTGGTAGTTTTCCCATAAGCAATTTTTGAAGCAGTAATATTCATGTCTGTTCTCTTTGAGAACTGGTAGAAATTGTAAGGTAAATTCTATAAATGGTGCTGAAATTTTTAGAACAGGGATTACTTAGGTAGCCTGATGTCTTATCTTACATGCAAGTAGCTCATTCTGTGAAGTTAGAGGCAAATGCTCTTTCTTTGGAAATCAAAGAGCAGTTGAAGGAGACTTTAATACTGTCAAATCTCAAGGGTGCACCTATCCAAATATTATATCATGGAAAACATTTCTGGTGTAGATCTGTTTAAATTAGCAGGCAGATAAGAGAAGGACTTGAGGGAAGCTGTTCCTGTGGATTATGAAAGATCCGTCCCTCCCGGGGTCCTCAGGATCCTGCCTCTGCCCTGGCCACTCCGGTTAAGAATCCAGACACCTGTCTCAGCCTCCTAGTCCACTGCAGTCCACAGGGCAAGGCTCAAAGAAATACAAACTCCAGAAAGCAAACTCAGTAAGTATCTTTATTCTCTTGGGATTCACAGTCCAGCAGTGCAGAAATAAAGCAGGCCAAAAAAAAACACAATCCCACTGTTTCTCCTTTCCGGGTCACAGCACAGCAGGAAAAAAAAACAGCTCCACTCCAGAACTCAGTTTGTTCTACCTTAAGCAGTCTACAGCCCCGTGCTATCTTTCTTCCCCTCCCCTTTGGAAAGGGACGAAGTGTCCGTGAAGGCAGTTGAAAAAAAAAACACAAGAAAAATAAAGAAACTGCTCCCGGTTTCCTCCTGGTGCTTTGGCAAACAGTCTCCAATAAACAGTTCCCAATAAACCACTTCTTCAGGCCTGAGCAAACACTTTCCCACAACCAGCTTTCTCCCGCTGTGAACAGTTCACACAGGGGGAGTCAATAATCCCTCTTCAAACAGCACCTTTAACACACAGTTCATAACAGCCTGAACTCGCTTTGGGGAGAAAAAAGGTCCCACCCTTTCTTGGGTCACTCTCTCAATACACTGACCCTTCTCCCTCATGACCCTTTCTCTTTCCCCTTGCAACCCAGCTGCCATACCACGAGTTCACCTGCTTTTTCTGCTTTTTCCCTAAGGAATGAGCCCAGGCTGTGAGGTCCATCGGTTCCTCTGGGCTCCCCTCTCTCTCCCTCTCCTCAGCCTCTTGCCATTCCATGGGTTCCTCGTCCCACCCACTTTTCAGCTGTTCCTCGTTCACTTGATTACCCTCCAGGGGCCCCTCCCTTGCCTTGTCAGAGTTCTCCCCTGTGGCCTGCTGGGGAAGGTAATCTCTGTACCAGGGCTTGCGCCGGGACTGCTGGGTGATGTAGTCTTTTTCTCTCCTCCATTTTTCAGGGGGGCATTACCCTTTCTCTTCTCTCTCCCTGGGGAAGTAGTAAAGGCAAGGCTCTGTTCTGTCTCCTTTGGCTCTTGAGCCTCCTCACTCCTTCCCCTTCCACTTCCATCTGCTCCACCCCTTCACAGAATGCATTACATTACATTACATTACATCACATCACATCAGGTTTTATATTCCACATGTACCTTTCCAGTTCTAAAAGGATCACAATAAGAAAAAACCAAAACAATTACTGGGATATAGATAATGCTGAGCAAAACAACATCAAAATGTTTAGCTACAATTCAACCAGTCAGCATATATCTGCAAAACAATATAGTTTTGACTTTCCTTCAAAAATCTAATAATTATGAGAAGCCTGAAAATTTTAATCTATTTCTTCCCTCGCTCTAACTGCTTAAAAGGCAAACAGAGACATTTTTATTCTCCTTTGGCCCTTGACAGCAGGGAAGCTAAAAGGTATTCATACATGTATGATGGAGCTAAACCAAAGGGGATTTTATAAAGAATACAGTAAAATTTAAACTATATCCAAGCTTCGATGGGTAGCCAATGCAACTGTATGTAACATGAAGAAATACTATCATATTTCTTAAGTAAGTAAATCAAATGAACTGCATTGTTTTGAATCATTTGCAATCTTTTTCTTAATTAATTGGAACAGCCCAAGTACACAAAATTACAAAAGGCAAATCTTAAATTGAGAAGACTGATGCCTAGTAGTGTGTGCTTTTACAGGAACAGCAATATTATTTACTATTCCGCTTACATATAGCTTCAAATAAAGCAATGTTAATGGGAATTAATATGATGGGAGATTGTTTAGAATGTAAACAACCTAATGTACCTTTAGGGCATTTATTTTGGAACTGTGAGCATATCCAGAAATGTTGTGAATCAATAGCTACCTTTTTGACACATTTGCTGAAAAAATATTTACCTTTACTTCCACAATTTTTCTTGTTTCTTAGAAACCCTGTTACTAAGCTGTGGTAAAAGGGGGGCCTGCGCGAGCATCAGCGCATGTTTTTGATGCACGCTGAGGCCCCCTTTTACCGCTGCCTTTTTTTTTTAGGAAAAGAAATGGCCGTGCAGTAAGTGAAACACTGTGTGGCCATTTCAGGGAGGATCCCTTACTTGGAGATAAGGGCTCCTGTGCTAAGCTGGCAGTGCCAAATTACTACTACTTATCATTTCTAAAGCGCTATTAGACATACGCAGCGCTGTACACTTGAACATGAAGAGACAGTCCCTGCTTGACAGAGCTTACAATCTAATTAGGACAGACAGACAGAACAAACAAAAGATAAGGGAATATTAAAGTGAGGATGATAAAATAAGGGTTCTGAACAAGTGAATAAGGTTTAGGAGTTAAAAGCAGCATTACCGCGGGTTAAGTTCCGGTGCTACAAAAATAGATCATGTTTTTGTAGCACTGGAAATGGCGCACGCTAGAGGGTGGGAACTTCTACCGGGCTCCTGCTGTAGCCTGGCTGTAGTTCCGGATTGGTGCATGGTAAGCCCGCGGTGGGCTTACTGCTGCTTAGTAAAAGGGCCCTTATGCACCAAACATTGGAAACATTTTAAGAGCACAGAAGTCACAATGCGGCTGAGCATCCTTTGTAGGAACAGAGTGCCACACACAACTTTGGACCTGATAAAACCTGGTGTAAATCCTGGGGTACAAGTTGGACGCGTAACCCTAATAGTCTATAACATTTTGCCTACATATTTGGAATACCTCTGACCCACTCATGCAACTCCCATGGCCCCCTTTTGGATTGCGTGGAAGACATTTTGGGCACACAGTGTTATAGAATAGTGGACAGACAGATGTGTACATAAATCCAAGGTAGGGCCAAATAAGTGCCAATTAACTCCAGTTGTTATTGCCCAATTGAGTAATTAGATTAAGCGTGCATCTAGGCCCTGTGACCAAATTTGGGCAACCTATATCGAATCCAGGGGGCTGTGAGTAAAGTACCTGCATACTCCTGTACTGGCTTATCAGCATTATAGGAAAAGAAAACAAACGGGGTATTTTACTAAAGATTAGCTCGAGTTATCTGGAGCAGGGCCCATTTTATTCCTATAAGCTCTGCCTCAGATAACTCGAGCTAACATTTAGTAAAAGACCCCCAAAATAAGAAGGAGAATTCAGTGGTTCATGCACAAGGTGAGCACATGTTTTAAGATATTTTCTTTTTCACTCATTGCAGGTATAAGGTTTTCTCCGCGACCACAGCTGAAAAGAAGAAGACTGTCATTTGAAAAAATCCCAGGACGCAGCGATGGACAAACTCGCCTAAAATTCTTTTGAAAGGGACATAGATGGCCACCAAAGTTGACTACAGTTTTTGACAGAATTCATTTAGCTGTTAAGGCAAACAAAATGATTAGAAACTCTTTTTGTTCTGATGAATTATTTTCCCAAGGAAACATTACTAGCCTGTGTTTCAAAACTGGGCACATTGACACAAAGTCTGTAGGTGCCTTTACTGTTAGGTTTTTCATTAGTTTTCAAAGAGAAAGTATGAGAATACTTTTCCTTTGAAAAATGCCCCAGGAGAAAGTATCCACAGAGATTTGCACTGCTTTTTCTGTGAGTACATTTTCCCTTGAAACTAATGTGCATAACTTTTGAAAATGTAATTTATGCGTGTTACTTCCTTCCCCTGACCTGAACATGCTCCCAGGAGAAGGCCTGTATCTTAAGTAACTAAATTCCCATATATACTAAGTTTAGCCAATGCAAAGGGTGGTCAATTTTCAGACATCCAATTTAGATATATATAACCATTTATCCAGATAAATGTCTTTTGAAAGTTGCCCTGTTAGTACTTAATGATTTTAAAGCTTCTTTTAGGTAGCTTCCTGAGATTACAAATGACCGTGCTGATCCTTATCTGAATATCATGCACACACCACAGTAATTCATGTACAGTATGATCAGTTGGAATAATAACTCAGGCAAGGTTTTTTTTTTTAATTCCTATTTAAATGACAGTTGCATCTATAAAGAAGCTAATGTTCAAAACCATATCTGCCAGTTAAACAGTGCTTTACCTGTAGACATGGCCATCCCCTGTCCTAATGAGGATAGTGCCATTACACATGTGAGTTTACCCATTGTGGCAAGAGGCATTCCCAGAGGTGTCATTGGGGAGGACTTTGCATTTACTTATATATTTTTTTATTTTTAAAATTATTTTTCCTTGAGAAAACTGTCCACACAAATTAGCAGTTGTAATTGTGTGTACATAATTTTCCTGGGATAATTTTCTAATTTTCAAAGTGAAAGCATTCACATTCGTTTTTCACCAGAACAGGCATTTGTAAAATTATCCCCAGAATGTAAGAAAAAAACCCCATAAAGGTAGGAAAGTACAGACTCCCAAATAAACCAAAAGGAAACGAACCAAATTAATCTGTACTTTGAGTAAATTGTGTAGTACCGCTGTCTTTAATAGTTGAAGCACCCTTTAGGTTCACCTCTCATACATATATTTTGTGTTATGCATTGTTAAAAAATTATATGTGAATATTTATTAATGGATTAGTTTTACTTAAATAAATGTAAGGGATGCTTGGCCCTTAGAATGAAAATTAATTTTCATAGCTGTTTCAAAGTGAATGTGTCACATAGATGCCAACTTTTCAAAATGATTGGGGATGCTAAACACAACACAAATTACCCCACTATGGACACAGTGAAAGAGGTTGCTCAATATTAGGGATGTTCTGCACTGACAGAGCTGTCATCTGTACATATGTATATATTTATATAGATATAAATATACAGATATAGATATCCTTCTACCACTAATTCTGTCTCCTAACTTTTCTCACTCAGCTCTCTCAAATGCATGGCAAAGGGGAGCTTTGGGTCAGCTACCATCATTTTGAATAGTATCAACTATCAGACTGGAGCAACTGGGAATTATTCTTGCTCCCATAACTGTTTGTCATTACAGATTGGGTAGAGATTTCGTGGTGGACCTTGAAGGGAGGGTGGTCAGAGCTAGAGACCTGTTTCATGCTTAGGGGTTGGAAGGGAGGGGCTAGAGGCCTCTTTGTTTCTGAAAAGTAACAAAGTTTCCAGAGGGGTGCCACTAGGTTTTAGAAGCCCTTTTATTTCTGGGAGGGGGCAAAGACATCAACAAACACATTAGCCTGGCTGATACTCTCAGCCAAAGTTAACTACACTGCCTAATTTGGCTTAATGCAAATTATTTAGTTTAGCATAAGATTAATAAACTATTTTGTATATATTAACATGCAATTCAACTCATTAATGTTTTGCTTGTGTTCAAAGACATTCAGGTTAATATTCAAAAGCCACAGTGTTTGTTCTAAAATCCAGCTGCAGCATTTAAACTGTTGAAGCAAAAAAGCACCACCAAACTGGAGGAACAGAAGAACCACTATAGATGCCTTGAAAAGGATAGGAGAAAGGAAGTAGAGTAGTGGATGTACATTCCAAACACAAGCAAAAGTGTTTGTCAGGCATATTTATTGTAAAATTACCATGGAGACTCAACACAGAACCATTTTTTAGCCTCAGGGTCTGCTGATGTTTCTAATGAGACCATTTTCTCTTCTCTTGGACAAAGAAAAATGAGTGTAACTCAAAATAAAACCTGAAGATACTATGTACTTGCTTGTAGGTTTCCAGTGCGGAAAACAAGATGCCGACCCTCTGGGCGCCAAAAGTAAAAACTCCATGCATGTGTGTACCATCTGTAAGAGAAGAGAAAATTGTTTTCTTAGATACATCAGCAGACTCCTGAGGTAGGCGGCAACACTGAAACACAGTTCCGTGTCGAGTCTCAGTGGTAATTTTACAATAAATACTCCTGACAAATTTCTTTGTGTGTGTTTGGAAGGTTCATCCACTACTCCTCTTCTATCCTTTTCAAGGCATTTAAACTATCCAGATGTACTCAGTGCCACAATCCGTAGAAGCAGCAGTGTCTTAACTTTATCAAAGCTATCTGGTAGCAACTGAATATTGCAGACTGTATAGTTAGGCAGAATGCTTGTGCACTACCTTCATTCTGCCCTATATCATCTGGATGGTGCCAGGTACTCCGCAAGAATTTTCAGCAGCACTATCCAGATAGTTTCGCTGAAAATTAATGGATAAGGCCCTGGTTCTGTCTAGATAAGTGCTTTGAATAATCAGCCCATTGTTTAGTATTTTCACTAATGCTTAGCAGTAAACCATGGATTTTGCATTTAACACACATGAATAAATAGTAAATCCACTGTCAAAAATAAGGTATTTTATGCAATGCATTAATTTTTTATACACATGAGAGATCTGCCACACACTGATATTGATTTTCTAGTGGGACAAGCTACATTCAAACTGTTCTCTTCAAAATAGAAATACAGTTAGCCCAGGTTCTTAAAGCCTTTGACATGTCATGAAACCTTCATGGTTATGGAAAAAGCTACTAAAGTACTTTGAAGCAATGGGTGTGGCTTATATGGATTTCAACAACGACTCCACTTAAAAGATTTTTTTTATTATTTGTCATTTTTAAGTTTTAACAACATATCCCCATACAAGCAGAATCCAACTGCACAAACTCACTGGAACACCAAGCTCAAATGATTATTAAACTAGTCAATATGAAAGAAGAACAGATCATTTACCCCCAAATTCTACATAAGTACATAAATAGTGCCATACTGGGAAAGACCAAAGGTCCATGAAGCCCAGCATCCTGTTTCCAACAGTGGCCATCCAGGTCACAAATACCTGGCAAGATCCCAAAAAAGTACAAAACATTTTATACTGCTTATCCCAGAAATAGTGGATGTTCCCCAAGTCTGTTTAATAATGGTCTATGGACTTTTCCTTTAGGAAGCCATCCAAACCTTTTTTAAACTCCGCTAAGCTAACCACCGTTACTACATTCTCTGGCAACGAATTCCAGAGTTTAATTACACGTTGAGTGAAGAAATATTTTCTCTGATTCATTTTAAATTTACTACATTGTAGCTTCATCGCAAGGCCCCCCCTAGACCTAGTATTTTTGGAAAGCGTGAACAGACACTTCACATCTACCCATTCAACTCCACTCATTATTTTATAGACCTCTATCATATCTCCCCTCAGCCGCCTTTTCTCCAAGCTGAAGAGCACTAGCCACTTTAGCCTTTCCTCATAGGGAAGTCGTCCCATCCCCTTTATCATTTTTGTCACCCATCTCTGCACCTTTTCTAATTCCACTATATCTTTTTTGAGATGCGGCGACCAGAATTGAACACAATATTTGAGGTGCGGTCGCACCATGGAGCGATACAAAGGCATTATAACATCCTCATATTTGTTTTCCATTCCTTTCCTAATAATACCTAACATTCTATTTGTTTTCTTAGCCACAGCAGCACACTGAGCAGAAGGTTTCAAGGTATCATCAACGACAACACCTAGATCCCTTTCTTGGTCCGTGACTCCTAATGTGGAACCTTGCATGACGTAGCTATAATTTGGGTTCCTCTTTTCCACATGCATCACTTTGCACTTGCTCACATTAAACATCATCTGCCATTTAGACGCCCAGTCTCCCAGTCTCGTAAGGTCATCTTGTAATTTTTCACAATCCTCCCGCGATTTAACGGCTTTGAATAACTTTGCGTCATTAGCAAATTTAATTACCTCACTAGTTACTCCCATCTCTAGGTCATTTATAAATATGTTAAAAAGCAGTGCCAGTAATTGGGCACTAATAATTATTGGCATTAATTGGCAACAATTTGGATTTACGTGTGCATCTTGCTAAGCACTATTCTATAAAGATGTGTGTGCAAGTGTCTTAAGGGGGAAATAAGGGAAATGGGACTTGATATACTGCTTTTCTGAGGTTTTTGCAACTACATTCAAATTGGTTTACATATATTCAGGTACTTATTTTGTACCAGGGGCAATGGAGGGTTAAGTGACTTGCCCAGAGTCACAAGGAGCTGCAGTGGGAATTGAACTCAGTTCCCCAATATCAAAGTCCACTGCACTAATCACTAGGCTACTCCTCCACTCCAAGTGGCTTGCAGTAGTGTGGGCACATCTTTTAGGAGTGTGCTGGGCTATTTTTTATCTCAGCTGGGAAAAGGGCAATTTTTTAGTGGGCTGGGAAATGGGCCTGCACTGATATTAAGACTAGCGCATACCTATTTACGACCTGAGCTCTTACTGCCACCCATTGACCTAGCGGTAAGGGCTTACACACTACCCACGCAGTAACCATGCAAAGCATGCCAAAAATTATTTTCTACCACTGGATTTGGTGCATTCCAAAATCAGAATTACCGCCGGGTGCACATGCTACCCTGGCGGTAGTGCCAATTGGGCGCGTGCTACCCGCGCATTAGCCCTTCCACACCTTTGTAGAAGGGCTCCTTAGTGCACAACTGAAAGAGGGCATGGCCATGGGAGGAACATGGGCAGGTCAAGGGCATTCACTAAATATGTGCACAGTATTATGGAATTTGGGGGATCCACACATAATTTAGGCACGAGGATTTACATCAAGTTTCTGTTGGTATAAATCCTTGCACCAAAAATTGGGCATGGATCCCAGTGTTATGCTCTATTCCATAAATGGCACCCAACTCGAAATGCCATGTATAGCATAGTGTTCAGCGCTCATTTTTTTTGGCACCAAATTTGGGCGCCATTTATAGAATATAGCCCTTAATGGGTAAGAAATTGGCTAAACAACAGATCTCAGAGAATGTAGGTAAATAGAGTAAACTTGTGAGGTTCCAGCACTGGTCTCCAGAAGGTTCAGCTCCTTATGGTAAAAGGTTGCC
This sequence comes from Microcaecilia unicolor, assembly GCF_901765095.1. Lineage (NCBI taxonomy): Eukaryota > Metazoa > Chordata > Amphibia > Gymnophiona > Siphonopidae > Microcaecilia > Microcaecilia unicolor. The sequence continues at coordinate 228,204,903 of NC_044032.1, read as the reverse complement.
TCTAACCAGATATGTTAACAGCTGTTACTACATCCTCCAGCATATGACCCAATATGGCGACCTGATCGGACGCCAAGACGGGAGCTCCGCTGAAGATCGCTGGGATCTGTCGGAGATAGCGATCTGAGTAACCCCGTTGCACACGAGGAGGTGGAATACCTCAACTAAATGCAATCGCTTACCTGGGAGAAACGAAAGAGGATCGCAAGGTACGAGCCGAGAGTCAGAAACAAGACGGTGACTCGAAGGGACCGCGATCAGAGACCACGAGGCAATCAACTGACTGACTCGCGGATCGGCACCCCAGCCGAACATCCAACCGAGGCCCGAGCTGCAGCGATCGTCCAAAGCATGGCTGTGAAACAGAGGCCGAGCGTAGCTGCTTGCCCATCTTGAAGCCCGACCAGTCCGAAACAGGACGAAAATCCAATAATCAGACGGTAATCTAACCGCACCAAGGCCGCACTAAGTCGGCTAATTGAATGATCCAGAAGTTGATTGCGGATGTCTGAGCGGCGCACCCGTGGCCCGACCCGTCCAAGAGGAAGAATTGTGGCCTGACTCAACTGAATGAAAGACCTGCCTTGACGAGGCCGTGCCGAGGCAGACCGACAGCCCTGACTGACTGACGGCCTCCGGCAGAGATCGCCACGAGGTTGCGTTCCCATAACCGCAACTCCAGCTCAGCACACCAGAGAGACTACCAAGGCATCACTGCGCCCGGAGGACGAGAGAAGGGAGACGCCGACCGCGTGGCCCGAGGAGACGGAACGAGGAGCCGCACATCCGAACAGACATCGACTGCCACCCGACTGACCACCCGACTGCCGATTCCCCAAGCCATCCGAGAACGCAGACAACCCCCCTCTGGATATAATCCCCAAAAGTGCCGTTGATCGGAGCAGGGAGCCTGTGGAGCGACAGAGAGGCCATACACGAGTGGAACAGCAGTGACCTCATCGAAACCCTGGACTGACCCCACTCACGATCGACCAACACAACACCAGGCAGGACGAGAAAGCCAACAAAGGTTAACTCTATGCTGTCTGTCTGCTGCCAACACTGTAGCAAGGAACTCCGGTGGTAATTGCATGCCTGCACAGTCTAACTCTCTTTCTTTTGCTTGTTTATCTGCTACAACATTATAGCAAGAACTCCCATGACAAATTGCATGCATAGACACTCTAAATACATGGCTGCCATGATTGCCAAAATCACTGTAATAAGAATGCTTCTGGTGCTTGCTTACAACTGATCCTAAATGCATTGCTTTTAATGCCCGCTTATAATTGCTTCTAAGTGCATTGCTTTTAGTACCTGCTTACAATTGTTGCCGAGTGCATTGCTTTACAAATATTTTACTCCATTTAAACATGTAATGCCAATATAAACGTATTAACTGTTCCGTTACCGTGAAACACACCAAAACCTCTCCATCTGCCAATGTCCTAACATTCTTGAAATCAGACCTTTTAAAGTTCTATATACGACCCACCAAACATTTAATAACAACACAAAGAGACACGAATTATCACCCGCTACACAAATTGAACTATCACCCGCTACACAAATTGAACTATCACCTGCTACATAAATTGAACTATCACCTGCTACACAAATTGAAATACATACTACGAACCCAGAATAACAGCCAAAATGAAAACCAACATACTGATCATGATAATTTACTTACTCCCCCTAATACATCACATATGGACCATTCCAAACACACACACCAACCTGCCCACAACATACGCACCCCATATACAATCTATGTATAACCCACCAGAACAAAAGAACAACAAACAACTAATAGGAAAAACAAATACATACGGAAACAACCACCAGAAAGGGAAGAAAGGACACAACAAAACTAGACATCAGGAAAGCAGACAACTAATACAAATTAAGACATTAACACCCCGAATCGAACCCTATCATTCAATCCAAATGGGATACGTAAACGCTAGATCAGTAGTATCCAAAACAGAAACCATAACAGACTGGATTACTGCAGACAATTTTGACCTCCTATTTATCACTGAAACCTGGGTCCATAACCTTCAAGACCCTATAATCTTAGAACTACGTCCACCAGGATACAGAATTACACACTGGACAAGAAACGGAAAAAGAAGAGGGGAAATAGCCATATCATACAAATCTGAATTCAACATCACAAACACAGCGGAATCCATTCAGCCACAACTTGAAATTGCTTCCATAAGAATAAGTCACCCAAACTTACAGGAACACCTTAACGCAGTCATACTCTACAGACCTCCAGGAAACTGGCGAGATAGCCAAACACACCTCATGGACTTTATCTCGAACACCTGTATCTCTTCCTCTAACCTTATCATAATAGGAGATATCAACTTACACCTGGAAGATCTCACTATAACAAGCACCCAAGACTGCAAAGAATTCCTACAGCTCTGGAACCTACAAGAACCAAATACACAACCGACACACAAAAAAGGACACACACTGGACATTATAACACACAAATTTGATCACAATGCAAACTTTATACTAACTAATACCAATTGGTCACCTGTACCATGGTCAGACCATTACATAGCAAACATCACCCTCCAATGGAGAAGGAAAGACATACCTAACAAACAACCACGAAAAACTTACACCACAAGAGGAAAAATAGACCCAATTGAATTTTGGCAACAGATCTACACTGACGGATGGACAACAAAGACAAACACAATCCAATTCCTCTCTAACTGGGATAATAGATGCACATTGATACTAGACAACATTGCCCCAATTCAAACCAGAACCTCGCACAGGAAAAACTCAATACCATGGTTCAATGAAGAACTGAAAAAACTCAAAACACAAGTTAGGAAACTGGAACGTACGTGGAACAAAAAAAAGATGACCCCACTCTAAACGCGTGGAAACTACTCCGAAGGAAATACAAATATGCCATAAGACAAACCAAAAGACAATACTACAAAACTGAAGTCGGGCCAAATTACAAAGACACACACAAACTCTTCCAACTCGTGAACAAACTACTAGATACAACCCCAGTCACAAACAACAACAAACACATTCCAGGAGCCAACGACTTGGCGAGATACTTCAACGACAAAATCATAAAACTACGACTGAAAATACCAGCCAGCCCAATTGAATATACAACACTCCTAGAATGCCTAGACCCAGAACCTGGAATCCACCCAGCAGACAGGATCTGGACTGAATTCACCATACTACCAGAAGATCTTATCTCACAGACACTTAAAAGATTCGCCAAATCTCACTGTAAATTAGATATATGCCCAAACAACCTCATGAAGTCGGCCCCCCAACAATTTATAATGGACCTAACTAACCATATGAATTTAATGCAAAAAATGGACTCTTCCCAAAGGAGAAAGGTAATATTCTACTCACAGCACGGAAACCGTACTAGTCACGCTTATGTCCAAACTCAAACAACTGATAGCAAATGGCAACAACATACTACTGCTACAATTCGACATGTCAAGCGCATTCGATGTGGTCGACCATGGAATTTTATTACACATCCTAGAATACTTCGGAATCAGATATAACATTCTCAGATGGTTTAAGGGTTTCCTAACCACCCGCTCATATCAAGTGACATCAAACTTGACAACATCAGCTACATGGACACCTGAATGCGGAGTTCCACAGGGATCCCCCCTCTCACCGACCATATTCAATCTAATGACGACACCCTTGGCTAAGTTATTATCGAATCAGAGTCTAAACTCATACATATATGCTGATGATGTAACAGTCTTTATCCCATTCAAACACGATCTAAGAGAAATTTCCGACGAAATCAACCAAAGCCTACATATTATGAACTCCTGGGCAGATGCATTTTCAACTGAAACTAAATGCCGAAAAAACCCAATGCCTAGTACTCACCTCGCAATACAACAAGAAGGCATTCACCACCATCAACACACCCAATCTAAGTCTACCAGTCTCAGACACCCTAAAAATCCTTGGAGTCACCATTGACCGACATTTAACACTTGAAAACCATGCAAAAAACATAACTAAAAAAATGTTCCATTCAATGTGGAAACTAAAACGAGTCAGACCATTTTTCCCAAGGAATGTCTTCCGATACCTGGTACAATCACTGGTACTTAGTCATCTGGACTATTGTAACTCACTCTACGCCGGTTGTAAAGAGCAAATACTCAAAAAACTCCAGACAGCCCAGAACACGGCAGCCAGACTTATATTTGGCAAACCAAAATACAAAAGCACAACACCCCTCCGCGAAAAACTACACTAGCTCCCACTCAAAGAACGCATCACATTCAGACTCTGTACCTTGGTCCATAAAATCATCCATGTTGACGCCCCAGCCTACATGTCGGATCTAATAGAACTACCACCCAGAAATGCAAAAAAATCCTCCCGCACATTCCTCAATCTTCATCCTCCTAAATGCAAAGGCTTGAAATACAGATAGATGCATGCATCAACCTTTTCCTACACAAGTACACAGCTCTGGAACTCACTGCCACGTAACCTGAAATCAGTCTACGAAGTGACCACTTTCCGCAAATTCCTGAAGACTTATCTCTTCGACAAAATATATAATAAATGACAACATGCGTAACTCCACCTTCTTCTAGATATCCAGGAATGTTCTTTATGTCTTTCGCTCCCATACCTTCTTGTACCTAATACCTTTGACTCTAACACTATTATGTATTTCACCATCATGTAACCAAAACTTCTGCTAAAACAAATGTATACTCTTTTCTATTCCCAATATTATGTATTTCACCATCATGTACCCAAAACTTGCTGTAAATCCAAATGTACATTCTTTTCTATTTTCAATATCCACGATGAATTGTAAGCCACATTGAGCCTGCAAAAAGGTGGGATAATGTGGGATACAAATGTAATAATAATAATAATGAGTTCCAGAGCTTAATTATTCGTTGAGTAAAAAAATATATATATTTCCTCCTATTTGTTTTTTGTACTTTTTGGAAGAGTAAAAAATCGATTCATTTATACTCGTTCTACACCATTCAGCATTTTGTAGACCTCCATCATGTCTCCTTTTAGCCATCTCTTTGCCAAACTGAAGAGCCCTAACCTCTTTAGCCTTTCCTCGTATGAAAGGAGTTCCATCCCCTTTATCATTTTGGTCTCTCTTCTTTGAACCTTTTCTAATTTCATTATATATTTTTGAGATACAGTGACCAGAATTGAATGCAATACTCAAGGTGAGGTTGCACCATGGAGCAATACAGAGACATTATAGTATTCTTGGTCTTATTTGCCAGCCCTTTCCTCATAATTCCTAGCATCCTGTTTGCTTATTTGGCTGCCACTGCACACTGGGCAGAAGATTTCAGCGTATTATCTACAGTGACACCTAGATCTTTTTCTTGAGTGCTGATTCCCAAGGTGCACCCTAGCATCAGGTAACTATGATTTGGATTATTCTTCCCAATGTTCATCACTTTGCATTTGTCCACATCAAATTTCATCTGCCATTTGGATGCCCAGTCTTCCAATTTCCTAAGGTCTTCCTGCAATTTTTCACAGTTTACTTGTGTTTTAACAACCTTGAATAGATTTGTGTCATCTGCAAATTTATTTACCTCACTTGTCATTCTGATTTCCAGATCATTTATAAATATGTTAAATAGCACTGGTCCCAGTACACATCCCTGCACTATTCACTCTCCATTGAGAAAAATGACCATTTAATCCAGTGGTGTGCTGGTAAATTTTTAACAACAGGCTCTCTCCCTGGTCCACCTCAGCGCCCCCCCCCCCCTGACCACCACTGTGCCCCCCCCCCCCCCGTCCACCTATGCGCCCCCCATCCACCTCTACGACCCCCCAAAATTGCAGAGCTGGCTATAGCCGGGGGGGGGGGCAATGCATTACTCTCTCCAGGAAAAAAAATTAAATGATCCCAGGTTCCAATCTAATTCATGTTTAATGTGGGATAAAATGCCATAAATAAGTAAATAAATGTAAACTTTTAATGTTGAGCACCTGATTCTCAAAGTGAACATATTCCAAACACTATAATGAAAATAAAATGATTTTTTTTCTACCTTTGTTGTCTGGTGACTGTTTTTCTGATCATGCTGGCCCAGTATTCGATTCTGCTGCTATCTGTCCTCTTAACTCCATTTCCAGGGCTTCCTTTCCATTTATTTCTTTCCTCCTTTCTTCTTCATTTCTGGTCCTCAGCTTCTGCCTATTTTCTTCATCCATGTGCAGTTTTTCTTCTCTCTTCCTTTTCCCTCATCTCATCTCCTTCCTCACTCTTCTCTCCCCTCCATCCATGTCCAGCATTTCTTCTCTCTCCCCTCCTCTCCCCTGCCCTGCATGCACCCATACCCAGCGACCCTCCTCTGCCCAGCCCTGCATGCACCCATGTCCAGCAGTGTACCCTCCTCTCCCCTGCCCTGCATGCACCCATGTCCAGCAGTGTACCCTCCTCTCCCCTGCCCTGCATGCACCCTTATCCAGCAGTGTACCCTCCTCTCCCCTGCCCTGCATGCACCCATGTCCAGCAGTGACCCTCCTCTGCCCTGCCCTGCATGCACCCATGTCCAGCAGTGACCCTCCTCTCCCCTGCCCTGCATGCACCCATACCCAGCGACCCCCTCCATCCACCCATGCCCAGCAGCGACTCCCTTTTCCCCCCTGCCACCCCTCCCGAGTTGTTTTTCGTGAATTCTTCTACTCCCTCCCGATCCGGTCCCTCACCGCCCGCTTGTTTTTTTAATTCTTCGGGGCAGGCAGTCTTGCCTGCCCACTTCCAGCGCCGACTGTCCTCCCTTGCCGATTCGCGCTTCAAAATAGCCGCCGAGACTTCAGCCGAAGTCTCACGAGGCTGCCTCTGGAAGTCTTGGCGGCCATTTTTAAAGCACAAATCGGCAAGGGAGGACAGTCAGCGCTGGAAGCGGGCAGGCAAGACTGCCTGCCCCGAAGAATTAAAAAAAGAAGTGGGCGGTGAGGCGGATCCGGAGGGAGGGAGGAGAGCCAGAGCCGGCTCACTATTTTCAACAACCGGCTCGCAAGCCGGAAGAAAATTTAACAACCGGCTCTTGCGAGCCGGCTCCAGCACACCACTGATTTAATCCTTCCCTCTGTTTTCTGTCCAATAACCAATTCCTAATCCACAACAGAACATTACCTCCTATTCCATGACTAATTTTTTCAGGAGTCTCTCATGAGGATCTTTGTGAAAAGCTTTCTGAAAGTCTAGATATATTACATCGACTGGCTCACCTTTATCAAGATGTTTATTCACGCTTTCAAAGAAATTGGATCCAAGATGGCGCTGCAGTAAGATCCAGTGTTTCTCTGTCCCTGTTGTGTTATTTTTTTTCTGGCAAGTTATCTTGCCAATATTACCTCTACAATGCTGAAAAGGAAGGGGAAGATCGCTGCAGCTGGCCGCATCGAACCCCAGTTTGAGGCAATCAGAGATCACTGGCTTCATGTCAATTTCTCAAAGCATACCAGCTGGCCTGAGTGTGAGGTAGAGTTTGGGCTTGAGGGGTGAGGTTTCATTCAGCTCACTGGGGCCGGTTTGTCCCCAACTGCCACGAGACTCAGTGGTTCTGGGGTTTCCCCTGCAGATGGAAGGAGCATCGAGTAGAGGACCCGAGGGCATGCCGCAGCTGCCAGATTCCTCGCAGCTTGAGTCAGTAAAGGAGGATCTGGCTCAGAGACCTGTCAGAGAGTTGCAAGGGAGTAAGTCTGGAGGGATTCCCCCTCCTTTGCCATAGATTCCTCCCTTAGTAAAACCCGCGGAGGTGACACTGGATGCCATATAGTCTGCCTTGGAATCTGTATACTTGGAATGTACTGGGACATCTTCTTCCTTTAATCAACATTTGTGTAGGACTGGCAAATTTAAAGAGGTTTTGAAGTCAAATTCTGAGAAGATGCTTGCTTTAGGTCTCAGATTCAGCAGTCCCAAGCCTTACAATCTAATCTGTTGGTTCATCACAGGCTGGAAAACTTTGACAATTACGTGAGACATTTAAACCTAAACATGATTACATCCCCTAAAGATCTGTTTTACAGGTTTTTAAAGGAAAAACTCAATTATTCTGACTCAGGCTTTCCAACTTTGCATAAGGCTTATTATCTTCCAGTTCCTAGACAGCATTCAAGCTCTCCAGATGCTAATTCAGTTGTGGATGTATCCTCTGATAGTTTAAACATTACTCAAATTTTGGAAAGCTCTACTGAAGAAATGGTTTCCAGATCTACATTATTGGTAACCTTTGTTTTCCTGCAGGATAAAGAGGCTCTGCTGCGTCTCTTTTTAAGAATTATGGATCCTACTTTTTTAGGCAGAAAACTGTCTATTTTTCCTGATATATCTAAGTGGACTCAAACACATAGGAAGAAGTTCTTAGCATATAAACCTCATGTAGTGTTGGAAGCTGGGTTCCAATTGAGATTTCCCTGTAAATGTTTAATTTTCTTGGATCAGCATACTTATGTGTTTTATGAAACCTCCCAAATACAATTTTTCCTAGAGGGTAAAAGGATTTCATTGTCTACTCCTTAGGCTTCCTAAGCCACTTAAAGAACTGTTTGATTATGTTACAGGTCGGCTACACTGCAATTTCTTTGTTTTGTTTTTTTGTTTGTTTTTCTTAGTTAGACCAACTTCTTGTGGTGAGTGGGTTGGATTCCCTCTCTTAATGTGGTCTAATGATCTAGTTTGATTATTGCTCCTTCATGATCTAATGGTCCCACGGATTCCCTCACAGGCTTTCTGCTTCTGATGTACCTCCTAAAAAAGTTGTTACTGTGAGTTTTTGCCTCTGCGGCAAGTTTCTCTTCATATTCTGTTTTTGCCTTCTTTAGCAGTGCTTTGCATCTAACTTGCCGGTGCTTATGTTGCTTCTTATTTTCTTCATTTGGGTTTGTTTTCCATTCTTTGAAGGATGTTCTTGTGGCTCTAATAGCCTCTTTCATTTCACCATTTAACCAAGCTGGCTGTCATTTGCTCTTCTTTCCACCTTTGCAACTGATTCAATAGCTTCTTTTTAACCATTTTCCCTATTTATCATACTCCTTTTCAAAAATTAAATGCTGCTACAGTAGATTTCCTTTGTGACTTCACTCCAGATATTAGCTCAAATTTGATCATGGTATGATCACTGTTTCCCAGTGGACCCAACACCATTACCTCTCGTACTATGCCCTTAATTCCACTAAGGACTAGATCTAAAATGGCTCCCCCTTTTGTTGGTTCCTGGGCCAGTTACCTCCCTAGCGCTCCCTGATGTAGTATTTATCCAGTCAGCATTGGTGTAATTGAAATTACCCATTATTATACTGTTACCCAATTTGCCAGCTTTCCTAATTTCTGTAAATATTTCTTTTTCTCTCTATTCATTCTGTCCTGGCGGATGGTAGTACAGCCCTACCAGAATACTCCTTCCTTTCACACATGGAATTTCTAACCATAATAATTCCACATCTGTTTCATGTAGAATGTTTATTTTGTTTGACTCAATTCCCTCCTTAACAGATAGTGACACCCCCCCCAAAAAAAAAATTTAATCCACTCTATCATTGCAAAATAATTTGTTAACACAGTGTCCCATTGATTGACCTCCTTCCACCAGATCTGTGAGATGCCTATTATATCTACTTCTTCATTTAGTACTCTCTCTCTCCCATCTTATTTTTTAGGCTTCTATCATTTGTATACTTCAAATTGTGTTTTTTCCTTGTATCTATAAGCTGCTTAGAAATTGACATGGATAATGTGCTCTCCCCTTAAACACTCCTGGCTTTCTTTCACCATTGTTGAAACCTCTCTATTGGGATTCCCTAAATGTCCAATTTCAATAGTATCCTTCAGCGTACTCCACACAGAACCGTGCACCCCTGGGTGACCGTCGGCTTTCCCCCTCATTTTAGTTTAAAAGTTGCTCTGTCTCCTTTTTAAATGTTAACACCAGGAGCCTGCGTCCATCCCGATTAAGTTGGAGTCCATCCTTTCGGAATTGGCTCCCCCAATCTCTTAAAAGCCACTTAAGGAGTAAAAGGGTAAATATATAAATACAAGTAGAAATTTAAAAAAAATAGGAGATACTTTTATCTAGAACAAAGTAGTCAGAAGCAAACAGGCAGACTGGGTGGTCAAATGTTCCTTAACTGCCAACATCTGCTAAATTACGTAATCTGGATAGTTTTCTGCATTTAAATAGATTAGTGTTTCTATTGCAAACATACTAAATAATGTGAAACTATGACTCAGTAACGTGACATTTCTCAAATGTGGTTATCAACATCTTTTTTGTCTCCACAGACGCACTTGCTGTCTGGGCCTCATCTGTCTATCTCTTCCTCCCCCTCCCCCCCCACCTTCCTGCTCAACCACTGCTGCTTCTGTAGCTCTGTTTGATTCTGTGACCAAGGATCCCTTTAATTGTTTTTCTGAGCATGGCAAATGTGCATTCCTGTTTTCTGTGTAACTTTTGTGAGCGAGGAAAAGGTTTTACCATCTCTAATCCGCTATCCCATGATGATTGTACTACCAACCCCTGACACAAATCCACACATACCCTTTTTCCTTTATTCTTTCCATCTTTCTCTTCTTAGTTTCCAGCTTACCTTCATTGCCATCTCTTCTGACTTTTCCTTAGCTATTACATCTTTCAGCTCCCTGTCTTTCCACTCTACTTTCCTTTCTCTAACACTACCATTCCATTTCTGACTTTCTTCCCTCTAATCCTCTATCTCTATTTCATCCCACCCCTTTACCATCTCTCCATATTGTATACCCTTACTTCCACTAATTTCTCTCTTCCATAAGTACATAAGTATTGCCATACTGGGAAAGACCAAAGGTACATCAAGCCCAGCATCCTATTTCCAACAGTGGCCAACCAGATCACAAATACCTGGCTAGATCCCTGGCACTTGTCCCTGGCAGTGGCATCTAGCACTTGTCCCTGGCAGTGGCGTAGCTATGGGTGGGCACAGGCCCACCCAATCTTGGCTGAGGCCCGCCCAGCTGCAACGCCACAGTGCTCTTTTCCCCCCTCTCCTCCGCAGCATCCCAGCATCTGCACTCCGGTCTCTGATCCCTTTTCCTCCCTGGTGTCAGTACAGGTGTCCTTGGCACCTGCAGCAATACATTCTTTCTGCTTGTGCCAGCTCCACAGGCTTCCATCTGCCACGTTCTGCCAGACAGGAAATAGGCAATGACATCAGCAAGGGTGGGACATAGCAGATGGAAGCCTGAGGGGCCAGTGCAAGCAGCGAGAATGAATTGCTGCAGGCGCCGAGGATGCCTGTACCGACATTGGGAAGGGACGGAGTTCAGAGACAGCAGTGCAGATGCCGGGATGTCACAGAGGAGAGGGAGAAGATGTAGGGTAGGTGAAAAAAAATCTCTTATGTTCCTAAAAAAATATCTCTGGGAAGATATTTGTGGTGTGTGTGGGGGGGAAGGGGTTGGGCGCGTGGAAAGGCCCATCCAAAATACCAACTCTGGCGACGCCTCTGGTCCCTCGCCTCTTCCCCCCCCTTTTATGATGTTTCCCCACCTCTTTTTCCATGCCTCTTTCCCTCATCCCAGCATTTCCCCCTGCTTCTCAAATGTTTCTACAACCTCTCCTTATATTAGCACTTGTCCCCTGCCTTCTCCCAACATTTGTCTGTCTCAATTAATGTGAACAACTGTAGCCTGTTCCTATAGCTACTGTGCCCCAATACTACAAACAGATTCAACTTTCGTGACTTGGCACTTACATAAGTACATAAGTAGTGCCATACTGGGAAAGACCAAAGGTCCATCTAGCCCAGCATCCTGTCACCGACAGTGGCCAATCCAGGTCAAGGGCACCTGGCACGCTCCCCAAACGTAAAAACATTCCAGACAAGTTATACCTAAAAATGAGGAATTTTTCCAGTCCATTTAATAGCGGTCTATGGACTTGTCCTTTAGGAATCTATCTAACCCCTTTTTAAACTCCGTCAAGCTAACCGCCCGTACCACGTTCTCCGGCAATGAATTCCAGAGTCTAATTACACGTTGGGTGAAGAAAAATTTTCTCCGATTCGTTTTAAATTTACCACACTGTAGCTTCAACTCATGCCCTCTAGTCCTAGTATTTTTGGATAGCGTGAACAGTCGCTTCACATCCACCCGATCCATTCCACTCATTATTTTATACACTTCTATCATATCTCCCCTCAGCCGTCTCTTCTCCAAGCTGAAAAGCCCTAGCCTTCTCAGCCTCTCTTCATAGGAAAGTCGTCCCATCCCCACTATCATTTTCGTCACCCTTCGCTGTACCTTTTCCAATTCTACTATATCTTTTTTGAGATACGGAGACCAGTACTGAACACAATACTCCAGGTGCGGTCGCACCATGGAGCGATACAACGGCATTATAACATCCGCACACCTGGACTCCATACCCTTCTTAATAACACCCAACATTCTATTCGCTTTCCTAGCCGCAGCAGCACACTGAGCAGAAGGTTTCAGCATATCATCGACGACGACACCCAGATCCCTTTCTTGATCCGTAACTCCTAACGCAGAACCTTGCAAGACGTAGCTATAATTCGGGTTCCTCTTACCCACATGCATCACTTTGCACTTGTCAACATTGAACTTCATCTGCCACTTGCACGCCCATTCTCCCAGTCTCGCAAGGTCCTCCTGTAATCGTTCACATTCCTCCTGCGACTTGACGACCCTGAATAATTTTGTGTCATCGGCAAATTTAATTACCTCACTAGTTATTCCCATCTCTAGGTCATTTATAAATACATTAAAAAGCAACGGACCCAGCACAGACCCCTGCGGGACCCCACTAACTACCCTCCTCCACTGAGAATACTGGCCACGCAATCCTACTCTCTGCTTCCTATCTTTCAACCAGTTCTTAATCCATAATAATACCCTACCTCCGATTCCATGACTCTGCAATTTCTTCAGGAGTCTTTCGTGCGGCACTTTGTCAAACGCCTTCTGAAAATCCAGATATACAATATCAACCGGCTCCCCATTGTCCACATGTTTGCTTACCCCCTCAAAAAAATGCATTAGATTGGTGAGGCAAGACTTCCCTTCACTAAATCCGTGCTGACTTTGTCTCATCAGTCCATGTTTTTGTACATGCTCTGCAATTTTATTCTTAATAATAGCCTCCACCATCTTGCCCGGCACCGACGTCAGACTCACCGGTCTATAATTTCCCGGATCTCCTCTGGAACCTTTCTTAAAAATCGGAGTAACATTGGCTACCCTCCAGTCTTCCGGTATTACACTCGATTTTAGGGACAGATTGCATATTTCTAACAGTAGCTCCGCAAGTTCATTTTTTAGTTCTATTAATACTCTGGGATGAATACCATCAGGTCCCGGTGATTTACTACTCTTCAGCTTGCTGAACTGACCCATTACATCCTCCAAGGTTACAGAGAATTTGTTTAGTTTCTCCGACTCCCCCGCTTCAAATATTCTTTCCGGCACCGGTGTCCCCCCCCAAATCCTCCTCGGTGAAGACCGAAGCAAAGAATTCATTTAATTTCTCCGCTACGGCTTTGTCCTCCTTGATCGCCCCTTTAACACCATTTTCGTCCAGCGGCCCAACCGACTCTTTGGCCGGTTTCCTGCTTTTAATGTATCTAAAAAGTTTTTACTATGTATTTTGCTTCCAACGCTAATTTCTTCTCAGAGTCCTTTTTTGCCCTCCTTATCTCCGCTTTGCATTTGGCTTGGCATTCCTTATGATCTATCCTGTTACTTTCAGTTGGTTCTCTTCTCCACTTTCTGAAGGATTGTTTTTTGGCTCTAATGATTTCCTTTATCTTACTGTTTAGCCACGCCGGCTGACGTTTAGTCTTTTTTCCCTTTTTTCTAATACGTGGAATATATTTGTCCTGAACCTCCAGGATGGTGTTTTTAAACAGCATCCACGCCTGATGCAAGTTTTTTACTCTGCGAGCTGCTCCTTTCAGTCTTTTTTTTTTCACTTCCTACCTGCTCATCTTATATATCACATAATCAGCAAGTAGTAATTGCCAGCTCATAAATCTAGTGATGAGGCCTGCACTGGTCAAACATTTGTCATTTCTCTTGTGGATTCTGTATGGCCAGGTGTGCAGTATTCATGGCTGCTGAAGGAAGGCCATATGATCACGCATGTTCCCACCTTAACAGAAACATTTTCTATGACTTTGATCTATGTGATATCCATACTTCATAGTTCTTTTTCTTGTGAGAACATCATGAGAGAATGCTCAGCTCAAACTCACAGGGCTGTGCAGATCTGCAGAAGTTGAGCAGAGAGTTGGACAGCATTGGTAGTGAGTGCCTATCCATAGCCGCCAAAAGGGGGGACAAAATTTCCCGGGCCTGGTGCAGGAGTCTCTCTCACTCTCTCGCCTGCTCCTGATGGGGCCCAGGTGATCGCGTCCCGACAGGAGCAGGAAAAAGAAAACTCCGGAGCCGGGCCCCCCCCCCCCTTGCATTGCCTGCCTAACAGCTGCTGGGCCCTCAGGCCGCGCATGCTCAGTTTTGAGATTGAGCATATGCGACCTGAGGAAAGCAGCCGCAGGGGCAGGCAATGCTGGGCAGAAGGAGCCACGCTGCCTGCAGCTGGCAGGGCCAGCCAAGGTGCTTCTGGTGGGTGGACAGGAGGGAGGGGGGACAGTGGCGGTGGTGGCGATGATGATTGTTTTGGGGTGGGGGCGGCAGTAGTGGTGATGACGATTCTGCCCCGGGCCCGGCTCAGTCTCTCGGCAGCCCTGTGCCTGTCCCAGACAGCAGGTGAGCAGAGCAACGTACCCCTACCCTGCCAGATGGGGAAATATGTTCTCTCTGCTCATCTCATGCCAGCAAAGGTATGGGTGAAGTGCATGGAAGAGGAGGTTCAGAGGGAGTAAATGGAGGGGAAAAAAGTTTCAGGAAATCAGTGAGTGTATTAGGAAAGAGAATTGTAAAGATGGGTTGAGTGCTTGAGGAAATCTTGAGAGTGGCTGTGTACCAGAAAGGGAGGAGGGGTGACTGCATGTGCCAAAGGTAAAACTGTTAAGCAGTCAACAGG
This sequence comes from Microcaecilia unicolor, assembly GCF_901765095.1. Classification (NCBI taxonomy): domain Eukaryota; kingdom Metazoa; phylum Chordata; class Amphibia; order Gymnophiona; family Siphonopidae; genus Microcaecilia; species Microcaecilia unicolor. The sequence goes on along the minus strand of NC_044032.1, from coordinate 228,189,802 downwards.
AAGAACTGATGGTCATACTCTGAAGCCAAAATATGTCCTCATTTTGACAGTTTTTCTGCTGAGAAACTGACTCATTCATCCTCTTTGAATCTTTTCCACCAACCAAAAAAATTGTATCAGAACTTCTGCAATAGTGGTTTCAGCGGTGATTTCCAGAATCTAAATAAGTTTGTGGTGAGAGAGATTTTCTTCCTCATATTATGCATAGATTTTTTTTTAATAAACCTAAAATAATTTCTAGAATGTAAATATTGGGACCAAATTAAATAATGCATATAATTATGTGTGGGTCTCCTCATTGTATAATATACATCTTTCACAACTGTGTATCAATTATTCATGGTAAATAAAGTTATGTGTATCAAAGATGGGATCCCATATATGAGATTCCCATTACTAATTTGTACACCATCATCAGACATTCACTAGTGTATATGCGCAATAAATGTGATTTGTGCATCATAAAATCAAATCCTATGAATATATTTTTATGATAAATCTTTTTGTCATCCCAATATCATCAGTTGTTCTGATGGATTCTTAATTTCTAAACGTCTATCACATTTCTGCTGCAAATAGGGTCAAATTGAAAATAAACTGTTCATCTGTGTCCAATTCTAATCCTGGGGGGAGGGGGGTTGCAACAGAGCCCCATTTTGCCAACTATTCCTTCTTCAGGAACCCTAACTGGGGCATGAAAGTTCAGCCAAGAGTAGAATCCCATCCATGCATTAACTCAAGATGGTGAATCCAACTGAAAACACCGACGATGTTACCTTCCAACTTATCTTTCAGGTCGCACATGCCCAGCTCCACAGGTTTCCTTCTCCAGCATGATCCAGCTACCTCTGACGCAATGTCTTTCCTTGGGCCTCATCCTGCCCAATATTTGGTCCCAATATTTACATTCAAGGAAATGTTGTTAGGCTGATTTATTATTTTTCCTGAATTAGGGTTTTTGAGATTTTTTTTTAAGACATGAATAAACATGTGGATAAGGAAGAGCTGGTTGATGTGAAGACACATTTTAGATAGTTCGTGTATGTGCTGAGATCTATGTAGAAGTGTCCATGTGGAGACTGGTACCACTTTTGTTAGCAGATCAGGGCTGCATGTATAGATGTGATGTAAAATCAACATATCTTTACCCCAAATCAAGCTCAAATCAAATATCCAGTCATCAGTCCCAAGCTATCAAGCTAACAGTAATTTCACACTCAGAAATCAAGTTTATATATTTCAATAGTGATTTCACACTCAAAAATTAAGTCCATATATTGGTATGTGTAGACAAAAACCTATATGTGATCCCCCCCCCCCCAAAAAAAAATAATAAGCATAGGCCACAAACAATATATAACTAAATGAGAGAGCTTTTAGCAGGGCTTTTTTTGAGGGGGTACTTGGGGGTACTGAGTATCGGCACTTTTTCCATTGTCTGCTAAAATTGACCCATGATCCCCAAGTTTTAATGAAAGAGCTTAGGTTCTACACACCAATTCTGTCTTGTCATAGATTCTGTGACTGGTTTCAGGGGGCATGGCTATTGTGGGGTGGATCCCTCAGTGATCACCTCACTCCTGAAGGGTGGCCTAGCATTTGAGTACCGGCACCTTTTTTGCTAGTAAAAACATACTGGCTTTTAGCTTCACATATATGCTCCATGTAGTATCCACCTCATCAAGATTCACTCCAATACTAAATGTTAGCCCAACTTGCCACCAGGTTTCAAATCCTATGATGGTGGCCTGGCATTGAAAATGATTAATAATAAGGATTGGCAATGTGTAATGTGTGGAAACATTTTCCTAGGAAGCAGCAGAACTAGCGTAAGATGCAATGATATAAGATGTTTGTTGTTCATTTTTTACATATAAAATTGTGTCTCAATGTGATATCATTCTGGCTGATATTCAAACAGATTTAAGCAGGCATTGCCTAGGTCCCTGATGGTGAACCTATGACACGCGTGTCAGCACTGACACGCGTGCCATTTTTGCTGACACGTGGCGGATTTCAGCATTTCCTTGATTTGTCCAGGTTTCTCGACAAATCCGCCCCGCACTCCCCGACAGAATCCTCCGATGAGCACGCGACCACCTCACCTTCTTAACTCCTCTGCTCTGATGCACGCGCGACGGCGACGCAGGCAGGCTAGAGGCAGCGTCTGTGCTCGTGCGTGTGCCAGCCAGCGCCTGCCTGCTCAGCATCAGCTGGTGATAATGCTGCACGCTTCACGCAGGTGCAGCGGCTTACTTCTACTGTCTGCAGCCTGCCTCCTTCTCTTCAGCCGCTGCCATAATAATCGCGAGTCGACGAGAGCATGAGGCTGCAGCGGGACGGTCTGGTCTCTGTCTTCTGACTCTTCTCTTGTTGTGCCCTGCCTGCCCCTTGCTTAGCCGCCGCCATAACAGTGAGGTAAGATTCTTAAGAATGGGCTTCCATGATAAATTGTTTGGGATAATATAAGTAATATAACAGCAGGTTATGCCATGATAAATATCGCAAAATTATGGGTTTTTTTCTCGAAGTGACACACCACCCAAGTTATGCTCGGTTTTTTGGCAAATTTTGACACACCAAGCTCAAAAGGTTGCACATCACTGGCCTAGGTGCACCTGACCACTGATACTCAGCAGCACTGAAACCCAGCTCAGTTCTAGTGATAACGCTAGACCCAGTGATAGCACTAGCCCAACATTGTCCTTGAAGATGCCAATTATATAAAGTTCTGGTTGTAGCACCTGATCTATAGGCACTGCCCGTTGTTCTGAACCTTCTAGCCCTGTAAACCTATGGACATCCAGTTTGTATCATTAAGGATGAAATTCCAAAAACTCAGACTCCAAAATGTAGTGACGTTGGTGCTGTGTCCTTCCTTCATGCTCAGACTCTGAAGGGCTGGGTTGACCTGACCCGAGTTCTCGGTTTAGTACCTAGAGGATCAGACTGCAATCCAAGTCAGGTGATCTGAGCAGTCCTTGAACAATTTCTTAGAAAAAGCAAATCTTGTTGGGACACAGCACATTCCATAGTAATAGCAGAAAGTTGTTAAACCAAGCTCTTGCTGTAGCCCCTACACTTCTCCCTCCCTTCCCCTCCTCTCTCCCCCCTCCCAAGTGATTGGGGGAGGTCTCTTCCCTCCACTCCCCCAAGCCCCCAGTACCTTTAAAATCCTTAGTACTTCGCCAGCAGTGAGCAGTGTTTCATACCTACTACTTGTGCCAGCACCAAGCCTTCTCTCCAACTCAGCTTCCTGGTCCCACAAACAGGAAGTTGCATCAGGAGGAAGGCTCAGACTGGCGTGAGCAGCGGGTATGAGTCACTGCTTACTGCCAGTGAAGAGCTGAAGGATTTAAAAGGTATCAGGGAGGTTGGGGGAGTGGAGGTAAGAGATCCACGATTATCTGGGAGGGAAGGGAGAGATGCTGGGAGTCTTCAGCTAGTGGGGCTTGAGGATCCCCACCTGCCATATAACAGCTCTGCCTCTGTTGGGTGGCCCTGTGCCTCACCCATGGCTACACCACTGATGTTTTCACACAGCCCCATTTCTTTCATCAGTGATGTTAGATGATTTCCTGTTATCAGTAATTTTCAACACAGGGCCCCTGGCATAGGAATCAAAACTACTGCTGAATCAGGCTGATATTTGACACTTGCGTGAGTCTTGATGAGGTGGGTACCAAACAGAGCATATATGTGAAGTTAAATATTCATTTATTGTTATATATTTTGTTTGTGGGCTGTGCTTGTTTGGGGGTTAATTGGGATCACATATAGATTTTTTGTCTATCCATGCCAATATATTGACTTGACTTTTGAGTGTGAAATCACTATTGAAATATATGAACTTGATTTTTATTTTTTATTATTAGCTTGATACCCTGGGACCAATGTCTGATACTTTGGGCATTTGATTTCAGCTTGTTCAATTGGCTGTGTTTTGCTGTACAGATTATGATGGTCCATTTCTTCTAGATAAATGAGGTTCCTCTTTCATTTGTGACTTCTTTCTCCTTTATATTTGTTGGGTTATTTTTAACAGTTTGTAGACACTGACTAGAAAGGCTAATTTTAGTCCTGCAGAAGTGGATGTGATGGAGCAACAGGTCCTTAAACAGTGCAGAACTCTCTCTGGTCATCTTGGTCAGAAAATAAGTGTTTGCATGAAGCAAAAACTCTAGGTAGGGATCTCCCACCATGTGACTTCCATCTTCCATTGCAATAAGAATGCAGAATATATGAAAAGAAAATGAAATAAGGTGCAATGCTAAGAAGTCGACAAGTAGCAGATCCTAACTCAGCCAAGGAGATCCATTCACTGACCAAGGGCTTCAGTGCTGGAGATCCTCACTGAAGAGTCCTTGTGTGAGTGAGCCAGCTGAAACCATCTTGCCATATGGAGAACACCTGTAAGTCTATCATACACACCTCTGCTCTCTCATCCCTTTTCTCTCCGTGTCGTCACCACTGCTTTTCAATATGGACATTGGGTCATGAAGCAAAGCTTGGCTAGGTATATGGGCATGGGATGTGGTCCAGATGGCCTGACATTTACCAATGTAGGATATGTTGATGATATTGTTTTCATGGAAGAATCAGAATCCAAGGCTCAAGAGCTGTTAGATATAATCAAAGAAAGAGCAGGAAAACTAGGGTTACAGATCAATGCAAAGAAAACCAAGTGCATAATAGACAATTTGAAAGTGGGCCAGATGAAGGATTTTAAATGTCTAGGATCAGTGATCGCAGCATCAAAAATTGTTGCAAGTGCTGATATTGCAGCCAGAATTGATTGCACCAAAGTGGCCTTCACTAGTCTAAAATGATGCCTGTGGAAGAAGCACAGTGTTACACTGAAGACCAAGATGAGAGTTTTTAATGTGGCAGTCATGCCAGTCCTTCTCTGTGTATCAGAAACATGGGCATTGCTATCTGAGGCACAAGCTAGAAGTGTTCCAGATGAAATGCTTATGCACAATTTTTGGCATCTCGCTGTTCGACCACTGATACAATAAAATCATTTGATTAATTTGCAACAGTCTACAATGGAAGAAAAGGTAAGACAATCATGCCTCCATTGGTTTGGTCATGTCTGCAGAATGGAGGCATCACAATTACCAAGATAATTACTCCAACGGCCACCTGGCTAGAAGGTTGTAAAAAGTGCTCCAAGAAACACCTGGCATAGGCAAATTTAGGCTGAAGCAAAACATCTCCACCTCTGCATGGAAATGGATCAATTGCATTCAAAGAGACTCACTATGGACGCCCTTGCCAGGGCCTCTACAGCATCCTTGCTACCAATGAAGAGCCCACTCTACTTGTGCTAGAATATGGATGTGACTTACTTTCTTTGCTCTCACCCCTATATCATAGACATTCTCCATGCAAACTATAGTTCAGATACTGATTGCTGTCTGATATCACTCACAAGGACTTGTCCTTGAGCATTGCACCATGATGACAGGTGACATCACTTTCCTTATGTGTGGGCCACTGTTGAGATATCTCCTCAGCTCTCTGCATATGCAGTGTTTCACACTGGCACAGTGCTGTTGGCCCCCACTTCACAGCATATGCTATTTTGTGGCAGTCGTGACATCTGGCCTACAAAGATAGCCTCTGTGTAGACTAGTGTGTTACCAGCTGCCCTGATTCAGCTTAGTAGACAAATCTTCACATTTCCAGGTCCTTTCCACGCTCCCTCCTATAATCATATAAAGTAGTAATAATAATAAACAGAGGTTTTATAAACTGTCTCATCTGTTAGCTCAAGATGATTTACAATATATAAATAATCATAACACACATTAAAAGCAACAACTTAAAGATCTTTCAACAGTTTGGTAAACAGTCAAGTCTTCGATAATTTCAGAATTTTAAGATAGTTCTTCTCACATCTAATTTCGATTGGTAAGAAATTCCATAGGCTTGGAATTCATGCACTAAAAAGTTTCTTACAGGGTGAGATCAAGCAAGTGGAAGAAGTAACTGGAAGTTCAAATTTATTAACATGGATCAAACTGTGTGATGCTAAATTCAGTCTGACCTTCCATAATAATGCCAGGTCAATAACTATCTAGCACTGACAAGAATATGGGACTGAAATTTTGGTATAGATATCACACATCACATGACATGCCGCCAACTGGTGAGCCTTGGAGGCTGTGCCCAGATTCCTCCTGAAACTGCTATGGTCCCACGAGTATTATCACAATGACTCCAAAAGCTGGGCTGGGCTGGCATTGTATGAATGAGGTGAGGTGTGTCAGGGCTATATAGACATTATGGGGCCCTTTTACTAAAGCTTATTGTGCACTAAATGCTATGAAGCCCATTTTATACCAATGGGCTTCTTAGCATTTAGCACCTACTAAGCTTTAATAAATAAAAGGGTCTCTTAGATTGAAGAGTGACACACATTGCTGTATACAAAGCATTCCAGCCCAATGCCTAAAGACTGGGGTATCTGACCTGTGGGCATGCGGAGTCTGTTGGATATCATGGGACTGGATAATGATCTTTTTATATGAAAGTAGAAGCATATATATTTTTCCTTCAGAAAACTGCTTTGTAAAAATGTTTTTTTTTTAAGTTCCTTTGATCTCTGTCCTGTGATAAGTGAATAGTCTTTGTGCATGTAGAATTTCTGGTGTTAGTCTATAACTGTATTTTGCACTTCATTATTAATCTGCAGAACCAGTTTCATGCCAACTTATTTATTATGATTTATTTAAATATTGTTTAAATCTAAAGGATCAGTTTATTCTTTGTCCTATAAAGCTTTAACTTTGTTTTTGTTGGATTTCTAGATTTTATGTTCCAGATCAAGATAGAGCTTTTATTCATGTTTTAACAGATTACTGGATCCCAGTTTGAAGAACTAATAACTGAAAGAGTTTTTAGCCTTGTCAAATAATAACCTATTCTTTAACATATATTGAGGCTTATTTTCAAAGCACTTAGCCTCCCAAAGTTCCATAGAAACATATGGAACTTAGCCTCCCAAAGTGCTTTGAAAATATGCCTCATAGTAACATAGTAGATGACGGCAGAAAAAGACCTGCACGGTCCATCCAGTCTGCCCAACAAGATAAACTCATATGTGCTACTTTTTGTGTATACCTTACTTTGATTTGTACCTGTCCTATTCAGGGCACAGACTGTATAAGTCTGCCCAGCACTATCCTCGCCTCCCAACCACCAGCCCCGCCTCCCACCACCGGTTCTGGCACAGACCGTATAAGTCTGCCCAGCACCATCCCTGCCTCCTGCCACCAGCTCTGCCACCCAATCTCGGCTAAGCTCCTTAGGATCCATTCCTTCTGAACAGGATTCCTTTATGTTTATCCCACGCATGTTTGAATTCCGTTACCGTTTTCATTTCCACCACCTCCCGCGGGAGGGCATTCCAAGCATCCACTACTCTCTCTGTGAAAAAATACTTCCTGACCTATTCTTTATGAAGTTGTAAATTGCTTCTATACCTAGATTAGTTAGATACGATTGAAGGGTACACTCTAAGGGCCCTGTTTACTAAGGTGCGTTAGTGTTTTAGTGCGCCTACACTTAGGCGCCTACGTGGTTAGCATGCGCGCTATAGAGATATTGTAGGCACATACATGGTTAACACACATACACGGTTAATGCACATTAAAAACGTTCACGTGCCTATAACGTTGCTTAGTAAACAGGGCCCTAAATCACTGTTTTTCATAGGTCCCTTGAGATGTATATCTGTCACCTTGAAGCTATGTTGTTGTTCCAGTATGCTAATTTTACACAATTTGAACCTGTTAATGTTTGATGTTACTTTATGGTAATTACTATTCAAGAAAAAAATGTATTATTTAGCCTTTGTGGGGCCCTTACATAATTACTTAAGTCGTCTTTGTATAAATGAAGCTGTGTCTATACAGTTATTCCCGTTTTTGCCTGTTTGTGGCCCTTCCTTGTATGGATTGATTTTATTCAAATTCTACACTGTTACAATGTTGAAGTTATTTTTAAAATTGTGCAGTGTTTTTTTTCTGTATTTCCACATTTATGTTTCAAATATGTAAATGTAAAGAATTAATAAATATGTAAAATTAAAAAATTGTGCAGTGTTAAACCAATGCTATTACTGTTGCTATGAAGGAATGTGTAAGTATAATTCTATAATGAAGGATTTTGTATAAATTGGATTTATTATCTTTGTGCTAATTGAGATTATTTTCATTTTCTGGTATTGCCACCCTCTATTTTTAGCTTTTGTCCCAATTTATTATGGTTCTTTAACAGAAAAAGATAGACGAATGAGGTCCAACCAAACAAAGAGTTCCAGATATGAAGATAAATTTAATTTATTAACAGAAGAGAGAGGAGTTTGAGAAACTTGCACAGAAAAATAATTGCAGGTTGACAAGAAGATAGCAAAGCAAGGAAATGGGACTTTTATATTCAGTGACTGTTACAAATTATGAGAGACCTTTAAGGCATACAAATCCAATAGAATTGATCCAACAGAAAATTTATAACATGTCAGCTACTGGACTGATAAAAATAAGGCCACTAGGCCACTAGAGAGACTGAAAAGGGGGAAAATAATAAGCCTGCTATATTTTGTGCAGAGACTGACCTGTGGCCTACAGAATATTTATTAAGGCCTTATATTCACACTTCATCCCAAAGAAACAGAGGAGGGGTGACCTCCCACAACCAGGAGACTAGGTATATATGAAAGGTACATCAGCAAGTTTCCACTAAAACCTCACTGGGAAGTCCCAAACCTAAATACGAAGGCCTAACATGGATCCACATATTTTACAGAATCAGGACCTTCTCCTCATCAGCTACCAGAGGGAAGTGAACTATATCACAGACTCGTCTGCCACCCAGGTTCATCAGCCTCAGCTTTTCATCTCTTTACTGTTGCCTGAGGTAGGGTAATGTTCTAGCAACTTCACCCCTACAGAAAGAAATCTTTACCGTCTACTGTACAACGAGCCGGGTCCCAGGAAGGAGGGCCAGCCAAAGGCAAACTTATGCTCAGTGATAAGGTTTGATTTACCCAGATTTCCAGCAGAAGAGGGTAAAGTTCATGAATCTCCTCCTAAGCAGATGTTTTCTCCTGTTGTTTTCATTGTCCTTCAGACCATGACAAAAAAACTGCTCCCAGGAAAACGCTTTCCTGAATACTTTGGACCAACATGCCAAGGACTTGAATCAGACTGTCTGTTGGGTTTGCACCCATGTACTTCATTACCACAAAAGTGGGCTTTTCACTGAGTGGCAATTTTGAGGACGTTACAGCTTCTAAAGACTGAATCATGAAGCCTTCAAATGTTTTGCCTCTATATTTCCTAACTTGTTTTTCTTGTTTTTTTAGGAGTTTATTTTTTATTTAGTGCTTAAGACTGCATTCAAATCTCTCTCATGAATATTCATTGTGGGTATACTGAAAACCTGACTGGCTGGGGTACCTCCAGGACCAGATTTGGGAACCACTGGATTAAGTATTGTCTTGCATTTTTTGTCAGAACTATTATCGAGCCTGGGAAGTTGAAAGACAGTGGCAAAAAGAAATACAGGTTTTAATGAATGTTGAATTTTAGAGAAATGTTATATCCATCCTTCCTTGAATCATGTCTGTTCTTTATTTTTTTACTCATTTTAGGGGACTCTCTCCTTGCTCGTCCTATTCTACAGCTATGGTGAGACCTAGCACAAATGCAGTAAAAAAGATACAACCTGCTGAACTGGGCTGGGGGCCATGGCTAATGCAACAGATGAGTAAAACCCAACCACTTTCCTTGTCCTGGGGCGAAGGTACAGCGAAGGGCGACGAAAATGATAGTGGGGATGGGACGACTTTCCTATGAAGAGAGGCTGAGAAGGCTAGGGCTTTTCAGCTTGGAGAAGAGACGGCTGAGGGGAGATATGATAGAAGTGTATAAATAATGAGTGGAATGGATCGGGTGGATGTGAAGCGACTGTTCACGCTATCCAAAAATACTAGGACTAGAGGGCATGAGTTGAAGCTACAGTGTGGTAAATTTAAAACGAATCGGAGAAAATTTTTCTTCACCCAACGTGTAATTAGACTCTGGAATTCATTGCCGGAGAACGTGGTACGGGCGGTTAGCTTGACGGAGTTTAAAAAGGGGTTAGATAGATTCCTAAAGGACAAGTCCATAGACCGCTATTAAATGGACTGGAAAAATTCCTCATTTTTAGGTATAACTTGTCTGGAATGTTTTTACGTTTGGGGAGCGTGCCAGGTGCCCTTGACCTGGATTGGCCACTGTCGGTGACAGGATGCTGGGCTAGATGGACCTTTGGTCTTTCCCAGTATGGCACTACTTATGTACTTATGTACTTATGGATTAGGAGTTGAACTCAAGACCATGACATAGTCTAGCACAGCCACCCAGATCCCAGCATCTCGACTTCTGAAGATATCCAGCGAGAGCCAGCTTGCACTGGCCAAAGCCTTTTCTAAGAGAGCACAAGATAAAAGGTCTTGAAAGCGAAGTGTATATTTACCTAATATCTTAGGAATGGTAAGCTTTTGACAAGATAGGAAACTTAAATGTATCTGGATATTCACTTAAGCATGAAAAGCATGGGGGCAATTATTTATTGTTTATTATGCACTTTCTATACCACCTTGTTTGGGAAGCAAAAAGCAGTTTACAATCTAAAAAAAGAAAAGGGAACTCCATAGACATCAACAGGAGTGTTACAACCAGAAGACTCATACATCCTAAAATAGGCCACAATCACTCAGCAAAATTTAGGCACTAGTGCTGGAACAGTGCGGGGCTTTACCGCCCCTGTGATCAGAGATAATAGCATGCACACTATTCTCTGATCATTGGGTAAAGTGCAGGAGGATTGTGCCTGAGCATGTGCTCAGGTACAATCCTCCCACACTTGTTTGACAGGTCTGGACTGTCCGTGGGCCATCCGTGGGACGACCAGACCCCAAACAATATGGCCCTAGTGGCCTACTGCCCCTAACAAACCCCCACCCCAAGCTAGGGGCACAGGGCTGAAGGTCTGGCAGATCTCCAGTTCCCCCACCCCATCCGACACTAGTTCACGGGGGGCTGGAGATCTGGTGGATCTCCAGCCCCCTAACCCTTCCTTAAATCCCCCCCAAAAAAGTCCTGGTGGCCCAGTGGGCCACAAATCAAGCCCCCCCCACCTGGTGGTCTAGCGGCCCTCTTCACTGCCCCCGTACCTTTGTTGGAGGAGGGAAGTAGTACACTCTCTCCTATTCCAGCAGTGCTGCCTCGAAAATGGCGGTGCCTGGCCCTGTCCAGTGCATCCTGGGATGCGCTGGGTGGGGCTAGGTGCTGCCATTTTTGAGGCAGCACTGCTGGAAGAGGAGGGCGTGTACTACCTCCCTCCTCCAACAAAGGTATAGGGGAGGAAAAAAGGGTGGTTAGACCACCAGGTTGGGGGGAGGTTGATTTGTGGCCCACTGGGCCACCAGAGCTTTTATTGCAGGGATGCAAGGGGGGGTTAGGGGGCTGATCTCCAGCCCCCCTTGAACTTGTGTCTGGGGATCGGGGGACTGGAAGTCCGCTGGACCTCCAGCTCCCGTGTCACTGGCTTGGGGTGGGGGGATTGGGGTTCCTGCTTCTGAGGGGGTGTTGTATTGGGGGGGGGAATGGGGGCCTGCTAGCATGCAAATGCATGCTGGACAGGGCTCACCATTACTCCCCAATGGTCTGCAAACCCTAACACCAGCTCCAAGCTGGCATAGGGATTGTCACAGACAGCGCGCCAATGTTTGGATCACTGATCAATGGTGAGGAATATGTTTAGCATGCATTTGCATGCTACTTGCGCTAAGAGCCCTGTTTTGCATGCATTTGCATGCTTGTTGCGTTCAGAGCCCATGAGCGCATTGTTTCACATGCTCAGGGGCTCTGATCATGGGGGTGGTAGAAAACACAGGTGCTAATATGGCGCCAACAGCCTCTAGCACCTGCGTTTGTTTCTGATCGTCGGCCCATAAGAGCTAATTCTATCATAGCACCTGGGCACCCAGATTCTATTATAGAATGCTACTGTAAGTTGGCATTTATGTGTCAACAGGTGCACAGGTGTAAATGCATGTGCCTAAATATGGTACTTTAGCATATAACTTACAATATTCTGTAAGTTAGCTGTATAAATGTTGAATTTGCCCATGGCCCACCGATGCACCTCTCCTTACATGTACCCCCTTACATTTACACACTAAGCAAGTTGTGGACTAAAGTTATAAAATACCATTTATGCCCAACTAGCACTTACACGTGTAACTGTGTCATATGTAGTATTCTATAACTTAGATGTGTAATTGGCATCAACTTGGCAACTTGTTATTGAATGAGGGGCTGTGTCTGTATTTTTATTTATTTAGTAGCTCAAGGTGAGTTACATTCAGGTACTCTGGATATGTCTCTGTCCCAGGAGGGCTCACAATCTAAATTTGTACCTGAGGCAATGGAGGGTTAAGTGATTTGCCCAAGATCACAAGGAGCAGTAGTGGGATTTGAACCAGCCACCTCTGGATTGCAAGGCCAGTGCTCTAACCACTAGGCCACTATGTTTGAGTAAAAGAGTAATTGACTAATGGAAATGAAATGTAAAAATTGACCAGCAATTCTGCAGAATCTTTGGTCAAGAAGAAGGAATTGTAAACATGAAGTTAGGCCCAGTGTCCGTAGGTAAAGCAATGGTTAATTTGAAAGCCAAATGTATTAGCATAACTAAATATACCCTCCAGTCTAAAGGAAATTGACCTTATTCCAGGCCACTGAATGCATGAGAAGGACATGGGGGCTGATATTCAGACCAAGGCTAACTCCTGCTGTCAGCGTTCAGACCAATGTTGAGGCATTTCTGGTGACCAGTATTGAAACTTAACAAAGCAAGCCAATATTCAGCACTGGCCAGTTAAGCTTAAACCAGCCAAAGATAGGCCTGCTATTTCGGTGGCCCGATTTGGCCACCAAACTTAGCCTGCGATGCGCTGAGGATTAGTGGATAGTTGTTTAAATAGCGCTGAATATCAGGGGGGGTGGTGTAGATGGAAAAGAATGTGCTTCTCTTTTTTTCATTACAAATTCACAGATGTTTCTTTGTAAAACATTTAAAATATGCACACAGTCTGGTGTAATACTTCAGGCACTATTGCAGGTGTATACTGTGTTTATTGACTTCCGTTGATCATCCTCTTAATTAGAATAAACAAAAGCTTTCCGCTGGAAAAGATGTGTTTAAATTAATTTCTTTCTGACAGAGCCGACCATCATCATATCCATAGCTGGCACACTCTAGTGGACTTCAAGGTGTGCCCCTACTTTCATGTAGGACTGCTGGATGATGTGTCACAGAGATTACCTGAAAGCAGTGGCACCCCATCCAGCACCCCTATACATTTTGGCAGCTACGTTTGCAGAGGAAGAAGTGTAGAAATGTGAAGAAAGGTAGTAGAAGGGGAAAAAAAAGTAGTCACTTCATAATTTGGAAGATGGAGGGATTTTGAGCTATGTATTCACCTTATTTTAAATACATTTATATACCTTCAATGGAAATGCCTATGTATGAGTTTGTTTCTTGTTGTCTGGTCAGCTTGTGAAGATGGACTGGTCTGTTCTATGTAGATGGCTCAACATCCTCCTTTGTTTCCTCCTCCAACCTCTCAGGAAAGGGTAGTCTATGCCTTTGCGCCATATCATACAGCATGCTATGTTTATGTGACATACTTTGGCTGGGCTATACAGACATTCTCCCTCTGATTGGTCCAGGCACTGGAAGTGGCTTTTCAGTAGACCAAAAGTTCTTGTTATAATGGCCCTTGTTTGATAGTGGGGTCCTGTTGTAATGCTCCTCTGCATGTGTGTATGGTGCTACAGTGGGGGTCAAAAGCCACCTTATCACTCTGTGGGAGAAGAAAAACAGACATTTTTAGAGAGACAAACAGTCTGGGAGCTATGGTGAGCAGGAAATGCAAGGGTGCTTAAGGATAGAAACATAAGAATAGTCATACTGGGTCAGACCAGTGGTCCATCTAGCCCAATATCCTGCTTCCAACAGTGGTCAATTCAGGTCACAAGTACCTGACAGAATCACAAATAGCAAGATTCCATGCTACCGATCTCATGGCAAGCAGTGGCTTCCCCCATGTCTAACTCAATAGCAGACTATGAACTTTTCCTCCAGGAACTTGTCCAAGCCTTTTCTAAACCCAGATATGCTAACCGCTGTAACCACACGAGTTCCAGAGCTTAACTATTCATTGAGTGAAAAAAAAATATTTCCTGCTATTAATTTTGTTTGCAGCTTAGAGAGGGACTGGGATGTCATAACACAAGCATGTAAAGGTATCTGTGTGGGGTAGTGCAGGGCTTATCAAGCAACCAACCGCAGATCATCTGGCCACTTTCAAATTTATTAAATATTCCAGAATGTTAATGGATGGATGCATGCATCATGGCAGGATCTGGAAATTTTGCTCAGGATGTTGCAGAGCTGTGGGGCATACTTTTGGGGTGTTATTAGAGAACCTACATGTTGAGGGAGTAAAAGGCCTTTCTGTTATAGTAAGTCCTCTTTCTCCTTTAGGGGGGCTTTATGGGCATGTGTGCAATCTATAACTCCCAAGACAGATAGGAACTGGGTCACTTCATGGAACTGTCTCTTAGTCTGCTGCCTATGCTGCACACTCTGAGGAAGGATATGTAATCAGAGGCGTGGATGAGAAAGGTCCTCAGAAACTGGGAGATGAACTGTAAGATGTCAGATTGGCTGAGGCCCATGTTGGCAGCCAACATAGACTTGAAACTGCCAGTGGTAACCTTTGAGTAGACCAGCATAGGATGCCCCCACTGTGTGGTGAACGAAGGAGAGGTAGAGATTGTGGATGGCATTCTTGTCAACACAGAGTCTGGTGAGGCATTGGTCATCTATGAGGTCTAGGAGTTGTGTCCCAGACTTACAAATACTCTGAGATGCCTCCTTGTTACTCTCCTCTGTTTTCTGTATGCCTTATGCAGCATGACTTGCACAGCCCATTCATTCAGGGCATATACCAGTGGTGTAGCCACAGGTGGGCCTGGGTGGGCCAAGGCCCACCGAACAGTAGCACATGTTTAGTGGTAGCTGGTGGGGATCCCAAGCTACTCCAGGTGAAGACTTCCCCCTGATGGTAATGAAAACATTACTCTCCATGATACCGGCATCTACACATACTCAGTTTTCAGTGTATGCCTGCTGCAGACTGCCAAGGAGGAAAGAAGCGTTTTCCCGCCAGCTGAGATATTTTTTTGGTGGTGGGGGGGAGGGGGAGAACACGGTGCCCACCCACTTCTTGCCTAGGCCCACCCAAAATCTGTTGTCTGGCTACGCCCCTGGCATATACCTTGTGATACCCTCTGCTTGCACCATGTAACCACCACGCACATACACTCTACCACAAATAGTCTCTCTCGCACACAAAACCAAGCAGCAGAGATACAATCAGCCAGATACACTTTAGGGCATGGATAGCAGACAGAAGGAGTTTGAATGGAATACAGCTGGGGAGAGGGGATGGAAGGAGGTATTAGGAATTGAAACACACAGAAGGTTTGAAGGAGGAGTCAAAGGGTAATGCTAAAGCCAAAGTTCTCACTTCCCAGTTTTCAGGACACATCCACCTAGCCAGGCTTTCAGGATATCCATAACGAATACACATGACAGAAATTTTCATATACGGACTCCATTATATGCAAGTCTTATCTCATGCACATTCATTGTGGATATCTTAAAAATCAGACCAGCTTGGCATGTCCCGAGGACTGGATTGAGAACCCCTGTGCTAAAGACAGGACACAAAACAGGGGAATAATATGTAGCCAAAAACAGACCAATGGACACAGACAACAAGCAGGCCAAAGATGCACAACCAGATCTTCTACAGTCAGCAACACTGTAATTGGTCCCACAAGATAGGTGAGTTGGCATTTGTACATAATTTATAGCAGTTGTATCTACCACTCTGAGTGGATTGCACTGGGTGCATTCAGTGGAACAGCTCATGCAGGTCCATCCCAAGATAAAGGCAATAGGATTCAGGTGAACTTGCAGGGCATTTTTGAAGAACCAGTTCACACAGTCAGTGTTCCCAAGCAGAAAGAAATAGAGACCCAGGAAAGTAAAAAGAAAATTCTCTGCTCCCAGACCAGGAACTCCAGCAGCCTTTATGTATAAACGTCATTGTCCAGAACGCTGTAGATATTTAAGCAAGTGGATTTTTTATACAAGAGATTGATTTGCAATTTCCTGTAGATGGCGCATTTAAACCTGAAATCTTAGTGCACCTGTGTAGCACACTAAAGTATATAAAAAAAGGGGAAATTAAAGATGTTCAGTGGACACTATTTTAGATAATACACCGAAGAGATAAAGATTCTTGTATGGCTGAAAAAAAACCCCATCAGCTGACCTCAGCTTTGCTTGATGCTTTTATTTCATTTGCTTGCTCGCATTGCTGATAAATTCAACAACAAAAAACGTTTTATCTGATACAATTATGCTATGTTTTGAGGCTGTAGGTCTGTACAATACTGATATTAGTTTGAGGGGAATTAACCATTATGCAGCAAAAAGTTAAACAAGATATTGAATTGACTTTATAGGTTTAATGGCATTCCTTTCCCTCTGAAGAGAATCATCATCAGACTAGTTTGAACAAGGCCATTCTGTTAATGCTGCTCAGGAATGTATAAATAAGTAGCGTACATATATAGTGACTGGATGTTTTAGAGTTAAATAATCTGTAATCATATTAGATTTTGCTTTTAATAATTAATATGCATTACCTTTATAAGATTATGGATTTTCTTTTCCTGGGAGTGAGTGATGAACAGAACAGCTACAAAGTAGAATCAATGTGACAATAAACATGTTTGCCATGTTTTGGTCAACGGTTGTCTATTTACAGAAGTACATAACCCTAGGGAGCAACTTATTTTTATTATTGGATCTTAAAAGAGAAAATGTTAAGAGACTTTCACAAATTCTGAAACAGATATGCAAGGCATACTGATCCATCAGAAAGGTAAATAAGGACATTGGAAAAATAAGCTTGCTAAAATTTGTGCAGAGACTGACCTGTAGCCTTACAAGTGTGAGGTCCTTATGCAACAGAAAGACTGGACTGAACCAAACCATATGATGCTCAGGAAAAAAAAAAAAATCTAAGAGGACACTTGTAGCTTCCATGATTGCTGTCCACTTTACTAATGTATTAACTGATCTTAATGTTTTGAACTACTGTAGGACATTTACTTGACATTGTCAAGGCCTTCTATTCACAGTTCATCCCAAAGAGCCAGAGGACTGGTGACCCCCATAACCAGGAGACTGAGTGCATATCCACTAGGACCTCACTAGAAACATCTTCCTGAATAGCTTGTACTGATATACCAAGGACTTGAATCAGACTACCTGTTTGATTTACACCCACATACTCAGGGCCGCCGAGCGGGGGGGGGGGGGGACAGGGGGGGCAAAATTCCCCAGGCCCGGGCCTCCGGGGGGGGGGGACTGGCGGCGCCACCGCAGTCCGACCCGCCCGCCCTCCGTTGCTCACTGGCATTGAACTTAAGCGCCTCACCTTCGAAAGCGCAGCAAGCAGCAGCAGACCACTCCTTCCTTCTGTGTCCCGCCCTCGCCTGACATAACTTCCGCGAGGGCAGGACACGGAAGGAAGGAATGGTCCGCTGGTCTGCCGCTGCTTGCTGCGCTTTCGAAGGCGAGGCGCTTAAGGTCAGTGCAGAGGGCCTGAGGGTGGAGAGAGGGCCCGGTGGCGGGTGGAGGGGGTGGCCTTGTCCCAGGCCTGGCCCAGTCTCTCGGCGGCCCTGCACATACTTTCTTTCTTTCTTTCTGCATTTATATCCCACATTTTCCCACCTCTTTGCAGGCTCAATGTGGCTTACATTATGCCGTAATGGCGATCGCCATTTCCAGAAGGAGACATACAGAATATTATTGCATTTAAAGTACAGAAAATATACAATAAATTAGAAGTAAATAGATATACAAATCATTTCAAGTATATGAGGACAAGGGTAATGTGTAACATTCAGTAATGACATTGTAATTAAAGTAAACAGACAGGGCCGTGCCTAGGGTCTCCGGCGCCCCCCCTCTCCGGTGCCCCCCCCCGAAAACGATCGCTACACTACCCGCCCTCTTCTCCCCAGATCCTTTTCCTTTTTTTTTTTGTTTAAATTTACCTCTGTCCGGCAGCAGCATAGCGTTAATGAGAAGGAGGCGGTGCTCCCCCGCCCTGACGTGTCAGTCTTCCCTTCGCTCAGTGTCCCGCCTTCTTCTGATGTCATTTCTGATGTCAGAAGATGGCGGAACTGAGCGAAGGGAAGACTGACACATCGGGGCAGGGGAGCGCCGCCTCCTTCTCACTAACGCTACGCTGCCACCGGACACAGGTAAATTTAAACAAAAAAAAAAAAAAAAAAAGGAAAAGGATCTGGGGAGAAGAGGGCGAGGTAAGCATGGTGCGACGGGGCGCCCCCCAGAGGATGGCGCCCTCCTGCCATGCTTACCTCGCTTACCGTGTTCTGTTCTGGTGAAAGTTTTGATGTCAGTTCATTTATGAAGGATCCTTGTGATAAGTCTCTTTGAACAGGTTAGTCTTTAGTAATTTCCTGAAGGTTGTCAAATCGTGCATTGTTTTTATGGCAGTTGGTAATGCATTCCACAGTTGCGTGTAGGAGAAGCTAGATGCATATATTGATTTGTATTTGAGTCCTTTGCAATTGGGATAATGGAGGTTCAAGAATGTGCGAGATGAACTTTTTGTGTTCCTTGCTGGTTGATCTATGAGGTCTAACATATATATCGGGGCCTCGCCATGAATAATTTTATGAACCAGAGTGCAGGTTTTGAAAGTAATTCGATCTTTTAGTGGGAGCCAGTGCAATTTTTCTCTGAGGGGTTTTGCGTTTTCGTATTTCACTTTTCCAAATATGAGTCTGGCTGCAGTGTTTTGGGCTGTCTGGAGTTTCTTAATAATTTGTGTTTTACAACCGGCAAAGACGGAATTGCAGTACTTTATTACTAGGAAATTAGATTTTTAACAGAAGAGCAACCCTGAGGACATTATCACTACAAATGATCATTTGTGTACAACTGCAAAAGCTTGCATTGCTGGAAATACTACCAAAAGAGTCAGGACAGTTGCAAGAAAACGCATCAATAAATATATGTTGAACATTAAAGCGATTTAGATCCATCCTGCTTTGAATCTTACACTATTCCTTATTTTGCTCACTTCAGAGTGAGACCTTAGTACAAGTGCAGTGAAGAAAAGAAGATGCAACCTGCTGATCTGAGCTGAAGGCTGTGGCCAATGCAACAAAGATCCAACCATTTTCCTGAACTTGAAATATAAGGCAAAGGGAATGGGACTTGATATACTGCCATTTGATGCTTTTTTTTGCAACTACATTCAAAGCACTTTACATAGTATGTATGTGTGTTTATTTGTACCTATGGCAATGGAGGGGTCACAAGGTGCTGAAGTGGGAATCAAGCCCAGTTCCCTAGAGTCAAGGTCTGCTACACTAACCACTAGGCTACTCCTCCACTCCTATTCTAGCATGGCCTACCAGGTCCCAAAACCTTGTCTGAGAGCATCAGCTGAAAATATCCAGAGAGTTGGTCTGCACTGGTCAAAGCTTTACTAAGTAGCACATGAGCTAAGAGCCCTTGAAAGTGTGTGGAGTGGTATGCTCTTGGCAGAATGGGAAACAAATATATCTGAATGCTCACTTGAGCAATGAGCAGAAGGAATTATTTGAAATAGGAAAGCAGAAGATGGATAGCAAGTAAAGTTTCAGTTGACCATTGATTTAACACATGGCATCAAAGTCAAGAGGGAGAATTTAAAATGTTGATTTTAAAAGAAAAACAGAAGGAAAGTGTTCTTAGAAATGAAGGAAAAGAGGAAGAAAAAGCAAGGCGTTGAAATCAAAGGATAGCAGGAAATATGTCCTACCCTTTCTCACAGCTTGAAAGGAAGGAGATGGGTGGGCTACCTTGGTCCTCGAGGGCTGCAATTCAGTTGGGCTTTCAGGATTTCCCCAATGAATATGCATGAGATCTATCTGCATACAGTGGAGGCAGTGCATGCAATAGAGCTCATGCGTATTCATACAGAAAATCCTGAAAACCCGATTGGGTTGCAGCACATGAGGACCAAGGTTGCCCACCCCTGTGATAAAGTAAGAATGTTCTATAATTAGCTGAAGCTCATAGAAGTCTTATCAGAAATCCTATAAAAATGAACTCTGTTCAGTATCTAATCAGAGAGACAGCTGTTGGGTTATGGGCTATGTATTTTCTCTCTCACTTGCCGGCATTCTAGTAAAAGAAACATTCACTGTGATTTATTTTAGAATGACAGTGGCCATTACACACATCAGACTTTTAATGCTTCCCAACAAGTGAATGTTGAAAATAATTATATAAAAGGGATCAATGTCCATCTGTCTATCCAGATGCAGGAACGTCACCATATTTGGCATGCATAAAGAAAATGTGAATATGTCACACAAGTTTGAAAACTAGAAGCATTGGGGCAATGCTTGGTGAAAACCACGTTTGCAGGAATAGCCATGAGTTGGCCAACTTTGCACTCCTGGTTTGGTAAAATAGTTGAAGCTCTTTCAAGTTGCCTAGGGATCATTTGTAGATTTAGTTTTAAGTCTTGCTACAGACATTCTATTATATTCACGTCTGGGCTTTGGGCTGCTCGAGGACATTCACTTTTCTTCTTGCTCAATTTCTCTGTTGTTACTTTTGTTTTGTGTTTAGGATCATTGACCTGCTAAAAGGTGAGTCCCAGGTCTGTGACAGATTGAAACAGGTTTTCCTTTATGAACTGCCTGTACCATCACTCTTTCCCTTGATCTTTCGCATGCATCCATGCTACAAAGCACCCCAGCATAATGCTGCTCCCCACCATGGTTACAGTATTATTAGTAGTATGGCATACCATGTTTGTTTTAAAGCATCAAGACCAAAAAGCTTCTCCTATGCAGTGGTCCCTGTCTCTTAGCAAATGTCATATTAACTTTTCAGCACTAGTGGCTTCTTTCAGGTAATTTTTGTGAAGTAATAAAAGTAAATGTCAGCAGCTAAAAGACCTGCACAGTCCATCCAGTCTACTCAAGAAGGTGGCCAGAATTGAATCTGGCACTCTGTACAGGTTCTACTTCTTCATTAATCTCTGTCTCTCCCTGCCACAGAAGTCTGCCCGGCACCAATCCTAATTCTCAGCTACTGGAGTTGCCATGAAAGCCCACTCCAGCCTTGATCCTGATCTGTTTCTGCCATTTAAAGGACCCAGCCTGTAGAACTCTACCCAGCATTGATCATACTTCCCAACCTCTGAAGCTACCATCAAAGCTCACTCCAGTTATGAAGTCAATTAAGAGATCATTTAAGTTGTGCTTTAATTGGATTCCATCCTTTTTCTATATAGTTTATCCCATGTGTTCTTCAATTTTGTTTGTCATCACAACCTCTCGCAGGAGGCAGTAGCATAGCCAGAAGTCCATTTGGGGGAGGGGGGGCCCACAGATAGACTGGGGAGGCTACATATCCTCTTCCTCCTTCCCCACATTGCAACACCGCCTCCCAAGTTAAACCATACTTTTAATAACAGGATGTCCAAGCCCTGCCAGCTGAAGAGATCTCCTGCACGAGTCTCCACACACGCAGCCTGAGCAGAACTGAAGTCCACGGTGTACTTCAGCCACAGACTCCAGCACATGGTTAGTTCAGTGCTGCTCAGATAGCTCGGGGGGGGGGGGGGGGACTCAACACAGGAGATCTCTTCAGCTGAGCCATTAGGGGCCTTGAATGCTAAGTGGAGCGGGGGGCCCAGATTCAGGCCCCCTCCAACTAGACTTTGGGCTGCTCAAGAACATTCATTTTTCTTGAAAATGTTGAGCATCCCACATTTACCCATGAGCCACAGACTGAAGTTCTTCTAAAATAATCATAGGCCTCACCAATACCTTCCTCAGTTTTCGTTAGCCACAGCCACTGACTTTGAAGGGACAGCCTGATCAAGTTAGTGTCTTGATGATGCCAAACTATTTCCTTTCCAAAGATGGACTGGCAATATTCCATGGACTATTCAGGCCCATTGAAATTTTCTTATAGCCTTCCCCCAAATTGTATCTTTAAATAACTTTCTCCAGGAGTTCTTTCAGCAGGTCTGTGTCTGGCATGGTTAGACCTCTACTTCAGATTCACTGCATAAAACAGTTTGATTCTTCATCCAGAAGTCTTCTAATCTGCTTAACTATTGGACACAGGTGGACTAATTGAACTTCTTAGCAGCCCTGTTAAAAGAATTTTTTGGAACTAATTGGTTTGCTATGGCAAAAGGTGTGAAGACTTTATGCAATCAAGAATTTTGCAGGGCACTTGAATGCACCATTTCAAGTTTTGTTGTGTTTTTGAAATCTGAGTGAATGCCTGGTCCTCATTTGATGTCTATAATTAGTTTCTGCTTAATCACGGGCTCAATCATTCTTATTCTTCCTGACATTGGTCTTCTGTCTCATTAAATGTTGATATTCATTTGCAAAAGGGGAAAAGTGTGGCACCATGATTCTAGAAAAAAGAAAAACAAGTTTGAATCGCATGCATTAGTGTTGCAGGGATATCCTTGACACTTTGGTCACTGGTGTTTTTGAATCAGACTTGAAGCTTTGCCTGAGATTTATATTTCTCCGATTATACTGTTTTATTTTTAGATCTAGGTCATTGCTATGCAGAAGTGCTCTCTGGTTTTAACCCATTCAAAGGTGATATGTTTTAACAACCCTTCTAATAAATACTAAGTGAAAACTGTCACCTAATTCATAGAAAGAATGGCAATACATGTTAATGTTTTTTTCTAAGAATCACTGGAATACACAAAAGGTAAGCACAGTCACAGCTGTTCCAGTACGTCAGGGAATTTCCAGAAAGTGAGGATTCATTGACAACGCCTGGGACAATTTTTTGAGGCACCCATTGAGGTACACAGTTGAAAACAGATGGATTTAGCGTGGGGACTTGAACTGAAGTCAGCCTCGGAAGGCTACTTGTGACCTCTAGTCACCAGCAAAAGGTTTGAATGTGTTCTTTGGTTGGTCTATTCATTCTTCAGATACTATGCTCAGGGTGGGACCTGTCCACTTCACACTAATTTGGAAAAGGCTAGCTCAAGGGAAGTTTGAGTCACCTTACGCTTCAGTGGATGGGGACTTCTGCCTATCCCTTGGTTACAACACAAAATAGTGATGATGAAATAAGACAAAGGAAGTGACTACTGACAACTCCACATCCTAACATCAGAGGGGTTTGGCTACTATGGTCTACCTAGGGTTACCATATGGCTCCAGAAAAAAAAGAGGATAGATTGAGCCAGTCCGGATTTTATTTCCATTGAAAGCAATGGAAGTAAAACCCAGACTGGCTTGATCTGTCTTCCTTTTTCTGGAGTCATATGGTAACCCTAAGTCTACCTCTACTCTGGGTAAATAGAATTTAAATTCCCTTTCAGGTGCTTTGTGATGGAGATGTCATGCACCCTCAAATTTTGGATGTTCACTAGCAATACTACTGCATGAATTACAAACAGGACCTTCAGCCTTCTGTTATTCTATGGTCACAAACAGGACACAAAAATGGGTCTTTCCCAAGGAACTCTCTATTCACTGAAAGAACTGCTGCTAGAGGCAAAGGGCCAAAGCAGCAGCTCCCTGTGTCTCTCTTCCCAGCAGCATTCTGTCTCCATTCTGCTTCCACGTGCAAGCTGTCACATATTATACCACATTGAACAACATTCAACAGTTTGGGCTCAAAAGCACAGAGAGGTTGACACGGCTTAAAGCAGTGTGCTGCCGCTAGCTTCCTGCAACAAATCAGAGGGTGAGTAAGGAAGCAAGGGAGAGCAAGTAAGAGGTAGAGGGATGATGCAGATGGGAGGACAAGGAGAACACGAATGAAGAAGCAGATGGAGAACCAGAAGAATAAGAAAGATGATAGAGGCAGGAGGAGAGTGAGTAAGTGGATAGTGAGCAAGAGTGAAAGAACCTGAGGTAAGGGAAATGTTGGAGCTTTGAGGGGGGAAGGAGGAGACTGAGAGGGATTAAAGGAGGAAATGTAACATACCTATATAGTAGATGATGACAGATAAAGACCTGTATGGTCCATCCAGTCTACCCAACAAGCTAAACTTATTGCATAAGGTATGATGTGATACTTCATATGTATACCTGATCTTGATCTGTCCTTGCCATTTTCAGGGCACAGGGATGGTACCACCTAATTTCCTAAACTTCTTTGCATCCATACCTTCGAAACACGATTCCTTTGTGTTTATCTTGTGCATTTTTTACCCAATTCCTCTACTTTCCTTACCCCAGTTTTTGTCTTTCTTCAATGGCCTGATTCTTGCCTCCCTCTAGGTCTCTAATTTTCTCTTTCTCTATCCCTCTT
This sequence comes from Microcaecilia unicolor, assembly GCF_901765095.1. Classification (NCBI taxonomy): domain Eukaryota; kingdom Metazoa; phylum Chordata; class Amphibia; order Gymnophiona; family Siphonopidae; genus Microcaecilia; species Microcaecilia unicolor. Next base: position 228,165,250 of record NC_044032.1, on the reverse strand, counting down.
GCCTAATATCCTTCTCCATATCCCTCCTCTGAGATTTCCCTTCCTTTGCTCTAGATCCCTTTTCCCTATCCCCTCCTCTCATCCCAGCACTGATCATCACAATTTCTTTTTCCTCCAAAAAAGTGTCAAATAAAGTAAATGGGCCCACAAAAAATGCCAGAAAAGTTTATGCTAAAAAACCCCACCAAATTACTATACAAATATATAAAAATATCCTACCTCTACTACGGAATTTTAACAAATCTACTACAGGAAATTAAGGACTATGATTAAATGATTTACATATAAGTATTGCCATACTGGGACAGACCGAAGGTCCATCAAGCCCAGCATCCTGTTTCCAACAGTGGCCAATCCAGGTCACAAGTACCTGGCAAGATCACAAAACAGTACAAAACATTTTAAACTACATATCCTAGAAATAAGCAGTGGAGTTTTCCCAAGTCCATTTTAATAATGGTCTATGGACTTTTCATTTAGGAAGCTATCCAAACCTTTCTTAAACCTTGCTAAGCTAACTGCTTTTACTATATTCTCTGGCAACAAATTCCAGAGTTTAATTACACGTTGAACAAAGAAATATTTTCTCTGATTCCTTTTAAATGTACTACTTTGTAGCTTCATTGCATGCTCCGTAGTCCTAGTATTTTTGGAAAGAGTAAACAAGTGATTCATGCCTACCCGTTCCACTCCTCATTATTTTATAGACTTCTATCACATCTCCCCTCATCCGTCTTTTCTCCAAGCTGCAAAGCCCTAGCCACTTTAACTTTTCCTCATAGGGAAGTCGTCCCATCCCCTTTACCATTTTCGTCGCCCTTCTCTGTATCTTTTCTAATTCCACCATATCTTCTTTGAGATGCAGTGACCAGAACTGAACACAACATTCAAGCTGTGGTCACACCATGGAGTGATACAAAGGAATTATAACATCCTCATTTTTGTTTTCCATTCCTAATATTACATAACATTCTATATGCTTTCTTAGCTGCAACCGCACACTGAGCACAGGGTTTCAACGTATCATCAATGATGACGCTTAGATCCCTTTTCTGGTGGGTGACTCCAAATGTGGAACTTTGCATTGCGTAGCTATAATTCGGGTTCCTCTTTCCCACATGCATCACTTTGCCCTTGCTCACATTAAACGTCATCTGCCTTTTAAATGCCTAGTCTCCCAGTCTCGTAAGGTCCTCTTGTAATTTGTTACAATCGTCTTACGATTTAACAACTTTAAATAACTTTGTCTCGTCAGCATATTTAATTACCTCACTAGTTATTCCCATCTCTAGATCATTTATAAATATGTTAAAAAGCAGCAGTCCCAGCACAGACTCCTAGGGAACCCCACTATCTACCCTTCTCCATTGAGAATACTGACCATTTAACCTTACTCTCTGTTTTCTATCTTTTAACCAGTTTTTAATCCACAATAGGACACTATCTCCTATCCCATGACTCTCCAATTTCCTCTGGAGTCTTTCATGTGGCGCTCTGTCAAACACCTTTTGAAAATCCAGATACACAATATCGACTGGCTCACCTTTATCCACATGTTTGTTCACCCCTTCAAAGAAATGTAATAGATTGGTAAGGCAAGATTTCCCTTCACTAAACCATGGTGGCTTTGTCTCATTAAACCATACTTTTGAATATGGCCTGCAATTTTGTTCTTTATAATAGTCTCTGCCATTTTGCCTAGCAATGAACTCAGGCTCACCGGTCTGTGATTTCCCTGATCTCTTCTGGAACCTTTTTAGGTTTTAACGTTTTTATTGATGACAATTCAAAGTGTACAAAAATACATAAAGGTAGTTATGTATGCAGAGATAATAATAAGACTTATAGAAACCGTCATCAAGGTTTTTAACCATTTCTGTTACCGGTAAACGGTAACAGAATTCAGACACGCGTGGAATAAACATAAAGGAATCCTGTTCAGAAGGAATGGATCCTAAGGAGCTTAGCCGAGATTGGGTGGCAGAGCCGGTGGCGGGAGGCAGGGATAGTGCTGGGCAGACTTACACGGTCTGTGCCCTGAAAAGGACAGGTACAAATCAAGGTAAGGTATACACAAAAAGTAGCACATATGAGTTTATCTTGTTGGGCAGACTGGATGGACCATGCAGGTCTTTTTCTGCCGTCATTTACTATGTTACTATGTTATCCCCACCCCCCCTTTCCCACTGTAATTTATATTTCAACATTTTATTGGTGACAGTACAAAATAAATATTAATATGAGAATAGAGATTGATCAAGAGTATCATCTGTCATCCAACTTTGAACCATTTAACTCTCCCCCCCCCCTCACCCCTTGTATTTTCTATAATTATTGACGGGAGAACATTGCGATATTTGTACGTCAAATCTCAAACCTTATACATAGAAAACACTACCAGTTCAAGCAAATGGATAAGATCCCAATAACTTCCCTCATCTTCAAACTTTAAAATCTGGAACCTTTTTAAAAAATCAACATTACATTGGCCACCCTCCAATCTTCCACTACCATGCTTGGTTTTAAAGATAAATTACATATTAGTAATAACAGTTGCACAAGTTCATTTTTCAATTCTATCAGTACTCTGGGATGAATGCCATCCAGTCCAGGAGATTTGCTACTCTTCAATTTGTCAAACTGCACCATTACATCCTCCAGGTTTATAGACTTAGCTTTGAATACCATTGCTCTCCCAAATCTTCCTTGGTGAAGACCGAAGCAAAGAATTCATTTAATCTATCCGCTATGGCTTTGTCTTCTCTGAGTGCCCCTCTTACCCCTCAGTCATCTAGTGGTCCAACCGATTCTTTTGCCAGCTTCTTGCTTTTAATATACCTAAAAAAAATTTACGTGTTTTTGCCTCCAATCTATTTGCCTTCCTTATCAGCACTTTGCATTGGACTTGACAATCTTTTTGCTGTATCTTATTATTTTCAGTCAGATCCTTCTTTCATTTTCTGAAGGATTTTCTTTTAGCTCTAATAGCTTCCTTCACCTCACTTTTTAACCATGCCGGCTGTTGTTTGGTCTTCCTTCCTCCTTTTTTAATACACGGAATATATTTGGCCTGGGCTTCCAGGATGGTGTTTTTGAACAGCATCTAAGCCTGATGTAAATTTTTGCACTTCGCAGCTGCTCCTCTACGTTTTTCTTTCACCGTTCTTCTCATTTTATCATAGTCTCCTTTTTGAAAGTTAAATGCTAACGTATCGGATTTCCTGTGTGTACTTACTCCAAAGCAGATATCAAATCTGATCATATTATGATCACTGTTATCAAGCGGCCCCAGCACCATTACCTCCTGCACCAGATCATGCGATTCACTAAGGACAAGGTCTAGAATTTTTCCTTCTCTTGTTGGCTCCTGTACCAGATGTTCCATAAAGCAGTTCTTGATTTTGTCAAGGAATTTTACTTTCCTAGCATGCTTCTATTACTATTTAATCATTTATATAGTGCTACTAGATGTGCACAGCACTGTACACTGGACATGAAGAGACAGTCCCTGCTCAACAGAGCTTACAATCTAATAAGGACAAACGGGACAAATAAGAGATAAGGGAATTACTAAGGTGGGCATGATAAAACATGGGTACTGAACAAGTGAGTAAGGGTTAGGAGTTAAAGGCAGCATTAAAAAGGTGGGCTTTTAGCCTAGATTTGAAGACGGCCAGAGATGGAACTTGACGTACCAGCTCAGGGAGTCTATTCCAGGCATATGGTGCAGCAAATAAACGGAACAGAGTCTGGAGTTAGCGGTGGATGAGAACGGTGCAGATAAGAGAGATTTACCCAGTGAACGGAGTTCCCAGGGAGGAGAGTAGATAGAGATAAGAGTGGAAAGGTACTGAGGAGCTGCAGAGTGAATGCCCTTGTACGTCAATAAGAGGAGTTTGAACTGTATGCGGAAACAGATCGACAGCCGATGAAGTGACTTGAGAAGAGGGCTAATATGAACATAGCAACACTGGCAGAATATAAGACATGCAGCAGAATTTTAAACAGATTGAAAGGGAGAGAGATGGCTTAGTGGGAGACCTGATGCTACATTTACCCAGTCAATATTGGGGTAATTGAAATCAGCCATTATTATTGTACTGCCCAGTTTGTTGGCCTCCCTAATTTCTGATAACATTTCTACATCAGTCTGTTCGTCCTGGCCAGGTGGACGATAGTACACTCCTATCACTATCCTTTTCCCCTTTACACATGGAACTTCAATCCACAGAGATTCCAAGATGTGTTTTGTTTCCTGCAGAATTTCAATCTATTTGATTAAAGGCCCTCCTTAACATACAATGCTACCCCTCCACCAATTCGATCCACCCTATCACTATGATATCATTTGTACCCCGGTATGACAGTGTCTCACTGGTTATCCTCCTTCCATCAGGTCTCAGAGATGCCTATTATATCTAATTTTTTATTTAGTGCAATATATTTTAACTCTTCCATCTTATTTCTTAGGCTTCTGGCATTTGCATATAGACATTTCAAACTATGTTTGTTGTTCCTATCTACATCTTGTTCAGTAGTTGACAGTGTTAATTTGCAATCTTTTGTCTGATTTTTATTTAAGGGCACCTGATCTACTCTGGTCTCTCTGCAACCTCGCTATCGGGATACCCTTACCTGTTTTAGTCATATCTTTGGAAGATACCTTGTTCTGAACCATGCATTTTTGAACGACTGTCGGACTGCTCCCAGACTCATCGATACACTGAAGTTAGGTCCCAAAGTGCTGAACTGGATTAGAAACTGGTTGAGTGACAGACAACAGAGGGAGGTGGTAATTGGAATTTGCTCAGAGAAAAGAAAGATGAGTAGTGGAGTGCCTCAGGGATTGATACTGGAGCTAATTCTGTACAATATATTTGTGAGTGACATTGCTGAAAAGTTAGAAGGCAATCAAGCTCATTTTCAAAGCACTTAGCCTCCCAAAGTTCCATAGAAACCTATGGAACTTAGCCTCCCAAAGTGCTTTGAAAATATGCCTCAAAGTGTGTCTTTTTGCAAATGACACAAAGATCGCAACAGAGCACATTCTCAAAAAGACCTGCAGCTTCTCTACCACTTTATATTCATCCTCCACTCTAGCCCTGTCAGGGTCAAATAGAAATTGGAAGCAACTATTGTGTTTGTACGGTGGATTCCTTTTATTAGGCATACCAGTTAAAATCTTGACAAAAAGGCGCACCCAGAAAGCACATGCAGAATATGATTAGTTGTTTAATATTTGCATTTCATGATGGGAGGGAGATGGTTATTTATATTTCAGTTTTGTGGTACTTTGAAGTGCATCTAACCATCAAAGCAATATCCAGGTTCTGATGAGAGTATATGAGGAAGCAAAAACAAAACTGAAGCATTTAAGATTTGTGCATTGGAACCAAACTCAGTGCTCGCTGGCAGGACAGCTGTATACTGTCAAATACTGCTCCCTGAATCTTACTTCAAAACGCAAAAATAAAAATAAAACATCAGTTAGAAATTCAATAATGCAATCTCTCTTAGCTTTAGATTAAGGGCAAAAACCTTGCACCGATCGTAAGTACCAGTATTAAATGCATGAGTGGCAGCGGTGAAGATGGTGGCAGTGTGCAGTTGGAAGCTGGATAGGGCAATATCACCCTACCTCTGTAGTTGAAAAGTAATTTATTCTTTACATTTAGAGAAAAAAAAAGGAAATGACTTATTCTCAATAAAAATGCTGCTTGCTTGTCTTTGGAACTTGCATTTTAAAGGGTCTTTTGCTACAGAAAAAAAATGCAGATCCCACAGAATATTTTACCAAAATGAATATAAAACACTTAACCCGGGTGCACAGAAATGCAGGATATCAGTAAATTAAATAAGGTTGTTTTTTTTGTAGTATCTATAGAAATGTTAATTATAATGAAAAGGAAAAAAAGTGTTTTCTCTTTTTATATATAAAAAACCCTTTAAAAATGTTTTAGTAAAAGCTCTGGTTACTCCACCATAAAACTAATAAATATCTATGAAACAGTTTTGGCCATTCTGACATAAGGGCACGAGAGGATGAATGTTCTTGAACCAGGAAGGCAGCTGTGACTCTGGCCAAGCTTGAAGACTTCTTCCCTACAAAACAAAAGGGGAGAAGTGGGTTAAGGTATGTGTGACCCAAAGCAAAATTCCTTTCTCAGATCCGCCACCCCCTTCATGAGAACAGAAGAGGGGGTCCCGACTGCTACAACAGCACAGCATGTAATAGCGTAAAAAATGAACACAACTGAGCTCTGCCTGTATTGTCGATATTATTGTTTTGATGCTTGGAGACGATCACCACAGAGTGAAAATAAAATAAAAATTGCTCTTCTCAAAGGATACTCCGTGTCAGTCTTTGCAAATTATCAAGCAAATGCATTTTTAAAGTCAAAATATTCCTCTCAACTGTACCTTGGTAGGAACACAGGGAATTAAATCCTCCTCTATTATGACAGAAGGAAAAATAAGGCAGCCAAGAAGCCAACGATACCTCCTATAACAGGTTTATCATCACTTCAGTGCTCTCTTTTGTTTCTCTTTCATTCTGCTTTTGTTTGTTTTTTGACTTACTGTTTTTCTTCGTGTCCACTCTTTCTAATACACTTTACTTGATTTTTATTACTGTACTAGCCGTTGAGCCCGTAAAAATGGGCTAGTAAAGGAAGGGGGGGGGGGGTTGAAAGGCCCCTCCCCCCCGGATAGGTCACCACCACCCCTCCCCCCCCGGAGTCGCTGCCGCCGCCCCCCCCGGAGTCCCCTCCACCCGGGCCGGATACGTGGCTTCACTATTCAAACCGCCGGAACGCAGCACACAGCTCATCTGAGCTGCCGTCGGCCTTCCTTCTTCTCTGCATGTGTTCCGCCCTCGTGTGACGTAACGTTGGCGAGGGCGGGACACAGGCAGGTAAGGAAGGCCAACGGCAGCACAGATGAGCTGTGTGCTGCGTTCCGGTGGTTTGAATAGTGAAGCCAGGTACCCGGGCCGGGTGGAGGGTGGGTGGCGGCGGCGGCGACTCCGGGTGGGTGGGGGGAGCGGTAGCGGTGGCGACGGAGGTTCCCTCATTCGCAGGTGCGCAGGTTCTCTCTCTGTCACGCCCCCGTCATCACCTATTGACACGGGGGCGGGACAGAGAGGGTCTCTACTGCGCATTTGCGAGTGAGTACGCCTCTTGCCATTTATATGTTTGATACTGCCCCGACACATCAGTTGGGGGGGGGGGGGAGGGGAGGAGGGCAAGTGATGGGGCTGCAAAGTATTTTCCAGGTGTCTGCTAGTATATTAATGTAAGCAACAACCTTTCATTATATTGTTACCTAACAACCTAAAAATATGCACATTCCGCTTTCAAGTGTTATTGTTCTTATAAAGCAAGCCAACATCCTTTTTTTTGTGGCAAATAATGAGAGAAACTGATAAAAGCATAAAGCAACAGCTTTGGGGAGAGACAATCGCAAGCTGCATCCAGCTGTATGTACTATGCCTGAAGTGCTGAGCTCCTCTCCTCATGGCTTTCTGAGCCATTGATAGAGCACAGCACAAGCAAAGAGTATGCCAGAGAGGAGGAGGAGATGTTGCAGGGCACGGAATTGAGGGAAAAAGAGGCGGGGAGAGATTCAAGACTTTTGGGGCCCCTTTTACTAAGCCACATAAGCATCTATGCGCAAACAACACACACCAAAATGGACTTACTGCCCGACTACCATGTGGCTCTTGCAGTAATTTCATTTTTGGTGCACGTCCGCTACGCGCGTCTGAAAATATTTTTTATTTTCTGGTAGGCATAGGTCATCACCGCCCAAATTCTTTACCACTAGGTCTATGGCTGGTGGTAAGGTCTGAGACCCAAAATGGACGCGCAACAATTTTGATTTTGCCGCACGTCCATTTTTTAGGGGGGGAGGGGAGAGGCATTTTTTTACAGGCATGCTAAAAAATAATTCTGCGCACGCAAAAAACCCACGCGTACACTACCACAGGCCATTTTTTACCACGGCTGAGTCAAAGGACCCCTTGGTTCCTTTGATGTATATTATTTTGCTGTGAATAACATTTGAATTTAATCTGCACTATGCTTTATTTTAAGAGTAATATAGCAAATTATTGTATAGTTTTGAGGAACGAATTAATTTTTATTGTTTTGTTTGTATTTTGTACATGGCTTGTTCCTCACTTAGACTTTTATAGATATAGCGGGTTATAAATAAAGTTTTATTATTATTATTAAGAGCACCACACCTCTATCTCACCCTCTGAATTACACAAGAAAATGTTAATAGAGCTCCATGTAAAATATATCATTACAGCTTATTTTTAGGTTCACTTTACTGAAATACTACTCCACATAAAAAATGCAATAGAGCCAGGGTGGTCAACTCTCAGTAAATTCTCAGTCAATAAAGAGACAGGTCTGTAAAATTAATTTCATACAGTAATGCCAGGAGGGAAGGCACCTCCATCTCTTGTGCTGATATGATAAAGTGTCCTGGGCTTAATGCGCTGCTTCACTTTGAATCTGCTGCAACATACATTCTGTGTGTGCTAAGATTACTTTCTATGTACAAAGGGGTTTTCTGCACAAAAAAATGGGGAAGTAAAAAATGTGAGTCCAGTTTTAGCACAATTTAGCTGCACTGCATGAAATTCCATACATAAGTTATTACCATAAAATAGTAAAGAACACTACTGAAATGATCTCACTTTATTACTTCCCATTTAGCACACATTTTATTTATTTACTAGTAAAAAAGGCCCGTTTCTGACACAAATAAAACGGGCGCTAGCAAGGTTTTCCTCAGCTCCCCATGTCCAGCGACCCCCCTCCTGCCACCCATGTCCAGCAACCCTCCTCTTTCCCCTGCCCTCCTCCAGCCACCCATGTCCAGCAACCCTCCTCTGGACATGGATCAGCTGTGAGGCATGTCCCCCCCCCCCCCCCCCCCCCCCCCCCCCGAAGTTGACATCATAATGGTTATGGTGATGTCAGCCTGATCTACGAAGCCTAGCAGACCAACTCGGAATGAGCATGGTCCCAGGCAAGTCAGAATGTTGGAGGTGAGAATTATTATATAGGATTTAGATTTTGCTCACACCTTTTTCAGTAGTAGCTCCAGGTGAGTTACATTCAGGTACACTGGATATTTCTCTGTCCCAGGAGGGCTCACAATCTAAGTCTGTACCTGAGACAATGGAAGGTTAGGTGACTTGCCCAAGATCACAAGGAGCAGCAGTGGGATTTGAACCGGCCACCTCTGGATTGCAAGACTGGTGCTCTAACCACTAGGCCACTCCTCCACTCCATGCTAAAACCCTTACATGGGTAAATAATTTAGGGGCCCTTTTACTAAGCTGCAGTACAGAGTAGCCTGCACTAGTTTGGATGCATGAAATTGGCACGGGCTGGGCTATTTTTTTTTTTTTTTTTACCGTGGCTGGGCAAAAAGGCTTTTTTTAAAAATGGGTCAATAAATGGCCGTGCGCTAATACTGAAATTAGAATGCAGCTATTTACTGCCTGAGCCCTTACTGCCACCTATTTACTTGGTGAGAATGCTCCCCACAGTAGAAAATTATTTTATACCGTGGGAAACAGTGTGCGCCAACTTCGAAAGTACCGCCGGGCGCCAGCACTAATCCGGTGGTAGGGTTGACTTGGTGTGCGTTAGCCAGACTGTGGCTTAGTGAAAGGGCCCCTTAAGGACATACCAATGAGCGTTAAAACAGAAGTAGAAGAATTGTACTTGGTGCATAAAGGGGTGAATCTCAGCACAGTAAATCTGCCATTGCAAAGAACAGTGAAAGAGAAATCTTATGGAAAATTGAATACGTTAGACTGTGAGTAAAATCAGGCAGACTGTCAATATGCTATAGTTTCATCAGTTGGCAGCTGTCTAAGGGGTCCTTTTATAAAGGCGCGGTAGCATTTTTAGTGCACGCTAAACGCTAGAGTCACCCATAGAAATATGTGGGTGTCTAACATTTAGCACATGCTTATTTTTAGTGCGAGCTAAAAACGCTAGCGTACCTTTGTAAAAGGACCCCTAAATGATGCATATTACTCCTGGGGGCAAATTTTGAATCACTCACATGATTCCCTGGCACGTTCATGCGCGAGCTCAGAGTAAAGCGCAGGATCGAGGCTCTCTAAAGGGGTTGCTCCCAGCAGGCATTCCCACCAGCAGCGCATCTTTGCATGCATTCTGTATACAGTACTGCTGAAGTTCTGCGGCAGCCTGAGATACCTATAGGGAAACATTAAAAAAAGCCAAACTCAAAACGATGAAATAAAAATAACCCAGCTTACCAATCTTACCACCAAAACTAAGATCTTGACATAGGTACCAGCTCTCTGGGTGCAGAGCACCCTCCCAATATTGAGTAAGCTCTTTCACTGAGCCCAGGGAGAGACAATCTGTGTTGTGTTCAGCACCCACAACCATTCTGAAAAGTTGGCACTTATGTGTCTAGATCAGGGGATCTCAATCCAGTCCTCAGGACACTCCAGCTGGTCAGGTTTTCAGGATACTCACAATGAGTATGCAGAAAGGTTTGCAAATTGTATTTATTTCCCAGAGGACGTGTTTGTCGATGTTTTTACTTATTTTAATTTGTATTTTGCATTTATTTTTGTTTTGTATTTGTAAATGATCTTGAATGGCTTTTGCTAAGATGAGGGTATATATATATATATATATATTTTTTTTAATAAAATCTCTCTCTCTCTCTCTAATATGCATATTCATTGTGGACATCCTGAAACCCCGACTGGCTGGGTTGAGAACTCCTGATCTAGATATATGCAACCCCGGGACCTGCCCTCTCTACCCAGCAGTTGCATATGCCCTACAGGGAAATGATCCCATTACGCCTTCAGGTTTCTGGTTTGTTTTGTCCTTAGCTGCTTGCTGACTGTGCTCGAGCCCTAGAGCAAGCCAGCACTGCCTCTGTTTCTAAATTTACTCCAACCAGGGAAGGTAAACTTCATGAACTTGGTAAGATTAATACTCAGCTCTTTGTAAGCTCAAGGGCACTGGAACCTCTTTAGAGTGAAGCCCTACTCACATATGAAAGAGGTAAACCTTACAAGACAAAAATGCCTGCTTACCCACTGAACCCCTTTCTTGATATTAAAACAAATCCAAGTTTGTCTGCTCCTACTCAAAGGTGTAATTTGATTGTTTGATTTGGGGGAAAGAGCAAAGTATGGGGAATGAGCTTCCTATCCCCTAATCCCACCAGCTCTCTCCCCATTCCCTTGACTCCATTGCTCTCTCACTTCCTGTTCTCACCAGCCTCAGAACTCTAGTTCCTTCTTCCTGCCCAGTACCCCAAAACATCAAATCCAACTCTTCTCCCACCTTGTGACATCTCTGCTTCTCTCTCTTTTTCCCCTGGTCCCTGGCACAGACCATGAAATATCTCCCTCACTCTTTTCCTCCATCCAATATAGGTGCCAACATTTCAAAACTCCTCCTTGGACATAATGAAGGAGATTGCTCAATATTAGTACTGCTCAGCGCTCACTTGCACACACACAGCTGGCTCCTATGCCTCTCACTACCCTAAACCTTGCCCTCCCTTTTCTCTCCATCACCTGCCCTGCACCTCCCTCCTCCTTCTCCACTCCCTCACCTATCCTTTCTTTTTCGCCACACTTACTACCTTAACAACATCTCTCCCCTCTTTTTGCCCCCACCCTGCCCTGTAACATCTCTCTTTCGCCCTCTCCCTCTGCCCTACAAAATTTCTCCTCTCCTGCCCCCCACCCTTGCAAAATCCGCTGCTCCTTCCTCTGCTCTGCCACAGAGTTTTAAAATGTGCATCTATGTGCACTAAGAATGGAGCAGGGTGGAGATCCCTTGAAAACATCTGATTGAGAGGCTAGCCACTGCCCCTTCCCAGATCTTCCCCCGGCCCCACGTTGATATCTTCATCAGGGCAAAAGAACAGTAACATCAACTTCATGGAAAGACACCAAAGGGCCTGTATTCCAGCGCACGCACTCTCAGGCCCTGGCCATTCCCGCTTCCACCTCCCATTTGGGATACCTATTACAAGGGAAATCTGAGTGTAGCAGAGGCCTCAGAACTGTGCCCTCTATGGTCACAAAAAGGAACATTCTGGTGTTCCTGCTCCTAAATTGGACTTGGCTAGAAATATGTCATTATGGAGTTTGGACTTTCCTGTCACTCACATGGCAGGAGGAGGAAGTCCCCTCTCCAAATCTGAGGGAGCTATAAAACCACTTTGTAAGCAAATGCCTGTGGTAGTCTTCCTTCCACCGGGAGTCTAGAGAAGTTGATTGTGCCTACAGCTGGGGCATAGTACAGCCAGGGTGCTGCACCTGATACGACCCAAATCAATCACCCCATAAGGCAGCCAAGCTTGAACCACAGCACACTAACAAGGAGAAAGGAGAGACATATGGGAGGAGAGGTATGGTCTGTGGACTCAAGAGAAGTATCCAGCAGAGGAGTCACTGTATCAAGGGAGATACAACCATTTGTTCATCTCCTAGTAAAAGAAGAAACACTGAAGGTTGTATGAGGAGCTTAATATCCAGTCAAAGGGTTATGTAAGGTATTTTTACAATTGTTTTGCACTTGCACTCTTGGGGAACAAAGTAAGTGAATCACCTTAGAGCACATCTTTGCCTAGAGATATTCCCCTCACATGTTCAGAATACAATTAACTGAAGGTGATTTACCTGGCTATCTAAAGGGGAAGCTACTGTCTCTCCAAGGAGACCATCAGCATCAGAGGAGAGAGAAGAGGATGGTAACCATCCAGGGGAGGAAAATAAGGAAGAGGAATGTAAAGATAAGTAGAGATGCCAAGTCACATCAGGTGTGTGGCACATGCATTGGGCTGCCATCCCATGCTAAAAGAGAATCCACGTAGGTGGAGAACTCAGTAGATCCCACGGGGCGTAAAATGAAAATAAAAAAAGGTGGGAATACGAGCCAGGCTATCCAAAGACTGAAACCAAGATAAAATTAAAATATATGACGTTTAATGGTTTTTTTAAACAAATAATAATAGAACAATTTTACATAGAAAATGACTCGGCACAACGTTGTGTTTCGGCCAGATGGCCTACATCAGGAGTCTATAAATGAAAAACAATAAAAAAATACATGAATACAATCAAAATGTCCAAACAAGAGGAACGTATAACAGATATATAAAACAACAAGAAAGAAATAATTATTACCATGCTGATATGAATATTAAAAACATGATTGCTAAGCAATAATGATAAGCATATAATACATATAAAAGCTGATGACACAAAAAGAGGACAAGAATAATGACTGAATCCACAGATGCCATACATTCTATAAGTGGCATAAAACATAAATTACAAACAATGTCATCAATAGAAATCAAACAAAATAAAACATGGAAAAGAAAATAAGATGATACCCTTTTTATTGGACATAACTTAATACATTTCTTGATTAGCTTTCGAAGGTCGCCCTTCTTCCTCAGATCGGAAATAAGCAAATGTGCTAGCTGACAGTGTATATAAGTGAAAACATTCAAGCATTACTATGACAGTAAAATAGATACCATTGGAGATTCTACATGGAATGTTGCTACTATTGGAGATTCTACATGGAATGTTGCTATTCCACTAGCAACATTCCACGTAGAAGGCTGCGCAGGCTTCTGTTTCTATGAGTCTGACGTCCTGCACGTACGTGCAGGACGTCAGACTCACAGAAGCAGAAGCCTGCGCGGCCACATTGGCGATCTACAAGGGCCGACTTCTACATGGAATGTTGCTAGTGGAATAGCAACATTCCATGTAGAATCTATAGAAATCAAAGAAAATAAAACATGGAAAAGAAACCAAGATGATACCTTTTTTATTGGACATAACTTAATACATTTCTTGATTAGCTTTCGAAGGTCGCCCTTCTTCCTCAGATCGGAAATAAGCAAATGTGCTAGCTGACAGTGTATATAAGTGAAAACATTCAAGCATTGCTATGACAGTCTGACAGGGTGGGAGGATTTCTATTGATAACCTTAAGAGTGGACTAACACAGCTACCACACTCCTCTACTTAAAACAATGTCATAAAACATAAATTATAAAAAAAATCTCAAATTACATGCACACTCATAGGTATTTATGGGACGTAAAAAGGACTGACCTGATCACTAAGGTAAACAATGAAATGAGATTATCAATGGTTATAATCACAAAAAGCACCCTCTTTACATGCATTCAGAGCAGGCTCCATGCTGTATGGCATCTCATCCTCTCTGGTCCACTGCCCCCTGAACATCCTTGATCCAGCACTTCTCCCTGCACTCTCTTCTCCATGACCCATGGTCTGGCATGTCCTCCCTCTCCCAATCCCCCCCCCAGTCTACTTTATGTAAGGGGTCCCCTCACTCAGGAGCTGACCTTACCCTACGATGTACCAGATCTGAAAGACTAGCTATCACAGGGCCAAGCTTTGCCTCGGGTAAGGTGCTCTGTGATGGGAGACACTTCCTCATAAAAAAAGAACCTCATCCTTCTCCCTCAAAGGAAGAATGAGGAAATTAAAAATTATTTATAACAGGCATCTCTGAGACATGGTGGAAGGAGCATAACCAGTGGGATAGGGTGAATCGACTTGGTGGAAGGGTAGCATTGTATGTTAAAGAGGGCCCTGAATCAAACAGATTGAAAATTCTGCAGGAAACAAAACACATCTTGGAATCCCTATGGATTGAAATTCCATGTGTAAAGGGGAAAAGGATAGTGATAGAAGTATACTATCGTCCACCTGACCAGGATGAATAGATGGATGTAGAAATGTTATCAGAAATTAGGGAGGCTAACAAACTGGGGAACACGATAATAATGGGTGATTTCAATTACCCCGATATTGACTGGGTAAATGTAACATCAGGGGATGCTAGGGAAGTAAAATTCGTTGACAAAATCAAGGTCTGCTTTATGGAGCAGCTGGTACAGGAGCCAACAAGAGAAGGAAAAATTCTAGACCTAGTCCTTAGTGGAGCGCGTGATCTGGTGCGGGATTTAATGGTGCTGGGACCGCTTGATAACAGTGATCATAATATGATCAGATTTCATATCAGCTTTGGAGTAAGTACACACAGGAAATCCAATATGATAGCATTTAACTTTCAAAAATGAGACTATGATAAAATGAGAAGAACAGTGAAAAAAAAACTTCAAGGTGCAGCTGCAAAAGTCAAAAATTTACATCAGGCTTGGATGCTGTTCAAAAATACCATCCTGGAAGCCCAGGCCAAATATATTCCGTTTATTAAAAAAGTCTTTAAGTGCCTTGCTTGCTGTCCTTTTCTATTAGTGCCTGCAGGGCTACACTCACTTCCTAGAAAGAGGCCAGCTACACATACGGGGGGGGGGGGGGGGGGGGGGGCTGTTGGTCAAGCAGTTGCTGATACAGATGGGCTGGAGCCCACACACTTTGGGTCAGGCCCACCCAAAACTGATGCTCCCTTGGTGTAGCTGACAGAGATTCTCAAAGACCTGCCAGTGAAAGACATCCTCCTTCTGGCCAGAACTCTGACAACCTGGGCAGCTGGCAGTAGTGTCCCAAGCCGCTGCCGGCCCCCAGCCCTCCCCCCATGCATACTCAGTTTTTGTGCATGCGCAAAACTAAGCATGTACAGGCACTGGTAGCCCGACGACTTGGGGACACTGCCGTTGGCTGCCCAGACTGTAAAAGTTCAGGCCAGGAGGAGGAAATCTTCGGTTGGTGGAGCTTGGGAATCCCTGCCAGCTTAGATATTTTTAGTTTTTTTTTTTTTTATTATTTATAAATTTTTATTGAACAACCAATTTAATAACATGCTGGAGCCACTGTCTCCAATACCATTCCAATATACAAGTATTCTAACATTTTCCATCAACCGTATTTTCTCCCCTTACCCCTTATACCCTATTAACCCCCCCTCCTCCCGTTCCCCCCTTCCCCCCCCCCCAATTCTCCCCTCCTCCCCCACTCAATATTTTTAGCTTTAGTTTTGGGGGGATGCCCAAGGGTGGAGATGAAATTTTGTTCCCACCCAGTTTGGGCTTAGACCCACCCTAAATTGACCACCTGGCTACAGTACACTACTGTGTGATAACTAGTAGATGCTGGCAGTGCCAAAGACAATAGTGGTGCCACCAATGCCTATGAAATTTTGACACTGGAGGCAACTGCCTGCATTACTTAGGCCTAAATCTAGGCCTGTCTACAAGGTTTCTCCTCTCCTACCCTGTAGCTTTCTCTTTACCCTGCCCACCATCCCCCACTCTCTCTCCTTCCTTCCTTCCTTCCTTCCCTCACTCACTCATTTGGCTAACCAGAATGCTTCAATTTTAAGACTGCATCTAGAGAAGGGTTCGTTACTTTTTTTAAGTACTTAAGTAAAAAGTAAAAGTACTGGCTTCAACAGTAGTGAACTAAAAGTAATAAAGTACAGCTCTTAAAACTACTTTTTTACTAAAAAGGTAAAAAGTATTCTTAACAATTTGGACCACTGAGGACTCTGTTTGCTAAGCCATGTGTAGGCCTCATTCCTGCTCACTACCGCTGCTTGTCTAAAACGGCTGTCGAGACTTCAAGCGGCAGCCTCAGGTCAATTTAAACAAGCAGCGGCAGCAAGAGGATGAGCAGCAATGGGCAGGAAAGAGTGAAGACCTTTCTTGCCCCGAAGAAGCCACTAGACCACCAGGGTGTCTTGAGGTATGTGCAAAGAGGGTACCCTGTGGCTCAGGGGAGGGAAAGCAAAGCTCAGTTCGCCGTATGGTTCCATGGGAACCCTGCAGGACTTGGGTCAATCCTCACAGGATCTCTGCAGACCTTGGTTCACCCCTGCAGGATTCCTGCGAACCTGGAGGGGATCCCCATGGGGCCCCCACTGTGCAGCTCTCTAGTCCCTGGCTCTTGCCTCTTTAGAACAGACCATACAACAGTACCTTGCTTTTGGGGCACCAGCAGGGCCTTATAGATCAGCATATTTCTTTGTCCACCTGCAAATCTTTGAGTATTGCGTTAGTGCTCATTAAAAAATAATCTTGGCAATACTGGGCCTAGAAAACAGCCCTCCCGTAGATCTTTGGTATCATAAAATGCAGGATGTTGCAGCTCATGAAGCTTAGAAAAAGAAAAGGAAACAGAATACTCCAGATCACCTTAGATACACTAGTCTACTATGGCAGTATATCTGGAGGGGTTCCAGGCGTAATCTGAGTGCTCCCAAGCCTCGTCTGGAGATAAGGTGCCAAGTTTCCGTCTATATTTCAGTACTAACCAATGTTTGCATAGGATGTATGTCTGGAGAGTGTATCGGAGGGATGCATGTTGAGGGGAGCATGAGTGGGTGGGTCGTGCAGTTGTCGGATGTGAGCAGGAAGGGATAATTGAGTGGGGGTTTTCTAATGAAAATGTGACAAGGAAGTATACACAGTAAGCTTGATGTTTATTTTTTTCTGCTTGACCTCGGTTACCTGTTACGCAGCAAGCTTCACGTGTTTTATACCGATTTTCTGCTTTGGTGGGGTACTAGCTCATTACCAAGGGCTTTTTTTTTTCCTTGTATCTGTTAATGCTGTGCATTTCATTGTTCACAAATGAAAATAAATATTACAGAAAAATAAATAATACAAAAAAATAAAGCTACGAGTTCCTATAATGATCTTATTAACAAACTGTAGTTTTCATAAGAGAATCAAAGAATGGTTACACTGAATTTTTAACCTTCCAAAATTCTACCATGTGCCTGAGCAGCAGTGAAGTGAGAGAAGCTGAACCCTAGCTTCACAAGCTTGGCAAGAGAGATGTCACCTGCTCCTCCCAGCTAATGTGTTCCCTGTCATAAATCTTTAATCTTGTTCACTCCTTGGATGCCTTGCCAGCTGCCTTGGAAATGCCTGTTTTAATTTGCTGCCAGTTATTGTGAATTTAGTTTTCCCTCCTGGAACAGAAATTGCATTCCCCCTTTCAGGCTCTACCTGTATGAAGCATCAGTATTTGCTGGTGCTCAAGAGAAAACTCTGACTCAGTAGGTGATGTGCAATATTTTTAGCCAACGAAACTGGCAAAGCTAATATCCGAAAGAGGCCATTTCAGAAGCTGAGATTCAAAGGAGGTCACAGAAGTGGCTTGAGTGGATCAAGATAATAAAGAATGCAGATGCCAGTTACTTTTCCTGTCAGTTTTTGCTCCTGTTGTGAAGGAAACTGCTTGATGTGGTCAGGGCTTCACATAAGAGGGATGGAGAGTGTTACTGCTCTCAATCCCCCATGAATTACTGCTGCCTTTAAAATTAAAAAAATAATAATAATTTTGCAGCTTCCCTTGTTGGTTTGCAGCAGATATTCCTGTATTTGTTTTTTTTTTTAATCAAGCTAGCACTTACACACAGACCCCTGGATTCTAATAGGTTGCCCAAATTTGGATGTAGATCCCAGATCTCCACACAGACTAATTAGTTAATGAGTTGTTAACAATCAATAAGTGGTGTTAATTAGAACTCATTTGGGTTTACACCAGATTCCCGCGAACCCCATTCCCGTGCAGGTCTCTAATTGAGTTTCTACTTATCTATTTATTTATTTATGACATTTATATCCCACATTAAACAAGAACTAGGTTGAAACCTGGGAGAATTTAAAATCTTTTTTTTTTCCTGTGCCTACATCAAAAGAAAAAAAGATGGCATGCCCAGTATGGAAATGCTTAAGTTCTTATGATGCGATAGCAGCCATTTTCAAATGATTTCATGCAAAGAGAGGTGCTGTTAATGGGACACCTTAACCTATCAGATTCAGATTGACGAGTGTGGCTGCAGAATCATACAGAAGTATGGGATACTGGATTCTCTACAGGGGGAACTAATCCAGCAGTTGGTAATGGAACCCACACGGGATGGGTCTATACTGGACTTAGTGCTTACTAAAGGGGAGAGTGTTTCTGATGTTATAGTAGGTGATCATCTGGCATCCAGTGATCAATTTACCAGATGGTGTAGTTTAATATTAAGATAGGTGTGGAGAGAGTTCATTAAAAAGTGAAGGTTATAGACTTAAAAAAAAAAAAACAACCTTTGTTCAGACCGGTGGGGTGGGGGGGGGGGGGGGGTTACCTCAAGGAATTGTTGTCTGGATGGGAACATCGAAGATGTTGGAAAGCAGTGGGCAAAAGTGGCCTAGTGGTTAGGGTGGTGGACTTTGGTCCTGAGGAACTGAGTTCAATTCCCACTTTAGGCACAGGCAGAGAGCTCTCCTTGTGACTCTGGGCAAGTCACTTAACCCTCCATTGCCACATTGAGCCTGCCATGAGTGGGAAAGCGCAAGGTACAAATGTAACAAAAATAAATAAAACTGAAAGGAGCTATTATGAGGGCAACAAACCTTTTTGTAAGGAAAGTAAATAAAAGTAAGAGGGAAATGAGGCTGCTTTTGGTTCTCAAAAGTAGTAACTGAAAAGGTAAAGAAAAAGAGATTAGCCTTTATAAACTACAAGAGATCAGAGAAAGAAGTGACAATATCTGGAAAAGCCAAGAAAAGCTAGTAGAGTAGTCAGGAAAGCAAAGATACAAATGGAAGAAAAATAGCCAATACTGTAAACTTTTGGGGGAAGTGGGGGAACAAGACTTTTTTTTTTAGATATGTTAGTGATTGGAGGAAGTGCAAAAGTGGCATTATGAGACTCAAAGAAAGGGAGAAATATGCAGAAGCTGATAAGCAATTCCACCTTTAATAAATATTTCTGTTATGTGTTCACAGTTGAAGGGACGGGATCAGGATCACAGAAGACAAACACAAATCGGAATGGAGGGGGTGGTAGTCTCTGAACGATTTTCAGAGGACTGTGTTAATGAGGAGCTGGCTAAACTAAAGGTGGACAAAGCAACGGGGCCAAATGGCATACGTCCGAGGGTACTGAAGGAACTTAGTGAAGTTCTAGTGGCTCTGCTGGCCGACCTTTTCCATGCTTTTCTAGAGTTAGAGTGGTCCCTCTCCACAAAAACAGAAGAAAGGAGGAGGCTGGGAACTACAGGCCGGTAAGTCTGACTTCTTTGGTAAGTAACTTAATGGAAATGCTTTTAAAACACAGAATAGTAAAATTTTTGGAATCCAGTGGATTACAGGACCCCAAGGCAACATGGTTTCCACTAGAGGAAGGTCTTGTCAGACAATCTGATCAATTTTTTTGACTGTGTGACCAGAGAGTTGGATCGAGGGAGATGTGGATGGGGATGTGGTGTATTTAGATTTTTGCAAAGCCTTTGACATGGTTCCGCACAGACAACTAATAAAATCAACAGAGTGCCCTTGGTATGGGCCCTAAAGTGACTGGCTGGGTTAGGAACTGGTTGAGTAGAAGGCAACAGAGTGTAGTGGTAAACGGAGCTCATTCTGAGAAAAAGGATGTTACCAGTGGAGTGCCGTAAAGTTCGGTTCTTGGGCCATTTCTTTTTAATATTTTTGTAGGTGATATTGCTGAAGGGCAGTCTGGTAAATTTTGCCTCTTTGCGGATGATACCAAAATCTGCAATACGGTAGACACCCCTGATGGTGTGGATAACATGAGGAATGAACTAGCAAAGTTAGAGGAATGGTCTGGAATTTGACAGCTAAGATTTAATGCAAAAAAATGTAAGGCCATGCATTTGGGCTGCAAAACTCTGAAGTAATGGTACAGTTTAAGGGGTGAAGAACTTTGGTGCATAAAAGAGGAGTGGGACTTCAGTGTGATCCTATGTGATGATCTTAAGGTGACTGCACCTTCAAAAAGATATAAACAGGATGGAGTCAGTCCAGACAGCGGCTACTAAAATGGTCAGTGGTCTTCATGATAAAGCATATGGGTCAGACTTAAAGATCTCAATATGCGGGGCTTCTTTGAGAGGGTACTTGGGGGTACTGAGTACTGGCACCTTTTCCACTGTCTGCTAAAATTGACCCATGGACCCCAAGTTTTAATGAAAGAGCTCAGGCTCTACACACCAATTCTGCCTTGTCATAGATTCTGTGATTGGTTGCAGGGGGCCTGGCTATTGTAGGGTGGGTCCCTCAGTGATCACCCCACCCCTGAAGGGTGCCTTAGCATTTGAGTACCGGCACCTTTTTTGCTAGAAAAAATGCACTTTCAATATGTATACTTTGGAAGGCAGGCAGGAGAGGGGAGATATGATAAAGACATTTAAATAACTACATAGCATAAATGCACAGGAGGCGGGTCACTTTCAACCGTAAGGAAGCTTTGGAAAGAGGGGGCATAGGATGAAGGTGATAGGGGATAGACTCTGAAGTAACCTGAGGAAATACTTCTTCATGGAAAGGATGGTGGATTTGTGGAACGGTCTTTCAGTGGAAGTGGTGGAGATGAAAACTATCTGAATTCAAGAGAGCCTGGGTTGAGTACCTAGGATCTCTTAGGGAGTGATAGGGAGAGTAGATGGCAGGGACGTAGCTGCTATGGGGCCACGGGGGCCTGGGCCCCCGTAGATTTGGCCCTGGACCCCCCTGCCAGTGACCCTCTCAACACCCCACCGCCAACCCACTGCCTGCTACCTTTGCTGGCAGGGGACCCCAACCCCCACCAGGCGCCAGCCGAAGTCTTCTTCCTTCGTTTGGTTTCTGACTGAGCCTGACGTCCTGCACGTCAGACTCACAGAAACAGAACGAAGCCCTGCAGGACGTCAGACTCAGTCAGAAACCAAACGAAGGAAGAAGACTTCGGCTGGTGGGGGTTGGGGTCCCCCGCCAGCAAAGGTAGGCAACAGCGATGGTGGGCGGGGGGGTCGAGAGGGTCATCGGCGGGGGGGTCAAAGTTGTTGGAGGTGTCGGCAGGGGTGGGGGGAGGTATCGGCAATGGGGGGGGTCGGCGGCGCCAAGGGGGGGCTAAAATGTGCCCCCTCACCTCGGCTCTGGACCCCCCTACCATTGAAGTCTGGCTACGCCCCTGGTAGATGGCAAGAATGGGCAGACTGGATAGGCCATATGGTCTTTATCTGCCTATATTTTTCTGTTTCTATGTCTACCAATCACTGACCCCAATATACAGTGCTGCAATGGAGAGCAGGAGGAGTACCAGGAGCAAGCTGCAAGCCCAGCAAGTTTCCAATCGGATTTTCACAATTTACACAAAGAATATGTGTGACGTTGCATACAATGGAAGTAGAACATGCAAATGAATCTCAAGCATACTCATTGTGGAAATGCTGAAAACCCTATTGGGTTGTGGCTGCCCACCTCTGTACTAAGACAACAATACTGTCAGGCATCCTGGGAGATGTAGTCCAGTCGGTAAAGCAGAGAGGCTGGGAGGCACACAGAGCACGGGAAAGGTCTTTTACTCACACTAGCACTGCTCGCATGAAGGCTCCTTGGAAGTTTTCTTATGACTGTTGGCTACTGCAGTTAAATCAGTGAAAGTTTCTATTCACGCAGAGCATAGCTAAGCTGTGGAACCTGTTGGCAGAGGATGTTGTCAAGGTGGCTAATATTTTGGACAAGTTCCTGGAAAAAGAGTCCATAAGAAATTATTATCCAGATAGACATTGGTGGGAAGCGGCATTGCTCATCCCTGGAAATGAATTATGAGAAACAGATCTACTTTTTAGGATCTGCCAGGTGTTTGTGACCCAGAATAGCTACTGTCAGAGACAGCATGTTGGGCTCTATGGACCTGGATCTGACACAGCATGGCTTTTCTTATGTTTGTATAAAGAGATCATGGGGGAAATGAATGGCAGAGCCAGCAGGAAGCCCAGTGACTCAAAGATACCTCCATCCCCCTGCACACACACAGATCCCTCCAGTCCCCATAAAGACCCTCTCCATACACATCCGCCTACCACAGAACCCCCTAAACACACCCATACCCCCAGTCCACATCTTCCTGCTCCAAATATTCCCCAAATGCTAATACCCTCTGCCACTTCCAGGCACAGAGTCCCAGAGAACCTTGACATACAAATACCTACTTCTCCCACCCCCCACCCAACTGCTAACACAGACCCCACATCTCCGACCGCTAACACAAACCTCACAGGCGCCACAACCCCATCCGTTAAGATAAACCTCACAGACCCCACATCCCCAACCGATATCACAGACACCATAGATCCCACATCCTCAACCGCTAACACAAACCCCCCCAGACCTCACATCCCCAACCGCTAACACAAACCCCTGACTCCACATCCCCAACCATTAACACAAACCCCCCAGACCCCACATCCCCAACCGCTAACACAAACCCCCCACACCCCCAACCGCTAACACAATCCCCCCCAGACCCCGCATCCCCAACCGCTAACACAAACCCCTCAGACCCCACAACCCCAACCGCTAACACAAACCCCCCAAACCCCAAATCCCCATCCGCTAACACAAACCCCTCAGACCCCACATCCCCAACTGCTACCACAAACCCCACACCCCAAGTCTGCAAATAGAAAAAGGAGAAACACTGTAAGGATGCACTTTCCAACTTCTTTCAACTTTTAACACTAATATTTTCATTTCTGTTATAATGGAAAATAATATCTATAAATGCCGAATGAATTAAGGATCAAATTTGCCCTTAAGTTTCAATTACTTTGATAGCTGGTAAATTCATCATAAGTTAAAAATGGTAGCCAAAGGAACACACGTTCAGACAAAGGACAAACTGTGGAAGGACATTATTCCTTCCCTCAGCTAACTACATCCTCCCTTACACATTTACAATATTCAGACTCTAACTAACCTCTGTGGTAGGAGGGTATTCATTTCCTCACAACGCTCTCACCCATTCCTGTGCTCTATTTCTAGCTGTATTTCTGTATGCTGATTTGTTTCAGATCCTAACCATATTATATATTATCTGGGAGCAAAATCAACTTTCACAGAAGATACAGTAACACAGTAAATGGCGGCAGATAAAGACCCACCCAGTCCATCCAGTCTGCCCAAAGTGGCCAGAGCGGCACCCACCACTCTGTACGGGCCCCACCCACACTTAAATGCTGGTTGTCAACTGTCCACCTTGCCAATCATATAGGCAGCTAAACGTGAAGGCGATGAAATGTGATTATATAACCAAGACTTAAAATACTGCTGACAGTATTCAACTCACCAGTCAAGATGTCTTCCCCTACCCCCCCCCCCCCCCCCCCAGCTGCACAGCACCTTCACTCTTAGCACCTGTCTATAAAATGATCTACAACACTGGAGTTGCCGAAGCTTCAACTGTCTTTTGTGGGCCACAGACCCAAGAGTCTTATCCAAAATGGACTCCAGACTCCTGCACCCCTCCCCCAATTCTGCACTTATGGAAACTACATTGTTAGTTCACAAGTAGCCTAGTGTTTAAAGCAGCAGGCTGGAAGCCAAGGTTCTGATCAGGTTTGCCCCGCTGGCATTCTTTCACCCTCTACTGCTTTGGGTTCTGGAGTAGGGAAATACCTACACTGCACCTCAATGTAACTGCCCTGTCCCACAAATTCAAACTGTCAAGGGGACACTGAATGGTTTTAAGTTCATGGAATTATTCTTGTTTTTATATTACCAAAAAAAAAAATCCACAAAAACATCTATTTAGATAGATTTCAAACAGTCTTTAGTTTGGCAGACATCTGTGCCAGGTGCCATCAACTCTTTTTTACGATGTGGCAAGAGCCACAGTTAAAACGCCAAAGTGGCCATCTAGAACTAATCCATCTGATCCACAGCCCACACCCGCCAGCCCATCTGGGGAAGCAACAAAATGCTTGTGTTTTCCAGAAGGAAAGAAGCCAGCCAGAGAAAGATGGTATATTGTGTCTAAACAGAGCACAATTATTGCTGTACATACATCACAGAAAGTCCCTTCAGGCTTTTACTGCCAGGGTGATGCATTGCGGGCTGAGCTGCAGAAACACCCAGTCTGCCCGCACGCCTTGCTACCCCAGGGGTACCGGCTGCAAGTGCCCTGGAGGCAGGGTCCCACTGTCCCAGCAAGACAATTTCCCAGCCACAGCAAGTACGAACCCCTGAACGAGCTGAAACGTGACACTCATCACAAGTCTGTTAAGCTTACAATACGTTAGAAAGGGTCACACATCAGGCAGTTTACACCCCCTTAGTTTGAGAGCTGCAGCGTGGCAGGATCACCATGATGGGTGAGGAAAGAGGGGGGGAGGGGAGGGGAGGGGAGGGGGAGTAAGAAGAACTCGGCAAAGTGCTGCCTCTGCTCTCAGACACTGAAGAAGCCTCCCGAGAAGGAAATCTCAGAGCTGTGTGGGGCTCAGGATTGGGCATCCTCCATCCCAGTCCCAGCTAAAAGAGAAGAGTTGGGATTTTTCGGACCAAGATCCTTTCTTCCCTCTGAGTTTCTCCCATGATCGCACAGCTGGGAAGGGAGAAACTCGTGTGCAAGCGCTGGCTGGGAAAAAGCCAGACTCCCCTGCGCCTCTTCTCTGCTTTTGTCTGGGGACAGAAAGACATCATCTTTCATTACCTTGATTCTTTCCACCCCGGCTTCCAGTTTTAGCTGTTCCACCAGTCTCTGCATCGTGTTCAGGTTGGAGTTTGAAGACATGATGTTTGGCTACGTTAGGAAGATCTCCAGCTCAGATAAGAAGGGGTTTCGGGGAGTTTAAAGGCAAGTAAGTACAGGACCAGGCACTGCTTCAGCTTTTCTGGCCAGCGATGGCACAATCCCCAGGGATGAGGACAGGAACTGAGCTCACAGGCAGTCAGTGCCCCGAAGAAGGGCGGCGGCGCAGCAGCAGCAGGGCGCCATCTACAGGTAAGCCACGGCAGCAATTCCCCTCCAAAAGAACAACTCTTCCCTCTACATGCCACATCCTCTAGCTTTGGAAGATGAGCCCCAAAAAAGTACTCTGTGACTTTAAAGCCCGATGCAAGAGTACGCTCCCCCCCCCCCCCCCCCCCACACCGATATTTTTGATAACTGAACGCTATAGTCAAAATAGAAATACACTGCTTATATTCCACACATCATCTTAATACCACTCTTTACAGCAAAATTGTAAAAGTACAAAAAAAAAAAAACTTGACATCATCCTGCTGTCTTATTCTCTGCCAGCTTCCTACCAAAGTGAAAACTGTTGGATTATTTGTAGTAAATAATTAGCAGATTTTAGTACACACAGCTTCAGCTTTAGAAATGTTAATGTCTTTCTTCATCTCTCTCTCATTCACCCCTGAATAATTCACTGCTGAGTCACTTTAAAGTTGAAGTAACAAAACATCTGTTTACTCACAGTTTGCAGTTAGATTATAATCAGCCAGGCTTATATATACATATTACTATACATTTGTATTATCAGCTCCTTCCATGTGCTTAGATGGTAATGGATGCTCACACCACCATAGATCCTCTCAGGTTAGGAGAGAACATGAGCTCCATGTGCTTCATGTGCTGTGTCTGCAGTGTCTAACCCCCACAGGAAGTTGCATAGCTGTGTGACCTCTCTAAGTAATTCACATCAGAGGTCACAGAGTAATCACAGAGAAATAATAGGTGACAGTCAATGCATGTAAAATACAATACATTCCAACAAACCCCTTCTCATGCATAACTGTCATGCAATTATTTATTCATACAAAGTCCAAGCTTTATACGCAGATTCACAAAATGTTCTCTGGGTAACGGTTTGGTCATGATGTCAGCTGTCATCTCACTGGTGTGACAATAGTGTAGACTGATGACCCCTTCTTTCGCCAACTCTCGCACGTTGTGGTATTTCGTTGCGATGTGCTTGGTGCGTGACTGAACCTTGTCATTCTGTGACAGTCGGATGCAGCTCTGATTATCTTCCATTATCTGGATTGGTCTCTTTTCAGCTATTCCGAAATCCAGCATAAGTTTTTCAATCCACATCAGTTCTCTGCACGCTTCCGATACGGCCACATATTCAGCTTCTGTAGAAGACAAACTCACAATACTTTGTTTATGACTGGCCCATGAAATGTGTACATTTCCATACATAAACACATATCCACTTGTGGATTTATAATCAGAATGATCCCCTGCCCAATCTGAATCACAGTAACATATTAGTTTTGGATTACTATTGGCTGAAATCTTTAATTTACAATCAATGGTACCCTTTAAATACCTTACCATCCTTTTAACTGCAGTCCAATCTGATTTGGTAGGTGAGCTGACCCTTCTGCTCAAAATTCCTACTGCATTTGCTATATCAGCCCTGTATGTGGTAGCTAGATATAAAAGCTTACCTATGGCTGATCTATATTGGATGTTATCTGGTAAAGGTTCTCTTACTGTTTCATCCTTCAGAAATCAGTGATCATGGGAGTGCTTACAACTTGGGCATCTTGCATACCTAAACTTTCAATAAGCTCATTTATTTTCTGCTTCTGGCTTAGAAGATAAGAACCATCATTTTGTTTCTCAATTTCTATACCAAGATAGTATGACACATTTCCAAGTTCTTTTATCTCAACATTGAGGTTTAAACACTTTACAATGTCCTTGTACTCTTGCTCACTTTTGCTTGCAATGAGCAGATCATCAACAAAAGCTAAAATGTATGCATATTGTCCATTTGTGCACCTAGTGTACAAGCATTTATCTGCTTCACCTTGCTTAAATCCTAAATTTGTCAATATTTCATGCAATTTTTCATTCCAACATTTTGCACTTTGCTTTAATCCATAAAGACCTTTGTTTAATTTACACACTAGCTGTCTTTGTTTTGTATTTATGAAACCTGTTGGTTGTTCCATGTACAAGTCTTCAGTTATATCTCCGTGAAGAAACGCTGTTTTCACATCAATGTGGTTGACTTGCATGCCTTTTGAGACTGCAATGCTCAGAAGTGTTCTTATTGTCGTGTGTTTCACTACAGGTGCAAACACTTCATCAAAATCTTCTCCATATTTTTGAAGATATCCCTTTGCCACTAATCTGGCTTTATACCTTTCCACTTTTCCTTGTGCATTCCTTTTTAACTTGAATACCCATTTGCATCCTATAGCTTTCTTGCCAGGAGGTAATTTTGTAAGAATCCAAGTATTATTTTTATCCAATGCATCAATTTCTTCTTGTGCAGCTTTATGCCATTCAGCAGCTTCTTCTGCTGACATTTTCTCAATCTCATCCCATGTTAAGGGCTCTTGAGCTTCTGCTGACTTTGTTAGGTAAGACAGTCTTGGGGGTGGAACACCTTTGTTTTCCCTGGATGAGCGTCTGACAACAGGTTGGTCTGACCTTTCCGCATCCTCTAAATCTGAGAGTCCTTCTCCAATTGATTCCCCTTCTCCAACTGTACTGTCTTCTTCAATGATCCTTTCTGTGTCTGCTTCCTCTGCCTGTTCCTCGTTAGATACAGATGAGTTGCTTTCAGACATCTGCCTTGGTATGGCTTTTATATACACTGGCATGTCTATTATGGTTCTAGTTTCATATTCTGGATGATAAGGCTCATCTGGGATAATCCAGCCTTTATCAACCCTTTTGTTTTCATCAAAATATGTAACATGTCTTATGCCAACAATGCCAGTTTTCAGATTCAAAATTCTATATCCTTTGTGTCCTGGAGTATAGCCAACTAAAATGCCCCTTTCTGTTGTGGAATCCAGCTTATGCCTTCTTTGCTTTGGTTCATGAGCATATGCTGTACTTCCAAATGTTCTTATGTGTGACAGGTTTGGCTTCCTACCATGCCATGTCTCATGTGGTGTGCGCTCAGCGCCTTTAGTTGGCATTCTGTTTTGTAGGTACACTGCTGTGAGAATGGCTTCCCCCCATAGTCTTTTAGGGAGATTGCTATCTGACAGCATACATCTGGTCATTTCCACAAGTGACCTAAATTTTTTCTCTGCAACAGAATTTTGCTCTGGTGTATAAGCTACTGTTGTGATATGCTGAATGCCTTCTTGTTCTAGAAATGTGCGCATGCTTTGTGAAGTGAACTCACCACCATTGTCGGTCTGAAGAACCTTTGGTTTTCTTTCAAATTTATTGCTCACCATGGCTACGTATTTCTTCAGCATGTCTGTGACTTGACTTTTTTCTTTCAGCAAATAGGCCACACAGTATCTAGAGAAATCATCCAAGAATATTAGCACAAATCTGTTATTTCCCAATGATGGGATATTAAACGGTCCACATAAGTCACTGTGTATTAAGTCCAGTACTTTATTACTCCTATTTCCTGTGTGTGCAGGAAATGAGGGTCTTACACCTTTTTGAGTAACACAGTCTATGCATTTCTCCATTTTACCAGCATCTGCACTTATCTGAATGCCTGTGGCTAGTTGCTTACTGTAAAGATCCTGGATCACCTTAAAATCACGATGTCCCAGGCGGCGGTGCCAGATTTCCAGACTACATTTACCATCATTCTTCCTTACTTGCGCCATATGTGAGGCTTCACCTGAAATGCTCAGTTTATAAACATCATTATGCATAAAAGCTTCAGCATACACTTCATCATTTTTAGAGATTGTGCACTTACTGTTTTCAAAATGAATCGCAAATCCCTTCTTATCTAATGTAGATACACTAAGCATATTGCAAACTGCTTGGGGAATATACAAGACATCACTTACAGGAATTTCTTTAACTTCATTAGACACTTTGCATTTTAAGAATCCAATACCTTTTGCTTGGATCTTAGCAGTCCCTGCGTTTGCAGTTTGAAGAATTCCTTCTTCTGGACACATTTCCTGAAAGAAATCTTTAGAATTGGTTAAATGGCATGTGCTCCCTGAATCCAAAATCCAAGTACTTTCATTTGAATTATTATTTACCATAGTCAAAGATTTTTCTGCCATTAGAAAGCCCTTGTGTTTATCTTTGTCCTTCATACATTTCCTGGTTTGAAAATTCTTTAGTTCCATTGGCTTAGGTGAGCTAGAGGGAGTGTTTGTGTTTCCTTACACCATTTAGATACATGTCCCTCCTTTCCACATGAGTAGCAAATCAGCTTGCCCTTGGGTGGAGTTTTCCCATAGCTCCGCCTTCCTCTGTTCTTTGCCAAGAAATTTGTTTCATTTCTCTCTGACTTGCTTTGAGAACACATCTCCTCAGAATCATTTATTATGCATTCCTGCCTTAGTTTTGATGTTGTCTGTTCAAAAGATTGCCCTTCAATGGCCTCATTTACAGACCTAAAAACATCAAACTTCTTTGATAGTGAGGTAAAAAGAAATGCTCTTTTCAATGCATCACACATGGGAATTCCAGAAAGTTCTAACTTTTGAAATGAAGACATAAGATGCATAATGTGATCATTACATTTACTTTTATCCCTTAATTTGGTTTCATTCAACTCTGCCAACCAAATTGGTTGCTGCTTTGCATATGTAGTTGCATACATAGTTCTCAGTTTATATAAAATGTCCTTTGGTGTATCTTTTCCCTCCACTAATATGGCTTGTTTCTCTGAGAGAGCTTCCAAAAGCATGCACTTCACATAATAGTTTGCATTGTCCCATTCAGCCATATTTTCAGCTGTTCTGTCTTGGTCTAAGCATATATTTAATCCTTTTGCTCGAAGGAGACATATGAATCTTAATTCCCACTGCTGATAATTAAACTCAGTTAATCTAGGCACCTTGAGAGAATAGAACAATGGTGAATTTCTTCCCTCAGCCATTTTCTTAGCCTTCTGTCTGCTGTGTGGGGGGAGAGAGAGACAGACTGAATCTTTCCTTTAAAACTTAAGAGAAAAATGTGGCCTTTTTTTCTGCCTGGTAATATTTCTCTTCTTTTTCAATTCCTGGCCCTGGGCCCATAACCCTTTTTGTTGGATTATTTGTAGTAAATAATTAGCAGATTTTAGTACACACAGCTTCAGCTTTAGAAATGTTAATTTCTTTCTTCATCTCTCTCTCATTCACCCCTGAATAATTCACTGCTGAGTCACTTTAAAGTTGAAGTAACAAAACATCTGTTTACTCACAGTTTGCAGTTAGATTATAATCAGACAGGCTTATATATACATATTACTATACATTTGTATTATCAGCTCCTTCCATGTGCTTAGATGGTAATGGATGCTCACACCACCATAGATCCTCTCAGGTTAGGAGAGAACATGAGCTCCATGTGCTTCATGTGCTGTGTCTGCAGTGTCTAACCCCCACAGGAAGTTGCATAGCTGTGTGACCTCTCTAAGTAATTCACATCAGAGGTCACAGAGTAATCACAGAGAAATAATAGGTGACAGTCAATGCATGTAAAATACAATACATTCCAACAAAAACTGCACAGTGGCATACAATGGATTTTAAGTGTCAGGAGGCCAATGGATTGAGGACATGCGCTTGATGTAATATACTTGGATTGAAAAGCCTTTATCATAGTTCCTCATAGGAGGGTGTTGAATAAACTTAACAGGTTGAAGTGAGGACCCGGGGTTGTGAATTAGATTAGAAACTAGTTGAGGGTCAGACGGCAGAGGGTGGTGGTTAATGGAATTCACTGGGAAGAAGGAAAGGTGAGCAGTGGAGTGCCTCAAGGATCAGTGCTGGGGCTGATTCTGTTCAATATATTTGTGAGTCATTGCCAAAGGGTTAAAAGGTATGGTTTGCTTTTTTTGTGGATGATACCAAGATTTGTAATATAGTGGAAAACATGAAAAGGATATCCAAAAGTTAGAAAAGTGGTCTAATGTTTGGTAGTTAACATTTAATGATAGACATGGGGAAGCCACTGCTTACTCTGAGATTGGTAGCATGGGGTGTTGCTACTATTTGCGTTTCTGCCAGGTACTTGTGACCTAGATTGGCCACTGTTAGAAGCAGGATACTGGGCTAGATGGCCATTGGTCTGACCCATTACAGCTATTCATATGTTCTTAAGTGCAGAGTAATGCATTTGGGGAGTAGAAATCCAAGGAAGCCATATGTCCTAGAAGGTGAGAGACTAATATCAACAGACAGGGAGATGGACCTTGGGGTGATAGTGTCAAAGGATTTGAAGGCAAAAGGTAGTGGCTGTAGCCAGAAGGATGCTAGGATGCATAGAGAGAGATGTAACCAGTAGAAGAAAGGAGGTGTTGATGCCCTGTACAAGTCATTGGTGGGACCCTACCTGGAGTACTGTGTTCAGTTTTGGAGGCCTTATCCTGCTAAGGATGTAAAAAGACTTGAAGCAGTCCAGAGGGAGATGACAAAAAATGGTATGGGGTTTGCACCAAAAGACATATAAGAACAGACTGGAAGACCTGAATATGTATATCCTAGAGGAAAGACGGGCAGGGGAGATATAATACAGATGATTAAACAGTTGAAACAAATCTTTTCCAGAAAAGTGGAAACAGTAAAACTAGAGGACATGAATTGAGGTTGCAGGGTGGTAGACTTAGGAGTAATGTCAGGAAATTATTTTTCACGGAGAGGGTGGTTGATGCCTGGAATTCTCTCCCAAGGGAGGTGGTAGAAACAAAAACAGTGACGGAATTCAA
Source organism: Microcaecilia unicolor (assembly GCF_901765095.1). Classification (NCBI taxonomy): domain Eukaryota; kingdom Metazoa; phylum Chordata; class Amphibia; order Gymnophiona; family Siphonopidae; genus Microcaecilia; species Microcaecilia unicolor. The sequence continues at coordinate 228,132,827 of NC_044032.1, read as the reverse complement.
AAAGGCATGGGATGAACACAAAGGCTCTCAGCAGTGCGTTGTATGAAGTGCTTGTTAAGGTTTTTGTGATTATTATTAATGATCATTAAATGCTCCATCAGTCGATATATCACCGTACATCCATAGATTGACCCCTGAAGAAGGCTGATATAGCCGAAACATGGACCGTGTTGGGTCTTAATAAAGGTTTTCTGGAGCATCTTACCCTTATGCGTGGTGACTGATCTCTTGACATTGGGCCCTCTCTACCCCATTTTTGCTGTGCTTGATCGCTGTGGAGAGTGTGAACCCCGCTCTGTTTTCCTGTATTAAAAAAAAAAATACAACTACTTAAATAGCTGCATTTGTGTAGATGTGTCAAGTGACACTTAGATGGCGACTCCAGCTGTGAAGAACTAAGACCGGTGCTGGGCAGACTTGTACAGTCTGTGTCCCGTTTATGGCAGTCCGGTTTAGGATGGTCTGGAAAAGGCTTTGATAGCAACTTCAGTAGCTGGAATGTGAGGACAGTGCCAGGCAGACTTTTACAGTTTGTGTCCCACAAACATCAATGGATTGGGATGGGCTGGAGTGGGCTTCGATGGCAACTCCAGTAGTTGGAACATAAGGACAGGGTTGGGCGGACTTCTATAGTCTATATCCCAGAAATGTCAAAGAAAAAAACCACGATCAAGTATTTTGTATCACATTCAATGTTGGTTTAATCATGAATTGATAATGAGTGTGACTGTTGGGTAAACTGGATGGACGGGTCAAGTCTTTATCTGCTGTCATTTACTGTTACTATGTTACAATGTTTACATTTTCATTCCTCCCACAAACACCACATCACAAAGCCCCATAATTTTGTTTTGTTTTTTGGGTCTTCTAGCTCCTCTGCCAACATCTCGCCCACCCCTTTGGCTGCTTCTCAGTGGCCATGGACCTCTCCCATCCACACCCACTGAAACTGTGCAATGTCTCAGTCTCATGAGCAGTGGAGTAGCTAGGACTGAATGGGCGGAAGGCAAAAAAAGTTAAGATGGGCCCAGCCCCCCCATAACACCATCTCTCCCAAAGTAGTGGGATTGGGGGGGGGGAGAAGGAGGAGAAAGAATCTCTTAAGAGCTCCAGTAAACAAATCCTGCAAAAAGCAAACAAATTTCATACCTATATAAAGTAAAACTCTCTAAATAATAATATCTTACGTGCTATGAGGAAAAGACTTCAGATACTCGGTTCTGGCTGATTATTTTCACGTGAACCGAGTCACTTAGCGTTTACACTGAAATGTTTTGTTTCTTTGAGTAAACTGCTGGCGAGTATCCTCACAAGTCAAAAACCTCATTGGCAACTAATTTTTATACTTTTTTTGTTCTTTCTATTGTATAATAGCATATAGAAGAACATATACTTAGCTTGTTGTTTAGCTTGATATCAATGGGTACGCCCTGTTTACTAAGCCGTGCTAAGGGTGCACTGGCATTTTTAGCATGCACTGATTAGGGTGCGCTAAACGCTAAATCGCCCATAGGAACATATGGGCAACTCTAACATTTATCGTGCACTAATTCCTGAAGCAGCGAGCTCCAGCGAAACAAGGCGCTCTTGTTGAAGATTGAAAACGAACGGTGAAGATTGTAGACTTAATGAACTTTAATGTTTCAGCAGTGCCTACAGTAGGTGAATTGTATCCAGAGCGACAAGGATATCTCTACCATACTAACAATGCGACTTGTCAAGTCATCTGTTCTGATAAGTGTTGGGGAGATACATACCTGTTTGGGTCGCCAGTGATTTAGATATTTTGAAGCAGGCCTGTTGTTTTTGGGTAATTTAATTTTTATAGATCACTGAGAGTTATGCGATAACAGCTATTCATGGGTTCTAGATACTGAAGACATTAGGGTGGAGTTTTTGGAACCAATAGTTTTTCTTCATGTTTTGGAGTTTTTTCTGTTGGTTCTTTTTTCTTTTTTAACCAATGATAGGATTTCACTCCGTTTGCAGTTGAGTATCACTTTGTGATACACACATTCACTGTGAATTTCCTCACTGGGAGACTGTGAGGTTTCATTTTGTAATATTTTTGATATTGTCTTGTAGGAACCATGAATTTACTGTTTGTTTAATTTGTCAAACTGATTTGTTTTTTAGCATTGACATTTTTATCAGTTTGTTTCCTTTGAGGTATCTTTCTATATGTAGTAGTTGCCTAATCACCATCGATCTCATTTTTATAGTTTTTCTTCAATCAAATTACTTCAATCTCTATAATTCAAAGCTGTGTACTTAGCTTTAAAGCTACGAGAATGGTATGGGATTTGCGTTCCAAGACGTATGAGCAGAGACTTGCTGACCTGAACATGTATACTCTGGAGGAAAGGAGGAACAGGGGTGATATGATACAAACGTTCAAATACTTGAAAGGTATTAATCCACAAACAAATCTTTTCCGGAGATGGGAAAGCGGTAGAACGAGAGGACATGAAATGAGATTGAAGGGGGGCAGACTCAGGAAAGATGTCAGGAAGTATTTTTTCACGGAGAGGGTGGTGGATGCTTGGAATGCCCTCCCGCAGGAGGTGGTGGAGATGAAAACTGTAACGGAATTCAGACATGTGTGGGATATGCATAAAGGAATCATGTGCAGTAGGAATGGATCCTCAGAAGCTTAGCCAAAATTGGGTGGCAGAGCAGGTGGTGGAAGAGGGGTTGGTGGTTGGGAGGCGAGGATAGTGGAGGGCAGACTTATACGGTCTGTGCCAGAGCCGGTGATGGGAGGCGGGACTGGTGGTTGGGAGGCGGGAAATACTGCTGGGCAGACTTGTACGGTCTGTGCCCTGAAAAAGGCATGTACAAATCAAGGTAAGGTATACACATATGAGTTTATCTTGTTGGGCAGACTGGATGGACCATGCAGGTCTTTTTCTGCCATCATCTACTATGTTACTATGTAATGCTGATATCGCTCAGACTTGCATTCTGAATTTCTTCAGGGTAGCTGTTCAATCATTGTACCAGCAACATTCGCTGCTGCTGTTTAGAGTTGATGCCACTTCTTTTAGGCATAAAGAAAAAGAGGAAATGGTGTTTGCAGTAGGAAAAATAAGCAAACCAATATGGAGCTGCCTCACAATGCTTCTTCTATGGTGCCATTTTGTCTCTATGGCACCCTTCTAATTCTAAGCCAAATGGGTAACGTGTAGTCTTCAACGAACCCAAATGTCCAGATGTAGGTACTCACTTATAGATGTGCTAATTTATGAACCTCAGCAGTACAATGTTGTGTTATTCAAGTTTTACACAGCAATTTACATACTTATATCTTCATCAGTTCGAAGCCTACCTTCTTCCTAACTTTTTATTTTAAATACTTACTTCCTTTGGTAAAATTACTAGATTAATCAATTACTTAATACTGAACTTTTTAAGCTGAATTTCAAATCATGGTCAGCTCAGAGGCACTCCAACATGGCACGTTTCGCTAAAACGCTTTTTCAAGGATGTCTCCTAATAATAGCTGCCGCGCAACCTGCCGACATACAATTAATACAGCCATCCTGTATTAATGCATTTAAAAACTTTATATATATATAGGTATTGTACATAACATGTGAGGCAAACATCTAGGTCCAGTTTTCAGTTTATCAGACATGCCTCTCGATACTATAGAAACATCAGTATTGCAGAAAGGACTCTCTTTTGTGCCTATGGCTAAGTATAACACCTTTCAAACACGTGTTGACTTGTTCAAATTCTCGAGGAAGTTACAAATTATTCATTGCTTTTCCTAGCATCCTCCAAATGTCGATGTTTCAGTTGTCAATATGCCTTCAACCTGGACTCCGTCAGGTCCAGTAGATCCACTTATCCACTCATTTAATACCTGTATAGAACAAGATCTCCTGGAAATAGAAAGGAAGAAAAGACCACGTTTTTACAATCTGTCCAAGAAGGAAAAAGAAGCTTTGCATAACTTTACCAATAATACGGAAATAGTTATCAAACCTGCAGATAAGGGAGGTGGAATAGTTGTTCTCAATTGCTCCAAGTATATTCCAGAGATAGACAAACAACTAAGCGACAGAAGATACTACATATACCCTTACCTGCCGATCCTACTCCAGAAATAAAGGAAGGGTATGTCATCACTTATATAAAGAATCCAATTTTCTGATAACACCTAATCCAACCATCCCTAAGATCTATGTGTTGCCCAAAATACATAAATCACTCACTGACCCTCTAGGTAGACCTATTATTTCTGGGAATGGTTCAGTTCTGGAGCCGCTGTCTATCTTTGTTTTTTCTCAGGCCGTATATACCACTTATACCTTCATATATCATGGATTCTATGCATAAGATTAACTTGTTACAAGAATTTGAAGGAGATCTAGATAACACTCTTATGGTCACTCTGGACATCGACTCCCTGTATACTAACATCCCGCAATACGAGGCACTTCAGATCATTGAAGAAACCCTCAGAGATAGAACCACTCACAGACGCATTCCAAATAGATTTATCCTTACAGTTGCAAGTATGGCACTCACCAATAATTAGTTTTGCTTTCAAGATAATTTTTCTCAACAGATTAAAGGCATGGCAATAGGTTCATCCATGGCTCCTGACATTGCTAATTTATATGTTGCTCACTTTGAAAGAACATTCCTAGAGGACCATCCATATAAACAGCAAGTTGTCTTCTATAAGAGATATATTGACAACATATTTATGATTTGGAGAGGAGACACAATATCACTTGATCTGTTTTTTAATTGGCTAAACACAAGAGATGATAATCTTTACTTCAAAATTCAGCATCACGAGACAGAGATAAGTTTCCTGGACCTGCTCATTCACAAGGACACATACTGCTTTACAACCACCTTATTCAGAAAACTCACAGACCAGAATGCATTTCTTCACTACACGAGCTTTCATCATCACAAACTTAAGAAGAATTTGCCACTGTGTCAATTCCTACATTTGAAGAGGATTTGTACGAATTTTGAACAATTTAGTTTTCAGTCAGAAATAATGGTTCACAGATTTCAACACAGAGGATATCCGAAGAAGCATATAGAAAATGGTTATGCCAGAACCGTTACAGAAGATAGAGACCAATTACTATCGTCAAGACCTGACAGACCCGCACCTGACATTGTCCACTCAAATTTTCACAAAATTCCATAAGGAGACACTGGCACATTTTGGAAAAACACGACTGTTTCAAATACAAGCTCTTAGTCATAGCTTATTCCCATGCAAAAAAACCTCAAAGAGATCCTGGTGCTGTCCTCTCTGCCACAAATTCAGGCAGATGATTTTGAAGATACTCCACTGGGACATAAAAAATGTGGAAAATGTAGCGTGTGTGAACACGCTTTAGAGATCACACGTTTCACCAACCCTAGCACAGGAGAAAGATATAATTTGAGACATAGTTCCAACTGCAACTCTCACAACGTCATCTATATCATTATGTGCCCGTGTCCTCTTGTTTATGTTGGAAAGACCAAGAGATCAGTCAAGACACACATCATTGAACATCTCAGTTGCCTCGGAAGAAATGTTGAATCTGCACCTTTAGTCATGCATTGGACAACAGCAGGACACTCCATTCAAGACCTGAAATTCTTTGTCCTTAAGGTCTTAAAAGACAGTTGGCGCAGAAAGGCTACTGATAATATGTTATTACGAGAAGAACAGAGATTAATTTTTCAGCTACAGACTTTAAAACCACGAGGCTTGAATGCAGACATTGATTATAGTCCTTTTCTACGATTTACATTTATGTAGAAAGCACACAGGTATATCTTATAAACAAAAAAGACCTTAGTTTAATGTATTTCAGGTTACAGTCTTCCCCTTTTATGCATTTCTATGTACAAAAATTTTTTTTTTTACTATATACCAGTTTATGTTTCCTGTTTTGTGATCTCAATCAGGTAGAGAATACACAGGTGAAATTAAGAACATGTTTGCTGTACATCAAGTTTTATTTAGTGCATATTCTAACAGTTGTGTATTTTTACTTGTACCTTTAAATTGTTTGTTTACAATGTTTTAGGATCTCCATCATTTATTTCAATTTCTGTTTATTGTGAGTCAGATAATCAATTACAACCAAGTAAGTGTAAAAATAAAGCATTATACAAAATTTGAACTCGTTGTAACAACCATTGCAACTTATGTTGAGAACATTTAAATCTTTCATATATCTACCAACTCTGCCAAATGCAAGGATATTGCTCACATTTTTTCCCTCCCTACCTCCCCCCTCCCTCCTTCCCTTGATAGTGAGATACTTATTAGCAAACATATACATTAATTTCTCACAGGGCTTCACATGTTCATAAGGTGACTTTTCCCGGCTGGCGTGAGCGTTTGCCAAAAGGGTGTCCAAACACGAAAGAAGGCAGATTCTGAAAACCTGGAGTCAGACTTAGCCTCTCTCCACTCAAACCTCATATAGTCAATCATTTTACTGCGCCATTGTTGGATGGTAGGACTTTTGGAGGAAATCCATTCTTTCAATATGACTGCTTTCGCTATTGTAGTTGCTCTGCGTACAAATCCTTTATATCCTGCTGGTATGGAGGGGGCGTGGAAATTGGAGGAGGACGTAATACAACCAATAGGGAGGGGAGGAGGGGGCGTGGAAATCGGAGGAGGACATAATGCAGCCAATAGGGAGGGGAGGGGGCGTGGAAAACGAAGGAGGACGTAATGCAGCCAATAAGGAGGGAAGGAGGGGGCGTGGAAATTGGAGGAGGACGTAATGCAGCCAATAGGGAGGGGAGGGGGCGTGGAAAACGGAGGAAGATGTAATGCAGCCAATAGGGAGGGGGCGTGGAAATCGGAGGAGGACGTAATGCAGCCAATAGGGAGGGGAGGGGGCGTGGAAATTGAAGGAGGACGTAATGCAGCCAATAGGGAGGGAAGGAGGGGGCGTGGACATCAATGGGGGAGGGAGGGAGGATGGAGAAGAGAACCACCATGTACAAGGGCACAGCAGGAACGACGAAGTGGCCAAGGCAACTAAAAAAACCCACAGCAGAAACCAAGCAGGGATCAAAAAACGTTCTGGGGCCAACAGAAAAAGGTAAACAGGTGTATTCACTCACAGCACACACACACACAAAGTCCTGCTTTGCAGCATGAAGCAAAGACATAGCTGTCCCGCCCCTTTGGCTCACTGAACAGCAGGAGTCAGCAGAAGGGGCGGAACAACAACATGTATGCGGGGAGGGGGGAAGGGGGGAGGGAGACCGGCACACGACTGAAAAATGAGCCTGCGTTTCAAACTGCTCTAACAACTGCCTAAAAGGAGACACTGAACCTCCACTGCCACACAGCTCCAACAACTGACTACAAGGAGACACTGAACCTCCACTGCCACAAAGCTCCAACAACTGACTACAAGGAGACACTGAACCTCCACTGCCACACAGCTCCAACAACTGACTACAAGGAGACACTGAACCTCCACTGCCACACAGCTCCAACAACTGACTACAAGGAGACACTGAACCTCCACTGCCACACAGCTCCAACAACTGACTACAAGGAGACACTGAACCTCCACTGCCACACAGCTCTAACAACTGACTACAAGGAGACACTGAACCTCCACTGCCACACAGCTCCAACAACTGACTACAAGGAGACACTGAACCTCCACTGCCACACAGCTCCAACAACTGAGTACAAGGAGACACTGAACCTCCACTGCCACACAGCTCCAACAACTGAGTACAAGGAGACACTGAACCTCCACTGCCACACAGCTCCAACAACTGACTACAAGGAGACACTGAACCTCCACTGCCACACAGCTCCAACAACTGACTACAAGGAGACACTGAACCTCCACTGCCACAAAGCTCCAACAACTGACTACAAGGAGACACTGAACCTCCTGCCACACAGCTCCAACAACTGACTACAAGGAGACACTGAACCTCCACTGCCACACAGCTCCAACAACTGAGTACAAGGAGACACTGAACCTCCACTGCCACACAGCTCCAACAACTGACTACAAGGAGACACTGAACCTCCACTGCCACACAGCTCCAACAACTGACTACAAGGAGACACTGAACTGTTGGATTATTTGTAGTAAATAATTAGCAGATTTTAGTACACACAGCTTCAGCTTTAGAAATGTTAATTTCTTTCTTCATCTCTCTCTCATTCACCCCTGAATAATTCACTGCTGAGTCACTTTAAAGTTGAAGTAACAAAACATCTGTTTACTCACAGTTTGTAGTTAGATTATAATCAGACAGGCTTATATATACATATTACTATACATTTGTATTATCAGCTCCTTCCATGTGCTTAGATGGTAATGGATGCTCACACCACCATAGATCCTCTCAGGTTAGGAGAGATCATGAGCTCCATGTGCTCCATGTGCTCCATGTGCTGCATCTAACCCCCACAGGAAGTTGCATAGCTGTGTGACCTCTCTAAGTAATTCACATCAGAGGTCACAGAGTAATCACAGAGAAATAATAGGTGACAGGCAATGCATGTAAAATACAATTACATTCCAACAAACCCCTTCTCATGCATAACTGTCATGCAATTATTTATTCATACAAAGTCCAAGCTTTATACGCAGATTCACAAAATGTTCTCTGGGTAACGGTTTGGTCATGATGTCAGCTGTCATCTCACTGGTGTGACAATAGTGTAGACTGATGACCCCTTCTTTCGCCAACTCTCGCACGTTGTGGTATTTCGTTGCGATGTGCTTGGTGCGTGACTGAACCTTGTCATTCTGTGACAGTCGGATGCAGCTCTGATTATCTTCCATTATCTGGATTGGTCTCTTTTCAGCTATTCCAAAATCCAGCAAAAGTTTTTCAATCCACATCAGTTCTCTGCACGCTTCCGATACGGCCACATATTCAGCTTCTGTAGAAGACAAACTCACAATACTTTGTTTATGACTGGCCCATGAAATTTGTACATTTCCATACATAAACACATATCCACTTGTGGATTTATAATCAGAATGATCCCCTGCCCAATCTGAATCACAGTAACATATTAGTTTTGGATTACTATTGGCTGAAATCTTTAATTTACAATCAATGGTACCCTTTAAATACCTTACCATCCTTTTAACTGCAGTCCAATCTGATTTGGTAGGTGAGCTGACCCTTCTGCTCAAAATTCCTACTGCATTTGCTATATCAGCCCTGTATGTGGTAGCTAGATATAAAAGCTTACCTATGGCTGATCTATATTGGATGTTATCTGGTAAAGGTTCTCTTACTGTTTCATCCTTCAGAAAATCAGTGATCATGGGAGTGCTTACAACTTGGGCATCTTGCATACCTAAACCTTCAATAAGCTCATTTATTTTCTGCTTCTGGCTTAGAAGATAAGAACCATCATTTTGTTTCTCAATTTCTATACCAAGATAGTATGACACATTACCAAGTTCTTTTATCTCAACATTCTGGTTTAAACATTTTACAATGTCCTTGTACTCTTGCTCACTTTTGCTTGCAATGAGCAGATCATCAACAAAAGCTAAAATGTATGCATATTGTCCATTTGTGCACCTAGTGTACAAGCATTTATCTGCTTCACCTTGCTTAAATCCTAAATTTGTCAATATTTCATGCAATTTTTCATTCCAACATTCTGCACTTTGCTTTAATCCACAAAGACCTTTGTTTAATTTACACACTAGCTGTCTTTGTTTTGTATTTATGAAACCTGTTGGTTGTTCCATGTACAAGTCTTCAGTTATTTCTCCATGAAGAAACGCTGTTTTCACATCAATGTGGTTGACTTGCATGCCTTTTGAGACTGCAATGCTCAGAAGTGTTCTAATTGTCGTGTGTTTCACTACAGGTGCAAACACTTCATCAAAATCTTCTCCATATTTTTGAAGATATCCCTTTGCCACTAATCTGGCTTTATACCTTTCCACTTTTCCTTGTGCATTCCTTTTTAACTTGAATACCCATTTGCATCCTATAGTTTTCTTGCCAGGAGGTAATTTTGTAAGAATCCAAGTATTATTTTTATCCAATGCATCAATTTCTTCTTGTGCAGCTTTATGCCATTCAGCAGCTTCTTCTGCTGGCATTTTCTCAATCTCATCCCATGTTAAGGGCTCTTGAGCTTCTGCTGACTTTGTTAGGTAAGACAGTCTTGGGGGTGGAACACCTTTGTTTTCCCTGGATGAGCGTCTGACAACAGGTTGGTCCGACCTTTCCGCATCCTCAAAATCTGAGAGTCCTTCTCCAATTGATTCCCCTTCTCCAACTGTACTGTCTTCTTCAATGATCCTTTCTGTGTCTGCTTCCTCTGCCTGTTCCTCGTTAGATACAGATGAGTTGCTTTCAGACATCTGCCTTGGTATGGCATTTATGTTTAAATCTGTTTTTTATTAAAGAACAGTCATATTCTACATCATATGTATACAATTCTGCCATGTATACCTATAACCAAGGATTCAACAAAACTTTCCTCATAGGATTATACATGTTATAAATGAATGTTATCGCCTTGTCTCCTAAGCCTTCAATAACAAAAACTTCTGCATTGACAGCTTTCGTTATACATCTAAAGTTAGTTTTCTTTTATCTCCCCTTTCCCCCCCATTCTCTTCCCCTTCCCCCCTCCCCCCTTGGTCTTTATAAGTCATAGCATTGTAGTCAGTAATTCAATATGTGACTGCGTGCTGCAGATGTCATTGAGTCCCAAAATGGACTCCAACGCTGCTGGAATCTCACTCCGGTCTTTGATTCCAAGTCCTTTATGGACATGCGCTCCATACGCAATAAGGTCACCATACGAACATGCCACTGCTGCCATGTAGGGTATTGATAGGATAACCATTCTGCCAGGATCGTTTGCTTACCACCAATTATTACTCTCTGTACAAATGCAACATATCCTTTTTTTTTTGAGGACACTCCCAAGTTTGGGTGTCCAAATAGCAGCAGTGGTTCATAATGCCATGTCTGTCTCCATATCTTGGTGACCCAGACTATGATTTGTTTCCAAAATTGCTGTACACCAACACAAGTCCAAAACATATGGCCCAGAGTAGCCCCTGGGGCACCACATTTGACACAGTCTCCCCAGGGTGATAACCCCATATAAAACGCTCGTTTTGGTGGGATGTATAGGCGCAGGGCTATCTTATATTGTAATTCCCAGTGAGTCGCAAAATCTGTGATTCGTCGTATCTGCTGAACATGGGATTTCAGCTGTTGTTCCAGGATTGTTATTTGTAAGTCTCCAGTCCACAAACGTGCCAGTCTGCGGTATTCTAGTTCTGGAGTTGTATCCCGTATATGTCTGTGATGATATGACATCGGTACTCTCTGCTGCGACTCCAAGGTAAAAGCCGAGGAGAGTTCTTCTTGAACATCTTCTGTCATCGACGTCCATGGTATTGTAGAGATATAATGACTCAACTGTCCATAGTAAAATTTATCACTGTCCAACAATGTATATTCATTTTGCAAGTCTGAAAACGTTCGCATACGCCCTTCTCTAGTTACCACTTGCAACAAATATACTATTCCCTTTTGTTTCCATTTGTGAAATACAGAATACATTTGACCTGGTACAAAAGCAAAGTTATCACATATTTGTAAGTATGGTGTCACTTTTATATCAAAATGGTGTAGTCGGCACACCCATCTCCATATTGCTCTAGCCGTAGTCATAATCCCAGAATGCCTTAATATATATGGCATGGGCGCGCCTGTAGCATGCAGGTAATTGCTAAAGTGTAGTTTCGGCGTAAGGCTCAGTTCTAGGGCTGTATTTGTGTAATCACTGGTACTCCTATACCAATCATTTATATGCCTCATTCCGCTAGCAATATTGAGATAACGAAGGTTCAGGAGTCCCAACCCTCCATATTCTACCGGTATACTTAAAGATTTGACAGACAAACGGGCCCTTTTCCCTTTCCAAAGAAATGCCTGCAGCTGTTGATTCAAAATTTGCTCATCTTTTCTCCTTAAATACAGTGGTATAGTTTGAAAACAATAAATCCATCTGGGGGCTATAATCATATTAAATAATGCTATTCTCCCCAGTAACGATACCGGGAGTGCACTCCAAGTTTGTAAACTTAACTTTGTATCTGTAAGCAACTTTTGTACATTAAGTTCATATATTTGTGACAACTGGGCTGGAATGCGAATTCCTAAATACTTAATAAATCTCTCCTCCCAGATAAGGGGAAATTTATGTTTCCAATCCTGATTATCTCCCTTAACTACCTCTAATGCTGATGATTTAGACATATTTAGCTTAAGGCCCGATAGTTGTCCATATCTGTTTATTTCAGTTAACAGAACTCGCATTGATCTATGTGGGTCAGTGACCACCACCAGCAAGTCATCGGCAAAAGCCAATACCTTCACCTGCTGTCCTGCCACAGATATTCCTGTAATGTTTCTTTGTTTCAGGAGTGTGCGTATAAGTGGTTCTAATGATATTACAAAGAGGGAAGGTGAAAGAGGGCAACCTTGCCTAGTACCCCTCAAAATCTCAAATTCTTTCCCTCTTAATCCATTCACCAACACCTGCGCTCCTGGTTTATAATAAAGAGCCTGCGCCGCCCACAGGAACCAGCCTGTAATTCCCATTGCTTCCATGGTGTGAAACAAGTAATCCCACCCTACCCTGTCAAATGCTTTATCTGCATCTAAACTCACTATTACTGATGGAATCTCCCCCTCTTGGCTAGATGCCATCGCCAGTAATAGGCGGCGCACATTATGTGTGGCTTGTCTATTTCGAACAAAGCCTACTTGTTCCATTCCAATTAATTTAGGCAAAAATTTTGCAAGTCTTTCCGCCAGTATGCCTGCCAACAGTTTAGTATCTACATTCAACAGAGATATTGGTCGGAAATCTTCTGCTCTGTTATGCGGCCTTCCCGGCTTGGGTATTAATGTAATTAAAGCTGAATTGGCATAACGGGGGAAGCCCCTCCTCTCTATCACCTCCTCAAAGTATTCCAGCAATGCCAACTGCGCTTCCTGGGACAAGCTTTTATAATATTCCCCGGAGTAGCCATCGGGTCCTGGTGCCTTACGCAATTTAAGTTTCTTAATCGCCTGTTGCAATTCTCCCAGGGTCAATGGCGCATTTAACATAGTCAACTCCTCATTCGTCAATTTTGTGAGCCCCGCCCTTTCCAAGTATTCCTGCATCAGGTTGGGTTCTGGTGGGGCACCGGCCGAGTAAAGTGAGGCGAAATGGTTAGTAAAAGCCTGCCCAATTTCATTTGTGTGACTATAATTTTACCAGTGTCCTCCTTTAACGCAGTCACCACCCGAGGTGTCCCCCAATTTTTGATAACTCTAGTTAACAGCCTCCCCGTTTTATTACCAAAACGTTGCAACTTATATTTATAGTAAATCGAGGATCTGGTCTCATATTCATGCAATAAAGTATTCAGAGTTGTTTGGATTGCTTTCATATTCTCTAAAGCAGTCAGTGTGTGTTTTTGCATATAAATTCTCTTCGCTTTCGCTAGCTGTTTTTCTAAGCGCAGGATGTTTGCCACCCGACGTTTTTTCCTAATACTACTGTATGCTATAAGGTCACCTCTCAGGACTGCTTTCGAGGCAGACCAAAACAGGATCGGGTCTGTTTGTGCATGTTCCTTATTATTAATGGCATAATCCTCCCATCTATCTGTCAAATATTTCTGAAATAAGGGGTCGTTATGTAAATATGCGGGGTATCTCCATCCTGTTCCTCCACCACCCCCGTCCGCAACCTCGAGATCTAGCCACACTGATGCATGATCTGATATTTCTTCCGGTCCTATATGGGCTGCCCTTACCTGGGAGAACATAGATCTTTCTAGGAATATATAATCTAACCTCACCAATGTGCCATGTGCCCTGGATCTGTGTGTATAATCTTTTTCCCCAGGATGCATTACTCTCCAGGTATCTATTAAATTTAAAGCTTTTGTAAACATTTTCAATCTTTTCGCCCTTTGCCCTAAGTAATGTGAGGAGGTGGGATTCGAGGTATCTTCTTTTGGATTAGCTACTAAGTTAAAATCACCCAATACTAACAATTTATTGATTTTATGTTGAATACAACTGCTTTCTAGTGAACTGAAGAACCCTGGGTCGTATTCGTTAGGGCCATATACCCCCACTAATAAAAATTCAGTGCCCTGTATCCATACCTTTAAGAGGAGGGTACGCCCGTGTTCTCCTTTCTCCACTACTGAGACTTTACATGCTAATCCTTTTCGAATTAAGACCACCACTCCACCTCGGCGTCCCCTGGCTGCTACGGCATGGCATTCCCCCACCCATGCTCTCTGCAACTTTGCGTGCTCCACATCATTAAGTCTTGTTTCCTGAAGGCAAACTATGTCAGCCCTATACCTTTTTAAAGCCGTTAGGATTTTATTCCGCTTTATAGGGGACGTTATACCCCCCACATTCCAGGATATTATTCTAATTGGCATGCTGTGAAAGTACTGTTATCATTCCCACCATCATCATCATACAAAGGAGCCCCCTTACTCATTGAGCACACATTGAACCGTGTTAGATTTCTCATAATCTGTGCACATAAATATTCTTGTAATATATTTCTATATAAACATTTGTTACTGACCATCCGCCAACGGTGTTCCCCGGATCGATTTCCCCTTCCCCCCTCCCATCCCCTTCTCCCATCCCCCCCGCATATACCCTTCCTCATCCACCTAAGCTAGTCAGGTGTTGAGATTAGGACTTCAGTGAACAATAGAGACCCCAAACTCCACAATATAACCAAACACATATACATACATTTAGTCTGCAAATTCCATACACTTTAACTCCCACAGAGCGTTGTTGCGCAAAAGAATTAAATTCTTGTTCAAACAGTATCAATGACGTTATTTTCGGCGAGATATTTTTTTGCATCTGATACTGTAGTGAATATTTTCCATTGGTCCTGTATAAGTACTTTTAATTGAGCCGGGTATTGTAGCACAAAGCGAATTTTCTTATGTACCAAGGTTGTACAAATCGCATGATACTGCCTTCGTTTTTCTTGAACTAGAGTAGAAAAGTCTTGAAATATCAACACATTTTTCTTATTATATTTTAGCGTATCTCTTTTGTGTTTAAAACCTTGAAGGATTTCTAGTTTATGGCGATAATTTAGTATTTTCGCGACAACCACGCGTGGGCGGCCATTTTGGCGATCCTCTGTTCGACGGCCCACGCGGTGTGCTCTTTCCACAACCAGCGGCCCCATCGTATCTGTAATCGCTAATTCTTTTGAGAGCCATGTTTCCAGCCACGTGTCGAGGTTTCGTTCTGGAAGTGTCTCATCTAGCCCAACAATCCGTATATTATTTCGACGCGCTCGATTTTCAAAATCATCCAACAAGGTTCTCTGATCTGAGAGCTGACGCCTTAGGGCCACAATATCTGGGCTGAATCCACGGGTATCGTCTTCCACGGCCGAAACTCTAGCCTCCAAGTCTCCGACTCGGATTCCCATCCCGTCCAATGTAGTTTGATAAGCTTCTATTTTGGTATTCAGCGCTTCCCATTTCGGCTCCCACGCTTTCGTGATTGCCTGGGTAAGTTGCATGAGTTGATTTTCAGTAAACGCTGGTTCTATAATCGCGGGCTCGTCCGCCATCTTGGTATCCCCGCTGCCTGTTTTAAGTTTATCTTTTTTTGCAGTTTTTTGCGCCATGCCTTTCGGAAGTGCTTTATAATATTTTTCCATGCAATGGACTCGCTCCGTAGGATTCTTAATGCAAGATTTAAGTTTTAGTGGAGTCAGGGGTCTCAGAGCTTCGACAGCACGCTGCTCCCTAGCTCATGACGTCACCGGAAGTCTGGTATGGCATTTATATACACTGGCATGTCTATTATGGTTCTAGTTTCATATTCTGGATGATAAGGCTCATCTGGGATAATCCAGCCTTTATCAACCCTTTTGTTTTCATCAAAATATGTAACATGTCTTATGCCAACAATGCCAGTTTTCAGATTCAAAATTCTATATCCTTTGTGTCCTGGAGCATAGCCAACTAAAATGCCCCTTTCTGTTGTGGAATCCAGCTTATGCCTTCTTTGCTTTGGTACATGAGCATATGCTGTACTTCCAAATGTTCTTATGTGTGACAGGTTTGGCTTCCTACCATGCCATGTCTCATGTGGTGTGCGCTCAGCGCCTTTAGTTGGCATTCTGTTTTGTAGGTACACTGCTGTGAGAATGGCTTCCCCCCATAGTCTTTTAGGGAGATTGCTATCTGACAGCATACATCTGGTCATTTCCACAAGTGACCTAAATTTTCTCTCTGCAACAGAATTTTGCTCTGGTGTATAAGCTACTGTTGTGATATGCTGAATGCCTTCTTGTTCTAGAAATGTGCGCATGCTTTGTGAAGTGAA
This sequence comes from Microcaecilia unicolor, assembly GCF_901765095.1. Classification (NCBI taxonomy): domain Eukaryota; kingdom Metazoa; phylum Chordata; class Amphibia; order Gymnophiona; family Siphonopidae; genus Microcaecilia; species Microcaecilia unicolor. The sequence goes on along the minus strand of NC_044032.1, from coordinate 228,116,408 downwards.
CTCACCACCATTGTCGGTCTGAAGAACCTTTGGTTTTCTTTCAAATTTATTGCTCACCATGGCTACGTATTTCTTCAGCATGTCTGTGACTTGACTTTTTTCTTTCAGCAAATAGGCCACACAATATCTAGAGAAATCATCCAAGAATATTAGCACAAATCTGTTATTTCCCAATGATGGGATATTAAACGGTCCACATAAGTCACTGTGTATTAAGTCCAGCACTTTATTACTCCTATTTCCTGTGTATGCAGGAAATGAGGGTCTCACACCTTTTTGAGTAACACAGTCTATGCATTTCTCCATTTTACCAGCATCTGTACTTATCTGAATGCCAGTGGCTAGTTGCTTACTGTAAAGATCCTGGATCACCTTAGAATCACGATGTCCCAGGCGGCGGTGCCAGATTTCCGGACTACATTTACCATCATTCTTCCTTACTTGCGCCATATGTGAGGCTTCACCTGAAATGCTCAGCTTATAAACATCATTATGCATAAAAGCTTCAGCATACACTTCATCATTTTTAGAGATTGTGCACTTACTGTTTTCAAAATGAATCACAAATCCCTTCTTATCTAATGTAGATACACTAAGCATATTGCAAACTGCTTGGGGAATATACAAGACATCACTTACAGGAATTTCTTTAACTTCATTAGACACTTTGCATTTTAAGAATCCAATACCTTTTGCTTGGATCTTAGCAGTCCCTGCGTTTGCAGTTTTAAGAATACCTTCCTCTGGACACATTTCCTGAAAGAAATCTTTACAATTGGTTAAATGGCATGTGCTCCCCGAATCCAAAATCCAAGTACTTTCATTTGAATTATTATTTACCATAGTCAAAGATTTTTCTGCCATTAGAAAGCCCTTGTGTTTATCTTTGTCCTTCATACATTTCCTGGTTTGAAAATTCTTTAGTTCCATTGGCTTAGGTGAGCTAGAGGGAGTGTTTTGTGTTTCCTTACACCATTTAGATACATGTCCCTCCTTTCCACATGAGTAGCAAATCAGCTTGCCCTTGGGTGGAGTTTTCCCATAGCTCCGCCTTCCTCTGTTCTTTGCCAAGAAATTTGTTTCATTTCTCTCTGACTGACTTTGAGAACACATCTCCTCAGAATCATTTATTATGCATTCCTGCCTTAGTTTTGATGTTGCCTGTTCAAAAGATTGCCCTTCAATGGCCTCATTTACAGACCTAAAAACATCAAACTTCTTTGATAGTGAGGTAAAAAGAAATGCTCTTTTCAATGCATCACACATGGGAATTCCAGAAAGTTCTAACTTTTGAAATGAAGACATAAGATGCATAATGTGATCATTACATTTACTTTTATCCCTTAATTTGGTTTCATTCAACTCTGCTAACCAAATTGGTTGCTGCTTTGCATATGTAGTTGCATACATAGTTCTCAGTTTATATAAAATGTCCTTTGGTGTATCTTTTCCCTCCACTAATATGGCTTGTTTCTCTGAGAGAGCTTCCAAAAGCATGCACTTCACATAATAGTTTGCATTGTCCCATTCAGCCATATTTTCAGCTGTTCTGTCTTGGTCTAAGCATATATTTAATCTTTTTGCTCGAAGGAGACATATGAATCTTAGTTCCCACTGCCGATAATTAAACTCAGTTAATTTAGGCACCTTGAGAGAATAGAAAAATGGTGAATTTCTTCCCTCAGCCATTTTCTTAGCCTTCTGTCTGCTGTGTGGGGGGAGAGAGAGACAGACTGAATCTTTCCTTTAAAACTTAAGAGAAAAATGTGGCCTTTTTTTTTCTGCCTGGTAATATTTCTCTTCTTTTTCAATTCCTGGCCCTGGGCCCATAACCCTTTTGTTGGATTATTTGTAGTAAATAATTAGCAGATTTTAGTACACACAGCTTCAGCTTTAGAAATGTTAATTTCTTTCTTCATCTCTCTCTCATTCACCCCTGAATAATTCACTGCTGAGTCACTTTAAAGTTGAAGTAACAAAACATCTGTTTACTCACAGTTTGTAGTTAGATTATAATCAGACAGGCTTATATATACATATTACTATACATTTGTATTATCAGCTCCTTCCATGTGCTTAGATGGTAATGGATGCTCACACCACCATAGATCCTCTCAGGTTAGGAGAGATCATGAGCTCCATGTGCTCCATGTGCTCCATGTGCTGCATCTAACCCCCACAGGAAGTTGCATAGCTGTGTGACCTCTCTAAGTAATTCACATCAGAGGTCACAGAGTAATCACAGAGAAATAATAGGTGACAGGCAATGCATGTAAAATACAATTACATTCCAACATGAACCTCCACTGCCACACAGCTCCAACAACTGACTACAAGGAGACGCTGAACCTCCACTGCCACAAAGCTCCAACAACTGACTACAAGGAGACGCTGAACCTCCACTGCCACACAGCTCCAACAACTGACCACAAGGAGACGCTGAACCTCCACTGCCACACAGCTCCAACAACTGACTACAAGGAGACACTGAACCTCCACTGCCACACTGCTCCAACAACTGACTACAAGGAGACACTGAACCTCCACTGCCACAAAGCTCCAACAACTGACTACAAGGAGATACTGAACCTCCACTGCCACACAGCTCCAACAACTGAGTACAAGGAGACACTGAACCTCCACTGCCACACAGCTCCAGCAACTGACTACAAGGAGACACTGAACCTCCACTGCCACACAGGTCCAACAACTGACTACAAGGAGACACTGAACCTCCACTGCCACACAGCTCAAACAACTGACTACAAGGAGACACTGAACCTCCACTGCCACACAGCTCCAACAACTGACTACAAGGAGACACTGAACCTCCACTGCCACAAAGCTCCAACAACTGACTACAAGGAGACACTGAACCTCCACTGCCACACAGCTCCAACAACTGACTACAAGGAGACACTGAACCTCCACTGCCACACAGCTCCAACAACTGACTACAAGGAGACACTGAACCTCCACTGCCACACAGCTCCAACAACTGACTACAAGGAGACACTGAACCTCCACTTTCACACAGCTGCAACAACTGACTACAGGGAGACACTGAACCTCCACTGACACACAGCTCCAACAACTGACTACAAGGAGACACTGAACCTCCACTGACACACAGCTCCAACAACTGACTACAAGGAGACACTGAACCTCCACTGCCACACAGCTCCAACAACTGACTACAAGGAGACACTGAACCTCCACTGCCACACAGCTCCAACAGCTGACTACAAGGAGACACTGAACCTCCACTGAGACAGGGAGTACTAACAGCTCACAAGCACTCTCTCTCACTCACTCACACACTCTCTCTCATTCACTCACTCACACACACACACAGAGACACCCAAGCACACACACACTAGCTGCTCACTCTCACACTCACTGTCTCTTTGGGAGGGCAGGGAACAGAGGACTGTGGCTTGACATGGGCTGAGGGAAGAGGACAGAGGAGGGTTGCTGGACATGGGGGGAGGACAGGGGACAGAGCAGACTTGCTACACATGGAGGTGAAATTAAAAAAACTCGCCCTAACGGCTAGTACTTTAATAAATTAGTCCAGAAGGCTGTTATCTTGGGACAGGACCAAAACATATGGCCCAGAGTAGCGCCCTGGGCCAGACACTTAGGGCATGCTCCGTCCGGGGACACTCCTGCATGGAATGCCCTTCGAGGTGACATATGTATCCTCATTATAAACTTATAATCCATCTCTTGATACGACACCAATTTTGAGGAACTCTGGATACTGCGAACAAAGTCTTGGAGAGCTGGTCTTGACACTGACACCGACAGCTCCTCACTCCAAGACGCTGCCAGTGCCAAATAGTTGGGTTCCTGTACTGAGTCTCTAATATGTCTGTGATGTATCCGCATTGGCACTTTTGTTTGTGATTGCAAAGAAAAGGCGGAGGACAGCTCTTCCTGCACATCTTCTGTTAGCGTTGTCCATGGAATGCTATGGACGTAGTGTCTCAGTTGGTAATAATGGAAACGATCCGAGGGTAGTAGTCTGAATTGATTTTGTAACTCCTCAAACGACCGCATCTGACCCTCTTCTGTTAGTACATGGACTAAATAGATTAGCCCGTTCCTCCGCCATCTGGCAAAAGCAGGATAGATATTCCCTGGGGGGAAGCTAGGATTACCACAAATAGCCATAAATGGAGTCATTCTTGCTGAGAACTGATGGTGACGACAGATCCACCTCCAGGTTGCTTTTGCCGTGGGGAGGATATATGAGTCTGTTAATATGGGTGGTAATGGACCTCTTCCCACATGGAGCAGGCAACTAAAATGAGTATCCCGGGTGAGAGTCGTCTCCATTTGAGTAGCCGAGAATACCGATGTTGACCGAAACCAGTCTGAAATATGTCTCATGCTACTGGCTATAGTGAGATAACGAATGCTCAACAGTCCTAGCCCTCCATGCTCCACCGGGACACACAGAGACTTAATGGATATTCGGGCCCGCTTTTTCCTCCATAAGAAACATTGTAGGTGCTTATTCAATTTCTTCTTGTCTTCAGGCCTGAAGAAGAGAGGCAGCGTCTGGAAGATGTAAATCCACTTCGGCACCAGCAGGATATTGTACAGTGCTATTCTTCCTAGTAGGGACAGGAGGTAATCTGTCCACAGCTTCAACCTGTGACAAGTCATCTCCATCAAAGGAGTTACATTCTCATGATATAGTCTTGTCATATCCTGAGTTATATACGTACCCAGGTATTTAATTCTATTCTCCACCCATGATAAAGGAGTGCCCAATTCCTGTGCGCCCTTAGTTGTGGGAAAAACCCTGAGGCCTACCGATTTATGCACATTTAAGATAAAACCTGACATTCTCCCAAATTCTTGAATCATATCCAGCAACTTTCCCAGAGTAGTCTGCGGCTGTGTGGTAATAATCATGAGGTCGTCTGCAAAGGACAAGGCCTTAATTGTTTCTCCCCCCACTCGCACCCCTGGGATCTCTCCTGAGTGTTTAATGGCCCTCAACAGGGGTTCCATAGCCAGTATGAAGAGTGATGGTGAAAGAGGGCAACCCTGTCTAGTATCCTTTTTTATGTGAAAAGATTGGGACTGTACTCTATTAATTAGCACTGCTGCTTCCGGGTCTGAGTACAGAGCTCTTATGGCCCCAAAAATCCACCCACCAAGCCCCATGTGTGTCAATACAGTAAATATGTATTCCCATTCGATCTTATCAAATGCTTTTTCAGCGTCGAGGGAATACATACAAGTTGGAATTTGGTGTTGTTGGCTAGATGCCATAGCCAGTAATAATCTACGAACGTTACTAGCCGCTTGTCTGGTTTTGACAAAGCCCACCTGCTCCTCTCCAACCAATCTGGGTAGAATGTTTGATAGTCGATTAGCTATAATTTTGGCTAGGATCTTGAGATCGACATTAATTAAGGAGATAGGTCTATAAGAGTTAGCCTGATCCTTCGGACGGCCTGGTTTATGAATTAACGTAATAAATGCCTTATTAAAGTATGGTGGAAATGTACCCTCCCCAATGATCTGTTCATAAAATTCGTGTATCCTAGGGTAGAAGGAAGGGGGTAACAGCTTATAAAACTCCCCGGAGTATCCGTCTGGCCCTGGTGCTGATCCAACAGGTAAAGATTTGATCACATCTTGTATTTCTTTAAGATTTAAGGGACGTTCTAGATCACCCTGCTCCTCTTCTGTCAAGTGTGGTAGGCCTACCTGGTCCAGGAATTGAATGGTCTCTTTGCTGCCCACTGTCTGAGACGACTCATATAGGGAGCTAAAGAAGTTCTTAAGGATTCCAGCTATCTCCTCACTCTTATTATGGAGTTTTCCCTTATTGTCTCTAAGGGTAACTATGGGTTTCCGCAGTCCCCCGGATTGAGTCAATCTCGTTAAAAAGGCCCCCGACCGATCCCCATATCGTTGAAATTTATATTTTTGATATGCCATAGAACGTCGGGCTCTTTGGTGTATCAAGGAATTAAGGGCCACCTGGACTGTGTGAAGTTGTTCCTTTGTGGATGCAGTAGAGTGTTTAAGATGTTGCTTTTTGGCTCTATTTAGGTCTTTTTCTAGCTTTAATATTGCTGAGGCAATTTTCTTGTTATGTGCTGAGGCATAGGCTATAATATCGCCTCGCAGCACTGCTTTGGCAGTTGCCCAAAATAAGTCCGGTTGATCTTTATGTTGATCATTATTATTGGAATAATCCTCCCATTTCTGAGCTAAATATGATCTAAAATCTTTATCTTGAGACAGGTGAACTGGAAATCTCCACCTCCTCGCCTGCTGATAGAACCCTGAGGATTCCACATCCATCCACATAATGGAGTGGTCCGAGATCTCCTCCGGGCCAATTTCCACATTCAACACCCATGGTAAGGTGGTATGAGAAACCAATATATAATCTAGTCGGGAGAAAGTCCCGTGGGCACGAGATTCATGGGTGTAGTCTCGTTCTGTTGGGTGGAGACCACGCCATGTATCCACCAAATTTAATGTTTGCATGAAGTGAGATAGGGCATGTGATCTCGGACCTCCTCTATATGCCGAGCGAGGGTTAGAACAATCGTATTGTGGTTGAGACACCAGATTAAAGTCACCCATCACCATGAGCTGCTTCAAAAGGTAGGGCATACACACTTGGACCAACTGGGCAAAAAATTTGGGATCATATGTATTTGGGCCATATAAACCCAATATCACAAATTCCCTGTCTTGTATCCATACCCAAATCAGAATATAGCGCCCGTCCTGGTCCACTGCAATTACCTCTGACTTGGCCGCGAGCCCTTTCCGAATTAATATGGCCACCCCACCTTTACGGTCTCCAGATGCGGATGAGTGTACTTCTCCCACCCACTGGCGTTTTAACTTTGCGTGTTCTGCCACCGAGAGTCTAGTTTCTTGTAAGCAACCCACATCTGTTTTATGCCTATTTAGGGCTGATAAGATTTTTGCTCTTTTAATCGGGGTTGAAATGCCTCCCACGTTCCACGTGGAGAAGCGGATGGACTTAACTGTTACATTTGTGTAACTTTCCCATCGCTGATTCTAAAGGGTTGACACCATTCCTCGGGCGCCCAGCCTCGCCCAAGGAACCCCGTGATCCAATTCGCCACCTTATGTGTATATCCCCCATTATTATATAGATGTCCCATGTGAGCCCAATAAGTCCCGTACAATGTGCATAAATCATGTATCTCAACCTAACACCCTTCCCAACCCAGCCCCCCTCCCCCCTTCCCTGACCTAATCCCTTATTCAACCTGTTACTAACTATTAACCCAACTATAATTCTTATGGAAATCAATGATGATGACCTCCCCTCTCCCCCACTACCCGGCACTCCAAAACAGCAATTTGTTTAACCTTAATTACATTGGCCCGTTCCACTAGAATACTCACTACTCCAACAACTAGAGCTCTTTGTCACCCAGATCTCTCTGGTTGTCCAAGTTTCAGCCTCAAGGAGGAAGAGATCTAAGTAATTCTGCTGGGACCTCCTGTGGTGCTCTGTAAGTCTGCCATTTCTCCTGGTGATATACTTTTAGGATCGCAGGATATATCAAGGCAAATCTTTGTTTAGTGAGAGCTAAAGATTTACATGTAGGCCCAAATGCTCGGCGTCGTTCTTGTAGTGCAGCGGAAAAGTCTTGAAATATTTTAACAGGAGTACCTTCAAAAACTAAAGAGTCTCTTTTCTGCCGCATCCCACGTAAAATTTCCACTTTATGGATGTAATTGTGTACTTTTATCATAATTACTCTTGGCCTCTGATTTGGTCCTGTCTTGCGTCCCACACGATGGGCTCTTTCAAGGCACAGTGGCTCAACACTATCCGACAAGGCGAATTCCGACTTTAGCCACTTCTCTAGTACTTCTGGTAAGTGGTGTTCCGGAGTGGATTCCGGGAACCCGATAATCCGCAAATTATCTCGCCTCGATCGATTTTCCAAGTCGTCTACAAGCTGTGAGTGTTTCTGCACCAGCTCTGCGAGTTCCGTCAACCTCGACGATACTCCGGCCTCCTCATCCTCCACCGCCGACATTTGCTGTTCTAATTCACCCGTTCGCTTTGTAGTTTCCGCTAATAGCGATTCAAAAGCGGTGAGCTGCCCCGAGAGTTGCTGTAGTTGGTGAAGTTGTGGTTCCATTGCTGATTTGACCACCACAGTCAGTTGCTGCAACTGTGCCTCAGTGAACTCCGCAGGGATTTTTTCTGGTGTCGGGTTCGCGGCCATCTTGGAATCGAGCGTTCTAGTCTTCTCCTCTTTCTTCCCGCTTTTTGGAGGCATGCTGGACTCTGATCGAGTGACAAACTGGTCCATAAAGTCCCTTTCACTCTCCTCCTCTTGGGGTGGTGATTTGGAACCGTGGCCCTCGCTGCCGGGTGCGGGTGGGAGGGCGAGGTCTTAGAGGAGAGCTACAACACGTCTGCTCTCTTCAACTCATCACGTGATCTCCGGATCTCCATCATTTAAGTTGACCAATTACAATATAATCCTATTCTTTGGAGTAGACTTAAAATTATAAACTCACTTTCCAATGCGAACTTAATTTAAAAGATTATTTATATAACTTAATTTTTCATATGTTTATACACTCATTTATATTTTGACGTGGTTTTTAGTTATTCAAATAATGCATAGTTGAACTTATACTTGTGGTTTGAATACTTCGTTTAGACTGCTATGGCAGGCTTTGGAAGCATCACTTCTGAGTAATTTTGTAAGTGACAAAGTCCATTTTGATATTGGTGCCCAAATCCCATAGCCATCGGTATATTTTACATCTATACGCAATTTTTAACCCAGACACTGTATATATTCACATTCACTTTCCCGGCAGCGTGCCTTGCTCACTTTGCATTGACGTCACGAAACCTTTTACCCTGCCGATTAGGTACAATCTTTTGCGCAGGCTCTGTTTGTACATTTTTGGCGCGGTCTTTAGTCATTTAAATAACGCACAGTTTAAGCCTTTTTTTGCTTTGAATACTTTGTCTAGACTGCTGCGGCAGGTTTTGGAAGCATCACTCCTGAGTAATTTGGTAAGTCACAATGTTCATTTTAATATTCATTGCCATCGGTACATTTTTATCTTAGACATTGTATATGTTTACAATGTTTTCTCGGCAGCGTTCCTTGCTTTATTTTATACTGACATTTGTATTATACCATCAAAAATTAGATCATACACATTCGTTTTATGCCTCTGTTATACGTAGCTTGTAGCAGGCTGTATCTTTTTCAATAATCACAATTGCAATTTTGAAGTTTTTAACATGAGCCTCTGAATGATGCACTACGTTTTTTTTCCGGCCTTAGACATTCCCGTTAGTTAAACGTATCTAAACCGAAAAGTACTCTGGACTTAGAAAGCAGAACTCTGTCTTAAATATTTGTTTCTGAATGCTCATATTTACATTATTGAACTAATCTTGCAATACGGAGTGGTTTACTTAGCTGTGGTACCTTTGTTTCTTTTTAGTCCCATGGTGCTTTTTAGTCCCCCGTTTAAAAAAAAAGTAATGGTTTTTAATGATCTGACTTCTAGTAGTATTTTCTGTCTCACCCCTACATGAGTTTTTAACTTTCTCGTGTATTATATTACACTGTGATGAGGTGGGAGAATCCAGGCCCAGTAAGATAAGGAGTGGGGCCAAACTACACGTCCCAGAAGGTATTAGGAAGGGGAGGCAGGAAGGTGTACTCAAAAACCTGCCAGGGACTGCACATTGGGGAGGTGGAAGGGAAGAGTGGAGGGAGCAGCCGCTATGGCGATCAACGACCAGAAGGGGGAGCAGTGATGAGAAGACTCAATTTCCGTGGGTCAGAAATCAATACAAGATACCTTCCACCTGCGAGGGGGTGGAGCCAGAATTAATGGAGTTTTTGGAGGAAGGCGAAGGAGAGAGTACAGGATTGCCAGGTTTGGAGGAACAGTTGGATATGGACTGTGATTGTACTCTGGTGGAGGGTTGCAGAGGTTTGAGGGCAGTGGGTGGTCACAGGAGTCATGTAGCTGTGTAGAGGGAGGTGTACTGCCATCCTGCAGGCTACAACCACACAAAAGAAAAGACTTAAAAAAAACGAAACCAGGAGGACTAAACTCTGGACTTGGATTTATTGGGGGGGGGGGGGGGGGGTGCTGTGCTTTCTTTTTGAAACTGCCTAGGATATAGCCTACGTGAATGGAGCTGTGATAGGGAAGGAGAAGAGAAGAATAAACAGACTTGAACTAAAAACTGTGTTGCCTGGAAAGACTGGATGCATGGACTACTGGAGGGAGGATTGGGATTGCTGAAAATCCTGGAGTTTTGGAAACTCAGAAAGGAGGATTACTGCCGAGCCGGCCACCACCCCAGAGGGATTGCGACCAGGTTATTACAACACATAATAGAATATTCTGTATATATGCCTCATTCTGTGTAACCTTTAAGGCATGACCATCTCTCCTTCCTCCTTACAACTTTATACTGTTCTCTTTTATAGGATTGTGACATCCAACAAAATAACCACATAAGAAAACTTGTTTTCTTTTTAAATCGTTGGAATATCACAAGGTCAGTTATCTAGAGCACACACACATATTTTCACATGTAATTTTAAATGACCTAGACGTTTGCCAACATGTTATGTACAATACTTATACATATAAAAAGTTTTTAAATGAATGATATTTTAAATTTACTTTTATGTGTATTTTCAATTTTAAGTTTTATCCTTATTATGTTTATATGGTTTCAATATATATGATTTGTTTATGATTTTTGTATGTTTCTTTAGACTCCTGAAGCAGGTGCATAGGTGCTGAAACGCAGCTGCTGTGTCGAGTCACTTGATGTTCTTTAATAAAGACTTTTTTTTAATTTTGAAAATTTTTATTAAACACAACTTAAAGAATACAATAGTTGTCAATGCAGCCTTCAGACTGCTCAAATACACCAAACAATCGAATATCAACTCAATTTACATCCACATAATAAAGACTTTTTTATTGTATATATGCCCTCCTTGGTTATTGAAAGGGCCAGATCATCCTACTCATGTTTTTGCATGAATACCATCCGGTCCAGATTTGCTACTCTTCAATTTGCCAAATTCCCCCATTATGTCTTCCATGTTTAAAGAGATTTCATTCAGTTTTTCTGACTCAGCTTTGAATACCATTTCTGGCACTGGTATCTCTCCCAAATCTTCGTCGGTGAAGACAAAGCAAAGAATTCATTTAATTTCTCTGTTATGGCTTTGTCTTCCCTGAAAGCCCCTTTTACCCCTCAGTCATCTAGCAGGTCAACTGATTCTTTTGCTGGCTTCTTTTAATATACCGAAAATCTTTTTTACTGTGTTTTTGCCTCCAACGCAATCCTTTTTTTTTTTTTTTAAGTCCACTCTTTGCCTTCCTCATCAGCACTTTGCATTTGACTTGCCATTCCTTATTTTCAGTTGGATCCTTCTTCCATTTTCTGAAGGATTTTCTTTTAGCTCTAACAGATTCTTCACCTCACTTTTTAACCATGCCGGCTGTCGTTTGGTCTTCCTTCCTTTTTTAATACATGGAATATATTTGGCCTTGGCTTCCAGGATGGTGTTTTTGAACAGCATCCACGCTTGATGTAAATTTTTGACCCTCGCAGACGCTCCTTTAAGTTTTTTTTCACCGTTCTTCTCATTTTATCATACTCTTCTTTTTCTAAAGTTAAACACTAACGTATTTGATTTCCTATGTATACTTACTTCAAAGCTAATATCAAATCGATCATATTATGATCACTGTTATCAAGCGGCCCCAGCACCATTACCTCCCGCACCAGATCATGTGCTCCACTAAGGACTAGGTCTAGAATTTTTTCCTTCTCTCGTCGGTTCCTGTACCAGCTGTTCCATAAAGCAATCCTTGATTTCATCAAGGAATTTTACCTTCCTAGCGTATCCCAATGTTACATTTACCCAGTCAATATCAGGGTAATTGAAATCACCCATTATTATTGTGTTGCCCAGTTTGTTTGCGTCCCTAATTAGAGGAGGCCTACAGGGATGTTGTAGAGAAGTCCCACCTCCAGTCTGGCAGCCCCTGTGCTGCCTTGGAGGAGGAAGGTCTTCTAAAAGGAGAGCATCACCCTGGTGCAGTTAGAAGCAATCCTGTAACCAGGACCAGCCCACCAGGGGCTGCAATATCCTCTCGCACTGAGGATGAGTCTCCAGGAGTTTCTGCCCAGGAGGGAAGGGTTAGGATGGCTGTTGTAGTTGGTGATTTAATTATTAGGCATGTAGATAGTTGGGTGGCTGGTGGATGTGAGGATCGCCTGGTCACTTGCCTGCCTGGTGCGAAGGTGGTGGACCTCATGCACCACCTCGATTGGATTTTAGATAATGCAGGGGAGGAGCCAGCTGTCTTGGCACATGTGGGTACCAATGATATAGGAAAATGTGGGAGAGAGATTCTGGTAGCCAAATTTAGGCTCTTAGGTTGAAAGCTCAAATCCAGAACCTCTAGCGTAGAATTTTCTGAAGTGCTCCCCATGCCACGCGCAGGGCCCAAGCGACAGACAGAGCTCCGGAGTCTCAATGCTTAATGAGGTGATGGTGCAGAGAGGAGGTTTTTAGATTTATAAGGAACTTATAGCCAAACTCACCGTCCCACCCAGAGTTGCTGCCGGCTTCAGGAGTGAGGCGGGGGGGGGGGGGGGAGGGCTGTACAGTAGTTAGTGTGTACTGTATTTCAGGAACCTAGGGACATGCACAGAAAGTTCTCCCAGATGTATCTGAGCTTTGAAAAGGCCGAGTCCCAAGGAGAACATTACAGGTAAGCAACTCTTTTTGTTCCCCTGTGCTGCATCCCACAGTTGCTCACATTACTTCCTGTTTACTCTTTGGTGGAACAGAGAAGAGGGAAGCCTGCAGGGCCAATGCAGGCAGTAGTTGTGCATCACTGCTGTGCCGGTGAAGATGCCGAAGTAGATCAGAGAGGGAAGGGGAGAGTTGCTGGGCCACAGGCGGAGGGGCAGGACAAATGCCAGATCCAGGGTGGGGAAAAAAGGACAGCAAGGTGGCTAGCGCTGAACTTTTATGGTGGGCTAGACAAGGTGGGCCTATGCCCAGCCAGGTCCACCCATAGCTATGCTACTGGTTGGAAAAGTTCTCCCTGGAGAAAATCCAGGATCTCCCAACTTCTACACAACTCAAAACAGGGATGCACTAATCAACATTTGTCATGTTGAAATCTATTAGTAGCAGATGAAGAAACATCCTCAGCCCCTTTTGTATAATTCTTTCCAAATTCTGTTGGGTTGGAAAGAATATAAATGTGGATTAAATATACAGAAATAGTTCCAGTTCTATTTGGCACTACAGGTTTGATTAAAAATAACTTCCAGTGCAGCTTGATGTGTATGTATATATTACATTGTACAAGCTCTGAAAGAAAGCTCTTTGGCTGCAATACAAGTATTAAGGAAAGCTCTAGCAGTAAATCTGAGAGACTGAGATCATATCCAAAATACCCTGGCTTAGGAGTGAGGTTTATTTTTGTCATTATATGCACAAGCAAACCCTCAATATAAATCTTCCAGTTCTCTAAATATTATAGCCACAGGGTAAGAGAAGCCAAGAAAAGAAAGGAGAGGGCAGGCAGTTGAGAAGTACAGGAAAGATCTAGAATGGGGGAAGACAATGGGAGAAAGGGAGAGAAGATTCTAGGAGCAAGGGGACATGCAGACTGAGGAGAGAGAGGAAGGTGCCCCTACCTTGACTTTGGTCCTCTCTCTCATATTCGTTTCCCCCTCTTCTTTTTCACACCCAGTCCTGGGTGCCTTCTGTCTTCCTTTGACACACACACAGCCAGCTTTTCCCTATATCCATAGGCTCATATCTCCCTCCGTCCCCATCAAGTTAGCCCAAGTCAGTCAGCTTTTCCAGCACAACCAGTTCCATAGCTTGCAAGTCTCCCTTGCCTCCCCTATCCCTCCTTACCAGTTTCCAATCATGACAGCCTGCACCTCCTCTACCTTCTCCAGCAAGCCTTCCAGAATGTCTGCCTCCCCAACAGCATTCTTAAGCCATCTCTAGCAGCTCATCTCTCTATGTTATCTTCTGCAGCGTTGAGGAGTGGCCTAGTGGTTAGGGTGGTGGACTTTGGTCCTGGGGAACTGAGTTCGATTCCCGGCACAGGCAGCTCCTTGTGACTCCGGGCAAGTCACTTAACCCTCCATTGCCCGCCGCATTGAGCCTGCCATGAGTGGGAAAGCGTGGGGTACAAATGTAACAAAAAATAAAATAAAAAAATTCTAGCACAGCACAATTATGAATTTAAGGTGCATGAGTACCTATATTCTTCAGATGCAATCTCAGAAGACTGCTGTAACCACAGAGCTAGCAGGCCTCACGACTATGAGGGCCCTACAGGATTCTGACTGCAGAGGGCAGCTACAGAGGATGAGATAGCAGCATGTAATGTAGATAATAAACACAGTTATGCACGCTGGCGTAGAGTCCATATTGAGGCCTTGTCAGCCACTGCAGCAAAATTACAGGAGCATACATCCTGGGTCCATTTGAAAGACATTTGCATCTATCATTGTCCTGATGCTTCCGACAGAACCACGGCTGCAGACTCAGAACGCCATATCACTGACCCAGCAGTGTCTGGAACCACACAATATTAAGCTCACTGTTATTGGACTCGTTTGTTTTTACCTTTGTTTTAGCATTAATTTTATTTTTACTAGAAAGACTCCACATTATATTTGCTTAACCATCCTATATAATAAAACGCACCTCCAACATTCTGAAGCTGACTGCATGACTGAGGCATTCCTGCTCGCTGTATCCATCTCCTGAATTGAGATCACGTACTTCTGGGTTCGTCACAAGCAGAAGTGACCAACCACACAAGGTTTCTCAGCTTCAGAATGTTGGAGGTGCATTCTATTAAATAGGATTGGTAAGTTCCTTGAAGCACAGCCAGAGCTCAGCATCCTGCACAGTAACGCTCAGACACCAGAGAGAGAGGGGGGGGGGGGGGGGGCATCTCTGTCACACACTCTCACAATGTCTTTTTCTCTCTCACATACTGTCTCACACTGTATCACATTCACTCTCTATGTGTCACACAGTCACTCACACTCTCTTGGTCTCATACACTCAGTCTCATAGAGTCTGTGTCTCACACTCTCTTGGTCTCATACACTCAGTCTCATAGAGTCTGTGTCTCACACTCTTTCTCTCACTGTCTCACATACACACTTGCACACACTCATTCTCTCTCTCACAGACACACTAGCACCCACACTCACACAGTCACTCTCTCTCTCACACACAGTCACTCTCACATACACTCAAAACATACACATTCCGAGGAAAACCTTGCTAGCGCCCGTTTAATTTGTATCAGAAACGGGCCTTTTTTTTACTAGTTACTTACTGTTATAGGACTTTTTACTTACTTGTACTTTAGTCATGTTGTGATTATTAGAAAAGAACTGTATTATTTTTGTTTAGAATAACCACTAGTATGCATGTCATTTGTTTACTGTCCACGCTTTTTAACTTGGCCACCCTTACCCACTCCAGTGATGTAGAGGGGGACTTCGACTCCCTTGTAACCATTAATTTAGATGACCTGGATCACCAGGATGTGGATAGATATTATGCTCTGGGGCACTATCCAGTTAAGATTACTATAAAATCTAATATAACTGACGAGACAGTCACGTTGCAATTAGATGTTTGTAGTATAGCCTCTTGTGGATCTTTAGAGTGGCAACGATGGTATTCTAAATTCTATGTTTACCTATGTACTTACACTGAAATAAGTAATTATGCATCTGCCTGTACACAGTGGCCAAATGTATGGTGGTACACTGGACCCAATTAGCCAACCAGTAGACACCACGCTTGGGATAATCCTTTCTGTACAAATATTACCATAGTTCGACAGTCAATGGACCCCACCACTTGTGAGATAGAGAAATGTAACCCTATGCTCATTACCTTTAAGGGAATGTATAAGGTAATGAACCGTCATTTGGTATAGGAATAGAAGCCACTAACACGGATCCTGTTGGCTGGTTTCGTATTGCGGTCACTTCTCCCTCACTATCCAATACTGTGCCGAGCAATCCCTGAAACAAAAATTCCCCGAAACAAAAATTCCCCATCAGAGTTCTCAACGTAACTAGTCTAAAAGGAACGTTTACTCTTGAAACTGGTTATGGTGACACAAATTTGTGGATGGATTGGATACGGTTCACAACTGAATTTATCTGTTATGTTTGCTCCTCTTCTCGCCCTGAGCCCTTGGCTGTTCCTTTCCCTTTGAATCTTATAAACGATGAATCGCCATTGTTAATGAAATCATACCACACACCATGGCATTTATCCTATAACTTTTTTAATCAAATGAAAGAAGCAAAATTTCTTACCTGTAGCAAAAGTTATATATGAGAGTGGAATGGTTAGCTGAGGGGGGAAAAAAAAAAAAAAGAGAGTCTTAATCAACATCCTCTTTTGATGATGCTTAGCACACAGACATCTGATGTCATGTACCATTGCTTGAAAAGCAAAATTCAGGGTTGAAAGTTGACAGGATGGTTCAGTCAAAAAAAAAGGTGTTTTTTTTTTTTTTTTGGGGGGGGGGGGGTGTCAGGCTGATCTAGAGTTGCATATTTGGAGATCCCTCATCGAAGAGATTTTGTACAAGTCTGATGCAAAGCTTTTTACATTTGCCTTTCAAAAGAAAGGAAGCTTCTTTTTCAAAAGGAAAATCTCTTATATTGCATTGTGCTCATTTATCAAGACATAATTGCAGGCTCTGAGCAAAAAGATGTTGGGGCGTAATGCTGTGGTCATCAACAGTATCAATAGTCCCTTTACTCTTCTCCCCAACAAGGTCATCACCAATACAAGGGGCACTGGCTAACTTAACATGGACATCCTAAATCTGAAGACCCTTCACCATGCTGATTTCCTGCCAGCAGTGGGATCATGAGATGGTGTTGAAAGCATCATACACAAAGCAAAGAAGCTGAGTACTACACAATGAAGTGGGAAATTATTTTATCCTAAGATTTTATACTCTTTGCCCCAGGTAACAGTGGTAGACTAAGGCTTGATGAGCGACTGGAGTATCATTACAAAACCTTTTACAGAATCATACATTATTTTGTCAATAGGAGTGTGGCTCTTTGACTGCTATGGATACTGGCAGGAAGGAGTCAATTGCCTTGAAACTAAAACTGGAGTTGAGGTCAGTAGCTTTTCAGTGCAAGAATAAACTTACAATGCTCCTGTGAAAGGTTGCTGTACACAGGAGTGGGGTGTATAGTAGAAGTGGCTCTCTGGTTAAGGGCCTCCTTTGAGCAGGTACCTAGATATAGACTCTCCTCCTCTGGTACTTTCTCCCTCTTAGGTCACCTGTAGTAAGGGGGGTGGTTAGGGGTCTAAGCCATACAGCATCTTTACTCAGCACTAGATAGAGACTAAAAATACAAAAATCCAGCACATTGCTCACAATGTAAAAAAAACAAAACAATTGTGCATTCTGCTTTTTACATGGCCACTGCTATATCCTTTAGCACAGTAATTTTCTTTTTGAGTTTCCCACACTAAAAATCATACTACACTCTATATATGTTACTCTAGAATTAGTGCAGGCAAATCAGAAGTAAACTACCACACTCAGCAGCTTCCTAATGTCTACAAGTGGTGAAGGTTTGTTATTCAAGAGTTCATAGTGCTAAACCTCAGGCATAATTTTAAGTATGCTCACTGGTAAGCTGTCTCTTTGACCAAAGCTTCAAAAGGGAGGGGGGGGGAGAGAGTTTCATAAAAAGCTCTTATGATTTTCACACAAAAGTACACCACCTTTATAAGATATAAATGTACATCTATGTACATCTTTTTGTATGTATAATACAAAGCTCAACAAACCCCAGCACCAGGTCGCCATGGCAACTGGGAAAAAAAATCAGGCCTGGCATTTGAAGTTTGCAGACCAGCACAAGGCAGCAAGCCGCTCTAGCTCAGCTCTCTTCCCCTCCTACCTCCCATAGAGGCAGAATTCAAGGCAGGCATGTGCAGCAGCAGCTCTGCTCACTCTCTATTCCCCTCCAGTGCTAAGCTCACATGGCAAGAAGCGGAGGAAGTGAACCGCGGCACAGCAGGTCACTTCCTCCTCCTCCGCCAGCTTAGACTCAGTGTTGCCAGGTGGCCGGTTTTACCGCCCAATTGGGCGGTTTTCCGCGGGTTGCGGTTTTTGGGGCTTCTTTTTTTGTCTTTTGGGCGGTTTTTTTCGGCCGCGGGGGGCGGGGTTAGTGACCTTCTGGGCGGGGCCGATGATGGGGGAGGCGGGGCCGATGACGCGGGGGTGGGGGTGTCAGGGGCAGGGTTTGAGTTTGGGCGGGTTTTGGGCTGGATTTAGGCTGGTTTGGGTGGGAAAAAATTTTTCCACCTGGCAACCCTGCTTAGACTCGACTTTTATGTGAACTACGATCCCACAGTTCACATAAAGTCAGGTCTAAGCTGGCACAAAAGAAGGAACTGACCCACTGTGATGTTCACTTCTTCCTTGCCAGGGGAGCTTAGTAGGGGAGGGGGAAGAGAGAGAGTGAGCACAGTCGCTACCGTGGCTGAAAACGAGAAGGGGCCAGAGAAAAGGTAAGTGTGCAGTGGGAGATTGGGGGGGGGGGGGGGAAGAGGTAAGGGGTGAATCATGTGCCATGGGGGGGGGGGGGTGGGGGAGGAGGAAGACGAGGAGGGACTGGAGGCAGAGCAAAGGGGTGATTCATGTTCTATGGGGGGGGGGGGGTACTGGGGCAGACTAAAGGGGTGAATGTGCCATTGGTGTTTGTCTATGCGTTCTGTCATTTTAAACTATTATAAAGAATAAAATTACAGATCACATAGACAAACATGGTTTAATGGGACAGAGTCAGCATGTGTTCAGCCGAGGGAAGTCTTGCATCACCAATTTGGTTAATTCTTTGAAACCGTGAATAAACATGTGGATAAAGGTGAGCCGGTTGCTGTAGTGGATCTAGATTTTCAGAAGGCTTTTGATAAAGTTCTTCATGAGAGACTCCTGAGAAAATTAAAGAGTCATGGGATAGGAGGCAAGGTTCTGGTGTGGATTAGGAATTGGTTATTGGACAGAAAACAGAGGGTAAAGTTAAAATGGTCATTTCTCTCAATGGAAGAGGGTGGACAGTGGAGTGCCACAGGGATCTGTATTGGGACCGGTACTATTTAACACATTTATAAATTATTTGGAAATCAGAACGAAGAGTGGGGTGATCAAATTTGAGATGATACAAAACTATTCAAGGTTGTTAAAACACATGCAAACAATGAAATCTTGTAGGAAGACCTTAGGAAATTGGAAGACTGTGTGTCCAAATGGCAGATGAAATTTAATGTGGACAAATGCAAGGTGATACACATTGGAAAGAATAATCCAAATCATAGTTACCTGATGCTAGGATCCACCTTGGGGGTCAGCGCTCAAGAAAAAGATCTGGGTGTGTTGAAAATATGCTGAAATCTGCTCAGTGTGCAGCGGCGGCCAAAAAAGCAAATAGGATGCTAGAAATTATTAGGAAAGGGATAGTGAATAAGACCAAAACACTATAATAATGCCTTTGTATCATTCCATAGTGCATCTGCACCTTGAGTATTGCATTCAGTTCTGGTCACCGTATCTCAAAAAATATATAGTGGAATTAGAAAAGGTTCAAAGAAGAGCGACCAAAACGATAAAGGGGATGGAACTCCTCTTGTATGAGGAAAGACTAAAGAGGTTAGTAGGGCTCTTCAGCTTGGAAAAGAGACGGATGAGGGGAGATATGATTATGGTCTACAAAATCCCGTGTGGTGTAGAACGAGTAGAAGTAAATCAATTTTTTACTCGTTCCAAAAGTAAAAGATTAGGGGACACTCGAGAAAGTTACATGGAAATACTTTTACAACAAATAGCAGGAAATATTTTTTCACTCAACGAACAATTAAGCTCTGGAACTCTTTGCTGCAGGATGTGGCCACAGCAGTTAGCCTATCTGGGTTTAAAAAAAGGTTTGGACAAATTCCTGGAGGAAAAATCCACAGTCTGCTATTAAGGCAGAAATGGGAAGCAACTGCTTGCCCTGGGATTTGTAGTATGAAGTGTTGCCACGGTTTGGGTTTCTGCCAGGTACTTGTGACTTGGCTTGGCCACTGTTTGGAAAACAGGATACCGGGCTAGATGGACCATTGGTCTGACCCAGTATGGCTACTCTTATGTCCTTATGTTCAGAAAGCTGAAGGCTAGACATGGGGGATAGGGTGGGGGGACGATACAGTGACAGCTTGGGAGGGGGTGAGGAGAAAGAACAACAGGTTGGGGTAAGAGCAGGAAGGAGCATGAGGTAGGCATCTGTGTGCTGTGCATTGTGCAGAAGACAGCACTGGATGTATATGTAACTTGGGGGAGGGATGGAGCAGGAGGAAGCAAGAAGTGGGTATCTGTATGCTTTTGGGGAGGGGAGGAAGAGAGTTTTCTCTCCCCATCCCTCAAGTCTTCATTGCCCTCCCTATGCTCTGCCCCCTAACTCTTAACAAGATCCCTGTTATGTCCACTCCAAGGTATCTTCCACCTCTCCATCTACCCCCAAGCCTGAAGGCGCACACCATCTACTTTTCTCCAACCCATGCCACAACACTCTATCCAACTTTCTTCAGCACCCCCCCCCCATGTGACACACACACACACACAACCTACCTACATAACATAAAAGGAGCCATACTTGGTTAGACCAATGGCCATCTAGCTCAGTATCCTGTTTCCAACAGTGGCCAATCCAGGACTCAAGTACTTGGCAGAAACCCAAATAGTAGCAATATTCCATGCTACCAATTTCAGGAACCCCCCCCCCCCCCCCTCCTCAATGTGACACACACTCTCTATCCACCTTTCTTCCCATGTGACACACACACTATCCATCTTTCTTCAGCCCCCCTCACCTGACACACCCCCCCATCCACTTTTCTCCAACCCCCAGCCCTCCACCCCATGACACAAATAAGTCATCATCTTGCCACAGCCCCCCTCCCCCCCATGGCATACACCACTCAATCCAGCTTTATCCCCAGGAACTCCCCTTCCCCCAGCTCCCTCTCTGCATACACACCATTCTAGCACAAGAAGGAGATCCCCAGCCACACATCGAGCTGCTTCTTGCTCCTCTGCCATCCCAGGCCCAACTGTTCTTTTGAGCTGCACGGGCCTTAAAGGAACTGCTGGGCACCAATGCAGCAGAGAAAACAGAAGCAGCCCAATGTACAGTTCTTCCTCTTGCTGCACTGAAGCGGTGTGTGTGCAGGGAGGGAGGGAGACTGCCAGAAACAAAGCATCTGTGCCACACTGCATTGCAGCAGCAGTCTGTGGAGGTTAGGAATTCTGTACAAATTCTGCATTGTGCAGTAGTGCAGAATTATCCCAGGACTACCACTTTAATAAACAGCTTGTGTGCAATTTATAACATACATAAATATTCCAGTCGTTCAAGTCTGGCTCCTAGATCTTTGGGCTGGCTCCTAGATCCTAAGAAACTTTGTTGAGCCCTGGTATAATACATACATATAAGTACATAAGTAGTGCCACACTGGGAAAAGACCAAGGGTCCATTGAGCCCAGCATCCAATCCAGGCCAAGGGCACCAGGCAAGCTTCCCAAATGTACAAACATTCTATACATGTTATTCCTGGAATTGTGGATACACTGCAACTCCACCAAAACTAGCCCCAGGAGCACTTACTGTTCTTCATATGAAAGTAGGTGCAATCTTGTGGTAGGCCTTCTTTTTACATATATATACCCCCTCACAATTTTACAAGAGTAAATTTTCTGCATGTCAAACACACTCTACACATAACGCACGTCATAAATTGACCTAATGTATAGCACAGTAACCACTTCCTTCTATGCTTTACCAGACAATCAGCTACTTTCATTTAAGATACTGGATTTAAGGCTAGGAGAAAGGGAAAAGAAATGACTAGGGACTGAGCAGACACAGACAAATCAGTACCTTTAGAAATGTTCTGTACTCCATGCAGTACACTTTTCCAAAGCTTAAGAGGACAAGTACTGCATAGGGAGAGACAAATATCTGAACTTTAAAATTCTGCCATTTATAAATGGAATGTCATTTAAATAAGGATCTACTATAACGTTTGAAGATTTTACAACAATTTTCCCTCGAGTGTGACACTAGGGTGGGGCATCTTCTATATGTTGAGAGAGCTCCGTGGAAAACTTCTCCTCACTTATTCTCTTTAGGGACACTTCAGACATTATTTCAACAAGAGAGCTAACATGAAACAAAACAGATTAGACATCAAACAAACAAACAAACAAACCGCAGACCACTCTCTCCCCTGATGATGTATCATCAATAAGATAATAAAAAGAGTCAAGAAAAAGGGAAAAAAATGTCACCTTCCATTCCCTACCAGTTCTCAGTTGTTGACATTAAACCTTTGCTTAAACAAAAAAACATGGGAGTGGCACAGCCACGGGGGGGACTTGGGGGCCTGGGCCTTGGTTTGACAGGTGGGGGGGGGTCCCCAAGCCTGGCCAGCAGAAGCTTTCCTATGGCAATTTTCACTGCCTGCCTTGCTTCCCCTTCCCTAGTGCACATGCTTGGTTTTAATTAAATTGAGCATACGCGAGCTTCGCACATGCTCAATTCACTAAAACAGAGTATACACATTGGGACGGGAATGCAGGGCAGGCAGCGTGGAGCCGAGTATCACCACAGGAAGGCTTCTGCTGGCGAGGGTTGGGAACCCCCACCAGCCTAGGTATGTGAGGTTGTGGCAGGGGCAGAGCGTGGCAGGAGGTGGGGCAAAATGTGCTCACCACACACTTTGGGCTCAGGGTCTCCCCCCCCCCCCCCTTCCAAAAAAAAAAAAAAAAAAAAAATCAAGGTCTGGCTATGCCTCTGCATGGAGGTATCCTACTGGCTAACAACATCACCATGACGCACATCATGAATTATTGCTAGCTAAAACAAGCCATCTGTCCACTTCATATGGCAAAAGGTACAATAGCGGGTTGTGTAAGGCTGAGAAAAGAATGTGAATTTGTGTCCTTTAACATGTGTATCATAGGCAGTTATGAATCCCAGACTGACATGATGTTGCTCAAACAGTAACTAAAAATAATCCCATGCACATGAATCAAATGCAGCTATATTCTCTGAGGATTTCTTCACATACCCTTATTGAACATGGACTTTTTATCATCACCAAATAAATGTATGGTTTGCAAATGAAATACTTGGCACTAGTTTAAAAACTAAACCAGACGAAATGAGTATAAATTGAGACACTATTTTTATAAAGGATGTTCTTAATAATAAATGCAGGATCCACAAGTGCAACTTGAATTTCTAGACAAAGTACTGGTTTATGAAAAAATAAAATTCATTATAAAAAGGTGTCCCCCTCTAGTTTATGATCTGGATTCCTGAGTGTTGAATCACAGCTTAGGCACAGTCAATAAACTCTGATAAATTAGTTATAAACTTAATTTCTTAAGGAAGCACCAATAGAGCTGCACATCAAGTTCCAGTGAATCTCAATCATCTATAAACGTCAATCTGCCAGGTCCTTCGTTCCTCATCCACCTCCTGTATCGCTTCCAGCGAGGGTCCATAGCCATCTTCTTCTTTACCTCTTCCTCTTGCTCATGTTTATACACCTGTAACACATAGAAAGTGGGGGTAAAACAAAATCAATGGCATACATACATATACAAAATCAAGCTCAAAGTGCTGCTGAAATGTTTCAATTTTCCAAATTGGTATAACATTTCAGCTGAACAAATGCCAGATCTTATACTAGGAGATAAGAGGGAAAGGCATGTGGTTTATTTACGGCAAGTAACCAAATAAGTGGGGAAAGCATACAAAGCATGGTTCATAAAATTCTTTCCAACCCTCTACATGTGGAGGGGAAGGAAAGAGAGAGGGAAGTACACAGGGCGGGATTAACTCTTTGGTGAACCCTATGCAAACAAGTGCATTGAGCCCCCCCCCCCATCATAATATAAATTCATTTATTATATTTATATTATAAATAAAACAGGTTACTTCCTGTTCCAGGGCAGAGGGAGCATGAAAACAAAGAGCCGGCAGGCGCGCGGCACCCCCCCAGCGGCGTGCACCCGGGGGGGGCAGGGCGCATCGGCGATCCGCCCCGGGTGTCAGCCCCCCTAGGAACGCCGCTGCGTTTCAGTGCTGGTATGTGTGCATGTGCATGCTTGCATGTGTCCGATCAAGACAGGAGAAGGAAAGGCAGTTTAAAAGGTGTGATTCCTTAATCACTATGTTACAGTGAATCAGTAAATGCAGGGATGGACTGACCACTGAGACAATAGGAAAGTGCCCGAGGGTCAATCATAACAAAAATACTCTTCAAACAAACCAAATAGTAGTAGTGCAGAGATCAAAACTTTTACAACACATTTACAATACTATAATAGTAATAACCCAAAAATAAATTATAAATTGGAAGGAAAAAGCCTCAGAGCTTATTTGTGACGACACGTCGTAAGACGACTGACTGGTCTGTTAATTCATCGGCATTAAAAAAAAAAAAAGAATGTATTAGGGTTCTTTTCTTATACCTTTTTTATACTTCAAAATAATTTAAAATTTTATAAAGCCTTACAGGACATCACTTCGTAACTGGAAGATAAACAGTTCAAAGGACAAAAAGTAGATGTTAAAAAAAATTTTTGAATAATTTTTGTATTTTATATAAAGACTCTCAGTCATATATGTACACTATAGACAAAATTAAATGGGAACATTTTTTTTTTATAGAACAAAAATCAATAGAAAAAAAAAACATTCAAACCCATTGAAGCCTCAGCTGCAAGAGTATATATCCAGAATTGCTCCCATTTAAAAACGGCTCATCTATCACCCTCAATGACGATCACATGATCTAGTACAAAAAAAAACAGGGAGGAAAAAATCATGATCATAATCCGAACAGTGCCAGACAATCGGTTCCTCTATTTTCTTTAATTTCAAACAGCTTTTATATTCCCCCAATCAGAGCATGAATGGGCAGGAGGTCTGACCTATATATAATTTAGAATAAGGGCACAAGATGCCATGCACAATAAAGTCTAATACATGTTGTTTAATATTTCAATCTGTCCTACTGCAAGCAACACAAAGATCTTTTACAAAGAACACAGGTTGCAACCCTAAAACATGCCCATGTCTCCGTAGGATCTCGATAATTGTCTCAGTTCATGGTGAATAACATAATACACAGGTAGGTACCAACTCCTGTTTAACTTTAGGGGTAGGCTGTCAATGCCCCCCCTCAAACCCACCAGAGATTCTGTTAGCACCTCAATAATAAACACAAATATTTTGTGAAGTAACACTAAATCCTGCAAAGAAGCTGCTCAGAGCCTATGTGGCAAACTTAACAGCACCAATAACTGTACCTTTAAAAAGGCAGCAGTGAATATACTGAACTGCAATATGTTTCTCATTGGAAAAGCCAAATAAGAGTGTTATAGATCCCCACACAAACTACATACCAGCGGAATCTCTCACTTAGTCAGTCACAGAACACAGACCAACCCTCACCAATTACAAATAAAAGACCAAAAAAAAAAAAAATCAGTAAAAGAAACAATGAGAAATCACATTCTGTATCAGCAGTACAGCACAGGAGAAATAAAAATAAAAAAGGCATCATCTACTGTAGGAAGCAAAATGCAAGATCACTTTCTACCCCAAAATAAAACCCACGAATAAATTATCTGGATACCCACGAAATGTTAAAAACTTGTCGGACATAGTGTCTCCAGCCAGCGTTTAAATATATTCTACACAGCAAGTTTTTGACAAAAAGCAGTTTCATACTAGCGTACACATGTGTAACGGACACATATGTATCTATATGCTAATAATCCATTTACATCTGTAACAAAAATAAAAGCACCTCTTGCCCAACCAGGTCCATCACTCTGAATCACAATCAATCAGGGGAAGGGTGGGGGGGGAACACAACAGTGCCAATCAACATTACCCCCCCCCCCCCCACCCTTAGCACCAACATCAATAAAACATGAATATAGGGAAATAAACAAAATCCAGACATCCCAACTCCAATCTATATCGCCTTAAACCCGGAGGATCAGGCTTTAAGCCAGTCTGCCATATCCCCGGCTTATCCTGTCCAGGAATAATGACATTTTTTTTTCCTTCACATTAAAGGTTGATCTGAAAGTCTCTTCCAGAGTAATAGTCAGATCTGAAAGAGACTTTCAGATCCACCTTTAATTGTTTATGTGAACTGCGATCTGGCAATCGGGAACATAAGCATTTTGTTTTCTTCACATTAAAGTTGGATCTGGAGGTCTCTGGATCCTGCTTTGGGATGCCTCTGGACATCTATATTACATATTGTAATTACGCAATCCTCATTAATTTTGTTATTACTACTTAATGTATACTACTCCGCATCAGTTTTTGTACTGTTAATCATAGTAAGTTGTTAGCTACATTGAACCTGATCTTTTGGGGTAATGGATATAAATTAAGTAAATAAATAAATCCACAGGCAGGTTGATTCTTAGTATCAACCTGCCTGTGGATTTACTTAATTTATATCCATTACCCCAAAAGATTAGGTTCAATGTGGCTAACAACTTACTGTGATTAACAGTACAAAAACTGATGCAGAATAGTATACATTAAGTAGTAATAACAAAATAAATGAGGATTGCGTAATTAGAACATGTAATATAGATGTCCAGAGGCATCCCAAAGCAGGATCCAGAGACCTCCAGATCCAACTTTAATGTGAAGAAAACAAAATGCTTATGTTCCCGATTGCCAGATCGCAGTTCACATAAACAATTGAAGTGACACGCTGTACTGTGGTTCACTTCCACCGCTTCTTGCCGTGAGCTTAGCACTGGCGTGGAAAGAGTCAGTAGAGCCGCTGCACAGAATTTCCCCAGAAGTAAACTGTGTCTGCAGCTCGAACGGTAGGCCAGCGGAGTCTTCACCGTCGCTGGCTCTTGCAAAAGCCGCAGCTCTGCCCAAGACCCTGGGGAGTCACATGGCAGGAGCCGGCACACACAGGCTGCAGAGGCCTGCAGAGTTGGTGGGGCCTGAGATAGGAATGGAGGGACCTGGGCACCCCAAAGCCTCCCATAGCTATGCCACTGGTTATTACTATAATAGTACTGTAAACATGTTGTAAACGTTTTTCTCTCTGAACTACTAGTATTTGGTTTGTTTGAAGAGTAGGTTTCTTATGATTGGTGAATACATTTCTCTCGTGATCCTTTTTTTGCTTATATACATTAAGTGCCGGGGGGTCCACAGCAGTAAGGGGCCCACTCTCCCCTAGGTTCAATTTGGTTTAATCACTGTCAGTCCACTTCTGAATATATAATGCAGTTGTAGGAACTTGTGCTCCTATAGAGATGTATTGAGGCATTTTGGAGGGGGACATTTCTCTTCTGCCCCCTCCCACATGCAGGAACTTCACTTTTACAGCACGGAAACTTCAACTAGAGTGGAGGAGTAGCCTAATGGTTAACGTAGGGGGCTTTGATCCTGGCGACCTGCTTTCAATTCCCACTTAAGATTGTGAGCCCTCTAGGAACAGAGAAATTACCTGCATATAACGTGTACAAGTGCTGCGTACATCTAATAGTGCTACAGAAATGATTAGTTGTAGTAGTGATAGATCACCTTCTTCCTTCCTGTGACTAGAGCTGCCTTTCAGTCCACAATCTTTACATTCTTTGGCCCAGTGACACACAGTACTTACATTAACACAGTCATCACCATAAACAACCCACTTGCAGCAGTAAATTTCAACTGGAGGGACTCCTTCAACAATCAGAAATTCTATCATGGCACACTGCTTAAATCACACTGAGAACTTGCTGCATGCTTCCACTCTACAAGCAATAGCAAACCAGCCCCTTCACATGGATACTTTTTGCCAACTGAGGTGAAGGCAAAGGTTTCAAAGAACAAGAGAACATGTGTAGCACATCAGTTCTGCCATCTGCTGATAAATTATTATTTGTTGCATTTGTATCCCACATTTCCCCCCCTTTTTGCAGGCTCAATGTGGCTTACATATTACCATTAGTGGCGTTAGCCGATTCCGGACTGAACAAATACATGGTATGAATGAATACAAGGTGATATTGTGGTAGATTTGGTACATGTATGGTAGGTAAAATTGGGGGGAACTTAGGGAGGGGGGAGGGAGGAGGAGTCAGGTCATGTCCATTACCTTCTTTGGTTACATTGTGTCGCAGGTGTCCATGTATTTTTATGTTGGGTCGGTGGGGTATGCTCTTTTGAACAGGTCTGTTTTTAGTGCTTTCCGGAAATTAAGGAGGTCTGGCATAGTTTTTGCTATTTTTGGCAGTGCGTTCCATAGTTGTGCGCTTAAGTAGGAAAAGCTGGATTTGTATTTGGAGGTGAGGCATTACTTTTCATTTAACCCTTGTAAAATAAGTGCAACTGTGCGCGTAACTAACTGTTTAACAAGCTAACTGGCATTAACAACCAACTATTGGTGTTAATTGGCACAAATTAGTTACGCACATAAGTTCCCTTAAATTGGTATTCTATAAGATGCGGCTGCAAAACATCCATAGCACACAAGTCAAGGGGGCGTGGGTGGGTCAGGGGCATGCCTAGCACTTATGCATGTTGATTATAGAATACTATCAATATGCGCCTGTCTATAGTTAGCCATGAGCATTTTACACCAGCTATCATTACTCACACAATTGTGGACTTTGCGGTAGTATTCTATAATGGCAATTGCGTGTACACTTCTTCGCGTGTATCATCCCAGTGCCTAACTTTAAGCTATCATATAGAGAATTACCCACCTCATAGTTTTCTCTCTTCCAGAGCTGTCGTTTTAGGAAAGTGCTTTTTTGCTGTTCGTCTAAGCTGTCGAACTGAGACTGTGACATTTTCATGTATTTGCGTATAATGTACAGTTTTTCCTCTTCTCCATATTCCTGTCCTTTAATATTAAATGAATAAACCCACCAACAATACCAGGCAATATACTTGCATATATAAAAAGGGCCCAGGATGATTTGAAATAAGAGGATATCATATATTCTAGGCTTCTGATAGCCCCCTTTGATATCTATTTTAGTTTTGATAATGTCCCGGATGATTTCTTCCTCCTCCTCCCGGATTTCCTCCTTGTTGCGCCTGTTTTTGCCTTTTTCTTTGGCTCTGTTCAGCAGACCCTGCTGCCTGGCAATTTCTGTAGCTTGGATGCGATATTTTGGCACAGTTGCTAGGTAGTTGATGGCCTCATTGTAACTACTCCACCAGCTAAAGAACTAGAAAAATTAAGAGGAAAAAAACAGATTTATAAAATACCTAATAAGTCAAAAGCTTTCTCTTATTTTGTAAGGAACTGAATCCTTATCCTTATAATCTAAAAACACAAACAGTTATACACAGTATCGACTCCACACTACAATCAATGCCTAGCCCTTGCAGCAAGGGCCCAACAGGCAAAGATAATTATTATTAGGATGTCTTTCCTGGCTCCACCTCCACTACCATATTCAGTTCTGAAGTCCGTTAAGAGGATGGAAGTAGTTCAGAGAAGGGCTACATCCCAAACCCTAAAGAAAAAGATTTCACACACACACACACTCAACAGGTACTCACTGGAGGAAAGGATGATATTACAACATGCCAACAAAGTAAAGGAAAGCATAATTTCTCAAAAAGAAAAAGGACCTAAAAGGATAAGGGTCATGACATGAAGTTGAAGGATTTTTTTTTTATATATTTTAAATAACTAAACAGTACTGTGACAAAATTCAAGCATGCTCAGGACACACAGTGTTAGAAAAAGGAATGGAGGTTTTCACTACTTCGAGAGAGCACAGATAAGGGGAAAGATGACAACAAAAAAACAAGGGGTAGGAAAAGGGAACACAGTGATACTATAGGTCACAGGATTGGAGCCATAACAATTCCCCAGTAATCAGGAGTGGTTAGGTGTTGAATAGGGAGTTGGTGTTCAAGTAAGTGGGCGGGGGGGGGGGGGGTTGGAATTGATAAAACTGTGGAACAAAGGGTATTTCTGTGCATTACCTTTGTCTTTCAAATATATAAAGACAGGTAATACATAATTCAAATATATAATTTGAAATTGCTGACAATATTGATGTCTGCTCTGATATTAGTTTGTTAATAATGCTTTGAAGTTCCGATAAAGTTCTTCCACAAATTAAAACAAAACAAAAAAACCCACACAATTACCCAGTAACCAACTGTTTCAATATGGGTTGGTGGCGGCCAGGAATTTTTCAGCAGGCTATGGAAACTTAGGCAAGTGTCTGGGAATTGGATTAAATAATGGCAAATTGTATTCTCATGTATCCAAACTGGTAGAGAACCAATGAGGAAACAAAACCAGTCGGATATGGAACAATAAAACAATCAAGTTTCTATAGCTGACTGACGGGATATATCTTTAGCAGTGTGAACCAGAATGGGAAAGACTGGTTGGGCCGATGGCTTATCTGCATTCATCTACTAGATTACATGAACATCTACACTGCCAGTACTCTGAGAAAATATAAAATAACCTTCACTTGGAATTTACCTTGGCATTTGAATATAGCCTGAACTTTCTGAACAAAATTCAAGGTGTACAGTGGAATAATCACCTACCATGCAAAAAAACTGCAGCTTAGAAATATGTGGCCAACCCATGCAGTTGAGACATTTAGAAACAAAGGGATTTGGTTTCCCCAGCCCACAAAGAGTACAAAGCATCTTACCTGGAACACAGAGATGGCGCACACTGTGACCAGGATCACTAGTTTCACGTCCACCTTTGGTTCCAGCCTCCTGCTGTAGTAGTGATAGTAATGCCTATAATACTCCTCAGGATGGTCCAACATATAGTCATAATCTTTCCGTGTTTCTTCATCCTACAGAAATACAGAACAAGGTCAAGTATTACCCACATTTGCATGTTAACTTCTGGTCAGACTAATAGATTAGATATGTTCAGATTTGGTTTACAAATGGCAGCTGTGCTATCTACATTCTAATCTTGCGTAACTGCATTTTGGCTCCATTCCTCTTTTGTATAATCTTAAATCACATTCCACTTCCTCATCCCACTCTCCCAAAAGGAAAATCCAACTATATTCTTGTATCTGCTCTGGAAAAAGGGCATACAGACTAGACTGGACCCAAAACATGTTTATGCATTTAGCGTGATTTGTTAGGCAAGTGATGGGAGAAGGGGAAGTGGACCCTTCACTGAAACACAGATGTGTATGGGAGTGGAGACGGTTATACAAGATCTTGAGGAGGGAGGTGCGTCATGAGAATGGAAAAAAAAAACCTGTTTGGTTTTTTTTTGTATTTTTGATGACCAATGTTAAAGGTCGTGTCTAAGGCAAGATACTGTACAAGACAGCGTAAGAATTTATTGATTGTGAACTTTGTTACAAGCTTTTAGTAGATAAGTATATGCATATAGAATGGTCCAATGTAATTAAGATAACTTTAATGGATATTTAGATTTATATTCATCTTTGGGTCAAGATTTCCTGTGCTTCATACAGTTTGAAACCACATTGTATCTAGATAGTGAAAAAGGGAAGTTGGGAACAGTCTGCTAGCCAACCATAGGTCAGCTGGTACAGCAAAGATGGCTTGGTTATAGTTTGGATATGTGATACAAAAAAACTGCTGAAATAGCATGAGATGGGGGGGGGGGGGGGGGGGGGCATGGAATTTGTGACTGAAGGTATGGTGGGAGAAGTTTCTAGTAGGGACAGGTGGGGTAGCATAATTGTTATTCTAAGAATTAGGGTAAGGACTGATAATTGATATAAGTCAGATGTGGATGGAATAGGAAGGTAGATGATCGGTTAGTAGGATGTGCTAAGATGGTAATTAGTTTCTGGATTATTGTATAATATGTATTGTATAAATATGAGTGACAGACTAGTGTTCAGGGGGCTTCTTTGTTCTCAAGGCAGTGAACTGGCTTGGAGACAAGGGAGGGGGGGTCTCTCTAATTATTTCTTTTCTGTATTTCAGATTTGCAATAGCCTCTGCTTGAGCTACTATTTACTTGTTTCCAGAATAAACTTTTCTTTTTATTTCACTTCCGAGTATTATTTATTTGTTTTATTAGTGTAAGAAACAAACCCAAGAACGTGTGTGTTCCAGCAATAATCAGTTGGGGTAAGCTCTCATGGGGGTGACTGTCTAATGTGTGATAATCATAAGTAGACCCCAACACCGCCCGACAAATCTCCGTAAAAGAAAAAAAAAGCCTGTCTTCGCCTGCGAGGCCGCTTGAGCTCTCATGGAATGGGCCCACAACGTCAGAGGAGCCACCCGACCTTCTAAAAAATAGGTCGAGGAAATTGCTTCTTTCATCCAACGTGCCCGTCACGGTGCTGACAGAACAAATAGATGATCCGAATACCAGAAGTCATTAGACATCTGTAAATAACGGAGAAGTACCCTCCGAACATCCAAAAACCAAAGTGTCGCAAACTCCTCTGGGTAATCCTACTGAGAAAAGGAAGGAAGAAAAAAAGAGGCTGATTGAAATGAAAGACTGAAAGGATCTTAGGTAGGAAGGACGGAACCATCCGTAGCGTGACCCGATTCTGACAACTGTCCCGGCACGACAAGGCCTGAAGCTGGGAAATCCTACGCGTCGAAGCCATGGCCACCAAAAACACCGCCTTAAAGGTCAGATCTTTGTCAGAAGCCTTGCGCAGATATTCAAATGGCGCCCGCTGCAACACCTTAAGGACCAAATTCAAATTCCAAGTTGGACAAGGTTGATGAATTGGAGAACGCAAATGAAGAGTGCCCTTCAAAAACCGAACCACATCAGAATGTGCTGCCAGAGACTAACAGGACACGTGCCCTCGAAAACATGCAAGTGCCGCCACCTGAACTCAAAGAGAATTATATGCCAACCCCTTCTGCAGGCCTTCTTGCAGAAAGGCCAACAACTGAGACACTGTCGCCTGGAGTTCTGTTCTCCAGGCCTCAAATGTGTGCCACACTCTACCATATGTCGCAGTAGTACTGCGTTCCCACTTGAGAAGGGTAGCTATCACCACATCTGAATACCCCTTCTTTCTCAATCTTTACCGCTCAAGATCCAGGCAATAAGACCAAAGCAGAGGGATCCCTCATTAGCACCGGATCCTGATGTAACAGGTCAGGAGTGGGCAGAAGTCAAAGAGGAACATCAATTAGAAGACGAACCAAGTCCGCATACCAAGGGTGCCGCGACCAGTCCAGAGGCACCAGGATGACTGTTCCCCAGTGCCGTCCAATCCTGTGCAGGACCCAGCCTATTAGGGGCTACAGTGGAAAAATGTACAGGTGCCTGCCTCTAGCCTGGGTTCGATGCGAGTTACCATTTCAAATGATCTAGGAGATTGCGGCTAAGAAAATCTGCTTGCATGCTGAACTGTCCCACTATGTGCGCCGCAGACAGACACAGAGTGGGTCTCCGCCCAGTCTAGAAGGATCTGGGCTTCTGCAGCCAACGAAATGCTGAGCATGGCACCCTGATTGATGTATATATCACTGCAGTCATGTTGTCCGAGAGAATCCAAATCGCTTTACCCTCCAACAAATCTTGGAAAACCTGAAGGGCATTGTTGACTACTCACAGCTCCAGTCGACTGATTGGCCAGCTGGCTTTCATGTCCGTCCACTGACCCACCGCATGCCGGTGGAGGCAATGAGTCCCCAACTTGATCAGACTGGCATCCATAAACACTACTACCCACAATGGAGATGCTAGAGGCATCCCCTTTTGTAAGGTGGAGCAAAGAAGACACCAGTGCATGCTGCGCCTCCCCCGAGGCAACCACAGCAGTCTGCACTGATAAACCTGGGACACAGGTGACCACCTGCTCAGCAATGAGAGCTGCAGCAGGCGCATATGTGCCCTCGCCCATGTAACTACATCCAGAGTAGCAGCCATGGACCCCAACACTTGCACTTGTTTTCTGAGAAGTTCTGAGAGAAGAGGACATTTCTCTGGTAAGTGAACGCTACTTTGCTTGTGCTTTGGGAACTTAAAGATTGGGGTTTAAAGGAGGAATTGTAGGTTAGTGTTAGGCAAACTTAAAAAGCAAATTTCAACAGCTAACAGAAAACAGCTAATCTCCATAGTCTTTTCCACTTAGTTTTAAAAGCCTTGCACCACAGCATTAACAGATAGAATCTAACAGCCACTGCAGGATCTAATTTAGTATTAAGGGCGAATAAAAAGAGAGAGAGGGGGGGGAAAGCAAGCAGGGCCTAGTTTAGAGGAATAAAAAGAGAAAGAGAGAGAGAGAGAGAGAGAAAAGCAAGCACCATTAACTAGTTGCCATAGTGTATAAACCCCTTCCCCACAGTTTTAAACTGAACTTTTCTCTAGAAATAGGCATTTTCCACATAGTTTTAAACTGAAACTTTTCTAGAGGTAGGAACTCCTTTGTTCTAAACAGCAGTTATTTTTCTTTTCCTTGGCTGCTGGCTGCTGGAGAGTTAGCTCATCCAGTGACCTAGTTTTAAACTGAAACCTTTTCTAGAGGTAGGAACTCCTTTGTTCTAAACGGCAGTTATTTTTCTTTACCTTGGCTGCTGGAGAGTTAGCTCATCCAGTGACCTCAATTAAGTGATAATTAAGGTGTGGGGGAAGTAGAATACTTGCATAGGTTGCTCAAAAGAGGCCCCTTAGATTCAAAAGTATATAAAGAGGGAAGGTCCCACTGAACTTTCTTTCTGAGAAGTTCTGAGAGAAGAGGACATTTCTCTGGTAAGTGAACGCTACTTTGCTTGTGCTTTGGGAACTTAAAGATTGGGGTTTAAAGGAGGAATTGTAGGTTAGTGTTAGGCAAACTTAAAAAGCAAATTTCAACAGCTAACAGAAAACAGCTAATCTCCATAGTCTTTTCCACTTAGTTTTAAAAGCCTTGCACCACAGCATTAACAGATAGAATCTAACAGCCACTGCAGGATCTAATTTAGTATTCCCACCCACCCCTAGGACAACTCCTCATTTATAGTCAGTTATTGTAATTAGGGTAACAAGCAAGGAGTGCTCTTATAGAGTTTTAAATACATTTCATTACTATCTAAGAAGGAAATACTAAATAAATCATACAATACACTATATAAAGTAAAAGACACTTTTATATTAGGCTAATATCCTTAATACTGTAGCAAGTTTTAAAATATTGGAAAACTCAAAAACACTAAGATGGAGTCAGCAGTCCAGCAGCGAGAGGGGTGCTATCCAGTCTTTTGCATTGAGTGTCACATGTATGATTATCTTCCAGTTGGTGAGATGTCATATGTTTGCGCCCGATGCAAAGAGCTCATGTCCGTTCTCTTGAGGCTAGAGTAGCAGACTTGGTGGAGCTGAGGGAGACAGAGAGGTACATAGAGGAGACCTACAGGGATGTTGTAGAGAGGTCCCACCTCCAGTCTAGTAGCCCTTGTGCTACCTTGGAGGAGGGAGGTCTCCTAGAAGGAGAGCATCACCCTGGTGAAGTAGGAAGTACTCCTGTAGCCAGGACCTGCCCACCAGGGGATGTACTATCCTCTCGCACTGAGGATATGTCTCCAAGTGCTGCCCGGGAGGGAAAGGTTAGGACAGCTGTTGTAGTTGGTGATTCGATCATTAGGCATATAGATAGCTGGGTGGCTGGTGGACGTGAGGATCGCCTGGTGACTTGCCTGCCTGGTGCGAAGGTGGCGGACCTCGCGCGTCACCTAGATAGGATTTTAGATAGTGCTGGGGAGGAGTCTGCTGTCTTGGTACATGTGGGTACCAATGACATAGAAAAATGTGGGAGAGAGGTTCTGGAAGTCAAATTTAGGCTCTTAGGTAGAAAGCTCAAATCCAGATCCTCTAGGGTAGCATTTTCTGAAATGCTACCTGTTCCACGTGCAGGGCCCAAGAGACAGGCAGAGCTCCAGAGTCTCAATGCGTGGATGAGACGATGGTGCAGGGAGGAGGGTTTTAGATTTGTTAGGAACTGGGCAACATTCTGGGGAAGGGGGAGCCTATTCCGAAAGGATGGGCTCCACCTTAACCAGGGTGGGACCAGGCTGCTGGCGTCGGCATTTAAAAAGGAGATAGAGCAGCTTTTAAACTAGAAATGGGGGGGAAGGCCGACAGTCGCTCAAAAGCGCATGGTTCGGGAAAAGGTATCTTGCAAAGATACCTCACAAACAGGGAAGATAGGGTTTCTGGATAGTGAGGTTACACAACAGACCGTGGTAGGCCAGGTGCCCTTAAATACAACTAAAGATCAGACAAAAGATGTCAAATCAATAGTGTCAGGTACTAAGCATCATGCAAATAAGAACAACAAACATACTCTGAAATGTCTATATGCAAATGCTAGGAGTCTAAGAAATAAGATGGGAGAGTTGGAATATATTGCACTAAATGAAAAATTGGATATAATAGGCATTACTGAGACCTGGTGGAAGGAGGATAACCAGTGGGACACTGTCATACCGGGGTACAAAGTATATCGTAATG
The DNA here is from genome assembly GCF_901765095.1 of Microcaecilia unicolor. Lineage (NCBI taxonomy): Eukaryota > Metazoa > Chordata > Amphibia > Gymnophiona > Siphonopidae > Microcaecilia > Microcaecilia unicolor. The sequence continues at coordinate 228,079,758 of NC_044032.1, read as the reverse complement.
ATAGGGTGGACTGGACTGGTGGAGGGGTAGCATTGTATATTAACAAGAGCCTTGACTCAGATAGATTACAAATTCAGCAGGACACAAATCACACCTTTGAATCACTGTGGGTTGAAATTCCATGTATAAAAGGGAAAAAAATGGTGATAGGAGTGTACTACCGTCCGCCTCGCCAGGATGAGCAGGTAGACACAGAAATGATAAAAGAAATCAGAGACGCGAACAAAATGGGCAATGTGATAATAATGGGTGACTTCAATTATCCAAATATAGACTGGGTAAATGTAACATCGGGACACGCTACAGAGATACAATTCCTTGATGAAATCAAGGACAGCTTTATGGAGCAACTGGTGCAGGAGCCGACGAGAGAAGGAAAAATTCTAGACTTGGTCCTTAGTGGAGCGCATGATCTGGTGAGGGACGTTATGGTACTGGGGCCGCTTGATAACAGTGACCATAATATGATCAGTTTTGACATCGACCTTGAAGTAACTGTACACAGAAAGTCAAATACGTTAGCGTTTAACTTTAAAAAAGGAGACTATGATAAAATGAGAAGAACGGTAAAAAAAAAAAACTTAGGGCGGCAACTGAGAGAGTAAAAACTGTACAACAGGCGTGGACGCTGTTCAAAAATACCATCCTGGAGGCCCAGGCCATACATATTCCGCAAATTAGAAAAGAAAGACGGAAGTCCAAAAAACACCCGGCCTGGTTGAAAAGTGAGGTGAAGGAAGCTATTAGGGCTAAAAGAAACGCCTTCAGAAAATGGAAGAAGGAACCATCTGAAAATAACAAGAAACAGCATAAGGAGTGTCAAAGCAAATGCAAGGCGCAGATTAAGAAGGCCAAGAGGGAGTATGAAAAAAAGATAGCATTAGAGGCAAAAAAACATAGTAAAAAATTTTTTCGGTATATTAAAAGCAGGAAGCCGGCAAAAGAATCGGTTGGGCCGCTGGATGACCGAGGGGTAAAAGGGGCGATCAAGGAAGACAAAGATGTAGCGGAGAGACTGAATGAATTCTTTGCTTCGGTCTTCACCGAGGAAGATTTGGGTGGGTTACCGGTGTCTGAAATGGTATTTCAAGCGGACGAGTCGGAGAAACTTACTGACTTCACGGTAAACCTGGAGGACGTAATGGGGCAGTTCGGCAAACTGAAGAGTAGCAAATCTCCTGGACCGGATGGTATTCATCCTAGAGTACTGATAGAACTGAAAAACGAGCTTGCGGAGCTACTGCTAGTGATATGCAACTTATCCTTAAAATCGAGCGTGGTACCGGAAGATTGGAGGGTGGCCAATGTAACGCCCATTTTTAAAAAAGGCTCCAGGGGAGATCCGGGAAATTATAGACCGGTGAGTCTGACGTCGGTGCCTGGGAAAATGGTAGAGGCTATTATTAAAAACAAAATTACAGAGCACATCCAAGGACATGGATTACTGAGACCAAGTCAGCATGGCTTTTGTGTGGGGAAATCTTGCCTGACCAATTTACTTCAATTCTTTCAAGGAGTGAACAAACATGTGGACAAAGGGGAGTCAGTTGATATTGTGTATCTGGATTTTCAAAAGGCGTTTGACAAGGTACCTCATGAAAGGCTACAGAGGAAATTGGAGGGTCATGGGATAGGAGGAAATGTCCTATTGTGGATTAAAAACTGGTTGAAGGATAGGAAACAGAGAGTGGGGTTAAATGGGCAGTATTCACAATGGAGAAGGGTAGTTAGTGGGGTTCCTCAGGGGTCCGTGCTAGGACCGCTGCTTTTTAATATATTTATAAATGATTTAGAGATGGGAGTAACTAGCGAGGTAATTAAATTTGCTGATGTCACAAAGTTATTCAAAGTCGTTAAATCACGACAGGATTGTGAAAAATTACAAGAGGACCTTACGAGACTGGGAGACTGGGCAGCTAAATGGCAGATGATGTTTAATGTGAGCAAGTGCAAGGTGATGCATGTGGGAAAAAAGAACCCGAATTATAGCTACGTCATGCAAGGTTCCACGTTAGGAGTTACGGACCAAGAAAGGGATCTGGGTGTCGTCGTCGATAACACACTAAAACCTTCTGCTCAGTGTGCTGCTGCGGCTAAGAAAGCGAATAGAATGTTGGGTATTATTAGGAAAGGTATGGAAAACAGGTGTGAGGATGTTATAATGCCGTTGTATCGCTCCATGGTGCGACCGCACCTTGAGTATTGTGTTCAATTCTGGTCGCCGCATCTCAAGAAAGATATAGTAGAATTGGAAAAGGTGCAGCGAAGGGCGACTAAAATGATAGCGGGGATGGGACGACTTCCCTATGAAGAAAGACTAAGGAGGCTAGGGCTATACAGCTTGGAGAAGAGACGGCTGAGGGGAGACATGATAGAGGTATATAAAATAATGAGTGGAGTGGAACAGGTGGATGTGAAGCTTCTGTTCACGCTTTCCAAAAATACTAGGACTAGGGGGGGCATGCGATGAAACTACAGTGTAGTAAATTTAAAACAAATCGGAGAAAATTTTTCTTCACCCAACGTGTAATTAAACTCTGGAATTCGTTGCCGGAGAACGTGGTGAAGGCGGTTAGCTTAGCAGAGTTTAAAAAGGGGTTGGACGGTTTCCTAAAGGACAAGTCCATAGACCGCTACTAAACGGACTTGGAAAAATCCAAAATCCCAGGAATAACATGTATAGAATGTTTGTACGTTTGGGAAGCTTGCCAGGTGCCCTTGGCCTGGATTGGCCGCTGTCGTGGACAGGATGCTGGGCTCGATGGACCCTTGGTCTTTTCCCAGTATGGCATTACTTATGTACTTATGTACTTATAATCCTAAATATGAGGACTCAAATTTTTCAACAGAAGGCGCATCTGCTCCTGAGGTTTGTCCCGGCTCAGATACGTTAAGTAGACCCGGCCCTGTGCAGTGTCGAATCGTACCCCCAGATACTGGGATGGACCAGATGACTCTTGGGTATATTGATCACCCATCTGAGGGACTGCAACAGGGACAAAACTCACTCGGTGGCCTGCCGACTCTCCTGAACCGAGGCAACATGAATCAACCAGTCGTCCAGGTAGGGATGCACACGGATACCCTCCTTCCAGAGAAATGCTGCCACCACCACCATAACCTTTGAGAAAGTCCAGGGGCTGTAGCTAGGCCAAAGGGTAAGGCCTGAAATTGAAAGTGGCGACCAAGCACAGTAGAGCAAAGGAACTGCTGATGAGGAGGCCAAATGGGAATATGCAAATATACCTCCTTGAGGTCCAACGCCATCAGGAACTCTCCTGGCTACACCGCTGCTACCAAGGACCGAAGAGTTTCCATGTGGAAATATTTGACCTTCAGAAAGTGACTGACCTGGCTAGCAAAAAGGACAATGGTGTTGGAATTCACTTAATTACCTAGGGTGGTTGCTCCTAAATCTGGTCATGGAAGTACCCCAGCCAGCCAGGTTTTCAGGATACCCACAATGAATATTCATGAGAGATTTGCATGCACTACCTCCACTGCATGCAAATCTATTATGAATATTCATTGTAGATATACTGAAAACCCGACTGGCTGGCGTGCCTCCAGGACCAAGTTTGGGAACCACTGACCTAGGGCAGAAGCTGAGAAGACACACTACCCTCACTGAGCTATTCTAATTTCTAGGAATATGTAACTATTCTAGACAATTTGTGGACCATTAAGCCGAGGTTACCCAACCACTGGTTAAACTTCTGAAGAAAGATAAACCTTGGATGTGGGGTCTAGAGCAATAAGCAGCACTGCAGAAGTTAAAAGATGTCCTAAGTTGTGCCCCGTGTCTTGACTCTCTCAAAAGGGGGTTGAGAATTTAATGTGGAGCTCGAGTTCACACAGAATTCCAAGAGATTAGTCTTTTATCAGAAGTACGACAATGACACTGACAAGTGAGCTACTGTTAAGAGTTTAGAAGTTCTTGTGAGCTAGTGACTGTTTTGGCACGTAGTACACTTTGTTTGTTGCTTCTTCATATTGGCTACAGACATCATTTCAAATGGATGATTCAGTACAATCCAAGAGACTCCTGAGGTAGGCCTTGTTGGCTGAAACACAGCTGTGTTGAGTTTTATATATTTTACAATAAACCTTTAGACATCTGAAGCATCGTCTACTTATTTTCGAATCACACACAGGGAACGAGTCTCGACTGGAGATCATGCCTAAGAGGACCTAAAGAGCGCAAAAAAGAAAAAAAAAACTCAAGCGGGGAAAAAAATAGCTAAAACAATAAGGAAAGATGTTAAAAAATGGGACAAAAATTTTTTTTTTAAAATAGGAGAAAGAAAATCTTCCAGGAAAGGCACAACTCATGCAAAAATAAATAAATAAAAACAACTCACGCACTAGACTATGTGAGGCACCGCGAATAGCACGTTGTCTCCACACAGCGGATGAGAAGACTTCTGGTCTCGTGCTCTCGCAGTGGGCAGGAAGGCACTCATGCATGTGTGGTAGGGACGTTGCACATGCCCTTAAAGACATATTAGATTTTTAATGTCCCAAACCGGGCGACATGGACAATATAACCCACATGTAACAATATGGCCTGCTTGTCTTCGGAGAAAAAAGCTCTGGCAAAGAGAGCTATATCAGTAGCCAGTAATGAAGCTAGACCTCTGACATTATGATATATGGAAACAGTCTCAATTTGGCAGATCAGGAAAGTTACTTGGATGACTAATGATTTGGGATTTCTGGTTGTAGTTCAAATAAGCGCTATGGGTTGTCATAAATATATATATATATATATATATATATATATATATACACATACACACACACAGTGCACTCCATTTAAGTGCACGTCGGATAAGCGCATGCTCTGTTTAACTGCATGTTGTACTTCGGTCCCGTTTTTGGCACCATCAATTTCTATAGGGACAAACTTCAGTTTAGCGCACCACTGATAAGTGCAAGATTCGCTTATATGCATGGTTCAAGACCGCTCCTCTGTAGGAAAGACTCCGCATAAGCGCACACATGGAATATGGAAGCCGATTGGCGCGTGACAACCAACGAGATTTCAAATTTACTGCCTCTTTGCCACAGGCAGAATAAGCGAAAGAATGCTGTTAGAGCGTGCACCGTGGTTGTTGTCGTCATTGCAGTGGAACTGTAAGACTAACAATGGCTGAACGAATAGAAGTTCTTAAAAAATTAGAAAACAAAGTCAAGCATCTATTGCTAAAGAATATGGTGTCAATCCCAGTCAAATTTCACGTGTCTTGAAGCAGGAAGACCAGCTTCTGGAAGACTGGCAAAACAATACAAATCCACAACGGAAACGAAAACGGGCGGGAAAAGCTGAGGCGGTAGAAGATGCTCTTCTTCGGTGGTTTTCTCGAGTCAGGAGCAGACAGTTTCCTGTCAGTGGTCCACTGCTTATGGAGAAAGCTAACCAGCTAGCTGAAAGTCTTGGACTAACTGAATTCAAAGCCACTGTTGGATGGTTGGAAAGATGGAAGGAGAGGAACAGCATAAAATTCAAGAAACAGCATGGTGAGAATCAAGACGCTGATTACTTTGGTGCTGAAAATTGGGTTGTTTCAGTTCTTCCTACCATCTTGAATGAGTTTGTACCTCGTGACATTTTCAATGCTGACGAAAACGGTCTCTACCGGCGAGCGATTCCTGATGGAACACTTGCATTCAAACAAGCCGAAACTACAGGAAGTAAAACGTTGAAGGACTGACTGACGATCCTCCTTTCCTTCAATATGGATGGGAGTGAACAGTTGGAACCACTTGTCATTGGAAAGAACGATTCCTGATGGAACACTTGCATTCAAACATGCCGAAACTACTGGAGGTAAAACGCTGAAGGACCGACTGACGATCCTCCTTTGCTGCAATATGGATGGGAGTGAGAAGTTGGAACCCCTCGTCATTGGAAAGAGCAAACAGCCCCGTTGCTTCAAGAAAGTTAAGCGACTTCCTGTGTCATATGAGGCTAACGCAAATTCATGGATGACTGGGGAAATTTGGAAGCAGTGGCTAAAGAAGTTAGACACTAGAATACGGGCATAAAAGCGTCAGATTTTGCTGCTTTGTGATAACTGTGCTGCACACAGGGATGATGTCAGACTGTCTAATGTCAAGGTGGTCTTCCTACCACCAAACACTACCTCTCTGATCCAACTTCTGAATCAGGGCATAACAGCCAATTTCAAACAACATTATCGGGCTCTTGTGGTACGTCATCTGATGAGCGTTATGGATGACCAGACTGGCAAGGATAAACGTGCTGTTGAACTGGCTCGTAATCTATCACTATTGGATTCCCTACATATGCAGACAGAAGCCTGGAATCATGTTACACAGGCAACCATTGTGAACTGCTACAAGCGGGCAAGCTTTGTTAAAGATGTGGAGAGGGATGAAACAGGTGCAGTTGTGGCAAATGCATCAGATGAAGAGGTTATTCACATCCCAGACGGTTATCTGAAGAGGAGTTTCATCGCTATGTACCAGAGAATGATGGAAAGATTAAACAATATGAATCTCAAGTCCTGATGAGAAGGAAAAGACATTAGTTTGAGAAAATATTCCAGAGAAGAGCAGTCAAATAGCTTAAAAACAAACAGGCCAATTTAAAATAAACACAGGCCTCTATGGGAAGCCAATGAAGGGAGATTAATGCATAGGTAGAACTATCAATTTTTTTCAAGTTACAAGTAAGCTTAGCGACAGTGTTTTGAAGTATCTGAAACTTAGAGCGTAACTTAACTGTAAGAGAAAGATACTGTTACAGTAATCTAAACGGGATAGAACAAAAAACTGAACCAGACTAGCAAAGTGTTTTTTTAATCAAAATAATTACAAATATTGCACAACTGAAAAAGTTAAAAAAAAAACCTATTTGAACAAGATGATTTACTTGTGGTTTAAGAGAAAGTGTAGATACTACACCTACAAATCTTACAGGTATATTCAACTTTCAAGGATAAATTTTACAATATTGATAAAGTGTCTGGACTAGAACTAACATCGTGATTAAGCCAGAGCAATTTAGTTTTGTCAATATTTAGTTTAAACCCATGTACTGAGCTAAAGTGCTTGATCATGGAAATACAGGTGGTGGTGACCTGTGACGTAGTAACAGCTAGATTGCCACTAACTTGAATCAACAAAAGCATATCATCTGCATAGGAATAAAAATGTACACTTAATGCGGAAAAAACAAAATCCATAAAAGACATGTAGATGTTAAATACAATGGGCAAAAGCAGGGAGTCTTGTTCATTTTCACAGTATAATGTCTGTTATGTAAAAATTCACTGAACCATGAGAGAACTTTACCAAATATGCCAATTGAACAGCTTAAATAAGAGAATATCAAAATTTACTGTATCAAATGCAGAGGTGGATCAAAATTAAGAAATATAAGGGCTTTTCCTTTTGATAATAAAAGTCTGGCATCAGAAACCAGAGCTAATAAAGCAGTCTTTGTGTTATGGATGGCTCCAAAGCAATGGCATAGGGCAGGAACAAGTGGGGTTCATTCCTGCCCTCCAAAGAGACCACCAGACTACCAAGGATTCCTAAGGTAGGCCTGGGAGGGAGCAGGGCCGCCGAGAGGGGGGGACAGGTGTCATGTTTACAAAGCTGGACACTGGGTTTGTGAGCCCTTGGGCCACTGCCAAGGAGCGGCAGTGGCAGGCAAAACCACCCCATGCTAGAGACAGGGCAGATCTCTGACAAACAGTTAGGCTTCACCTGCACCTGGCCACTTTCCACCAAGAGTTGAGCTCAAGGCTTCAGGTGGCCGGCAAGACTTACTGGACAGGGCAGGACTGGCTAACAGCTAGGCAGCACAGGGACAGCAAGGCAGGGAAAGGATAGGCTAAAGGACAGGACTGAAAGCTGCAAGCAGCCACTGAAACAGGGAACAAACACAGCCAGACACAAGACTGAACTGAAAGCTGCAAGTAGTCACTGAAGCAGGGAACAAACACAGATAAACCCAGAACTAGGCAAGACATACAAACAAGACACAAGACTGGGAAACAAGCAATACAGGAAACAAGCAACACTCTAAACTAAACATAGACTAACTAGAACAGGCAAGACTTCAGGCAAGAACTAGAGCAAGGAAACAAACTCGGGCTGAAGTGCAAAAGCACCAACATACCAGGGCCTTAGACACAATGCAAAGGCAAAGCAGCAAGGTTTCAGAATGGCTAATAAGCCCAGCAGCACCTGGAGCTCAGCTGCAACCATCACCAGGAAACTACGGGTGCTGTGTAGGTTCAATCCAAGCAAGCAAGTCTGGCAGCCCGGAAGATCCGGACCGGACTTACCTGAAATCTGGAACGGGTGACAGTCCACAGCAGCCACCAGTTCTGGCCACTAGAGGGCGAGGTGAGTACAGACGTAACAACAGGGGAACAAAATTCCCCGGGCCTCCAGGGGGGCCCGGCGCCGCACGTCCCTTGCATCCAGCAATTTCCTCACCCCCTGCCCTCCCATCCATTGTCCAGCGAATCTCCCTGCCCTCCCTCAGCTCCCCAACAGCCCTCCTTGCTCGCCATTCCTTCCTACCCTCCCCCCCCCCCCCGTGCACGTTTAACCGTTTTACGTTTCTTCCTCCGTTGCTGGTAGCGCTGCCATTCATTCTCACAGGCAGCTCCGCTCCCCTCTGCCGCATATATCCGGCCCTCTCTGATGCACTTCCTGTTTATGTAGGGCCAGATGGATGCAGCAGAGGGGAGCGGAGCTGCCTGTGAGAATGAATAGCAGCGCTGCCTGCGACAGAGGAAGGAACGTAAAACGGTTAAATGCGCAATGGGGGGGTAGGAAGGAATGGCGAGCGAGGAGGGCTGTTGGGGAGCATCGCTGGACAATGGATGGAGGGCAGGGGGTGAGGAAATCGCTGAACATGGAGAGGAGGGCAGGGGGGAGAGAGAAGCAATCGCTGGACAGGAGGGCAGGGGGGAGAGAGAACTAAGAGATCGCTGGACAGGAGAGGAGGGGAGGGCAGGGCAGGGGGGAGAGAAGAGATCGCTGGACAGGAGGGGAGGACAGGGCAGGGGGGAGAGAAGAATTGCTGGACAGGAGGGGAGGGCAGGGGAGGGCAGGGGAGAGAGGAGAATTGCTGAACATGGATGGATGAATGGAGGGGGCAGGGAAGAGAGGAAATTTACTGGATATGGGTGGATGGAAGAGAGGCCAGGAGAGCATGGAGAGTTGCTGGACATGGATGGATGGAGGGGAGGGAAGTCAGGAAGGAGATGCACATGGATGGAGGGGAGGGAAGAGAGGAGAAATGTTGTACAAGGATGAAGGAAAGAAAAGACAAAGGAAGGAGATGCACATGGATGGAGGGGAAGGGAGAGAGGAGAAATACTGGATATGGATGGAGGGAAGGTAAGACAAGACAATAAGTACATGCACATGGATGGAGGGGAGGGGAGTGAGGAGAAATACTGGATATGGATGGAGGGCAAATTGCTGAATTTAAGGGATGGATCGGAACACTTTCAGGGCAGATGCTGAAACTGGAGGAAGGATAGGGACAGGGCTACAGATGGTAGACAGGACGCATAAGGCCACAGGAGGATGGTGGACATGGTGAGAGAAAAAAATATGAAATGGAAAGAAGACACTGGGACCAAAGTGAATAGAAAAACTAAATGATCAGTCAATACAGGTAGAAAAAAGTATTTTATTCAGAATTTATTAATTAGAATATGTCAGCTTTTGGAAATGTGTATCTGTGATATTTTGCATGTAAGTTTCAATTTTTCTAGTATTGCTGCATGCTGAGTCTGACTTCTTGAGGTAACTTTCCAGTTCAGTACTGTATTTTGCCTATTTTTTTTTTTTATTTCTAGTTCCTTGTGTCATATCTGTTGTCATGTGTTTTTCATGTGTGATCAAGGTGCAGTATTCTGCTAGTGAGTAGTATTTGCAGCCCTTTTGTGTTTTGTTTTTCATTAGGTAGTGTACTGGTGTTTTAGAGCCCGGTGTAATTACAGTGCTGCCTTTCCACGCATAAGGTTGTAGCTCGTCCTGCCCTTGGAATTAGTGCTGTTATGGTTTGGTAAGGTTATGAGTGTGTTTTTGCACAAGTTTGTGTATAGTGTTTTGCAGTGGAGAGTGTGTTTTGGCCTTACTGAGGTGGAACCAAAACATCAGAAAAGGTGTAGAGCCTAAATCATGACACTACCTCTTGAAGGATCTACATATAGTGCAGGGGCCCGGTCGATGGCGGACGGAGGGGAGAGTGGCGGTGACCTCGGGGGGGGGGGGGGGGGGGGGGGGGGGGGGGGGGGGCCCACGGGCGGCCTTGTCTCTCGGCGGCCCTGGGAGGGAGAGGGTAGAATTTTTAGTTTCAGCTGAAAATATACAGGCATTTTCGGCCAAAACCCAAAGTTGGATTTCGGGCCAGTTTCAGTGGCGAATCTGAAACAGAAATTCGGTCTGCCCCTAGTGGTATGTTCAGCTGCAGTATTGGCAGTCATGACAGTTAGCCTGAGGTACAAACCATATGCTAGCTGTCACAGCCAGCCACACCTCTGCCCACCCATGCCTTGCCCACCTCTCACCAAATTCGAATTAGGCAGCTCATATGGGATTTTTAAACACAAGGGCTCCCTTTCTAGCATGGTAGACAGTAGTGCAGGCACATGCTACTGTTTACCAAGCTGAAAGCACTGCAGTAGCTGCTTAACATAGCTTAGTAAAAGGGTCCTTAAATCTAGAAGATTTAATACAGCAAATTGATAAACGGAAGGGTAAAGGATAATCACCCCAGATTTCAGAAAGAGCTCAACCATGAAGCTGCTAACCTAACAGTAATTTGAGACTTATCCTGGGGCAGCCAACATAACACAAATTATTTAAAAAAGGATCTGGGGTGGTATAGAGTCCATTTGCTAGAAGCAGGGGGATGGAAATTCACCATGAGGACACCGGGCATACCATTTTTCTATTCAAGCCCCTGAACTCTGGAATTCGCTGCCTAACCATCTGCAACACTGTCAATCCCTTGATAAATTTAAATCTAACCTCAAAACTTCTTTTTCAAGATGCCTGAATCCCAGTAAAAAGGGCTCGGGGATTATCCTGAAAACTAACAGGGAGATTATCTATAAACCCAGAGATATAATACAATATGCTACTACTTAACATTTCTAGAGCGCTACTAAGGATAGTCCCTGCTCAAAGGAGCTTACAATCTAACGGGTGAAATGTCAAGTTGGGGCAGTCTAGGTTTCCTGAATAGAGGTATGGTGGTTAGGTGCCAAAGGCGACATTGAAGAGGTGGGCTTTGAGCAAGGATTTGAAGATGGGCAGGGAGGGAGCCTGGCATATGGGCTCAGGGAGTTTATTCCAGGCATGGGGTGAAGAGAGGCAGAAAGGGCGGAGCCTGGAGTTGGCGGTGGTGGAAAAGGGTGCTGAAAGGAGGGATTTGTCTTGAGAGCGGAGGTTACGGGTAGGAACGTAAGGGGAGATGAGGGTAGAGAGGTAAGGCGGGGCTGCAGATCGAGTGCATTTGTAGGTTAATAGAAGCTTGAACTGTATGCGGTACCTGATCGGAAGCCAGTGAAGTGACCTAAGGAGGGGGGTGATATGAGTGTATCGGTCCAGGCGGAAGATAAGACGTGCAGCAGAGTTCTGAACGGACTGAAGGGGGGATAGATGGCAAAGTGGGAGGCCAATGAGGAGTAGGTTGCAGTAGTCAAGGCGAGAGGTAAGGAGAGAGTGGATGAGAGTTCGGGTGGTGTGCTCAGAGAGGAAAGGGCGAATTTTTCTAATGTTATAGAGGAAGAAGCGACAGGTCTTGGCTATCTGCTGGATATGCGCAGAGGAGAGGGAGGAGTCAAAGATGACTCTGAGGTTGCAGGCAGATGAGACGGGGACGATGAGGGTGTTATCAACTGTGATAGAGAGTGGCGGGAGAGGAGAATACTAATGATACATCTAATAACCATGCATTAGAACATTCAACTAAAATAGATCTGATGTTAAAGATTTTCTACAGCTTACCATATAGCTGAGGGACCAAGAGCAGATATATGATGGGAACAAGTTGTGAGGTACAGAGTAGAGAGCTGCACGGCTTCCGTCCCCGCGGGATTCCCGCGGGGACAGAGGCAGTTCCTGCGGGGTTCCCGCGGGGATGGAAGCAGTTCTGTGGGGTTCCCGCGGGGACGGAGGCAGTTCCTGCGGGGATGGAACCAGTTCTGTGGGCTTCCCGTGGAAGTGTAAGCTGCACCTGCACCAGCCTCTCATCTACCGAATACCAATTTATTTGAGTGCTGTCTCCTCCTCCTCCTCCTCTTCTTCCTTGCTTTAACAGCATAAATGTAGAAAGTCTTCCATTAAGGAGGTGGTAGAGTCACAAATGATGACGGAATTCAAAAAGGCGTGGGATGAACACAGAGGATCTCTAATTAGAAAATGGAAGTTATATAAAAGCTAACCTTAAATGGCTGCATGTGTGTGGATATGTCAAGTGACACTTAGATGGCGACTCTGGCTGTGATGAACTAGAGCTGATACCTGGCAGACTTGTATGGTCTGTCTCTCATACATGGCAATCTGGTGTAGGATGGGCTGGAAAGGGCTTAGACAGCAACTTCAGTGGCTGGAACATGAGGACAGTGCTGGACAGACTTTTACGGTCTGTGTCCCACAAATGAGAACATGAATAGGCTGGAGTGGGCTTCGATGGCAACTCCAGCAGTTGGAACATAAGGATGGGGCCAGATAGACTCCTGTGGTCTTTGTTCCAGAAACACGAAAGAAAGACCATAATCAAGTATATAATATCACACTCGTTGATTTAATGATGAATTGATCATGAGTGTGACTATTGGGCAGAGTGGATGGACCGTTCAGGTCTATTTGCTGTCACTTACTATGTTACTATTAATCCTCTTTGCTCCCATGCTGGTGCACAGACCTCTGCTCTGACACAGGCACGAGAATCAGATGTCACCTGACCTACTGGCGCGTGCATGTGGCGGCCTCTCAGCACACACTGCCAGTGAATCAGAGACAAATCTTACATGTGCGCACCAGAGTGTTCCAAGTTCCAACTTCCATTCCTTCCTTGCCTACAGTGCTGTGGCTCAAATCCAGAAAGAGACTGAGGGAGCTGACTGGAACTTTCTTTTATGTACTATTGAATTCTTATGGGGATGGGTTAAATTCTTACGGGGATGGGTGGGGATGGGTTAAATTCTTGCGGGGACGGGTTGGGATGGTTTAAATTTTTGCGGGGATGGGTGGGGATGGGTAAGATTCCAGTGGGGATGGGTGGGGACGGGTAAGATTCCAGCAGGGACGAGCGGGGATGGGTTGGATTTCTGTCCCCGTGCAACTCTCTAGTACAGAGTCAGTTGGGATAATTTGATGGTTAGCCAAAATCAAAGCTTCTTCGTCTAGTTAAGCAAGAGATAAGGATATGATCTAAGTTACAGTATGTGTAGCAAGCTAGTCCAGGTGCAGAATGGGTGTACAGTCACCCTACATACTAAAGGCTTGGGAGAAGGCTTCCTGAAGAAGAGGTTTCATGATCCCCATCCACAGTTTGGAAAAGTCTGGTTCACATTAAATGGAAAAATTAGCTGTAAGAGCAGAAGCTAGAGTGCCAGGGATCTCGGGGTTAGAGACCTGCATGGGAACAGGGTTCACAGGAATCCCGCGGAACTCGTGGGGACGGAAGCCATTCCTGCAGGAGAAGGTATGCAAACTGTCTGAGGGAGGGTGAGGGGAGGAAATGGCAGTGCTTGATGAAAAAGAGACTACTGGGCACCCTGGACCGTTCAGGTTTTTTTTTTTTTTATCTGCTGTCACTTACTATATTACTATTAATCCTCTCTGCTCTTGGGCTGATGCACAGACCTCAGCTCTGACACCGGCACAAGCACCAGATGTCACCTGACCCACTGGCGTGTGCATGTGGAGACCTCTCAGCACACAGTGCCAGAATTTTATTTTATGTACCATTAAATTGTTGTGGGGACAGGTTAAATTCTTGTGGGGATGGGTAAGATTCCAGCGGGGCGGGAGAAGATTTCTGTCCCCATGCAACTCTCTACTCGGGGTTATGATCCAGCTTCTTTCTCTAACGTTGTGAGCTGGACAAGTAACTATACCTTTAATTTCCTTACACAAAGCTTGTCTGGAAAAAGCCCCTTTGTGGCAAAGAAATACCTACGGTACCTAAAACATAAGGCAGCTTGATGATGACATTATATTTGGAAAAGAGCATCAAGTCCCAGATCCAAATCGCTCAAGAAAGCAGCAGATGGCCACTTCACTTTTGGAATACAATAATAATAATAACCCCTTTACCTTCAGGATCTCGTAGGCGGTAGCAACCTGCAGGAACTTGCTGTGCGCGCTGTCCTGCGTCTCTCCGGCGGCGTCCGGAGGCTCACCGGGCCGGTAGCGGTCCGGGTGGTATTTGCGGGCCAACTGCCGGTAGGCACGCGCGATATCCGCCTTGCTGGCGTCGCGGCTCACGCCAAGCACGTCGTAGCAAACCCGCATGCCGCAGTACAACCCCTCGGTAAGCGCCGCCGACGGGGACACCAGCACCAACAGCAAAAGCAAAGCCCCACATAGCGGCCAGAATTGCGCCGACGTCATGGCCGCTGACCGTCAGCTACCACCCAACCAAAAGTGGAGAGAAGCCATGCCAGTGCCCCAAACCTGGAGGAAAAAGACCAGGAACAGGACGGAGGAGCCTGGACAGAAGAAGCCGGAAGTGAAAGTGGAGGATGCTGGAAAGTGTAGTCTTTTGAGCTCGATAAGGCGACAACCCCGATACACGTATCGTGCCTTGGAGGAAAAAGCATGCTGGGAGTTGTAGGCTTGTACACTAAAGCATGCCACCTGTAATGTGTAATAACTGAGTAACTTTTCATAGGTAGAGTAGTAATATGTTATTCTTTGCTTTGTGGAATGCAGTGGTATATTATAAAAATTCACTTAATATTGTTTATTACTACTATTTAAAATAAAAATATTAAAGGCAGAGCTACCTTCATGCAGAGTCAATCTAAATGTGCCAAAATTTTCCTTCTCTGATAACATTTATTTCTTCTTTGAGTCAGTTTTCAACAGCATTTTCTCAGTGATTACCCAAATGTGAATACAGTTATAATGTTAATTAATAAGTTTTGGATGTTACTGAATTCTATTATTCTGTCTCACTGTATTTCCATTTTTGGCCCAGTATAAGTCATCACAAAATATAAGAAAACCAATGGACTGCATAAGGGCTTAAAGCCCATTTAGTTATGTTTAAACAAATGAGAGATCTTCATGAAAGAAAATATTTATTTTTATTATTTTGACTTATGAAAATCACTTGTCCCTGAAACATGCTCAAAATAGAATAATCCATTTGTACAAAAGAGACGATTCCATGTACCTCAATGAAAGTAGAGTTTAATTTTACTTTTAATCTTTATAACACCAAGGCAAATTACAACAACAGGTATGATGAATCCATCAGTAAATAGGCTATCCTCACTGAAATTTGGCCATGTATTACTGTATTCTATAGAACAGTGTAGAAAAATGAGCACAAAATACAGCCTTTATTAGTGCTGTTTCCACCAGTTACAATAATTTTTGAAGCTGTTTTAGTGATATTCAGTTTTGATTTAATGATATTTATATCTACACTAGTAAAAAAGGCCCGTTTCTGATGCAAATGAAACGGGGGCTAGCAAAGTTTTCTTCAGAGTGTGCATGTGGGATGGGAGTGTGTGTGTCCATGCCCTCTGCCCTCTCTCTGTCTCCTCCCCCTCCCCCCTCCAAGTCCAGTCCTTCAGTGTTAAGTTTCCTGCTGTACTGTGTTTGTGTTACAGAGAGAGTGAGGGCGTCTCTGTCCCCTCCCCCCTCCGAGTCCTTCACTGTTACAGAGAGAGAGATTTCGTGCTGTGCTGTTTTCCTTCACTCATGGGGAAACCGGATATCTCTGGCGCTTCACACTTCCGGCTGGAGGCTTCAGAACGTTGGTGGTGCCTTTTATATATAGAGATATGGAACGATTTCAAATAAATTAAAAAGCTGTCAAATAAGTAAAAATACAAAAATCTTTTGTCCTCCAACTACCTATCCGACTGGAACAGCTTTTGACTTTTTAGAGATGTACCACGCATAGGCAGTCCATTATTTCTAATGATCTTTTACTATTGATTTCAATAGTATTTGCTATTGTTTTGGGTGTACTTGTGACACCTCCTACTGCCAGCAAGCTATGCCTACTGGCTTCAACACATATAATGGGCTAGATCAGGGCCGTGCCGACATGGTAAGCGAGGTAAGCATGGCAGGGGGGCGCCGTCCTCTGGGGGGCGCCGCTACACCGTACTTACCTCGCCCTCCCGCTCCCATGTCCCAACTGCCCGCCCTCTTCTCCCCCCCCAAGATCCCTTTCTTTTTTTTTTCCTTTTAAATTTACCTCCGTCCGGCAGTGCAGCGTTAGTGAAGGAGGCAGCGCTCCCGATGTCTCTAGCCAACCTTCCCTTCGCTCAGTGTTCCGCCTTCTTCTGATGTTAAGGAAATGATGTCAGAAGAAGGCGGGACACTGAGCGAAGGGAAGGCTGACTAGAAGAGACATCGGGAGCCCGCCTCCTTCACTGACGCTGCGCTGCCGGATGGGAGAGAGGGGAATTGCTGGATAGGGATGAATGGAGGGGGCAGGGGACAGATGGGCATGGATGGATATGGATTGCAGGACTCAGGGAGAGAGGGGAATTGCTGGATAGAGATGAATGGAGGGGGCAGGGGACAGATGGGCATGGATGGATATGGATTGCAGGGCTCAGGGAGAGAGGGGAATTGCTGGATAGGGATGAATGGAGGGGGCAGGGGATATAGAGCAAGAAATGAAGAAGAAAGAAGGAAAGCAAAGAAATAAATGGAAAGGAAGCTCTGGAAACGGAGTTAAGAAGACAGATAGCAGGAGAATCAGATACTGGGCCAGCATGATCAGAAAAAGAAAGTCACCAGACAACAAAGGTAGAAAAAAATCATTTTATTTTTATTTTAGCGTTTGAAATATGTCCACTTTGAGAATTTACATCTGCTATCTTATTTTGCAATGTATAGCAATTTGTTTCTAAGAATATTGCTGACAATTCCTGTCAGTATGGCAAGTGGTGAGTGATCATTTTCACGGGGGGGGGGGGGGGGGCAACTGATAGTCTGCAGGGGGGCGCCAGAGACCCTAGGCACGGCCCTGGGCTAAATAGCCTCAAACCGTCTCCTTTTCTCAATCAAACCTCCTTGCACACACACACATCCCCCTGGGCCCTGCCACCATTAAAGCAGAGGGGTCTTAAGCTGAATGTGAGGGCGCCCAGGGCCCTCACCCCCCCCCCCCCCCCCGGTAGCTAGCTACACCTTGTGATTACCCTCTTTCGCTGGGCGTTTCACACAAAAGGAGAATAGCTTCCTTATGCCTCTCATTATTCCTTCAAAAGTTCTGCCATTTAGTCAGCAAATAGGGGCAAAAGGTTTGGGTCATAATAAAGTCCTCCTGCCAAGGCAAACTTCCCTTCCTTCTACATCTGTCCAAAAAGGGCATGATCAGGTACTGCAAGGAGCTCATCTCAGCCTTAGCTATCCAAGAGAGAGAACAGTTGAGACAGGTCTTCATGAGCCCTGGAAATGTTAGCATACTTTCTCTTTCTAAAGGGTTACTTGCAGGTATCAATCAGTCCCAAACGTTTTACAGAGACAGGGTAGATTTTCTATCCCCGCCATCCCACTTCACAAATGGATATTACTATGCCTATGTCCACAGGTCAGCCAAACAGGGTGGCGGCCTTGCTGTTATTTATGCAGATCATCTTCCTTTTCATTTTTTAGATTCCTTCTTGGATTCAACTTTTGAGTCCTTAAGCCCCGATGCTCAAAATACCGCCGTAACAGTGCAGAAAAACAATGCCCTAATGCTCAACACATTAGGGAGCTCGGCGGGAGGATTGTGCTTTGATGCAGTAGCATTGTGCTGGGCACATACGCAGAAGAGTTCTATGGTAAGCTCGGCTCCTGTGCACATGCGCCTGGTAAAACCCAAACGTGAAGCACACATTGGCATCTTAAATATAAGCATTTTTTATTTGTTATTTTCAGCTTGGATGCTTATATTTAGATACAGGAAACAGACACCAATATGTGCTATGGGCGTTTTTGTTAGTATGGCTGTTTTAAATTTAGATGCAAGAAAGAGACGCCAATGTGTGCTTTCACTTGGGTCTGCTGTTTCTCACAACCAGCGCTTAAGAGCTTGAACAGGCTTCCTTCTGCTTCCTAAAGCAATCCAAACCTGCAGAATTTGCAGAAAGAATCATGAGAGAAGCACGAAAATCATGGGATATCCTTTTTTTCCAGTACTCTAATGCCTACTCTGACCTGGTGTTATTTTTACAGTGGTAAGGCAGTTTTGTTTTAGGCACTCTTTTCTGAGCATTGGGGAGGAATACAAAATGACCTAATTTACATGAGCTTGGCTACATGGAGGGGCATAATTGAACGCGAACGCCCATCTCCATGGGCGTCTATCTCCGAGAACGGGTACATGAAGGAGCGGGACAAACCGTATTTTCGAAAAAAATGGGCATCCATCTTTTTTCCGATAATACGGTTTGTGCCAGCCAAATGCATCGGATTTGTGCGGATTTGAGCTGGGCGGTTTCGTTTTTCAGCGATAATGGAAACCAAAGGCGCCCAGCTCAAAAACGACCAAATCCAAGGCATTGGGTTGTGGGAGGGGCCAGGATTTGTAGTGAACTGGTCCCCCTCACATGCCAGGACACCAACCGGGCACCCTAAGGGGCACTTGTAACAATTAAAAAAACAAAGCAAAGTACCTCTGAAGTCCATAGCTCCCCTCCCTTGGGTGCTGAGCCCCCCAAATCCCCCCCAAAACCCACTCCCCACAACTCTACACCATTACCATAGCACTTATGGCTGAAGGGGGGCACCTACATGTGGGTACAGTGGGTTTTGGGGGCGGTTTGAAGCGCTCCCATTTACCATCACAAGTGTAACAGGTAGGGGGGGATGGGCCTGGGTCCACCTGGCTGAAGTCCAATGCACCCACTAACAACTGCTCCAGGGACCTGCATACTGCTGTGATGGAGCTGGGTATGACATTTGAGGCTGGCATACAGGCTGGAAAAAAAAGTTTTTAAAGTTGTTTTTTTTTGGGTGGGAGGGGGTTAGTGACCACTGGGGGAGTCAGGGGTGGTCATCCCAGATTCCCTCCGGTGGTCATCTGGTCATTTAGGGCACTTTTTTGGGACTTGTCTGTGAAAAAAAAGGGTCCAAAAAAGGTGACCCAAATTCGCGCTAAAAACGCCTTTCTTTTTTCGATTATCGGCTGAGGACACTCATCTCTCCTCGGCCGATAAACACGCCCCAGTCCCGCCTTCACCACGCCTCCGACATGCCTCTGTCAACTTTGGCCGTTTCCGCAACAGATTGCAGTTGAAGATGCCCAAAATCGGCTTTTGATTATACCGATTTGGACGCCCATGGGAGAAAGACGCCCATCTCCCGATTTGGGTCGAAATATGGGCGTCTTTCTCTTTCGAAAATAAGCTGGCTAGTAACATAGTAGATGACGTCAGATAAAGACTTGTACGGTTCATCCAGTCTGCCCAACAAGTTAAACTCATTGTGTGTGATACTTTATAAGCATACCTAGTGCTTGTAGGAAAAAAGGTACCGGTACTCATTGTGGGCGGGGCCACTACTTATGGCTCTGCCCCTGTGATAGCCACACCCATGTTAGTCACACCCCTTATACCAATCATGGCGCATATAAACAGCCATCATTGAAAATATTATACCAGTATAGGAGAAAAAAAATAACTTGAATTTTTTCATTATAAATAATTTCTCTATGATGTTACAGCTCCAGTATACCCAGTGCAAAATAAGATAGCAGATGTAAATTCTCAAATTGGACATATTCCAAACACTAAAATTAAAATAAAATGATTTTTTCTACCTTTGATGTCTGGTGACTTTGTTTTTCTGATCATGTCAGTCCCAGTCTCTGATTCTGCTGCTATCTGTTCACGTAACTCTGTTTCCAGGGCTTCCTTTCCATTTATTTCTTTACTTTCCTCATTTCTTCTTCATTTCTTGCTCTACATCCATAGGTAAAAGCTGGGTCCTCCGCAGACTTGACTAGAGGAGGTATAGAGTGGATCCAGTTTTTGCCTATTTTCTCCATCCATGTGCAGTTTTTCTCCTCTTTTCCCTTTCCCTCCTCTCCATCAGTATGCATCTCCTTCCTTTTCTTCCCTCCCCTCCATCCATATGCATTTCCTGTCCTTCCTCTCTCTTCCCTCTCATCCATCCAAGTCCAGCATTTCTCCTCTCTCCTTCTCTCCATCCATGTTCACCTCACTTCCTCTCTCTTCCCTCTCCTCCATCCATGTTCATCTCATTCCTCTCTCTTCCTCCCCTCCATCCATGTCCAGCATTTAAACTTTCTCTCCTCCATCCATGTCCAGAATTTCTCGTCTCCCCTAAATTCATGTGCATCTCCTCCTCTGTCTTCCCTCCCCTTCATCCATGTACCGCATTTCTCCTCTCCCCTCCCCTCCATCCATTTTCATCTCACTTCCTCTCTCTTTCCTCCCCTCCATCCATGTCCAGCATTTCAACTCTCTCCCCTCCGTGTACAGAATTTCTCGTCTCCCCTAAATCCATGTGCATCTCCTCTGTCTTCCCTCCCTTTCATCCATGTACAGCATTTCTCCTCTCCCCCTCCCCTCCATCCATGTTCATCTCACTTCCTCTCTCTTTCCTCCTCTCCATCCATGTCCAGCAGTTAATCATTAATATCGATTAAATGTTGTTATCGCGATGACTGATTAACATGTTAATCGCAACACTGCGATTAACATGTAGCCCTACTTTTTAACACCACTGTTATATGTGGGACACACACACATATAATACATGCACATGGCACATTTAACACACACATGCAGATACTATTAAAAAATGAAAGCAGACTGCTCTACCTAGAGTTGCCCTCATGCAATGACAGTATCAGACCTGCCAGAAAATTTTGAATGTTAAAGTTAGGTGCTCCTCTCAGTGTATTGCAT
This sequence comes from Microcaecilia unicolor, assembly GCF_901765095.1. Taxonomy (NCBI): domain Eukaryota; kingdom Metazoa; phylum Chordata; class Amphibia; order Gymnophiona; family Siphonopidae; genus Microcaecilia; species Microcaecilia unicolor. Next base: position 228,058,633 of record NC_044032.1, on the reverse strand, counting down.
GGAATGTTCATTTTAATACTAATGAGTTTGTTGTAATACATTTACATAGGATTATCAATAGCTGCTATCGTGAAGGGTAAAAGCGACATAGAATCTTTTTTTCGTATTAGATGCTGAATAACATGTGCGCTGGACCGGCTTTAACCAGTCAAAATGAAACATTGCAAGCATGGTAAGCTCTGAGCATCCGGACCTTGGTCAGATCCAGCATCTTTCCCTCTCTTCCAACCCTCTCCCCAGTCCACTATTTGCCTCAAAGTCATTGGCAGGCAAGCAGAAGCAATCAAGAAAGATTGCTCTGCCGGCCAAGGGTTCTTCTTCCTGCTGCATCCTGCCTATGCAGAAACAGGAAGTTAATTCACAGGAGGCGGCAGAGCAGTCTCTCTTGATCGCTGCTGCCTGCCAGCCAATGACTTTACTTTTGACTGGTGGGGGAGGGGTAGTTAGACTGTATGCCACGGACCTGGCTTTGTGTCTTGGCGGCCCTGGTTAAGGGTGGCACTGATTTAAGTGTTTGAAAAAAGAAACCAGGCAGTGAAGGAGGTTCTGAACACAGTTCCCTTTAAGCTGCATGCAGGTGCACAACACATTACATGTCTCAGCGCATGCCTTTTTGCAGTGGCATACAGAGAAAAGCAGAGGCCAGTCACAACAGTCCACCTTCCCTAAGGCCCTGGAAAGGATGCAATTTTTTTTCCACTTCCAGATCACAAACATCTGTTTGGTTTAATGCAAGAGTAATCACTGTTATTTGCAAGTGTCATTCATTCTGAAAGTGTTCCTGTTAAAAATGTTCACAGACAAAACTGATGACGAACAATTTGGCATTATCAAACTTACAAATCGCAAGTGACCGACTCACCTGCAAATGCGCAGTAGAGACTTCCCTCTCTGTCCCGCCCTCGCGTCAAGACGTGATGACGTCAGAGGGCGGAACAGAGACGGAAACGGAGTCGGACTGTCGGACGCTGCAGCTGCCGCTGGAGCCTGGAAACGAACATCGTGCGCACCAACCTCCATCCTCCCCCCATCCCCGCCGCCGCTCCCGCCCCCCTGCACTGACCTGACAGCGCCTCTCACCTCCGTGTGAAAGCGTTGCAGGCAGCAGCAGAGCGAGGGAGGGGGGAGGCCAAGGGAAAGAGGAGGGTTGCTGGATATGGGGGGGAGGATCGGTGGACGGGGTGAGGCCAGGGGAGAGAGGAGAGGAGGGCTGCTGGACATGGGGGGGAGGGCAGGGAGAGAGGATGGTTGCTGGATGGGGGGGGGGGAGGCCAGGGGATACAGGATGGCTGCTGGACATGGGGGGAGGGCAGGGGAGAGAGCAGGGTTGCTGGACATGGATCGGGGGAGGGGAGGGCAGGGGAGAGAGGAGGTTTGCTGCACATGGACGGACGGTGAAAATTATTACATTTTGCAAAACACAAATCTCGCCCGTTTTAACGGGCTTAACGGCTAGTTTAAAATAAAGCATGCCTAACCTTCAAGAAAGAACAGTTGTCTGATCATTCAGTTGAGACTAATTAGTCCAGGTGTGACAGTATGTCTTCATACATGTGACTAGGAGACATTTTCAAATATTTTGAAACTGGTGAGGTTATCTATGGAATATGTTTGAAAGCAGGTGTTAAATGGGCAGTGAAGTTCAGGCAAAAAATTTAGTGAATGGAAACTAGATTATCTAAAATGACATGCCAGTCATAAAGCCCACACAGATACTGTCACAAAGCTTCAGAATATGAACCCAGTACTTCTGAAAAATCTATTGACCAAATCACCCAAAACAGGAAAGAATTTGTGGAATGGAATAAAACAACAGCCATCAAGGTAAAGGTTTTAACTGATACTGTCCTGCTAGTTGTCAAAATAAAATTAATGCTGTTCTGGTCCGTGGGAAATGTTTTGCCTTGCTTCAACACATGAGATTTACACTGCACCAGGACAGAAAAACAACTTGTTCAAACCCCCTTATACAGGCGTCACACTAAAACCGGTTCAGAATATTATGCTAAAAGACTGCTAGAAAGCCCTATGTATTTATTCTACTTAATTTTATGTTAGTTTTTAAAATATATTTGCTTGGGGGATTTGTTACTGACACATAGTTTAGGCTAGTTCTTAAGGTGGGTGTACTTTTGGGGTGGGATAGTGGGGATAGGGGTATTGGTGGGGCTCAATATACAAATTGTGGTTGATGGCTTGGATTGCCTGTTGTACAAGCCTTTCTTGTTCATACTGCTGTGATTACGTGTGCTGTTGTTAGCATATATGTTCTTGTTTCTCTTTCAGATTGCCATCAATAAAAAATGTTGAAACATAAAATATATTAGCTTATCAAAAGTCTTACAATCCTTTTTTTTTTACAATTCTGTTTCTCATTTTATTTCTTTGTATTAGATGTTCTAAGTGATTAAGCAGAATTCTGCAAAACTCCTCAAAGAAGTTGACTACACTGGAAGCATTTCATTTTGTAAAAGCAAAAATCAGGAAGCTAAGGTCATCATATCTTGGAGAGGTTTATTTCAGTGAAGCTGTACTAGAATTGCTGTCATCTTCCGGTGCTCCTGTTAACACAGCTTCCATTCTTCAGTTTATTAAGCAGACATGGGATCATCATATGGACTAAAGATTTCCAGACTATGATGGCAAGAATGGTCTGTGTTTGATAAGACTGCTTAGCTACTTTGCCCAATATGGATAATTTTACTTTTGGACTGCAACACCTTACTAGATGTGTAACAAAGTGCAGTCTTGTTCAACGAAAGACGAAACTTCATTTGGAAAGAAACTCTTGACAACAGTATTCAGAATTGAACATAGTTATATCTGAGAAAATTAAAAGTGGACTAGTAAAAATGTTTCAGGACATACTAACTTTCACCCAAGAACAGTTAACTGAACTATATTTTCTACTGGATGTTTGTGGAACTTTTCAAGCGTCCAGTGCTGATTTTGAAAAGGGAGTCAGCTTAGTGAATGCAATTAAAACTAAGGGGCCCTTTTACTAAAGGGTGGTAGGGCTATCACGCAGGTAGTATGCACCCCAACAGTACCACTGCAGGGCGTGCTGAGACGTCCTGTGGTACTGCTGTGATCAGCGTGCACTGCACCCCTTGGTAGAAAATATAAAATATAAATTATTTTCTATGTGGTGGGGAGTAGGCATGACCTGAGCTAATTAGGTAGCACAGGCACATTACCGTTTGCGACCCAATTAACGCAGGTGCCCTTACTGCCTCCTAAATAGGTGGTAAATGGGGAAATTAGAGCATGGCCATTAACTCCCCCCCCCCACGAAGTCGGCCATTTTTCAGCTGCCCAAGAAAGCGGCTAGTATGCAGCAAACTCATGTGCTAATCGCAGCACCGGCCACTTCCTAGAGTGGCTTAGTAAAAGGACCTCTAAGAAAGTAGCTAGAAGCTGAACACTTTGACATTTTAATGATCTATCTACACTCAAAAAAACAGTGTCAACTGATCAATGTTTACAATTTGTGGAAAACTGAGTGAGGAAGAAGGGAAACAGTTTTGCTCCTTAACATGCCATTTAAATAGATGCATTCTATAACGCATGACAGCTTATTATACAAAAAAAAAAAGAATTACTATATTGCACAGTAGTAAGTAGTACTTTCAGGGTAATTAACTGAACATTTTTGCTCATGTCAACTCGGTCCTTAGAGGGAACTATGGTTCTGAGTCCCTTAGCTGAATTTTGGCTAAAGCAAACAAGGTCCCTTCTTCTAAGGTAGGCTTGTAGGAACACTACTTAAGAGTGACATAATTACCTTACGAGTAATTAGTACTATGGCCTACACCTAGAGGATGATGTATTCCTAGTATTGTCTCTGCAGGCTTGGATAAATGTTTGAACTAAAGAAAGTCTGAGGTAGAAAACATATTATGATTTATTACAATTAAATAATAATTGGCATATTTGGAAAGCATACAAAAATAATCTGGCCACTATTCAGCTGGCGACGGTCTGTGTTTTTTTAATCCCTGACTGTCACAAGCTAGATTAGCCCTGGATATTCAGTGCCAGGCCACCTACAGGCACTAGCACGTAATATCTGGGGCGCCCTTGCTGCAGGAGCTTATGCGGGTTCTGGCTGATATTCATCTGGGTCTGCATAAGACAGTTATGCAGGTACTAGCCTTAAATATTGGTCTGGCATCCGCATAAAAAAGTTTCCTCTCCCCCGAGCCCTCTCCCACTGCATCCCTGACGAAGCCCCTCTCCTTCTGGGCATTATCCCCCCCCCCCACAGAATGTCCCCCAACTCCCAAGGGCTCCATAGGCCCTCCAGGCCTACCTCCTATCATTGGTGGCCCAGTGGGGGGGGGAATGTAGGGTAAGGTGCTGTCATTTTTCAAGGTGCTGGAGGCGGGAATGCGTGGGCATTGCTTCTGCCTTTCCTGTTAGATACATTGGGTGGACTGGGGGAGAAATCGGAGGTTGAAGAGTGCCACTAGATACCAGAGATTTAATTGTTTTTTTGTTATTGGAGGAAAGGGGTTGGGGATTTGGTATGGGGGGGTGTTAGTATAGTAAGCTGAGATCCTGGGGACTGGGTTCAATTTCCACTGCAGCTCCTTGTGTCCTTCTATTGCCCCAGGCACAAAACACCTTAGATTGTGAGCCCACTAGGAAGAGAGAAAGTACCTGCATCCACTAATTGTAAAACACTTTGTACCACAGAAAGGCAGTGTATCAAATCCCCCCTACCCCCCCCCCCCATAGAATGATAAGTAGAAGGAGTAGTAGTGGGAGGGAGGGGGTGTACCACCAGAGAAATGTAAGTGTGAATCCCAGAAGGAAGCTTTCTTTTGCAAGATGCAAGTACAATGAAGATGGCAGTAAATTTGAGAGATATATATCATACTGTACACCTTTGGCTGACTGGAGCCACTGTTACGCCAGTCCCCCAAAGAGACATATTTCACCTGTATTACCAGTCCCAGATCTATGTATTTCCCCTCAACTCGCCAACGCATCCCTTACTACCCTAACCAAACATTTTGCAATAATTATGGGAGCAATGAATCACACTGTTAACAGTACCTCTATGACAGTTTTAATTCTATAAGGCCATTATATGTTTGGATTATATTGTTTTTATAAGTGCAAATACTGGTTTTAGTTTTACCATGAATTGTTATCGGTTTCAATGTTATTCGGGTGAGTTGGGAATATTTATGGAATTAGGAAATATATATATGTGTGCGTGTATATATATATATATTCATATACCTATCCACGCACATAATGTGCCAGTAATGAAAACTGTATCAAGCATAGGGGCCAACTTTTCAAAATTATTAGGGGTGCAAATCCCAATGGAAAAAAAATCCCTCCCTGGACACATACAAGGAATTTCCTCAATATTGGGGGTGCTCAATATTTTTTGTATTTGATATTCAGGCACAGGTAGTGAACGGTGAACGTATGGAACGAATGTGTGTTTTAGTTAAGTAGAAGTGTCAGATGTTTTATAGTGACACGATAGTACAATAAGAAGCTTTTTGATATTAATAACATACTGGAGTCTTTTTGTAATAGGTGCTCAAGCACCCCCAGAGCCGGCTCTTATGGTCTCAAGGTACTTGTACCACTATGGAAATCGAATTTGGGTAATGTGCGTTGACGGCTACGTTCGCAAACCCATGGGAAAAAAACCCGGAATATAATAAGCATTATTCAACAAAACAAAACAAAAACTGTTCCTCTGGGCCTGGGGTCGGGTGAAGTTACCGAAGCTGCTGGCCACCCCCGATCCCTCTTTATGGGGAACCAATGTATTTTGGTGCGTGTATTTTCGGGTTTCTAGCACCCCCTTGCTCGGTTCAGGGTGGTGGTGGTTCTTTAGAGGCGGCGGCGGCCCTGCCTCCTCCTCCTCAGCGCCACACCACACGGTGAGGCGGCCACCGCTCCCCCCCAACCCCTTGGTACTGCTCAGAGGGAAAACATGGAAACCCTGAACATGGACTCAGGTCAGCCGTCACTCTCTTCCTACGGTGGGGTGGGGGGGACACAAAACCCAGGCTCAACGGCCCGACGCTTTCCTCGGGCCTGCTGCTGCCTCTCTCTCTCCACCCCTCCCTTCCCGGCTCTGAGGAGGGAGGGAGCGCAGGGGTAGGGTGCGGGGAGGAGGAGGAGGCGGGTGGGGGCGATGGCTCAGCGCTTTCTAAATATAAAGCGAAAGTAAAGAGGGCGTCGGAGGCCGGCTTTGGGCACGCTGCCTGCCTTCCTTCCTCTCTCTGGCCCTGCTGAGGCCTAGAGCCCATCAGCGACAAAGAAGGCGACCCGAGGGCCATGGCTGCAGCGGCGGCCGCCTCGGCCCAGGACGAGCTCAGTAAGTGGTGGTGGTGGGGCCCTGGCCAAGTTCGGAGGTATCGGCGTGTGGCTCACAGTTTGGGGGGGTTAAAGTGCCGGAAGTGGCGATAGTCGCTGTTTGTTCAGTTAGAGAGGCGCTAGTAAAGAGGTTTTAGGACGCAGTCACCGTCCTTGCTTCCAGTATTACATGTGGGGAGAGGGGAAGGGTGTTCCGTGACATGAACCCACCAGTATGAGAATGTCGCCGGTGGGATGGGGTGTGTGAGAATGAGCTGGAAAATCTGATTCCCCCCGGCTGCCAGTAATTCCAACGTGAGGGCCAAACAGGGGCAGGCCTGGATTTATCCCATTTGCACTACACCCACAACCGAGGGTGGGTTGTTTTTCTTTAAAAATCGAGGTCCAGCCCGGGTGTGCAAATGGGATAAAAGTAAAACTGGATTCGTTTCTTCCTTCGTTCTGACGTGGAATTGTTTTGCAAGCCTGGCTCTCTTTCTCCCCCCCACCCTTTCTCGTCCACCGTGATGCATCTAAATTCCACATCCTTCACCTCTCCTCAGTCTTTACTTCTGTGGACTTTTCTTATAAATGCTAGAGCTTCTCAATCTTCTAGATTTGCTCTGGGGAAGCTAAAGCTAACCGATCACTCAGAAGGGATCTAGTGCAGAAAACAGCTGTTAGTTTAACACTTCACCCCTCTTTTCAGCACTGAAGAAAACAGGAGGGGAAGCGCCTGGGAAGAAACGCAAGCAATTAAACAATTTTCTGCTATCCTTGTATAAGCTGACCCCCTTTCCCTTATTGTTTGTCCTGTCTCTCATTGTGAACAGGTTGCATGTGCAGTGCACAAAATGGGAGGGGAAAGGCTTGAAAAAGAAGAGCAATTATGACTCTCAATTTCAATCGCACCTCTCGTTCCCCTTTGTCAATAGGTGTTACTGAGGGATGGGCTGCATTTGTTTTCTGGGAGGGCAGAATGGGGTAGAGGGAAGGGATACACTGGAGAGCAATGTGAATATTTTATGTGGTGGGAGAGGAGGTAAATGCTGAAAGGGGGGGGAGGTTCATACAAGTGTGGAGTTTGGGTGGGCATAACAGAATTGAATTTTGGGGCATTGGATGAACTGAGGGGGTAAGGGAAATAATGTTAGTGCATATGTTTACATTCAGGCACATTCATTGTGGGCATCCTGCAAACCTGACTAGCTGGATGTGGCCTGAGGACAGGGTTGAGAACTCGTGTCTCTCCTTCCTCCAGCCCATGGGCCACAGAAATGCAGTGTATCTAATCCCATCCCCCTTCCCTTTATGAAGAGTTTGATAAAGATTTCAGTAAAGATGTGTTTATTAAGACTAGACTGGCTAGGTGTGTCCTGAGGACTGGGTTAAGAACCACTGCTCTAGGGAGTATGTATGTGAATTGCTGGATGGGACTGGTAGTGTCAGCTGATCTAGGCAGGTAAAATTTTCAGGATACCACAAAGAATATGAATGAAGAATTAGTATATTAATTGTGGATGTGGACTGGAGTTGCTTATCTCTCATCTAGAAAGGGTAAAGGGTCATGGATTTGATGTAAACCACTTTGGTTGTACCATAGAAAGGTAGTATATTTTATTATAGGTAGGTACTTTCTGTATCCCTAGTGAGTTTATAATGAATTGGGTCCCAAACCTGGGCCTGGAGACACCCCAGCCAGTCAGGTTTTTAGGATATCCACAATGAATATTCATGAGAGAGGTTCACATGCACTGCCTCCACTGCATGCAGATCTCTTTTGTGAATATTCATTGTAGATATCCTGAAAATATGACTGATTGGGGTGCCTCCAGGACCAGGTTTTGGGAACCACTATCATAATCTGTCGCAAGGAGCTGCAGTGGGAATCAAGCCCAGGTTCTCAACTCATTACACTAACCACTAGTGGAAGAATAGCCGAATGGGTAGAACAGGCTGGAGAGAACCAGAGGACATTAGTTCCCATCCCACTGTAGCTGTTTGGAGTGGAGGAGTAGAGTAACCTAAGGTTAGTGCAGTGAGCTGAGAACCTGGGGAACTGGGCTCAATGTCCACTGCAAATAATATGTGAAGTGCTGCATATATTTAGTAGAGGTATAGAAAATAAGTAGTAGTATTAGACTCCTCCCTCCTGGGTTGTGTGTGTGAAATTCCAGAGCGGTGCTCATAGTTCTACGTATGTGTATATGAGTTGCATGGGGTGGGTTGGTATGATTTGCTGTAGGAGCATGCTTGGTGTGTATTTTTCGCAAATTACTTGGGGAGTGGGGGGTGGCAGGGGTGAAATATACTTGCTGAAAAATTTCCCTCTCAAAAATTGCTTTTCCTTGGCAGCGCTGCAAGGTCTGGGGACTTTTGCCAGGCTTGCTTTTCTGTACATGCTCTGTTGTCCTTAACTTTGCTTTTTTTTTTTTTTTCTGTCTCTCTACCCTGCTTCAGAGCTGCTAAGTTACCCAATTCGGGATGGAAACTAAAGCAGTGTGGTATTTGTAGTCCCTGACTCTACCCAATGAAATCGGTGCTGCTGGTCCCATAAGACTTCATGTTAGGGTTGCTAGAAATCCAGGACTGGTTTAAAATGTCTCTCCTGAAACTGGGTAACTTTGAAGGTCTGCTGCCTTCTCCCTGTGCACCCCTTTGTCATGTGTTCTACTAAAGGACCCTATGTAGAAAGAGGATGAAATCAAAGCAAAACTTAAATGACCTTCACACTTAGGGTGTAGAGGAGTGTAACCTTCATAGAGCACACTGGCCGTCTTGTGGGCAGACTGAACAATCATACAGATCTTTATCAGCAGTCATTTATTTTGTCTCTAGGAGGCTTTTTGGTACTTTGCAGGCTGGGGAAGTGAGGCTCATCTTCTTCACTAGTACTATGATGCACCACTCTTCCTCCTCCTTCCTCATTTGTTAGTGTTAGGGAAAACTGACTGTTGTTTCTCCTCCCTGCTATAATTATTTCTGCCTGTATCAGTGGGGCCCAGGAATCCTTGACCATGTTGCTTCATCTCTTTCTGATCTCAGGGCCAGGAGATCCCAACCATCACCACGTCTCAACTTGATCTGGTGGGTCGTGGACATTCTTGCTAGTTCTTCTCTTTATCTCCTGTCTGGGAATCCCTGTGTTCTTGCTGTCCAGGCTGTATTTGTTTTACAGTCAACGGACATGTTTCACCACAGATTCTGCAGGCAGGTCCTTGAGAACCTTGCTGCCTTCTGCAGTAGCATCTGTCCTGTATTGTGTATGAGTTGACTACCTGACCATGTAATAATTTCTGCCACTGGGCAACTGGTGTTCAGCACTCTTAAGGTGCATGTCTTTTCCAGGCACTTTGCTGGGTGAAGTTGCACTCTGCCCGGATAGTGGTTTTTTTCTATGTGCAAATCAGGGCAGGAAATTTCAGATCTAATCTCATTAAACAAAATAGTGTAGACTCACCAGGCTTACTCTAGCTGTGGTCAGGAAGGAAGAGACAGATAAAAGCAGTCTGCATTTGTGTGATATATGGTGCCAGAAATATCTACATAGGCAGACAGCTGATATCAAACAAGGTAAAGTGAAGGAAGCATGTGGTTTTCTGGAAGTCCGGTGTGTCCCAGAAAATGCTGAGTAATACTTTGCTTCCTTTCTCTGTTTGGCACTGCTTCCCTTCTTCCTAGTTTCTTACTTTGCCTTCAGATTCAGGAACCTTTTACTGGCACAACAGGTAGCTTTATAACTATCTTTGTTGCTTGGATAGTTTATTGTAATTTTCACTTTGTGGACTTTGCATATGTATTTTCACTGAAAATGATCCCAGGAGGATCTCATTTGTGTGGATATGTTTCTGAGTGAAATGTTAATGCAGATGTTTGAAAATGTTTAAGTATGTGTGTTGATCAAATCCTTCCACAACCTCATCCTCAGGAGTGCTTACCCCTATAATCTGTGGAAGTACACGTGAAATGGCACTATTCTTGTGATTTTATCTAGTGGCCTAGTGGTTAGAGTGGTGGACTTTGGTCCTCGGGAACTGGGGAACTGAGGAACTGAGTTCGATTCCCACTTCAGGCACAGGCAGCTCCTTGTGACTCAGGGCAAGTCACTTAACCCTCCATTGCCCCATGTAAGCCGTATTGAGCCTGCCAAGAGTGGGACAGCGCAGGGTACAAATGTAACAAAAAAAATATAGAGAGCAAAGAGAAGTTGGCAGCAGTAGAGATTCCGTAACTGTGGTCTGAAATGGTAAAAACCATATTCCGTTGGTTCAAAATTAAGAGATGTTAGTTTGTATTCCAATACACATTTAGGGCTCCTTTTACAAACGGGCGCTAGCGTATTAGTGTGTGCTGAATGCAAAGATTCCCATGGGAACTGAATGGGCTTCTTCGCATTTAGCATGCCGCAGTATGGCCTTGTGTGGTGCAGGACATCAGAGGAAGGACAAGGAGGTTTTAGATTTCTGTTGTAAAGTTAAAATGCCTACTGAAGCAAGTTGTATTGAAGTTGGAAGAAAAGAAAGATAGCTGTGATACAAATTGGTTTACGTAGACTTTGTTAAAAGATTTCAGTAAAGATTTATGTATTAAAAATAAACCAACAATACCTAAGAATTATTTTTTTGAAAGGAAAAAAAATAAGGGGTCCTTTCAAGGTGTGCTAATGATTATATTCCTAAGGGCTGCATGGTATTTAGCGTGCACTAATCTGTTAGCACACCTTAGTAAAAGGACCCCTAAGATTTTTGAAAAAATGGACAGTAGGAAAAAGACTTTTTTTTTGGCTGGTACCTAAGTTGTTGTTGCTGTTTTGTTTTTCTAAACAGTTCCCCCCCCCCCCCCCCCCCTTTTAATTGTATTTTAATCACCCAAGGGCATTTATTTGTTTCCCGCATTAATTTTAAGGGCTTCAAAAGTCTTTCAGATGAAGTATCTGCTGAATTGTCTCTGCCTGTTTCATTCTCTTTATATAACCCCTCCAGACCCCTTGGAACCACATTTGGGTATTTGGGGACTCCTGTCTTTTCTTTTACATTTAGTATCTGGTATGGCTACATTTCACCCAAAAAGACTGCGTTGGGGGTAAAGCTGTAGTCTATACATATACATTTATTAAAAACATACAATTGAATATTAAATCATATAAAAAATAATTCCAATAAAACATAAATTACAAATAATGTAATAGTGCGGTCATAAAATGTATCATGACTAAAACCACAACTTTGTGGCATGCAAAGGAACAAGCCACATCAATAAGGTGTATAGACAGTGTGTAAATTGATTATACTTGCAACAGAGCAAGCTAGTGTGAAATGCAAGCATCAGTGCGTGGATATAGTCAGTGAATCATTTAAGGTTCTCAGGCATATTTTTATAGACATGCAAAAGTGGCACCAAAATCAACACATACCTAAAGGGAAACTAGAACAAATGTTCCTCTGATAGCAAAATTCTATCCAAAACAGCTTAAACAGAGAGTTTAAAAGAACTCTAACTTAGGGGCCGTTTTACCAAGCCGTGCTAAAAAGTGGTCGGTGCTACTATCAGGGTGTGGGTTTCCCGCATGCTGCAGCCACTTTTAGCACAGCAATAAAATGGCCACATTTCCATATTTTTCTTTAATGGCCACGTGCCAATTTCCCAATTAGCACGTGACCATTAGCACAGGAGCCCTTACTGACACCTATTTTGAAGATGCTAAGGACTCTTGCACTAACCCCGTGGCAATGTGCCAGCGCTACCTGATTAGCGCAGGGCACACCTACTTTCTATTGATAGTTGCATCTCTCATGCTGAAAAATATTTTTCTGCAAGGTATTAGCGTGTGCTGATGGGCACACTATCGCGGTACGCCTCAGCGTGTCTCACGACAGTGGTTTTTGCCATGCAGTAGGCAAAGGGCCCTTTAGAAAGGCATAAATAGCTTAAAACAGTTTTGAAGCCACTAAACGTTGGCTTAAAAAATGCTGACATACAGCACTGTCTCTTCAGAGCAGCAGCACTACACAGGCAGAAATGAAGAATCTACAGTTCTGTGGAATTAGTACTAGCTTTTATGTCTCCTGCTGAAGTGAAAGATCACAATACAAAAGTTATTAATGCCGACAAAGCCCATTCACTTTGATTTGGCTTCACCAACATTGCCGTGCGTCTTGATAAAAGGCCCTTAGAAACCAATAATAATCTATCACAAAGATATGGGTTCTAAGAAAAACATGTGAGAAATTCTACCTGAAAAGCACTTATATAAACCTTAAATGTCAATTAAAAAGATTTAAGGCCCCAATGCTCAACTTTGGTGCTGTTGTGAATAGTGCTGTAAAAATACTGCTGGAATAGTGCAGAAGAAAAATACCCTAAGGCTCAGTGCTAATGAGATGCAAATATAGGCACACTCATAGCGTTGAGCATTAGGGAGTTTGGCGGGAGGATTGAAGAACTGTACGGTAAGCTCGGCACCTGGTAAAACCTGAACGTGAAGCACACATTGGCATCTGTTTTCTGCGGCCTAAGTATAAGTGAATTTAATTAATTAAATTTTTTTTTTAGCTTGGATGCTTATATTTAGTTGCCAGTGTGTGTTTTCCCTTGGGTCGGCTGTTTCTCACTACCAGTGCTTAAGGACTTGCACGGGCTTCCTGCTGCTTCCAAAAGCAATCACAACTGGCAGATTTTGCAGAAAGAATCATGAGAGAAGCATGAGAATCGTGAGAAATCCTCTTCCAGCACCATAATGCCTGCTCCAACTTGGTGTTATTTTCTGCAGCTGTAAAGCAGTTTTGTTTCGGGTGCTGTTTTCTGAGCATTGGGGTGGAATATAAAATGACCTCATTTACATTTGCAAGCTACTTGCACTAGTGCCTGTCGTGCTCTTTTTCTATGCTAGAGCCATCTAAACATTCTGTGCAGGTAAATGCGGGCGCTAGTACTATGGCTGGTGAGATATAGAGAGAGAGGGAGCCAGGCTCAAAGAGGAAATAGAATATAGCATGGCATTTCTAGGGAATAAAATCAGTAAGGCATTTTGTCCTTCATATGAGGGAATAGTGATAGTGAAGAGATGACCAAAATCGAGCTTCTCATTTTTCCCCCCAAACCCACCTTCCCGCTCCCCCCATTTTCTATGTCTGTTGATGGCTCTCTCATTCTCCCTGTCTCCTCAGCTCGAAACCTTGGGGTCATCTTTGACTCTTCTCTCTCCTTCTCTGCTCATATCCAGCAGATTGCCAAGACCTGTCGTTTCTTTCTTTACAACATCCGTAAAATCCGCCCCTTCCTTGTCATCAAGCAGATGAAGCCATTACGTATGGGTTATGTCCATCAACCAGCAGGGGAGATAGAGAGCACTCAAACTTTCACAGTGCCCTCTTGGCCAGCTAGCTCCACTGCCTCTTCAGTATTCTCTATCTCCCTTAGCAGGGTGGCTGCAGCTTGTTCGAGCTCCAGAAAAATCTGCCGGGAGATGGTTCCTGGCTTGCCAGTTGTTAACCGGGGTGTTGGAGGCTATAGCAGCTTCACTTTAAAGGCACATAGGTTAGCCCTTTCCCTGCCTTACCCATACCTCTGTGGATGTGGACATATTGCCTTGCTTTCCCTGTCCTTACCCACCAACAGTGGATGCAGGCATATAGGTTTGCCCTTTCCCTGCCTTTCCCACTCATCTGAGCCTCCGGAGTCTTCAATACCTCTGCTTTCCTCACAGCTTAAAAAAAAAAAAAAAAAGTCGCGTCGCGTTTTTAAACGCAGAGACACTGGAACAAAGGTTTTTGACCTGATTTTCAGCAGGATCGTAGTTGTACACTAGATCCTTTGAGGTAAGAGTGTTTTCCAACTCCTCCGGGGTGGGCCCACGATCGGGGCGATTTTGGTGCGAAACCGCCATTTTGGATTTTACCGCCGTTTTTCGGCGATGGCTGCGGACAATGTAAAGCGCTGTTCCTCTTGTGGCAAATGCAAATCAGCAGCAGGGCTCTGTAAATCGTGCTGTATTGGCGTAGGAGCCGGCCCGAGCATGGCGAGAGATGTTTCTTCCCGCTCTGAGCTGGCAGCGGGCGCCATTTTGCTTACACCGCATGGCGCGGCCTCCGTGGACACGGAGAGACCTGAGCCGGGTGGGGCACCTCGAAATGAGGTTATTTCAGGAGTGGCTAGCACCGGACAGGATTTGGGTGCCCAGGGTGAGATTTTCTCCCCGGATTTTGTGCTTTTGCTGCATAAAGCATACATGATGAAAAGAGCCCTTCCTCACGGGTCGCCTGAGGCTCCTCTGATTGCCCCCCCTGATGGATTCTGGCCTGGGACTGCCCAGTGAGGCTTTTTTCCCGGATGCTTGGCCTAAAGATAAGCGCAGAAGGGTTAATTCCCCTTCAGATTGTGGTGCACCTTTTTCCCCCCCGTGGTCGGGGTGTGAGGATTCGGAGAACTCTGGCAGACGTTCTTGGTCTGAGGAACCAGAGTCAGGTGCGGATTTACCACAGGATCTGGATGAACCCTCCGCGGTGAGGATTTTCCACCGTGATGAGCTGCCAGCGCTTATTTCAGATACCCTGCAGGCCTCTCGATTGAAGATCCTGACAGTGGCATGGCCTCCTCGGGTAATCCCAGGATGGCTAGTACCAAGAAAGCTGCTCGGGCCTTCCCTTTGCATGACTCCATCCTAGAGCTTGTTTCGGCTCAGTGGGCTGACCCCGAGGGACCTTTGAGAGTTTCCAGGGCTATGGGGCAGTTATACCCTCTGCGTGAGGGACATATGGCTCGTTTTCAAATGCCTACAGTGGATGCCCTAGTCACTGCGGTGACAAAGAGAACTACCCTCCCTGTTGAAGGAGGTGTTGCCCTGAAGGATGTTCAAGACCGTAGGCTGGAAACAGCGTTGAAACGGTCCTTTGAAATTGCAGGTCTCACTGTTCGGGCGTCTGCATGCAGCTGTTATGCTGTGAGAGCCTGCCTAGCTTGGCTGCAACAGGCAGTGGCTCAGCCCGGAGATGGAGCGGAGCCCTTCTTGGATGTGGCTCCGCGGATGGAGGTGGCCTTGTCCTTTCTGGCTGATGCCCTTTATGACCTTGTCAGATCTTCGGCTAAACAAATGGCAGTAGCAGTGGCGGCTCGCCGTCGTCTGTGGCTACGACACTGGGCAGCGGACATGGCCTCTAAGCAAAGGTTGGTGAAGTTGCCTTTTCAAGGACTTCTCCTATTTGGTGAGGAGTTAGAGAAAATTGTGAAAGGCCTGGGTGATCCAAAACCCCAGCGCTTGCCCGAAGATAGGCAGAGGCCTTCCTCTAAGGGCCAGGCGGTCCACTCCTCGTACAGACCTCGCTTCCGTGAAGCTAGAAGGTACCGCCCAGGGCGTTCTGCTGGGTTCACTTCACGTGCCCGTGGTCAGCAGAGGAACTCCTTTCGCTCGGACAAGCGTTCCGCAGCCGGTGGCTCAAGACCAGGAGTTCAGGGGCGACCCTCTCAATGATGGTGCGCCGGCCCTCTCCTCGATGCCTGTCATCGGAGGACGGCTTTCCCTCTTTGTCGAGGAGTGGGCCAAGATTTCCTCAGATCAGTGGGTTCTGGACCTGATCAGAGATGGATACAGAATAGAATTCAACGCCCCAGTAAGAGACGTGTTTGTGGAGTCCTGATGCGGTTCTGCCGTCAAACGGGCGGCGGTGGAGGAGACTTTACAAGGTCTGATTCAGTTAGGGGCAGTGACCCCGGTGCCTCCCGCCGAGCAGGGCTGCGGCCGATACTCCATCTACTTTGTGGTGCCGCGAACAGGTGGGTCCTTTCGCCCTATTCTGGACTTAAAAGAAGTGAACAAGTCCCTGAGAGTGCGGCATTTCCACATGGAATCCCTGCGCTCCGTCATTGCGGCGGTTCAGCCAGGAGAGTTTCTCACGTCTCTAGACCTGAAAGAAGCTTACTTGCACATACCGATTTGGCCCCCGCACCAGAAGTTTCTGAGGTTTGCGGTGTTGGGAAAACATTTCCAGTTCGGGGCCTTGCCTTTTGGCCTCGCCACAGCTCCCCGAACCTTTTCGAAGGTAATGGTGGTAGTAGCTGCTTTTCTCAGGCGAGAAGGTATCAGGGTTCTCCCGTACCTAGACGACTGGCTCTTCAGAGCAGACTCTGCATCAGAGAGCTTACAAGCTACAGCCAGAGTGGTCTCAGTACTGCAATCTCTAGGCTGGGTCGTCAATATGGCCAAAAGTCACCTGTCCCCTTCACAATCTCTAGAGTTTTTGGGGGCCAGGTTCGACACAGTCTCGGGCTATGTGTTCCTACCCGAGCTAAGGCGGTGCAAGCTTCAGAATCAGGTCCGTCTGCTCCTGAGGATGCCCCGCCCGCGAGCTTGGGACATTGTCCAGCTGCTGGGATCGATGACAGCCACGATGGAAGTGGTACCCTGGGCGAGAGCGCACCTGAGACCTCTACAGTATTCCCTACTCCGGAGATGGTCTCCTATTTCTCAGGATTACCAATGCAGACTTACTTGGCTCCCTGCGGCCCGTCTCAGCATGGAGTGGTGGCTCTCGGACAGCATGCTGCGGCGAGGAATGCCGCTGACGCTCCCCGTTTGGTGCCTAGTGATAACAGATGCCAGCTTGAAGGGCTGGGGCGCACACTGCAAGGGGAAGCATGCCCAGGGTCTATGGACACCCGAGGAGTCGGAGTGGTCCATCAACCGCCTAGAGTTGAAAGCGGTGTTTCAGGCGCTTCTGGCCTTTCAAGTGACCCTGGAAGGATTGGCTGTCAGAGTGATGTCGGACAACATGACAACGATGGCCTATATAAATCGACAAGGCAGAACAAGGTGCAGAGCACTAGCCGCGCAGGCCGAACTGATTTGCCACTGGGCCGAGCTGCATCTTCAGTGTCTGTCGGCAGCTCATATTGCAGGTCAGAGCAATGTGCAGGCCGATTATCTGAGCAGGCATCAGATCGATCCAGCAGAATGGAATCTGGCAGACTAAGTATTCCTGCAGATCTGTGCCAAATGGGGCAAGCCCGTGATGGGTCTAATGGCGACAAGTGCCAATACCAAAGTCCCGTGCTTCTTCAGCAGACGGAGAGATCCTCGCTCGGCGGGGTTGGATGCCTTGGCACAACCCTGGCCTCCGGGTCTACTTTGTGTTTCCCCCATGGCCCTTGTTCGGGCGCCTGCTCTTGCAGATTCGGCTGCACCCAGGAGAAGTGGTCCTCATCGCCCCGGATTGGCCAAGGAGACCTTGGTATGCAGACCTCCGACAGATGCTCCTGGAGGCTCCTCTACCGTTACCTCTGGTACCGAACCTGTTGACTCAGGGACCGGTAGCCATGGAGGACGCCGGCCGCTTTGGTCTTACGGCATGGCTATTGAGAGGGCGCAATTGAGGGATAAAGGTTATTCCAATAAAGTTATTTCCACTCTCCTGCAAGCCCGCAAGCGGTCCACTTCCGTGGCTTATGCCAGGATTTGGTGCCTGTTTGAGTCTTGGTGTGCTTCCAGAGCCATTGTTCGAATGCGGGCTCCTGTCTCGCCAATTCTGGACTTTTTGCAGGAAGGTGTACAAAAAGGCTTGGCCTATAATTCCCTGCGGGTGCAGGTGGCAGCGTTGGCCTCCCTTCGTGGTAAGGTGGAAGGCGTGTCTTTGGCTGCTCACCCAGATGTGGCACGGTTTCTTAGAGGGGTGCTTCGGCTCCGACCTCCAGTGCGAGCACCCTTTCCAGCTTGGAACCTGGGGCTAGTTTTGAAAACCCTGCAGGCATCTCCTTTTGAGCCGCTTCGGCGAGCATCGGAGAAAGACTTGACACTGAAGGCCGTTTTTCTGGTGGCCATTACCTCGGCGAGACGGGTGTCAGAGCTCCAGGCGCTGTCCTGTAGAGACCCATTTCTGCAATTTTCAGAGTCCGGAGACCCTGCCTTCCTTTATGTCTAAGGTGGTTTCAGCCTTTCACTTAAACCAGCCTATTTTCTTGCCCTCTTTTTCAGAGGAAGAGTTTCCAGAATCTTTTGGGCAGCTGCACCTTTTGGATGTGCGCAGGACTCTGCTGCAGTATCTGCGAGTTACTAACTCTTTCAGGACTTCTAATCATCTGTTTGTTTTGCTATCCGGTTCTCGCAGAGGGTCTCCAGCGTCTAAAGCCACTATTGCCCGCTGGCTCAAAGAAACAATCTTTTCAGCTTATCTGCTGGCCGGCAGGGTTCCGCCTGTAGCCTTTAAGGCACATTCTACTAGAGCGATTTCTTCCTCTTGGGCCGAAACTGGAGCACTCTCTCCAAGAGATATGCAGTGCAGCAACATGGGCTTCTAAGCTCTCCTTTGCCCGACATTACAGGCTGGATGTGGCTGCCAGGAGGGATGCGCGTTTTGGTGCATAAGTGCTAGCGCGTGGTGTGGCTTGTTCCCACCCTATCTAGGGATTGCTTTGTTACATCCCATACGTAATGGCTTCATCTGCTTGATCACAAGGAAGGGAAAATTAGGTTCTTACCTTGGTAATTTTCTTTCCTTTAGTCATAGCAGATGAAGCCATGAGCTCTCCCTGTATGATTGTCTGTATGCTGTGAATCTGTTTTTCAGGTTCTGTTCTAATTTCCTGAAGTTCCTTCCTTGGGAGAAAGTTGGAAAACAATCTTCAGGATTCATGTTCAGTTTAAATTTAGGAGGATGTGTTCATTCCCTCCAGCATGTTTTTTTTGGAGAATGTGTTGATTCTCTCCAGGAGGCGCGTGTGTTCCCCTCCAGTTCTATAAATAGGAGGATGAGTTCATTCCCTCCAGTGTGTTGGGAGGATGTGTGATTCCCTCCAGGAGGCGCATGTGTTCCCCTCCACTTATACAATAAGGAGGATGAGTTTATTCCTTCCAGGAGGATGTGCATTCCCTCCTTTATGAGTTCATGCCCTTGTGATGGGCCATGGTTCGCTGTGAGGAAAGCTCTTGTGATTCCCATTGCGGTTTGCCATACTGCTTTGGAAGCTTCAAATACTGAAGAGGCAGTGGAGCTAGCTGGCCAAGAGGACACTGTGAAAGTTTGAGTGCTCTCTATCTCCCCTGCTGGTTGATGGACATAACCCATACGTAATGGCTTCATCTGCTATGACTAAAGGAAAGAAAATTACCAAGGTAAGAACCTAATTTTTCCTTTCTTTCCGAGCACTCTACCAAAACCCTCATCCACACCCTTGTCACCTCTCGTTTAGACTACTGCAATCTGCTTCTTGCTGGCCTCCCACTTAGTCACCTCTCCCCCCTCCAGTCAGTTCAAAACTCTGCTGCCCGTCTCGTCTTCTGCCAGGGTCGCTTTACTCATACTACCCCTCTCCTCAAGACCCTTCACTGGCTCCCTATCCATTTTCGCATCCTGTTCCAACTTCTTCTACTAACCTATAAATGTACTCACTATGCTGCTCCCCAGTATCTCTCCACACTTGTCCTTCCCTACACCCCTTCCCGTGCACTCCGCTCCATGGATAAATCCTTCTTATCTGTTCTGTTCTCCACTACTGCCAACTCCAGACTTCGCGCCTTCTGTCTCGCTGCACCCTACGCCTGGAATAAACTTCCTGAGCCCCTACGTCTTGCCCCATCCTTGGCCACCTTTAAATCTAGACTGAAAGCCCACCTCTTTAACATTGCTTTTGACTCGTAACCACTTGTAACCACTCGCCTCCACCTACCTTCCTCTCTTCCTTCCCATTCACATTAATTGATTTCATTTGCTTACTTTATTTATTTTTTTGTCTATTAGATTGTAAGCTCTTTGAGCAGGGACTGTCTTTCTTCTATGTTTGTGCAGCGCTGCGTATGCCTTGTAGCGCTATAGAAATGCTAAATAGTAGTAGTAGTAGTACAGCGCTAATGGCTTCTAGCTCCCGTGTTTACTGTTGAGCATCGAGGCCTAACTGCTTTTCAGGTAGAATTTCTCACATATTTTTCTGAGAATCCATATCTTTGTGATAAATTAATATTAGGGCCCTGTTTACTAAGCTGTGTTATAAGCGCGTTAGCATCTTTGTGCCTACAATATCCCTATAGGTGCCTACACGGTTAGTGCGTGCACTATTTATATTAACCATGTACACGCGTTAACCCGTGGCATAGCCAGACCTGACATTTTGGCTGGGCCCAGAGCTAATATGGGTGGCCATATCAAACTTGATCAGATATGTCTAATATAATGGCAAATATGTCAGCACACATAACAGTATAATTACAGCAATGGCATATACTTTGTTTATAACAAATGTAAATGTCTGATTAAGCAAAACAGGAAGAAAACCTTTCAAGTCTTTTCCCTTCCTTTAGCTCTACTGCTTTCTCTTTATTCTGATGCTCACAGAGTTTGGCACATATCCTTCAACTTTGCTGTATAAGAAACGTATATCAAAGGACAGAACGAATCACAGATGAAGAACAAACAAAAAAAACTTTACTTAAAATGATCCAACATGACCATGTTTCGCCTGAAGGCTATGTCAGGGGCATTTGTTAAAAAAAAAGTTTAAAATAAAAACAAGAACAAAGCCATCTCTTACTTATCAAATGTAGAAAGTACAGGTGTGGTTACATGCCCTCAAGAAGTATAACTATTTAAAAAGAACAGTGCAGTGTGCTTTAATACAAAAACAGTAAGTGCATAATATGGAATTCATATTGTGTTGTGGGACAAAACACATTTTTTACATATGGGTTTGGTGTAGTGAGACAAAGAAAAAAAATTAAATACAGTTTAAATAAGGAGCACATGTCTAATAAGGACTGACGAAAGGTATATCCTCTATAGTCAGCTAGGCTTTCTCAAAGGCTAAGAGCCTCTCTGTATATAGGCTTATAAAAGTACCTCGTGGGCAGCACTAGTGATGTTTTAGATAAAGTAATTTGGAATATGGTGCTAATGTACAATTCCAAAACTGTATAATAGTATCTAGCAAAAAGTTGAGAAACTATGCTCATTAAAGAATGAGGTGCCGTCTTTTGGTGTTGAATATATCAATAATTCTGTCATAGTACAGTGAATCACACAGTTCTCTTTCAAATGGTAACAGTGACAGATTATGGAGGCGACTGGTGAGCATTGAGGCTCTTGATGCCGTTTTGATCCTGTTTACAGTTGAAAACAGTCGTTTCACAGTGCAAGTTGACATCAGCAGAGTGATAAGTACTCTTAAAAGGGCATTGACATTTGGAAAAATGTCCACATTGCAGTTGTCTAGTACTTCGATTAAAGATGGAAAATGTATACCTTCTGCTACTTTGCGTTTTAGATGCTGAACAACACTGTTAATTCAGCTTCCTCTATGGTAATGCCATATAAAGTGCACGAGGGCAGTAGACTCTCTCTTTGGCCAACGGCCTCAGATGTTTGCATACAGGCAGCAGAAGCAGTCATCATTCCATAAGCATCATCTTGAAAACGATTATTCAGTTTAGCTGGCAGTCAATAATCTCATTCTACAGATGTCTCAAATGTTCATTGCTTTGAACAGAAGAAGATTTACCCAAAGTGGAAAAAAACAACGAATCGCCAAACTTTATAGGTAGGTTTGTTTTTCGAGAGGAAGAAACATCCCACTTTTCAATATCCTATTTCTCCATGAGATCCTCTGTTATCTTAAGAACTTTATCAAAGTCATTTGATGTGTTCTCCCTAAACTGAACAAAAGCTTCTTTTAGACACTCTATAAGATTAATGCAATCTGTAATAGACAGCATGGCACTCTGTAGTCCTTTCGTGGCAAAACCACTGCTTTCAAATAATTTCCCAATTGTAACTGCCAGAAATAAGAATTTCTTTGTCTCCATCTGATGTAGAAGAGATAGGGAATCTAGTTTTGTCTGTCCATCAGCATTTGACAATTCAGCAAGTACTTCAAGAATAACATCAAAAAGCATCAATAATTTTTTCACAGAGCCAGATTTTGAGCTCCACCTTGTGTCTGTTGATCGTTAAAGTTCAAGGCATTGTCTATCAGGATGGAGTTGTTTCTGTACTTCCAAAAAACGAGCATGCCTATATGTACCTGCCATAAAACTATGCAAGGAGTTCAGAATTTCAAAAAATGTGCTAACAGAGGGACATTCTTTAAATGCTGTGCAGAGAACCAGATTGAGACGACGAGAATTACAGTGCACATAAACAGCCCGCCGAAACGTGTGTTTAAAAATGACATGAACACCTTCTTTGTTTCCAGACATCACAGATGCTCCATCAAACCTGAAGCCAACACATAACTCTGGATCTAATTCAAGCACTTCAAGCACTTTTATGATTTTATGAGATCGCATTTGCTGTCATGTCTGCAGTACACAGTATCAACAGATCCAACTGCCCCTTTGTGTAGGTACCTGACACATACTGCAACAAGCTCATGTTTAGAGAAATCTTTGCATTCATCACCCAGAATTGCATAGTATGTATTATTGGTTTCATGTATTTCGGATTTGATTTTGCGTAACAGTAGTAAAGTGGCAGATTCTAACAGTTCATTCTGAATATCTGAGCTCATTAGAGTTGCATTCTTTGGAATTTTTTCAAGGTGACGTTTGATACTATTGTCATATTTGCTAAGGAGTTTGAACATTTCCAAAAAGTTTCCTTTATTTAAGGCTTCTTCTGTCTCTCTGTGTCCGCATAATGGAATTTCTTGCTCGGCAGAGAATATCACAATGTCAAGTACTACTTTGATGTGTTCACGATTCCTTTCAACTACAGAAAAGTTCATGGCATCTTGGTTTAGTTGATTGAAAATGTTTCCCCGACCTCCTAGTAAGTGACGTTTGTTTGCAGTCTTCAGATTTTCCTAGTGCAAGTGTGCGCTCCTTGCTGGATTCATGTTTTGAGCAGCTCTGATTCATGTGCTTCCAATCTCTAAAGCTAGTTCTTCTGAAAGTTTCTTCAGCCCGGGTATGAGAAAAATGTCTGCTTCCTTGTCATCAAGCAGATGAAGCCATTACGTATGGGTTGTGTCCCATCAACCAGCGGGGGGAGATGGAGAGCACTCAACTTTTCACAGTGCCTCATGGCCAGCCAGCTCCACTGCCTCTGCAGTATTCTCTATCTCCCCAAGCAGGGTGGCTGCAGCTTCTTCGAGCTCCATCAAAAATCTGCCTGGGGGTGGCTCCTGGCTTGCCAGTTGTTAGCCGGGGTGTTAGAGGCTATAGCAGCTTCACTTTGAAGGCACATAGGTTAGCTCTTTCCCTGCCTTACCCATGCCCCCGTGGATGTGGACATATTAGCTTGCTTTTCCCTGTCCTTTCCCACTGAGTGGATGCAGGCACATTGGTTCGCCTTTCCCTGCCTTTCCCACTCATCTGAGCCTCCGGAGTTCTTATTATCTCTGCTTTCCTCACAGCGTTAAAAAAAAAAAAAAAAAAAAAATGGAACAGAGGTTTTCCTTTGATTCTTCTATGGGACCAGAGCTGTGATACTCGGTCCGGTGAGGTAAGAGTGTTTACTAAGTCCTCCGGGGTGGGCCTGCGATCGTGGCGTTTTTGGTGCGAAACCGCCATTTTGAATTTTCCCGCCGTTTTCGGCGATGGCTGTAGAGAATGTAAAGCGCTGTTCCCGGTGTGGCAAGCGCAAATCAGCAGCGGGGCTCTGTAAATCGTGCTGTACAGGTGTAAGAGCCGGCCCAAGCATGGCGAGCGATGATTCTTCCCGCTCAGAGCTGGCAGCGGACGCCATTTTGAATTCTCTGCTTGCCGGCCGGTCTCCGCCTGTAGCCTTTAAGGCGCATTCTACCAGAGCGATTTCTTCTTCTTGGGCTGAAACTGGAGCACTCTCTCATTAAGAGATATGCAGTGCAGCAACAAGGGCTTCTAAGCTCTCTTTTGCCCGACATTACAGGCTGGATGTGGCTGCTAGGAGGGATGCGCGTTTTGGAGCACAAGTGCTAGCGCGTGGTGTGACCTGTTCCCACCCTATCTAGGGATTGCTTTGTTACATCCCATACGTAATGGCTTCATCTGCTTGATGACAAGGAAGGGAAAATTAGGTTCTTATCTTGGTAATTTTCTTTCCTTTAGTCATAGCAGATGAAGCTATGAGCCCTCCCTGTATGATTGTCTGTATGCTGTGAATCTGTTTCAGGTTCTGTTCTTGTTTCCTGAAGTTCCTTCCTTGGGAGAAAGTTGGAAAACAGTCTTCAAGATTCATGTTCACTTATAGGAGGATGAGTCCATTCCCTCCAGTTTATGTTTTGGAGGATGAGTTTATTCCCTCCAGGAGGATGTGTTCATTCCCTCCTTTCGAGTTCATGCCCTTGTTAAGGGGCCATCGTTCGCTGTGAGGAAAGTTCATGTTATTCCCATTGCGGTTTGCCATACTGCTTTGGAAGCTTCAAATACTGAAGAGGCAGTGGAGCTGGCTGGCCATGAGGCACTGTGAAAAGTTGAGTGCTCTCTATCTCCCCCTGCTGGTTGATGGACACAACCCATAAGTAATGGCTTCATCTGCTATGACTAAAGGAAAGAAAATTACCAAGGTAAGAACCTAATTTTCCCATGCTTTGCACAACACTGCATCTTGGCTTGCACTGTATTCCAGCCAGCGAAATTTATCGTACCAGTGAGATGGAAAACTTCAGGACTTGCCACTAATTGTACAAACTGGGAAAGCCTTTTAACTTTGGCTGTTTTGGTGGTTCATCAATGTCTGATAAATCTGAAAGTAATTCCATCGGTTACACACCAGGTTTACTGATCTGTGAGCATAAAGTAGAACTTGAGGGAACAGCATCCTCACCATGCTCCTCTAGACGTGGTTTTTCAATTCTATCTGCATCCTCGCCATGCTTCTCTACATGTGGTTTTTTTTGAAGTAGCTTAGTAATGAACTTTGTTTTGCCATGGGGGCAGACTAAGGAACACTGTCTGTCTCAGTAACACTTCTGGGAATTTTCTCTCCTGGCAGCTAAAATCAGAATAACTTCAGTAAGTTTTGTGATAAGGATCTTCTGAGTTTACTACCCCTACATCCCAGCAGCCTGGCATCAGCTTTTCTGTCCCTACCCATCCCTGTAGCTCAGCATCAGCCCTATCCTACTACCCCACTGCTCCCTGTAGCCTAGCATCAGCCTTGTCCAACTCCCTACCCACCTCCTATGGAATTAAGTATAAAAGACCTTTTTTTCATGCCCTGGGCAGTGCAGAGCCCACCTCTGCACGCACCAGTCCACCCAGAGAAAACCGCCTACACTCTTTTTTTTTTTTTTTTTTTTTTTTTTTTTTTAATTTTAACCTAGGCAAAAAGGAAAGGTATATTTTCATAATTAAATATACATTTTTTGCCCTAGGAAGTGAAGTGCTTACCCCACCCAGAATCCCACCACCACCAGTCAGCATTTTGAGTACAAAAAAAACCTACATTATTTCAAATTTTATTACCTGCAGTGCTGGGCAGCTGCTTGCAGTAAAGTTGCAAGTGCCACGTGCTGCAGAACACCCTGGCTTCTGTAGCTGACTCAGGCAGAGTGTGTTGTGGCCTTCCGTGGGGCACTACTGGGACCCTGGGGAATGCTTCTGCACTAAGGCACAATGTAAGAGAGCTAAGAAGCCGCGCCTGCTGCTACACACCCAGGCGGCATCAGCCTTTCCATCTGGCAGTGGCACTGCGGTCCGGCCCCGGGGGGGGAGGAGGAGCAGACAGTACCGTGTGGTCCTGACTCCCAGTGCCTGCAGCTGAGCGTGCAGCTATTTTTTTTAGCCTGTTGAGGAGAAGATGAGCCATGAGAATGAGGCTGAGCGCGGTGCGCGGGATGGAACATGAGTCAGCACGCAGGGGGCTGAGAAGGAAGAAGACGTCATGCACGCTGCAGGTCACCACGAAGTCAAGAGCTGTGACCATGTTTATTCAGTACCGAGTTGACTCGCTGCTGTGCCGAGTCTGCCTAAAAGGTAGGTGGGACTGGGAGAGCAGCTGAGCGAGCCGCAGCGCAACGATGGTAGAAATGAATTAGTGAAAGGCTGCTGCTTTGGCTTTGCTCTGTGCGCTTTAATTCAACCGTGCTTAAAACTGGGTGGACGGGCCTGAGCCTACACCCTGGCGTTAACCATGTACGTGCTTACAATATCCCTATAAGAGCCCTGTTTACTAAGCAGCGTTATAGGCGCATTAAAGATCTTAACGCATGTTAACCATGTACGTGCCTACAATATCCGTATAGGCGCCTACATGGTTAGTGCGCGCGCTAAGTGTGGGCACTAAAAACCAATGCACCTTAGTGAATAGGGCCCTAAGTGCCTAAATGGTTAGCGCGTGCACTATTTGTAGGAACGTTAAAACACTAACGCGCCTTAGTAAATAGGGCCATTGGTTTGTAAGTCATTTTTATTTATTTTAAATAATTTTTGCATTGTGACTTTTCACCTCAGCAGTAGACAAATAAGGCAGTTCTCATTCCACAACATGACAGATTCTTCGTATCTGCCTGTGGAGTAGAAGCGCTGCTGCTCTGAGGAGATTACTGTATTTGTACTTTTTAAGCCAACAAACTTTGGGCCCTGTTTACTAAGGCGCGTTAGCGTTTTTAACGGGCCTACAATTAGCACACACTAACTGTTTAGGCGCCTGTAGGGATATTGTAGGCATGTACACTGTTAACATGTATATAGTTAAAGCGCATTAAAAACACTAACGTTGCTATAATGCGGCTTAGTAAACAGGGCCCTTTGTGTGTGTGTGTGTGTGTGTGTGTGTGTGTGGTTTTTTTTTTTTTTTTTTTTTGTAACACTGTTTAGCTAGTTATGCCTTCATAAGTTAGAGTTCTTAAACTTTTTTTAAGGTTGTTTTGGATAGAATTTTGCTGTTGGTGGAAAGTTTGTTCTAGTTCCCCTTTAGGTATATGGCCTTTTTGGTGCCACTTTTCACATCTATAAAAATATGCCTGAGAACCGTAAATGATTCACTGTAACCATGCACTGATGCTTGCATGTCGCATTAGCTTGCTTTGTTGCAAGTATAGTCAATTTACGCACTATTTGTACACATATTGATGTGGCTTGTTCCGTTGCATGTCACACAGTTGTGGTGGTTTTATTCATGTTACATTATTTGTATTTTGTGTTTCATGTAATTTTATCTGTATGTTTTATTTGAATTTTGGATATGATTTAATATTTGTATGTTTTTATTTGTATGGACTACAGCTTTACCCCTGATGTAACCTTTTTGGGCGAAACATGGCCACATTGGGTACTTGCGTTTTAATAAACCAGCTACTTCTATACCTGCTGGTCTGCTCTGTGTTTTGCTGCTTTGCTTGTTTGCAGATCATTGCCTCTCAGTGTTTGTTTCTTTTATATCTTGCAGTTACCTTTGTCCCCTTCCAAGTCTCCCGAGGTTTACCTCTGCTAAGCCTTGATGTCTAGGCCTTCTGGGATAGGCGCATTCCCCAGTTGCTCCTTGGTTTAAAATAGCACTGGCAAGCACTAGTAGTAGCCTTGCAGTACTATCTCTAGAGATCAAGCTGTTGTATATAGGCAAAGAGAGAACCCTAAAAGTGGTACCATACAGCTACTTCTAGGGATCACTAATGCCATTTTGAACCCAGTGCTGGCAAGGGCAGGAGCAGTAGAGAATTGCTCCTGCCCTAGACATTTCTAGACACCAGGGATTAGAAAAGAGAGGCTACAGGAGAGGATTCTTCAGGGGTGGGGGGATTTTTTTTGGAGGGGGGAGGCTCTTCAAGATGGGGCATTGTGTTCATGAAAGGGTCTTTGGTAAGGAGGGGGAGCACGTTTTTCTTAATGCACAGTAGACAATTAGATTGAATTCATCTTTCAGTTGTGCAAAGGACTTAAACTGTCCAGCAGATATAATTTGCTGCAATGTCCAAATTCCACATGTGTTCCAGGACTTCAATGAGATCGGACACTTATTTATAAAGTTGTTAACATTGTACTACAAAGGAGTCTTAAGAGAAACAGATTCATCCGGGCATAGATTTTTTTTTTTTTTTTTTTTTGTAAGCATCCAAAGGCCACAAGAGTAGAACAAACCACAGGGTATGTAGCAAACTTACTAAAACTAGGGACCCCTAGGGCAATCCAGAGGGGAATAGGCTTTAAGGATCTCTTTCTCCAGTCAAAGCCAAACAGGGGCCTTTATTCAGCTTTGGAATTACTAGGTTTGCTTCTAGAAATGTTCCAGAGGCCAAGTACATCTTCAAATAAGCATTATACATAGTTAATAAATGTGGCCCTAACCATGGCAGAAATAACAGATACAATTCAGAGGGGAAGCCATCTAAATTAGGCATTTTCCTAAGGGGCAATGATTTAATAGCTTTTATTTCCAAAATCTAATGGGGGGGGGGGCCTCCAACTTATCCCTCTGAGCAGGTGATATCATGGGATGTTTTAAATTTATTTTTGTCTTGGTATTTTATTAATTTTTGTTATAGATCAAGACTGTCTATACTTCCCAGAATCTCTGAAGCTTGCAAAGTCTCATAGTAACAGAATTGCTACAAGATGTCCTTATTCCTAGTAACCAATTTTCCTAAAGATGTTTGGAGAGACTGCACCCTGCTGCTGTCCTTCTTATGTTTCAGTGACTGTGCTAGTAATTGCCGCGCTTCATTACTTTCTTTTGATTTATCTACTATAATAAAACTCACCCTCAACGTTCTGAAGACACTGACGTCACAGCAACCACTCAGACACCGGTTCGTAAGTTCATGGTGGTGAAGCCACAACACTCACCATGTCTCCATGCTGCGCCCTCGCGTCACACGTGATGACGTTGAGGGCAGAACAAATGCAGAATAACGCAAATGAACGAACGGGGAGGAGTCCGCGTGTTTCCCTACTCCTCTTCCAACGAATCGCTGCAGACAGCCTCATAAAACGAGGACACTTGCCCCGGCCCATTTCAAGGCCTCACCCCACCCCTTTCCCGCTATCGCCCCGCCCCCTCTTCCCCCCATCACCTTCCCTCCCCCCTGTCACATCCCCTCCCCTTACGCGACTATCCCTGGTGGTAAAACTAGTAAAAAAGGCCCGTTTCTGCTTGAAATGAAACGGGCGCTAGCAAGGGTTCCCCACTCCTTCCGTTGCTGTCTCCCTCTCTGTCCTCCGAGTCCCACTCCCTCCTGTCGTCGGAGGCGGGCACGGGACTCCCTTCCCCTCCCCCTTTCGCGACTATCCCTGGTGGTCTAGAGGTACCTCTTCGGTCGGGGCAGGAAAGAAAGAGCCCCCGCTTTCCTGGCCGGAATGCTGCTGCTAGCTGCCCTGCTGCATCCTTTGTAAGTCCAACTCTCGGTGGACTCCGACGACAGGAGGGAGTGGGACTCGGAGGACAGAGAGGGAGACAGCAACGGAAGAAGTGGGGAACCCTTGCTAGCGCCCGTTTCATTTCAGGCAGAAACGGGCCTTTTTTGCTAGTTTTTAATATTGTAAACCATTTAGATAATACTTTCTGTTTTTATAGGTGGTATATCAAATAAAAACCAAATACCATTTGTATCTTTGTTTTTCAAACTACTTTGTCTGCTTCTCTTAGCTTTTCCAGATATTGCCTCTTTCTGCAATCTCCTGGAGATTATGGGGGCTAACATCTCTTTCCATTATGTAACGTTCCACTGTTCCATGAACCAGCAGGTGGAGACAGAGAATTGAAAACTGAGCGGAGACATATATCTTTCTTGGCATCCAGTCCAGCTCCTCAGTATTTTCTACCTCCAGCAGGTGGATGGGCACACTTTTCAGCCTCTGGTTTTCTTGGTCCAGTCGGTCAGCTGGTCCCCAGTGGAGCTTTGCAGGTAACTTGAGTCTGCAGAGTCGTATCTGGAGGTCTTCAGATCCTTCTCTCTGATGCCCCATGAATTTACTTCTTCCCTCCCTTCATCTCTCTCCTGTTTCCTGTGGAGCTGTCCTTTTCCAACACAACAACCTTAAAAAAAGGGAAGGAGAAGGAAATGTTTACTGGAGGGTGTGGGACAGAATATTGGTCATGAGCCTTTCTCATCTGTGGTAAGACTTGTGGAGACTGAATTTGGGGGAGTGTAGCCACAGTGGTAAGTCCAACTTAAGTTTGACTCAGAACCACTTGGAGGGCTGTAAGTTGTACTTGGTGCAGGGAAGGGATCCAGGCTCACTACTTGGGACACATGCTGTGCTGTGGGATTTGCCAGCCAGCATTGGGGCGTTGCAGGGTGTGCAAGCTGGGAAACCTGCGGGATGTGGAGGAAATGGTTGGCGGCAGCACATCTTCAGATAAAGAGCAGTATCCCAATAAACCGTGGTCTTTGGGCTGTCTGGCAGGGCTGGTGCACAGTTTGACTGAGGAGAACGTGGGAACAGCCACCAATTTGTCAGGGCTGATTGGCAGTGAGGAACAGGCTTTGGCTGATCACACGTGGGCACAGCTACCATTTTACAGCCTCAGGGCCCGACAGAGCATTCAGCTGCATCGGGATCCTCAGATCATCTCCCTCCTCAGGAGGGAGGTCTTCCTCCTCTAACTGCTCCTTCAATGATCGCTCCTCTGAATAGACCGAAGCCACATCAGATAAGGAGGGAGAAGGAAGGATAGCCTCATCTGCCCACTCCTGGAGGTCTAAACGACATCTCTTAGGAGCCGGAGAGGCAGCGGGGTGAGAAACTTGAAGCACCTTGCAGCAGCTCTGTCCCTGCTCTAGTAGATAGGTCTTTTGTAAGAGCAATATAAACTCACTGAAACGGGGACAGTCAGAGTTGCTGCAAGGTACTTCAGTTTCTTGCCCTGCTGCCCCTCTGGCTCTTAAGAGATGTTGTTTAGATCTCCAGGAGTGGGCAGAAGAGGCTTCTCTGCTTCTCCCTCCTTACCTGATGTGGCTTTGGTCTATTCAGAGGAGCCATCATTGAAGGAATAGTTAGAGGAGGGAGAGCTCCCTCCTGAGGAGGAGGATGATCTGGAAGTACTGAGGTTTCATAAAGAGAAGCTCGGTACTCTTATTTCTGAGGCACTGGCGGTACTTTCCATTGAGAAGCCTTCTGCGTCGATGTCAGGAGTTCCATCTACATTGATCATGAAGGGGCTTAGAAATCCTTTTAAGGCCTTCCAGATGCATCCAGACATTCAGGACCTGATTACAGCAGAATGGATCTCACTGGACACAGGTCTGAGAGTGGGAAGGCTCTACCTGTTAGTTCCAGAGGAAAAAGAAAAATTGCAGCTTCCCAGGGTAGGCTCCCTGGTTGCGGCAGTGAATTGAAAAAACAACAACCCACCTTGCCACTGGAAGGTGGCACTTCCCTAAAAGACATACAGGATAGGAAGCTAGAAGGCTCACTGAAGCAAGCCTTTGAAGTTGCCTCTTTGGGCCTTTAAGCAATAGTGTGCAGCTTGTTCGTGGCAAGAGCATGCCTGAAGTGGCATCAGCAGCCTGCATCAGCAGCTGGAAGTGGGGTTGGCCTACTTGGTGGATGCTGTTTTATGACATGTTACGGTTATGGCCCACAGTATGTCCTTGGCTGTCACGGCACGTCTGCAACTTTGGTTGTGGTGTTGGGCAGCAGATGCAGCGTCAGTCACTTCTAGTTAAACTGTCCTATCAGGCAAGTGAGTTTTTGGGGAAGATCTCAGTAACTTGGTGGGGAAACTAAGCCACAGCGGTTGCTGGAGGATAAGCCGAAAGCCTTTGGTCATCCGTCTTCAGGGGGCTCTCAATCTTGATTTACAGACAGCAGACAGTATGCCAGTCTTCCTTTCATGTGGACGGGAAGTCTTCCACTCAGAACTCCTAATGCCTCCAGAGCTTTGCAATGATGCGAGACTGGTTCACTCTTTTCTCTTCCTCCGGTGGGTGGAAGTCTTCAGGAGTGAGCCAAAATCACGTCTGACCAGTGGGTTCTGGATATTCTTGCAGAAGTTTACAAGTTGGAATTCTGCCTGGTCACTCTTCTTGCAGTCTCCTTGTTGAAAGAGAACCAAGGCGGTCGAGGTTCAGGCCACTGTAGATTCCTTGCTGGCGCTCCGAGCCATTGTTCCAGTTCCCCAGGCTGAATAGGGACAAGGCAGATACTCCTTCATTGTCCCAAAGAAGGAAGACTCCTTTTGGCCAGTCTGAGATCTCGAAGGTCTAAACTGCTGCTTCCGATGGTCCTGCTTTCGCATGGAGACACTGAGCAGTCATAGCCTCAGTTCAAGCAGGGTATTTCTCACTGCCCTCAATCTCAATGAGGCATACTTGTATATACCCATCTCGCTGCCGTGTCAGGGGTTTCAACATTTTATGTTGTTGAGCTGTCACTTCTTGTCCAGGGCTTTGCCCTTTGGTCTTGCCATGGCTCTAAGAATGTTTACCAAGGTTATAGTAATGGCACTGAGGAATTGGAGTTCACCCGTATCTCGACAGTTGGCTCATTTGTGTGTCGTCCTATTCTAACAGCATGCAGTCATTGAGTTTGGGTGATCAATTTTGAGAAGAGCAGACCATCACAGATGCTGGAATATCTAGGTGTTCTATTTGACACAGCATGGAAGAAGATCTTCCTCATGGAGCTCAGGAGGTCGAAGCTGGTTCAACAGATTTGTCTTCCTCAGTCAAGGGAGGTCCAGGGTCAAAGACAGCGGCAATGGAAGTGGTTACATGGTCTAAGGACTCGTATGTGGCCATTACAGGAATTTCTCTTCTCAGCCACTGGTCTCCAGTGTCACAGAAGTATGATCTTCATCTTCCTTGGACGCTGGTTGCCAGATAGAGTATCCACTGGTGGTTGTCACCTAGGAGTTTGACCATTGGAGCTCCCTTTCTGATAACACAATTGGAGTTGGAGACAACAGATGCCAGCAAATTTGGTTTGGGGAGCTCATTACAAGTTCCATCTGGCACAGAGCACCTGGACTGAACAGGAGTCTCGGTGGTTGATAAATTGCTTGGAGCTCAGGGCAGTGTGGAATGGCTTACACTACTTCTCTCCTTTTATGGCGGCTCTAGTCTGAGTTTTTTTTTGCCTCCAACAATGTGATGGCGGTGGCTTATATCAATAAGCAAGGTGGGACCCGCAGTGGTCCGATGGTGGTGGAGGCGGCCTCCCTCATGAGTTGGGCGGAGAGAAAATCTTCTCTGCTTATCAGCACCTTGCATCACTGGGTCCTTGAATGTGGAGGTGAACTTTTTCAGCAGGCACTTCTTGGACCCAGGAGAATGGGAACTATTCAGCCAGGGTTTTCAGCTGATAGTGGACTGATGAGGTTCTCTGTTTCTGGACTTGTGGCAACAATAAAGAATATCAAATTGCCCAAGTTCTTCAGTCGTTGGAAAGAACCAGGATCGATGCACTACTGCAGCCCTTGCCGGAGACATTTCTATGGTATATGTCTTCCCTTGGTAGGCTGCATGTTGAAAAGGATCACGTTACAGAGAGGACAAAGAGGCTCGGTACTCTTTATTGAACCTTCTTGATGTATGCAGAGTCCTCATTAGATATTTGGAGGTCACAAATGAGTTTCACAAATTGGAAAGGCTGTTTGTCAGTGCTTTTTAATAGAGGCTTGGCCTCCTGGCTTCCAAACCCACAATTTGCTAGCTGGCTGAAGGAGACTATTGCATCTTGTTTGCAGGGAAGTAGGTTCCTCAGCCTTGTGGGCTCATTCTACAAGGCGTATAGCAACGTCCTGGTTGGAGACTACCTTATTGTCTCTGGCGAATATTTCCAAGGCGATGACATAGTCGACTCTGCATACCTTTTGCCAAGCACTATAGGGCGCATGTTGTGGCATGCTTGGAAGCCAGTTTTGGGACTACGGTCCTAAGAGTGGCGGCGCCAGGATCCCACCCACTCTAGGGATTGCATTTGAAAATCCCTCTGTTTCTGGAATAGTGGGAAGCTATGTAGTGGAAGGAGAAATTAGGTCTTGTGTGGTTTTCTTTCCATTAGTCCTTTCCACTATTTCAGAGGCCTTCCAGAGGTTTCTGAGGTGTTTAGTCGGTGCAAAGTAATGGGTCAAATAATGACTTGTCACCTTGTAGAGAACAAGAGATACGTAGGAAGCACCATGTAAGTTTGTCCAGAGAGAGAGCGGTCCACACATGTTTCTTGTCTGGTTAGTGTTAGATTCGCGAATTGTTTAAGGTGGTTGTTCAGAGTTTCTCCTTACTACTTGCCTACGTAAATACTGAGGAGCTGGACTGGATACCAAGAGAGATGTCTCGGCTTGGTTTTCAGTTCTCTATCTCCACTTGCTGGTTGATGAACACAACTATCCCACTGATTCTGGAATAGTGAGAAGGACTAATGGAAAGAAAATTATCAGGTAAGACCTAATTTTTCCTTACTTACCTTTTTCAGCTACTACTTTTGAGGAACAGAGAGGCCTTATTTTCCTCTTAAAATTATTTACTGCCTCAACAGAAAGGTTAGCGCGTGCTAAAAACACTAATGCACCTCCTGGTGTGGCTTAGTAAATAGGGCCCTAATTTTTTTTTTGAAGTCTAGAATCTTCACTTTTGTATAAATCTTCTCCGTGTGTGTCTTAATATTGAACCACAGCATTCAGTGATCACTGCATGGCAGATCTTCACCCATTGTAACATCAGAAACACTGTCCCCATTTGTAAGCACTAGGTTTGGTATGGGCCCCCATCCTGCATGGGTTCCATTACCACTTCAGGAACTGCTCTCCCCATAGAGAATC
Organism: Microcaecilia unicolor; assembly: GCF_901765095.1. NCBI lineage: Eukaryota > Metazoa > Chordata > Amphibia > Gymnophiona > Siphonopidae > Microcaecilia > Microcaecilia unicolor. Next base: position 228,023,708 of record NC_044032.1, on the reverse strand, counting down.
CAGGATCTCCCAACTTCTAGATGATCCTGTAACGGGGATGCCCCAATCAATATCTATCTGGCATATTTAAATCACTTGTTAGTATTTCCCCTTTTCACAGCTATAGTGTGAATGTCTTCAATTTAAATCTCTCTCCCTTTCTGTCTGTGAAGGAGACCATCACACCAATGTAGATAGATGTTCCAAATTAAAACACAGTGCTGTTTCCTTACTCCATAAGTCCTACAACTCTATTGCTTTAATATTACCTTTACCATATAATTCCACTCCTCCTCCCTTCTTGTAGGGAGTAGATTTTATGGATTGGGGGATAGCCTCTGGGGATTGGGCAGTTGTAGCTAAATATAACATTTTGGAGAGTTTGACAGGAAATGAACTGCATCCAAAGTAGTCTTCGTTTTGGATTGACTTTATGCAAGTTATAGAAGTATTCAAAACAATATTTATGACTCCTGATGCAGGTGTTTGTGCCGAAACAGGCACCTTGTTGACTATTTTCAATTCCTTGTGGTGGTGTAGAAAACCCCCCAAAACACAACAGGTTTTTCTATAGTAAACCAGTTGATCCACACCACTCCCTTTTATTGTTGTTTGGTAAGATTTGCCTCTTTGCAAATGATACCAAAATCTGCACTAGGTTAAGACACCCCTGATGCTGTGGATAACATGAGGAAGGACCTAGCGAACTTAAAGGAATGGTCTGGAATTTGGCAGCTTAGATTTAATGCTAAAAAATGCAGGGTCATGTATTTGGCCTTCATAAACCTGTACAGTTCAGGGATGAAGAACATTTGTGTATGAAAGAGGAGTGGGGCTTGGGTGTGATCATATGTGATGATCTTAAGGTGGCCAAACAGGTAGAAAAGGCAACTGAAGGATGCTTAGATGCATAGGGACTTTTATTATTGTTTAGTCATTTTGGTACTCTCTGCACCTCCTTTTCTAGGATATTGCTGTCCATTTGTGCACTTGGAGGTGTTATTTCTTGCAGTTCTCTGATAACTTGTGCTGCATTTTCATGGTCTGTCTGTGGTTTATACAAATTACTGCAATGTCTTGTCCACTTCTGCTGGATATCTGGTTTGTTCTTTGCTATTCTCATCTTTGCTTGAAGCCTTGACTGCCATTTTCTGTTGACGTTTGTTACATTATTTTATATTCTACATTATACTGCTCAATATATCTACACTTCCTTTATAACTGTTGACTTCTGTCTGTTCTGGCTGCTTTTCTTACTGTTGCATTTTGCTCTGTACTACTTTTCTCTCATGGCAGGTTTGTTCCTTTCAGACTTCAGTTCTTTCTTTCTGTTACACTAACTTCAATGTCTTATGTCTTTGCTGTAATCCGTTATTACTTGATTTTCTCTTGCTCAGGAATCACTTCAGCAGCTATCATTGCTGCAGTGAATTGTTCTGCCTTTTTAGATCTTGTTCCTCCTTAAAATTTCTTTCTGTTGCACTAACTTCAATGTCTTGGTTGTTATCTGTTACTTCTTGATTTTTCTCTTGCTTAATCACTTTTGCTGCTTTTAGCATTGCTGCAGTGAATTGTTCTGCCTTTTTAGATCTTGTTCCTCATCTAACTTTTGATTCTAGTGTGCTTTGATAAGTATGCCTCATTCTTCTGCTGATCTGGATATATCTTGCCATATCTGTATCTGTCCTTTGATATATTTTTAGTTTTATCTTGATGTTTGCAATCACCAGGTTATGATCAGAATCTATATCTGCCCCTTGGAAGGTTTGACACTGTTGCACAGACATTATTCATTGCTTCTTGATCAATATCAAGTCAATCGTGTTTTTGGATATGCTGTTACAAGAGCCCCATTTCCATTGTTAGTGGTCCTTGTGTTTGAAACTTTGTGCTGCAAATCACCAGTTCATTCTCCACTGCAAACTCCAGTGGCTTTTCCCTTTGTTCATTTCTGTCTCCAAATCCAACTTACCCATGACTGACTCTCACTCTGCATTTTTTGTACCAGTCTTTGCATTTGAGTCGCCTCCAATAATGAGTGATATCCTGCTTTGGTACTTCAGGTCTGTATATAACTTGTTGATATCATCGTCTGCACTCTCAGCTGTTGGTGTGTACACTTGAAGGACTGTTAGGTTCTGAGCACTGAGTCTTGCAACAAGAAGCTAGTCACTCATTTATAGCCTGTCAGAGCAGCTCGAGCTTTGTTGTTTTAGCACAAAGCCAACACCCACTTCCATATCATCATGCTGATCAATCCAAAGACTGGTGGGTTGTGTCCATCTACCAGCAGGTGGAGATAGAGAGCAATCCTTTTGCCTCCCTATATGTGGTCATGTGCTGCCGGAAACTCCTCAGTATGTTCTCTATCTCAGCAGGTGGTGGTCACACACAGCAGCAGCTCTGGCTAGGTCTCCAAGCCTAATCTTTAGGTTTTGTTGAGTACCTGGGGTTGAGGGCTCTTCTTGAGCAAGTGCAAACCTGGTGGTGCCAGGTCCCTCCTTTTCTCCCCCCTCCCGCTGGCTCTGTTTAAAAAAAAAATTTTTGGACGTCCTTAAGGGCGTTTATTTCAACGTTTATATCAGCGTTTATTGCAGCTGCTCACTGGGACACCAGTTCGTTACAGCTCGGAGCGAGAAGCAGGTAATTTTATCTTTTTATAGCGGGCAGGGGGTTCCCCGTTCAGTCTCCACGTGGCTTATGGCGTCGGAGGGCGAGGGCGCGAGGATTCGCTCCCCGGACCGCGTGTGTGCGTCTAGCGGGGATGCGGGGGTTTCAAAGCCTGAATCGCCTTCGTTGGGCATCAGTTTGGAGTCCGGTCAGTGTCCCAGTTCTTCCTCTGGTGCGGCGGTTTTTCCCGCCATAAGTGCCCATCCCCCGCTGCTCGCCCACTCCATGTTGGCCGGCCACTCTGCTCGGACGGCTTCTTCTTGGGCCACCCTCGAGCTGGGAGACGTTAATGCTATGGTCGCCCTTGATTCGGGCGACGGTAAGAAAGCGGCGAAGTTAAGCGCCGTTCTTCCTGCGCGGCTCCTTCTTGGAGTTTTGTGCCGGACGCCATTTTGGATGCGCTGCATGTTTTCTCCCCCGCTCTTGCGAGCGCCGGTTGAGGATGCGTCTAGGGCCGTGGCCCAGGCGGCAGAAGTGCTCAGTCCTAGGGGGTTTCTCCCCTGAGTTCATTTTGCTGCTGCATCAGGCTTTTCTTGTGATAAACGCTGCCCCGGCTCCCCCCTCTGATCACGGGGCTGAGGCCTCCGGAAGCAAACGCCCTCGGGTGGACTTCCAGGTCCTAGAGGACTCGGTCTCCTCTGATGTATCTGAGTTCTCCCAACGGTCCTTTGGGGATTCCTTGGAGGAGACGGATTCCCCTCGAATGGAGCGGATGACCCCTCTGCAGCACGGATCTTTCGCTCAGAGGATTTGCCCAACCTGTTAGTGCAGGCCATGAGCATTTTGAAGAGTTCCTCTCCGGAGGACGTCTCTCCCTCAGCCTCTGTTGTCTCTGCCATTATGTGGGGGACTAAGCGCCCGCCTAGAGCCTTCCACGTGCATGAAGCCATGCACACCTTGATTTCGGCTCAATGGGATTTCCCAGAAGTGAGCCTTAAAGTGGCTAGGGCTTTGTCCCGCCGCTATCCTCTGCCTGAGGTGAACGGGAGGCCTTTCTTTGGCCTACTGTGGATTCTTTAATCACTGCGGTGACTAAGAAAACGGCGTTGCCGGTGGAAGGTGGCACGGCCCTAAAGGACGCCCAAGACAGGAGTTTGGAGGCGGCTTTAAAGTCATCCTTCGAGGCAGCTGCTTTAAGTTTACAGGCCTCAATTTGTGGCTCCTATGTGGCCAGGGCGTGCCTGACGCTTGCGCAGCGGGCTTCCCCTCGGATCCTTCCTTGAGGGCTGATTGGCCAGCCATGGAAGCGGGCTTGGCTTACTTGGCAGGCTGGCTGTATGATGTCTTGAGAGCCTCGGCTAAAGGTATGGCTCAGACAGTCTCTGCATGGCGGTGGCTTTGGCTGAAGCATTGGTCTGCTGACCACGCCTCTAAGTCTCGCCTGGCTAAGTTGCCTTTTAAAGGCAAGCTGCTCTTTGGGGTCGAGCTGGACAAGATTGTGACCGATCTCGGCACGTCTAAGGGCAAGAGGTTACCGGAGGTCAGGGCTCGGGCCAATGGTGCCCGCCCCGGTGCCTCCAAAGGACGGTTTCAGGAAGTCCGTCGGTACTGCCCGGGCAAGTCGAGCTCCTCTGCTCCCTCTTCCATCAAAGGAATTTCTCCCCCAAGCAGCATTCCTTTCGCAGAGACCGCCGTCCCGGAGGTGCCTCCTCCGGTCCTCCCCCAGGGTCTCGTACCCAATGACGGGGCGCTGGTCCATGGCCCAGAGCAGATTAGAGGACGCCTATCCTCGTTTCTGGGCGAGTGGACCAGGGTAACTTCAGACACTTGAGTGCTGGAAGTCATCAGAGACGGCTACAAGCTAGAATTCTGCCGACCCTTAAGATTCGGGTTTGTGCACTCTCCCTGCAAGTCTCCGGTCAAGCTGTGGCAGTGCAGCAGACTTTGGACAATCTGATCCGCCTGGGTGTGGTCGTTCCGGTGTCAGAAGGTCACCCTGGCAAGGGACGTTACTCCATTTACTTTGTGGTACCTTAGAAAGGAGGTTTTGTCCGGCCTATCCTTGACCTCAAAGTGATCAAAGGGGTCAATCGGGCCTTGGAAGTTCAGCACTTCCGGATGGAGACTCTCCGCTCTGTTATAGCGGCAGTGCAGGCAGGGGAGTTCCTGGCATCCTTGGACATCAAGGAAGCTTACTTGCATATTCCCATCTGGCCTCCTCATCAACGCTTCCGCGTTTTGCAGTTCTGAGGACACTCCCAGTTCAGAGCCCTCCCTTTCGGGTTGGCTACTGCTTCGTGGACCTTCTCCAAGTTATGGTGGTCATTGCGGCCTTCCTATGCAAGAAAGGAGTACAAGTCCATCCTTATCTGGACGACTGGTTGATCCGAGCCCCCTCTTATGCAGAGTGCGGCACAGCTTCAGACCGGGTGATTGCTCTTTTGAGCTCCCTGAGGTGGATCATCAACTGGGAGAAAAGCCAGCTGCGCCCGACTCAGTCCCTGGAGTATCTGGGAGTTCGATTCGACCCCCAAGTAGGCAGAGTGTTCCTGCCAGACAATCGGATTGTCAAGCTTCAGGCTCAGGTGGACAAGTTCCTAGCAGCCTCTTCTCTTCGGGCTCGGGACTATGGGCAGCTGTTGGGCTCTATGACGGCCACGATGGAAGTAGTGCCCTGGGTCAGGGCACATATGAGACCTATACAGCTCTCTCTGCTGCAGCGATGGACTCTAGCTTCGGAGGATTACGCTGTGCGCCTTCCCTTGGATCCAGCGGTGCGCAAGGCGCTGAGCTGGTGGCTGAGGCCAGACAAGCCGTCCGCAGGAATGCCTCTTGTGACTCCGGAGTGGGTTTTCGTCACAGCGGACGCCTCTTTGTGGGGCTGGAGAGCCCACTGCTTGGGAAGGACAGTGCAGGGGCTCTGGTCCCCTGCAGAGGCAGAGTGGTCTATCAACCTCCCGGAACTCAGAGCCATTCGGTTGGCGCCTTTGGAGTTTTCTCCCGGGCCTGGTGCCAGATATCTGTACTGTTTATATTCTGGTTGCATTTCAGGTTCAAGTTTAGTCTTCAGTTCCTGTTCAGGAGGACTTCGTGTTCAAGTTTTTTCAATTGGATTCTTCAGGAGTTGAGACGATTTTGTGTTACAGTGAGCTGCTGCATTCCTCTCCCCTCCGTTTTACGGGGCTGGATTGAGACATAAATTCTGCCGGCGTTCCCTCCCGCTTCGTGCGGCTGTAGGGCAGCTTTGTACCCCTCCCGCTTCGGCGGTGTTAGGGTCAGTCAGCTCCTCCCGCGGTTGCGGTTGCAGGATAAGCCAGATCCCCCTGCATTGGCGGGTGTGGTGTCCCTCCCCCGCTCCACGGGGATGAGCTGGACGGATTCCCCTCCCCCACTTGTGTGGGGATGAGCTGGGTTAATTCCCCTCCCCCGTTTCGGCGGTGGTGAGCTGGGCAGAGTGTCCCTTTGTGGGTGTAATTCTCTAAGTGCCGAGTCCTGCGGATGGAGCTTGGATATCGACATACTGAGGAGTTTCCGGCAGCACATGACCACATATAGGGAGGCAAAAGGATTGCTCTCTATCTCCGCCTGCTGGTAGATGGACACAACCCACCAGTCTATGGATTGATCAGCTATGATTAATGGAAAGAAAATTATCAGGTATGATTCATAATTTTACCTTCATGTGTGGTTTCATTTCCTGACCATATACCATCATTTTGCTACCTTGCTTTTCTCCTGACATTGTCCAGCACGTTTCTGTTATTCCAAGAATGTCATATCTGTAGCTTGACATCTCCTCTTGAAGTATTGTAATTTTCCTACTGCCCACGATATTTGTACATTTCATGTGCCTACAGCAAGTAGCTAACAATCCAACCTAGATTGCTTAATTTGTAACACAGACCTTGTTTATCTGGGTGACATCTGAACTGGCATGATTATGTTGTTGTGTACCTTGGCATCAGATATTAATTGTCTTGTTCTTTTACTGTCAGCGCATCACCACTCATCTGACAGACCTGTCTCCTTTCTCAGGGCTTAGGTCTGGCACAGAGATGCTAGGTTAATTCTCTGAATGTGGAGCTGAAGTTTGATTGCTAGAGCTATAACTTGGTGTTGAAGCCATAATGCCTGGCAGCTTCATTTTGTATACGTTTCTGTGCCCTGATTATTGTGCTGAGCCCCATCATTTGTTAACAAGATGCATCTGAATCCTTATGTAGAACGTACACCTGCATTCCAGCATTGGGATTTATAAAATAGTACTGAGTTAGCAGACAAGATTGAAAAAGACAGGGCTTGATCTTTGTATTTCAAGGAGCAAGGCCATTTATAGTTCATAAGCTAAGATCAAATTTTTACTCTCCATCCCTTCCTGGCTAGCACCATGAGATCAGTGCTTATTTTCCCCCTTTTTTTCCCAAATGCTGTGTCTACTGGTGCTGCTTCAGCAGATGGGTAGGGCTCTGACAGGAGAGGGAAGATACAAACTCGGTGTCCCACTGATGGCTTCCGTTTCCCTTTGCTAATATTAGCGTCGTAGCTTTTTCACTCCTAGGGAATGTTTGTATCCACAATTTTGGAGAAAAAGGGCTGGACTGCAGGGATGAAGTGGATTTGGTGGGACAGAAAAGTGGGAGTGACTATCTCAATCGGCATAGTGCTGTTGTAAACACGGTGTATTTGGGCAATATGATGGTGCTTAAACTAGGACTTTGCAAACACCCCACAGCCATGCTGATTTTCAGGATGTCCACAGTGATATCCTCTCATACCTATTTTATTGTGATGTTCTAAAAAGCCAGCTGGCTGATGGGGTCACAGAGATCAATTTGGGAAGCGCTGGCATAAATTTCAGCAAGCCTTGATAGGAGAAATTGCCTGTTGACAGTTTTATAGTCTGTAGACTGGAGTGCGCACAGTTTTCCCATTGATCTTAACTTCAATTTTTTAACACTGTTTTCTTTATCTACTTCATCTTGCCTTTCAATTTCCAGTAATTTCAGTCATGATTATTATTGTGGTGACACTAAAAATGTAGCATAGCCTGAAAGCTTGTAAGCTTCTGGGCACTGTATCTACAGAAAGGCGGTATATCAAGTGTGGAAGAAATCATAAACAAGGACAGTACTGTTCATGATTTCCAAACATTTTAAGATACATGTTCAAAGGGCCTATTGGGGTGGGGTGGGGGAAACAGATGGCAGAATGAACCTCTTAATCCGAGCTGTGCCATTAGTAGCCTTTGTGTATATAGGCATTTGCTAGTGTCTGCTTCTGGAAGACTTCCCTTCTGTGTTCTGTCATGTGAGTGTGTGGTTTTGTGGTAGTTCATTAACCTGTACTTAGAATAAAGTAGTACCAGTGAGAAGTGATGGACTGGCCAGTTTACAGCCATCAAAGTGACCTTAAATCACTTAATCTGCATTTACTGGGCAGACGCTCTCTCCATTAACCTAATTCAGCTACAATTTGTTTGTTTTAGAAATTTAACATATCCCAACTGGCTGGCAGTGAGAGCTATTGTTGGTGCCAGCTTTCATAGTCTTGCACTGAGGGCTGAATGCACCACCTCTAATGTAAATATAATATTAAGGTTTGCATGCTGATGCAATGAGTTAATCAGATGCAAATGTGAAGTATGCAGAACTTGTGCGCTGATCAGAGCGAGCATACCAGACTCTGAGGACTGCTAGCACTATATGCATGTCCAAGAAGAATGAAAGTGACAGCGTGCATGTGCTGCAGTATTATTCTGCGGGTAAATAGCAGCATTACGAAAACTTCTTGCGCATAGGTTTGTGATGCTGATTATTTATAGGCCCTTGAACTAATCAGAAGGCTGAAAAGTTCATTAGGGCATTTCTGTCAGCCAGTAGTTAGCTCTACTTAGGCCTCTAGATAATACAAATAATAAAAATGTTTTTTAAAAACTCATATTAGCATAGTCTAGAATATAACTAACAATTGTAGGGGACTTCAGTCTACAAATACCTACTCCTTTTAAGAAATTATCAATAATGAGATGCAGATAGCAGTCCGTCAACGAGATGGGGGCTGTCTAGTCTTTTACATAGAGTTCCTAGTATTTGAAAAACAGGTCCAATCCCTGGAAACTAGAATAGTAGACTTGGAGGAGCTGAGGCAGACAAAGGTATATAGAAGAGCCTACAGAGACATAATAGAGAAGTCCTATCTCTGTTGCCATGGAGGATAAAGGTCACCTAAAAAAAAAAAAAGCATCACCTTAGAGAGGCAGAAAGTGATCCTGTAGCCAGGATCTGCCCCCCCAGGGGATACAATATCCTCTCACATTGAGGATGTGCCTCCAGGGACTTCTGCCCAAGAGGGAAGGGTCAGGGTGGCCATATTAGTTGGAGATCTAATCATTAGGCATATAGATAGCTGGTTGGCTGGTGGACATAAGGATACTTGATTACTTGCCTGCCTGGTGCGAAGATAGTGGATCTCATGTGTTACCTAGATAAGATTTTAGATGGTACTGGGAAGGAGCCTTCTCCGAGGACAAGCAGGCTGCTTGTTCTCACGACTGGGTGACGTCCGCGGCAGCCCCCACCAACCGGAAAGAAGCTTCGCGGGACGGTCGGCACGCAGGGCACGCCCACCGCGCATGCGCGGCCGTCTTCCCGCCCGTGCGCGACCGCTCCCGCTAGTTCCTTTTTTTCCGCGCCTGGAGAGAGTCGTGTTTTGCGCTCTCTCTGTTCAGCCGCCGGATCGTTCGATCGCGTATACGCTGATCGTGTTTTTTTCTAACTTTGTTTTTCGGTTTTAGTTACCGCCCGGTTTCCTTTTTTAAAAAAAAAAAAAAAAAAAAAGAAACCCTGCGCGTGTGGGACACGTGCTCCCTTTTTTCCCTCGCTTCCAGCGGGGACGCCACGTTGCGGCCTAGTGGCCGCTCGGTCGTTTGTTTTTCGTGGTGTGATTTTAGCCACCATTGACGACTTTGACTTCGCCGACGCGATTTTTCCGTCGATGTCCTCGAAGGTCCCGAGTGGATTTAAAAAGTGTGGTCGCTGCGGCCGGCCGATCTCGCAGACCGACACCCACGCTTGGTGCCTCCAGTGCCTCGGGCCGGAGCACAATCTCAAGTCGTGTTCTTTGTGTCTCGGTCTCCGGAAACGGACCCAGGTTGCGAGGCAAGTTCTGCGGGACCGTCTTTTTGGAACTTGCGCCGGCCCCTCGACGTCGACCTCGAAGGCATCGGTATCGACGCCCGGCCCTTCGGTACCGGTATCGATGCCCGAGACATCGGCACCGATGGCAGCGACCCCAGGAGAACAGGTCCCGTCGGCCCGCCGGTCTTCCGGTGAGAGTGGTGAGAGGCCGCGTGGGCAGTCGGCCCCGGTCACGCCCTCAGCTCGTGGGCCGCGGGACCGAACCCTGTCTGACCCGGTACCTCGAGACCGAGGGGGATCGACCTCCTCCTCCTCCATGCCCTCCGGCGCCGGTGACGTGCATCGGAAGAAAGACAAGAAGCGTCGTCACCGGTCGCCTTCGGTGCATCCCGATGTCGGAGAGGAGACGCCGCCGAAGCGTCATCGTCGTGAGGAGAGGTCTCCGTCGGTTGTGGAGGTACCGACGCGTCGGGGTTCCGGCACCTCGGTGCCGTCTCCTGGCCCCCAGCAGCTTCCGGCACCGACACCCTTACTGGCCCCACCGCCTTTCCCGGCAGCGGGCCTGGACGAGTGCCTCAGAGCCATCCTTCCGGGGATCCTGGAAGGGCTGATGCGCCAGGCTGTGCCGGCGCCGGGGGTGCTTGCGCCCTCGGCGCCGATGACTTTGGCGCCGGTGAGCTCTAGCCCGGCGCCGGGGCTGTCGACACCGCCGCCGCTTGCGGTGCCGGTCTCGACCGCCACGCAGGTGGAGTCCCCGTTGACGTCGATGGAGGGAGCTCCGTCCCCGCCGGCGCGGGAGTCCACTGCTCGACGACACCGAGACCTCGGTGCCTCGACGTCGAGCCGGGCCCGGTACAGGACTCAGCTACATGAGCTAATGTCCGATACCGAGGATGAGGACTCGTGGGGGGAAGAGGAGGACCCTAGATATTTCTCCTCAGAGGAGTCTACGGGCCTTCCCTCGGACCCCACGCCTTCACCGGAGAGGAAGCTCTCACCTCCTGAGAGTCTCTCCTTTGCCTCCTTTGTGCGGGATATGTCTATAAGCATTCCCTTCCCCGTGGTCTCTGTGGAAGAGCCGAGGGCCGAGATGCTCGAGGTCCTCGACTATCCATCACCACCTAGAGAGTCCTCCACGGTGCCGCTTCACAATGTCCTGAAGGAGACGCTGCTCCGGAACTGGGTGCGACCATTAACTAACCCCACCATTCCCAAGAAAGCAGAGTCCCAGTACAGGATCCACTCTGACCCAGAGCTCATGCGGCCCCAATTGCCCCATGACTCAGCGGTCGTGGATTCTGCTCTCAAGAGGGCACGGAGTTCGAGGGATACCGCCTCGGCGCCCCCGGGGCGGGAGTCTCGCACTCTGGACTCGTTTGGGAGGAAGGCCTACCAATCCTCCATGCTCGTGACCCGCATCCAGTCATACCTGCTCTATATGAGCATTCACATGCGGACCTATGTGCAACAACTGGCGGACCTGGTCGAGAAGCTCCCGCCGGAGCAGTCCAGGCCTTATCAGGAGGTGGTCAGGCAGCTGAAGGCGTGCAGAAAGTTCCTGTCCAGGGGTATTTTTGACACCTGTGACGTGGCATCTCGTGCTGCGGCCCAAGGTATAGTGATGCGCAGGCTCTCATGGCTGCGTGCCTCTGACCTGGACAACCGCACCCAGCAGAGACTGGCTGACGTCCCTTGCCGGGGGGATAACATTTTCGGTGAGAAGGTCGAGCAGATGGTGGACCAACTGCATCAGCGGGAAACCGCTCTCGACAAGCTCTCCCACCGGGCGCCTTCAGCATCCACCTCCACAGGTGGACGTTTTTCCCGGGCCCGGCAGGCTGCACCCTATTCTTTTGCGAAGCGTAGGTACAACCAGCCGGCCCGAAGGCCTCGTCAGGCACAGGGACAGCCCCAGCGTGCTCGTTCTCGTCAACAGCGTGCGCCTAAGCAGCCCCCTGCGCCTCCACAGCAAAAGCCGGGGACGGGCTTTTGACTGGATCCACGGGAACATAGCCGCCCTACAAGTGTCCGTACCGGACGATCTGCCGGTCGGAGGGAGGTTAAAATTCTTTCACCAAAGGTGGCCTCTCATAACCTCCAACCAGTGGGTTCTCCAAATAGTGCGGTGCGGATACGCCCTGAATTTGGCCTCCCTGCCTCCAAATTGTCCCCCGGGAGCTCAGTCTTTCAGCTCCCATCACAAGCAGGTACTTGCAGAGGAACTCTCCGCCCTTCTCAGCGCCAATGCGGTCGAGCCCGTACCACCCGGGCAGGAAGGGCAGGGATTCTATTCCAGGTACTTCCTTGTGGAAAAGAAAACAGGGGGGATGCGTCCCATCCTAGACCTGAGAGGCCTGAACAAATTCCTGGTCAAAGAAAAGTTCAGGATGCTTTCCTTGGGCACCCTTCTGCCAATGATTCAGAAAAACGATTGGCTATGTTCCCTGGATTTAAAGGACGCATATACTCACATACCGATACTGCCAGCTCACAGACAGTATCTCAGATTCCGCCTGGGCGCACGGCACTTTCAGTATTGTGTGCTGCCCTTTGGGCTCGCCTCTGCCCCACGAGTGTTTACCAAGTGCCTCGTGGTGGTAGCGGCCTACCTACGCAAGCTGGGAGTGCACGTGTTCCCATATCTCGACGATTGGCTGGTCAAGAACACCTCAGAGGCAGGAGCCCTCCGGTCCATGCAGTGCACTATTCAACTTCTGGAGCTGCTGGGGTTTGTGATAAATTACCCAAAGTCCCATCTCCAGCCATCCCAGTCTCTGGAATTCATAGGAGCGCTGCTGAATACCCAGACGGCTCAGGCCTACCTTCCCGAAGCGCGGGCCACCAATCTCCTGGCCCTGGCTTCGCAGACCAGAGCGTCTCAGCAGGTCACAGCTCGGCAGATGTTGAGACTTCTGGGTCATATGGCCTCCACAGTTCATGTGACTCCCATGGCTCGTCTTCACATGAGATCTGCTCAATGGACCCTAGCTTCCCAGTGGTTCCAAGCCACCGGGAATCTAGAAGATGTCATCCGCCTCTCCACCAGTTGCCGCACTTCACTGCTCTGGTGGACCATCCGGACCAATTTGACCCTGGGACGTCCATTCCAAATTCCGCAGCCCTCGAAAGTGCTGACGACGGATGCATCTCGCCTGGGGTGGGGAGCTCACGTCGATGGGCTTCACACCCAGGGTCTGTGGTCCCTCCAGGAAAAGGATCTACAGATCAACCTCCTGGAGCTCCGAGCGATCTGGAACGCACTGAAGGCTTTCAGAGATCGGCTGTCCTATCAAATTATCCAAATTCGGACAGACAATCAGGTTGCAATGTATTACGTCAACAAGCAGGGGGGCACCGGATCTCGCCCCCTGTGTCAGGAAGCCGTCGGGATGTGGCGTTGGGCGTGCCGGTTCGGCATGCTCCTCCAAGCCACATACCTGGCAGGCGTAAACAACAGTCTGGCCGACAGACTGAGCAGAGTCATGCAACCGCACGAGTGGTCGCTCCATTCCAGAGTGGTACGCAAGATCTTCCGAGAGTGGGGCACCCCCTCGGTGGATCTTTTCGCCTCTCAGACCAACCACAAGCTGCCTCTGTTCTGTTCCAGACTTCAGACACACGGCAGGCTAGCGTCAGATGCCTTTCTCCTTCATTGGGGGACCGGCCTCCTGTATGCTTATCCTCCCATACCTTTGGTGGGGAAGACCTTACTGAAGCTCAAGCAAGACCGCGGCACCATGATTCTGATAGCGCCCTTTTGGCCCCGTCAGATCTGGTTCCCTCTTCTTCTGGAGTTGTCCTCAGAAGAACCGTGGAGATTGGAGTGTTTTCCGACTCTCATTTCGCAGAACGACGGAGCGTTGCTGCACCCCAACCTTCAATCCCTGGCTCTCACGGCCTGGATGTTGAGGGCGTAGACTTCGCTGCGTTGGGTCTGTCTGAGGGTGTCTCCCGGGTCTTGCTTGCCTCTAGGAAGGATTCCACTAAAAAGAGTTACTTTTTCAAGTGGAGGAGGTTTGTCGTTTGGTGTGAGAGCAAGGCCCTAGAACCTCGTTCTTGCCCTGCACAGAACCTGCTTGAATACCTTCTGCACTTATCAGAGTCTGGCCTCAAGACCAACTCAGTAAGGAATCACCTTAGTGCGATTAGTGCTTACCATTATCGTGTGGAAGGTAAAGCCATCTCTGGAGAGCCTTTAGTCGTTCGATTCATGAGAGGCTTGCTTTTGTCAAAGCCCCCTATCAAGCCTCCTACTGTGTCATGGGATCTCAACGTCGTCCTCACCCAGCTGATGAAACCTCCTTTTGAGCCACTGAATACCTGCCATCTGAAGTACTTGACCTGGAAGGTCATTTTCTTGGTGGCAGTTACTTCAGCTCGTAGGGTCAGTGAGCTTCAAGCCCTAGTAGCTCATGCTCCATATACCAAATTTCATCACAACAGAGTAGTGCTCCGCACCCACCCAAAGTTCCTGCCGAAGGTGGTGTCGGAGTTCCATCTTAACCAGTCAATTGTCTTGCCAACATTCTTCCCCAGGCCGCATACCCGCCCTGCTGAACGTCAGTTGCACACATTGGACTGCAAGAGAGCATTGGCCTTCTACTTGGAGCGGACACAGCCCAACAGACAGTCCGCCCAATTGTTTATTTCTTTCGACCCTAACAGGCTAGGGGTCGCTGTCGGGAAACGCACCATCTCTAATTGGCTAGCAGATTGCATTTCCTTCACTTACGCCCAGGCTGGGCTGACTCTTGAGGGTCATGTCACGGCTCATAGTGTTAGAGCCATGGCAGCGTCAGTGGCCCACTTGAAGTCAGCCACTATTGAAGAGATTTGCAAGGCTGCGACGTGGTCATCTGTCCACACATTCACATCACATTACTGCCTCCAGCAGGATACCCGACGCGACAGTCGGTTCGGGCAGTCGGTGCTGCAGAATCTGTTTGGGGTGTAAATCCAACTCCACCCTCCAGGACCCGAATTTATTCTGGTCAGGCTGCACTCTCAGTTAGTTGTTCTTCGTAGGTCAATTTCTGTTGTTTCCTCGCCGTTGCGAGGTTCCATTGACCTGGGTTCTTGTTTTGAGTGAGCCTGAGAGCTAGGGATACCCCAGTCGTGAGAACAAGCAGCCTGCTTGTCCTCGGAGAAAGGGTATGATACATACCTGTAGCAGGTGTTCTCCGAGGACAGCAGGCTGATTGTTCTCACCTACCCTCCCTCCTCCCCTTTGGAGTTGTGTGTTTCATCTTTTGCTAGTCATTCAACTGGCGGGAGCGGTCGCGCACGGGCGGGAAGACGGCCGCGCATGCGCGGTGGGCGTGCCCTGCGTGCCGACCGTCCCGCGAAGCTTCTTTCCGGTTGGTGGGGGCTGCCGCGGACGTCACCCAGTCGTGAGAACAATCAGCCTGCTGTCCTCGGAGAACACCTGCTACAGGTATGTATCATACCCTAGCTGTCCGGGTACATGTGGGTACCAGTGACATAGGAAAATGTGGGAAGAAGGTTCTGAAAGCCAAATTTAGGTTCTTAGGTAGAAAGCTAAAATACAGAGCCTCCAGGATAGCATTTTCAGAAGTGCTCCCCATTTCACACCAGGACCCAAGAGGCAGACAGCATTCTGAAGTCTCAATATGTGGATGAGACAATGGTGCAGGGTGGAGGGATTTAGATTTGTTAGCTACTGGGCAGGAAGACCTTAGGAAGTTAGAAGACTGGGCATCTAAATGGCAGAAAATATTTAATATGGACAATTGCAAAGTGATGCACATTGAGACAAATAATCCAAATCAGTTATTTCATGCTAAGGTTCCACCCTAGGAGTCTGCACCTAAGAAAAGATTTAGGTGTCATCATGGACGGTATGCTGAAATTTTCTGCCCAGTTTGTGACGATGGCCAAAAAAGCAAACAGAATGCTAGGAAGAATTTGAAAAGGTATAGAAAATAAGACACAGAATATTATAATACAGTACATCTGTGTCACTTCATGGTGCGACCACACATGTGTGCTGTTCTGGTTGCCATATCTTAAAAAAGATGAAGTAGAATAAGAAAAGTTTCAAAGAAGGACGACCAAAATGATTAAGGTGATGTAACTCCTCTATGAGGAAAGGCTTAAGAAATTAGGACTCTTCAGCTTGTAAAAGAGCCGGCTGACTGGGAATATGATAGATGTCTACAAAATACTGAGTGGCTTAGAACAGGTAAACATAAATTTATTTATTTTTTGAACTTTTTTTTTTTTTTTTTCAATGACAGTCTCGCAGGAAGAGGGAGGGGTAGGTTATGTGAGAAATATTTGTCAACATTTGTATTTCCCATCTGAAAGGGTTACCTTTGAAAGCTAATCAAAAGATGTATTGTTAGCCCAATAAAAAAGGTGTCATTTTCTTTTCTATGAAAATGACAACTTTTTTTTATTGGGCTAACAATACAGGATATTAATCTTTTTTTTTTTTTTTTTTTTTTTTTCCCCCCCCCTGTGCCATGTACACTAGTGCTAGATTAATCAGATATGCAGTGCTGCCCTTCAGCCTTTTGGTTGCATAGTCCCAGAAGGCCAGCAGACAGTATTTGACCCTCTGGCAAGATGTCCCTCCCGTTATACCCCTCTGGCAACATTACAGCATGTACTGTAGTGCAGAGATCTGTGGTTATTTGTACTACATTCTGATAATGGATCAGAACCTAAATCTGTGGGTGGAGATAGGAAGTGCTCATTACATCAAAATCAGATGCAGGGTTTTTCTTATTAGATTTTATGAATAGCAGCACTAAATCCCTCTGTAGGATAGTGAAGCAAGTGCTGGATTCATGCCAGGCATTTTCAGGTAAGGGCCTGTTGTTGTACAACTGACAGATCTCTGAATCAAACATTTATCCCTTAGACACAAAACTGGAGAAACTCTAAGCTAAACTTATACTTGTATCCTATATTTTCAACCCCTTGGGACTGCTTCAAGAAGCTTTTACAGCATAATAAAATACAACTTTAAATACAGCCCATAATTCTGTGCATAATAATAGTAAAACAAGAAGCCCCAGCTAAATCTCACTCCTTGCTCTACTACTACTACTACTTAACATTTCTAGAGCGCTACTAGGGTTACGCAGCGCTGTACAAATTAACAAATAAGGACAGTCCCTGCTCAGAAGAGCTTACACTAGGGAATGTCAGTTGGGTATCCGTTTAAAAACGTAGCACAAAACAAGACACCTCACCATACTATATTTAAGGGAAAGCACCATACTATATTTAAGGGAAAGCATAAATGGCTGTATCGTCCCCCCATCCCAGTAGCTTCCCAGCTGCCCCCCTTTCCCTTCAGTTTGCCTCTTCGGAGACATCTTGCCTCAGCAGTAGTGATCTCTGTCAGGCTCCTTGGTCAAGTTGATGTTGGGAAGGTCTAATTGAATGGTGAGACCAGATCAGTGAGCATCTCCTAGACTCCATCCAACCACTGTATTACTGCACAGAGGGCATTTATGAGCAAGGCATAAATTCTTCAATGGGAACAAAACAATAGTAGAGAACAAGAGCTGCTTGTGGAACCAAAGGGACTTTATTGCCAGTGTCAACAGCATATACACAGTGACCTGACATGGCCGTGTTTCATCACAAACATTGCCTGTGTCAGGGGTCTATACACTCTCAGAATCACGGTATTGATTTTGGAGACAAATACTAAGCACCTGTCCTAGTGGCCAGTTGACTAAGGATTTGACCAGTATTCACTTTTGCATTAAATTGGAAACGCAACCACTGTGAGAGTGTGTAGACCCCTGATGCAGGCAGTGTTTGTGCTGAAACACAGCCGTGTTGGGTTGCTGTGTATATACTGTTGACGCTGGCAATAAAATCCATTTGATTCCACAAGTGGCTTTTGTTCTCTATTATTGTTTTGTTTCTGGGGTCTTTTTCTTCTTTAGTAGAGTAGCCTAGTTGTTAGTGCAGCAGACTGATCCTGGGGAACTGGGTTCAATTCCCACTGCAGCTCCTTGTGACTCTGGGCAAGTTACTTAACCCTCCATTATCCCAGGTACAAATAAGTACCTGTATATACTATGTAAACTGCTTTGAATGAATGTAGTTGTAAAAAACACAGAAAGGCGGTATATCAAGTCCTGTTCCCTTTTCCCTTCAGTGCCATTCTGTTTTTCCATCTGTGGCCTACTTATTTTTACCTCAGGTGGTCTCTGTTTAAAGCCCTCAGGGCCAGGGCTGTTGGCATGTGCAGAGCCATAGTAATTGGCCTCTCCTAGCCACCATATGACCCTCTCTATCAGGGATCCATACTTATTCATAGTGGACACTTTGTTTTCTACATAGTTCCATCTTTCCAATCCAATGTGGTTTTGTTCTTCCATCTCAACCAATCCATCTCCCTACTGGCTTTTCCCAGAGAAAGAAGGATGAGATTGCTAAGGCTTTGCACAAACTGGACATTTGCTGGGTTATGATTCATCACCTAGAGGCTAGGAATTCCTTCCACAAGTCTGGCTAGCTTTGTAATGTTCAGTAGTTTCTCCTGGGGTAATTGTGCCAGCATAATATTCTAAGTCAAAAAGTGGTCAAAAGTCTTTGAGAGCATCCTACAAGGTCTCAAGTCAAAAAGTCTTTGGGAGCACCCTTTAAAGTCTCAAGCAATCTCCTGGGAAAAGGGGGGAGGATTCAGGGACAGAAAAGAGAGGAGAGATGTTAGATCCTGGGGGGTGGAAAGGAGGGAGAGAGACGAGATGGGAGGGAAGAGAGGGTACGTCAAGCTCTATCTCTGGCCGTCTTCAAATCTAAGCTAAAAGCCCACATTTTGACGCTGCTTTTAACTCCTAACCCTTATTCACTTATTCAGAACTTTTATTTTGTCATCCTCACTTTAATATTCCCTTATCTCTTGTTTGTCCTGTTGTCTCTCTTAATTAGATTGTAAGCTGTGTCGTGGACTGTCTCTTCATGTTCAAGTGTACAGTGCTGCGTACGTCTAGTAGCTCTATAGAAATAAGTAGTAGAGGGAGCGATGTTGGATTATGGTGGGGAGAGAGGGAAGTGAAGGAGAAATGCTGGACCATGCGGAGGAGGGGCATGGGGCAAGATAGAAGGGATCAGGAAGATGCAGGGGAGGGATGGAAGCAAAGGGAGAAGGAGATGTCAAGCTATAAGGGTGGGAGGGGCAGAGAGGGAGAAGATGCTGGGCTACAAGGGTAGAAGGAGAGGAGATGCTGGGAGGGTTGGAACTGTGTGAGAGGCAATGTAGAGGTAGGTAGTGTCAAGGAGATAAGTGAGAGGAGGATAGTGAGTAGAGAGGGTAGAATTGTAACAGGGAGTAGATGAAAGGAAATAGGAGGCTGAGGAAGGAATGAGATAGGAAATGGGAGAGCTAGGGGGTGAGAGAAGGAGAAGGGTCAGTGGCACCATTTTGAAGAAGGCAGCCACCAGGGTAAAGAGTGAGTTGGAATTGCTTTTGTTCCCATGACACCTGGGGTGAGTCAAAACACAGCCGACCATGACATGTAGGGTGAGTCAAGATATGCAGCGGGGGGGGGGGGGGGAGCTGTCTGGTTGGGAGCTCATTTGGTTATAAGGGAATTGGGGGGAGGGGCAGGTGGGTGCTCATACAAAAGATGACTGAGGACACCACAATCTCTTGAGCTGGCCCAGTTAGTGTCCCAAAATCATCTTAAATTGGGATATGTGAGAATCATATGGGAGAGTGTACCTACTTCTGTATTACAGCATCAGCACTTACTTTGAATGTCCTGAGCAATCTTTAACACCTTAACTGGCATCCATATGGCTCTATCAGCTAAGAAAAATAAAGATTTAGTAAAGGCCATTTTACACCATTTCTAGTTCACTTGGATGGATCCTATTCAGTTGTAAATCATGAGGCTTCGTTTTGTGCACTTTATAAACTGGGCAAAAAAATATATATTTTAAAGTGATTTGTCCTACAGTTTTTCTCCTAAACAGGAGCTTCAGTCACAGTAAAAGGTGACTGGCATACTTTGCTGGCATACAATGGAAAGAAACAGGATTTTCAAGACAATGTAATGGTTTGATACAAAATAGTGTGTCAATAGTGATAAAAGATTGAGCACAAGAAAATAGAAATGTTTAAGGTCCATGATATTCCCTGAAGTAGCAGTTTGACATTGTGAATGCTGGCCAACGGAAAACAACTGACATATTTAAGGAAGCTTTGAGAAGTTTTCACATTTTTAAAGTCTATCGCTCTTTGGTATTTAAAGGAATGTTTTTTTATGCTGATTGGTTTTTGAAAGCATTTTAATGATCTAAATAGTGCTTGAATACAAATTTCAGAGGCTTTTTCCTTCTTTTGATATAAAGGTGGATGCATTTATTTATTTTTTTGTATACACTGTTTTGAGTGGAGATATTAAGTAGTGTGTAACCTTGGGTAAGACTCCATGAACCTCAAAGTTTTTGAGATATTTGTTGCAGTTTACTACAAAATCACTCTACTATGTTTTTGTAATATTTCCTTTATATCTCACGCTTTATAGCTCCAAACAATGAAGGCTACTTTATTGTAATCTCACCTTTTAAAACTTTTTTCTAGCTGTTTACCTATACATAGTTCTGTACAGATACATATAAGATACAAGAATCATGAAACGGGGATTATGTAGTCAAGATATACAGACAAGGCAAGTAACAAGTTCCAGGAGATTTATTAGTTACAGGAATCCTGGTTAAAGATAGGGAAAGGGAAATGGGACTTGATAAACCGCCTTTCTGAGGTTTTTGCAACTGTATTCAAAGCGGTTTACATATATTCAGATACTTATTTTGTACTAGGGGCAATGGAGGGTTAAGTGACTTGCCCAGAGTCACAAGGAGCTGCAGTGGGAATCGAACTCAGTTCCCCAAGATCAGAGTCCACTGCACTAACTACTAGGCTACTCCTCCACATAGGTTTATTTAGGCCAGACTCTATAACATGCAAGAATGTATGCGATAACAAGAGCTAACATGTTCAGTTCTGTAAACAATGCCTTAGATTTATAAATACTGTTTGTCACGAAATGCCTAGCCACCCATCTGGGGCTAATCCTGCGGCCACTTATAGGGTCTGACCCCACCACAGCTCAGGTCCACCTGCACCTGGGCATGTGCTCAACACTAGCACCCTCCTCCCACCAACTGGGCCCAACTGCCTCTGGGCGAGTCTCCTGCTCTCAAGATATTCCCCTGTGATTTCTAGGACGCTGGGGCCAAATTGTCAGTGGTCCCACAGTTCTTAGAAAGCACCCACAGACCCCAAAACACAAACCACCAGGATCCTTAGTCCAGACAAGCAGAGGCAATAAACTAAAGGTTTATTGTCATAAAAATATTGAACAGTGAACTATAAAAACAGATGGAAAATAACAGAAAAATAACAGGTAACTGAATAATTTTATCACTACCTGGATAGTGCCTGGGAAGTACAGGAAATATAGCTGCCCACAGATTACAGAATATAACTGCTCACAGGGTCTCAATAAAGATCTCTCTCTCTCTCTCGGCAATCCTGATTGGGAAACAGAGAGCCTCACTCCTTGCCTCCCAATCAGGATTGCCCTTTTAGGAGCGAGACAGGCTAGGTAACAATCATAGCTGAGCTCTGCTCGGTAGCTTTACAAGCGTGATTCTGAGGAAGGCAGTTGACCACACTGACGGGGACACAGTAAAAGTAGACGAGGCAAGCCTGCAGGTCTGGCGCAGGCTGGAGTCGCTGTTTGTGATGGCTTGCAGGTAGACAGGGGAGGGAGAGAGGAGCAGATGCCGGCAGGGGGGAGGGGGAGGAAAGAGAGGAACGGATACTGGGGGGGGGGGGGGGGAGAGAAACGGATGCCGGTCCTGGGGGGGGGGGGGGGGGAGAGAGGAACAGATATCGGGCGATGGGGGAGGAAGAGGAGCAGTTAAGACGCCAGAATAGCATGGAGATACAGTTTATAAATTATTTTATTGAAGAGGGCTATAATCCTACTTTGTCAGAGTCAATAGAAGTGAAAGAATAAAACGTCAAGTAGTATGAATAAAGAAAAAGCAAATTATGGTTATTTAAGAATAAAATATTTTTCGGTTTAATTGTTTGGACCTAACTACTTTAATAAGCAGAACTATTACACTTTGTTATGGTGTGTTTTTAGACTTAGGGGTGCTGTGAAAAATTACTGATACACTAAGGGTGTCTTGGCCTGAGAAAGTTTGGGAACCACTGTATTAAACTATAGAGGGAACAGTCATTTCTCTGTAACAGGTAGCTTTAAACATAAAACATGCACCACCTGCTGGCCAAACTAGAGAAATACACTTCATGAAATGTTCTTAAAATTAATATGCTGGAAAGTTCACCATTTCGCCACACTATTGAAGGCAGCTTGATCTTTGGTCAGGGTGCCAGTTTGCAGACAAGACACTTGCTAGCATGGTTCTTTCTAATACCAACTGCTTTGATACTAGCTTATTGAGAAGTGTGCTTGCAGCAAGTGGTGCTTTGAGCAAGCTATTCCAGCTTCCTGTTTCTCATAGGCCTAACATGGTATAGCAGAGGCTGGATTTTTGGATCTAAGTAAGTCCTCTATTAGCCCTCCATAGTAGCATAGTAAATGTCAGCAGATAAAGATCTGCATGGTTCATCCAGTCTGCCAACAAGATGGCCAGAGTTAATCTTGCATTCTGTGCAGGTTCAAATTCTTCATTATTAAACACTGGCATACTAAAATATAATTCTCCCTGCATATTTCTCTTGTTTTGAACTGAGGGGCAGTTGAGTGAAATTAGTTTATTCTATTTTTGGACTGTTCTATTTTAGAAGAATGGAGCAGACATAAACCTGGAAACATCCTGGAGAGCGTAATTAAAAACAAACCAACAACCAAAAACAAAAAAAAAAAAACCCTTTTACTTAAGCATCTGCAAAACAGTGTAATGCAAAACATATGAACTATTCTCTGAGGACAAGCAGGCCAGTTGTATTCTCACGTGTGGGTGATCTGACGGAGCCTGGTGCGGACGCTGCCTACCACCAATTAGCTTAAAGTTCTAGCAGCATCTCACTTCGCTTGTGTGGGTGCAATGACGATTCCTATTTGACAGTCTTCTAGATCTCTTTGCAAGGTGCATATATTTTTGTCATGTTTATCTAGTACTCTGAATTTCTCAGGCCGCTCGACTCAGATTCTATCAAGTTGATTTGTTTATGAATTTCAGGGAACTGAGCATTAAAAGATTCAATTTCAGAACGTACCGTTTTGGTAGCTTCCATTTTTTTCAATCATAATGGTTTTAAAGGAGTGCATTTCCTATATAAGAAGATCCAGTTGAGAGTCTGAAGGTTAACACCATCATTTGTGGTGTGCTCGGCTCCGGTTTAGGCCTCTTACCACTCGGCAAAGCAAGTTGTTTTGTAACTGCTAAGCATGCCCCTCCCATGGCCACATTCCCTAGTAGGTGCATGTGCATGTTATAGAAAACTGTCTAATGGTGTAATGTAGGATCGTTATCACAGCTAAATTATCCGTCGCCTAGGTTCCCCAAACAGAACTATCTGCTAGCAAATTACTCTGTACTCGGTCTAGGGGAGGAAACCTTGGAACCTATACAGTTACTTCTGAGAGAGAAGAATGCGACTGGAAAAGCAAGATGGAATATATATTAGCTTTATTATAGATATATGAAAAAGATATACAAAATAAATCTCTGGCAAAACTTTGGCTGAATACAAAGTTATTGGCTGATAAAAATTACAACTATACTTCACACTACGAAACACTAATTCTTACTGGTTACCAGATAAAATTACACAACTGGTCAGGTTACACTATGTTACGAGGTAGTACAGTTATTAGCAGCTTATCTCCTGATCACGGTATGACTATACCCGGTCTCTTGCTCAGGTAATTACCACTCACTAAACCCAGACTAATAGGAAATAGATCACCATGTCTCTCACCAGGCTGACCTTCGTGGCAGTCTCTCGGGAGTTGCACGGGATACTTCCCAGACTCAAGCTGAGATTGCAGCGAGTCTTAGTCAGAGCTAGGACTGGAACTCTGCAGCAGACAGGGAGGGCACAGGTCACTCAGTGCAGGTACAGCTGAACCACAATACTTCCTCCAGATACACAGTTCATCAGATGAGGACCTTATCAGGTCACTCTGGTCTTCTTTCCACCTCCACCTTCTTCCAAGGATTCCTTGTTCCCGCTCTTCCCGTACCTCTCGGTCAGGTGACTCAGGAGCCCAATCTGGATCTTCCTCAGCTCACTGCATGGCAAGAAGAGTCCATTGTTCTTGACATTCAAGTTGTTACATTGTGGTATGCATTTTCTGTTTCTCCTCCCCCCCCCCCCCCCCCCTGGCTAGCTGGAGCCATGTCTCACTCCCTTTCAGCTTCTCAGGGAGATAAAAGGGGGGGGGGGAGGGGCGGCTGGTTTGCCCACAGAATGTCCTTGGATGTTACATGACTTGCTAGTGATTTTCCAGTAAGCTGAATTAGCTAAATCACTACTGTGCAGGTCATAGGGGACAGACGCCATCTTGATGTCATAGGATTATACAGGCCAAGACCAGCAAGGTGAGACACACAGGGAAATACCCCTACAGTAACTGCTGATTAGCACCAATTAAGGCCAATTTTATTAGGATTTATTTACCGCCTTTTTGAAGGCATTCACTCAAATTGTAGCCTATTGCTTATTAAACATCAATTATCAGCTTGTTATTAAATTAATTTACATGCACAACTGACCTTATTTTATAACATGCACATATAACTTTGCTAAGCATAAAGTTGAGCATGCAAGTTTATAGAATCCAGGAGAATGTGCATAAATTGTGATTCAGCCTGTGCCCCGCCCCAAACTCTGCCCCAGAGTACCTTCCTGTGGGTCACATAAATGTTTTTGCACATGTAACACTTGGGACCATTTTATGGAATGCATGAAATGTTCCTGATAAAATTACCCCACGATGACTAGGTTTCCTTTTTTTTTTTTATATGTAGATTTTTATTGATGACACTTAGACACAATACAGCAAATAAAGCAAACATCACATTAGGTTTCCTTTTAAAAATTTTTCAAGTACTAATTTTTTTGAGGGCATATTTTTCTTTTGATACTGATGTTATTTGTCTTTTTATTTAAATAGATCAGCTTGAGCGTGTTTTCTTGCGCCTTGGACATGCGGAAACAGATGAGCAGTTACAGGATATCATATCCAAATTCCTTCCTCCTGTTTTATTAAAACTTTCAAGCACACAGGAAGGAGTGCGGAAAAAGGTAAGTCTATTTCTTCCTCCTGTTCTAATTCAAGAAACTGTGAAGATTTCCCTGGCTTCTCTTTTCCTAAATTTGTTCATTTTAATTCTTCACTAATACTTTTGCTTCAGTATATTTTACATTCACTATTAGCAGTCAGTTGGCAACAGAGGTTTTTTTTTTAAATTCTTGTAAGCTAGCTCAGACTGAGGCTCATTTTCAAAGTACTTAGACTTGCAAAGTTTCATAGGTTACTATGGAAGTATGTGCTTTGAAAATGAGCACACATATATGGATAAAAAATATTCATGATTAGCAGAGGTATTTCCAAGGGCAGAGTTGGGACATGGTTTGAACTTGTGCGTACATTTTTGGAAAGAGGTACATGTAGTTTGGTGAGGTGATTTTCAAAGCGAAAGTATGCACACCTATACTGAAATGTAGGTATGCATAGCAATGTGACATACAGGTCTTCATCTACATATACATAACGTTTATGCAGTTAAAATTTTTAAAATTACCTTCTATGTGAGGGTAAATACCAAATGAGTGAACGAGTACCCAGCTGAGGTGTTGCCTGTTTTGGGTAGATGATGAGAATTTACAGTATATGCCCAACTTCTCTCCTTCTCTCTTCCTCGTGTCTTCTTTTACCTGACTTTTGAAAAACTTGGGGATAAATATGGAGGGCAACAGTAGACTAACTTCCTTAGCACAGGCAGTAGATGAATCCAGTAACTGGTCGGTTGTGTTCATCTACCAGCAAGTGGCGATAGAGATGTAGTGAGTGATACTGGACGACCAGACCCTCCAAGAGCTAGTATATCTCTATCTCCAGCAGGTGGTGAACAGCTTCTCACCAGCTCCTGGATTCTTCAGTTTTTCTAGGGCTACTCCTGGGCTTCACTCTAGCCAGTTTGAGTCTGGGGGTGACTGGTTTTGCTTGCAGCCATCTTTGTAGGCATAACTGGTGTGCTGAGTCCCTGCTTCACCCCATGTCCCCTTGCCTTCCGGTCCCTTAGCTGACTTCCCTTCCTCACCCTCCTTCCCCCCCCCCTCAAAAAAAAAAAAAATAAAAAGGGAGAGAGAACAGGCTTTTTTTGTTTTCTCGGTGCTGCTAGAGCATGAAAAAAATATCTACAGAGGAACAGGACGCACTGGGCATTTTCCATAGCGTCCCACAGATCAATCCAGAGACTTGTGGGTTATGTCCCTCTACCAGCAGGTGGAGATAGAGAGAACTTCAGATGTTTACTATATGTGGTCATGTGCAGTCACATTAACTTCAGTATTCTCTCTATCTAGCAGGTGGATGGTCATATCTGTGCAGCTCTGGATTGATTGGCTCCTGGCCTGGTCCCCTGGGTCTCGTTGAGCTTCTGGGGTCTGAGGTGTCCCGGTCCTGGCACTTGGGTGCACACCTGGTGGTGCCAGGTCCCTCCCCCTTCAACCCCTTCTCGTTGCCTGACTGGGGTTTGTGGTTCTCACTCTCCTGACTTTAAAAGGAGTCTGAGGTTTTTGCTTTTACTCGTTCTACACCGCTTAGGATTTTGTAGACCTCAGTTGTATCTTCCCTCATCCATCTCTTTTCCAAGCTGAAGAGCCCCAACTTCTTTAGCTTTTCTTCATACGAGAGGTCGCTCTTCTTTGAACCTTTTTTCTAATTCCGCTATATCTTTTTTGAGATATGGCGAACAGAACTGAAATCAATACTCAAGGTGCAGATGCACTATGGAGCGATGCAAAGGCATTATAGTATTTTTGGTCTTATTCACCATATTTTTGGTCTTATTCACCATCCGTTTCCTAATAATTCCTAGCATCCTGTTTGCTTTTTTGATCGCTGCCGCACACTGAGCAGAACATTTCAGCATATTATCTACTACAACGACACCCAGATCTTTTTCTTGAGTGCTGACCCCCAAGTTGGACCGTAGCATCAGGTAACTAGATTCTGATTATTCTTTCCAATGTGCATGCATCACCTTGCATTTGTCCACATTAAATTTCATCTGCCATTTGGATTCCTAGTCTTCCAATTTCCTAAGGTCTTCCTGCAATATTTCACGGTCTGCACATTCTTTAACAGCTTTGAATAGTTTTGTATCATCTGCAGGTTTAATCACCTCACTCGTCGTTCCGATTTCCATATCATTTATAAATATGTTAAATAGCACCAGTCCCAGTACAGATCCCTGCGGCACTCCATTGTTCACCCTCCTCCATTGAGAGAAATGACCATTTAACCCTACCCTCTGTTTTCTGTCTAATAATTAATTCCTAATCCACACCAGAACCTTGCCTCCTATCCCATGACTCTTTAATTTTCTCAGGAGTCTCTCATGAGGTAAGTCTATCAAGAGCTTTCTGAAAATCTAGATACATTACATGAACTGGCTTACCTTTATCCACATGTTTATTCATGCCGTCAAAGAAATGAAGCAAATTGGTGAGGCAAGACTTCCCTTGGCTGAACCCGTGCTGACTCTGTCCCGTTAAACCATGTTTGTCTACATGTTCTGTAATTTTATTCTTCATAATAGTTTCCACTATTTTGCCTGGCACCGATGTCAGGCTTACTGGTCTATAATTTCCTGGATCACCCCTAGAGCCCTTTTTAAAAATCGATGTCACATTGGCCACCCTCCAATCTTCAGGTACTATGAACAATTTTAACGACAGGTTACATATTACTAACAGCAGATCAGTAATTTCATGCTTGAGGTCTTGGAGTACCCTTGGATGTATGCCATCCGGTCTAGGTGATTTACTATTCTTTAATTTGTCAGTTTGGCTCAGTATATCTTCTAGGTTCACTGAGATTTCTTTCAGTTCCTCTGCATCATCACCTTTGAAAACTATTTGCAGTACAGGCAGATCTCTTTCATCTTCTTCTGTAAAGACGTAAGCAAAGAATTCATTCAGTTTCTCTGCTACGGCCTTGTCCTCCCTGAACATCCCTTTTCCTCCTTCGTGATCTAACAGTCCCACAGATTCCCTCGCAGACTTTACTACTACTACTACTTAACATTTCTAAAGCGCTACTAGGGTTACGCAGCGCTGTACAACTTAACACAGAAGGACAGTCCCTGCTCAAAGAGCTTACAATCTAAAGGACAAAGGACTTTCTGCTTCTGATGTACCTGAAAAAGTTGTTACTGTGTGTTTTAGCCTCTGTGGCTAGTTTCTCTTCATTTTCTCTTTTAGCCTTCTTTATCATTGCTTTGAATCTGACTTCCCAGTGTTTATGTTGCTTCTTATTTTCTTCATTTGGGTCCTTTTCCATTCTTTGAAGGGCAATCTTTTGGCTATAATAGCCTCTTTTACTTCACTTTTTAAACATGCTGGCTGATGTTTTCTCTTCTTTCCACCTTTACAAATACGTGGAATGCATCTGGACTGGGCTTTCAAGATGGTATTTTTGAATAACATCCATGCCTGATTTAGTGTCTTAACCTTTGCAACCAATCCTTTTTAGTTTCTTTTTAACCATTTCCTGATTTTATTATAGTCGCCCTTTCGAAAATTAAGTACAGCTGCAGTATATTTCCTTTGCGGGCTCATCCAGATAGCACCATCTCCTGCTCTCCCCCAGGCTGGTGCACACTGTATCTCCTTCTCACCTCTTTCCATACCACCACCATTAGCATACCTTCTTTTGTTTGCCTGCCTCCATTCCTCCACTGCTTTCCGATCTGCTGCTGTTCCCTGCCCCCTCCACTGCTTCCAGGGCCACCTCCATTCCCCCACTCCACATCTCTCTAGTTTGCTACTGCTCACTGAAAAACGAAACAGTAAGTACTGTGACATTCAGACTCCAGTGCGCTTCCAGGACCCTTTCGGTACTTCCCCCTCTGATGCGTTCAGACGTATGGTTTCAGAGAGGGCAGGACCAAAATGGTGTTGGAAGCATGCTGGAGTCTGAAAGGCCCCATGCTTATTGGTTTGTTCTTCGAGTAGTAGCAAACTTGTGAATATGCAAGGGATGGATGCAGCCGTGAAAGAGGTTGGATTAGAAACCAGTTCGAGAGTTCCTGCAAGAAGAATTTCCTGCTGCTGAAAGTGTCAGCTGAAAATGCTTTAAAACGGGCAAAAAAAGTCCCAGGTGCCGGGGCAAATTTCAAGTCGCCATGGTGACCTTGTGCCTGGGATCTGTCGAGCCCTGTATTAACTTTTCTACTAAAAATGTCTCAGTATGAATAAGGTTATTTTGAGCTCTGGTTGAGGGGGCTCTTTTAGCACAATGCAAATGGCATAAGAAGAAAGTGGGGGAAAAGACTTTGACATAGTTCCTGTTCTTAAAATCTTAATTTTGCAGAAACCTTACCTTGACTTCTGTGTTTAGTAATTTGCTATTTTCCAAACTGTAATAACATTTATCTGTGGACCACTGTTTGTCTAGCAGTTGTGTTCTCCCAACTCTCTTCCGCCTGGTTAAGGTTTCACAGTTAGGCAGAGTTCTGATATCTACTGTGATCGTGAAGAAAAATGTTTTCATTGCAGGCTCTGATTTTTGATGTACATTAGCTCTTGAGCCCATATCATCGCTCCTTCAGCTATACAAATGATGTTCTTTAAAAAATGCTCCACACAGGATTATATATCTCTGCCATGCAGGAAAGTGTGACTGTCTTTTTTTTTTAATTTGTCCTGTTTTCTCTTGTATGGGGCATACCCCCAAAAGTCACAATGTTTGAGTTAGTGCAATTAAATGCCAACTGTTTTCCTTCCAGGTCATGGAGCTGCTGGTCCATCTGAACAAACGGATCAAAAGTCGTCCAAAAATACAGCTACCAGTAGAGACTCTGCTGGTGCAGTACCAGGACCCGGCTGCAGTGTCATTTGTTACTGTGAGTAGTGCTCTGCTAGAAAGCAGCAGATGTTGCATAAGGCTGTTTTTAGTTTAACTCTTTTCTTTAATGACTTAGGTCACCTGGACCTGTAACACTCAAGGATTTTAAACAAAAGTTTGTATGTTATTTTGGTCCAGTGTAATCAAGCCATGCCCAGAGTGTCTGTAGTGACAAATTAGCTATTCATTGCTGAATCTGTGTGTTCATACATTCAAAGTCTGGAATGGAGTAGGAGTGGGGGTGGGTTGATGCAGCCTGTTTGCCCTAACAGCCTGAAGATTGAAAGCCAAAGGCAGGAATATGAGTGATGCATTTGACAGCTCTGAACTCTCATCATTGGATCCTCCCTCCCTCCCTCCCTCACCTTAATATGACTGATATTTCTTTTAAATGTTTTATATGCTGAGACTCACCACACCATCTCCAGTTTCCCAGCTTGCTTCTGTTTTGTCTTCTAATAGTGCAAACCATGCGAAATTAGAGTTCTTAGAATTTTAAGGGTTTAACATTCATTTTCAGATTGTCAAGAGTGAGTTGCAATTTTTTTTCAGGCTGAGCCAGTTTTATGAATCGGCTACAGCACTGTATCCTGCCTGGTAAGATGTGGGCACTTTGTGAAATTATGCAGATGGAAAGAGGATGATTACCAGTACAGAGTGGTATCCCCTCCTGACTTAAGAGTAGTACAGAAAGCTTGTCTTGAGACTTACCAGCCAGAGAAATGAGGATCACACAAGACTGTTACACTAGGAAGGAGGGAATAAAACCAGAGCATTTTTTTCAAAAGAGATAAATGTACATATGTATGTGTATATTGTAGCAACGCCTCTGCTCTGGACAATTTGTCCTTCTGATCAGACCTTAGATCAAGTACTCTGCTCACTTCAGAAATCAAATTGTTCCACTTCCAACTTGGCATAACGGTCTCTATTGTACAGTCCCAGCACACTCTCTTGCTTTCTGATTACCACCTGTTAAAAACATATAGAAGCAAGCAAAGCAGTTTCTTTCCCCAGCCAGTATTAATTATTGCTGCTGTTCAGTTTCTGCAAATTCTAGCTTTTCTTAAAGTTTAGATACAGAATACCTAACGAGTTCTGCCCTCCTGTGATCTCGGCTTCCTTTTATTTACAATCAGTTTTTTCAATTCATTTATCCACTAGTTCATCTGGAGAATACCAGTCAACCTCCTGCTGACAAAGGTCTGACCTTAGTTGCTTCTTACTTTCTTGATCGGTTTGACCCTGATTCTGATCCTCCCCACTCCTCCTGCTACGCCGTCTGGATTAGTATGCTGACCTTTTATGTTCCTGTAGCCAGTGATTGGAGACTCTGCCCTCCCTACTCTTAGTCTCTTATCCCAGAGCCCCTTGCCTCTTCTGTAGTTTTCCCCAGTGATTTTTCCCTTCAACAGTATTACACTGTAATAGTTTATAATTTTACATATAGGTGGGTCTGGGATGGGTGACTTGGCATACTGCTCCCAAAGACTAAGTGGAGGTCACTGGCCCTGTAAAATATGGGACAGAATCATGCAGTAAAACCTCCAGAGGTGACAGAATGAAATGTGTGAGAACTTCTCCCTCTAGTATACTAGGATGACAGAATATATTACAATAAATATAATTTCAGAATTCATTACTGTTGGCAGGATGTCCAGTAAGAAGATTAAAGGAGGAACTAAAGTAAGGTCTGAAGAGCTTTCCTCCTCATAATGAAAGACAGTCAAGTTATATGCTCAGGTGTCACATTTCTGGGTTTTGGACTGTGTGGAAGGTGTAAGGATCGGTGCCAGGTGATGATGATAATAGCTATTGCCAATTTACATTTGAAGTACAGGAGACTTGGAGAACCTGGTCAAGGATCAGCCTCAAAACATACATCTTAGGATATACCCTGTCAGTGCTCTAACCCAGTGTTTCCCAGTCCTGACCTGGAGGCATATTGAACAAGTCTACTTTTAGGTATGTCTGTAGCGACAAAGCATATAGTGTCATGAGTAGTCATTATGGATATGTTGACAGATTAATTTGCGGTTCTTCTAGGCTCAGGTTAGGAAATGCTGTAAGTAATTACTGGACTTCATGACTTAATGGCAATTTTATCTCCTTAAGCATACTGTAGGTCCTCTCTAATTCAGAGATCCTGCAGTTTAACATTCTGCACACATGCCATAACTTGTGGCATATTGTTTTATGAAATTTTTTTTGGTTTGTTTGCTAACCTCTATTGAAAACAAATGTCTTTTTCTCTCTTTTTTTTTTTTTAAAGAATTTTACTATAATTTATATAAAGATGGGTTACCCTCGTTTGCCAGTAGAAAAGCAATGCGAGCTGGCTCCTACACTCCTCACAGCAATGGAAGGCAGACCTCAGCCGCAGCAAGACAGGTATGGTTAACTTAAGTACCTTACAGGTAAATGGAATGAACTTGTGTATGTTTTTCTCCATAGTAGTTAGATACATCTACTGTATTGTGAGAAAGAAGGTTAGTCTGCTTGTTGTATTTGTGATTTTGTCAATACAGTCATCTTGTATGTAAATAAAACCAGGAAAAATTTCTTACCTGATAATTTTCTTTCCTTTAGTCCTACTAGTCTAGTCCAGAACTTGCGGGCTGTTTCCGTTGACCAGCAAATGTGGAACGTAGTTCTGCATGATTCGCCCCTAAAGAGCACTGTGCAGCTGTAGAACACTCAGTATTTCAAATGACAAAGCAGTAGAGCTCATATGCATGATTATGGCATCTAGTCTGATCTATGTATAACACATACCAAAGAAAGCCTTATTGATCTCTGCTAGCATACAGCTCTCCAATTGAAGCAAGAGTAATTGTAGTCCACTGACACCCAGTTGAACAACTGAGGCAGGAACTATAGCATCTAGTAACATACGGTTTTGTAACTGAAGCAGGAGCTATAGAACTCCATTGATAAAGCCCATAATCTGCTATTAAGATAGATATGGGGAAAACACTACTTAATCCCTGAAATTGGTAGCATTAAATCTTCATATTCTTTGGGATTCTGCCAGGTACTTGTAACCTGGATTGGCCACTTTTGGAAGCAGATGGACCAACAGTCTGACCCAGTATGGCTATTACGTTCTTAAGATTGCCTTAGACAAAAAAGAAAACTAGTTAGAAGACTTGTACAAAAATTCAGAATTCCTCTTGAAGAGCAAGTTGACTGAACTTGTGGGAGGAAATGGAAGAATATAATGCCCCAAAAGGACTCATGATGTTCCTAAGACAATGAAGCAGGAATGACAGGAGCACCCTAGAAACACACTGTAAAGTAAAATTGTAAAGCCCCAAATGAGATGAGACTCTTGGAACTAGGAGAGGAAACAATAACCTACTAGTTTACCACCAGCTGATTTCCACCGCGAGCTAAAAACACTACCACAGCTTAGTAAGAGACCCCCTTAGTTTTCAGTTTGTTAACACCAAGACGTCCTTAAGAATATAATGGGTGTCTCGGCGTTTACTGTTAGCTGATTTCTACTGCGAGCTAAAAATGCTACCATGGCTTAGTAGAAGACACCCCTAAGTTAGTAGCCAGTCATGATCTTGGAATCTTCAGACATAAAGGTATTCAAAGAAGTATGGAATACGTTGGTTCTAAGTGCTACTAGATTGAAGCAGAAGAACTAGATTGACTTCCCATCTGGGCATCAGTTACACAATTACAGTGTTAAAAAGCAGAGGAGAAAATGAATGGTGAATGTGAAATATTTTCTTGATTGATCACCTGATACATGAGCGCAAGGCAAGTGTGACAACTGTTTCACTAAAGAAAAACGAAAACTAGAGGCTGGCCGAAACCGGCAATGTTTTTGTTTTGACCGAAAATGACAGTGCATTTTCAACTGAAACTTAACCCCCCCCCCCGCCTAACCCCAACAAAAAGCACCACTCTCTCATCACCCGTAGGCCCTCTTTGGGCCTACCTTAAAGTCCTGTTGGTCTATAGTGACTCCAGTTGCTCCTGCCCATGCTAGCTCTACATTCAAAATCGCTGCTGTATCCTTCCTTGAATCCCAGGCAATACTGAGATACTGCGTCACAGGTGGCAGTGAGAAATTGGAGCACAGCTGGCACTGAGAAACGGGAGTGGCACTGATTTTTTGAGGAAAAAGCGCAGCTTAATCTATGAGATGAAGCACTGCTGTATCGGTGAGATTAAACACAGTTGATTTATGAGAAACTGAAAAAACTCAGCTACTTGAGACTGAAGCACAGATGAAGCTGACGAGGAGAAAATATCTGAGTCTGTTTCACAAATAATATGTGAAACTAAAGTCCAATCCAGATGAAAGTTGAAAACATAGCTTAGTTCTGCAGTTTGAAGTGGGTAGAATGGAGTGCCGCAGAGATGTCAAAGGTGAATGTATATGAAGCTTTAAAGGTGGAAAAACAAAAGATGCTCCTCCATTCAATACAGCTAATAGTTTCAGGAGAGATGAAACCTGAAGGAGAAAATGGCTGAACGCAATGCAGCTGAGACTTCGAAATCACCTTGTGCTTCTGAGGGAAACTTGGCAACGGCAGATACTCCCCCCCAGAAAGAACTGTTGGAACTAGGAAAGGCAAAACCTATTTGTAGCAAAAGTACCTATCACTGTGAAAATGTTCCTGTTCATTGCCAGAAATAAATAACAGAAAGAGAAAGCAGTAAGTTGAAACTTAAGGGACAGAACAAGATCTTCACTTAAAGGAGATGAAATTCCCACTGAATACAAGGAAGACCTCCGGACTTTTAACAAGGCTCCCCATAGCTGAGTGTTGCTGGTTAAACTCTGCAGATGACTCTTTGAGTGCTTATAAAGGAGAAAAGAGAAACGTGGACTAGCAGGGAAAATTAAATAATTGAAAACTGAGCGTTCTACAGTTGCATGGTGCATTTTAAGGGGCGGAAATACTTTTTTCTCTGTCTCCATCTACTTGTCAATGAACATAACATAACCCAAACGTTCTGGACTAGTCTGGTATTAACACTAAGGAAAAATGTTTAGGGTTAGGATAGTAAAACATTGAAACTGAATTCATATGACTTTGAAAGAGTTGAAGCAATTTATGGATCACTGCACCAAGCCTTTAAGACTTGAGTACCTATTTTTGATTCAAGCCCTTATTTATTTTTTTATTTTTATTTTTTTGGGGAGATGGGAATGGTGAGATTTGATTCACTTCAATGTAACAGCAGTGAAGTTAATTTTTTCACCCTACTGGCTTGAATAGAAAACTTGAATGGAATATTTTATTTTCATTGATATTGATGAAATCATGATGGAAAAAGTTCCATTGGAAAATTATTTTTCTGACTTAACACATGGTTAGGCACTAGAACTCATTGCCAGATGATGTGGTGGCATATCTGGATTTTTAAAAAGGCTTGGATAAATTCTTGGAGGAAGTCCATAAACTGTTAAGGCAGACCTGGGGAAAGCTGTAGGTAAGTAGCATAGAATCTGTCTACTTCTGGGATCCTGCCAGGTACTTGTGACCTGAATTGGCCACTCCTGGAAACAGGATACTGGGCTTTGCTGGGTGTATTGTCTGACCTAGTATGGCAAATCTTATTAGGGTCCATTTTTACACCTTTGTCTGTAAAGTTCAAAACTAGGGGACACTCCCTGAGGTTACATAGTAACACATTTAAAACAAATAGGAGAAATTATTTTTTCTCTCAAGGTTATAGTTAAGCTCTGGAACAATCTGCTGAAGCAAGTGGTAAAAGCAGTTAATGTCACCAAGGAAAAGTTCATAAACCTTTTTGTATATCTGGGGAAAGCCACTGCTTATCTGTGAGGTTAAGTAGCATCGAATTTTGCTACTTTATAGGGCTGTACCAGGTTCTTGTGACCTGGATTGACCACTGTTGGAAACAGGTTATTGAGGTAGAAAGACCTTAGATCTGACACAGTAGGGCAACTGTTTTTTGTTTGTATGTTTATGATGTTATTTCTTAACAAGAATTTGCTGCCTGATTGTAGAACTGTTTAGTTTAGTGGTGGTGTTGCTTTTGTATTACTGTAATGTCTTTTATGTGATTTTATTTTTTCCCCTTTGTATGAGCTGTAAGTAGTTGCAGCCAGGGGTGTAGCTACATGGGGCCACGGGGGCCTGGGCCCCTGTAGACTTGGTCCTCGACACCCCCCCTCCGCCGTTGCCGTGGGCTACCTTTGCTGGTGGGGGACTCCAACCCCCGCCAGCCAAGGTCCTCTTGCTTCCCGCGGAAGGCTTCGTTCTGTTTCTGGCGTGACTCACAGAAACAGGATGAAGCCTCGTTCTGTTTCAGTGAGTCTGACGTCCTGCACGTACAACGTGCAGGACGTCAGAAACAGAATGAAGCCTTGCGCGAGAAGCAAGAGGACCTCGGCTGGCGGGGAGTGGGGTCCCTTGCCAGCAAAGGTAGGCAACGACGGTGGCGGCGGCGGGAGAGGGTTGGTGGCGGAAGGGGGGGTCGAGAGGGTTGTCGGCTGGGGGGGCAAAGTTGGTGGCGGTGCCGGGGGGGGGGGGGCTAAAATATGCTCCCTCACCTGAGCTCTGGACCCCCCTTCCGCCGAAGTCTGGCTACGCCCCTGGTTGCAACATATTCAAAATGCAGCAGCATATATTGTAGCCAGTATGAGTTTTCAGGACCTACATCGACGTTGGGAGCGAAGGTAATGGCTGAGGAACGACCAACTTCGTCTGACCCGGCCCCGAGGAGATGTGAGGAGTCTCGATGACTGGCGTTGAGTGAAGGCGAAGAAGCACAGTTATCGTTCTCCTTCGACAAACGGTGCCGGGAGCTCCAGGCAGTCGAGAGTCGACACCCAATAAGCGTCGGCGCTGAGAGGATCACTCCCCCTCGATACAGGAGGTGCCGATGCATCAGTCTCCTAGCAGCCTGGTACCTGCTCCCGAGCCTCCACAGATTCTGACACCACCTGTTCCACCGACCCTGCAGCCTTCTCCGATGGCGGCTCTCGACGAGCGCATCCGGGCCTTGTTTTAGGAATGTCTGGAGGGACTGCTACATCAGTCAGCAAGTCGGGTGTGCTTGTACTGTCTGCTTCAGTGGTGTCTGGCCCTTCTCCTGCGGTGAGGTCCCCGACCGCAATACCGCCTGCGGCATCAGCGTCGGCTGCCATCCAGGTTGACTCCCCTTCGATGTCAGTGGAGGGAGCTTTGCCGCAGTCTGAGTGGGCGTCAGCCTCTTGACATCAACATTGCCATTGAGTACATCGTTCCTCAGCGTCGAGGCAGGTCCAGTGTTGAAGCACCTTAGCAGAGGTCTTATCTGATACTGAGCAGGAGTGTTCGTGGGAGCCAAGGAAGATCCCAGGTACTTTTCTTCTGATGAGTCCTATGGGATTACCTCTGAACCTTCCCCTCCACCAGAGAGGAGACTATCTCCACTGGAGAGTCTATCCTTTTCCTCTTTCGTCCGGGAAATGGCTACGGCTATTCCCTTCCCTGTGGAGGTTGAGGATGAGCCCAGGACTGAGCTGCTCGAAGTCCTGCACTATTCTTCGCCATCTAAAGAGGCTGTGACAGTCCCTCTGCATAAGGTACTGAAGGAAGTCCTTATTTGAAACTGGTCGGTCCCTCTGTCTGGTCCTGTGGTCCCGAAGAAAGCTGAATCCCAGTATCAGATCCACGGTGAACCTGGATTGATGAGGTCTCAGTTACCCCACAATTCTATGGTGGTGGATTCCGCCCTCGAGAGCCAGGAGTACTAGAGACTATGCTTCAGCGCTCCCAGGCAGAGAAGCTAGGTTTCTTGATTCTTTTGGGAGGAAGACGTATCGGGCCGCTATGCTCGCTGCCAAGATTCAATCATACCAGCTCTTCACAAGCGTTCACTTGCAGGACTCGATAAGGCAACTGTCTAGCTTGGTTGAGATACTCCCTCCGGAGCAATCTGAGCCTTTTCACCAGGTGGTCAGGCAGCAGAAGGCGTGTCGAAAATTCCTGGCCAGGGGTACTTTCGACACTTTTGATGTAGCATCCAGAATCGCTGCACAAGGTATAGTGATGCGTAGACTCTTATGGCTGCATGTCTCTGACCTGGATCATTTTGTCCAGCAGCGAATGGCGGATGTTCCTTGCCGGAGGGTTCTTGTTGATCAGATCAAGAAGCGTAATGATGCTATGGATTCTCTCTCCTACCGGGCGTCTTCTGCTACTACCTCCTAATCTAGAAGGTATTTTGGGGGGAAGAGGAGTGTTCCCTATTCCTATCCTAGGTATAGGTACACTCCTGCTTCTCGGCAGCCTGCCCAGGCTCAGTCCCAGCGCGCTCGTTCTCGTCAACAGCGTGCATTTAAGGCTCGTGCTGCTCCCCAGCAAAAGCAGGGAACAGGCTTTTGACTGGCTCCAGTTAAGCATAGCCTCTGTAAAAGTGTCCGTACCAGACGCCTTGCCGGTTGGAGGGAGGTTAATATATTTTCACCAAAGGTGGCCTTTCATAACCTCAGACTGGTGGGCTCTTCAAAAAGTCAGTCAGGATACACCCTCAATCTGGAATTCAACCCTCCAAATTGCCCACCGGGTACTCATTCTTACAGTTCCCAGCACAAACAGGTACTTGCAGAGGAACTCTCCGCCCTTCTGAAGGCCCCTGCGGTCAAACCCGTTCCACCTGAGGGCCCTGAACAAATTTCTAGTCTGAGAAAAGTTCAGGATGGTTTCCCTGGGCACCCTACTTCCCATGATTCAAGAAAGCGATTGGCTATGCTCTCTGGACTTAAAGGATGCTTACACACACATCTCGATGCTCACAGGAAGTATCTTCGATTTCGGCTGGGAACACAGCACTTTCAGTACTGTGTACTGCCCTTTGGTCTGGCGTCTGCACCCAATGTATTCACAAATTGCGTAATGGTAGTCGCAGCGTTGCTAGGCAGACTGGGAGTGCATGTGTTCCCTTATCTCAACGATTGGCTGGTCAAGAGCACCTTGGAGGCAGGTGCTCTACCGTCCATGCGAATGACTATTCAGGTGCTAGAGTTCAAAAGATGGAATTCATTGGAGCTCTGTTGAACACGAAGACAGCTCGAGCCTATCTTCCCGAGGCAAGGGCAGACAACCTCCTGTCCCTGGTGTCCATAGTTTGAACGTCTCAACAGATCACAGCTCGGCAGATGTTGAGACTTCTGGGGCACATGGCCTCCACAGTTCATGTGACTCCCATGGCATGTTTACACATGAGATCAGCTCAATGGGCCCTAGCTTCTCAGTGGTGTCAAGCTGCAGGGGATCTAGAGTCTTGATCCCACTGTTCACCGACTTTTGGAATTCGCTTCAGTGGTGGACGATTCGATCCAATTTGACCTTGGAACGTCCATTCCAAATTCCTCAGCTTCAAAAAGTGCTGACGACGGATGCATCCCTCCTGGGGTGGGGAGCTATGTAGATAGACTTATCTCCCTTTTCAAAGGCTTATTATATTACAGCTAAAAATTTGCCTTTGGGTGAAGAGATGCCTTTAGGGCAGGTAATGATTTAACTCAAGATAGTTTGGATTTAACAGGGTTTTTGGAAAGTCCTGAAATTGAAATAGGTGAATTCTATGTTTTTATTTTTCCTCAAGATTGCGATCATATTTTTTTTTTTCAAGTTTAAGAATGTGGACTATATGGGACACAAGATCTGGACGTTTCCTGATCTTACCAAGTCTACAGAAGGAAGACATTCTTAACATTCAGACAATGGGTCCAGTCATTAGGAGGCACCTTTCAACTTTGATAGCTATGTAAATGTGTAGTTGTTCTAATATATATGAATTCTTTGATCCAGACCAATTGCCATTTATAATAGCAATTAAGTAATTTGAGTTTCCATGTTAGTTTCATGATGGGTGTTTTTTCAAAGGAGTTATTTTCTGGAGTGAATAGTTTCTTTTCTATTTGCTCTGTTGATTCAAGGGACATTACTTTTTGGTTCTCCCTTTACTTGTGGATTTAGTAGCACGTATTATTTGCCAAAAGTTTTATTACTGTTGTTTAAGTATTGTTTCTTAGGTGTGCTTGGCTTTCAAGTATTTTACTTTTGTTATTGGTAAATGCAAATAAAATTAAAAAAATAATGATCAACACCAACTTGGATATTTTTAATATTTTAGAAAATAATTTTTTTATTTTCTTTCAAAAGTCTTATGGGACTAAATTCTATAAATGACGCTGAAAAAAATAGTTCATAGAGCTATTCTATAAATGATGTTTAAAGTTAGGTGCCGTTTATAGAATAGCGCTTTGCACCAGGAACAGCGACTTTGTTTAGGCATGACCATTTGGTGTAAATCCCTGTACCTAAATTATATGCTGATCCCCTTTATTCTATAACAATGTGCATAAATTAAAGAAATGCCCCGATCCGCCCAACCCCCCCCCTCCACATGGCTGTGCCCTCGTCATGGACCCACACATAAATTTAATTAAATCCAGTTAGCACCAATAATTGTTAAAATCTCAATTGGTGCTAATTGACTCCTTCAGTTGCGCACACATTCAGATTTGCACATGCAGTTTTTAACAACTTTTTTAGAATTTTGAGGATAATGTAGTTCTAATCTAATATCTTTAGGAAGAATAGTTCAAATTTTTGCAGCTTGATAGAGAATCATTTAATTGAAAATGTGTTTGTAATTTCTTTCTAGTAAAAGGTAATTATTGATTGGATCCCATTCTGTGGTGATCTATTAGGTGGATAAAAAACAAAATAAAAGTTTCAATTTTGGAAAAAAATGAAGGCTTGAAATTATAATCTTAAAATGGTAAAATGAGAAATACTTCCTAATTCTTTATAATTGACAGTTTGCCAGATACTTTCATAGGAGATCTACATGACTGTCAAAAGACATCTTGATCCCTAAGATGTTTAAACACAATTCAAAAGGAAGTATATGTGACCATCCCTGGGAACATGTTTAGTAACTTTTGTCATGTTTTTCCAGAGAGGGCCACATATTGTTTCTAAGGACAATTGTGGTGTTAAGTAATATATTCACAAAGTGGCCCAGTCCCAGCAGTTTTGTTTTTGAAGTGTTCAGCTTCAAACAGAAAAAAAGCAATAAACACCATGCCATATTTAAACTTTGTTGGGGATTTTTTTTGTGCTTTTCACATTTTGTATAATTGTATTTCAGCCTTATGCATCTTCTCATACCAACCCTTTTCCACATGAAGTACCCAGCTGAACCAGCTAAAGCAACTTCTCCTTTTAATCTTGCTGAGAAACCAAAGACTGTGCAGTTGCTGTTGGATTTTATGTTGGATGTCCTTCTGATGCCTTATGGGTAAGTGCAAAGAAACACATGTTCTGCTAATTTGGATAAAGAAACCCATGCAAGTACTGGGAGAGCACAGAGAAAAGCTCTATACGTGTTGCAAAGAAAGTCCTTTAGTAATCTGTGTAAAGTTTTGAGTTTAAAGTATTTCTTTATTAATTGAACCTTTATCCCAGAGGTTCCCAAACCTGATCCTGGAGGCATCCCAGATAGGTTTTCAGGCTATCCACAATGAATATTCATGAGATAGATTACATGCAGTGGAGGCAGTACATGCAAATCTCTCTCATGAATATTCATTGTGGATATACTGAAAACCTGACTGGCTGGGATGCCTCCAGGATCAGGTTTTGGAACCACTGCTTTAACCTCACAAAAGTCCTTTAGTGTAAGATGCGATTTACTAACAAGCACATACTAAGTAGTTAATAACGGACTTTGGTTATAACAATCTAAAATCATGTCCCTGAAAATTCATCTTACAATGGCAAATATCTACAGTGAAATTATCTTCCAAAACAAAATTGTTGGCTGTATATACTGAGAAGACTGAAAAATCTGCTCAGTTATACAAATTTTAGAAAAGTAATTCAGAGTATCATTACATCATGTTTTGACTCATTGATGGTCAGATGCTTGGTTTAAAGAAAAGTTATTTACGGGCATTACAAGTAGTATAAAGTGTGGTGGCAAGGGTTTTGACTGGTAAATCTAGATTCAGTCATATGACCCCAGTATTGAGAGAGTTGCATTGGCTTCCGATAGAACAGAGGATTAAATTTAAGATCTTGAGTCTGATGTTTAAGGTACAAAATACAGGTATCTTCTGTATTGGCATCAAAGTTACACGTACATCAGCCTAGATGATTATTGAGATCCAGAGGCCAATGTTTATTTGATGTTGCATCATATCAAGTGATTAGGTTGGAGGAATGCAGAAATAAGATCTTTTATATAGCAGGTCCCATTTTTTGGAATGCAATGCCGAAGCAGTTGAGAGAGCATCAGAACCTAATGGAATTCAGGAAAGAAGTAAAAACCCTGTTATTTATTGAGGCTTATAGTAGAGCCTAATTTGTTATAGACTGTGAGCACAGCATGATGATGTATATTCACTTGGAGCACTTATAATAATGCTCTATGAAGAAAGATTTTTATGTATGTATTGTTTGTTTTTATTGTTGTACAATGTGTATGAGATTTTACAATTGTGTATGTGATTGTGATCTGCCTAGAACTTTTGGCGATAGAGCGGAATATAACTTTTTTTAAATAAATCAATAAATGTTACAAAAATGGATCAGTATATATGGCCCAGAGACACAAAACAGGATAAAATCTCTAACAGCTGGAGAGGTGTCACAAATACAAAATAAACAATAACAATACATTTTTTAAAAGACAAATGTGTACCTGCTTTTCTGTGGTTCAGTTTGTTTAAAACTTTGAGAGTGGTGGTTCTCAACCAGTGTGACAGAACACACTGGTATGTCCTCAAGAGTTGGGAGGTGTATCACCAAAAGTTTGGCAGACTGTAAACAGTAAGCCTGTGCTTTCCTTAGAAACTATCTCTGTGTGCAAGCTGGGGAGACCAGGGATCCTGAAAGTCCTTCTTCTTCCCCACTACACCCAATCATAACTGCTGCTACCGGCCCCAACTAGATATGTTGTAAGTCTTCTGTCCATTTCTTTTGCTACATAACTTCTGAGTCTCATTTTTGCCGGGTTTGGTGTTGCTTCACA
The DNA here is from genome assembly GCF_901765095.1 of Microcaecilia unicolor. Taxonomy (NCBI): domain Eukaryota; kingdom Metazoa; phylum Chordata; class Amphibia; order Gymnophiona; family Siphonopidae; genus Microcaecilia; species Microcaecilia unicolor. The sequence continues at coordinate 227,980,843 of NC_044032.1, read as the reverse complement.
GTATCTGGCAGTGGAGGAATTTTGTGTTGCTGTTACTGAGTTGACACCAGAATTTGAATATATATTTGTTTTATATGACAAGAAATTTGGGACTGATGTGTTGCATCCTGTTTTTTTTCTGATATGGGATTGAATGGTAGGTAAATTCACACTAAACTTAGTGTCAACAATGAAATATTTAGTTACTAGTGGAACCATGCCCGTTTCCTCAACAGTGAAACTGGCCCTAGGAAGGCTGTCATGTAAGCTTTTTTTTTTTCTCTCTCCCCTGCCCTCCCCTCCATGTTCAGCAATTCTTCCCTTCCTTCCCCTCCATGTCCAGCGATTCTCCTCTTCCCTGCCCTCCCATCCGTGTCCTGCGATTCTCTCCTCTACTGTCCTCTCATCCCATCCATGTCCATCAATTCTCCTCTGTCCTGTCCTGCCCTGCCCTGCCCTCCCCTTCCCTTCCCTCCCCTCCCTCCCTCCCCTCGATGTCCTGTGATTCTCTCCTGTCCTCGATTTGTACCTGAACGTTCTCTGGCTGGCTGACGCTGGCTTCCATTCCGTTCGTAACATCCCTCCTGACGTCAGCTCGCCTCCAGCATTTCCTTCTCTCTCACTGATCCGCCCTCTGACATCATTATGTCTTGACGCGAGGGCGGGACAGTGAGGGGGAATGGAACGTTGGAGGCTGGCTGACGTCAGGAGATGTTACGAACCCAGGCAGCCAGACATGGAACGTTGGAGGTGCAAATTATTATATAGGATTTGTTCAACAAAGAATTTTAGTGTTCAGTATGTCACATACATGAATATTGTCTGTCAGGTGTGTCGCAACAGAAGAGAGGTTGAGAACCACTGGTTTAGAGTAAGGAATGTTGTTGCTTTTTGGCTTGATTAACTTTCCTAAACTTTTCCACTCCTATTACCTTGGAGTCAGCTAAAGGAAAGGAAAAAGTGAAAAATGTTATGAATACATAAAAAATACAAATAGATCCAATTCATTGTTCAGTCTTGTTGGTGCTATGGTATCGAGTTAAAAAATGAGGTGGTGGTCTTTTCTAAGTAGCAATGTATCTGTCACCACCTTGCCACAATGATTTGATCACTTTAAAAGCCAAAAACTTCATATCAGAAAAAGAATGATTAATACAATGTTCTATCAAAGGAGCTCCAATATTGTTATGTATATTACATCTGTGTTCAATCATACGGGCTTTAACTTTCCTTTTGGTTTTTCCAATACGTACAAGGAAACAAGGGCAGACAGTAATGTATATCACATTAGTAGTGTTAGTCTGAAAAATGTCTCGGTGGATAAAATATTTCCGTTTCATTGAAACAGATGAATCCAGCAACAAGTGGGTTATGACCATCTGTCAGCAGGTGGAGGGCATTACTGAACTCTTATATAAGACAGTGAGCAGCCTGATCAGGCAGTATTTTCCTCTATCTTAGCAGGTGGATAGATGGTGTCCCTACAGCTCTGGGATTCTTCTGCCAGTGGTTCCTGTTTTGGTTCACGTGTTCATTTGAGCTCGGGAGTATTAGTCTTGCACTGGTGCTTTTTGGGGTACACCTGGTGGTGCCAGGTTCCTCTCTCCCTCTTCTTCCCACTTCCAGCCGCAGAGCTCTTTATCCTTGCAGGGAAAAAAAGAAGGGTTTTGTTTTCTGGTCACACCTTTTTGGTGTGAGTGGATTCTTATTGAAGGGGGTTTGAGTAGTGCAAAATCCAGCAATTCTCCTCAGGCAGCACAGTAGGGATGTCACCGGGGTAAATGCACCTTTAAATTTTTAATTAACTCGGGAGAGTCTCGTTTTGCTTTCACTTTTGTTTTCTTGCTAGTGGGGCTTGGTTTTAGCAGTTTCTGGTGTGTGTGTTGCCCTTTAGGAGCGTCAGAGCTCGGCTTGGGTGAGTTCTGGGCCTGTTCCCTCAGCAGGTGTTGATTCCCGTGCGGGTCTTGGCGCAGATCAATCCCCTCATGACTGTTTTGTAGAGTCATTGTGAGCAGCTTCAGTGGCCATTTTGGATTCCTGCAGTGCTGAGGCTTCTTTGCTGGTTCCCTCTTGAGTTTCCCTCACTTGGGGGTCATTGGGGCTTCCTTTCTCTGCACCCTCTGCAGGTAGGGGGACGCAGGAGCTATTTTCTCCTGAGTTTGTGCTGCTCCTTCACCAAACATTTTTGTTGAAGGCTGCTTAGACTGGGATCTCCAGCCAGGACCACAGTGTCCCTGTTGTACAGTCGGCCAAATGGAGGCGCATGGAGTCCTTTGCAGAGATGGCCTCCCCACCTTCTCCACCTTCTCTGGGTCCCTTGGAAGTGGGTGGATGTCTGCTGCATCCCTGCAGTCGTTGCTGCCTCAGAGACTGGAGGAGGGGGAGTTGCATATGGATGAGGCTGACGATCCTGCAGTTATCAGGATATCCCATAAGGAGGAACTGCCTGCCTTTATTACTAAGGCATTGGAGGTATTGAACATCTGTCCTCTGTCTGCCTCTGCTTCAAATCCTATAATGGTTAGCACCAAGACCCCTAGGGCTCTACAAGAATTAATTATGGTTCATGGGTCACTCTATATGCGAGTCTTCAGGTGGCTAGGGCCATGGCACACTTGTATCTCATCTCTCCTGAGGATTTGGAGAAGTTGCAATTGCCCAAAGTGGATGCCTTGGTGGCAGCTGTTACTAAGAAGACCACTCTTCCCGTGGAGGGTGGTATTGCTCTTAAGGATATCCAAGATAAGAAGCTGGAGTCTTCCTTAAAGTTGTCCTTTAGAGATATCTGCTCTTTCTCTGCAAGTGTCCATCTGCAGTTCTTATGCGGCTAGGGCCTGCTTGCTTTGGATTCAGAAGGTGGCAGATTCCCTGGGGGATTTGGTCTCCCTGGCTGGTCAGGATTTTCCTTCAGTGGAGATGGGTCTAGCCTATCTAGCTGATACTTTATATGACATGGTCAGGACATCCGCTAAACGAATAGCCTTGGTGCTATAACAGCCAGATGCTTGTTATGGCTTTGCCACTGGGTGGCGGATACTGCTTCCAAATAGCACCTGACTAAGCTTCCATTTAGAGGTAAGCTTCTGTTTGGGGAGGACCTGGAGAAATTGGTGAAGGACTTGGGTGACTTGAAGTCTTGGGGCGTTTTCCCAAGGACAAGCCTAAAGGCTCCTTTTGGTTTTCCCAGGTGCGTTCAAGCTTTAAGAACTCCAAGAGAGGTATAGGCCTTGTCGCTCTCAGGCCTACCAAAGGCTGAGATTCCAACAGAAGCAGCCTTTTTGCAGAGACAAGTGCAGATCTGCTCAGTCCAGCCAACCCTTTTCAGCCTTCCATTCTTCACAACGATGGGGTTCTGGTCCACTCTTCCCTCCCATTGGTTAGGTGCTGCCTTGGCAGTTTTTGCAAAGAGTGGGCCAAGATCACATTGGACCAGTGGATCCTGAATATTATCAGAGAGGGCTACAGATTGGAGTTCTTCGCTCCAAACGCTGATTTTTTTTTTTCTTGGAGTCCCCGTGTAAGTCTTCGCTGAAGCGACATATGGTGCTTTCCACCTTACAGATGTTGCAAGAGTTGGAGAATGGTAGTTCCAGTTCACGCTTCTGAGTGAGGCATGGAACATTATTCTGTTTACTTTGTGGTTCCAAAGAAGGGGAGGTACATTCAGGCTGGTTCTCGACCTGAAGCGGGTCTCTGCAGGTCTGACATTTTTGCATGGGGAGCTCTCCATGTCCTTGGATTTCAAGGAGACTTATTTCCATATCCCTATTTGTCCTCCTCACCAGCGATTCCTTTGGTTTGTGGTGCTGGGAAGACATTTTCAGTTTCAAGCCCTGCCGTTCTATCTCTACAGCTCCATGGACCTTTTTCCAAGGTCATGGTGGTGATGGAGGCCTTCCTCTGCAAAGAAGGGATCACGGGGCACCCTTATCTGGACGATTGGCTGATCAAGGTGTCCTCTCATCGGGAGAGTGTGAGAGTAACCTCTGAGGTGATTTACTCTGCTGAAGTCCCTAGGTTGGATTATCAATTTTGCCAAGTGTCTAGTGTCACCGTCCCTGAATCTGGAGTATCTAGGATTCATTTCGATACTTGTCAAGGCAGGGTGATCCTTTCAGATCTCCAAAGTGAAAAGCTCCAGTCTCAGGTTCACCTGTTTCTCTCTTTTAAATCCGTAGGCATGGGATTATGTCCATGTAGTGGAGTCAATGGCAGCAACATTGGTTGTGGTTTCCTGGGCCAGGGCACACATGAGGCCTCTGCAATTCTCCATTCTGTTGCGGAGGCCTCCTGTGTCCCAAGATTACCAGCGGTGTCTTCCCTAGGCGAGGTCCAGCAGGAGCTGGTGTCTATAGGCTGCTCATCTTCGCCGGGGAGCTCCCTTGGGGTCACCACAATGGATCATGGTGGTCACATGCCAGCCTTTTGGGCTGGAGAACGCATTTTCAGCAGCGCTATGTACAGGGCCTCTGATCGGACCGCAGTGGCCGATCAATCAGCTGGAGCTCATAGCTGTAGCTGTTCAGAAGGCTCTGTGAGCCTTTCAGGATGTTCTGCAGGGGCTCCCAGTCCAAGTTTTGTCAGACAATAAGATGGCGGTCTCATAGATCAACAGTCAAGGGGGGACTCTCACAGCATTTAGGTGGCGCTGGAAGCCCTGCTTCTTCAGTGGGTTGAGTGCCATTTTCCTGTTCTCTCGGTGGCTCACATCATTGGCATGATAAATGTTCAGGTGGACTTCTTGAACAGCAATACACAAGGAAGTGGGAACGGAGGAAGGCTAGACGAACCTCAGGAACAATGAAGTTAAAAGTTTATTGCTATGATGTGCATAAAACACTACAAAAATAACATAAAATCAGTATTTAAAATTCAATATGTATAAAAATGACCACAATAAAATAATATCCTGAACAGACATGCCCTAGTTGCAGGGGAATGGGAGCTGTCGCCCAGAAACATTTCAACTCATCATTGCCAGATATAGGGATTGCCAATTCTAGATCTAATGGCTTCACATTGCAATGCAAAGGTGCCTTGGTTCTTCAGCAGAAGAAGAGAATTCAGATCTGAGGGGATCAATGCAGTTCTTCCGTTCTGGCTGGAATTGGACATCCTCTACATATTCTCCCTTGGCCAATGATAGGCAGGGTACTTCACCAGATCCTTCTCCATCCCGGGCTGGTCATCTTGATAGCCCCAGACTGGCCACATAAGCCTTGTTATGCAGATCTTATGTAATTGCTGGGGGATCATCCATTTTGGCTTCCACTACTCCCAGACTTCTCTCACAGGGTCTAGTTCTCATGGGCAATCTTTCTCAGTTTGGTGTTATGGCCTGGCTTTTGAGTGGTCGCAGCTAAGGAAGAAAGGTTACGCAGAGGGTGTGATCACCACCTTCTTGTTGCAGATGTGGAAGCGTTCCATGTCTTCTGCATATGCTCGAGTTTGGAGGATGTTTGAGGCATGGTGCTCAGAGTGGGCACTTTTCCCTTTTAAATCTACTTTGTCCCATATCTTAGCCTTTTTGTAGGACTGTTTCAAAAAGGGGTTGGCATACAATTCCTTGCAGGTGCAAGTGGTTGCCTTGGTCTGCTGTCAGAGGCAAGTGGGACTCCTTGGCCGCTCATCCAGATGTCCCGTTTGTTTTTCTTGAGGGTGTCATTTATCTAAGATCCCCTCTGCGCCTGGTGTGTCCTCCGTGGAGATTTAATTTGGTTCTCTGGGTGCTCCAAAAGGCTCCTTTTGAGCCTTTGATGAGGAGGGCTACCATTAGTGTTGGCAATGGTGTTTCTGGTGGCAGTCTCCTCGGCAAGGTGGATTTCAGAACTTCAGGCCTTGTCTTGCAGATATTCCTTTCTTTCCTTCTTGGAAGTAGGGGTCACTAATCTCATGGTGCCTTCCATTTTGCTGAAGGTTGTCTCTGGGAATCATAGCAGATGAATCCAGGGTTCCACCATCTTTGATATAACAGATTGTCTTACTTGATTATTTTCTTTCCTTGAATCATAGCAGATGAATCCAGAGACAAGTGGGTTATGACCATCCACCAGCAGGTGGAGATAGAGGGCAAAACATATTGGAGTTCAGTATTGCCCTCTATCTCCACCTGCTGGTAGATGGTCATAACCCACTTGTCTCTGGATTCATCTGCTATGATTCAAAGAAAGAAAATTCAGGAAAGACATTTTTCCTTGTACGTGGGTGTACAGATTCAGGAAGAGACGGAGGCGGTACAAACCTTACGTGGTTAATGTCCCACCCGGTCACTAATCTCTTCTGTGGCAACTTTACGGTATTGCATTTGTATTTTTTAATTTTCAATTTTTCTGTATTGTTACCAATATTAAATATATGTTTACCTCTTCATATTATAGGCCCCTGAAGCAGGCATTTTACTGAAACACGGCCCATCTCGGGTCTTTGAATAAAGGCCGTTTCTTCACACCAGTTCTTGAGGCCTACATGCTTTTCTCTTGCTATTCTTCACAAATGAAAGGTCATGATGAGTAGGACCATAAAAAAAAACACTGATAGGAATAAAGTGAGGTAGAACTTGAATAATTTTCAGAACATTATAAGGAATTATCTGAATGAAAGTATACAAAAAGCATTAGGGTCATTGAAGGAACTTGGAGGTTCTGGTGGTTCCATTGTCTAACTTTTCAGTTTTAGTAATTTTGTTGACCTTTTGTTCTAAGTTTCAAAGAAAAAGAAAAAAAAACCCAAGAAGTTACAACAACATAGCATATGAGATGTACAGGTTTCAAGACATCAGATGCATACAAAAAGCAAAAAAAGGAAGATAAAAAAATATTTAAGCTTTTTAAATATACATCTCAAATGGAATATTGGGGTTCTGATTATATTGTTCCATCAGCTTCCAAATAGTCAAAACTTTTGCCATGGCTCTGTGCTTGCTTACCAACAGGCTTCACATTTATATGTAGTGCAGACAGTTTATCACCAGAATTGAACATTTGTCAAGCACAAATTCTTCCAGGTCATCACTGTGGTATACAAAGCTATCAATAGTAAAATATTCAGTAAGATAAAAGATGGATTTTGGAATAACATCTTGCAGTGTTACCACTTAAGAATTGCAATTTTAAAGGTTGGAGCAAGCAGCAGTACCAAAATCTCAGATCTTGTTCCAGTCTTGGTTCCAAAAGCTAGTTAAACAGGGACATGCAAATAGCATGTATTCTAAGGTTCAGCACCAAGATTTTAAGAACTGCACTTATCAGGCTGTAGTTTTTGATCTATAGAGCTGTAAGGGAGTCTAGTATGGTGGTAAGCCAGCAGAACCACAAGTCTTGAACAGATCAACCCAAAATTAGTCCAAGGAATATCTTCTATATTTGTTCTCTCATTCCAATCAATCAGCCACATTTTTGAGGTAGCTGTGAAATTCACTAGTCTTTTATAAATTAAGAAGCTTCTTGCTTTACTTCGATGGGTTTTTTTGTACCAAAATAGGGAAGTCTAGGTCGCTATCATGTACTCAAGCCCTCCTTTTACTGTGTTTAATAACGTGGATTAACTGTAGCCATTAGAAATATTGAATACTAGTAAAAAAGGCCCGTTTCTGACACAAATGAAACGGGCGCTAGCAAGGTTTTCCTCGGAGTGTGTATGTTTGGGAGAGTGTATGTGAGAGTGACTGTTTGAGAGTCAGAGTGAAAGTGTGAGTGTGTGTGCGAGAGAGAGTGAGTCTGGGTGTGAGTGTGTTTGTGAGAGTGTGTGTGTGAGCCGTGCCCTCCCAATCCATGCCCATCTGTCCCCTGCCCCCTCCATTCATCTTTTTCCAGCAATTCCCCTCTTTCCCTGAGCCCTGCCCTCCCAATCCATGGCCATCCATGCTCCTCTGTCACCTGTCCCCTCCATTCATCCCTATCCAGCAATTCCCCTTTCTCCCTGCCCTGCAATCCATATCCATCCATGCCCATCTGTCCCCTCCGTTCATCCCTATCCAGCAATTCCCCTCTCTCCCTGAGCCCTGCCCTCCCAATCCATGCTCCTCTGTCACCTGCCCCCTCCATTCATCCCTATCCAGCAATTCCCCTCTCTCCCTGAGCTCTGCCCTGCAATCCATATCCATCCATGCTCCTCTGTCACCTGCCCCCTCCATTCATCCCTATCCAGCATTTCCCCTCTCTCCCTGAGCCCTGCCCTGCAATCCATATCCATCCATGCCCATCTGTCCCCTCCATTCATCCCTATCCAGCAATTCCCCTCTCCCTGAGCCCTGCCCTCCCAATACATGGCCATCCATGCTCCTGTCACTTGCCCCCTCCATTCATCCCTATCCAGCAATTCCCCTCTCTCCCTGAGCCCTGCTGTGCAATCCATATCCATCCATGCCCATCTGTCCCCTCCATTCATCCCTATCCAGCAATTTCCCTCTCCCTGAGCCCTGCCCTCCCAATCCATGCCCTTCCATGCTCCTCTGTCACCTGCCCCCTCCATTCATCCCTTTTCAGCAATTCCCCTCTCTTCCTGAGGCCTGCCCTCCCAATCCATGTCCATCCATGCTCCTCTGTCCCCTGTCGCCTCCATTCATCCTTTTCCTGCAAGTCCCCTCTCTCCCTTCCATGCCCCCCCTTCGCATCCTTGCCCTCCCCCTTCGCATCCATGCTGTCGTTTCTCCCCTGCCCTCCCGCTCCCATTGTTCTTCTTTACTGCCCATCCTCTTCTCTTCCCCTTTTTTTTTTTTTTTTTCTTCTTCTTTTTAAATTTACCTCCGTGGCGGTTCCGGCAGTGCAGCGTCAGGGAAGGAGGCGGCGTTCCCGACGTCTAGCCTTTCCTTCGCTGTGTTCCGCCTTCTTCTGACGTCATCTTTGACGTCAGAAGAAGGCGGATCTCAGCGAAGGGAAGGCTGGAGACTTCGGGAGCGCCGCCTCCTTCCCTGACGCTGCGCTGCCGGATTTGTTTGTTCTTGTTTCCGCTCCGCCCTCGACGTCATGACGTTTGACGCGAGGGCGGGGCAGAGACGGCTGGGTGGCTTCACACCACGAACGCCACGAACCCTTCAGGGAGTGTTTTAGTGACTTCAGAACGTTGTTTTCATTAGAACGTTCACGGTGCGTTTTATTATATTAGATTAGAAAGATAAAATCAATTGATTTTGGGGTAACAAATCTCTAACCACTCAGATTTTAGTCTGTTGTCACCTGTGCGATGATGATGATTTTCTATCTATGAGAAGCATAGAATTGTTTGCTTATAGGGAATCAAACCTAGAGTCTATTTTTACATGAGGCATCATGAGTGGATTGTACAGGTAATATGGCACATAGGCAATTAGGAAGGGGATACTTATTAGACCAGCGGTTCCCAAACCTGGTCCTGGAGGCACCCCAGCCAGTCAAGTTTTCAGGATATTCATAATGAATACTCATGAGAGAGACTGCATGCACTGTTTCCACATCTCTCTCATGAATATTCATTGTGGATATCCTGAAAACCTGAGTGGCTGGGGTGCTTCCAAGGGCCAGGTTTGGGAACCACTATATTAGACTATTAAATAGAAGTGGTCTTATTTTTGCTTGTTCAATAGCTAATCAGTGTGGTATACAAGTACAACACTTTTATATACAGCTTTATCCCCACTTCAGGGTCTAATGGGATTTACAAAATAATAAGATTAATAAGTAAAATGCAGTTTATAAAATAATAGAATTAATTAATAGATAAAAGTACACAAAATATAAACAAACTAAAACAAAACCCCAAACTATCCTAATCAAAATTTGCCATATAAAATTTTTTCAACTTTTTTTTACAAAATGATAATTTTAATCTATTCTAATGAATTAAAGGCAAGGTATTTCAAAATGAGGTCACAGAAAAAGAAAATAAGGTATTAAAAATTCTCAGAAAACGAATCCCTTTGGATGTAGGCATGCCCACCAATTCCATGGAATCTATCCATTGACAACCTTATGTCAATAAAACATTTGGTGGTATGTGTAAAAATACAAGAATTGAATTGTAACCCTCCCCCACCCCCCCCATTTTTTTGGATGCCTAAGCCTTTTCACTGTACAATGTCTCAGATGCACTCATTTCATGTCTTTTCTGTTTGTGTTTATAGGATTCTTAGAACAAATCACTAGCATGTTTTCTTCTTTTGTGTGTGTGTGTTATTGGATTTTTTTGTTTTTTTTGCTTTCCTAGATTTGTCCTGAATGAACCCCAGGGTCGCCAGAGCTCATCAGCTCAGGACTCCCCTGTGTCTGGCAGCACTGGAAGCACTGGGATCCCTCAGCCACCTCCAGGCATGAGCTTCTATGCAGCAAAACGTATCATGGGAGAAAGCCCGTGGACAGCTGAACAGCTAGAGCAGGTGAAATGAGCCCTCCCCCCTCTACTTTCTAGCAGTGATCTGAATTGCTGTATATGAGCTCTAGAACAAGTGCAGGAACTTCTGAGCGTGGAAATGAAGAGCAGAGTTCTTGTCTGTCTTGGGTACAGTAGTCTTAGCATGGTCAAAGAGACTTTTTGCTTTATTTAGACTCTCGCATAGGTGCACACAAAAATTTACAGCTATATAATTATCTGAACTGCGCAACACATTTCACAAAATAAGAGGTTGGGGGATGTTTACTGTTTTGAAAATTCTGCATTGTTCTTCCTGGAAAGACAGAACTACTAATGACACCATAGGATGTCTGAAGAAAAATGTTGTTTTAGGGACTGATTTTATGTAGACAAATATGCGAGTCCAAGAATTGGTTCTACAAGGGTGGGTAGTGGGATTTAGACCTCTTATAACAGTACTGCTGGTTTTGGTAAAGGGCAGATGATGTAAAGCTTTACCTATGGTACTTCTCTTTCCACCTCTACTAGTAAGTGACTTCAGTTGTCTGGTGCAGTATTCAAGTGGAAAAGATTGAAATAAAAAATAAATCAGAAATCAGCTTGGATAAGATTGATATTCATCTGGCGGTGGTGAGCTTTTTTTTTTAGCTGCTGCCAGCGTTATTCCTGGATATTCATTGCCAGGCACTGTCATTGAATATCTGGGTTTATGTGGCTGGCTATCTTTTATGCAGTTAAGTGTGATATTCAGCATTTAACCACCTAAGCAACACCACATAAAGACTTTTTATACAGTTTGATATGGCCACTTAGACAGTTAAGTGCTGAATATCGGCACTTATGCTTAAATGCCAACTCTGCCTTCGGCCTGCCCACAAAATAACTGGCTTTCACTTTAGTAGTCTGTGGGGATATTCAGTGTCAGTAACCAGTTAAGTGCCGTTGAATATCAGCGGATAGCCCCAGTGATTTTAACTGTCCAGTTAAGTCTTATTGTATATTGCATAGACTTTTATGTCTTTGAACATAATTTTTTCCCTGTGCTTTGGGACAGTGCAAACTGGGGATAGTGAAGTTCCTTGAGGCCGATCAAGTTCCAGAACTTGAAGCAGTGACGCATCTGGTGATTGCATCCAGTGACACACGACACAGTGTGGCAACTGCAGCAGACCTTGAGCTGAGAAGCAAACAAAGGTAAAAGCTTGAATTTATTAGTTGATTGGCCGGGTTGTGTACATCTTGGGGGGAGGGGGGATCACAGTCCACTGGACCTCCAAGGGATTTTGAGTTGGGGGAGTGGGGAGGCACTGGGGGGGGGGAGGGGTTCTGGAAGCAGTCCACTGGACCAACGGGGATACTAAAAAGGGAAAGGGAATGGGACTTGATATACCGTCTTTCTGTGGTTTTTGCAACTACATTGAAAGTGGTTTACATGTTATATACAGGTACTTATTTTGTACATAGGGCAATGGGGGGTTAAGTGACTTGCCCAGAGTCACAAGGAGCTGCAGTGGGAATTGAACCCAGTTCCCCAGGATCAAATTCAGCTGCACTAACCAGTAGGCTGCTACTCAACTATGGGGTTGAGGGGTCCATGCACTTGAGCACCTACCGTGGGGGGGGGGGGGGGGGGGGGGGGGGGGGAGCAGCCTGCTTGTACTACTATACAGTGCAAGCAGACTTCTGCCCATAATGACAGGTCCAGATCTACCATAAAATTTTGCATGTTAAAGGTAGCCAAGTAACTAACTGTGCATTACTTGGAATGTTCAATTTAATACTAATGAGCTCCTTGTAATGCATTTGCGTAGGGTTTTTGGTAGCTGCTAATGGCATGCCATGGAAAACCCCTTTGTGCATTACTGGCTAAATAACGTTTGCTTTAGCTGGCTACAAACCAGCATGGTAAGCTTTTGTGAATCGAGCCCCGAGTGAATAAACGGATTTTCACATTCTTTTCTTTAATATTATAATATATGCTGGTGTTTGTGTCCCTTACTTGTTTTGCTCATTTGGCAGTTCTTGTAGTAACGCTTTTGGTACAGGCCACCTTTTTTAATTTTATTTTTTTAGATCATTTTCTTTCTTAATCTGAATAGCAACCATGAACAACCAATAAATATAATAAGGTTTCAAACATCCTGATTCAGCCCTAAGAGTATCGATGCTTACCAACAAGCTGTCTGATCCAATCCATCTCTGTGTGCTCAATATTATTAATAAAGAATAATAGAAATGATACAGCAATTCCCCCCCCCTCCCCAAGCCCTCCCACTTCTGCTGGAAGAAAAGAACTGACCTGATCTCAAACATGAGCTGGAACTTGGACCCCAAAAACTTCCAATGTTTCAGCAAAGATACTGTCTCGTCCTACCTCAGTGTGAGCACCTCTCTGTTTCTGTGCCTGTCTACTTTAACCCTTCTCTATGGCCCTGCATCGTCATAAATGCCCTCCCTCTCTTCCCCTGCTCCACCCAACCCTTTTTTTTTTTTTTTTTTACCTCAGGTGACATCTGAACCATCTCTAGATGGTCTCAAACTTACCTCTGTTTCCCCATAATGACCAAGTTAGTTTATAATACTTCATCATTTTCCTCCAAGCAATATTCCATTTCAGTGTCGTTGGACCTGCTTCCTTTATCCAGTGCGCCGCAGTTACCGGGCTCGTGCTAGCAGCAGCCTAGTAATCAACTCCCCCCTTACCATTCTCCCCATCTAGACTTCTGGTCCAGCTTCCAATTGCTAGGAACCTTTTCTTATAGCAGCTACCATCCTTACCCAGAATGATTGGGTGACCCCACAATGCCATCACATATGATCAAAGGATTCCACCCCTCCACACTTTCTACAGCACGTTTTGGTTTCTCTCTGTCCCGTCAAAAACAAAGCCTTAGATGTTGTGTAGAATCCATTCACTGTTTTATATTGCAGTTGTTTGTACTCTATATTCCAGGAGCACAAGTGAACATACCTATAATTTCCACTCATGTGGAGATACATGCCAGTTGGCTTGCCCATGCCTCTTATGTTCCTGTCCACCCTTTCCCTCAATCAACAGCAGTTTTTTGTAACCTGGGTCCTTAAATAGAACCATTTTAACTGGGATCGGCTTCCTCAGTATACATCTATTATTGCCCTCCAGGTTAAGATGGTATCATAATTGGAAGTATGCAAAGAAAGAAATCGTCCTCTCCTCTGTAACACTGTTCACCCTCACCCCACTATCTTCTACCAGCTGCTGAAACCTAGTAACCCCCTTCCTTCGTCAGGGTCATGATATGCGCCTTCCAAGCTCCCTGGGAAAATGGTTTGAAATCTCTCAGCTGAGCTGCCAGAAAAAAGCTTCCCTGCCCTTCCCTCCCCTCCAGTCCTTAAAATATCCCTGCACTCCTGTATCAGAGGACCTCAGAAAACGTCCCCCCACCTTTCTCCCCTCCCAACCCTAGCATGATGTTTCATCTCAAACATTGAGTGAAGTTTCAAAAAAGCTTATTTAATATATAGCCAAGAGACTGACTGGTGATGGTCATAGTGGTGTATGACTACTTTCAAAACAACTGCCTTATAGCACCTGTGCATTAGGGGGTCAGTTCATGCCCCCTGCATCCTTCCCTTTAGCAAGTCTTTCCTGGCTGATCCTTGCTGTCTTCCAACCCCAAAGGAACTTTTGGATCCTCCACTGCCAATGATGCAGTTTTTTGCAGGGATATGGGCTGGTGCTAGGGTCTCTGCCAAAGTGTAGAACAGGAAAAGTTCTCTACGATGACGAATCACAGAAGGCAAAAGTAGAGAATAATAGACGATTCACCACTGGAGACGTGAGTCCAACAGTCTTTATTATATCAAAGATAACGACCCGACACAGGCCGTGTTTCGACGCTAAAAAGCGTCTGCATCAGGGGTCAATAAATACACCAAGTAGTGAATGCAAAACGAAGAGTCCTACTTGTATTTGTGTTGTCAGCTCACTGATCACGTAGCACCAAACAGAATGTGCTGGATACAAACTATCAGTTTGCTCTGATAGTAGATATAAATATCATGAAATAAAATTGACTATCTCTAAAACTACTTAAAAATTATTGTAGCTGGTAGAAACAGCACCAATGAAGGCTGTATTTTGTGCTCCTTTTTCTACACTGTTCTATACAATACAGTAATATATGGCCAGGTTTCAGTGAGGATATTCTCTTTACTGATGGGTTCATCTTAACTGTTGTAATCTGCCTTGGGAAGCCTGGTGTTATAAAGATTGGAAGTAAAATTAAACTCTCCTTTCATTGGAGCATATGGAATTACATATTCACCTCTTCTCTTTTGTATAAATGGATTATTCTGTTTTTTTTGTACAAATGGATTATTCCATTTTGAGCATGTTTCAGGGACTAGTGGTTTTTGGAAGTCAAAATAATAAAAATATTTTCTTTCATGCAGATCTCTCATTTGCTTAAACATCACTAAATGGGCTATAAGCCCCTAATGCAGTCCATTTTTTTTTTAAATATTTTGTCCTTGTGATGACTTACACTGTGCTAATCCCCACCCCCGCCGCAGTAATATCACCATCCCCCTTTCCGCATAGTACAAAACCCCTCTCCCACACACTGCAGTCCTCCCAAGAAGACCTACCTTGATCCTTGAAGGCTGCCGTAGGGTATAGTGACCTCTGCGGGGGCAGGAAAGAATCCCACTGTTTCCTGCCCTCTGTCGCTGCTCTGTCTCTGCTTTGCTGTTCTGTGCTGTGGGCTGTGCCGCCAGGTTTTCAAAACGGCTTCCGAGACTTTGCCTCGGCAGCCATTTTGAAAACACGGTGGCGGCACCTGCGGCATAGAAGAGCAAAGCGGAGACGGGAGTGGCAGAAGGCAGCAAAGAGTGGGATTCTTTCCTTCCCCGCAGCTGCAGAGGCCACTAACCACTAGGGCGGCCTTCAAAGATCAAGGTAGATCTTCTTGGGAGGGCTGTAGTGTAGCACAGGGTAAGCATGACAGTTTCTGGCGCCCCTCAAAAGTTGGCGCCCCCTGCCATTCATACCCTGCTTACCGCGTTCCACCGGCCCTTGGGATATCAGTGGGTAATTGGGTAAACAAAAATGTAAACCTGGTGAGAATCATTTTGTAAACCGCTATCCTCCCCTACCAGCTTAAGATAGTCCAGTTATATCTTCTCCATTTATGAAGGATAGTTCAATGCATATAACCCCCTTTGTCTGAGGAGATGACCACCTTTAAAGGGGAAATCTGCCAACCAACTACCCCTCCCAACCCCCACCCCTAAGGCTTTGTTTTACTCATGGGGTTGCTTTCAGCCTGTCTTGGAATTACTCCACAGTTACGCCACTCTCTACAGTGGTGGATGGTTGTCCATAATCTCACCCGGGGACTTTCATTTCAGCCCCTTCCATATCACAAAGTCCTCACCACGGATGCCTCCATGGTACATTGAGGTGCTCATCTCGATGGCCTTCATACACAGGGTTCTTGTTCCCCACAGGAGAAACAACATATTAATCTCCTGGAATTGCAAGTGGTCTGGAATGCCCTGAAAACTTTCTAAGACCGCATCCTTGATCAGATAGTTCTCGCTCCCACAGACAACCAGGTTGCGATGTGTCACCTGAATAACAAGGAGGAACAGGTTCTTACTACCTCTGTTGACAAGCAGACCAGATATGGACTTGGGCAGCTTCTTGAAACATTACTACTACTACTACTTATCATTTCTATAGCGCTACTAGACTTACGCAGCGCTGTACACTTGAACATGAAGAAACAGTCCCTGCTCGACAGAGCTTACAATCTAATTAGGACAGACGAACAAGAGATAAGGGAATATTAAGATGAGGATGATAAAATAAGGGTTCTGAACAAGTGAATAAGGGTTAGGAGTTAAAAGCAGCATCAAAAAGGTGGGCTTTTAGCTTAGATTTGAAGACGGCCAGAGATGGAGCTTGACGTACTGACTCAGGAAGCCTATTCCAGGCATATGGTGCAGCAAGATAAAAGGAACGGAGTCTGGAGTTAGCGGTGGAGGAGAGGGGTGCAGATAAGAGAGATTTACCCAGTGAACGGAGTTCCCGGGGAGGAATGTAGGGAGAGATGAGAGTGGAGAGGTACTGAGGAGCTGCAGAGTGAATGCACTTACAAGTCAATAAGAGGAGTTTGAACTGTATGCGGAAACGGATAGGAAGCCAGTGAAGTGATTTGAGGAGAGGGCTAACATGAGCATAACGACCCTGGCGGAATATTAGTCGTGCAGCAGAATTTTGAACAGATTGAAGAGGAGAAAGATGGCTAAGTGGGAGACCTGTGAGAAGCAAGTTGCAATAGTCTAAGCGAGAGGTGATAAGAGCGTGGATGAAGGTTCTGGTAGTGTGCTCAGAAAGGAAGGAGCGAATTTTGCTGATATTATAGAGAAAGAAACGACAGGTTTTAGCAGTCTGTTGAATATGAGCAGAGAAGGAGAGAGAGGAGTCGAAGATGACCCCAAGGTTACGAGCTGATGAGCAGAGAAGGAGAGAGAGGAGTCGAAGATGACCCCAAGGTTACGAGCTGATGAGCAGAGAAGGAGAGAGAGGAGTCGAAGATGACCCCAAGGTTACGAGCTGATGAGACAGGAAGGATGAGAATGTTATCCACAGAAACAGAGAATGGGGGAGGAGGGGAGGTTGGTTTAGGGGGAAAGATAAGAAGCTCAGTCTTGGTCATGTTTAGTTTCAGATGGCGCTGAGACATCCAGGCAGCAATGTCGGACAGGCAGGCTGATACTTTGGCCTGGGTGTCGGCCGAGATTTCTGGTGTGGAGAGGTAGATCTGGGAGTCATCAGCGTAAAGATGATACTGAAATCCATGGGATGAGATCAGAGTACCAAGGGAAGAAGTGTAGATGGAGAAGAGAAGAGGTCCCAGGACAGATCCCTGAGGTACACCAACTAACAGTGGGATAGAAGTAGAAGAGGATCCACTAGAGTATACACTAAAGGTACGCTGGGAGAGATAAGAAGAAAACCAGGAAAGAACAGAGTCCTGAAATCCAAGTGAGGACAGCGTATCAAGGAGTAGGCTGTGATCAACAGTGTCAAAAGCAGCAGATAGATCGAGAAGGAGCTGTTTATCTAGTTAGGAAACAGAATGCTGTGGCAGACAAATTGAGCAGAGTCCATCAGCCTCATGAGTGGTCCTGTTGGGGACCCTAGTGATAAATCTTTTCATTTCTCCTCACAACAACAAGCTTCCCAGCTTTTATTCCATAATCTCTGCTCCCAACTGAGTATTCCCAGATGCCTTCTTGCTCCGTTGGGGAATGGATCTTCTATATGTTTTTTTCCCACTGCTTCTCATTAGGAAAACTCTCTTCTCATACTTCTTAGAGACCAAGGGACCATGATCCTAATTGCTCCCTACTGGCCGTGTCAAATTTGGTTCCATCTTCTCCTAGAATTATCATCCAAGAAACCATTGAGGTTAGATCCTTTTCCAACCCTAATAACACAGAACTAGGGGTCTCTCCTCCATCCAGACCCTCCCTCTCTGGCCCTGACGGCTTGGTTTTTGATGACATAGACTTACATTCCTTAAATCTTCCAGACAGTGTCCCTAGGATACTCCTAGCCTCTAGGAGACCACCTGCGTAGACATGTTACTGTTTTAAATGGAGAAGATTTTCCTTCTGGCATACAGCCAGAGCACCCGACCCTGCTAGGTACCTTCTCCATCGTTCTGATTCTGGCCTCAAAGCTAACTTGGTCAGAATACACTTGCCATTAACACTTTTTGTTTTTTTTTGTTAAATTATTCTTTTATTGAAGTTGGATAAAACAAGATAGGATTAATAACCATAAAATACAAAAGACCAAGCAGAAACAACATCCACAACCAGACAACTTCCAAATTCCCCGCCTACCCCCAACAGTTAAACCCAACTCCTTCCCTGCACCACCACCACCCCCACTCCAAGAAGTTACCAACTTACAAATAACAGTAAACCATCCCGATCTGAGTCATCCACGTGGCCATTAATGCTTTTCATTCTAGAGATGATAGTTTTGATTCATTCCTTGATAGTTAGATTCATGAAAGGTTTATTTCATACCAACCTCCTATTGAACCACCTCTGGTAGTGTGGGATCTCAGCGTCATCCTCACAGCTCCCATGAAACCTCCTTAAACCACTCCTTTCTTGTTCTCTGTTTGTTCTTAATAGCACTTCTGCCAGAAGAGTAAGTGAACTTCAAGTCCTTGTGGCAGATCACCTTACTCCAGATTCTACCACGACAGGGTTGATCTCTGAACCCACTCCATATTCCTCCCTAATCAGTCCATTGTGCTTCCTGTCTTCCTCCCTAAGCCACAATGTAACCCCTAGGGGTTAAAGTAAAATTACCTTAGGCTGCTGGGGCGGTGACCCGGTCAGCAAGTGAGCTGCAGGTGGGCGTGCGGTTAGCTGGCACGCGCTGCAAGGGTGCCTCAAGGAGGGAGAGACAGCTGACAGCATGAGCCAGATGCTGGCTCATGGCTGAGCTGTGCAGCGGGCACGTGCTGGAAAGAAAACTAAAAATAAAGCACTACAGGACTTTAAAAAGGCATGAAATATGTTTAAATGTTAAATGCTGTATAATGTTAAAATGTTATAATTTATTGTAAAATTTGTGTTTTGGAGTTGTTTAGTGTACTTTGTTAGTGCAGGGGCTCGTACTGGGCTCGTGTCATGTTATAAAGGTTCTAAACTGTGTGTTTAGGCAGTTGGGAGGTAGGTTTGATGCTGAATAGATCTTTGTTAATGGTCTCTGGTCAGCTGTGAGGAAAAGTCTGTTTTAAAATGGATTAAGTGATTTTTAAGAACTGTATGTGTGTTGAGAAGTGTGACTGAATTAATTTTTAAAGCCTCCCATGTCTTTTAAGGCTTATAGAGTTGTGACTGAGAGCTGTATGGTAAAGCTGCTGTTTTAATAATAAAATAATTTGATATATCAAACAATATTATTAACAGTTTGATAAGCTGGGGTGGCTTGTTCAGCTAATAATTTGTCACACTGAGTATTTATGAATAATATGTTCTCCGAGGACAAGCAGGCTGCTTGTTCTCACTGATGGGTGACGTCCACGGCAGCCCCTCCAATCGGAAACTTCACTAGCAAAGTCCTTTGCTAGCCCTCGCGCGCCCGCGCGCACCGCGCATGCGCGGCCGTCTTCCCGCCCGAAACCGGCTCGAGCCGGCCAGTCTTCTTTGTCCGCACTCGGTACGGTCGTGTTTTCGCCGTGTCGAGCCCCGGAAAGTCGACCTCGCGCGTCCAATTTGTTTGAACGTGTTTTTTTCCTTCGGGAAAGCTTTGTCCTAGTCGGGAAGTGCTCCGGAAACCCCCCGCCGGGTTTCGTGTAAATCCTCCCCGTACTTCCAGCTTTTTTGCCCCGGTAAGTTTTCTTTCGTCGTCGGGGTAGGCCTTTTTTCGGCCTCGGTCGAGATTTTTTCTCCCTCTAAATTTGGTGCTTCGAATTTCGCCATTTCGGCTTTTGATTTCGCCGGCGTGATTTTTCCGCCCATGACATCGAAGCCTTCCAGCGGCTTCAAGAAGTGCACCCAGTGCGCCCGGGTTATCTCGCTCACTGATCGACACTCGTCGTGTCTTCAGTGTCTGGGGGCCGAGCACCGCCCTCAGAACTGCAGTCTGTGTTCCCTGCTTCAAAGGCGGACTCAGGTAGCGAGACTAGCCCAGTGGAACGTGTTGTTCTCGGGCTCTTCGTCGGCATCGGCACCGGGATCTTCGAGTGCATCGACGTCGTCAGCGTCCAGACCATCTTCCTCGGCCGCCCCTGCATCGAGTGCATCGAGGCATCGGGCCTCTGCATCGGCGCCGAGACATCGGATAGCTGCATCGACGTCGGTGGTACCAGGACCTCGTCTGCTGATGTCGTCGGACGGTGGTGCATCGGGTGGAGTGCAGGTGAGGGCTGTCCATTCCCCTGCTGGTGGCGGTGAGCCCTCGGGTGGGTCTCCGCCTACCCTGAGGGCTCCTGCGGTACAGCCCCCCCGAGATCGACCTTCTTCAGTCTCGGCCCCGAGGAAGCGACGGGTGGATTCGACGTCCTCCTCGTCGGTGCCGGGGAGCTCCGGTGACATGCTTCGGAAGAAATCGAAGAAGCATCGACACCGGTCTCCTCCCCGTGTCGGCACCGAGAGCTCTGGGTCGCCGAGGGATTCGGCACCCAGCAGGCATCGGCACCGAGAGGACCGCTCACCCTCTGTTCAGGAGGTGTCGATGCGCTCCGCTCTGGACAGCCCGGAACAGCCTCCACGCCCGGAACAGGTACTGACGTCGACGCCTGCATCGACCTCTCAGCCTTTCTCTGCAGCCGCTCTAAACGAGAGCCTCCGGGCCGTTCTCCCAGAGATTCTGGGAGAGCTGTTGCGCCCTACCCCTCCGGTACCGGCGGTGCTTGCGCCACCGGTACCGTCGAGCGTGGCGCCGGCTGGCCCATCGCCCAGGTTGAGGTCCCCGACGTCGGTACCGCGTGCGGTACCGACCGCGGCTACCTCCCAGGAAGGCTCCCCGACTACGTCGGCGGAGGGAGCTTCGCCGATGCGGGCGAGGGAGTCTACCTCTCGACGCCCCCATCGTGGACAGGGTTCCACGGAGTCGAGCAGGGCGAGGTTGCAGACACAGGTCCGTGAACTTGTGTCTGACACCGAGGGTGAGGCCTCGTGGGAGGAAGAGGAAGATCCCAGATATTTCTCTGACGAGGAGTCTGGGGGTCTTCCGTCTGATCCCACTCCCTCTCCTGAGAGACAGCTTTCTCCTCCCGAGAGTCTGTCTTTTGCCTCCTTTGTCCGGGAGATGTCTACGGCCATCCCCTTCCCGGTGGTTGTGGAGGACGAGCCCAGGGCTGAAATGTTTGAGCTCCTGGACTATCCTTCTCCACCTAAGGAAGCGTCCACTGTTCCCTTGCACCATGTCCTGAAGAAGACATTGCTGGCGAACTGGACCAAACCATTAACTAATCCCACATTCCCAAGAAGATCGAGTCCCAGTACCGGATCCATGGGGACCCAGAGCTGATGCGCACTCAGTTGCCTCATGACTCTGGAGTTGTGGATTTGGCCCTAAAGAAGGCTAAGAGTTCTAGGGAACATGCTTCGGCGCCCCCGGGCAAGGACGCTAGAACCTTAGACTCCTTTGGGAGGAAGGCCTACCATTCCTCTATGCTCGTGTCCAAGATCCAGTCTTACCAGCTCTACACGAGCATACACATGCGGAATAATGTGCGGCAGTTGGCGGGCTTGGTTGATGCTCTTCCCCCTGAGCAAGCCAAGCCTTTTCAGGAGGTGGTCAGGCAGCTGAAGGCGTGCAGAAAATTCCTGGCCAGAGGAGTTTATGACACTTTTGATGTTGCGTCCAGGGCCGCTGCTCAAGGTGTGGTGATGCGCAGGCTCTCATGGCTGCGTGCCGCCGACCTGGAGAATAGAGTCCAGCAGCGGATTACGGACTTGCCTTGCCGTGCGGATAACATTTTTGGCGAAAAAGTCGAGCAGGTGGTAGAGTCTCTCCACCAGCGGGACACCGCATTCGACAAGTTCGCCCGCCGGCAGCCTTCAGCTTCTACCTCTACAGGTAGACGATTTTTCGGGGGAAGGAAGACTGTTCCCTATACTTCTGGCAAGCGTAGGTACAATCCTCCTTCCCGACAGCCTGCGGCCCAGGCTAAGCCCCAGCGCGCTCGCTCTCGTCAGCAGCGTGCGAATCAGCAAGGCCCCGCGGCTCCCCAGCAAAAGCAAGGGGCGAGCTTTTGACTGGCTCCAGCAGAGCATAGCCGACATCCAAGTGTCAGTGCCGGGCGACCTGCCTGTCGGAGGGAGGTTGAAAGCTTTTCACCAAAGGTGGCCTCTTATAACCTCCGATCAGTGGGTTCTCCAAATAGTCCGGCAAGGATACACCCTCAATTTGGCCTCTCAACCTCCAAATTGTCCACCGGGAGCTCAGTCCTACAGCTTCCAGCACAAGCAGGTACTTGCAGAGGAACTCTCCGCCCTTCTCAGCGCCAATGCGGTCGAGCCCGTGCCATCCGGGCAAGAAGGGCTGGGGTTCTATTCCAGGTACTTCCTTGTGGAAAAGAAAACAGGGGGGATGCGTCCCATCCTAGACCTAAGGGCCCTGAACAAATATCTCGTAAAAGAAAAGTTCAGGATGCTTTCCCTGGGCACCCTTCTCCCCATGATTCAGCAAAACGATTGGCTATGCTCTCTGGACTTGAAGGATGCCTACACACACATCCCGATACTGCCAGCTCACAGACAGTATCTGCGATTTCAGCTGGGCGCACGCCACTTCCAGTACTGTGTGCTACCCTTTGGGCTCGCCTCTGCGCCCAGGGTGTTCACAAAGTGCCTAGCTGTGGTAGCAGCGGCGCTTCGCAGGCTGGGGGTGCACGTGTTCCCATATCTCGACGATTGGCTGGTGAAGAACACATCCGAGGCAGGAGCCCTGCAGTCCATGCAGATGACTATTCGCCTCCTGGAGCTACTGGGGTTTGTGATAAATTACCCAAAGTCCCATCTTCTCCCAGTGCAGAAACTCGAATTCATCGGAGCCCTGCTGGATTCTCGGACGGCTCGCGCCTATCTCCCAGAGGCGAGGGCCAACAACTTGTTGTCCCTCGTCTCGCGGGTGCGAGCGTCCCAGCAGATCACAGCTCGGCAGATGTTGAGATTGCTGGGCCACATGGCTTCCACAGTTCATGTGACTCCCATGGCCCGCCTTCACATGAGATCTGCTCAATGGACCCTAGCCTCCCAGTGGTATCAGGCCGCCGGGGGTCTAGAGGACGTGATCCACCTGTCCACGAGTTTTCTCGAATCCCTGTATTGGTGGACGATTTGCTCCAATTTGACTCTGGGACGTCCCTTCCAAATTCCTCAGCCTCAAAAAGTGCTGACCACGGATGCGTCTCTCCTGGGATGGGGAGCTCATGTCGATGGGCTTCACACCCAAGGAAGGTGGTCCCTCCAAGAAAGCGATCTACAGATCAATCTTCTGGAGTTGCGAGCGATCTGGAACGCTCTGAAGGCTTTCAGAGATCGGCTGTCCCACCAAATTATCCAAATTCAGACAGACAATCAGGTTGCCATGTACTATGTCAACAAGCAGGGGGGCACCGGATCTCGCCCCCTGTGTCAGGAAGCCGTCAGCATGTGGCTCTGGGCTCGCCGTCAAGGCATGGTGCTCCAAGCCACATATCTGGCAGGCGTAAACAACAGTCTGGCCGACAGGTTGAGCAGGATTATGCAACCTCACGAGTGGTCGCTCAATTCCCGTGTGGTGCGACAGATCTTCCAGGCGTGGGGCACCCCCCTGGTGGATCTCTTCGCATCTCAAGTGAACCACAAGGTCCCTCAGTTCTGTTCCAGGCTTCAGGCCCACGGCAGACTGGCGTCGGATGCCTTCCTCCTGGATTGGGGGGAAGGTCTGCTGTATGCTTATCCTCCCATTCCTCTGGTGGGGAAGACTTTGTTGAAACTCAAGCAAGACCGAGGCACCATGATTCTGATTGCTCCCTTTTGGCCGCGTCAGATCTGGTTCCCTCTTCTTCTGGAGTTATCCTCCGAAGAACCGTGGAGATTGGAGTGTTTTCCGACCCTCATCACGCAGGACGAAGGGGCTCTTCTGCATCCCAACCTCCAGTCCCTGGCTCTCACGGCCTGGATGTTGAGGGCGTAGACTTTGCCTCTTTGGGTCTGCCAGAGGGTGTCTCCCGCATCTTGCTTGCTTCCAGGAAAGACTCCACTAAGAGAAGTTACTTCTTTCATTGGAGGAGG
Organism: Microcaecilia unicolor; assembly: GCF_901765095.1. NCBI lineage: Eukaryota > Metazoa > Chordata > Amphibia > Gymnophiona > Siphonopidae > Microcaecilia > Microcaecilia unicolor. Next base: position 227,956,738 of record NC_044032.1, on the reverse strand, counting down.
TTTGCCGTCTGGTGTGACAGCAAGGCCCTAGATCCTCGCTCTTGTCCTACACAGACCCTGCTTGAATACCTTCTCCACTTGTCTGAGTCTGGTCTGAAGACCAACTCCGTAAGGGTTCACCTTAGTGCAATCAGTGCATACCATTACCAAGTGGAAGGTAAGCCGATCTCAGGACAGCCTTTAGTTGTTCGCTTCATGAGAGGTTTGCTTTTGTCAAAGCCCCCTGTCAAGCCTCCTACAGTGTCATGGGATCTCAATGTCGTTCTCACCCAGCTGATGAAACCTCCTTTCGAGCCACTGAATTCCTGCCATCCGAAGTACTTGACCTGGAAGGTCATTTTCTTGGTGGCAGTTACCTCGGCTCGTAGAGTCAGTGAGCTTCAGGCCCTGGTAGCCCAGGCCCCTTACACCAAATTTCATCACAACAGAGTAGTCCTCCGCACTCACCCTAAGTTTCTGCCAAAGGTTGTGTCGGAGTTCCATCTGAACCAGTCAATTGTCTTGCCAACATTCTTTCCCCGTCCTCATTCCTGCCCTGCTGAACGTCAGCTGCACACATTGGACTGCAAGAGAGCATTGGCCTTCTATCTGGAGCGGACACAGCCCCACAGACAGTCCGCCCAATTGTTTGTTTCTTTTGATCCCAACAAGAGGGGAGTGGCTGTAGGGAAACGCACCATATCCAATTGGCTAGCAGATTGCATTTCCTTCACTTACGCCCAGGCTGGGCTGGCTCTTGAGGGTCATGTCACGGCTCATAATGTTAGAGCCATGGCAGCGTCGGTAGCCCACTTGAAGTCAGCCACCATGGAGGAAATTTGCAAAGCTGCGACGTGGTCATCTGTCCACACATTCACATCTCATTACTGCCTGCAGCAGGATACCCGACGTGACAGTCGGTTCGGGCAGTCAGTTCTTCAGAACCTGTTTGGGCTTTAGGATCCAACTCCACCCCCCGAGGGCCCTGTTTGTTCTGTTCCAGGCTACACTCTCAGTTAGTTGGTAAATTTTTTAGGTCAATCTCAGTTATGTCCTCGCCGTTGCGAGGCCCAATTGACCAATGTTGTTGTTTTGAGTGAGCCTGGGGGCTAGGGATACCCCATCAGTGAGAACAAGCAGCCTGCTTGTCCTCGGAGAAAGCGAATGCTACATACCTGTAGAAGGTATTCTCCGAGGACAGCAGGCTGATTGTTCTCACAAACCCGCCCGCCTCCCCTTTGGAGTTGTGTCTTCCCTTGAAGTGTATTGTCTTGCTACATACTGGACTGGCCGGCTCGAGCCGGTTTCGGGCGGGAAGACGGCCGCGCATGCGCGGTGCGCGCGGGCGCGCGAGGGCTAGCAAAGGACTTTGCTAGTGAAGTTTCCGATTGGAGGGGCTGCCGTGGACGTCACCCATCAGTGAGAACAATCAGCCTGCTGTCCTCGGAGAATACCTTCTACAGGTATGTAGCATTCGCTTCATCTGCTGTGCACATTTAATTCTGCCATTCTAAAGTGGGTTCTGTGAGACACTATTAATGGGAAAACGTTTGCAGAACCTCAGAATAAATTACTTTGAAAAGAAAAAGTAATTAAATAGATTTTAAAGCACAGTGTACTTTAGAGCAGCTGTGGGCTGTTCTGTTGGAGAAGACTTTAAAGTCTCTGAGTTTAAAACAACAATCTCAGTGGTTTGGTAAATGAAAGAGTCATACTCAGATTTAAAAAAAAAATCCTTAAAAAATGATTTGTGGGAGGGATAGAATAGGGTTAAATAATTATACATTTTTTTTTTTACTGGGGAAAGCTAGATAGGGAAGTAATTCTAGAGTTATCTAATAAGATTACTTTAATAATTGAATTAGGGTTTAGGTTTTTTTAAAGTTTTTAAAGTTCAGTGTAGTAGGTACCCTGGACCTGGTTCCTGATTCCATCATGTATAAGGTACCCAACGATAAAAGAAAGGAGAAGACCCGAAGAAATACAAGAAAGCTGGAAAAGATAGCTAAGTTATTTAATTCAACTATACAACTGCATAGAGGACTGACACACATGAGACTAGCTAGAGGGACAAAACCAAAAAGATATATTTAATACTTACCTGCTCGTTTGATGAAGAACCTGAAAAGTAAATAAAAACAAAGAATCAATTCTTTACTAATTAGAGGGATCTTAAATTATTGTTGTTAAATGCATGTTTAAATATAGATTTTTGCTTATTTCAAAATTTATACTTATCTGATAGGTTTCTGTTGTGTTCAGAACTGCATTGGTTTGAAAGTCTATGGAGAAATAAAAGATATTGTCAAACAAAGTAGTAATTTTATGTTGAATTAATAGTTTTCAATACATTTATTTAACTTTAAAGGTAAAACATCTGCCTGACAGCATTCTAGGAGGAATGTCAATGCCACTTTCTGACCCATTTTTTCCACCAGGCTCACTTTCTTTTTAGTTGCCAGATTCATAGTTATGAGTCTGGCAGCTAGGGAGTCCCACTTGTTGTTTTTATTATTATTTTATTTATTTATTGTATTTATCAAAATAACAAGCATGGAATATTTCATAATTTGAAAATAGACGAAAAAAACAATATACCAACATTATCTAAAACTAAGGAAAATTACCAGTATTTAGCCCACAGTTATAGGGGGGGGGGGGGGGGGGAATCAAATCAGGTAATTAAATAAACACAGGAAGACATCTTTCAACACAAGGGTAGCCACATGAACAAGACCTAAATCTTAAGACACAGCATCAGAACCCACTAGCACATTAACCCCTTCTCTAGCCACAACAAATTCAACTAACACTTAGCAGGAAATTTCAGGTAACGGAAGAATCCTTGGCCTAATGGCCAAAAATTCTTTCCTGCGCATCAGTGTCACCTGAGACAGATCAGGAAATATATGTATATTTGAGCCACAGAAACTGTTCATTAAGATGTCAGAAAATACAACTTCAAAACATAGTCTATCATGCTCCAAGGCAAAAGTCACTAGGAGAGTTGTTCTTGCTTTTATAACCTCTACAGAGCTTTCTAAAAATGCTGTTAAATTCAGATTTTCCGAGCCATGTAAAAAAATTTCCATTGGAGTAGAACTTCCTGGTGGTGCTCCATCTCTAACAGAGAAACAGTTGGAGATCTGGGAAAATTAAGAACATAAGCATTGCCATACTGGGACAGACCGAAGGTCCATCAAGCCCAGTATCCTGTTTCCAACAGTGGCCAATCCAGGTCACAAGTATCTGGCAAGATCCCAAAACAGTACAATACATTTTATGCTGCTTATCCTAGAAATAAGCGGTGGGTTTCCCAAGTCTATCTTAAAAATGGCTTATGGACTTTTCTTTTAGGAAGCTATCCAAACCTTTTTAAAACCCTGCTAAGCTAACTGCTTTTACCATATTCTCTGGCAACGAATTAATTACACATTGAGTGAAGAAACATTTTTTCCTATTTGATCTACATTTACTACTTTGTAGCTTTGCATGCCGCTTAGTCCTAGTATTTTTGGAAAGAGTAAACAAGCGATTCATGTCTAACTGTTCCACTCCACTTATTATTTTACATACCTCTATCATATCTCCCCTCAGCCGTCTTTTCTCCAAGCTGAAGATTCCTAGCCGCTTTAGCCTTTCCTCATAGGGCAGTTGTCCCATCCCCTTTATCATTTTTTTGCCCTTCTCTGTACCTTTTTTGAGATGCAGTGACCAGAATTGCACAGTATTCAAGATGTGGTCTCACCATGGAGTGATACAAAGGCATTATAACATCCTCATTTTGGTTTTCCATTCCTTTCCTAATAATACCTAACATTCTGTTTGCTTTCTTCGCCGCCGCTGCACACTGAGCAGAGGGTTTAATGTATCATCAACAATGATACCTAGATCTTTTTCTTGGTTGGTGACTCCTAATGTGGAATCTTGCATCACGTAGCTATAGTTCGGATTCCTCTTTCCCACATAAATCACTTTGTACTTGCTCACATTAAATTTCATCTGTCATTTGGATGCCCAGTCTCTGTCTCAGATTGTTCTTCCTCAACTGATTCTTCACGTACTCCAGCTTTCATACCACCAACAATCTTTCTTTCACAAAAGATAACTCAAGCTGTTTCATCTCCAGTAACTGTTCCTCTTGCCCTCCGAGTTTGTTTTCTTGTCTCAGCAGTAACTCTCCATACTCCTCTGCCTTAGAGTAGATAGTTCCGGTATCAATTTTAATAGCAGTCATTGCTGTTTTGAAGTTACTGTCCATAGTTCTAATACTACTACTACTACTATTTATCATTTCTATAACGCTACAAGGCATACACAGCGCTGTACACCATACACACACAAAAAAGACAGTCCCTGCTCAAAGAGCTTAGAATCTAGATAAGACAGGTAAACAGAACAATTAAGGGGAAGGGAATAACTTGGTGAGGTTAAAGGACAGGGCAAGTGAGTAGTGGTTAGGAGTCAAAAGCAGTGGTAAAGAGGTGGGCTTTAAATTTGGACTTGAAAATGGCCAAAGACGGGGCTAGACACACAGACTCGGGAAGTCTATTCCAGGCGTGGGGTGCAGCAAGACAAAAGGAATGGAGTCTAGAATTAACAGTAGAGGAGAAGGGGACGGATAAGAGAGATTTATCTACAGAATGGAGTACTTGAGGGGGGGCGTAGGGAGAGACGAGAGTGGAGAGGTACTGGGGAGCGGCAGAGTGAATACACTTATAGGTCAATAAGAGAAGCTTGAACTGAATACGGAAGTGGATAGGGAGCCAGTGAAGTGATATAAGGAGGGGGCTAATGTGAGTTTAGCAACTTTGGCGGAAAATGAGTCACGCAGCAAAATTTTGGACTGATTGAACAGGAAAGAGATGGCTAAGAGGGAGGCCGGTGAGAAGCAGGTTACAGTAATCAAGATGAGAGGTGATAAGAGTGTGGATAAGGGTTCTGGTAGAGTGCTCAGAGATGAAGGGATGGATTTTGCTAATGTTATAGAGAAAGAAACGACAGGTTTTGACAATCTGTTTAATATGAGCAGAGAAGGCGAGAGAGGAGTCAAAGATGACCCCAAGGTTACGAGCTGATGAGACAGGGAGAATGAGAGTGCCATCCACAGAAATAGAGAAAGGGGGGAGAGGAGAGGTAGGTTTAGGGGGAAAGATGAGAAGCTCAGTTTTGGCCATGTTAAGTTTTAGATGACGTTGGGACATCCAGGCAGCTATGTCAGATAGGCTGAAACCTTGGACTGGATGTTGGTTGAGATTTCAGGGGTAGAGAGGTAAATTTGGGAGTCATCAGCATAGAGATGGTATTGAAAGCCATTAGATGATATCGGAGCCAAGGGAAGAAGTGTAGATGGAGAACAGGAGAGGACCGAGAACAGAACCCTGAGGTACACTGATTGGTAGAGGGATAGAAGTAGAAGAGGATCCACGAGAGTGTACACTAAAGGTGCGAAGTGAGAGGTAGGAGGAGAACCAGGAAAGAACAGAGCCCTGGAATCCAAATGAAGACAGCGTATCAAGAAGTAGGCTGTGATCGACTGTGTCAAAAGCGGCGGATAGAATAGAGACCTTTGAATTTGGCCAGGAACAGGTCATTGGAAACTTTTGCAAGTGCAGTTTCAGTTGAATGAAGAGGGTGAAAGCCAGATTGGAGTGGGTCAAGAACAGCATGAGATGAGAGAAAGTCAAGACAGCGACGGTGAACGGCGCGTTCAAGTAATTTGGAAAGGAAGGGGAGGAGGGAGATGGGTCGATAGTTGGAAGGACAGGTAGGGTCAAGCAAAGGCTTCTTCAGGAGCGGTGTGACCACAGCAAGTTTGAAGGCATCAGGAAAGGTCGCAGTAGAAAGAGAGAGATTGAGGATATGACAGATAAAAGGGGTGAGAGTAGGAGAGATAGTGTTAAGAAGGTGTGTAGGAATGGGATCAGAGGAGCAGGTAGTTCGTTTTGAGGAGGAGAGAAGATGAGATGTTTCTTCATCAGTGACCTCAGGAAAGGAGGAAAAGGATGGAGGGGTTGAGGAAATAGGGGAATGGACAGGGGGAGGGACAAGGGGAAGGAGAGGTGGGGTGGTTTGGTAGAGAATTCAAGATTTATCTTTTTGAACCTTGTCATGGAAGAACTCAGCTAGGGTTTGGGGAGATAGTGAGGGGGGAGTTGGGGGTGGAGGCACCTTGAGGAGAGAGTTTAGTGTGGCGAAGAGAAGTCGAGGGTTTGAGCCGAGAGAATTAGTCAGCTGGATGTAGTAGTCTTGTTTGGTAAGCAAGAGAGCAGATGGGAAGGAGGTCAACATGAACTTTAAGTGTGAGAAGTCAGCAAGGGTACGAGATTTTAGCCAGAGGCGTTTGGCGGAGCGGGTACAGGAACGTAGGTAGCGGATTTTAGGGGTTAGCCAGGGCTGGGGTTTGGTATGTCTTATAGGACGGGGCGTGAGAGGTGCAAGAGTGTCTAAGGCAGACGATAGAATATTATTGTAAGAAGAGACGGCGTCATTGACAGATTTGGATGGTGTAGTGGTAGAGAAGAGGTTCAATACATTGGAGGATAGGGTAGTAGGGTCGATGGCCTAGAGATTCCTAGATAAGTTAGTTAGGACGCGATTAGGCGGGAGGAAGTTTAAGAGTAAAGGTTATTAGATGATGGTCAGAGAGGGGAAGATTTGAAGTAAGGGAATTGGAGGGAGAGCAGTTATAGGAAAAGATAAGATCAAGACAGTGACCATTTTGGTGGGTAGGGGAAGTGGAGCATAGTTTAAGATTGAAGGAGGATGTTAAGGTGAGGAACTGGGAGATGTAAGAGTTGGAGGGATCATTGGCATGAATGTTAGTCGCCAAGGATGAGGGAGGGGATGGAAGGATCATGAAAGAAGGAAAGCCAAGCGTCAAAGTCACAGAGAAAGGATGAAAGGGATTTATCAGGGGGACGATAAATAACTGCTATTCGAAGAGGCAAAGGAGTGAATAGGCAGATGGAGTGGACTTCAAAGGAAGAGAAACGGAGAGACTGAGGTGGCAGAAGAGATTGAAATTTGGAAGAGGGTGAGAGGGTGCAGGGTAATAGACCAACACCACCACCGTGGCCAATAGGGCGAGGAGTATGGGAGAAGAGGTAACCACCATGGCAGAGGGCTGCGACTGAAGCAGAGTCTTCAGGGGAGAGCCAAGTTTCAGTTATGGCAAGCAGATGGAGGCTACGAGAGATAAAAAGGTCTTGGATATAGGAAAGTTTTTGTTGCAGATGGAGCGGGCATTCCATAGGGTGCATAAGAAGGGCAGAGAAGAGGGAGGGAGGAGAGGAATAGAGATGAGATTGGAAGGGTCACGGTGCGACCTGCACAAATAGGATGAGGGTTGGTAAGGGGGACCAGGATTGGGATTGATGTTTCCAGCAGACAGAAGAAGATGGAGTAAGAGAGTGCGGAGGAGAGTGGGAGAGGAGTGGCGATGGAGGCGACGAAGGTGAGATGAACTCAGAAAGGGGAAGGTACAATGGAAGGGATGAAATGTTGAATGCAAAAAGCAAGGAGGGAGGAAGAGGACAAGAGAGATGGTGAGGTAATATAATCAACAAGGGGACATAGAGACATATTTTCAAAGCACTTAGCCTTCCAAAGTTCCATAGAAACCTATGGAACTTTGGAAGGCTAAGTGCTTTGAAAATATGTCTCAATGTGTGATTGTAGTGTACAGGGGCTTCGGGTGGAGGAGGAGATTGGTGCGTAGGAGTAGATTGGGAAGGGACAGTACTAGGAGGAGAATGAGAAATGGAGCCATATGTAGTGATTCAGGCAGTCCCAAGTGCTAGGTAACAGTCATGAAAAGGTGCGGCATGGGGCAGCAGGGCAGATGATGCAGACTGGACCAATGGAAGCAGGCCGGAACAGAGGATGATGCAGGCTGGAACAGAGGATGCAGGAGGGAGCAGATGTTGCAGGCTGGATCAAGGGATGCAGGCTGGAACAGGATGATGCAGGCGGGAGCAGATGATGGAGGCTGGAACAGAGGATGCAGGCTGGAGCAGGTGATGCAGGCTGGAGCAGGTGATGCAGGCTGAGCAAAGGACGCAGGCTGGAACAGATTATGCAGGGTGAGCAGATGATGCAGATTGAGCAAAGGATGCAGGCTGGAACAGGGATGCAGGCTGGAACAAATGATGCAGGCTGGGGCAGAGGATGCAGGCAGGAACAGATGAAGCAGGCTGGGGCAGAGGATGCAGATAGGAACAGATGATGAAGGCTGGAAACAAACGATGCAGGCAGGAACAGATGGTGCAGGGTGGAGCAGGGGGTGCAGGTAGAGACTGATGATGCAGGCTGTATAGTTCTTTTTACCTTGAGCTCCTCTTCAACTGACCGTTAGAGGCAGCTATATCAGATAGAACAGGTAGGAGAGAAACCTGTATAGTTCTTTTTTTTTTTTTTTTTTTTTTCGGGATCCTCTTCGACTGACCGTTAGAGGCAGGACAGTGGAAGTGTAATCAAAGGTTTCACTACACAGGCCTGGGCCTGTCAAAGCCTCTAAACCACAACAGCTGGTCTTTTAATTTCCCCCAACCATAAGCTGTTACCTCCAGAAGCTCCAAACACCCCTCCTCCAGCCAGCTGCACAGTTTTTCCAACAGTCGAGCACTCCACTGAACTTTACTACGTTACTGTCCCTCCTTGGAGGGCAACACCACCAACCTCTTGGGATGAGGAAACCCCATTAACAAAACTTACGTTCCTCCATTAACAAAACGTATATTCTGCCATATATCTTATGGTTCAATGCAGATTACATTACAAAAGATTCGGACATTACCAGAAAATACAGCATTCCTTCATCACGTTCATATACACTTACTAACTAAACCGAGAAGAATAATATAATACCCTAATCTAATCATTAGTATTCAGAATATATTTCTTGAATAAAGAAGTTTGATATGTTTTTGAAATTGAGTGTAATTTACAGCAGAGAGCAAAATTAGTTAAAACCTCTTTATCAAGATTGGCTGCTGCTGGTTTGCTTCCGGTGGGGGGGGAAGGGGGGAAATCTCTCATCCAGGCTAAGCGATGCCCGATCTGCACCGAGGTCTACTGACCTCACTCGTTGCTTCTCCCGAAGCAGGTTCCGTCGTCCCATCATGGCTCGAAACGGCTCAACCGTGGAGCAGCCGGAGCCAAAGAATAAGTTCTGGCAGCCTCTTTTCACTTCCCCATGCTTAACCCGCTGGTAGAAGCTTCAGCATCCCAGCACCAAGCAGCAGGGAGGAGCAATGATTTCACGCGTCTGCTCCCGACGCCTTATTGATTTGAGAATATCATGCCTACTTGTCCTTGGAGAAAGCAAAGTTACTTATCTACAGCAAGCATATATTCTCACATCCTTCCCACCTCCCCTCCATCTTCTTAGCTTTAGTATTATACCGCTGGTCCTGTGCTTGAGCCGTTGGGCGGCAAGTCACTCGCGCATTTGCTGTGGGGGCACTGCCTCAAAGTTTTTAAAGTGACAGTGTCCACATCGGGCTGTGTGGATGATGTCGCCCACATGTGAGAATATATGCCTGCTGTCCTCTGAGAAATACCTGCTACAGGTAACTATCTTTGCTTTCTTTGCCTTCTGTGTCTCTCAAAGCGCAGTAGGCTGTGGCACAGAATGGATCTGGAGCCTCCTTCATTGTTATTTTCCTTCATTACCACCTCTGTCTCCTCCTCACATTTTCCAGTCGCTGGGGAGTCAGGCCCCCGATTTCTCCCCAATTTCCGTGGAGCTTGCCCACCAGTTTTAATGACGTATAAATCCAAATTTTATTTTAGAGGCTTAGCTTTAACTATCTTCTGCATTGTAGCAAAAACCCAGGGGTTTGTTCTGCAGCAACAATTTCTTTAAGGGGTCACTTTCAGCAACAGCACATTGGAAAGACAGTGCTCCTCTTACTCATGTCTGGCTGTCTTTGAAGACCAGCAAATTTATAGCCACACATATGGGTCACAAAACTATACTTGGTGATGAATTAACTATTTCAGAGTTCTCTGGAAAGGGTAGTCTTAAATAGGCTATAGCTCAACTACAATTAGTGCAGAATGGTGTGGCTAAGATTATTACTGAGGGTGGAAAGTGGGAAAGACCTCCTTAATTTTTTATATTATTATATTGGTTTCTAGTCCAGTTTAGAATACTTTTTTCAAGATTCTCTATTTGGCTTGTAAGACAGCAAGGTCGGAAACCAGTGTTTTTCCCAGGGCCATTTTAATAGGTACGCCAACTGTCTAACTTTCCCCTGCAGTTCAGCATCTCTCCTTCCCCTTCTCCCTGCTGATGGTCCAGCATCTTCCTCAGTCTCTCAATTCCCTCCCTCCTCCAATGTACCTTAAAACTTGTCGTTACTTCCAGAAGGCATTGGCAGTGGTCAGCTATTTACACCAAACTGTTTGCGCCGCCTCAGAACCTTCTCTCTGATTCTGCCTCCTGTATAGGTGGAATGCAACAGAGGAAAGACTCTGGTGTTTGTCATGAGCTGTGTATGTGAATTACTGCTCACTGCTGGGGGATCCCTTTAGAAGTGAAGACAGTTTTTAAGTTACACTGGGAGGTGGGCTTTGAGAGACTGGGGAGATACTGGATTGCCAGTTGGGGAAGGGAGGGAGAGATACTGAATTTCAGGTGCAGGTGAGGGAAGTGGAAGAGAGAGATGCTGGACCATGAGTGGTGGTGGTGGTTGTGGGCCAATGGGAGGGAGAAAGAAAGAGGCTGGACAATGGGAGGGAGGCTCTTGACCATAGGGGATGGAGGGAAGCGAGAGGAAGAGGTGTTTAAACCATGTTAACACAGGGAAGAAAGGGAGAGATCTGGACTTTTTATGCTGGGAAGGCTAGCAAGGAAGAGGGGGAGAGATGCTGGACAACAAAGGGAGAAGACAGATGGAGAGATGCTGGACAGGGAGGAGAGAGGAGACTGGGGGATTCTGGACATGAAGTGGGACAGAATGATGTTGACTTTGGGGGGTGGGGGAAGAGAGACTGAGGGAGAAAATGCTGACTTTGGGGGGAGGAAGAGCAAGAAAGAGAGGAGGATGCTGACTAGCGGAGGGAAGGAGGAGTGAAGGGGAGATTCTGACTGTGCAGGGAAGGAGAGATAAAAGAAAAGTAAATTGGGGGAGGGGAGAAGCTGCACTGTTGAGAGGAACAGGAGGAGACAAGGGGATGTTATGGAGGTTTGTTGAGAAGATGAGTAATAGGAAGATGGTGAGTACAGGAAATAGAAATGTTGTAATGGAGAGTGGGTGACAGAAGGCAATAAGAGACTGAGGAGGTGTGTGAGAGCAGAAATGGGAGTGCTACGGACTGAGAGAAGGCAATGGAAAATTCATAGGTAGGTGAAAGGTAAAAAGACAGAGATGGAAAACTGGAGGGTGAGAAAGAGGTTGAAATCTGAGTGGACAGAAGAAAATAGAGAAAGGGAGGAAGTAACTAAAAGGGAACATGAATATAGCAGAAACAAATGAGGGAATGGAAGAAGACAGGATAAAGGACAGCAGTCACTGGAAAGAGTTAGTAAAAGAGAGAAACTGGGACCAACATAATTGGGAGGAAAATAATGCCCAGACAACAAAGGTAGGAAAAAACTATCTTAAATTCATTAACTAGAATATGTTAATGTTAGGAAATGTGCATCAAAGATGTCTTTTGTATTTTGTTCAGTACAAGAGGAAATGCATTTCTATTTTTATTCCTGCACTGTTGCAGAACGTGCCAAGTTTGACTTCTTCAGGTTCCCAGTTCAGTTTTTATTGGCAGATTTCTGTTTCTAATTTCTTGGTAAAGTATATGAATCTGCTCATAGTTCTGGAATATTGTTTCACTTTCATACCACTTAGGTGCTTTCAGCATTAGTTGTGAATTGTTCTTAAAAGCCTTATATAATTATAAGAAAACTAATGTATTTTATCTTGAAAATGTTTTAGTTTAATCGATTGGAATAACCCTGTGATCGTTAACAAGCTGTACAAGGTGTACTTGGGGGATATACCACTGAAGACAAAGGAGGTAAGAATAAATTTCTCATTTTTAGGTCTTATTGCCTTCATGGAGAAAACTGTAATTATGTGTTCTTGCATCAACTTGTGTGATTTGGTTTATAAAAATGAAAAGGGGGTGGTGAAGAGATGCATTCCTTGCAGTCCTTGGGTTGCATAAAAGTGCATGCTTTCTGACACCGTGTGTACTTTTTACGCTTGGGGTAATTTTATAAAAAACTTTTATGCGTAGAAAGAGGGCATTTGGACCTACCTCTTAATTTCCTTTTTTATGGGTCCTGCCGCACCAGTCCAGATGAGTGAGTTATGTCCACCTGCCAGTAGACTGAGCTGTTTACTTCACTCCCCTTTTATAGGGGGCTGGTAATACCTTCAGCTCCTCAGTATCCTATATCAAAGCTAAGACTACTGAAGCCAGTTCTCATGATAAGTAGTAGAAGTTTTGGTTTCCCAAATCATTCTCAAATCCAAATCTGATGCAGTCAAGATGATCAGTTCATGGTCACAAACCCAGGAATGAGAATTTTATACAGTAAGTAAAATATCTCCAAAGTGGGCTTCAGCCTATTGCTTTCTGCATTTGTCAGACTGGGAACCCTTGACTGCCATGGCTTCCATGGGTGGGTTCTGGACTGGTCTGGCAGGATTCAAGGAAAGGAAATTACCAGGTAAGTGCAAATTTCCCTTTGCATATTGTTCATACCAGACCAGTCCAAATGAGTGGGATGTACCTAAGTTCTACCCAGAGCAGGCAGGAGGAAGCCACAGTAGTTCTTAGAACTCCCAAACCTAAGGTGTTGAACTTCCAGACTTAGATTTCCAGGCTGAGGCGCTTAGAGAAGGGGTGCAAGTAGAGGCTGGGACATTGTCCTACCAGTAGCCTTTGGAAGACAGAGTCTAGCTCTGATGGCGTGAGCTTACCAGCCCTTTGGGACCTGCTACCTCTTGGTGATGTGGTCGAAGGTAATCATCTCCTTGAGTTCTCCTGGAATTGATGCCTTAGAAGACCATAAATAGAAAAAAAAGCCCTCCTTTTCAAAATTTAGAGAGACCCAGGCACTTAAACATCTCAAAGGTGACCAAGGAATTGTGTTTTTGTCATCAGAAGTCAGAAAGCCTGATTCTGTCAGAACGAAACACCACCTTTAGAAGGGGGAGAGTGTTGAGCACAGACATATCCTTTCCTTTAAAATTACCCTAGGAGACCAATCTTTGTCTCAAGACCTAAGAGATGCTAATCTGCTAGGCTTGAGAGGAAGGGAAGGCTGAACCCTCAGGAATGAACCCAAGTTCCAAATAGCAGTCTTTCAAGCTTGACTCCCCAGAAGAGAGTATCCCATTAAGAACAGAAGTGGGAAAGCTTTTTTTATCTGTGTTCCAGAGCCAGTCTCCATCTTCTGTGAAAGTTGTGAGTTTTATCTTCACTCTTATCTCTTGTGGAGGTAAAAGGCTGAAGAAATAGACCTTCAAGGGGTATAATGCCCACCCAAAAACCCAAGTTGCAGAGGCTTCAAACTCCAACATATGTCTCCAATGCAGTCCTTTTTTTGAAAAACCAAGGATTGTTTCACCTGACACTAAGTATCCTTGGTCTGTTGTCCTATTCGCCCAACAGCCAAGACTGTAAAAGAGAATGGAAGGGATCTTTCATATGACCGGGGGAAAAAGGTGCAGATCTAGCAGAATAGGTGACACACCATCAAACCTACGAAGTCCATAAATTAGTCTGGCAGCAGTTTTCTGCAACAACTGCAAATGATTATTCAACTTACTGGTAACCCCGTGAATACAGTGACTTGCAGTAGTCCAACTGAGGCAACAGGACAGCCTGAGCTAAGATCCTAAAGTCTTCACATTCCAAAAATGACCTTATTACTCACAGTTGTTTGAGTTTAAAGAAGAATCTCTTACTGCTTGTTGTAAAACTACAATTTGTGAATCAAATTTCTTAAGATTTATCTAGCTGTAAAAACGTAAGACTCCAAATCGTCCATCTTTGAGACAACTAGCTGGAAAAAAACAGAACTGTTGTACAGGACCTTTTAGCATAGTCTCAGTCCTCTTAACCACTTTCCAAACATCATATAAAGATACATGTGAAGCTTCAACTTCTTCCGTTGAAGCTTCATGAGGAAATTCTACAGGTTTCAAGGAGAAACTAGGTAAAATGGACTATGGCTCTGGCTTTTCCAATGCTATCTCTTTCCTACTGGAGGAAAAACCACCTTGGGACACACCTCAAATGGGAGATAAATGGGAAGGGATGGGTGGTTGAGGGGAGTGCCTCTCCCCAGAACTTAATCCTGACTCCATACCAACACTTGTAGAAGGAGATAAGACATCATGATTCAGACGCACTAGGTGTTTTTTAACAGGACCTGGAGTAGGCTTTCCTCCAGGTCCTTGGAAAGCCAGGACCTTGGCTTTCCTCTTCCCCCATGCTCACAAAATCCACAACCAAAATTTCCAGGCTCTACCGGGGCTCACAAGGGACCTTGCATGCCTCTTAGGCTGTGCTCTGCGACTGTGCCACAGGAAACTATAGGCTTAAGTTCCCGAAGCCAGTCCCGAATTGGTGACGTCAGCAGGACCGGGATGATCCCAGGAACAGCACAGGCACAGTAATCCAGAGAAGCCCTTCAGGTGCCTCTAATCTCTCCAGTCATTCTCCTCTCCTTCTCCAACAAGTCCTGGAAACTGCAGGATTAAGTCCCTGGCACTGATCCCGCGTTGATAACATCAGTGGGACTGGGATGATTCCAGAAACAGCACAGGCGTAGTAAATGGAGAAGCCCTTCAGGTGCCTCTAATCTCTCCAGTTACTCCTTCTCCCTAGGATGGACACATTTTCTAATGATAACTGTCAGCATAGGGGTTCCACACCTGTAGAACTCTGGCTACTGTCGAATTATCTTGTGCTGATTCAGTCCCAAATTGCCAAATAACTGAATTTACTACTCCCTTGATCAACCAGTTACTAGGGCCACAGTTGGCCCAAGGGGAGAGAGCCTGAAACTGTTAGGGACCCAGGATACTGAATCCAGGAATATCTGGTGGTAACCCTGGGAGGGAATGTCCCTGTGTATCCATGTGGGAGATTACTAAGGCCTTCCATCCTGCTTAGGGACCCCAAGAACAAGTAGACACAGAACCCTTTTTTAGCCCAAAACCCAAAGCCTAAAATTGCCCCCAAAGCCTACAGAGAGGGTGAAGGAAAGCCCCTTGAGTAGTGTCCAACCTAGTGAGAAGACGCCACATGTTTCCTTGAAGGAGCAGAGCCATAACACAACAGTTTGTATTGAGAAGGGGTCCACCTCAGTCAAACTTTCTTGAGGAAGGGATGGAGCTTTGAGAATTGTATTTCTGTTGGTCTCTGAATTTGGACCGGGACCAGTATTGGGAGAAGGAGGCTGAGGAGAGGGGACCTTTCATAAACACTTTAGCCAGCCTCTGAATTTTAATCCCTAAATTTCCAGGATTTGTTCAAAAGAAATGGACTCTTGAAGAGGATGAAACTGTACAACCCATTCAAAGATTAGAACATAAGCATTGTTATATTGGGTCAGACCGAAGGTCCATCAAGCCCAGTATCGTTTCCAACAGTGGCCAATCCAGGTCAGAAGTACCTGACAAGATCCCAAACAGTAAAACAGATTTTATGCTGCTTATCCTAGAAAAAAGTAGTGGATTTTTCCCAAGTCAATCTTAATAGTGGCTTGTGAACTTTTCTTTTAGGAAATTATCCAAATTAAAACCTGCTAAACTGCTTTTACCTCATTTTCTGGCAACAAATACCAGAGTTTAATTACACATTGAGTGAAGAAATATTTTCTCCGGTTTGTTTTAAATTTACTACTTAGTAGCTTAATTGCATGCTCCCTAGTCCTAGTATTTTTGAAAAGAGTAAACAAGCGATTCACGTCTACCCATTCCACTCCACTCAGTATTTTGTAGACCTCTATCATATTTCCCTTCAGCCGTCTTTTCTCCAAGTTGAAGAGCACTAGCCCCTTTAGCCTTTCCTCATAGGGAAATCGTCCCATCCTCTTTATCATTTTCATTGCCCTTCTCTGCACCTCTTCTAATTCTTTTTTTTTATTATTTATTTATTATGCATTTAAAAATATTACAACTCACAAAAGAGATGATAAGAAACTTACAGAAAATTATTAATTACTAAAACAAACAATAATGTCTTAATTAGACAAAAGGAAAAAAAAAATTACATTACTTCGACCAAGAAAGTTGTTTATAACATGATCCAAGAATCAGAGAAAAAAAAGATAACATTAGTAAACAGAAACTAAATGGAAAAATAAACTGTGTATATTGCTCTCCAATACTTCTTCTCTAGCCTACCTTATGCAATGTGAGTCTGGGAATCAACTAATACCACTGGTTCCTCTCTACTTAACAAAAATTCCTCTAATTGTTTTGGTTCAAAAAATTGAAATTGTTTAGATTGATATAATATACAACAAATACATGGAAATTTCAAAACAAAATTAGCACCAAGAGCCAGGGTCCTCGCTCTAAAAGCCAGGAAAGTCCTGCGTCTTTTCTGGGTTTTTCTAGAAAGGTCAGGATAAACTCTAATTTTAGAACCAAAGAATAGGGAATCCAAGTGTCTAAAGGAAAGTTTTAGAACTGCATTCCTGTCCATTTCAAAGGCAAAGGTTACCACCATAGTGGTTTTTTGAGTAATGACTTCCAACGATGACTCTAAGAACGCTGTCAAGTTCATGCCTTCTCCTGTTTGTGATTGCAAAATTTCTCCGTCTCTCTTTTTCTTAAATTGTAAATATTGTACTCGCACAATAGGGGGAAGTGATTCACTTGGCATTCCCAAAGTATCCACTAAGTATTTCTTCACCATTTCAATCGATGGTATTAATGGGGAACGTGGAAAGTTTGTTAATCTCGAATTTAATTTCCTTGCTTGGTTTTCCAAGTACTCCAAGCGACGGAACGTATAGTTCCGATCTCTAGTTGTAGCCTGACCCAAAGTTTCTAAAGTTTGTAACTTTGTCCCCATTTGATTTAATTGGGAAGCTTGTTTGGTGGTAATCTGAGTCTGTGAAAGAACAGCTTCAGAAAGAACTTTTATTTCAAGCGCATTTTTTTCTGTCACTTTTGAGAGAGAGGAATAAAGTGAGTAAGTTAAGTCCCAGAGTGACTCCATCGTCACCACAGCCGGTTTTTCCACAGTTCCCAACATGAAGACAGGAGGTGGAGCAGTCAGAATTTGAGTCAAAGTACTCACAGTTTGTGAAGGCAAACTAAGTAAATCGTCTCCTACTGACTCCATTCTGGGCAAATCCGACGGAGCGGGCTGGCTCCCTCCCTGTAGTTCTGCACTGCCACTTGGGCTCTGTATTACAGGGCCAAGCTCCGCTCTACTTCCTCCTGGCTGAGGGGGGGCTGTGCGCTGCACGGGGCTTAAAGAAACCCCGTTTACACTGCCGTCAGACGCCATCGTGGCCGCTCCGGTAGAAGGAGAAGAAATTTGTCTTGGGATGGTTGTCCACCCAAATTGCTCCACCGTTGGCTGCAATTGAGGATTAGGTCCGGTGCTGGCTGAGGGAGTCTCCCGCACTTTACCTCTCCGCTTCCCCATACTCGTGGGATTTGCAGAGAACCTCACAGCCTAGGATTAAGGAGAAACTTGAGGTACGTCCTTAGCAATTAACGTTCACGTGGCCATCTTGGATCTATGCACCTCTTCTAATTCTGCATTATGTTTTTTTGAGATGAGATAACCAGAATTGCACACGGTATTCGAGGTGCGGTTGCACCATGGAGTGATACAAAGACATTATAACATTCTCATTTTTGTTTTCCCTTTATCCGTGGTTTGTTGTCATTGTTCTTGTGTGAATGGATTGCTCTTTCCTATTAATTAATGGAGTTCTTTTCCTTTCTTATATATGTTTAGTACGTACACCGCTTTGTCCTACATGGTCCAGTTTAAGCGGTATAATAAGCATCTATAAACTATAAAGGTACTCTGGGAAACTTTTATGTAGAGGTGGAGAGAGCTGGTTCTGCAGTCTGTTCCCACTATTGCTCCCCTATAAGGGAAATGTTTTGAAATGTTTTCTGTTTCCTACAAAAATAACAGATTTCTTGGAGAAAATTACAGAAACATGCTCCCAAAGTATTGGACAGGCTTTGTTGCTCTTCTCCAAGCAGTAGAACTGTACTGTTGCACCTAAGCTCAGATAAGAGAATGTGTACCAACAAAGAATCCCATGCATGCATGAATTTGGCTGCTGGATGCAGGATTTTGTTATAGTTCACTCTGTAATATCTTTTGGTGGTTTTAAAAGCTCCCACACTTGGGAATGCACTCCCTGAAAGGCTTCACTTAACACAAGACTATCACTACTTCAGGAAGCAGTTGAAAGCTTGACTCTTCAACCAGGCCTCTAATGGAAGAAGATGCAGGCTACACAGGCTGCACAAACTGCAGCAGGACATGTTTATCCACTTATATGCTAGCTGAAATAACATTTTATCATCTCTGTGACCTCATGTGCAACTTTCTTTAAATTGGTCACCTTATTTTCTAACTTCTCTTACTCTCTTACCTATCTTTATACTCCTTCTTTGCTTATACCCTACACTGTATATTAAAATGTTCTTTTATGTACTGTGTTGACATTGTAAATAGTGAACTACTAGTAAAAAAGGCCCGTTTCTGTAGGCAAGGAAACGGGCCTTAGGCAGGCAATTCCCCCCCCCCCCCCCGTGCTACGGCCCCCTCGAACCCCCCCTTCCGCGAACCTGTCCCCCCCCCCCCCCCCCCCCGTGCCAGCGAAAACTGCCGCCGCCGTTGTTGTGCTACCTGTGCTTACAGCTGAAGTGTTGTTCTTCCCTTCCAGTAGGTTCTTCAATCATCTTGTCTGGAAGTTCCTCTGCGTGCGTCTGATGTCAGACGCACGAAGTTAAACTTTCTGAGAAGATGATTGAGGAACCCACCCGAAGGTAGTGCACAACAGCGGCGGGAGGGGGGGTGCGGTTTTCGGCGTTCCGGGGGGGGGGGGGGTATCACAGGTTCGCGGGAGGGGGTGAGTTTCGAGGGGGCCGTGGGGGGGGGGGGTGACAGCTGATTCCGAGGCAGTAGGAGGAGTAGGGAAACACGCTGCGCGTGTTTCCTTACTCCTCCCCTTGCCTTGGAATCAGCTGTGTTGACGTCAGTGACGTCCGTGCGTGTCTGCCTCGCAGACCACTTGCAGCCAGGGAGCCACGGTCCCAAGCATAGAACGTTGGAGGTGAGAATTATTATATAGGACGCCATACTTTGTATAGTTGTTTGAATATTTTCACTGCTATAATTGTCTATTGCTTATGTTTGATTTATTCTTACTGTACACTGCATTGAGTAAATTCTTTCAAAAAGGTGGTAAATAAATCCTAATAAGAAACATACAAGTTAGCAGTAAGTAGTGTTGAAAGAAGTTTGTGTCTGACTGACTGACCAATGTTTGGTGTTAGGGAAATGCCATAAAACCAGAGCTGAAGCGGGATCCGGTCAGCACAAGGGTTAAGCTCAAGATTATGCCACACCTGCTGCGTTCCAGGCAGGCCGCAGAGGTCTTTCCAGCAAATATACAGGTAATCAATCCTGAGGGCTGCAACTCCCGAAATTAGCATGAATTGATTTTATGCAATGTTCATTATTTTCATTTATTAAAAAAGTTGTCAGGTGATCAAGGTTGTTAAGAATGCATGCTCGTTAAGAAAGAGGGCACACTGTTCACAGAAAATATGAACTCTCTCCTGGTGGAGTGCACATATATGGCAACTATTTGCATGTGCCGGATGGTTCATGCAGCTCCGTATGACCCTGGGCAAGTCACTGAACCCTCCATTGCCTCAGGTACAACATTAGTACAATGTACTGCTTAGATTGTAAGCTCACTAGGGACAGACAGACCCAGTACCTTTAAACTAGAGACTTGCATGGGAACGGGGTTTGCGGGAGTCCCGTGGAACCCGCGGGATTCCCGCAGGAATGGAAGCAGTCCTGCGGGGATCCTGTGAGGATGGAAGCAGTTCCTGTGGGGTTCCCGTGGAAGTGTATGCTGCACTTGTGCCAGCCTCTCACCTACTGAGTACAAAGTTTTTTGAGTGCTGTCTCCTCCTCCTCCTCATTGCTTTAACAGCACAGGTGCGGAAAGTCTCCATTAAGGAGGTGGTAGAGATACAAATGGTGACTAAATTCAAAAAGGCATGGGATGAACACAGAGGATCTCTATTTAGAAAATGGAAGTTATAAAAAACCTAAACTTAAATGGCTGCATGTGTGTGGATGTGTCGCGTGACACTTGCATGGTGACTCTGGCTGTGATGAACTAGGGCCGATACCGGGAGACCTGTACAGTCTGTGTCTCATATATGGCAATCTGGTTTTGGATGGGCTGGAAAGGGTTTAGACAGCTACTTTAGTGGCTGGAACATGAGGACAGTTCTGAACAGTCTTTTACGGTCTGTGTCCCGCAAATGAGAAGATGAATAGGCTGGAGTGGGCTTTGAGGGCAACTCCAGCAGTTGGAACATAAGGATAGGGCCAGGCGGACTTCTATGGTCTATGTTGCAGAAACGCCACAGAAAGACCATAATCAAGTACATAATATCACATTCATTGTTGATTTAATCATGAACTGATAATGATTGTGACTATTGGGCAGATTGGATGGACCGATCTGGTTTTTATCTGCTGTCATTTACTATTACTATTAATCCTCTCTGCTTTCGGGCTGATGTGCAGACCTCAGCTCTGACATAAGCATGAGCATCAGATGGCACCTGACCTACTGGCGCATGCATGTGTTGATCTCTTAGCACACAGTGCCAGTGAATCAGAGAAGTCTCATATGTGCGCACCAGAGTGTTCCAACTTCCGTTCCTTCCTTGCCTGCAGTGCTGCAGCTCAAACCCAGAGACAGAGAGCTGACAGGATTTTTTTTTTTTTTAATGTACCATTAAATTCTTGTGGGTGAGGACAGGTTAAATTCTTGCGGGGACGGGTAAAATTCCCCACGGGGTGGGGATGGGTTAGATTCCCCACGGGGACGGGCGGGGATAGGTTAGATTCCCCACGGGGACGAATGGGGATGGGTTGGATTCCAGTGGGGACAGGTTGGATTTCTGTCCCCGTGCAACTCTCTAATATGCATGGAGGTGGCTAGGAAATGGAAGACTCGAGAGCTACCCACCCCAAAATATTTGGCAAGCATATTATCAGAGTAAGCTTAATACTGCAAAGAATGCGTGCATTGAAAATTTTGAAAAAGTTTGGGTTTCTTTTCTTAACTGGCATAACAAATGAGGGATTGTAGCACTGGAAGCAGTCTTTGTGGTATAAACCCTTTAATGAATAATTGTGGGGTGCCAGACGATAACTCCTCAACTATAATTATACCCTTATCCTGCTTAGAAATATTTTGACTTGAAAAGTAAAAATCAGAACTCTTGTTTTTATCACTAATGGTAGGAAGGTTATAGGAGAGATTGTTGTCAGAGTAATGCTAAAATGGAGATTCTTTGGATTGTCTCTCTTGTCCTCGGAGACAATCAAATTACCTGTAGACAGCAGGATACATCCTTATGTACCCATTCACTTTCCAAAGGAGTTGTATTCTACTCAAATTGTATAAATAGAGTTGAGGTCATGCACACCAATGGCAGATAAAAAATGATGTGCATGCATTGTGGGGCAACTCAAAAGCTTCTAATATGCACATAGCCAGAGAAGCTTTCCTGTGTAAGCTCTGTCATTGACATTACCCATGCTGTGAAGACCTGTATCCTGCTGTTCATGGACAACACCTGATAAGGTAAGTAACTTGGTTTTCCATTCAGTTTTGTGAAATATTTTAGTTTTCTCATTTCTTCTAGGTGGTGTATGATGGACTTTTTGGCGGGAACACACATGCCAAGCTGAGAACGTTGTCCCTTCAGTTTGTTCACCACATATGTATAGTGTAAGTAATGAAGAGGGGTGAAACTAATGCTTAATGTTGAACTAATTCTTTGTGCTTAGCATCCAGGGATATTGGAAATGGAGCCCAATATTCAAAACGATTTAACCAAGCAGGAAAGGCTCCTGCCTGGTTAAATCATGCTGAGCGGGTCAGGAGGATATATTCAACAGCACTTAAGCGAGCAGTGCCGCTGGATATCCCCTCTGATTGCTGCAGAGTTTGCGTGGAGCCAGGAGTTATTCGGACACTGACGATATTCTCCCATAGCTAACTGGGGAAACAGGAGTGCTTACATAGCAGTCCTAACTTTGCCTGGTTATCTATCCAGGTATGGTACTGAATATCAGTCATACCAGCATAAATTTCAGGCTTTGCCAGAGACCCAGAGCCAGTGCCTATATAGGGCACAACACTGAATATCCGGGTCTAATTTAGCTGGTGGCATTCAGTGCCGATGAATATTCACCTCATAGTTTTAATAATGAGCAAGTTACATGGACTGAGCTGAATCTGGAAAATTTGTGAACCTGCTGGTCAGAGTGTTCAAACATTTTATTTTAAAAACTTGTAGTTTACCTATTACCTAGGTGGATTACAATTAACACACACAAAAGATGTAGTTACATTATGCAATATCTCTATTTTATTTTAGAAACATACACCAATTCACTGAGTACCTTTAATTCTAGTCTAGTTACAATATTACCATTCAGATCCAAAGTAATTATTACTCTCTATCAATATGTTTTTAATAAATTTATTGAAAACAACAATCTGATGTCAGTTGGAATTCCGTTCGGGTGGCGCGACTGAATGATTACTATTTCATACCTTGCACTATTAATTCAAAGTTTTTGTTAAAAAAACTTGTATTATTAATGTATTTTGCTAGATGTAGATCTGACATCCTCACCGATTTTGTGTTTTTTATAGTAAAAATCCATGATGACGCAATCAGCGAAACGCAAATTTTTGTAGGGTTTGATGATGATGTGAGCAGAGAAAAGTTTTATACATTGACAAAGGAAAAAATTGCGATTGAATTTGTGCAAGATTTGAATATGGAAATATATGTGGAACTGCAATTTGCTGATATCGGAGATATTTGCACATGAAAGAACCATATGATCAAGTATTGAAGATCAGTTAAGAGTGGTTATATCCACGACTTTTGATGGACACGTATTGGGAAACTATGAGCAGGGTGTTCATTTAAAGAAGAACCTTCCTTGCAAACAACATTTATATATATGTCCATAATAGAAATGATTAAATTTTGAATGTGTTAAAGGGTATAAGATATGAAGAATTGTGAAGCAAAGTAGGCAGTTTCTGAGTGGTCGAGAGAGGTATGAGTGGTGTGCCTATGGTACAGGTGAGGATAGAAAACAGATTTAAAATGAGCATATAAAAAGAACTTTTTTAAAATATTGTTTTCAATAAATTTATTATTTTATTTTAGTAAAATATCTTGTTCTATCACTTTTTAAACTCTTCACTTTGTCATATGTATATCACATTGTTACTGTGAGCTATCTTTGCCAGATCCCCACTTTTTTATAGATAAGTTGTATTTTCTGCCACGTCTTTCAGTTATCTTCAATTTTTCCCTTTCTTATTTTTGCTTTAAATTATTTTTTTTACATGTCTATTTGCAACTTATTCCAATTTTTCTTTTTCTCATCCTTTTAGACATTTGTTACTTTGATTTCCTCTTGTTTCAAAACAGCCTGTCTTTGGTTTTTCCTCTTTTAAGATTTTTCTCCTAAGCCTGATTTATCTTCCAAAGTGTACTGTATAATATGTATATTAACTGGTCGTCAATATATTCAGTCTGCCTAGCTGAAATTCTTTGTCTGGTTCTCTAGCGCTTTGAGTAGATGAATATATACATTTTGGCTGCTTTTGTAGGTAAATGTTATATGTGAGATTCATTACAGTGCTGGCCTTCACTATCTTCTCTGGTAGACTGTGTCAGGGGTCTTGTGTTTCTCTTTGGTTCTTACAACACCCTCATGTAACCCAACACCCAAAACCTTGTGTCTAATACTCTGCTTGTCTGCAGTTGCAGGTCCTCTACATAACCTCTACTCTGAGCCAGCCACGTTTAGCTCTGCATTTCTGCGGTGCACGCTGAGGGCTTTTTATAAAGCTGCGCTACTGATTCTTGGTGTGGCAAATCAGAGGAAGCCCGTTCAATTCCTGTGTGCTTCCTCTCATTTGCTGCACAGGAATCGGTAGTGCGGCTTTGTAAAAGAAGCCCTTAAAGAGCAGGTCCTGTTCCTCAGTAGAAACACAGAGAAATGAAGGCAGATAAAGACCCTATGGCCTATCCAGTGTACCCATCCATGCCATCTATCTATTTCTGTCCTTTGGAGATCCTATGCACTTGTCCCAAGCTTTCTTGAAATCGGATATAATCTTTGTCTCCACTACTTCCACAAGGAGGCCGTTTAACAAATTTGCCACCCTTTCTGTGAAAAAGTATTTCCTTAGGTGACTCCTGAGTCTCTTCCCTTTCACCTTCATCCTAGGCCCCTCATTCCAGAGCTTCTTTTCACTTGAAAGAGATATTGAAAGAGACTTGTCACCTGTATCTATGCCACAGGGGTATTTAAATGTTTCTATCATATCACCCTTCTGCTTTTCTTCCAAAATATACATATTGCGATCTTTAAATATGTCTACATACGATTTATAACAAAGACCACCTATCGTTTTAGTAGCTGCCCTCTGGACCAACTCAATTCTGTTTATTATCTTTCTGAAAGTGCGTTCTCCAGAATTGTGCACGGTACTCTAAATGAGGTCTCACCAGAGACTTAAACAGAGACATTATCACCTCCTTTTTCCTCCTGGCCATTCCTCTCCCTATGCTTTCACGCATCCTTCTAATTTTGGCTGATACCTTTTCTACCTGTTGGGCCACCTTAACATCACACCCAAGTCCTGCTCTTCTTTCATGCACAAAAGTACTTCACCCCCATGTCTGCCCTATTAAAGAAGCAAACCTTAACACAGCTCTTCCGCAATATTTTTTTACAGAAGTATCCTGGGCTAGATGGACCATTGGTCTGCCCCAGTACAGCTGTTATGTTCTTAACCGAACCAAGAACTGATCCTTGTGGCACACCATTGGTAATGTCGCTTTTCTCAGTGTGACTTCCATTTACCACTACCCTTTGTCACCTTTCAACTCAGCTGGTTTCCAACCCAGTCAGTCATTTTAGGGCTCATACTGAGGGCACTCAGTTTCTTTATAAGTCGCCTATGTGGAACCATGTCGAAGGCTTTGCTAAAATCTAAGTACACCACATCTAGTGCTCCCCCTTGAACCAGCTGTCTGGCCATCTAGTCAAAGAAATTATATTTGTCTGACACAGGAATTCTCAATCCAGTCCTTGAGAACACATCCAGCCACTTTGGTTTCAGAATATCCACAATGAATGTACATGAGAGAGATACTACTACTACTTATTTCTATAATGCTACTAGACGTATGCAGTCTGTACACTTGAACATGTAACAGACAGTCCGTGCTCGACACAATGGCGTAGCCACAGGTGGGTCTGGTTCAGGCCCACCCAACAGTAGCATACGTTTAGTGGTAGCTGGTGAAGATCCCAAGCTCTATCAGCTGAAGACTTCCCTTTGATGGTAAGCCAAGGTGGAAAGAAGCATTTTCTCGCCAGCTGAGATATTTTTTTGGTGGTGGTGGTGGTGGTGAAGAACACTTGGTGCCCACCCACTTCTTGCCTAGGCCCACCCAGAATCTGTTCTCTGGCTACGCCCCTGGCTCGACAGAGCTTACAATCTAATCAGGACAGACAAACAGGATAAATAAAGGATAAGAGAATTACTTATGGTGGAATGATAAAATGGATATTTATTTGTTTATTTATTGCATTTGTATCCCACATTTTCCCACCTTTTTGCGGGCTCAGTGTGGCTTACAATACATTATGAATGATGGAAATACAGTTTGTTACAATTCGGTTATGGATTACATTGTGAAGAGTTATACGAGACAAAATCAAAGTATCGTTAAGGAATATATCAATGGAAAAGAACATTGAAACATTGGAAGGAAAACAACGGGAAACTAGAGGGTCTGAGGACAATATATAATAACGAAAAACATATGGTATACATTTTCTGTGATTAAAGGTATGAGTGTGGTGAGATTTCAGGATTGAGAATTCATAAGTGGATGTGTTGATGTATAACTGAACAGTGAGTGTGGATTTTATGTTTTGATTCTTTCCGTAGATTTTATCAAAAAGATGTGTTTTCAGTAATTTGCGGAAGTTGGTTTGTTCGTAGATCGTTTTCAGGTTGCGCAGAAGTGTGTTCCAGAACTGCGTGCTCATGTAGGAAAAGGTTGACGCATGTAGCGCCTTGTATTTCAGGCCCTTGCAGTTAGGGAAGTGGAGGTAGAGGAAAGTTCGGGATGATCTTTTAGTGTTTCTGGGTGGTAAGTCGATTAACTCAGACATGTAGGCTGGGGCTTTGCCGTGAATGATTTTGTGGACTAATGTGCATACTTTAAAAGTAATGCGTTCCTTAAGTGGGAGCCAGTGTAGCTTCTCTCGTAAGGGTTTTGCACTTTAATATTTTGGTTTTCCAAAGATGAGTCTGGCTGCTGTATTCTGGGCTGTTTGAAGTTTCCTCAGGATTTGCTCTTTGCAGCCTGCGTACAGTGAGTTGCAGTAATCCAGATGGCTGAGTACGAGGGATTGCACTAGGCTGCGAAAAACGGATCTTGGAAAGAATGATCTTATTCTTTTCAGTTTCCACATGCAGTAGAACATCTTTTTGGTTGTGTTGTTTGCATGGGTTTCAAGTGTTAGGTGGCGATCGATAGTAACTCCAAGGATTTTTAATGTTTCTGAGATTGGAAGGTTTAGTTTTGGTGTATTTATAGCGGTAAATTTCTTCGTGTTGTATTGGGAAGTGAGTATCAGGCATTGAGTTTTTTCTGCATTCAGTTTCAGATGAAATGCATCTGCCCAGGTGTTCATGATGTGTAGGCTTTGGTTGATTTCATTGAAGATTTCTTTTGATGTCTTGTTTGAAAGGGATATATATTGTTACATCATCGGTGTATATATATGGGTTGAGGTTATGGTTTGATAGGATTTTTGCCAAGGGGATCATCATTAGGTTGAAGATGGTTGGTGAGAGAGGTGATCCTTGCGGTACTCCACATTCAGGTGTCCATGCGGCAGACGTGGTTAAATTTGATGTGACTTGGTATGAACGCTTGGTTAGGAACCCTTTGAACCAGTTTAGGTCATTTCCTCCAATGCCAAAATATTCAAGTATGTGTAATAGGATTCCGTGGTCAACCATATCGAAGGCACTTGACATGTCAAATTGTAGGAGGAGTATATTGTTACCGGTTGCAATCATTTGTTTAAATTTAGTCATGAGGGTAATTAATACTGTTTCTGTGCTGTGATTTGATCGGAATCCTAATTGGGCATCATGCAATATTGAGTGTTTGTTTAGATAGTTGGTGAGTTGTTTAGTTACCATTCCTTCGGTTATTTTGGTTGTTAGTGGTATGGATGCTACTGGTCTGTAGTTGGTTATTTCTCTTGCTCTTTTCTTTGTGTCTTTGGGTATAGGGGTGAGTAAAATTTTTCCTTTTTCTTTTGGGAAAAGTCCGTTTTGTAGCATGAAGTTTGTGTGGTTCGTTAGGTCTGTTATGAATTGTTGAGGAGCTGATTTCATGAGGTTATTTGAGCATACGTCTAGTTTGCAGTGGGATTTGGCATATCTTTTAAGAGTTTCAGAGATGAGGTCTTCTGATAGTAGTTTGAATTCGGTCCAGGTTCTGTCTGCTGGGTATATTCTGTCTTCAGGCTCTAGACAGTCTAGGAGTGTGGCGTATTCAGTATGGCTGACAGGTATTTTGAGTCGTAATTGTATAATTTTCTCCTTGAAATATTTCGCAAGGTTGTCTACGTCTGGTATATCTTTGCTGTTGTTTGTAACTGGTGTGGTGTCTAGCAGTTTGTGCACAAGGTGGAAGAGTTTATGTGTGTCTTTGTAGTTTGGTCCTATTATTGTCTTGTAGTGTAGTCTTTTAGTCTGTTTTATGGTGTATTTGTATTTCCTGGGTACTGAACAACTAAATAGGGGTTAGGAATTAAAAGCAGCCTCAAAAAAGGTGGGCTTTAGCTTATTTGAAGACTGCTAGAGATGGAGCTTGATGTACTGATTCAGGAAGTCTATTCCAGGCATGTGGTGCAGCAAGATAAAAGGAACATAGTCTGGTGTTGGCGGTGGAGGAGAAGGGTACAGATAAGAGATATTTACCCAATGAAGTTCCTGGGGAGGAGTGTAGGGAGAGATAAGAGTGGAGAGATCTGCATACAGTGGAAGCAGTGCATGCATATTTATCTTTTTGTATATATATTGTGGCCTGGTCTTCCTGTCCTGCTTTTCCTGAGAGCTCCAGGGAAGATTCCAGTCCAGAAGACTCCAGGGAAATCTTAGTGTTGGTGCCGCTCCAAATCAGCAGGATTCCCTCTTGGTGCTAACTAGTACACATATTTTTCAATAACGGTTAAATTAGTCTTTCTCAAATCAACACAACAGAAGATCTTCACAGACACAAAGACTTCAAAAGTATAGCCTTGTTTTAATTCAAGAGGGGGGAAGTCTCCAACAAAGCAAACAGTTCTTGCTCCCATATGCAAATTTATTTATGTAAATTAGTTCCCAGGAGGCTTGCAGTGGTTCTTTTTAGTTTCTTGGCTTAAGCCATTCAGGCCCCAACTTATATTCCCTAAAGTCTTTCAAAGACAGTAATTTTAGCTCAATTGTCCAAATGAGTCAAATAATATCCCAGTCTGGAAATACTTCTTTTCATTCCTTTTCCATTCCCAGGTTCTCAGACTGACTAGCATATAATCAATCTTTTGTTTTCCCAGTTGGCCAGGTCAGTCTGTTACAGCCCCACCCACAGGATAGCTTCTTATGCAAAGTAATTCAGCTATCCACCACCCACTTGGCTGTGTAAAAGGAATAGGTGCCTGGATTTATTTATGATAGGTCCAGACTCTTTATGCAGCAATCTGCCAAGTACTTCCATTCCCCTCTCCCAAGGGTTCCTGATAATCTGCTTGTAGCGAAACAGGGGACTTTTATGCTTGCGGTTTGTAATGTTGCCCTATGACACCATTCTTCCCTTCAGTGCATTTCCTTTGACTGGCCAGCAGGTGGTGTTTGATCTGTATATTATAGCTGTAGCAGAGGTCTGTTTTTTTTTTTTCTTTCTTAGCTTACCTTCACCAAAGGAACAGAGGAAAACCCCTGAGGGGAATAACCTGCAGTGTTATTGGCCAAACACCCGTAGAGCTAATGCTCTGTGCCATGATCGGTTCTGAAGCCAAAGACCTAGTCCAGAATGTGTTTGATCTCAGTCTCAGAGTTGGGAGTGTGGAGGAAGTAGTCTTCTGCACTGAGGCCCTGTTCAGTTCCTGTAAACGGTTTCTTTTCCTGATCTCCCTAGGTACTAACGTATTAAAAAAATGTTTAGTTAGCTTTAATACTGAGTCCTACTGTTTGCTGTTTACTACTACTACTACTTAACATTTCTAGAGCGCTACTAGGGTTACGCAGCGCTGTACAATTTAACAAAGAGAGACAGTCCCTGCTCAAAGAGCTTACAATCTAATAGACAAGTGAACGGTTGGTCCGATAGGGGCAGTCAAATTGGGGCAGTCTGGATTCACTGAACGGTAAGGGTTAGGTGCCGAACGCAGCATTGAAGAGGTGGGCTTTAAGCAAAGACTTGAAGACGGGCAGGGAGGGGGCTTGGCGTAAGGGTTCAGGAAGGTTGTTCCAAGCATAGGGTGAGGCGAGGCAGAATGAGCGGAGCCTGGAGTTGGCGGTGGTGGAGAAGGGTACTGAGAGGAGGGATTTATCCTGTGAACGGAGGTTACGGGCGGGAACGTAAGGGGAGATGAGGGTAGAGAGGTAGTGAGGGGCAGCAGACTGAGTGCATTTGTAGGTAAGAAGGAGAAGCTTGAATTGAATGCGGTATCTGATCGGAAGCCAGTGAAGTGACCTGAGGAGAGGGGTGATATGAGTATATCGGTTCTGGCGGAATATGAGACGTGCAGCAGAGTTCTGAACAGACTGAAGGGGGGATAGATGGCTAAGTGGGAGGCCGGTGAGGAGTAAGTTGCAGTAGTCCAGGCGAGAGGTAATGAGAGCGTGGACGAGAGTTCGGGTGGTGTGTTCAGAGAGGAAAGGGCGAATTTTGCTGATGTTAAAGAGGAAGAAGCGACAGGTCTTGGCTATCTGCTGGATATGCGCAGAGAAGGAGAGAGAGGAGTCAAAGATGACTCCGAGGTTGCGGGCAGATGAGACGGGGAGGATGAGGGTGTTATCAACTGAGATAGAAAGTGGAGGAAGAGGAGAAGTGGGTTTTGGTGGAAAGACGATAAGCTCGGTCTTGGACATGTTCAGTTTCAGGTGGCGGTTGGACATCCAGGCAGCAATGTCGGATAAGCAGGCCGATACCTTTGCCTGGGTCTCCGCGGTGATGTCTGGTGTGGAGAGATACAGTTGGGTGTCATCAGCATAGAGATGATACTGGAAACCATGAGATGAGATCAGGGAGCCCAGGGAAGAGGTGTAGATTGAGAAGAGAAGGGGTCCAAGGACCGATCCCTGGGGAACACCAACAGATAAGGGGATGGGGGTGGAGGAAGATCCATGAGAGTGAACTTTGAAGGTGCGGTGGGAGAGATAGGAGGAGAACCAGGAGAGGACAGAGCCCTGGAACCCAAATGAGGACAGTGTGGCAAGAAGTAAGTCATGATTGACAGTGTCAAAAGCGGCGGATAGATCCAGGAGGATGAGGATGGAGTAGTGGCCTCTGGATTTGGCAAGGAACAGGTCATTACAGACTTTAGAAAGTGCTGTTTCTGTCGAGTGAAGAGGGCGAAAACCGGATTGAAGCGGATCAAGGATGACATGAGAGGAGAGAAAATCAAGGCAGCGGCTGTGGACTGCGCGCTCAAGTGTCTTGGAGAGGAAGGGTAGGAGGGAGATGGGGCGGTAGTTGGAGGGACAGGTAGGGTCTAGTGATGGTTTTTTGAGGAGTGGCATGACTACAGCATGCTTGAAGGTGTCGGGGACAGTTGCAGTGGAGAGAGAGAGGTTGAGGATATGACAGATGGAGGGGGTGATAGTAGGAGAGATGGTGTTAAGTAAGTTGGTGGGGATGGGATCAGAGGAACAAGTGGTGCATTTTGAGGAGGAAAGAAGGCGGGCGGTTTCCTCCTCGGAGATATCAGGAAAGGAGGAGAAGGAGGTCTGGGTTGGTTGGTTGAGGGAGAGGGTTGAAGGGTGAAGAGGAGGAGGTGGCTTGGTAGTGAACTCAAGGTTGATCTTTTGCACCTTGTCGCGGAAGTAGTCAGCCAGTGATTGAGGAGAGAGTGACGGGGGGGTGGGAGCGGAGGGCACTTTGAGGAGGGAGTTAAGGGTGGCGAAGAGACGACGAGGGTTAGAGCTGAGACAATTAGTCAATTGGTTGTAATAGACCTGTTTGGCAAGGAATAGTGAGGACTGGAAGGAGGATAGCATGAATTTGTAGTGAAGGAAATCTGAATGGGTGCGAGATTTCCTTCAGAGGCGTTCAGCAGATCGGGCGCAGGAGCGAAGGTAACGGATGCAAGGGGTCAGCCAGGGCTGGGGATTAGTACGCCTTGTGGGACGGGAGGTGGATGGTGCAAGGGTGTCCAGAGCAGAGGAGAGAGTGGCATTGTAAGCGGAGACAGCCTCGTCAACAGACTCGGAGGACATGATGGAGGGGAGGAGATTAGAAATACTAGATGATAAGGTGGGAGGGTCAATAATCTGGAGATTCCTGGAAGTAGTGGTTAATGTTGGGCGGGGCTGAGGGGGAGGGTGAAGAAGTGTGAAGGTGATCAGGTGATGATCAGAGACAGGAAGAGCTGAGTTGTGGAAATTGGAGGGTGAGCCGGAAGAGGAGAGGACGAGGTCAAGGCAATGGCCATCACGGTGAGTAGGGGTGGTGGAACATAGCTGGAGGTTGAAGGAGGATGTTAGAGTGAGGAACTGAGAAGCGTGAGAGTTGGACAGGTCATCAACGTGTATGTTGAAGTCTCCGAGAATGAGGGATGGAGATGAGGGTTCAAGAAAAACAGAAAGCCAGGCATCGAAGTCGGTGAGGAAGGAAGGGAGGGATTTATCAGGGGGGCGGTAAATGACTGCCACTCTGAGTGGCAACGGGTAGAATAGACGGATGGAGTGGACTTCAAAGGATGAGAAGCAGTGAGACTGTGGTAGGAGGAGGGGTTGGAAGCTACAGGAGGGCGAGAGTAGTAACCAGACGCCTCCTCCACGGCCAACTAGGCGGGGAGTATGGGAGAAGAGATAGCCTCCATGGCATAGAGCCGCAACTGAGGCAGAGTCGTCAGGGGAGAGCCAGGTTTCAGTTAGGGCAAGCAGGTGAAGGGAATGAGAGATGAAGAGATCGTGGGTGAAGGGAAGTTTGTTTACCACTTTTACCATTCACTGTTCTACTTTTTTATGATAATAAACCTATTAGTTTATTAGATCTGTTGTCCTGAACTAACTAACAATCATGGCAGTTTGTGTTCTTAGTCTGTGGTTGTTTTCTGGGAAATGCGGGACCCCTAGGATTGTGGCCCCAGTGTCCCTAGAAGCCTCCGGGGAAATAACTTGTGGGTGGGAAGACTTGCCCAGAGGCAAGCGGGACCCAGCAGGTGGGTGGAGGGTATACCAGTGTAGATGCATGTGCGCAGGTGCAGGCGGGCCTGAGCAGTGCTGGGTTAGACGCTCCAGGTGGCCACAGGGGTAGCCCCAGGTGGATGCTAGGGTTAGCGCTAAGGCATTACATGACACTCCTATAGTCTTTAGCGCCATGGTTTCTGGTTCAGCCTCCTCAGCAGTCACAATCTTCTTGGAGTTTGGGGGTGGTGGAACTTCTTTACCCCCTCTAGGGGTGGGAAGCAGACATATGATTCCAAGGGCGCTGACTCTTCTCCCCCTCCTCTAGGCTGATTGGATCTCTTTCAAAGGCAGGGGATGTCTTTCTTCATAGGGAAGTCGTCCCATCCCCGCTATCATTTTAGTTGCCCTTCGCTGCACCTTTTCCAATTGTACTATATCTTTCTTGAGATGCGGCGACCAGAATTGAACACAATACTCAAGGTACGGTCGCACCATGGAGCGATACAACGGCATTATAACATCCTCACACCTGTTTTCCATACCTTTCCTAATAATACCCAACATTCTATTCGCTTTCCTAGCCGCAGCAGCACACTGAGCAGAAGGTTTCAGTGTGTTATCGACGATGACACCCAGATCCTTTTCTTGGTCCGTAACTCCTAACGTGGAACCTTCCTTCTTTCGTCTGCTCCTGCACCAGTTCTCCATAAAGCTGTCCTTGATTTCATCAAGGAATTGTATCTCTGTAGCGTGTCCCGATGTTACATTTACCCAGTCTATATTTGGATAATTGAAGTCACCCATTATTATCACATTGCCCATTTTGTTCGCGTCTCTGATTTAGGCCCATGACAGACTAGTGTCGGAAGCCTTCCTCCTAAGTTGGGTGACAGGTCTTCTGTATGCATATTCTCCAGTGCCTCTAGTTGGAAAAAATTGTTGAAACTCGAGCAAGACCGCGGAACCATGATTATGGTTGCGCCTTACTGGCCATGACAAACATGGTTCCCTCTTCTTCTGGAGTTATCCTCCAAAGAACCGTGGCGATTGGAGTGTTTTCCGACCCTCATTACTCAGAACGAGGAGTCGCTTCTATATCCCAGCCTCCAGTCTCTGGCTTTCACAGCTTGGATGTTGAGAGCCTAGAATTTGCTTCCTTAGGACTCTTGGAGGGTGTCTCCCGTATCTTGCAGGCTTCCAGGAAAGATTCCACTAAGAGGTGTTCTTTTAAATGGAGGAGTTTTGCCGTCTGGTGTGAGAGCAAGACCTTAGATCCCCTTACTTTCCTTACATAAACCCTGCTTGAATACCTTCTACATCTATCTCAAGACCAACTCTGTAAGGGTTCACCTTAGTGCAATTAGTGCTTACTATCAACGTGTAGAAGGTAAGCCCATCTCTGGACAGCCCTTAGTTGTTCGCTTCAAGAGAGGTTTGCTTTTGTCAAAGCCTCCTGTCAAACCTCCACCAGTGCCATGGGATCTCAATGTTGCTCTCACCCAGGTGATGAAAGCTCCTTTTGAGCCACTGAATTCTTGCCATCTGAAGTACTTGATCTGGAAGGTCATTTTCTTGTTGGCTGTTACTTCAGCTCGTAGGGTCAGTGAGCTTCAGGCCTTAGTGGTGGATACACCTTATACTAAGTTTCATGACAACAGAGTAGTCCTCTGCACGCACCCTAAGTTTCTGCTGAAAGTGGTGTTGGAGCTCCATCTGAACCACTCGATTGTCTTGCCAACATTCTTTCCCCGACCTCATGCCCATCCTGTTGAAAGCAGCTTGCACACCTTGGATTGCATGAGAGCATTGGCCTACTACATGGAGTGGACAAGGCCAAACAGACAGTCCACCCAGCTTTTTGTTTCTTTTGATCCCAACAGGATGGGGGTTGATCGGGAAACACACCATTACAATTTGACTAGCAGATTGCATTTCCTTCACTGACTGGGCTGACCTTGGAGGATCATGTCATGGCTCATAATGTCAGAGCCATGGCCGCATTGGTAGTTCACTTGAGTTCAGCCTCCATTGAAGAAATTTGCAAGGCTGCAATGTGGTCATCCGTCCACACATTCACATCTCGCTACTGCCTTGAGCAGGATGCCCGACACAACAGGTACTACTACTTATCATTTCTAAAGTGCTACTAGACGTACGCAGTGCTGTATGAAACAGTTGATTTGGGCAGTCAGTATTGCAGAATCTGAGGTCTAAAATCCAACTCCACCTTCCTAGGTCTGTTTTATTCTGTTATAGGCTGCACTCTCATTCAGATTATATATAGTTTCAGGTTAATCTTGTGTTTTGTCCTCACCGTTGCGAGGCCCAATTGACCAATTTGTTGTTTCTGATGAGCCTGGATGCTAGGGATTCCCCACTTGTGAGAAGATAGAAGCCTGCTTGTCCTCAGAGAAAGCAAAGATACTTACCTGTAGCAGGTATTCTCCGAAGACAGCAGGCTTTATATTATCACCATCCTTCCCACCTCCCCTTGGAGTTGTTTCCTTTGTTATTTTTAATTTATTTTTTGCTTTAGTATTAAACTGAGGAGACCATGTTCGCGTGACAGGCAGGAAGGCGCTTGCGCTTCACAAAGCTCTCTTTTTTACTATGGCAAATAAAGGACCATGCGGTGTGGATCGGTGTCACACACTTGTGAGAATATGAAGCCTTCTGTCCTCGGAGAATACTTGTCACAGGTAATGCATCTGCCAACGAGCAATGTATCAAGCATTAATTAAACTGGAAACTTCAGATCTCTGTTCAGCTTTTGAAATTGTGGATTATTCACTGTTTCTGTTCATTCTAGCCTCTGTTGGTGTCTTGATGAATACCCTTTCTTAGGGCCCCTTCTATTAAAGGGCATTATGCACTTAATGCACAGTTAACATGCTGAAACAGGCTGCTGCATGACTTTGTTAAGGGATTTTATGGTAGTTGCCCGTTATCACGCTTTAAACCAGGCATTGCTGAATTTTTCTATCAGTGTGGATGAGCAGAGAGTGGGCATGAAAGTGTTAGCCAGCTAGTGAGTTAACTTAGCGCTCAATAATTGGCTAACACACAGTTAATGCAGGACCACTTACTGCCTCCTAATTCAAAGGCAGTAAGTGCTCCTGCGTTAACTGGGAGCAGTACTGCACTTTACTTTGAATGCTAACTCATGACCTGCAATAAAAAATGATGCAGTGTTAGTTTTGGGCTTGTCGCACATTAAAATCCTGCATTATAGCAAGTCCAAAACTTTAGTGCATTTTAATGGTTCTTATTTTCTCTCTACTTGTGGTGCTTGTTTCAGGTTTTCTGGTGTCAGGAACTTTCCTCTTCTCACCCTGAGCCAATTGGATTGTTTGATCCTCTTTGGTTCTTTTTCTGTACTTCATCTTCCAGGATCACAGCTACCCCAGTGACATCCAAATCTTTTTCTCATTTTTCTTTTTTGCCTTTTTCTGTTGAATTGTCACTGCCCAAAACTGAATGTAGATAAACACAACTTTTGACTTTATTGCTGCTTCTCTACCCTTATTCTCTCTCACCTTTTCACTTTTGTATTTTTGATGTTTGTTCACATCTCCCTCTCTCTATCCCAGAAAAATGCTGAGTATGCTTGCTTAAGTGACATATCTTTGCAAGAATAAAATACAACTCATAAACAATGAGATTACAGTTTTTCCATGGTACTGCAAGTTTAACCCCTTTTCTGTATCAGTTGTCCAGATAGCAAGATAAAACCATTGGGCCCCATGCTTTTAAATGGACTTACAAAGCTGATCAATGAATACAAAGAGGTGAGTTCATATCATTTGTATTTGGTATACTATGACTTAGGCAGATATTTTAAGGAAGGAATTATTGACAATAGCAGCAACTTGTGCATCTGGGTTGGGAGATTAGTGGAGACCATTAAGATGGACGTTTCATAAATCATATAACCCCAGATTCTGTATATGGCATACTAATTTGCATGCCTAAATTTGGGTGCATGTATGAGCCCTTAACTAGCAATAATTGGGTGCTAACAACCAATTATTGCAGTTAATGACAATCAGGATTTGTGCGCACATCCGACTGTCTGCTATTCTATAAGGCACAGTGCCTAAATCCCATGGTGCGTATCTGAAAAAGGGGCATGTCGAGGGCATTTAAAACAGTTACACACATAATTACTGCCTGAGCATGCCTAACTTGTGCACCAGCATATTTACACCTGGTTTCAGCAGATGTTAGTCTGGTGCACAAAGTTAGGCACGAGATTTAGTGCTAAAGCGCATAGAATTTTGCTTAGCATCAATCTTTTCCCTTGTCTGAGGGTGAGAAAGAGATAGTGGGAGAAGCTGGATATGAGAAATAACAAATTTCTGAATGAAAAGCCCTAATTTATCATGTTTCTTTCCTTGTTCGGAGAGCCAGAAGGTGATCAGATGGATTATAATATAGGTTAAATAGAGAATTTCCTTAGTAAGTTTTCAAAATGTTTTGTATCTTTAATCTTAATCAGTTCATTCTCTTTCAGAGAGAAGACTGTGTAGCTTAAGTACATAAGTGTTACCATACTGGGACAGACTGAAGGTCCATCAGGCCCAGTATCCTGTTTCCAACAGTGGCCAATCCAGGTCATAAGTACCTGGCAAGATCCCAAAACAGTACAATACATTTTATGCTGCTTATCCCAGAAATAAGCCGTGGACTTTCCCAAGTCCATTTTAATAATGGCTTATGGACTTTTCTTTTAGGAAGCTATCCAAATCTTTTTGAAACCCCGCTAAGCTAACTGCTTTTACCACATTCTCTGCCAACAAATTCTAGAGCTTAATTACACGTTGAGTGAAGAAATATTTTCTCTGGATTGTTTTAAATTTACTACTTTGTAGCTTCATTGCGTGCCCCCTAGCCCTAGTGTTTTTGGAAACAGTAAACAAGTGATTCACATCTACTCATTCCACTCCACTCATTTTATAGACCTCTATCATATCTCCCCTCAGCTATCTTTTCTCCAAGCTGAAGAGCCCAAGCCGTTTCAGCCTTTCCTCAAAGGGAATTTGTCCCATCCCCTTTATCATTTTCGTCACCCTTCTCGGTACCTTTTCTAATTCCACTATGAGGCATATTTTCAAAGCACTTAGCCTTCCAAAGTTCCATAGAAACCTATGGAACTTTGGAAGGCTAAGTGCTTTGAAAATATGCCTATATATCTGTTTTGAGATGAGGTGACCAGAGTTGCACACAGTATTCAAGGTGTGGTCGTACCATGGAGTGATACAAAGGCATTATAACATCCTCGTTTTTATTTTCAATTCCTTTCCAAATAATACCTAACATTCTATTTGCTTTCTTTGTTGCTCCAGTGCACTGAGCAGAGGGTTTCAAAGTATCGTCAACGACGACTCGTAGATCGTTTTCCTGGTCAGTGTCTCCTATCGGGGAACCTTGCATCACATAGCTATAGTTTGGGTTTCTCTTTCCCACATGCATCACTTTGCATTTGCTCCCATTAAACATCATCTGCCATCTGGATGCCCAGTCTCCCAGTCTCATAAGGTCATCTTTCAAATTTTCACAATCTTTTTGCGATCTAACAACTTTGAATAACTTTGTGTTGTCTGCAAATTTAATTACCTCACTACTTATTCCCATATCTAGATAATTTATAAATATGTTAAAAAGCAGCGGTCCCAACACAGACCCCTGGGGAACCCCACTATCTTCCCTTCTCCATTGAGAATACTGACCCATCTGTTTTCTATTCTTTAACCAGCTTTTAATCTACAATAGAACAGTACTTCTCTAATCTCCTCAGGTGTCTTTTATGAGGTACTTCGCCAAATGCCTTTTGAAAATCCAGATACACAATATCAACCAGCTCACTTTCATCCACATGTTTGTTCACCCCTTCAAAGAAATGTAGTAGATTGGTGAGGCAACATTTCCCTTCACTAAATCCATGTTGGCTTGGTCTCATTAATCCATGCTTTTGAATATGCTTTGTAATTTTGTTCTTTATAATAGTCTCTACCATTTTGCCCGGCACCGACAACAAGCTCACCGGTTTGTAATTTCCCGAATCACCTCTGGAACCCCTTTTAAAAATTGGCGTTACATTGGCCACCCTCCAATCTTCCGGTACCATACTTGATTTTAAAGATAAATTACATATTACTAACAATAGTTCCGCAACTTCATTTTTTATCAATACTCTGGGATGTATACCATTGGGTCCTGGTGATTTCAGTTTATCAAATTGCGCCATTACATCTTCCAGGTTTACAGAGATTTGATTCAGTTTCTCTGACTCATCAGCATTGGATACCATTTCCCGGACCGATATCTCTCCCAATTCTTCCTCTGTGAAGACCAAGGCAAAGAATTTATTTAATCTCTCCACTATGGCCTTGTCTTCCCTGAGTGCTCCTTTTTGCCCTTACGTCATCTAGCGGTCCCACTGATTCTTTTGCCAGCTTCTTTCTTTTAATATACTTAAAGTTTTTACTATGCGTTTTTGCCTCCAACATAATCTTCTTTTCAGTCTCTGTTTGCCTTCCTTATCAGCGCTTTGCATTTGATTTGCCATTCTTTATGTAGTTTCCTATTATTTTCAGCTGGATCCTTCTTCCATGTTCTGAAGGATTTTCTTTTAGCTCTAATAGATTCCGTCACCTCACTTTTTAACCATGCTGGCTGTCATTTGGTCTTCCTTTCTCCTTTTTTAATAGACAGAATATATTTGGCCTGGGCTTCCAGGATTGTATTTTTGAACAGCATCCACGCCTGTTGTAAATTTTTGACCTTTGCAGCTGCTCCTCTAAGCCAACCCCCCCCCCCCCCCCCCCACCGTTCTCCTTTTCTCATAAATCTCCTTTTTAAATGTTATGATCACTGTTACCAAGAGGCCCCAGCACCATTACCTCCTGCACCAGATCATTCGCTCCATTAAGGACTAGGTCTAGAATTGTTCTTCCTCTTGTTGGCTCATGAACCAGCTGCTCCATAAAGCAGTCCTTGATTCCATCAAGGAATTTCACCTCTCTAGCATTCACTGATGTTACATTTATCCAGTCAATATCGGGGTAATTGAAATCACCCATTATTATCGTGTTCCCCAGTTTGTTAGCCTCTCTAATTTCTGATAACATTTCTACATCTGTCTCTTCATTCTGGTCAAGCGGATGGTAGTACACTCCTATCACTATCCTTTTCCCCTATACACATGGAATTTCAATCCATAGGGATTCCAAGATGTGTTTCGTGTCCTGTAGAATTTATAATCTATTCGATTCAAGACCTTCCTTAATGTACAATGCTACCCCTCCACCAATTCGATCAACCCTATTACTGCAGTATAATTTGTATGCTGATATAACAGTGTCCCACTGGTTATTCTCCTTCCACCCGGTCTCAGAAATGCCTGTTATATCTGTTTTTCCATTTAGTACAATATATTCTAACTCTCCCTTTTATTTCTTAGACTTCTGGCATTCGCATATAGACATTTCAGACTGTTTGTTTTTCCTGTTTACATCTTGCTCAGCATTTGACAGTGATAATGTGCAATCTTGAGAATCTGCTTTTTATTTAAAGATTCCTGGCCTACTATGCTCTCTATTGCAACCTTGCTATCGGGATGCCCTCCGTGTTTTGATGATATCTTTAAAATATACCTTATTCTGAACCATGCGCTTTTGAGCAACTGACAGCCTTCTCCCAGTTTCTTTTATTTCTACTGCTGTATAGTGTATGTCTCTTCAGTGTCTGCTGTTTTTGTTTCCTTGGGATTTTTGCCTTGTAATATTCAATTATTAATTGAATAGATTTGCTCTTTTTGTGGCTTTCTGTTTTTTCTTTTATATTTCTCTCCCATTTTTTTCCTTTGTCATAGTAAAAGGTATTTCTCCGAGGGCAAGCAGGCCATTCATTCTCACAATGTGGGTAAAGTGGCGCCACATTGCCCAGTCTGGGCTTTATAGCAAGCTAAAAGCTTTGTTGTGCATGAGACACGCTCCACAGTGCATGCGAGGGTGCCTTCCTGTCTGCCGCTAGGGCGCGGTTACTGCAGTTGTTTTTCTACCGTGGTGAAGAGAGGACTGCATCTATTGTTTCTCTTCACTTCCGGTTCAGGAGAGCTTTTTGGTGCCTTTTCAGCTTCTTTTTCTGTGATTGTTCACTGTGCCTTTTCAGGCTTTTCTCCCCTTTTCTTCCCGTAAATTTTTAGTCATTTTTTGCCGATTTTGACGTTTTCTTTATTTTCCGTGCCTTGGGCCACTTTTAGGCCTACTCTCCGGTCGGGTCATTGCTGTGAATTTTTCTGTGGTGCCTTGCCTCTTTTATTTATTTATTTTGTTCCCCTCAGACACCATCGCTTCTTTTAATTTCGCTTTAGAAGTTTTTCCTTCCATGTCCACTAAAGTTCCAAGTGTCTTTAAGCACTGTTTCTGGTGCAGTTGGACGATCTCTGGGAAAGACACCCATTCTTGGTATCTTCAGTCCTTAGGGCCCAACCATAGCCTGCCAACTGTGTCCTTAGTCTTTGGATGAAGAAATGGAGCCAGATCCAAGTCCTCGACATTGATATCGAGGTCAGCGGCATCGGCATTGATGTTGAAGGCTGCATCGGGATCATCAGTGTATATATTGCTGCTTCGAGACCCATTGACACTGGAAGTAGTGGTGTGTTGAGTGGATCTCCTCCTGTCTCGATGCCCACTGCTGGACAGGGCCCCTGGGACCAGCCAGCATCAGACCCAACCCTGAGGAGAACGTGAGTATTCAATGTCGTCCTCGTTGGCATCAAGGAGTCTCAACATCAAGCTTCGGGCAAAGGCCATTAAGTATCGGCTTTGGTCATCCTTGATACATGGTGCCGGGAGCTCCGGGCATCGAGGGATTCAGCACTTGAGAAGCGTTGGCACCAGGAGGATCGCTCCTCCTCTATTCAGGAGGTGTAGATTGTGCCTATCTCCAAGCAGCCAGGACCAGGCTCCCGTCTTGGCCCCATCAGTTCTGTAGCTTGTCTCGGAGCCAGCGCCTCAACCTTTCCTGCTGTCAGCCCTCAATGAGCGTATCCGGGTCTTTCTTCCTGAGCTGCTGGATGCCATTCTGCAACAGTGTGCATCGTCCCATGATTTAGGAAAGCGATTGACTTTGCTCTCTGGATTTGAAGGATGCATATACTACATCCCGATACTTCAAGCTGACCAGAAGTATCTTCGATTTTTGGCATTACTACCGGTGCCGCGTGTTGCCTTTTTGCCGTGTGTCAGCTCCCAGGGTCTTTACCAAATGTCTAGCGATAGTCGCAGCATCTATGTGTTCTCTTACCTCGATGATTGGCTGGCGAAGAGCAAATTGGAGGACGGTGCTCAGGAGTCCATGTGGAGGACTATTCAGATGCTGGAACTCCTAGGGTTTGTTATAAACTACCCCAAGCCCCATCTTCACCCTGCACAACAATTGGAATTCATTGGAGCTGTGCTCGATACGCAGAAGGTTCGAGCTTTCCTCCCAGGACCAGACACTCTAGTCATTCTGCTATCTCAGATTCGAACCTCGCAGCAGACCGTGGCTTGGCAGATGTTGAGGCTTAGGCCACATGGCCTCCACAGTTTATGTGAAAACCATGATATGCTTTCACATGGGATCGGCCCAGTGGACCCTAGCATCCCAGTGGTACCAGGCTACGGGAGAACTGGAAGATGTCATCCTAGTGTCTCCAGGCCTTGTTCACTGTCTGCTCTGGTGGACAGTTTGATCCAATTTGACCCTGGGACTTCCATTCCAAATTCCTCAGCCCCAAAAAGTGCTGATGACGGATGCATCGCTCCTGGTTTGGGGAGCTCATATAGATGGGCTGCAAACTCAGGCAGCATGGGCTGCCAGGAAACTGGTCCAGATCAATCTAGAGCTCCGGTTGATCTTGAATGCTCTAAAGGCTTTCAGAGAGCGGCTGTCCAACCAAATTATGCTCATTCAAACAGACAACCAGGTTGCAGTGTATTACACCAACAAGCAGAGGGGCACCGGATCAAACCCTTTGTGGCAGAAGGCTGTCCGGATGTGGCACTGGGCTCGCCAACATGACATGTTCTTTCGTTCCACTTATCTGGCCCGCAAAAAAAACAGTCTGTCCGACAGACTGAGCAGGGTTATGGAACCACACAAGTGGTCTCTCAATATGGGCGTTGCCTGCAAGATCTTCCAAGCGTGGGGCACCCCCTTCAGAACTCTTTGCTACTCAGCTGAATCACAAAGTCCCTCAGTTCTGCTCCAGGTTTCAGACCTACGACGGACTAGCGTCAGATGCCTTTCTCCTGCATTGGGGGACAGGTCTGCTATATGCGTATCCTCCAATTCCTCTTGTGGGGAAGATTTTGCAGAAACTCAAGCAAAACCACGGGACTGTGATCTTAATTCCGCCTTTCTGGCCTGTGCAAATCTGGTTCTCTTCTTCTGGAGTTATCCTACGAAGAACCGTGGAGATTGGAGTGTTTTATGACCTTCATCACACAGAATGAGGGATCTCTTCTATATTCCAACTTTCAGTCTCTGGCCCTCATGGCCTGGATGTTGAGAGCCTAGAATTTGCTTCTCTTGGTCTGTCAGAGGGTGTCTACTGGGCCTTGCTGGCTTCCAGGAAGGATTCCACTAAGAGGTATTATTTTTTCAAACGGAGGAGGTTTGCCGTCTGGTGTGAGGGCAAGGCCCTAGATCCTGTTTGTTGTCCTACACACAGGGCCGGTCTTGGCATGTACTGGGCCCTATGCAGACCAAGTTGGTGGGGCCCCATCTTAGTCCTGCCCCTAGTCCCGCCCTCACCCTAGCTCTACTCCATTGATAAGTTATTCAATTTTTAGAAAATTATTTATGAAATTTCAAGTAAACACAAATGAAGCTAAACTTGTACAGAAAAACTGTTTGAAATAATGAGCACAATGCTATCATGACCCCACCCCTCCACAGAAATTATTCAGTTCAAGTACAATTAGTAGTTCCAATTCTCATAACAAAGGAGAATAAAGGAAACATATTAAGAAAAGATTCAGTACTTTCAAATTCCCCTATTACTCTGTAACCCATCAAACCAGAGAGGCAACACAGAGATCCCCAGCCCCAAGTAGCCAAAAAAGATGTAAGTGCATAGGTTCCCATTAAAAAAAAACCCACAACACATTTACAGTACCAAATGTTTCCATAAATCAGCTATATTTGAGATAGACTTTTAATTAAATTTAGATATTAGATATGCATCATATGACAAAGAATAAAGTGGTTGCTCAAAGCATATACTAACCACAATCGCTCAACTGCAAAACACTATGCTGCTGCTTTCACAGAGATATCGAGAAAACTTTGATTTCTGCAAGGTATCCTTTTAATTGAAGCATATACAGCTTCTACGGAAGTATCTAAATTGGTTGTACTTCTTTGCTTCGAGTTTGGAACTATAGCTATTGTTTGAATACTCGGTCATAAAGTATGGAATGTGAATCAAAAATGGCTATTTTGGTCATCTGAAGGCAGTTACTGAATTCACTATTCC
Source organism: Microcaecilia unicolor (assembly GCF_901765095.1). NCBI lineage: Eukaryota > Metazoa > Chordata > Amphibia > Gymnophiona > Siphonopidae > Microcaecilia > Microcaecilia unicolor. The sequence goes on along the minus strand of NC_044032.1, from coordinate 227,912,486 downwards.
CCCTCAGGCAGGAACCTAAGCCTAGATACCTTGAAAAATGTGAGAAAAAAAAGACGTCCTCTTGTTACAACTGCAGATGGGAAAAACAACTTGCATAACTCATTGCTTTTCTCACGTATCTGCACCAAAGGGATTTGGAAAGTATTCATTGTCCTGACCGTCTTGAATCGAACTAGTCTTTCAGAACACAGGTGTATAAAGTACCGCGCAACAATGCTTATTGTCTCCGCATAGAATCCTGAATACGCGCAACTATTTGCTTGACAAAAATGCCTGCACATAGAGCTGACATTTCGGATGCTTTTTTACTCACTTTGCTTATAGACTTGTAATGTCAAAAGCAGCCACAGCCTCTCGGATGCAACCTGGAGATCTCCCTGAGGACCCGCTCTCGCCCATCCGCGTGGTCGTCGTTTTTAAAGTCCTGAGGAGTTCTCCTTCCGACACCGGCAACTCACACAGCCTGCCTTCTGCCAGTGTCGGAGCCTCTCCTCAGACGCGTCCCGCCTCCTCAATGCAACTTCCTGTCTTGCGCAGAGGTGGAACACGTCTGAGGGAGAGGCCCCGCCCCGACGCTGACAGAAGGCAGGCTGTGTGAATCACCGGCGTGTTGGACTCGGAGGGAGAATGCCTCGGGCTTTAAAAATGAGCAACGACGCGGATGGGCGTGAGCGGGGGAAGGTACAAGACTCGCGCGGGAGGGGAGGAGGCAGAGAAAGGCAGAGGCAGACTTGAGGCACGCCGCGCGGGGCCCCCTTAAGCGCGAGGCCCTATGCAGCCGCCTCGGTCGCCTCTGCCTAAGACTGGCCCTGCCTACACAGTCCTTGCTTGACTATCTTCTGCACGTTTCCAAGTCTGGTCTTAAGACCAACTCTGTAAGGGTTCACCTTAGTGCAATTAGTGCTTATCAACGTATAGAGGTTAAAAGTCTTTAGTGTTCAATGTTCCCGTAATATGCCATATGGGAACAGATTGATGGGAACATTGGACACTAAAGGGTTAAGCCCATCTCTGGACAGGCTCTAGTTGTTCGCTTCATGAGGGGTTTGTCTTTGTCAAAGCCCCCTGTCAAACCTCTCGCTTGTGTCATGGAACTTCAATGTCGTTCTTACCCAGCTGATGAAAGCTCCTTTTGAGCCACTGAATTCTTTCCATCTGAAGTACTTGACCTGGAAGGTCATTTTCTTGGTGGCTGTTACTTCAGCTTGTAGGGTCAGTGAGCTCCAAGCTCTAGTAGTGGATGTGAGTGTCATCATAACAAAGTAGTCCTCCGGACTCACCCTATTCCAACCAAAGGTTGTGTTGGAGTTCCATCTGAACCAGTTGATTGTCTTGCCAACATTCTTTCTCTTACCTCATTCCCATCCTGTCGAGAGCACCTTGCACACCTTTGACTGCAAGCGAGCATGGTCCTACTACGTGGAGCGGACAAGGCCCCACAGTCTGCCCTACTTTTTATTTCTTTTGATCCCAACAGGTTGAAAACACACAATCTCTAATTGGCTGGCAGATTGCATTTCTTTCACTTATGCCCAGGCTGGGCTGACGTTGGAGGGTAATATCAAGGCTCACATTGTCGGAACCATGACTGCATCAGTAGCCCGCATGTGGTTAGCTTCTATTGAAGAAATTTGTAAGACTGCGACATGGTCTTCAGTCCACACATTCACATCTCATTACTGCCTTGAGCAAGATACCTGACATGATAGTTGGTTTGGGTAGACAGTGTTGGAGAATCTGTTTGGGGTCTAGAATCGAATTCCACCCCCCTTGGCCCATTTTATTCTGTTCCAGGCTGCACTCTCACTCAGTTATATATAGTTTCAGGTTAATCTTGTGTTATGTCCTCGCCATTGCGAGGCCCAATTGACCAATGTTTGTTGTTTTCGGTGAGCCTGGATGCTAGGGATACCCCACTTGTGCAAATTAACAGCCTACTTGTCCTCAGAGAAAGTGAAAATACTTACCTGTAGCAGGTATTCTCTGAGGAAAGCAGGCCTTATATTCTCACAAACTCTCCCACCTCCCCTATGAGTTGTCTCCTATGTTTTATTTTTTTTTTCTGTAGTATTTAACTGGGGTAACTGTGTCCTTGCGGCAGGCAGGAGGCACCTGCACATGCGTGGTGGAGCATGTCTGGCGCTCCACAAAGCTTTTAAAGCTGCTTGTAAAGCCCATACCGGGCACCGCGTTACCCACTTGTGAGAATATAAGGCCTGCTGTCCTCAGAGAATACCTGCTACAGGTAAGTATCCTCGCTGTTTGTAGAAAGGGCTTTGCTATTTCAGTTTCGAGATATTCTTTGGATATGTATGATTGAAACTTTCAGGAATAAAGTCTAAAAAATAGTAAAGTCTAAAAAATAAATTTGAGAGAATATAGTGTGAAAGAGCAGGTAGTCTGATAACCATCTGAAAGGAGGGAAGCTTATAGTTCGAATTTTGAGGTTATGGTTTAATTCTCTGATCTCCTAAAAGCATGTCAGGTGGAAAAACTGTCTCTGGCTTTTCACAGTGAAACTCGTCGTGCTTCTGGTTCCCAAGCATTGCCAGAGTAGCATAGCATTTAGAATAGTAGGGTTTGCCATACCCAGGTGTCTTGGGAGCATCAGTTGGGGAAGCATTAGAATGGATGAATAGCTTAATGGTTAGAAGAGCAAGCTGAGGACCAGGAAAGCTCAGTTGAAATCCCACTGTGGCTCCTTGTGATTGTGCACAAGCCATTTAACCCTCCATTGCCTCGGGTACAAATTTAGGGGGCCTTTTACAAAGCTGCACTAACGTCTTTAGCTTGTGCTAAATGCTGAGATGCCCATTATATTCCTATGGTCATCTCGGCATTTAGCGCATGCTGATGTTTAACATGCGCTAAAAATGCTAGCATGGCTTTTTAAAAGACTCCTTTAGATTGTAAGCCTGCTCACTTGGGGATAGGAAAATACCTACTATACCTGATTATAACTTGCTTTGCACTACAGCTGAAAAAGCATGAACTAAATACAAAATGCTTTCCGGTATGAACATTTTGGTGTCTTGGTGAGTCTGTTGAATTAGTATACCAACAAATGTATTCACTGGCTTGGCAGAAAGATGTTAACTGCATCTGAAAATTTCCTAGAGCTAGCCAGCTACTTCCTTAATATTGCCTAGCACACAGGTATTTTTGAAAGGGGATAACCCTATGTTACTTTCTGGCTGAGTCAGTTTGCCTTCGAATCATAGAAATGGAGCATTCTTGCTGGCCTCCAAAGGAAATGATAACTTCCAGTGTCCCACAGATCAATCGAGACTTGTGGTTATATCTGTCTGCCAACAGGTGGAGATAGAGAGAACGCCAGAACTCTATCATATAGTATCCTGTGCAGTAGCCTCTTCTTCAGTATTCTCTCTAGAGGTGGACAGAGAGACCCTGTGGTCTCTGGATTGGTGTTGATTCCTGGCCTGAGGTGCCCAGTTGAGCCCTAGGTGTTGAGGTTTGCGGCTGGCTCAAGATACACCTGGTGGCGCTGGGTCCCTTCTGGTCTCCTGCCTCTCCCCCTTCTATGGCTCCCTGCCTTTTTGCTGCTGTTTAGCTCCTGCCTATTCAAAATAATAACAATAATAAAAAAAATACATATATGAGAGAGAGAGAGAAAATGACAGTGTGGGTAGAAGGGCCGGTGTTTCCGACCTCCCCTCCTTGAGGCTTGCTCATGTTGAGTGTGTATGACTCCTGGAGAGTCCTTGGTCTCTGAGTATTGTACCCCTATTTCTGCGTGGATTCCTTCCCAACTGTAGTGGAGTGAATTAAAAAAAAAATAGTTGTCCTCAGTCTCCTGGTCTTGCTTGCCTGCCATGTCCATACTGGCTGAGTTGGTCAAACGCTACTCCCGGTGTGGGGCTTGGAAAGCGGTGTCAGTGGTGGTGGTGGGGTGCAGCGCTTGTAATTGGGATACTTTTCTTGCTTTGTCTTGGACCATTGGGCTGCCGCCGGAGCTGGCATCGGTCAGAGGTGGTGTCAGAAGACCCGTCAGTGGGTTCGGAAGATACCGCAGTTTTTGGTGGCACAACAGCTTCCATTTTCAGTGCCTCACCATGTATCTTCTGCCCAACTGCGACACGGTTTCTGGCGCTGGACCAGGAGACTGAGGACAACTGCACTTCGGATCTATTACCGCAGGCGGGCCTTCGGGGGAGTCGGATCTGGTCCCTTTCTCTCTGGAGTTTATTTTGCTGGTGAATAGAGCATTCCTTCTGAAAAGACCTCAGCCAGTTCCCTTGGGGTCCACCCACGGGCCAGGGTCCAAATGGACATGGCTTGATACCCAGGGGGACTTGGATGTGGACCCCTGATGACCTGGCCTTAGTCACTTTGCGCTCCCCGGAGTCCCCCCTGGAGGAGGGGAAATTGCCGCTACATGATGGGTGTGACCCCACCATGGCATGCTTTTTTTTTTTTTTTTTAAGGCAGGATGAACGTCCTTCCCTGATTGCCAAGTCAGAAGTACATAAGTACTGCCATACTGGGACAGGCCGAAGGTCCATCAAGTCCAGCTTCCTAACAGTGACCAATCCAGGTCACATGTACCTGGCAAGATCCCAAAAAACTACAATCCATTTTATGCTGCTTATCCTAGAAATAATTCAATACAAAATGGTAGATAGTTGCTTCTTGAGTGAACAACTGATGTGCTTTAAGGGGAAAGTCTCATATTGTCACAAGGATCTCTTCTGTTATTTCACTCACCAAGCAGGTGAAGCCCTTCACGTGACTGTTTTAATCATAGACAAAGACCCCTTTCCTTCCAAATGTGTACTGCAAACTTGTGTACACCTACTAATCGTGTTACAGTTTATTTTATATTTTTTACTATCTTTCTTTATACTTATTTTGTATTACTTTTTACTATCTTTTTTTTATACCATTGCACAATCTTCACATCACTGTGCTAACCATAGCAGGCTTAAAGTGGTCACTTGTCTGAATATTCCGGTGTGCTTTGAAATCACTGGACCTCGACAGGTGCCTGTTTCGTTTTCTAGCTTTGTCAAGGGATGTTCAATAGCACCGGATCTGTTGGAAAAAGACAACGCCTGTCAACCGCTGCGTTATCTATATCACCACACACAAACGTTATGTGAATGCAAACCCGACATCAAGTGGCGTCGGTTGATGCGAGTCACTTCCGGTGCAGCCACCATTGATAAGACGCTGCCGCCGCCATTTGTCTGGTGTGGCGGCTAACTGAGGATGTGGTCCTGTTGATGTGAGCCTTTGTCATGATTTATGTGTGGTGATATTGCTAACGCAGCAGTTGACAGGCGTTGTCGTTTTCCAACAGATCCGGTGCTACTGAATATCCCTTGACAAACCTTGAAAGCGAAACAGGCACCTGTCGAGGTCTAGTGAGTTCAAAGCACACCGGAATATTCAGACAAGTGACCACTTTAAGCCTGCCATGGTTAGCATAGTGATGTGAAGATTGTGCAATATGTGTGCGAGAGTAATCAAAAATAAGTATAAAGATAGTAAAAAGTAATCAAAAATAAGTATAAAGAAAGACAGTAAAAAATATAAAAATAAACTGTAACACGATTAGTAGGTGTACACATTTGGAAGGAAGGGGGTCTTTGTCTATGATTAAAACTGTCACATGAAAGGTTTCACCTGCTTGGTGAGTGAAATAACACAAGAGATCCCTGTGACAATATGAGACTTTCCCTTTAAAACACATCAGTTGTTCATTCAAGAAGCAACTATCTACCATTTTGTATTGAATTAGTTTCAGATCGAAGTAGATTAGTGTCACAGTAGTCTGGCTTATCCTAGAAATAAGCAGTGGATTTTCCCCAAGTCCATTTTAATAATGGTTTATGGACTTTTCCTTTAGGAAGGCATCAAAACCTTATTTTAAACCCCGCTAAGCTAACTGCTTTTACTATATTCTCTGGCAACGAGCAGAGACGCTGAAAATTTTGTCTCTAGACCCTATGGTGTCCGAGGCGGAGGCACACCCAATGATGGCAGTTGTTATAAGAAGCTGCCCAAATCTTTCCACATCCGGCGATGAAGGTGTTGGTGTCAGTGCAGTGGAAGTGGGACTCCCCCGAGGCAGGATTACGAGTGGTGAGGGCGATGTCCTGCCTTTTCCCACTGCCAGCAGGGGACTTGAATTCCCTATGTCTGCCTCAGGTGGATGCCTTCATTATGGTGTTGGCTAAGACGACCACGCTGCTGGTGGAGGGCGGAGCAGCCCTTAAGGATGTTCAGGATTGGAGGCGTTGTGCTTGCAAGCTGCGGATTGTGGCTCCTTTGTGGCTCGGACTTGTTTGAGCTGGGTCCAAGGAGCTGTGGTGGACAAGGATCTTAGCGAAAGGCATGTCCTTTGTGGTGATGGCACGTAGATTGCTCTGGTTATGGCATTGGGCTGTGGATACATTGTTAAATGCTCACCTGGCGAGACTTCCCTTCCGGGGAGGTCTCCTGTTTGGTGAGGGTCTGGCTAGAATTGTTAAGGTCTTGGGAGATTCTAAGGGCCAGAGGCTGCCGGAGGACTGGGCTTCGCATTCCCGTTCTTGGTTTCAGGTTGGCTAGGCGATATAGACCTGGGAAATCGGGTGCTGTTTCGAGGCAGCGCTTTCAGCAGCGCCAGCAGCCCTTTTGAGTGGACAGACATTCCTCAGCTTCTTCTAACCCCTGTGGTGTGCCCATCTCCCGGGCCTTACAATGATGGGGTCTCGGTCCATTCCTTTGGGAATGCCATTGGAGGTCATTTGTTGCTGTTTCTGGGGGAGTGGGCTGAGAAATAATGGCCTGGAACTGATCTTAAGTAATGTGGGTCCTGGACGTGATGCGAGAAGGCTATCCCTTGAAGTTGAAGTGGGAGCTGACGGACTTCTTTTTGGAGTCTCCGTGCAAAAACCCGTACAAGGTGCAGGCGGTCTGATCTACTGTTTAGGAACTCATGTGCCTGGAGGTGATGCAAGTGGTGCTTCAGTGGAGGCCGGTTGAAGGGCACTACTCCATGTATTTCATGGTGCCGAAAAAGGATGGAGCTTTGGCACCCAGTGTTGGATGTCAAAAGGATCAACTGGGCACTCAGTGTTTGTCATTTCCACAAGGAGACAGTGTGATCTGTAATTATGGCAGTTCAGCAGGGGGAGTTTCTGCACATTACGATCTGGCCATCCCATTGCTCACTCCTTTGCTTTGCGGTGCCATGAACCTTCTCCAAGGTGATGGTATCGGTTTATCTCCAGAAGGAGGGCATCTGGGTCCATCCTTATCCTTATCCTAGCCTCCTCCTTGGAGGAGAGTGACTGCACTACTGCTCGAGTGGTTGAGCTGCTATGTTTCTTGGAGTGGGTCATCAGTCTGGCTAAGAGCCGCATGACCCCCCTCGCAGTCCTTGGAGTAACTCGGAGTGGTTTTCAACACTTGGGAGGGGATGGTCTTTCTGCCACAGGGGCAACAAATGAAGCTGCACTCCCAGGTGTCCAGGCTGTTGCTGCTTCTGTCCCCTTGGGCCTGGGATTTTATACAGGTATTGGGTTCCATGGCAGTGACACTGAACGTGGTGCTGTGGGCCTGGGCACATATAAGGCCGCTCCAGCAGTTCCTGCTGAGTTGGTGGTCACCCCTGGAGGGCAAGTATGGCTTCTGGCTTCCCTGGACACCGAGGGCCAAGTTCAGTATGTGGTGGTGGCAGCTTCGGAGCCACAACCTGCAGAGGGGAACCTCCCTATTAGTCCTGAATTGGTGGTTGAGACGACAGATGCCAGCCTGGGGGGCCCACTGCTTGGGGAGAACAGTGCAGGGCCTGTGGTCTCCAGTGGAAGCAGCCTGGTCTGTCAATCGCTTGGAACTCTGGTGCGGAAGGCGTTGCTGGCCTTTCGCGAGCTGATACAGCACAAGCCTGTTCGAGTCTTGTCAGACGCCACGGCGGTGGCTTATATCAAAATGCAGGGCAGCACGAAGGGCACCCCCTTGGCCAAGGAGCCGCTGCTCCTCTATCAATGGGCGTAGATGAGTCTGGAGATCCTCTCTGTGGCCTATATTGCGGGCAAGCTTAATGTACAGGCGGACTTACCTCAACCGCAAAGTGTTGTACCTGGGAAATTGGGAACTCTGGAGGTGTTTCATATCATCACGATCGGGGTTGGCTGGAGATAGACCTCATGGCGACTCGGCGCAATGCCAAGTTAACCCAGTTTTTCAGCAGATGCTGGGACCTGGAGGAGGAGGACCTGGATGCTCTTCTTCAGCCGTGGCCAGTGGAGGGCATCTTGTATGTGTTTCATCCATGGCCTATGATTGGGCGACTCCTGAGTCACGTCGCTCAACATCCCAGTCTTGTGCTGTTGGTAGCACCAGACTAGCCTTGTTGTCCATGGTATGTGGATCTGGTTTAACTCTTGGTCGATTGTCCCCGGGGCTCCTATGGCAGTATCCCATCATCATGGAGGATCCCTCCCCCTTTGATCTTATGGCTGGCTGTTGAGAGGGCATGCTTGAGTTGTAAGGGGCACTCATAGGCAGTGAGTACTACACTGCTGCAGGTTCAGAAGAAGTCTACTTCGGCTGCTTATGCTAGGGTTTGGAAGACCTTTGAGGTCTAGTGTGCTTCTGGAACGCTGGTGGCATCCACATCTTTGGTGGCAGATCTGCTTGCCTTCAGGAGGGCGTAGAGAAAGGTTTGGCTTTGAATTTTCTGAAGTTGCAGGTCGCGGCATTGGCCTGCTTTCATGACCGGATTAGAGGGTTCTCCCTGGCAGTACACCCGGATGTGGTGTGCTTCTTGTGGGGCATTAATTATTTATGTTTGCCTCTTTGTCCATAGTGGCAGCTTAATGTAGTGCTGTGAGCATTTCAGAGGATACCTTTTGAGCCTCTGGATTGGCTTTCCATGAAGGATTTGACTTAGGGTGTTTTTGGTGGTGATGGCTTCCTCGCGGCGTGTTTCAGATTTGCAGGCGCTGTTATGCAGGGACCTGTTTCTTTCATTCACGGAGGCTGGAGTTCAGATCCGAACTGTTCCTTTCTGCCCAAAGTGATTTCTAGTTTTCATGTGAGTCAGCCGATCTCTCTCCTGGCCTTTCGGTGGGAGGATTACCTGGAGGATTTCTATGCTGTCCGCTGTTTGGATGTGCAACACGCCTTGATGCGGTATCTGGAGGTGACGAACGACTTCCATTGCTTGGATCATCTGTTTATGCTGTTTGGGGGCTTTAGCAAGAGGCTCCCAGTGTCCAAGGCGACAATTGCCCGGTGGTTGCGGGAAGCTATTGTGTCAGCATATCTGTTGGTCGGTAAAGCTCCGCCTTTGGCGGTTAAGGCCCATTCCACCAGGGCTTGGGCGACATCCTGGGCAGAAGACCAGGTGGTTTTGGTGGTGGACATTTGCCGAGCAGCTACGTGGGCCTCGGTACACACATTTACAAGGCATTACTGGCTGGATGTGATGGCTCAGTCTGATGCAGCCTTTGGGGCTTCCGTGTTGGTGGCTGGGTGTCATCGGGCCCGCCCTACTTGAGGATTGCTTTTGTACATCCCAGAAGTTTCTGGATTGATCCTGTGGGACTCCATGGAAAGTAAAATTAGGACTTGCCTGATAATTTTCTTTCCATTAGTCGCAACAGATCAATCCAGAGGCCCGCTGTACTACTTCTGATTGTATTGTGCTTTCTCCTTCTAGTGGTCCCATGAAGAGTTATGGCGGAAGTTTTTCTGAGGGTTTTGGACCTCACGTAGTTTTTGTGTGCTCGACAGTTGGTACTACCTGTTGTGACCGCTTTTTTATTCAGTTTGGGTTCCATGCCTGTTCACGTACTCGAGGGCTCTCGGGTTTGCCTTATGGAGGCAGGAGGTGGTTCAAAGTTTTGCTCAATTTTCCTGTTTGGATATCGATTATACTGAAGAAGAGGCTACTGCACTATATGGCAGAGCTCTGGCTTTCTGCTGGTAGACTGACATAATCGCATGTCTCTGGACTGATCTGTCGGGACTAATGGAAAGAAAATGATCAGGTAACTCCTAATTTGTAGTGTTTCAAAAGTCCATGTGATAAATCGCTAACTATGCTGTACCAGCAAGAATGTTTTTACTGTTACTGTTTCTATCTCTTTTATTTAAGCTGTAACCCTATACTTATTGTGAACTACTGAGAGTGACCATTTTCACAACCTTAATATAGTGGAATGGCATTAGATTGGGTCATGCTATGTCGTGTTTGATTGGATGATATTAGTGATGTACATTAATCAGATCTATCCAGGCTGTGAGCACAAGTTCTAACTGCAATCAGAAGTGTTAAAATTGTATATTGTGTGTATTTTTCAGAAAATGTGCAGTGTGATATCTCATCAGTACATGCTACTTGCTTGTTCCTGTCTTACCAATGAATAACTAAAAATATCTGTTTTGGTGCTTGAACCAGTAAATAGCACTTATGAGAAACTGGAGAGCATTGGTTTAATAAAAGCCTTTACAAGATGGCATAATAGTGTCTTAAGCTAACTTTTTTTTAATTTTTGTTATTTGATTCAAGGATTCCAAACTTCTGTCAATGGCATATTCAGCTGTTGGAAAGCTCTCAAGGTACCTGAACTTTTATTTAATGGCATTTAAACTTGAAGAGACTGGTTTGAAGTCATTGTAAATTAGCATAGGAATCTCTTTGCAGCAGAGAGTGTCTGTCATATTTTCATCTCCCAGTTTAAAAATTTTATGTTGTCCATGATAAACGGATCACAATCAATTTCTTTTTAAGCTTAGCAGCAAGGTTGAAAGCATGAGAATGCATATATATTTTACCTGACTGGAGAAGGGTTAAGTAGTAGGGTTCTACTAACAATCTAGATGCAGATCAAATATCAAATTTGTGTATGACAAGACCTGTTAAAATGTTGTGTATAATCTAAAGACTATCACATCACATCTACTTATATATATATATATATTTTTTTTTAATTATATTTTTATATTTAGGGGAAAAGACCTCAGATGCCACAACTGCAGATTGTATTTCCAATCTGCCATTTCAAGGCTCCATTGGTCATTAAAAAAACCCTAAATATTTTTAGAAGCATCTTACAATGCAAAAATGTCAGTATATCAATGAATGATTTATAATAGTGTCAGTAGATGCAAAAACATCTCTCTTGAACATAGCCCAATGAGGCCCGTTTCACCCAAAATACATCAGGCTTCTTCAGGGACTGAAATTGCTTACACTTACTCGTACTCATGCTTTGCACTTATCTAGAAAACAAAGAGCAATTTAAAATATAATAACACCTTTTTTGTTCTTATAAACTAAAAACAGTCTTTTAATCGTATTCAAACTCTGTTCACTGGAAATGCGTCTCTTTTCTTGAATAAGCGACTATAAAATGGCGTCGCTATTTAAAAAAGACGCCCATACATGCGCAGTGCAATAATGTCATCATACAGCAGTGTAATGTTTAAAGGGAAACCCCACATTAGATCTTATTATTCAAAATATCATTAGAAGATTTTGATAAACATTCTGTTCAAACATATTCAAGTCGTTTAGTTCTGTTAATTTAAAATCTAGTATGCTTATCTCTATTTCTGATACTGGTGGTCTTAACTTAAATAATTGAAAGTGTATATCAAAAACAGTGCACCAATAATAGCTACCTCCTTTTGAAACTAAATTCATGCATGTTCTTAAACTGCTAAATAACATCCTGCAACATCAAAAAGAGAGGTTACTTTTTAACATATTTATAAATAATCTAGAGATAAGAATAATAAGTGAGATGATTAAATTTGCTGATGACACAAAGTTATTCAAAGTTGTTAAATCACAAGAGGATGAGGACCTTACAAGACTAGGCATCCAAATGGCAGATGATGTGGTGGTGGTGGGGATATTATAGAGGTCTGAAAAGTACTAAGTGGAGTGTAACGGGTAGATCTGAATCGCTTTACTGTTTCCAAAAATGCAAGAACTAGGGGCCTTGCAGCAAAGCTACTAAGTAGTAAATGTAAAACAAATTGGCTAAAATATGTCTTCGCTTACCGTGTAATTAAACTCTGGAATTTGTTGCCAGAGAATGTGGTAAAAGCAGTTAGCTTAGCAAGGTTTAAAAATGGTTTGGACAATTTCCTAAAGAAAAGTCCATAAGCCATTATTAAGATGGACTTTGGAAATCCACTATTATGATGGACTTTGGAAAATCTACTACTTATTTCTAGGATGATCAGCTTAAAATCTGTTTTACTTGGGTTCTTGCCAGGTACTTGGACCTGGATTGGCCACTGTTGGAAACAGGATACTGGGCTTGATGGACCTTCAGTCTGTCCCAGTATGGCAGAGCTTATTTTCTTATACTTTTATTTCAGTCGAATGCCTCAGCTGTTTACAAAGGACATTGCTCTTCTACAGCAGTTTTTTGAAGCTATGTGTAAGGTAAGGTCTGAAACGGGTTTGTCTGTACACAGTACTTGGTGGTGGAAATGTTTTTTGAGGGCTAGGCCATATACAGTGAGGGTGATTAACATAATCTTTTCACTGTTCCAGGAGGAGCCAGACACCAGACTTAGTATCCAGGAAGCCTTGTCTTTGATGGTAGGAGCTTATAAACAGTTGGAAGGAGCACAACTTAAACTCATGGAAGCCCTAGTGGCATCTTATCTTGGAAAGGTACATATTATAATGCAGAGCTTAAAAGAGTTGGTTTAAAAGGAGATAGAGTGACTGTGCAATAATCTGCATCCTTTGTTTTGTATTTATCAATGAGGAATGTGCTGTATGGAAGGCCTTACTGGAGTGGGACATAAAATTTGAAATTAATTTCATCCCCTAATTCAACTTCACAAGGATTCCCATATGACTACTTCCCAAACCGCCACATAAAATAATGAAGTGAAATGGGGACACTGTCTCAGGGAGGTAGTTTATCAAAGTGAGCTAAAAGTTGGGCTTTTACTGCACCTTGGTTTACTTCAGCAGTCAGCAACTAGCGGTAGCTCAGTACCAGAGATAACTGATTCCTGTAGTATCTGAATGATACTGCTTGTGAGCCACCTTGCAAGCAGCATTATTTTACTATCCTAGGAGCATCAAGCTGCAAAGCTGTGGCCTGATGCTTCAACTGGCATCTGAAAGAGCCCTCCTGTGTTAAACAGATCTCCCCTCCCCCCCACCCCCACCATGCCTACCTCAGTTGTCCCTGGTGGTCTAGTGAGTCCCAGGCTTGAGTGATCCCCAGTTGCTCCTGCCCTTGCCAGTTCCTAGATCTAAATGGCACCAGCAACCCCCAATGATAGTCTCATGGTACTACTGCCAGGGGTCAGGTTTCTGTGTAATGAAAATGCTGTTCTTAAGGCTATTTATTAAAGTTCAGTATTACATCTTTAGTCTTTCCCAAGAAAAATGTGTTAAAACTCAAAAGTAACCAAATAACAATATCTGTTGTGGTATTTTTTTTTTTGGCACTCAAAATTAGATAAGATGGTCCTCTGTGAAGACTGCACACACTGCTTCAAAAAAGCAATAATATGCTCTGATTTGTGTACTGTTGCTTTTTGAAGTGGACCCTGTAGACTTCACAGAGGACCATCCTTATTTAACTTTGATTGTTGAAAAATATCATGTGAGAGATTGGTTATGTGACGGAATGCCTAGTCACCTGCCTAGGGCTAACCCTGCGGCCACCTGGAGGTCCACCTGCTGTTTGTGTTCTACACTAGCACCCTCCTCCCACTGACTGGATCCCAACTGCGTCTGGGTGTGTCTCCCACTTTCAAATGATTTCTAGGTCACTGGGACCACACTCCCAGGGGTCCCACAGTTCCTAGAAAGCATTCACAGACCCAACGCACAAACCACCAGGATTCTTAGTCCAGACAAGCAGAGGCAATAAACTAAAAGAGGTTTATTGTTATAAAAATATTGAACAGTGAACCATAAAACGGAACAAAAACAGCACATAGTTTTGATCCATATTCAGTTATCTGTTATTATCTAAACATTTTATTTTAATTTGTTACAATTCTATCCCACATTTTTCCACCTATTTGCAGGCTCAGAGTGGCTTACATAGTACCGTAAAGGCGTTCGCCAATTCCGGTATGAACAAATGCAGTAATGTGGTAGAGTAAGGTTTGTGTGTACAGACACATTGGGGAATCGTAGAGAGGAAGAGTTATTATATGTCCATTACGAGCTTTGGTTTCGTTGCGTTGCAGGGTATAGGCATTTAAGTTGGGTCGGTAGAGTATGCCTTTTTGAACAGGTTAGTTTGTTTTGGCACAGGTTTCTTTTGAGTTTTGGACACATGGGGGCTGCAAAAGCTGCAATTTTACTAGCCGTGATTATTTTTTTAAATTGCAACTAATTAATCACAAACCATAAGTACAAGTAGCCTTCAAGACTCGATACTGTCCGTCTAGTGTCGGGGGTCTAGTGATGATGAGGACCAACCATAGGTTCACTATGAGTCCAGACTACAAAAAAAATCTAGTCTTTGATCTATAAAAAGGCATGGGAACACAGAGTCTTTTGAAAAACTTTTCCTGTACAAGTGAGAGCGACCATATATATAGGCAGCATTCAGTGTTCATGAGTGTTAACAGTGACTAATGTGTAGCCCTACTGTTGACACATTTTTCTTGGTTGGAAGACCAATGATGGAATACTGAGCTTTAATGAACAGTCTTAAGTGCGGTGTTTTCATTAATATTGCTCATTGAATTGTATGGCTGGTTTCTATGACTGAAAGTCTCTCCATTTCATTTCCATATTTTATATGGAGGTATGGGAAGTGGTTATATGAGAGTCCTTTTGTGGAGGTGAATTAGCAGGTGAGCTTTGTTTTAGATTTAGTGATATTTTTTGCTCTCCCAAGAAGAGGTTCTTTTTTTCCTTGAATTTATTTCTGCAGTGTATCTGGAATAGGACATAAAGCAGAGAGCACTTGCTAGGTAAATCCTTTTTATCCTCCACTTTGTCAAGTATACTGGTAGGCAGAAATGGTGGAAATTCAACTTGGGTCAAAAATTCAGAAGAAAGAAGTAGTATACTGTAGTTCCATATGCAATTTCTTATGCAGTTGTGATTTATAATTATTCGATTCTTTCCAAGCTATGACACCTTATATTGGACTAATACAGGAATTAGTGCTTTTGAGGTCTCTTAATTCTTTCTTAAAAAACATAGATTCAATAAAAGCATCAGATCACTATAAAATTATCTACTAGTGTCTTTATTGTTCTATTTTCTTGTGGTGAGAGTTGTGTTGATGTATTTCCGATATTCTTATATATTCATTCACCAAAGGGGTTACATTTGCTAGAGAGGTTCCAGTCTGATGATAACTTTTGTGTTGTATTTATGGTGATGTTGAATGGTGTCATGCTGGAACTGAATAAGATATCTTTTAGGCGAGTTAATCTAAAGTAGTTTTTCACTCCTTATTATCCCACCAGACTAGTCCAGACTGTAGAAAAGGATGCCGCCACTTTTGTAGAGAAGGCCAGACAAATTTCATATTTAATATAAAATGTTTATTCTTGGTTCAGAATTGACTGCATAGCTCAATGGGCTATTGCAGGAAGCATTTCTTGATAAGCAATATACAAGCCAGAATGAATGATTAAACAAAGCAATGTAAAGCAAAGAAATCAGAATGCTATATACAGAGAGAGAAAAATTCAAAATGCTCGCTACCTCTTTGTTCCAATCTGTTTTTATATCGTTCTTCTTTGGCATCTGACCAATTCTCTCATACAACATTCCTGTGCAAGTCTCTGAATACCACAAACTGTTAATCATGGGCAGAACATGCTACATCTGTTTTCCCTTATTCCACAGACTTTCTGGAGTCTGCCTTTGGCTGATGTGGGCCCCATCATGTCCCAGGAGATTTTAGTGTTGAAACAGCTAGCTCTGCATGTTCTTTGAAGCTTTCCACTCCTATTTTTTTATGCTTTTGTTCAACAAGACTCATGAGCTTTTCCCCATATCAGTGCATGGAGACAGAACAAATCAGTAGCTGATGTCACCCTGTATAGTATCCCATGCAGCCAGCAGCTCTCCAGTTTTCTCTGTCTTCAGCAGATGATAGATGTGCATAATTGTGTAGCTGAAGACTGGTTGAAAGAAAGAAATCTGTATGTACAGTGGTGGAAATAAGTATTTGATCCCTTGCTGATTTTGTAAGTTTGCCCACTGACAAAGACATGAGCAGCCCATAATTGAAGGGTAGGTTATTGGTAACAGTGAGAGATAGCACATCACAAATTAAATCCGGAAAATCACATTGTGGAAAGTATATGAATTTATTTGCATTCTGCAGAGGGAACTAAGTATTTGATCCCCCACCAACCAGTAAGAGATCTGGCCCCTACAGACCAGGTAGATGCTCCAAATCAACTCGTTACCTGCATGACAGACAGCTGTCGGCAATGGTCACCTGTATGAAAGACACCTGTCCACAGACTCAGTGAATCAGTCAGACTCTAACCTCTACAAAATGGCCAAGAGCAAGGAGCTGTCTAAGGATGTCAGGGACAAGATCATACACCTGCACAAGGCTGGAATGGGCTACAAAACCATCAGTAAGACGCTGGGCAAGAAGGAGACAACTGTTGGTGCCATAGTAAGAAAATGGAAGAAGTACAAAATGACTGTCAATCGACAAAGATCTGGGGCTCCACGCAAAATCTCACCTCGTGGGGTATCCTTGATCATGAGGAAGGTTAGAAATCAGCCTACAACTACAAGGGGGGAACTTGTCAATGATCTCAAGGCAGCTGGGACCACTGTCACCACGAAAACCATTGGTAACACATTACGACATAACGGATTGCAATCCTGCAGTGCCCGCAAGGTCCCCCTGCTCCGGAAGGCACATGTGACGGCCCGTCTGAAGTTTGCCAGTGAACACCTGGATGATGCCGAGAGTGATTGGGAGAAGGTGCTGTGGTCAGATGAGACAAAAATTGAGCTCTTTGGCATGAACTCAACTCGCCGTGTTTGGAGGAAGAGAAATGCTGCCTATGACCCAAAGAACACCGTCCCCACTGTCAAGCATGGAGGTGGAAATGTTATGTTTTGGGGGTGTTTCTCTGCTAAGGGCACAGGACTACTTCACCGCATCAATGGGAGAATGGATGGGGCCATGTACCGTACAATTCTGAGTGACAACCTCCTTCCCTCCGCCAGGGCCTTAAAAATGGGTCGTGGCTGGGTCTTCCAGCACGACAATGACCCAAAACATACAGCCAAGGCAACAAAGGAGTGGCTCAGGAAGAAGCACATTAGGGTCATGGAGTGGCCTAGCCAGTCACCAGACCTTAATCCCATTGAAAACTTATGGAGGGAGCTGAAGCTGCGAGTTGCCAAGCGACAGCCCAGAACTCTTAATAATTTAGAGATGATCTGCAAAGAGGAGTGGATCAAAATTCCTCCTGACATGTGTGCAAACCTCATCATCAACTACAGAAGACGTCTGACCGCTGTGCTTGCCAACAAGGGTTTTGCCACCAAGTATTAGGTCTTGTTTGCCAGAGGGATTAAATACTTATTTCCCTCTGCAGAATGCAAATAAATTCATATACTTTCCACAATGTGATTTTCCGGATTTAATTTGTGATGTGCTATCTCTCACTGTTACCAATAACCTACCCTTCAATTATGGGCTGCTCATGTCTTTGTCAGTGGGCAAACTTACAAAATCAGCAAGGGATCAAATACTTATTTCCACCACTGTATGTATATATTCATCATTGGTATGTAATTGGAAGCTGGATGTTATCCGCGTATAGGTAAGCTGTAATACTAAAGTCTTAGATAATGATGGCAAGAGGATCAATGAAAACATTAAACAACAATGGCACTAAGATTGAACCCCGAGGTATTCCACAAGACAGAGGAAAGGAATTGTATGACATTTTGCTCTGGAATACCCGAAAGGTATGAAGGAAAGATAGGAACAAACTAGTTTAAGGCAAGTCCCTCTTGGTTTGGTTTCATGAAGATGAGCTATGAGAAATGAATCATTTCTCACATCAAAGGTAGCACTTTGATCCAGCTGAATTAGGAGGACATCTTTTCGAGCATCCAAGTGACAGATGATATCATTTAGCAATGCTGTTGGTGCTGTCTCTGTACTGTGACCCTGTCTGAAACTGGACTGTTGTGGATGAGGAGCATTACTGGAGTTCCTGATATGGGTAAGCATTTGGAAAACAGTTTTCTGAGTTTTTCCAGAAAGAGAAGAGTGGTGATAGGGCGTAAATTCTAGGGGAGGAGACATCTGACTGCCAGTGTCAACAAACTTGATTGAGGGTGGATGGAAAGCAAATCTGCAATCAGACACAGGTTCAGACTATTCTTACTTTGCCGGGGTGGGGGTGGGGGGTGGGGGGAAGGTCGGTTAGTATTCTGCTTTGGTACTTGACCACTGTGATATGCAGTGCAGAGCATCCTCAGAAGGGTTGATCAGCATGTAGTAGTGGCAGCTGCAGCTGGGTGTGGAGTGTGCTGTGGGAGCTGCTACAAGACCACCTTATTGGCCTGCTCAGCCATACTATCAGTGGAGGAGACTGCAACATCAGGCATGACAAATGGTGGAAAGGCTTGAAGCAGGCCCCCTGTGGGAGAGAAAGGGGGGAGTTTATTGCTGTGGCAGGAACAGCAGGCAGGTTGCTTTGTGAAGGACCTGTTTTATGGCCACCCAGATTGATGCGAACAAAAATAAAAACCTGACCACCATTGGGGCAATGATTAACCCAGGCATTCAGGGTGGGTTCTTCTTCTTTTTCCCCTTAATTGTCCTACTTTTCCACCAGGCATTTTACCTGATGTAGGGCTCTCTCTCACCTTCCTCTGCCTCCTTCCAGCTCTCTTCTACCGTAGGATCTTAGCCCACCAAACTTTGTTGATGGAAGACCCAGGATATCATGATTTTGGGGTGAGAATCCCTGCAGGGAGACACTTGAGTAGAGAGGATCAAGATGATGATCCTGGGATAGAGGAGCTGGAAGAAGGCAAGGGAGTGATTCATTTGCTGTTGGTATCTTCAAAACAGAAATGTTTCTTCAATGGTCTTGCAGGCACTGAGTGCCCTAGGCATCACTGAGGAAGAGGAGGTGGGACCGTTCCTTCAGGCGATGGCTTTAAATGTGAGATCACACAAGACCCTCGCCACTGGTGTCTTGTGGAGCATAGATTTGTGATATTTTGTGTTATCTTTCATATCAACACTGGATTATAGTTTCACTTTTACTTTGTTTTTAATCTGTGTAATCCGCTTTGATGGTCTGACCATAAGCAGACAATCAGACAAATAAAACCTTGTAACCTCAAAACCTTCAAAGATCTGTTTTTCACATTGGATTCTCAGTCTTAGGATTGTGATATGAGACTTTTTTTTTTTTTTTGCTTCAGAGGCTAGAGCCTGCTTAAACTGTGGCTAGCTATACAGAAGCTGACAGCAAGAGTGGATTTGGAATCCCCTCCTTAGATAACCTTTCATAGTGGATACCACCTGAGTGATTTGGAGAGGGGGGCATGCTGTTTGAACCAAATGACCTAGGATTAGTTAAGAGTGAAAAAAATAAAGTTGTTGATCAGCTGCCTAGAAACAGGCCCTTTAGAAATGTGAATCTGTTCTCCATGGCTGAATATCAAAAATTTTCCCTAATAGCATTACATCAATAGTATACTTGAATTGGCAAGGGAATAGCAGGAGTGTCTTGTTAACTTAAGAAGTCAGTCTGTTTGCTCAGGTGGGTGGGAAGGTATATACAGGGCCTGTCTTCAACTTGTTGCAGGAATAGGAGGTGTCCAGTTGGACAGTCTGCTTAAATACATGTGGATGTGGACGAAGGGGCGGGCAGCCTTCTCCATGATAGTGCACCAAGGGGTGAACCACTTATAGATCTAATAGTTTCTCCAAGGAAGGAACACTAAGGTTTGGATGCTCTGTATCAACCACGACCTCTCCGTGACTTTCTGTATGTTTTCTTCCTCAGTGACCTCCTGTTAGAAGGATGAGTCTGCTCTTGATTCCGTTAGTTTTAGTGATCCTCATAGTTCCATATTTCCCCAGAAGGCTATGATATGCTGTCCTTGATTTGAGGCTGAAGGTTGGGGAACTACTGACGATTCCTTCACACCAGGGTTTCTTGCCACAGAAACTAATTCTTATTAATAACTCACCTGCATTTTTTTTCATAGCCTAGCGGTTGAGAAGGCATGATTAAAGAAGAGAGGATACTCGGCAGAAGTTACAGCTGTCTTACTACAGGCATGTAAGAGGTCTACTTTCTCTGTTGGAGTATGAAGAATATTTGAGTCATTTTGAAGTGTGAAAATAATGTCTCTTAAGCATCAGTGTCTTTGACTGTGATGTTTTTACAGAAGGGGCTATAGAAAGGGCTGGTGTTGAATCCTGTTAAAGTTCAAATAGTGGCCGTAGAATGTTCTAGAGGTTGAGGGAAGGGAGCATCCTTATCGGCAATTCTGGATGACTCCTTAAAAGGGTGAAGCATCTCTCCTTACTGGAATCCCAACTTACTGCTTAAAAGCATTTTCTTTAATTCCATTCAAACCAAGAATAAGGCCATTGATCAAGATCTTGAAATTTAAGATGACAGTTCTTGTAACTGTTTGCTTCCAATCTGCAAGGAATTGTTTCCTGGGGATTTCAGACTAAGGATTTCAATTTGCTTCACTACTTGTCTATTCCAAATCTGAGCTCAAGGCAAAGTGCATTCAGGTACACAAGTTGTTTCCCTTCCCAAATTGGCTCACAGTCAAAGTTGTACATAAGGCAACAGAGGAATCAAGTGACTTGCACAAGGTCATAAAGTGTCTCAGATGAAGAAATTGGATTTGAACCCTGGCTTTTCCTGGTTTATAGCTGCCTTCTCTAACCATTAGGCAGGCACTCCACTGCAATTTGTACAATTCCGTCTTTTTTTTTTTTTTTTTCCTTTTTTTACTTATGGGAGTATCGTGCCTTCTAATGAGTCTGGCAGTTTCCTTGCTGACTCTCAAGAGGGAAATTGAGAGTCTATTAAAGCTTCACTTTCTGAACATGTGTAAAATTTTATATAAGTATCTGAAGGATATAAACAACTTCAGGAAGTTTAGTCATTTTTTCGTACTGTTCATTGACCAAAAGAAAGGTCAGAAAGTGTCAGAGGTCGTGACTATAGCTTGCTGAGTAAAAGAGTTGGTCACCTCAACCTATGTCTTGAACAGTCTCTTCCATTGTATCCTGTCAGTCCAGACCAATGGGTTATGTCCCTCTACCAGCAGATGGAGACAGGAAGAAAATAGTTCTTGTGACTTGGCCCTTAAGGGTATTATGCAGCATAGAATGTTCAGTATTTCCTCTGTCTCCCAAGTGGAGGGATGACGGGCTAACAGTTCTGCTCCTGATTTATAGCTAGTTTCAATTGAGCTTTAACTACTTTTTTGGGGTTTTCTGCTTCTGGGCAAGTTTTATACTAAGACTCGGTTAAGTTTGGGGTGCCTGTTTGGCTTATTCTCCTGAACTAGCTTCTCAGCTGTGTTCTAGTTGAGTTGGAGGTGCCCTCCTGGGCTTGTTCTCCTTAATGCCTGGGGTTCAGTTGTATTGGGTTGCTTTATTTGGCATAAGCTCCTGTTTTAAAAAAAAAAAAAAAAAGCAGCTGATCTACGGAACTGAGGTATATCTCTGAGATCCCTACCACCCCTCCCCCTTATCCCCCACCGGACCATTGGACCACCAACATCTCCTGTAGAAGTCAGCCTGCATTCGGTGAGCATTTTGTGATTCATTTCAGTTATTTCCAGTGTTCTGGTATTTGTGCCTCTGTTCCTTATTAAGCTCTCACTGGTATCTGGCTTGACTTTTTTTCACAGCAGGGATCACTGACAGGAACGTTTGTACTTCCGGTTTCTATAAGCAGTGCGATGTTCTATGTGACTATCTCTTATGTGAAGGATTACCTACTCCTGTTTGTGTGACATTATTTTCCTCAGTGTTCCAGACTGTTATTAATTTTTCCTGCCAAATTTTTTTTCTGTTTCTGCCAGCTGTTCCCCCCCCCCCCCCCAAGTGTTTCATGGCTGATTTATTAGCTCTGCAAGTTAAAAAAGCAAAAAACAAACCCTTACTACATTATGTGCTCCTATTCTTTGGTTCATTACTGTGTGCTGCAATTTGATTAAATTTTGGAATTTTTGGTGCAGTCACTTTAAAGGTTACAGTAGCTTCCTGAATAGTAGATAAATTCTCTGTTTAATTTGAATATCAGGCTGAGTCTGTTCTTATATGCAGTGGTTAGTTATTGATTGCAGTTAGCTGTATTTAGTTTTTCCTTTATAGAGTTCGTAAGGATTAACTGTGCTTATTTTCATTCAGCTGTGTATATTTTGACATAAATATCCAAATTTGCTTTATTTTCCCATCACTATTATTATTCTTAAAAAGAAAAGAAAAACAAATTCCTATCTGGTCAAAGCTGTATGATGCAGCTCTTGGCTGTGTTACACCAAATTTGATGGTTGCGCACTGTTTTGACATGAGTTACTTATTTGGCTTGCTGGATTCAGGATAGTTGCATTCATTTTTTTCAGTTATAGAAATAGTGCAGCTGAAGAAGTTTGGTAGCTACTGTTGATTTGAAGCTGGCCCAATTGCACAGTTTTTCCATTCAACTGTTGTTCACCTCCATATTTATTTATTTATTGCATTTGTATCCCACATTTTATGTAGTGCACAGTTCTTTCTGTATCATACTGAGCTTCTTTTCCACTGTGTGTGTAGTTTCCACCTAGGTTGTAAATTGCACCATTCACCTGGGTTTAATGCTTGCACCCACTGACATAGTTGCTCAGTGGCACTGGTATTGCACAGTTATTCCAGGTGTCTGTGGTATATTGGATGGATATTTGTGGCATCCCAGTCAGCAGCTGACTGCATGTCATTGGCTGTGATAAACATAAGTGGGACATCAGAGTCTGCATCCAAGCATATGTCAGCTGTGGCAAGTGCATGCTATATTGTATGCAGCATTGGCAGATATCTTCAGTTACAGCATGCAAGCGTATGGCTTCAGAGGCGGAGGCCACTTGTGTGTTGCCAGTTACCACATCTACTTCTCTTGTTCTGCTGCCTGTATGGCACCATCCAGGGCAGCAGCCTATATGGCAGGAGCTACGGCTGATTACATGGCACCAACTACTGTGGACACCTGTATGGATACTGCTGCACAACCACCTCTAACTCCTGCTCTAGCAATGGCCTGGATGTCTCCAGTTTTGGCAGCCACGTCTGTAGCTCTAGTTACTGTGGCTACATGTATAGCATTTCTTGATGCATTTATTATGGTGTATGGCTGTTTCAGGAAACTGTCTTCACTGGTTTTGGTGGTTGACAGGTGCCTCATCTACTCTGCAAAACTAGTACAGTTTTGCTGGTCACTCATATGGCTGAGGCTGTACAAGCCATCTACGTTGTGCGATTCTACAGACTAGCTGTTTTCTGCAGCTAACTTGATAGCCTTGTCATTGGCTACCACTGTTATTCAACTGCAGGAAGTCTCTAATATTGTGTGTGTGTGGGGGGGGGGGGGGGGGGGGGAGGGGTTCTCAGACTAATAGGCTCCCATCATGGGTTGTCCTATCAGAGTGTCTCGTGTCTCGGCCTTACACTGACATTTGGGTATTCATGTCTGAATAGAGCACTCTTTGACACCAGGATAGTCACTAGCCATTTTCATTTGTCTCCCTTTTTTACTCTCAGCAAAGGGTGGATCTTAGTTTTTCTTGGTTGTCATAGATGTAGCTAGGAAAGCACAGTGGTTTTTCAGCCTCTGATAGCTTTCTTCCTATATTCCGTTCTCTGGATATTCAACTCCTCCAGGACTTCCATTTTAGTTGCAATATTCCCTTCATAGATGTACTTAGTCTTAGGCTGTTCCCTTCATAGACTCTTTCATGGAAAACATTAATTAGGTTTGTTTCTTGGTTTGTGCATCTCTTCCATGGTCTATCAATGCTATTTTCTATTATTACGCCATATCATGGGGATCACACCCTTCCATACCTTTTATCTTTCCAGATCCCTTCTGATTGTTCTTGGTTCTCTCTACTTGGTACCACTGGAAAGGACCTTTAAAGCCTATTCCAGTTTGTCTATATGTCAGTTTATTAGGCTGGGGAGATTAATGATGTGTGTTTGTGCAAAATTCTTTCTCTATTTTTGAGTGTTTAGCTCTTTTAGTCCCACCCTATATTGGCGACACTGCTTTGCTACATCCCATTGGTTTGGACGACTGATAGGATGCTATGGAAAGAAACATTATGTCTTACCTGATAACTTTCTTTCCTTTAGTCCTATCAGACCAGTCCAGAATTCCTCCCTGGTTGAATAATTTTAGTTTGCTTACAAGCTATATTTTTCAGATGTCGCAGATTCTACTTGTATGTTTTTCCTAACCTATTGTATGTCGCACTCTCCAGACTCTGTGAAATATCTGCATGTCAGAGTATATGCCTCACTATCTGGTAAGGTTATTAACCAGATTGAATTACTTGGTCATTGCTTGGCTATTTGAAATACTGTGACAGGGTAGGTAATCCACCTGAGTGGATGAACACAAAATCCCACAGAGTCAAAACGCAAATAAAGAAGTGGGAAGTGGACCAATGATTCCAGGAAGCTGTGACTATGGTTGTATATGATGAACAAACTTTAATGTAGACTCGACACAGTACTGTGTTTCGGCCACAGGCCTGCCTCAGGAGTCTAAAGAAACATATTAAAAAGACGTATAAACAATGTATGAATTTAAACAGGAAAATAAAATACATATGAGCCATGTGTGAACATATGTAAATAAAAATGTCAGACAAAAAATAAAAGCACTCTAACTCAGGAGCAAAAAAAGTTACAAAATAGCACAAGCATGAGTATCGCGTCATATTGATAAGTGCTTAAATTGTATTAAAAAAAACCCATAAATAAGTGTGATTCACATAACTCTATATAGCATATGGGATTTGCATATGTTTAGACAGATAACTCTAGTGAAGGAGAACTGAACCTTTTCAATTAAAGAATTCTTTTAGAAAAAATATACTACTGATCACCATAGATATAGTACAGCAAGGATAACATGAACAAGGGCATTAAAGGATCAACAATATAAAGTAAAAGTACAACGTAATTAAAACATCATGCATTATTCAATTGGAAAGCAACCCAAAAGTGAGATCGCTATGCATATTTATTTTCCTGTTTAAATTCATACATTGTTTATACGTCTTTTTAATATATTTCTTTAGACTCCTGAGGCAGGCCTGTGGCCGAAACACAGTACTGTGTCGAGTCTACATTAAAGTTTTGTTCATCATATAAAACCATAGTCACAGCTTCCTGGAATCATTGGGCCATTTCCCACTTCTTTATTTGAAGTACTGAACATTCTGTGCTGCATATTACCCTTAAGGGGCGAGTCACAAGAACTGTTTTCTTCTGTCTCCATCCGCTGGTAGAGGGACACAACCCATTGGTCTGGAATGGTCTGATAGGATTAATAAAAAGAAATTATTAGGTAAGACATAACTTTTCCTTAGCACTCATATTTATTTTATTTATTTAGATTTTGCTCACACCTTTTTCAGTAGTAGCTCAAGGTGAGTTACATTCAGGTACACTGGATATTTCTCTGTCCCAGGAGGGCTCACAATCTAAGTTTGTACCTGAGGCAATGGAGGGTTAAGTGACTTGCCCAAGATCACAAGGAGCAGCAGCGGGATTTGAACTGGCCACCTCTGGATTATAAGACTGGTGCTCTAACCACTAGGCCACTCCTCCACTCCACTGACTGGCTCATAAAGCTTCAAGCTTATTTGATCTATTACATGAGCAACTTTTTGAGATGGGCTTCATATGATTTTACCAGTGGATGTTTGTAGGGTGTCACATGGTATTCCTTGAGCTTATTCACTAAGTGTTACCACTTAAATATAGAGAATCGAGAAGAATATGCTGCTTTCAGGGCAGGAGTACTCAAAGGAGGCTGAACAGGTTCCCACATGTTTAGACAAACATAGAAACATCCCATGCATCTGCAGTGGTCTGGTAGGACAATAAAGAAGGAAAAAATTGGCCTTAGGCCTTACTTGATGATTTTTCTTTCTTTTGAGTCCTACCAGTCCAGGGACCACCTAATTTTTTTTTGTCCTTTGTATTGTAAGAATTCAGCTATGTCAGCCAGATTGTAGGTGATGATATTCAGATTTTTGAATGAATGTTTCATCTTCAAAAATGCTTTAGTCCTGGATTCCTAATGGCTGTTAGTTGCTGATGATACTCAGCTTGCCCTTGGATAGAGGGAAGGTTTTTAAATTACTTTGGTTACACTACTCTATATAGTGTTCTGTGTGGCCCTCATCTCTCAAGTATTTCTGTATCTATCAAGTTGTTCTATGTCTCCTCCTACTAGTAGGGGGCAAAACCCATGTGTCTGGACTGGGCTGGTAGAACTGAAATAAAGAAAAATAGCAGGTAAGACCAAGCTTTTCTTATTCCCTTAGAATATGAATTTCTAGAGTCCTTGGGTAGGTCAGAATGTTATTTCCTGAATTTTATGCTGGCAACTTCTATACACATAGAGAGACTGATTTAAGTCTCGCCCTTTTCTAGATGACTTCCATCTTGGATTATATTAAGTGATTTTGAATAGGTCATGGGCTGCTAATAGTTTTCTATCTTTTTTTTTTTTTTTCAGCCAGAAGCACAAGTTCGTCAAGTGGCTGTGAAGTTTCTTAGTACAGTTTTCTCATCGGACCATGTAACTTCCAGATATTTGCTTTTATTATCAGCTGGAGATTTGTAAGTTCTAGAATTTATCCTGTTTTTATTTTTTTTGTTATTTAAATATCTCCTGTAATCAAACTTGACTGTGATGTGGTATCTTGGCCAGGTGGGGCAATAAGGACTAATCAGTCAACAGAAAATAGAGCTACAAATTTTCATTGAAGATGGTGAGACCAGAGAATTTGGGGCTAGACAGAACAGTTCATTACAAATGAGAGCCTTCAGTAGCTTACACAATTTAATGATTTTATGGGGATTTTATCCTTTGCTATTTTCTTGTTGATTGATAAAATACATGAAAAAGAACCACGCAGTGGGAGGCATGCTTAGCAATGTTGACTGGCAGAGGGGAAAAGATAGGAGGAAATATGTTATATAATAAAAGCATAGCTTGTTGAGTTCCTTGTTATAGAATTGAGTTGAAAGAAGGCATTTTTAGAAGGGGTGATTTGTGTGTTGTATTATTGTTTTGTTGATCAATAAAGTATTTTTGAACATAATGACTTCGTGGCAAGCAAAAGTTGAGGAAGCATTTTCTTATCCATCCTTCAGGAGTTAAAATGGAGATGCCAAGTGCTAGAAATGAAGGATTCACAAGTATTTGAAAACTGGAATTGATAGGAGATGTTTGATATAATTTAATTAAATGAAAAACACTTGCTTCTGAATTTTTTAGACCAGCACACATTATATACAGGTACACAATTAGTACCTGTATATAATATGTAAACCACTTTGATTGTAACTAGTGGTATATCAAATCCCACCCCCCTTTCCCTTACAGAAATTTTCTGGAGAACAAGAAAACATTCCCTTACAGAAATTTTCTGGAGTACAAGAAAACATTTTCAGTAGTGCCAAAGAGACTTGGCATATATAGAGTTTGCATCAAGCACTGTGTCCTCCGTTAAGATTTGAGAAACGGTGGAAGTTTTTTGGAAGGCAGCTGGGGTAGATGCTCATCCTTTAGGATTATTTTTCTATATCCATATGCTGGCCAAGCTAAAAAGGGTGTAGAAGAATTACATTACTTGCTCTTGCCTATTCTCTCGCATCCAGGGAAACCACAGCTGACTGCTGTCCAGGTTAAAAAAAAAAAAAGAAACAGGCAAATTAGGATGTTTGTTGCCTTCCTTTAAATGTTTAATAGAAACCTATTTTGGGCAATGGATATGGTTTTGATCTCTATTAGAAATGGTTGGAAGTAGTTACTTCTAGCTCCACCTATTCCTAGAGGCTGAGATTGCCTTTTAAAATGCTTCCAGGCTGTGGTAACTAGAGGGGCTTGTATGAATATTTCAGTTTCCAGTGTTTGCTCTGTTTCTTTTCTTATTCTTTCAATAATTCTTTTTTTTCTTCATGGAAGGCGGGAAGAGGTGCATGGAGAAGCCCAGCGTGCGCTCAGAGCCCTTCCCAGCACTAATGAAAAAGAGAGTGCTGGCAGACGGTTGCCTCCCTTTCCAGACATGGTCCAGTATATCCAGGAAAAGGTATTTCACTGTGGATACTGAATCTGTAGAATTTTGGAAAGCAAAAAAATGTAGTTTTTTCTTAAGAAAATAATCTGTTTTGCTTCTATTGTATTAAAAATCATGACAGACTTATTTTGTATATTAAATAGGGAAAACTTAGAAACAGCCCTCCTGTTCAGGAGCAACAGCATATATTTTTGCTTGGGAAGACCAAAAAATAAAAATAATACCGCTCTGACTCTGCCCCCCCCCCCCCCCCCCCCAATCTCCCTAGCTGCTGATACTGTGTAAGGCAAAATTTGGGTGGACTCTATCCTATTCTGATGCCTGTGCTTTCTTATACTTCCCTTTCAAATGGAATAAGCAGTTGTTCAACTGTGGAGATCTTGTGGGCAAATGGAGCCATCTCGTTATCCATGTGGGACCTTCACAGTCTGATAGTGCTATCAGAAAAGCAGTACTGAAAATAATAATAATAAAAAAAGTTGGATCTATGGTAGACTTTTGGCTTATTTATTTATTTATTTATTTTTCTCCTCAGGCTTCTCAGAGAATTAAAACTCCAGCTAAATATGTGACGGGGACTGTAGTTCTTCCATTTAATCCTGCTGCATTTGGAGAGGTAAACACCCCAATATGGCCCAATGTGGGATCTGTAATTTTAGGAGGGAGATAACAGAGGGAAGAAACATCCCATGGCTTGTTTGTTCCTTTTGTATCTCTGTTGAGATTAGTTCACGCCAAAATATTTTATTATACTCCTTTATTGCTACTTTACACACACATTCATGTTAAATGCTCTTTTTCTTAAAATTTTTTTTTAGAATTAATGACAGTTCAAATGTAGAAGACCAAAGGGTAATTGAGCATGGTGCTTTTTATCTGACCCCTTACCACTGATTTTTTTTTTTTAATGTATATCAGTGTTTCCATGTGTGACATCAGGGATAGATAATAAGCAGTGGTAATTTTTTTTTTTTAAATGTATATCAGTGTTTCCATGTGTGACATCAGGGATAGATAATAAACAGTGGTAAATTTTTTTTTTTTTTGTATCGATAGATTTTTATTAGAAAAAATGTTTTCTTTTCAAATAGCACAGCCCGCACATTATAAGCATATCACATATGCAACTACAATAGCCCCTAAAGACAAGGTATATAAAAACAGAAACCACCCTAACCCCTCCCCCACTCCCCTTCAATTACATCAACATCAAAGAAAACAGCACATGGGGTTACATTGTGGTTCTTCAGTGCTTCCCATTTTCCAAAACCTTCCCCTAGCCCCTCCTCTTCATTAATTATAATAGTAAGGTGATTCTGTTTGGGATCATAACGTCCATGATGCCTTTCAGTCAGTCTTTCCAAGTTCCTCATTACTTTCAGATGTGAAATCCAGTCTTACAGCATTGGTCTGCTTCCACTTTCCAGGAATCTCACGTTTGGCAGCTGCCAGACACATTTGCTTAAGCCTCACTTGCCACACTTGAATCAAATTATTGCTGAAACCAAGGAAGCATGATTTAGAGTTCAAAGGAAATTTAGTCCCCAGACCCTTTTCCATATGTTGAACAACTAAGACCAATATGACTATATTTTCCCATTTCTGGGATAAGCAGCATAAAATGTATTGAACTTTTTCCGGATCTTGCCAGTTATTTGTGGCCTGGATTGGCCACTGTTGGAAACAGGATTCTGGGATTGATGAACCCTTGGTCTGTCGCAGTGTGGCAATACTTATGTACTTATGACTGGTTTATAATACCAACAGGTGACCACTTTATAGGCATTCTTTTTTTTATCAGCACAGAAATTTAGACTTTTTAACCTTGTGAAATACCCTTTTCTACTCACTGTGAGTGAGCTCAATTCCCAAGTCATCTTCCCAAAGAGACATAAACTTATATTTCGTGAAGTCCTGCACATTAACAGGCTTATTTTCAAAAAAGGACGCTCATCTTTCGACACAAATCGCAAGATGGGCATCCTTCTCACAGGATCGCCCAAATTGGCATAATCAAAACCCAATTTTGGGCATCCTCAACTGCTTTCTGTTGCGGGAACGACCAAAGTTCACAGGGGCGTGTTGGAGGCGTAGCGAAGGCGGGACTGGGGCGTGCCTAACACATGGGCGTCCTTGACCGATAATGGAAAAAAGAAGGGCGTCCCTGACGAACACTTGGACAACATTACCTGGTCCTTTTTTTTTTTTTTTCCTTACGACCAAGCCACAAAAATGTGCCCTAAATGACCAGATGACCACCGGAGGGAATCTGGGATGATCTCCTCTTACATCCCCCAGTGGTCACTAACCCCCTCCCACCCTCAAAAAGAAATTTTTAAAATATTTTTCCCAGCTTCTATGCCAGCCTCAAATATCATACCCAGCTCCATGACAGCAGTATGCAGGTCCCTGGAGCAGTTTTTAGTGGGTGCAGTGCACTTCAGGCAGGTGGACCCAGGCCCCCCCACCCCCCCACCTGTTACACTTGTGGTGGTAAATGTGAGCCCATCAAAGCCCACCAGAAACCCACTGTACCCACATGTAGGTGCCCCCCTTCACCCCTTAAGGCTATGGTAGTGGTGTACAGTTGTGTGGAGTGGGTTTGGGGGGGCTCAGCACCCAAGGTAAGAGCGCTATGCACCTGGGAGCAATTTCTGAAGTCCACTGCAGTGCCCCCTAGGGTGCCCGGTTGGTGTCCTGGCATGTCAGGGAGACCAGTGCACTACGAATGCTGGCTCCTCCCACGACCAAATGGCTTGGATTTGGTCGTTTCTGAGATGGGCGTCCTCGATTTCCATTATCGCTGAAAATCGGGGACGACCATCTCTAAAGTCGACCTAAGTATGGAGATTTGGGCGTCCCCGACTGTATTATCGAAACGAAGATGGACGCCCATATTTTCGATGATACGGGTTTCCCCGCCTCTTCGCCGGGACATCCTGCGAGGACGTCCTCAGGAAAACGTGGGTGCCCCTTTCGATTATGCCCCTCCACGAAACCTGTATAAATAGAGATAAGGACCCTTGAGTTCCCCTAAGGCCATCCACAAATTCTCAAGATGTTCTGTTTCATCCATATCATCTGAAACCAACCCTTACTACTTATAAAATGTTTCACTTGCAGATAACAAAATACATCACCCGAAGGGAGATAATAAGTATTGCTTAATTCTTCAAAAATACATGGTTTTCTTACGTGTAAGTATTGTTTGAATTTGATTAACCTGACCTCCTCCCACCTGATAAAAACAACCCCCCCCCCTTCCTTTTTTAAGTATGTTCATACTGAATGGGCACATGGAAGACCTCTTGGACTTCCTACCCAGTTTTAACTTTAACTCTATCCCATATCCTTAACAGGATTAGTGATTTCCCTGAAGTATTTGTTCAAAATTCTCGAAAGCTGTAACAAATGCTTTAAAGGGAGAAATTCTGCACTAATAGTACCCCACTTTTAAATGGATTAAGTTTCCAATCCAGACATTGTCGAAGTTGAGCAGCCCAATAATACCACAGCAAATTGAACAGCCCTCCCTCCCAAGCTCCACTTTTTGCCACAGAACATCTTTCGCCAGTCTTGGAGACTTCTCCCCCCATATAAATCGAGTGAAATTCCGCTGAGGATTCAACAGCACCCCTTAAGAAAAACAAGGGGTGAGGTAAAGTAATCATCTTAAGAGCAGCAATTTGTCCCCACCAAAAAAGCCAATTCCGTTTCCATTTTGTCAAGTCAGAGAAAATGTGTCGAAATATAGTATCATAGTTTGGGGAGTATAGCTGCTGTAGATCTCTGGTGATTTGAACCCTTAAATATCTAATCCTGGAGGTAGCCCATTTAAATGGAAAACTTTGGTGCATTATACTTTTTTCAGACTGCACAGTGTTGCTCCCTAAAATTTTGTTTTTGTCTAAACTTACTTTGAATCCTGCAACCTTGCCATGATCCTGCATTTCCCGTAAAATAACTGGAAGAGATTGTGTGACAAAACAGTGGGTTTTTTAAGCCTGTAAAACTGCCTCAATTAATTCTGAAGTTTATTTCTCTAGTTTGGCCAGCAGGTGGTGCATGTTTATGATTGAAGCTGTTACAGAGAAAAGACCTGCAGTGATGTGGCCAGCTTTTTTTTAAAACTTGTTCTGGGCCCTGGTTGACCTGGAGTTTGAAGTTAGCCAGAGGTCACTGGTTTTGTCTTCAGTCTTAGCCAGGAAGAAAAGAGACTAGGATCTCTTTGCTGAGGCTCTGTGAACAGTTATATGTCCTGATCTTCCCAGGTACTACTTAGATAGTATACAAATGTTTAGTTAGTGTTATAATTGATCCATATTTCAGTTACCTGTTATTGTTCTGGTGATTGCACCTTTTTCTGTTCATTGTTTATTGACTGAAAAATTAGAACATTCTTTTTAATTTGTTGCCTCTCCTTGTCTGGACTGATAAAGAATCCTGTGGTTTGTGTATTGGGTCTGTGAGTGCTTTCGGGAACTGTGGGACCACTGGGAGTGTGGCCTCCAGTAACCTAGAAATCACTGGGGATAATTTGAGAGCAGAGACTCGCCCTGGTCTCAGCTAGAAGGCCCAGAGGAGGTTGTGACCCAGATGGTAGGAGGAGGGTGCTAGTGTACAGCACAAGCGGCAGGTGCAGGCAGACCTGAGCTGTGCTGGGGATAGACCCTCTAAGTGGTCTGAGTCAGGAGTTCTATAGAGAAGGCAAACAGCATAGGTGACAAAGGGCATCCTTGCTTAATGCCTCTC
The DNA here is from genome assembly GCF_901765095.1 of Microcaecilia unicolor. Classification (NCBI taxonomy): domain Eukaryota; kingdom Metazoa; phylum Chordata; class Amphibia; order Gymnophiona; family Siphonopidae; genus Microcaecilia; species Microcaecilia unicolor. The sequence continues at coordinate 227,879,425 of NC_044032.1, read as the reverse complement.
TCGACAGAAAATGAAGATGTGTAACCCCCATTTACTTTTACACATTCTGTTAGATTCTCATAAAACTTCTGAATCCATGCACAGAAATTGACCCCCGGGCCCGCTTTACAGAGAACCGGCCATAGAAAATCGCAGCGGACCCAGTCAAATTCTTTCTCTGCATTTATGGCTAAAAGTAGCAGCTTCAACTGGGACTGCTTGGCTCCCCAAATAACATTAAAAGTTCTCCTTATATTATCAGCCACTTAATGTTTTGGGAATGAATCCCTCCTGTTCTTTGTGAATTACATTCGGCAACACTGTCGCCAGACGCTCGGCTAAGATCTTGACTATAATTTTCACATCAATGTTAAGAAGTGAGATAGGTCTTTAAGACCCACATGCCGCTAGAGCTTTCCCTGGCTTCAGCAACACAGATACATGCTTCACACATGCCAGGTGGAAGCGTGTTCCCATTTAAAAGTCTGTTACCCAATGTTACCAACAACTCCCCAACTCCCCCCCCCCCCCCCTGAAAATGTTGTAAAATGTGGCTGAAAAGCCATCCAGTCCTGGAGCCTTTCCACTCTTCAAATTATTTAAGGCTTGGGCAATCTCTGAGGAGGATATGGGGGCATCCTATCTCTCTCTGTCCTATGGTATTTAACATGGCAACTCAGTCTGAGCTAAGTATTGATGAATATTCTCCTCACAACTGTTAGTAGAATGGCTATATAGTTGTCTAGAGAAACCCAAAAACTGATCGAAAATTTCCTTATCTGTATAATATATGGTGTTACTTTCTCCTTAATTTTCCTATTCAAATTGGAAGTCCATCTCTCACGAAGATGTTGGGCTAACATAGTACCCAATTTATTTCTGAATTCAAAAAATGTTTAAGCATAAAATCTGTTTTCATTTTGCCATCTTCCCAACTCAGCTCTAACTAGTCAATTCTGTCCAGAGGGACGGACTCAGGTGGTCTTTGTGCCTCTGTTCCAACATGCCCAACCGTTCTCTTAATTTTAAATGTTGTTGGTCTCTCTCCGTTTTCTTGTGTGCCCCCCAGTTGACCAAATGACTCCTTACCATTGCCTTAATAGCGTCCCACAAATAACTATCATTCACTGTCCCATTATCATTTTCCACTAAATATGTTTGTATTACCTCTTTAAGATCAGTGCAAATTTTATTATCTCCCCTGTTAAGCTGAACTCCCCTACATATGCAACTCTGCCCGTAAAGAAGCATGATCTGAGATTTTGTATTGGTTCAATTTGGGTCTCTAAAATCGGAATTTGACCCCACAACTGCCTTTGGCACCAAATAAGATCTATCCTAGTATGTTTCCTTCAAATGAGAATAAAAGGTATAATTTTTTGGGGGTAGGATGCTATAAACACCAAACATCTACGAGATCTAACCTTTTAATTCAATCCAAGAGAGCCCTCCTGTGAGTCTTATCATCCCCTCTCTTAGAGTGATCACACAAAGTATCTGGGATGACACTGAAATCCTCTTCCCCCCCCCCCCCCCCTTTCTAATGATTGCCCATTTGTCAGGGGCTTTTTAAGTCCCCTGAAAAAAGCACCTTGTTTTATATTTGGTGCATAAATATTGGTAATAGTGACCTGCTTCCCCTGTAACTTTCCTATAACTGCCAAGCAGTGCCCCAGGATCCTCCAGTAAGAAGGAGCAGCTTGAATGAATAAGTATCACTAAATCCCCAGACCTCCCACCGGACTATGCGATCTGCAGACCTCAAAATTCTTATGATATAAAAAACGCTGATCCCTCAGTTGCAAATGCGTCTCTTGTAATAACACTGTTCTATTTCAAATGATTCAACTCATTAAACACAATACTTCCCTTACCAACACCATTTAGCTCGTTAACATTCCAAGTACCCACCCTAATACTGTGACCAATACCAAATGTAAACTTCCCAACCTGTGCCCTACCCCCCTTGAGAATTAACCCCTCCCTCCTTCCCCCCCATACCCCCAGTAGACTACACCTCCTCTTTTCCCCTTTCCCCATTCCCTTCCCCATTCACTAGGTTCTGGCTATTACACTTACTGTTAATTACAAACTCGCTCCAGTCTATTAATTACAAAATATCTTTATTGAACACATATGCTTCAAAACAGCGCACATGCATTTAAAACCACCTATAACAAAAATACTCACTCATACCTTCCATACACATTCGTTCTTTCATAGTACCTGTCTAGTGAATCTATATATATAATACTCATATTGGTCTTACTTATACTTATTGTGCATTTATAATTTATTACAATCTCAAATTATTGATGTTTTCCTAAATTGCTTAACACCACGTAGCACATAAATACTTGCTGTTTCACAAGTCACAGATAATCTCCACAGAATTGGAAAAAAAACCGTCTCCAACACAGTTCTCTATGATCTCCCAATTCCACTATGATTTTCTGGAAGTTGTTATAATAGTCTCTAACACAGTTCTGAAAATGAGTAAAATAACTTTCAGTCGTCTTCAGGTACTTGATGAGCAGAATGAGTATGTCACTCCCACATATACTGTTAACTTGGTCCTTATACAAAACGTCGGTTCCTCTATGCAGGACCGCATTTCGTTCTCTTCATCAGGAGGAACCACCGCATCATCTACGAAAACACAATCCTATTACCACCCCTTCAACTCCAAATTCTATATATACTTTATATTCACTAAATTACAGTACTTCATATATTTAACTGCACTTACGTTATCCAATTCTGTTCGGCTGCATGCCTGAATGAGACTTTCTCAGCACGGAAGTCAACTGCCGTGTCTCTGAATTTACTGGGGAGGGTCAAACGCCAAATTTAAATCTTCCCATAATACACTGCCCCACCTATTGGATTTAAAGAAACATACCCTCATACCCATTCTACTTCCTGATTGAGGCCCATAGGTACCACTGTTCCCCATGTATAAATGTAACGTTGTTCTATGGCTAACAACCGAGTACTGATATCTCCCCCCTTAAATCTGTCCGGGGGGATCTGTACCAATACCACGCACCTTAGCTGTTCTATAGTATGATTGTGTTCATACCAATGAGCCACAAGAGGACTCATTACCTTCTTCAATCGTAAGTTACTAACATGTTCTGCTAATCTATTCTTTAAAGGGCGTTTGGTATGACCTATATAATAAAGTCCACAAGGGCATATAATACAATATACCACCTGGGAACTAGTGCAATTGGTATTATGGCGCAATATAAATTCCTTATTACAATGAGGTATAAGGATCATCCCAGTATTTAAGGAGTAACGGCAGTACACACACTTCCCACAAGGGGAGTGTCTGCCTTCCTCCAATCCCCCTCTTGGTCTCTTCAATAGTTCACCTACATTGGCTTGACGCCTATAAGCTACCTTAGGACGTTCCCTGAATTCTCATTTTGAGAACTGTGTTAGAGACTATTATAACAACTTCCAGAAAATCATAGTGGAATTGGGAGATCATAGAGAACTGTGTTGGAGACGGTTTTTTTTCCAATTCTGTGGAGATTATCTGTGACTTGTGAAACAGCAAGTATTTATGTGCTACGTGGTGTTAAGCAATTTAGGAAAACATCAATAATTTGAGATTGTAATAAATTATAAATGCACAATAAGTATAAGTAAGACCAATATGAGTATTATATATATAGATTCACTAGACAGGTACTATGAAAGAACGAATGTGTATGGAAGGTATGAGTGAGTATTTTTGTTATAGGTGGTTTTAAATGCATGTGCGCTGTTTTGAAGCATATGTGTTCAATAAAGATATTTTGTAATTAATAGACTGGAGCGAGTTTGTAATTAATAGTAGGTGTGTTCCAGCAGCTCTATTGTGTCCCTAATTGAGTGGTATTGTTATTACACTTACTGGCCAGCCCAATCCCTAGAGGAAGGCCAAAAGGCCCTAGAGGAAGGCCAAAAGGCAAGACTCAACTCCATGGCCCCCTCTTTCCTCAAGCCCCCTTACACCGCCCCAAAGTAGCGCTTTATCCCCTACTTTCCTCACCACTCCTCCATAATACACAAGAGATTATCATAGTTCCAAATTTCCCCATGCCATATGGTTCAAATCTTTTTATTCAAACCAAAGTGAAGAAAAGTAGCAGACAATTCCAAAACATTGATAAACAATCTTAAGCTTGCTACCCCCCCTCCCCACTAACAGGTAAAGGTTCTATAAGATCTTTGTGTCCAAAGCCACATGTAATGAGTTATAAATTTAACAGATGTCCTCTCGCAGCCGGCATGAGGGTCTCCCAAAAGGGACCATCTACTTTGGAACTGCAAACCTTTAATATAGGTAATGGTGTCCACTTCCAGTCTCATTAAGACTATCTATCATATGAGCGCGCCACTGCTGTAATGATGGTGCTCGCATGGAGAGCCATTCTGTTAATATTATTTTCTTTGCAATAATGGTGGCTTGTAAAACAAAATCTCAAAATCCTGAAGGCACAGGACGTTCCAGATTGTGTGTCCAGTTAGAAGCAAGGGGTCAAAATGCCAACTAACTGCCCATATTTGTGAAGTCTGACATAAGAGGTTGCGCAGAAGACTGAAATTCTTGGGCAGGACCAAAACGTGGCCCAAAGTTGCTCCTTCCTCGCCACACTTCACACATGCTCCTGTGGGCGATAGACCCATATGGAAGGCACGCCTCGGGAGTACATACAGGCGCAGAGCAAACTTATATTGAAGTTCCCAATGAGACGTCATCAATGAGATCTTTTTCAAGGATAGCACATGTGTTTTAAAGAGCGTATTGGTGAGTGAGATGCCCAAATCTGTATTTCATTGACTGGTTAGCCTTGCAAAGTTAAGTTCAGGAGCAGTATCTCGAATATGTCGGTGATAAAATGATAATGGCACCTTTTGTTGAGCACCTAGGGTAAAAGCTTCAGCAACTTCTATTTGAACATCTTCGGAGAGATCCTCCCAAGGCAAAGCAGTAACATAATGTTTCAATTGGTAGTAGTGAAAAATGTCTTCTGAAGGCAGTGAGTATTCTTTTTGTAAGTCTGAAAACTGTTTGATCTGGCCTTCCACCGTCACAACATGTAACAGGTAAACAATGCCTTTCTGTTGCCATCATCAAAATGCAGCGTACAGGTTGCCAGGAGGGAAAGCTAAATTGTCAAAGATGGCCAAGAAAGGAGTCACCTGTGAGGAAAAGTGATGTCAACAAACCCACTGCCAAACTGCTCTAGCTGTTGGAAAGATGGAAGACAGGCATAGCACTGTAGGTATATGTCCTCCCGCTGTATGAAGCAAACAGCTGAAGTGAACATCTGGAGACAATTTGGTCTCTATTGCAGTGGCAGAGAAGTCATGTGTTGATCGAAATCAATCTGTTATGTGCCTCATTCCACTTGCAATGGTGAGGTGCCGCAAACTTAAAAGTCCCAGGCCATCATACTCTACAGGAATTTGCAAGATAGACAATGGCATCCTCGCTTTCTTCCCCCGCCATAGGAATCGTTGCAAACAACGATTCAGTTTCTTTTCATCTTTACGTTTAAGATACAGAGGCAAGATTTGAAAAACATACAACCATCTGGGAATAATTAACATATTGTACAAAGCAATGCGTCCTAATAATGACACGGGGTAGGCCTGCCAGGTTTGTAATCTATTACAGGTGTCACCAAGTAATCTTGTAACACTGAGTGTATAAAGTTGAGTTAGATCATAAGGGATATGGACTCCTAGATACTTAAAGGAGATCTCCGCCCATGTCAAGGGAGAAAACATAACCATGGCTGATGTATCTGTTACTCCCATTCCCTCCCCTCCCCTCCATATATCCCTCCCCCTCCCTTTCTTCCCCCAATAAACCTTCCCTTCCCCTCTAAGAACCCATCATGTCCCTCCCACTGCATGGGGCTGGAGGTTGGTTATTAGCGATGACAAGCCGCCCTCCCCCCCAATGTTGCACTCACTAATATTCAAATACCTGCAGTAGATTAAGCTACGTCCAAGTTGTAACACTATAGATTACACCAAGAAACGGACAGTTTTCAACCCCGATGCATGATCACACCCTAACATTTTGTCTGAATCACCCCAACCTATTTACCGATACTTCTTTACTGTAGTTGTCGCTGTAATAGTACCCCTATACTGTATTTGTTCACAGCGGCGTCTGTAATCACCTCTCTGGAACTATGTAAGCCACTTTGAGCCTACTAATAAGTGGGAAAAGGTGGGATACAAATGTAGCAAATAAAATCAAAAGACCTCAAAGGAGTAAAGCTGTATAAGTGTTCAAAGAAAAAAAAAATTTCATTTTGCCCAAATGAACACTCTCATTTGTGATTTAGAACGTGTGCCAGGCACCTTTTGCCATTTATTTGCCAATGCTGAGGATTTCTCTAATGAGGGCTTGGGTCTGTTATCACAGGCCGGAAAATTACTGCAGCCGAGTTCTTCTAATGCCTTCCATGCCTCTGCGTTTGTTTGTACTTGTTTAGGTTTACCAGACTCTGTAATAGTCCAAACAGGAACAACCATTTGTAGTGATAATTAGCTGACTGTAGATAATGGGTTACTGCAGCAATTTCATTCTGCTTTTGAAGTGTTGTTCTCGCTAAGTCCTGGCAAATAGCAAGTTTGTAATTGTCTCAGATAAGCTCTTTATGAGCACATGTTTTCCTCAAAACTTCTTCCTTTACTGAAGAATTATGAAAGCAATCTATTATGTCTCTTGGGGCAGAGTCTTTGTGCTGTCCTAAACTTCTGTGCACTCAGTACAATTTAACTGCCTGAGACTCTGAACCCGCCACATTCCTGCCATCTGGCTGCAAAAAGAGCCTACAAAAAGAACCCTTAAAGACACAAATCACCACACAACCCACCCAATCATATAAATACACCTCCTACACCACTATCTAACACCCCCTACTCTATCTTCTAATATCTTCGGCTTACCACCGAATGTATCTAAGATCCTCTCATGACTATGTCATAACAACACTCTGTAAGCCACATTGAGCCTGCAAATAGGTGGGAAAATGTGGGGTACAAATACAATAAATAAAAAATAATAATAACAAAAAATTTGATTTTAATGACCACTTATGTACAGTCCTGATACTGCTCCGTCTCTGGGATCCCTTTAAACTTCAAGTTGCCCCTACACAACCTATTTTAAAAGTTTTCCAATAAGTCCAAACCTCTTGCCGCTTGAGGTTTTTCTTTCTGGTGCCATCTTATCATCCTTACCTGAATGTGATTGCTGTCCGTTTTCATTCTCAGGCATCTTTTTGAATTTTTCTAGCCTCTTCCTCATTGATATTCTAGTTTAGGCACTAATGGCACTGCAGTTGTCAAGAGAAGACGAAAACAACAATTTTATGAACTGCCTCAATGGAGCTCAGTTCTCAGATGTCCATATTCGGACAGTGATGTCACTTTTTCCTACAGTACAATGTATTATTTACTACAACAAAATTTGCAGCACGTCACTAATCCCATGGTACCTTAAAACTGCAGGTTAAAAGAATCCACAAATCAAATATCTCAATTAAAAGAAGATGTTAACATTGTAAAAACTACAGTGGATTCTTTAGTTAAAGATAAAGTTTTAACTGCTCGTAAAATAGAGCAAATAGAAAATTATAATCGACGTCTCACTCTTAGACTGTTGAATTTTCCTATATCACCAGCTCTGACGCCTCAAGATTTCCTCAAAAAATATTTACAAGGGATTCTGAAACTATCCCCATCAGATATTCCCCCATGCAACAAAGTTTATTATTTACCTAATATTCGAAAACGTGGAGAAGTCTCTGAATCTGTAAACCTGGTGAATATACCAACACAAAGAGCTGGTATTCACATGCAGAATTTAACCGCATTATTAGAAGATTCAATGATGGAAATATCATCTAGAGGGACTTTGATAGTATCTCTCATCTTTGAACAAGATTTGAATATGATTATGAAGTTGTACTTTAAAAATTCCTCTGCACTATTCTGTGGTCAAAAAATATGGGTCTATCCCGATGTTACTAAAATAACACAACAAAGAAGGAAACAATTTTTGATCCTGAGAGAAGAAGTGAGAGAACTAGGAGCAACGTGTACATTGGCATATCCGTGCAAATGTTTGATCCGAATGTTAGGAATTAAATATGTATTTTTTGAGCCAACTCAGTTAAGGACTTTTCTGGACTCCAAAAAACCATCTAGCCGACTAACTGGAACAACTGAACCAGCGATAAACTAAAGTTAATGGGAAGAAGAACAGGACTATGCCAATTTGGAACAGAATTTTTCTTTATTAATAATTCTCAATTTTTTCTAAACCACCCCCCAAAAGAATTTATAGTGGTCTAAGGAAGAGTTAAAAATGTTAATGAGTAAGTCGTACAAATTTTCCTTTTATAATTAATTCTCTGTATTGCCTTACAAACTGTTATTCGTTTGTATTAAATGAAAACTTAATAAATAAAAAAACAACAACAAAAAACTGTAGGTTAATGAATTGTACAATAAACTGAATTTTATATTGCTACAGCTTGGGAATACTACATTTTTCTAGCCACAGCAGTACAAAGAGAGCAGGCCCCAAGTTGGGCCTGCTATCTTTGAAAGGGCCAGCAAAGTACATGAAAAAGTAACCATCCACCCCGATCCCCTTTACTTATAATCCCTTTATCCCAGCAGTCTCCCAGTATGTACTGGGTTCTCATTGGTGGCCAGTGGGAGGGCATGAGTAATCCCTGGATGCCCCTGACCTGCAGTTCCTGTCTTCAAAATAGCTACCTCAGCCTCTAGTGGTAGTCTTGCAGTACTACAAATAAAAATACAATATGGGAACTTCTGTCCACAATTTGCAGAAATGCTGATTGCGGATTACAATAAATTTTATAAAAAGGAAAGAAGAGGGAACAGTCTACTACCTCTTAAGAGGTCAAGCTCCCATATTTGGTAGCTTGACTTCCTAACAGTAGGATTGTGAGACTATTGCTATGGGGCTGTGGCAGCCATTTTGAAGACAGGAGCTGCTGGGGTAGGGGCATCTCAGGATCGTTCCTGCCTCTACCCCCACTAGCATTGGTGCCAGGGGAGTGTGGAGACTTGGAGGGGGTGGGGGTTGTTTGTTCTCTGCATCAATTCTCTTTAAAAGGCTCAGGCTACTAATTAGTAATTCAAAGGTTATTAGCCATTTAGACAGGTAAATGGCTTGTAAAAATTGTCCTGTATTTGCTACAGTAATCACAACTAGCTAGCTAGATAAATTTTTCATAACAAATGGCTGAGTGTCTGCCAGTTTTGTGTTATAAAAAGTGGCCAGAAACTCACCTGGAGAGGTAGTTGTGAAGCTACAAAACACTAACTAGTACAGCAGATATGGAGAGAAAGTTACTAACATACATTATGGGACTAAGCAGGAACAGTCCTCCCATGAAGTAGACTAAGTGTCCATCGAGGCGGCAGCATTCTAGGGGGAGTGGGGACGGCCACAGGGCACACACACATTCAAGCCTGGCTGCCTACCGCCCCTTCCAACCAAAACTTTGTGTCAGAGGTAACAGGATGCCTGCAGGCCTTGAGTGTGCGTGGATACTGAAAGTCTCCAGGCATATTTTTGAGAATGGAGGTAGGGTGGTGGTGGCAAGGAAAAGGAAAGGGGCAGAGGCGGAAGAGGAGGTAATGCTGGCCCTCTGGGGGAGAGAAGGGAGGATGCTGGATCGGGGTGGGTGGGGGAGGGGAAGGGAAGGGAAGATATTGAGCTATGGGGTGGGTGCATGGCCTAAGGTTAATCTAAGGGTGTTGTATATTCCTGGGCATGCCCTGGGAATATTGCATGTTGTTTGCCAAATAATGCAGATTAATTGGCAAACATGTCTTATTTGTCTTTAATGTATAATTCTTTAGCACAGTATATGTTTCATAATGAACTACAAAGCAGCTCATTATAATAGAAAATGAATAACACAGTGTACATTGAAAATGAATAACACTGTGTACATTTAACCTTGCAGACTGTGTTATTGGTGAAAAGATAATACCACCTTTGAAACCTTCCCAGGGTATGGGGAGGTGGCAATGCATATAGTTTTATGTTAAGAAAGAAAAAATACCTACAGAAAAGGTAGGTACAATTATCTAAGGGTTCTTTTTCCTTTAGGCAGTTCTCCAGGTACAAGTACAAGCATTTAACATGGGGAACAAAGCTTCATTTTGCAGTGATTGAACTAGTACCTCTGCTGTTCTGTTGAACCAGGGAACTGTAATATATTTTCACACTGTGATTCTTTCAGTCCCTCTATCTTGCTTTGAAAATGGCAAAGCAAGTTATATGTATCGCAACAATAACCTGAGATCCTTCTCCCCTGTCTCTTGTCTCAGATTGTCTTGTATCTGCGGATGTGCTTGGCTTACAGTGCAGGAGCAATACCCACTTCTCAGAATCTGATGGATATGCAGGATCACGCCCCTGCTATTGGTCGTTACATCAGGAACTTGATGTCGGGCAACTTCATATCCTCCTCATCAGCCAAGAGTGGAGAAACGAACCCAGTGCTGATCTACATTGGCTTTCTCCAGCAGTTACTATCTGCTGTTGGAGGTAAGAAATACTGAAACATTCACTCATGCCATAAACCTGAAGGTTGTACACTGGTTTTATATTAATTATACTTAGTTTGCTTTAAAATAACCTCCTGTAGAACCAAAAATAAACTTTGATAAATATTTTTTTCTAGAGTGTAAGAGTTTCATGTTGCACTATTTTATGTAGTAGAGACATGAGATAAAGTGAAGTTACTTACCTTTTATGTGGGTTCTCTATGGACAGCGGGATAATCAGCCACATATGGGGATTGTCATCTGATGGCGCCATGGACAAACTAGCTCTCCTAAAGATCAGAAGAGCCTTTTTCCATGCCCTTCTGAGCATGCGCAGGCCACCCCAACCGCTGTACCCACCCATTTCCTCTCTAGTCCATTCTCCAGCTAAGGTATGTTCATTTGAGAGGGGAGGAGGGTGAGTTTGTGTAGCTAACTTATCCTGCTTTCCATGGAGATACACCCATTATAGGTAATTGACCTTACTTTCTCCACGGACAAGCAGGTTGAGTCAGCCACTTGAGTGACTCCCAAACTGAGGGTTGCGAAGGTGGCATCATGCCATGTAGTGAGTTGTTTAACCCTTCGAAGCCTTTGTAGTGCGCTGTGATAGGGTGAAGCTGCATGAAGGAGATCAAGGCCCAGACAGAGGTACTACAAAGTCTCCTAGGGATGACAACCTATGATGGAAGTTGAGGCCAAGGTTCAATCAGGACTGGAAAAAGTGGTGGGGCATGCATCCCAACACACGTGAAACCTCGGGAAGTTGTGTTAAGATTGCAAGGTTCGGAGTTAGGTGGGTTGTAGAGATGGGGCATCTGCATGAGGCCTTAATGATAGGCAGTGTTGAATGAGAAGGGGTATGGTACCAGTGTTGCCACTTTCCTGGTCCTCAGGGTATGGAGTGGATAATGGAGGAGATATACAGGGTACTGATAGGTGGAGCTACTGTGGATTCCAGAGGGCTGGTGTGTAACGATTCGATGCAACGTTGATATAGGAGTTAGAGGGTCAGAAAAGATGTCTGCTTTATAGCAGACTGATAATGAAAGTGCCCTCTGAATGCAACTTACAGATTGTGATTGACTTATGGGCTGCTCCTTGTGTGATGGTTTCTTGGCAGATTATTAGTTGGTGGGGAGGCATCTTTAACCTCCTAGGTAAGGCTGGGTACTCAATCACCAATTGAAAGGGGTTGGATGACTGGGAAGCAAGCTACTATACTTAAGTCCCAGTGTGGGATATAAACTCTGGTTGTTGGTACAGTGGACAAGAGACCTGATTGCACCACTAGACTTCTTGGCATGTATTATAATGGCTAGTGAAGTAAGTGAGATCTGAAAAGGGACCTCTTTAAGTGTAGAGCATGAGGATTCTGCTAAGAGTATTTCCATCTTATGGGTGATGAGCCTGCCTGTTTGTGAGCACTTTCTGTGTGAAGAGCCAAGTGGAAGATGACTACTTGTGGCTATACTCTGTGTATTGATAGCTGTGGGCATGTTGTCACTGTCTGGTCATGGTGAAATTCATTGGGGGGTGAAGTAACCTCACATCCGAGGTTCTCTTTCCTGTGTGTGTGTGTGTGTGTTTTTTTTTTTTTTTTTGGTTTGGTAGGTGAGAAGCAAAGGTGGAGGAGTAAGAAAATCTTGTCTCTTTGGTGAGAAAGGGCTTCCTTGTGTGTACTGAAGATATTTGGACTTGGCAGGAGTGGAGTTTCAGGTCTTGGGATGATGAGATCCAAATGTTCAAGGAGTCCCATTGGCTTTTTCACTAGAGTTATGGGCTTATCTGAGAGTGGTGCAGGTACAGGGAACTTCCCTACTGCACTCGGTTAGAGATAGCTGCACCCTGTACAGTGAGTGGTAATGGCTCCAAGGCACCATATTACTACTACTACTACTTATCATTTCTAAAGCACTACTAGATGTATGCAGCACTGTACACTTGAACATGAAGAGACAGTCCCTGCAGATACCTATATCTGTAGATGTAGATATAGTTCTTCGAGGACAATCAAGCTGCTTGTTCTCACATGTGGGTCGACGTCTGCGTCGGCCCGGGAACAGGCATTTTTGCAAGCAACATATAACAAAAAAATCTTGCCAGAGTCTTCTGGCGCGCGTGCAGTGTGCATCGCGCATGCGCGGACCGATTTCCCGTCCGTCGCGTGAGCGTTCCCGCTTGGTTATTTTTTCGCGTTTAGGTGCGATCGAGTTTTTTCCCAGCTCCTCTCAGGCCCGGGAAAGTCTTTCATTTTGAGGCTTTTGCCTTGTTTCTTTTCTTTTAAATACAAATTAACCATTAAAAAAAAAAAACTCCCGTAGTTTTTTTTATTTTTTGCCCTTTTAAGTTTCCTTTGTTTTTTGACGCGGCCGGGTTGTTCCCTTCTTTTCGTGCCCGTTTTTCTTTTAACAGGCACGATCGCGTCTTTTGATTTCGACTAAGCCGTTTTTCCTTCCATGTCATCGAAGACACCCAGCGGCTTCAAACATTGTACTCTGTGCAACCGGACCATCTCGGGTACCAATACCCACATCTGGTGTATCCAGTGCCTTGGGCCCGACCCTAGCCCAGCCGCTTGTAGTCTGTGTCTTTGCATGAAGAAACGGACTCAAGTGTCTTGAGAGGCCCAACGAGAGAAGCTTTTTGGGGCTCAGTCCGGTCCGTCGACATCGAGGAACGCATCGCGACAAGGGCGGACAATCTTCTGTCCCTGGTGTCCATGGTTCGAGCGTCTCACCAGGTCAAGGCTCGGCAGATGTTGAGACTCCTGGGGCACATGGCCTCCACAGTTCATGTCACGCCCATGGCACATCTACATATGAGATCAGCTCAATGGACCCTAGCTTCCCAGTGGTTTCAAGCTGCGGTGGATCTAGAGGATGTCATCCAACTGTCCACTGGCTTTTGGAATTCTCTCCACTGGTGGACGATTTGATCCAATTTCACCATGGGATGACCATTCCAAGTTCCTCAGCCACGAAAAGTGCTGATGATGGATGCATCTCTCCTGGGGTGGGGAGCTCGTGTAGATGGGCTCCACACTCAGGGAGCCTGGTCCTTTCAGGAAAGAGGTCTGCAGATCAACCTCTTGGAATTAAGCGTGATCTGGAACACTCTAAAGGCTTTCAGAGATCGGCTGTCCAACTAAATCATTTTAATTCAGACAATCAGGTTGCCATGTATTACACCAACAAGCAGGGGGGCACCGTATCTCGCCCTCTGTGTCAGGAAGACATCCAGATGTGGCTTTGGGCTCGCTGTCATGGCATGTTCTTCCAAGCCACTTATCTGGCAGGCGTAAACAACAGTCTGGCCGATAGGTTGAGCAGGATAATGCAACCTCAAGAGTGGTCACTGAACATGGGCGTAGTCTGCAAGATCTTCTGAGCGTGGGGCACCCCCTCAGTGGATCTTTTTGCCACTCAAATCAATCACAAAGTCCCTCGGTTCTGTTCCAGGCTTCAGGCCCATGACAGACTAGCGTCAGATGCCTTTCTCCTGCATTGGGGGACAGGCCTTTTGTATGCGTGTCCTCCCATACCTCTAGTTGGGAAGACTTTGCTGAAACTCAAGCAAGACTGTGGAACTATGATCCTGATTGCACCCTTCTGGCCGTGTCAGATTTGGTTCCCTCTTCTTCTGGAGTTGTCCTCCGAAGAGCCGTGGAGATTGGACTGTTTTCCAACCCTCATCACTTAGAACGAGGGGTCACTTCTACATCCCAACCTACAGTCTCTGGCTCTGACGGCCTGGATGTTGAGAGCTTAGAATTCGCCTCCTTGGGTCTTTCAGAGGGTGTTTCCCGAGCCTTGCTTGCTTCCAGGAAAGATTCCATGAAGAGGTGTTACTCTTTCAAATGGAGGAGGTTTGCCTTCTGGTGTAACAGCAAGGCCCTAGATCCTCTTTCTTGTCCTACACAGACCTTGCTTGAATACCTTCTACACTTGTCAGAGTCTTGGTCTCAAGACCAACTCCATAAGAGTTCACCTTAGTGTGATTAGTGCTTATCACCGTGTAGAGGGTAAGCCTGTTTCTGGACAGCCTTTAGTTGTTCGCATCATGAGAGGTTTGCTTTTGTCAAAGCCCCCAGTCAAACCTCCACCAGTGTCGTGGGATCTCAACGTCGTTCTTACCCAGCTGATGAAAGCTCCTTTTGAGCCACTGAATTCCTGCCATCTGAAGTACTTGACCTGGAAGGTCATTTTCTTGGTGGCTGTTACTTCAGCTAGTAGAGTCAGTGAGCTTCAGGCCTTGGTAGTGCATGCACCTTATATCAAGTTTCATCAAGTAGTCCTCCTCACGCACCCTATGTTTCTGCCGAAGGTGGTGTCGGAGTTCCATCTGAACCAGTCAATTGTCTTGCCAACTTTCTTTCCCCGTCCTCATACCCGCCCTGGCGAAAGCAGTTTGCACACCTTGGACTGCAAGAGAGCACTGACCTTTTACGTGGAGCGGACAAAGCCCATCCATCCAATTGTTTGTTGCTTTTGATCCCAACAGGAGGGAGTCGCCATCGGAAAACGCACAATCTGCAATTGGCTAGCAGATTTCATTTCCTTCACTTATGCCCAAGCTGGGCTGTCTTTAGAGGGTCATGTCACGGCTCATAATGTTAGAGCCATGGCTGCGTCAGTGGCTCACTTAAAGTCAGCCTCCATTGAAGAGATTTGCAAGGCTGCAACGTGGTCTTCAGTCCACACATTCACATCTCACTACTACCTTCAGCAGGATACCCGACGCGACAGTCGGTTTGGGCAGTCAGTGCTGCAGAATGTGCTCGGGATGTAGAGTCCAACTCCACCTCCCTAGACCCATTTTTCTTCTGTTCCAGGCTGCACTCTCAGTTAGTTGTTTATGGTTTCAGGTCAATCTCTGTTATGTCCTTGCCGTTGCGAGACCCAGTTGACCAATGTTCATTGTTTTGAGTGAGCCTGGTTGCTAGGAATAGCCCACATGTGAGAACAAGCAGCCTGCTTGTTCTCGGAGAAAGCAAAGATACATACCTGTAGCAGGTATTCTCCGAGGACAGCAGGCTGATTGTTCTCACAAACCCGCCCACCTCCCCTTTGGAGTTGTTGTTTGTTTATTTGCTTTTTGATTAAACTGAGCGGGAAGGCTCATGTGACGGGCGGGAAATTGGTTTGCACAGTGCGCGCTGCACATGTGCCAGAAGATTCTGGCAAAATTTTTTTGTATTTTGCTTGCAAAAATGCCGGTTCCCGGGCCGACGTGGACGTCAGCCCACATGTGAGAACAATCAGCCAGCTGTGCTCGGAGAATACTTGCTACAGGTATGTATCTTCGCTATAGGTGCCGTCTCTCAGTTGACATAAGAGGTTTTTTTTTTTTGTTTTTTTTTGACAGAGGTATATTGGAAGTAGAGACATACCTGTACTCTGTTGAAGCCAGTGATGAGCACATAAGTGAGCTAGATGGTTAATGAAGGCTTGCTGTCTGGTGTGTGGTTTTGTGAGTGGGCAGCGAGTAGGACAATTGGATCACCGTGTTTCTGCTCTCTCTCTTTTTTATTTTTTTTTATTTAATTGGAAGAACAATGCAAGTGTCACATGGGGGGGTTACCTTTGACATGGGAGATGGAACCAGTTATCCACCCCTGTAGGGTGGAAGTCAGTAAGGACCTTTCTTAAGGATTGGGCTCTTTGGGTGCTGGCAGCTGGAAGAACTTTAGCAAAGACTTAAATAGGTAGGAAATTCATGAACTTGAGCAAGGCAATTTCACAGACAAATTGCAAGGAAACTGGAACCAATCTGATATCAGTGGAGCTGAATCCAATGTCAAAGATGAAGGCAGAGACCAGGTTCCAGTCACCTGTTGGCTGGAGGACTGGAAATACATAATCCTAGGCAGCTAGCAGGACTAACAGCTGTCCCCAGAGGCTGACAGTCTCCTATTGGCAGGAGCCAATAACTGCCTACTGGAGCCTTACATCTACTATCCTTTGTAGCTCTACAACTAATTGGTGGTCTATCTCCAATCCCTTCTTTAATGAATACTGAATAAAAGTATTTGTTTAGTATTTTTGCTTTTTCCTTGTTTTCTTTCTGTCCTGTCTTTCTTCTCTTAGTTCTATAATCCCATCTGTACTCTTCTTATTTCACTGACATATCTTTCAAATATCTGTATGACCTGTGCTTTTTAAAGTCACTTTATATAACTAGTACTTAATTAAAGTAAGCTTGATTTTGAGGACAATCATTTCTGCTGCAAGAGAGAGAGTTTAGATAATAGCTTTTAACTTTAGAGTATGCAATTTGCTTACAGTTCTGAGATTTTTTTCTCCTGGTAGCTGCATATATGTTTTACTGTTGTATAATCTCTCTCTCTCTCTCTCTCTCTCTCTGTCTATAGGTGTGTCAGTGATGTACTGTCTTCTTGAAGCAATTTCAGTTTATCCTCAGAAACTAGCTGCCAAATTTATAGACAAAACAGACTGGCTCAAGGTATGTGGCTGCTCTTGCTTTGTAAATGAAAAATAGATTTACATGTTACAGTAAGTTATGTAATATTTTTAATATATAAAAATCTAGAAAGGTACCATTATCTAGGCAGAATTGACCAGTCAGGTTCACCCCTTTTTTAAAACCAAGAGCTGTATCTTTAAGATAAGACTTTATGCTTAAAGCAACAAGGCGAGAGTCACATGATGCACTGAGTAGAAACGACGTGCTTTCTACCTCTCCGGGGGTCCCACATCTCAACTCACTATTTTTACCTGAAGTAACCCCTTGGATCGAACACCACCACCAGTATTACAAACTTGAAAGTCTATGGACAGATACTTACTTACAAAAATCCAGAGGTGAGATGTCTTGGTAAAAGCTTAAAAAAAGAAAGAGATAAAGCGCAAGCTGAGGAAAGCAAAATGGTGAACGCCTTGCCAGGGTCTGGCTCTGCGTTCACATCACAATAACTGTCACAATTAATGGAGGCAGTGACTGTCACATTGGAGCCTAGGTTAGCAAAGCTCTTGAGGCAAATAGAGCACATAGCAACTTTGTTGGCGGATACAAACTGACACACTGGAGAGTTGGTGAAGGCATATGTGTCTTCACTCGAGGACTCCAGTGCGGGAGTTACCCCGAGGTTTGAAGTGCTTGAAAAACAGCTTAGGGAGCACGCAGACAAACTCGATGACCTGGAAAATTGCTCCAGAAGCAGTAAATTGAGAATCATTGGATTTCCTTATGCGGTGGAGCGGTCTCTGTCTGCAGTTCTGGGGCACTAATTGTCAGCTGAATTCACTTTGTCTGATAGCGTGGGGCCGCATTTTCATGAACGCGCTCACTGGGTAGGCCATCAGCAAGACGGGAGATAGTGGCCTTGAGTGATGCAAATCAAACTCAATTATATTCACAAGGTGGAAATCTTGCTAGGATACTGACAAAAAGGAGACCTGCTTACATTTGAAGGAGAGCCAAAATATTGAACAGTGAACTATAAAAACAGATGGAAAAAAACAGGCAAATAACAGGTAACTGAATAAGGACCAGTTAAAAAACTATCTAAACATTTTATCACTACCTGGATAGTGCCTGGGAAGTACAGGAAATATAGCTGCTCAAAGGGTCTCAGTAAAGAGATCTTTCTACTTCCAAACTGAGACTGGAGAAAAAATCCAGTATTTCCAGACTGAATTTGAGCTCCTGGGCCAATCAGAGCCCAGAGCAAAATTTTTAAAAAAGTAGCTGGCCACATCACTGTGGATTACTTCCTCTTGTGTTAAACTAAAGAAGGAACAGTCATTTCTCTGTAACAGCTTTAAGCATAAAACATGCACCACCTGCTAGCCAAACTAGAGAAATACACTTCAAGAAATAATACAGTTTGCAGGCTTACAAACCCACTGTTTTGTCACACCCCAGGACTTTACAGGTTCCTATTAACTAATATCACTCCTAAATGCAGATGTTAAGTTGCTGGCAAAGGTATTAACAAATTGCTTGGTGGTCTGTTTGCCTACGTTAATAGAACCAGCACAGACCAGTTTTGTACGCTACCGTCAATCTGCTCATAATGTGCAGAATATCTTTCTGGCTCTATATTACTGTCGAGAGTTGTCTATACCGGGCTTGGCAATGAGTATCGATGCAGAGAAAGTTTTTGGTAAAGTTGGCGCCACATGTTTGAAGTTCTGAACCTGGTTTCCCAGGAACTCAACCCACTGGCGATTCCCCAGGTCTGCAACCCACTCACTAACCATTAGGCCACTCATATTCATTGTTGGTTTAATGATATAGGGTCTCTGGATGGTTTTACGATGCCATAATGGCTCTCTATAATAATCTTAGGATGCAGATCTTAGTGAACGGGGAGCAGTTCTCTAAGCCTAATGGTAATCTTGTGTATTACTGCTAGGGTCAGGGTTCCACATAGGGGCAAAGTACCCTTTCTTGGCAGCCTAACCCCTAGCAATAGTACTATGAGGTCACCGCTAGGGGTCATGGGCACCATTTTGGAACCCAAAGCTGAAGGAACAGGAGTGAGTGGGGATTTCTCCTATTCCCCTTAGACACCCAGGACCCCTAGTATTGCCTGGGGAAGGGATCATGATTTAGTGTGGGACTTGGTGGGTATTCTTCCTGGTGAGTATTCGTCCTTCTCGAAGGAGTTCAGATGGAGGGGACTAGATGGTTGGGGAGGATCTGTTGACTTGGAGGGATAGGGGGATAGGATGCTTTTGGGGTTGGGTGCATGTTTGGCAGGTTTTGATGCCTTGGGGACGTCTGGGAGGGGATTTATTGGGGAAGTGTGGGAGGGGATTTATGGGAGAGCCAGATCTATGCCTTGACTCTTGTCCTTTCAGGCAGGCACATAGGCATGCTTAGGGTTGAGTGTTAATGCCGATATCCAGCTTTGTTTAGGTCAATGTGTACGTTAAAATACATGTGTAAATGCTGCTATTTACATGTGGGCATGCTTCTAAAATAACCACCTTAGTGTGCTTATTTATATTCAAGCACGGAGGGACAGGAGAGGTGTTGGAGTCCTAATAGGATTATACTTTCATTAAAAATAAATAAATAAAGGTTAGTAGTGCTAAAGAAAAACAATATTTTCTACAAAATCATGAAAATCCTGCCTGAATCAATTATGGAGTAGTGGTGGGGCATGCTTAAATTTGGCATACCAGTGTAGTATATTTGATATTGATATGTGTTTGTATGTAATGTTTTCAGGGGCTGTTGAATTCCAGCAAAGAGGAAATACGTGAGCTGGCAGCACAACTTTATGCCGTAGTAGTATCAACAATGTCTGGTGATGAAATGAAGTCAGCCATCCAGAGCCTTCTCAAAGCCACTAAAGACAATCATGTAATTTGGAGATATTTTGTTAATTCTTTGTCTTAATGTTTCACCTGAATCCTGTGCAGAGATACTATTTTCAGTCTAGTTTATATACTCTTTAAATTTACTTTTTAAAGTTTGAATTTACTTTTTAAAGTTTTTTTAAATTGCAGAATCCAGAGACACAACATGGATCCTTGCTGGCTCTGGGATACATAGTTGGAAGGTACTTAGCGAAGAAGAAAAGTACAACTGTGGTATTGCATGACTTAGAACAGCCTAACTCTGCTATAATGCCAGAACAGGAAAAGCTTATTCAGACCTCTACAGAAACCATTGGTAAGTTTCACCATCGTTGGATTCTCTGCTCACCCAATGATTGTGAGCATAATTGACACATTCATAAAAATACATAGAGGATGGGAGAGAAGATATCGGAAGCAGATATTTCTTACTGCAGGCAAATGACCAGTTAGCACTGTGATAAAGGAAAATTCTTGCAAAACTATTTACAGATGGTAGCTTATCCCATCAAAATTAAAGAATATGTTTCCAAATGCCTCAGGCATTTGTTCGAGACAATGTGGGTAAGAAGAGACCTCCTAGCACATCTGTTCTGGGTACAGGTGAGCAGAAAGATCACAGATTTTCAGGTGAAGCAATGTGGATGATAACTAAGATTTGCCTGCTGGGGTTATTGCACTGTAAACTCGGTAAAAGCCAAAAAAAAAAAAAAAAAAAAAGACTGGTTAAATGGGGACTTATGGCAGCGCAAAGTGTTATTGCTGGAGGCTGGAAACAAGTGGATGCACTGGTGATACATAGCTGCAGAGATCGTTTAGACTTCATGAGTAGGATGAAGAAGTTGATAAACATTAGACATCAAAGATTCTGTAAAGAGACTAGAGAGTGGAGCTGTAGTGGTTCTTACGAGTGGAGATCTAAAGATCCCCAAATGGGAACCTACTATGTTGATGCATTTGTTGCCAGAAAATCACATAGAATAGTAATTCCTCTGGACATGTTTTCTAGGGTATGAGTACACCTGTATGTGGCTCTCAGATTCTTTTGTAACTCTGTTAATAAGGATCAGGCAAGAACCAGGTTCTGGAATATATTATCGGTAATAATAATTAAAAAAAAATATATGTAATGGAGAAGGATAGACATATTAGTATGGCAAAGCAATAAGCAAAATTTAGCAACAAGACTTATCAGTACTTGGTAGAGCAGTGAGATAGCAATATCAGTGCAACTAAATCATTCCTGAGACAACTAACAGTGCTAACTTAAGAAACCGCATGCCAAAAGGTTCTGGCAAGTCACTTAACCCTCCATTGCCTCATCTACTTTTCCTATGTGACCAGCCTCAGTCATCCTCTACTTATTTCCCACCAGAAGAGTTCTCTCCCACCCCCCATTTTGTCATTCCACACCTCAACATCTCTTGTCTATCGCATCCCTAGAACAACTGTTTGTTTGAGCACTGCTATCCTTTAGCACAGTTGTTGACTTTTGATTTTCCTGCATTAATCTTACGACGCAGCGAGGGTTCTAGCGCAGAAAAATCTGCCTCAAAACCATTGCACTAAATGGTACCATGGTCGGCATGCAAATAGCATGAAATTCTGTTACAACAGGAATTGCTTTGGATATAAAAATCCATGTTGAATGTTAGCATGATTTTCCTTTTACCACAGAATCTTTACTTTAGCTTGGGGCAGCAAGGTCATCTGAAGGGACATGTAGTGCTTCACCTCAGTGGACTCATGTCCTAGACAAACCTGGTAGCCATCCAACCCTGAGACTATCTGGTCCAAAGCACCCCTAGACCAGGTACCCACCACGGAGATCCTTGACCAGAGAGCCTTCATGCTTCTGGACACTTGGTCCAGGGAGGTGTCCAGTAGTGTCCTTGCCTTCACACTGCCATCTTTGAAAAATGGTGGCACCTTACCCATAGCAACATGTCCTGATGCACTTTTAGGTGTCAGTCTGCCAAACAAGTGATTGCTTCCCCTAATGGAAGGCATCTTCTTATTTGGCAGACTTACTCTTAGTGGTATGTCTCAACACTGTACTAAGGGTCAAGGGCCAACATTTTCCAAGACGGTGGTGTGAAGAGAAGGATGTCTTCCTGGACCAGGTAAGTGGTGTTGGTCCAGGGGGGTCCAGCAGCATGGAGCCTCTCTCTAGTTAAGGGCTTCCCTGTGCCCTGCCCTGGAGTGCCGGGCCAGGGTTGACCTGGACCAGATAGACCAGGTGGGGGGGAGGGGAGTAATGTCTAGGGCCCACTGGGCCACTAGGGAATTTTGCTGGGTGAGGGTCAGCGGTCTGCTTCTTGGGGATGCTGGGCTTTTTTTTTTAATCATTTTTTTTTTAAATATCTCCTTTCCTGTCAGTGCATGATCCAATCTGCACTTGCATAATAACTGCAGAGATATTTATGACCAATGCAACAAACTGTGGTATGTTACTGTGACAGTGTGTACTGATTTTTCTATCACCACATGGTTTTTAACACTATGATAATTTGCACATGATTAGTTCAGTGCATCATGGGTAAACATTTTTTTAACACAAGTTAAAGCGCTGTACACTGAAACTCCGCACACTATTTTAACCCAGCTTATTAAACTGTTGTGGGAGCGGAACTGGCAGTGCTGTCGATCCCTGGTAATAAGTTCAGAGAGCCCAGGTTGAAAAACACTGTACTTCTTTTCAGATGTCTAAAAAGAGAAGTAAGTGGAGTTGGAAGAGTGTTTCACAGCAGTTGGTGATCTGTGAACTACTTCAGTTCATCCAGAAGGGGTTTGGTGTTTTGACTTATCACAAGTTCGTTTGGAGGTGTATTTTCAAAGCACTTACTTACAGAGTTATGTAGTAACCTATGGAACATTGTAAGTCTAAGTGCTTTGAAAAATAGCCCCTTGGTCAAATTGGTGATGTTTAATGCAAATGACTAACTGCCAGATTTCAGGTGGGTGGTAAGAACAAGAATATGGGTTGTCTGTTTTTTATTGGGGTGTTTTTTGTTTGTTAGGCTCCTTTTTGGATGGGTCTTCTGCTCTCCTATCGATAGCTGCTTGCACTGCTCTTGGTGAAATTGGCAGAAATGGCCCTTTACCAATCCCTAACGATGGTACTGGATTTACGAAGCTGCATGTTGTGGAAAATTTACTGGCCCGAATACCCTCTGGCAAGGAAAATAATAAAGTAAGTGTCTGTGATCCATATATTATTTTGTCTTCAGTACTTTCATCTCTCTCTCCTGCTTAATTAAAAAAAAAAAAAAAACCAACTTATTTTTTTTCCTTTCTGCCATTTTACCCTTGTAAATCAATGAACACAGTTCCTTCTCCTGTTTGTTATCTTCAACTGGATCGTTTCTAGGATGAATAATTTTGGCTAGAAAACCTATACCTGTACAGAGGTGCTGTGTTACAGTGCCACCAACTTGATTGCTGAGCAAGTAGAGAGCTGAGAAACAGAATCTATTGGCAGTTCACGATCCTCCTTTGAATTTGCTGTGTCTCCATAGACAGCTACTGAGTTAGTTACAGCATAATGAGGTGATAGGAGGACACTCTGGAGCCATCTTCTCCTCTATGTTCAGACCTTCTAGAGTCTATGGAGCTGTATTTTAGGGAGAGATTCCCCCCATGGTACAACTAGTCCAGAGGGAATAACTGTCCGCCCTGATTGATCAGCTGATGAAGGTTCTTCAGTTATCTGCCTTGCCCCAAGAGGAGTCCAGGGGAGAACATCCCATCCTTGCTGGCTATCGCAAACCTGGGAAAACCTTTCCCCTCCGCTGGTGCTCTCTCTGAGTTAGTGATGGAGTGTGAGATTCCAGGCTCAGTTCTGCAGGAATCCAAGCTCATAGGTTGGCTTTATCCATTGCCCTGAGAGGTGGACGCCTTAGTCACTGTGGTGACCAGGAAGACTACAGCCCCAGTAGAGTGCGGCACATCTCATAAAGATCTTAAGTTAGGAAGATAGAGGGGCAGTTGAAGTAGCTCTTCAGTTCAGCCACTTGGAGAGTCAGGCAGCAATCTGGCGGGGTTATATGGCCCAGGCCCTGCTCCAGTGGATGCAGCAGCTTTCCTCCTCCCCAGATTCAGCCTGGCTGGAGTCTGGGGCAGCCTTCCTGGTGGAGTTGCTTTACGTTCTAGTCTATATGTCTTGTAGCTCAGTTGCTCTCTTTAGTGGGAGCTCGTCATCATCTTTGGCTGTAGCACTGGACTCTGGATGAAGCCTCCAGAGACTGCCTTTGTTCACTGCCCCTTGTTTGGGGAGGATCTTGAGAAGCTTGTCAAGGACCTTGGAGAGGCTCAGCATCTTTCTGAGGATAAACCATGGGGGGGCCTCCAAGGTCTCGGGGTCTGAGTCCAAGATGATAAACCAATGGGGGGGGGGGGGCCTCCAAGGTCTCTGGGTCCACTTTTACTTTAGGAAACCATCATTGGGAGTAATGCCACTAAAGATCAGAAGGGACAGCCTTTCTGGGGGGGGAGGGGTCCTCTGGCCCTGGTTCTGCATTAAAGGGAACTCAGTGAGTTTCAGGGGGGTCCCTTCCAGCAGCCTTTCTGGGGGGGAGGGGTCCTCTGGCCCTGGTTCTGCATTAAAGGGAACTCAGTGAGTTTCAGGGGGGTCCCTTCCAGCAGACTGGTACAGGTAGGAGGCAGGCTCATTTTTTTTTTTTTTTTTTTTGTTCGAGTGGATCCTTATCACCTTTAAACCAGTGGTCCTGGAGGTAGTTCATGATGACCATGCTTTGGAGTTTGCTTCCTCAGATGCCTTTATGGCAGAGCAGTGGAGGGGTCACCCTGTCCTACCTTCTCCAGTCAGGGGCTGTAGAGGAGGGTCTTGCTGGTGCAGCGGGGATGGGGCCGCTACTCCATCTACTTTATGGCCCCCAAGAAGGGGAATCTTTCTGCCCCATTTTACTACTACTACTATAAATCATTTCTATAGCGCTACCAGTCGTACGCAGCGCTTCACAAATGAACATGAAGAAAAAACAGTCCCTGCTCAAAAGAGCTTACAGTCTAAATCAGGACATACAGACAGGACCGATAAGGGTAAGACAGACAGAAGGACACATAAGGAAAGGGACTATTGAAGAGAGGAGGACAAGATAAAGGTTACGAGTAAGTGACAAGTTAGGAGTCAAAAGCAGCATCAAACAGGTAGGCCTGAAGCCGGGATTTGAAGGCGACCAGGGATGGAGCTAGTCATAACGGCTCAGGAAGCCCATTCCAGGCATAAGGTGCGGCGAGACAAAAGGAACGGAGTCTGGAGTTAGCGATGGAGGAGAAGGGTGCAATTAGGAGAGATTTGCCTAGTGAACGGAGTTCCTGGGAGGGAGTGTAGGGAGAGATGAGGGTGGAGAGGTAGTGAGGGACTGCAGAGTGAATGCATTTATAAGTCAATAAGAGGAGCTTGAATTTTATACGGAAATGGATAGGGAGCCAGTGAAGTGACTTCAGGAGAGGGCTGATATGTGCATAACGACTTTGGCAAAATATTAGTTGTGCAGCAAAATTTTTAACAGATTGAAGAGGAGAGAGGTGGCTGAGCGGAAGACCTGTGAGAAGCAAGTTGCAGTAATCTAAGCGAGAAGTGATGAGTGTGTGGATGAGGGTTCTGGTAGCGTGTTCAGAAAGGAAAGGGCGAATTTTGGCGATGGTATAAAGGAAGAAACAACAAGTTTTAGCAATCTGTTGAATATGTGCATAGAAGGAGAGGGAGGAGTCAAAGATGACCCCCAAGGTTACGGGCGGATGAGACAGGAAGAATGAGCGTGTTGTCGACAGAAATAGAGAATGGGGGAAGGGGAGAGGTTGGTTTAGGTGGGAAGATAAGGAGCTCAGTTTTGGACATATTGAGCTTCAGGTGGCGGTGAAACATCCAGGTTTAGATCTCAAGGGAGTTGATGCTGACTTGCGAATCCCTCGATTTTTGCATAGAGACCCTCCAATCAGTAATTGCATCAGTTCACCCGGGGGAGTTTCTGTCTTCTCTGCACCTGGCCTTCTTCCACATCCTCATTTGCCCAGACCACAGGAGGTTTCTGAGGTTCTGCATGCTGGACAGACACTTCCAGTTCAGGACTCTTCTGTCATGTCACCTCAGACTTTTTCCAAGGTCATGATAATAGCTGCTGCCTTCCGTCACAAGGAGTTAATACGGGTGCATCCTTATTTAGATGATTGACCCGCAGAGTTTGGGATTACCTTCAGCTTTTTGGATTGATGGTGGCTGCCCTGGCGATGATTCCTTGGGGTCAGCTTATATTCATCCCCTTCAGCAAGCACTTCTGTCCACTGAAGTCTAAGTCCAAGGGCTTTGACATACACCTTCCTCTTCCTTCTTCTCTTGTGCAAGATCTGAACTGGTGGGATCATTTGACCCATCTCCAGGGGGTGTCTCTCTTGGTTCCAGTGGTTACCACCAATGTGACCCTCAGGGGTTGGGGGTCCCATCTCGTGAGCTGTATGTTGCAGGGCATTTGGTCAGCAGAAGAGGCCTTCTGGCCCATCAAACACCTGGAGGCCAGAGCAGTATGCTTGGTGCTGAAGGGCTTCCTCCATCATTTGGGGGAAGGTGGTCTGGGTCCTCTTGGATGACATGACAGCTGTGTCTTATGTTAACAAGCAGGGCAGAACCAGGAGCATGGTGGCAGCTGGAAATTTGATGGTTTTGCAGTTTGGCAGAGGACCATCTCTCAGCACTCTCGGCGATGCACATTGCCAGAATGGACAGTGTCCAAGCAAACTTCCTCAGTTGCCATGATCTGAACCCCCAGAGGAATAGGGCCTGAGCAATTTGGCATTCATACTCATTGTAGATCATTTAGAGGATGCTGGAATTCCACCTCATGGTATCTCTGGACATTGAATGGTATTCCCGCTTCTTCACTCGCAGTTCAGCAGCAAGCTTGGTGGGGATCGATGCATTAGTACAGGCTTGGCCTAGTCAGGGACTCCTTTTTGTGCACCACCCCCGGTCATTCTCAAGGCACCAGATTGGCTGTGATGTCTGTGGTATGCAGACTTGATTCAGCTTCTGGTGGAGCAGCCTCTCTGTCAAGGTTATTATGGAAAATCTGGATCCCTTTTGCCTTGTGACCTGGCCGTTGAGAGATAATGCTTTAAGCGCATGGGGTACCTAGCACAGATGGGGGAAACTATTGCGAGCTAGGAAGGTTTCCATTTCTCTGGCATATATTAGGGTTTAGAAGACCTTTGAAATCTGATGTGGTCAGAGATTGCTGTGTCTTTGGAAGACTGATGTGCTGGTGATGCTTTCTTTCTTCCAGAATGGTTTGGACCAGGGCCTGCCCCTGAATTCCCACAAAGTTCAGGTAGTGGCTCTGGCATGGGCACCCTTGATGTTGTGTTTTTGCGGGGAGGGGGGGGGGGTGTTAAAAGCGTCATCTTTTGCATCGGCAATATTCCCAGTGGGACCTTTCTCTTGTGCTCAGGGCTCTGGTGGTTGCTCCATTTGAGCACCTCAGGGTGCCCCCCCCCCCCCCCCATAAGGGTCTTTCCTTGAAAATGACATGTCTGGTTGCCATCTGCTTAACTTGTTGAATCTCGGCGCTTCAGGTTCTTTCATGTAGAGATTCCCTACTTGTCTTTATTAGATGAGGCTCTGTCCTTGCAGTACAATGCCTTCCTTCCTTTCAAAAGTGGTATTTACCTTTTCACTTGAACAGGTGGTATTGTACAGCGCTGCGTATGCCTTGTAGTGCTATAGAAGTGATAAGTAGTAGTAGTAGTATTATTGTTTGCCTTTTTGAGGGCGCGTTGGGGGCGGTGGAGGGGGGTGGATCAAATGCTATGCAAATTAGATGTTCAGAGAGACCTGCTGAAGTATCTGCCAGTGACTAATGCAAGGATTTTCAACCCAGTACTCGAGGTACACCCAGCCAGTCAGGGTTTTCAGTTGCAATTGAATTTTGATTTATCTGCAAAGGTTCAGAGGATTCTTTGGGTTTGTCTTATGAGCTTTGCTAGTTTATACTACTAGCTCCAAACTACACGTGCTCTTATACCAGTTGTGTCACTTGAAACTGTTTGTATTTCTCTACCTCAGTCTGCTGGTTGGGGGGATTTCATCCAGTGGTGTGGACTGGTCTAGCAAGACTGAAGAGGAAGTTAACAGATAAGAATAAATTTTACCTTTATAAGTGGAAGATCAAGCTGTTCCACCTTTTCCAGGAATTTCCCTCATGGTGATTACTTCTGAAACTCAATACATATGCACTTTATCTAATTGCTAAGGGTGTAAAGGCTCTCAATGTTGCCTCTACAGCACCCTACCACTAGATGAGGAAACAAAACACATATTACTGCTACAGGTTAGGCAGCAGCAGTTTTTGTAAGCTTTTGTTAAATATTCCAGTGAATTTTGATTTTAGGGACTGAGCAGTTCATATATAGTGGAGGAGTAGCCTAGTGGTTAGCGTGGTGGACTTTAGTCCTGGGGAACTGGGTTCGATTCCCACTGCAGGCACAGGCAGCTCCTTGTGACTCTGGGCAAGTCACTTAACCCTCCATTGCCCCAGGTACAAATAAGTACCTGTATATAATATGTAAGCCACATTGAGCCTGCTATGAGTGGGAAAGCGCGGGGTACAAATGTAATAAAAATATATGGAGAAAGTTGTGATGCTTATTAAAGGGCCAACAAAAAAGATGCAGTTGTGACCTTTTGAAATCATATTGGTAACTTCTTAGGTGGAGTGCGTCTGGAAAAGGGAGATTTGATCTCAAAACTTGGATATAGGTTTTCAGATTAATCACTCACCTTTCCAAACCCAAGTTCAAGACAAATCACATTTGATATAATATTTTCCTTGCCCAGAGGGCTTGCAATCAAATATTGCATTTTACTTATGCCCTTTAAAAGGCATTACAATCCACTAAGTCACATATTTGTTCTATGACTACTTAGTTCTTTGCATATTTGCAGATGAAGGAACGAGCAATACAAACACTTGGTTTCCTCCCAGTGGGAGACGGTGACTTTCCTCATCAGAAAATGCTGCTGCAAGGACTTATGGATTCTGTGGAGGTGAGACCCTAGTGATTATCTTTAAAAATATAAATACGTTTAGCGTTCACTGTTACATTTTACACACTGAGATTCCATTTGTGTTCAAATTTTGTAGAATGGTAGTGTCAACTGATAAACAGCAGTATGGAATTGTTGGACCTTTGAGCTCAGAATCTTTTAACTAATCTGTTTATATTAAAAAAGCAACAAAATAGGCAAACGCTAGGCTGAAACTTTTAAAGTTAGAAGATTTTAAACATAAGTAACTTTCTACAGGTGACATCGTTCTTCTAAATCTTATTTTGTGCCAAAAATATACTTCTCTGTTGTATGTGCATATATTTGAAGACTGCTATCTTGTCCACCCTTTCTCAGAACATTTAAATCCTTAAGTTACATCTCCAAGGTCTGTATAATTTTAATTTTTCTCTAATGGATGATCTCTTATGGAAGCATTGACTGTTCCCAGGGAAGGAGCTTTTCACTAAAAACTGCAGTTTCTAGACACAAACTGTAAATCAGTCTTGGATGGGAAGACCCTACTCTGACCTGGCATATGCTGAATGACTTTTGGAAATACAGACCAGTTGTATCTTGTGTCAGATCAAACTACTGCATCATTAATTTTCTCATGCTCTTTCTCTCATTGAGCCTTTTGGTTGAGGTACATTGGAAGCTTTTTCCTTTTTTATACCCCAGAAGTGTAAAATAATTGTGACTAGAGCAGAAAAAGCAGGGAGAAAAAGAAAACAGCTGTGTTTTATAGTGTTTTCCCATTCTTGATTATACAGGCAAAGCAAATTGAGCTTCAGTTCACAGTTGGTGAAGCAATCACCAGCACAGTCATAGGGACAAGTTCAGTGGCAGCCCGCGATATTTGGATGGTCTCGGAGGAAGAGTACACACCTCCTGCTGGTAGGAATTTGTTTTTTATGATGTTTGTAGGGTGGGTTTTTTTATTTATTTATTTTAGAATTCAGCCAGTGACACTCCATCTACCTCTTTCAGTGAGGAATGTTAGCAGCAGGTTACATTGGGCCTTCTCAGTCTTTAAATATTTGTACTGTTTTAATTCTGCTTTTTGCCTTGTGTTAGTGCCTGACTGCAGATATTTCACCACTGATTTTCTTATGGGGAATGTAGAAAATTACTTAGGCTTTGCACAGTTCGCTGTTTTTCTATGCTGTGTTTGAAAGTTAAACATCTTTAGAGCACCGATTGTGATCCCAGTACACATTCTACAGTCTGCCTGAAGAACTATGATACAGAATCATCTCCATATAGGACTATTATGGGACCATTTTCAGTCAGAGCTCTGCTTCAGAGAAATGGAAAGTGATGCTTCTAACTTACTTTAAAAGCTTGACCAGTCTAGTAGCTCAGCAACTAGTTCTATGTACTGATGTGTGAAAAAGTATGTGAACCCTTCATTCAGTAACTGGTGACACCTCTTCTAGTACCCATAACTTTTCCTGTAACTGTTGTTCAGTCTCTGACATTGTTCTTGAGTAATTTTGACCCATTCTTTCTAACTGAATTCTGACATTTGAGGACTTCCTTGCCTAAACAGCTTGCTCAAGTCTTGCCACAAGATTTCAGTAGGGTGTAGGATAGAACTTAGCCCAATCCAAAACATGAAATCTCTTCTTCAACCATTCTGTAGTAGATCTACTTGAATGTTTAGGTTCTTTGTCTTACTGCATCACCCGCTTTGGCTCCGCTTCAGCTCACAGATAGAGGACATTCCCCTCTGGTATTTTCTGCTATAAAGCAGAAGTTATGGTTCCATCCATGAGGGCAGACTGTCCAGGTTCTGATGCAATGAAGAAGCCCTTCATGATACCTCCACCATCAATCATGCTTGACAGTTGGTATGAGTTTATTACTTTGTAATGCAATGTTTGGTTTTCACCAAGCAAAATATTATTTTGACTGAAAGGTTCAATTTTTTGACTCATCTTTTTATTGTCCCAGAAGTCTTGCAGGTCATTTTGATGTTCTCTGGTGAATTTGAGACATGGAGCACTATATTCTTTTTACAAGGCAGTGATTTTATTCCTATCCATCTTCCTAAGGATACCATTTTCTTTCATTGTTTTTCTTGCTGGTTGACGCATGAGCCATCATATCGGACACAATGAGAGCAGCCTACGGACCTTTAGATGTTAGTCTGGTGCTCTTTCATGAATGATTTTCCAGTTTACCTTTGAGGAGTGATCTTGAGTAGAAGGGCTGCTCATGGGTCGAGTCAGTGTAGTCTTTAATTTTTTTTCCATTTAAAGACAATCGATGGATAAAGCTTCAGTGTTTAGAAATGGTCTTTTGACCCTGTCCAGACAGGTGAGCATCAACGACTCTTTTTAATAGGTTCTCTGAAACTTCTTTTTATCATGTCTTGATGAATGCCCACTAACCTTTATGGTGACGAGCAAATAAAAACGTTTTAGTCCTTTATATAGGATAGGGTGCTCAAACTCAGTTGTGAAGATTTTCTCTGCCAGATTTTACTTTTTACATGATTATTAAGCACTTTATGCTAATTAGCCTGTTAATTATGGTAAGGAAACTAGGAATTCACTTAGTATTTCACTCACTGATTCTGAATTAGTCTTATTTGAGTCTGTATTCAAAAGGTGTGGTTAGTATGTTTTTTTTAACCAACCATAACTTTTAAATCTATTCTGTATATTCAGTGCCCCTGTCCAGCGCATGGTGCAGAATGTACATATTCAGCTGCTTTACAGATAGGGATAATATTCATCTGCTATCCAGATAGCTGTGTGGTTTGTTAGGACAGCTTTTTTGCTGGCCTAACATCAGCCATCAGCTCTCTGGATAGTGGTTGACTATTGCTGACTATCTGTAGAGTTCGGTGGCAGGCCCTTGCTCTACTCTAACACTATCTGAATAGTGCCGAGGTGGCCTGTAAGAATATTCAGTGGCATTTATGTTAGTGTGGCAACAGATCAATCCAGGACAAGTGGATTATGCCCATCTACCAGCAGGTGGAAATAGAGGACACAGAATTGCACTGTGCCTTCAGCCCTGGTGTTCAGTGTAATCTTCCAGTATACCTTTATCTCCAGCAGGTGGTAGACCTGGATTTCTTCTAAGGGGCCTCTCCTCTTCCCAGTTCCTGGGTCCAGTGATGCTGGGGGTGTAGTGCTGGACTCAGCTGCTTTGGGGAATACCTAGTGGTGCTGGATCTCTTCTCTCCCCCCCCCCCCCCCCCTCACCAGTGCTCTCTGGTTGTCTACCTCAGGTCTCCTTCCTCTGGTGGAGAGGGGAAGGGGAAGAAAATATGGCAGCAAGGCAGTGCTTTTCAGCTGGGAGCAACTTTTGGTGCAGCATTTTGGCAGAGAAGCCTCTGTGCTAATTGGAGGGGTGGGGGACCTCCTTTGGCGGTGAGTAGCCTTTCCTCATGGCTGCTCCTTTCGAGACCGCTAAGCATTGTTCTCCGAGGACAAGCAGGCTGCTTGTTCTCACTGATGGGTGACGTCCTCGGCAGCCCCTCCAATCGGAATCTTCCTAGCAAAGTCCTTTGCTAGCTCTCGCGCGCCCGCGCGCACCGCGCATGCGCGGCCGTCTTCCCGCCCGAAACCGGCTCGAGCCGGCCAGTCTTCTTTCGTCCGCACTCGGTACGGCTGTGTTTTTTGCCGTGTTGAGCCCCGGAGAGTCGACCTCGCGCGTCCGTTATTTAATCGACGTGTTTTTTCTTCGGAAAAGTTTCTTTCGTTCGGAAAGTGCTCCGGAAACCCCCTTGGGTTTCGTTTGCCCCTTCCCGTATTTCCAGTTTTTGCCCCGGTAAGTTTTCTTTCGTTGTCGGGGTAGGCCTCTTTTCGGCCTCGGTCGAGATTTTTCTCCCTTAAAGTTTTGGTGCTCCAAATTCGTCATTTCGGATTTTGACTTCGCCGGCGTGATTTTTCCGCCCATGACATCGAAGCCTTCCAGCGGCTTCAAGAAGTGCACCCAGTGCGCCCGGGTAATCTCGCTCACTGATAGGCACTCTTCGTGTCTTCAGTGTCTGGGGGCCGAGCACCGTCCCCAGAACTGTAGTCTGTGTTCCCTCTTACAAAGGCGGACTCAAGTAGCGAGATTGGCCCAGTGGAACGTTTTGTTCTCGGGCTCTTCGTCGGCATCGGCACCGGGGTCATCGTGTGCATCGACGTCATCAGCGTCCAGACCTTCTTCCTTGGCTGCCAGTGCATCGAGTGCATCGAGGCATCGGCCCTCTGCATCGGCGCCGAGACATCGGATAGCTGCATCGACGTTGGTGGTACCGGGACCTCGTCTCCTGATGTCGTCGGACGGTGGTGCATCGAGTGGAGTGCAGGTGAGGGCTGTCCATTCCCCTGCTGGTGGCGGTGAGCCCTCGGGTGGGTCTCCTCCTACCCTGAGGGCTCCTGCGGTACAGCCCCCCCGAGACCGACCTCCTTCGGCCTCGGCCCCGAGGAAGCGACGGATGGATTCTACGTCCTCCTCGTCGGTGCCGGGGAGCTCCGGTGACATGCTTCGGAAGAAGTCGAAGAAGCATCGACACCGGTCTCCTCCCCGCGTCGGCACCGAGAGCTCTGGGTCGCCGAGGGAGTCGGCACCCAGCAGGCATCGGCACTGAGAGGACCGCTCACCCTCTGTTCAGGAGGTGTCGATGCGCTCCACTCTGGACAGCCCGGAACAGCCTCCACGCCCGGAACAGGTTCTGACGTCGACGCCTGCATCGACCTCCATGCCTTTCTCTGCAGCCGCTCTGAACGAGAGCCTCCGGGCCGTTCTCCCAGAGATTCTGGGAGAGCTGTTGCGCCCTACCCCTCCGGTACCGGCGGTGCTTGCGCCTCCGGTACCGTCGAGCGTGGCGCCGGCTGGCCCATCGCCCGGGGTGAGGTCCCCGACGTCGGTACCGCGTGCGGTGCCGACTGCGGCCACCTCCCAGGAGGGCTCCCCGACTACGTCGGCGGAGGGAGCTTCGCCGATGCGGGCGAGGGAGTCTACCTCTCGACGCCCCCATCGTGGACGTGGCTCCACGGAGTCGAGCCGGGCACGGTTGCAGACGCAGGTCCGTGAACTTGTGTCTGACACCGAGGGTGAGGCCTCGTGGGAGGAAGAAGAAGACCCCAGATATTTCTCTGACGAGGAGTCTGAGGGTCTACCTTCTGATCCCACTCCCTCTCCTGAAAGACAGCTTTCTCCTCCCGAGAGTCTGTCTTTTGCTTCCTTTGTCCGGGAGATGTCTACGGCCATCCCCTTCCCGGTGGTTGTGGAGGACGAGCCCAGGGCTGAAATGTTTGAGCTCCTGGACTATCCTTCTCCACCTAAGGAAGCGTCCACTGTTCCCCTGCACCATGTCCTCAAAAAGACATTGCTGGCGAACTGGACCAAGCCTTTAACTAATCCCCACATCCCCAAGAAGATCGAGTCCCAGTACCGGATCCATGGGGACCCAGAGCTGATGCGCACTCAGTTGCCTCACGACTCTGGAGTTGTGGATCTGGCCCTAAAGAAGGCTAAGAGTTCTAGGGAGCATGCTTCGGCGCCCCCGGGCAAAGACTCTAGAACCTTAGACTCCTTTGGGAGGAAGGCCTACCATTCCTCTATGCTCGTGGCCAAAATTCAGTCTTACCAGCTCTACACGAGCATACACATGCGGAACAATGTGCGACAGTTGGCGGGCTTGGTTGATGCTCTTCCCCCTGAGCAAGCCAAGCCTTTTCAGGAGGTGGTCAGGCAGCTGAAGGCGTGCAGAAAATTCCTGGCCAGAGGAGTTTATGACACTTTTGATGTTGCGTCCAGGGCCGCTGCTCAAGGTGTGGTGATGCGCAGGCTCTCATGGCTGCGTGCCGCCGACCTGGAGAATAGAATCCAGCAGCGGATTGCGGACTCGCCTTGCCGTGCGGACAACATTTTTGGAGAAAAAGTCGAGCAGGTGGTAGAGTCTCTCCACCAGCGGGACACCGCATTCGACAAGTTCTCCCGCCGGCAGCCTTCAGCTTCTACCTCTACAGGTAGACGATTTTTCGGGGGAAGGAAGACTGTTCCCTATACTTCTGGTAAGCGTAGGTACAATCCTCCTTCCCGACAGCCTGCGGCCCAGGCTAAGCCCCAGTGCGCTCGCTCTCGTCAGCAGCGTGCGCCTCAGCAAGGCCCCGCGGCTCCCCAGCAAAAGCAAGGGGCGAGCTTTTGACTGGCTCCAGCAGAGCATAGCCGACATCCAAGTGTCAGTGTCGGGCGACCTGCCAGTCGGAGGGAGGTTGAAAGCTTTTCACCAAAGGTGGCCTCTCATAACCTCCGATCAGTGGGTTCTGCAAATAGTCCGGCAAGGATACACCCTCAATTTGGCTTCCAAACCTCCAAATTGTCCACCGGGAGCTCAGTCCTACAGCTTCCAGCACAAGCAGGTACTTGCAGAGGAACTCTCCGCCCTTCTCAGCGCCACTGCGGTCGAGCCCGTGCCATCCGGGCAAGAAGGGCTGGGATTCTATTCCAGGTACTTCCTTGTGGAAAAGAAAACAGGGGGGATGCGTCCCATCCTAGACCTAAGGGCCCTGAACAAATATCTCGTAAAAGAAAAGTTCAGGATGCTTTCCCTGGGCACCCTTCTCCCCATGATTCAGCAAAACGATTGGCTATGCTCTCTGGACTTGAAGGATGCCTACACTCACATCCCAATACTGCCAGCTCACAGGCAGTATCTGCGATTTCAGTTGGGCACACGCCACTTCCAGTACTGTGTGCTACCCTTTGGGCTCGCCTCTGCGCCCAGGGTGTTCACAAAGTGCCTAGCTGTGGTAGCAGCGGCGCTTCGCAGGCTGGGGGTGCATGTGTTCCCATATCTCGACGATTGGCTGGTGAAGAACACATCCGAGGCAGGAGCCCTGCAGTCCATGCAGATGACTATTCGCCTCCTGGAGCTACTGGGGTTTGTGATAAATTATCCAAAGTCCCATCTTCTCCCAGTGCAGAAGCTCGAATTCATAGGAGCTCTGCTGGATTCTCGGACGGCTCGCGCCTATCTCCCAGAGGCGAGGGCCAACAACTTGTTGTCCCTCGTCTCGCGGGTGCGAACGTCCCAGCAGATCACAGCTCGGCAGATGTTGAGATTGCTGGGCCACATGGCCTCCACAGTTCATGTGACTCCCATGGCCCGTCTTCACATGAGATCTGCTCAATGGACCCTAGCCTCCCAGTGGTTTCAGGCTGCTGGGGGTCTAGAAGACGTGATCCACCTGTCCACGAGTTTTCTCGAATCCCTGTATTGGTGGACAATCTGGTCCAATTTGACTCTGGGACGTCCTTTCCAAATTCCTCAGCCACAAAAAGTGCTGACAACGGATGCGTCTCTCCTGGGGTGGGGAGCTCATGTCGATGGGCTTCACACCCAAGGAAGCTGGTCCCTCCAGGAACGCGGTCTACAGATCAATCTCCTGGAGTTGCGAGCGATCTGGAACGCTCTGAAGGCTTTCAGAGATCGGCTGTCCCACCAAATTATCCAAATTCAGACAGACAACCAGGTTGCCATGTACTATGTCAACAAGCAGGGGGGCACCGGATCTCGCCCCCTGTGTCAGGAAGCCGTCAGCATGTGGCTCTGGGCTCGCCGTCAAGGCATGGTGCTCCAAGCCACATATCTGGCAGGCGTAAACAACAGTCTGGCCGACAGGTTGAGCAGGATTATGCAACCTCACGAGTGGTCGCTCAATTCCCGAGTGGTGCGCCAGATCTTCCAAGCGTGGGGCACCCCCTTGGTGGATCTCTTCGCATCTCGAGTGAACCACAAAGTCCCTCAGTTCTGTTCCAGGCTTCAGGCCAACGGCAGACTGGCATCGGATGCCTTCCTCCTGGATTGGGGGGAAGGCCTGCTGTATGCTTATCCTCCCATTCCTCTGGTGGGGAAGACTTTGTTGAAACTCAAACAAGACCGAGGCACCATGATTCTGATTGCTCCTTTTTGGCCGCGTCAGATCTGGTTCCCTCTTCTTCTGAAGTTATCCTCCGAAGAACCGTGGAGATTGGAGTGTTTTCCGACCCTCATCACACAGGACGAAGGGGCACTTCTGCATCCCAGCCTCCAGTCGCTGGCTCTTACGGCCTGGATGTTGAGGGCGTAGACTTTGCCTCTTTGGGTCTGTCCGAGGGTGTCTCCCGCATCTTGCTTGCTTCCAGGAAAGATTCCACTAAGAGAAGTTACTTCTTCCATTGGAGGAGGTTTGCCGTCTGGTGTGACAGCAAGGCCCTAGATCCTCGCTCTTGTCCTACACAGACCCTGCTTGAATACCTTCTGCACTTGTCTGAGTCTGGTCTCAAGACCAACTCTGTAAGGGTTCACCTTAGTGCAATCAGTGCTTACCATTACCATGTGGAAGGTAAGCCGATCTCAGGACAGCCTTTAGTCGTTCGCTTCATGAGAGGCTTGCTTTTGTCAAAGCCCCCTGTCAAGCCTCCTACAGTGTCATGGGATCTCAATGTCGTTCTCACCCAGCTGATGAAACCTCCTTTTGAGCCACTGAACTCCTGCCATCTGAAGTACTTGACCTGGAAGGTCATTTTCTTGGTGGCAGTTACTTCAGCTCGTAGAGTCAGTGAGCTTCAGGCCCTGGTAGCCCAGGCCCCTTACACCAAATTTCATCATAACAGAGTAGTCCTCCGCACTCACCCTAAGTTCTTGCCAAAGGTTGTGTCGGAGTTCCATCTGAACCAGTCAATTGTCTTGCCAACATTCTTTCCCCGTCCTCATTCCTGCCCTGCTGAACGTCAGCTGCACACATTGGACTGCAAGAGAGCATTGGCCTTCTACCTGGAGCGGACACAGCCCCACAGACAGTCCGCCCAATTGTTTGTTTCTTTTGATCCCAATAGGAGGGGAGTGGCTGTAGGGAAACGCACCATATCCAATTGGCTAGCAGATTGCATTTCCTTCACTTACGCCCAGGCGGGGCTGGCTCTTGAGGGTCATGTCACGGCTCATAATGTTAGAGCCATGGCTGCGTCGGTAGCCCACTTGAAGTCAGCCTCCATTGAAG
This sequence comes from Microcaecilia unicolor, assembly GCF_901765095.1. Lineage (NCBI taxonomy): Eukaryota > Metazoa > Chordata > Amphibia > Gymnophiona > Siphonopidae > Microcaecilia > Microcaecilia unicolor. The sequence goes on along the minus strand of NC_044032.1, from coordinate 227,841,443 downwards.
AAATTTGCAAAGCTGCGACGTGGTCATCTGTCCACACATTCACATCTCATTACTGCCTGCAGCAGGATACCCGACGCGACAGTCGGTTCGGGCAGTCAGTTCTTCAGAACCTGTTTGGGCTTTAGGATCCAACTCCACCCCCCGAGGGCCCTGTTTGTTCTGTTCCAGGCTACACTCTCAGTTAGTTGGTAAATTTTTTAGGTCAATCTCAGTTATGTCCTCGCCGTTGCGAGGCCCAATTGACCATGGTTGTTGTTTTGAGTGAGCCTGGGGGCTAGGGATACCCCATCAGTGAGAACAAGCAGCCTGCTTGTCCTCGGAGAAAGCGAATGCTACATACCTGTAGAAGGTATTCTCCGAGGACAGCAGGCTGATTGTTCTCACAAACCCGCCCGCCTCCCCTTTGGAGTTGTGTCTTCCCTTGAACTGTATTGTCTTGCTACATACTGGACTGGCCGGCTCGAGCCGGTTTCGGCCGGGAAGACGGCCGCGCATGCGCGGTGCGCGCGGGCGCGCGAGAGCTAGCAAAGGACTTTGCTAGGAAGATTCCGATTGGAGGGGCTGCCGAGGACGTCACCCATCAGTGAGAACAATCAGCCTGCTGTCCTCGGAGAATACCTTCTACAGGTATGTAGCATTCGCTTTCTCAATGAAGGGTGCAAAAGTCTGTATTGGGAATCTGTTCCACTTGTTCTGGTGTACTGATTTGGAGGCAGGATTCTTTGGGGGAGGGAGCTTCAGCGCCGGCTCTGCATGTGGCTCTCAGCTTTCTGGAGGGTTCAGCTGCCCTGACAATGAGCATCATGGCCTCCTCTCCTGATGCCACCAGCACGGTAATGGTGGCCATGCTCGTTTCTCACACATGGGCCATGGAATCTCCTGCGCAGCCGTTGGCACAAACACGGTTAGCTTCTGGGGTTGTTTCTTCTTCTTCGGAGCAGGTGATACTTGAGGTGGATTGGCAGCAGGGGAATGTTCCCTTTTCCCCAGAGTTTCTGCTGCTTATGCACCAGGCCTTTGTTTTGAAGCACTGTCAGCCCTCTCAGGGTGCTTTTCTTCTCCCTCAGGATCTGGTTCTCCAGTCTTTCAAGCGGGTGCACTTGCAGCCCCAGTCTGAGTGGGAGACGGGGTCTATGGTGTTGGAAGGTCCTTCTGTGGCCTCTCCTTCCTTTCTTTTGGTGTTCTTTGCTCCTAGGGCAGTGATGGCGAACCTATGGCACGCATGCCAGAGAGGGCATGCAGAGCCCTCTCTGTTGGCACGCGCGCTGTCGCTGGTCCGCCCGCCCGCCCTCCCTCTCTGTGAGCACCAGGCCGGCCTACCACCAAGCACCAAGGCCCCCCCTCCTCCGAAATTTAAAAGGCATACCTGGTCGAGGTTAAGGTGGTGTCTGCAGCGAAAAGTGTGTTGTTTGCTCGGCGCGCCTTCTCTTCTGTCTCTCAAGCTCTGGTCCCGCCCTTGCGGAAACAGGAAATTAGGGCGGGACCAGAGCTTGAGAGACAGAAGAGAAGGCCGAAGGCGCGCCGAGCAAACACACTTTTTGCTGCTGACGCCGACGCCACCTTAACCCCAACCAGGTATGCCTTTTAAATTTTGGAGGAGGGGGGGAGCCCTGATGGACGGAGGGAGGGCAGCCGGCCTGGTGCTTGGTGGGAGGGAGGGAGGCCTGATGCTGGATGCTTGGTGCTGGGTGGGACGGAGGGAGGCCTGGTGCTGGGTGGGAGGCCTGGTGGGAGGGTGGGAGGCCTGGTGCTGGGTGGGAGGGAGGGAGGCCTGCCTGGTGCTTGGTGGGAGGGAGGCCTGGGATTTGTTGAGGTGAGTGTTGCCACGATTTGGATTTCTGCCAGGTACTTGTGACCTGGCTTTGCCACTGTTCGGGAAAACAGGATACTGGGCTAGATGGACCATTGGTCTGACCCAGAATGGCTACTCTTACGTTCTTATAATTGATCCATATTTGAATTACCTGTTATTGTTTGCCAATTGCACTATTTCTTTTCCACTGTTCAATATTTTTTAAGAGAATAAACATAATTTTTTGCCCTATTTGTGTGGATTGATAAAGAATCCTGGTGGTTTGTGTTGTTGGGTCTGTGAGTGCTTTCTGGGAACTGTGGGACCACTGGGAGTGTGGCTCCAGTAACCTAGAAATCACTGGGGATAATTGGAGGCAGTTGTGACCCAGTTAGTGAGAGAACAGTGCTAGTGTAGAGCACAAGCGGCAGGTGCAGTCGGACCTGAGCTGTGCTGGGGATAGACCCTCTAAGTGGCTGTGGGGTAACCCCAGGCGGGTGAGGCGTTTTGTGACAGACACCAAAGAGCATTCTAAGTTTAATAGGTGGTGGGTGGGCTCTTCTTTTGCCTCAGATGCAGTTGGGAAGAAGGCAGGGGTCATAATATTGATTAGGAAGGATATTCATGTGGAAATACATAGTCATCACAGATGATATGGGTTGCTTTGTCATGGTTTTGGCCACCATAGCTATTGCTATGTATTATTTATGCACCCAGTACCTGGGATAAGAAGTTTTACTCTAAGGTTCTGACCAAATTGAATGCATTGGAACAGATGCTCATGCTGATGGGAGATTCTGGGAGAGCTGTTGCGCCCTTCTCCGGTACCGGGGGTGCTTGCGCCACCGGTACCGTTGAGTGAGGCGACGGCGGGCCCCTTGCCCGAGGTGAGGTCCCCGATACCAGTACCGCTTGCGGTACCGGCTATGGTCGCCTCCCAGGCGGACTCCCTGACGACGTCGGCGGAGGGAGCTTCGCCGGTGCTGGCGAGGGAGTCCACCTCTCGACGCTCCTACCTTGGCCGTGTATCCACGCAGTCGAGTCGGGCACGGCTTCAGACACAGGTTCGTGAACTTGTGTCTGATACCGATGGTGAGGCCTCGTGGGAGGAGGAGGAGGACGAGGACATCAGATATTTCTCTGACGAGGAGTCTGATGGCCTTCCTTCTGATCCCACTCCCTCTCCTGAAAGGCAGCTTTCTCCTCCCGAGAGTCTGTCTTTCGCGGCCTTTGTCCGGGAGATGTCTACGGCCATCCCTTTCCCGGTGGTTGTGGAGGATGAGCCCAGGGCTGAAATGTTTGAGCTCTTGGACTATCCTTCACCTAAGGAAGCGTCCACAGTACCCATGCATCATGTCCTAAAGACATTGCTGGCGAACTGGACCAAGCCTCTAACTAATCCCCACATTCCCAAGAAGATCGAATCCCAGTATCGGATCCACGGGGACCCAGAGCTGATGCGCACTCAGTTGCCTCACGACGCTGGTGTGGTGGATCTGGCCCTAAAGAAGGCTAAGAGTTCTAGAGAGCATGCTTCGGCGCCCCCGGGCAAAGACTCCAGAACCTTAGACTCCTTTGGGAGGAAGGCCTATCATTCCTCTATGCTCGTGGCCAAAATCCAGTCTTACCAGCTCTACACGAGCATCCATATGCGGAACAATGTGCGGCAGTTGGCGGGCTTGGTGGACAAGCTCCCTCCTGAGCAAGCCAAGCCGTTTCAGGAGGTGGTCAGGCAGCTGAAGGCGTGCAGAAAATTCCTGGCCAGAGGGGTTTATGATACCTTTGATGTTGCGTCCAGGGCCGCTGCTCAAGGTGTGGTGATGCGCAGACTCTCATGGCTGTGTGCCTCCGACCTGGAGAATAGGATCCAGCAGTGGATTGCGGACTCTCCTTGCCGAGCGGACAACATTTTTGGAGAAAAAGTCGAACAGGTGGTAGAACAGCTCCACCAGCGGGATACCGCTTTCGACAAGTTCTCCCGCCGGCAGCCTTCATCACCTACCTCTTCAGGTAGACGTTCTTATGGGGGAAGGAGGGCTGTTCCCTACTCTTCTGGTAAGCGTAGGTACAATCCTCCCTCTCGACAGCCTGCGGCCCAGGCTAAGCCCCAGCGCGCTCGCTCTCGTCAGCAGCGTGCTCCTCAGCAAGGCCCCACGGCTCCCCAGCAAAAGCAGGGAACAAGCTTTTGACTGGCTCCAGCAGAGCATAACCGACATCAACGTGTCCGTGCCGGGCGATCTGCCGGTCGGAGGGAGGTTGAAAGTTTTTCACCAAAGGTGGCCTCTTATAACCTCCGACCGGTGGGTTCTTCAAATAGTCCGGCACGGATACACCCTCAATTTGGCCTCGAAGCCTCCAAATTGCCCACCGGGAGCTCAGTCCTACAGCTTCCAGCACAAGCAGGTACTTGCAGAGGAACTCTCCGCCCTTCTCAGTGCCAATGCGGTCGAGCCCGTGCCATCCGGGCAAGAAGGGCTGGGATTCTATTCCAGGTACTTCCTTGTGGAAAAGAAAACAGGGGGGATGCGTCCCATCCTAGACCTAAGGGCCCTGAACAAATATCTGGTCAAGGAAAAGTTCAGGATGCTTTCCCTGGGCACCCTTCTTCCCATGATTCAGGAAAACGATTGGCTATGCTCTCTGGACTTGAAGGACGCCTACACGCACATCCCGATACTGCCAGCTCACAGGCAGTATCTGCGATTTCAGCTGGGCACATGTCACTTCCAGTACTGTGTGCTACCCTTTGGGCTCGCCTCTGCGTTCAGAGTGTTCACGAAATGCCTGGCTGTAGTAGCAGCGGCGCTTCGCAGGCTGGGAGTGCACGTGTTCCCCTATCTCGACGATTGGCTGGTGAAGAACACATCCGAGGCAGGAGCTCTACAGTCCATGCAGATGACTATTCGCCTCCTGGAGCTACTGGGGTTTGTGAAAATTATCCAAAGTCCCACCTTCTCCCAGTACAAAGACTCGAATTCATAGGAGCTCTGCTGGATTCTCGGACGGCTCGTGCCTATCTCCCAGAGACGAGAGCCAACAACTTGTTGTCCCTCGTCTCTCGGGTGCGAGCGTCCCAGCAGATCACAGCTCGGCAGATGTTGAGATTGCTTGGCCACATGGCCTCCACAGTTCATGTGACTCCCATGGCCCGTCTTCACATGCGGTCTGCTCAATGGACCCTAGCTTCCCAGTGGTTTCAGGCTGCTGGGGATCTAGAGGATGTGATCCACCTGTCCACGAGTTTTCTCAAATCCCTGCAGTGGTGGACGATTTGGTGCAATTTGACTTTGGGACGTCCTTTCCAAATTCCTCAGCCACAAAAAGTGCTGACCACGGATGCGTCTCTCCTGGGGTGGGGAGCTCATGTCGATGGGCTTCACACCCAGGGAAGCTGGTCCCTCCAGGAACAAGGTCTACAGATCAATCTCCTGGAGTTGCGAGCGGTCTGGAACGCTCAAGGCTTTCAGAGATCGGCTGTCCCACCAAATTATCCAAATTCAGACAGACAACCAGGTTGCCATGTATTACATCAACAAGCAGGGGGGCAACTCTAACCGTGAATCGCCTTTTCCCAGCAGTCCGATAAGGCGTTGTGTATAAAAATGGAATGTTTTTTTTCTTGTTTTTAAGGGTTTTAGCCCGGATGAATGCGGGAGTAGGCACGGAGCGAAGTGTTTAGCGTCCGCTCTCGTGCATCGCGTCACGTGACTCTGCATCAAATGACTTTTATAAAATTACCTAGGAAGTTATGCACATAAAAGTATTTGCAATGTCTAGAAGGTGCATAATTTTACATGACCCATACCTAGGCATTTTCTGGAGGAGGGTTTAGATGGAGTGTGGGTGGAGTCATGTGCATTCTTTATAAAATACATGCTAAAATTTACTCTTGCTCCTGAGGTGCCTATATGTCTTTATAAAATAGACCTTCTTGCCTTCCAAACCCAGGTAACCTGTTATAAAATTACCATCTTAGAAGGCAAAAATTGAGGATTTGTGTGGCAGTAGCATTTTTTGTGACTTATTTAAGTAGATATAATAGTAATGAAAGAATGCTTCATTTTCCCCCTTCTCTTCTTGACATAGACATAAAGGTGAATGACATGGTTCCTTGGGTTCTTGATGTGATCTTAAACAAGCAAATTGTTAGTCCCAACCCACATGTTAGACAGGCTGCCTGTATCTGGCTTCTGTCAATGGTGAAAAAGCTGAGTACACACAAAGAAATCAAGGTAATTTTTGAATATTCATCTGTTTTCTAGGTGTGCATGCTCTGTGCTCATGGGGTTAAGTGAATAGAATATTGTTTTTGTAACAGAGTTCTAAATGGCTCAGTAGCAAAATATATTTGTGTGCGATATTGAAATGAACAATATCTTTGGTTTGTTTGTTTTTTTTAAGTCAGATAAGATCCGTTTATATTCTGGAGTTTTAGTAAAATATAGTACTACAGTGCTTCTCTTGATACTGGGAAGTTTGGATATTCCTGAAACAGTCTTATATGGTTTTATATTTGTTACCCTCCCCACTCCCCTCCAGAGTTCAGAATTCATAGGGTGAGATTCAGCTTGTGTTAGCAACAGTAATGGCTGCTTAGTAAACTCTGTCATGACAGGCTGGTCTCTACCCAGTCTCTTCATAAAATCAATAAGCTGAGTAAGGCTTAGCTGAAAGTCTCAACAGAGTGTTCAAGGACTGAATGGACATTAAGACTGTTTCCCTCTTCCTTTCTTAAAGGTGCTTCCTCCAAGTATAGGGTGACACTAGCTGATGGACTGCTTTGGAAAGAACCAGGATTACTTCATTTTTGGCTTACTTGTGAACTTTTGATGACAGTTTTGTATATGGGAGGGGAATTAAAGAATCTAGGGATTTCAGCCAGATGTGGTTTATGAGAAAACCATTTAGTATTTCTGGCACCTGGCATTAAACTGAATAAAAGTTAGTTGCTGGCCTACTGCAATGATCAGAGATCATTGTTGAACTCTAGCACCCATTTCATTTTATGAAGAGTAAAATCATGTGGCTGCTGTGTTCTCATATGTTTATCCTTTTTTCTGTCATCTCATGTGTTTATATTTTTTCTGTCATTTGAGCAGGATTGAGTGAGGCATACCAGTGGGTGACATTGGGATGGAACAACTCTCCCAGAACTCAGAACTAAGGTAAAGTTCTGAGCATGCATGGCCCTTCCTGTATGCAGCAATCTTTTCAGTCCCCCTCAGTTTGTTTGTTTTTTTTCCTGTTCTGTTGAACAGATGTGAAAACAAAGTTCTCCAAATTCTTGTTAAGGTTTTCCACTGTACATTTTCCTACAATATTTTCTGTTTTACTAAAAAAATATATATATTTGTTAGATTATTCTTCTTTTTCTTTGATTCCTGTGACGTATCCCAGCCGAAGTCAAAGTTATGTCTCTGCTCACACTGTTGTAGAAAGATCCAGAACTTTGATACCACATTTTAAGTGTTTAATCTGCCTTGGCTCTAACAACCAAACTGACTGTAAGCACTGTGGTCTCTTATCTTCATGGGCCTACAACCTTAATTGGCTTCAGAATCCTTAATAAGGCATAAAAGAGGTTGCTACTCACTTGAATGGTAAAAAGAAGGGCTTCCTTGCACAGAGATTGGCTTAGCTCTAACCCTCAGAGATGAAACAGTTCATTTAATACAGAGAGTAGGCAACTTCATCACTTCAAGAAATTAACCTTGTGTCCCACAACCAAGATTTTCTTCATACAACACTATTCTGTACACAGTGCAAATAAACTGTCTTCTGCATCCAGACAATAGAATATCTGATGCTTCTTGGTTGCAAAATTCAGACTTCTGCCTCACACAGCAAAAGCCTACATACAGATTTTAGGACCTATAGCTCTGGTGGTACATATGGTCCCATTTTCCCACTTATAGATTAGGTTTCAGTGGGATATCAAGTTGCCTTCGAACCAGCATATCCAGGATCTGTCTTCTACACTCTTATCAGTTCCCCTGTGAACTATGTAGGAGTAATGGATAAACCAGACTGCAGGTGTCCTGTTGTGGCACTGACGTATCACTCAATCCTAGCAGCTGATCTCAGTTGAGGAGGCCATTTGGACTCAGTAAACTGGTTGCAGTTCAAAACCAGTCTGAAGCCGCAAGCAGTGTACTAACGCCTTCAAAGTATCTGTCCATTTTCTCCAGAATTGATAAGTTGTAGTTCTAATGGACAACCAAGCTGTCATGTTTTATATCAAGGGAGCAATAAGGATTTGGGACTTTGTCTTTACCAGTATCATCCCTTTCTAAGCTGCTTATCTACCTGTGGTTCAGCACCAGATCGACAACAGGCTCAGCAGAGTTATTCAGCTGCATGAGTGGTCCCTGAACTGAAAAACTCTGCATAGCATCTTCCAGTGTTAGGGGGGTCTCTCAAATAGACTCTTTGCCAGCAGCAAAAATGCCAAGGTACCTTTCTTTTGCTCATTAGGGCCAACCTCATATTGCCTAGAAAAGGGATGCCCTAGCTGGATTTAGCCTCTCCTTTATACTGATTTCCCTAGCCATTGATAGCAAAGACTGCAAAAGTTACAGCACCAAGATATTTATAGTACCCTGCTGGCCTTGTCAGAACTGGTTCCCCTTGCTCAGAAGGCTTGCAGGTCTAATGATGTGCAGGATCCAACTACTTACATCATTGATTCAAGAATGAGAACTCTTTTTACGATCTCAGTTAGAAAATGACATGGGGATAAAATTTGCCCCAATCCCCACCCTGTCCCCTTGGGTTCTGTCCCTGTCCCCGCCCCGTCCCCATGGGCTTTGTTCTCATCTGCAGAAGCCTCGAACACTTATGATTTTATATTTAAATCTTTTTATTAAAGTATAAAAAGGAACAATATGCTGTTCAACTGTTGTGTATAAATTACAAATAGAAAACAATAAGAATGAACAACTATAATAAACCCTCCCAACACCACCATCACCCTCTAGCCTTCCAGCCCCGACATCTGACTTCTACTACCCCAAGGAATCCTAATCCACCCTGTTAAAATGTCCAGGGGTGCAAAATACAACCAGTTCTGTATGCCCTAGAGGGGAGAAATATGCCCTATGAAGCACAGTTATGATTTTTTAATCTGTGGATAAGTCATCAACAATCTCAGGATTCAGTCTAGTGCTCCTGTTTTCCACAGTCCCTCATGCAATAGAAAATGTCTTCTTAGAAGATGTGCTGGTAGCAGGATGTTGTCGTGTTCTCGAGGACCTTGGCATTCTGTCAGGCTTCTTCCCCGGTAACCCTGGGTACGTGAGTCCTTGGACCACGGCCGAGGAGCGGAAGTGGCAGGCAAGATCACCTTCGGAGCAGAGAAGAGACAAGGCTGGACTGGAACCCCGGACTGGAGTCCTGCACTGGAACACTCGGGACTGGAACGCACCGGACCGGAACACCCTGGAGTAGGCTTCACCTACGCTTAGCTGCCTTTCCCCGAGGGTTGAGCCCTCAGGTTCGAGCAGCCGGTAGGGCTTACAGGAAAACCAGAACTGGAACCAGCAACAGGAACAACCAGAGTCAGGATCCAGCAGTGCTCCCAGGTACCTAGGCTAAAGCAAGGCAGACAGGCAGGGAAGAGGACACAGGAGCTACATACAAGCTAAGCTCAAGGGAATGGGAATGACAGCTACGCTTGCCAAAGGAAGAGTTAGACTGGAGCTACAGTAGCTAACAGATAGAAAGGAGAGAAATGGCTGCAGCATCAGCTGCTAACCAACCTCAAGACGGGGAGCAGAGCCACTGCACAGGGATAACAGGCTAGAAGCCCACAGAGAATAATATACACAGAAAGGCTGAAAGCCTACAGGTCAGAGAAATACACCCAGAAAGGCTAAAGCCCACAGAAAGGCTGGAAACCCCCAGGCCACAGTAATACACCCAGAAGGCCTGGAAGCCCACAGATAAAGGGATATACACAGATAGACTGGAGGCCCACAGAGCAATGGGCACAGAAGGGCTGGAAGCCCGCAGAGCAATAAACACAGAAGGGCCAGAAGGCAAGGCCAGAAGGCAAGGCCCACAGGTGACAGTAACTCGCAAAGCAGAAGGGCTGGAAGCCCACAAGAAAAGACAAGGAAAGCTAACTGTGCAAACAGCACACTAACCTCGGAACCTAAGGCACTGCGGAGGCATTGGCATTGCAAAGGCAAAGGCTGCAGTCTCTAAGTGCTTAATAAAGCCCTTCAACACCAAAGGCACAGCTGCAGCAATCTCTAAGCACTACGGAGGCTGTTCAGGCACAAACCACAGAGCAGGCAGAAAGCACAGTGAAACACAGAGAGGCTTCCCACACCCAGGTGTAGTGTAGTGGAAGCAGCCAGCACACAGAGAGAGAGCTAACCCAGGCAACACCCACAGGTGCAGTATAGTGAGGCAATTAGTGTCATGCTGCTGGATGCAGCCAGCGCAGAGAGCCAGAGCTAGCTCAGAAAGGACAGACAGAAGAAACAGGAGCCAGCTAGGAAGCTAACCCCCAGGAATAAGGTAAGTCTGAGGGTGGTCACGGCCACAGACGTGACAGATGTACAGGATCCCCCATGCAAATTTTGGTAGCAGTGGCCAGCATGTTTGCTTGTTTTTCCAAAAAATCAAAATATTGTCTGCATCAATCAAACATAAATAACAGTCCAGTTCATTAACAGGCTTCAAGCTCTGTCCCCATCCCTGCGGTTACTGCGGGTTCTCATCCCTGTGTCATTCTCTAATCCCAGTCTCAAATTGTTAGCCCTTATTGCATAGAAATTGAGTAGCATTGATATAGTAAATAATGTCAACAGACAGCTAGAGGCAGAACTTTGTGTAAAGACCGATTAATATAGCATTTACACACTCCCAAAGACATTATTAACACCCATGTAAGTAGTGAAACATAAACATAAAAACATGACGGCAGATAAGGGCCATATGGCCTATCTAGTCTGCCCATCCTGAGTAACCACTAACTCCTTATGCACCCAAGCATCCTTCTGGCTTTGAGCATCGCCTTTTCTACCTGATGGCAGAAGTGTATAGAGCCTGTCCAGTGTCTGGCCAATGAGTAAAATGGCCAATTTAAAAGACTTTATATATGGCTAGACCACAGATGAAACATATGCAGCGCTGAAAATGGTAGTGAGTATCAATGTGACAGGAAAGAAAGTAAAGGAGGTGCCAGACCACAAGGAAAATAGTGTGGGAGCCGAGGTTTAGATCACCAAAGAAGAACTCCAGACATGGTTTCAAGTGCTACAGATAAACTGGAGGATCCAGAAAATTGCATGTGAAGGAATAACTTGAGAAGCAGAGGAGTTCCTGAGATTAGAATATTAGGACTGTGCCAAAGTGTCAAAAAGAATTTACAAGGCAATGTTGGCCTTGTGTGAGCACCCAGTGAAAGACATCAAGGCTAAGATGAACAGAGCACACAGAGTGCTTGAAGGACCTAGAATAAACAGGCCAAAAGACATTGTTTCATACCTGCATGATTTATTCCATAAAGGAAATGATCATCAGTAGGATGAGGGCCCTGAGTACTTTTTAGTGGGAGGGCAATAAAGTGGCACTCTTCATCTGCTCAGCCTCTATAAAATAATGTGGGACTTTAAAGAAGTAATAATGAACCTGCAGAAAGGAGGTATCAGATATTTATTTATGACATTTGCACCCTACAATTATCCCAAACAAGTTCGGATTCAATGTGGCTCACATTAAAAGTAGAACATTTGATAACAAATCCAAGTTACATTTATTTAAAGGCAGAAATGTATGTGAATACAATGAAGTAACAAGAAAAGAATGCAAAAATCAACAGAAATAGTACATCTTAAAGACTGATAGTGAATTAGTTTTTTTTTGTCGATGAGAGATGATCTTAATAAGTATGTTTTTAGCAATTTGCGAAATATGAAATAGTCAGTTGTATGACAATCGCTTAGGAAAGGAGTTCCATCTCTTAGTACATTGATAGGAAAATCCAGCATTATGAATTGTTTTGTATTGAATTTTATTGTAATTTGGGAAGTGGAGAACAAGAAAGTCTCTGGAAGATTTTAGAGGGTCTTTTACTAAAGCTTAGCTCGAGTTACCTGCAACATGGCCCATAAGAATAAAATGGGCCCTGCTGCAGATAACTTGAGCTAAGTTTTAGTAAAATACCCCCTTAATGCGCTGCTTTTTGGCAACTCAATAAGGTTCTGCATATAAGATGGAGATATGACATATATTATTTAATAAGCGAATACACACAATTTGAAAGTGATGCATTCATTTATTGGAATCCAGTTTAATTGTAGTAATAGTGGAGTTGCTTTTGAGTAGTGGGAAACTCTGAGTACAAGGCAGTTTTGTAGTTTTCTGATTAGTGAGGTTTTTTAGTCCTGTATAGATGGCATTACAGTAGTCAAATTTAGATAGAACTAGTGATTGGGTCAGGGATCTGAAAACTGAACTTGGAAAGTATGGTCTCGCTCTTTTTAATTTCCACAGTGATTTAAAGACACTGGATACTGCTTTGGATACCTGTGGTAAAAGCAAAAATTGTTGGTTAATTGTTACTCCTATGATTTTCATAGTGGACTCTAATGATGTTATGTTATCCATCAATAACAAAGTTTTTGGTTTGTATTGGATGATAAGGATTTGTTAGTATTAGGAACTTAGTTTTTTCTCTATTAAGTTTCAATTTGAAATTGTTTGCCCAGGTTTCCATTAAATCTAGTCCTGATTTGATTTTTGTTTTAATTTCTTTGTCCTTGACAAAAGGGATATAAATAGTAACATCAGTGTACATGAAAGATCCATTGGATTCATGTATGTTGCCTAATGGTGTCATTATTATATTGAGTAGGATGGGGGAAAGAGGGGGAACCCTGTGGTACACCACAGTTGGGGGAACAAGGAGAGGAGATTAGTCCAACTGTTTTACTTGGTGTAATATCTTGATATGAGAGAGCACCTGAACCACTGAAGTACATTGCCACATATCCCAAAGTGGTCTAGTAAGATTAGTAATATCTCATGGTCAACTGTATCAAAAGCACTGGACATGTTGAATTGTAAAATATGGAGTAAAACAAACCAAAAGGTCGTACTACAAAACTAAAATTGGGCCGGACTACAAAAACACGAAGAAACTATACCATCTCGTGAACAAACTACTAGAAACAACACCGGTTACCACATCCAACACTGACATCCCATCTGCAGACAACCTTGCTAAATATTTCAGTGAAAAAAATCAGAAACCTACGCAAAACCCTACCTCAGAACAACATGGACATAGAAAACTTCATTAATGGTCTAGCCCCAATCCCTGGTAAATACCCTGCTGACCGAATATGGTGAAATTTCGCTTTACTCACCGCCGACACAGTTACCCAGGCTATTAAACAATACTCAAATGACCACTGTCAACTGGACACCTGCCCCAGCTACCTAAAATGATCTGCCCCCCAACGCTTCATAATATATCTCACATCCCACTTAAACTTCATGTTACAACAGGGTATATACCCTCAAGTAAAAGGCAACATCCTGCTCACCCCAATACCAAAAGACACCAAGAAAACAAACAAATGATATTACCAACTACCGCCCAGTAGCTTCTATCCCATTAGTAGTCGAACTCATGGAAGGACTGGTGACCAAACAACTCAATGACTACATAAACAAATTCACTATATTACATGAGTCACAATCAGGATTTCGACCCCTACACAGCACCGAAACAGTACTTCTCACTCTCCTAACCAAATTCAAGCAGGAAACAGCAATAGACAAGAGCATTCTCCTCCTCCAGTTTGACATGTCAAGTGCATTCGACATGGTCAACCATAACATATTGCTAAGACTTCTAGAATACTTTGGAATCAGTGGGGGCACTGTGAATTGGATTAAGGGCTTTCTAACCACAAGAACTTATCAAGTGAAATCAAAATCAAACATATCATCACCGTGGAAACCAGGATGCGGAGTACCGCAGGGTTCACCACTATCACTGATCCTCTTCAACCTCATGATGACCCCACTAGCCAAGACCCTATCCACCCAAGGCCTCAATCCATTTATCTACGCTGATGACGTTACATTATACATCCCATACAAACATGATCTGGCATAAATCACCAATGAAATCAAACTAAGCTTAAACATCATGAACTCATGGACAAATGCATTCCAACTAAAACTCAATACAGAAAAAACACACTGTCTCATCATCTCATCCCAATACAATACATACAAACCCACAAACATTAACACCCCAGGATACACCTCCCTGTCTCACAGCCTGAAAATTCTCGGAGTAACAATCGACCGTAACCTATCACTAGAGACCCAAGCGAAAGCCACCATAAAGAAAATGTTTTCCTCAGTGTGGAAACTCAAACGCATAAAACCATTCTTCCCGAGGGAAATATTTCATAACCTGGTTCAATCCATGGTATTAAGCCACACAGATTACTGTAATGGAATCTGTGCGGGATGCAAGGATCAAATCATAAACTTCAGACTGCCCAAAATACAGCAGCCAGGCTTATATTTGGAAAAACACGTTTTGACAGCGCCAAACCACTCAGAGAAAAACTGCAGTGGCTACCAATCAAAGAATGCATCACCTTCAAAATCTGCACGACTGTTCACAAAATTATTTACGGCGAGGCACCGGGATACATGACAGACCTCGTTGACCTACCAACCAGAAACACCACAAAATCTGCATGATCATATCTAAACCTCCACTACCCAAGCAGCAAAGGACTCAAATACAAATCCACCTATGCAACCAGCTTTTCCTACCTAAGCGCACAACTATGGAACTCATTGCCAAAAGTAAAAACCATGCTCGACCACCTAAATTTTCGGAAAGCATTAAAGACAGACTTGTTCAGAAGAGCATACCCCACTGACCCAACATAAAAATACCGGTCACTTGCGACACAATATAACCAAAGACCGTAACGGACATTACCTGACTCTTCTTCCCCCCTTTTCTCTCTAAGTTCCCCCCAGATGTTTCCTACAATACATATACCTCATTATAACACAATATCACTTTGTATTCATTCATACTATGTATTTGTTCAAACCGTAACCGGCTAACGCCGTTAAGGGTTATATGTAAGCCACACTGAGCCTGCAAAAGGTGGGAAAATGTGGGATACAAATGTAACAAATAATAATAACTGAAGATGTTCAAGAAGA
The DNA here is from genome assembly GCF_901765095.1 of Microcaecilia unicolor. NCBI lineage: Eukaryota > Metazoa > Chordata > Amphibia > Gymnophiona > Siphonopidae > Microcaecilia > Microcaecilia unicolor. The sequence continues at coordinate 227,826,433 of NC_044032.1, read as the reverse complement.
ACTTTCATCAGCTTTTTCCTTAGAAGCACAACAAAAGGTGCCTCTTTCTTTTCATCATAGGCACATCAGGGACTCTATATCGGAGCTAGACTACTCTAGATTGGAGTCATTGTGGCGACAAGACCTACAGATAGCAATAACAGCGACACGACTTCAGTCCTACATTTTATCGATCAGACGCAGGACTGCACTGGCTCTTCACTGGGAACAACAGTACAAGTTTGTCCTCCGCCTATATATACCCCCGAAGAGGGCATTCTACATGGGACTCTCTCCTTGGGGGTCCTGTTCGAAATGTGGAACCAGTGGTGTGCCATTGGGACATATGTTCTGGTCCTGTGAAGGAGTTTACAGGTTCTGGAAAAATGTTAAGTAGTAGTAGTATATATGTACCTTGTGGAGGATAAGGTGGCATTGTGACCCCACACTTCTCTTTGGACAGCTTAAGCTGGGACGTCCGACTCCTCAAGGACTTACATCTTTTCTGCATAAGGCTATTGTGGATGAACAGGTTATTTTGGTTCTGGAAGGAGTTGGTGCGCTACATATGTACCTTGTGGAGGATAAGGTGGCATTGTGACCCCACACTTCTCTTTGGACAGCTTAAGCTGGGACGTCCGACTCCTCAAGGACTTACATCTTTTCTGCATAAGGCTATTGTGGCTGAACAGGTTATTTTGACAGAGTGGCTGACATATCAGTATCCAACATTGCAACAGTGGCGCGCACGTAAGATATATTTGTTGCGTATTGAACGAGTGGGAATTGTTGACATGAACTCCAAAGCCGGAGAGGACCTGATATGGACATGGTGCCCTTTCTGGAATGCCTTTTCACCTTCAGCCAGGAGCCATTTGCTGAATTTATAGACTTCCTAGTAAGGTTCTGTAGTTTGGGGTAGGTGAATTGTGAGGGGGAGGGGAAGAGAGGGGGGCGGTTTGTTTTGGAAATTATGAAAAATGGTTGTTTGTTACAGTTATATATAATGTTTCTAGAGTGAGTTCTAATAAAAAAGATTTAAACATAAATAAAATTGTTACAAAATACTTTATACCTAACAACAGAGAGGATAAGCAAATAGAAGGTAGGAGGGGCAGATGGATGTTTTGATGGGGATGTGGGTAGGAGGGAATTCTTATATCTGATTGGAATTCCTGAAAGTCCAGAGTTTGGTATAATGTGGCAGATAAGATAAGGGACATGTATGTGTGTTGCAAGGTGGAGGTAGAGGTGACCCCAATACAGAGTATATTAATGGAGCATCAAGAAGATTTGGACCCAATTCTGAACAAGTTCAAGTTCATGGCTTGTGTGGGGGCAAGATACTGGGCACAGGAAGAGCTCTTTTCAAAGGCAGGACTTTGGAGCAGAATAAGGGAATTAAATATTATGTATGAGATTACAGTCCATAGGAATCGTAGGGTAAAGCAATACTGGACCATATGGGGATGATACGAGAAGTTGTACAAATAGCTATATGGGAGGTACCAGTGAGGGGGAAAAGTTGATCACTATCCTGTTGAAATGGGGAGAGGATAATGGGGGGGATAGGGAAAGGAGTTGCTTTGAACATAACCTTAAACTGTGGCAGAATAAGGGGGGTGAGGAGGAACTGGAAAGAAGGGGGGGGGGGGGGGAGAATTGGAGAAACTTGTGAGGCTTTAATGTTAGCTTTATACTGTTGGTTCATTGAGGGTAATATCTGTGTACCAGATGGGTGCTGTATGGTGAAGTTATAAATAAAAAAAATGTAGTGTTTATTTTCCAGGTTGGGACTTCCAGTGTCTATTCAGGGCATCCTTAATAGCTATCAGAAAGCTGCCTACCAGACATATTTGTGTGTTCAAGTGGAAGAGGTTTTCCATGTGGTTTTTCATGAATAGTTCATGAACAGTTACAACTGTTTTCATTGTCCTCCTCACACCACTTTGCACTTCTTGCAACAAATTGTCTAGGACTCCGAACTTATTCCATCAAAGAACATCTCGGTGCTCTTTTAGTCTATCATGTGGTTGATAGGCTTTCAGTTGCTCAATATGCTATAATTTCAGGATTTATGAAGGGGTTTCTTCATGTTAGATTACCATTATGGAAGCCTCTTGTACCTTGGAACCCCAACATCATCCTTACATCTTGTATAAAGCTGCCGATTGAGTCCATGGAATCTGTTTAATGCAAGAATGTTACCTGGAAGATGATATTTCTGGAAGCAGTTACCTTAGCTAAAAGAATAGTGAACTTCAAGCCTTGTGAATCATAAGCGCCATTTCATTGGGCTGCTCCTGATCATGCTCTTTATAACAAGAAGAGCAACCCTGAGTTTGGGAGTTACCCACTTGTGTGCCTGCCTTAATCCTGCTTGTTGACAGAAAAAGCATTGCTGCTCATCTGTGACAGGTGTTTTCTTAGACATCAGAATTAATCAGGCACACAGTCCCTCAGACCTCCCTGAGAACTGCATTACTTCCTGAGCTATGGAAGTAACAAGAGAGGAATGTGGAGATTGCTGCACTCAGGAAGGACCAGACTTGCTGAGAATTTTACACTTAGGTCTGAGTTCTGGGAAAGTTATTTCATCCCAGTGACTTGCGACAACATCATCTACATGTGCCTGATCAATCCTGTTGTCTATAGAAAACGTTTGCTACAGGTAAGCAACAGTATTATATCTACCTTATAATGGGGAGTAGAAGGAAGGAGAAATTGGAAGTTGACTTTCTTGGCCTTTTGTCTTGCCTTGTAGTCTCGTCTCAAGGAGATTCAGAGTGCATTTGTCTCGGTTCTGTCTGAAAATGATGGTAGGTAACATTTGTATATTTTGAAAAAGAATTTATTAATTAAAGAAGTATGTAATTTTGCTGTTGTGGGCATGCATTTCAAATGTATAAAAACAATATCTAGTTCTATTTTTTTTCTCTTCTTCGCATCCTCCTTTGGCACTGGTCTTTCACATTCAGCTTTCTTCCATTTTTCTGCTTCCTTCTCACTGTCTAGTCTTCAGGCAACTTCTTTTTACTACATCTATCTGGTTTTCCGTCTCTTCCTTTCCCCTCCATCCATACTCAGCATCTTCTCCTCTTTTCCCTTCCATCCATGTCCAACATTTCCACCCCCTCTTTTCTCTTCCCTTATATCCATATCCAGTATCTCCACCCCCTCTTCCACGTCATGTCCATCATCCCCTCTCTTCCCTTTCCAGCATCTCTTCCTCACTCCACCTATCTCTTTTTCTGTTCTCTTCCTCTTAATCCAACAATGTCCTCATTTCTCTTTCCATGTTGCTGCAGCTGCCATTGTCAAACCTCCCATGGCGGCAGCAGAAGTGAAAGGAAAGGGTAATGAGGGGTCTTGGAGCCTGTGCCCATGCTCAGCATGTACTGGTCCCACCCCTGGTATAGATTTTTGTGTTGGAGGGGGCAAGACCAGCAGATGCTGAGAATGTCTGGATGAATCTCTTCATAAAAGCAATTAATAAATCCCAATAAATAACATGCATAAGCTGTAAGGCCCTGTTCTGCTGTTTATTTTCCTTCTGCCACAAAGTGAGGTGGTCACCATAGGGGTATTTTGGGGCAGCCAAAAATGCAGATGAGGAGAAAGGTACAGTATGCATGTGTACTAGCTGATGAAAAGCCCTGCCTATCAATGATAGATACTGTGAAGTTGATTTTTTTTAAAGCACTTACACTGCTATGGTTCTGACTGCATAAGATTCCCAGTAGTTGAACATGTAACTTTGGCAGTCTTATTCACAAAACAGCCAAAGTTTTATGTTTAAGAAATGGGGCACATTTGGAGTTGAGCGAAGGTGAGCAATAATGTTATACATTCAGTGGCAAAATTTAGCTTCTGAACATATAACTTGTATGCCCAAGTACTGATGTGTAAATAGCAAGTCTAACTTAGTTCAGCCTAAATGTTTAAAGTTATATGTGCATTCTCAAAGACAACACTTTTATAGAAAGTGATGTTGAAAATACATAGAACTTTAAATGTACAAGTTGCAGCTGTGCCAATGAATATTGAGTTCATATGTTTTAGCTGAAATGTGTAATTTTAATATCGCAGTCCATTTATCAGCATGACCCCCCTTTTTTTTTTAAGGTTTCACTATGAATAACTCCAAAATGTTGAGTGGTATCTCTGTTCCATTATTAATCTGTTGTGAGAGAAATATAGATTATTCATTCCATACAATCTGTTGCAGAACTTAGCCAAGATGTTGCATCAAAAGGTCTTGGGTTGGTTTACGAACTTGGCAATGAGCAAGATCAGCAGGAGCTGGTGTCCACACTTGTGGACACACTCATGACTGGGAAAAGGTACTGTGAATCTAACTTTTCAATATGTGCACCACTATTTCTCCTTAAGGTTAAGATGAGAGAAAAACATTAGTGAGTAGTGCAGCTATTGAGATTTTTTTTTTTTTTTTGGTCTGGGCTCTATCACTAATTGTCTTACTGTACAAGGCATAGACTTGGTAGAGACCTGATTAACCAAATCCTTAATTGATTGATACAGGGTGTATATGCCTATCAAGGTACCCTGCTTCACATATTAATTTTATCTGGCTAGAATACTTTGTGAAGAGTGTTGATTAGAAGTAGTAGTACTAGTTGTTGTAAATGTGTATAATAGGGAAATGATAAAATAAACTCTTTATATTTCCATCTGAATTTCAATTCCTATAGCAAATCCTTAACATCATTTGATGCATGGGAGTGATTTAGAGACAACATAACATGATAATGCAAAAAGAGAATTTTTGCTCATATCCTATATGGTTCAATATTAAAATAGAAGAGAGGGCTCACTGGAGATTGAAGGTCCTGGATTTCAAAGGAACTAACTTTGCCGAGATGGGGGAATTTCTCAAGGAACAGTTAGCGGGATGGGAACAGCTGAAGGATGTACAACAGCAATGGACAAGACTGAAAGGAGCTATATTAAAGGCAACTAACCTTTATGTTAGAGAATTACATAAAAGTAAGAGGAAAAGAAGGCCTCTCTGGTACTCGAATGTAGTAGCTGAAAAGGAAAGGGAAAGGAGGCTAGCCTTTGCTCGTTATAAGAAGACTCAGAAAGATGACAGGAGAGAATACCTAAATATGCGAAGAGAAGCTTGAAAAGCTATCAGGAAAGCGAAGCGGCAAATGGAGGAAAAGATATGTAAGTGACAAGAGGAAGTGCTATAATAGCATTGTAAGGCTCAAAGGTGAGGGAGAGAAATATGTGGAAGATAAGGATAAAGCTGAACTGCTTAACAATTATTTTAGCTCTGTGTTCACGAATGAAAAACCGGGGGGTAGCAGAAAACAAAGGCTAAAAGGGATGGATGTATGGTAGACCAAGACCTGTTTACGGAGAACTGTGTTCGTGAAGGGCTTGCCAAACTAAAAGTAGACAGAGCGATGGAGACCGATGGGGGATACACCCGAGGGTGCTTAAGGAACTCGGAGAAGTTCTGTCGGCTCCGCTGACGGACCTCTTCAGTGGTCCTGGTGGACTAGAGAAGGGCGGATGTGGTTCCTTTGCACAAGAGTGGAAGTAAGGAGGAGGTAGGGAATTACAGACCTGTTAGTCTGACCTTGGTGGTGAGTAAGCTAATGGAAGCACTTCTAAAGAGGAGGATTGTGACATTTCTTGAACTACATGGAATGCGGGACCCGAGGCAGCATGGCTTCACTAGTGGCAGGTTGTGTCAGACGAATCTGACTGTCTTCTTCAACTAGGTGACCAAACAGTTGGATGTGGGAGGGGCGCTTGATGTGGTATACTTGGATTTCAGCAAAGCCTTTGACACGGTTCCGTAGATAAATAAATTGAATGGCCTCGGTTTGCGGGACCTAGAGAAACTGATTGGGTAAAAAATTGCTTGAATGGTAGGAGACAGAGGGTGGTGGTAAATGGAGCGTGCTCTGAAGAAAAGGAGGTCGTCAGTGGAGTACTGCAGGGATCGGTCCTAGGGCCGGCTGTCTTTAACATCTTTGTGAGCGATATTGCGGAAGGGCTGTGTGGTAAGGTTTGTCTCTTTGCAGATGATACTAAACTCTGCAAAAGGAGAAAAAATTACAGTAGATACTGTTTACAACTTTGCTAAAAAGGCTATTCTTTGCCCAAAAAATGCACATGTTGACAAGATAAATGAGGCTGTTCTAAATATTTTAGAAGGTGAGACTATTACTTATTTAAGTTCGGACTCCATTCGTGACTCCAATGATGAGGAACATCAGTTATATCCTGTAGAATTCCTTCATGAACAAACTCCAACTGGCATGCCTTGCCATAAACTGCATTTAAAAATTGGAGCCATAATTATCCTACTCAGGAATTTAAATACCAAGTGAGGTTTATGTAACGGAACTCGCTTAATAGTGAAAGACTTGAAAACTAACCTCATTATTAGTCAAGTAATCACTGGGTCAACTACAGGGAGTACTGTTTTTATCCATGTATTGAACGTGGAGGAGTGGCCTAGTGGTTAGGGTGGTGGACTTTGGTCCTGGGGAACTGAGGAACTGAGTTCGATTCCCACTTCATGCACAGGCAGCTCCTTGTGACTCTGGGTAAGTTACTTAACCCTCCATTGCCCCAGGTACAAATAAGTACCTGTATACAATATGTAAGCCGCATTGAGCCTGCCATGAGTGGGAAAGCGCGGGGTACAAAAAAAAAAAAAAACTAACACCATATAACACTGACCTCCCACTTACATTACGTTGAAAACAATTTCCTATGAAATTGGCTTTTGCAATGACAAATTAACAAGTCACAAGGACAAACATTTGAAAAAGTTGGCATTTTTCCTCCCAGAACCAGTGTTTACACATGGGCAACTGTATGTAGCATTTTCAAGAGTTCGAAACTCTTCTGATGCAATTGTAAAAGTCATAGATGGTCCTGAACAAGGAAAGCTTTTCCCTCAATGTAACAAAGTTTTCACTAAAAATATTGTTTATAAAGAAATCTTGCAAATGTAAACAAGCATTGTATTTCTAATAAAAATTTTTAAATTTCTGCATACTCTTCAGCTTTTTGGAAATATACTATAAATAAAAATTAAAACCAAACACAAAGATTAAAAAAAAAAGAAAACAATCCACATGTCATACCTCTGGACCATTTTACTCATTATACACCCTTCCCAATTATTCTTTATCATCACAGCACATTCTTCCTAACAGTTCCCTTAAAAACATAATCGCCATTAGATGATAACCTTGCTAGCGCCCATTTCATTGGTTTGAGAAACGGACCTTTTTTACTAGTTTCATATATGTCATAGTTTGGATGAAATGAGATTGACAAGCTAGCTAAAGCTTTAAAAGTTATATGCATACTTCTTTTGTATTTTTCATATCTATGTTGTTACTTAGCATTTAATCAGATTATATCTATGCTCATTTTTTGAGTTACTGGTTTCCTTCAGCTAGAACTGTTTGCTGTTCTCTTCTTTACTGAGCCAAAAAATCTTCAGAATTACTATTTGCTCCTTTGCATTTCTAGCTCAATTGGAATTAGCCTTCCTGATGCTGTAGAGCCACGAGTTTTCATTCATAGCTTCTGGAGTTGTCTCAATCTATTTTAACATGCTGCTCCTCTGTGTAGCCCAGTTATTGCTGCAACAGTGTTCTGCCAGGAACCACAAAACATAATTCTCTTCAGAACCTTGTGTATGTGCTTCCTCAAGCTGGAAACTTAGTTTTATCTTTGTAACATAGCTGGGATTACCTTTTCCCTGTGGGGGGCTGGAACCCTGCCTCTGTAGCATCCCCAACAAGCTTGAGGAACAAAAGGCAGAAGCTGGATTCAAAACCAGATCACTCTCATACTAATGTTATTCTCTTCAAACTCTGTTGTGTTTGCTTAATTTCTATATCGTCTGCTCAGAGTGGAAATTTAATAGTGATTTTGTGAAAGTTGTTCTCTGGTTGGAAACTGTATTTGATATTGCAGTGAAATACTGTTATCAGCAGTGGTTTTCAACACATTCCTCGGGGACCACCTGGCCAGTCGGTTTTTCAGGATGTCCACAATGAATATGCACGAGAAAAATCTGCATTCACTGCCTTCTTGGTATGCAAATCTCTCTTATGCATAATTCTTGTGGATATCATGGAAACCTGACTGGCCAGGTGGTCCCTTAGGACTGGATTGAAAACCACTGTTACATAATACTTAGGAAACTTGCTTTAAGGTCCTGTATGTTCTTTCAGAGCAAAGCATGAAGTATCTGGGGAAACTGAAGTATTTCAGGGGGCCTCACTTGGAAAAACTCCAGATGGGTGAGTTTATACAATATCATTTAAACTGTAGGAGATCATATAATATAAACATAACCCATGTACTTCAGAAGCATTGGATCTTATTAGCTATGTTTTTGAAATATTGTTTTTTCATTATTTGAAAGTATGGGCCCTTTTAGAAAGGCATGGCAAGCCCACCATGTGCTATTTCCAGCACTCAAAAAACTTAATTTTTTTTAGTGCCTGGGGCGTACCCGGTGGTAATTGGGCAGCCCCTCGCGCTGTCCAGTTAGCGCGGGAGCCCTTACCACCTCCTAAATAAGTGGCGGTAAGGGCTCCTCTGAGAAATGGCTGCGCGGCAAGTGGTTAACTTACTGCATGACCATTTCCTTTAAAAAAAAAAAAGCCTTTTACTCACTGTGGTAAAAGGGGGCCTCAGCATGCGGCAAACCCGTGCACCAATGCCACCGCAGGGGTTCTTTTACCACAGCTTGGTAAAAGGACCCCTATATGAGTAATCTAGGAACTACTATGCTGATCTGGTGTCTGTTCGTATTTGATGTACAATTAGTTATTGTTATCTGGGGTTGCCCCTTTTCACAGATCTAGCCCTCCTTTCTGGATGACATTTAAGCAGGCTGCACCAGAGACATTGCATCATTCCACCTCTTTTTAAAAATGTTTCTATGCATTTCAAAAAGGTATATATTTCAAGAAAACTTGTAAAGAAAAGCAGTCCATAAGGGAAATAAAGTATTGTGAAATTATAAACAAGCAATTAAATCTATCAACCTTTCAGATTCATATGAGATCTGAAATAGGCAAGGGACCAAACAGAAAAATCTGGGAAAAAAATAATACATATATGTAATGTAAAGGTAAAGCTGAAAAATCTGAGGGGAGGAGGATACAAATAAACATCGTCCTAAGAACTGTAACCATAGTGTGACCCTTCCTCAACCAACTTAACGAGAATTGTCCACCAAAATCTTACCATCTAAACAAAAATTCTGTTAATCAGGTTCATAGAATAATGAAATTTAACACGTTTTCAAGAAAAACATAACAAATAAGTACCAAGAGAAACTGCCCTCTCCTCTTTATAGTATTTCTGAGTTGTCTTAGAGAGGTTAGGAAATACCCATATTTGGTTCTAAAGGAAAGAAGCATGTCTGTAATGAGATGTGTTTTATCCAGTTCCTAGTGCATTCAAGGTAGGGACCACTATTATAGTAGATCATGTCCTGCTATCTTCAAGGGAATTTTCCAGTAGTCCATGAGTTTTGAGGACTATCTTCCGAGAGTCTTCTTCTTTTCTACCATCTACCTTCTTTGTTGATGACAAATTAAAGGCCGTAGCAAGGACTGGTATAGATTCAGATAGAGCTTTAAAAATCTAACTGAAAGTAGCTCTTTACAATACTTTTTGGTGTAACCATTGGTGATCTGGGTAGTTTAGGATGGGAAGATTCAGTGGCGTTCCTAGTCTGGATGACACCCGGGGCGGATTGCAGATGCGCTCTCCCCCCCCCCCCCCCCGGTGCATGCCGCTGGGGGGGGGGGGGGGGGGGGAGGGGGTGCCGCGGTGCACGCCTGTCGGCTCCGAGTTCGCTAACTTCGCTCGTTCGCTGCAGCTCCCTCTGCCCCGGAACATGAAGTAACCTGTTCTGGGGCAGAGGGAGCTGCAGTGAACGAGCGAAGTTAGCGAATTCGGAGCCGACAGGTGCGCGCCGCGGTGCACCCGGGGCGGACCGCCCCCACCGCCCCCCCCCCTTTTGGTACACCACTGGGAAGATTACTTCTCTTTTACAGTGGATTTCACAGGTCTCATGCTTTCTTTGTGTGACTACTTGATCCTTAACCAGAGCAGTAACACAGTTCTGAATGTTCAATGAGAGCTGAACCCTCTCTCCTTAATCTCTTGTTCTGTTAATTTCTGGAACTGGGTCTTTAACTCATTGGTTACCCCTGATCCAAATGGGAAGATAAGAATCTTTTTAGGGAGGTAACCATGAGCTACAGAGAGTTTAGGGTCACAATTTGGGGCATAGACAAAATACCAAAAGCTGCACATACTTGCTACAGAGGCTGAAACTCCTGACTTAATCCAGAAACACCTCTTCTCTGCAAAATCTGGACTTCTCCACAAAAAAAAAATGTTGCAGGCATTACAGAACATGAAGTATCAGCTATCCAACTTATCCACAAGCAGACCCTTGTGCTCTCCGGGTCTGCCACATCGAGCTGCAAAACCAGCTCACAGACTCCAGAACACACAGGGCAAATGTATTCCTTGTGGCTGAGGGGAAATACCCATCCCTCTGTGGCCTCAGCACTCAAAACAGTTCCTTTCTCCAAGGCAGTCCCCTTAGCTGAACATCAAAGGAAGATGTTAAGCGTTGGTTGAGTCAGATAGGCAACCAGCATAGACTCTGGGGGCAAATTCCAAATCTTCCCCTTCTGTTTCACCCTGGCAGAAGCAAAATGAAATAAGTAAGAAGAAAAAACACAATTCACAATGATGACCCAAAGCTGTGTGCTGTGGCACTACACGATGTGATACCCGCAAGCGAGTCTTCTCCGGAGTAGCCCCCACACTCTGGAATGCATTGCCTGAAAGGCTTAACACAAGACTACCTCTACTTCAGGAAGCAGGTGAAAGCTTGGCTCTTCAACCAAGCCTTTAACGGAAGAAGTAACTAACTTGTTAGTCTCGCTCACATACACAAGGATTGACTCGGGCTGCACATACTGCAGCGGGACATGTTTATCCACTCCTACCCTAGCTGAGATAATATTTAACCATCTCTCTGACCTCACGTGCAACTTTCTTCAAATCAATTACCTTACTTTCTAATTCTTCCTACTTTCTTACTCATCTATATGTTACAACTTTGCCTTACCCTTCACTACCAGTTATAATGTTCTAGTACATATTGGTTTGTCATTGCAAGTAGTATACCATGCCATACTTTGTATTGTTGTTCGAATATTTTTACTGCTCTAATTGCCTGCTGCTTATGTTTGATCTATTCTTACTGTACACCACCTTGAGTGAATTCCTTCAAAAAGGCGGTAAATAAAGCCAAATAAATAAATAAATGGGGGATCCAGACTTGGATGTCCTATGTATTGGGGTGAGTTGGATCTGAGCGAACAGTAGAGATGCTGATGCGTAGGCCCAGAGAGGATAAGAATACAGCAGCTGCTACTGTTGCTACTGCGGTGGCCCCTGCTGGCCAAAAGGCAGTACTGTGTGTACACGTTGCAGGAGTTATTCCTCCTGCTAGAAAGGGTTCCTTGGGCAGAGGAGAAAATAGGTAATTTAAAAAGGCATTTATATTCTGTACCATACCCTTCTGAAGGGATCTAGCTGGCAGTGGAAGAAACCAAAAGAATGAAAAGGGAGTTGTTCCGTTAAAACCAAATAATTGTACAGTAAGCTACACTTGATGCAGAAATGCTGATAATTCATGAACTTTTCCTATATTAATGCCCATGTACTGAATTGAGCGTTCCCATGTGTGTATGACTGGAGTAGTATGTTTGCATGGTTTGACAAGACTTATCATAGACTAGGTTTTATATTTATTTTTATTAGAAAATGTTGTCTTTAAGAAGTGAAACATATTATAGAGCTGTATTTTATTACCTGCTTGTCTTTCTAAGTCAGGGTCTATCTACATACAAGGAGCTGTGTGCTTTGGCTAGTGACCTCAGCCAGCCAGACCTGATTTACAAGTTCATGAACCTGGCTAACCATCATGCCATGTGGAACTCTCGCAAGGTAACTCTATAGCCAATATTCCTACAAACATCTTGGTATCTTTGCAGTATCATTCAGAAATGTAGGACTTCCCTTCTAAAGGAGAGAGAATTCGGTATATAAGGACCAGTTTTCAAATAAGTGTAATATCATAAAAGAAAACAAAATTCTACAATTAATCAAAGTAAAATGTTACCACCTAATTTTGTTTTCACTTTATTTTGGAAAGTAAGATTCACCTTCATGTTTTATATTGCCATTGGTTATTTTAAGTAGTGACTGATAATCGACCATGTGGCACATCCAAAATGATCTGTTGGTTAGTCTTATTTCCAGTATCAACTGCCATGAGATTGATTGATATGTATATCACAGCTGCTGGATTGCAGATACATTATTAAGTGGCATAGGAGCTGGTGTAGTTGCCCTATCAGGGCAACCACTGCATCTACAAAGAAGACTGAGATCATATTCGACATACCCTGGCTTAGGAGTAAGGTTTGTTACTTTAAGGGGTGCCCCTTGTCCCCTTTGTTTTCCCTTGCCCTTGAACCCTTGGCTCAAGCTGTTAAGGAATCAGTGGGGATAAAAGGGATGACTGTTGGGAAGAGCACAAGATTATCTGCAGATGTGATACCTTCAGGGACAGGGAAATACCTAGTGTGCCTGAATGTAACTCACCTTGAGCTACTACTGAAAAAGGTGTGAGCAAAATCCAAATAAGTAAAATAAAAATAATTCTTTCAAGGCTCCAACTCACTTCACACCTGGAGAGTCAGAGTATATAGAGAATATAATCAAATTTCGGGGTAAAAATTGAATGAATCTACATCAATAATTATGCCACTACATTGGAGATCAACAAGATGCCCGCCACTTGTTCCCATTTTAATGGAAGCTTTATTCTATTAGCTAACTAGTGATTTAGGTGGATGGAGCAAAATAATTTAACTAGGGAATAGAATTAATTCCTTTACATAGCTTCCCGTTATTCCAGAACCTGTGGGATAGTTATGTCCATCAACCAGCAGGTGGAGATAGGTGGTAAGTCTGACTAAGGTTTGACTTGGAATCACTTGGAGAGCTGCAGGTTCTACTTGGTGCAGGGAAGGGATCCTGATTCATTGCTTGGGACATGTGCTGCGCTTGTGACAATCAGGGTGAATGGCGACTCCTGCAGAGGCAGTTAAGCGGTGTTCCCGCTGTGGTACCTGCCAGCTTGTGTCGGAGAGTTGGTGTGTGCAAGCCAGTAATCCTGTGGGATGCTGAGGAAACAGTTGGTGGTAGCACATCTTCGGATTTGGCGCAGCATACGAATATACCAGGGTTTTCTGGCTCTCCGGCAGTGCTGGTGCGCAGTTTGATGCAGGAGAGCACAGGAGTGGGTGCTACTTGTCAGGGCCGACTGACAGTGAGGAGCAGCTTCTGTCTGATCACACGAGGAGCACAGCCACCATTTTACAGCCTCAGGGCCCAACAGAGCATTGTACTGCATTGGGATCTTTGTTTTCTCCGGAGTTTATATTGTTCTTACACCAGGCCTATTTACTGAATCAGGGACAATCAGAGTTGCTGCAAGGTGCTTCAGTCCTTCTCCCTCTCCCCTGCACCCCACTGCTGCTCCTAAGAAATATTATTTAGACTTCCAGGAGTGGGCTGATGTGACTCTCTCTCCTTCTCTTTCCTTATCTGATGTTCTATCTTCGATCATGAAGGGGCTTTAGAGGTCCTTCTAAGGCCTTTTCGATGCATCCAGACATTAAGAACCTGATTACAGCAGATTAAGTCTCACCGGGAGTGGGAAGAGCCATGGCTTCTTCCCATTAGTTCTGGAGGAGAAAGATAAATTGCTGCTTCCCAGAGTGGACTACCTGATTATAGCAGTGACTAAAGACCACCTTGCTGGTGGAAGGAGGCATTGCCCTAAAAGGCCTAAAGGATAGGAAGCTAGAAGGCTCGCCGAAACAGGCCCTTGAAATAGCCTCTTTAGGCCTTCAAGTGACAGTGTGCAGCTCGTTTGTGGCAAGAACATGCTTGAAGTGGCATCCTCAGTTGGTCACACAAGACAGGCACCATAACGCCTAGCTGGAAGCAGGGTTGAACTACTTGGCGAATGCTATTTGACATGTTTCAGGTTGCAGCCCGCAGTATATCTTTGGCTGTCATGGCACATCGGCAACTCTGGTTGTGGCATTGGGCAGCGGGTGCAGCATCAAAGGCACAGTTAAACAGTCCTTTCGAGACAATTGGCTGTTTGGAGACGATCTCAGTAACTTGGTGAAAGAACTGGGAGAAACTAAACCACAGCGGTTGCCGGTGAATAAACTGAAAGCCTCAGGTAGTCCATCTTCGGGGGCTCTCGATATTGATTTCGAGACAGCAGACGGTATTGACCTGGTTGTCCAACAAATATGGTCAGAACTCCCACTTTCAGGCAAAGGCAGGCGAGGTTCAAGCCACTCTAGGTTTCTTTGTGGCGCTCCAGGCCATTGTTCCAGTTCCCCAGGCCAAACAGGGACAAGGCAGATACTCGCCTACTTCATTGTCCCAAAGAAGGAAGGCACCTTTCATCCAGTCTTAGATCTCATCCACTGCCTTAGAGTGTCCCGCTTTCACATGGAGACAATAAGAACAGTGATAACCTCAGTTCAGTTGGGAGAAGTTCTCACTGCCCCCAGTCTCAATGAGGTGTACTTGCATATACCCACACAGCCACCACATCGGAGGTTTCTGCATTTTGTGGTGCTGGGCCATTACTTTCAGTTCAGGGCTTTGCTCTTCATCTCGCCATGACTCCCAAGAACATTTACCAAGGTTATGGTGGTGGTGGTGGCCTTCCTTTGGCACTAGGAAATCAGAGTTCACCTGTATCTTGACGACTGCTTATTCATGCATTGTCCTATTCAGACAGAGTGGCTGTGATGAACAAAGTTGTCTGTCTTCTGCAGTCATTGGATTGGGTGATCAATTTCAAGAAGAGCAGACTAATTCCATCGCAGACACTGTAGTATATGGGTGTTCTATTCGACACAGCATGGGAGAGGATCTTCCTCACAGAGCACAGGAGGTCAAAGCTGTTTCAACAGATTTGTCTGCTCCTCAGTCAAGTCAGGCCCAGGATCTGGGACTACATCCAGGTTCCGGGGTCAATGATGGCACGGTTCTCCCTGCACACGGTTCTTTCCTTTCTTCCGAAAGTGGTATCGGTATTTCATCTCAATCAATCTGTGGACCTTCTGT
The DNA here is from genome assembly GCF_901765095.1 of Microcaecilia unicolor. NCBI lineage: Eukaryota > Metazoa > Chordata > Amphibia > Gymnophiona > Siphonopidae > Microcaecilia > Microcaecilia unicolor. Next base: position 227,811,181 of record NC_044032.1, on the reverse strand, counting down.
TCTTTCATAAGAGAGGACAAAGAGGTTCAGTATTCTTCCTTGAAAGCTTCTTGATGTGCATACAGTCCTCAGATATCTGGATGTCATGAATGAGTTTCGCAAATCGGACAGACTGTGTTTTGTGGTGAATAGAGACTTGGCCTCATGGCTTCCAAGCCCACAATTGCTAGATGGCTGAAGGAGACTATAGCGTCAGCTTATTTACTTATGGGGAAGCAGGCTCCTCAGGCCTTGCGGGCTCATTCTGAGGCATACAGTGACATCTTGGACGACAGATACTACCTTACTGTCTCTGGTGGATATTTGCAAGGCAGTGATGTGGTCGACACTGCATACTTTCGCCAAGACTTCAGGGTGGACGTTGCAGTGTGCTTTGAAGCCGGTTATGTGGTTTCAGTCCTCAGGGTGGCAGTGCCAAGATCCCACCCACTCTGTGGATTGCTTTTGATCATCCCACAGATTCTGGAATAGTGGGAAGCTACATAATGGAAGGAGAAATTAGGTCTCGCCTGATAATTTTCTTTCCATTAATCCTTCCCACTATTTCAGAGCCCGTCCAAGGTTTCTGAGATGTTTAGTTGGTGCGAAGTAATAGGTCAAATAATGACACTCACCTTGCATAATGTGTCCTGCATATCTCTTGTTCTCTACAAATTATCCAAAGATGAGAGAGGTCCACACGTGTTTGCTCGTCTGGTTAGTGTTAGGTTAGCAAGTTGTATCAGGTTGTTGCGATTATTCTTGAGTTTCTCCTTACTGCTTGTCTACGTAAATACTGAGGAGCTGGACTGGATGCCTAGAAAAGCCTATCAAAGTATAAGCTGAGTTAACAGTTTTCTCCCCAAAAGAGGGGGGGGGGGGGACTGTTAATTCGAGTATAAGCTGAGGGGTTTATATTCAAGTATACTGGTAATCTTTCCTCCCCTGTAGTGTCCCTTTCCCTTTTTTCCTTTGGTGTGCAGCATTTTTCCCTCTTCCTGCTCTCTCCAACCAGTGACTCCCTTTTACCCCTCCTCCTTCGCACGACCATCCTTTTCTCTTGCTTCCCCCCCCTCCCCCAAACTGACCAGCATCTTACCATTCTCTACTGACATTTGCTGCTGTCACTAACACAGAACTGGGGCCTTGAGCATGCTCAGATGCTCAGAGAGGGTGGGAGCCAGAACTCAAGGCTCCACTTCCATGGATGGCAGCAGAAGTCAGGAGGGAGCAGTAAGCAATGCCTGTCAGTGTGGTTGGGGGGGGGGGGGAGGAGCAAGAAAGAAGTACTGGTCACCGCAGGGGAAGGAGGGAAGCACAGAAATGTTTTCTGACTCGACTATAAGCTTTTTTTGGGCCCAAAAATCTTGGCTTATAATCAAGTATATGTGGTATGTCTCGGCTCAGTTTTCTGTCTTCACCTGCTGGTTGATGGACACAACTATCTCACAGGTTCTGGAATAGTGGAAAGGATTAATGGAAAGAAAATGATCAGGTAAGACCTAATTTCTCCTTGCTCCAAATAATGTACTTTATTCACAGTAACAAGAAACATTTTCTGCGAGAGCTTTCTCAATTATGATTTTTTTTTATTTTGGAGAGGCTGTGGGGCTAAAAGTACATTTAGACAATATTTAGACATGTCTGGTGGGAGGGTGGGAGTGCGAGAGTATTGGACTACTTTGATAAGTGGTGAGAGAAGAAGTTTACAAAGTCACTGGGAGCACTGTCCCAGGGGCAGTTTCTCCAAAAAGGTTAGTTTTGCACATGCTATGACAGGAATGAACCTCACTCCTAAGCCAGGCATGTGGAGCATGATTTCAGTCTCTCAAGTTTACTATTAATGCTCGCCATAATAACATATAGTAACATAGTAAATGATGGCAGATGAAGACCTGTACAGTCCATCCAGTCTGCCCAGCAAGATAAACTCATTTTACATGGTATGTGATACATTATACCCGAGTTTGATTTGTCCTTGCCTTTCTCAGTACTTGCATTGTGCCAGAGAGAACGGCTTAAGATGTAACATTTATAGGCAACTTATCCAGGTGTGCTTGGAAGTTCTTTTTATTCAAGCCTGTAGCACCCAACACGATGGGAAATATTTCTCTATCTTTCTGCCACATTTTCTTAGTCTTGGCCTGAATTTGTTGGTACTTGAGGATCTCCCCTCTCTCCATGCGACTCACCGCATCTGACACATCTATAATCGATGCTATTGTTTTTCTCTTTTAGTACTATATCTTGTTTTCTGGCATCCAGCTTTTTATCAGTTGGGATGGGGATGTCCCAGGTGAACATAACTTCTTCGTTTTGCTCAATTATGTTAGGGTCATGATCCCAGTGCTTTTCTGGCGCACTGATGTTGTAATGCTTAGAGTTTCAAAGAATGTGACTTGCCAACTTGTTGTGCCTTTCTGTATAAAAAAAGTTTCCACCATCAGCACTTCACAGCCAGCCACGAGATGAGTAACTGTTTGTCTTACAGAATCTATAGTTGTCTGTTGCACCATTTTTTTCAATGCTTGCTGTAAACCATCTTGTCTATAATCTGCAAGCATTGAAAAAACTAGTGCAACAGACATTATTATTATTATGTAGTATTAGATTCTTTATATCTGTAGAATCTGTAAGGAAGTGCAGCTAGCCATGAGAAGTATCTGTTTGTAGCTAAGTGTGGATGGTAGAAAATATTTATATAGAAAGGCACAACAAGATGGCACGTCTCATTCATTGAAAACCTCTGTAAGCATTACCCTCCCCTATGAAAAGTCACTTGTGTTTTTGTGGGAGTCCCCAAGATGTTAACACTGAATAATAGAGCCTGCAGAAGCATTTGATGTTAGCCAGGAGTTGGAAATGAGAGCAGCCACCAAAGATGGACGAGTAGTGAGAAAAGATGAGACATATTTGGAAAGGTATGTGGCTTGTGGCAATGTTGAAAGGATGGAAATTGGCTTTTCACAAATTGTGGGAACCTTAAGCTAAATACTGTAAATAAGGCATTTTGATGAGTGATGATGGTGAAGGAAAGCGTCCCTAATTCTATTATTACTGATGAGGGACATGTAGTCATTATTAGTAAATGGATGCCACAGTTCCCTACTCCTAGAAATTACAAAGGCAACGATTTGTGGGATATGGAGCCTCAAGCATGCATATGCAGTGAAAAGTTGAAAGTTAAAGATTATTTTTTATTTTTTTTTATTTTTTTTAAACTTACTCATTTTGTTATATTGAACCTAATTTCTTTTCCTTCTTTGGATGTATCACTCATATGTAAAGAGGAGATCACAAAGAGCTTCCAGAGGAGCCACTTCCTTTTTAGAATTGATCTAGATTCGGATGATCGTGTTAACAAATCAAGAAGTGTGGAAGTACTGTACTCTCTCAGATTATGTCTCAGGTTATGTAATGGAAAGAAAGTAAAGAATTAAGTTACAAAAATAATTTTCTCTTATTTTCAGGGAGCAGCTTTTGGCTTTAATGTGATTGCATCAAAGGCTGGAGAACAGCTTGCCCCCTTCCTGCCGCAGTTGCTGCCACGACTCTATCGCTACCAGTTTGATCCTAATATTGGGATTCGACAGGCCATGACTAGTATCTGGAATGCACTGGTGACAGACAAAACAGTAGTAAGTGTCTTGAATGGGAGGAAGGGCAGTGTGATGTTTGAAGAGATGGCTAGCATTGAAAATTGACCAACCTTGATAGGAATACAAGATCAGTTGTTTGCTGCAGATGTATAGGGGAAAGAGTGAGTGTTATTTGCAGCATCAAGTGTTAGGCCCACAACTGATTAGCTGCATGTCCTTATGTACTTTCTCAAGTGACAGCCCGACAAGTAAAAAAAAAAAATTGAACATTCTTTTCCACACGAAAGTTCTCTCAATAGTTTTTGCAAGAATCCCAGAATGAGATCATAAATAGTTTTTTTCAACAAGTACTCATATACTGAGGATTTCCTTTTTTTAATAGTATACTAGTAATGTTGGTATGGATGAATGTAGCAGCTTATACTTTGTTTTGCAGGGAATTTTAAGGCTAAATTCATTTTATTAGAGCCTATTTTTTGGTCAGGTGAGAGAGAGGGACTTAAATATCCCATGAAGGATGTAGTTTAGCATTATCGACTAATGAACGTTTTTTTCAAAATTACAATATGAAATGACTGAACTAGGAAAAATATGTACCAAAACTGTGTTGTAATAATTGTAAATAAATACATCTTTCCTTATCCTGCTAGATCAGTTCAGACTAGTGAATTATGTCCCCTTACTAGCAGATGGAGCCCCCCCCCCCCCCACAAGAAAAAACCCTGAAGATTCTAACGTAATCACCAGTATAAAAAGTGTTGCATCCAGGCTCCTGTCAATATTTCTCTGCTTCCTTATACTCCGCATCGCATTGTAAAAATGTTCCGAACAGGCTCCGCTAAATGCTGGCGGCATTGTGATGAAACGGGTGATATGTTCCACATCTGGTGGTCCTTGTAAACATGCTCAGGCATACTGGGCACAGACTTTGCAATTTCTATCTGAGGTAACAGGGGTGACCTATCCAATGAAAATGGACCATTGTTTACTGCACTTCAAACCCAAGGGAGTTCAGAACCCAATACACCAATTTGCTGGACAAGTGTTCATGGCCAGCAAGCTGGTTCTGGCAGCAGCTTGGAAGCAACCATTGCTTCCAAGCCTTCAGAGAGTCCTGCAGAAACTAGACTACCTATGCTTGATGTCAAAACTTACTGCACTGTGAACCGGCCGACTGATACAACATCAAAAAATTTGGAAACCCTATGAACAATGGCAATCCTCACAGCGCACCTCTGGACAGTAAAGACTAAAATGCAGTGTTGTGAAAGGTAGATTTGATAAGATACTGAAAGGGGAAGGGAGGGGGAGGGGGGATGAAATAAGCATGACGGGGTTGACTGGAAGGAACCTGTTATGGCAGTTATTGGTTAATAATTTTGCTGTATTAGAACTGTTTTCCTTACTGTCGAGTGTGTACATGAAAATAGTAAAATAAATAGTTTAAAAAAATATTTCTCTGCTTCCAGCAGATGTTGCAGGTTGCACTGGTGTAGCGGGATATTTGTGCTGACTCCCTTGGAGATGCGCTATGGTCTATGTCCGGTGATTGAGGCTAGCTGGTATAGGCTTCCAGGAGTCTAATTATGATCCTTCTCGTAGTTGTGTCTGGAGGGGTGTGCTGCCCCTTTGTAGTCCTGAGCCTTGGCCAAAGGGCTTTCACTCAGTGAGGCTATCTGGCATAGCTTCTTATGGAGCATTGCCAGAGGGGGGGGGGGGGGGGGGGGGGGGGGTACTACCGTCCCTTCTTCCCTCTGCAGAATTTAAAAAAATGTATTTTTGTGCTCCCCTAACTTTATTCCCATGCTAACAAAGTAAAGATACTAACAAAAAAAAAAAGAATTTGTCTCACAGGTCAGGCAGAGTGATTTAGTTACAGCAGCAAAACTGTCTCTGCCTAAACAAAAACCAGGTAATTTCCCATCCCTCTTGCAGTATAATGGGAGAGTGCCCAAATTAGCAGTTATTTTAGAGGCCTTTTATAAAAAAATGTTTTGTGTTTTTTCTTTTTTACCTGTAACTAGAGCCATCTTAGTTTCAGGGCCAGTATGCTAGGGAGGCCTATGGAACTTTGTAAGTCTAAGTGCTTTGAAAATACACCTCTTTATGTTCTATCTGGGTTTCAGGCCTCTGCGTTTTGTTGGGGCATCTGTCCTGAGTGCCTCAGGTTCTGACTGGGTCTCAGGATCCTCTTGAGAAGCCTTCTGGTCATAGTAAGTTTCTTCCGTGAGCACATACAAAGGGCATTACTTTCATGGGGCTAAGAGTGGGGAGTGGTGCCTTCTTTCCATTCACTGCTCCAAAGTTTTCTCAGTGAAGGTCTGTGGGTCCTCTCTGCAAAAATACAGGCGGAGAGGCAAATTCTGTGTCTTTTGGGAATAGACCCTTATCACCTTGGATCACTGGGTTTTGGAGGTGATTCACAACAGTTACACTCTTGAGTTCACACATCCCATCTCAGATGCTTTCATGGTGTCCTGCTGCAGGTTGAATCTTAAGCATAGAAGGGTGTCTTGGTACCAAATAAACACTGTATTAAATTTGAAAGATAATGCCCTAAAATCCTCATCACATTCATTCGATTGCTTACTAGATGGGGCCTTTTTACTTAAAATTTCCCAATAATGACAAACTTGCAAAAAATGAAAGAAGTGGGAATTGGGAAATTGCCACTTTCGTTTAATGATCTCAGACATGAGAAAAAAACCCCTCCGCAGGCAGCAGGAGATCACCCAAAGTGGCATAGCCAAGCTGTTCCCAAGATTTTAATCTAGAATCCTCAACCCCAGCCGGGAAATCAGGATTACCAGTGAGCGAGAAAAAGGGAGAAATTTTGGAGGATAAATGACAAAGGGACTGCCACTAACCTCATGCCCTGTGGAAGGAGTACAGTAAACCCCAGATGCTATCCATGCCCCATTTATGTGACACGTGGAGCAGCGTAAGAAAGTTCCAGGGTCCCATAAGTATCCCCGAGATATCACTAGGGGCGTATTGCATCGTCCCACGCATAATTCTCTGATCTAGCGCACCAGCACTGCTACATTATACAGACAAAGATTAGGGGCACCAATTCCTCCTCTGTGTTTATCCAGTATAGCTCAACCTAGGACCCTTACCCCTCCGTAAAAACGTTTGTAAAATTCCTTTATAAAACTGCTTCTCCTTCTGAAGCACCCAAAAGGGTGCCATTTGTACGGGATACAACATTTTTGGCAGCATCACCATTCTGAAAAGCGCACAATAATGAAAGTGGAAGATCCTTCCTGCGCTCATAAAGAACCTTTAATTTTTTTTGAATGGGAGATGGACATTAAGGTGATACATATGTCTCGGATCTGGATTGATCTGTATGCCCAAATAATGCATGCCACCTGTAGCTCCTCTCAAGGGTATCACAAGAGCCCCCATGTTCAACCCCCCCCCCCAAATATTCTGATTTAGCATAATTAATTTGGAGACCAGAGAAACTCCCAAACGATTAGGAATTGGTTATTGGACAGAAAACAGGGTAGGGTTAAATGGTCATTCTCTCAATGGAGGAGGGTGAACAGTGGAGTGCCTCAGGGATCTGTACTGGGACCGATGCTATTTAACATATTTATAAATGATAAGGAAATTGAAACGACGAGTGAGGTGCTCAGATTTGCAGGTGGTTAAAAGCTTCATATCTTGGTTTATAAGAGAGATGGGGTGGTATGACTCCACCCGCTATAGGTCCCTCCCCGGTTTAGGGAACAGAAGCATATGAGCCCCCCTTCTCATCTGAAGCTGTTCCTGATATGTTTGTCCAAAAACAAAAACCACTAATTGGGAATACACAGATATTAACAATAGAAAATCCCCAAGTGTAAAAAAAAATATGATGTAACACCTCACAACATTAGAAATATGTACATAAGTGTGTACGTGAAAAGACAGTACTCTCTTGTCTAAGGCTTCATAAGGCTATGAGCCGTCCCTTACACTCTCATTTGATGTCCAAGTACATCCTTGCTTAAAATGTCAGTGTAAATGTGAGCAGTTCAACAAAATAATGAACTTAACATACATCCAATACTAAATAGCAATGGTGTCCCCAAATAAATAAAAAGACTCCAAAAAGTAATAACAATGATCCAAAACAGAAAGTCACAGCCACTTTAAATAGTACTTATCTGGAACTCTAATAATTGGTAGCAAAATAACTTTCCATCCACTGGCTCTACAGAGCTTTGTTTCAAAATCTTCTTCAGGAACCCCGGCATCAAGATGAGTAAAACGTAGACTGCAACTGGAGTCAAATGTCTTTCAAGATGGAGCAGAGGACAAAGGGGAACGCCAACTCAATTTCCTGTGGAATCAGATATACCCAATGAATGACATCAAAAATTGAAAAAGCTTTATAGACACATAAATCAGACCGATCAAGAAATGCTGTTCCATTCAATACATTCATTCAAAATGTTAGGTTGTATAGCCTTCAATTCAAAGATCCAACATCGTTCCTTCAACAACAGATGATGTCCCTTATCTCCTAAAAAAGTCACAAGAATTTGTTTAATAATGAACCACTGGAGACTAGAAAAATCATGTTGGGAAGAAAGACAGTGTCATCATGGGAGTGTATAATGCTATGGTCCCCAAAATTTAAGGCCATAGGCCAGGAACTAAGAAGATTAGCCAAGGACCAAGGTCTGCAGCATCCACCTATGAAAAGGTGCAAAAAGATGATATGTCAAGCAGCAGTGCCCAGCTCCAATGAGACCATAAACGCTACCAAATCACAAGAAAACTGTAATCCATACAGTATATCAACAGCAGCATTCTGCCTTTAAGGGGCAGGATTCATGTGCTCCTCTTCTGCTCCCAGAGTCCGCATGAAAGTTTTCAGGTCTTGCACAGTATCACAGCTCTTCACAGCACCATTATAGAAGATCTTAACCCGAAAAGGGTATTGAATCAAAAAGCGGATTTCCTTGTTAACCAGTTGTGAGTGGTAGGGTGCCACTGTCCAGCGATGGGCAGACACCTGCACTGAAGAGTCCTCAAACAGCAGTCCTTCTGGCCTCATAGCTCCAAAGGCTGCACTGCCCGTTAGGCCTACAAGATGGCAGCTTATCAGCGTAGTTGAGAAAATGCTTGATTACCACTTGAGGACTACCTCCCTCCTGCAATTTTGGGCCAAGCCAGTGTGTCTGCTTCACCAAGAAGTTAGTGCGACTCCCCAGTAAGCCCAGTTTTTCTGGGAGATCTTTTTCAAAAATGCTCGATAAGTCCTTATCTGCAACAGCTTCAGGGAGGCCTACTAACTGCAGATTATTTCTGTGGCAACAATTTTCTTATTCATCTAAACGATCCTCCAGCTTAGTACAGTGGTGTTGCATGGCTGTCAGCTGCCCTACAGATCCGTCATGTCCATCTCTTGCTCAGTAATTCTCTATTCTACCACTTTGATCTTCCCCGTCTGAGTTGTTAGTTTCACTTTATCTTCCAGAATAGCCTTAACACACTGGGTAAGATGGTGGGTCACCTAATGAGAACTGGCTGCTTCTTGTCCGTTGCCATCTTGGAATCAGCTACATGCGGCTTGTCAGCCAGACGTTTCCGCAATCTGATACAAATCTGCCAAAATGCACCTAAGAGTCAAAGGGAGAAGTAGCCATATTTACTAGAAAAGATCTGCTGTAGGAATGCAGATAATAAATTAGATGAGAAGAGTAAGGAAGCAAGCCCCTGTGGAGTAGGTCATGCTCGTGCTCTGGTCATCACGTGGTCTGAGTATAAAAGTTGTATCAAGATAATATGCTGCTCTCTTTTTAGCAGTTAAAAGGTATTTTTGGCTTGCCCTCCACTGAGTGTTATGTTTATTTGTAGATTCATCACCTTCATAGTTGAGCAGTGGGGGGTTGGCTTGGGGGGAAAGCTGACTCAAGTGGAAGAAATGATGATGAAAGGTAATTCCCAGTGTAAGCTAATCTCCAAATTGTATTTGGCATTACTGGGGGGTCATGGGAAAAAAGATTCTTATATTATGCAGTGGGAGAAAGACCTGGGTGAAATCCTGACTAGCAAGGAGTGTTTGGGCATTGATCAGAATACCTTTAAGATTTCCATCTTGGTGAATTTGGTGGAGCAGGACCTCAAGGTGCTATATAGATGGTATTTATGCCTAGTGAGAGTGGCCAGGTTTTCTCCTCACCGTTCTCCCAATTGCTGGAGGGGATGTGGAGGTCTTGGGACTTACTTTCATAATTGGGACTGTCTGGTGGTGTGACCTTTTTGGGCTGCCTGTAATCAAATAGTTCCAAACATTTTACAGGTGTTGCTACCTATGGGCCCTAAGTTATATCTTTTGCAGGGGCCCTTGACTGGATTATCCCCCTCCCAAGCATGAATTCTCTTTCCCTGTTTAGCCATTATTCAAAGAGAGGTAGCCAGATGTTGGAACACCGGGACCATCCCACAACCTGTGGGTTTAAAACCTAAACTGTGACAAGCATATTTCATAAACAAACTTATAGCCTTACAGCCATTAAGAGAGACTATCTTTTTTTGATAGCCATTGGAAACCTTTTCTAGACTGGTAAGAGCAAGACTGAAGACCCCCCTGTCTAGCTTGGGACGTTCACTGTCCTTAGTGGCTGTGCTCCTTAAGGGATATATTTTATTTGTATATTATTGGATCTGTATGTAGAAAGATGTGGGCACCTTGTAGTGTAACTCAATTTAGTTCAGTCCTATAACTATTCTCCAGTTTTCTGACTTGTGTGCCAATACTACTAAGGGGGATTGTTTTGTGTGTGTGTTGGGGAGGGGTTATTATTTGTGATTTAAAAATTCTCAATAAAAATTAGTTAAAAAAAAAACAACAACAACAAAACAAAGGTTGAAAATGTAAACCAACTGGTCCATCCAAGAAGGATGGAGCCTTCATTTATTTGCAATATTCCCCCAAATGCTTCAGAAACAAAACAGTAAGTCAAAAATGTCTCCCCTTATGTATAGATTTAACAATAACTTGCAACTTTCTTAAGTCCATCATATATTGGAAAAGGTGCTGTTGATGCTGGATATGTTATCAAAACTATAGAGGATAGAAGAGAACATATACAATCTTTAAAACAGACTCGCCTATTACAAAATATCCAAACTTAAGGCACAAACTTTAGAAAAAATAGCAAAAAGATGTATATTATGCCCAGAGAATAGCAGAATAAGAGGAGGAAAAAGCCACAGAGGCTCACTTTCACTGGAACAACAAGTAATAAGGAATTAAAGGCAACTACCTTATTGGCATAAAAAACCTCCTTGATTTCTGGCCAAGCTCTGTGCAATGCAAAGTAAATTAAATTAAAGCACACTTAAATGACTTATCTGTAGCTTAACTTGCTGGTGAATTTCTACCAAATCAATCTTGCCAACAGAGGCCTGTTTTTCGCTATAAACTGTTTCAGGACGTTCTGAATGATCAATCTATATTTTCACACTGTCATTCGAGTAAAGGTGGGGCTCTGAGGCTTTTTTTCTCCTCTTATTCTGCTATACTCTGGGCATAATATATACCTTTTTGTTGTTTGTGCCTTAGGGAAGGATGCTAGATATTAAAATCTCTCATTACTAGTAAAAAACTTTTCATAATATGTTAGTGATAGTAGGCAAAGGTTTGTTCTTTCCTCGGGTTAATGATGGTGGTTGTTGCTAAAACACAGTTATAAATGATGAGATCATAATAGATTGAATAAATCATTGGATCAGTACATATTGGACCAAGTATTTTTGTAGAAAATCACTTGCTGCTGAGACCCTAGATTTTACCAACAAATGTGTACATTTTGTATTAGATGGGAAATGCCATTTATTCTAAGATTTTATGTTTTCAGTTGTGATGACTAGTAGATCCCCTGAACTGATAATGCAATAAAGTACTTTAAAAGAAAAAAAACCTCTGTAAGGAGATATGGTAGGGGCCGACGTTTCTCCCACACTCCCTCTTGAAACTTCAGAGAGAATTAATGATTTAATTCTTTTATTTCCAGGTTGATAAGTATATGGTAGAAATTCTTCAAGACCTGATAACGAATTTAACAAGTAATGTTTGGAGGATTCGTGAATCTAGGTAAGGACGAAATACTGATAAAAGAGCAGCAAAGTACCTTTTGCTAAGAAAGTCAGAAATTCACCAAATTCCACCACTTATTAACTCTGCAGAAAGTAGAAAATGGTGATCAATTTGAAATAGTCAAAGTAATGTATAGTTCTGTATGTTAATTACTGTGTACCATACTTTTTTAGTATTCTTTCTCTTTAGAATCTGTCGGGACAGTCCTTATTCACAGGTATTAATGTAATTGTACTTGTTTAATAATGGGGCTCATTTCAAAGCACTTAGCCTTCCAAAGTTCCATAGAAACCTGTGGAACTTTGGAAGGCTAAGTGCTTTGAAAATATGCATTCACCTCCAGATCTGGGGTACCCTGAAAGATGTGGACTTTTTGAGACTGATGAGTGGCTTCCATTCCTCCTGATTTTTTTATTGCAGATTACTGTTTTTCTATGAATTCCCCCCCCCCCCCCCCCCCTTTTTTTCTTTCTCTCTTCATTTGAGTACTGGTTCAAATACTTATGAAAATGGAAGTAATGTCTTGCTGTTACTATCTTGAAATTACCGATTTGATTTTTTTTTCTATTCCTTTTGTACCTTTTTGATGCTTGTTACCTTTGTATGGTATAATTGTTAATAAAGACTTCCTGTTATTAAAAAAAAATTTTTTCACCTCCTAGCTGTAGGCTCATAAGCTGTTCAATGTTAATTCGTATTTTTCAGCTGTTCAGTTCAGACTTCCTAGGCTAATACATTTCCTACAGATCTTTGAAATATATTTGGCTGTTTGCCGTATGACATAGAATTCTAGTAGCTGTGCAGTTTCTCTGCTTTTGTCATTCCTTTAATTGGATCAGTATTAAAATTACCTCGTTGTGACAATGTATTTTAGGACCAAATAGGTCCCTTTTATGGGGTCACTTACTGGATTTACATCACATTGAATCTATACATTTCTTTTCAAAAGTATTTGCATTTACTTTTAAACAATCTTTATTGAAGTATCTTATTTGTTTTATTGTTTTTTTTAATTACTTTTTTAATTGATGTTGTGTTTTTGTTACTTTGTGAGTTGCTAGATTTTGATTATATATGTTTGTTTGTAAACTGCCTAAAGTTGTAGATGGGTTGGGTCAGTGGTTCCCAAACCTGGTCCTGGAGGCACCCCTGCCAGTCAGGTTTTCAGGATATCCACAATGAGAGAGATTTGCATTAGTGAAGGCAGTGTATGTAAATCTGTCTCATGAATATTCATCGTGGATATCCTAAAAACCTGACTGGCTGGGGTGCCTCCAAGACCAGGTTATGGAACCCCTGGGTTGGGTATACGAGATTTTAAATAAATACAAATAATTAGACCCACTAGAAACTTTCAAGAAGAAAGTTAAAGCATGGAAGACTTGTAGCTGGAAAATTGCAGAAAAAAACCCCACAGTTTAAATCCCAGCTAAAATAAATAAGTTTAGCTAGTGCAGGAGTAGTTTTGTGCCACAGAATAAAATTTATTGGTACTTGAAATCTGCTGCTGCAGGTGGATTCAACCCTGGAAGGAAAGTTAGTATTCAATTTCAGTGATCCTCAGGACTGGTATCAGGCTTCCTTCTGTCATTTTTCTGCAAAGCAGCAAGAAATAGGAACTGTGTTCTGTTGTGATGTTTTCAGCCATTGCCATGGTGTAGGACTAGTGAAGGGAGTCTAGGACAGTATTCCAAAGTCCAGTCTAGGAGTACCCCTTGCTAGTCAGGTTTTCAGGATATCCATAATGAATATGCATGAACTTGATTTACACTGCCTCCATTATATGCAAATCTTTCATGTATATTCATTGTGGATATCCTGAAAACCTGACTGGCAAGGGGTACTCCAGGACCAGACTTGGGAAGCGCTAGTCTAGGGCATGATCAAAAATAAGAATAAACAGAGGATTTACTGAAGGACCTGGAATTCCACAAGTTTTTCTCCCTAGCATATTGCTGCTGTTCTTATACAGTTTAAAAAACTGCTCAGAGATTCATATTTCTTCATAGTTCAGATGTGTTTGTTTTCCTCCTCTCCTCATTTGTGACTTAGCTGTTCCTTTGCCTATACTTCTTAGGAGCATGCAGTACTCCCATGTTGTATAGATATTTCTTGGATTTGGTATATAATTGCTTTATAATTCATGTGATTATGCAGCCCATAGGTAGTAAGAGGATTAGCCACTTGGGACGTTGCAGCGACGTACAGTACAGGGCTAAATTTAAAACTCTGTCTGATCTTCAAGTCCCTTAAAGGAAATGGCCCCAAGTACTTGAAACAGGATCATCCTCTACACACCTCCAAGTACACTAAGGTCCTTCCAAGGAGTATCCTTAACCACACCCCTCCAAAAGACATTACATGATGTGATTACCCACAAGCGAGCCTTCTCCGGAGTAGTCCCCACACTCTGGAATGCATTCCCTGAAAGGCTCCGCTTAACACAAGATTATCTCTACTTCAGGAAGCAGGTGAAAGTTTGGCTCTTCAACCAGGCCTTTAATGGAAGAAGTAACTAACTTGTTAGTCTCACACATAAAAACATAGAAATGTGACAAAATAAGGTGCAAGTGGCCCATCCAGTCTGCCCATCCTCAGTAACCACTAACTCTTTCCTGAGGGATCCCACATGCTTGTCCCATGCTTTCTTAAATTCTGACATAGTCCTCATCTCCACGACCCCAGCCAGGAGGCCATTCCACGCATCTAGATTCCTCCTAAGCCTATTTCCTCTTAACGTCATTGTGTGCCCCCCTCATTCCTGAGTTTTCCTTCATTTGGAAAAGGCTCACCTCCTGTACATCAACACCACTGAGGTATTTAAATGTCTCTATCATATCCCCTCTCGCCCGCCTCTTCCAGTGCATACATGTTGAGGTTCCTAAGCTTGTCCCTATATGTGTTATGACTTAGACTGCTTACCAGTTTTATAGCCGCCCTCTGGACTGAATCTATCCTGTTTATATCCTGTAGGTGCGGTCTCTAGAATTGCACACACTACTCGTAAGTGGGGCCTCACAAGAGATTTATACAAGGCAGCTATCACCTCTTTTTTCCTGCTGGTCATCCCTCTCCTTATGTAGCCAAGCATCCTTCTGGCTTTGACTGTTGCTTTTTCTACCTGTTTGGAGACCTTAAGGTTATCAGACACAATCACCCCCAAATCTTTTATACAACAGAAGCAGTTCACCCCCTATATTGTACTGCTCCCCTGGATTCTTGTAACCCCAGTGCATGACCCTGCATTTCTTAGCATTAAATCTTAGTTGCCAATCATCGGACCATTCCTCAAGCTTCGCCAGATCCTTCCTCATGTCATCCACACCCTCCGGGGTGTCCACCCTATTACAGAATTTGGTATCATCCGCAAAGAGACAAACTTTACCAGATAGCCCTTCCGCAATATCACTCACAAAGATGTTAAAAAGAGCCGGCCCAAGGACCGACCCCTGCGGTACACCACTGACAAACATCCTTTTCCTCAGAACAAGTCTGCCCTCTGTCTCCTTCCACTTAATCAGTTCTTAACCCAGTCAGTCACTTTAGGTCCCATACCGAGGGCACTCAGTTTATTTTTCAGTCATCTGTGCGGAACTGTGTCAAAGGCTTTGCTAAAATCCAAGTACACACATCTAGCTCACCTCCCAAGTCCAACTTTTTGGTCACCCGGTCAAAGAAATCAATCAGGTTTGTCTGACATGACCTGCCTCTAATGAATTACTCTATATATCAACACAGAGCTAGTAGAGTATCACACAGTTAACCAAACGCATAAACTCAAACTGATCTCTACTTATTGGTTCATGATGTGGTGATGTCTCATCCAAAAGCAGGAAAAGCCTCAAAAAATAATAAGGTACTCCTTTTGTCAATCAGTTAATCAACCTTAGGGAGCCCCATTCATTCATCACAGGCTGAAAAACCTCCTATTCTTCACTATAAGATAATTCTTTCATGTAAGTTGCACTTAATTCAACTTTATCCAGACTTCTAGTAATAGGAAAGAAACTTATTTCTGCAGCTGCTCACTCAAGGCGGCGTATAGCAAGAATAAGTCGAACATAGACAATTACAGCAGTAAAAGTATTCAAATAGCAGTACACAGCATGCTACGTTAGAATGTCAACACAATATGCAATAAAATATTTTAATAGATGACATAGGTGTAAGCAGGGATGGAACAAGCAGATAAGACAGATTAACAGGAGTTAAATAAGGGGACTAGTTTAAAGAAAGTTGCACATGGAGTCAGAAAGGTGCATGAATATGATCTCAGCTAGGAAGGAGTGAATAAGCAAGTCCTGCTACAGTATGTGCAGGCTGGTGTTAGTGCTTCTATATGTGTGACTAGCAAGTTAGTTGGTTCTTCTATTAAAGGTTTGGGAGAAGAGCAGTGATAAGCTGGAGCTGGCTCACAAGAGCTGTTTGTTAGTTTTTAAAGAATGAATAAAAATGTCCAGTGTATCTGAAGTAATCTCTTTTACAGTCGCAGATGCCTAGTGCTTTTAAGACTTGCAGGCTTCTAGTGTTTTTGAAGCCCAATGAGCATTTCTATTGTGAACATACTTTGCTGGAGAGAAATACTATAGACCAGTAGATATCAAATATAGTAGCCCCTGAATTTTTTCTAAAGTTCTGCCTATGATAACAATGGGATAATTCAGCCCAACATTTGCTGTGAAACCAAAGGAAATGCTTATCAGTTCAGCTGTGGCCTTGGTACAGCTCAAACTAGAGCCATCAAATCTTTTCTGTATATTCAAAAGTTTGCAGCCATCTAGCAGCAATTCAATGCCTGTTATATCTGCAGAGAGCCTTCTCATGTCAGCAGAGCAGAAGATGCTCTCAACTAGTGTGTGTGTGTGTGTGTTTTTGTTTAAGTATAGTGTCACATTAGCAGGCTAGTTCTACACTTATTTTAACTTCAGAACTCTGCTTCTGACAGACCACAATATCCTTAAGTGCAGGCAGCAGTTTTCTGGAAATTGCTGTGAACATGCTTTTGGATGCAAGTTTCATGAAAAAATTTTAAAACTCTATAATGCGCTTTGCTTCGTGACCAGAACCTTTTTGGCTTACACACGTGACATCAGATTTTGTCTTGCAGTTGTTTAGCGCTGAATGATTTGCTACGAGGAAGGCAGTTGGATGACATCATTGACAAGCTTCCGGAAATATGGGAAACTCTTTTTAGAGTTCAGGATGATATTAAGGTACAAGGCCTTATCTTTTGCTGTTTGGGATGTTCTTCAGCTTCCCAGATAGTGTTGTCAGTGTATTGGACCATTTCAGTGTCTTTATCCATTACGGTGTCTTAGTGCAAGGTTACTTGTACTGCCTGGGCTTTGGCAGGATATCACGATGTAAGAGCAGTGGTATAAGTCCTGTGTTCATTCTTCCCAACTATTCGCAGTGACTGTGCTAATATAGTTGGGGTGTTTTTCAAGCTGCACAGATTGCTTCAACAAAGTCCATGGGTATTTTTTCTACCTATAATGCATGCACTAATTTTCAAAATAAATGTACATATATATTTTTCCTTGAAAATTGCTACAAGTAAAGAGCATCTCCACCCTTTTCCATTGCATTTGCTTTTTTTTTTTTCCCTGTGAAAAATAGTTTATGTAGATTTGAAAATGTAATTGCACATTGGGACCATTTTTTGATCTGGTGTGGTGATCAGAGTAAGTTAAATGCCAGTCGTGGCATTTAATGTAATCCTTATATTCAGTGCCATTATCCATACAGGTGTAGTGCAGTCACCATACCAACACTATCAGTTTAGTTTAGGACTGCTGTTTAATAGGCTTAAAGTCATAATAATAAAAATTATCCGGATAGTGGTTGAAGGCCACTGATGTCTGGATAATTTTTCTTCACCCAAAACCCAGCTCCTTCAGTCAGATATTCACCCCAATAGTATCCATATACAATTAAAAAAATTATTTATACATCCTCTGGCAGCTGGTGAATGTATAATGTCTTTTGAATATTGCCTCAGTTATTTTTCTTCATCAACCTTAGCATGCCTGGGGGATACTATCTTCTAATGCAGTGAAAATATTCAGCTTATGGACAGCCATATACAGTTTTAGTGGGGTTAAGAGTGGTCAGTTTTTATAGCCCTTTTATTTGGGTAATTTGGTATTTATGCAGGTAAAAGGCTTTTGAAAATTGATTTCAAAATGTACTTGATCAGAAGACTGTTCAGCTTGTCATTTCTAAGTTCGGCTGTGGAGCCCAGTTTTAATGTGGAATATCTGTTTGCCCCTGTAGGAGTCTGTACGAAAGGCAGCAGAGTTGGCACTGAAGACCTTGAGCAAGGTAAAAGTTCTGGACTTTCCTAGGGGAAACTGTATGATTTTGGTGTGTTGGCACTGTCTTGTTCGATTCATTAATCGGGCTGAGTTCTGGTGCTATTTATATGTGTCTGAATGGAAAGGGTGATGTTTAGAAGATGGGAGTTGCACTTGTCAGCAACATATGTTTCACAATTAATTGCCACTACCTAGTCCGATTTCTTCCCCCCCCCCCCCACCAAAAAAAAAAACAACAACAAAACCTTTTGACTGTAGCTTGACCATGTATTTTTCCCCCTAGATTTGTATAAGGATGTGTGAACCCTCCAAAGGAATGGCAGGTCAAAGAATTATTGCAGTACTCCTCCCTTGCCTGCTGGACAAGGGAATAATGAGCACAGTAACAGAGGTTCGAAGTCTCAGGTGCGTACCTGACATAAAATACACATCCTTATTTATCTTTTTAAATTTATACACCGCCTCTATTTAAAAAAAACAAGCCAAAGCAGGTCACGTGAAAGCAGAAAACAAAAAATACTTCCTTGTACAACCCCATTGTTCATGTGTTCGGTCTGAATTTAGCAGCAGAGATATATAGTACTGCTGCTTTAAAGAGACAGTGGTTGGAGGAATGAAACAGAGAACAGAGTTTTCATGAGAGTACCACAGTGCATGTACAGTTTTTAAAAAGTGCTTTTGCAGGGTCTGTGCATTCAGCTCAGAAAGAGTAAGCCAGAGTTTAGGAGTGGTTGACTCTGGTCTCTGAGTTTACCAGAGCCAGTGCCAGTCCTAACTTGGTGACCTGCCTGACTTTGCTGTCTCAGCTAGCGGCTAGCAATGTTATTGGGGTCCTGAGTTTTCATTTGCAGAACCAGTTTCTTGTGCTTGACTGTTAACCCTTGAAGTGATCGCAGCTTGTTCTGTTTGCTCAACACATACCGATTCGTTGACAATAAAGTCGCACACAGTATTGGCTAGATCTTGTGACTCCTGAGGCAGGTGTTTATCACGGAAACAGATCTTTGTCAAGTCTGGCAACATTTTCATGTGTATTGTAAACGTTTTTTTTTTGTATGTAATTAAATCAGGCAATCTGTTTTTATATTTTAATGTTTTTAGAAAAAAATTTCATTGTATTTTGGGTTGTTAATATTTATGTATGTTTATTCACCTCTGTATTCCATTGTAATTGAATTGGTCCTTCCCTACTGTCTTCCCTGAGACTTGTATACATTCGTAGAGGTTTTTTCTCCCATTTTATTTTATTTTTTTGTATTTTTCTCCTCACAGTTTACTATCAGACATGCTCGTCAGTTTTGTCTATTTCATTTGCCAAACTGGACATGCAAGGGGTACGGGGCAGTTCAGGGGCATGCCTAGGTGTATGCAGGTTATAGAATAGAATAAAACTGCCAACAGTTAGGTGTGAACACTACCAGCCTTTGACATGGCATAAGTACTTGCACCTAAGGTTAGGCACAAAACTGCAGGCTTATGCTAGTATTCTATAATGGCAGGTTTATGCGGAACTGCCATTATAAAATTTGCGCTTGGCGCACATCATCCTGACACCTAAATGTCTTGAATCTACTCCTCAGTGACCAAATGTGTTTTGACTTGATATACCGCCTTTATAAGCAAAGCAGTTAACAGACTAACTACAGATGAACTTTGTAATCATTAGGAAGTTTGTCTATTATATTTATTTGGGCGTCTAAAGTTAGCTGGCTAGATTTATCTCCTAGCCCTGTGCACAGGAATAACTGGCTAACTTATCCAGCTAGCACTGAAAACTAGCGTTAATCAGCTTGCTAAATTGCCTTCCCGCTCCCCCCCCCCCCCCCCCCATTACAACCCAGCCATGCCTCCAGGATTATCCAGCATTTGAGTGTCTGATTCCTGTTCTGTTTTTTTTCTCAAGCGGGTTTTTGGTAGTATCTCTGATTTGTTGAAGGGAAGATATTGCACTGCAAGTTTTTAGGAAATCTCTGGTAGTTGGGCATGTCATACACAGAGAGGGGGGCTCATGTGTTTCTCTTCTTGGGTGATTGGCTAGTCCAGAGTGTACCTTGGGAAGTTGGTTTCTAGTGTCTGTTATAAATTACCCAAAATGAGGTCTAAGGCCATCATTCATCACCCAATTGGAGTTCACTGTGAGTCTGTGAGAAATAACTTCTTCTGGGAAAGCAGAAGGCTACTGAAGATTATGTAGTAACATGGGGGGTGGGGTTCGTTAGGAGCAGAGTAGTGAGGCAAGTGAGACCAGCAGAAGTTCTTGATGCAGTTGGGAGATTGTGGGTGAATGTGCGAGAGGGGTAGAGAGGCAGTAGAAGGGCAGTGAGAGTTGAGGAGATAGGGTTGTTGGGAAAGGGAATGAAAAACCAAGTGTTGCCAATACTGAATGGTTGTTAATCTCTGTATAAGTTTTGGAACATCAGAATTCTTGTCGTATATTTGCTGAGATTATTTTAAGTATGTGCTCATGGTCAATATCACAAGGAACACAGCGAAGATGACACAAAAATATAGTCTTCAGACGATGTAGAATAAATTCCAATTTGGTCTACATAAGTCATGCAAATCTACAGGACTTGACACGACCGTGTTTCGGCCAACTGACCTACCTCAGGAATTTTATATTCTTGTATATGGGCTCAAAAAAATACTTTGGCTGTCGGCTTGTAATCAGAAGGAGACCTCATACGTAAAGCTCTGTTGAGAAAGGAAATGTTGTACTAATATAAGATCAGTACTCAGTAAACCATGTCGTACAGTTGCAACAGCAAAATGTCACCTGTTACAATGACAATATGTCATTAAAAAAACATTGAAAGGGAGGGGTCAGAAGTGAGTAAAGGATTAGTAATTCAGAATCATGTGACTAATAATAAGACTGTAAAGACATTCTTAAAGGTTTCTTCCATTCTGTCTTGGTATATATAATGATTTGATTATTCAGCGAGAGAGAGCTAACTCCTGGGCAGATTAATCTTGGGTGTTTGTCAGTTTTTTGACCCACAATTAAAACAAAAATGAAGGGAAATTCTACAATCTAAGTGCCTGCATTTACCCCTTGCATACGTAAATGTCTAGAATACTAGTAGCACTGACACACATAAGTATATGTACCCACAGAAGTGCCAGAAGGCCACCTAAGCGCTATTCTGTAACAGCACACCTAACATACATAGTGCATGAATGCAAGAGGCATGAGCATGGGCATGATATGGTTGGGCCCCCAGTAACGTTTGTAACTTAGAGAATACTGTAAGGGACACGTGTTCTTGCCGCATTGAGGCACTCATGTTTATGCAAGCTCTATGGCTAGTGTACTGTAAATGCGAACACATATATATGTTAGGCACACCAGTACAGGGTTATGCCAGTATTCTATAGTGGATCTTGAGTGCCCCCAGGTACTGTTACAGAATAGGTCTCTGCCATGTGTCCCTCAGAGTGCCTAAATGGAGGCACCCAGTATTATAATTGCCCTTAAAGGGGTTAGTTCTATAACGTGAATCGCTTGTTTACTCTTTCCAAAAATACTAGGACTAAGGGGCACATGATGAAGCTACTAAGTAGTAAATTTAAAACAAATTGGAGAAAATATTTGTTCACTCAACGAGTAATTAAACTCTGGAATTCATTGCCAGAGAATGTGGCAAAAGCAGTTAGCGTACCAGGGTTTAAAAAAAGGTTTGGATAATTTCCTAAAAAAGTCCATAAGCCATTATTAAGATGCAGTTGGGAAAATCCACTTCTTATTTTTAGGATAAGGAGCATAAAATCTGTTTTACAGTTCTAGGATCTTGCCAGGTACTTGTGACCTGGATTGACCACTGTTTGAAACAGGATACTGGGCTAGATGGACCTTCAGCCTGTCCCAGTATGGCAATCCTTATGTTCTTTTGTACTGTGCCTATGTTTAGGCACCTATTTCATAAAGGAAAGTAGGCGCCTATTTTCCCATATAGAATAATAGTGAAGCTTGGCAAATACATACATATATTTTAGGTGTGAGCACTTTTGACAGCCATAGAACTGGTGTAACTGTGTGTGCCTAAATGCTGGACATATGCACTTAACTAACAGTATCCTGAAAGTTATGCATGTGTGAGTCCCACCGAGACTCACCTGTATGTATACTTACTGTAAGAATAGAGTTTAGGCAGATTTTTGGCATTTACATACTTATGTGCATACACACTGTTCTAAAGAGTTACGCACGAAATGGTAATACCCATTTTATAGAATTGCCACGTTAGGCACAGACATTGTTAAAGATTACATCATCACCTTTTGCCAATATTCCCAATTCTCTTTTTGTTCCCCAGCATTAACACACTTGTGAAAATCAGCAAAAGTGCTGGTGCCATGCTGAAGCCACATGCTCCGAAGCTTATCCCAGCGTTGTTGGAGTCATTAAGCACACTGGAACCCCAGGTGCTCAACTACCTGAGCCTGAGAGCCACTGAACAGGAGAAAGTAAGCACAAAGCAAGGAGATGACATGCATTTTATCCATGTTTATTCTCCAGGTTAATTTTTAAGCAAAGAACACCACTGCCAGTAAGCAATTTTAGCATGCACCATGAAATGTATGTTTAATGATGGTAGCTGGCCCAGAAAAGTGATACTGCACTTCTGATCCTGGCAGAAGACAGACTCCCTTTTGAAGCCTGATGTTTGTATATTCTGTCTTATTTACAGGCTGCTATGGACAGTGCAAGACTTAGTGCTGCTAAATCCTCTCCCATGATGGAAACTGTCAATATGGTAGGTATGAGGCACTGGATGACTGGGGACACTGAATCTGGTTCTGATCCAGCACAGGGGTTGGTAGTAACAGCAGCCATAACTATTGGGAAGCTGTTCAGTGGCTCCATGAGAAATGAGCTGGGGGGTCCCAATACCAGTAAACAGGTGTCCAGCCACTAATGAGTAGTTTGGTCTTTTTATCACCACGATAAATTTGTCATACTTTACCCCAAACTATTTGTGCTGATCTTTTTATTGCTGCAATTCATACATATTGTTCTGGGTTAAGAGCACCATGTAAAAACCAAAGTGCAATAAATCTATATTAATTCTTAAGGAGCCTGGCTGTACATAAAGGAGGTACTTCTATAAGGAGCCGCATAGTTTTAGGTAGCAGGAGCACAGTAAACTGTGGTATTCAGGTCATTTACTCGTGTAAGTGGCTGTGTAGCACATAAATGTTCTTTTATTGAATACTGACTAGTGAGAAGGTATGTCCTATGTTTTGAATGCACATGTTTTGCCAGTGGGCATACCCCTAGGTAGAGTTTAGATGGAATGTGTAAATACACATTTAAATTACAGAGTGTTATATTTTGGATTAGTTCTGGCTAACGTCTAGGCATGAGCGCTTACACTAGCTATAGTTTTCATTCTACGTGCCTACTTTTCATTATAGAGTAAGTTTGAAATAGGTGCCTGCTTACTCTCTTATCCTAGGCTTTCTGTTATAGAATTACCCTCAAAGTGTAGATTTCTGCCATATTTGTCAGAAATGGCTTGATCAGCCAATGTAATCGGTTTCATGATGCAGATTATGGAACCATATAAATATGAGTAGTCAAAGAAGCACAAGGAGCCTTCAAGAGTGGGGGCATCACAACTATACTTTATTGATCTGACCCGATACTGTCCGTGTTTCGGCGAAACCGCCTGCATCAGGGCCTAGACAAATAAACATAAAAAATGAACACAAACTTATAGGGAAATTTAGAATTTCAACCATAAAAAAATTAAAAACAGTATTGAACATAAGTTGAAGTAAAATGAGGATGTAAACCAATAAATGGTTTGCATGTTCATTTTACATTTGTTTTTGTATTTATTAACTTATGTTCAATATTGTTTTTAATTATTTTATGGTTGTAACTCGCCTTGAATCTTATATTAGAGAGTTGTCTGGAGATTCATGAGTGTACTGAGCAGCCTAAGGCAGGCACTCAAGGTAATGAACTGGATTAAAAATTAGGAGACAGAGGATGTTGGTAAATGGATTTCACTCAGAAGAAAGATATGTGAATGGTGAAATGTGAGCGATATTGCTAAATAGAAGGAAATGTTTGCCTTTCTGTGGATGGCATGAAATTTTCAACAGAGTGGACACCCCAGAAAGAGTAGATAACATAAGTGATTTTTTAAAAATTTCCCTTCCTCATTGTCGCAGTTCTATGATAATTGGAATTCCTTTTCTTCTTGTATTTTTAAATTGATTTTATTTGATTAGGAAAGGCGGTATAGAAAATTAAAATAAGCCATGGTCAATTGCTTGGCAGTTAAGCTTTAATGTGAAGATGTGTAGAGTGATGCATTTGGGGTACAGAAATCCAAAGGAGCTGTATATGATAGGAGGAGAGAGACTGATGTGCATGGACCAGCAGGAAAGAGAATTTGTCTGAGGATTTCAAAGTTGTGAAACAATGTGACACAGTGGTAGTCAAAGCCAGAAGAATGCGCAGGCCCATAACCAAGAGAAAAAAGGTGGTGATAATGCCCCTATACGTCATTGATAAAGCCTCACTTGGAGTACTGTGTTCAGTTTTGGAGGCTGTGTCTTACATAGTATACACTGTAAAAAGACTCAGTGGTTAAGAAGAAAGTGACAAAAATAGTATACGATCTGCAGCAGAAGAAATTGGAGACCTGACTGTTTATACCCTGAAGGAGAAAAGGCATAGGAGATATGATACAGTCATCTAAATATTTGAAAGGTATTAATGAACAAATATTTTTCAAAGATGGGGAAATTATAGCACTAGAGGACATTTTTGAACTTTTCCTCCAGGAACCTGTCCAAACCCTTTTTTTAAAACCTGTTTACACTAACTGCTTTTACTGTATCCTCTGGCAACAAATACTGTTAGCGTATCTGGGTTTAAAAAAGGTTTGGACAAGTTCTGGAGGAAAAGTCCATAGACTGTTATTGAGACAGACATGGGGAAGCCACTGCTTGCCCCAGGATTAGTACCATGGAATGTTGGTACTGATTAGGTTTCTGCCAGATACCTGTGACCTGGATTAGCCACAGGTGGAAGCAGGATGCTGGGCTAGATGGACCTTTGGTCTGATCCAGTGTGGCTATTCTAATGTTCTTATATATTTTCTCCAATTTAACTGCATGCCATGTTCCATAGTCTTTGTATTTTATTCAAAGAGAAAAAACATTTTATCGGCGTTTACCCATTCCACTCATGAATTTGTAAACCTTTGGCATAACGTCCCTCAACTGTCTTTCTCAGAGTTGAAAAACCTTAATCTTTTTAGCCTTTCCTCATAGGGGAATCAGTCCGTTCCCTTTATTGTTCTGGCTGTGTCAGTGACCCCTGGCTGGGATGTGGGCAGCCACTGAGGAGTATCCTCTTAGGAGAAAAGAATGCACGATGCAGACCCACAGACCTTGTTAAGGCAGTTTAATTACTAAAGCCTCAGAGCTTGAGGGTGTGTTAAAACATAACATGTACCTCAACAAGTTTCCAAAATATATCCAAAGCAAGAATACCAATGAAACAAAAAACGAGGTAAGGCAAGTCAAAACAAGAAACCAGCTTGTGACAGGAATCCAGCACAAGACCAGGAACAAACTGGAAAGCAAGAAATGCGGCAGGAGCACTAACATGAAAAGAAACAATGACCCAGTGCTGAGCCAGCCCAGAAGAGGCAGGGCAGAAGATCCCCTGGACCAATCAAGACAAGACCTAGACCAACAACAGACAGGAACACCTAGACAGAGCAGGGACAGCTGAACACACTAGAGAATGTATCCAACCCAGAAAAGTTTCATCTTGAGCTGTAGAGCCAACTAAGACTGCTGCACATAGGAAGGGCAGCGCATGCTCAGAACTTTACATTTAGTCCTGAGCTCTGTTACATTCTGGCGCTCTCAGATGTCATCCACGCGTGCCTGATCAATCTCATTGTCTATGGAAAACATTTGTTTCAGAAGAGAAAATGCAATGGCTACTGTTGAATTTTTGGGTTGAATAAATAAAATACATCCTTTTCTCTGAGTTATTTAATAGGGTTATTTTTCTCTCATCATAAAATTGACCCCATCTAACCAACCCTCTTTGCTCCCAGGATCTATAAACTGAAAGAACCATCCCCGAAGGTATTTCTGGATCATGACAGATTGCAGTGGGAAAACTGAAAGTCTACTACAGCACTCATTTTGACCCAGATTTGGAAAATATGTGCAATTGTCAGAAAGACCCTAAATTGAATAACTCTATGCCTCAAAGGAAGCCAAATCATATAGTGCAGGGGAACTGGACTTACCTTTGCCTGTTGAAACCATTCGTTTGCTAACCTGGCCTGAGCTGCCCTATAATAATTCCACAATTCAGGGACCTGCCAACCCTCCACGTTTAGAGTCTCTTTGCTTTCTGTCACACCAAATAAATCTAAGTAGAATGCCCGAGAGAGAGGAAAGGATCTGCTATGAAACATGCACTGGCAGCACCTGGAACAAGTAGAGAAGCCTGGGCAATACATTCATTTTAATCATTAAAATTCTATCAAACCAGGTCAGACTTTGGCTTTTCCAGTGCTCCAAGTCAGTCCGAATAGCTGAGAAAAGATTTGGATAATTAGCTTTGTGTAATTGTGAATATTCTGACCTCAACAAGACCCGAAAGTGCTTCAGTTCTCCAGAGACCTATATAAAAGGAAAGGATGATTGCAGCCCCATTAGTGTGGACTTTCTATGATAAGTTTGAAAGCTTCTATCTTATTCATTTAGCTTTAAACCCCAAGACCTGAGCGTAGGTCTTCAGCTCAGCTAGCAAGTTGGGCAATGTTGTAATAAGAGACATCAAGAACAATAAAACATCATTAGCAAAGAAATTAATTTTGAACTCGGTAGTACCCATCTTGTCCCCCTTAATATTAGTGTTGGAGTGTATGGCAGAAGCTAAGGGTTCCATCACTAATGCAAAGAGTAGAGATAATGGGCAGCCCTGCCTCATTCCTGTAGAAAAGGGAAACATAGCGGAAGTACCCACATTGACCTGCACACAAATCTTAGGGTTAGAGTAAATTTCTAAAATTCATGTCCAAAAGACTGTTCCTAGCCCAATTTTAACTAATACACAATCCAAGAACTGCCAGTGGACCCTGTCAAATGCCATTTCAGTGTCAATCTCTAAAAGGAAAGACTGCTGCCCCTCCTGTAAAGATATATAGTTCAAAATTAATGGTTTTGTGGATGTTATCTGCTGCCTGCCGCTTGGGTACAAAGCCCACTTGGTCTGAGTGGACAAGAGTAGGCAGAACACCACTCAGCTGTACTGCTAGAACTTTCACTAGGAGCTGGCAGTCAGATTTGTCCTCACCCTCCTTTGGTATGACAGAAATCCAAGCTTCAAGCATGGAAGGTGGTATCCTGGGTCCATCCTTCATCCTATTTATAACATCGGCTGACAAAGGATAGAGCTTGGAAGCAAAGGTCTTGTAGAATTCCAAGGGAAGGCCATCCAAAATAGGAGATTTTCCAGTCGCCATAGAACTAATAGTGACTGGAAGATCTTCAAACGGCTGGACCAGTGCTTCCAAGCGTTTCGTAGCAAGTCGAAGTAAATCAGAAGAACCCAAGAAACAATATCATCTTCTTTTATATTAAAATCTTTAGTATACAGCCTTTCCAAAAATTCCCTAAAACGAGCCCATATCTGAGAGGACTTATAAAGCAGCTGACCAGAACAGTCTTTAATTTTCCCCACCACCCTGCAGCTCAGGCGTTTTTCAGTTTATAAGCTAACATTTAACTGGCTATTCCAGAATATTCATAATATCTCTGCCAAGCCCTATCTTAATCAAACTGGGGGTCTTCCTGATGTAGGTTCTCAAGTGAGTGTCTAGCTTCTTGAAGAGCACTCAGTCTACGTTTGTTGGGTTTCTAATTGAGAAATCAATGTGTGGTAATGGGATTTAAGAGTTTCCCTTATTTTCTTCTTCCTAGCTGCATATTTCAGGAAAAAATCCTGAGTCACAACCTTTAAAGCATCCCAAACAATAGGGAATGAGGATCCAGAAGACAGGTTATGATCCAAATAATCCTACAAACATTTTTTGTATTCCTTCACAATAGTCTCATCTTTGAGTAAGGTGGTATTAAGTGTTCAAAAATGTTCTACAGATTCAGTGCTAAGATCTAGAATACCCACTCTGCAAGGGGTATAATCAGAGAATGTTATATTACCTATATTAGATCTGCCCACTTGACCCTCAAAAAGAAACATCCAACAAAATGTAACCTATATGAGAGTTATTGGGAGTGTGGAGCCATTTTTCTTTCTCCACACATGATACACCCCCAATTCCTGAACAAAAAGTTTTTTAAAAGCTCTTGTAATTGACTTTTCTCTAGCAGAGCTGCCCACCTGTGGTATCCAGAGATAGATTCAGACATGCATTGAAATCACTAGAACATATCAAAGGACCTCTAACAAACCCTCCCAGTTGGATTTTGACAGCAGCAAAAAATTCTGCTTTGCCTGAGTTTGGACGTATATATTAGCCAAGGTCAATGCAAACACCTCCACTAAAACCTGTGCAAATGCATAACCTCCCATGTGGGTCCTTTCACGATCTGCACTTGAAGATTAAGATCCTTATGAAAGAGTAAAGCTACACCCCTTTTTTGAAGTCGGGAGTATCTGAATCAAGCAACTTGTGTGGATACACTCAATGGTGAACTAAGTGCTCATGATTCTTCATGAAATGAGTTTCCTGTACAAAAACTGTTTGAACTCTCTAATGGACCAAGTCCTGTAATATCAAGCTTTGCTTCCTGGGTGAATTGAGGCCATTAACATTTATAGTAATAATTTGAACTTCAAAGGACATTAGTACAAAAACAATCACAGACCTGTTTATACAGTCCTGTGTCTCCCTCAGTAAGAAGTCACAAGAAATCAACAACATCCCTCTCCCAAGAATATCCAAAAGAAAAACAACATGGAAAACCCCACCAAAACAAAAAATAAAATGCATCCCAGACCAAAAATGTCCCTCCCCAACTCTGGCCCACCATTCCCTCCCAAAGTCCAAACACCCCAACAAACAATATGAAATCCAAATCCCCCAGATACAACCAGATCCAAAGGGATGAAGGAAAAAAACCTAGAGAGAGGAAGTCCGCCACCCCCTTTCAGAGGTCCTGATCTCCCTCCCAAATTGAACTGATATGCATAATAATCTCAAAAGCAAAAGAATGAACCGTACATTCTCCTTCAGTACCCTCTTACATAATGCCAAATAGAGGACAAAAAAGAAAAATAACAGGGTCAGCTTCTATTTACCTCAATAGGAGGTCCTCATGTAAGGAGATATAAAATGAATAAGAGGGGAAATACCCTCAGAGAGCAAATTCAATACAAATTCTCCTTGTCAGTCGTCTTAGCCTGTAATACCAAAAAGACAGCTCAGTGAAAAGGGAAAAGACAAAGTTCCTAGAGGATGATGCTCAGGTATGATCGTTATTAGGGTTGCGCTGTAATGTCTTTCTCTTGCTGTGGGGATGAGCTCGGGCCCAATGTTTGGTCTTCAACGCAGAGGAAAAAGAGGCATTGTAGTCCCTGATGATGATTCAGGAGGTAGGCCAGCCACCCTTAACATTTTCCACGCGTCTTCTGTTGTTTTTTTTTGCTCTACAGAGAGAGCCTTGTACTAGGAAGCTAAGAGCCAGAGGAAAAGTCCAGCGCTATTAATCTGCTAATTCTGCAGTAATTCCAGGACAGGTCTGAATTTCCATCTTTAAGCCAAGGTAAAAGCAGACAAATCTTGATATATCAAAACCAGTAGGTCATGAAATTGAAGAGAGGTGGAAGTTTGTTCCTTCTGCAAAATCAGCTCCTTATCTACATACCAGGTAAAGCACACTCTGTTGTCCTGGGGTTAGGTGTCCGAGCCTGTACTCAGAGTCTTATGCACCCTGTCCATTTTGATATCAGTTGCTGACTTACTAAGGCCCAACAATTAGTGGCACAAGGCCTGGACCACCTCCCTGACATTCGTTTGGTTGTTACTTTATTTATTTATTTATTTATTTATTTATTTTTGTCTATTAGATTGTAAGCTCTTTGAGCAGGGACTGTCTTTCTTCTATGTTTGTGCAGCGCTGCATATGCCTTGTAGCGCTATAGAAATTCTAAATAGTAGTAGTAGTAGTAGTTATTCTCCGGTACACCATGGGAAACGCAAGTTGTTTCGGTGTCTCCTATTTTCAACATCATTCATTTTATATTGCAGATCCTCTTACTGTGCCTCCAGTGTAGAATATTTAGATTGCAGGTTCAAAATCACCTCTCCTTGCTCTTTGAACTGCACCTCCATTTCCTCAAACCTCGTGCCAAGGTCTCGCATATCTCTGTGTATGGTATCAAGGCGGGTTGCAAGTTCTCACGTCTTTCAGCTTGGAGCACAGGTCCCAAAAACAGCACATATGACTAAGTCTCCTCAAGTTGACTGGCTCTAGGTCTCCATCTTCTGAGCCCCACTGCGTGATCCCACCACCTGCGCTTGTGTCGGGGAAATAGGCTGTGAGGCCTGCGTCATAGAGTTCTCAGATCCAGTCCTGTGAAATTGCCTCAAAGCCTCTTTAATATCCACTGATTTCGAATTGTGAGCCATCGGGAAGAAGTAACAGCTCAAGCTGCATACGGCAAACGCTTCGATTTCTCCAATGATGTGAGATTTAGGCTCATTTGCAGAAGGGAAGATGGGAGTCTGACATCAGGAAGCCAACGTCACTTCCTCTGATCTAGTCATGTTCATGTTTTAAGTATAAATTATGTAAGATACCCACCATCCTAAGGGGTTTGTAAACTTTTTCTTAGGACTTACACTGTCTCTCATCTTCTGAGCTGTTGCTGCAGGTTTTTCTCCTTGAATAATTTGAGTCAGTGAGCTGATATTTTTATCATTCTTTATTTTAAAAGATTTTTAAAATGTTGGTGTTCTGAGTTAAGAAATCTCATTGACAGTAGGAGCAGGAGAAATGCCTCTAAAATATTTCCTTGAAGGTACTTTTGGCCCCCTCTTCCTCTCAGTTAATTTTTTCCTGGTATTTTCTGTTCCTGATAATAAAAAAATATATATAAGATAGGTGATGCTGTTGCTGCAAAAATCAAATGGGCCTTTTTACTAAGGAGAGGTAAAAGGTGGCCAGTGGTGGCATCAGTGCATGGATTGCCACGCACTGAGGCACCTTTTACTGTAGCGGGTAAAAATTTTTTTTTTTGTATTTTTTAAAAAGGAGGCAGTAAAATGGCTGTTCAGTACTTAAAACATTGCCACGTGGCCATTTACTACTGGAGCCCTTACTGCCTCCTGGTTAGGAGGTGGTGATGACTCTGGTGGTAATCCAACAGTTCACGGTGCTTCCCTATTACCATTGGGAATGCCCACTCCCCACCCACCAGCACTAGAAAATAACAAAAGCGTGCTGGAAGTGGCATTCGATAGATCCAAAATTATCACCGAGCTCCTGGGCAAGCCCAACAGTAGGGCCGATTTGCTACGAGCAAACCTGGCAGTAGCCTTACCATCGCTTCTTAAAAGGGCCCCAAAATTTGCTGGGAAGTGTGTGCAGAGATGTTATAGAGGTATTGTCTGGGTCTCTGTGTGGTAGGGAGAGATCATACTCAGAAAGTATATTATGAGGACATCAACTTTTCTTTTCACAGTGTGTGCAACATCTCGATGTCTCGGTCCTCGGAGAGTTGGTTCCAAGACTTTGTGACCTCATCAAGAGTGCCCTAGGGCTTGGTACCAAGGTAATTTAACTTTCTTCTGTAACTAAATAATTTTGTTTTAGTGGCACTAAAGGGTTTAAATATTGATTAAAAAGACCTATTGCCATGTAAATTTTAGATACCACAGTTTTGTCAGTCAGAAAACAAGTCCATGTTGATCTTAGATTAATAGTTTTTTTAGCAGTCACCACAAACATTAGTTGTAAGTGCTAGCAGGCTTGGTGTTAGTTGATTGGTGGGGTAGAGAGGGAGAGATAGAGAGTTGCATGCAGCTCATTGTTTTAAGGTATAAATAAGTTTATACCTTCAGTCTATTCAGTCTATTAAACGAATGGAACCATCTATGGTTGTCAAAATAACTTCCTTGTTTCTTGTTTTTCTTCCTTTCTTGATCTCTACTAGGTCTCATTTTTAAACCTTATGGGCCTTTTATAATGAGAAGTGTATATCTTTTTAAAATTATATCTACATCTGATATTTGTAGTTTCCCATTTTTCCCAATTCTGAATCTCTCTCACCATACATCATACTCTGGTGACATAATTCCTCCTTACCCAAAAACGGATGTTTTGAGTGTAATCCTTAGTTGTATGTTCGTGCTTTACCTGCATGCAGGCCATTATGAAGGTCAATAGAGCACAATCTCTGATTTTGTTTTCTTTATCTACCAACTAATGTATTTGAAATTTTTTTTGTTCATGATGCTGCTTTAAAGAGAGACAAAAAGAGAATTGTAGTATATTTATGTATGTAGCAGAGTAGTCCTATGTATATCTGGGGTGCAGATCTGAAGCATTAATTAACATTTGATACTGATGTTTTCTTATGTTTCAAGGGAGGATGCGCTAGTGTAATTGTGTCGTTAACATCTCAGTGTCCTCAGGACTTAACGCCTTATTCAGGTATGTTTGTCAAGTAATCCTTTGGAAATTCTTCTTAGTGCTTCATTCTGTCACACAGTTGTGTCATAAACTAATATCTGATCATTGTGTTTTGTTCCTGTATGTGTATGTCAGATGTCTTTAGCTAGTGCACCTGCTTGGAATTGTAAAGGCTGCCATTCTGTGAGGTGGTTCTTGCCTCTGTTGAAAGACGACGATGAGTTATCGAAGAGGGACAGAGAGACAAGGAGTTAGGGAAAGTGGGAGTGAACAGCACTATAAACAAGAGAGAGAACCAGGGAGGAAAAAGTGAACAGCAAACGTGATATGGGGGTATTATTATTTAAAAACATTTTTTGGTGATCCAGAGCAAAAGGCGATCAGGACTAGTCAGGCAAAATTATCACATTTAAACATAAGTGAAACTATTTGGTTCTTTTTCTTTATTTTTACCATTTATGTGTAAAAGGATTTATGAGTAGGGTTATACCGAATATTCATAAATAGTGCCCCAAATACATTATTTGTATTTAGCCAAATAATGATTTAAATTTAAATATGAATAATCCAGGGCTCTACAGTGCTAAATCCTACTGAAATAAACTCTTGATCTCTGATTTCATGTTTCTTCTTTTATTATTTGTTAAAGCTCAGTGCTTGTTATTCGTATAAAGCTGAATAATATTTTCATATTCGGATGAATAGTAAAGTAAGCTATTTGGTACAGTTGTATTTATATGTAATCTTAATGTATAATTTTAGTTATTACTTGACAGTCAGAGGGTCATTTTCAGAAGGGCTTTTTCATACATAAAAGGCTTCTTATAAAGTTATCCCATGCTTACAAATACTCGTTGTGACAAATAGGTGTATGTGACCCAGATGTTGGTTTATTTGTTGGAAGGGGTAGAGTGTGGGTGGAGTCAGGATGTATACGTATAGGTTATAAAATACAGATATAACACAAGATGGACAAAAGACTTACAATATCTATACAGTTGTAAGCCGAAGTACAATCTTTCACCTATTTATTTAAATAAATTAATTTTAGGAAGAAAAAGACTTAACAACTCTTATCACCTTTCTGCTGCTGGAATTCATTGCCAGAGAATGTGGTAAAAGCAGTTAGATTATCAGGGTTTAAAAAAGGTTTGGATAATTTCCTAAAAGAAAAGTCCATAAGCCGTTATTAAGATGGACTTGGAAAAATCCACTGCTTATTTCCAGGATAAGCAGGATAAAATCTGCTTTACTCTTTTGGATCTTGCCAGTCGCTTGTGACTGTTGGAAACAGGATACTAGAATTAATGGACCTTTGGTCTGTCCCAGTATGGTAATTCTTATGTTCTTATATTCTTATGGCATTTTGCCATCATGCCAACCAGTTAAATATGATGGAGTCTTTGCACAATATATATTATAATCAAAGTATTGCTAACAGTATTTAAGATGTCTTCCCTTTGTTCTGCAGAATCCTCACTTGCAACATATAATAATAAAGTGATATACAATAACTGAAGTAGCTGAATCGTCATCTGTCTTTTGCTATTTGTGAGATATACACCATAGAAGTCTTTAGCATTGCTTTGATTCAGAAGGCCTTCCTTTCCCTTTCCAGGTGCCTCAGATGTGTACAGATTCACATGGCTGAGATGCTAAGGAAGGTAAAATTTAGTCATAGCTGTTAACTTCCTTTCCTTTAGTCCAGCCACATGAATCTGTGTTCCTGCTTTAGAAGACTGTGGCCTGAGGACTCCATGAGCTCTTGGCTTTCTCTGCCATTTGTTCAATGTGTAAAGGGTTCAGAATTAGTGAATTACTTCATATTATGATGCTGCAGTGGTGGATGGGGCTTTGGGGTGGCTCACAATGCTACACTTCTTTGGCAGAGCACCAGCCTATAGCTGGTGGTGTCACTGGGAAAACTGAGCTCTCTACCTCCATCTTCTAAAGAGTTACAACCAGTGGCGTAGGAAGGGGGGGGCAGTGGGGCGGTCCGCCCCGGGTGCACGCGCTGGGGGGGGGGGGGGGGTGTCAGCTCGCTGGTTCTCTGCTCTTTCTGCCCCGGAACAGGTTACTTCCTGTTCCGGGGCAGAGAAAGCAAGGAAGCAGCAGAGCCGACGCAGCTCCCAGTGACGTGCACTGGGGGCAGATCGGCCCTCCCGTCTGCCCCCCGCTGCAAGGTAGGGTGCGTGTTGGGGGTGGTGCGCTCCAGAGGGGGGGGGCGCCATGCCCTACACCCGTGGGGGGGGGGGGGGTGCGCAGCGGCGACCCGCCCCGGGTGTCAGGCACCCTCGCTACGGCACTGGTTACAACCCATTTGTACAAATTCATAAGAACCTAAGAATAGCCATACTGGGTCAGACCAATAGTCCGTGTAGCCCAGTATCCTGTTTCCAACTTTGGCCAATCCAGGTCACAATCCCAGGGCAAGCAATAGTTTCCACATGTCTATCTCAGTAGAGCAGACTATGGACTTTTCCCTCCAGGAACTTGTCCAAACCTTTTTTTTTTTTAAACCCAGATATGCTAAACGCTGTTACCACATCCTCTGGCAATAAGTCTCAGAGCTTAACTATTTGTGAGTGAAAAAACTATTTCCTCGTATTTGTTTTAAAAGTTTTTCCATGTAACTTCATTGAGTGTCCCCTAGTCTGTACTTTTTGAAAGAGTAGAAAATCGATCAACTTCTACCTGTTCTACACCAACTCAGGATTGTATAGACTTCAATCCTATCTTCCCATCCGTCTCGTTTCCAAGCTGAAGAGTCCTAACCTCTTTAGCCTTTCCTTATATGAGAGGAGTTCCATCCTCTTTATCATTTTGGTTGCTTTTCTTTGAACCTTTTCTAATTTCTCTTTTTTGAGATACAGTGACCAGAATTGAACGCAATTATGGAGCGATAAGAGGCGTTATAGTATTATTGGTCTTATTTACCATTTCTTTTCTAATAATTCCTAGCATCCTGTTTGCTTTTTTTGTCTGCTGCCACACACTGAGCAGAAGATTCATATGGCTGGACTGAAGGAAAGGAATTAACAGGTGTATGACAAAATTTTCACCATGCACAGAAGGGATTGTACAGCATGATGTTACATTTCACTTAAAGTATTTCAATTAATTTGTTTCTTTTTTTGCAAACAGGTAAGCTGATGAGTGCTTTACTCACAGGACTGAATGACCGCAACAGTGTTGTACAAAAGTCATATGCTTTTGCTTTGGGACATTTAGTTCGGGTGAGTCTTGGGAGAGATGTCTTATTACAGTCTATGTCATATTGGATGTTGATTGGGTTGTATTAAGCCACATTTAGATCAATATTCAGATGCTGCAGTCAAGGTTTTTATTTGGTTTTTGTTTTGTTTTTTTAGAATATCTGGGTATTCGACACCACTATTTGGATAGTGACTGGTATTGAATATCTGGATATATGTGACTGGTTTTCATGAAATAAGATTTTTGGTCAAGTATATTGTTTTAGCATTGCAGGTTGCATATTTAAAGAATGCCTTTATTTTGCTTTTACAGACAGCAAGAGGTAGTAGCATTGAAAAATTACTGCAAAAACTCAATAGCTGGTACATGGAGAAGGAGGGTAAGTCCATTCTTTGTCTGTGGTACAGAAATAAAGGTTGATACCCAGAAATGTCATCTTTTGAAATTTGCTGGACTATGTGCAGATGGAACTATGTTTATATAACCTATATGCACATACGTTTACCCAAACTGACTGGAAATATTCTTAGAGGTAGCATTGGTGAGGGGGTGAACATTTATGCTCATAGTTGGTAAAATCCTTGCATGTGAATGTTATATTAGCCTGGAAATTTGTGTATACTAAATAGCAATTGTAAATGTGTATGCATACCTTTTATCTTACCCATATACACATAGTTTCTCTTTGAAAACTGGTGTAACTTATGTGCATAAATGTCTCAGAAGTTAGGGAGGGGGTCTATATGCTTATCTTTATTATGTTTCTTATTCATAATTGTCAGCTTGTTTTAAAATTGTTTCCATTCTCCTACCCTTCCCCCTCCTTTGGTACTATACTGTTATTACATGAGCCAATGAAATCTTGATAAGAGGCTGAGAAGACTGTCCAGACTGTTTAGTTTGTCTGTCTTGTCCATTAGACTCAGTGTACAGGATGGCATGTGCTTTGACAGTCCATGCAATAGCGCGCTATAGTCCTGATGTATTGAAGAACCATGCAGAAGGGGTCTTACCCTTGGCGTTTCTGGGTATGCACGAGGTGCCTGATGAGGAGAAAGGAGAAAAAGAGGATTTTAATTTATGGACAGAAGTATGGCAGGAAAATGTACCAGGTGAGTTTTTGTTAGTTTTATCTTTTTGATCTGGGTTTGATTCCATAGTCCTACATTTTTTCCTTCTGGCCATTCAGGGCTGCTGTGTAGTGCTCGCAGCCCTAACAGGATGGAGGCAAGTATTGACCATTGCACAATGGTAGTAGCTTGCACATGTATTGAGTTCTAGAAGGAGCAGTGGTCTGAAGACCTATAGTTAAGAGAGAAAAAAAAATGAGAGAGCTCTGGGTAAACGTGATGATTCACAGTGGAATCCTCCTGCAAAACCTTGTTTTTAATCTGAGGAGAGGACAAGAAGTGGCACAGCTGGGCATAAGCAAACTGTCAGTAGAGGGAAGGCTATATTCCTGTTGCAAATCTGACCCCAGGTCAACAATCCCAGTGTAGCCCACCGAGAGAAAACCCCCGGTGTAAGTCCCAGAAGGAACAAAGGAAAATGCAGTTGGAGTGAGACGAGATAAAAGGTTATCTGAGTAAACAACAAGGGAGTCCCAATAGTAGAAAGTAGTGGTTAAAGAAGGGCAAAGGTCCACCGGAAGCTTACAAAATCGACAAGGAAGCCACATCAAATGCCCCAAAGGCCGAGGTCCCACAAAAAATTGTTCCAAGTGAAAGTCTAAGACTGAAACCACTCAAGCGCTGCCCGAGCCTGCGCTGCTCTATAGTACCAAAAAACATTGAGTACCCCAAGTCCCCCTTGCCGCCGATCACGATAGAGTAAGGACATAGATAGATGAGGTCTCTTGTTATGCCAAATAAACTGAACCATTTGATCTTGAAGACCGAAGAGAAACCCCTGCGACAGGTGGATAGGTAGGGCCTGAAAAAGATACATCAAACGAGGTAAAACGTTCATCTTATCATGACTATATGACCAAACCAAGACAAATCTAATAAATCCCAGTGTTTGAGATAACAATGAATTTCCATAACTAAGGCAGGATAATTAGCTGTAAACTGATTCCCAAAAGACCTAGTCAAGGTGACTCCCAAATACTTAAGGCCCTTGGACATCCAGTGAAGGAGAAAGTAGATTGTAAGGATTCCAGGATCTGCTTAGGAGCACCCACCACCATGGCCTCTGACTTATTTAAATTAATTTTGAAACCCAATACCGCCAAGTCAAATTAGGAAAGGACACCAGAGGTTGCGACAATGATAGTAAGATGTCATAAGCAAATAGCGAAAATTTGTACTCCTGATTACCCAACACAACACCTGTGATATCCAGGTGACAGTGAACAGCTACTTCAAAGGGCTCCACGACTAATGCAAAAAGCATTGGGGAAATGGGCACCCCTGCCAAATACCTCGGGTCAGAGAGAACATGGCCGAGTTGCTCCCATTAATCCGGACACATGCCTGACGAGCTTTGTAGAAAGCATGAATCCACCCCCTAAAATATGGACCAAGGAACAGTCTGAAACCTGGTTCATTAAAGACCAGTGAACACGATCAAAAGCCTTCTCAGCATCAAGACTGACAAGGCACATGGGTAAAGCCTCCTGGCGCACATGGTAAAGCTAATCCATCATTCTCCTCACATCCGTAGCTTGCCTACGCGCCACAAAACCCACCTGGTCAGGATGAATAAGAATGGGCAAGACATTCGAGACCTGGATGGTCAATACTTTAGCCAAGATCTTCACGTTAGAATTAAGGCCCAAGGTTGGTCGATATAAGGTGTATTCAGACTTGTCTTGTAAGCTCTTTGAGCAGGGACTGTCTTTCTTCTATGTTTGTGCAGCGCTGCATACGCCTTGTAGCGCTATAGAAATGCTAAATAGTAGTAGTAGTAGTCAGGTTAGTGATTACCATGATCCATGTCTCCTGCATAGAAGGGGGAAGAGTCACACCATTGCTCTTGTGATCGGAAGTGTCGCCATTAGAGAAGCCAATTCCCCCGCAAAAATCTTATAGAACTCGTTAGGTAGCCTGTCCAGGCCCGGTGATTTACCAGAAGGCAACCCCTTAAGGGCTTTTCAAATCTTCTGCACAGTAATTGGGGCATTCAGGCCAGCACATTGATTGTCCATTAGTGTTAGCAATAGTTGGGCAGACAAATAAGCATAAATACTATTACTACTTATCATTTCTTTTTTTTCTTTTTTTTTTCTTTTATTTATAACCATTAAAATTTTGCAAGTGATAAAACAACCTGCCGGAAATACAGAGAAAGTAATATATAGGAATTATTTCAGTCAGATAATTCTATTCTGTTCCTTAGACCACTAAATAGGGAGAGTGAAACAAGACAAGGAGATCAATTAAACAGTAAACAGAAAAAAACAAACAAACTGGTATTAACCTGATTATCCCCAGATATTACTCGTCTAATTCCTTATTCCACATTGATCATCTGGTTGGCACCCCCAATGTCTAGTCAAATCATTTCATTGAAAACATACTTATTGTCCAATATTAGTTAGAAATAATACATCTGATGACATTCTTTCTCTTTTAAAAACCAGAAGTTATTTAACAATACATATACTTAAGTCTCTAATTCAAATCCCACTGATTAAAGTAATTCCAGTTTTCACAGGCTTCACTCCTTTTAAAGTAATAATTGAGGAAATATGTCTGAGGAAAACTACTTATCATTTCTATAGCGCTACAAGACTTATGCAGCACTGTAAGCATCAATAGCCTCAGGTTGAATGGAGGAATCCAGAGTGTACAAAGATGCCTACCTTGGACTTGCAAGCGTGCTCTAGCATACTATCCTGATCGTACAAAACCTAATTGGAAGTCCTTCCATCTTTTTGTGTTCTTCGACCCTAACAGGTTAGGGATAGCCATCATCAGTTTGGCTGGCCGACTGTATCTCCTACTCAAATATTCAGGCTGGGCTTGACTCTTCATGGCTGGGTCACTGCTCAAAATCTAAGAGCCATGGCAGCTTAAGTGGCCCATTTCTGCTCTGCCCCCATTGAATACATTTGCAGGGCAGCTGCTTGGTCTTCTGTCCACACCTTCACTAATCGCTACTGTCTGGAGCAGCATTCCAAGTGAGATAACTGGTTTGGACAAGCAGTCCTGCAGAATCTTTTTATTAGTTAGGGCCCATTCACTATCTCTTTAATTGCAGAAACTGATTTATAATGTGAGCCTGGTAGCTAGTGAGTCCCACATGTGAGAATATTATACCTGTTTGTCGTCGGAGAAAGTGAAGGGTGCTGTTTACTAAGGTGTGATAACGTTTTTAGCGTGCGCTAACGCTAGAGACACCCTTAAGAATATATGGGTGTCTAGCATTAACGCTCACTAAAAACGCTAGTGCGCCAACAGCACTGCTTAGTAAACAGGGCCCTAAGTTACTTACTTGTAGCAAGTGTTTTCCAAGGGCAGCAGGCATATATTCTCACATCTCTCCCATCTTCCTTTGGAGTTGTCGTCTTAGCTTTAATACTGTACGAGTGTCATGTAGGAGGGAACCAGCACATTCATGGTGGGGCTACTGTAGTGGCGTAGCCAGACAGCCAATTTTGGATGGGCCTGAGCCCGAAGTGGGTGGGCACAACATTTTCTCTGCCCCACCCTACACCCACCTCAAAATATAAATTACACTTTCTCTAAAGGTTGCCAGAATTCCCTTTTACCAAGTTTGGCAAGCAGCAGCATTGTCCCTAGGCTACTGATGCCAGTACCCCATGCGCGTATAGTTGTCGGTGGCTCAAGGATGTTGTCGCTGACTGCAGAGTTTGGGAGAAGGGAGTTCTGAGTGTCTTTGGATGAATTCCACAACTGGGGGTGCTTGGGGATCCCCACCAGCTATACAGCAAGGGTCAGGACTGATGTTAGTCATGCTAGAGCCCAGGTCAGAAAACAGAGGAGAGTCCTCCCTTCCCTGAGCCCCTCTCTTCTCTTCCTCCCCTCCAATTTCCCCACCTGCCATTACTATC
Source organism: Microcaecilia unicolor (assembly GCF_901765095.1). Lineage (NCBI taxonomy): Eukaryota > Metazoa > Chordata > Amphibia > Gymnophiona > Siphonopidae > Microcaecilia > Microcaecilia unicolor. The sequence goes on along the minus strand of NC_044032.1, from coordinate 227,770,303 downwards.
ACACCACAAAGGGTACAGAGTGCACACTAAGTGGCAACAATATCAAAATGCTTACTAACCAAACAAACAAACTATGAATCAATTTATTGCATGAACATATGTAATTTCTGTTTAATTTTTAAAGACGAGGCATCATATATGGCTCTAAAATAAACTACTGGATCTCCTATACCACTCAGCTGTTCGAGGTCCGAAGCTCTCCAATTTGCCTTAATCATTTTCATCCAATGTCTTATTTTATCTACATAAAAATGAACTTCTGCAACAAATATAAAAAAAAAAGACAACAAAACAGCGACCAGAGAATGCAGATTACAGCACTGTAGAGACTTGATCAACACACTGACAGACCCTCACCAAATACAGAACAAGGGATCACAGATTAGAAATAAAATATTTAGACAAAAATTGAACTGGGAACCCCAAGATGATAAATCTAGCACGTACTACAACACTGGAGAAAGAAAAACAGAAATGCATTTCCTGTTCTACTGAATACAATACAAAGACATTTACTAAGCACATTTCCCGAAGCTAACATATTCCTTTTAAAGCATTCAAAATAAAATTCTTTTTTCTACCTTTGTAATCTGGGCATTTTATTTTTCCATCATTTTGGTTATGGTTTCTCTTTTCTGCTTTCCTGCCTGCCGTCTGCTAATTCTCCTTCAAGTGGCTGCTGTTCATTTGTCTTTTCTTCTCTCTCCTGTCTGTTCCCTCACTACATCTGCCTCTAACATACTGATCATTCCTTTTTAGCTCTTTCCTCTTTTATTTCTTTTCTGCTTTCTGTCAACTCAAATTTCATCCTCTTTAGCTCTTTCCTCTTTTTTTTCTTTTCTGCTTTCTGTCAACTCAAATTTCATCCTCTTTCAGCCTTCTCCTCCTTTTTACTTTTCAGGCATCTATCAAATTTCCATCTTCTCTCACCCAGTATCTCTCCCATTACCCATCTCAAATCTTCCCCAGCCCTCAATTCTCTTTCATCTTTAATCTAATCCCCGTTACCATATTTCTACTCTCTGTAATCACTATCCTCTCATTCATTTCCTTGCCACCTCCTCCTGGCCTCTCCCACATGATTCCACCATCCCCTCCACCCTTCTAGTCCAGCAACTGTTCCCTCTTTCTCCCCAACTCCACTCTTGTAGCCTGACATCTCCCTGTCCCTTCTCTCTTCCCTCCTGCTTGCTCCCCCTTTTCTCCAGCACTTCTCCCTCTCTCTTCAATCACTCCCTTCTGCTCCTGGATCCAACATCTCCCTCTCTCTCCTCTTCCTTCATGTCCAAAAATCTCTCCCTCTCTCCAATTGTCCACCGTCTCTTTCCTTCCCTTGTGCCCAAAATCTCTCTTCCCTCTTCCCAATGCAGCATTTTCCCCTTCCTTCTGTCCACTACCTGCTCCAACATTTCTCCTCTCTCCCTGTGCACCATTCTTCCTCCCCTCCACCCCTATGTCTAACATTTCTCCCTGTCACCCTCCATACAGCATCTTACCCTCCTCTCCACCCTTATGTCCAACAATACACCCCTCCTCTCCCCATGTCCAACAGTTCTCCCTCTCTCACCCTCCATGCAACAATTATCCCTCTCTTTCTGTGCAGCCTCTTGCTCACCCCTCCACCCCTATGTCCATTTATCCCTCTCTCGTCCTTCTCACCTTCCATGCATCATCCTTCAACTCCACCCTTAAGTCCAACAATTTTTCCTCTCTCATCCCTCTCACCCTCCTTGCAGCATCTCTCCCTTCCCTCTGTCCCTTATGTCTAACATTTCTTCCTCTCACCCCCAATGCAGCCTCTCTCTCTCTCCCTCCCTCCCTCCCCTCCCCTCCAACCCTATGTCCAGCGTTTCTCCCTGTCACCCCTCACACCCTATATAGCCAAGCAGCATTTCTCCCTCTCTCATCCCCCATGCAGCATCTCTCCCTCCCCTCTCACCCTTATGTCCAACATTTCTCCCCCTCAACCTCCATGCAGCCTGTCTCCCTCCCCTCCAACCCTATGTCAAATGTTTCTCCCTTTCTCACCCCTCACACCATCCATGGCCAAGCAGCATTTCTCCCTCTCTCATCCTCCATGCAGCATCTTACCTTCCCCTCCACCCTTATGTCCAACTAATTATCCCCTCCCCTGATTCTCTCTCTGTGACACCCCCTCCCCTGTCCCTATCTGCCCATCCGCAGCATCTCTCATTCCCTACCCCACATCACACCTTTTTATGATCTGGTTCCTGGCAGCAGCATTGGCTCCCGTAGTCCTGCATCTCCCTCCCTCAAGCGTCACTTTTGAGTGAACAGGTCTCCGGCAGTGGCAGCGATTCTCACACACTGCCTTCTGGTGCCGCTAAGCTGGAAGCCTCTCTGCCGTGTCCCGCCCCTAGTCAGATCAGGAAGTTATGACAGAGGGAGCCGGGACGTGGCAGAAAGGAGACTTCCGGCTTAGTGGCACCAGCAGGCAGCGTGTGGGAATCGATGCCACTGCCGGGGAACCCGTTCACGCGAGAGCGACACAAGGGAGGGAGATGCAGGACCGTGGGAGCCCAGCCTAATCCCCCTCCATACCAGGTATGTTAAAGGTGCAGCACTGCTGGATGGGCCAGAGCCCAAACTTGCTGGGCCACTGCCTTTAAGGTGACTGCACTTGGCAGTGTCCACACAAGGCTCCATGGATAACATCACCCACAAGTAAGTATGCCTGCTGCCCTTGGAGAACATCTGCTACAGGTAAGTAACTTAGCTTTCTCAGGAAAACAAGGATTCCTTGTCAGGATTTTCCTATTGTGATGAGATAAGTGACTGTACTTCAGATTTTCTCATTGGAAAGGATGTTTGAGTGGATTGGAATTTGAATTTAAAGAATATTGTGGGACTAAGGAATAGACACTCGTTTAATCTGTTTTTGTGCCAGTTGGCTGAGTTTTACACCATTTTGGATGAATTGTTTGTTTTTTTTTGTCCTATGGTTGCAAATGTTTAATTGGTTTCCCTTTAAACTGTGGGAATGTGAATGCTGAAGATCTTTTTTTCTTCCCATTTTTGGTTACTGTTTTAGCCAGTGTGTAATTTACTCGGTCAGCTGTCTGCTTTAAGCAGAATGTTTTGTTTTTGACATGGTTTTGAAATAGTTCTGCCTCCTTTCTACCTTTTTTTATTGGTAATTGAAATCACCCATTATTTTAGAGTGGCCAGATTTGTTGGCTTTCCATATTTCTGTTGATATTTCATTATATGTGTGTACATTCTGGCTAGGCAAAAAGTGGTATACTACCAACACTATTCTCTTTTTTTATCACGCAATGGAATTTCTATCTGTAAAGATGTGCAATCTGTTTCCTGAAGAATATTTACGCTGTTGACTTAGTGCCATCTTTAACGTATAGCATCACCCCTCCTCCAGTTTGATCCTCATTATTGCCATACAATTTGCACCCTGGCATCAGTGTTCCGTTAGTTATCCTCTTTCCACCAGGGCTCTGAAATGCAAATTATATCTACCCCTAGATACTCTAACTCTGCCATCTTAATTTTAAGCTACTAGCTTTTGAATACAGACATTTCAGATTGTGGTTTTTGTTTGTATTGACTACCTTTTTAGTTATCTTTAATTTAAAGACTGACTTTTGCCTTTAATGCAACAGAATGCCCTAATTTTCCTATTTTGATGATTCTTTCCAAGACCCAAGTTTAAAAGCTTCTCTATCTACTCCTTAAGTGTCTACACCAGCAACTTTGCCCCTAGTTAAGGCAGAATTCATCTTTTTAGAATAGCCTCCCACTTCCCCCAGAAGTTGCCCAGTTTCTAACAAATCTAAATCCCTCTTTCCTACTCCATTTTCTTATCCACCCCATTGAAACTTCAGAGCTATGCCTACCTTTTGGGTCCTGTGCACTGAATAGGAAGTGTTTCAGAGAATGCTTCCTGAAGATTCTGGATCTGTCTAAATTTTGCTTCCAGAACTTCCACCCACACTTTCCTATGCCATTGGTACCCACATGTACCTAGATAGCCAGCAACTTCCCAGCTCTGTCTAAAATCAAGTCATCAAATGATCCTCATGCTCACCAACCACCCAGCTATGTACATGCCTAATAAATCTCCAACTAAAACTGCTGTCCTAAACCTTGTTTAGCAAGATCCTTTTATGATACTGCTGTTGACCTGTGGCTGAGATAGTTGGTTACATCTAAATTATTCAGTTCATTTTCCTTCTGTAAGAGGTAAAGGTTTGCCTTTATCTAGGAATCATTTAGACTTGTAAAGTCTCAAAAAGGAAGAAAATCACTCATTAGCTGCTTTCTTAAAATTGTGTTTGTTTGACTGGCTTTATGGCTCAGACTATATCCCTATGATACAGAAAACTCAGTCATTTGTCCATTAAAACCTTCAAAGCTTGGGTGCTTCAATCTCAAATTGTCCTTATGGGGTTCTGTTATTGAGCTTTACACAAGTCTTTGCTGCATGCTAAGGCCATTTTTACAGCAGCTGTAAAAATGTTTTTTTTTTCTACTTTTTTGCATTAATGGCCATGTGCTAATATTGCCATTAGTACATGGCCATTTCTTTTAAATTACCTTGTGAGCACTTACTGCCACCCATTTTGTAAGCGGTAAGGGCTCATGCAGTATCCATGTGTTAACCAGTTAGCATGTGGTAATGTAGATGGGCTAACTGGTTAGTGCAGGAAAGCCCACTCTCAACCCCTGACATGCTTTCTCAAAAGAAAAAAAAAATTAGGAAAATTTTTTACCACACAGTTTGCAGAACATCTGAGCGTATCCTGCATTACTCCATTTTTTGCTGCATTAGATGCATGTTAGCCCATAACGTAGCTTATTAAAAGGATGTCTATAATGGGCCCTGTTGCTAAACAAGGAGTGGTGTAAATGGTTAGTTTCAAAGATGTCTTCCCTCCAGTCTTCAAGAGTTTCGCAGTTGTCTAGGTATATTGAGCAGTGAGAAGTGGGATAATAAATGCTAAATTTCCCTGTGTTTTGATGTATGCAGGAAGTTTTGGCGGCATCAGACTATACATGCAGGAGTTGATAGCCATTACCCAAAAGGCTTTGCAGTCGCAGTCTTGGAAGATGAAAGCCCAAGGAGCGTCAGCCATGGCATCTATTGCTAAACAGCAAACTGGGTCTCTGGTGCCACCACATCTGGGTATGGTGCTCAGTGCTTTGCTTGAAGGACTACCTGGAAGGACATGGACAGGCAAGGTAAAATTTTGAACTACATACCAGTGTCCGTTTTGTTTGCAAAAAAACATCCAAAAATTCATAACGAATGTGGCCATTTTCAAACCAGAAAAACATCCAATTTTTTTGTTTTGAAAATAACCATTTGCTAGTCATTTTTGTGCTCAGAGGGGCCGATATTCAGACCGCAGGAGGCAGCCTGGCTAAATTCCACAGTCAGCGGTAAGACCAGATATGCAATGCCAGGCCGTTTCCGGTGACCAGCATTGAATATCTGGTTTATTTTTGGCCTAAACTTAACCGGCCAAGCCAATGTTCAGCACTGGCCAGTTAAGTTTATAGTGGCCAAATATAGGCCTGCTATTTTGGCGGCCCAATTTGTTTGCCAAAGTTAGCCGATGATGCACTGAATATTTGCAGATAGCCAGTTATTTTATGTTGACCAGGAGGATACTGAATACTTGTGGATAGCCAGTTAAGTGCTATTTAACCAGCCAGGAGCCATTCTTGATATATTGTTACTTGATATTGTTTTCACTTTAAGAAACCATTGAAGCATTGCAGGACTTCACCACAAATAAAACTGATCCATCAGACTCAGTAAAATATTATGGTCAACCTTGTCAAAAGCACTGGCCATATCAAATTGTAAAAATTTTCTTGCCTCGACTAAGGTCCATCCTGAAATTGGTTATCAAGGTGATAAGAATTTTCTCTGTACTATATGGAAGTCTAATCCCTGATTGAGAACTATATAAGATATTATGATATATGAGATATGAGTCAGAAGGTATTCCATGAATTGACTGGACACCCAGACCTTCCATCACCTTTACTAACAGTGGTATGGGGGCCACCGGTCTGTAATTGGATACTTCACTCATGCTAGACTTGGGGTTCTTAGGAATGGTCGTGAGAATTATTTTGCCTTTGTCTTTAAGTAATAAGCCTTGAGACAACATAAAAGAAAGGTTAGACATAAGATAGCTAACGAACAGGTCAGGTGCTGACTTCAATAAATAGATCACGCATCTAACAAGCAATACGATGATGAGTATTTGGAGAGAGAGAATTTAACTGAATCAAGAGTTGGTAGAGAGAAGGAAGACCAAACCTTATCTGCAGGTGAATCTGGGGAAGAAATATTTGAAGATCTAAGTTGGTCAGCTAAGATGATAATAGTATCATTTAGCTCGTTTCTGATTTTCGACTGTAGTAGACCTCTAGATACTTTAGAGTGTCTGATGACCACTCCAAATGTAGACAGCTGATGGCATTTACAATTAAGGGACACTGCTAAAGATTTCTCAAAATCGATCTTTAAACCAGAAAAGGAGATATATCGTGTTAAATTGTCGTATGAGGGAAACCAGCCTAGGGATGTCTCTAGGGTGGTCCAAAAAAATAAGCATGTCATCCTCAAATAAGAATCTTGTAGTCCATGGAGCCTGCCATGATTCCCTTAATGTCCCTGGACTGTCTGATCTTTGAGGCTAGAGGTTCCAACGAAAGGACAAATGGCATGGGCAAGAGCAGACATCCCTGACGAGTACCCCCGTTCCAAGAGAAACCCAGAGGTCAGTGCCCCATTTATCAAAATTTGGGCAGTTGGATTGCTATAAAGGGCCTTGACTCCACCTAAAAATTCCCCCATGATACCAAATTGGGGAAGGACCCAGAAGGGATAATCCCAAAAGATTAATCAAATGCTTTCGCTGTGTCAAGGCTTGGGATAATCGCAACCCCAGGCTGATGTCCCCTGGCCTGCAAGGCAGCGAGGGCTCTTAGTATGTTGCTGGAGGTGTAACTGCCCAGCATAAAACCGGATTGACCTGCATGCACTAAATTGGGGAGTACCATTCCTAGGCATCTAGCCATTATATTAGCAAAATCAAGATCGGTCGATAGGAGCCCAAAAGTTCTTTATCTCATCTCAGTTTGGGTAGTACCACAATATGTACATGAGTCAACTTCTTGCCCACCATGCCCATTTCACATATATGCTGACGCATAATATTAAAGGGGGCTGCAATTTTTCCCCTCAGTATTTTGTAAAATTCAGACCCCAGTCCGTCAGGCCCTGGAGCCTTAGCCAATTTGAGGTGCTTTATAGCTTGCAGTATTCAGCAATTGGGGCATTAATACCCGCTCTCTGGTCATGGGTCAACTGTGGGAGGTCTAAGCCGTGGAAAAAAGTATTCTATTGTATGCTATCACTACATCCTCTGTCATAAAGGGACTTATAAAAGTCTATGAATGCTGCCTGAACTGCCTGCTGTGCTGTTACCCAGTGGCCTGCACCATTTTTTATATGGGTTATCACTTACTTTGCTGCTCTCTGACTAATGTTGAAAGCAATTTCCACACTTTATTACCCATTTGTGCAAGTTGTATTTATACAAATGATTATCCTGAGCAGCCCTTTCATTCAAAACATCATTTATCTGCTTCCTTATAGAATTATATTCCTGCCTCAGTACTTCATCCCTTGTCAAAACACGGCATTCTCGGACTATCTGCCCCTGTTCCATAACAATCAACAAAAGTCTATCCTTCTCCTTATGCACATGCACTGCATAGGCCAGTTTCTTTCCCTTCATCACTGTCTTACCTGCCTCCCAATAAGTGATTGAGGCAGCATCTTCAATGTTATCCAGTAAATATTGTTCCCATGCTTTATTTAAAAAGGTTTTGAACTCTGGGTCTAAGTACATAGGTTTCATCCATAAAACAACAAAGAAAGCGGGAGAAAAACCAAAATAGACCAGATAGAAACCACAAAGAGTAAGAGCACCAAAGAAGTTTATTAAGACCCTACATGGTCCGTGTTTTGGCCAACTGGCCTTCTTCAGGGGTCTTCAAATTGACGTATACAGATGTGCCTCCAGAATTCTTATGGAGTGCAAGGCATAAACGCTGGTGCTGTCTAAAATCGAACGTCAGCTGAAGAAGGCCGGTTGGCCGAAACACGGACCGTGTAGGGTCTTAATAAACTTCTTTGGTGCTCTTACTCTTTGTGGTTTCTGTGGTTTCTATCTGGTCTATTTTGGTTTTTCTCCCGCTTTCTTTGTTGTTTTATGTGTTTTTTTGCGGGAGACCTGGACCTTCTTTTTGTTGGTTTCATAGGTTTCATCCGCCATATAGATCCCTGCTTCCATTGATGCAATCTTAGATTTGCCCAAACCAAGCAGTGATCAAATACAGCCCCATCCTCAGTGCCAGAAGCTGTAGTCCCCAAAAGGAGGGGGCCAGGAGCAAATAATCCATCTGTTTGAGTTCAATTTACATGGGAGAAAAAGGTGTAGTCACACACCTCAGAGTGAAGTATTCTGTGAGTGTCTAAGAATCCCAATTCATTCACAAGAAAATTAAACTCTTTGCCATCTAATTCTGGTTTCCTAGATTTAGGGGGGCAGCAGTCTATCAAGGGGTTAGTTATATTGAAATACGCCCCCCCAACTAATTGATAACCTCCCAGAGGAGCCAACATAGACAATTGACAGGAAAAAAAAATCTGAAAGTATGCATTTGGAGCATAGACTGAACAGAGGGCAACCCTAGTCACTGCAAGTTCGCCCACCCATATGGCAAACCTGCCTTCTGGGTCATGTATGAGCTTATGCAGCTCCAAATGGTGTTTTTTATGACTAAAAATAGCTACCCCTCTCTGCCTTCCATTAAAGGATGAGTATGGCAGCTCACCATCCCAATGGCTACACTATTTCAGATGCTCCATATTTATAAGGTGGGTTTCCTGCGTCAGTAAGATAACGACTTTCATTCTTTTACAGTAACTAAAATTATTTGTACGCTTTGCTGGGGAGTGGATACCATCCACATCGAACATGGCCATTTGCAGACTACCCAACTTGGACTACCCTTTAATGTCAGTGTTCTCCACAGGAGCGGTGTTGAGCTAGCCTGGTAAAACCAAGATGTGTCAGGTCAAAAGGAATTGTCTTCCCAGCTGCATATTCTCTGGTCATTGCAGGAGGATTCCATCCAGACCTTGGGAACCCTGTGTCCCGTTTCTCCCCCCCCCCCCCCCCCCAGATACAGATAGCTTTTTGCTGGCCGGGGAACAAAGGCCATAAAATCAAGTCATAGTTCACATTTACTGCGTTCTTCAAAGTGCAGATTGTTTTTGGATTGCAAACATCCAAATCGGCATGAATCAATGGATTTCAAATTTTTAAATAATTCAAGCCCATCTGCCTCTGTTGCTACTTGTAAATGTTTTTGTTTTCATTTAAAGATGCCCCTTTTTGATTTACTGATCTTGCTTTATCTTTTTAGGAAGAACTGTTGAAAGCTATTGCCACAGTGGTTTCAGCATGCAGGTAATCTCACTTAGCAGTTGCTGCAATGTTTAATAACTGCTTCAGGGTATAAAGGCATGAATATCATTTGGCGTTGTGAAGACTGGTCACTTTTGATGTGTTTTCTATCATAGTGAACAACTGCAGAAACCGGTGGCTGATCAGCCCACCATACATGACATTGTCCAGGCTGTTCTGAAAGAATGCCGCAAGGAAAACCTCCGGTACAAGATTAAAGCCCTGAAATGTGCGGCAGAAGTACTGCAAGTGACGAGAGAAGATAGATTCCAGGACATGGCAGATATTTTGCTACCATTAATAAAGAAGGTAACTATAAATCAATGTAAACACCAAGCTACAAATTTGAGTCTTTGATCAGGCAGTGTCAAGCACTGAGAATCATATACAGTGTTTGGAAAAGGAAGTATTTGATGGGTAAAGATATCAGGGGTGCTCGGGGGGGGGGGGGGGGGGGAGTGATCTAAGCAGTTAACCCACTCTCGGGCACGCATCACACGTTCGATAGTAGTCAGCTATGACTCGAGAGAGACTTTTTGATTAGAAGATTTGGCCATCTCACTGGGAGGTAATCATCAGCACAACAGGAGGGGGTTGGGCTGTGCATAGGGAAACGGACTACTTTGAAGCATTCCATGTGGTGGACCTGAGCCATAATACTGCTCAGCGTTTTTAAGATATTTTATTCTTAATGTCTCAACTTTCTAGCTACAGGTTTAGCTACCTTATATATCTATTCTCTAGACTTTATTGCTTAATTTGTCCCGTGAATCTGTATTGTGGTGTACTTCTCTGTCTTCTAACACAGACTCCAGAAAAAGACAAAAAAAAAAACCAAACAAAACATTTCTATTTCTGCCTAGCTCTGATAGTAGATAGGATAAGCTTTTCAGACTGTTTCTTATTCTTCACCATGCTAACTTGCTGTAGTATTCTAACTTTGGCTACTATACTGTGGAATAGCTCTGCCAAGTTTATTTTCCATTGTCAGTCCTAGGTTTAAAAAAAAAAGGCAGCTTTAGTCTTTCAACTGGTGTAATTTGCAAACTGCTTTAATTTTTGGGAATATTTAGATTTAAAAAGAGAAAAGTTATTTTCTAGTTGAATTGGATTGTGGTATCAAAGTGAATTTGATTGTATCAAACTGGTCCATCATTCTTGGGGCTTGGGGAAAGGAAGAAGCAATATGGATCACCTTGAAAAGAGATGATGGAATCTCTGTCCACATGGGGATTGTCTGTAGACCTCCGACACAATCGGAGGAACTAGATAAAGATCTGGTTATAGATATCCAAAAGTTGGGAAAGAAAAGAGATTCTGTTGCTGGGATATTTTAACCTGCCGGATGCAGATTGAATAGTTCAATCTGCGGAATCAAAAAGAAGTAGAGAGATCATAGATTCCTTTAAAAGTGCTCTGCTCAGGCAAATGGTGATGGAACCCACAAGGGAGGGAGCGACACTGGATCTGGTGCTGACAAATGGGGAAAGTGTGTCTAATGTCCGAATGGGTGCCCATCTGTGAGGTAATTAAATTTGCTGATGACACAAAGTTATTCAAAGTCGTTAAATTGCGGGAGGATTGTGAAAAAGTACAAGAGTACCTTACGAGACTGGGAGACTGGGTGTCTAAATGGCAGATGACGTTTAATGTGAGCAAATGCAAAGTGATGCATGTGGGAAAGAGGAACCCGAAAGTGAATGATACATACCTGTAGCAGGTGTTCTCCGAGAACAGCAGGCTGATTGTTCTCACGACTGGGTGACGTCCGCGGCAGCCCCCCACCAACCGGAAAAGGCTTCGCGGGACGGTCGGCACGCAGGGCATGCCCACCGCGCATGCGCGGCCGTCTTCCCGCCCGTGCGCGACCGCTCCCGCCAGTTGAATGACTAGCAAAAGAAGGATGAAACACACAACTCCAAAGGGGAGGAGGGAGGGTAGGTGAGAACAATCAGCCTGCTGTCCTCGGAGAACACCTGCTACAGGTATGTATCATTCACTTTCTCCGAGGACAAGCAGGCTGCTTGTTCTCACGACTGGGGTATCCCTAGCTCTCAGGCTCACTCAAAACAAGAACCCAGGTCAAGAGTGCAGCCTGACCAGAATAAATTCGGGTCCTGGAGGGTGGAGTTGGATTTACACCCCAAACAGATTCTGCAGCACCGACTGCCCGAACCGACTGTCGCGTCGGGTATCCTGCTGGAGGCAGTAATGTGATGTGAATGTGTGGACAGATGACCACGTCGCAGCCTTGCAAATCTCTTCAATAGTGGCTGACTTCAAGTGGGCCACCGACGCTGCCATGGCTCGAACACTATGAGCCGTGACATGACCCTCAAGAGCCAGCCCAGTCTGGGCGTAAGTGAAGGAAATGCAATCTGCTAGCCAATTGGAGGTGGTGCGTTTCCCGACAGCGACCCCTAGCCTGTTAGGGTCGAAAGAAACAAACAATTGGGCGGACTGTCTGTGGGGCTGTGTCCGCTCCAAGTAGAAGGCCAATGCTCTCTTGCAGTCCAATGTGTGCAACTGACGTTCAGCAGGGCGGGTATGCGGCCTGGGGAAGAATGTTGGCAAGACAATTGACTGGTTAAGATGGAACTCCGACACCACCTTCGGCAGGAACTTTGGGTGGGTGCGGAGCACTACTCTGTTGTGATGAAATTTGGTATATGGAGCATGAGCTACCAGGGCTTGAAGCTCACTGACCCTACGAGCTGAAGTAACTGCCACCAAGAAAATGACCTTCCAGGTCAAGTACTTCAGATGGCAGGTATTCAGTGGCTCAAAAGGAGGTTTCATCAGCTGGGTGAGGACGACGTTGAGATCCCATGACACTGTAGGAGGCTTGATAGGGGGCTTTGACAAAAGCAAGCCTCTCATGAATCGAACGACTAAAGGCTCTCCAGAGATGGCTTTACCTTCCACACGATAATGGTAAGCACTAATCGCACTAAGGTGATTCCTTACTGAGTTGGTCTTGAGGCCAGACTCTGATAAGTGTAGAAGGTATTCAAGCAGGTTCTGTGCAGGGCAAGAACGAGGTTCTAGGGCCTTGCTCTCACACCAAACGACAAACCTCCTCCACTTGAAAAAGTAACTCTTTTTAGTGGAATCCTTCCTGGAGGCAAGCAGGACCCGGGAGACACCCTCCGACAGACCCAACGCAGCGAAGTCTACGCCCTCAACATCCAGGCCGTGAGAGCCAGAGACTGAAGGTTGGGGTGCAGTAACGCTCCATCGTTCTGCGAAATGAGAGTTGGAAAACACTCCAATCTCCACGGTTCTTCTGAGGACAACTCCAGAAGAAGAGGGAACCAGATCTGACGGGGCCAAAAGGGCGCTATCAGAATCATGGTGCCGCGGTCGTGCTTGAGCTTCAGTAAGGTCTTCCCCACCAAAGGTATGGGAGGATAAGCATACAGGAGGCCGGTCCCCCAATGGAGGAGAAAGGCGTCCGACGCTAGCCTGCCGTGTGTCTGAAGTCTGGAACAGAACAGAGGCAGCTTGTGGTTGGTCTGAGAGGCGAAAAGGTCCACCGAGGGGGTGCCCCACTCTCGGAAGATCTTGCGTACCACTCTGGAATGGAGCGACCACTCGTGCGGTTGCATGACTCTGCTCAGTCTGTCGGCCAGACTGTTGTTTACGCCTGCCAGGTATGTGGCTTGGAGGAGCATGCCAAACTGGCACGCCCAGCGCCACAGCCCGACGGCTTCCTGACACAGGGGGCGAGATCCGGTGCCCCCCTGCTTGTTGACGTAATACATTGCAACCTGATTGTCTGTCCGAATTTGGATAATTTGGCAGGACAGCCGATCTCTGAAAGCCTTCAGCGCGTTCCAGATCGCTCGGAGCTCCAGGAGGTTGATCTGCAGATCCTTTTCCTGGAGGGACCACAGACCCTGGGTGTGAAGCCCATCGACATGAGCTCCCCAACCCAGGCGAGATGCATCCGTCGTCAGCACCTTCGTGGGCTGCGGAATTTGGAATGGACGTCCCAGGGTCAAATTGGTCCGGATGGTCCACCAGAGCAGTGAAGTGCGGCAACTGGTGGAGAGGCGGATGACATCTTCTAGATTCCCGGTGGCTTGGAACCACTGGGAAGCTAGGGTCCATTGAGCAGATCTCATGTGAAGACGAGCCATGGGAGTCACATGAACTGTGGAGGCCATATGACCCAGAAGTCTCAACATCTGCCGAGCTGTGACCTGCTGAGACGCTCTGGTCTGCGAAGCGAGGGACAGGAGGTTGTTGGCCCTCGCTTCGGGAAGGAAGGCCTGAGCCGTCTGGGTATTCAGCAGAGCTCCTATGAATTCCAGAGACTGGGTTGGCTGGAGATGGGACTTTGGGTAATTTATCACAAACCCCAACAGCTCCAGGAGTTGAATAGTGCACTGCATGGACCGGAGGGCTCCTGCCTCCGAGGTGTTCTTGACCAGCCAATCGTCGAGATATGGGAACACGTGCACTCCCAGCCTGCGTAGGTACGCCGCCACCACCACGAGGCACTTTGTAAACACTCGTGGGGCGGAGGCGAGCCCAAGGGCAGCACACAATACTGAAAGTGCCGTGCGCCCAGGCGGAATCTGAGATACTGTCTGTGAGCTGGCAGTATCGGGATGTGAGTATATGCATCCTTTAAATCCAGGGAACATAGCCAATCGTTTTTCTGAATCATTGGCAGAAGGGTGCCCAAGGAAAGCATCCTGAACTTTTCTTTGACCAGGAATTTGTTCAGGCCTCTCAGGTCTAGGATGGGACGCATCCCCCCTGTTTTCTTTTCCACAAGGAAGTACCTGGAATAGAATTCCTGCCCGGGTGGTACGGGCTCGACCGCATTGGCGCTGAGAAGGGCGGAGAGTTCCTCTGCAAGTACCTGCTTGTGATGGGAGCTGAAGGATTGAGCTCCCGGAGGACAATTTGGAGGCAGGGAGGCCAAATTCAGGGCGTATCCGCACCGCACTATTTGGAGAACCCACTGGTCGGAGGTTATGAGAGGCCACCTTTGGTGAAAAAATTTTAACCTCCCCCCGACCGGCAGATCGTCCGGTACGGACACTTTGAGGGTGGCTATGTTCCCGTGGATCCAGTCAAAAGCCCGTCCCTGGCTTTTGCTGTGGAGGCGCAGGGGGCTGCTTAGGCGCACGCTGTTGACGGGAACGAGCGCGCTGGGGCTGTCCCTGTGCCTGACGAGGCCTTCGGGCCGGCTGGTTGTACCTACGCTTTGCAAAAGAATAGGGTGCAGCCTGCCGGGCCCGGGAAAACGTCCACCTGCTGAGGTGGATGCTGAAGGCGCCCGGTGGGAGAGCTTGTCGAGAGCGGTTTCCCGCTGATGCAGTTGGTCCACCATCTGCTCGACCTTCTCACCAAAAATGTTATCCCCCCGGCAAGGGACGTCGGCCAGTCTCTGCTGGGTGCGGTTGTCCAGGTCAGAGGCACGCAGCCATGAGAGCCTGCGCATCACTATACCTTGGGCCGCAGCATGAGATGCCACGTCACAGGTGTCATAGATACCCCTGGACAGGAACTTTCTGCACGCCTTCAGCTGCCTGACCACCTCCTGATAAGGCCTGGACTGCTCCGGCGGGAGCTTATCGACCAGGTCCGCCAGTTGTTGCACATTAGTCCGCATGTGGATGCTCATATAGAGCAGGTATGACTGGATGCGGGTCACGAGCATGGAGGATTGGTAGGCCTTCCTCCCAACGAGTCCAGAGTGCGAGACTCCCGCCCCGGGGGCGCCGAGGCGGTATCCCTCGAACTCCGTGCCCTCTTGAGAGCAGAATCCACGACCGCCGAGTCATGGGGCAATTGGGGCCGCATTAACTCTGGGTCCGAGTGGATCCTGTACTGAGACTCTGCTTTCTTGGGAATGGTGGGGTTAGTTAACGGTCGCACCCAGTTCCGAAGCAGTGTCTCCTTGAGGACATTGTGCAGCGGCACCGTGGAGGACTCTCTAGGTGGTGATGGATAGTCGAGGACCTCGAGCATCTCGGCCCTCGGCTCTTCCACAGAGACCACGGGAAAGGGAATGCTAATAGACATATCTCGCACAAAGGAGGCAAAGGAGAGACTCTCAGGAGGTGAGAGCTTCCTCTCCGGTGAAGGCGTGGGGTCCGAGGGAAGGCCCGTAGACTCCTCTGAGGAGAAATATCTAGGGTCCTCCTCTTCCCCCCACGAGGCCTCATCCTCGGTATCGGACATAAGCTCATGTAGCTGAGTCCTGAACCGGGCCCGGCTCGACGTCGAGGCACCGAGGTCTCGGTGTCGTCGAGCGGTGGACTCCCGCGTCGGCGGGGACGGAGCTCCCTCCATCGACGTCGACGGGGACTCCACCTGCGTGGCGGTCGAGACCGGCGCCGCAAGCGGCGGCGGTGTCGACGGCCCCGGCGCCGGGCTAGAGCTCGCCGGCGCCACAGACATCGGCGCCGAGGGCGCAAGCACCCCCGGCGCCGGCACAGCCTGGCGCATCAGCCCTTCCAGGATCCCCGGAAGGATGGCTCTGAGGCACTCGTCCAGGCCCGCTGCCGGGAAAGGCGGTGGGGCCGGTAGGGGTGTCGGTGCCAGAAGCTGATGGGGGCCAGGAGACGGCACCGAGGTGCCGGAACCCTGACGCGTCGGTACCTCCACAACCGACGGGGACCTCTCCTCTCGGCGATGATGCTTCGGCGTCGCCTCCTCTCCGATGTCCGGATGCACCGAGGGCGACCGGTGACGACGCTTCTTGTCCTTCTTTCGATGCGCGTCACCGGCGCCGGGAGGTATGGAGGAGGAGGAGGACGATCCCCCTCGGTCTCGAGGAGCCGGGTCAGACAGGGTTCGGTCCCGTGGACCACGGGCTGAGGGAGTGACCGGGGCCGACTGCCCATGCGGCCGCTCACCTCCACCCTCGCCGGCGGACCGGTGGGCCGACGGGACCTGTTCTCCTGGGGTCGATGCCATCGGTGCCGATGTCTCGGGCATCGATACCGGTACCGAAGGACCGGGCGTCGATACCGATGCCGTCGAGGGGCCGGCGCAAGTTCCAAAAAGACGGTCCCGCAGAACTTGCCTCGCATCTTGAGTCCGTTTCCGGAGACCGAGACACAGGGAACACGACTTGATATTGTGCTCCGGCCCGAGGCACTGGAGGCACCAAGCGTGGGTGTCGGTCTGCGAGATCGGCCGGCCGCAGCGACCACACTTTTTAAATCCACTCGGGACCTTCGAGGACATCGACGGAAAAATCGCGTCGGCGAAGTCAAAGTCGTCAATGGTGGCGAAAATCACACCTCGAAAAAGAAAACGACCGTGCGGCCACTAGGCCGCAACGCGGCGTCCCCGCTGGAAACGAGGGAAAAAGGGGAGCGCGTGCTCCACACGCTCAGGTTTTTTATTTTTTTTTTTTTGAAAAAGAAAAGGGAAACCGGCGGTAACAAAAAATTAAATAGAAAAAACAACGATCCGCGTAAGCGCGATCGACTTTCCGGCGGCTGAAAGCAGAGAGAGCGGCAAAGCACGACTCTCTCCAGACGCGGAAAAAAAGGAACTGGCGGGAGCGGTCGCGCACGGGCGGGAAGACGGCCGCGGATGCGCGGTGGGCGTGCCCTGCGTGCCGACCGTCCCGCGAAGCCTTTTCCGGTTGGTCGGGGCTGCCGCGGACGTCACCCAGTCGTGAGAACAAGCAGCCTGCTTGTCCTCGGAGAATTATAGCTACGTCATGCAAGGTTCCACGTTAGGAGTCACGGACCAAGAAAGGGATCGAGGCGTTGTCGTTGATGATACGTTGAACCTTCTGCTCAGTGTGCTGCTGCGGCTAAGAAAGCAAATAGAATGTTAGGTATTATTAGAAAAGGAATGGAAAACAAAAATGAGGATGTTATAATGCCTTTGCATCGCTCCATGGTGTGACCGCACCTTGAATATTGTGTTCAATTCTGGTCGCCGCATCTCAAAAAAGATATAGTGGAATTACAAAAGGTGCAGAGAAGCGTCGAAAATGATAAAGGGGATGGGACGACTTCCCTATGAGGAAAGGCTAAAGCAGCTAGGGCTCTTTAGCTTGGAGAAAAGGCAGCTGAGGGGAGATACAATAAAGGTGTATAAAATAATGCGTGGAGCTGAACGAGTAGATGTGTCTTGTTTACGCTTTCCAAAAATACTGGGACTAGGGGGCATTCGATGAAGCTACAATGTAGTAAATTTAAAACGAATCGGAGAAAATCTTTCTTCACTCAACATGTAATTAAACTCTGGAATTCGTTGCCAGAGAATGTGGTAAAGGTGGTTGGCTTAGTGGAGTTTAAAAAAGGTTTGGACGGCTTCCTAAAGGAAAAGTCCATAGACCATTATTAAATGGACTAGGGGAAAATCCACTATTTCTGGGATAAGCAGTATAAAATGTTTTGTACTTTTTTTGGGCTCTTGCCAGGCATTTGTGACCTGGATTGGCCACTATTGGAAACAGAATGCTGGGCTTGATGGACCTTTTGTCTTTCCCAGTATGGCAATACTTGCTAAGGATGTAAAAAGAATTGAAGCGGTGCAAAGAAAAGCTACAAAAATGATATGGGATTTGCGTTACAAGACATATGAGGAGAGACTTGCTGACCTGAACATGTATACCCTGGAGGAAAGGAGAAATAGGGGTGATATTTATTTATTTATTTATTTATTGCACTTGTATCCCACATTTTCCCACCTGTTTGCAGGCTCAATGTGGCTTACAAAGACCTGTTATGGCATCACCATTTCAGGGAACAAGAAATACAATTGGTGTTACAAAGATATCAAGGCTAACAAGTCGATCTAGTCAAGCAATTATGGAAAGAAGACAGTCGGAATAAGGGAGGAGTGGTATTTTTGTGGTTAGTTATGGATTCTAGTGATAGGCTTTGTTGAAGAGAGAGGTTTTCAGCGATTTGCGAAAATTAGTTATTTCGTTAATTGTTTTCAAGTGAGTTGGTAATGCATTCCACAGCTGTGTGCTCATGTAGGAAAAGCTGGACGCATGTGTTAGTCTATATTTTAGTCCTTTGCAGCTGGGGAAGTGTAAATTAAGAAAAGTGTGGGCAGATCTTTTAGCATTTCTGGGTGGGAGGTCCACGAGGTCAAGCATGTATGACGGGGCGTCTCCATAAATGATTTTATGAACAATCGTGCAGATCTTGAACGCAATACGTTCTTTTAGTGGGAGCCAGTGTAATTTCTTTCTTAGGGGTTTTGCACTTTCGTATTTTGTTTTTCCAAATATAAGTCTGGCTGCGGTATTTTGGGCAGTTTGAAGTTTCTTGATGATCTGTTCTTTACAGCCAGCGTAAAGTGCATTGCAGTAGTCCAGGTGACTTAGTACCATTGATTGTACCAGGTTTCGAAAAATGGCCCTTGGGAAGTAAGGTTTTACTCTTTTGAGTTTCCACATGGAGTGGAACATTTTCTTAGTAGTGTTCTTCACGTGGTTTTCAAGTGTGAGGTTTCGATCAATGGTAACTCCAAGAATTTTCAGCATGTTTGAGACGGGAAGGGAGAAGTTTGGGGTGGTTATGGTGGAGAATTTAATTGTATTATGTTGTGAGGTGAGTATAAGACATTGTGTTTTTTCTGCATTGAGTTTTAGCTGAAATGCATCCGCCCAGGAGTGCATGATTTGAAAGCTTTGGTTGATCTCGTTGATGATTTCCTTTATATCACGTTTGAACGGGATGTAGATCGTGACGTCGTCTGCGTATATGTATGGATTTAGATTTTGATTGTCTAGAAGTTTAGCTAGAGGTATCATCATTAGGTTAAAGAGGGTTGGTGAAAGGGGAGATCCTTGGGGAACGCCACATTCGGGTGTCCATGGGGCTGAAGTCGCCCCTTTAGTTATGACTTGGTATGATCTTGTTGTTAGGAATCCTGTAAACCAATTAACAACGTTGCCTCCAATTCCAAAGTATTCCAAAATGTGTAGTAGTATTCCATGGTTGACATTCAAATATTTGAAAGGTATTAATCTGCAAATGAACCTTTTCCGTAGATGGGAAGGCGGTAGAACTAGAGGACATGAAATGAGATTGAAGGGGGGCAGACTCAAGAAAAATGTCAGGAAGTATTTTTTCATGGAGAGAGTGGTGGATACTTGGAATGCCCTCCCGCTGGAGGTGGTGGAGAGGAAAACGGTAACGGAATTTAAAAATGCGTGGGATAAACATAAAGGAATCCTGTTCAGAAGGAATGGATCCTCAGAAGCTTAGCGGAGATTGGGTGGCAGAGCTGGTGGTGGGAGGTGGGGCTAGTGCTGGGCAGACTTCTACGGTCTGTGCCCTGAAAATGGCAGATACAAATCAAAGTCAGGTATGCACATAAAGTAGCACATATGAGTTTATCATGTTGGGCAGACATGTAGTGATGTACTTTTGGGTACAGTGGGTTTTGGTGGGCTCACCATACAATAGAAGGGGGCACTGAGCACAAAAACATCTAGCAAATGACTATTTTCAACATAAAATTTGGGACGTTTTTCTGTTTTGAAATTGGTTCTGTTCAGTACTGGGATTTAGATGTCATATCGAAAATGCTCCTCTAAGTCTCCTACATTAATGAACATCGATGATTCAGTCTTAGTCTAACTGTATCTGTATCTGATATCCTGAAATGACAATGTTAACAAATCTATGTAAGCCACATTGAGCCTGCAAATAGGTGGGGGAATGTGGGATACAAATGCAATAAATAATAATGCTGGTTTAATACAAATATTATTGGTTGTACTCCCCAGACTTTATTGCTGGTACTTTTATAATATGTAATCCACTTCAAACTAGAAATTGTTGTAGGCAGAATATAAGTACTGGGTAATATAATGTAAGTTTAAAAAAGGGCACACTTGAGCATAATGGACAGATTTCCACCACTTTTGCTCTGTTACCATTTTTCCTTTCTCCATCCAGTAATGGCAGACAATTCAGAGAATAAACCATTCTGTGCTGACGGGCAGCACAGTGACCTTCCCCTCTCCAGGCTTCACTGAAAGTGGCAGGATCTATGAACACACATAGGCTTTTGTAACATTACTTTCAAGGTTTGGGGAGAAGAGTGGTACTTTTTTTATTTAAGGAAGCGCGCCGAAAAAAAGAGGGAGGTCTAGCTGTAGCACTGCATGCTGCTGTTTGGGAGACTCTGGTCGGATTCCAAGTTGCAGGGGCTGGAAGCAGTGTGAAAGGAGTACTTATAACTTCTGGAAAGGGACAGAATGCTTGTCTTCAAATAATATCTGCCAGAAGACAAAAAGATACATGTTTAGAAGCTTTGGAAGGGATCTGTGGGTCTTATCCCTCATCCAGATGAAGGTCAGTGTGGTGCAAAGCTGGATGAGGGCAATTGAATATACTTTTGAGGAAGAAAATCCCAATTGTCCATGAACTCATCTTCCATCCTATCATGAATGACAGAACATTGTTGAAGAAGGATCTAATAGGAATCAAAGTAGGATGGGCAGCCAAAATATCAGAAATTGAAGACCCAGTTAATTTCAGGACATAAAACGAACATGTTTGGAGGCCATTTTGGTTTGGAAGCTACCTTTTAACAGTTTTGTAACTGGAAAAAAAATCCCCTTTTCTTGAAAAAAAAAAAAACATGTTTGACTTTGTGTATGTATTGTTGGTCTAAGACTAAATTAAGTAATCCTCATTTGATGGTATAGGTCCTGTCTAGAGGACAGATAGGAGAATCTAGCTGAACATTGAATCTTTGTCTTTCTCCCTCCCCACAGAGTTCACCTGAAAGTGCTGGGGTTCAGACCCCAAAGGACGAAGAAGAGGATGAAAACGAAAATGGAAAGGAACTGCAGATGGAATCCCTACTCTGTGCATTTGAGTCTTTAGGCAAGGCTTGGCCAAGGAATCATGAGACACAACGTAAGTTCAGTTTGGATTAAAATAGTTGTGTTTCAATATATTGGTTTTATTGGTTGTGTTAAGCATTAATGGGCAGGAGGAAGAAGGAAATTTATATACTGTGAAAATTTTTTTTTTCAGATTTACTGTAAATTAAATCTTATGCCTTAGAATGGAACATTTTGGAGCAGTTGGAAAGTTAACAGTTTAGAATGCTATTTGATTGGATTGTGCCTTTCCTTTGTAGCAGTTTGTCAATAACATTATGGATGTAATTTTAAGTCATTTTTGTGCATATGTGGCCTCTTATAAAATACTGACCAGTGTAAAAGTACACGCCCTGACATGATGATGCCCACGTTGCCAGCAGATGTCTACAGTGACAAAGTCTGGGTAGAGCATGGGTGGAATTCATAAGCATATGCATAAATTACGGAATAGTCTAATCTATGCATATGCTTGAATAATCTAGGTGTGAACATCTATGCCAACTTGAGAGCAGGTGTAACTGTCCACACCTGTAATTTAGTCACAATTCCTGTTTGTTACACTAATATTTAAGAAAAATGCATAGGTGCCTGTGTTTCTATACAAAATAGTACCTAGTAGGTGGCTGCTTACTACTACTTATCATTTCTATAGTGATACTGGACAGAGACAGTCCCTGCTCGATAGAGCTTACAATCTTTCCCTTTTAACAGATCTTGAGCCCACTAGGGACACAGAAAGTGCCTGCATATATGTATGAAACACTGCTTTGGTTGCACCACAGAAAGATGGTATATCAAATTCCTGACCCTTTAAACCAGTCACCCCCTACCCAGATAAGTCCTGCTGAATATGGACACCTTAGCAATTACCATGAAAGATAATTTTCCTGCTGAAGGAAAGAAATGTTAAAAATATATATTTTTTCTACCTACTGTACATTGGTAAACCTAAAGATTTGTGCTGTTTTTAGGATGTTACCAACTAGAAGTATGTAAAATAATGTCTGAAAGACTAAAACTCAGTACGTGGAAGGTCCAGCTGGGAGTGCTGCAATCCATGAATGTCTACTTTCAAGGGTAACTTTCTGACTTTTTTTTTTTAATTTCTATTATATCAAAGAATATAGTGCTGATGGTGATTTAAGGCATTTCTGCACATAAAACTGTTGTATGCACAGGAACAGCCTCTTTTAAAATTGCCTGAGATATATGTGCCCAGATTTATATGCATACACCCTCGAAGTACATAGGTCTTGCTAATCTGGTAAGAGGCATTTCTAAAGGTGGGGGGGGGGGGAAGATTGAATTTAGTTGCATATTTTATCAAATCTGCATAGAAGCATGGCAAATTTGTGTGTGCATCAAAGTAGGTTTATTTAATTTATTTATTTAAAATATCGTGTATCCCACTACAATTCTGAGTAGCTTACAACATAACATTCACAATAAAATTAATAGACAAACACAGTACTCTTCAATTAAAAAAAAAACAATTAAAGAAAATATAGGAATATATAAATTATTCAAAAGTCTAAATGCTTCTTTACAAACGTATATAGTAATATGTAAATTGCATAAATAAAAAATAAAGTAAAAAAAAAAAACTACAAACATCGTCCACCTCTATGTTGGTATCTGTGGCAGGTATTCATGCTTGTTGATCTTTTCAACAAATTTCTCCTCACCTTTACTCGGTATATCTGCTGCTTTTGTTCATTGGTCACATTCACATTGGCCTTGATTGCATCCCTCATCTGAGGCCAACGCTTTTTTTTTTCTTTTTGGTAAAATTCCAGAATAACTATCCATTCCATCACTTCTAGCGTTCCGCAGGCATATGTATGTTAATGAAGTCTGCAAGAGTGGGCATGTTAGGTCTCTATCGGAAGGACATATAACACAGATGTTTTGAAAGGCAGAAAACTAAGAAAAAATAATGACATACAAAAGATAACAACCAAGAAATTGTGGAGCAGTTTCAAGACTTTTACTCCATTCTTACGCAACAGAAATCCTTCTTTGTTGGGAAGCAGTTACTCCTTTTTTTCAACAAGGTGAAACACTCCCTACTTTCTCCTTGGCAGAGAGAGAAACTAGAGGTAGAAATCAGTTATGGGCCCCGTTTTCAAAACCGTGCTAGAGGTGTGCTAGCATTTTTGGCGAGCACTAAAATTAGTGTGCTCTGAACACTAGAAACACCCATAGGAATATATGGGTGTCTGTAGTGTTTAGCGCACGCTAAAAACACTAGTGTGCCTTAGTAAACAGGGCCCTAAGTGATTAAATCCTTATGCCCCCCCCCCCCCCCCCAAATCATATATGGATTATTTTACTATAGAATTATATCTACATTTTTGGGAACTGATTTCCCCTAAGATAACAAAAAATATAATAATCCCACAGTGTTGAATGTGCTCATAAGTATTATTGGACCATCACAAACCAAACAGGTCAAATTGCTTGTCCATACTTATAATCATTGCACGTTCTGTATACATTGAAGCGACTCGCACACCACGCAGAAATATCGGACAATAGCCATATCTGATATAACAGGTAATTGAATATACCCAATCAGTTATACATTATAAGACTTCTGATTAAGGCGCATTTTAGTGCCGAAACACAGCTGTGTTGAGTCAGAGTCAAGTGTGTCAGTGTTTTTCTTGGAATAAAGATTTGATTTTCAACATACGTCTTCTCCGGTTTCTTGGAAGAACCTCCTTTTCCTACTCCCTGCTTTGTACGTTCTGTATAGTGACACTCCTTGGTTCCTTCTTCCAAAATTGACATTGTGACATTATAATATCTAAGACCAAAATAACTTACCTTGCTTTATAGTGTTGAGACACAGCATATTGGGATGGACTTCCGTAGCGGGTCTCGACATGGACCATGTTTCACAATAGCTTTCTCAAGGGTCCCAGAAAATAAGCTTGACTTGTTTGATATGCAACTTTTCTCACAAGTGACACTTTTTTTGCTTCAAAATTTACATGAGTAGTTATAGAATATGGCCCAGTGCACGTCAATCTGTGTGCAGGGATTTACATCATGTTTTTGTTGGTGTAAATGGAGGCACATAGCTGTAGGCGCTGGGATATCGATTAAGCATATTCTTTATTCCGTGCCTAAATCTAGGCGCTGCTTATAGAATATGCTTAGGCAGAAATGTTTACCACACAGATTTTTTAGGTGCCTTATATAGAATCCGGCCCTATACCTCTACAAGTACTTTGTCCCACAAGCTGTACTATTGCACCAATTTTAAGTGTAGTGGGCCTGTATTTGGAAAAACAAGGGGAATTTTAGGAATAAAGGACATATTAACATATAAAATCATCCCTTGAAAATCCTTAAAGCTTTCTACAATAGCAGTTAAACTCAGGAGAGGAGAGCAGGGGGAAATATTCAGCCTGTGGCCGTCAGTGTTTTGTTAAACCCCCACTACCATGGAATGTAATACCTGGATATTCGGTGCTGGGTTCTACCTGGATATTGCATTGAATATCCGGGTATAAAGTGACCAGCAGCACTTATGCGGTTACTGGTGATATTCAGACAGCTTTTTTGCTCTTCTATCCGATAGTTACTCGGATTGTGGAATATTATCTCTAATCAGTTAACTCCCAGTTCCACCTTAGCTCTGCCCTCTCACTACCCTGGCACTACCTGGATAGTGCAGAAGCAGCCTGCCCAGATTTTCAGCAACGTTATTCAGATAGCACTGTTGAAAATCCAGTTATGAACCTTGTGAGCAGGACTTAACTGGGTAGGAACAACTAGTACCCAGATAAGTCCCCCTGAATATAGACCCCATTATAAACAGTTGAAGGGATAATTCTCAGCAATGAATATGGTAAAATTCAGTGTACCTCATGCATAACTATAAGCTGGTTGCAGTTGAAAAAAGGAAATTGTTTATTTATATTTTATATTTAAATCTCTTGATTAGAATTTTCAAATTATAACAAATATCTTTTGTACATTATATACAAAAGAATCTCAGCCTTGCCTTTCACAAAAGTATGATAATAATAACTCCCTCTTTTTCCTCCTCATGCCACCCTAACAGCAGTTATAACCATTTAACCAATATGCCAGTTTTTAGAGCAGATCAAGATTAAGGAACCTATTAATATCTCGCTTTATGCCTCAGAACTTTAGGGGGTTTAAAAGTATTCTTCTCGTACAAGGTAGTAAAGTGTCCAAAAATGGAGTCCAAATGCTAACAAGTCTAGTAATTTTTTTTTCGTTTTTGCCTTTGGACTGACATTCTCTCCATACATA
Organism: Microcaecilia unicolor; assembly: GCF_901765095.1. NCBI lineage: Eukaryota > Metazoa > Chordata > Amphibia > Gymnophiona > Siphonopidae > Microcaecilia > Microcaecilia unicolor. The sequence continues at coordinate 227,744,635 of NC_044032.1, read as the reverse complement.
GCAGAGAGTGCATTTGGTTTCTTCCTAAAGTCAATGTTGGTGGATCATCCTTTAGCCATTGAAGCAGAATACAACTTTTTTGTGATCAAGCAGGCCTTCTCTACAAACAAGCAGTGTTCATCTCACTCCAGTTCTAGGTCATCTTCCAGGTCTAAAAGGCATAATTTTTTTACTCATTTGTATGGATTGTCCTAACAGCCATTCTATTTGTCTCCAAATCTTTGTCTAAAATCTTAACAATCTTTGGGCAGTCCCACCAACAATGTATATATGTTAAGCTGTTGGAAGACTATGGAATGATTTCTCACAATTCAACTGTGTACATATTACTACAGTACTACTAGAGTGAAGATCACAGAAATTAACAAGTTGAAAAGTGCACACTTTTATAGTGTAACAAAGTGGCATGTTTTCTCTTTCCTTCATTTGCAAACTCATGCATGTCTATGGTAGAACTAGGTGAGAAGACACATGGTAATGTGTGTCTCATTCAGATGACAGGGGCTATGGATCTCTTCTATGAATGGTTTGTGTGTTTATTTGTTGCTGTGTTCAATGTGTAGGGAGGATGTGAAGTATGAGTGCCAGGGTAGGGATAGAAGTGTGTATAGTATGTGTGACAGGGTGTGTTACTCAACTTCTGTTCCACAGTAGCCAAGAACACTTTTCAGAATTTGTTGGGGGAAGGATCTTCTATATGCATATTCTCACTTATTCCAAGGACTACAGAAGATTGTTCAGGAGAAGGCCTCATTAATTTTCATAGTCGAAGGAGGTTTGAGTGACAGGAGATGGCGTCACGTGACAAGGCTGAAACCATTTACACCCAAGGAGGTTTGCTGCCTTATACAGCAGCCACCATCTCGATACATTCAAAATATAAACTCTGCCTACTGTCTTATTGGCCCTGCTGGAACCAGCCCTGGAGACAGTTTATATGCCTTGCATCTGAGCTCGACAAGCACTGATTCATTATCCCTGTTATTTGTGATTCCTGTGCTCTGTGCTCCATCTGCAGAGGGAAACACCCCACAGGAGGTGAAGGAACAACAATCCTTACAACTGCAATAGAGCAATCGACCAAAGAGTAGGGCAGGGATGGCACTTCCAAAAAACCACGAGGAAGACTCAGGAGATACTAGTCAATGATGTTTACTGAGAATACACCGAAAGGACTTGACACAGTGTCCATGTTTCGGTGCCTAAGCGCCTACCTTAGGAGTCTAAAAAACGCATTCATGATAAATGACAAATAAAACATAAAACCTTGAACATGCATAGCAAATAAACCATATCAATTTAAAATACCATAAAGCAATAAAATTCCTATAAAGAGGACACATAAGTAAATAGTATGACAACACAAGTACAACAGTAAAAATACATCATAATGCAAATAGACTGTGGAGGGATATGAATCATATGTAAAAACATATGTGAAAAGATGGACATGGATTGACAACAACGTCCGTATAATACACACAGAAAATGTAATTAAAATGGCTGTTAAAATATGGACTACCACCTCTTGTGGGTGTTTCCCTGTACCGTCAGCATCTACATCCATATTCCAGCTACCCTAGTTCCCTACCACCTGTGTTTGTGCACTAATATTCTTGATCCATGTCTGGATTCTGGTTCTTGTGTGTTCCTGGATTCCTCAATCTCTGTTCCTGGTTTCCTAGAGAATGCATGGATTGTTTGTCGAGTTCTGTGGTTCATGGACCCTGGCAAAGGGTGGGTGAAAGGAACTTGCTCACCCTATCAAAGAGCCATGCATCTAATCAATGTATAAAAACCAGAAACAGTAAAGACGACTATGGATACAAAAAAAACAGAAGAAACCAGTCTTTGCTGTTTCTGTTTTTTATCTGTTTTTTTGCAAAGACTGGTTTCTTCTGGTTTTTTTTAATCTAATCAATGTATTATATTGATTAGATTGATTAGATAAACTCGCCTTGATTAGATTACTCGCCTTGATCTTTCTGTGGTGTGTTCTCTTTCTTTTAAAAGGACCAACTTCTTGTAGCTGCCCAGGCCTGGTGGTCCCCTTAACAATGAAATAGATTTGCATACACTAGCTGAATTGCATGCAAATTTATCTCATGAGCATTTATTGTGGATATCCTGAAAACCCAACTGGTGGATGGTAGGGGTTCTCCAGGATAGGTTTTAGAACTACTGATTGAGATCAGGGCTTCTCAACCCATTCTTTGGGGCACACCAAGTCTCATTGGGGTTTCAGGATATCCACAATGAATATGCATCAGAGAGATTGGCGTGCACTTCTTCCTTGGTATGCAAATCTATCTCATGCATATTCATTGTGGATATCCGGAAAACCTGATGGGACTTGGTGTGCCCTGAAGACTGGGTTGAGAAGGCCTGGTCTAGATAACACATCTAGCAGAGGCAGTGCTTTGGACAGACAGTTCTTTGAATCCTTTTCAATTAACTTCATCACAACCACCCAGTCAGATTGTCTATCAAATTAGCACGGATAGGTATAAGTCATCCCTCAGCTTTGGGAATGTTCTACTTGTATGGCTGATCTTTCCTGCTTGTTGATGGATAAAGTTGCTTACCTGTAACAAGGGTTCTCCATAAGCAGCAGGGGGTATCTAAGATGTGAAAATACTGAGGTGAACTTGCAAGGTAGCAGCTGAATGGGGAAATCATGTATGTGCTCAGAAAAAACACTTAGGTTTTTCTGAGTTGTCAGAGAGCACGTCAGTGCCATCTGGATGAAGGAAGAAATAGTGGAAGGGATCCCCGCAGAAACACAGACAGAGGAATAGGGGTGAAGACCAAAGAGAGGAATAACAAACCACTGTGGAATCTACCACAGTTAATACGTTTATTGTGAATTCAAATTATACCAAAATATGGCTCACAGCATTCAGGATGACACAGCTGCATCCTGTCACAACTCTGATATGCCCAACCATGTACAACAATTGGTTTTGGTCCTTAGACTGCTAATACACATAAGTAATACTTCCACATTTTGTCCAAAGATGCACAGCACAAGCAACAGCTCATAGCACCTGTTTGTGTGTCAGATTTACCTTGCTATCTACAGAGAACCCCCGCTACAGATAAGCAATTCCTTTTTTGGCCTTCTAGTGTTCCATTTGTTTCCTTACCTTGGATCAATATCCAGGATCCCTCTCACCTCGTTTGCATACTTTATCTCTCAATGATATTGTTTCTTACTTCTGCTCTATGATGGTTTTGATTGCTACTAGATCTACTGGTAGTTTATTCAGGAGTCTGCAGCTCTACTACTACTATTTAGCATTTCTATAGCGCTCTCCATAGCGAAGGCCTGCCTAACATTTCTCCTGAGTTTCTCTTCATTCAACTTCATAGCATAACCACTTGTCCCTGAATTTTATTTTCTGTAGAAAATGTCTCCTCTTTGAATTTTATTGAACTCCTCTAAATATTTAATAGTTCACCCTTTCCCTTCTTTCTGCTGCAAGTATGTTTTGTGTTCCTTGCCTTTACATTTAGGGTCAATGTTGCAGGCTGTGTAATATTTTGATAGCTCGTCTCCAAACTGCTGCCATCCTTGCAAAGTTCTTCCAAGCCTATCTTCTGAAAATAAGGATGAAAGTTTGTACACTGAAGATTTTTGTGGAATTTGTCTTGCTGTTCAAAATCTAACTTTTCCCTCTTCATTAAAGGTTAATGCTGTTGGAAAAGGAACACTCTGACACTAGTGCTTTGACAGAAATTCTTCTGGAAGCATGTCCAGCAATCACACATTCTCTAGGTAAACTGTTTTAATTCTGCAAATTTTTAATATATATATGCTATTTTGTATTTGTAAACTGCTTTTTTGCCTACGCTATAGGCCTCATTCTAGTTGCTTCCCTGTGCCTTGCAAAGAGTTGAGAGGTCAAATTTGCTGTATCATAAACTCATCTCCATTTTTGGCTTCCCTCCCGTTGTTTCAAAACAGGGGAGTGAGTGCAGGGTATACTCTAAAATCTGAGACATTTAAAAATCTCCCCTTAGTTCTCATACTCATATTGTGCAGGAGCAAAATCCAAAGCGAGCAGAAACTCACAGTATCTAAATACCTGAATGTTACTCTACAGCAGTGGTTCACAAGATGTGCCAAAGCTGACTGTCACTATAGAGCAGATGTTCTCAGCCCAGTGTTTGGTACACATGTGTCCAGTGAAATTTTCAGGATATTCATAATAAATATGCATGAGAGAAATCTGCATAGAAAGTAGATAGTGTATACAGATTTACCACTATTTATAGTGATATACTGAATGCTTGACTGGTTGGGTGTATCCTGAGGACTGGGTCGAGAACCTCTGCTGTACAGTGACAGCCAACTTCGGCATATCTTGTCTCTTACAATTAATGCATTTCAATGTTTTAATGAGCAGAAAATGAGAGGAGTAAGATACTGAAGGACTGAAAAAGAAATTGGAAAACGAGTCAAAGAAATGGGAATGGAGGGGAAAGAATATATAGTTTGTGGTTATGTAGTACACTCTCCTTTAGCTTTCATTCAAACTCTCCAGGCTCCGCACAGACTCATTCTGCAGTATCAGATTGTATGCCCTGAGCCATCAGCTGTCAGAGTGAGTTTTATAGCAGGAAGTGTTCCTATAGTTTCCACATATCATGTATCCCATCATGCTAACACAGTTATTCATGGACTGCCTGGAGCAGCTATTCATCCTGAGGAGTCTGGGCTTGGCAAGTACGGTGACTTGTTTGGTTTATTTTTGGCAGATAGTTTGGTGTGTTTTGGGCCCTGTTTTTTCAATAGCAATTAACACATTAAATTCTTTCACAGCAGTAAAAATCCCAGTTTTTCTGATGCAGCAATATTTTCTACTAGTAAAAAAGGCCCGTTTCTGAAGGCAAGGAAACAGGCCCTAGGCAGGCAATTTCTCTCCCCCCCCCCCCCCCCCTCGTGCCGGCGAAAACCGCCCCCCGCTGCCGTTGTGGACTACCTGTGCTGACAGGGGACCCAAACCCCCGACAGCCGAAGTGCTGTTGTGCCCTTCGCGTTGCTTCCTCAATCATCATCTCTGCAAGTTTCTCTGTGTGCGTCTGACGGCAGACGCACGAAGAGGAACTTCCAGAGAAGATGATTGAGGAAGGGAGCCGTAGCGCGGGGGGTGACAGATGATTCCTTGGAATCAGCTGTCGTGACTTCAGTGCGTGTCTGCCTAGCAGACCACCTCCAGGGAGCCACGGTCCCAAGCACAGAACGTTGGCGGTGAGAATTATTATATAGGATAGGTCTTAGCCCTGGCGAGTTTCTTGTGGTTCAGATCCTGTACAATGGCACTCCCTGACATACAGGCAGCTCAGTTAGATGCATGAGGTGGTTACTCAACTGTATAGTACTACTGTCACCTCTTCTTCCTCAACAACCAGAATACTAAGGAAATATAAGGCACATTTGGTATTAAACATTTCAGACCTTGCTAAAAATATGTTGGTGAGGGCAAGAGCAGTTCTTATAGATAGTCTTAATTGAAAAACAGTATAAGGTGAAATGTCTTAAACCTTACACCTATTTTTCAACTGTACTATGCAATAGCATCTCCCAGCAGGCACATTGATGACTGTAAGGTGCAATCGTCAGGATGAACGCCTCTTGACTAAATAGCCTTGGCATGTTCAGATTAAAAAAAAAAAACATTGCTAAATTCCAAATCAATTTGGCAAATAGAGTATCAGGCCTTAGTGCTGGATACAGTCCCCCGTGGGCCGTTTCTAAACTCATTCTTACAGGACAACCAGATTTCAGCTTAAGAGATGTTTTTCAAGAACTAGTTGTGTCTGTAGTCCAAGGACTGCCTGTACTACAAATTTCTCCTATCTTCTTTGCAAGAGGAAGGATACTGGCATTATAGGTTTGAATTTCAGAGGATTAGGGCTTTTATCTTTGTATGTGTGGAAGTGACAGTTAAATGTATGCAAATATAATGGTTGTGTTTATTTTTCCTTTTAAAGAAAATAAAAGCTACTCCTCTGTAAGAACAGAAGCTTTGTCTGTGGTAGAACTACTGCTTAAAAGACTTGATGGTAAGACTCTTTTGTAATATAAGATACTGTTTTCCATAAATCAAAACCTGTTTCTAACAGCAGTAAAAAAAATATGTTAATTTTCATTCTCCGAGGACAAGCAGGCTGCTTGTTCTCACTGATGGGTGACGTCCACGGCAGCCCCTCCAATCGGAATCTTCACTAGCAAAAACCTTTGCTAGCCCTCGCGCGCCAATGCGCACCGCGTATGCGCGGCCGTCTTCCCGCCCGAAACCGGCTCGTGCCGGCCAGTCTTCTTTTGTCCGCGCTCGGTACGGTCGTGTTACGCCGTTCGCGCCCCTTAAGTTGACGGCGCGCGTCTCTTTTGACTTCCCCCCCCCCCCCCCAAAAAAAAAAGGATTTCGGAAGAAGACCTTTTCGGTCTTTCCCTTTCCTCTATTTCCAGTTTTTGCCCCGGTAAGTTTCTTTTCGTCTTCGGGGTAGGCCCTTTTGAGGCCTCGGGTCGAATTTTTTCTCCCCCTCTTTTTGGTGTCTTATGCAATCACGAGTTTTGATCTCGCCGGCGTGATTTTTCCGCCCATGTCATCGAAGTCTCCCAGCGGCTTCAAGAAGTGCACCCAGTGCGCCCGGGTAATCTCGCTCACTGACAGGCACGCGTCGTGTCTTCAGTGTCTGGGGGCTGGGCACCGCCCGCAGGCCTGTAGTCTGTGCGCCCTTTTACAAAAGCGGACTCAGGTAGCGAGATTGGCCCAGTGGAACGTTTTGTTCTCGGGCTCTTCGTCGGCATCGGCACCGGGAGTATCGAGTGCATCGACGTCGCCAGCGTCTAGACCTCCGTCCTCGGCCGCGAGTGCATCGAGGCATCGACCCTCTGCATCGGGGCTGAGACATCGGAAGGCTGCGTCGGCGTCGGTGGTACCGGGACCTCCACTTCTGCTGATGTCGTCGGACGGTGGTGCTTCGACTGGAGTGCAGGTGAGGGCTGTCCATTCCCCTGCTGGTGGCGGTGAGTCTTCGGGTGGGTCTCCCCCTACCCTGAGGGCTCCTGTGGTACAGCCCCCCCGAGACCGACCTTCTTCGGCCTCGGCCCCGAGGAAGCGACGGCTGGATTCTACATCCTCCTCGTCGGTGCCGGGAAGCTCTGGTGACATGCTTCGTTCCAAAAAGTCGAAGAAGCATCGACACCGGTCCCCTTCCCGTATCGGCACCGAGAGCTCTGGGTCGCCGAGGGAGTCGGCACCCAGTAGGCATCGGCACCGAGAGGACCGCTCACCCTCTGTTCAAGAGGTGTCGATGCACTCCACTATGGACAGCCCGGAACAGCCTCCATGCCCGGAACAGACTCTGACATCGACACCTGCATCGGCTTCCACGTCTTTCTCCACAGCCGCTCTGCACGAGAGTCTCCGGGCCGTCCTCCCAGAGATCCTGGGAGAGCTGTTGCGCCCTTCCCCTCCGGTACCGGGGGTGCTTGCGCCATCGGTACCGTCGAGTGAGGCGCCGGCTGGCCCCTTGCTCGGGGTGAGGTCTCCGACATCGGTGCCGCTTGCGGTACCGACTGCGGTCGCCTCCCAGGAAGGCTCCCCGACGACGTCGGCGGAGGGAGCTTCGCCGGTGCGGGCGAGGGAGTCTACCTCTCGACACTCCCACCGTGACCGTGTTTCCACGGAGTCGAGTCGGGCACGGCTTCAGACACAGGTTCATGAACTTGTGTCTGATACCGATGGTGAGGCCTTGTGGGAGGAGGAGGAGGACATCAGATATTTCTCTGACGAGGAGTCTGATGGCCTTCCTTCTGATCCCACTCCCTCCCCTGAAAGGCAGCTTTCTCCTCCCGAGAGTCTGTCTTTTGCGGCCTTTGTCCGGGAGATGTCTACGGCCATCCCCTTCCCGGTGGTTGTGGAGGACGAGCCCAGGGCTGAAATGTTTGAGCTCCTGGACTATCCTTCTCCACCTAAGGAAGCGTCCACAGTACCCATGCATCATGTCCTCAAAAAGACATTGCTGGCGAACTGGACCAAGCCATTAAGTAATCCCCACATTCCCAAGAAGATCGAGTCCCAGTACCGGATCCATGGGGACCCAGAGCTGATGCGCACTTAGTTGCCTCACGACTCTGGAGTTGTGGATTTGGCCCTAAAGAAGGCTAAGAGTTCTAGGGAGCATGCTTCGGCGCCCCCGGGCAAGGACTCTAGAACCTTAGACTCCTTTGGGAGGAAGGCCTACCATTCTTCTATGTTCGTGGCCAAAATCCAGTCTTACCAGCTCTACACGAGCATACACATGCGGAACAATGTGCGGCAGTTGGCGGGCTTGGTGGACAAGCTCCCCCCTGAGCAAGCCAAGCCTTTTCAGGAGGTGGTCAGGCAGCTGAAGGCGTGCAGAAAATTCCTGGCCAGAGGGGTGTATGACACCTTTGATGTTGCGTCCAGGGCCGCTGCTCAAGGTGTGGTGATGCGCAGACTCTCATGGCTGCGTGCCTCCGACCTGGAGAATAGGATCCAGCAGCGGATTGCGGACTCGCCTTGCCGTGCGGATAATATTTTTGGAGAGAAAGTCGAACAGGTGGTAGAGCAGCTCCACCAGCGGGACACCGCTTTCGACAAGTTCTCCCGCCGGCAGCCTTCAGCCTCTACCTCTACAGGTAGACGATTTTTGGGAGAAGGAAGACTGTTCCCTACTCTTCTGGTAAGCGTAGGTTCAATCCTCCTTCTCGACAGCCTGCTGCCCAGGCTAAGCCCCAGCGCGCTCGCTCTCGTCAGCAGCGTGCGCCTCAGCTCCCCAGCAAAAGCAAGGGACGAGCTTTTGACTGGCTCCAGCAGAGCATAGCCGACATCCAAGTGTCAGTGCCGGGCTACCTGCCGGTCGGAGGGAGGTTGAAAGTTTTTCATCAAAGGTGGCCTCTCATAACCTCCGATCAGTGGGTTCTCCAAATAGTCCGGCAAGGATACACCCTCAATTTGGCCTCAAAACCTCCAAATTGTCCACCGGGAGCTCAGTCTTACAGCTTCCAACACAAGCATGTACTTGCAGAGGAACTCTCCGCCCTTCTCAGCGCCAATGCAGTCGAGCCCGTGCCATCCGGGCAGGAAGGGCTGGGATTCTATTCCAGGTACTTCCTTGTGGAAAAGAAAACAGGGGGGATGCGTCCCATCCTAGACCTAAGGGCCCTGAACAAATATCTGGTCAAAGAAAAGTTCAGGATGCTTTCCCTGGGCACCCTTCTCCCCATGATTCAGGAAAACGATTGGCTATGCTCTCTGGACTTGAAGGACGCCTACACGCACATCCTGATACTGCCAGCTCACAGACAGTATCTGCGATTTCAGCTGGGCACACGTCACTTCCAGTACTGTGTGCTACCCTTTGGGCTCGCCTCTGCGCCCAGAGTGTTCACGAAGTGCTTGGCTGTGGTAGCAGCGGCACTTCGCAGACTGGGAGTGCATGTGTTCCCTTATCTCAACGATTGGCTGGTGAAGAACACATCCGAGGCAGGAGCTCTACAGTCCATGCAGATGACTATTCGCCTCCTGGAGCTATTGGGGTTTGTGATAAATTATCCAAAGTCCCATCTTCTCCCAGTGCAGAGACTCGAATTCATAGGAGCTCTGCTGGATTCTCAGACGGCTCGTGCCTATCTCCCGTTGCGAGGCCCAGTTGACCATGGTTGTTGTTTTGAGTGAGCCTGGGGGCTAGGGATACCCCATCAGTGAGAACAAGCAGCCTGCTTGTCCTCGGAGAAAGCGAATGCTACATACCTGTAGAAGGTATTCTCCGAGGACAGCAGGCTGATTGTTCTCACAAACCCGCCCGCCTCCCCTTTTGGAGTTGTGTCTTCCCTTCTCTTTGTCTTGCTACATATGAGACTGGCCGGCACGAGCCGGTTTCGGGCGGGAAGACGGCCGCGCATGCGCATCGGCGCGCGAGGGCTAGCAAAGGTTTTTGCTAGTGAAGATTCCGATTGGAGTGGCTGCCGTGGACGTCACCCATCAGTGAGAACAATCAGCCTGCTGTCCTCGGAGAATACCTTCTACAGGTATGTAGCATTCGCTGTATTGAAGTAACTGAGAATTCTCATAAAAAGAGAGCTCATTTTTAGTTACCTTAATATACTTTTCCTATGCGTCAGCACAGATGAATCCAGAAACTGATGTGTTCCAGCATGGCCATGGTCAGTGTTGGTAGCTTTGGGTGATATGTATCATGTGTGGTGGGCTTGTCCCAAAGTACAATCCTTTAGGCCCACCATTATCACTACACTATATCAAGTCACCCAAGTGCAATACCACTTGAGGGCAGAGGTGTGTCTCCTGCAGTTTAAGCTGACTGGGATAAAACCTGAGACGCACGAGTTAGCTACAACATTTTTTTGGCTGGTAAATTAGCTCTATTGTGCCCTCCACAGCTAAGAAAAGAAGTCTCCTATGAGGCCCAGCCCTTCCAGCCTTGAGTCCAGAAACAGAAACTCACGGCCCAGCAGACCATCTGGGCAGTAACTCAAATAAGAGCAATCTCTGAGCCTCCCCTGAATGCACATTATATCATGTTCAGTTTCTTCCCTTGAATCATTGAAATTTTCTTTGATTTCTTTCTAGAGTCTGAACAGTGGGAAAGTTTGATGCCAGAAAGCAGAGAGCAGTTGGCTGGATCCTTAAGTACCATGGAATCTGACAGTAGGCCCGAGCTGTGCGAGAGAGCATCTTTACTTAAGAAGAAACTTAAAAACCTTTGCTAAATGAAAATAAGTGCCATGTCAATCAACAAATAAGTGCAATGTGAGTGTTTAGAAGAGAGGACATGGCTAATGAGGTTGTAGCATGCATCATTCCGTGGTCAAAAATAAAGATTTCCTTGGATTTCTTGTTAAAGCCAAATGCATGATTGAGGTTACCAATTTGGAACTTTGAATTTGGGAGAAAAATAATGTAAAGAAGAATATTCCAGTAAATTAGTGCTGCTATGATTGGTCTAGAGTGTTTTAGAAAAATGTGATCTCAAAGAGCTTTGTAACCTTCTTTTCTTTTTTTTTTTTTTAATGATACATGGGGGAAATGATTATATTTGATCTATATTGAAAGTGTATATACATACACACCTGCAGGGGTAAAACTGAGCTCGCTCTTCTCTTGATGGTCGTCTTGTAGGCAATTAACAAGCATTACGGGACTCTCCCCCATTGTAGAACAAAAAACACTGAGATATGGTCCATTCTCCCTCCTAATTAAATGTATATTCTGGTTCAGTTCTCAAAATATTTACCCCGTTACTCAAGTAATATTTTGTACAGTTTTCATAAAACGTAAGGGAAAAGATTTTTTTTTCTGTAGTTTTATGCCAGTTTGAGCAATTTTCTTCCTTACTTTAATGAAATTAAGGTGTGAATATTGTGATCTGGCTCAAAACATATTGCTCCAAAAGGCTGCTCCAAGGGAAAGAAGGGCAGGCGGGGAGTTCACTAGTACACCGTGGAGAAGCATTGGGCTTCTGTTCCTAATAAACTAGATGAATCGGGGGTTGGCAGGATGGGCCAACTTGGTGCAGCAGCTGTGGTGCTTGCCAGGCCCTGGTCGTAGGAACTGCAGGCGTGAGGCAAGAGCTGCAACTAGAGGGTGAAACTATTAAAAACCTCCCAGTGGGGGAGTGGTTACATATTCAAAACACAAGCCAATGGCTCAGATCAAATAAATGTGGCAAAAAGTACACACAGCACCCACAGCCAGGGTAAGAGTAGTGTTCTCTGGTCAAAGCAGTCTGTCATTCTGTGTTCATATCACTATACTGCTTTGTTCTAATGTTGGCAAAAAGAATGTAGCACATTGCCTGCTCACAGGATCCAAAGTGCCTGTCTTGTTCTTGCTGAACAGGAGCAATGACGCATGCGGTGGGGCCAGTGCTGCTAGGGTGACTTTCTGCATCACAGGCAATGTACTTCATGACTGCTGCTGTTAGGCAGAATGGGCCTATTATTCAAGCTGCAGCTCTAACTAAAGACAGTATCTGGACTCTTTCCTCCAGGTCTTGAGTCACCAAAGTTGGAGGAGTCTGAGACCAGCACATTCAGTATTGTGAAACCCAAAATTTCAAACCTCAAGAAACAAACTCTTTAATATTTAAGTCATGTGTTGCTGTTTTTACAAACATACCCGAAATAGATATGGTATTTTATTTTTAAAAATTGTAGTATTTATTGGCTATCTGCAGAGTCTGTATCACCCACAAGAAGACAATTTTGGAGAGCTCTGCCTTCAGGCAACTTGCTGCTGCACTGTATTGCCTTTTCACAATTTAATTCTGCTTACCATAAACCCAAAGCCTGCACGCACACTAGTGGTGATGAATTATTTTTCATGTAGCCCATATTCAAATGATGACATGGAGAGCCACTCCATTATCCTTGCTGTCTTACTCCTCCCCCCTGTTTCCTCTTATCCCTTTCTGTCACCTACAGCTGTCCAGTGCCAGTTAAATGCCTCTTCCTACAGTCTGTCACCATATTCTCTGATTGATTTCTCCACCTGTTCCTCAGTCTACCCCTTACCCCACCCCCATGCACACATCTTAAGAGTTGGTCTCCATTACAGCAAGTACCTCCTTCTGTTGTAGAAATCTCCACCGCTCCTAGCCTCTTTCCTCCTTGCTGCTGCTCCTTTTTCATCTCTCCCCATTCATGATTTTCCTCTTTGTGCTTCTGTCTCTTCTCTCTTTTCTTTCAAGTGTACTACTTTTTCTTCCCCCATATACTACTGCTACACAGTCTCTCCCTCCTTTTTTTTCCTCGTCCTGTCTGCTGCTCTCTTGCTCTTCTTACCTCTGTCATCCTCTGGTACTTTTCTTCCTCTCTTATCTCCTACCGCTTCTTGCCTTTTCTTCTGCATTCCCTTAGTTTTCTATCCTCCTGTTTTCTAGTTCCCCTTCCTTTCTGTCTGTTGCTGTTATTCCTCTGTTCTTTCTCGCCCCTGTCCTGCAATTTCCTTCCTTCTTAGCAACCTCGGTTTCTTCTATATGCTACCAGCACTAACTTGAATGTTATCTACTATCTCTGACTGCCCCCATCTAATTGATTCACCTATAAACTAGTTCCAGGAGATAAGAAGCAGCCTGACATGATTACCTATCCCCCTCTACCTGAAACACAAAGAGGATTCTTTGCTGTTCTGTCACCCACCCATCAGAAGTTACCATCCTGTGAAAATGTACAATGTGCAGTCATGATTCTGTTTAGTTCTAGTGCAGTAGCAGACAAGGAGCCACAAACAGACTAATAGGAGCATTCAGAGGGTGAATCTAGTGCATGATCACAGGTGTTGTGGAATGAAAATAGTAATTTATTAAAAGTGACAAGTCCCACACAATCACATAAAAGTCCACAAAAAAAAGCAAACAAGAATGGGGTTTTAGAGCTTGGAATTAGGATCATGAATTAACAGCCAGAAGAGAAAAGATTGAAGAGATCAAGTTAGAGGATACATATGGTCAAGGAAGTGTTAAACAGCAGACAAAGCTAAGTCTTCCTATGCATGGTGTTACAGGTGCAATGGTTCAAGGCAAATATTTTATGTGAAAAATTTTGCTTCTTTTTCACATGTGATAGTTCCAGTAACAGCGTTCTCTTTTTGGGTGATTAAGTGTCATAAGTGTGAGTTGGACTGCCCTTTATAAAACGGGGAAAAATATTTTCCAGTGTTTAATTCTTGGTGCCCGAGTTAAAACAATCCATAACTGGAAGGTAAATGGGCCCATAATTCTCCAGTAGTGTGAACATGTTGGTGGAGAGTGTTAAGGACCATTCCAGCCCTGGTATAAAAAATGAACCATTATTATGGCAAATTATTTATTTAGATTTTCTCACACCTTTTTCAGTAGTAGCGCAAGGTGAGTTACATTCAGGTATACTGGGTATTTATACATATTATAGCACAACCCCTTGTTTTCCTAGAATTACGTGGTTACAGCAAGGGTCCCAAAACTGGGTGCTCAATGGTAATCCCTTTAAAATGAGCCTGCCAATAAGAAAGGAGCAGGAGGTATCAGGATGACATATAAATAAAGACCTAAGAAAATCCATGCCAAGATCCATGAAGCTCAGTCTGTGTTACAAGTACTAGACAGATTCTAAAACGTTGATCAACGTCTGAGCTTATTTCAAGTGATAATGTGGTGACTGTCCCAGGTCTCAGTGGGTCCGAAAGCTGGTCCTGGAGGCATCCCAGCTAGTCAGGTTTTCTGGATAGCCATGAGAGAGATTTGCATGTACTGCCTCCACAGCATGCAAATCTCTCTAATAACTATTCATTGCGAATATCTAGAAAACTTGACTGGCTGGGGTGCCTCCAGGACCGGGTTTGAGAACCATAATTTCTGTGTGTGTGATATTTCTTCTCCATGAAACTCTTTTGAAACACACTATGGCGCTTATTTTCAAAGCATGTGGATGTCTCAAAATGCCCAAATGGACATCAACATGCTTGAAACATCCAAATCCTGATTTTGCAAAGGCAGAAAAGGGATGTCTAACACTGCAGCATGTCCATATAGCATTTTTGTGGGTGGGACTAGGGAGGGCCCAAAAGCATGGGAAGAAACATTGAGTCTAAAAAGAAGGATGTCCTAAGTTAGACCTGTTTCAGTCACGTCCAGGCAGTGGTGTCTCTAGACAGAAATATTTATGGGGGCAAGTCAAAGTCACATTTCACCCTCTTTCCCCCCCCCCCCCCCCCCCCCGACTTTTAAATTAGCATGATCATATCATGATAATTGATAATGTCATTCAATAAATCCTTCTGTATGGGAGTGTTCTGTATTCTCTACAGGATTGGTCAGAATCTCTACATAAACTCTAAAGTCTAGTTCTATATCACAAACTTCATATTGGAGCTATTCTTAGAATGCACCATATAACAATATTCAGATTGTGATTTTCACCTCATGAACTGCTCCTTCCACTGCCAGACTCTGTTTAATACTCAAACAAATCCCACTGTATCTGATGTTTTTCTGTTTCAAACTCAGATCCAAACAGCACAGAAAAGCTTAACATCTTTAAATATTTATTTCTAAAAAATGTATTAATTCCAATACATAGCCTTGACTTTTTGCAAACATATCTCACTTCTGTAAAAAATACTTTAAAATTCTCCAAGGTAACAATTCTTCAAATTCTTTTCACATTGCAGAGCATGGACACCCCCCACCAAAATGTGGCATGTTTCGCAAGTGCTGCCTCAGGGTGTGGTCCGCCAAAACTACAAACAGACTCTTTGTTTAAAGCAGATGGGTTTTAGTTTGTGTGGTGACTATAGGATGTGGAGACCATTAGTCCTGAGCATTTTTTGAAGCCCTTGCCCCAGAGCCTGCTTTCAAATAGGCAATAGACACTGCAAAATAAAACAAAACCCTGAAACAAATACATGCAAAACCTATACAGGAAAAACTTGCCACACCATAACAGCCTTGACTGACCCATGAAAAGACAATGTTACAAATATTAGACTAGGCCCTAGAGTACCAATGTACCTGCTACTGGGAAACTAGAACAAGCTAGACTGTTACACAATATTACACAGACACTACATTTTAGCAGAATTCTTCACCTCAGTCAGACAAGCAAAACATGGACAGACCCTAAACTGATACAAAATAGGGGACTACAGAAAAACATGCAGACAAAAAGTGAAAGACCCCAAGTAAGCCAGACTCTATAAGCAGTGAATATACTTGTAAAAGAAAAATAGAAATACATTTCCTCCTGTACTGTGCTAAATACAAAAATAGTAAAGATGTACATTTCTCAAAACAGACACACATCAATCCTTAAAAATTATTTTTTTTTTTCTTTTCAACCTTTTTGGTCTGAGTACTTTTTTAAAATTGGGTTGGTCCCAATCTGTTCCACTATTTGTGGTGTTATAAAGTTTTTCCAGGTTTACCTTTCCAGTTTTTCTCTCCTCTTGTCCTCCTTTTTCTTCTCTACATCTGTCTGACAATGATCTTTATTCACTTTTCTCTGCCCCTATATCCACCCATATATAATTTTTACACCCTATTCTCCCTTTCACCTACTAGTACTTACCTTCTTTTCACCGCTCATCTATCTACTGGCTTTTCTCATCTCCCTCTCCAGCATTCACATTGCCCCCTGTCTTTCTCCTTCCTCAGTCTGGTACTCCCCACTCTTATCTATCACCCACTTCCATTCCCTGTACTCACCTTCCCAGCCATCATCTATCCTCTGTTGCCTCTCATTCCCTTACCCCCTCCCCCCCCCCCCCCCCCACAGCTTCATCCCTGTCTCTCCTTTCTTCCTTTGTCTGCAGGTCATTCTGTCTCTTACATTCTACTTCATCTCCTATTCTCTTTGACTACATTACCTCCTTTTTCACCTTTCCCTTTCATCTGTGCACATTTTCTTCCCTAAACTTTCTCTTACCTACTTAATCCCCCAGTGGTGGGATACCAAGCTCTGTGACTGCTTCAGGTATTATGGGCATTCTTAAAGCAGGAAGCAAATCTGAGTAGCCTAGTGGTTAGTGCAGTGGACTAGAAACCAGGAGACCCAGGTTCAAATCCCACTTTAACGGTTTTTTTTTTTTAATGGTTATTATTGTGACCCCCTTCAGGGATAGAGAAATACTTACTGTACATAGAAACATGATGGCAGATAAGGGACAAATGGCCCATCTAATCTGCCCTTCCTCTAACCACTGACTCCTCTTTTTCCTAAGGAATCCCACATGTCTGTCCCATGCTTCCATAAATTCTGACACAGTCTTCATCTCCATTACCTCCACTGGGAGGCTGTTCCACACATCCACCACCCTTTCCGTGAAGGAGTGTTTTCTTGATTCCTCCTAAGCATATTTCCTCTCAACTTCTTCTTATGCCCTCTCATTCCATGGTTTTCCTTTGAGAAAAGGCTCACCTCCTGTACATTGATGCTACTGAGGTATTTAAATGTCTATCATATCCCCTCTCTCCCAGTGTATACATGTGAGGTTCATAAGCTTGTCCGTGTATATTTTATGACTGAGCCTTCTTACCAATTTTGTAGCTGCCCTCTGGACTGACTCCATCCTGTTTATATCTTGCCGTAAGTGTGGTCTCCAGAATTGCACACACTACTCTAAATGGGGCCTCACCAGAGACTTATACAGGGGCACTATCATCACCTTTTTTTTTTTTTTCCCTGCTGGTCATCCCTCTCCTTATGCACCCAACCATCCTTCTGGTTGTGACCGTCTCCTTTTCTATCTGTTTGGCTATCTCAAGGTCATCAGACACAATCATCCCCAAGTCCCGCTCTTCTTTCGTACACAGAAGCTCTTCACCCCCACTATGGTACTGTGCCCTTGGATTCTTGTAACCCAAGTGCATGGCTTTATATTACTTAGCATTAAATTTTAGTTGACAAACCTTACCTTCCATAATCTCATTCACAAAGATGTTAAAAAGAGCTGGCCCAAGGCCCGATCCCTGCAGTATACCACTGATAACATCCCTATCCAGAGTGCAAGCTCCATTTACCACTACCCCCTGTTTCCTCCCATTTAACCAGTTTCTAACCTGGTTGGATATATAAGCCACCTGCAAACCTGAAGTCTATTGAAGTGGTGTACATTGATGTACAGTAGGTATTTTTCTGTTCACAATTAGGCCTCTTGGTTCACAATCTACTGCACTAACCACTAGGCTGCCTCTTTGCTCTGCATAGATGTCTATGTGGCCATTTGCTAAGAATGCTGCCATATTGATCTCCATGTCATTTGTTTCTCACCATTCATAATTTGGACATTCCAGTTTGTAAAATGGCAGTTCATGCTAGATATCTCCACCACACAGATGATCCATCTCACATATTTCCTGTTTTAAAAGACCTGTGAGATGGAAATCCATTTTGGCCGTTACCACCTGGACATCCCTATTCTGAGTTGGATGGCCTTTCTAAAATGCCCCTCCACAGTAGTTGTCTTGACCATATCTTCTGGGAACAGATGTCACAGCTTGATGCTAAGTTTGTTAATTTGTCCTTTGTTTTAGTGTTAAGTTTAAAACAATCATCCCCTATTTAATTGTTTCACTCCACTTATGATTTTATATACTTATAAATTCTTCTCTTAAACCCTTCACCTTGGAACAAAAGATGTATATAACTAGTTTAGCTTCTCTTCATAAGTGAGATGAGCCATTCCCTTGTCATGTTTATTAGACTTCTCTGAACCCTTTCTAGGTCCATTGAGATGGGGGTATAGAAATGTGCACAGGGATGGGGACAAAAAAAAAATTATGCCCTCTTCCCCCCCCCCCCCCCGCGGTGCAACCTCATCTTGGAAACTTGACACCAACACCTCAGCTAAATAATAATAACTGAAAGAAAAACTCACCATTATGAAAACTGGTGCATCTATTTGACAACTTTGGGCAATGAGGGGGACCACTGATAAATTGGTGAGAGTACTCATAAATTTGTTTCAAGCATTGTGACAGAGTATAGTCTCCACTAAACTAGTCTCATCTATGTGACTGATAATGTAGCTAACATGAAAGCAGCATTTTGAGATGAGGAGGTCTGGATAGGTTACGCAGGTCATAAGCTCATACTCTCATGGACTCCAGCCATCAAAAATTAAAGGTAATCTGAATGTCCTCAAGCTTATGAGATGATAATGATGTTATATACCACAGATACTTCACAGTTCAAAGCGGGTAACGCATTGTACAAAGAGGTGGTTTACACTCACTAAGCAAACAAAAGTCAACCATTCACTGAAGAAAATGTTCAAACAGTGCATGTCAACTCTGCAATAGAATTTTTACTGATTGAAATCCAGGACAGAAAAAAAAAATGAAGGCACTGAGGGCAGTTGCCACTGAACCAGGTGCAAACAAGCACTTCCTGACCAAATTGTACACAATTGATGACTCCTTGCTGGTAAAAGTTGTTATGGTGTTGGAACCATTGGCTAGAAAAGAATTGTTAAGAAATATTAAGCCTTCAACACATCTGGTGATCCCAACAAAATATCAGTTGAAATGGCACTTGACAATTGAAAGCTCAGCCAACTATGTGATGGCATCCTTTATCTCACAGATCACCTGGATCGCTGTTTTACAGTTAGAGACACACTTGGCAGACACATTGCTGGATCCAAGGCTAAAGGGTGGTTTAGATCTGATGACAATCAAAGGGCATAACAGTGCCATAAACAGACTGATCACTGAGAGCAGGTCAAGGTGTAGCCAATTGCCAAACCACCAAAATAAGATTTTTTGGGAGACTTAGTCAAGAACCAGTGATTCACAAAGTGGATACATACATAGTGAGCTTGGACAAGGAAATCTACTCATCTCTTACTGCCTATTGGCAACAGAGGTTCCATGTGTGGCTGAAATACCCATATGTTGCCTGCTCCCTGTTTGGAACTTCTGCTACCAACACACCAGAACATTCTTTGTCAGTTGCATGATGAACAATCAGAGAGCATAACTGAGCGCTGGCTCTGTAGATGGTTCATTATTTTTACATAGTTTGAAATGATTGTTTTCCTGCAGTCCATGTTAATAAATATGGTTGTCTTGCCTATTTTAAAAGTTATGCTTATTGTTTTGTGTTCAATTTTAACAAATTATAAGGTGTATGTTATGTTTGAATTTACATGGGCTGGGTGCAGGGACAAAAAAATAATTGGGTGGGGATGGGGACCAGATTATGTACCTCTACACACCTCTAATGGGATGTCCAGAACTGGGCACAGTACTTGTGGTGCAGTTGTATCATGGACCTATACAAATGCATAATGATATCCTTAGTTTTGTTTTTCTATTCCTTTTTAAATAATTTCTTCCATTCTCTTTGGCTTTTTGGCAGCCATAGTACACCGAGCTGAAATTTTCAATGTATTGTTCACAGTGACTTCAAGATCTTTTTTCTTGGGTGATGACCCGAAACCCAGAACCAGTGGTAGTTGCAAAAAGGCTTCGTAATTAGTTGTCTACTGTTTCTCTGGTCCATCTCCTTCAATCAGCCAAGTCTTTTTCTCTAATCTTGGTCTCTTGCCAGATATCCACAATGAATATTAATGACAGATTTGCATGCAGTGTTTCAACTGCATGCAAATCTCTCATGAATATTCATGGTGAATATCCTGAAAACTTGACTGGCTGGGGTTCCTCCAGGACCACATTTGGGAACCACTGGACGAAATGGTCATACAGCTCTCTTCTCCCCATTTAGATTTGTTAAAAAACAAATGCTAAATTTCTGCACTTATTCTTTACGCATGGCTGTTCCTGCATAGCTTTTGCCTTCTAGGCTGCTTCAGTTGTAAACTAATACAGAAATGCTTTGAAAGGTTCCCTCTCCCTCCCCAACACCACTATGGGAATGGACAAAATCCAAAATTGACAAACCCATAAAAAATGAAACCGAAATCCTGAGACTTGGAGATGGCAAAGCTCTTTGAACTGGCTTTGATTCCAGTAATAAAAATACAGTGAAGTCTTAAAGTCAGTGGTTCTCAATCCTGTCCTGGGGAAAGAACCCCAGCTAGTCTGGTTTTCAGGATATCCACAATGCATAAACTAAACAAATGTGCTTGGTGGTGTGGAGGTAGGAACAAATTCTAAATACAAATACTTCCACTCAATACAAAACTACAATAGTAATGGGGGAAAAGCCTCAAAGAGCTCCCAGATCAAATATCCATCTGTCGGAGCTAGAACAGACCAACTAGTCTTCTCTTCATCATAGGCAAAAAAACCCTTATGTGCGGCCCCAAAAAATTCTTAATGGACCGCAATTGTCTGGCAAATTCTATTGAAAATAGATTTTTTTGAAATAAAGAATTTTTATGAAAATAACGTGTTAATTTCTAGAACATACTCAATGTATAATGCAATACACTTAGCTTATTGCTTGGCGTTCAATATTACTGCTGCTTCATGCTGCACTGTTCCCTGCTTTGTTACCCTGAGCCGACGTTGGCCAGCTCGTGCTGCAGTTGAAACGCTGTGCAACTATTACCTGAGACCCTGAAGAAGCAGCGAAACGCTGGCCAACGTCAGCTCAGGGTAACAAAGCAGGGAACAGTGCAGCATGAAGCATCAGTAATATTGAACGCCGAGCAATAAGCTAGAAATTAACATGTTATTTTCATAAAAATTCTTTATTTCAAAAAAATCTATTTTCAATAGAATTTGCCAGACAATTGCGGTCCATTAAGAATTTTTTGGGGTCGCACATAAGGGGTTTTTGTCTATGATGAAGAGAAGACTAGTTGGTCTGTTCTAGCTCCGACAGATGGATATTTGATCTCGGAGCTCTTTGAGGCTTTTCCCCCCATTACTATTGTAGTTTTGTATTGAGTGGAAGTATTTGTATTTAGAATTTATCCACAATGCATATGCATGGAGATTAGATTTGCATACAAATCAATCTCATGACTATTCATTGCAGATATCCTGAAAACCTGACTGGCTGGGGTTCTCTGAAGACAGTTTTGGGAACCAGTGCTTTAAGTAAATCTGCAGTTCCTGTATCTTTCCTCCCTCTCTCTGTTAACAGCTCCACCATTTCTAAAACAGATTATCAATAGAAATCAAACAAAATAAAATATGGAAAAGAAAATAAGATGATACCTTTTTTATTGGACATAACTTAATACATTTCTTGATTAGCTTTCGAAGGTTGCCTTTCTTCCTCAGATCGGAAATAAGCAAATGTGGTAGCAGACAGTATATATGAGAGAAACATCAAAGCATTACTTTGACAGTCTGACAGGGTGGGGGTATGCATGGGGACATCAAAGCATCTCATTGATATTCTAACAGAATGGGTGTTGGTAGGTGAGAGGAGGGTAATAAACAGAGAAATACAGCTTTATGTTTTATAATGAGTTAGAAAACCCAGATCCTTATTAAGTCCTGTTTGTTGGGTGTCAAAATATTCAATCATTCTTCAGCCTCCCCCTGACCGGTAAGTCGTCTGGGATGGACACTTTTACAGCAGCTATGCTATACTGCAGCAAGTCAAAAACTCATTCCTTGCGTCGACTGGAGAGTAGCAGGGGCCTTAGGTGCACGCTGTTGACAAGAATGAGCCTGAACAGGCTGGCGAGAAGAGGTAGTGTGAGTAGTAGGCACCCCTGACTTGCCAAAAGACCTCCTAGATGAGGAGGCTGAAGTAGAAGGCACCTGGTGGGAGAGAGAAGACATGATATTTTTGTGTTTTTTTTATTTAGTCAGTGACCTCCTGAACCTTCTCTCCAAAAAGGTTATCCCTCGACATGGGGCATCTGCCAACCTCTGCTGAACAGATTTCCAAGTCAGAATGATGCAGCCATAAGAGTCTGCGCATTGCTATACTTTGAACAGAGATCCTGGATGCCACATTGAAAGTGTCGTAGGCGCCCCTGGCCAAGGGCTTATGACATGCCTTCTGCTGCTTGGCCAACTGGCCTACCGACTCAGCCTGCTCTGGTGGAAGAGAGTCCAAGCCCAACAGCTTGTGTACCAAGTCTCGCAAGTAAACGCACATAAACAGCTGGTAAGATTGTATATGGGACACAAGCATTGAGGCCTGGCACATTTTCCTCAAAAAGAGTCCAAGGTCCAAGGCATAGTCTCTAGAACTGATTCCACCACCAGGTGTGCTGTGGATCCATCGTGCGATCTTATCGGGCAGGACAGGGACCGACAGAGGGGACCTCCCAGTTCCTATCGAGGCCTTGAGTATTCTCATGGAGAGGGATAGTCACAGTTTCCCTAGGAGGGGACTCGTAGTCCAGGACCTCGAGCATCTTAGTCCTGGGTTCATCCTCCACTTCCAAACAAAATGGATTAGCCTCAGCCATTTCTTTCACAAAAGAGGAGAATGAAAGGCTCTCCGGAGACTTTCTCCTTTCAAGTGAAGGAGAGGGTTAAGAGGGGATACCATACTTCTCATCCTCCGAAAGGTACCTTGGCTTCTCCTCTGACTCCCATGAGCGTTCCACATTGTTGTTGGACACAAACTCCTCATGGGAGGGCCGAGACCGAGCCTCCATCGACATTGAGGAGCCAAGTCCCTGAGAGGGATGTCAAGGGGTTGGCTCCTGCCTCGACTCCAAAGAAGCTTCCTCCACAGACATCGAGGGGGTACCGGCTTGGGTGGCAGTAGACACTGGGGCTGCGCCGGCAGCAGAGATTGCACCACTTGTTGAGGGCTAAGTGGAGCAGCAATGGGTTGTAGGGCAGGCACAAGCACCCCTGATACTGATGCACACTGTTGTAAAAGGCCATCCAGCAACTCAGGGAGCAATGCCTGGATACGCTCAGCAAGGGCTGACATAAGGAAAGACTGGGGTGCCGGCTACGAGACAGGAGCTGGCACCCCAGGCCGAGAAGGGAGTTGGATCATGACTGCCTGGAGACAGATGCATTGGTACCTCCTGGATAAAGGGGGAGCGATCCTCCTGGCGCCGAAGCTTCTCGGATGCCAAATCCCTCAACGCCCCGGAGCTCCTGGCACCATGTGTCAAGGATGACTGATGCCGATACTTCTTGGCCTTCGCCTGAGGCTGTGTCAAGACTCTATGGTGCCGACGAGGACAATGTCGAATCTTCATGTTGCCTCTGGGTCAGGTCTGGCATCGAGAGAAGTGGAGACCCATCCAACGCACTACTTCTCCTAGTGTCTATGGGTCTCAAAGCAACCATGTGGACCGATGCTCCTGATGCAGTCTTTGACATCGCCGCCGCAGACCTTGATGCCAATGTCGAGGACTCAGACCTGGCTCTGGCTCCAAAAATCTTCTCACGAGCATCTCTGGACACCTGAGTCCTCTTCTTCATACGAAGACAAAGGACACAGTTGGCAGGGCTATGGTTGGGCCCTGAGCACTGAAAACACAAAGAATCGGTGTCTTTGTCAGAGATCGTCTGACTGCACTGTGAACAATGCTTAAAGCCACTGAGTACTTTAGTGGACATGGACGGAAAAACTTCCAAAACCAAATCAAAAGATGCGATGGTACCAGAAAAAAGGGGCAAGGCACCAGAAAAAAGTCACAGGAAAGACCAGATTGGAGAATAGGCCTAAACACAGCCTAAGTAACGGAAAATAAAGGAAATTTAAAACTGGCAAAAAGAACTAAAAATATATGGGAAGAGAAGGGGGAAATGCCCTAAACAAGGCATAGTGGAAAATTGTGAAAAAAATTAGCTGAAAAGGGACCAAAAAATGAAGCTCTTTCAGACTGGGAGTGAAGAGAAATTAGCAACGCAACCTCACCTCACCTCACCAGAAAAACAACTGCAGGACCACACCCTCGAGGCAGGCGGGAATGTGGTGTCTCACACTCCACAAGCCTCTGTTAAGCTTGTTATAAGCTCCAGACTGGGCAACGTGACACCGCGTTACCCACTTGTGAGAATTCGGAAAATTGTTCTTACATTTTGGAAGTGCAAAGTGTGTTGTATGAAACAAATATTAATGTATTTCAAATTTTAGAATGTGAAAAATACACAAGGCTGTGAAAAACGTTTACAAAGCACTGCATGTGAAATACAACCCAACCAAACACCTTGGTGGGAGAAAGATCATGGTTCAAATGCCCATACTGCAGATCACTGTCTGCAATGCACTACTTATACAGAACATATGAGAAACTAAAAAGATTAAACACACATCAAAAAGCTGGTTCTTAGAAATGAATATTTATTGATTATATACAGCGAGTTAGAGTTTAGCTAAAACTTTATTTATTGCCATGTTTTTACAGAGCTAAGAAAATACAGAGAACAAGTTCAAAAGGGGGAGGGGGCGAGAACTCTTGGATTCCTTTATGAAAAAAGTGTGGTTATTTACAACAGCATACATTTTGACTAAGTGCCCCTATCTGCACAACATATTACTACTATTCTCCTATACAACTGCATCAGGCAAAGAATGTAATTTGGGTTTCCTCGTTACACTAGTGCAAATTTTCAGAGCACATACTTACAAAGTTACAGAGCATCCTATGTAAGTCCGTGTGCTTTGAAAATGAGCCTCAATATGAACCAAATCTGGCACAGGAAATCTGGTTCTCTCTCTAGCTGTAGCAAACATTGAGTCCGACACTGAAGTTTTGCATGATGTGTCACTTTTTTTCGTTTAATATGTCCATGATCAGATGGCTTCCAATTTTCAATAATTAAGCTACTCCCATTCACTCCCAAGAGAAAGAAATAGATTAATTCCAGGTATTGAACTTTGATTTTAAGTGACAGCCACATTCAAAACATTATTTTCTTTTAATTGGTTTTGCTCAATATAAAAAAAATGACAAAGGTACAAATCAGACTGAACTTTAAAGAGTAGCAACTAGCTTTTAAACCTCAGTTTAAACAGCAGTTTAATTGTTCTAGGTTAGCCAAAGACAAAAACATAGTGGCCTCAATTACCAGTGGGAGGAAGATTCTCTCAAATATGCCAAAAGGAATAGAGATATAAAAAAAGAAAATTTACAAGTCAGGATAATAACACAAAAGAACATTTATAAAAGACCAAGTTGATGCCAGAAAAAAAAAAAAAGAAGTATATAGAAAATAAGTTAATAGTTTCCAACAGAAGTGTGGAAATGAAGGAACAGCATGGGTAATATCCTTTCATACATGGTGCCATTTTGTAAGGCCATTTACCCTCTCCTCTAGACACTTAAAAGTTAACAAAGTGCAGGTCATAAAATTAAGACAATGTATATACACAGAGCTTGCATTTCAAACACCCACTTTTGCCGGTCTTTTATCCTTTGATTTTTTCTCCATTCTCGGTTGTCCAGCTGTACTGCCTCCATTTTGATTCTGAGCAAACCTGGCTACTGTTGAAACACCATCTACAAACTTTGTCTTGAAAAGGACATTTGCATTATTGAACATCCCGTCCTTTAGTGATACGACAATAAACTGGGAGGGGAAAAAAAACAAAAACGTCCATTAGAAATGAAAGTACTGTTTAAAAAAATCCCACCTAGATAACTGTAGAGACTTAACACAAACCAAGTTCTCTTATCAACCTGCTGATTAAAGTGTTATGGCAAAACATGGCTTATTTGTAACACTGCAGAGTGTGAGTTCTACTTAAGAACCAACCAATTAATAGATGCCTGAACTGAAAAAACTAAAAACACAATCCAGGAAGCTCGAACGAGCATTAAAAAAATTAAAAGATGCGCAAACACTCAACGCATGGAAACAAACTACAAATACGCAATAAGACAAGCCAATAGGTCATACTATAAAACCAAAATAGGGCCTGACTACAAAGACATGAAAAAAGTATACCAACTTGTGAACAAACTACTAGACACCACCGTGGTCACCACAACCAACACAAATACCCCATCTGTAGACATACTTGCCAAATACTTCAATTAAAAAATTGTAAACCTACGCAACACGCTACCTCAGAACATCACAGACATCGAAAATTTCGAGTGTATGGACCCAATCCCCAGCGAATACCCAGCGGACAGACTCTGGACAAGCTTCGCTCCCCTCACAGCTGAAACAATCAACCAAGCGATTAATAGGCTCTCCAAAACTCACTGTAAATTGGATACCTGCCCCAGCTACCTACTAAAATCCACTCCCCACAGCATCATAGTAGACCTCACATCCCACTTAAACTATAGGTTTCAACATGGTCTCTTCCCAAAGAAAAACGGCAACATCCTCCTCACCCCAATACCAAAAGATACCAAGAAAAAAAACAGACGATATCGCCAACTACTGACCAGTAGCATCAATCCCACTGATAGTCAAACTGATGGAAAGCATGGTAACCAAACAACAGACTACATAAACAAATTCACAATACTACACGAATCACAATCAGGATTTCGCTCCAACCACAGCACCGAAACAGTATTAATTACGCTCTTAGCCAAATTCAAACAAGAAATAGCAACAGGCAAAAGCGTACTTCTCCTACAATTCGACATGTCTAGTGCATTCGACATGGTAAACCACCATATACTACTAAGCATCCTGAAATACTTCGGGATTGGTGGAAGTGTACTTAACTGGATCAATGGTTTCCTAACTACTAGAACACATCAAGTGATATCAAACTCGAACATATCACCATGGAAAACAGACTGTGGAGTACCTCAAGGATCACCACTATCACCACTCCTTTTCAACCTAATGATGACCCCACTAGAAGTCCTTATCCAACCAAGGCCTTAACCCTTTCATATACGCAGACGATGTCACAATATACATCCCTTACAAACATGACCTAACAGAAACCACCAAAGAAATCAAACTTGGCTTGAACATCATGAACTCATGGGCGAATGTATTTCAACTAAAACTGAACACAGAAAAAACACACTGCCTAATCCTATCATCCCGATATAACACGAGCAAACCCACCAACATAACCACCCCAGACCACACCCTCCCTATCTCAGACAGCCTGAAAATTCTCGGAGTGACAATCGACCGAAATCTCACACTAGAAAGCCAAGTGAAAGCTACAACAAAGAAAATGTTCCACTCTATGTGGAAACTCAAATGAGTGAAACCATTTTTCCCGAGGGAAAATTTCGTAACTTGGTACAATCTATGGTTCTAAGCCACCTAGACTACTGCAATGGAATTTATGCGGGATGCAAAGAACAAATCATAAAGAAACTCCAAACTGCCCAAAACACAGCAGTCAGGCTCATATTTGGAAAAACGAGATTTGAAAGCGCAAAACACTTAAGAGAAAAACTACACTGGCTCCCAATCAAAGAACGTATTGCGTTCAAAATCTGCACCCTCGTCCACAAATCATCTATGGCGAAGCCCCGACATACATGACAGACCTCATAGACCTACCAATCAGAAACATATCAAGATCAACACGAACATACCTAAATCTCCACTACCCAAGCTGCAAAGGACTCAAATACAAATCAACCTATGCATCCAGCTTCTCCTATATAAGTACACAATTATGGAACGCACTACCAAGCACCATGAAAACAACATATGACCACCTAACCTTCCGGAAACGACTAAAAACCAATCTGTTCAAAAAGGCATACCCTAATGATCCAATTTAAATGCCTCAACCCTGCAACACAACAAAACCAAAGCTCGTACTGGACATCACTTACTCTTCCTCCTTTATGATTCCTCAATCTATCTGTCACGCATGTACTTTACCACAACCTCACTCTGTATTTGTTCATACCGATATTGGTGATCGCCTCTACAGTACTATGTAAGCCACATTGAGCCTGCAAATAGGTGGGAAAATGTGGGATACAAATGTAACAAATAAATAAAAATAAATGCCTAAAACACCCCCTGTTTACAAAGCCATGCGAGCGGCTGCTGGTGTGCTAATGCCAACAGAGCTGATTCACTTTGAATGGGCTGTATCGGAATTGTTGCGCAACTTTGTAAATAGTGGGGGGCAGATACTCATTGATGGGCAATGAATACTGCTTCTTACTGTTGGGGAGCATAACAGAACTTATTTGGTTTTCTCTTCTGTTTTCCTTAGGCACACGTGAATTTATTGTGAGATAGGGTACAGAGAAGTGTGACAAAAATGATAAAAGGGATGGGACGACTTCCCTATTAGGAAAGGCTGAACCGGCTAGGGTTCTTCAGTTTGGAGAAAAGATGGCTAAGGGGAGATATGATAAAGGTCTATAAAATAATGAGTGGAGTGGAATGGGTAGACGTGAATCGTTTGTTTACTCTTTCCAAAAATACTAGGACTAGGGGGGCATGCAATGAAGCTACAAAGTAGTAAATTTAAAACGAATCGGAGAAAATTTTCTTCATGCAAAATGAAATTAAACTCTGGAATTTGTTGCCAGAGAATGTGGTAAAAGAGGTTAGTTTA
The DNA here is from genome assembly GCF_901765095.1 of Microcaecilia unicolor. NCBI lineage: Eukaryota > Metazoa > Chordata > Amphibia > Gymnophiona > Siphonopidae > Microcaecilia > Microcaecilia unicolor. The sequence goes on along the minus strand of NC_044032.1, from coordinate 227,715,744 downwards.
GCGGGGTTTTAAAAAGGTTTGGACGGCTTCCTAAAAGAAAAGTCCATAGACCATTATTAAAATGACTTGGGGAATATCCACTGCTTATTTCTGGGATAAGCAGCATAAAATGTATTGAACATTTTTGGAATCTTGCCAGATATTTATGACCTGGATTGACCACTGTTGGAAACAGGATGCTGGGCTTGATGGACTTATGGTCTGTCCCCATGTGGCAATACTTATGTACTTATCTGAACTAATCCCTTTGAGACACAATCAGGCTTATTTTCGAAAGAGAAGGGCGCCCATCTTCCGACACAAATTGGGAGATGGGTGTCCTTCTCTCAGGGTCACCCAAATTGGCATAATCGAAAGCCGATTTTGGGCGTCCTCAACTGCTTCCCGTTGCGAGGATGGTCAAAGTTCCCTGGGGCGTGTCGGCACCGTAGCGAAGGCAGGACTGGGGCGTGATTAAGAGATGGGCATCCTTGGCCGATAATGGAAAAAAGAAGGGCGTCCCTGACGAGCACTTGGTCGACTTTACTTGGTCCATTTTTTTTGCGACCAAGCCATGAAAAGGTGCCCAAACTGACCAGATGACCATTGGAAGGTATCGGAGATGACCTCCCCTTACTCCCCCAGTGGTCACCAACCCCCTCCCACCCTAAAAAACAAAAACAAAAAACTTAGAAAACATTTTTTGCCAGCCTCAAATGTCATACCCAGCTCCATGACAGCAGTATGCAGGTCCCTGGAGCAGTTTTAGTGGGTGCAGTGCACTTCAGGCAGGCGGACCCAGGCCCATTCCCCCCCTATCTGTTACACTTGTGGTAAATGTGAGCCCTCCAAAACTCACCGTACCCACATGTAGGTGCCCCCCTTCACCCCTTAGGGCTATTGTAGTGGTATACAGTTGTGGGGAGCGGGTTTTGGGGGGGCTTAGCACCCAAGGTAAGGGAGCTATGCACCTGGAAGCAATTAAGTCCACTGCAGTGCCCCCTAGGGTGCCCGGTTGGTGTCCTGGCATGTGAGGGGGACCAGTGCACTACGAATTCTGGCTCCTCCCACGACCAAAGGGCTTGGATTTGGCTGTTTTTGAGATGGGCGTCCTCGGTTTCTATTATGGCTGAAAACTGGGGACACCCATCTCTAAGGTCGACCATCTCAACCGTTAATAGAATAGCGTTTGATACTGAGATCCGCACCCAATTTTAGGCATGAGGATTTACACTAAGTAAAATCGGTTGCAAATTCTCATGCCTAATGTGTGGCTATTCTTTATTCTATAAAACCTGTGCGTAAATTCCAAGAATGCCCCTGATCCACCATATCTTCCCATGGCCACGCCCCTTTTTAGATCCACACGTAATTCTGCATGGATCCCGGCACCTAAACATGTGAGTAAATTGATGCCAATTAGGGCCCAATCAGTGCTATTTGGTTTATTATTCAATTAAATTGCATGCAGAAATTGGACACGTGTGAAAATGTTAGTGCCATATACAGAATTAGGCTGTTGGTGTTCAGTGGTCAGTACCTGGGATTTGGGCCAATGTCCTAGAGAAGAGTGGTTTTGGTATGATTATTTTAAAAATAAATAATAGAAAAACAATCAAACATATCAATGGCAAGTGACCGACTCACCTGCAAATGTGCAGTAGAGACTTCCCTCTCTGTCCCGCCCCCGCGTCAAGACGTGATGACGGAACATAGAGGGAAACTGCGCTGAGAAGTGCACCACACGGAAGGGGAGGGAGGGAACCGCCAAGGTCACTACCGCTCCCCCCGGCCCCCCTCCACCCGGGCCGGGCCCTCTCTTCTCCATTGAACTTACAGCGCCGAAACTGCAGCAGGCAGATCAGCTCCCATCAGCCTTCCTTCCCTGTCTGTGTCCCGCCCTCGCCGACGTTATGTCACACGAGCGCGGGACACAGGCAGGGAAGGAAGGCCGACGGGAGGCGATCTGCCTTCTGCGATTTCAGAGGTGAGGCGCTGTACGTTTAATGGAGAGGGCCCGGCCCGGGTGGAGGGGGGGAGGAGACATGCTGGACATGGGAGGTCTCAGAAGGAGGGGGGTCTTGGAGCTGGGAGGGATGGACGGAGGGGGGCCTTGGAGCTGGGAGGGAGGAGGGGCCTTGGAGCTGGCAGGGAAGGAGGGAGGATGCTGGACATGGAAGGTCAGAAGGAGGGGGGCCTTGGAGCTGGCTGGGAGGGAGGGACGGAGGGGGGCCCTTGAAGCTGGGGGGAGGGAATGGGGCCTTGGAGCTGGGAGGGGAGGGACAGAGGGCCTTGGAGCTGGCAGGGAAGGAGGGAGGGTGGGGGCCTTGCAGCTGGGAGGGAGGGAGTTACACATCAAAATAGAACATACCAATACTCGCCCATTTTAACGGGCTTAACGGCTAGTTTTAAGATAATATCTCACAAGTAACAATTATTTGTTGGAGCAATACAGAGCAGGATACAAGAAAAACAAACAAGAAATAAGCTGCTCTTCCTTAGACCACAAAATATTGGGGGGAGCAGTCAATGAAAGATAAGGAGAATAAAAGGTAAATCAAATACAACAGGAAAGGCTAATCAAATGATTATCCCATCATTTTACAAAAATACAACCTACTAGCAAAGTCAGACACCACCACCTAATACTTCCTTCGATTCCAAAAACAAACTGCTCAAGAGCAAAGAAAATATACTTCATACCCAGATACTTAATAATACATTTACGTGGATAAGCAAAAAAGGCCCTTCCATGATCTTGGGTCTGCTTGGTAACATCAGGGTATATCCAGATCTTCTTCCCATAAAACAAAGCATTTAAATTCCTGAAATAGAGTCTCATTAAGGAGTTCAAATCCTGTTCAAACATGAATGATATCAACAATGTAGCTGTTTCCGATTCCTCAGACAATGATGTCTCTAAAATTGCGGAAATATTCAAATCTTCCACTTTCTGATCAACACCCAATACTCCCCAATTGATCTCCCCTCTCTTTAGACAAAGTAGGAATTTAATATACTTTGTTCAATGGAGGAATACCTTCTGAATAATATTTAAGCACCTGTATCAAATATCTTTTGAAATCATCAAAAGGGACATTCCTGGGAGGAACATTTTCAATTTGTTCAATCTTATTGTGTAAAAGAACCTTATCTTTCACAATAGAAGAAGTAAGATCTTGAAGGGATTTCACATCCATCTGTATATCTTTAAATTTGTCCTGAGAACTCCAATTTCACAGTTTCCAAACTCTGCGAAATCAAATCAACTTTACTCACAAGCGTCAAAAGCTCTTGAGAGCTGACTTGGAGTCCGGCTTCTGGAGAGCAATCCAAATGCTCTCCAACGAAGCTGCCATGGGTGCTCCTCCCTAGGACAAAAGCCCAGTCTGAGCTCCAGCATTGTTCACCTCTCCCCTGACGCCCCTATTGTCAGTGTATTTGAATGAAGCTCCCCTAGCTCTCTCTTCTGGCAAGGGTTGAGCTTCCACTGCTGCTGGGTTTGAAGGGCATTGCGGCGGGGTCACAGGGTATAAGGTCACATCCAACTCCATGGTCTCGAAAGCTCCTTCACTCTGTACCACTGCAGGGTAATCTCCGGAAATGCTAGATGGGGACTGGACAGTATACCGGGCCAGCATTTGCTGAACAGGGGAGGACGTAAGACCAACTGAAGGAGTGGTCCTGACTATCCCCTTAAGCTTGGTATGAGGCATTCCTTCAACGAAAAGTAAGTTCAAGGGGAAAAACGAAAGCAAACAGAAGAGAGCCGGTAGCTGCATGGAGTCACGTTGCCATCTTGGCCACTCCCCCCAGAAGCATTCTCCACCTTCTGTTCTATTTTTAATGGCATTCCTTTCTTGTCTCTTGAATTTTATATTATAAACTGCTCTGACCTGTGCGTCAGAAAGAGTGGTACAGTAAGTTTTTAAATAAATATAAACATGAGAGATCACGTGATGGAGTGGTGAGGATGCAAGTCGACAGTGCTCTGGAGTCTCACTGCCAATATTTTTGCTTTAATCAGGCATTGCACAATTGTCCCTGTCTCTCAACTTTAAGTAGCCACCCTACGAGCTATATAACAGGTTTATTATGGCAACTGGATCAGCAATGTCCGCTCAAAGTGCTTAACTGTACAATAAACTTGCCTTTAGTTTAGCCACTCATTTATTTATCCCTTAGACACCAATTTATTTATCCCAACTGACTATGTACCACGCATCTTGTTCCTATCATATATCTGCACTTGGCCCCTCAGCTATATGGTAAGCTGTATTGTAGAAAAGCATTAGTGTCATAGCTATATTTAATGTTCTAATTGTGTGCTAATTAGATATTTCATTATTATTATACTGACATCGTATCATATCTCTGTTACAGTTACCAATTGTTCCTGGGGTAATCAAATACCTAAAGATGTGATGGACACTCTTACCAGGATAACCCAGTTATCAATCACTGATTTAAAGTAATCTCAGTCTAATCCATGCTACTAAAACAAGACAATTCTGATTTTTGAGAACATCCTACAAGCTTTCATCCAGCTTATAACCCATGTCAGACAATTTAGATATTTAATTTTCCGACATGGGTCTGTATCATGGGCCTAGCAACTGTATATCATCTGCATATGCAAAAAAGCAAATGCCAAAGCACTGAACAATATCCTTAACAGTTGCCAAAAGACATTAAACGACAATGGATTTTAGAATACGAGATGTTAAAATGGGTTTACTTTGTCACCATGATGGGTAAAGGAAAAGGGAGGTTGGGTCTGTTCCTGGAGTCAACTTCCTTTGTTAGGTTGGCGGAGGGGCTGTAAGAAGCCAAGCCCCCTCCACTTCATACATGATATATTTTGCTTTTGCTCTGATGACAATTGCTGGTTTGTCGTTAATGGAGATGGTTTATGTTGAAACTTCAATAAAATAAGATTTAAATGTAAACAACAATGGAGATAAAGGTGAGCTTTGTAGCACTCCCCATTTCAATGGCCTAGTCCCAAACTGTATGCCATCAAAAAACCACTCTAAATGGTGGTCTCTAAAGGAAAGAACTAATCCAATTCAATACTTTCTCCATCTGTTAAAAAGGAAGGTGGTCAACTTGCACTTCAGCATATCAAGAGAAACTTCATGATCTAAATTTGACTCGGGTTATAGAGAAAGACAATGCTGGGATAGTCCCTGTAACATTAATTGTAGAGTTTGTATTAGAGCCAGAAAGCGATTGAATATTGTGACTTTTCTTTCATATAATGCATGTCACCTTTCTCAATTGTAAAGTCAGAGCATTTCTTGATTTTGCATGTAACTATACAGAAAAGACGACAAAAGTTTTTGGTTTTGAGATCTTGAGTTTCCCAGTTAGGGGATTTACTTTGTTTAAGTTACCCCTGTAAACGTTTGGTTAAGCCCAATTCCGTTAAATATAGATTTTAAGATTCTGAACATTTAAATATTTTCCCAAATTCTAGACCAGCAGACGATATATCTGTAGCTCTTGAACCTCTCTTGGCATCTTCTGTGAAAAGAGCATCTGCTACTAGCTTCTGGTTAGATACCTAGATACGTTTTTGCCAATTTTTTCTAAAACAGTGACCTGTCTCTCCTAAAAAAAAAAAAAAAAAGTTTGTGGACTGGATAATACAGTTTTTATTCTTAAATTTACTTGATGGTTTAATCTTTATGGGGCCCTTTGACTAAGTGCTAATGTGTGCGTACCACAGGGTAAAAAGTGCTATCATGGGGCACCCAACCCATGTGCTAAAAAACAGAATTTATTTTTTAATGCTGGGGGCGTGGCTGAGGACAGACAGTAGGCATGTTCTGCGCTAATCATTAGCGCAGCTACATCGCCACATGCTATCTCTTTAGCACATGACCCCTTAATGCCTAGAAAACAGATGTTGGTAAGTGCTCACACTTTAATGGCCACACATTAATGGGGAAATTAGTGCATGGCTGTTAATGGGAATAATGGAAATGGGGCCATTTTACCGCCACACTAACAGTGGCCTCAGCGTGTGGGAAAGACCCATGCTAGGGATTCCACAGGTCACTTTTTAACGTAGCTTGGTAAAAGAACCCCTATGTTTCCTCGCTCTATTATGTTTCTAAGATTATTCTTAGCATGATCTTTAAAATTTCCATTTAAAAAAAAAAAATTCCCCATTATACCCATCTGGGCACATCTCACTATTAGCAAAGTTGAGTTTACCAAAGCTGATGAAAGGTTTGGTGCAATCAATAATACTGTACATTTTTGTCCAAACAACTACAAGAATTCTATCCCACTTCCAGCTTTGCCCTTGTCGATAAACCTCCAGCTTTTCCTTACAGGATCTACATGTCCATTTTACCAGCTTTGTCAATGCTTGCTGTGAACCATCTCATCTATAGTCCACAGTCCTGGGCTGCAATTATTCATCTCTTACTTCTCCGTAACTATTCATGTGTACGGTTTGATCGACATATGGTTCCAGGAGTAACACTAGGTATTTCCTACCATATTTGTGCATCTGCCATTTATTTTTACTTTTTGCTGATCTACTTCTTTAAAGCAGAGACAGTGGGTCAGTACCCTAAATGGGATAAAGCCCAGATTTGGGGTCACCACATATTTGGGTTGTGGCCACAAAAAAGATTGGTAAGCACTGCTCTAAAAAGTTTCTCTTCTTTTGCAAATTCTGTTTCCTTCCTTCCTAAGTACGACCCATTCCTCTTGCATGGCAGAATACTTGCCCAAGTTTAAGAATGGAGACCGATTCTGGATGTTTACTTTCATTCTTCAGTATTTTTTGTTTATTTAGGTCAGGCCTGGAACTTATAATAGTAGTTTATATATATATATATATATATATATATATATACACTAGCCGTTAAGCCCGTTAAAATGGGCGAGTTTTTTTAATTTCACCTCCATGTGCAGCAAGTCTGCTCTGTCCCCTGTCCTCCCCCCATGTCCAGCAACCCTCCTCTGTCCTCTTCCCTCACCCCATGTCAAGCCACCGTCCTCTGTTCCCTGCCTTCCCAAAGAGACAGTGAGTGTGAGTGAGAGAGAGAGCGTGCTTGTGAGCTGTTAGTACTCCCTGTGTGAGTGGAGGTTCAGTGTCTCCTTGTAGTCAGTTGTTGGAGCTGTGTGTGAGTGGAGGTTCAGTGTCTCCTTGTAGTCAGTTGTTGGAGCTGTGTGTGAGTGGAGGTTCAGTGTCTCCTTGTAGTCAGTTGTTGGAGCTGTGTGTGAGTGGAGGTTCAGTGTCTCCTTGTAGTCAGTTGTTGGAGCTGTGTGTGAGTGGAGGTTCAGTGTCTCCTTGTAGTCAGTTGTTGGAGCTGTGTGTGAGTGGAGGTTCAGTGTCTCCTTGTAGTCAGTTGTTGGAGCTGTGTGTGAGTGGAGGTTCAGTGTCTCCTTGTAGTCAGTTGTTGGAGCTGTGTGTGAGTGGAGGTTCAGTGTCTCCTTGTAGTCAGTTGTTGGAGCTGGGTGTGAGTGGAGGTTCAGTGTCTCCTTGTAGTCAGTTGTTGGAGCTGTGTGTGAGTGGAGGTTCAGTGTCTCCTTGTAGTCAGTTGTTGGAGCTGTGTGTGAGTGGAGGTTCAGTGTCTCCTTGTAGTCAGTTGTTGGAACTGTGTGGCAGTGGAGGTTCAGTGTCTCCTTGTAGTCAGTTGTTGGAGCTGTGTGGCAGTGGAGGTTCAGTGTCTCCTTGTAGTCAGTTGTTGGAGCTGTGTGGCAGTGGAGGTTCAGTGTCTCCTTGTAGTCAGTTGTTAGAGCAGTTTGAAAGGCAGGCTCGTTTTTCAGTCGCGTGCCGGTCTCCCTCCCCCCTCCCCGCATACATGTTGTTGTTGTTCCGCCCCTTCTGCTGACTCGTGCTGTTCAGTGAGCCAAAGGGGCGGGACAGCTATGTCTTTGCTTCATGCTGCAAAGCAGGACTTGTGTGTGTGTGCTGTGAGTGAATGCACCTGTTGACCTTTTTCTGTTGGCCCCAGAACGTTTTTTTGATCAATGCTTGGTTTCTGCTGCGGGTTTTTTTGTTGCCTCAGCCACTTCGTCGTTCCTGCTGTGCCCTTGTACATGGTGGTTCTCTTCTCCATCCTCCCTCCCTCCCCCACTGATGTCCACGCCCCCTCCTTCCCTCCCTATTGGCTGCATTACGACCTCCTCCGATTTCCACGCCCCCTCCCTATTGGCTGCATTACATCCTCCTCCGTTTTCCATGCCCCCTCCCCTCCCTATTGGCTGCATTACGTCCTCCTCCGATTTCCACGTCCCCTCCTTCCCTCCCTATTGGCTGCATTTACGTCCTCCTTCGATTTCCACGCCCCCTCCCTCCCTATTGGCCTGCATTACGTCCTCCTCCGATTTCCACGCCCCCTCCTTCCCTCCCTATTGGCTGCATTATGTCCTCCTCCGATTTCCACGCCCCTCCTCTCCCTATTGGCTGCATTACGTCCTCCTCCGATTTCCACGCCCCCTCCTTCCCTCCCAATTGGCTGCATTATGTCCTCCTCCGATTTCCACGCCCCCTCCCCTCCCTATTGGCTGCATTACGTCCTCCTCCGATTTCCACGCCCCCTCCCCTCCCTATTGGCTGCATTACGTTTGGTACAGGAGCTGCTGGTGGAAGCGGGGTTTGGAGTGTTGCTCCTTGAACGTTCGGTCACTACTGCGCATTTGCGGGTGAGTACGGTCACTCGCAATTTATAAGTTTGATACATACATACAAACAAATGATTATTTCAGGAAGCTACTAGTTACTTGTGTAGATAGCCAGAACACAAATTAAAAGGTATGTGGTTTGGATGCGTCATTTAGACAGGAATTCCCCATTTTACAATCGGAACATATGTATATTTTCCAAAACTTTCCTGTTCACTTTTGTAGTAGCAGTGAAGAAGGCATACAGTTCATAAAAATGCTTGTTCTGGCCAGGGCTTTAAAAGAGGGGTTGAGAGACTAATTTTCTTTAATCTGTTTCTTATTTAACCTCAAAATTAATTTAAAAAATAGCTCTTTTAAAACAGCACCATTACACACTTGTATGTGGAGGTTGTGAAATCTCTTTCATGTATAATCATTAGCATCTATATGTGGAAGATTCTGGGCAATTCTGCTGTCTGTGCATATATTTTTTGTAAAACTGCTCTTCCATCTCTATGTGCTGGCAAGTACACATGTGTCTGCCAGCATCCAAATATATATTTTACAAAACGCTCTAGGTTTAGCAGAGGCTTTTATAAAATGATGGGGGAATCATGGAAATCTCCACCTGAACATCAATTCTTACCTCAACGTACTATGAAAATGGGGCTTATAATTTACTCCTGAGACTCATTCTTCCTTTGGCTCTTGGAATATACAGTCTCGGCATACACAATGATTCTTATAAATTACCTCATGGCCATAGAAGAGTTTTCTTATTCGGACATTCAGTTTTTCTAGATCTTTGTGGCCAGGCTACATTTTGAAAGCTGTAGGAGAGTATGGGGTTCAAGAGGTTTATGGCATAATAGTAGCAGTACATTACCTCCTTTTTTTACCTTCAAAAGTCCACCTAACTCTTTACCTTTTCATTAGTTTCTATGGTTTATGTCCTACTACAGTGGGTTCAGGAACAAAAACACCCTTACCTGTTGTAACTATTTTTTCCTGAAAGTTTTGTACTATTCATAACATTATATTTACCCTTCAGTGTATAAGTTATGAATGGGCAATTTTTTTATCCTGATGTATGGCCAGTATGTTTTCTTCCTTTTCCTTAATATATATCCATTATGGTATCACTTTGCAGAGGGTTTGCTATAAATTTTATTCAACAGGAACGCCATGTAAAGTTACAGGAATTCTTTTGCTTTCTACAGAAGAACATAAGAATAGCCATACTGGTTCAGACTGATGGTCCATCTAGTCTAGTATCCTGCTTCCAACAGTGGCCAATCCAAGTCACAAGTACCTGACAGAATCCCAAAGAGTAGCAAGGTTTCATGCTACTGATCCCAGGGATAAGTAGTAGCTTTCACCACCTCTATATAAATAGCAGATTATAGACTTTTTCTCCAGGAACTTGTCCAAACCTTTTTTTTTTAAACCCAGATATGCTAACTGTGACCAAATTGATAAAGGGGATGGAACTTTTCTCATATGAGGAAAGGTGAAAGAGGTTAATGGCTCTTCAGCTTGGAAAAAAAAAAAAGAGACAAAATCCTGAGTGGTTTAAACGAGTAGAAGTGAATCGATTTTCTACTCTTTCAAAAAGAACAAAGAGTAAGGGACACTCAATGAAGTTACATGGTAATATTTTCAAAACAAATAAGAGGAAATATTTTTCACTCAATGAATAATTAAGCTCTGGAACTCTTTGCCGGAGGATGCAATAACAGTGGTTAGCGTATCTGGGTTTAAAAAAAAGATCTGGACAATTTCCTGGAGGAAAAGGCCATTGGTAGCATGGAATGTTGCTGCTATATTTGGGTTTCTGCCCGGTTCTTATGACTTGGATTGGCCGCTGTTGGAAACAGGATACTGAGCTAGATGGACTACTGGTCTGACCCAGTATGGCTCTTTTTATATTCTTATGTTCTCTGGCAACGAGTCCAGAACTTAACTATTCATTGAGTGAAAAAATATTTTCTCCTATTCATTTTAAAAGTATTACCATGTAGCTTCATGGAGTATCCCCTAGTCTTTGTACTTTTTGAAACAGTAAACAATCGATTCACATTTACCCATTCTACTCCACTCAGGATCTGAACTGAATGAGCACTGTTGTGTGTCAGTGCCATCGCCATCAGATATCACTTGTCTGCGTAGCCAATTCATCTGGCTTGTTGGAGAAATGAGAAAAAGAAAGTCCCTGGGTGATAGTGAAAAAACCTAGCTCTGGTTTTAACCGAGCTGGATGTATAAAAAAAAAATGCTCCCCGCCCAAAGCAAACCTCCCTTTCCCCTTTATAAACTATAAAAGCTACTGCTGTTTGCCAGGATCCCCTACCTGAGAATGTCGGAAATGAGTGCGGAGCATCTGTCCAATATTCTGTGTATGGGAGAGATCAAGGGCTGCATCTACTTCATCCAGAATATAGATTGGGGCCGGTTTAAAAAGCAGCATAGCGAGAATTAGAGACAAAGCCACCAAAGACCTGTGAAAAACAAAAAAAAGAAAAAAAAAAAAAGTTTGAGATTATCTAATAGCTCATTTCTTGTTGTATAACAGATCTAGTCTCCAAAATGTTATTCCCAGTTCAGTGCACTTACAGTGATGTGGAAAAAAGGCCCCTGATTTCTCTTATTATTGCATATATGTCACAATAAATGGTTTCTGATTTTTAAACAAAATGTTATGTTAGACAAATGGAACCTGAGTAAACACAATTGTTTTAAATTAACTTCAAAATCCCGTCAATAACTAGGGTTGTCTTATCTATGGGTCATTCTCATCAGTGCACTCCGGTTATTGCTAGTTTCATAGAAGTACAATCAACAGACTCTGGTTGTGCTGAAATTGCTTTAGAGGATACAGCCAGTGCTATATATGTACTTGGTGCGGGAAGAACTCTTAATTCTGGGTGAGTGTGAACTGTGTTCAAATTAAAGAGAAGTTTGGAGGGAGGAGTACAAGTGAGACTGTGGAGTGATAAAAATAAATAGTAGTGATCGCTTAAAATCTATGAAATGTTCTGGTTGGTTGAAGGTTTGTTCTGAGCATATACACTGAAAGGAAGGTATGCCTGCAAGGGAGTGTGAATGACAATGATCAGCAGACAGCCAAAAGCCATTTGATTGGTGAATGACTCAAGCAATAGGTTCAAAGAGGAAGTTTAGATGAGATGGTGTTGAAAGAGCTGGTGAGTGAAATTCTGACTCTCTCTCTCTTTTTTTTTTTGATAAAAGAAAAACAGAAATGTAAATACTGATTCCTGAATAAAACATTCTCTCCTTGGATGGGAAGGTTGAGTGATTTTTGAAATGAATTTACTAAAGTTTAGAGTGAGAGACATATCATTGAAGGATAAATATATGATCTTCACATACTGAAGTCTGATGATTTAACTGTTTTCTTCTGGCTTTAAGACTGTTCTGACCCTGTTGAAATTTGTGAAAGTATGGGCTATGGGAAAGGCAGGGGAGAGAGGGAGGGAGAGAGAGCGAGCAATGTTGACAGTGGAAGTGGAAAGGAAGGAGAGAGAGGGAGCAATGTGGGACCCAGCCTCGACTTATACACAGGTCATAGCATTTTTGGCCATTTTTAGTCCTAAAACTGCCCTTGACACATAACACGAGATTGACTTATAGACAAAAATATATGGTACTTCATTTATTTAAAGGAACAAAGTTATCCAAAACCCATATCATCCATTGGAAATAGTAACTGTCTCTTAAACTAAATAACTGGTTGCTCCACTTTTAGCAGAAATAATTGTAACCATACGCTTCCTATAATTTGATATCAAGTCTTTCACATCTCTGTTGAGGAATCTGAGCCCACTCTTCTTTACAACTGCTTTAATTCACACACATTCATAGGTTTTCATGCACGAACTGCTCATTTCAGGTCCTGCCACAGCATCTCTATTGGGTTCAAAACAGGACATTGACTAGGCCACTCCAAAACTTTTATTTTGTTTCTCCTCAGTCATTCGGATGTAGACTTGCTTTTGTGTTATGGATCATTGTCTTGCTGCAATAACCCACTTACGTTTTAGATTCTGCTCATGGACAGATACACTCGCCTTAAGAATTTTCTGCTGCAGTGCAGAATTCATGGCACCTTCAATAATGGCATGTCTTCCAGGTCTGGAGGTAAGAAAGCGTTCCCACATTATCACACTACCACCACTGTGTTTGACTGTTGGCATGATATTCTTCCTGTGGAATGCTGTATTTGCTTTACACTAGACATAATGGAACCCGTACTTTCCAAAAAGAGTTCCACCTTTCTCATCTATCCATAAAGCACTATCCCAAAAGGCTTGGGGATCATCCAAGTACGTTTTTGTAAATTTGAGATGAGCACTATGTTCCTCTTGGATAGCAGTGGGCTGTACTTTGCTACTTTCACATGAATCCCACTTATGCCCAATCTCTTTCTTATTGTGGAGTCATCAGCACCGACCTCAGCTAAGGCTAGAGAGACCTGCAGTTCTTTGGATGTTCCTCTGGGAAGTTTTGTGACTTCTTGGATGAATTGTCACAACTGCACAGGAAAGGGGATTGCGGGAATCTCACGGAACAAGATGCCATAGGATTCCTGCAGGAGTGTAGTCAAAATCTCTGATGAATCCAGAATAAAGCTTGAAATGCATTGAGAGAGGTAATTGGAGCACCAGAAAGAAGCTTGGTACACTCATTTGTTTGAATAATGAATAATATAAGAAAAAAAAAAACACAGAAAGCTGTTGGGTTTGGGATGAAATAGAGGGCTGTAAGCAAGTAATAATACTGTCGATTCCTGCAGGTATGAGTGGGGATGGAGGAGATTAATTGTGGAGCTGGGTGGGGATGTAATGGATCTTGGTGGGTATGGGGTTAGATTCCTTTGGGGATGGGCAGGAATGGGTGAAATTTCTGTCCCCATGAAAATCATGATGTTCTCAGCCTGCTCCATTTGGAGATAAGTGTTCCCATTGTTTGGTAGAATCCCAGAAATTTAGAAATAGCATTGGTAGAAGTGACATCAGCACACAAAATGGCAGAAGCTAGCTAGAACTCTGCTCGGGCATAGCATTAACAAATAGCAATTTTGCTAGCAATGGGCTACTATAATTTTTTTTTTAAACAAAGACAACTTGAAATTTAAAGAAAGATGACAATGGGAGGAAGAGGAAGGGGGATGAAGCTGGATTCTAAACCTCAAAGAGATTCATCAGGACAGATCACTGTCTTGTTGTAAATCCCCAAACAATAATGTGCTGGACTAAGCCATCTCCCGTATAAAGTCAAAAAAGGAGAGAGCCTCTGGAGGCAACTTTCTCCTTTCACATGGAGGAGAGAGATCTGAAGGAAGACCAAGGGAACCTACTCTTCCAAGAGGACCTCTGGTAGCTCCTCAGATACCAAGAAACAGTCAATAAAAGTACTCCCCTGGAGACATCTGAGCCTCTGCCTGCTTTGAATGATTGACACTATAGGCCTGGGGTGGGGCATTAAGGTCCAAAAGGACTGGAGATTGGTGCACGGCATTCCCTATGCCCTTTGAAATCTCAGTGTTGATGTGCTCCCCACAGGCAGTGCATGGGCTTTCAGAACAGGCTGGATCACCTGAGATGCCAGCACTGATGCCTTCAATGCCATAGCCTCCGGCCAGGCAAACAGGCACTCTATTTATGCACTTCTCACCAGAAGCAACTAAGTGTTTCACAATAATAGTAAATCAGTAATATCAGAAACTCCATTGTTCACAGTCTGAAAACCAGAACTGCTCAGATTACATGTCAGAGCAATATTCTGTCTGAGATGGCCAAATTGGTGCTTGGTTAAAAGTCAAAACCTTAGTGATAGTGCTTCTTGACCACTAGAGTTTAGGCCTCAGACACCTTGGGGAAGCTTTCCTCCTTCAGTGCATGATATCAGCATTGACACAGATGCCCTTTGATACCTTGGGCATTGTGAAAGCTGGAGCCAGACCATGAGCTTCTGTTGGCTTGTTTGATATAAGAATATAGTACTGTCTGGCAATTTCAATCTTTTCTTGTAGAGCTTTATCATGTTAATTTTTTCACTGATTGATACTCATTTGCATTACTGTAATGCATTGTGTAATATCACAGTATCTTGCTTAGATCATCTTCAAGGTCATACAAAATGCAACTTTCAAACTTGTTATGAGGGCTCACAGGTTTGAACACATATTGCGTCTTCTTAAGGAATCCTACTGGCTCTCTCTATCATACAGTATTAAATTTAACAAATTCTTGTATTGGCTCATGAGGCATTTTATTCTGGATTACCACATTTGTCAGATTTATTGACCCCATATTATCCTCAGTGTTCATCGAGATCTTAAAATCAAAATAGATGAGTTCTTCCAGCACCAGCAAAGACATGTTTCGAGACTACCCATCATTCTGTCTTTTATTATTTAGCTCCTACTATTCCCTCTTGAATTACTTAGACTTGAGTTTAATTTAGAGAGGTCTCAATCTCATTTTTTAACGCTGGCATTTAGAGTAGCTGCCAGTTGTGTGATTCCAGGATTTACAGTTTCTGGAGCTCTGTCACTACTACTAATTTGATGTGACTTGACAATTTGATTTGATCTATTTTTTCCCCTTTCTCTATTTTGTTATGTATACCACCTTGATTGTTTGGTAGAAAGGAGGTATATCAAGTTTTATTAAATAAACAAACATACATATTGGTAAACACCCAGATTGCACCAGTACGTATGGAGGAGTGAAGTCTGTTGAAAAGTCCCTCTGCCTCCATTTGCTGATGGGGCGGGGGGGGGGGGGGGGGTGTCATAACTCATTTGGTCTCAGCTGCTTAGGAATTTGCAATTAAATTGGTACCATGGTGGATTACCAATCACATTCATGTTTCATCTGTAGATCATCCACTACACTATAACAGTTAATATTAATCTATAATAGCTATTCATGCCATCTCAGCTCGGCTGAAAAAGGAGAGAGGAAAACATCAAATCCAACTTGGGAGTTGAAAGCACCTACCGCTGACCTCCGCTGAGTTCCGTTAGGTTTTCCTTCCATGTGCTTCCCAGTGCAACCTTAAATTCTAGCCCATCCAGGACAGATTGCCCTTCTGGGGGTGCCAGCATAGCATTGGCACCGGGCAAAAGGGTTGAGAAAATTGAACCAAAATCTGTATTCACCTACAAATAAGACCACCATAATAATTATGTTAAATATTTTGCATACTAAGGGATCAGAGATGAACAAAACCTTTGTCCCACAGACATAAAGAATGGAATTTCAAAAGGCATGTCCACAGGCAAAAAGATTATTTTATATAGAAAGGTTATTTCAATACATAATTGTCTAGAGAATATGCACATACAGCCTGTATATGCATAAGTTTATCTGACCCAGTGGTTCTCAAGACACATTCAGTCAGGTTTTCAGGATATCCGCAATCTACTATGGAAGACGTCCAATAGGGGACAAAGGAAAAGTGCAGAATTTGTGTCAGAGGTCCACTAGGAAATCAATGAGAAATGGAGAATTTGTGTCAGTCATATAAAGAAGAATTATTAAATTCTTTTGATGACAATCAATGTATGATGTTGAATCATGTTTTTGCCATGTTTAGCACCAACTTTATATAATAAAGCATACTAAAGAGGGGGGGGGGGGGGGGGGAAGAAAATGACTAAAATAAGTTGATGACAGACTCTGTCAGTTAATATGCTGTGACTGTTTGTTTGCTGGCGTTTTGTTCAAGCCAGATGTTGTCTGTATTCTAGATGCTTTGTCGTCAATAAAAAATGTTAAAACTTAAATTCTTTTGATGAAAGCTGTATCAAGCTGTGATTATTATTTGTTATCTGTAATTGCTGAACCAGAATGTACTACACAGGACCTCGAGAAACAAGGAATAAGGGAGGAAATGTGTATATAATCTAGTCAAAGAAGATAAGGTGAACTGCAAATGTTGCAAGCAATGTGTGAGAAAAAGAGAAGTAGATTGTTCACCAAATCTGTAATCACATATGTAATGTGCAGTCATATTTGATTATTGTTAATAAAAAGCCAGAGCTTAGAAGGGAAGTCAAAAGTCAGTCGAGCAAGACTGCTGGACGTTGCAGCTATGAGAATGCTTCCCAAAAGCTTTAGCCATATATATCATTGGCTCTTGTGTCTTAGAGCCTGAGGTCTGTGCAAGAGGAAATATATATTTTGGTGTCTCTATATTATTCTTTCCTCTTGCACAGACCTCAGGCTCTAAGACTCAAGAGCCAATGATACACATATTGGCTATCCAGACCAGAACTGGACCACACTACTGTATGTATGAGAGATTTGCATAGAAGAGGCAGCAGTGAATGCAAACCTCATGCATATTTATTGTGGATTTTCTAAATACACAATTGGCTGTATGCACCTTGAGGATTAGGTTGAGAGCCACTGATCTGACTTAAGTGAAATAGTTAGTGGGGGTAGGGATGGGGGAGAAGTTTAGACTTATATGCATACATTATAAAACACAACTAAACACGTGGAACAAATAACACTTGCCAACAAGAGAGCACCATAAAAAATAAATTAAAAAAACAAAGCAAAATGTTTGTCCTTTCCAAATTAGTATGTGAAACTTGGATCCTCAAATGGTGAGGCTGGTACAATTAATATGTCAGCCACTTGCCACATTCTTCACAGGTCCAAATATTTTCTCACGCCATAAAAATTAAGCATTTGTTATAAAACACTTGTGTATTTTTCATGAAAACGTATTTACCACAAAATCTCACCATAAAAGACGGATCATAAAGGGCGACTAAAATGATAGCGGGGATAGGACGACTTCCCTATGAAGAAAGACTAAGGAGGCTAGGGCTTTTCAGCTTGGAGAAGAGACGGCTGAGGGGAAACATGATAGAGGTATATAAAATAATGAGTGGAGTTGAACAGGTGGATGTGAAGCATCTGTTCACGCTTTCCAAAAATACTAGGACTAGGGGGCATGCGATGAAACTACAGTGTAGTAAATTTAAAACAAATCGGAGAAAATCTTTCTTCACCCAACGCGTAATTAAACTCTGGAATTCGGTGCTGGAGAATGTGGTGAAGGCGGTTAGCTTGGCAGAGTTTAAAATGGGGTTAGACGGTTTCCTAAAGGACAAGTCCATAAACCGCTACTAAATGGACTTGGGAAAAATCCACAATTCCAGGAATAACATGTATAGAATGTTTGTACGTTTGGGAAGCTTGCCAGGTGCCCTTGGCCTGGATTGGCCGCTGTCGTGGATAGGATGCTGGGCTCGATGGACCCTTGGTCTTTTCCCAGTGTGGCATTACTTATGTACTTATATATATGTCTCCTGATAGAAGTAACCGCTCCAGAAACTATATCAAGTTTTGTGAATGTACTTCAGAGCAGAGGCACCTAAAAAATATAAAAAGTATGAGAATCCAAACTCTCAAAACTTGTTAAAGCTTTAGCGGGAGTGCTCTGCTTATCTAATGATCTATATCAATATTAGTATTAAGTGCCACTGAAGCTTTAATAAATTTAGAGAGTTTGGATTCTCATACTTTTACCTGGTTAATATTCAGAACGATTTAACTGGCCAGAAACAGCCGCTAACCAGTTAAATTGTTTGTTCATGGATATCCGCTAATTTTCAGCAGCACTTAAGGTTATCGCTGCTGAAAATTACTGGTTAACGTCTAAGTGAAAACCGGTTATTTTGGTGGTGTTCTGAGGGGGCGGAGTCAGCACTTGGGTCAATTACATGTCGATATTCAGCATTTAACCAGCCAAGGTAACTGCATAAATGGGACCACATAAAACACAGTCCTATCTTTATGCAGCAACCCATGGCCGATTAAGTTCTGAATATTGGACTTAACGTGTTAGCCGGCGACATATAAACTGGATATTCAATGACGAAGCCTAGACATGGCCCGGCATTGAATATCTGGGAATAACACCATCAGTGGTCAAGCTGGTTGAATATTTACCCCTGTATTTTTTAGGTGACTTGACCATGAGGCAGATTCATGAAACATGATGATATGTCAGGAGAGTTATTTCTATCAAGAGACCATTAATTATCACAAAATCTTATCATAAGTTTCACAAAAAATGCACAAGTGTTTTATAACAAATGCTTAATATTTATGGAGAAAAAAAATATTTGAGCCTGGGAAGAAATGTCTGCTTAGTGGTAGTAAAATGCATAGAAAAGACCAAATGTATCTTTTCTGCACAATTCTCTTTAATGTAAATGATACATGCTCACAGAGTTGAGTGTGCTTTAAAAGTGCGTGAGAAGTATTAAGGGGCACAATTCATTCAACTATTTATCACCACTTCCCACTTGCAAAATGTGAGGTATTAAAAAAGTATAACTTTTCATGGCAAATTAAAAACACAGGCTTCAGTTTCCTGCAGAATCTCAAGAATATTAAGGAGTAAGAATTAGAAAGTTCTACAGCAAACACTACAGCAACTATATATCACTCAAAAAAAATGGTGAATGATTGTGAAACTTACAAAACCTCATGGAACAAATAATTCAAAAAATATTTCAAAAAAATTGGAGGAAAAGACCTCATTAAACTGGTGCAAACAATATTATAATCACAAGAAACAGACTAATCTCATAAGCCTGCTACCAGCAAAAAAGTAATCATCGGTCAGAAAAAACCCACAAAAGTTCAAAATTCAAAAACCAAAACAAACTAAATATATTACTTAAATCAAAATCAGTCTAAACATGCTATAACTGAAATCAAGAAAAATATAAGGAAAATAAGATATATATATATATATATATCTCTCTCTCTCTATATATATATATATCTATCTATCTCAAAAGCACACTTAGGGCCCTGTTTACTAAGCTGCACTGTAGGTGCGCTAACTTTTTAATGCATGCTAATGATAGAGACACCCATTATATTCCCACTGGTGTCTCCAGCATTAGCGCGTGCTAAAACGTTTGCGCGCCTACAGCGTGGCTTAGTAAACAGAGCCCTTAGCTTTATAGAAGTCTTGTTCCTCCGTGAAATTTTTACAGCAGAAGCAGCTTTTCTGTGTGATGCACTCTGGAGCTTTCAAGCAATAGACAATCTTCTTAGTTGCGGACATCAGAGCGTTCAAGCAATACTGTGACCCTTAATGCAGCAAAGTCAGGTCCAAACGGTGCCGGTCAAAATTCTATGATGCACAATGCTTTATTTTCTCTCAAAGTCTCTACAAGCTCAGCTGGCATGCATGCACTAAATTTGTATTTATATCTCGCTTTCTAGAACCGTCCTTTAATTGATCTTTTCAGTGTATTTCACCGAATTTCCATAAGATAAAGAACGATTCCCTTACAAGTTGCTGCACAGGTCAACATAATAGAATACCTTTTGCCAGGCAATATTTAAGGCTTCATTTTTCTTTTCATCCAGTTCTTTAATAGTGGCAAGAATTTTAGTCTTATCATTCTCTACGATCCTTTTCTTCTTCATTAAATCATTATACTGGTAAAAAAAAATAAAATCACAAAACAGATTATATTTTCACAAATCATTCTGGATAACAATTAAAATTAACAAAGATAAATGATGACTTGTAAAAAAACTGAGTACTGACTATAGTTTTATTAACTTTGGTATTTACTTTTATCCATCAACAAGCAAGATAAAAATCAGCAAAACAAGTAACATCAGATGGTGCTGGCATAAATCAGTTTTCAGAGATCTAAACAAATTGCTTGGTTTTCCTGAGTATTTGTCACATTCCCACAATGCCACGAGGAGAACCTTGGACTTTTTTTTCTCTCGCTGAAATTAACAAATGCATTCAACTTTCTCCCACATCCATGAAGAATTCTCTGCCAAGTTTCCAGTTTTGGCCTTGGTAGTTCTTGTACCCTTTCTCTATATATAGCCGTCCCACACCTTTCTCTTTCAGTCTGTATTCTTATTTTTACTTTAAATTCCAATTTCTCTCATATCTTTTCGTAAGCAGCTAAAGGAGAGTTGTATTTAGCTGTAGTAAGTCTTCTCTGCCCCCAGAGGGTTAATAATCTAAAGGCTTTTTACCTGAGGGATAGTTACCCAAAGTCCCGAAGAACAGCAGCGGGATTTGAACAGGTCTTCCGTGTTTTTCAGTCCACTGCTATAACTAGGCTAACTCCTCCACTCCAGTTTTCATCACTGAATTTAAACTTAGTGGAAGCCCTCTTTAGCCTGATGGATAAATGGTTTCAAACACTGCACTGAATATAAACTGGAAAGTGGTGAGGACAAATACATGACTTCTGTCTGCAAGACATGTTTGGAGAAAACCATGAGGTAGGTTCGTGTCAATGTACACATGGTCCCACAGTCCAGAAGATCAAGATCTAAGGCACTTTGAGATCACCACTGGAGAAGCTAATTGGCACAGAAAGGAGCACAATAGTGGTCTTATTTACGAAAGGGAGATGATCTTAGCTCTCTGAATGAAAGAAAAAGGGACTCTACAACAGAAAGATGCTCTTCATCTTCAAGAAGAGCGTGTATGGGAAATTTAAGTCCCAACTGTACAGTACATTCAAACATTTAAGTCCCAACTGTACAGAATCCATAGTGCAGAAAGTCCATGCCCCCGAAGCACTTCAATGTAAGATAAAGTTCACAGCATTGATAGCGAGGTCTACCATGCGGATAAGAAGCCTACTGGAAAAGAAATTAAAATTCACAGTGTAATTCTCAACACAGACAAGAAAACTCCAAGACATACTGTGCTATGTACACAGTACATAGAAAGTCCCTATTAGCACAGACAACAAATCTCTCAGAGCAGAACAGAGTACAAAAACTCCTGTGAAAGTCAAACATTTGGAAGTGAATTTTGCAACTTCAATTTGTTTACTCTCTACACAGAAAATAATGAACTGAATGATGACAAAGCTCCCGAGTCTTATCACACTCATTCAAGGTGATTATGGGGAGATTTTTTTCAAACATGTATGAAAACTATGATACCAAAAACTCTCATTTCCTATCATGGTAAACAAATAAATCATATTTGCACAAATCATTTTGGGTAACAGCTAAAATTATCAAGGGAGAATTAGCCCCAGACTAAAGAATATTCTAGTAGGCTCTGAGAAATATTAAGTTCTAGTATTCTCTAACTACATCTCTATTTATTCAATAGAAGAAGAAAAAATAATAATTCTGGGAGGTTCTTAGATGAAACAAGGATAGAGAATTGTGGGAAGGCCATCTGTCCATCCACCACAGCAACTAACACAGTGAATGACAGGCTGAGAACTATTTTTATCTCAAATTTCTTCAAAAAGTTTTAAAAGACTTGAATCCTCAACATAAACCCCCCCCCCCCCCCACAAATGTTATTTAAGTTTTTGCAATATACAATTCCAAGAAACAAGTCTTGTAACAGAAAGCACAACAAAGGAAAAAGCGAAGATACTTACCTGTAGCAGATATTCTCCAAGGACAGCAGGCTGATAATTCTCACATGTGGGTCGACGTCCACGTCGGTCCAGGAAACGGAACAAATTTTAAGCAAAAATAAAAAGTTTTTTGTCTAGTCTTCTGGCGCGTGAGATCCCATGACACCGGTGGAGGTTTGACTGGGGGCTTTGACAAAAGCAAACCTCTCTTGAAGCGAACAACTAAAGGCTGTCCAGAGATAGGCTTACTCTCTACACAGCGATGATAAGCACTGATTGGACTAAGGTGAACTCTTACGGAGTTGGTCTTGAGACCAGATTGACAAGTGTAGAAGGTATTCAAGCAGGGTCTGTGTAGGACAAGAAAGAGGATCTAGGGCCTTGCTGTCACACCAGACAGCAAACCTCCTTCATTTGAAAGAGTAACACCTCTTCGTGGAATCTTTCCTAGAAGCAAGCAAGACTCGGGAGAAACCTTCTGAAAGACCCAAGGAGGCGAATTCTAAGCTCTCAATATCCAGGCCGTGAAAGCCAGAGACTGGAGGTTGGGATGCAGAAGCGACCCTTCATTCTGGGTGATGAGGACTGGAAAACACTCCAATCTCCATGGTTCCTCGGAGAACAACTCCAGAGGAAGAGGGAACCAAATCTGACACGGCCAGAAGGGAGCAATCAGAATCATGGTTCTGCAGTCTTGCTTGAGTTTCAGCAAAGTCTTCCCTACTAGAGGTATGGGAGGATACTCATACAAGATGCCTGTTCCCCAATACAGGAGAAAGGCATCTGACGCTAGTCTGTCGTAGGCCTGAAGCTTGGAACAGAACTGAGGGACCCTGTGATTGATCTGAGTGGCAAAAAGACTCACCGAGGGGGTGCCCCACGCTTGGAAGATCTTGCAGGCGACACTCATGTAGAGTGACCATTCGTGAGGTTGCATTATCCTGCTCAGCCTGTCGGCCAGACTGTTGTTTACTCCTGCCAGATAAGTGGCTTGCAGAAACATGCCGTGACGGCATGCCCAAAGCCACATCTGGACGGCTTCCTGACACAGAGGGCGAGATCCGGTGCCCCCCTGCACTTCACGGTAACCTGATTGTCTGTCTGAATCAATATGATTTGGTTGGACAGCCGGTCTCTGAAAGCCTTTAGAGGGTTCCAGATCACTCGCAATTCCAGGAGATTGATCTGAAGACCTTTTTCCTGAAAGGACCAGGCTCCTTGAGTGTGAAGCCCATCTACATGAGCTCCCCACCCCAGGAGGAATACATCCGTTGTCAGCACTTTTTGTGGCTGAGGAATTTGAAATGGACGTCCCAAAGTCAAACTGGATCGAATCGTCCACCACTGCAGAGAATTCCGGAAGTCGGTGGACAGTTGGATTACATCCTTTAGACTCCCCGCAGCTTGATACCACTGGGAAGCTAGGGTCCATTGAGCTGATCTCATGTGTAAACATGCTATGGGAGTCACATGAAAGGTGGAGGCCATGTGCCCCAGAAGTCTCAACATCTGCCGAGCCGTGATCTGTTGAGACGTTCGAACTATGGACACCTGGGACAGGAGGCTATCTGCCCTTGCCTCGGAAAGATAAGCTCGAGCTGTCTTCGTATTCAACAGAGCTCCAATGAATTCCAACTTTTGAATTGAGGTGAGATGGGACTTGGAGTAATTGATCACGAACCCTAGTAGTTCTAGCACCTGAATAATCATTCGCATGGACTGTAGAGCGCCTGCCTTCCAGGTGCTCTTCACCAGCCAATCGTTGAGATAAGGGAACACATGCACTCCCAGTCTGCATAGCCATGCTGTGACTACTGCTAGACACTTCGTGAACACTTTGGTCGCAGATGCCAGACCAAAGGGCAGTACACAGTACTGAAATTACTGAGTTCCTAGCCAAAATTGACAATACTTCCTGTGAGCTGGGCGTATCGAAATGTGTGTGTAAGCATCCTTTAAGTCCAGAGAGCATAGCCAATCGTTCTCTTGAATCATGGGAAGAAGGGTGGCCAGGGAAACCATCCTGACCTTTCTCGAACTAGAAATTTGTTCAGGGCCCTTAGGTCTAAGGGATGCATCCCGCCTGTTTTCTTTTGCACAAGGAAGTACCTGGAATAGAATCCTGGCCCTTCTTCCCCTGGTGGAACGGGTTCGACCACTTGGGCCTTCAGAAGGGCGGAGAGTTCCTCTGCAAGTACCCGTTTGTAATGGGAACTGTAAGAATGAGCTCCCGGTGGGCAATTTGGAAGTTTGGATTCCAGATTGACAGTGTATCCTGACCGGACTATTTGAAGGACCCACCGGTCGGACATTATGAGAGGCCACCTTTGGTGAAAAAATATCAACCTCCCTCCAACCGGCAAGTCATCCGGCATGGACACTTTTACAGAGGCTATGCTTAACTGGAGCCAGTCAAAAGCCCGTTCCCTGCTTTTGCTGGAGAGCAGCACGGGCCATAGACGCACACTGTTGACGAGAAAGAGCGCGCTGGGGCTGAGCCTGGAAGGCTGTCGAGAAGTAGGAGTGTACCTACGCCTAGGATAGGAATAGGGAGCACTCCTCTTCCCCCCAAAATACCTCCTAGATGAGGAGGTAGTAGCAGAAGATGCCCGGTGGGAGAGAGAATCCATAGCATCATTATGCTTCTTGATCTGATCAACAAGATCCTCTACTTTCTCACCAAAACGTTTGTCCCCCCCCTGGCAAGGAACATCCGCCATTCGCTGCTGGACTGAATGATCCAGAACAGAGACATGCAGCCATGAGAGTCTACGCATCACTATACCTTGAGCAGCAATCCTGGATGCTACATCAAAAGTGTCGAACGTACCCCTGGCCAGGAACTTGTGACACGCCTTCTGCTGCCTGACCACCTGGCGAAAAGGCTCGGCTTGCTCCGGAGGGAGTGCATCAACCAAGCTAGACAGTTGCCTTATCGAGTCCCGCAAGTGAATGCTCATGAAGAGCTGGTATGATTGGATCTTGGCAGTGAACATAGCGGCCTGATACGTCTTCCTCCCAAAAGAATCAAGAGTCCTAGCCAAAGCATACTCTCTAGTACTCTTGGCTCTCTTGAGGGCGGAATCCACCATCATAGAATTGTGGGGTAACTGAGACCTCATCAATCCAGGTTCACCGTGGATCCAATACTGGGATTCAGCTTCCTTCGGGACCACGGGGCCAGACAGAGGGGCCGACCAGTTTCGCATAAGGACTTCCTTCAGTACCTTATGCAGAGGGGCTGTCACAGCCTCTTTAGGTGGAGAAGAATAATCCAAGACTTCGATCATCTCAGTCCTGGGCTCATCCTCAACCTCCACAGGGAAGGGAATAGCCGTAGCCATTTCACGGATAAAAGAGGTAAAGGAAAGACTCTCCGGTGGAGATAATCTCCTCTCTAGTGGAGGGGAAGGTTCAGAGGGAATCCCATAGGACTCATCAGAAGAAAAGTACCTGGGATCTTCCTCTGACTCCCACGAATGCTCCTGCTCAGTATCGGATAAGACCTCTGTCAAGGTACTCAGACACTGAACCTGCCTCGACAGCACCTCAACGTGGAGAAAAGAAAACTAAGGGGCACGCTCGTGCAACTGGCGGGAAATCGTCCACACATGCGCGGTGCGTGTGATTCATGCACCAGAAGACTCTAGGCAAAAAACTTTTTATTTTTGCTTCAAAATTTGTTCCGTTTCCTAGGCCGACGCGGACATCAACCGACGTGAGAACAAGCAGCCTGCTTGTCCTCGGAGAATATAAAGTTTCTATAAACAAAAAAATAGGAAAATCAAATACATCTTCCCGTCTACCTTGGTCCACAAGTTACATGTGGAGAATGAAGGCACTATTCAATGAAATTCTCAAATATTGCTAAATTAAACCCCGTAGATGATGGCAGATAACTACCTGTACGATCCATTCAGACTGCCCAACAAGATAGACTCAGTATAAGGTAAGATGTGATACTACATATGTATACTTTAGAATGATTTGTCCTTGCCATTTTCAGGGCACAGACCGCAGAAGACTGCCCAGCACTTGCTTTGCTTCCCAATTACTGGTGTTGCCATCTAATTACTGCTAAGCTTATTTGGTTCTATGCCTTCTATACAGGATTCCTTCGTGTTTATCCTACGCATTTTTGAATTCCATTACCATTTTCATCTCCACCACCTCCCATGGGAGGGCATTCCAGGCATCCACCAAACTCTGTGGAACTTTCGGAAATTAAAAAAAAAACTCAGAGTCCTACAGTGAATCAAAATTTTCAAGTTTTCAATATAACCATGAATCAAGACATTGTCTTTGATAATTGTTCTGCCCTTAAATTTGCTTCAAGTCTACATCTAATATGGTCCATATGTGTTTTTAGTGAACCACCTAAACTTCAGAGAAATAGATCTTTCCATTTTAACTAAGGCTTACCATAGCATATTTGTTATAACTAAGCAAGGCAAAAAGATATGCAGCTCACCCTGCGTTCATTCCAATCCCAAATCAGTAACAGGAGCAGTCTTTGAAGCTTCTCCTGTAAACGATCTTTAGGTGGACAGCAATTAGAAGAGCATGTCAGACCACGGAATCTCTTATGGAGACATGTGAATGGAACAGGGCAAAAACCTTAGAAGAAAAAAATTGGTCAATAGCCCATCCTGATGGATCCTTCTCCACCACCACCAACTCTACCTCGCCTCACCCTATGCTTGGAATAAACTTCCTGAGCCCTTACGCCAAGCCCCCTCCCTACCCATCTTCAAACCCTTGCTCAAAGCCCACCAATGTTGCTTTCAGCACCTAACCTTTATACCTTTCAGGAAATCTAGACTGCCCCAATTTGACTGCCCCTACTTGACTGACTGAACATTTGTCCTTTAGATTGTAAGCTCTTTGAGCAGGGACTGTCCTTCTATGTTAAATTGTACAGCGCTGCGTAACCCTAGTAGCGCTTTAGAAATGTTAAATATTAGTAGTAGTATGTTTGATAAGGTCTCCCAGATACCAATTATCTTGAGGGTCCTTCAGGTCCGATGCCTCCATGCTTGCAAGGTGAAATTAGATCTTACCTGCTAATTTTCTTTCCTCTAGACCCTCCAGACCGGTCAAGACGCGTGGGTTATGTCCTCCTACCAGCAGAGGGAGACTGAGAAAACACTAAGCTTTTGAAGCCTGTATATATAACCTGTGCAGAACCTCCACTAGCCAGTATAACCCTGACAAAGCAGAGAAACAAAAAACACTAACAACAACTAGCAACCCTGTACGTGGTCACAGTAAACTGCAAAAACAAGAAACATCTTCCGCTTGCTCTTACGGAAACATGTTCCTTTGCCTTTGATAAAACAGTTGGGCTTCTACAGGTGGACTATCAAAGAAGAGCCTCACCTGTCCCAGACTCCTATCACAAAACAGAAATAAACAGAGTCTGCAATTAGAGAAACAACAATCTACAGCAGCCAAGAATTATCCAACAAACACACCTCCTGGCCTCCAATACAGACAGGGCGGGCTCTTGACCGGTCTGGAGGGTCTAGAGGAAAGAAAATTAGCAGGTAAGATCTAATTTCACCTTCCTCAGCGACCCTCCAGACCGGTCAAGACGCGTGGGACGTACCAGAGCAGTAACTAACTTACGGGAGGGACCTACTAAGGCCAGAGGTCAAAACTGCTGCCCCAAAGCGCACCTCGTCCTTCGCATGCACAGGAATCCTATAATGCTTCACAAAGGAATGCAACGAAAACCAAACCGCAGCCCGACAAATATCTAATGGAGAAATCATACTATTCTCCGCCCACGAGGCTGCCATTCCCCTAGTGGAATGAGCAGACCAGCACTAGGCACCACAGGACCCTTCACCAAGTAAGCAGATGCAACCGCCTCCTTCAACCACCGTGCTATGGTCACCTTAGGAGCCGCTGCACCCTTCTTTGGGCCACCATGAAGAACGAACAAACGGTCAGAGGCTCTGAAGTCCTGAGTTCCAGAGAGATAACAACTCAAAACTCTCCTGACATCCAGCTTGGCAATACCACGTTGCTCCGAATCTCCAGCCATATCACTGAACACTGGCAGAGAGATGACCTGATTAACATGGAACTCGGAAACCACCTTGGGCAAAAAAGGAAAGCACCGTCCGCAACGAAACCTTCCCTCAGAAAGGACAAAAATGGTTCCCTACAAGACAAAGCCTGAAGCTCTGAAACCCTCCGTGCTGAAGTAATCGCCACCAACAAGACCATCTTTAAAGATAAATCCTTACAAGATGCCGATACCAGAGGCCCAAACGGAGGCCTGATCAAAGCATTCAAAACTAGCTTCAAATCCCACGGAGGCACCATCCGTCACTGAGGCGGACGCAGCAACTTAACACCCTTCAAAAAACGCACTACCTGAGGCACAGAAGCGAAGGACTTTCACTGAAGCTTCCCACGAAAACATGACAAAGCTGCCACCTGAACCTTCAGTGTAGACAAGGCCAGACCCCTATCAACACCATCATGCAAAAATTCCAAAACTTCCACCACCGAAGAGCGAAACGGCCGAACTCGATGGTCTTCACACAAGTGCTCAAAGATTCTCCAAACCCGGACCTACGCCAAGGAAGTGGATCGTCTACGGCAACTCAACATCGTAGCAAAGCCACTGGACGAAAGCCCCTTCTTCTTCAACTTGTGCCGCTCAAGAGCCAAGCCGTAAGCGAAAACCGAGCCGGATCCGGCTTGATTATCGGGCCTTGACACAGAACTGATCCCAACAAAGGCAGGGCCGCCGCCCCTGCCAACCGCACCAGGTCTCCGTACCATGGTCGACGCTGCCAATCCGGAGCCACCAGAATCACCCGACCGGAGTGATGTTCGATGCGCTATATTACTTGACCGACTAACAGCCACGGAGGAAACACATACAGCCACTCCCGAGGCCAAGGCAACAGAAGAGCGTCGATTCCCTCCGCTCGAGGGTCTCTTCAGCGACTGAAAAAAAAAAAATCTCTGAACTTGCGCATAGCGAGCCGTTGCCCTAAGATCTATCACCGAAAGTCCCCAGACCGACACAACTCGCTGGAACACTGACCGAAGAAAAGACCACTCTCTGGGATCTAGAGTGTGCCTGCTGAGATAATCTGCATCTATGTGACCTACCCCGGCCACATGCGCTGCCAAGAGAGCCTGAGGATGAGTTCAACTGCGCCGCCAAGGCTCTTCGTCCCCCCTTGACGGTTGACATACGCTACTGCCATGGCGTTGTCGCAGAGCACTCGGACTGCCTTGTGGCGAACCACCGACGGCAAGGCCTGGAGCGCCACCCGAATGGCCCGAGTTCCAGCCGGTTTGATGGACCACTCTGCTTCTGCCCGAGACCACCGGCCTTGAGCTACCTGACTGAGACAATGTGGCCCCCCAACCTTGCAGACTGGCATCCGTGACCATTACCAGCCCCTGTGGGGACTCCCAAATTGCGCGGGTTGAGCCACCATCGGAGACTGAGACGAGGGGCCACCGACAGCGGACAACACCTCTCCAAGTCCTGCGACAGAGGGGACCAACGACTGAGCCGAGCTGACTGTACCTGACGCATGTGCGCCCTGGCCCAAGGAACTACCTCTATGGTCGCCGCCATCAGGCCCAGGACCTGACGATAAGTATGGGCCGTCGGCGCCTTCTCTGCAAGGAACCGACGAATCGGACCCTGTAACTTGGAACCAAAAGGCCGCACGAAGGAAAGTGAAGATAAGCTTCCGTCAAATCCAGGGAAGTGAGAAACTCTCCTTTCCAGACCGCACCAGTGACCGACCGCAACGTCTCCATTCGGAAAGAGGGCACCTTGAGTGCCGCATTGACCCTTTTGAGATCTAAAATGGGACGAAAAGTGTCCTCTTTCTTGTGGGCCACAAAATAGATCAAATAGCACCCTGAGCGGTGCTGATCTGAAGGAACAGGAACCACGGCTCCCAACGCGAGCAGCCACCGCAGAGTGTCCCTCACTGCTGCCCTCTTGCTCCAAGACCGACAGAGGGATTCCAGAAACACTTCGGGAGAACAGCTTTCGAATTACAGCGCATATCCGCCTCGAAACACCTTGAGAACGCACTGATCTGACCTGATTTGGGCCCAGCTCTGGTAAAACAGACTCAGCCGAGCCCCAACATGCAACAGAGCCTAAGCCGCCACACCTTCATTGGGAATTGCGGCCTGAATACTAACCTCCCGCGGAAAAGCCACGCCCTCCGCGACGACTCTCACGAAAGAACTGTGTGCGCTGGAAAAACCGACCCCTAGAGGTCCTACTACTACTACTATTAAACATTTCTATAGCGCTACTAGACTTACGCAGCGCTGTACAAATTAACATGAAAAGACAGTCCCTGCTCAACAGAGCTTACAATCTAAATTGGACAGACGAACAGACAGCTAGGGGTAGGTCCCACTCGATCTGCCCGGCCTATACCGCTGAGCCTCCCTAAACCGTCCCCGAGAGGAACTAGTTCTGGCCCCTGCCTTGAACCGAAAATCTGGAAGCCATAGAACCTTGGTATCACTAAGACCTCACACTAACTTGTCCAAATCTTCTCCAAAGAGCATAGCTCCCTTAAGTGGCAGAGACCCACAACCATAGCCATATTTTTTGTCTGAAGTACGCAACAAATCATAAAAGCCTCAGACAAAAAGGATGAAGCAACATCTACCGAATCATCCAGGAGCTTCTCGGCCCAACGAAAACATGCCCGAGCTACCAGACCCCCACAAACCAAGGCCTGCAGGGCTAGAGCCGACAAAACAAAACTACGCTTGAGAAAAGATCCCAACCTTCTATCCTGAGGATCACGGAGGGCCGTTCCTCCATCAACCAGGATAACCGTAGCTATAATTACTGCCGTCACTACTGCATCTACCATGGGAGCCTTAAAGGAATCCCTATCGTCCTGAGGGAGGGGATAAAGCCTCACCATTGCCTTTGCCACCTTACACGGCAAATCCCATTCCTGACAAATCATCTCCCGGAGATCCTTGTTCATAGGGAAGGATCACGCCTGACGCTGAATGCCCTTCACCAACGGATCCTGGACAGTTTCCCCCAAAGCCTCCTCAGGACCAAACTGAAGGGTGGACGACACCTGATCTATGAGTTCTGACAGCTCATCTTTATGGAAAATCCGCACTACTGAAGGATCCTCTCCAGGAATCCAACAATCCTGCTCCTGAGAGCCGTCAATTCCATCTGACTCCCCCAGATCACTAAGCGCAGCTTCTGCAGCTACAGGAGAAAAACATTGCCTGTCCTCTGACCACTCTAACCGTGGTCTCTCAGCCAAGCAGAAAACAGCCCCCTCTTCCAATTGGGGGGGGGGGGGGGGGTCCCGATCTCCAGGCCTGATACCGCGTCCAGACAAAATCTGGAGGAAAGCCCACCATTCCTGGACCGTCATTAGGCCCTTTTGTGCCAAAAACGGAGGCCGCAGGCCCAAAAACAGCTGGCTCCACGGGCCGTGTCGGACTCAAGATGGCGGCTGTTCCCGCCGAAACTGTTCCCGCTGACAGCGGCCCTGCCTACGCTCTCGCTGACCCGGAGACTCCCGACACCATCGATCCCTCCGCGGTCAAGTCGGGGGGAGCCACAGCCACTTTTATAGGTGCACCGCAAAGCTACACTGAGCGCCCGGTGCCTCTACCCCTCGCCACAAGCACGCGCGACATCGGAGGAGCTGGGCCGCCATAAACCATGAGGGACGGGAAAAGCTGTTCAGCAAACGCGCCAAACCAAAATCTCACTCACACTGCAAAAGCACTGAAGAAAGCGCTGCTCCCTCGTTCCAGCAAGGAATCTAAACCCCGCTGAAAATAAAGAAATAAATGCCCTTAAAGGCACAGTACTCCAACTCTGGCAGCTGGAAATTGTAAGGCACTCAAGGCTACAATACTGAGAAAGCAGCCGAGGCACAAAGCTGCCAAGCAAAACGAAATAGAATAACTGACCTTAAAGGCACAGTACTCTAATTCTGGCATCTGGAAATTGTAAGGCACTCAAGGCTACAATACTGAGAAAGCAGCCGAGGCACAAAGCTGCCAAGCAAAACGAAATAGAATAACTGACCTTAAAGGCACAGTACTCTAATTCTGGCATCTGGAAATTGTAAGGCACTCAAGGCTACAATACTGAGAAAGCAGCCGAGGCACAAAGCTGGCAAGCAAAATGAAATACAATAACTGACCTTAAAGGCACAGTACTCTAACTCTGGCATCTGGAAATTGTAAGGCACTCAAGGCTACAATACTGAGAAAGCAGCCGAGGCACAAAGCTGCCAAGCAAACAGAAATAGAGAGCAGCACAGGGGGAGGGACCCAAACATAGGTGTAACACCCCAGGGGGAAAAAACTGGGCCCCACCAGACCCAGGGCCCCAAAGCACTTTTTTTTTTTTTTTTTTACACACACGTACAGGGTACTGCAACAGAATAAAGTTTGGAAGGAAAAAATCCTACGACCCAATGACAAACTACCTCACCAGATTATTGGAGACTGCACAGGCTGTCAACTGCTACCTCTGCTGAGACTGAGAAAATACTGGCTAGTGGAGGTTCTGCACAGGTTATATATACAGGCTTCAAAAGCTTAGTGTTTTCTCAGTCTCCCTCTGCTGGTAGGAGGACATA
Organism: Microcaecilia unicolor; assembly: GCF_901765095.1. NCBI lineage: Eukaryota > Metazoa > Chordata > Amphibia > Gymnophiona > Siphonopidae > Microcaecilia > Microcaecilia unicolor. The sequence goes on along the minus strand of NC_044032.1, from coordinate 227,683,059 downwards.
ACCCACGCGTCTTGACCGGTCTGGAGGGTCGCTGAGGAAATGTGGATTAGACTTTCATGAGCCAAAGATTTTCTCCTGTTCTTGACCTTCAGAAGTCTTCATGGCAGTGATTTGCTGGCACATATGCTCAGAAGCCTTGTGATCCCAGCCTAGACACTGCAAGCAACAGTTGTATTCATACTGGATATGATCTTGATGAATACCTACATATCTTAAAAGCAAGTAGAGGCCTTCTTTGGAACATATCACCACAAAACGATAGCCAAGGCAAAATCAAATTACTACTATTTTCTAAGGAAAAAGTGGCCCAGTTGAGCAACTAGAGTTCCTAAAAACAGTGGAAAAGACATGCGAGAAAGAAACGTAAACTTAAAGAAATAACAACTCAAGAAAGCTCTCAATTCCCTCTTATCTTGGCGTGGAGGAGTGGCCTAATGGTTAGTGCAGCGTGTTGCGGACCTGAGAACCAGGATCGATTCCCGCTGCTACACAGCAGTGGACTCAGATCCTGGAGAACCAGGTTCAATTCTTTCTGCAGTTCCATGTAACCCTCCGTTGTCACAAGTACAAAATAATACTAGATTATGAGGCCCATTAAGGACAGTACCAGTACCTGACAAATAAAACTGTAAACTGCTTAGGTCTAGGTGGTATATAAATACTGGAATGAACAAATAAAATAAAATAAAGAAAACTATGAGAAAAGAAGAGACCTATGGGCAACGATATGAAATCACTGACAAAAGGCTCACTTTGAGGGGAGTAGGTCTTACTGGCTCCATGGAAAACAAAAAACTGAGGTGGCTCTGATGACACAGAACATGCAGAGTCGGGCTTCAAGCTGTCAGACTTTCCAAGTTAGGAGGACAACTTGCTCACATGTGCTCTGTAAGATGAAGACACCTAATTGGGAAGATATATCATCCTGTTGATCCTCAGAGAAGAGGGTTATATTTGTTTTAACCACCATAGAGTATCTGTTTTTAGCACTTACTCTTTCTTCTGCTTGTGTAAGCATGTTCATGGCTCTCATGTTAACATTCCTGCCCAACTTCTCTTTTTTTTCCTGCAGTTTCTGCAGTCTCTGGCCTGCTTCCTTGGGGTTGTTTGTTTTAAAGTCATAGACTGTATTGGCTTGGCCAAACAAGTGCTTCTCGGAGGCAATCCACTCATAATCTTTAAGCATTTTAGTAACCTAGGAAGGGAAAAATAAAAGACTAATAGTTAAAAATCTCTTTATTCATAATAGGAAAAAAATAAAATCACACCTTACATTTGTTGTGACACATCAGCATTGAACTAAAGCAATGGTTCGCAAACTGGTCCTGGGAGGCCCCCAGCCAGTTGGATTTTCTAGATATCCACAATGAATTAGAAAAATCTGCATGCAATAGGCAGTGCATGAAAATCTTGCTCATGAATATTCATGGCCAATGTACTGAAAATCTGAATGGATTGGAGTCCCCCGGGACAGATATGGAAATCAAATTACAATATCAGCCAAAATATAGATCCACGTACAACAAAAACTTGAAGGATCTTAAGTAATAGTCTGCAACTAAAGTCATACATGATAAATGTAGCAAGAACAATGCTTGGTGGACCAAAGATAGAAACCCTGCATTTCATCAATAAGGGGGTCTTTTAATAAAGTGCATTAGATTAACACTGACACATGCCAAGTGCAAAACTAATGTGATATCTAGTGGAGTGTGTGTGTGTGTGTGTGGGGGGGGGCCACCAAAACGTAACCTCCAGATACCATGTTAAAATGCCCATTAGCATGCAGTACTCTACTTGCAGTTAGTGCAGAAGCACTTAAAGCAAGCATGTGCAGCTTGTTCAGTGCCAAGTACTTTCCATGCCCATTCTCCACCCACGCACAACTTACCACATACTAACTGTACATATACTATGCTGGTAATTAACATATTTGTGCTTTAGCTGTTTACACCCTAACACACTTTAGCAAAAGGGCCTCCAAGTGTGAATGACACATATTTTAACCTCAAAAGGTATCCTATAACACTGCCATTTGTTCCTAGGGCCAAACTAAAGGACGATTACTGCTGAGACACATGGAAAAAGGGAGGGGGGAGGGCAGAATAGAGCAGAATACAAGCATGTAGCACAGCTTTCAATGCCTACTTTTATGTAATATAAATTACATTCTTGGGAGTGCAATGCACATGTGTATTTTATACAGTAAAAAACATTTTTAAAAATTGTTTCCAGTGTAAGCAACACAGTACATTTGCAAACACACACAATCTTAAAATGTGAATATTTCATTCTTATTAAAAAGAATGGAAAACTTCCGAAAATAACAATGGTGGGCATAAAATGAATGGCTCCTCTCATTTCTATCAGCAGTGAAAAAAATCCCTTCTGAACGTTAACATACTGTGGGACCTGAGGTGGTCCAAGTTTTGCTCTTCAAAGCTGTATTGATTAAAAACAAAATTCAGAAACAAGGTTGATGGGTGGGGGGAGAAGGACCATGTAATTTTGAGCTGTCTGGCTCCTGTGCCACTACAAGAACCTGAAATTTTGTATATTATTCTATTTTATTCTCTATATTAGTCACCCAATAAGCAACAAACAAACAAACAGACTAGTGCAGACACCAGTAGCAACAAGATTAAAACAAAAAATAGATACAGAAACAATATTTAATGATTAACATACTTTCAAAATAAAATGTTTTCATACAAGAGCTGGCTGTAAACACTGCAAACATTCCCATTAAACAAGACCTAATACAGGTACAGCACTATGCTCCACAGGGAACAACAAATGCTAGAAGCAGCAGCCTAACAGAAATCGTACAAACGCAACTGCAAACCACTATAATTTATTAAATGTTGTAAAACCTTTTTATACCCCCTCCCAAACATAAGCTAAAGATGTTTGACAAAGGAAATAAAGAACAATCTCTCAAACCTGTCCCTTCCTCTTCAATCAAATCATAGTACTGTGGCAGCTAATCGCTTTCAACCAGTCCTATTCTAAATGTATCCAATTCCCTCTCCTCTTGCCCAGTGCACACAGCCTAAGGAGACCCACATGAAGTGCAATTTAACAAGAAAAAAAAAAACCAAAAAACAAAGGGGCCCACACCTTTTCCCACCTATGCAAGGTGCTTCTTCACTCAGAAGTCAAGCGCTCCATTTCGCATATGTAATGCTGCTTACAAAACTACTTAGCAAGAGGGGGAGTAATCTCGAATTTCTATGAACTGGCAATGATCAGCTTGGCAGCATTGACATTATCCTTCACCCAAGGCCTGCTGAGCCAATCACAAATCAGTAAGAGTTTGTTAAAGAGAAAACCCCTCCAGGTCTATAGGTATCTGTACACCCAATATTGCATGTGAGACTGGACTGCTTGTCAAAATCCCCTCACCTTGTGACAGGTCCACCAGATATGTCCCATAGTGCCCCTTTCTCCACAGGGATGCCAGCATAGTAGTCGCCGAGAAGAGATAATGTAGTCTGAACGGGGTAAGGTATCATCTACACAGCACCTCTATAGAGTTTTCCTGGACATTGGCAACCACAGAAAGTTTTGCCAATGCAACCCCCACCTTGTCCTCATATAATGTACCTCCAAATCCTGCCTCCCATCTTGCTCTATTCTGTCCAGGCCTCAACTTCCACATCTTCTCCTTACTCATTTTGGAGTTCCCCAAGGTACAATATTGGCCCTCACTCTTTTTAATGTATTTTTGTTACCTTTACCTAAGTTGATACATTATCTGCAAAAATATAACAGCGCAGACCCAGTTTATGTTCAGAGTATTTCATTTTATGTAAATTTAAGCATTTTAAACAAGAAAACAAACTGGTCCAGAAAATATGATACAAAACAGAAAGAAAAATCTCCATGTCATCCAAAATGATAAAGAAACAATATCAAAAGAAATAAGATATATCCTCTCATAGTCCCCAAATTGGGATCCTTCAGAAATTAACAGAGATAAATAACCAAATGGAAAACAAAATTATCAAAGAAAAAAAACCCCCAAAACAAAAAACATACTGTCTATACCTTTGCCTGAATTACTTTTACCTTTAAACAGGAGGATCAATAGCCATCTGTATAGGAAATGTATTATCAAGAATTTGTTTAAACTGCACTGGTCATAGAAAACGTATCTCACATTCTGAAACTACACCAAACATTTCACTGGAAAACAGAAAAACAATTCTCCACTATTTTGTTAGACAATTGCAGAACTTCCTGCGCATATTTTTTAAACAACCCTTGCAGACAGTAACTGTACCTTGGGAAAGTTAAAAAAAAAATCTAAGGTTACAGGCACGGAATGAGTTTTCAACCTGTTCCAATTTAAATTAAATGTCCATAGTGTTCTTAGCCAACTTGGTTTGGCCTTCTTTTAAAACCTTGATTTCTTCCTCTAAACTTTTAATTTTCCCCACATTTTCCTCCATATATGGTTCAATTTTAGAGATCCAAGATGACACAGCTTCTACAAACTTTTCTGGTCCATCCTGTTAGTTTTTATTTGGAAGGCAATAACAACACTGACAGAGGTAAGGATGATTTTCATTTCATTTATTAGTTTTTATATCACACATTATTCCATAGCATGTTTGGTTCAATGTGGCTTATATAGAACAAGAGTAGATAATTTCTTACAACGTAACCCATAGAGGGTAATCAGTAAGTATAAACATAATCATATAAATAATGTTGGCTAACATTTTGCAAATTTATCTAGATATAATGAAAGTGGGAAAATATGGGATACAAATGTAACATAGATAAATAAAATAAAGTACAATCTTGTAGCTATGAGCATACTTTCAAGCGATTTACAATAGTATTCAAAGCCTGTATGCTCACAAACATGAGTAGCTATTGATGGGGGTAAGGGAGACCAAATTGGTATGCAAGATCCAGCAGGGTTCATCAATACGTGATAAGAGAAACCTAACTTAAAGAAGTGATCTGGAAATCAGAAGTTAGGTAGGGATAGGGAGGAAAAGGGAAGGAAGGTGGTTATGGACTTCGATGCATATTATCCTGATTCGCTGACAGATTGTCTGAATAGGTATGCTTTTAGCACACCTGTAACCTCCGTAGTATAAGTTGATCCAATCACCAGTTCAGAAATCCTCACAGCAGTACTACCACCAGACATGGTCCCCAGCCTGAGCATATTCGCTGGCTCTTCTCCCAGTCTAGTACTCTCCACACTAGGAGAAACAGCTCCAACCCTCATTGGGATGCGGATTGTACCAGGGCAGCTTGCTACCACCAATGATGCAGCTGCTCCCTGCTCTCCTTTCGCCCCTTCCTGGAGTGGGGAGCTAGAAGCCAATGGCTGCGGAGGTGTTCAGGCTGGCTCTCCCTGTACAGGAGGGGCAGCAAGGATAGCGCCAATTCTCCCATAAGTTGTTGCAGTATATCACACAATCGATGCATAATTTGGGGGAGGGGTACTAGATAAGGTTTCCCTTACTTTCCCCCACCTCTTAGGCATTTCACAGAGAATAAAGAATAAAGTAATACTAGGAGAGAAATCACAGCACCCACTAAGTCAAGAGCTTTGTTCAAGTCTGTAAGATCTGGCATTAGAGTGTCAACTTAGGAAAGAATCTGAGACAGGGAATCCAAGATGACTGCTGAGTCAACATGGTATGAAACGTAATCCATCCAAATCAAAAGGCAATGTGGGTTGCCAGGTGTTCACCACTTCCTGCTAAACAACTGCACATGCTTAATATGTTCATGTTCTCCTCGCTGTTAACATTTTAGGCTGTAAATTAGATTTTTGCTAGACTTTCTCTCTGAAGATATATGCGATTGTTAACTCTTCCTACTTTGCTGTTCGTCAATTACAAACAGCACTCCCCCCCCCCCTCCCAAGACCTTACAATATTGGTAGTTGCTATAATTTTGAACCTTTTTGATTACTGTGATTCGATTTATTATGGCTTGTCACATGAAGCTTGTACACAACTCCGGTTTTGAATAGTAACGTAGTAGATGATGGCAGATAAAGACCTGTACGGTCCATCCAGTCTACCCAACAACACATGTGATACTACATATGTATACCTGGCCGTGAGTTGTCCTTGTCATTTTCAGGGCATAGACTGTAGAAGTCTGCCCAGCACTGCCCGTGTTGTAAAATTTCTGAATTTAATGTCGAAGCCCCCCAAAAGCTCCACTCCTGTCCATCCAAATCTATTCAGCTACGATTACGGCACAGATCTTAGAAATTTGCTCAGCACCGATCTTTTTCTCAAACTTCTGAAACTGAACCTGTCCAGCCACGATCAGAAGCGCAGACTGTAAAAGTTTGCCCAGTACTGGCTTTCCTTCCCAATTGCCAGTGTTGCTTTCAAATCTCTGCTAAGCTTCTTTGGATGACTTTCAGGATTCGATTCACCCAGGTGGACCCAGGCCCATCCCCCCCCTGCCTATTACACTTGTGCTGGTAAATGGAAGCCCTCCAAACCGCCCCCAAAACCCACAGTACCCACATGTAGGTGCCCCCCTTCAGCCATAAGGGCTATGGTAATGGTGTAGAGTTGTGGGCAGTGGGTTTTGGAGGGGGGGATTTGAGGGGCTCAGCACCCAAAGAAAGGGAGCTATGGATTTGGGAGGTATTTTACTTTTTTTTTTTTTTTTATTGTTACAAGTGTGCCCTAGGGTGTTCGTTTGGTGTCCTAGCATGTGAGGGGGACCAGTGCACTACGTATCCTGGCCCCTCCCACGACCAAATGCCTTGGATTTGTTCGTTTTTGAGCTGGGCGCCTTCGGTTTCCATTATTGCTGAAAAACGATTATGCCCAGCTCAAATCCGATACATTTGCCCGGAACAAACCGTATTATCGAAAAAAAAGATGGGCGCCCATTTTTTTTCGAAAATACGGTTTGTCCCGCCCCTTCACGTACCCATTCTCGGACATAGACGCCCATGGAGATGCCCCTCTATGTCTTCAAATAACCTAAATGCACAGGAACCTGATCTCAAAGATATTTGTACATTACCAAAACAAGGTCCCTAGTGCCCAGAAAGTCCTCTCACAGTTTCTCCAAAATTCTTTGCTTATTAACTTTCTTAAAAGAGGAAATGGTCAAGCTGTGTATAGGCATATAAGTCAGCTGGCGATAAATGAAAGCAAGGCGAGAGGGAGTAATAGCATCATCATTGAATAGCTGGCCTCAACAGGACACCCCCAAAGTATCCAATCTACTAAAGATCCCACAAAATTGGGGTGAAATCTGGAAAGCTGAAAATCTGGCCTTGGGTCCAACTTATCCCAATAGTGAAGAGTGCAAGAAATAGCTGAACAGAGTTCCGGTGGGAGAACTTTTTGATGCTGCCATTTGGACATCCAAAATTCCAGCACCCAAAATTATCGGAGCCAAATGTTTTGCGCCCTACTACTACTACTACTATTTAGCATTTCTATAGCGCTACAAGGCGTACGCTGCGCTGCACAAACATAGAAGAAAGACAGTCCCTGCTCAAAGAGCTTACAATCTAATAGACAAAAAATAAAGTAAGCAAATCAAATCAATTAATGTGTACAGGAAGGAGGAGAGGAGGGTAGGTGGAGGCGAGTGGTTACAAGTGGTTACGAGTCAAAAGCAATGTTAAAGAGGTGGGCTTTCAGTCTAGATTTAAAGGTGGCCAAGGATGGGGCAAGACGTAGGGGTTCAGGAAGTTTATTCCAGGTATAGGGTGCAGCGAGACAGAAGGCGCGAAGTCTGGAGTTGGCAGTAGTGGAGAAGGGAACAGATAAGAAGGATTTATCCATGGAGCGGAGTGCACGGGAAGGGGTGTAGGGAAGGACGAGTGTGGAGAAATAGTGGGGAGCAGCAGAGTGAGTACATTTATAGGTTAGTAGAAGAAGTTTGAACAGGATGCGAAAACGGATAGGAAGCCAGTGAAGTGACTTGAGGAGAGGGGTAGTATGAGTAAAGCGACCCTGGCGGAAGACGAGACAGCAGCAGAGTTTTAAACCGATTGGAGAGGGGAGAGGTGACTAAGTGGGAGGCCAGCAAGAAGCAGATTGCAGTAGTCTAAACGAGAGGTGACAAGGGTGTGGATGAGGGTTTTGGTAGAGTGCTCGGAAAAAAAGGGGCGGATTTTACGGATGTTGTAAAGAAAGAAACGACAGGTCTTGGCGATCTGCTGGATATGAGCAGAGAGAAGAGTCAAAGATGACCCCAAGGTTTCGAGCTGAGGAGACAGGGAGAATGAGAGCGCCATCAACAGAAATAGAAAACGGGGGGAGTGGGGAGGTGGGTTTGGGGGGAAAAATGAGAAGCTCGGTTTTGGTCATGTTTAATTTCAGGTGGCGTTGAGACAACCAGACAGCAATGTCAGACAAGCACGCTGAAACTTTGGTTTGGATGCAAGGTGAGATATCAGGGGTAGAAAGGTAGATTTGGGAGTCATCAGCATAGAGATGGTAGGAAAAGCCATGGGATGAGATTAATGAACCAAGGGAAGAAGTGTAGATAGAAAAGAGGAGGGGACCAAGAACAGAACCCTGAGGTACGCTGACAGGCAGAGGGATAGAAGTAGAAGCAGCATTGAAATGATGCCAAAACAGCAACAGCCAAAAGTTCTGCTTCACCCTATAAAAGGACTTGCATAAATTTACTCCTGCTTGGGCATTGGTGTACTTGATTCTTGTAAATTTACAGATAGTTTTTATGCATACATTGCAAAGCCACCTGCACTCCACCCAAATTCCTCCCCAAACACGCCTATACATTGTTGTGTAAAAATACATGGTTTCTTGTTATCATGTGTATTCATATAACTATACCATGAGGTAATTACAAAACAAGGTTTACTGGCATAAACAAGTTTATTAAATATACTGGTGGTAAACTATATAAAGCAGTTACCTTGTGGCTTTTTTATTTCTTAAACTTTATTCCTGCATATTTAGAAATCAAGAGGCTACTGTAGACCAGGAGAAACAAACCAGTTTGCGAAAAAGATTCCACCAATATTTTTGCTTATGTTCCTTTGCTTTATGTTCTAAACTAAATACAGAGAAGGTGGAAAAGCAGTATATCACTATGAAAGAAGAGGGGCAGAGGTTACCTTGTTAGCTGCATCAGCACTGTCTCGTTTGTGTTTACTGATATTGTGTTCATGCTCTTTAATCTTCAACTGTAGATCGTTATTTTGCTCTCGAAGTTTTGCTGCCTCTGAAGATTTACCTTTGATTTCCTTATCATGTGTCATAATCACTTCCTTCTGCTTGGCTAACTCCTCCTGGGCTTTCTTTACAGATTCCTATAAGACAAACATACTTTCATAGAAATTCAAAGGAAAATCAGAAAAGTAAAAGTTACTTCAACATGAATGAAGATGAATTACTGTATAACAATTTTATTGTGCAATACAGTAACCCTGAATTGTAGTAAGGACCTAGGTTAGTGGTTCCCAAACCTGGTCCTGGAAACACCCCAGAAATTCAGGTTTTCAGAATATCCACAATGAATATTCAGGAGAGGGATTTGCATGCGATGGAGGCAGTGAAAGCAAATATCTCTCATGGATATTCACTGTGGATAACCTTTATACCTGACTAGCTTGGGTGCCTCCACAACCAGGCTTGGGAGGGGGCCACCAGCCTAGGCACCTACTGCAAGTTAAGACTATGTCTTACAAGGTGGATTTTCTTTAAAAATGTTGCATAAATTGTAATCACGAAAATTTAAAAAGCAGATCTCCAATACAACATTACGTTGAAAAACTTTTATATAGTTTATTTCAGGTTGTTTTACAATGGTCAGGCTACGTCTGTTCCGTTTACTAGTTAAAGTCCCACCGAAGTCATCAGATGCTCTCTCTTTCTTTTTTTTAGTTATTCCTGTAAAGCATATCCTGAGCTGAAAAGGCAATGCACTATGCATACTGTGAATAAACTTTTTGAAATGCAATTAAAGGATAGGGAGGAAGTGAGATGTGACTTATGTAGGCAGAGAAGCCAACTTTTCAAAATGATTTGGATGCTTAATCCAGTGGAAATTATCCTTCCCTAGACACTTTCAAGAAGTTTGGTCAAAATTGGGGGTGCTCAAGCACCTACAGAGCTGGCACCTATGTATGTGGACCCCTCAGGTCCTCTAATAAGAACAGTTCCCATCCACAGATAAATACCACAGAGCTCTCAACCTTCTCCTGAAAGCACACCTTGTCACTCGGGTTGTCAGATCACCACAATAAATATGCATAAGACAGATTTGTATATAATGGACCTCTGCAATATGTCAACTTTTCTTATGCACATGGAACTTTGGAAGGCTAAGTGCTTTGAAAATATGCCTCCTAGTATGATAATCCTGTGCCTCCTGGAGAAGGTTGAGAAGCATTACTGTCATGTCCCTCACCTGTTCTCTGTGGTCTCCAGCAGCATTCCACTCCAAGAAGGATCTGTTTACTTCCTGGAAATCCAACACTTCCTTTATAGCTTTGCAAGAGAGCACTGGCTGATGTAATCACTTCCTGTTTGGTAGTATATAAGGAAGTTCCTGTCTCCTAGTCAATGACTTTGCAACAGGTCTCCTAGAGTTGTCTAGTATGTGTTGCAGCCTTGTTCCACTTTGCCTCCTGTTCCTGCCTGTGTCGTTCTAGCCCTGCTTGTTTCTGCTTTGCTCCAGCCCTGTCTTCCAGCTCCAACCTTGACCAGGTGTCTCGCCCACCGCCAGTCAGGGCCTAGCCAGCCCTCAGGTTGGATAGGTAGCATCAACTTGGCTGTGGCCCAAGGGTTCACCTGGGTCATGACAGATTGCAAAGGCCATGAGCTCGGGTGAGTCACCTGTCTTGCAGCTGGTCCTCCAGCTCCAGAAACTTTCTGAATCTGTTCAGGACCTGACTAGCCACAAGGACCAGCTCCAGCTTCTCCAGGACCTCACCTAGGAGGTCCAGCAGCAACAGACTCAACTTCAAAAGATTACAGAAATCTTTCAGGGGTCTGTGCTCAGCTAGCAGTGATGCAAACCTGCCTCCACAATCCACTCCAGGAGCACCACCTCTGGCTTACCCGGTGTCTCAATCTCAACTCTCTGCTTTGAGATATAAACTCAAAACCAGCACTGGTCAGAGTCTTTCTTCTGGAACTGGGTGAAAAAAAAAAAAAAACGAAACAAAGAAAATTGACAATGAACTGAATCCTGTGTGGAATGAGGTCCTTGAATTTGATTTAAAAGGGATACCTCTCTTCATCGCTGGATGTTGCTGTAAAAGATTTTGAAACACCTGGAAAAGACAAACTCCTGATGAAAGTCTTTTGGCCGAAACACAAATTCATGTAGAGTGTTTTTGAAACACAATAGAGTATTATACATCACCACGACCAATCTTGGGACTCTTCTTTGTCACCTTTGCTGTTGTGCAATTTTGCTAGGTACTTAGTGCCATATGCAGCCTCACTCCTAGCATGCAAATCCAATCTATAATGCTGGCGTAAAAGGTGTGTAAGAATAACATCTGACTGCTCTAAGAATATCTTCTGGGGACACTCTAGAACTTGCAAATCTGTTGATATAGGCTAGAAAACATAACCTTGTTTACTCCTCTCTTCATGCCACTGAACAGCAATAAGCTGGCAGACCTTCAGAAAGGGAGCATAACCTTTAGATACCTCATTAGAATCCTGGGGACATCCAAAAGAGTGAACGACCTCAGCTTTATCCAAAATTTCCTAAATACAAGGGAGACAGTCTGGTTCAGATGGAATTAGGAATTGACCATAGGAAGAAACAAAGGCACTGAATGGACCTTTTCCTTTGCGGGGGGGGGGGGGGGGGGGGGGGGAGAGAGAACACACAGAAAAGTCCCTGAGGGACAAAGCCTGTAGCAGTCAGTGGAGACAAATCAGTTTGGGTAATCAGCACTATATGTTAAGGCAATCCCTTGCAGATACCTCTATTCGCTCCAAAGACCAGTTAGTGGTCGGTGATTTTAACACCCAAGTAGATGTCTCCTCCCACCCTAGGACTTCTGCTGTTCTTTCTTTTCTTGACGGTGTGAACTATCTTCAGCTTATTCAATTTACTAAACATTCTGCAGGCCATTCGCTTGACCTGATTTTACTACAGAAAGTCACTTCCCTTTCAATCTCACATCTCCATGCACTGCGTCTTCCTTGGACTGACCACTAACTTATCTCAGCTTTGCTTTCTTTTCCGCTATCTCGGGCCTGTTCTGATTCAGGTTCCTGATTATTGCCTACACCCTCTCTTTTCCACATTTTTCTTGTCGTGATCCTGCTACCCGTTCCCCTTTGTTTAGTTTTCTACCTAATAATTTCCTCAACTTAAGCTTGACCGATACAGTCAAGTGTTGGAATTCTATTTTGCATTCTCATTTTACGTTATCCTCTCATTCCTCTTCCTGTCCAACCTGTCCTGCCAGCAACCCCTGGTACCATAATGGGTTCTTTTACACTGCCAGACCAGTCATGCTGAGCACAAACGGCATAAGCTACATACTTGTGAGTCACTGAAGGCATGTAGAATCTGCCTGCTATCGTTAAACTTCCCATTAAACTTGCAAAAAAGTCCTATTTTGATAAGCAACTTGCTAAGTCTAGTAATCCATTTAAGACTTTGTTTGCCAACTTCTCCCACTTTACTAACAAAGTTTCTTCTTAGTCTACTTCACTTCAGCCTGATGCTAATTCGCTAGCATCCTATTTTGCTACCAAGGTTTTTGCATTCAGGGCCTCAACACTTCTTGCTTATTCACCTTCATCTACTAACCCAACTCCTCTTTTCAGTTTGTCTGATTCATCTTCATGGTCCACCTTTACTATTTCTTCACTTACACAGTTGTCCATTGTGCTGTCTTCTATGCACCTCACTACCTCTCTATTAAACCCATTTCCTTTCACCTGGATGAAGATTCCCAAGCACAGACTCCTTCCTCTAGTACTTCACATGGTTAACCTTAGTCTTTCAGTCAATCAAACAGCGGAATCAATGGATAAAAATGGAACCAGAAGATTCTTTATTGGACTCAGCAACTGTAAATGAGGGTAAACCCGATACAGCGGTGTTTCGGCATACGAATATGCCTATGTCAGGGATGCCTCTTGTTTAAAATTGCAGATGTTAATGATGAGTCAAAAACACTGGTTCTAATTTCAATAATACACTTGAGAACAACTAGCAAGACGCTCTGAGTTCCAGTCCTCATAGGATTTTTACTCACTGAGCATCACTGAAGTTGTTCTCAAGTATATTACTGAAATTAGAACCAGTGTTTTTGACCCATCGTTACAACATCTGCTATTTTAAATAAGAGGCATTACCCCTGATGCAGGCATATTCATATGCCAAAGACAGTTGTGTTGGGTTTACCCTCATTTACAGTTGCTAAGTCCAATAAAGAATCATCTGGCTCCATTTTTATCCACTGACTCCACTGTTTGATTGATTTTTGGTTTGCTCCATCTGTGGAGGTTTTTTCCTTCTCCTTCTTGTTGCTCTAATCTTAGTCTTTCAATGGATGTTGTCCCATTACTTTGCAAGAAGGCAATTGATAAGCCTATTCTCAAGAACTTTGCTTCTGATCCTCATCTTCCTGAGCACTACAGTCCTCTTGAACCTTAGCTTTCTGTCAAAGATCACTAAAAAAGTTGTTTTTGATCAACTGCTTCAGTTTTCTGATCAACATTTTATCATACACCCAAGTCAAACAGAATTTCGTGCATTACAAAGCACCAAAATCACAATAACTGAACTCCATTCTTTTTCGGATGCTGGGAAGGGTGTCCTTGTCTCCTTGAACCTTTCGGATGCTTTTGACTTAGTGGATCACTTCCTTCTTTTAGCTCGACTTCAATCTATTGGAATCATAGGTACGGCCTTTAATTGTTTTTCTTCCTAATAGGTAATGGATATTACTACTTACTACTACTACTACTTAACATTTCTAGAGCGCTACTAGGGTTACGCAGCGCTGTACAATTTAACAAAGAGAGACAGTCCCTGCTCAAAGAGCTTACAATCTAATAGACAAGTGAACGGTCGGTCCGATCGGGGCAGTCAAATTGGGGCAGTCTGGATTCACTGAACGGTAAGGGTTAGGTGCCGAACGCAGCATTGAAGAGGTGGGCTTTAAGCAAAGACTTGAAGATGGGCAGGGAGGGGGCTTGGCGTAAGGGTTCAGGAAGGTTGTTCCAAGCATAGGGTGAGGCGAGGCAGAATGAGCGGAGCCTGGAGTTGGCGGTGGTGGAGAAGGGTACTGAGAGGAGGGATTTATCCTGTGAACGGAGGTTACGGGCGGGAACGTAAGGGGAGATGAGGGTAGAGAGGTAGTGAGGGGCAGCAGACTGAGTGCATTTGTAGGTAAGAAGGAGAAGCTTGAATTGAATGCGGTATCTGATCGGAAGCCAGTGAAGTGACCTGAGGAGAGGGGTGATATGAGTATATCGGTTCTGGCGGAATATGAGACGTGCAGCAGAGTTCTGAACAGACTGAAGGGGGGATAGATGGCTAAGTGGGAGGCCGGTGAGGAGTAAGTTGCAGTAGTCCAGGCGAGAGGTAATGAGAGCGTGGACGAGAGTTCGGGTGGTGTGTTCAGAGAGGAAAGGGCGAATTTTGCTGATGTTAAAGAGGAAGAAGCGACAGGTCTTGGCTATCTGCTGGATATGCGCAGAGAAGGAAAGAGAGGAGTCAAAGATGACTCCGAGGTTGCGGGCAGATGAGACGGGGAGGATGAGGGTGTTATCAACTGAGATAGAAAGTGGAGGAAGAGGAGAAGTGGGTTTTGGTGGAAAGACGATAAGCTCGGTCTTGGACATGTTCAGTTTCAGGTGGCGGTTGGACATCCAGGCAGCAATGTCGGATAAGCAGGCCGATACCTTTGCCTGGGTCTCCGCGGTGATGTCTGGTGTGGAGAGATACAGTTGGGTGTCATCAGCATAGAGATGATACTGGAAACCATGAGATGAGATCAGGGAGCCCAGGGAAGAGGTGTAGATTGAGAAGAGAAGGGGTCCAAGGACCGATCCCTGGGGAACACCAACAGATAAGGGGATGGGGGTGGAGGAAGATCCATGAGAGTGAACTTTGAAGGTGCGGTGGGAGAGATAGGAGGAGAACCAGGAGAGGACAGAGCCCTGGAACCCAAATGAGGACAGTGTGGCAAGAAGTAAGTCATGATTGACAGTGTCAAAAGCAGCGGATAGATCCAGGAGGATGAGGATGGAGTAGCGGCCTCTGGATTTGGCAAGGAACAGGTCATTACAGACTTTAGAAAGTGCTGTTTCTGTCGAGTGAAGAGGGCGAAAACCGGATTGAAGCGGATCAAGGATGGCATGAGAGGAGAGAAAATCAAGGCAGCGGCTGTGGACTGCGCGCTCAAGTGTCTTGGAGAGGAAGGGTAGGAGGGAGATGGGGCGGTAGTTGGAGGGACAGGTAGGGTCTAGTGATGGTTTTTTGAGGAGTGGCGTGACTACAGCATGCTTGAAGGTGTCGGGGACAGTTGCAGTGGAGAGAGAGAGGTTGAGGATATGACAGATGGAGGGGGTGATAGTAGGAGAGATGGTGTTAAGTAAGTTGGTGGGGATGGGATCAGAGGAACAAGTGGTGCATTTTGAGGAGGAAAGAAGGCGGGCGGTTTCCTCCTCGGAGATATCAGGAAAGGAGGAGAAAGAGGTCTGGGTTGGTTGGTTGAGGGAGAGGGTTGAAGGGTGAAGAGGAGGAGGTGGCTTGGTAGTGAACTCAAGGTTGATCTTTTGCACCTTGTCGCGGAAGTAGTCAGCCAGTGATTGAGGAGAGAGTGACGGGGGGGTGGGAGCGGAGGGCACTTTGAGGAGGGAGTTAAGGGTGGCGAAGAGACGACGAGGGTTAGAGCTGAGAGAATTAGTCAATTGGGTGTAATAGTCCTGTTTGGCAAGGAATAGTGAGGACTGGAAGGAGGATAGCATGAATTTGTAGTGTAGGAAATCTGAATGGGTGCGAGATTTCCTCCAGAGGCGTTCAGCAGATCGGGCGCAGGAGCGAAGGTAACGGATGCAAGGGGTCAGCCAGGGCTGGGGATTAGTACGCCTTGTGGGACGGGAGGTGGATGGTGCAAGGGTGTCCAGAGCAGAGGAGAGAGTGGCATTGTAAGCGGAGACAGCCTCGTCAACAGACTCGGAGGACATGATGGAGGGGAGGAGATTAGAAATACTAGATGATAAGGTGGGAGGGTCAATAATCTGGAGATTCCTGGAAGTAGTGGTTAATGTTGGGCGGGGCTGAGGGGGAGGGTGAAGAAGTGTGAAGGTGATCAGGTGATGATCAGAGACAGGAAGAGCTGAGGTGTGGAAATTGGAGGGTGAGCCGGAAGAGGAGAGGACGAGGTCAAGGCAATGGCCATCACGGTGAGTAGGGGTGGTGGAACAAAGCTGGAGGTTGAAGGATGATGTTAGAGTGAGGAACTGAGAAGCGTGAGAGTTGGACAGGTCATCAACGTGTATGTTGAAGTCTCCGAGAATGAGGGATGGAGATGAGGGTTCAAGAAAAACAGAAAGCCAGGCATCGAAGTCGGTGAGGAAGGAAGGGAGGGATTTATCAGGGGGGCGGTAAATGACTGCCACTCTGAGTGGCAACGGGTAGAATAGACGGATGGAGTGGACTTCAAAGGATGAGAAGCAGTGAGACTGTGGTAGGAGGAGGGGTTGGAAGCTACAGGAGGGCGAGAGTAGTAACCCGACGCCTCCTCCACGGCCAACTAGGCGGGGAGTATGGGAGAAGAGATAGCCTCCATGGCATAAAGCCGCAACTGAGGCAGAGTCGTCAGGGGAGAGCCAGGTTTCAGTTAGGGCAAGCAGGTGAAGGGAATGAGAGATGAAGAGATCGTGGGTGAAGGGAAGTTTGTTGCAGACCGAGTGGGCATTCCACAGTGCACATGAGAAGGGGAGGGAAGAGGGGGGGAGGAGGGGAATAGATATGAGATTGGAGACATCCCGGAAACGTTTGCATGGATAGGACGAAGACAGGTGTGGGGGACCTGGATTGGGATTGATGTCTCCTGCGGATAGCAGGAGGAGGAGCAAGAGAGTGCGGAGGAGGGTGGGGGAGGTAGGGCGACGAAGGCGACGAAGACGGGATGCGCTTAGGAGGAATGGGGATGGGTTAATGGCAGGAAGGAAGTGTTGAAGGTTGAAGTGTTGAACCTAATAAGGCTCGCTCCCCAACACTTCATAACAGATCTTACATCATACATGAACTACATGTTGTAACATGGACTTTTCCCCAAGGACAAAGGAAATATACTTCTTACCCCTATACCCAAAGACTTAAAGAAAAAATTAAACGATACAACTAACTATCGACCAGTAGCATCTATCCCCCTGGTAGTCAAACTAATGGAAAGTATGGTGACCAAACAACTTACCAACTACTTAAACAAATTCACTATACTACATGAATCACAGTCAGGATTTAGAGCCAACCATAGCACTGAAACAGTTCTAATCACTCTCATAACCAAATTTAAACAATTAATTGCAACTGGAAACAATGTGCTTCTCCTACAATTTGACATGTCCAGCGCGTTCGACATGGTCAGCCACCAAATACTCTTGAACATCTTGGACTACTTCGGGATTGGAGGAAACGTACTTAGATGGTTTGAAGGCTTCCTAACAGCAAAAACCTACCAAGTGATATCAAGCTCAAACAAACTCCATGGAAACCTGAATGCGGAGTTCCACAAGGATCACCGCTCTCACCAACTCTTTTTAACTTAATGATTAGCCAAATCGCTCTCCAAATAAGGACTCAACCCATACATCTAAGCAGACGATGTTACGATATACATCCCGTTCAAACAAGATATAACTGAAATCACAAATGAAATCACACGCAGCCTCCAAATAATGAACTCGTGGGCGGACGCATTCCAACTAAAGCTAAATGCAGAAAAAAACACAATGTCCCATCCTGTCCTCAGAATACAATACAAACAAACCCAATACCATAAATACCCCAGACCCTACCGGTCTCAGACAGCCTGAAAATTCTGGGAGTTACAACTGACCGAAATCTCACACTCGAAGATCATGCGAAAAACACAGCAAAGAAAATGTTCTATTCAATATGGAAACTTAAAAGGATCAAACC
This sequence comes from Microcaecilia unicolor, assembly GCF_901765095.1. Classification (NCBI taxonomy): domain Eukaryota; kingdom Metazoa; phylum Chordata; class Amphibia; order Gymnophiona; family Siphonopidae; genus Microcaecilia; species Microcaecilia unicolor. The sequence goes on along the minus strand of NC_044032.1, from coordinate 227,664,933 downwards.
TTTCTTCCCAAGGGAAGTATTCCGCAGCCTAGTACAATCAATGGTACTAAGCCATCTAGACTACTGCAATGCCATTTATGCCGGATGCAAAGAACAAATCATTAAGAAGCTTCAAAGCGCTCAAAACACAGCAGCCAGACTCATATTTGGGAAAGCGAAATACGAAAGCGCCAAACCCCTAAGAGAAAAACTACACTGGCTCCCACTAAAAGAACGAATTGCGTTCAAAGTCTGCACCCTGGTCCACAAAATCGTTCACGGGGAAGCCCTGACCTACATGTCAGACCTTATAGACCTGCCTACTAGGAATGCAAAAAGATCAGCACGCACATTCCTCAATCTCCACTACCCCAACTGCAAAGGGCTAAAATATAAATCCACATATGCGACCAGTTTCTCATACATCTGTACCCAGCTATGGAACGCACTACCGAAGGCCATAAAAAACAACGCAAGACCAAACTATCTTCCGAAGACTACTGAAAACAGATCTGTTCAAGAAGGCATACCACAAACATCCATCTTAATTACTAAAAAATAAGAATGTACACGACCTAGACACAACCGAAATCTTATCACTTGACTGATTAACCTCTTTGCTATTAGTGAACAAGCACTATCACTTTTATCCCTATGTTGAATATGGTCTTCTCCATAGTCGATGACCTAATGTATGTTATAATCCAATTATCACTCAGGAACCTGCATGCAATACCATAATGTATTCTTCTTTACCATGTATGTACGCACATGGTATATATATATATAGACCATGAACTGTTCCATGTATGTTATGTTCCATCTATGTTACTATGTATGTACACACCTTAATGAAACACCATTTGTAATTCTGTTACCCGGAAATGGCAACCGCCATTACGGCAAATGTAAGCCACATTGAGCCTGCAAATTGGTGGGAAAATGTGGGATACAAATGCTACAAATAAATAAAATAAATAAATCTACCTCTGTTTCATCTATTACATCTTTTAACTGTGGTGTTTCCCAGGGGTCTGTCCTATTCCCATTACTGTTTAGTATCTTTCTTAGTCCTCTTCTTCTTCAGGGATGGAACATAAATTTTTTCATATATGCTGATGATATTCTCTTGATCTATTCTGTTTCATCTCTTACTCCTGATTTGTCACCTTTACAGTATTGTCTCTCGAATTGGCTTTCACAGCATAGGATGGTTCTTAATCACTCAAAACAGCCTGCTGGGTCTCTGGTGCACTTCCTATCCCATCTGTATCTCTTTAATCTTTTCAATATTCAAATTACCCCAGTCAACTCATTTCATTATCTCAGGGTTTTCTTCGATTCCAAACTGGCTTTTGATCTACAGGTTATCAAAAAAAGTTTCTACTGGATTTGGCGAATCCGTTCCATTAAGCAATTTCTGGATTTTCCCACTCTTCATACTCTTATTCACACTTTTGTTATCTCTTGTATTGATTATTGTAACACTGTCTACTGTGGTATTTCTTCTTATCTCTTCTGCTGGCTTCAAACACTTCATAACTCTGCTGCCTGATTTTTATGTAATGCAAAGCATTAGTATCACGTTACTCCTCTTCCTTGTCCAACTGCATTGGTTGCCTATTCGTTTTAGATATTGGTTTAAGGTTCTATGCCTTACCCATAAGGCTTTGCATCTTGGCTCCCCATTGTATCTTTCTTCTGTTACAATCCCCTACACCCCATCTCGACTACTGCATTCTCTCGATTCACATTGTTTGGTTCTTCCATCACCTAGACTCGCTCATTACAAAACCACCCATAGTTCTGTTTTTTCTTTTTATCACCTTTTCTCTGGAACAATTTACCCGCATATCTTAGGTCTGAATTATCTTTCTCCAAATTTAAAGCAGTTCTAAAAGCTCATTTTTTTTTTTAGCAGGTTTTCAGTGTCCAGTTGACTTTGCATTCTAATGAATCTGTGATGCCTCAGTGATCAGGATAAGGGATAATAAGACAATTAATTGTGGGTCGTGAGTACTCATGTTCTAGTATAACTAGTTTTAACTATCCTTTCTCTTTTGGTGTTCTTTTTTCAAGACTTTTATTATTTTATTGTAAGCCATTATGATCTGTTTTCAGAATTGGTGGGTTATCAAGAATTTGAATAAAGGAAATTAACTTTAAAATGCTAAAAAACTAACTAACTGAGGTGCAATCATTAAAGCATTTTCTCACAGAGAACAAAATGACTGAGGGGATTCTAAGTGATTACAGCTGGGCAAAAAAATTCTGTTCTCACCCAACAAAAGTCTTCTAGACTATTTCAGAGCAAATCAAAGAAATTCTCTACATTAGCAACACTGGATGATCATCACTAACATTCTGGCAAATGTATTCTATATAGCTATGCAGAACCTGTTAGGCACAGCAACAATGCCCTCTGTTTTCATCTATTTGGATTTAGCTCACACCTTTTTCAGGAGCAGCTCAAGTTGACTTACATTCAGGTACATTAGGTATTTTCCTGTCCCTGGAAGACTTACAATTTAAGTTTGTACCCGAGGCAACGGACTTGACCAAGACAAAGATTTTAATCCAATCTTACCTTATTCTTTGCCACTTCAGATGCCATACTGTCAATCTGTTCCTGGTATGCTTTCATAGCTTCATCCACAGCCTCAATCTGTTGTTTATATGTAGTCTGTTCTCTCTTTAGTTCTTCTAGCTCTAAAACTAAAGCATCCACTTCCTAGAAACAAATAAAAGCAATTCAGTAAGCTGGAATATTTATAGGTCTTACATTTGAAAAAAGTAGCAGCACTGGGCCAGCCCGGTGGCTCAGTGGCTATGTGCTGCCATGTGGAAGAAATCCTAGTCATTGCCAAACAGTGAAATCTAGTGACGAGAATTAGATTATGATTACAAGGTACTGAAAAATCCCTTGTATGGAGCCCACAGCAGAGGACTGTTGCTACCATAACTGGGCTAAATGGGCTGGGAGGATATAAAATAGGGAGAAAAAAAATATTAGAGGACGGCTGAATTTCAGTTTCAAAACTGGCCCCAAATCCTTTTTCTGCCTGGTTTTGATTTCAGAGAAGGCTACGGCCTAATTTCAGCCAAAACTGACCATGTCTTTTCAGTGGAAGCTGAAAAACTGTGATTTGCCCTGCTTGTCTCCCTTCCTACCACTCCCCTCGAACAGGAGTTCCCTTTCCCCCCCTCAGGCCTATCTTCCAATTCATGGCAGTCTACGGGTGTAGGCAGGGCAGGAGCAATTTTGAGAGCTGGCTTTGCTCTCAAAAGAAGCTGCCAAACTTTTAAAACAGTCTTACAAGACTGTCACATGAGGTCACAACAGCCATTTTGAGAGTACAGCTGACATGGGAAAGAGTGACTGGGGATCACTCCTGCCCTGAATACACCACAAGAGCACAAGGGATTGAAGTGAATCTGGGAACATAGGATTGTTAATCTGTTGTCAAGAATTTATTAAATAGATAGGATTTCAAAGATCTGCGGAATATTAGGTAATTATGTTGATGTTTGATAGATTTAGGTAGTAAGTTACTTTATTTGACTTGGTAACTTGGTGCAGTGCCGTATACAATTTGGTACGTGAAAGCACAGATTTTGAAGATCACTCTTGCTCTTATTGGTAGCCAGTGTAGATACTGCAGTAGTGGCATTGCGTAGTCACATTTGGATGAGCCGCAGATCAGGCATGCCGATGTACTCTATGCTGTTTGTAGTTTTTTAAAGTATTCTCAACAGCCCACGTAGACCGCATTGCAGTAGTCTACCTTGGACAAAACAAGGCTTTGGACTAGGATTCAGAAGGCAGTTTTTGAAAAATATGCTCTTATTCATTGTGGTTCTAGTGCAAGGTGTTGGTCAATCAGTATTCCTAGTACTTTAATATTTGTATCTAGTGTGTATTCCCTTTGATCTATATACATTTTGTTACTTATTATTGGTTTGGAGGAGTTGGTTATCACCATGAACTTCGTTTTTTTCTCTGAGTTTCACCATTTTGTACCCAGATAAGTGAGGTCAGTCGATAGAATAGATTTATACACAATTTTTCTGAAGTTTGGCAAATGTAGTGTAAGATAATCTCGTAGACTCCGGCTTTTATAAGTAACCAATGAAGCTTAAATAGCAGAGGGGTTGCACTGTCCAAACGTGTCATATTATAAATAAGGCAAGCTGCTATGTTTTGACTGGTTGGCAATTCAGGAGGAGCACTGGAGGAACTCATACAGCACAAAGAAATATCTACATCCAGGATATATAAGAGGCTGTGAATATTAATTATTGTGGGTGCCATAGTGCTGGATGGTAACCTACTAGCATAAGAACAGTAGGCAGGAGGACTCTAGTGCAATGATAGTATGAGTGACCCACATTTTATGGCATGTTTAGCATCACTAATTCAGTGAGCAACAAATTTTTTTTATAATTGAGAAGAGAATATATAAATGACATTGACTGGATATGAGGTTTCTATAAGTACTAGTAAAAAAGGCCCGTTTCGGGAACAAATGAAATGAGCGCTAGCATGTTTTTTTGTGTGTGTGTTTGATATTAAGGGATATAAATGTTTTTGAAAAAGGAGAGTGGCAGGAGAGAGGGAGGGGGGTAGGAGGGGGATCCTCACAGCAGTCATTCAGACTCTCTATGTATAACACTATGTCTGTCACACACAGATAGTAAAAACCTATCCCCATCGTTGTACATTAAGTAAGTTGACATGTATTATTTTCTGAAGAATATTTTGTTGTTATACTTGCCTGGTATTAGAAAGCAGTAGGATCATGTACAGCAGATTGTGGAGTAGTGCAGGCAACGTTGTCCTAATCGCAGTGATTTTAGATGTGAAACAGGTAGTGGGTAAATACTTCGTTGAAGCAGTAAGAAACAACACTTTTAAAGCAAGTAAAAAACAATGAATGAGCGGTTGTTTTAGTTTCATTTCTTTTTTTGTTTGTTTAGGTTATTTAATGTAGCGAGGCAAGTGATTTGCAAGCGCAGTGAAAGTATTGTAATACCCTCCGTTCTTGTATTCGTTTCACCGGTAGTTGTGTTTTTGTATTTAGTGGGCCCACTGAATCGCGGGAAAAGGGTAATGGGAAGCTGTTGAGAACGGTAGGCAGCAGGGCCGAACGACAGCAATGTTGTGTGCGCTATAGCCCCTCTGCGGAATATATTATCCAGTAGGACGGAAGGACAGCAATATTGTCTGCGCTATACCCCCTCCACGCAATATATTCGCCAGTAATAGAACTGCACCTGTGTTATAGCAGGAATGTTTTCCTCCTCGTGGCAGCGATGTTTCTGTGACCCCTTCTGCTGCTGACGCTCCTCTCCGACCTCCGTTGTATATACAGTGGGGGAAATAAGTATTTGATCCCTTGCTGATTTTGTAAGTTTGCCCACTGACAAAGACATGAGCAGCCCATAATTGAAGGGTAGGTTATTGGTAACAGTGAGAGATAGCACATCACAAATTAAATCCGGAAAATCACATTGTGGAAAGTATATGAATTTATTTGCATTCTGCAGAGGGAAATAAGTATTTGATCCCCCACCAACCAGTAAGAGATCTGGCCCCTACAGACCAGGTAGATGCTCCAAATCAACTCGTTACCTGCATGACAGACAGCTGTCGGCAATGGTCACCTGTATGAAAGACACCTGTCCACAGACTCAGTGAATCAGTCAGACTCTAACCTCTACAAAATGGCCAAGAGCAAGGAGCTGTCTAAGGATGTCAGGGACAAGATCATACACCTGCACAAGGCTGGAATGGGCTACAAAACCATCAGTAAGACGCTGGGCGAGAAGGAGACAACTGTTGGTGCCATAGTAAGAAAATGGAAGAAGTACAAAATGACTGTCAATCGACAAAGATCTGGGGCTCCACGCAAAATCTCACCTCGTGGGGTATCCTTGATCATGAGGAAGGTTAGAAATCAGCCTACAACTACAAGGGGGGAACTTGTCAATGATCTCAAGGCAGCTGGGACCACTGTCACCACGAAAACCATTGGTAACACATTACGACATAACGGATTGCAATCCTGCAGTGCCCGCAAGGTCCCCCTGCTCCGGAAGGCACATGTGACGGCCCGTCTGAAGTTTGCCAGTGAACACCTGGATGATGCCGAGAGTGATTGGGAGAAGGTGCTGTGGTCAGATGAGACAAAAATTGAGCTCTTTGGCATGAACTCAACTCGCCGTGTTTGGAGGAAGAGAAATGCTGCCTATGACCCAAAGAACACCGTCCCCACTGTCAAGCATGGAGGTGGAAATGTTATGTTTTGGGGGTGTTTCTCTGCTAAGGGCACAGGACTACTTCACCGCATCAATGGGAGAATGGATGGGGCCATGTACCGTACAATTCTGAGTGACAACCTCCTTCCCTCCGCCAGGGCCTTAAAAATGGGTCGTGGCTGGGTCTTCCAGCACGACAATGACCCAAAACATACAGCCAAGGCAACAAAGGAGTGGCTCAGGAAGAAGCACATTAGGGTCATGGAGTGGCCTAGCCAGTCACCAGACCTTAATCCCATTGAAAACTTATGGAGGGAGCTGAAGCTGCGAGTTGCCAAGCGACAGCCCAGAACTCTTAATGATTTAGAGATGATCTGCAAAGAGGAGTGGACCAAAATTCCTCCTGACATGTGTGCAAACCTCATCATCAACTACAGAAGACGTCTGACCGCTGTGCTTGCCAACAAGGGTTTTGCCACCAAGTATTAGGTCTTGTTTGCCAGAGGGATTAAATACTTATTTCCCTCTGCAGAATGCAAATAAATTCATATACTTTCCACAATGTGATTTTCCGGATTTAATTTGTGATGTGCTATCTCTCACTGTTACCAATAACCTACCCTTCAATTATGGGCTGCTCATGTCTTTGTCAGTGGGCAAACTTACAAAATCAGCAAGGGATCAAATACTTATTTCCCCCACTGTATGTAGTTGGTTGCGATTGGTCCGAATGCGTCTGACGTGTGTTGCAGTTGCCTGGTAACCCTAGTTTTGATAGGTTCCTGGTCCATTTCACGTGGCATTCTGTTGCCTGGAAACTGGTTTCCCATGCATCCCGTCTGATAGGTTCTGCATCACTTTGTCCTCACGTCATGACGTTAACGTCTTTACGTTTGACGCGAGTGCGGGGCAAATTCACTTGGGGAGAGAGATGGCTACACCCTTACAAATCCACAAACCCTTGAGTGACGTCACAGAGTGGCTTCAGAACATTGGAGGTGCATTTTATTATAGTATCTCGCAGTGCGAGTTGGGGAGGTAGGGTAGCGTCAGAGGGCGGTAGAACTGGCAATTGGCTGTGTCATAGCCCCGCCCTCCACGTCATCACGTTGTGACGCGAGGGCGGGGCATACACTCATGGGATCTTGCAACTACAAATTTGCATTTAGAATGTTGGGGTTGTGAATTGAGTGGATGGGGCGTGGCTGAGGGCGGGTCTATGAGTGAGAGTGAGTGGTGCTGACAGCCTAGAAGACTACAGGGCTTCAGTGTTTCCCTGCCACACAGTGAGGTTCTGAACGTTGGAGGTGAGAATTATTTATATAGATATGGTGTAATTTTGAAGGGAACCATTGAATTGAAGAAAACCCTGCATATTTATTGTTTAAATTTTAACTGCCAGACCTTTGACCATTCTTCTAATGTTTGGAGATCTCTTCTCATGGTTTCTATTCATTACGGGGTATCCACTCTATTGGACATATTCGTGTCATTTGCACAACGGCAAACTTTTCCTTTTAACCCTTCAATGTTTCGCACAAATATATTAAACAGAATCGGCCTCAAGCACCGACCCCAGAAGAACTCCACTACTCATGTTCCTTTTCTCTGAGCGGTTTCCATTTACGCCACCCTCCACCGCCTGTCGGTCAACCAGTTTCCAATCCAGTTCACCACTTTGGGTCCTAAGATTAGTCCTCTCAGCTTATTCATGAGTCTTCTGTGAGGGACCGTATCAAAGGCTTTACTGAAATCCAAGTAGATTACATTTAGCGCATGCCCTTTTACCCAGTTTTTGGGTCATCCAGTCAAAGAAGTCAATCAGATTAGTTTGGCAGGATTTTCCATTGCCTTGGATCCTGCAACCCGTTGGCTTCTAGAAAGTTAATTGTCTTTTCCTTCAGTAACGATGCCATTATTTGTCCTACCACCGACGTAAGGCTTACTGGCATGTCATTTCCCACTTCTTCCCTGTCTCCGTTTTTGTGAAGAGGGACCACATCAGCTCATCTCCAATCCCACGGAACCTCTCGTGTCTCTAAAGATCTATTAAATAAATCCCTATGAGGCCCTTCCAGGACTTCTCTGAGCTCCCTCAGCATCCTGGGACGTATCCCATCCGGCCCCATGTTTTGTCCATGTCCAGATTTTCAAGCTGTTTATAAATAAACACTTTTTTCTGTGAATGGTGCAATATCCACTCAATTCCCAGATATACCTTCGGCAATCAACCATGGTCCTTCTACAGGATTTTCTTCTGTGAATACCAAAGATAAGTAGTAGTTTCAACATTTGTTTTATCCTCATCACTCTACATAGTCACTCTCAGCATCTTTCAGTCTTAAAAATCATTTCTAGCTTTTCTCCTTTCCCCAATATATATCTGAAAAAAAAGTCTCGTCACTCTCTTTACATCTTTAGGCATTTTTTCTTCCACATGCGCCTTTGCTAGCCATATCTCCCTCTTTGCTTCTTTGAGTTTAATTTGGTAATTTTTTCTGTGATCCTCTTGTTGCGTTCTTCTGTATTTCTTGAACAAAGCTTCTTTGCACTTATTTTTTCAGCCACTTGTTTGGAGAACCATATAGGCTTTGTTTCTCTTTTGTTTACTTTTCTTGTTTAGAGATCTGTGGCCATATTTATAGTAGCTTGCAGCTTGGAACACTGCACTTCCACTTCTCCTATGCCTACCCATGCTGTCAGTTCCTTATTCAGATATTCCCCCTTTTTACCAAAATCAGCACATCTGAAATCCAGTACTTTGGGTTTTGTGTCTGCACTTTGCTTTTGCTCTTACATCAAACCATATCGTGTGATGATCACTATTGCCTAGGTGGGAACCCACCCGAACATTGGAACCACTTCCTCCATTTGTGAGCACTAGATCCAGTGACGACCCTTTCCTCATGGGTTCCATCACCATTTGTCTGAACAAAGCACTTTGACAGGCATTCATCATCTCTCTGCTTCTTTCCAATTCTGCAATATACAATATCTTAAGGAGAATGTTAACACACTTTCCTTAATCCCTCCACTGGAGGGCTAAAGGCATGACCCTCCCCCTTTAATTCTCCAATGGTCAGTGAACCCCTCCCACCCTCCAAAGATGCAACAGTGACAATAGATACCAGGCTCTATGACAGCTCCACTATTATGGCCATTCTTAAAAAGCAGCAAGCAAGTGGATAGAGTAGCCCAGTGGTCAGTGCAGTGGACAGTGAACAACGGGACCCAAGTTCAATTCCCACTTTAACTCTTTAATTTCAGTACAAATATGCGAGCCCTCCTGGAACACAGAAATACCTCTTTTACCTAAATATGTAAGTGACCTGCAAACCTCAGGGCTATTGTAGTGGTGGACCTTTAGGTTCAGTCGGTTCTCTCTGTTTCTGGAAGGCTCACAATACAACATGAAGGAATTTAAGTGGGATTTGTACCTGGCTCCCTTTATGTGAAGTCCACTGCACTGGCTACTAGGCTGCGATTCTGTACTGCTGGGATGTCTGTGGGGCCAATTTACTAGGAATGCTGCCAGACAGACGTCCCTATGGCTCATTTTTCTACGTTTATCCCCTGGGATGTTTCTTTTCGAGAATGGAACTTACAGATGGACACGCTGAGCATAACAATGTCTAGCTCAAAGCCATAATCAAACCAGAAATTTAGATGTTTTTCTGGTTTGATTATGGCTGGGAGCAAGTCTTGAGATGATTTGGGGAAAACGTCTCAATTTGACTTAGATGTCATACTGAAAATGCCCCTCCACATGTTTACCATTATGAATACTTGATAAACAGTCTTGAAAATTGCACAAAATGGTTTACAAATAGTACTAGTAGTGAAAGAAACACTATTAACAGATAAGACAGAGAAGAATTAGAAAGGAGAAAATTAGAAGCAGATGAGCAGACCCAAATGCCCTCAACAGACAATGTAGACTCCAATGAAAGCTCTCTTGAAAGGTGCATTTTCAGACCAGTCCTGAATTTGAGATAGGAAATCTCTGAATGGAGGGACACAGCTAAGGCGTTCAACAGAGCAGGAGCCATGCAACAGAAAGCCAAGTGTGAGGTAGAGCTAGACGAGAAGAGGCAACTGGGGGGGGGGGGGGGGGGGGGGGGGGGGGGGCAGTCCAAATTAATAAACAAGAGTGCATGAATGTAAATGAGGGTGGGTTATAGGCAAATGAAGCTTTCCTGGTTCATGTAAATTTATGCCCTCTCTCACCGTTACATAAGAAGAGACTTGGCAGTCTTGATATCCTCCAACAGCTGTTCAACAGGGTCCTCAGTGGTCCTGTCTGACATCTTATTCTCTACCAATACAAGATGCTAGGGGCTCAATAGACTCAAAAACCCAACCCTGTCCCCATTACACAAAAACAGAAGGCAGGAGTGTTACTCCCAACTCTTCTTACCTCTCCTGAGCAAAGATAAAGGAGCCCATGCCTTGACAGATTCCCCTCCTTCCCTCATCTGATGCACGGCAGAAGACAGCCATCTCCCCCTCCCCAGACAAATTCCAAAATAGTGCTGGTACATGAGCTCAGCCAGAAGAAGGGACTATTCTCAGGACACTGCAACCTCTGCCTGCCTATTCTGTCTATTGTGCGAGGGCAAAATCAGAATGCTATCCCCTTCTACTATGTACCAAGGGGTAGTACAGTGGTAATGAGTGTGGAGCAGGCAAATCAATTATGAAATCTCGCCTTTTCCCTGTAACGTGGATGTTTTTATTTTTGTATTTATGTCCACATTCATGCAAACACACTATTTAGGGTAAGTTTTGCTGCATCGCTTTGCTTACACCCTCTTCTAACGTACACACAACGTTTCACAGGGTCATACACCACCTTCTTAGCTCAAGCTTATTTGCATAGTCCCCATGATGTTTTGTTTGATCTACTGGTCCAATGTACTATTTTAAAAAATATCTGATAGAATGCTACTGCTAGTGTTGGTCTACCTGTTGCTTCTCTTTCATCTTTTTGTTGGATGCATCCGCTTTCTTCTTTGCTGCATCTAGTTTCTGCTGGGCTTGCTTAAGTTCTTTCTCCCTCTCAGCTTCAGCATTCTTCATTTTGTTCTCCAGAACTTTGTATTTCTCCTCGGCCTTCATTTGAACCTCCTTCGTCTTCTTAAGTGTTTCCTGACTTTCCTCTAAAAGATGCAAAATCCAGTTAAAGTTCAGATTCATTTACTCAGAAATTTTGAATCATTTCAAAACAGGTACCAACAAGTGTTTAAGTATGAAGGACTGCGGGTCTTTATCTGCCATCATTTACTGTGTTACTATGTAATAAAAGGCACTCCAAAATGAAACTCAATATTTTGAAAGTACTGATAGCATCACAGTTTATTAAAAAATAAATAAAATAAAAAGGTGATTTTGCCAGTTCATTGTCTGGTAGTTGACAGAACTGAGGTTCTAAGTTTATTAAGACTTTCTATCTTGCCTCCCGAGAACTCCATCGAGGCAGTTTACATTATCCTATGTAACATGAGACAGATAAGGGGACAGGGTAGAATTACAATATAGACCGGAGAGGATGGGTAAAGCACAAAAAGGGGCGCACTTGTGTCTTCCAGAGTTCTACTGTTTGTCAAACATTTTAGGCATAAGTGTGAAAGTCTGTCAGCAGAAGGCATCAGAGAAAAGGAATGTCTTCAGAACTGGTCAAACGATGTTTGCGTACGGATATGTTGAGGTAGTAAATTCTATAGCTGGGGGTCCTGCACAAAGAATATGTAGTGCGTTCACATGTAATGTCTTCATAGGTGGGCACTATCAGCTGGTTCTGATGGAGGGATCTAAGGGCTTCGGATGCTTCAATGCCTGCGAGTCAGAGAGGTGTACAACAAAGGGAAATTAACACCGATCATAAACATAATTTGACAGAATGATGCAGAATGACAGAATTCCTTCCAACGCCAAAACTTCTCATTAGTGGATGCCACCAAATTTATGTCACACTGGTTCTGAAACCAAGATGTGTGTTCCAATGAGCATACAAAGAATAGCCATACTGGGTCAGACCAATGGTCCATCTAGCCTGTATCATGCTTCCAAGTGGCCAATTCAGGGCACGAGTACCTAGCAGAATGCCAAATAGTAGCACCATGGGCAAGCAGTGGCTTCCCCGTGTCTATCTCAATAACAGACTATGGACTTTTCCTCCAGGAACTTGTCCGAATCTTTTTTAAACCTAGATACCATATCCTTTGGCAATGAGTTCCAGAGCTTAATTATCCATTGAGTGAAAAAATATTTCCTCCTATTCGTTTTTAAAAGTATTACTACGTGATTTCATTGAGTGTCTCTTAGTCTTTCTACTTTTTGAAAGAGTAAAAAAAAATCAATTCACTTTTACCCGTTCTACACCAATCAGGATTTTGTAGACCTCTATCATACCCCCCTTAGCCGTCTCTTTTCCAAGCAAAAGAGCCCTAACCTCTTTAGCTTTTCCTGATACATGAAAGGAGTTCCACCCCCTTTATCATTTTGGATTCCCTTCTTTGAACCTTTTCTAAATTCCGCTATATATTTTTTTGAGATACGGTGACCAGAATTGCACGCAGTACTCAAGGTGAGGTTGCACCATGGTGTGATACAGAGGCATTATATTGTCTTATTTTCCATCTGTTTCCTAACAATTCCTAGCATCTTGTCTGCTTTTTTGGCTGCCGCTGCCCCACTGCATACTGGGCAGAAGATTTCAGCGTATTGCCTATGCTAACACCTAGATCTTTTTTTGGGTGCAGACTCCTAAGGTGGACCTTAGCATCAGATAACTATGATTTGGATTATTCTTCCCAATTTGTATCACTTTGCATTTGTCCTCATTAGATTTCATCTGCCATCTGGATGCCCAGCCTTCCAATTTCTTAAGGTCTTCCTGCAATTTTTCACAGTTTGCATGTGTTTTAACAACTTTGAATAGTTTTGTGTCATCTGCAAATTTAATCAACTCGCTTGTCATTTCAATTTTGAGATCATCTATAAATATGTTAAATAGCACCAGTCCCAGTACAGATCATGCAAGGTATTTCTTTAAGTTGTACCAACTCTTTATATTATTGGTTTCAACAGATACCCTGCTTCCAGAACTGGCACCAACTCAGGAATAATAGGAAGTACTTTTTCACGGAGAGGGTGATAGATACCTGGAATGCCTTCCCACAGGAGGTGGAGAAGATGAAAATGGTAACGGAATTAAAAAATGTTGGGATAAACATAAAGGAATCCTGTATAGAAGGCACTGAACCAAACAAGCTTAAAGGTGATTAGATGATGACTCCAGTAATTAGGAAGCAAAGCCAGTGATGGATTTCTACTGTCTGTGCCGTGATCATGACTGGACAGATTCAGCTTCAGAAACTGAAGAACGAGGCCAGTGCCGGATAGACTTCTACAGTCAGTGCCCCAAAAATGACAAGGACAAATCAAGATCAAGTATACATATATAGTATCACATCATACCTTATGCTATGAGTTTATCTTGTTGGCCAGACTATATGGACTGTATAGGTTTTTATCTGCCGTCATCTACTATGTTAATTGTTAGTTGGTTGAGAACCTGGGGAACTCTGTTTGATTCCCATTATGGCTCCTTGTGACCCTGGGCAAAGTACTTAACCCTCCATTGCCCCGAGTACATAAAAAATCAAAACAGATTATCTGTCCCTAGTGGGCTCATAAATTACCTGTATATAAATTATGTAAACCACTTTGGCTGTACCACAGAAAAGCAGTATATCAAATCCATGACCCATTCTAAGGCAGTGCTGGTCCTTTTTGAGCTGTCTGGCCATCGCATCCTAAAAGAGTTCCCAGTAAACCTCCTGAAACTTCATGTTCCATTTCATTCCCACCCCCCAACCAGAGAAGCACCAGTTCAATGTACTCAACTAGGTGCTGCATAGACAGCCTGCAGAAAAATTCCTGTCATGTTTTTTTGTAAAGTTTGCTGCTGAATGCAAACTCAGTGGACACTTTGGGTTTCATCCCCACACCCAAGAAAATAGTGACATTTTGTAGACACAAAAGCTCCTTATCTGCCTGCACATGAAGGGACATGGCTAAGGCTACCTAAGGGCCACTGACCAAACCCAGCAGAGCCCTAACCTGAATTCCAATTGTTGGCTTTTTTTTCCCTGTGCCTGATTATAGCCCCAAGTGCTTAAGAGAGACCCAGGAATCTAGGCCTAATCTGACCAGATTGGGAATGCACACAATAGCATTCCTACCATTTGCTGGAGACAAATACTGGCTGGCTGGCTGTGGGCTGCACAGGACACTTATACGGAAGTTGAAAACCAGTGGTTCTCAGTCTCCATTTGCTGGGGGGAGGGGCTGCATAACCCATGCATCTGGATTGGTCTGGAGGGATGCTAAGCAAACAGCTTAGAAAGTCAAATTACATGGAACTACAAATAAAATGTTTGCATCCTCTTACCAATAGTTTTCTTAAGAATATCCAGGTCCTCTTGCTGCTTGTGATAAGAGCTCTGCTGCATCTTAACCTGAAGGAGCTCAGCTTCTTCTGATTTCATTTCCCACTGCTGCTTCAGCTGACGGTATCTTAACAGATCAGGAGCATACAAATTAAGTCATATACAGGAAATATTTCTCTGCATTTCTCTTTTATGATGCCTGCAGTATATTCTATAATAAATTGCTTTCAAGTTTACAATTGCATGCTAAAATATGAAATGATCTGCTTATCAGTACTATTTTTCAAGGTGAAAAAGGTTTAGAAAACTTGGGTCATTAACCAAAATTTTCCTGAGCCAGGACGAAAATCAAAATCTCTCTCCGCAACCTTTTTTTTCCTTTACATTCCTGAATTTTTTTTTCCCTTTTGTTCTTAAGTTTTCAGAAAGGTCTGGTATTTTGGACTTTTCATTTTGTTTCCTTACCCTCCCTGGGCTATAGTAGTAGGGGCCCTCAGTCAATTTTTAGGAAACCAGAAAGTCTGTATTTATTCACACATAAGCTGTTATAAAACTTGTGAAGCTTCTTTGGACTGAAACATGGTGATACTTCATTGGCATATCCCTTTACTTGTCACTAAAGCTAGCTCCAACCCACTAGACATTTACAACAAAATAACCCCCTCCTTTCCACTTTTTCATTCTCATGCCTTAATCTTCTCCCCATGTTTTCCAATTCCTTCCTCCCATAGACAGAACAGGGGAAAGACGTTGTAGTGGAGTCTAACTCTCCAACTGTTCCTTATGATCAGAACAGACCCAATTGCATATAACGGCAGATTCCTTCCTGCTGCTTCTAGCCTTCTTGCTGTTAAAGAGGGTTGCACTGCTGTATTTAGTTCCAGGAGCATAATGAATAAGCATGAAGGAATTTACTACCAGTGCCAAACACAGATAACCTATGAACTTGCTTTGCAACTAAACTAAAAAAAACAAACTCTAACACTGCAGCAACCTTGTGGGATCTGTGTGGTTTACAAAAAAAGAAGACCAGGCATACCTGGGAAATACAATAAAAATCAGCAATAATAAAAATATATTCATCTCAGCTCGCAGTACAAAAACTTCTCAAACAACCATGTTTTCAAAGACTTCCTGAATCGTAATAGACCATCATAAATCTAAAGCAGGAAGATCACTCCAAAACTTAACTCCTGTAAAAGAGGACGAGGATTGGAACAGCCTTTTGTATTTAACAGCTTTAAAGGAGGGTAAACATAGCACCAACCTATTTCTCAATCGTATAGTAACATCATAGCAGGGAAAAGTTAACAGTGATAACACATATCCAGATGTAATGTCTTTAATATGATTAAAATACACCCTAGCTCAAATTGGATGCCAGTGAGCTCTAATCAATAGTGGTGTACCCTATCAATTTTTTTTGCAGAGAAGACCAAATGAACTACTACGTTCTGTAAGGTTTGCAATTTCTTCAGAAGCAGCTGCGAATAGCCTGCAAAAAGAACATTACAATAATCTGACTCAAATCAGCGCTTGAACATCCAGTCTAAATTGCAAAGAATCAAAAAACAGTGTCTAATCCTTCTTAAGTTTAAGGTAAAGAAAATTTTCTTAGTGAGTTGGGCCACTTGATTTTCAAAGGAAAGATACGGATCCAGTACCACACCCAATATCCTTAATTCAGTTTCAACTGGGAAACAAGACTTGTCTATAATTATGGTCTGACACCAGACAGTCTGTTGGGGATTTGCAGATCCCTTGGTTTGTCTGGGCAGCATGGAATTTGTAAAGATCACATGGTGAGATGAGCAGAATTCCTCTGTACTATGCATGTTAGGTTTGTATTAGAAGACGGTGCTCTCCGGCTGCCACAGGCAGGACAGCATTCACAGAAGGATTATCACACTTGTTTCAACTAAGATTCTCTCTTGACACTCTGATGCTGTTGTCTAAAATGGCAGGGACTGATAATCTAGAGCAGTGATGGTGAACCTATGGCACACGTGTGCCAGAGAGGGCACGCGCGCCAAGCCACATTCCCTTCATCCTTCGTGCTAGAAAAAGAAAAAAAACACCAAGTAATCGCGGCACCGCGCACCATCCAGTTCCCGCCCCCGAAATTTAAAACTCATACCTGTCCTGCTCGGGGTTAAGGCGGCGTTGGCAGCGACAGCACCAGTGAAAAGCGTGCTAGCTCGGCGCGCCTTCAGCTTCCCTTCTGTCTCTCAAGCTCTGGTTCCGGCAGAGCACTCCAACTTCTTAATTGTGTCTGGGTAGCTTCCAACAAACAAAACTTGGAAAATCCAAGGGATTTTACGATCACAGGTTAATTGGATCCCCTAATAACGAAAGGATTCATTTGCCCATTGTAATGGGAAAGACAGGCCTCATTGTTCTTAAACTATCATCTATTGTCAATGCCTTCAATTTGTAAACTGTGTCATCAGATCTGGTTTAGAATATTCCAGTTTGCTCAGATAAACTAGTAGAATATTAACTATCTCTCTTTGAATAGAATGCAGAAGTGCATCTAACAGAGAATGAACAGAAGTGAGGGGACAGAGAACAACCCTGTTGTGTTCCCTGTTGAATACCAGTTCCTCACAATAAAATCGCATCCTTGCTTATACCCCTCTTTCCTACTATTTATTCTAGTTCTGTTTCTTCCTTCCTCACTGCTTTTCCTGTTTTTCCCTTCTCTTTTGTTCTCTCTCTCTTTCTAAGTCTTTTTAAGTGGCATAGATATGTTATTATGACTTGCGGGATAGCAAGATTGAAATAAATTTGGAAGAAACCTTAACAAAAATGCCAGAATTATCCATGGAGCTGGAGTTTTTTCTACTTATACAGAAAGCTCTGTGAAGCGAAATAATAAATTCCAGCAAGAAGCAAAGTCCAAAAACCCCCTTCGGGAGATCTACCTACTTGCAATATATTTGAAGTCATTGACGCAGAGGTAACAAGAGCGGCAGGTCATCTCTGCCTCAATCCACAGGGGATGCAGAAAATATGGCGGCCGTGCCCACCAAAAGCAGCTGGCCTGACAAAACGCAGTGCTGCTCCAACGACGATATCCTAAGTCCTCCTGAGAACAGACTTGAGGCCTTCTCCTCACACACGTTTTAGTGTGTGTATGTGTGTGTGTGTGTGTGTATTCATCAGAACTGTAGCTCTTTTCTTGTTCATCCTTTTTCTTTTTAAAACCATTGCAAACTGCTTTGAATTTATTTTGAAAGGCAGTATAACAAGTTTTTAATACATAAACAATAGTTGTCTACTTTAGGCAGGCAGGTGCTCTCTCTGAATTAGCTTACTTGATGTTAATTTACACTCCCTTTCACACTGCAACTCATTTCCTTATTCTGAATGAAGATTTTAAATTTGACTTTTATATTATATTTGAAATAAGTTGCTTTGGTAATAATGACAAACTTATAACTAACCGTTGAAAGTCTGGCCTTTTGGAATCTAATCTTGGCTATTCCTGTGGTTGGGAACTTATGTAGTTTATCTGCCTTTGCTTTAGTTCAGTCAGCTATTTAGCAGTAAAACAGTATGCAAATCAGTGGCAATGTGTAAAACCACTATTCAACCAGAACCTAGTATTTAGATCACAATATTTTTAGAGAAGTCTCATTTTTGCTGACAAAAAACCTGAATATCTTATATGTAAATACTGAGAAATTTGAAACATTGGATTATACAATTCTTACTTTTCAGCTGTGTTCTTTAAATCTGCTAATGCCTTCTCAGTAGTGAGCAATTCATTCTCCTTAGCTCTGAGCTCATCTTGGATATCTTTTAGCTCCTGAAGTTTGGACAGGATAGACGCCGACTGTGAACGTGCACCTTGCAGAAGAAAATAATAATAATAAAAAAAAGACCAAAATGAAACTGATGGAATTAGCACATAGCATTGCTTAGGAAAAGGGTTAGGGGTTACAGAGGATGGGCAGACTGGATGGACCATTTGGCCTTTACCTACTGTCGTGTTTGTGTGTGTGTACACTCAGTATAATTTTACCACACACAGCTTGTGAAATAGTGCTAAATATGGAGCACTGGGGATTATACTGCCCAATAGGGAAAACAATAACGATATCATTGGCCTTGAAGTTAGCAAGTAATTCAAGGCTAACATATATATGGGATATTCATTTTTTAACACGCTTTATTGAAGAAACTTTTCCAATAGATTACAACAATCTACAATAACATACTATTGCAAAAAAACAAAACAAAAAAAAAAACAAGGCTAATTAGACAATCATCATCCACATCCTTGTGTATTTAGCTCATATATAAGACCACCCCTTTATCCCATCCCCCCTCCCCCTCTTCTCAAATGTTATGGTATTAAAATATACCATAACCAGTAAAACTATAGCAAGCTATATAAAGAAAGGTGTAAGCAATAAAATATTAAGAGACATCCAAGTCTTTTTGCAGAGGAGACCAAGTCTTTGTCAAAGACAACTCTTATGTTTAAGACTATTAAAAAGATTGATATTGCCAAAAAATGGAATGTTAGAAACTGATAGACATACAATATAGACCATACTGAGAGTCTTAAAAAAGAAGCTGATTTTTAAAAACACTGCCAAACCTCTTCAAAAACATCAAAACACACCATAAAACGTAATGCTTTTGGAAGAAGTTTTTATGCATTTTTGGTGGATGTAACCTCTAACCAGGTTATAGAGTATATGTACTGGCTGCTGAACCTACTACGGCAGATTACATGCTGGAGACATTTCTGCTGCTGTGATTCTGAAGGAGCTTTATTTCTTTGTAAGTACCCTTATTTTTTTTTTTTTTTTAGTTTTCCAGCTTTTTTTTTTTTTACCTATACCTTTTGAACCTGTCTGATGGTATTTTCGCACATTGGCTTTTTACATTAGTATTTTTTAATGTTTCTTTTTAGACTTTGAGCTAATACAGGATACTCTTTATTGACCCTATTAGGTATGTGCCCCTTTAGAATGTTTGATTCTGTACTCTAACTCCTGTCTGCAGCATACACAGATTTATGGTAGGTCATGTTTTCAGGCACATTTTGTGTCTTTTCCTTTTTGAATATTTATTCCTATACTATAGTTCTATTGTGAAATAGTGCTTCTTAATGTTTTATTTATGTCTACTCTTGAATGCATGTCTTTACACCTGATCTTTTCAATATGAGAAGTACCTTTGTTACATTTGTTATTTTACTGTTCCAGTTTCTCTTTTTTTATGAATTGATTTTAATTTGTAGAGTTATATATTTTGTAGTGTTACCCTCGACGCAGCCTTCAGGCAAAACGTGGCCTTTAAGTACTGTTGTTTGACCTCCGCCTGTGATCTGTTCTATTCTTTAGTGAATGTATAACATCACTATTCATGGATTTTTGGCCTTTTTATATTGATAATATTGGGTTGAAAATACATCCCAGTGGTACAATGAGGTGTATTTTCAAAGCACTTAGACTTACAAAGTTACATACAGGCTCATTTTTGAAAGAGATAGACATCCAAAAAGCAACCTAAGTCTGCACTTGGACGTCCATCTCACAGAAACGTCCAAATCGGTATAATCGAAACCTCATTTTGGACGTCTTTCTCCGAAGTCCGTCAGAAGGACGTCCAAATCTCCAGGGGGTGTGTTCAAGATGGGACTTGGGCGTTCCTAAGACTTGGATGTCTTTCAGCCATAATGGAACAAAGCAAAAACGTCCAGGACTAAAACTTAGATGTTTTGAGCTAGACCTGTTTTTATTACGAATAAAACACAAAAAGGTGCCCCAAATGACCACTGAAGGAAATCAGGAATGATCTCTCCATACTCCCCCAGTGGTCACTAACCCCCTCCCACCCCAAAAAAAGTGTGTTGAAGAACATTACTTGCCAGCCTCTATGCCAGCCTCAGATGTCATACTCCGGTCCATTACAGCACTTGCAGGTCCCTGGAGTAGTTTAGTAGTAGGTGCAGTGCACTTCAGACAGGTGGACCCAGGCCCATACCCCCACTACCTGTTCACTAGTGCAAGAAACCGTGAGCCCTCCAAAACTCACCAGAAACCCACTGTACCCACATATAGATGCTCCCTTCACCTGTAAGGGCTACGACAGTGGTGTAGAGTTGGGGGTAGTGGGTTTTGGGGGGCTCAGCAGACAAGGTAAGGGAATTATGGTCAGATATGTACCTGGGGCATTTTATAAAGTCCACTGCAGTGCCCCCTAGGGTGCCCTATTGCTATCCTGGGGTGTCAGGGGGACCAGTCTACTAAAAATACTGGCTCCTCCTACATCCCAATGGCTTGATTTTGGATGTTTTACACTTGGGACGGTTTTTTTTTTTCTTTTTGAAAATGGCCAAAAAACAAAGACATTGAAATCACAGGACGTCCATAGTATTTTCGAACACAAAAGATAGACGTCCATCTTTTTCAAAAATGACCTTCTTTCCTGTTTGGAATTTGGACGGCTTTATAAAATGTCCAAATTCTGATTTAGACGTTTCTTTCGAAAATGCCCTTCATAGTAACCTATGGAACTTTGTAAGTCTGTGCTTTGTAAATAAGCCCCAATATCATCCATACAGTAAAGGGGCAGAGGGACAGCAGAACAAAGGCAGGGCATAAATTTACTCAGATAGCTAGATAACAGCTGAGTATTATTAAGAAACACAGTTTAGCCCTAAACAGAACACATGTTGATGATACAATGCCTGCATAATATAGTGCTCTACACCGTGGGCTTAACTGATAATTCTAGACATAAGTTGCTATATAACCAAGGCTAGCCATATAAAAAGGAGGTAGCAGCAATTAAGACATATAATTTATATATCTAAGTAGCAAAAACATTGCTGAACCTCCCTCCCCTAGAGGATGGGGAAATATCATAATTTTTTAAATGATGTTTCTGTTTTATAAAAATTCCAAAACAAACTTTTACAGATAATTTTAAAGAGTGCCAACATAGAAATTTTAAAATGTGTCTCAATTTGACAAGAAACTTAAACCACTGTTTATCAATTTTTTTTTTGAGGCCATGACCCCATGATCAAGGCAAAATAAAATTGTGGTGACATACATGGGAGAGCTCATCCAGATCATGACCCCAACCACAGGTTTTGTGACCCCATTTGGAGTCATTTATTCACAAATTGGGAAGCTCTGTCTTAAACTGTAAGCAGCACTTACCCCCACTCAGTGTTCCTTGAGGATCAAAAGTATCTCCTCCAAGAGTGACTGTTTTTGTCATTATCCTCTTATCAAAAGTCACCTTCTTAGCATTGTTCATGTTGTCACAAACCAGCGTTGTCCCAAAGACATACTCCATTGCTTTTTGCAGTTCAGATTCATAGCCAATCAGAGAAAGAGCCAAATGCACATTATCTCTGCCAACCTAAGAAAATAGCACAAACTATTTTAGCTTCTTGTGCTACAGCCACAACAGGCCGTGAACACTACCATATCACCAATGAGTAGCTAGATACGTTCCACACCACCTAGTAACAGGGTCTTCTAGCACAGAAGTATTTTACTTAAGAACTTAGCAGTACATTATTGATAGAAGCCAAATCCATCTGCACAGGTAAGGCCACTAGGCTTCACTTGAAATATTTAGTATATGTGTAATAGTACTGTTGTCATGCCACCCTATGAGTGACATGACATCAGCTGCAAAAAAACAAAACAGTCACTAACAATTATCCAACATTTTGTTCTCTTTCTTGAATATTCAAATCATCATCTAAGGACAAACTGGATAAGTCAATTGGTCTTTATCTACCATCATCTAGTATATTATGAAATGCACATGAACAGACGTGAACCATCTTAACAGTTGAAGTAGCCGTAATAAGTCACTTAATTATAGCTCAATTTGCTTACGGAAGGTAATAATGGGGCCAGGCAGGTCAATGTAAATGCATTCTGTATCTAACAGGAAAGCAATATGTGCTCTTCTTGTACCATGTACTCAACAGTGACATATACAGACCCAGAACCCCCACTTTAGTTTTGAGTTTTTATTGCACTTACATTGGGATGCCAATTGCTCTGGATCTGTGCTTTTGATTTTATTTAAGGGAAATTTACTACTGGTTAATGTGCATTAATACTATTAAAGCAAAGTTACTTACCTGTAGTAGGTGTTCTGCAAGGACAGCAGGCCAATTACATTACA
Organism: Microcaecilia unicolor; assembly: GCF_901765095.1. NCBI lineage: Eukaryota > Metazoa > Chordata > Amphibia > Gymnophiona > Siphonopidae > Microcaecilia > Microcaecilia unicolor. The sequence continues at coordinate 227,642,068 of NC_044032.1, read as the reverse complement.
TAATAACATTTATACCCTGCACATACCATTACTGGTTTAGTGTGGCTCACATATAGGGGACATCATCCACAGAGCCTGGTGCAGAAATGCTGACTAGCGTAGTTTTGCTTTAAGAGCTTGAGGTAGCACTCCCACTGCATATCCGCAAGTGCCTTCCCGCCCAAGTCACAAGTGCAGGACCAACAGTACTATCACTTAGCTAACAATTAATCCTACTCCTAGGTGAAGTGGGTGGGTATGCGAGAATAACTGGCCTGGGGCCAACATGGATGGTTGAGCTGCAAGCTCCACATGCCCCACAGCAAAAACATTGGTTATGTTAAATAGTAGTAGTTATCCCTTGCATCTTATTAGCCTTGGCATGCTTAAAGGCAAAACTATGTAGAACAAATGGAGTGGAAGGTTTTGGTATTAAAATGTTGCAGCCACAATGAGCCAATTTGAAGGATTTTGCTTACCAGTTGCATCTGCACTCCTCCAACTCAATGGCAGCAAAGATGGCATCGGCAGACTGCGCCTCTGCTTCTAATACCCGACTTAGAGTTGATACTGAGCAACGGACCTTAGCTGAGGATTCACTGGAACCCCTTTCTGAATTTCAAGAGCTCCTACATGAAATCAAATCAGACATTAAAGCAGTTGAAGAGGAGTTCTCTACCTTCACTGCGGATCTCTGGGGAAAGATCATAGAGCTGGCCGGACAGTGGAAGACTCAGAGAGATGGGTTGATGAACATCAGGAGACCATCTCAATGCTGGAGGCCTCCTTGACTACACATCAGGTGATCAGATACATTTAATGGATAAATTAGATGATTTGGAAAATTGAAGGCGCTGGTCAAACATTAGGTTTCGTGGAATGCCTGAAACCATAGACTTTAACAACTGTGAAGTGGCTGTACAGCAGACTACCAGTATGCTTCATTCAGAGGGTGACCAGACAATTTTGCCTGATCAAATAAAACTGGACAGAGTACACAGAGTTAACAGTCGCTTACGAGTGAATCTGCCTAGGGATATTATCATCTGTTTCTCAGACTAAAGCCAAAGAGGTTGTGCTGGGGCGAGCCCAATCTAGGGCTCCCTTAACCAGGGAAACATATCTCAATGAAGTATATCAAGACCTGGCTGCATTAACTTTACATCATAGGAATGAACTGAAGCTTCTTACCAAATACTTAAGAGATAAAGATCTAAAGTATCACTAGCAGCACTCCTTTGCACTTGCGTTTTACATGGAAGGGAAATTACATGTGCTCAAAACTCTAAAGGAAGTGCAACAAATGTTCCAGGATATTGTGCCTCCACCTCTGCCATCTTCACCAGGGAATGCCATGCTGGCAAGGGGCACAGGACCCCGCTCTACTTGCCCCAAATGGTAGAGGATCACCCAAAGCAGAGGGCAGCTCACTCATCAGGAGTCAGGGGTTGAGACTTCTACCTGAGCAAGGAACCTGAAGTGGTGCACTGCATTTCCCTTTGATTTATTTCATATTCGTCTTTCTTGGGCGATACTGATGCTTTGGTCCCTTTTTCTGGGGGCTTAGAAATGTCCTCTTCTGCTGGTAAAGAGGGACTCGTTCTTCTTATCACTGTTACATGGTATAACAAGTTTTACCATCATAAGAGTCTTAAGGACTTTTTGGGCTAACCTGGTGATGAGGACAATTGAGCTTACTAGTTGGGCTATGTGCAGTGATGTTCATTCTTTCTCACACCGAAATGCCATTATCGACATGTATGTTTGCATTAACTGGCAGGTTTTAGGGGTTGGGGTGGATTCCAGGAGGGGGGATTGGAAATCTGCTTGAAACTTGGTATTGGGACTTTAGTAAGACATCTTCTTAGTGGTTATATTTGGCAGATGGATTGCATTGAGTTTTCCTTGTATATTCTGGTTTCTTATGGTTGAATTGACATGAATGACCCTTATTTATTTATTTATTATATTTGTACCCCGCGCTTTCCCACACAATGCCGGCTCAATGCGGCTTACATAGTAATTTGAAATACAAAGTTATATAATAGAAATTTCAAAAACAGTAGTGAAACATTGTAAAGTTGGGCTTGGTAGTGTATGATAAGTTGAGCTTGATAATGTATGATTAGGATAAGAGAGGGTAGACAGGATAGGATAGTATGAATTGGGAGAAAAGGGGTAAGGAGGGATAAAATTAAGAGGAGATGGAGAAGAAAAGGATGGGAGGTCGGTATCTAAGTCAGAACAGAATTGGGAGTGGAGGTTGGTAAGATTAGGTTAGGGCATTAGGGTAGGCTTGCTTAAAGAGATGAGCCTTCAGCATCTTTCTAAAGGGCAAGTAGTCGTTAATTCATCGGATTGGTCTGGGTAGAACGTTCGAAAGCTGGCTGCCCAAAAAGGAGAAACTGGATGCGTAGTAGGTCTTGTATTTAATTCCTCTACAATTGGGAAGGTGTAGGTTAAGATAAGTTCGTGAAGAAATAGATCTGTTTCTGGCAGGGAGATCGATCAAATCATTCATGTAGCTAGGGGATTCACCGTGGATGATCTTGTGGGTCATTGTGTTGATCTTGAAATTTATTCTTTCTTTGATGGGGAGCCAGTTAAGCTTTGCTCGAAGAGGTGATGCACTTTCGAATTTTGATTTGCCAAAAATAAGTCTGGCTGCCATGTTTTGGGCAGTTTGGAGTCTCTTCATTATTTGGGTTTTGCATCCTAAAAAGACACTGTTCCAGTAGTCAGCGTGGGTAATAACAGTGGACTGTATCAGGTTCCAGAAAGTGTTGAGTGGGAGATATGGCTTCACTCGTTTCAATATCCACATCCTATTAAACATTTTCTTTGTGGTGTATTTGGCGTGGTTATCAAAAGATAAATGGCTGTCTATCGTTACTCCCAGTATCTTTAAGTTGTTGGATATGGAGAGTTTGACATCAGGGGTGTTGAGAGTAGTCGGCAGATAAGGGGAGTATTGGGAAGAGAGAACCAGGCAATGCGTTTTTTATTTAATTTCATTTTAAAAGCATTAGCCCAGGAGGTTAGAGTGGTAATGGCAGTATTGATTTTGTTGTGGATTTCAGACAGATTGGATTTAAAGGGGATATATATGGTGACGTCATCGGCATATATGAAAGGATTTAGGCCATGTTTGGTTAGTAGTTTGGCCAAGGGGATCATCATAAGGTTGAAAAGTATCGGGGAGAGTGGAGATCCCTGTGGTACTCCACATTCTGATGACCATGGGGATGATAGATTTGTAGTTCCTTTGACTTGATAGGATCTAGTGGTAATGAAGTTATTAATCCAGTTGATAATGTTTCCACCAATCCCAAATTTGTCCAAGAGTTTGGTAAGGATGGAATGGTCAACCATGTCAAAAGTGCTGGATAAGTCAAATTGTAAGAGGATGATGTTGTATCCGTTTGCTATTTCAAGTTTGAATTTAGATATTAAGGTTAGAAGAACCATTTCAGTGCTGTGGGCATGACGGAAGCCTGACTGGGACTCGTGAAGGATGGAGAATTTCTGGATATATTCATTAAGTTGCAAGGACCCTTCATGTTAAGGGTCTAAATGTTTTAACTAAGCATCATTTACTGTTTAAAGAAGCAACGTTCTTGGGAGCAGATGTGCTGGTTATTCAAGAAACATCTTTTGGTGAAGCACAAATATTTACTTTCTTGTAAATCAAAGTATGTGGAGGTGCACCTTGCCTCCAACCGTGTCTGTCCTAAAACGACAGAAGTTGACATTTGGCTGGGTAAAGCCTATCATTGGACTGTTCGTAAAAGAGTTCTCACTAAAGAGGGTAGATATCTCTTCCTAGTTTTAGAGGTGGAAAGCAGCATGCTTACCCTCCTTAACTTATATATTCCCAATCAAATCAGGGAATTTTGACTAAAAATCAGGAAACTGTGGCCATGCACTGAAACTTGACTTTCCAGATTCTTCATGCCAGAACTATGGTTCCAGTTTCCTCACTTAAGTCCTGTAGTAGTAGCCTTTAAGTTCAGTTTTAACCTTTACTAGTGCTACTGTAGTAAGTGACCTGCTTCTGGTTTTGGATCTGCAGTACCACTTTGCTTCTAGGGCATGTTCCACTCTTTCTATCTATGTGACTCCAGCTATAGATATGTAATTACAATGTATCTTCAGTTCTTGTTCCAGCCTAGAGCTACCAGTTTCTTTATTCTGACATTTGACCTAGCTCCTGATCTTGTCTCCAGTCCCTGCTCTAAAGCTATGGTTCCAGCTTCAAACTTCCTAATCCTGTTTCAGTACACTAGAATCCCCAATCTCTATCTCAATCCCAATCTATCTGCAAGTACCAGTGTGACCAAGCAACTTAACACTGATCAAATTAAATTCTTCATGCACTCTATGGTGCCGGCCAGTTGGTTTAAGAATGTCTCTCTGTCCTAAAGGAAAGATTCAGAAAAAGGTTACAGTCTCTAACTGCACCAGTGCATATAGTACACCATATAAAGCTAATGAGTTGCAATTCTCAAGTTCAAGCACTGTGCCCTGAAACACTTTCCTACCCATAATATCCAAGATTTTCAGATCTTTTCCAGGTGATGCTTTAGGAGTGCTTCTTAGAGCACTTGCCTAAAGTAGACTCCATTGCAACAGAATGATGTGTCAACTGTAATATGTCAATTTTTTGGGCTTGTTTGTACCCCGTTTTCTTACAGGAGAGCCTTGCTAAACACACTACTCCTTTGCTGATAATTTTATACAGGTCCCACAGATATTTATGTGCACTCTGTATTTTATAAACTATGTGACAAAATGCCTCATGAAAGACTCCAGAGTCATGGGATCAGATGTAGGGTATTATTGTGGATTAAGAGCTAGTTGAAAGATAGGAAGCAGAGAGTAGGGTTGAATGGTCAATATTCTCAATGGAGAAGGGTAGTTAGTGGGGTCCCTCAGGGGTCTGTGCTGGGACCGCTGCTTTTTAATATATTTATAAATGACCTAGAGATGGGAGTAACTAGTGAGGTAATTAAATTCGCAGATGACACAAAGTTATTCAGGGTCGTCAAGTCGCAGGAGGAGTGTGAAAGATTACAGTAGGACCTCACGAGACTAGGAGATTGGGCATCCAAATGGCAGATGAAGTTCAATGTTGACAAGTGCAAAGTGATGCATGTGGGAAAGAGGAACCCGAATTACAGCTATGTCATGCAAGGTTCTGCGTTAGGAGTCAGAGACCTAGAAAGGGATCTGGGAGTCATCGTGGATAAGATGTTGAAAACTTCTGCTCAGTGTGCTGCGGCAGATAAGGCGGCACACAGAATGTTGAGTATTATTAGGAAAGGGATGGAAAACAAACACGTGGAAGTTATAATGCTGTTGTATCGCTCATGGTGAGACCGCACCTCGAGTAGTGTGTTCAATTCTGGTCACCGCACCTCAAAAAAGATATAAAGGAATTGGAGAAGGTGCAGAGAAGGGCGACGAAAATGGTAAAAGGGATGGGAGGACTTCCCTATGAGGAAAGGCTAAGATGGTTAGGGCTCTTCAGCTTGGAGAAGAGGCGGCTGAGGGATGATATGATAGAAGTCTACAAGATAATGAGTGGAATGGAGCGGACAGATGTGAAGCATTTGTTTACACTTTCTAACAATAATAGAACCAGGGGACATAAGATGAAGCTAGAATGTGGTAGATTTAAAACAAATAGGAGAAAGTTTTTCTTTACTCAGTGCGTAGACTCTGGAACTCGTTGCCGGAAGATGTAGTGACAGCAGTTGGCATTGCTGAATTTAAAGGGGGTTTGGACAGATTCCTGAAGGAAAAGTCCATTGAACATTATTAATTTAAATTTTTGTTTTGTTTTTGGGTTTTTGCCGGGTTCTTGAGGCCTGGATTGGCCACTGTCGGAGACAGGATGCTGGGCTTGATGGACCCTTGGGTCTTTTCCCAGTATGGCGGTGCTTATGTTCTTATGTGGAAGAGCTATAAGGTTTATAAATAAGCCTTCCTCAGCCTCCCATTCCCCCAAACTATATGCTTATTTGGAAAGAAAGCAGGAATAAAATACATGCACAAAAACGTACATGTATGTGTTTATGTATATTTCAGAAATGGTGCTTTCAGTGAGGATTATAAGGACAGTGTAGAACAAGCCATAGACACAGCTTTTTGCTGCTTCTATGTGTTAGTTACCATCTATCAGTTGCTAGACATCTCAAAACAGCATTGAAACATTCCCACTTTCCCAAACCACTCAGAATCCCACAGTCAAGAGAAGGCAGCTAGATATTCTTGTGCAATATTTGTAAAGTTGAACAGCCAGAACCCAGCTTTCCCTCTTACCTATGACCAAGTACCATTCAGGCTGCCTTAAGAAAACCCAGCTTTTGTCCTGTGACTTTTGATGTTGTTGTGAAAACACTGCCTTCAGACTTGGATGCCCACCTTGCACATCATGTGTCAAGCTACTGCTCTAGTCTGTGTTTAACCCCATTCCATGCTTGTGGATGTTCTCTTCACTCGGAAAAACAATGGCAGAGGGCAGCAAATACCTGGCACAAAGTTGACTAGAACGGGTACAAAAAAAAACTACAACTGGACCAAAGTAGCCATAGACAGGTATTCTGCATAACATAGTAACATAGTAAATGACAGCAGAAAAAGACCTGCATGGTCCATCCAGTCTGCCCAACAAGATAAATTCATATGTGCTACTTTTTGTGTATACCCTACTTTGATTTGTACCTGTCCTCTTCAGGGCACAGACCGTATAAGTCTGCCCACCACTATCCCCGCCTTCCAACCACCAGCCCCGGCACAGACCGTGTAAGTCTGCCCAGCACTATTCCCGCCTCCCACCACCGGCTCTGCCACCCAATCTCGGCTAAGCTCCTTAGGACAGCAGGCTGATTGTTCTCATGACTGGGCAAAAAGTAACATCTATTTTAAATCAGGGTGTAGAAAAACTAATTGCCATCAGATTGGGCACATGTACACCTACTTAACAAGCAAAGCTTGCACATACTTGCTACTGAGAATATGAAAAACAGCAGCCAAAGAGGAACATTTCACTGAAAACTAACTTTGCATTAGGGGAGATTAATCACTTCTTTCATCAAGAGGGCAAACCTTCATAACGTAAACAAAAAGTTTTGCAAAGAGAAGTGACGTCAGGGCTCCGAATGGCTGTCTAGTTTGAGCTTCCTCATTTCCCTGATTTAATTGAGCATCCATTGGCATCGTCCGAGCACTGCGAACCATTATTCAGCTACTTATTACCTTGTGGCTTACTTGTGATTATGAGTAAGATTCCTTCTTCTGGGTGTAAATACCCTGAGCGCCATTCTGCACGTCACTCTGGTAAGGCTGCGCAGAGCCATGTCTCGCCGGCTCCCCCTTCTCCCTCGGACTCTGATCCAGTGGTATCAGTCGCTGATGCACGTGCTCAAACCAAGCGTATCTCCTCTAAATCCCTTCAGCAATGCTTGGCAGACATTCAAGCGGAAATTAAAACTTCCAAAGAGGAAATTTTGGAGAGAATGGATGTCCTGAGTGTAGATCTTAAAGAGCTTGGGGGGGTGGGGGAGTGGAGGAACTGGAAGCACGTGTCATGGAACACACTGAGCAACTAACCCAATCTCACTCCCGGGTCGGGCGGCTAGCAGAGTAATTAGACAAGTTACGTTACAAACTGTATGACTTGGAGAATCGGGGGCACTGGAAGAATTTGTGGTTTCGAGGCATCCCTGTGTTGGGAGATGAAAAGAATGTTATTACCATTATCTGCCTACTCTGTGTCCAACTGCTGGGAGAGGAGGAAGGAGCAGAAACCATTGCTCTGGAAAGAGCACACCAGGCGTTGGGAAAGCCAGTTGGTAACCAGCTCAGGGACATAGTTGTGCGATTTGCCAAGTTTGCAGACAAAGAGTGTCTCCTCCAGAGCTTGACAGGTCTCTTCCCTGAAGTTTAACTAGACTAAGGTAACTGTTTTTCAAGACCCGTCTCAGTTTACACTGGCTTAGCGAAGAATGTGACCGGTTCTGGATGTTTTAACCAAGGAAAAAATTTTATATCGATGGTCTTTCCCGTTTGCCCTATCTTTCACCATTCAAGGGAAAACATTCAGACCTCGTCGTTTAGGAGAGGCTTGGAAGATTTTGTTAGACACTGGTGTTGTGAATTCGCTGTTGCCTAAAACGTTGGTAGCCCCAGCCCTCAGGGCGAAGTTCCAGCAATGGCAGCGGGTTTCTCCAAAGAACAAGAAAACCCATCAATCTGTGTGACTCTGGGACTTATTGAATAATTGATAGCTGAAATGGTTCAGCAAGGCTATGTTTTACAGTTTTCTTAACCCTTTTTCCTTTTCTTCCTTTCTCCCCCCCTTTTTATTTCTCTCTCTTCAGGATAGATATATGAGGTAAAAGGATGTGGTTATGTGGGAGGGAGGTGGGCGAGTGTGTAAAGGGAGGTGGTTCTGGGTAGCGTGTTTTGAGTCTGGGTTTATTTCCTTGATTTCCCATTCAGGGGTCTTTGTAGATGTCTGGTGGTTGGGGTGGATTAGGGGGGATGGGTGGCATTGGGGAAGGGGGGTGGTGATCGAAATCGGGGTGGACTTTGGATGGTTGAAGTAGGGGTAGGGGGTAGGGAGGTGGATTTGGGTTTCTGGAAGCATGATCTGTGTGTTGCAATATTTTTCCATGATCATTTGTCTGGTTGCTTATTAGGGGTTAACTCTCTGATTACACAATGGGGCTCATTTTCAAAGCACTTAGCCTCCCAAAGTTCCATAGAAACCTATGGAACTTAGCCTCCCAAAGTGCTTTGAAAATATGCCTCAATGTCTGCTAAGCTAAAGGTTTTCACTTATAATGTCAAGGGACTGAACTCTCCTCAGAAACGCCAAAGGCTGTTTAAAGTACTTTTGCATTTTAATCCCCAGGTGGTATATTTGCAGGAGACCCACCTTAAGAGAGAACATGAGCGTTTTTTGGCTCATCCTCAATATCATCATGTGTACTGTGCCTCTGCGGGCGATGGACCTAAGAAACAAGGTGTTGCAATTTTGCTGCACTCCTCTCTTCAGGTACATGTTGAGCATATAACAAGAGATGTGGCTGGTAGGTTTTTATTCTTGAATATGCAAACTGATAGCAGAAAAGTAACTTTAGCTTCACTCTGATTCTTACTTTAGCTCCTAATGATTCTCAAGAGACTTTTTTCCAAACTTTGCACTCTAGATTTTACAGGATGGATATCTCATCCTGGTGGTGGTGGTGGTGGGGGGGGGGGGGGGGGGGGGACTTCACTTCCACTCTTCATCCGGCAATGGATAGGTCCAGTTCCCCCCGTGCTAATGATCATAAGATTTCCAGAGCCTTTGGGTGAATTCGTACGAGACCTGGGGGTTTGTGATCCTTGGCGTTTGCTGCATCCCAAAGCTCAGGACTACACTTTTTACGCCCATTCTCATGAATCTTACTCTTGGATCAATTATATACTGGTTGACACTCGCTTGGCGGAGGGGGGGGGGGTCTTGACTCTGGAATAGGTCCCATTACGGTTTCAGATCATGCTCATGTATGGGTAACTTTCTCTTCTTTCTGTGAAGAAGATAAACGTAGGACATGGACCCTTAATAACACTTTGTTGCAGGATAGTAAGATTATGGCTGGCCATTGCACTGTTGTGCGGGATTATTTGAAGGATAATATGCACTCGGTTTCTTCTTTGGGGGTCGTATGGGATGCGTTGAGTATTTTCTCCAAAAAGCTAGGTACAACGCGCATGTTCAGAGAACGGAGGTGACTAAGTGCTTGGCTCGGATCCAGAGCTTGGAGGAGCAGAATAAATCCACTGGGTCTACTGTTGTGCTTAGGGAGCTACAGGCCACGCGATTGCGTCTGGATGGTATTTACTCGGACCAACTACAATTTAATTCTCACCGTGCTCATCAGAATCTGTATGTTGATGGTAATAAACCAGGTCGCCTGTTGGCGCTCCAGTTGTGACAACAGCGGATGGATCGTACGATCCTAAAAATTGCTGATGGTAGGGGGTCTTTCTTAACCACTTCTCCCAAGATCCGTCAACATTTCCAGGATTTCTTTCAATCTTTATATACGGCTGACCCTTCTATCTCCATGGAGGCTATTGATGAATACTTGTTGGCTCGCGTGCTACCGATTTTATCTCAGACTCATATCGCCCTCTTAGGGAGTCCAGTCAATGAAGAGGTGGTTTGTGGGGGGTCATTAAACAACTTCCCACAGGTAAATCTCCTGGGCTTGATGGGCTCTCCAATGAGTTTTATAAAACTTTTTTCTGGTGAATTAACCCCACTACTTACAGCTATTCTTAATGAGATTTGTGATGGAAACTCTTTTCCGCCATCTATGATGGAGGCGTGAATAGTGGTTATCCAGAAACCAGGCAAAGATACGACAAACTGTGCATCTTATCGTCCCATCTCTGTTTTAAATTCAGATGTAGAGATTTTGGCCAAAGGTTTGGTGAATAGACTAACCAAGGCTTTGCCTGACTTGGTTCATCCAGAGCAGGTCGGTTTTGTGCCTGGGAGGCAGATGGTGGATAACATTCGTCGAGTGGTTAATCTACTTCATTTGGCCCATCACAAGGGCCTTTCCTTTTGCCTTCTCTGCCTTGATGCCAAGAAGGATTTTGATAGAGTACATTGGCCATTCTTGGATAGGGTCCTGGAGCGGTGTGGCTTTGGTTTACATTTTAGAGGCTGGATTCAGGCTCTTTATGCTTCTCTGCGAGCCTGCGTGCGCATCAGTGGGGGTAACTTGCTGTTTTCTCTCTCGTGGGGAACCCGTCAGGGTTGTCTTCTCTCTCCAATGCTTTTTGCGTTGGTGATGGAACCGTTGGCTGATATGCTGCGGTCTGATCCTGTTTCAGGAGTCTTAATGGGTGGTTGTGAATACAAAGTTTCCATGTTTGCTGATGACATTTTGCTCTCATTGACCAAACCATTATTTTCATCTCCTAATCTTCTCCGAGCCCTTACAGAGTATTCTGCAGTTTTTGGATTTAAGCTGAATATGTATAAGACAGAGGTTATGCCGATTAGGTTGCCTCCCACATTACTGACCTCCCTCCAGGTTAGCTTTCCGTTCCGCTGGGTTACTAAGGGGTTGAAATATCTTGGGGTTGTTATCTCACCTCTTTTTTCTGATCTCTTTGCTGTAAACAATCCTCCCTTACTGAAAGACAATTATAGGGATCTGGATCGTTGGGACAGTTCGGAGCTTTCGTGGTTTGGGTGCATTGCTACTTTAAAAATGAATGTTCTTCCTCAATTGATGTATTTTTTTTTCAGGTTATGCCCTTGAAATTATCTTGAAAAATTTTCTCTGGCTTACAAAGCCATTTGAATCAGTTTATTTGGCATAATAAACGCCCTCGCCTGCCTAGGTCTTTGATGTACCGAGACCCTCAGAAGGGTGGGTTGGGAGTTCCCATTGTTTTTTGGTACTATTGGGTATTTCAGGCTCGGGCAGCATTAGAGTGGTTCCAGGACTCTTCTCATTAGTTTTGGATTCAATTGGAACAAGCATCTGTGGGATCCATTCCTCTTTGTTCGCTTATGTGGATTCCACAAAAATATCGTGGAATACCGACAGATGCCTCTCCCACAGTCCTCACTACTTGTTATTTTTGGGATGAGCTAGTAATGTCTTGCCTTTCTCCTATAGCCCTTAACTCACCTTTTCCCCCAGGTCAGTGCCCAGGAGCTTTTGCTCGATGGGCCTCTATAGGTCTCACCACATGGGGTCAATTATTTGAGGATGAAGCCTTAAATTCTTTTGAATCTCTGGTGCAGGAATTCTCACTTTTGCCTCGTGAGTGGTTTGTGTACAACCAATTGATACATTTTTTTAATCTTCTCCGGTATTTAAGGCTCAGATATGATAATTCATTTTTGGAAGATTCGAAGGGTACAAAGGGCCTTATCTCGTTTGTACAAATTTTTAAGATCTCAGGCTTGCTCTGCTTGTGCTCATTGCCTTCGGTGGCAGGAGGAGTTGTGGTTTACCATTAGTGAGGATGATTGGGCTCTCTTGGAGCGGGCCTCATTAAAGGTCTCTGTTTCAGTTTCTATCAAATAGAATTGTGTTAAAAGTTTTATATAGGTGGTACTTAACCCCGGTCTTAATCATATTTATCCCCATACGCCACCTTTGTGTCGGAGAGTGTGGAGATAGAGGGACTATGGGTCACCTGTGGTAGTCTTGTGGTAAAGCTAAAGCCTATTGGAGGGCTATACAACATAGGCTACAAAGTTGGATAGCACACCTGATCCAATGGTCACCACTTTTCTTTTTGTTTTGTAAGAAACCACCTGGTCTGACCAAGTCACAATCTTTACACCATGCAATGTCGGCGGCACGGGTGACTTTGGCGGCGCATTGGAAGCAATCTAGTGTTCCCCCTTGACTAAATGATATATTTGTGACATGGAGAAGCTCTGGGCAACCAAATGTAAAACTCTGGCTAAGTGGGAAGCTATTTGGGATCCTTTTCTGAAACACTGTTCTTATTAACTGATGTAGGGGGTTTGGAAGGTTTGGTTCACACTGGGAGTGGAGGGTACTTGAAGGATGAAGTCGGGGAGTGGTAAAGGGGAGGGAGGAAAATGAAAAACTTACTAAACTCTAGAAGTTATATGGTCAAGTGGTAGCAAGCTGCACACATTGTGTTTTTCTTCTATCACGTAAGAGCAAAGTAACATTCTCTTCATCAATATTTTATATTTCTTCTTCCCCCAACCCAATCCCCACCCCTAAGTTTCACCTTTTTTTTTTATTGATAACAGCTATATATAACCCATTTGAACAACTTGGATATTGATGAGCACAGATCAAAAAAGAAAGACCAACAGTGTCTAACAATCCCCTTCCCTCATTGTATTCCCCGGTAATCTATTCAGAACTTGGCTGCGAGCTCTACTGGATATGCTGTTAAGGTAAGGTTGCCATATTCCCAAGAATTTCCTCTGTTTTTTGGTGACAATCTCGCCCCTCTAGACTCCCAAAGCATAAGCTGGTGTAGCATATTCCTCCAGCACCAATAAGAGGGAGGTATGTCTGATACCCATCCGTTTAGTATACATTTTTTCCCCAATATACAGGCTTTGTCTGTCAGCAGCTGGGCTTCCTTGGTTCCCCCTCCCTCTTGTCCCTCTACATTAAACATCATGCGTTCAAATGTGACCCGTGTCCTATGCCCCAGGACCCCTCTAAGAAAGTTCTCCACTTTCTGCCAGAATGATTTAACATATCTGCAGAGCCAGATGCAGTGTGTAAATGAGGCTCATGGCTGCTTACATTTTAGGCAGTTATCTTCCTCCACTACTCCTGCATGAAAGGCTCTCCTCTGGGAAAAATATGCTCTATGTACCGTTCTGAATTGACATTCTTGAAGTTCTGCACTATGTACTATTTTAGGAACCCCCCATCAATGACCGTCGTATAAGTATCTCAGGTACTGGTTTCTGTATGTCTATACTCCAACGTGCTGCTGCTACTTCTGCTACTTCCCTTGGTGGTTGAGCATTCTCCATAAGTCTACAGAACCAGGAGACTGAAACTTGCCCCGCTGCATCACCCTCTAAAAACTCCCTCAACTTCCTCCCAAAACTAGGGTGCAGACTGTCTCGTGGAAGGCTTTGTACATAATGAAGAAGCTGGTGGTATGCAAAAAGCGCCATTAAACCCCCCGAACTGGTACCCATGAATTCTTGTGTTGTCAGCAGCACCCCCTCCTCCCTGATAAAACTCTCCAGGAGAGTGACTCCTTGTTCCTTGAATCGCCGGAAAATACTGTTATCTCTACCTGGTGAGAAGTCATCATTACCATGCAGCGGCAATAAGACGCTGCTGGTCGGGTTTTGTCCCCATCCTCCCAACAAATCTTTCCATACCCATCTCAAAGGCTCTAATAGTATGCTGTGCCTAACCCTTATCGGCATCTTTTTCTGTGTCACATGTAACAGGTAATTCACATGCCATGAGTGAAAGTGTGCTTTCTCTAGATCTATATCTGTATAAGTGTTGGTTCCCAAAATCCAATCTCTAAGGTGACGCAATAAGCAGGCCTTATTATATTTCTGCACATCTGGCAATCCTAAACCTCCATGCTTCTGAGCCCCCACCAAATGTTGCCACTTCACCTTAGGTTTTTTGCCGGCCCAACAAAAAGATACCACCAGTCTTCTGAGTAGTACCAGATCTTTTCTCAGAAGTCTGATCGGCATAGCCTGCATTATGTATAGCCACCGAGGGAATATTATCATGCGATATGCATGTATTCTGCCCATGAGCGACAGAGGCAGGGCAGACCACCTAGACAACTGATCCTTCGTATCCTTTAGTAACCGTGCTACATTAAGGGCATATAGTTGCCGAGTATCCATAGCTAACTGGGTGCCTAAATACCTAAACTCTCCTGGAGCCCATCGAAGAGGGAACGCTGCACCCCAACCACTTTTTAGTTCTTCCGTGTTTGCCAGGACTTCCGATTTTAAGTAATTTAATTTAAAGCCAGAGAAATCCCCGTACTCCCGCAAGCTTTCCAGCAAGTATGGTAATGAGCTTCGGGGCTCTGTTAGTAACACCAGGAGGTCATCTGCAAAGGCCGCTGTCTTAAATGTGATGCCTCTGATCTGGACCCCTTTAATGTCTGCATTACTCTGTATTTCCCTTAATAGAGGATCCATCGCTAGGATAAAGAGAAGTGGCGATAGCGGACAGCCCTGCCTTGTGCCCCTCTGGATTGGGAACCACTCTGATAATTGCCCATTAGCATAAACTTGCGCTTTGGGTTCGTTATATAACGCCTCCACTGTGCTAGTAAAGAATCCCGCAATACTATATGCCTTTAGCACCCCAAAAAGGAATTCCCGCCCTACTCTGTCGAATGCCTTTTCGGCATCGAAACTTATTAGCATTGCTGGGGTGTTCTCCATCTTTACTCTTTCCAATGCTGCCCAAATTCTTCGCATGTTTTTCGCTATCACTCTACCACATGTGAACCCCACCTGCGGTTCCATCACCAAAGCAGGGAGGAACCGCGATAACCTATTTGCCAATATTTTAGCCAGCATTTTTGTTTCTACATTTAGTAGCGATATTGGCCTGTAGGATTCAGGGCAATCCCTTGGTTTACCAGGCTTTAGCAATACGGTAATTTGGGCCCTGTTTGAATGTGCTGGTAAACAACCTCTCTGTATTGATGTATTGAATACCTTTGTGAGTACCGGGTTTATTTCCGCACCTAACAATTTGTAGAACTCAGACCGCATTCCATCTGGTCCTGGTGCTTTATTCAATTTGCTCTGTTTAACCACCCATTCAATCTCCTCTGCCATCACTGGAGCATTTAAAATTTCCAAATCTCCTTCCGAGACTTGTGGCAGCTCAATACTATCTAAATACGTGTTACTGGGGGTAACTA
Organism: Microcaecilia unicolor; assembly: GCF_901765095.1. Taxonomy (NCBI): domain Eukaryota; kingdom Metazoa; phylum Chordata; class Amphibia; order Gymnophiona; family Siphonopidae; genus Microcaecilia; species Microcaecilia unicolor. The sequence continues at coordinate 227,626,633 of NC_044032.1, read as the reverse complement.
AGTCTTCTTTCCGTGAATATAACTTTTTAAAGAACGCAGCTAGCACCGCATTGATCTCATGGTCTTTATGGGTCCGTTTGCCTCCCTCATCTCTCATGGTTAAAATTTTTGTAGCTCCCGTTTTCTGGTTAACTAATTTAGCCATTAGCCGCCCACTTTTATTCGCATACCTATATAGTTGGTATCTATAATAGGTATTTGATTTCTGTATTCTCTCCTGTAGGAGTTCATTTAAGGCCTGCTGCGCTTCTAATAATTGTGTTTTAATAGCCAGTGAATGCCTTCGGCCGTATTGTCTCCTCAGCGATGTCACTTGCTTTTCTAACCTTGCCACCTCCCCGTCTCTGACCTTTCTTTTGAAAGCTACATAAGATATAATTTCTCCTCTTAGGACCGCCTTTGCAGACTCCCAGAAAAGAATGGGATCCTCCCCATGTTGCATGTTATTATCTCGATAATCCCGCCACTTCTCCATCAAATAGGGCAGGAAGTGGCTATCTCTATACAGAAAGGCTGGAAAACACCAGGACCCTAATGGAGGCCTTCCCACCTCCTCCCCTCAAACACACCTTCACCCATGCATGGTCCGAGATCATGATAGGTCCAATACGAGCCCCCTCCACCCTGGTCAGTAGTTCAGGTGATAACAGTATATAATCTATTCTAGACATGGTGGAGTGGGCCCTGGACAGATACGTAAAGTCTCTCTCCACTGGATGCAGAGTTTTCCACACATCCACTATGTCGAGGGTATTACATAAGCGAGCCACGCCCCTCTCTGTTCTGGCAAGTTCCCTTCCCGTCGGTTTAGATCTATCTAATTCGGGATCTATGACTTCATTCATGTCTCCTCCTATCAAAATTGGCAAGTCCCCCAGTGTCCGTATTTTCCTTATGAGTTGGGAGTGAAAACGTTTGTCAGTTTTATTTGGTGCGTATATATTTCCTAGCAGCAATGTTTGCCGTTCTATTATGACTGAAGCCAGGACATATCTCCCTCCCGGATCGGTCAATACTTTCTTGATCTCTACATTGAGCCCTTTCCTAATCAACGTAATTACTCCACCCTTCTTTCCAACTGCTGGGGCATCAATCCATTCTCCTACCCACCACCTCTTCAGTTTGGCATGTTCTTCCTAGGGAGATGTGTCTCTTGCAAAAATGCTATAGATACTTTCCTATCATTCAAAGCTTTCAGGATTTTTTGTCTCTTAACCGGGGAATGTATGCCCCCCACATTCCATGTGATCACTTGTAATGTACTCATGTTACCCCTGATTCAGTGTTAACATTCTATGTTCTAACATGTTGTTGCAAAACTTCGTAATCACGCCTGGAGAGTGTCCCAGCCTCCACTCCCCAAGCAATGTCGTCCTCATGGCTCCTATCCGGGGAAACTTCCTCCATCCAAGCCATACCACCACATTTAATCCACAACCAATAACAGATCTTAGGTTCCCTCCCCCCCCTCCCCTTACATTCTCCCCCCCTTACTTCCAACTTTACCCTCCCGCAGCTCTCCCCCACCCCCCTCTATCCTTGCTTATGCCTCGAGGCATATCTTCCGGTGTTACCACGGCTAGAGCGCCTCCTTCAGTCAAGTCCTGACTAGAGCCGTTTTCCACCTGCTGCTTATAGCGACATCTCTTTCAGGTTCTCCGCAGTATTAGTTTTTAAGTCCTGTTCATAGATTTATAAGTCTAGTCTTATAACTTCTATATGACGTCCATATCTCCCATACTGTATTATCTGTCTTTTTTTCTCGCTTTATTGTACTGTCCATATTCCAACAAGTAACTAATACAACCATAAACATCGTTGCTTTACCAGCAACATCCGATAAGTCTTTGTTATTAGAATTTCCCAGATTTGTTTCCTTACCGATCTTCAGCCGTCCTTTGTGCCAGCATCTTTTCCACGTAGATGTTTGCTTCTTCAACTCTTTCAAAGAAGAGTGTCTGGCCATTATCCAGTATCTTAAGCTTGGCAGGATACAGCAGGCTAAATCTGTATTTTAATCCAAAAAGCTTAGTGCACAGCGGAGCAAAGCTTTTTCTTGCCGCCGACACTGCAGAGGAGTAGTCCTGAAAACACAGAATGCGCTTCCCCTGGTAATCCAAATTTTTGCCCGCTCGTATCGCTTGCAAAATCAAAGCCTTGTGCGCATAGTTTAGAATTCGGAAGATGATCACTCTGGGCTTGCCCATGCCTTCTCTTTTTTGACCGAGCCGGTGTGCTCTTTCCACATAGAGAGAAGAAGTGAGCTCCGCGTTGTCCAAGGTCTCGGGAAGCCATTTTTCCAGGAAGGAGCACAAATTCCGCTCAGGAAGAATCTCTGGTAGCCCCATGAGGCGGAGGTTATTTCTCCGAGATCTATTCTCTAGATCTTCCAGCTTTGCCTCCACCTCCTTGAGGCACGTTTGTACACGCGGCAGATCCTCTTTGACTTTTAAAATGTCCTCCTCCGCTTGGCCCACTCTCTGTTGTACTGCCTGCAACTCCGTTGTCATCTTAGTATGTCTCTCATCCAAGCCTTCTAACTTATCTAAGATGAGTTGCAGCTTCACGCCAACCGCCTGCTCGACCGCCGTCCTCACCGCCGCCCAGAGAGAGCCCGGCGACGGCGGTGAGATCTTGTTCGCCATTTTGTTTTCGGCAGTCCAGGTTTTGTCTTTTGCGTCTTTGCGGGCTGTTTTTGATGCCATCCGCTACTCTCCTGGGCTATCCTCTAAGATGCTCGATGGAAGTGCTTTCCGCGTATGGCGGGAAACGGGGCGATTCGTGTGCAGATTAACCGAGGCGCTCCGGAGCAGTGGTTCTCTGCGTCCTCACCGCTCCATGCCTCTGCCGGAAGTCCAAGAATTTGTTTTAAATATGCTAAACACTTAAGGAAACCATACCTTATCTCAACTACAATTACTTCCCAAAAGTAAAATGGATTACATATTTGAACAGAATACTCATTTTAGTTTACAAAAATCAGACCTACCAAATTTTGGGCCATTTTGACAGTTTCTTGACTAAGACGTCTTGCTGCAATTTTGTTAAGTGGAATAATAGTGTACCGACGCTTCAGTTCACCCTTTTCTAACAGTTTCTTCCCAGTGACCTGAAAACAAAAATTAAAAACCAGTTGAAGAGAAAATGTCTAGAGCAAAGCAGAGTTTGTAAATACTATTTCATCCTCTTTTAATTGAAACAATTGTATATTTACTATTTGGAGAAACCTACCTCTGTGTCTACCACTACGTTGTACAGCCTGCCTCCGGCTACCACTTCTAAAGCTGTTGCATTGGAGACATCCTTTATAGAGATCAAAGAAGCAACAAGGCCTTTTACACGCTTTGCATCCCAGTTCTTTTCTGGATCCCTTAAGTTAAAATACAAAAAAAAAAAAAAAAAGCAAAGTAAGTTAATAAAAGACAACAACTATGCACTAGTACAGAAGAAAACTAAACATGCACCTATACTTTACAAACTATGTGGAAGAGCACAATGCACAAAAGATGCTGAAATGTGAAAGAAAGTGTCATCTAGGTCCATCATTAAACTTGGACAAGCATTCCGACACGTAGAAGGAATGGCTGAAAATCCATCAGTACTAAAAGCAAAGGAAGCAGTGGAACTTGTGAAGGAAGAGGAAAAAATAATTTTCAAGGAATTGTATTAGCAGGGAAAAATAAGTGACAAATGCATAAGTACAAAGGGGAAATACAAAATGTTACTCCAGGAACTATTCAAAAAATTTGTGGATCAACATTGGACACTTAAATGGTTAAGGAGAGGTGAACTGAAACCTAAGGATGAGAGATTGATAGTTATATCATAACATCAGTGTACCGGAAAACCATGGGGATCGTGACCCTAAGAGAACTGTGGAAAACGAAGAAGTTATGATCACCTGGGACATCCTTATCCAGACTGATAACTGGATGCCAGAAAACCAGATACAGTGGTAAAAGAGAAAAACACTAGAACAGCATTGATTATAGAGGCATCAGTCTCAAACAATTACTCAGTGAATTGCATGGAGAAAGAGAAGATCCTCAAGTACCAAGAAATGCAGGCAAAGAAAATGTGGCAGAAAGATACAGAAATATTTCCCATCATTCTTGGAGCCACAGGCTTGATCAAAAAGAACTTCTAAGTGCACCTGGATAAGTTGCCTATACATGTTACATTTTAGGAACTCTAGAAAGAAGCTCTCTTTGGTACAATGGCAGTACTACAGAGAGTGTTAGCAGTAAATTTGAGAGACTAAGATCATACTCCACATACCCTGGCTTAGGAGTGAGGTTCATTCCTACCATGTATGCACAAAACTAGCCCATTTGGAGAAATTGCCCCCAAGAAAACTAAGCATGCCAGCATATATTTCAAGTAACACTGGCATTGTCTGCGCCTTGTATTTGAGAAAGTCAGATTTCTTGAAAGGTAAGTTGAGTAGGAAAATGCAATGCCTACTTACCAGTATTTCAGCAAGAAGGATTAGCAAGTCAAACCTGGTAGCAGATAATTTCAGACCTTGTGAGTTTATGAGAAAGGGGAAGAATTTTACTAATTCAGAGGCTCCCAAATCGAGACTATCATTTCAGTCAACTAATCATAGCTCTCCAACCATAGGTAAACAGCTGCCTTCAGCAAGTTGATAAAGAATTTCTTCAGGGCTAATAAGGATGCAAATATCAAAGTACTGAAATATAAACAATTGTTTAATTGGTAACTGCAGGCACCTCTTTAACTATTGTATTGGGGAGGGGTGTCCTCCCCCACCCCCAAAATGCCTACGAACTCCCTGAGCTGGCCAATATAAGCCCAGCCTACCCTTTGTCTGTATGTGATAGGGAGGGGGAGGAATGTTTCCTAGAAACCACTTGAGTTACCTGGGCTTAACCCCCCCCCCCCCAACACACACACACACATATATGGTAAAATTATGCCTTACCTGCTGATAAATTCTTTCCTTTAGTAGCAGCAGATGAATCCAAGAACTGGTGGGTTGTGTCCATCTACCAGCAGGCGGAGATAGAGATTACAAAGCTGAAGGCAGTGATACCAGACGGCCAGCTCCTCCTTCATCTCAGTACATGTCTCATCACCAAGCAGAATCAGACAAGAAACCAGGAAGCCTTCCTCACCAACCATAAAAAACAGAATCTTGTCAGTCTGACTTAAAAGAAACCACGACTGGGATGGAGTCCTCTTCAGTGGTTTCTGTTCTCTTTACTCTTCTCCTTTTTTTTTTTGGAAACTAAAGACCAGGACAAGAACAGACAGGCAAAACAAGCACGGCTGACAAAGGGTGGTATCTTGGATTCATTTGCTGCTTCTAAAGGAAAGAAAATTAACAGCAGGTAAGGCATAATTTTACCTTCCTTAGCATATGCAGCAGACGAATCCAAGAACTGGTGGGGATGTACCAAAGCAATTCCTAAGTAGGGTGGGAAGTCACCGCTCCCCGAGTCAGAACTGCCACTGCAAAGGCAGCATCTGAATAGTGAAAGCACACCCATTCCACCCAAGAGGTAGATAGCAATCTCGTGAAACGAGCCTGCAATGCTACTGGTGGGATGCAATCTTTCCAAAAAATCCACAAAGCATCTGCAATCCAACGAGAAAAAAATCACATCAGATGGTGGTTGGGCGGCGGGGATAGTGCTAGGCAGACTTATACGGTCTGTGCCAGAGCCGGTGGTGGGAGGCAGGGATAGTGCTGGGCAGACTTATACGGTCTGTGCCAGAGCCGGTGGTGGGAGGCAGGGATAGTGCTGGGCAGACTTATACGGTCTGTGCCAGAGCCGGTGGTGGGAGGCAGGGATAGTGCTGGGCAGACTTATACGGTCTGTGCCAGAACTGGTGGTTGGGAGGCGGGGATAGGGCTGGCCAGACTTATACGGTCTGTGCACTGAAGAGGACAGTACAAATAAAAAAAGTAGCACATATGAATTTATCTTCTTGGGCAGACTGGATGGACCGTGCAGGTCTTTTTCTGCCGTCATCTACTATGTTACTATGTTATATGTTAGAAGATCTGAATGGTGAAAAACATGCAACATCTGCGAATACCAGAGAACCCTCTGAAAATCCAGAAGACGAAGCGCCGTGTACTCCACGTGAAAATCCCCCTCCCGTAAAGAGGGAAAAAAGAGAGGCTAAAAAAGAAAAGCCAAACCACAGCTGTAAAGGAAAGAAGGAACCGAAAGCAAGATCACTCCAGACTCAGCAAATTGCAGAAAAAAAACAGCTCGACATGGCTGCGTTAAAAGTTCAGACACACTGTGTGCCGAAGAATTGGCGACCAAGAACACCGCTTGTAAGCGAAGCATTCTGCAAAGGAACAAAAGGATGCTTGGTAGACAAGGAGCCCCAAGCTACACTTGGAGAATACGAACGAGGTTTCAGGGTGAACAAGGTTGCAGCAGCGGAGGAGCAAAGCACTCTGCAAGAAATGCACCACCTCCGAGTGCAAGGCCAGGCCAGGCCCTTCTGCAACCCATCCTGCAGAAAGAACTCAATCGCCCGCAAAGAAAACCAAGCGTGGGCCGCAATCAGCCTCAAAAAATCCTCAACACCCAAGAATTTGCAGTTGAAGTGGACCGTGGCCCACATACAAGATTGCAACAGAACAGTAAGCACTGCGTCCAAAGAACTCTGTTCATCAGAGTCAGCCTCTCAAAAAACCAGGCCATAAGACCAAGGTGAGAGGGATCATCCACTCAGGAACGGACACAGAAGGAAGAGCACGGAGTGAAGCGGGATCCAAATTGAAGGTGACACCAGGAGCCACACCATATCCGCATACCAAGTGCACCGTAGTTAATCCAGAGCTACCAAAATGACTCAACTCTGGTGGCGAGCGAGCCAAAATAAACTCGGCCGCAGAGAGGCGACGGAAGAAACACTATCAAAGAACGTCCTCTGGATAAGGAAGCAATTGAACAACCAGCCCTGCCGAATTGCCCTCTCTCCGATGACAGAAGGCATCTGGGCGTCCAGCCGGGATGCCATCTGATCTACCTCCAGAGCTCTCTGAGGCCAAACTGGAGAAGCACTGGTGCGGAATAACCATTCTGCAGAGACCAGAAGACGACAGAAAAGAGAACTCACTGTAGGAAAAGCCCGCAAAGTGGGACGCGTAGAATCTGAACACGAGGTCCTCTGCCCACTCCATGGCATGGCACGCCCTGATGGCCACAGTCTGACTCCGAGTCCCACTCTGTCAAAGAAGCAGCCACTGCCTCATCTTCTCTGACGGCACAAGTATCGCCTAGCCCGCAATGAGGCATATTTTCAAAGCACTTAGCCTTCCAAAGTTCCATAGAAACCTATGGAACTTTGGAAGGCTAAGTGCTTTGAAAATATGCCTCAATGTGTCCTGAAGTGGTAGAAGACAAACAGCAACAAAAGCAGGTCCAGGCAGGGGAGACTGCACAAGCACCGCCTGGCCTGCAATGTGTCCTGAAAGGCTAGAAGACGAACAGCACCAAAAGCAAGTCCAGGTGGGAGATCGGCTACACCGTCCCCTGTGCCATCCACCGCCCCGGAGACGGAAGAAGGCGGCAAAGGGCTCTCCAGTTTGAGAGACTCGTATCTGTGACCATCACCATCCACTGCGGAGGTGCCAAGGCATCCCTTTCACAGGGAGGAATTGTAGAGCCACAAGTTCATGCGCAGCCGTACCGAGAACAGCCACGGAAGACACTGCTGACACTCCTGGAACACAGGAAAGCACCCCAATTTGCTATTCTTAGATAAGAACTGCCAAGTTGCCGTAGCCTCTATATCTACCCCACCGTCCCAAGTAGAGACTTAGATCATAAGCCCTTTGAGGCATAGAAATACCTACTGTACATCTTATGATTTGCCTTGAGCTCAGATGAGAAAAAGTGCCTAATCAAATTAAAATCAAGTTGCCTACTCACCTTGTTCCTTTCATTGGCCAAGTGATCATGGAAAAGTAATATTCAGGTCCCTTACCTGTAATCAAACCGCAGATTTGGGAATCTGGCCATTAAAGCTTCATAGGATTCTTTCAGCCGGTTGACATTACGAGATAGCTCTCTGCGCATCTCTAGGAGTTTTTCCTCTTGTCCATCTGAAATCAACACAAGAAACAGGAAGTTATTTATAGACATACATTGTGTGTGCATATTGTCAGCCTGAATACTGGGAGTTATAGCTTTTACAATCAATATCTTCAGGGGTAGAAAAATATAAAAAAAAAACATTAGGCACAAATTAAAATTTTTTAGAAGTGAGAGGTCTCTCTCAGAGTGTTCCTTTATCAGTTTTTGTTTTGCCTGCTATTAAATTGTTATGCCTTTTTTGCTCCTTTTTTTTTTATTTTATTTACATTAGGATTTTCTTTGCTCTCCTCTCCCCTCTTCCCCCAGGGACAGGCTGCTTCCAAGCTTTCCTCCCCTCTTCCCTACAAGCACTTTCCATCTCTCCCCCTAGGTGAAGCAATAGGACCCTTCAGCCACCTCTCTTCTGTGGGAAACCAGGGCTTGAATTTAAGAAGCCTGGGATTGTTTCAGCTCTATATTTATTTACTTTTATTTTATTGTTGACAATAGGATACACATAAGCTCTCTCAAAAACTTTGGTTTTCCTTCAAACACAGAGAAAAATATATTTTTTTAAAGTAATATTTGAACTAACTCTATTTTACCAATAAAAGTGCCATATTAAGGCACATAAGTTACTAAATCTCATGTTGACTAACACTATATAATAAAATACATACAGTATTTAGGAGAAAATTATAAAAACTAGGTGCCTGGTAGGAGCCTATTCTATAAAAGGAACATAGGTTGGCTAATTTCCTTTATAGAATACTAGCTTAACTGCAAAATAGAGAAGTCCTGGTGAAACACTCATAACTCGAGACTCACATATAACATATAGAATACTACAACCAGACTCTGCCCACGTGTATGCCCAACTGTAAAATACATGCTGTGTAAGATACACACATATTTACAGAATAGTGCTAGGTGGAATTTTGGCATATATGCACGTATGTTCATACACACATACAATACAAGTCACTATTCTAAAACAAATACGAGTCATCAGCATGCAACTGTTCAAGTATACTTTATGAGAGCTGTAAATGTTTGCAACTAAATGCAGCATTATTTGATTATTTTAAAAATTTATCTCTCACCTATCACTAAGTGGCTTACATAAAAACATACATAAAATTTCAAAATTGCACAAAACAGATCTAACACACACACACTATCGGTATTCTATAACGTGTGTGCTGGGATGGTTGGAACATCCAAGACCTGCCCCATGTCCTTTCCACATGACTGCCCCTCTTGCAGTTACACACTAGAGCTCTTGCATGCCAAATTACAGAACAGCGCCTAAGTTCACTTATGTATGTGCTTCACCAAGTTACATACTGAATTGGCATCTAACTTTTGGCACACTGTATTGAATTAGAGTCTTTGTTGGGGGCAATGGTATCATTCGTGCATATTCATTTGTATTTGTTCGCATGCACACCTCTGTCATGGCTATTTATGATTAATCTGATATTTGTGCCCCACATTATCCCAAACAAGCTCAGGTTCAATGTGGCATACATTCAAGAAAAACATCAAAAACATAATACAGTCAGATAATTAAATTATAACATTTTAACATATTAGGAGTAATTATGTGTTTGTCATGAAGCTAGACACAGCCTGAAACCAGACAGGTTTGCAGCCTGACACCTCTAGTTTAGGGGCTCTAGTTAATGTTATTGCAGTTGTTCTTTTCCAAACAGACGAATACATGGCATAGGCAATCATTTTGTACAGGCTGAGATCCCTTTTGTAGTCCCATGAAAGCTTGTTATATAGATGATTCAAAAGCTTGAATACAGAGACACAGAGATCCTTCTTCACACACACAGCTTGCTCCTCCCAGATTAGATTTTACCGGCTAATTTTTTTTTTTGTCCTACCAGATCAGTCCAGTGCGAGCGAGCAGGTGTTGCCTATCAGCCAGCAAATGGAGATAGAAAAATACAGAACTGTGCTCTGCCCTATAAAGTCACTGTGCTGTTCTAGTACTTCAGTATTTGAATAATCAAGTGAGAGAGTCTTTAAGAACTATAGCCAATTATTCTGCTTCGTTCCTTTAGACACAATGAACATTTTGAGCTATTCCAGGATATAAATCTCCTTAGGTAAGAAAGAGATGGAAACTGGTCACATTTTTTTTTCCAAAGTTTGGCAGCTCAAAAGTTACTTTCTCTCCTACAAGCAATTTATTCCAAAACCTTCCATTTAACAAACCATTACATTAAAAATAGAGAGCTAATGCAGACCTTCATAATTCAGCTTCTTCAGTTCTGCAGCTACTTTTTCTTTCAGTTTTTGTATAGCTTCAAACATCTCTTTATCTTTTTTGTAGCCATTATCCATCTTTTTCACCTCAGCTTGTTTGGCCTTCAATTCTTTTTCAGCATGGCTTAACTTCATCTGCGCCTGAAAGGAGGAAGCAAGTTAAAGCAAACTAAAAGGCTTTTGTACTATGGGGTCCTTTAACTAAGCAGCTTCCCGCATGCCAAAATGCACTACCATAGGGCGCACTAAGGTGCCCTGCAGTAGTTCAGGCATCTGCTACTTTGTAGATTATGGAACATTACACATATTAGCAGGGCTGTTCAATTGTCACTTGCCTGAATTTTTGTAACATTGGGAAGAAATTTAGGACTAGATTTTATATATGGCACCGAAAATATTTCCACCTAGGCGTAATGTCAACATCGCACCTAGATTTAGGCACGGTTTATAGAATATGCCTAGCGGCCATGCCTGCTCCTAACCCTAGGAAAGTCCATTTACACCAAGTAAAACTTGGTATAAATACCGGTGTCTAAAGTGCAGAGCAGGTGTATTCTATAACCGTGAGTGTGGATTTTCAGAATGCCCACGGTCTGCCCATGGCCACGCCCTTTTTGGCAGCACATATTAGAATTTACGCACACCACTTCACAGAATATGCCTAACGAGTTGTGAAAGTAAATTTGAATTAATGCCAATTTGTGTCAATAATAGCTTAAGTGGCAATTGTCGGTGCTGATTGGCTTGTTAATTAAACTGTGTGTGGATTTGCGTGTGCAATTTCGGTCATGCTTTATAGAAACTAGGGTTAGTGTGTTAGACTTTAGTAAAACTGATAAATTGTTAATTTGTTTGGTTATCTTACCGCCCACGAGCATCAGTTCGCAAAGCTGCAACCCGCCAACAGGGCTGGGGCCATCTCTCCCCAGATCATGAACCCCCCCCCAGGAGCTATCTTCCACAGCATTGGTGGTCTAGTGGGGGGGGGGGGGGGGGGGGGAATGGGGGACAAGAGAGTCATCAGGCAGGAGCGATTTCCAAATCATTTCTGCTCCATCCAGCACCGTTACTCAGAATAGCACACGGCTATTGCTAGGGGTGCCATTCTGCGAGCAGCACTGAATGGGGCAGGAGTAACTGGACATTGCTCCTACTTGAAGACCACTTGTACCCTTCCCAGATTCCCCTTCACACTGGATCACCAATGCTTTGAAAAAAGTAGCCCCTGTGGGGGCATGGGGACAGGAGGGTCTTTGCCTGGGAAGGGAGGCTTGCTTGGTAGGAGGGGGGGACCCAGCCCTGTTGGCCCGGTACCAAATGGTCTGCGGCTTTGCTTCCAGACAGTAAAATAACCCCAGCACAAAGCTAGGGTTATTTTACCGCACATTTTTTGGCCCCAATGAGACCTGCAGTGTATTGCCGCAAGTCAAGTTAGGGTATTTGCATAATAATGAGATGCAAAATATGCATTTACATATCATTACCCCATAACTCACAGCGACCTAAATTTTGCTGCAGTATTTAAGTCAAGCGGTGTTACGTTCGGTACCTGCTTTGCTTCTGTTTCAGCTTTACTAATATCATTCTTGCAAGTCATCATCTGTCCAGCAAGAGTAGCTTCTTCTCCATCTTCATTGCTGGAAAGGCCAGCAGACACAGCATTGAAGTGCTGCTGGGCAGCAGCCAGGTCATCAGTGTCCTTCTGACCAGCTTCTTGTAGGGAACTGAAGCCGTCTGTTATCTTCTTTACCTCTTTCTCCTTTGCTGCCAGTGCTTTAGAATCCTTAAGAGACACGTTAAATAACAGAATCCACTATTTATCTTCACACAGCTTAAATGAACCCTGAATCCCCATGAGGCACTTTATCAACACGTAAAACTTGGTTGAACACAACTTTAAAATCACAGATGATTCATTATAATCTATTTTCATAACACTTGACAAAATCAGAGACACGTTCCTTGCAATTAAGCTGTGAGTGGCTATGTATGCATGCAACAGATATGTAGAAACAACACTCCAAGAAAAAAAAAAATCAAATATATCAAAGGTATTTCATGTAAGTGAGAGAAACTACTTAATATACCTGACCTGTTAATATATATGTACTTTGTGTGCTCTTACATGATGATCTTTAATAAGAAAAAAATCTGAGCAATATGCAATGGTGTATGCAAACAGCAGTTGGATGTATGGCACCTTAAAATGTGATTAAAGTTACCTGTTTTAACAGTAAGACCAAGTTTATTTATACTTGCTATACTGCATGTCAAAGTCATCTGTACAGTTTACAATTATCAAAGTTATAACTTAGGCCCCCTTTTATCAAGCGGTACTAGCGGCTGCCGCACAGCAATGCCGACGGAGCCCATTCAAAGGGAATGGGCTTTCTTGACATTACCGCAGTGGCAGCTGATAATGTAACTTGATAAAAGGGGGTCTTAGAAAAGAAAAAGGAACTCCATTTATCAAACAGGACAAAAGGTAACAATTCTACAATCCAAGCACCGCTGTCATCCTACAAACTATAAGTTTTTAGGCCTGTTTTAAATTTTTGATAAAGAACACTTGAATCGTAAATAATGTTGAAAATTATTCCAAAGTGTGGGTTGACACTAAACTTGGAGGAATAAATGTCAGCAAACTGAACTTGACAGAACAATGGAACCACTGAAATTCTGCCAAGATGATTGTAAGGCATGATATGGGGCATAAGGGAAGAATAAACAAAATAGAAATCAAGGGAAGCCAGTGTTTTGTATATTGTGCACTAGTGCTGGGATTTTGTAGGGGATCCTCGCTGATACTGGTAACCAATTTCCTCTCACACACTCAGAATCCAACATAAATGTGCAAATTTATATACTAGTATAAAGTTTACTTGCTGTAATACTCCTATCTAATGGCAATTATTTTGCTTTATTAACCACATTTATGAAGAGATTCATACAAAAGGAAACTCTAAGATTAAAGAAAAAGAAAATCAGTGCCCAGGACCAACGACATTATCCAGATTTCAAAGCTCAAATTATTCAGTAACTGCCAGTTTCACTACTTTTTCTTCAAATTCATTCAACAAAGATCCACACCACTCCTTTTCCTCTGGATGTGCTAAGAGATCTATATCAAACAATCCAGATTGAGAAGTACGACAAAAGTCCCACACACAAAATCCAGCACTCCGCCCTGAGACCGCTTATATTCTTAGGAAGTACATTAGCTAGCCCCTTGACACTTATGTGTCCTGTACAACATCAATGAGCATGAAAAGTTATACAGGTACAAAATAATTCACTTATAATTTAGTTAAAAGATAAACAAATCTAATTTTATTAGGTAGTTCTCTTCCAAAGCCATAGCCTTTTAGGCTGGATTCTGGACTGATAAAACTTAAGGAAAGGAAAATAAGTTTAAATTTCATCTTTCATCTTCCTTATCATTACCAGATTGATTCAAATGAATGGGAAATATTCAATCCAGGTACAAAGAAGCATATAGCAACTCTGAAGACCCTTCAAAGGCTGTGTCCCCTTTTGCCTGGACATCCAAACTGTAGTGATTGAAGAAAGAGTGCAATGACGACCAGATTGCTGGTCTGCAGATCTACCTCAGTGCAAAAGCCTGACATTCAACTTAATAAGGAAATTTTGGCCAGGTAGCATGAGTTCATAACCCCTCCAATACTAGTCACCTTGGTCACTGTAATACAGCGAGCAAAGTTTGAGGGTGGGCTTGCACAATAACACAGCCGGACAAAGGTGTAAAACTGGAAACAAGCGCTATATTAACAGAAAACCTGTTATGTCACAGGGGGGTAGATGCACTAAAAAGAAACAAGTCATTAACGTGGGTTTTAAACTGGTTCAAGCCAGTTCAACGAGGAAGTAGTAAACCGTGCCATGCACAAAAGGGCATTTTCCTGTCACGGTAGCAGCTAATGAAAAAGGAATGCAAATAATCCAAAGGGTATTATAATGAGCTGCACTACCGTTGCAGGCTATTATAATGACATGCACTAAGGTATTATGATCCCCTTACCATGGAAAACCTAACGGGAGGTCTGCACCTCTCGTTAGGCTGGGGCTGCTGTGAACGGGACCCATGGAGACCAGTGGGAAAGCGCCTAACACCCATCTAAAAAAAAAAAAGAACAAGCTGCGTGTCCCAAGTGCTCATGAGGGACTTAAAAAAATTTTTTTTTAAAAGTTATGGCACCTTCGCTATGCCTGTGGCCGTCCTTGTGCCACCCGGGAAAAGGAAGATGCTGCGCCGCTCACCCCCTCCACGGCCTGCTGCAGGAAGGCTCCGGGGGTTCATCCCTTCCGTGATCCCGGCTCAGCCGCCACCCCTGAGAGCCCACCCCAAACAAGAAAAGTGCAGGAGAGCGCAGTTAAGGATGTCCATCGTCCACGTCTTCAACTCCCATCCATCTTCCGCCCCTAGGTCTCGATCAGCCAATCACAGTGCTTACTCACATTAAACGTCATCTGCTATTTAGATGCCCAGTCTCGTAAGGTCCTCTTGTAATTTTTCACAATCCTCCCACGATTTAACAACTTTGAATAACTTTGTGTCATCAGCAAATTTAATTACCTCACTAGTTACTCCCATCTCTAGGTCAATTATAAATATGTTAAAAAGCAGCGGTTCCCTTTGGGTAGGCTGTCTATAGGGTCTGGGGTGTTTGGACCATCGTCTTCCCCTGGCTCCGGATCCTCATCTACTACAGCTCCTAGATTCAGAGAGCAATGCAGTTTCTCTAACTGCCGCTGGAAGCGGGGTTTAGGCAATTTTGGGCTTTCAGTATACAAGTCAGGGTCCTCAGGCGGGAAGAGCTCCTCTTTCTTTGGGCCAGTGAGCAGCTGAACCCAGATGGCACCAAAATTTGGGAAATCCAGTCCAAACCAAGGCAAGACTGCTACTTCCATCTGAGCTTGCCCTACGGGGGGGGGGGGGGGGTTGCCGGGTTCTTGAAGCCTGGATTGGCCACTGTCGGAGACAGGATGCTGGGCTTGATGGACCCTTGGTCTTTTCCCAGTATGGCGGTGCTTATGTGCTTATTTTAAAAGATACTTGAGCTACCGGATACCGCCTATGGTCATTATGTACATATGCCAGGGTTACACTTGTAATTCAATTGTAGACGGCTGAATATTTCTCTTCAAACAAGGGTTTTGACACTGCTGGAATCCACTAGTGCTTGGTATGGGTGTCGTCCTAGCTCAACTTGTAATACACAATTTCTGCTCCCCAGATGAAAAGCTGCCACACAATTACAGTCATGTGTAGGTACCATATTCACATCCATGGTATCTTTGGATAGCTCCTGGCAGTCTCTAGCTATATGACCTCTTACACCTGAAACAAGTGGGAGAGTATGGATCCCATGTCCGGTGTAAAGGTGCGCAGTATGTTCATGGGGACGAAGACTTCCTTGCTCCAACCCCTTCCTTAGAGACCCCAGGCTGGGAGATGGTTTCTGATCCCTCTGGTTGTCTGATTGAGAGTTGCACAGGGACAGAAATCTAACCCATCCCCACCGCTCCATCCCAGCCCCAGCCGCACCACACTGCACCGCAGTCACCTTGCTCCCCCCTCACCAAGAAACAGATCTGCATGAAATATTTATTTTTATTATTTTGACTTATGAAAACCACTTGTCCCTGAAACATGCTCAAAACAGAACAATCCATTTGTACAAAAGAGATAAGGTGAAGATGTGATTCTATGTGCCCCAATGAAAGGAAGGTTTAATTTTACTTCCAATCTTTATAACACTAGGCTTCCCAAGGCAGAACCCACCAGTAAACAAGATATCCTCACTGAAATTTGGCCATGTATCACTGTATTGTATAGAAGTGTAAAAAAAATAATACAGCCTTTATTAGTGCTGTTTCTACCAGCTACAATACTTTTTGAAGCTGTTTTAGTGATATTCAGTTTTTATTTCATGATATTTATAGCTACATATGGGAAGCTTTCAAAGAAATTAAAAAGTAGTCAAATAATTACAAAAAAAAAATCTTTTGTTCTCCATCTTTTAAGGAACTGCCTATCCAATTTCCGCTGAAGTCTTGCGAGGCCGCCGCTTGAAGTCTTGGCAGCCATTTTAAACAAGCAGTGGCAGTGAGAGGATCAGCAGCAGCAGGCAGGAAAGAGGGGGGATCTTTTCTGCCCCGAAGCAAGCCAGTACACCACCAGGGTAACTTGAGGAATGTGCAGGGAGGGAAAGCAAAGCTCGGTTCAACAGATCTGCAGGAACCCCACAAGACCCAGGTCCATCCTCACGGGATCCCAGTGGTACCTGCAGGATTCCCGCTATCCCCATTCCTGTGCAGCTCTCTAGTCTGGTCCAGCCTCTTCTCCTTTCCTCCCTGCCCGCTTCTTTTCTTTGCGGAGTTCCGACTCTGGTTGTGCTTGGTAGGCAGCTTTGACTGCTTCTAGGGCACTCTCTGGGGTCATTTTACCCACTGTTTCATAGACGGAGGTAACCTTTCATGGAACCACTCCAGGACAACTCTTGCGATCTCCGGGTCAGTCTTGCCTTCTGGTTGCAGCCATCTCCAGGCCACCTGCTCGAGTCTGTTGAAAAGACTCTGGGGGTGTTCTTTAATTTGAGGGAACCCTTCTGGAAACGCTGCTTGGGTGCAGCCCACCCTCTTCAAAATGGCAGCTTTTACTTCCGCATAGGTGGTTGTCCCACCGGGACTGACATCTTGAAATGCCCTCTGGCTACTACTGGTCAGTAAATTCCTTAGATAAGGGGTCCATGATGCTTCTGGCCAACCAGCAAGGCGGGCAATTCTTTTGAAATTGGTCTGGAAATAGACCAGGCCATCCTCCAGTACAATCTTCGGTAAAACCAGAACTGGAGAGTGCAACCTAGGAGACTAAAAGGCTTATGTCACCTGGGTCAGGGAGTTCTGTGGGCCTCCAGAGATCGTTGGGAGGCTTGCTGGTGCTCCCATTGCCTCTGTACTACTTGCTGCAGCTGGCCTTCCACTAGGGCATGGAGTAGCCTCTCCATGTTTTTGCTGTAGCAGCCTCGCCCAGAGACGCCCACTGCATGAGGAAACAAAAATAAAACCTGCATGTCCGGCAATAACTATATGTCCCTCCTCCCCTAACTAGGGCAGGGTTAACCCCTTTTGCCCAATGTCCCAGTGTAATATCGTTAATAGGCCCAGAGCCCCAGAGGTCAAGGATCCAGCTTCCTTGGGCAGAATAAGCTCCAAAATCACACTCCTGACACAAGCGATACTGCGAGCAAGGGCTGAGGGTGGGCTTGCACAATAACACAGCCGGACAAAGGTATAAAACTGGAAACAAGTGCAGAAAACCTGAGGCCTATTACTTCACAGGGCCAGGAACACAAGGTGAAAATCTCTTTGGTTTAACGAATACAGTCTTAGGGCCTGTGGCTGAGAGGCCCAAAAATAATCGGAGGCTGTAAGTTCTTCTCTTTCTCTGAGTTCCAGGTCTGGCTCTAGCAAGACTTATAAGTCTCAAATTAAAAACTTGGTTTACCTCAGCCAAGTCACTAAACATAAGTTGTAGAGGCATATGCTGGGGCTCTGGTTCTTCCTTCCCTGGAACTCTTTAACCCTAATCTGACCCTAACCCTTTATACTTCCTGGTTCTCGCACCTTTGGCTCCACGCTTCTCATCTCACTTCCTCCCTGGGCGGGACTAACGGTTTTAAAGGTGGTTCAGGCTATCTGAGGGCCTATCCTTAAGGGTGAGGAGCAGTACTCTGTATATCCCCTCACAACAATATATACAGAGAGTAATCTTGGTTATCCATAGCCCAGTGGTTGCTGCGGCTTCCAAACAGAGTGACAAAACCCATTAGCTTTCTAAAAGGAGTTAGTGACCTTAGGAATCACGGCAACACTTAAAATATCCTTGTGATGAAGCTCTCCTTCATATCACAGAACCTCTTGTTTCAGATGGCTGACAGATCAGTTCCATGGTTCAAGTAAAATCAAGGAGAAAAAAAGTAAAATCAAGGAGAAAAAAAGGTATCGGTGCCACAGAGTAATTTGCATGCGACTCCTCAGTGCCAGAGCTCAACTCAATCATAATCATAGATCTAAAAAACGTCTTGCTTTTATTTTTTTAACCAGTCTTTTAATCCAAATAAATGATCCTAACCAGCATTCTGAAGCTAAGTATATTTAGATTAAAAGACTGATAGAGAAAATAAAAAGCAAGAAGGTTTATTTTTTTAGATCTATGATTGATTCTCCAGCTGTTTATAAAGTCTTCCGTAAACGGCGCAGTATCCACTCCATTCTCAGACGTTCCCTCGGCAGCCAACCGCAGTCTTTCTGCAGGATTTTCCTCCATGAACACCAAAGAGAAATAATTGTTTAGCATGTTCACTTTATCTTCATCACTCTCTACATAGCCACTCTCATTATCTTTCAGTCTTGCAATTCCATTCCTGTCTCTTCTCCTTTCTCCAATATATCTGAAAAAGGTCTTGTCACCTCTCTTTATATCTTTAGCCATTTTTTCTTCCACGTGCGCTTTCGCTAGCCGTATTTCCCTCTTCGCTTCTTTGAGTTTAATCCAATAATCTTTTCCGTGAACCTCTCGTTGCGTTCTTTTGTATTTCTTGAACAAAGCCTCTTTTGCTCTTATTTTTTCAGCTACTTGTTTTTGGAGAACCATATAGGCTTCCTGCTTCTCTTGTTTTTGTTTACTTTCCTCACAAAAAGATCAGTTGCCATATTTATAGCAGCCTTTAGCTTGGACCACTGTTTTTCCACTTCTCCTATGCCTTCCCACGCTAACAGCTCCTTCTTCAGGTATTCCCCCATTTTATCAAAATCAGTACGTCTGAAATCCAGTACTTTGAGTTTTATGTGTCCAGACTCCACCTTCGCCCTTATATCAAACCATACGGTGTAATGATCACTATTACATAGGTGGGCACCCACCTGGATATTGTAAACACTACCTCCATTCGTGAGCACTGGATCCAGCATCGACCTTTCCCTCGTGGGTTCCGTCACCATTTGTCTGAGCAAGGCACTTTGACAGGCATCCACAATCTCCCTACTTCTTTCTGATTCTGCTGACGGGACATTCCAATTCACGTCAGACAAATTGAAATCTCCCAACAGTAGTACCTCCCTTTTCATACCAATCTTTTGAATATCTACTATCAGATCTTTGTCCAACGTCTCAGTTTGCACAGGAGGTCTGTAGATAACCACCGTATGGATACAGGTTCCGTCTTCTCTTTCCAGGACGATCCATAAAGCTTCTTCCTTTCCCCAGGTTCCCCCGCATTTCAGCCGCTCTGATATAGTCTCTCACATACAGAGCCACTCTTCCACCTCTTCGGCCCTCTCTATCCTTCCTAAAAAGATTATAGCCCGGTACGGTCACATCCCATTCATGGGAATCGTTGAACCATGTCTCTGTAATAGCAAAGAAATCACTTCTAGTGTAAATTCCTAAAGAGGCTACAGTAAAGTAGTAAAAGCAAGCTGAGGTCCCATTGAGGGATCACAGGTCCAAAGCAAAGTGGACATTTGTGCGGAAAGGTTCTACATGTAGCTCCTTGTGTATCAGAGGGTATTTATTTAGGAGGTTTGGGGACCATATGTGGGGGAGGAAGGGAGTTGGGTGTATGACAAATGGATAAAGACGCAAATTTGGGAGTGTCTTCTGTGTAAGTTTGAGGGAGAAGATGGGAATGTGGGGATTAGTGCAAGCAAACTGTGGTTGCAAATTAGCTCCTCCCTTCCCTCTTCCACTCCAGTGGCTTCCTACATTCACAAATCCCAGTGATCTTTCCCAGCAGAGCCTGGACTCCCACCAGCATATTACTTTGGTTTACTCCATATGCAAACAGATGCATTTGGATGGCAGACTGACCCATGAAAACAGGTGGCATCACTTGATGCAAAACACACCAAAAAGGTCAGTCATACGAAAATAAAATATTTGTGCTAAAATGTTCAGGTCCCTAAGGTCATTAGACATGGTGACCTCTGAGCATGTACTATGAATATAGCAAAAAATAAATAAAAAAGAGAACCCAATTTTAAAGGATTTATGCTCATATATCAGTCTCTTAGAAAATTACTAGGGCTAAATGCCAAAATTTACACTCAAAATTTCTCTAACACTCCTAAATTTAGGAGCACAAAAAAAGTGAACCACCAACAGGGGCAGATTTATGGAGGGGGGGGGGGGGGGAACTTTGGTGATTGGCCCTCATTTTCAGCAGAAGACCTACAAATCTAGGTAAATGAAGAACAGGCCTAAAATTATAAGCATAACTTAAGCTCCTAATTTAAGATGAATTTTCAGCTGAAAAACCTGAGCTCCTAAGTTGTGCTCTATTTTCAGCCAAAATTTAGGAGCTCAGTTTTGGCATTTTTTGGGGGGGAATATCAGACCCAAAATAAATGAAAAGTTAATTCACATAAGTTAAATTAGGGCACCCGACATGATGAACAGGATGTGTAGAGGTTCTGTCCCCACTGTAGAACAACATGCCTTAGAAAGGGGTTAAAACAAAAGGTATTCCCCAAACCAAGGGTCCCCAAACTTTTATCATTAAGGGTGCAGGAGGGCGCTGTTTTAACTTGTTTCTTTAGAAAAAGTGAACCAAGTTATTACTGCTTACCTCCTCCATGCTTTTCACCAGCTCTTTGCGTTTCTTCTCTTCACCTTTCAGATTTTGCTTTTTAAGATCAAGGGTACTCTGCGCTTTGGTATCTACTCTCTGGACCTCTGCAAGAGCATTTTCTAAGCCACGAAGGACTCCTCCGACTTCCTGCAAGAAAATGACAGGCAGCTTTAAAAAATACACCAAAGTAAATTTTGCACCAACTATATTTTAGCATGATATAAAGACCCAATGTGCAAGGACATACAGCATCACAGAGAACCAATTGTAGAAGTATACTTGAGAATGTAGTGCCATGATAAACTGAGTAGTCCATCAAAAGTATCTGTATGTTCATTTGAGATGTAACTTAGTGGTCAGAGCAGCAAACTCAGAACCACAAAAGCCATGGTACTCTCACTGGCACGCCTTGTGACCTTGGGCAATGGCTTCATTCTCCAATGCCTCAGGCACCCTCCAGGAACAGTAGAAAACACCTACTTTACCTGAATGTAACTTTTCTTAAACCAGCAACGAAAACCAGCGAGCTAAATTAAAAAGTAAATGGTTAAACCTGTTTTAAAATCACAGCTCATGCTAAAGCTCAGTCCCTTGCTCACATAAAACAAATGTAGTTTCAGCATTAGGCCAGTTAAGTGGAAAGCTAGGAGATTAAAAGCGGACTGGTTAGGAAGTAATCAATCAAAGAAGTGGAAGGATTTTGGATTTAGCTCATGGGTTTACAATCTATTCTGAGGCAATGGAGGGTTAAGAAATTTGCCCAAGATCACAAGCAGCAGCAGTGGGAACTGAACCTGGCTTCCCTGGTTCTCAGCCCACTGCTCTAAACATTAGTCTGCTCTTCCACTCTGAGCCAGTGTAGACTTTTTACCTAATATTTACCGTGATATTTTGACAAATAGGAATCTAAGGAATTGCTTTTGCTTAGGATTCTCAGCTTTTTAGCTTCAAAGACAGTTTTACTCCTTTTCAAACTTAGAGGCCTTTTAATTTGGCCAACAGTTTTTTGTGCTTTTCTGATAGTAAGGCATTACCCAGACAGATAAGAATGCTTTTGTTACTTACTCATTTGATCTTTAGGAAAATCAATATCCTGTTAATGCAAAGACATGATTACTCAGCTACTTTAAACTTAAGTCTTTACTTAAATTATTGGCAGATGTGGCTGTAGACCACTCAATGGATTTAGTGAGGAAATGGTTTATATAGTAGTAGAAGTTGTGCACAAAGGTTAGGACACCTCTGATTAAATTGTATGTTTCAAAGAATCCCTAACTCCCTGTTTACTAAGCAGAACACCAATGCCGACACAGCCCATTTCGGGGGGGGGGGGGGGGGGGGGGGTAAGTAAGCAGATGCTGACACAACCTCTACATAGTACAAACTTAAACATGATCGCTGTCTGCAAATGCTGACAATTATTTGCTTGATTTTTTTTTTATTTACACAAATTTAAACAAAACCACAACACACACATTAGGTTACTCCTCCACAATCTGTTTCAGATGGCTGTCTTACTAAAACATTCAACCTCTTTTAAGCTTCAATTACTTCACTGATTATGGGACATTAGCTTCTAAGATATTTGATTCATTTTTCTTTATACCTGCACCATATTTCTTGTACTACTGGCTGTCACAGAACCCCCAAAACATAAAAGACACCCTGGCACTTAGGGGCTCATTTTTGAAACAGAACATCCAAAAAGTGGTACAAAGCGGCAGATGGACTCCCCCCCCCCCCCCCCAAAAAAAACATCCAGATTGCTATTTTTGAAACCCATTTTTAAGATGTTTTGCTATGCAGCTCATATATGCAGTGCATCTAAATCACAAGGAGGTGTATCGAAGTGGAATTTGGGCATTCCCAAAACTTGGACGTTTTTCTGCCATAACGGAACAAAGCAAAAACGTCCTGGGCTAAGACACATTTTGGTCTAGACTTGCTTCAATCACATCACAAAAATGTGCCAAAAATGACCAGATGACCATTGAGGAAATAAGGCATGAATCCCCCTTACTTCCTCAGTAGTCACTAACCTCCTCCCACCCCCCAAAGAAGCGAAAGAAACAGTACAAACCAGCCTCTATGACAGCCTCAGATATTATGGCCAGGCTTATTAGAGTAGCAAGCAGGTCCCTGGAGTAGCCTAGTGGCCAGTACAGTGCCCTGTAGCGCAGGGAAACCAGGCCCATATCCCACTGGTACACTTGTAGTGGAAAGTGTCAGCCCCCCCCCCCCCCCCCCCCCCCCCAAATCCACCAAAAGCCTATTGTACCCACTTATAGGTTACACCTGCAGCCATAAGGGCTATTGTAGCGGTATACAGTTGGGTACATTAGGTTTTTGGTGGGCTCACCATACAATATAAGGGGGTAATGGTGAGAATTGTACCTAGAATATTTTATGTGAAATCCACTGCAGTGCCCCCTAGGGTGCCCCACTGCTCTCCTGGAATGTCTGTAAGGCCAGTCTACTAAGAACACTCTGTACATTAGTCAAAACCACAAAAAGGTCTGTACCAGCTCTAACTAATTCAGAATGCTGCAGCATGACAGAGGGCTGCAAGCAGCATGACCACATCACACTCTTCCTGCAAAAATTGCACTGGCTACCAGTACCTTAAAGGGACAATTAAAAAACAACAACTCTATCTTTGATTTTTAAGGTCCTCAGACAAAAAATGGTCCAGAATACCTACAGAACAAGTTAACCCTCTAAAATCCTTTCAAAGAATACCATTGCCTATATCCTCAAAGAAATAGCACAATATGATATCCGCCAGCAAGCCTTCTCGGGAGTAGATCCAACACTCAACTTACTCCCAGAGGGGGCAGGCATAACTCAAGACTGCCTCAACTTCAGGAAGCAGGTGAAAGCCTAATGCTTCTCCTGAGCCTTTAATATATGTGGTGACAGACTATCCACTCACTCTGCATTTGAACTAGCTTTCTATGCACATTAAGACGAGGTCTTCAAACCCTATTCAACTGTACATTTGGAGGCATATTTTCAAAGCACTTTGGGAGGCTAAGTTCCATAGGTTTCTATGGAACTTTGGGAGGCTAAGTGCTTTGAAAATGAGCCTGATAGTCTATCTTCAAATCAGCCACCCATCTAGTTGTTACAATGACTTTCTACTACTAGCTTGTTCATCTGACTCAACTGCACTTGCCCCCTTGGCTGTCTATCAAGATGTTTCATTGTATCATCATAGCTAGGATATTTGATTATTCTAATATGTTATATGAGTGTAGTTTCTGTGCTGCATCATTTGTACTCTGCTCATTTATATTTTTATTATGATTGTTCTACTGTGCTGTTATTACTCTTTCTAAAATTTGCCATCTCCAAGTTTACCTCCTTGATTGTATTTATGCTTATATTTGACCATTTCATTATTTTTATGTTAACAAAATTAAACGTTTTATACCAAACTGTCCCTGCTGAACACTGCCTTAGGTGAATCTCTTCATAAAGGTGCTCAATAAATCCCAATACATAAAATAAATATATTGAAAACCAGCAAATAAATAGTAATTATGCATTAAAATTTGCAAAAAGATTGTGTTCAATTTTGTGCCATACAGAGGTTGTATCAGCTTCTGCTCACTTAGGGGCCCTTTTACTAAGCCATGGTAGGCGTAACGTGGGCCTACTGTGCACTAATAGGGCACTACCACAGGGCTTGCTGAGGTATTCTGGGTTAGTTTCCCACTCAGTGTGCACTAATACCACATTAGAAAATAATTTTATTTTCCAGCGCTGGAGGTGTTTCAATGGGCAGATCGGATGGACACATTACTGCGCACTACCCGATTAACGTGGAAGTAGCGCGGGAGCCCTTATCACTTCCTAAATAAGTGGCGGTAAGGCCTTCCATGGTAATGGCCACATGCTAATAGGAAATTAGTGTGTGGCCATTACAAAAAAAAACCCCCAAAATATATATATATATATATATATATATATATATATATATATATATATATATATATATATATATATATATAGAGAGAGAGAGAGAGAGAGAGAGAGAGAGAGAGAGAGAGAGAGAGAGAGAGAGAGAGAGAGAGAGAGAGAGAGAGAGAGAGAGAGAGAGAGAGAGAGAGAGAGAGAGGAGAGAGAGAGAGAGAGAGAGGAGAGAGAGAGAGAGAGAGAGAGAGAGAGAGAGAGAGAGAGAGAGAGAGAGAGAGAGAGAGAGAGAGAGAGAGAGAGAGAGGAGAGAGAGAGAGAGAGAGAGAGAGAGAGAGAGAGAGAGAGAGAGAGAGATTTTACTGCCACGCTAAAAGCGGCCACAGCACGTGGAAAACCCATGCACCATCAGTGTCGGCGATTTTTTTTTTTAGTGCGGATTGGTAAAAGGACCCGTTAGTGATTTGTTGAAACAATTTGACCAGATGTGCCTACGCTTTTGCACATAACTGTTATTATAGATGAAAGCAAGTGTTTCCCAGAGTTACAATTTAAAATTTTAAATGTTGTATATCAATAGAAATCAAACAAAATAAAACATGGAAAAGAAAATAAGATGATAACCTTTTTTATTGGACATAACTTAATACATTTCTTGATTAGCTTTCGAAGGTTGCCCTTCTTCGTCAGATCAACATAAAGGGATCTTTCACTTGCTCATCTTCCAATGTGGTATATATCATTCAGTGTAAAAAATGTAACGAAGGATGCTATATTAGAGAAACAGGCCAAATGCTTAAGTCAAGATTCAATTTACATAGACATCACATGAACAATACAGCCAGTAGGGCCCCCACCCCGGTGGGACAGCACTTCACAGAACCAGGACACTGTACCAGTGATTTCACAGTGAGAATACTGAAAGGTAACTTTAAAACCATACAAGAACGTAAGACCTTTGAAGTCAGAATGATTTAATATTTTAACACCCAACAGAAAGGACTTAACAAGGATCTGGGGTTCCTAACCCATTATAAACCATAAAGCTGTATGTCTCTGTTGATCACCCCACCCCTCACCTATCCACACCCATCCTGTTAGAATATCAATGATATGCTTTGATGTCCCCATGCATACCTCCGACCCACCCCCATCCTCCCACCCTGTCAGACTGTCATAGTAATGCTTGAATGTTTTCACTTATATACACTGTCAGCTAGCACATTTGCTTATTTCCGATCTGACGAAGAAGGGCAACCTTCGAAAGCTAATCAAGAAATGTATTAAGTTATGTCCAATAAAAAAGGTATCATCTTATTTTCTTTTCCATGTTTTATTTTGTTTGATTTCTATTGATAACCTTAAGAGTGGACTAACACGGCTACCACACTCCTCTACTTAAAATGTTGTATAGAATCTACATGCACTTGATCTAGGCACAAAAAGCAGGACATATTACTTCCATAAATTAATTTTAGCCTGTTAATATAGCTGTAAGAGTTAAGACAATCCAGTTTCATAAGAATGAAAAATCAAGTCAAGGCCATCTCTGCGCTTGGATACAAACCCTTTTTCCTAGGTTCCCCTTTCTTACCTGATCCTTTTTCTTTTCCAGTTCTGCTATCTCTGCACTGAGCTCCTTCACCTTTCTTTCATTTTCAGCCATCGTTTCCTGCAGCTTCAAAGTGTTGTCTTGCATTTTCTGGAGCTCTTCAGCTGAGCGTACCTTTGTCTCTTCAGCACAGACAAACTGATATGCAATATATAAACGGCTCAGGTGCTCTATCTCTCGCATTATCTTCTGGTATTCCAAATAGGATGATCGCTCCTAACATAATTTATAAAAAGCAAACAAAATCATAAACAGTCCCCCTGCAAGGTCAATCTCCTTGCTCCTTTCTCTTCTAAGATATATTTATAAGCATTGTCTCCTCATTCCTCCATCACTTTTCTTATACCTCCTCCTAAAGATGTATCTTATTTCATACAGTTAAAAAAGGAAAAAAAAACTGTCTTACCTGTTATTTTCTTCTCCTTTCCTTGAATCCTGCTAGACCTTGTCCAGATGCAGAGGTTTATGTCATCCTGCCTGCAGATGGAGCCACAGAACACTGCTTTTCCAGCGACATCACCACCAATACAAGAAGTGAATACAGCTCTGGAACTTGCCAGTATTCTCATTTGGAGTCATGGGATTTGTTTTTGAGGCAATCAAGTGTTTTCCCAGGTTTAAAAATAAAGGTTCATTGATGTATTTGCATCATGTGTTAAAAAAAAAAGGGGGGGGGGAAGCCACAAATTTCTTCTAGGTGGATTCCATTCAATGATCTAAAAAGAGACTTTTCTGTTGAACATTGCCTCCTATCTCAAGGAGTTTTACATTTTCTCAAGACACTCATAAGGGACTTTGTCAGAAGCTTTCTGAAAATCTAGATATACTACAGCTTTACCTTATCAGAGGGTGAGAAAGCAAAAGTTGTTCTCAGTACTCCAGTTATGAAGGTAGAGTTCCCACTGAATTGTACATACAACTGGTGGTGCATACAGAAAGAATGGAAGAAAGATCAGGCGGCTTCCTTGCAAATGACTTCTGGTAGGACAGATCCACACGTCAGTCATGACAATACCTGTGCCCTTACAGAATAAGCACAGAATCCTTCTAGAATCCACAAGGTGATAGGGATCATGTTCAGGCCCTAGTCATGCCAGACACCTGACATAAAGACCAGACATCTGGAAACTGGGAGAGGAAACTCCACTGGACTACATGATTTTTGTTTCCATAATGAGACTGGGTGTTCTGGATGCTGATTACAGAAATGACAAAATATATTTGTTATAACACGCGTTAACGTGACATCACCTGGTAAATGAACATGGTTCAATTTAAATATATTATGACATCATTTAGCCCTATTTTTATGTGTTGCTGATGAACAGCTGGTTATGCCATGATCTGATGGTTAAACTGGAAAGGTCAGAGAAATGCATTAGTCATGCCGACACTTTCTGCTACATTTGTGGTGAGTTGTGTCTGAAGGCACAAAGAAAAAACATAACTCCACTGATGAAGGCGGCCTATAAACTGTATTTTAGATGTAAAGTTGGTGGCCAAGACAAAAGTTAGGCTCCTTATATTTGTCATGCATCACATGCAATTAATCTGAGCGCTTAAATCAAGGGTTCACGGCTAACTGTGCAATATAAGGATAGCAAACATATACATTATAATCAAGAAGGAATAGGCACTCTGCAAAAGCTTTTTACTTGATCAGAATAATGTAGCACATGAGCGACTTGTAGATCCAATGAAAATTTTCTTGCCAAAATGGATATAAAATCCTGTATAGGCGTTACACTCCTCAAACTTTTTAAAATAATTTAAGCTTGGCTCTGGATTGTGTTGCAGGGAGTGTAGAATATTAGGTGATACAGTAAGTATCATATCTGGTGTTCTTGTCCTAAAATGCGATCATTTTGGTGAATACCATCTAGGTAAGGCAGAGTATTGTCTGTTGCATTTCAAACCCTTTGAAATAAAGAGAGAGGATCATAAATTAGCATCCAGCCCTTTTACTGCAAGCAAAGTAGCCCCTGCAGCAGCTTGGAAACAATCTGATACACCTTCTCTGCAGCTTGTGCTACATAAAATGGATTATATTTGCCAAATGACTAAACTGACAGCGATCCAGACTAGTCAACTGATCAATTTTCATAAAATGTGGACTATATCTTAGCTGGAGAAATCAGGATAATAGCCTGAGTGATGGTTCTTAACTGGACACATAGTCCCACCCTATCTTATGACTACATATTTTTGGGGGCTTCATGCTGTTTCTGTGGGAGGGGAAGGAGGGGGAATTGTTTTAGTCGGAAAGGAAGTAGGAGTAGGTGGTTTTTGTTATATTATTGTATTTAGGGCTCTGTGGTTTTGGAATGGATAAATGTTGTAAAGTTGATGACTGCAAATAAAATTTATAGATATAAAAAAAAATATTTTGTAACCCCCTTCTTATTAAGCTGGGACTCAAAGAACTTCAAAGCCATGAAGGGAAAGGCTTTCAATACCTGAGAGAGATATTTCCATGCATTGTAAGACTGAAAGATGCTGTGAACTGCTATGCGGGGGGTGACGAGTTAAAAGCAGACATACTTCAATACTTCTGTCTTTATGGAAGAAAATCCTGGTGTAGGACCTCAGTTGGCTGATAAAGGTACATAAAAGAATAAAGTTGATATTGTATTGTTCACCGAAGAAAGCATTTATAAATAGATACACATTTCTGAAAGCTTTGCAAAACTCTAAAAAGCTTGAAAAACTGAATTGGACAAAGCCATGAGATCTATTCCAGAATCTTGAGGGAGCCCAAAGAAGTTCTGGTGGGTCCTCTTAAAGATCCTTGGAGATGGGAGAGGTTTTGCAGGATTGCAGAAGAGCAGATGTGATCCCTCTTCACAAAAATGAGATGATGTGTGAAACTACAAGCCAGTAAGCCTTACTTCGGTGGTTGGAAAGGATAGTGAATTTCCTGGAAGCCAGTAGGTTACAAGACCGAGGCAACATGGTTTTACCAAAGGAAAATCATGCCAAACAAATCTGATTTCTTTGACTGGGTGACCAGAGAATTGGATAGTGGACAAATGCTAGATGTAGTCTACCTAGATTTCAGTAAAGCCTTTGACAGTTCCTCATAGGCTGAAGAATAAACTCAGCAGGCTAAAGTTAGGATACAAAGTAGTGACCTGAACAGGAGACTGGTTGTCTGACAGACTGCAGAAGGTGGTGGTAAATAGAATTTACTCAGAGGATAAAAAGGTAAGTAGCAGAATGCCTCAAGGATCGGTACTGGGACCAATACTATTCAACTTATTGTGAGTGACACTGCTGAAGGGTTAGAAGGGGAAAAAAAATTGTCTTTTTGCAGATGACAAGATTTGCAACAGAGTGGACACCTTGGGGGGAGTGGACAACATGAGAAGAGATCTATATAAGTTAGAAGAATTGTCTCATGTTTGGCAGTTAAATTTAATACAAAGTGAAAAGTGATGCACTTGGGGTGTAGAAATACAAAAGAGCAGTATGCACATGGATTAGGAGACAGACCTTGGGGTGATGGTGTCCGAGAATCTCAAGGCAGTGAAACAGTGTGACATGGAGGTGGCTGTTGCTAGAAGAATGCTAGACTGCACAGAGAGAGGCATAAGCAGCAGAAGAAAGAGGTGCTGATGTCCCTGTACAAATCGCTGGTGAGGCCCCACTTGGAGCATTGTGTCTAGTTTTGGAGGCTGTATCTCTCCAAGGAGATAAAAAGACTTGAGGTGGTCCAGAGGAAGGGGACAAAAATGGTACACGGTTTGTGCCAAAAGATGTATAAGGTAGAGGAAAGAAGAGATAGAAAAGATATGATACAGACATTCAAGTACTTGGAAGGTATTAAAAAAAAAAAAAAAAAAAAAATATATATATATATATATAATTATTACATTTGTACTCCGCACTTTCCCACTCAAAGCAGGTTCAATGCGGCTTACATAATAATAAGGATTACAGAGTATTGATAGAGAAAATGTAAGATATTTATAGCAAAATAATAAAAGAGATAGGTGGGTAGAGGTGGGCAAGGGTGAGGGGAGTAGGAGAGGTATGAGTAAGGGGTAGTTGAGCATTGGAGGTGGGGTAGAGGGGATGGGACTGTCGCGCCCCTCACCTGAAGCCCGCTCCCTGTGGTCTGGCCGCTCTCCGTCTTTGTCTGCCTAGCACGGAGCGGCGGTCAGACAGGTGGACCAGCGCGCCGCACCTCGCTCCTCTTGCCTTGCCGGCATGGAGTTCCAGCCGCGTGTGGAGAACCGGCCATGTTGGGGCTTGCCGGCGTTCGTGGGCGTCACCTCCGTCCAGGCGTGGAGCTCGGAAGGCTTAGCCGCGCCTCCTGGTCCCTCCAGATTGGCCAGGCTGGTCTTCGCCTCCGTCGGCCGGCTGCCAATCCTGATTGGCCGGCCTTGATGACGTGGGTCGCAGGGTCTCCCATCGTCCTGCCTCCTGCCAGCTGATTCTCGTTTTCCCGAATTGGAGGGGCTACTTAAGGAGCTGGGAAACGCAACTACTTGCTTCGGCTTCTACTCACAGAGGGCTCGCGCTTCCGTGTGGTATCTTGACTTCGCTCTTGCCTGACCTGACCCGATCTGACTTCTGCTGGTTCCAGACAATTCTCTGCTCGCTGCCTGCCCAGACTTCTGCTGGTTCCAGACAATTCTCTGCTCGCTGCCTGCCCAGACTTCTGCTGGTTCCTGACAACTCTCTGCTCATTGCTGCCCTGACCTCTGCTGGTTCCAGTCCTCTCGTTGTCTGTAGCCCGGCCCGGCCACCTGGACTCTTGTCATTTGCGGTCAGTCCAACCCCTGCAGCTCCAGAAGTCCTGTTGGCCGCCCGCACCTGGGGGCTCAACCCCTGAGGAACGGTGGTCGCTGCAGGTGAAGATTTGGGGTTGTTCGGCTGTCCCTTGGAGGGCTGGTGTCTACCATCACCTCATCCCTCCAGCTGGACCAAAGGGCTCATGAGATCTCCAACCCTGACACGGACAAGGGATAAGCATAGGGAGATTTGGTGGGAGATGTAGTCTGGGTCATCATCGTTGTCACCTGGATATGTATTGGGTAAATGGGTCAAAGGATTAAATTGGGTCATTTGGGTAGGCTTGCTTGAACAGATGGGTTTTTAGTGCTTTACGGACGAGTAGATAGTCGCTGATTGATCGGATGGATCTGGGGAGGGCATTCCAAAGCTGGCCGTCTAAGAAGGAGAAGTTGGATCCATAGTAAGTTTTGTACTTGAGTCCTTTGCAATGGGGTAATGTAAATTGAGGTAAGTTCACAAAGTTTTAGATATGTTTCTGGAGGGAAGGTTAATCAGATTGAGCATGTAACCCGGATAATCCTGTGGATTAATATGTGAATCTTGAAGTTGATTCGTTCTCTGAAAGGGAGCCAGTGAAGTTTTTCACAAAGAGGTGTTGCACATTCAAATCGTGATTTGCCAAATATGAGTCTTGCTGCTGTATTTTGGGCAGTCTGAAGTTTTTTCAGGATATAGGTCTTGCAGCCTAGGAAAATGCTATTACAGTAGTCGGCGTGGGTAAGAACCACAAATTGCACCAAGTTCCGGAAAGTTTTCAGGAGGAGATATGGTTTTACGCGTTTCAGTAACCACATCATATTGAACATTTTCTTTGTAGTGAATTTTGCGTGACTTTCAAGTGAGAGATGTACACACACAAACCTCTTCAAGAGATGTAGGGGCAGTAGAAATAGGAGATACGAATTGAGGTTACAGGGAAGTAGACTTAGGAGTAACGTCAGGAAATACTTTTTCACAGAGAGGGTAGTAGATTCCTCGAACATCCTTCCAAAAGAGGTGGTGGAGGCAAAAATGGAGAGGGAATTCAAAAATGCTTCAGATAAACACAGGGGATGCCTAAATAGAAAGAGGTTAGAAACACAACATGGCTGTTGAAGTGCTATGTTGGGCAACAGTACAGGAACAAAGGCCAGTGTCAGACAGAATTCCAAGGTCTGCGTCCCACAAAATGGAGGAGTGGCCTAGTGGTTAGGGTGGTGGACTTTGGTCCTGGGGAACTGAGGAACTGAGTTCGATTCCCACTTCAGGCACAGGCAGCTCCTTGTGACTCTGGGCAAGTCACTTAACCCTCCATTGCCCCATGTAAGCCGCACTGAGCCTGCCATGAGTGGGAAAGCGCGGGGTACAAATGTAACAAAAAAAAAAAAAAAAAAAAAAAAAAAAGACAGATGAAGATTCAGCAAGTCCAGTATTGTACATCACTTTATCATATGCATGCTGTGAGCGAGAGTGCGGTACATCTTAAGGGAGAGCATAAGATATCTTAAATAGCAAGTGTGGTTGGCATGATGTGTTTAAGCATGAATGACTATAACCTGCACAGAGTGGTGGATGCGGCTTTAGCCGCCTCGTTAGGCAGACTGGATGGACTATGCAGGTCCTCACCTGCTGTCATTTACTGTATTACTGTATTGGGGATGCCAAAACTAAGGAAGGTATTTTTGTTGGCCCTTAGATCAGGGAAATGATGGATAGTGAATTTGAGAATCTCTTAGACAATGTTGAGCCGGTGGAATGAAGGTTTATGAAGGATGTTGTGTAAACCTTTCCGAGTAACAAGGCGCCAACCTGCTATATTTGTTGAGAACATGCTCAGAGCCTTTCAGAAATTCAGATGAAGTGAAATATGTCACAAAATTAAAATTTCTTACACTCACTTTTGATTTCTTTCCTACCAATATCGGAGATGTCAGTAACAAACACGGGGCCTCTTTTACAAAGCCGTGCTACAGATTCTCAGTGCAGCAAATGAGAGGAAGCCCATTCAGTTCCTATGGGCTTCCTCTCATTTGCCACATGGGAATCGCTAGCTCGGCTTTGTAAAAGAAGCCCATGGTAGAGGTTTCACTAGGACACTGCAATGAAAAAATGGTATTGGTGAAGTGGAGAACATGGGGACAAAGTCTATCCCCATTGCCATCCTGTCCCCTCCAACAGTACAAAATCTCATTCATACAAAAAGCGAGTGATTGTCTTTTATTGAAAAATGATAAAACTAGTACAGTGGAGTTTAAGTTTGCAGTGAAAAAATTATGCTAATTCTTATTAGTTCTATGTGGACAGTGATGTACACATTTCAGTTAACCCTGAATGACAAATATTGCAAGGTTATATTCTGATTCAAGGTTGTAAATTCCATTACATTAACCCAAATCTGTTGAAGAAACATATTTTCCTGAAACCTCTGCACACACTTTGCCTGACTCAACTGATCAACCAACTGTCTATATAGGGATGTATGAGAACGTCCTCGGGACAAGTGTTCAGTCTAAACAAAAACACAAACCTGAAAAAAAGATTCAGGTATGTGAGGTGTTGTCCCCTTCATCACTGCTACAATGACTGCGCACAAGAATTTCACTTTTAACAAAAGAAAGTGGAGTTAAATCCACCTGAAATGTGCTACTCAAAAAGTACCACTTTTGAGCTGCCTGATCACACAATAGGTTAAAAGGAAAAATTAAGTCTTACCTGATTCCATTAGTCCTTCCCACTATCCCACAGGTTCTGGAATAGTTGTATCTATCAACCAGCAGGTGGAAATATAGAACTGAAAACTGAGCTGAAACATCTTTCTTGGCACCCAATCCAGCTCCTCAGTATTTACAGAGGCAAACAGCAAGGAGAAACTGAGAATAAACACAACAACCTTAAACTTCCTTCCTAACCAGAAATAAACTGAAAACTGAGCTGAAACATCTTTCTTGGCACCCAATCAGGCTCCTCAGTATTTACGTAGGCAAGCAGTAAGGAGAAACTGAGAATAAACAACAACCTTAAACAATTTGCTAACCTAACAAAAACCAGACGAGCAAACGTGTAGTAGACCTCTTATCTCTGAACAATTTGTACAGAACAAGAGATATGCAAGAAGCACCATGCAAGGCAACAGATATTATTTGATCCATTACTTCACACTGACTAAAACATCTCAGAAACCTCAAGCAGGACTCTGGAACAGTGGGAAAGACTAATGGAAAGAAAATCTCTCGTAAGACCTAATTTCTCCTTCCATTACATAGTTTCCCACTATTCCAGAACCTGTGGGAGGTTCGAAAGTAATTTATAGAGTGGGTGGGATCCTGGCACCACCGCCCTGAGGATTGAAGCCCCAAAACTCGCTTCTGAGCATACATCCACCTGTAGTGCTTAACAAAAGGTATACAGCATCAACCACATTGTCGCCTGGTAAATATCCAGAGACAATAAGGTAGCCTCCACTCAGGGTGTTGCTATACGCCTCGCAGAAAGAGCCCACAAGGCCTGAAGAGCCTGCTTCCCCACAAGCAAATAAGCTGACACAATGGTCTCCTTCAGCCATCTACCAATTGTGGGCTTGGAAGCGATGAGGCCATGCCTCTGTTTACCAAACAGGCACAGTCTTGTTCAATCTGCAAAACTCATTCGTAACTTCCAGTTATCTAATGAGGACTCTAAGCAAAGGACAGAAGCTCCACAGATTGGTTGAGATGAAATGCTGATATCACTTTTGGAAGACAGGAAGGAACCATGTGCAAGGAGACCCCTTCTCCAAAAAGCAAAGAAAGGGATCCTGACAAGAGAGCCTGAAGCTCCAAAACCCTATATGCTGACACAACAGTCACCAAGAACGCTGTCTTCAGCACAAGATCTTTCAAGGAGGCTTTAAGGAGTGGCTCACAAGCAGGCATCTGAAGAGCTCGAAGGACTAAATTAAGGTTCCACTCTGGACATGGCATACAAAAGGCAGGCTGCAAGCAGTCCGCTCCCCGCAAGAATCAAGCAATAACCAGATAAGCCAAAAGAGAAATCTTGTGTAGTCAGCCCCTGAAAAAGGCCAAAGTCACAACCTGAACTTTTAGAGAACTCACTCTAATCAGACAAGAGAGGGTCTTACCTACCACAGTTCCATACAAGAGTAACTAAATTCATTGCAACAGATCCTGTGCCACATATCCTCTGTAGAGGAAGACTGAAACAAATGTTCTTGTCATGCAGATCTATAAGCACTCTGTAAGCCCTCCCCCACCGATAGTGATCCTACAGGTCACTGTCAAGACCAAAGCATACATCCTTGGTAACCTCAGGGCTTGCTCTGATCTTCCCTTGGTAAACATCTACCCTAGGCTTTTGTTCCCCCTCAGTTTGCATCTGAGACTTCTCCCCTCAGCTGTAATCATGTTCCCATGCCTGCAAATTTGTGCACCAATACAGTCCCCAGGAGAGTTGGGTTCCTCCATCAGATCTCCTGCCTGAGAGATAAAGACAGAAAGCTTCATTGATTGAGGATTTTTCCCAATCACCACTTCTTCAGTCTGCTGACCTCCATCGCTCAGATGGATTATTCTCATCCAAAGAAAACCTGCTGTGCTTGTGTGAAACCAAAGAATTCACTTGAGATCTGTGCTGCTCCTGGATCACTCTTGTCTTCTTGGAACTAGGCCTAACTCTGAACCAGTTTTCTTCTGTGGCCAGCTGTTGCTGCATAGAGCTGTCAATTATAATAAATGAATTGCATAGCTCACACTCTCCAGCACAACAAAGCCTGGGAAAATTCATTCTGGGGCCAAGATTGAGGATGTCTCCTGCACCTGAAGGCAACCAAAAAGTGGGCATAGTGGCCATCTGAAACAAAATACAGAACGTAGTAGATGAAAGCTGATAAAGATATGTCTGCCAAGTAGAGTTGCCAGGGGAGTACCTCCTGTGCGGTGCATATTACTTTCCCCATGGTTCTTTAAGAATAAGCAAAAGAGTCATTTTACAAGAGTTGAATTGAGATGCTCCATTCTTGGTTTACACCCTCTTGCGCTTTAGGCATCCACTGTGTTTATCCCACTCCCAGCACTGCTCTTGCTTCCATCATCTCGTTTGGGAGGAAATTCCAGGCATCTACCACTTTCTGGAGAGAAATTATTTCCTGAAGTTGCTTTTGATTCAACTTCCTTGTAGCCTCATATCATGTCCTCTAGTTCTAGAGCTTCCCTTCATTTAAAAAAAGGATTGTTGTTTGTTCTGTAATACCTTTCTAGTATTTAAAAGTCTGTATCATATCTCCTCCATCCCTCCTCTCTTCTAAAGTATACATATTTTAGAATTTACAGTCTCTTCTCATATGCCTTCTGATAGAGACCTCCTACCATTTTGGTTGGTCACTTTCTTCTGCACCAACTTCAGTTTTGGAGGCCATATCTTGCTAAAGACATAAAGAGACTAAAATAGAGGCATGTTTTCAAAGCACTTAGCCTTCCAAAGTTCCATAGGTTTCTATGGAACTTTGGAAGGCTAAGTGCTTTGAAAATATGCCTCATAGTATTCCAAAGGAGGCCCTACCAGTGTCTTATACAGGTGCATTATCATCTCCTTCCTGCAAGTTATGCTTCTATATGCAGCCTAGCATATTTCTAGCTTTGGCCAATGCCTTATCACATTGTTTAGCCACCTTGAGGTTCCCAGATACTAAATACCCCAAAGTCACCATTCCCACCAATACCTCTGATAACCAAGCAGCCAGACTTACCATCCTATTCACAAGAGAAGGGGAATCTGTACTCTGGATCCTAATGCACACTGCATTCCTCTAAGCTTCCCTCAGCATGTTGCATCAGTATGCTTCACTGCTATGCTATCAGCTCCTACATGACCGTCACCAGCACCCTTGCTCTAATTAAAACTATACCTGCTGTTTCAAGAGGCCATGCTACACAAACTGACTGGGAATGTGGAAGTTGTGTTCTCAGTCAATCAGCGCCTCTAAACTGCTCACTGCTTGGCTGGCTAAATGATTTTGAATCTGCCACAGGAAAAGGACCACAAAGCCCTTTCAAGTGTCAGCAGAAGCCAGAGGAAAAGAAGAATCACCCAGGACCTAACCGTCACCTTGGAAGGACCTAGTCATGGCTCAAGTGTAGAAGCAGGTTGAAGGCCTCAGTCATAGGAAATCCGTTTCCAACACAGAACCAGAGCACACAGCTGCACCATCTGCTGGAAACAGAATACTAGCAGGTTCCCCCACTGGTTCCCTATATAGGTTGATGCAAAGTCGGCAATGATTTATCATCTTCATCTACTGGCAGGGGAAAACAACACACAAGTTTGATTGATCTGGCAGAATGAAATGGAAAGTGCCAATAAAAATGAAGTTAGAATCTGAAGTGCTTACCTCTTTCAGTTTTTGTAAAGTTGGTGTGATTTCTTCTTCTAAAATCTGAGAAAAACATATTGTAAATTAATAAAAAAATTAAAAAAAAAATGACAAAAGTAGTTTAGAATTCCAAATATTTACCGTATGGATTTCTTTTAGCTTAGCCTCTTTTTTCTCTATGGTTTTCTGAGCAGCAAGTTTTTTGCACTCATACATCCTGGTGCCAGCTGCTTCCTCAATCATTGCTAAAATCTGAAATAACAGTTTCAAGAAAGTTACTAAAACATAAAATATTTAAATATCAGAAACAATTTTATAACTTAATCATTTGGTGCTTGATTGGTCTGTAACAGTCATATTGTTCAGAATATATGCTTCAATAATAATACTATGGTTCTTTAAAACTGTGTACAGTAGTTGATGCTTAGAATGGTGTCTAGTTCTATTTATCCACAGGAGTGGTGGAACAAGTTTCTCTATACTGCCCTGCTAAACTGCCTTAGGTCTGCTTTGGAAGGAGCATCTTTAATGGCCAAAGGGCAATTTAGTCTTCAGACCTGTACAAGATTTGGCATTACTGCTAAAAAGGTATCTCACTCTTAATTTTAATAAGACTGAAGTGTTTTGTTTCTAGGATAGCATAGTCTCCATCATCCAATAAATTAACATTGAAGTCCGTCACCTTGGTGTAATTTTGGACCCTCAACTAAACATGCAACTTCAAGTCAACAATTATTTTCTTCTATGTTCAGTTACAGCTCTTTTAAGACAAAGAAACTGAAGTTATCCAGAAATGGCTTAACATTTAACTATTATTCTAGGGAAGGTCATAGCACTGTATAACTCATAAATGTATTCTTCATGCATTCCTCATAATACCCAAATTACAACATTAATATCTATATAAACCATTATAAAAACATACAAACAAACAAACAGCAAGACTACTAGAATGAATGCTCTTCTCTACATTTAGTTAAATACCTAGATAAATTTCTGTTCAGAACTGCAGGCTATAATTTTTCAATACTTGATTAAGTTTATTTTGGCTTGCCATCCTCCTTGGTCAAGATGTTAAGAGTTGACTCAGAATGTTACTACATAAATACTCATTGAGAGTCAATGGTTTGACCATATCACCGTGTGTGGCTTCATTTCATCAGTTACATATAACTTCTCATTTAAACTTTTATTGATTTTTTTTTTAAAGGTAAAGATATGCTACTCCCAGATGATCTTATGCAAATGTGACCCTCTTATCAATCAAGTGCCCTACACTCTTCTCAACAGGCTCTTCTGGATGAACTTTCATTTTAAAGCTATGTAATGTGCTTCTCAATGAATCTTTTAGGTTCATGGGCCAACTGATTTCCCCTGCAAATGTTACTAGAATCTGACTTGCAAGGTTTAAGAAAAACCTGAAGATATTACTACTTGGTGAAAGTTTTGGGAGCCCTGATTGCTAGTTGGTGGTAGTTACACCTTGATGACTAAGTGATATTAAAACAGACTAAAACAATTATATCAGCTTTATGTTTTAATGTTTGTTGATCCCCATGAAGAACAAAAGCGCTGCCATACTGGGACAGACCGAAGGTCCATCAGGCCCATTTCAGGTCACAAGTACCTGGCAAGATCCCAGAATAGTATCTTTCCCTAATCCCTCCTCATGAGTTTAGTCCATCACCAACTCCCAAATCCCCTCCTCATGAGTTTAGTCCATCATCAACTCCCAAATCCATGCTTTCTACCTGGCTGCACCATAAGCCAAGCTTGAGTTTATATGACATGCTCCCGTTGTAGCTTTTTTAAAATCCATTAAACAAACCAAGGGGCCTGTCATGGAACGCCAAGCCACCCACCTGGGGCTAACCCTGCAGCCACTTAGAGGGTCTATCCCCAGCACAGCTCAGGTCCACCTGCCGCTTGTACTTTACACTAGCATCCTCCTCCCACTACAAGGTTCCAACCACCTCTGGATGAGTTTCTCGCTCTCAAATTATTCCCAAGTGATTTCTAGGTTACTGGGGCCACACTCCCAGTGGTCTCACAGTTTCTAGAAAGCACCCATAGACCCAACGCTCAAACCACCAGGATTCTTAGTCCAGATAAGCAGAGGCAATAAACTAAAAATGTTTATTGTCATGAAAAATTAGAACAATGAACAGAAAAGGTGCAATCAGCAAACAGTAACTGAATATGGATCAATTATAAAACTATCTAAATAATATACAAGGAGTTCAGGACATATAGCTGCTCACAGGATATCAAATATAACTGTTCACAGGGTCTCAGCAAAGAGATCTTTCTCTCTCTTCTCCCTGGCTAAGACTGGGACAAAAGCCAGTACATCCTAGATGAATTTGAGCTCCTGGCCAATCAGAGCCCAGAACCACAAGTTTTAAAAGAAGCTGGCCACATGAATGCAGGTTACCTCTTATCTCTGCTAACTAAATAGGGAACAGTCATTTCTTCATAACAGCTTTAAACATAAACATGCACCACTTGCTGGCCAAGTTAGAGAAATACACTTCAAGAAATAATTAATACAGTTTTACAGACTTAAAAACCCACTATTTTGTCACAGGGCCCTTTTACTAAGCTGCGCAAAAAAAGTGGCTTACTCTGACTAGCGCATGGGTTTCCCACTCGCTGAGGTCAATTTTAGCACAGCTGAAAATGGCCACATTTCCTATTCCCTTTTTTAATGGCTATATGCTAATTTCCCAATTAGTGCACGGACATTAGAATGGGAGCCCTTACCAATACCTAATTTTCTAAGTGGCAAGGGCTCCCGTATTAACCATGCGCAAATTGGTTAGCTTATGGCAATATAGCCGTGCTAACCGATTAGTGCTGGGCATGCCTACTTTCCATCCCCAAACATGTGTGGGAAGAATGTGCAGATGCCAAAACTACCACGAGATGCCTAAACTTGGCTCGCAGTACTGATTTTTTAAAAAATATATCAATGTTTCAATCATTAAACAAGCAAAAAATACTACTTGTACAGAAAAGTATGATAACATTAAACATATAGCAATAATAAAGCAATTAAAGAGAAAAAGAAAAAAATTTCCGTTAATCATACTCAAGTCCACAAATGAGATCCAATATTCCAAACAGTGGAGAATTATGGAAATTATAACTGCAAATTGTGACCTAACATGCCCCTGGAATCCTATTATAAAACGAGAGCCAAACACTAGGTAGATCACCTCCCAGTGCTCCGCTTAGATGATTTAAAAAAAAAAACAAAAAAAACTGTAAGATGGGATGGTTCATAAAAAACATATTTAAATCGATCGGTATCTGAGCACACATTTACAAGGATAACGTAAGAAAAACGTAGCCCCCAACTGAAGCACATCTGATTTCATTAGAAGAAATTGCTGACGTCTTTAATGAATGTCTCATGAAACATCCAGGAAAATTTGAATTCTCAGTCCCTTAAAAGTCTTTTCCTTATTTTTAAAGAACACCCTCATTATCCACATTTTAACTGGTGCCAACACCACTGTGGCTACCAAAGTTGATGCAGTAACTAAATCTGTATCCACAGCAGTACTGATTTTTAACCTGTGGTGAGTGCACGTTACTGCTTACCACAGTTTGGTAAAAAGGCCTCCAAATATGCAACTGAAAAAAGAAACTGCTCTGTGAATTCAAAATAGGAGGATAAGACCTCAGAATTGCACCACCTGTGGCCATTCATTCAGTTGTAGGTTAGGGCTCTCTCAGTTATCCGTCATAAATTTCTCTCCATTAAGCTTGATTCAACAGGGAAAAGCATATAAACAAACTTGAAAAGTCCTAGTGCAAAAATGTGGAACAACTCAGTTCCTTATCTTGGACTCAAAATTCTTTCATAAAATGACTCCTCCAAAGGCAAAAAAGATTCCTAGCAGAGGCCAGTGTTTCACCACTACTATGCCTTGAGCATTCACTTCTCTGCAAACAAAATTAATCTGTATTTGCTACCATCATTTAACATTTTGTCAGCAATATAAAGATATAACGTTATCACAGAGTTCAATTTGTCTCTAGCAGGTTGCAAATACTGACTCATTTTGTTGTTTGCAAATTGGGAAATGCACATATATTTTTGGACCAGCAAAATCTAAATAAATAAATAACGTTGCCTGTTCCAAGTATCAGTATACCAATATTCTCTTATTCCTATCTTCATCTGCTGGAAGGGAAGTATAACTCAGGTACCTGGACTTGTCTGGCTAATATGAAGTATTTTTTTCACTAAATGCAAAATTAAACTATGGACTTTTTTTGCTCAAGAATGTAGTCAAGACAGCATAAGTGGACTTTAAAAAAAATGTTTTAGTCCATGAACTATTATATAGACTTGGAAAACAGACTCTATACCTGGGAGTGAGTAACAAAGGAATAGGTATATTCTTTGGTATTCTATGAGGTACTTGTGACCCATCCTGATCACTGTCAAGAGTGCTGGTCTTTGAATTTGGCCTGATGTATCTTTTGTTCTTATGGCTATACTAAAATGTCTCAGAATGTAGTGGTGTGGCAAGGGGATTGGGTTTGCATTCCCTGTGTACTGGGATAATCAAGAAGAAGAAAACAAATGAGAGACTTGTTGCTAGTGTGATGGCCCATGCTTGCTAACAAGCAGCACTGGTCCATGAGGGAAATTCCAAATCACTGTTGCATGCCATTTGGGAAGGAAAGACCAGAAGACACCATGATAAAAATTAAAAACAGCACTTCCCCATATTTTATAAAAAAGACAATCTAAGTAGAATAATGTAATAGTTTTTTGCCATCTTTGCTTTCAACTCACCTCTGGAGGTTTCATATTAAGTACTTTAGTAATTCGACCCTAAAAATAAAAGGAGCACAATATTCACAACATGTTCCTCAAATGCTAAAGTAGTACAAAGTACAGTGCCAGACCCTACAAAATATCAGGACAGTATTATAAATACACACATTATATAAACAACATTTATTTAGAAGTCACAGCAGGATAAGAGAGCTGAAAAGTGGGGGGGGGGGGGGGGGGGGGGGGGGGAAGATGCCTACAAACCTCATAGGAGAACAATAAATCTATAAAATGAAGCCCTTAACTGGAAAGCAGGTTTTATTTATACCCTATTCCCATGGGACTTTGTTTAAAAGGATGATGAATTAGCCCCTAATGCAACACTTTTCAAACCTGGTTTAGCTTTACCATGACTGTCAACTGCCTTGATGTGATGAATCAGTATTAAAGAAGCCAAGGATGAAAATCAGCCATGTCCTACTAGCCAAGTACAATGTTTTCATCAGTAAACAAATTTCAAAGCAGAGATTCAAGGTCTGAAAAATGAAATACATGTACTGCTTCCAAGTGTATTTATCCTTGGCTCAAAAAGTAACAAAGTAAAAAATGGCAGAAAAAGACTATCCAGCTCATCCAGTCTGCCCTGAAATACCAATAGATCTAGGAGTAAAGCTGGGTTATCTCAACAGGTTGTGCTGGTAAAACTGGACAGGCAGCTGGATCTGTCATAAGATAGCCATACAGGGACAGACCAATAGTCCGTCTAGCCCAGTATCCTGTTTCCAACAGTGGCCAATCCAGATCACAAGTACCTGGCAGAAATCCAAACACTAACTACATTCCATGCTACAATCCCAGGGCAAGCAGTGGCTTCCCCATGTCTGTATTAATAGAAGACTATGGACTTTTCCACCAGGAAGTTGTCTAAACCTTTTTTAAACCCAGATACGCTAACCACCGTTACCAAATCCTCTGGCAAGTTCTAGACGTTAACTATTCTTTGAGTGAAAAAAATATTTCCTATTTGTTTTAAAAGTATTTCCATGTGATTTCATTGAGTGTCCCCTAGTCTTTGTTCTTTTTTTGAAAGAGTAAAAAAAAAAAAAAAAAATCAATTCACTTCTACACCACTCAGGATTTTCTAGACCTCAAACATATCTCCCCTCAGCTGTCTCTTTTCCAAGCTGAAGAGCCCTAACCTCTTTATCCTTTCCTCATATGAAAGGAGTTCCAGCCCTTTTATCATTTTGGTCACTCTGAATTTTTTCTAATTCCGCTATATCTCTTTTTAAATACAGCGACCAGAACTGAATGCAATACTCTACTTGAGATCACATTGTACTCCAAATTCCATAAAAGTTACTAAAAGTTGTGTGCGCAATTTACCTGAACGAGCCAATTAGTGCCAATAGAGATCTTAAGCAATTACTGGTGCTAATTGGATTCAATCAAAATTTACATGGGGTCCCAAAAGGGGGCACAGCCATTGGAGGGTCACGGGCAAATTAGGGGAGTGCCCACAATTTATGTGCGTTGTCCCAGATTAATGGGGATCTGCACCTAATTTACCCCCCTTATTTTACAAATCTGCGCAGCAATGCAGACATAGCCAATTCACTGGACAGAAATCTAACCCATCCCCACCCATCCCAGTGGGAATCTAGCCTGTCCTTGTGAGGAATCCAACCAGTCCCCGCCGCAAGTAATCGCCTCCATCCCAGCTCCCGGCCCACCCAGCCCTTGCCGTGCCACAGTCACCTTGACCCCCCTCCCCCCACGAAAGCCAGATGCCACAAGCAGTAAAAATTCTAGTAAAAGTAATCATTTTCTTCTGTACTCTGCTAAGACAGCAGATATACAGATTAGCAGGACCCAAAGCAGTCCAAAACAAGTCAGAAACAACACAGTTTATACTTAATTGATCAAACCACCCTTAGGATTCACCATTGGGTT
Source organism: Microcaecilia unicolor (assembly GCF_901765095.1). Taxonomy (NCBI): domain Eukaryota; kingdom Metazoa; phylum Chordata; class Amphibia; order Gymnophiona; family Siphonopidae; genus Microcaecilia; species Microcaecilia unicolor. The sequence goes on along the minus strand of NC_044032.1, from coordinate 227,582,217 downwards.
TAAAAAGCAAAACCATGTGCATGTAAGGACTGGATAAACGAATTAAAGCAAAGGCCCTTAATATGTAATACTTGGTAGCAATAATGAAACAGTGATAGAATATTCACATATCAAGCAGCCTGAGGCAGCAGATTTATTTTCCACTGAACATAATTAACTTTGTATACACTTGGTGGCCAATAGTGTGCTGAACTGGACAATGTTGGCACATTTAGACTGACGCTGGACAGAACTTCTGCATGAAGGAAACCCTTCCCTCATTATTCAGTACCTCTCTGTGAAATAGTAGTAGTAATAAAAAAAAAGGCAAGTGTATTTTTATAATATACCACTGCAATCCATAAAACAAAGGATCAAATTCCCACATGCTATCTTTTTCTTTTAATGTAGGCAGAGGGAAAAAAATGTAAATGCTCCCTGGTTTCAACCTAATTCATGTTTAATGTGGGATATAAATGTAATAAACAGACAAACTCTGCATTCTGAGTACATTATTCTGATAACATGTTTGTTTTAGTGGCCCATTACCAGGAGAAAAAAAAATCTCTGCACGAATTTAACAGTGCTAGGGTGTCTCTTTAACCAGGTCCTCCAAATGCACACTGATTACAATTTATAAACAAATTCCTACTCTACCTATGAAAAGTTATTCCGTTATTATACTTCCTCTGTGTACATCCGTATGCTGCACAAGTCGGTATGTTTGAAAATATAAGTGAGATTAAATAAAAATGCTACCAACAATAAAGAACGTGGATGCAGCAGCTCATAGGTTTGTTTGCTTTGAGTGTACGGCGATGACGGCTGTGCGAGGAAGGGGAAACAGAGACTACCCTAACTAGCTTCTACTCCCTCCCTCTCTCCCACCCACAACACCATCCATCCACCTCTCCTTCAGCCCTGGACGTCCTCCCTGCACATACCTCAGATTACCCTGGTAGTCTAGTGGCTTGCTTCGGGGCAAGAAAGGTCCCCACGCTTTCCTGCCCGCTGATCCTCTCGCTGCTGCTCGTTTAAAATGGTTGCCGAGACTTCAAGCCGCAGCTTAGTAAACAGGGAATTAGACTATAAGCCCTCCAGAGACAGGGGAACCTATTGTAACTGAATGTAGTTGCTTTCAGTTGCCACTGAGAAGGTTCAAGATAAATAAAAATAAAACAAATAAAAAACCCTCCCAATTGCCAGCAAAATGTGACTATCTGCAAGAATTCTGCCCATCAAGGACCAACTATAAGTTGTCTCACTAATGATATGTATAACAGCTTAAACACTTCCTTTTGTTTCTAAAAGTTTTTGTATAACATGTCAGTTAAAATGCTGTTTCCAAAGATAACACCTAGTTTAATTAAGGGTACAAACCTCACTAGCAAAGAATACAAAAAAAGTTATAAATGGATAAACAAAAATGATTAACCATAAGTGGAACTCAGTTCAAGAAGACATTAAATTCACTACTAGCACAAATATGTCAAGCCTTTTTGATTTGGCAGTGGATGGCTTTATGTCATCAAGTAGAGTGAGAGCAGATGTCTGTATTTTTAACAACCAAATCTCTAAGACCACATATGGCCTGTTACATCAATGCACACTACCACTACTGGAACCAGGCTCCTGACAATAACGTTTAAAACGCAGAGAGAGTGAGTTTTTTTAAAACTAGAATCGTGAGGGTAAGCCCACAATCACACAGGAGCCCATGTTTGAAATACAGGTATCTTCCAGGAATACCAGCAAAATGGGAAACATGAACTATTCCGATTGAGTAGCTTTCCCACAAAATGGCTCAGTTGTATTTTAATCAAGATTTGTCAAAAAATGATTCCAGTTTAGCCCTCTAAACTTCTAGGGATGTTCTGAATATAAACATAGATAATTTGGAATGGTCTATACCTGAATGCCAGAAATTAAAAAATAGAGTTAGAACATATGGCACTAAATACAAAACTAGACATAACAAAAAGCGGGAAAATCAGATTGGTAGAGGGGTTGTGCCAGGGCTTGACAATCTTTTGTGAATTTAGGAGCCAGCCAATAAGGTATTTCTTGCTGCTCCCTCCTTCCCACTGTTGTCTCCTCCCAAGCTTAGAGGGGGCAGGGGCATCTCCTCAGAGATCTGCTGCAGCCCACTAGAGCTCAATTTACTAATGCTGTTTCCTATTCTTTATCTACATGAAAGAGCTTAGTAATCAGGCCTCAATGTACCACTAACACAAGTGCTGGCAGAAACCAACAGGCCTTCCCCACCCCAAAAGCGTACTGTCAATAGCGTAGGATCACCTCTCCCCCCCCCCCCCCCCACACACACACATAACTGTACTTAGGTATTTGCCCGTCACCTTGAACTCAAACATGTGTTCATGCAAATGATGCAGCATGCCACTATTTAAAATATGGCTCATTTGCTTTCTTCTATTAATGATCGTCTGCAAAACTCTGGTTCTAAATGCTTCCTCGTCTGATTTTTTTTATGAGATCTCCTCTCTGCTTCTTTGGGAGGAGCCTTTGCCAGTATTACTTCCTACCTTCTCAGTGCCTTTCACGTTAGCAATTAGTATCTAAACCTTCTTCTGCTACTAAACTTTTAATATTTGCATTCTGCTGGCAATTCCTTACTTGACCATTCATCAGATTCTTTATCTGCCAAAACCTGCTCCTTCTGCTTTTCAGCAGGAAACAAGGTGAACCTGCTAACGTGCTTCAGTGGCTTTACCTACTGCTGGTCTCGTTCCTCACCCTGTACTACCTTTGCCTTCATTTGCCCCCGTGTGGAGATACGAACAGGTTGCTGTTTTTTCACATTTTCATTAGAACCCATAGCTGCAGCTGTTGGTATATTCCTCTCAAAAAGATCTCTATCTTGGCTAGTGAACAACAAGGGTTTCAAGGGGCGACTCTTCATTTCAACTAATGCTGCTGCTGGGTCTAGATCTCTTGGAGGATAAACAAGTACTTTTCCTCCTTTGCTTCTACCACCGTTTGCGTGCCTATCCCTTTTACACAATATAGGAGAGAAAATGATGCCAGAGTGCTGGTGCTTTCAGTTGCATGCTGATTTGCTGGCATCACTAGATATGAGATTAAGGAAAGTGAGGTTGGGATAGGCTTTTTTGGCTACATGGCAAAATGTTTCATCAGCTGACTCTTTGCTTCTCTTTTAGCATCTTCCCTTCCCCTAAGCTTTGCTACGTCTTAATACATAGGCACAAATTTTCAGTTTATTTCAGTGCCACATCCACTAGGCTCATTTGAAGTAACATGAGAAATATCCTCATTCATCACATTTTACTGTATTTTCGAAATGAAAACCCATCCCCACTATATAGCATACCAAAGGACATGGAAACTGCATGAGGGGAAGGGAAGAGGTGAATACTAACATTCATGCCATTATGAGCTAAAATGATATATATATATATATATATATATATATATATATATATACACACACACATATATATATATACACATATATACACACACATATACATATCACACTAGACAATCAGAAATTTCACTTTTTTTAAAACTGTAATTACAGCCACACACTGACCAACATGGTACGTTCAGAACATGCATACTATACCTGCATGATGAGGAAATGTGGATTATTGACATTCAGCCCAACAGAGCAGAATAGGTCTTGAACTCTGGTATTGTTTGCATTAACGCCATTGATTAAGTATTTGTTCCTACCACCTATAACCACCTGCAATCAAGAAGGGAAACAAGTTTTTCATAAATAAAGGGAAATGTTAATTACAGTATATACTTTAAAGGTGCTATAGGGCCATGAATGTTTTCCAAATGAACTTTGAGTATTTTTATAAAATATTTTCCTTGTAAATAAATGCATTCAAAAATTGTAAAATTCTATAAACTGAATGTTTCTCAGGAGTGGCTGAGTACCACAAGCCAGAGTACACAAGTGCAGACTAACCTGTCTGGTAACAGTGATTTCATCATGGGTCTCAAATCCAAGTGGGCTATTTTTTTTGTCAAAGTTATCAAAAATGATGGATACGGTGGCCTTTGTAATTCCAGCCTGGCCATTTTTGTATACCAGATCTTGCAAATTGGAGGCTCGCACCTAAAACAAGACAGAGCAAGAACTCAATGGAAAAAAAAATCATATTTATGTTTTAGTTTTCCTTTCTTGTACAGATTCTCAATTTTACTCCTAATTTGTCTTATACCAGAGAAACATCAAAGACACAAGCCAGTAACCAAATTTCCACTTTTTCCATTCCCAAGAGCTCATGGGCTGTGGGAATTTATCATCAGACAGGACTGTCTATCCCACTTCATGAACACTAGAAGCACAAGCAGGAATATGAATAAAAGTTAGCTTTTAATTTCCTTTCCTTTAGTCCTGTCAGACCAGTCCAGACAAGTGGGTTATACTCCTCTAGTTGCAGGACAATCGTTCATGCCATCTTCTTACTATATGATCTAGTGCAGTGGTATTCACTCTTTAGTCCTTGAAGGTTGACAACAGATCAGGTTTTTCAGGATAACCCTAATAAATCTGTTATATGTATATTCATTAAGTACGTCCTGAAAACCTGTTCGCTGTTGCACCAGATCCAGTGTTATCCATTCCCAGCCCTTGAGGGCTGCCAACACGTCAGGTTTTCAGAATATCCCTAATGAATATGCACAACAGGTTTATTAGAGCTATTCTAAAAAACCCTGACTTGCTGGGAGCCCTCAACAGCGAACATTCAAAAGGGAAGTGAACAACCGGAGCATTAAACCAGTTGAGTAGAGTACAAAGCCTTCTTCCATCTATTCTTCTTGCTTACCATACAGCAGATACCTGGAAGCCAGCAAATCTTTCAGAAGGGTTCTGGACCAGTCTGGCAGAACTAAAGAAAAGGAAATTAAAGATGGTGAAATTTTAAAAACTTTGCTTGTTACTGCCCTCCTAGACCAGTTCAGATGTGTGGGATGTATCCAGCTATGATCAGAGTGAACAGGAGGAAACAAAGATCATTTTCAGGACAACTCCTCCAACAGTTGCATCTCCCTGGCTTGTACATCCAATTGGTAGGGCTTAGAAAACAAAAGTGCAAAGAAGATCAAATGGCTGCCCTGCAAATATCTTCTGATGGGCTAGACCTACATTCTGCTCAAGAGGCCCAAGCTCTAATTAGTGAGCTCTCAACCCTTCTGGGAACTGTAAGTACTTTCCTAAAAGTAGGATGAAGCAAATCACTTCCTTTACCCATCTGCAAATCAAAGTCTAGGATGCCACCTCTTCTTTCAAGAGCTAGTGAATAGACCGAACAGTTGGACCTACAGAAGGTAGCTTTCCAATAATTCAGCAAAACATTATACTCACATTAGACTATGTAGCTCTTTTTCTTTGTCCTCACACTGAGCTGCCTTAAACATACTAGTCAGTAGCATAAATTCTGCTCAAGTGCCATTAATTCGGCTCAAATGGCATTTACAGTGCAGGATTCCCCCCCCCCCCCCCCAAAAAAAAAGGAGGGAGCCCATCTGCAATCACTCCTGTATCTTCCTAAAGTGAACTCTCCTCAGACTGTGGGCCCATAATTTGAACTTCTGCCACTGTAGGTAATAAAATGACTTGATTAAACTGAGAAACTACCTTAGGGAGAAGCAGAGACAATAGCCTTTTTTCTTGAGATAATCAAGGGATCCTGGCCTGATAGGGCCTCTATTTCCAAGTTTCTTCTAGCAGAATTGCCTTGAAGTACAGTCCTTCAAAGAAGCCACTTTCAGGGGCTCATAAGGAGACACCAACACAGACCTAAAGAATCTGGTTGATGTCCTAAGGAGGCACTGTTGGACACAATTTATTTGTGACATTTATATCCCACATTATCCCAAACAAGTTTGAGTTCAATGTGGCTTACAATAAACATTATAGGATACATAACAAGTGAATTTACTACTACTACTTATCATTTATATAGTGCTACTAGACGTACACAGCACTGTACACATTAATATGAAGAGGCAAGCCCTGCTTTCCACCCCCTAATTAGAAGTAAGCTCCCAACAAAGACTGAAAAAGAAAAGAATGGCACACATCCTTGCAATATATCCAGCTGCAAACTATGCCAAAACATTTCGCACGACCCCACGGTCATTCACAAAGGAAAAATATTCAACATTAAGGAATCTTTCACGTGCTCATCTTCAAATGTGGTATATATCTTTCAGTGTAAAAAATGCAATGAAGGCTGCTACATTGGAGAAACAAGTCAGATGCTAAAGAAGAGATTTAATTTACATAGACACCATATGAAAAATGCCAGTACCAATAAAGATGTCATGCCTGTGGGGCAGCACTTTACAAAACCAGAACACTGTACCACTGATTTCATGGTAAGAATCCTAAAAGGGAACTTTAAAACAATACAGGAACTTAAGACCTTTGAAGTCAGAATGATTAAATATTTTGACACCCACCAGACAGGACTTAACAAAGATCTGGGTTTTCTAGCCCATTATAAACCATAAAATTGTACTGCTTTGTCACTCTCCTGTCTCCATGCATTTCCCCCTGTCCATCTTCCTGTCTCTCACCTATCCACCCCCATCCTGTTAGACTGTCACTGGAATGCTTTGATGTTTCACTTATATATACTGTCATCTACAAACATTTGCTTATTTCCGATCTGACAAAGGGCAACCTTCAAAAGCTAATCAAGAAAAGTATTAAGTCATGTCCAATAAAAAAAGATATCATCTTATTTTCTTTTCCATGTTTTATTTCTATTGATTACCTGTAAAAGTGGATTAACACGGCTACCACACCTCTCTACTCAAATGATACTAGACACTTACAAGAAAACTTCTATAATGGCACCTCAATGTCACCCACTGAGCATCAATTCTGTGATGGCATCTTGGCACCAAGATTCCATCGCAGAATACTAACATATGTCAGCATCAATATACCTACATTTAGGCATACCCACTTATAGCAGGTGTAAGTTGGTGCAACCTTAAATCACAGATGATGGGTAACAGCAATAATGTGCTTGTGTCTATTCAAAAATTCAAGTGCCAGCAAACATCTGCAGGTGTTGCCCTGCACACAAACATTAAAACTTTCATGTGCAAGAAATTTTTGCATGGCTAGCATTTATGTACAGAATAGCTATAGATGTGCATATATCTGAAGAAAATTAAAGTGCCAACATACAAGAAGCTGCACTTAGTGCAAAACCCTTGTCTGGGCACATCCAGGAACTGGATTCAGATTCATGCAATGGGGTTGATCCTGTCTAGGAGGGTTTACCCAATTACACACTGGGACTTGTAGTCTTGCTTTGCTTAGAAAATATGAGGAAAAGTCTCTGCAAGTAATGGGGGTAAACCTATGACTAGATCAATACTGTCAGGCAAGTGTGGATCGACTTAACAACCCTATCCCAACAGTACACTAGCCAGCTTATAATCGAACGAGAAAAACGCCCAAGTTCCGACCTAAATCGGGAGATGGACGTTTATCTCACAAAAACGAATAAAGCGGTATAATCGAAAGCCGATTTTTGGACGTTTTCAACTGCACTCCGTCGCGGATGCGGACAAAGTTGATGGGGGCGTGTCAGAGGTGTGGCGAAGGCGGAACTGGGGCGTGGTTATCTGCCGAACAAAGATGGGCGCATTTCACCGATAATGGGAAAAAAGTATGCGTTTTTAGCTAGAATTTAGGACACTTTTCCTGGACCCTGTTTTTTCACGAATAAGGCCCCAAAAAGTGCCCTAAATGACCAGATGACCACTGGAGGGAATCGGGGATGACCTCCCCTGACTCCCCCTGTGGTCACTAACCCCCTCCCACCACAAAAAATGATGTTTCACAACTTTTTATTTTCATCCTCAAATGTCATACCCAGCTCCCTGACAGCAGTATGCAGGTCACTGGAGGAGTTGTTAGGGGGTGCAGTGGACTTCAGGCAGGTGGACCCAGGCCCATCCCCCCTACCTGTTACAATTGTGCTGCTTAATGCTTATTAGTCGTCCAACCCCCCCAAACCCACTGTACCCACATGTAGGTGCCCCCCTTCACCCCTTAGGGCTATAGTAATGGTGTAGACTTGTGGGCAGTGGGTTGTGAGGGGGATTTGGGGGGCTCAACACACAAGGGAAGGGTGCTATGCACCTGGGAGCTCTTTTACCTTTTTTTTTGGTTTTGTAAAAGTGCCCCCTAGGGTGCCCGGTTGATGTCCTGGCATGTGCGGGGGACCAGTGCACTACGAATCCTGGCCCCTCCCACGAACAAATGCCTTGGATTTATTCGTTTTTGAGCTGGGCGCTTTCATTTTCCATTATCGCTGAAAAACAAAAACGCCCAGCTCACACATTGTTGAATAAAACATGGGCGTCTATTTTTTCTCAAAATACGGTTCGGTCCACCCCTTCACGGACCCGTTCTTGGAGATAAACGCCCATGGAGATAGGCGTTTTCGTTCAATTATGCCCCTCTAGGTCTGCGCACATAAAGGTTACATTGAATTAGCTTTCTGCATAGCATAGAAGCCACACACACAGCCATCCACACATGGCTTTCTACACTGATCCCTGATGTACTAGAATGTAGAAATGTTTTCATGTCAATTATTAGCAATGCCCTCCTGTGTCTACAAACATGTTACCAGTGTATGACTTGTTTAATGCATGACAGGGGTTTTTTTTTTTTTTCAAGAGCTTGAGAACATTACAGCTCTAACCCTTAGCTTATTACATCGATCCCAGATAAAACAGGACACCAAGAATAAAGTGTACTGGTATATGTGATCCGATCATCCCTACAGGCCTGGGCCGCGTACACAGCAGTATACCTGCGAAAGGTTGGAGATGCCCAGCAGGAAGCAGATAGAATCAAGGATGTTAGACTTGCCACTGCCATTCAAGCCAGTAATAGCATTAAAGAGCTGATCGAAGCCGTTAATCTCGGTGCGCTGTGCGTAGGACTTGAAGCCATCTAGGACGATAGACTTGATGTGCATTTTATTCTTCCAGCCTCCCAACCGCTACCAGCGATGATGATACCCTGCAACCGCTGAACCTTCACTCAGGAAAGGAAGACACTGATCCACGAGAAATACGAGCAGCCCGGTACACACACAAAGAGGCCAAACCGAAACCAACACACAAAATTTTACTCCAGCCACTTGTTGTTTTCTCCAAAACTTAAATTTTGGCGCCCCCCAACCACTAACCGTTTCCTATTGTTCAGTCCTGAACTGCCTGAATGTCTGAGCGACCGAAATCCCCACTGGTAGCCTCAACGTTTTCACGCTGGCGAAAGGGAAAGGATCTATGAGAACCCTTGAACTGTTTTTTAAAGAATTTTAGGGAATAATTTAAACGGACATGTAAAGTTTTCTTGAGTTGTTAGAATCAGGCACTTTCAATGGCGGCCCTAGATGGTGAGGGGTCCTAGCGTAAGGGGCGGGACTTATCTGCTGCTCCTCTCTACAGGCGGAAGCTGCATTCTGGATTGAGAGGTAACAGTTTCCCTACTTCATTTATTCTGGTTTTATGACGCTCGGTTCTTAAAGTGGGGTGGGGGGGGTGAAGCAACAATGTCAGTTTTTGGGTGATCCCTAATGAATATGCATAAGACAACTTGTAGGCTGTGGGGGGTTTCCGCTCTCCAGACATGTGATTTGACACCGCTGCAGTAGTGTCACACTTTCGGTCCGCTTTGTGCCTATTAATGTCCTGGTTTTTTTCTTCTAAATGAGCCCAGGTAACGAACCTGGGAGAGTTGTACATACGCGGGTTTCTTAATTCCCTTTAAAGATTGTGTTGTGTCAGGGGCTGTGAGGATGCCCAAGAAGGTTTGATGACAGGAGACGGCATGAGCCTATCTGGGCTGAAGACAATGGGCGGAGCTTGCTGCCATATTGAGTGCCCCCTAACATTCGCATTCGCAGATGCTATTGAAAACAATAGTAAACGTGTGAGGTTTATATTGTTTTAATAAACTTCCTTGGGTTTTGCATTTTTTTTCTGTTGGGAGGGAATCGGGGGTGGGTGATGTGAGGTGAATTTTGGAGGGATCTGTAAAGGGGGGAGGGTTATATTCAAAATGTGTTTGCCAGTACTCCACAGCTTGCTTTGTTATTTGCAATGCATGCTGTATTGTGGGATTTCAGTGCTGCGCGGTATGCCTTTATTTTTGCTTATGATGACTTCTATAAAAACAGTAGCAAACGCTTATGACTGCCTATATGTGTGTGTGTTTTATGTATTTGAAAACTTCCTGTACATATGTTACATTTGTATCCCACATTTTCCCACCTATTTGTAGGCTCAATGTGGCTTACATAGTACCGGAGACTCCGATGTAAACAAATACAAAGTGATATTGTGGTAAGATAAAGTTCATGTGGTACAGCCACATTAGGGAATCGTACAACGGAAGAGCTGTGTTATGTCCATTACGTACTTTAGTACATATATAATAAAACTAAAAATCACTAAAACAGCATAAAAAATTATTGTTGGCGTTTCAGCTATAAACCGAGCGCCCTGGAGTGAGGAGCTTTGAATCGTACAAGGTGCCAGGCACTGAATTGGAGGTGAGAAGAGGCAGGTAGGAATGTCCTTAGGTAGTAGTAAATGAAGGCAGTGTCTCATCAAAGAAGTTAAATGTTTTCTGTTTTTTTGTACCTAGTTTTCATGTTTGCAGAGTCAGGTATTTGGATTTTTCTTGGTAACTTAGCTGATAGTTTGTTTAAAGTACACCAATATGGGGGCAGCCCTGGGGGAGAAGGGTTCAGCTTTTTGACATCATGCTGTCTCCTGTCATTAAACCTCCTCAGGGATGCTGACCAGATGTTTTCAAGATCTTAGGAGGTGGGAGGGGCTTGTTTATTTAGATGAATTAATTTAGAACATTTGCTAGTTCTATACTACTTCATAAACGTGCTGAGATTTTTTACAAAAAAATGATGACACAGTATTTTAAAAAGGCTTTACATTTCTCTACTTTTTTGCATTTCCCAATTATTTTTGCACTTGTAGACCGACAAATTGGTGAGAACCCTTTTCCGCCTGCTGTATGTCCCCTTTTACTCAAAAAGAAAAGAATGGCACACATCCTTGCAATATATCCAGCTGCAAATTATGCCAAAACATTTCACAGGACCCCACGGTCATTCACAAAGGAAAAATATTCAACATTAAGGAATCTTTCATGTGCTCATCTTCCAGTCCTATACAATAAAACGCACCTCCAGCGTTCTGAAGCTGACTCAGTGGCAGTGAAGCCTTGAAGCATTCGTGCTCTCTGTAAGGCTCCATCTCCTGAATTGACGTCAGCGTGCTTCCGGGTTCGTAACAAACAGCACTGACCAACCAGAGGCGGGAGGGCGGGAACAAACAGCACTGACCAACCAGAGGTGGGAGGGCGGGCGCACAGCGGCGAATGGGTCTATCGTTCAGTGGGCGTGCACGCTGAGCTGTGCACGGCAGCGGAGGTTGGCGGAGGGGCAGAGATTTGGGCGATATGGTTAGACCCAAAAAGCTGTGGCGGTTGGTGGGCAGGGCGCTGAGCAGAGTACATAGCACCGATTGGCACGCGCACAGAGAGGTGGATGGGTGGGCCTGTTGTGGGAGGGTGGGCGCACAGCGGGGAATGGGTCTGTCGTTCAGTGGGCGTGCACGCTGAGCTGTGCACGGCATCGGAGGTTGGCCGCTTGGCGGAGGGGCAGAGATTTGGGCGGTATCGTTACACCCAAAACGCTGTGGTGGTTGGTGGGCAGGGTGCTGAGCAGAGTACACAGCACCGATTGGCGTGTGTTTTGTCGTGCTGTAAGGGAAAGGACAAACGCTGGGTGGCTGGAGGGGGGGCAGGGGAGAGAGCAGAATCGCTGGGTGGCTGGAGGGGGGAGGCAGCGGAGATAGGACAAACGCTAGGCTCTCAAAGCCCTTCCTCTAACATTGTTACACACACACACACACACAATAAACCCCACACACACGCACACTGATACTCGCCCCCACACTCCAACTTTGCCCCACCCTCTATCACTTACACACACACACGCACAATCTAAATCTGTGACACACATGATCTTTCTCTCTCACACACGGCACAACCCCACAAAAAAACACACACACATACAATGATGCGGAACATGGAGAAATGGACACTCACTCTCTCCCCTGCCACACCCTCTCAATTCAACACCCCCTCTTCCTCCCCCCCCAATCATTCTGAGACGCACACTCAAAATCACACAAACACAAAACACTGGCCCCCAACCTCCCAGTCCACACAACCCGCCACACCCTCTCAATTCACCCCCCCTTCCCCCCCCTTAAATCATTGTGAGACACACACACATACAAAATCACATAGACACTGGCCCCCAAGCTCCCAGTCCACACAACCCTCTCTCACTTTCACACACACACAAACTCTCTCTGTGACATCCACACAGACACACTCTCTGTGTCACACACACACACAGTGATGCAGGCTCACAGAACGCCACAAACGCCCCCTACCCTCACATCATCTCTCTCTCACGCATACTCCTTCGCATGCATCACTCTCAGACACACACATACTCACTTCATGTAACTGTGATACTTACTATATCCTAACAGACTCCAAAAAAACCCAATTGTCAATACATGAGAACAGTGACACTGCCCCGCAAAATCTAACTTTGTGACACACATGATCTTTCTCTCTCAAACAAACACACGGCTCCCCCCCCCCCCCCCCCACAAACCCCACAAAAAAACACTCACACACACATACAATGATGCAGAACATGGAGAAATGGACACTCACTCTCTCCCCCACCACACCCTCTCAATTCACCCCCTCCCTTCCCCCACCTGCAAAATCATTCTGAGACACACAAAATCACACAGACACTGGCCCCCAACCTCCCACTCCACACAACCCGCCACACCCTCTCAAATCATCCCCCCTTCCCCCCATAAATCATTCTGAGACACACACACAAAATCACACAGACACTAGCCCCCAACCTCCCAGTCCACACAACCCTCTCTCACTTTCACACACACACGAACTCTCTCTGTAACACCCACACAGACACACTCAGTGTCACACAAACACACAGTGATGCAAGCACACAGAACGCCACAAACGCCCCCTACCCTCACATCATCTCTCTCTCACACATACTCCTTCGCATGCATCACTCTCAGACACATATATACTCACTTCATGTAACTGTGATATTTACTGTCTCCTAACAGACTCAAAAAACCCCCAATTGCCAATACATGAGAACTGTGACACTGCCCCGCAAAATCTAACTCTGTGACACACATGATCTTTCTCTCTCACACACATGGCACCCCCCCAAACCCCCCCAAAAAACACTCACATACAATGATGCAGAACATGGAGAAATGGACACTCACTCTCTCTCCTGCCACACCCTCTCAATTCACCCCCCCCCAAAAAAAATCATTCTGAGACACTCGCACAGACACTGGCCCCCAACCTCCCAGTCCACACAACCCTCTTTCACTTTCACACACACACAAACTCTCTCTGTAACACCCACACAGACACAGTCTCTGTGTCACATACACACAGTGATGCAGGCACACAGAACGCCACAAACGCCCCCTACCCACACATCATCTCTCACACATACTTCTTCTCATGCATCACTCTCAGACACACACATACTCACTTCATGTAACTGTAATACTTACTGTCTCCTAACAGACCACTCAAAAAACCAATTGTGAATACATGAGAACAGTGACACTGCCCATTTCATTTCTTTCAGATAACTAGACACTCAGAAAACAACAACTGTGCCACCAAATGCACAAGGTACCAGGAAACACACCTCACAACTCAAAGGATTGACACTTTGAACCACAGAACTGAGATAACACGCCCTCACAATCTCTAATCCCAGGTATGCAGCTCAGTGAAGAACAGCAGAGGAGACAGAAAGGAAGACAAACATTGATGCACAAGGATGCTTTGGGGGAATAAACACGAATAACAAAACACGTAACTTTACTGTACAATATATCATTACCATTACATTTTAACTTCATAAAAGCCCATTTCATTTGTTTATGACAAGTGGACACAGAAAACAAGCAGCCTGGTGAAACACACACAAAAAAGAAACACACAAGAAACCTCAACGGAGAGACACTGTGAAACACAGAACGGAACTCAAGAAAACAAAAACACTGGACTCCCAGGTATGCAGCATGGTGGCGGATAATGTAAGGGACAGAATGGAAAACAAACATTGATGCACATACATGCTTTCCGAGTAAAACAACTAATCACACAAACTGTAGCCTAAACACTGTAAGTCTCTTTCTCACTCTGACACAGAGAAACACACACTATGTGTCTTTTTATCTTACACTCACTGTCACAGACACTGTCTCCCTCTCTGTGTCACACACTCTCTATCTCTCTTTCACACACATATTTACTGTCTCTGTCTCACATACACTGTTACTGACATATAGTCACTCTATGTGTCAAATATACATTGTCACACACATTCTCACTCTCTCTGACACATATAGTCTCTGTCTCACACATATGCACTACTACTAATTATCGGAGTCACACAAACTCTCTTTCTAACCCTCACCTACATGCTGTGTCCTAACATTTATATTTAATACATAATTGGCATTACATGATAACTTACATACTCCCCATTTCATTTGTTACAGAACACTGGACACACAAACAGGAAGCAAGGAGCTGTGGAACACACACTTGGACTGATCATTCATCTGCACTTCCCGTTGTTGCATCAACCAAAAATACAGAGTGACAACTGACAGACAGCGTTAAACATAATACGGTGCCAGGAATCCCTTCACCAACCTGACACATTGATCACTATTTTACTCTCTCTCACAGTCTCACACACTCTGGCTCTGAGACAGACAGATTCACTCTCTGATACAAAAACTGAGTCTCACACTCACTAAGTTAGCACAGAAACTTAGTATCAGACACTCACACTTCCATACAGCACATTCACAGGATATGGATACCACACAAACAACAACCACACGGACTAACAGATGTACTGTACATGGAGATCACAACTATCCACAAAAAACACTGACTACTCAGGAGCATGATGAGCGTAAACAACAAAACACAGAAACAAAAAGGAAAAGGAAGGCATCTCAAACTCTGAACGAAAACACACAAAACACTGAAGAAAACTCTAAAAGGAAATGGTCAAAGAAAAACCAACAACTAACACTAACTGATGAGGAACAGCCAGAAGGTCAACAACAAACAACTCAACCAGAACTAGAAATAAATTCAGCTCTCAGTGTGGACCAACAACTACAAGACAATGAACAAGCTACTGCAAGGACAAGGAAACAAAATATCAAAGCAATAACTACACAACAACTGGCAGAACGGAAGAAGAAACATGCAGAAGCAGAAAGAAAAAGGCGTGCAGCTCTAACCGAGGAAGAGAAGAAACGTCTAAGTCAACAAGCAAGTGCAAGGAACAAGAAGAGGGCACAAAATATAACACTAACTGCTGAAGAACTGGCAAAACGTAAACAAAAAATAAACGAAAACCAAAGAAAAAGGCGTGCAGCTATGAGAGAGCAACAGAACACACATGTCACTGAACAAGCCACTACAAGCAAAAGATCCAGGAAACAAACAACCACACTCAGTGCAGAGGAAGAGGCTAACCGTAGAAACAAAAAAAGAGAAGCAGAAAGAAAAAGGCGTGCAGCTATGAGAGAGCAACAGAACACACATGTCACTGAAGAAGCCACTGCAAGCAAAAGATCCAGGAGACAACAAACAACCACACTTAGTGCAGAGGAAGAGGCTAACCGTAGAAACAAAAAAACAGAAGCACAAAGAAAAAGGCGTGCAGCTATGAGAGAGCAACAGAACACACTTGTCACTGAAGAAGCCACTACAAGCAAAAGATCCAGGAAACAACAAACAACCACACTCAATGCAGAGAAAGAGGCTAACCGTAGAAACAAAAAAACGGAAGCACAAAGAAAAAGGCGTGCAGCTTTGAAACAAAAACAATGACAACCCATTTGGTGGAAAAGTTCTTCGGCTTGGTGATCGAACACAAATTATTGAAGCAAGCATTAAGTTTAATAAACTATGGAACCAATTTCAAATACTAAAATTACACAATAATGTCCGCTGTGTGGCCACAGATTACAACACGTGGCTTATTAATTTAGCAAACGGAAATCTACCATGTCCACACGGTTTGCAAGATGTTGTTGAAATACAGATGTAGTTCACGCGGTTTTTGGAGACAAAAGTACCCCTGACACTGTTCAAAACTTTGCAAAAAAAGGCTATTCTGTGTCCAAAAAGTTCACATGTTGACAAAATAAATGAGGATGTTCTAAATATTTTACAAGGCAAGACAATTACTTACTTAAGTACAGATTCAATTCATGACTGCAGTCAAGATGATCAACAGTTATATCCTGTCACATAAACTACTTAAAAATTGGTGCAATTATTACTCTACTCAGAAATTTAAATACCAAACAAGGTTTGTGTAATGGAACTCGCTTAATTGTGACAGATTTAAAACCAAACCTCATCATGTCAAGTAATCAGTGGATCAACTGCAGGGAGTACTGTTTTCTTACCATGTATTGACCTAGCACCATCAAATACTGAACTACCATTTACTCTATGTAGAAGACAATTTCCAGTCAAATTGGCATTTGCTATGACAATTAACAAATCACAAGGTCAAACATTTGACAAAGTTGGCATATTCCTTCCAGAACCCGTATTTACACATGGGCAACTGTATGTTGCATTTTCTAGAGTAAGGAACTCTTCTGATGTGATTGTTAAACTGATTGATGGACCTGAACAAGGGAAAATTATACAAGATTGTAACAAAGTTTACACAAAAAATATTGTTTATAAAGAAATATTACAAATGTAAACAACAATTATATTCAGAATACAACTGTTGGGAAAACTGCTTTGTCAGTCCCTTTTACTAAATCCTATGAATACAATTAAATAACAACCAACAAAACAAAAATGGAGGGGAAAAAATTGATATTACACATAATACAACAATTAGCATGACAACACATTTATCCTAACAAACCATTTCAAAACATTAATTGCAGAAACCAAATACCTTGCTAGCACCCGTTTCATTGGTTTCAGAAACGGGCCTTTTTCTCTAGTGTGGTATATATCATTCAGTGTAAAAAATGCATTGAAGGCTGCTACATTGGAGAAACAAGTCAGATGCTAAAGAAGAGATTTAATTTACATAGACACCATATGAAAAATGCTAGTACCAATAAAGATGCCACGCCTGTGAGGCAGCACTTTACAAAACCAGAACACTGTACCAGTGATTTCATGGTAAGAATCCTAAAAGGGAACTTCCTATACTATCTACTTAGACCTTTTTTCTCATCATTCTTCTTTTTGTATCACTAACTGTATCTGGTACCTGGAATGGCTATGCCATAACAAGTCTATGTAAGCCACATTGAGCCTGCAAATAGGTGGGATAATGTGGGATACAAATACAACAAAATAAATAAATAAAACAATACAGGAACCTACGACCTTTGAAGTCAGAATGATTAAATATTTTGACACCCACCAGACAGGACTTAACAAAGACCTGGGTTTTCTAGCCCATTTTAAACCATAAAATTGTACTGCTTTGTCACCCTCCTGTCTCCGTGCATATCTCCCTGTCCCTCTTCCTGTCTGTCACCTATCCACCCCCATCCTGTTAGACTGTCACTGGAATGCTTTGATGTTTCACTTTTATATACTGTCATCTACCAACATTTGCTTATTTGCGATCTGATGAAGAAGGGCAGCCTTCGAAAGCTAATCAAGAAATGTATTAAGTTATGTCCAATACAAAAGGTATCATCTTATTTTCTTTTCCATGTTTTATTTTGTTTTATTTCTATTGATTACCTTTAAAAGAGGACTAACACGGCTACCACACCTCTGTACTCAAAAAGAAAAAAAAACCTGGGCTGGCGGGGTTGTGTAGGTGGTATAGAGCAGCATTTTCCATTCGCCAGTCCGCAAACTCTTTTTGCTGGTCTATGCAAAACAAGCTAATTGTAGAGGTAACTAGCAGGGATCCCAATTAAAGACTGCCCCCTATGATGTGAAAATGCTGCTCTCTATCTCAGCAGTCTGCTGCAGCTCCCCAAGATGCCAATATTGGCACATGCTTAGTTTTTGTGCATGCATGGGTCCCAGTGCCAGCTCATGGAGCTGCTCAGGATGCTGAGGTGGAGAGCAGCATTTTCAGCACCATCGGGACTTGGGATCCCTGTCAGCTACTGCTAAAATTAACTTGTTTTGCATGGACCAGTGATTTAGAAACACTGCTCTATACCACCCTAGGGCATCCCAATATTATGTTTTGTAAAAATGATGGTATACTTCTAAAATAGAAAACTTTACATTGCGCATAGCATAAGGGAAAAGAAAAATAGTTAAATATATTCAATTTATGTATGTATTTTGCAAGCCATACACTGTTAGGTGTGTGCTGCTGAGAATCTGCTTCTAACAAAAAAAAGAGCAGAAATAAACCCCTAACATTCCACAAAACAGAAACAAAAAGAGGAAAGGGGTTGACCAATGTGATTCCAAAGCAAATGGTTTATTAATGAATACTGACTAAAAGTGAGTTGAGTTACTTTTAGCCAGGAAAGTGGTGAAAGCAGATTGTCAATAGCATAGTTTTTCCCACATTTGCTTAGATGAAGGTTAAGGAGTGGATTATAAATATTTAATTTCATTGTTATTAATTTTATAACAACTTCTCTTATCCAGGTAGTTTCATTTCTCCATCAGTTTCCCAGTTCATCCTTTCCCCGTCTCCATGTGTATATATATATATATATATATATATATATATATACATACCTAGGAATGGAATATATATATATATATATATATATTCCATTCCTAGGTTGTCCTCCTTTCTCATTCACAGTCACTGCCTATAGCAGTCAGAGGAAGTTACAAAAGGGCACATCTTGGGCCGACAGCAACAGCAGGAGTACTTTGTGAATGAACACAGTGAAGTCCATTGTCTGAGCTGGTGAATGTGCTCAGGCTCATGCTTAGCTTCCCAATCTACATGGAAGGAGCGTGCACCAGCTAAAGCTCCAGACTGCTCCAGCCACTTCACCTGGCCCCTCTATAATTTTATCCAGCCACTTCATAGGCAGCAGGCTGAAGGAGGCCAGGCTGGGGAGGGATCTGGGCCTGTTCATTCACCAGAAGAATCACCTTTTAAGGGGTACGGGTGGAATCCCAGGAGGCTGGGTTTGACAGGAACAAGACTGAGGAAATATACTATTTGCTCTGCCCCCTTCCTCTGGGAGTTTCTTCCTGCTTCAATTCATGCTGAATCTTCTTACCCTAGATCAGTGGTTTCCAAACCTGATCCTGGAGGCACCCCAGCCAGTCAGGTTTTTGGGATATCTGCAATGAATATTTATGAGAGAGATTTGCATGCAGTGGAGGCAGTGCATGCAAATATATCTCATGAATATTCATTGTGGATAACCCAAAAACCTGACAGGCTGGGGTGCTTCCAGGACCAGGTTTGGGAACCACTTCCCTAGATTTACACTTGACTCATCTTTTCTCTCACGTCTTCCAGGATTTCATACTTTACTTTGCTCTGCTATTCTTTCCTATTTTGATTTGTAGTTCTTTTTCATTTTAAATATCAAATTTTCTTTTAATTGTAAACTGCTTTGATTGTGAAAGGCGATACATATCAAGTATTCAATAAAAATAAACAATTATATGTTTAATTACAGTGTGTCCTAGATGCGCTGATGGATAGCGAGGTGCAAAGAGATGGAAGAATCTTGGATCTCATTGATGATGCCTGGAGAGAAGACAAGTTGCCTTATGAGGATGTGGCAATACCATTAGTGAGCAATGATTTGTTAATACACAAGCTAGAACATGCTGCCTAGGACATTTTAAATCAATGCAGAAAAAGCTCATAGCTATAGCCTGAGAAATAACTTATTAATTCAAAATGGTTCAGTCAGATGTTAATGGAAGATATAGTTATGTTGTACTTTTGTGTTCCCAGAATGAACTTCCAGAACCAGAGCAAGACAATGGTGGAACAACAGAATCTGTGAAAGAGCAAGAGATGAAGTGGACAGACTTAGCTTTGCAGTACCTGCATGAGAATATTCCTCCAACAGGAAACTAGAAAAAAAAATCTAACAGGTCATTTGCAGTGTCAACCCTTTCCCCGAATCTTCAATTGTGTGAGTGTTTTGAAAGGAAAAGACATTTTAGAAGTGTGATGGACTAACTGTGTAATATAGGAACCTGCAGAGTGCACACTTAAGACTCTTGCTCCTTACCTGTCTAGTGTATAATGTACAACAAGTTACTTGATCTTCCTCGACTAAGACTGTAAAATCATTGGGATAGTGAAATTGTAGCCATGTGGATTATCTTTTATGTAGGATTATGTAAATTGTTCTGTAGAATTGAATTATAAATATTCTAAATAATAAAAAGTTGAATTTATAACAGTGACGCTCTCCACCTGCGGGCTCGGCAGCAGGTCTGCATAAAGGCAATTGCACTTTTCCGTATGTCTACATTTTGCACATCTATACCTAAGTACAATTTTTAAGGATTCTGTTTCATAGGTGGAAAATTTTGCGCATAGAAAGTTATTCCTGTGGAAAGTCCAAAAAGTCTATTTTATCAAGACAACATCAACATCCATATGCTTGTATAAAATAGGCTCTCAGAAAGAGCCCTGGTAATGCACAAACTGCTCCAAAGAAAGTATAAATGCATGTACACATGTGTATTTTGTAAAATACAGGCATACACTGCAACTACATCCCCCAGGAATGCTACTATGTAGCTATATCTATGTAATTTTATAAAAGCTCTCTTCCATGTGTAAAACAGGCTTCACATGCACAAAAACTTTTATAAAGTTTCTTCCTCCCCTCCCTCCCCCCCCCCCCCCCCCCCCAATGTGCTGTTTTATTGTAATGAAATTGGGAGCCATTCTCAATGAGAGTTGGGAATGAGTAGAAGTATTTTGTATGTGTTTATACCATGCTGTATTTATGTATTTTATATGATGTAACTGCTTTGTCGGGGGAATAAGGTGGTATAAGCACATAGGAATAGAATAGGAACCTTGTTCTGTTTGCTCAGTGCGGAACTGTGATCAGTGGAATCAGATGTAAGAGGTGTGCTGTAAAAGTTGTTTTATACTAAGCGGTACGTACAACCATCTCTCAAGATAGCAAGTTTATAAAGCAAGGCAAAACTAAAAAAAAAAAGATATGCAAGGGAGGTAGGTTTTCATAGTAAGACAGACAATGACTCGCAGCAAGGATCTTAATGTTAGCCAGACAAGGCAAAGCACAAGACAAGATTGAGGTAGTTTTTTGGATGAGCCATCCAGTCACCCTTCTTGTACCTTCTCGTACACGAGCACGCAGTTATGGAATGCATTACCCGCAGACTTGAAAGCAATCAACGAAACAACTATCTTTCGAAAATCTCTGAAAACATTCTTCTTCAACAAGGCCTACAATGAACACCTATGATCTCACTAAGTCACCTCACCAACCCACTTAATTATGAAAGCTCACCTTATACAACTATCCTAATCACTCCCTCCTTCTTCCCTCCTCCCTACCTGATTGCTACACATTACAAATTATATCTGATATCTTGTTATGATTATGTCAACAAATCTATGTAAGCCACATTGAGCCTGCAAATAGGTGGAGGAATTTGGGATACAAATGCAATAAATAATAATAATAATACCCTGAGAGCTAAGTGCTAAGCTTTAGCTAGAGCAATCCAAAGAAAGAAGACAGGGTAGGCACAAACACAGAACCAACTGGAGGCCAATAATAATACCTAGGACTCTAGTTAGTGAGGTGGCTGAGAAGAGGTTAGCATTATCTTCTGGCTAGCTCACCTGGAAAGGGGAGAGTCTGGAACCTCAAGGTTGGTTCAGGCATAGTAAGGGCTGCCCCCCCCCCCCCCCCCCCAGACAAACACCTTCATTTCATTTTTACATTTATAGGAAGGAGAACATCAATGCAGTTAACAACAGATTATAAAGAAATATGAATAATAGTATAGTAACGATAAATCCCTTATCCTCACCTCCATTCTCACCAAGAGGCAGGGCTGGTGTTAGACATTCAGGGGCCCAGGGCAGAAACCAGGGAGGGAGCCCAAAAGCTGGCCATCAGCCTATGTTTCCAGCTTGAGGAAGGTTTGGGGCCCCCCATGGTATGGAAGCCTAGGGCAATTGCCCTGTTTGCCACCCCCTGACACCAGTCCTGGCAAGAGGAGAGCAACATTTACATAATATCACTAAAAGTTAATAAGTAAAAAGTTATATCACTCTTTATTAAATTATCTACCGTTAGGAAAATATCAGTTCTTCAAACTGGATACGAAATTGTTTCTGATTCCTACCATGACACAGATCACAACTGTGGCTCCAATATTTTGGTAGGCATCTGTCTAAGAATACAAGAAGTCAAAATGAATTTATTTACACTTGTCTTTGAATGTAAACCTGTAGTTCTCAGTACGGGAAACGTTTTACACCATCCTTGACCTACTGTATTGAAAACATATATTGGATGAGACAGATGGTCCAGTAGCAGTGTTGAGTGCTGCCATAGGTGAGACTTGTTTGTCTTAACTAGATTATAAGCTCTGTCGACCAGGGACTGTATGGACCTGAAGTTACATCCATAACGAGTATGCATGAAGTAGATTTGCATGTACTGGGTTCAAATGTATGCATATTATCTTGTATGCATTCTCTGAATGTCCTGAAAACTAAGCTGTTTGGAGATTTGGAAAATCCTCCACTGGTTGGCACAAGGGTGCTAAAGCAGACAAACAGCAAAAGCTGGATTACTGTTTATGAAATGATTTATCTTTTTTATTATCGCTTCTGCCAAATTCTCATGTGGCCATGAGCGGCTACTGTACAGTGCATACTTGAAATACCTGTATTGTTAAAAGCATGTGCACATTTCTAAAGCAACATTGTCAAAAGAGTTTTATAGACATTGGTATAGTTTCTTGGGAAGGGTAATAGACCAGCAACCACTAGAAGTTGTTTTACATCATTTCTCTTCCTGGGGTAGCAGCCCCAGTCACTTGCTGATCTTTGATGGAGAAGGACTATAGTTAACAGCTCAAGTAACAGCTGTAGGAAGCTGTGATGTTTATTTAAAGAAAAAAAAAAAGCATGCAGAAGCATGGCTTGGGAATGTCTCTGACCCAAAGTTGCAGTTAGTTCTTTAGGAATTATGATGATTATATAGGTGCCAGCTCTGGTTGCTATAGGCAACTCCAACATAAAATGACTTCACTGTTGTCAGGGAGGGTAATGTACATTGCATTTAGCACCCCAGTCCTTTTGAAAAGTTTGCTCCTATGCTGGGGATCATTCCAGAACAACCTTTCCTTTTCACATACACAGATCCTGCTTTCCCACCACAAGAAATGGCATGGGGAGAGTAGGAATATATACCTAGCTCCAAGAAGTGGTCATTTGCGTAGTTCTCCATTAAGACTTAGTTTATTTTGGAAATCATTTTCAAAGTCAAGCCTCTGCATGTTTATCAGGCTCATAACTTGTAATTTTTCAAGTTCATTTCAGGGAGTTTTCCTAAAGAAATTGAATGTTGCTGGGAGATTGCTCTGTGAAGGGAGACAACTTTATATCGGTTATTATTCTTGTTAATCATTTGTACAGCATATACTGGACTCATATTACAAAGAGACATTAGCACCCACATTCTATAAATGGTGCCCAAAGTTGGGCATATAGTAATAGAATAGGGTTGGTTATATGTCTAAGTTAATTGGTGCTAAATAGGTCCTTTGTGATCAGTACCACTAATTGGCCTAACAACCACCAATTTGTAGTTACACACGTAAGAGTCATTAGTCACTATTCTATAAGTTGAACACCCAAAGTCCATCGCATGGACCTGGAAGGAGCATGGGCAGGTTGTTTTTTTATTTTTCTTACATTTGTACCCCGCGCTTTCCCACTCATAGCAGGTTCAATGCGGCTTACATATTATATACAGGTATTTATTTGTACCTGGGGCAATGGAGGGTTAAGTGACTTGCCCAAAGTCACAAGGAGCTGCTTGTGCCTGCAGTGGGAATCGAACCCAGTTCCCCAGGACCAAAGTCCACAATGCTAACCACTAGGCCAGGTTCTAGAATACTAGCATTTATGTGCCTAACTGCCTACAGTTAGGTATGAGCATTTACCCCAGTCATTGAGTTAGTGTAAGTAGGTATGTGAAGGTAGACTGTCCTCTATTTTATGATGGCAATTGTCCACACAATCTATGCTTTTCATCATCCCAACACCCAACTTTAGGTGACCTTTATAGAGTTACCTCCATAATGGACAGTCCCTGCTCCTTACAGCTTACAATCTAGTCAAGAAAAGATGCACAATGAAAAACACATAGAGGCATTGGTATGGGAAGGGATCCTGTGAGAAGGCGAGGGAGAAAAAAGTAGCTGCATATTAGAGCCGGCCAGATCTCATTTAAAGCTAAAAGGCAGAAAAAGTTTGTGAATGTAAGCAAGAATGTTGGAAAGACCAGAAAGAGAGGGAAAGGAAGTGCAGATATGCATAAGTGGGTATAAATGTGGAGGGGAATCTTTAATGGAGCTGCAAGAAATGAGGCCTTCCCTGAGTGTGGCTAATAAAATTGCTCATATGGTGAGAGAATAGAAGGAGAATGATTTGGTGTGGAATTGGCCTAGTGGTTAGAGCAGGGGGCTGGGAAGGCAAAGATTCAAATCATGGTTCTAGCACAGACACTCCTTGTGATCCTGGGCAAGTCACTCTCTGTGGACAAGCAGGTCAGAATGGAAGCAGGATAGTGGTTGACATTATCCAGCATTGGCTTTGCTAGCACTTATCATTCTCCTGGATAGTTCAGAATTGCCTATAGGCCCTCCTGAGCATGCATGGGTATTACTGTGCTGGGAATAGTCTCAACGGCTCTCAGTTTCAAACATCCATACAGATCCGCCAGATGTTTGATTCAAGCTTTCCTCAGAACCTTCTAAAATTAGAACAAAAACTGCGATGGCTGAAATTAAAAGCGCCAATTGGCTCAAAGAGCAGAGCCCCCCCCCAAACAAACACACAGTTGTCTTCCTTTGAGACCTGGCTTGAGTACCCACAGCAGTTTATGAGGCTGCAATAAGAGTATTACTTCTCTGGCCCCTCACAGGCACCATGGTCCTCCCATCTTCAGCAAAGCAATGCTGAAAAGGCTTTAAAAATATGGACAACCACTACATGACATCTCCACCAGGACAGACCTTGTCTCTGATCAGATCCCCTTCTAATCAGACCAAGTCCTCCCCTGAGCAAAAAGGGGGAAGAGCACTACAAGAAGGCTCCTAAAGCTGAGTCTCTTACAGGCACAGTGGCCTTTGCCATAAATCTTGAAAGCGAAACAACCTCAACTTTTCTTAATGGCCCACAGCAGCAGCTGAGAAAACCCCCCACCTAACTTTCCTAGCCCTCAGGAGGGGCCCCTGCAGGAATGCTTGTATTTGACAAAGTTCACTCATCTTGTGCTCCATAAGCTTCGGAGTTTAGTACTGCAGTGTGACACCCCAAGCAGGGGTTAGGAGTGACTGGTAAAATAATACAGCCAGACCAACGGATGAAACAAAAGTAAGTATTTATTTAAAGAGATTCTCGGACAGGGCCCAGCCCACCTTAAGAGTGCAGAAAAGAGGGACTTTTCTTAAGGGTGAGGGCAGTGTCCTATAAACCCTGTCACATATACTTAATGCAGAAATATCTTCAGCAGACTTCTGCTCCAATCCACTACAGCTCCTGCTTCAGTTCCTCCTACCCTATTGATGGGGCAAAAAAAACCCCATCATATTATGCAACAGATTCTAAAGACCATCTCCCGTCACCACTACCACATAAGTGGGCATCCCCAGAAAGGCCTTCTGAAAATCTTCCAGAATTTGGAGGACTGTTTAGTTCTTTAGAACTGGGGAAGCATGACTTGTAGGAGAAGGAGAACAATGACATTGTAAAACCACAGAACTATTCACCAGTGCTTCTCTCAATTAAACTGATGAAATTACATCCTCAAAATTCTCACAAAGACTCTCAAGGACCCTCTCAATATCCTCTCCTGTGGCGCCTCACCACAGGCAGGGTTTCAATGCCATTATACAGTCAATTAGCATGCCTTGTAAAACTTTAGGCCTCCCTATTCACCAACTGTTTCAGGACATGTAGCTCAAAAGTTGGCCAACACTTCTCAATTCCAGTAGTATCCAAAAAGCTAGATATGAAATATAAGGCCCAACAAACATCTGGAGACATTCTCTAACAGATTTTCCACCACACGATTATATCTGAAGCTGTTCTCAAAAAGGCTGAGGCTCTGAAGTCCTCATGTCTCACCAGACAAGAATCTCAGCTTCAAATGTTGCAACACACCATGACTTTATACAGAAATCTTTGGAGGAAGCATGCTGCCAATATTTTTTTCCCTACTAAATGAGCTTGAAGAGTGTTAATATCAGTTGATTCATTTCCCGTAAAATGCCTGTTACACCACCTCTAGAGGTGTAGCAGTTGTTTTCGGAGCATGGACGTGGCATGGCTATGTGCCTCAGGACTTTGAGAGAAATTGCAAAATCATCATGCGGATGCACTGTATCTTGGAGAGAGTCTCCTTGGAGAAAACAAAATAAGGGGCACCATGTTGAATATAAAGGAAAATAGCTTAAAGATGTGTGAGTTTTCTGTTCAACCATCAGAGCAGAACACCATCACCTATAGTACTGGTGCATGGGATAACTGTTTAATCAGAAAGCAAAGCAAGGAGTGAGGTCCCACAAAAAGAAAAGTCCAAGATGTAAAAGTCACATTAATTTATTAGTGGAAGAGTAGCCTAATGATTAGTGCAGTGGCCTGAGAACTGAGGAACTGGGTTTAATTCTCACTGCAGCTCCTTGTGATTCTGAGCAAGTAACTTAACCCTCCATTACTCCGGGCACAAAATAAGTACGTGTATATAATATGTAAGCTGCTTTGATTATAACCATGGAAAGGTGGTACATTAAGTCCCATTCCCTTTCCCTAATAATTGTATTATCATAATATAGGACTTGAAACAGCTGTGTTTCAGCACAAAGGCCTGCATCAGGAGTCCATTGCAACTATTGATGTTATCAATCCAATATACAGATAATAATCATGAATAAAGATCAAATGTTTCTTCAAGCATGAGAGGAGTGTCTGTAAAGTTGATAGTGTTCCTCTAACAGCATAAGTCAAACTGTCAAAAAAGCCTATGTATATTGGCTTGATTAGATCAATAGTTGTGATGGACTCCTGGTGCAGACTGTTGTCCTGAGATACAGCTGTGTCAAGTCCTGTGTTATGAGAGTATGATTATTAATAAGTTGATGTGACTTTTACATCTTAGACTCTTCTTTTTGTTGGACTGTGAGGAAACACCTAGCCACCTGCCTGGGGTTACACCTTGGCCACTCAGAGGGTCTATTCCCAGCACAGCTCAGGTCCGCTTGCACCTGCTGCTTGTGCTCTACACTAGCACCCTCCTCCCACCGACTGGGTCACAATTGCCTCTGGACGAGTCTCCTGCTCCCAAATTATCCCCTTTTTATAAAATTATTTCTTACATATCTATGGCTTTTACACATGTAAACACACTTTTTACAATGTAAATGGCAGCTTATATATATTTTTTTGCTAACTGTTCATTAGTATTAATGCCTCTACATTCAGGGCTGCTGAAAGGCAAAGCTACGCCCAGGGCAAACAATCTTAAGGGCCTTCTCCCCCCCCCCCCCCCCCCCCCATCAGTCTAAAGTAAAGTCATTGGTTGGTAGGCAGTAGCGATCAAGAGAGACTGCTCTGCTGGCCACAGGTCCTTCTTCCTGCTGCACCCCGCCTCGTGTGAAATAACTTCCTTTTTCTGCATAGATGGTGCACAGCAGGAAGAGGGACCCGTGGCTGACAGACCAGTCTCTCTTGATTGCTACTGCCTACAGAGGGACCCGTGGCTAGGGTTACCATATATCCAGTTTTACCTGGACATGTCCTCTTTTTGAGGTTACCGAAGGCATCCGGGTGGGTTTTTCCAGCCTGCCTGTTTGGTTTTGCGGGCAAGTGGGCAGACTGGCTGGCACTGGTGGGCCTCAGGGTGTCCTCCCCTCCCCTACCTTATCATGCCTTGGTGGTCTAGTGGCCTCTGTGGGGCAGGAACGGACCCCAATCTTTCTTGCCCGGTGATGCCACTACCACTTGCTGCTGGCGCTGCTTCAAAATGGCTGCCAAGACTTCCACAGAAGCCATTTTGAAGCAGCGCCAGCAGCAGGCAGGCAGCAGCATTGCCGGGCAGGAAAGAGTGAGGTCCTTTCCTGCCCTGAAGAGGCCACTAGACCACCAGGGCATAATAAGGTAGGGGAGAGGAGGTGGATAATGGATTGGAATGTGGGTAGGAGGTTGGGGGTAAGGGAAGCTCTTTGGGGGGATCAAGGTGACTGTGTGGCATGGGGATGGGGGTGTGGCAGATGGTGGGGTGGGGTGGAGAGGTGGTGTGGCTATTGTGCGCTTTTATGGCAAGGCAAATATGGTAATCCTACCCGTGGCCAGCAGAACAGTCTCTCTTGATCATTGCTGCCTGCCAGCCAATGATTCTGAGGCAAGTAAAAGGCCAGGCCCGGGGAATCTTGCCCCCCTGCCCTCCCTTGGTGGCCCAGTCTCCATTAGGAATATACTTTTCACTTTATTTAACAAAGTCACGTTTTGTGATATGAAAACAATGACTGCAAGAGAGTGTGGGTGGGAGGTATATGGAGCACAGAGGGTTGTGTTTGAGAGATGTGGAGTGTATGGGTGGTAAGAGATTGTGTATATATGTATATATATATATATATATGTGTGTGTGTGTGTGTGTGCGTGCGTGCGCGGGGTGGGTTCATAGGTGTGAATGAGAGAGATTTTGGAAGTGTGGGATTTGGTAGCTTATGGTACCATCTATCAATTACTTCAGCTACTTTTTCCTGTCTGTGGGTATCTAGTGGTGGAGAGAAGTTCGTAATTACAGAGACATGGCTTGCATAGCCATTGTTTTCAACACTGATCTGTAGAAGGGGATGCTGGGTTTCTTACATTTTGAGTATGAGCTAGGCCTCAAGGCAGGGGCGGACTGACCATATGGGCAACCAGGCAGTGCCCAATGGCCCAGAGGCTCTCTCCCCTCCTGCAAACTACAGCCCCCCTGAGCCTCGGTAGGCCCTCCATGGTTCCACTATTAGGGGCCCTGGTGGTAGCGGCCTCTTCAGGGGCAGAAAAGAGCCCCACTCTTTCCTGCCTGCTGCTGCTACTCTGTTTGGTGCCACCACATTTTCATAATGGCTGCTGAGATTTCCCTGGAGACCCGCAAGACTACCGCAGGAAGTCTCAGCAACCATTTTGAATGCCGGGCAGAGCAGCAGCAGACATAAAAGAGTAGCGTTCTTTCCTGCCCCAGAAGAGGCCATTAGACCACCAGGTCCTTTCAACATAGGCCTGGGGAGGGTGCAGACAGTGCCCAAGGGGGCCTCCAATGACCTTTACTGCTCGGGGGCCCAGAGCACTGTCAGTCTGCCCCTGCCTCAATGTTTTTTCAGTTATTTCAACATGTTAAACCCTTAGTGTCCTGATTACAAAGAAAGAGAAATCTGCTGGAACAGAGGAGACAGGACTATAGCAGAACAAAGCATTTTAATTAGGACCATATTTTGGTGTCTTGAACTTTTGCTTCATATCAAATGAAATACAAAGAGCAATATAGGCATACTATATACGTAAGTACATTAAAAAATAAAAACAAGCCAATAACAAATGAAGGTAGTATGTCCCTGGAGCTTGAGAAGTGAAGAGAAAGGGTCTGAAGTCTGAATATTTTAGGAAGGTAACAGCAAGTAGCATCAAGCTGAAGTTAAAATGAATGCCAAATATATTTCATATTTTTACCACTAGGTGGTAGTAGTATATTTCATAAACAGTATATGGTATATGAGGAACTAGGAGTATACAATTAGAATTTTAGGCCATAACCAACATCAGTATAAAATAACTGTCACAGAGAAACACAATTGAAATGTCGGAGGCCAGTGTTGATAGCAATATATGAAACTGTACATCTTTCAAAGAGAAGGTCTTGCATTGAAAAGATGCCATATGGGAACACAAAATTAAGTAGTGTCTATTAAATAGAATATTTATAGTAAAATTTCTGCTTTAAGGGCACCCGAATATTAAATACTAAATTATTGTTTCCTCTCTGGGGATGAAGGTTTCTGTAGATTTTTTTTCTTTCAGTCAGTTTGATTTCTTTTGACTGTATAGTTTTATAGTAGTAGTACTACTACTACTTATCATTTGTATAGCCCTACTAGACGTACGCAGTGCTGTGCACTGAACGTATTATAGACAGTCCCTTCTCGAAACAGCTTACAATCTGATCAAGACAGACCAACAGGACAAATAAGGGCTAAGGGAATTACATATGATGGGGATGATAGACATGGGTACTGAACAAGTGAATAGGAGTTAGGAGTTAAAAGCAGCCTCAAAAAGGTGGGCTTTTAGCCTAGAATACAGCCAGAGCTGGAGCTTGATATACTGACCCAGGAAGTCTATTCCAGGCATACGGTGCAGCAAGATAAAAAGGAATGGGGTTTGGAGTTGGGAGTGGAGGAGAAGGGTACAGATAAGAGAGATTTACCCAAAGAATGGAGTTCCTGAGGAGGAATGTGGGGAGATAAGAATGGAGAGATACTGAACTACAGAGTGAATGCACTTGTAAGTCATTAAGTTTGAAATGTATGCAGAAATGGATAGGGTCAGGGATCCAATGACGTGACTTGAGGAGAGGGCTAATATGAGTGTAGGAACACTGGCAGAATATAAATCATGCAGCAGAATTTTGAACGGATTGGAGGGGAGAAGAATGACTTAGTGGGAGACCTGTGAGAAGCAAGTTGCAGTAGTCTAAGCGTGAGGTGATAAGAATGTGGATAAGGTTTTTGGTAGTGTGCTCAGAAAGGAAGGGATGAATTTTGATGATATTCTAAAGAAAGAAATGACAGGTTTTAGCAGTCTGTTGGATATGTGCAGAGAAAAATAGACAGGAGTCATAGATGATCCCAAGGTTATGAGCTGATGCCTCAGGGAGGATGAGTGTATTATCCACAGAGAATGGGGGAAGAGGAGAGGTGGGTTTAGTTGGAAAGATAAGAAGCTCAGTCTTGGCCATGTTTAATTTCAGATGGCAGTGAGACATCCAGGCAGCAATGTCAGACAGGCAGGTTGAGACTTGGGCTTGGACTCCTGCTGAAATTTCTGGTGTGGACATGTAGATCTGGGAGTCATCAGCATAAAGGCGATACTGAAAACCATGGGAGGAGATCAGAGCACCAAGGTCCTAAGACAGAGCCCTGAGGTACACCAACTAATAGTGGGATAGAAGTGGAGGAGGATCCACCAGAGCATACACTAAAAATGTGAGGGAGAGATAAGAAGAAAACCAAGAAAGAACAGAGCCCCAAAATCCAAGAGAGGACAGCATATCAAGGAGTAGGTGGTGATCAACAATGTCAAAAGCAGCAGATAGATTGAGAATGATGAGGATAGAACAGAGACCTTTGGATCTGGCCAGGAACAGGTCACTAGAGACTTTAGCAAGGGCTGTTTCAGTTGAATGTAGAGGGCGAAAGCTAGATTCAAATGGATCAAAGATAGCTTGAGAGGAAAGAAAGTCAAGACAATAGCGGTGAACAGCACGTTCAAGAAGCTTGGATAAGAAAGGGAGGAGGGAGATGGGGCAATAGTTGGAAGGGCAGGTAGGGTCCAATGAAGGTTTTCTGAGGTTTGGTGTAACTACGGCATGTTTGAAGGCATCGGGAACAGTTGCAGTGGAAAGTGAAAACTGAGGATATGACAGGCAGAAGGGATGACGGTAGGAGAGATAGTGCTGAATAGATGGGTGGGAATAGGATCAGAGGAACACGTAGTGAGTTTTGAGGAGGAAAGAAAATGTGCAGTTTCCTTTTCAGTAATTCAGAAAAGGAAGCAGGGGTTGAAGGAGGGTTGACAGAATGGACTAGGGGAAGGAGAGGTAGAGGTGGCTTGATTGAGAACCGAAGGTTAATCTTGTGAACCGTATCGTGGAATTACTCAACCACAGTCTGGGGAGAAAGTGAAGGGGGGGGGGGGGGGGGGTTGAAAGCAAAGGCACTTTGAGGAGAGAGTTCAGTGTGGCAAAGAGACATTGAGGGTTTGAGGCAAGAGAGTTTGTCAAATGGATGTAGTAGTCTAGTTTGCAAAGTGAAGAGCAGACTGGAAGGAGGCCAGCAAGAATTTGAAATGTATGAAGTCAGCATAGGCATGGGGTTTTAGCCAAAGGCATTCAGCTGATCGAGGACAAGAATGTAGGTAGTGGACTAGAGTTCAGCCATGGTAGGACTTTCATGATGGCCACAGTTACATTTTTGAAAGATTTGCTTCTTTCAGTTACCTCTATGCTTGCCTTTGTGAAGACCTCCAACACTTCACTCTGATATAGGAATCTGTTAGGTAACAGGAGTTTTAAAAATTCTTTTTTATTTCACCAGAAATTTTATTAAGAATTTCAATAAGAGTGGAATACAAAAAGAAAAAAACCCCCTAAAATAACAAATGATAATATCCTGAAAAAGGAATATAAAACAGGAGAAAAACCACAAATCAACCACACTGCATGAAATTCTTGCAATAGAGCATGACAATAATGGTTATGAAACTAGAAAGGGAAAGGAAATCGTGTGATATAAAATATATTGGTCAATGACCTATAATGAGGAGGTCGTAACGTGTAAATAATTATCAATAGGTGACCACAATTTCTTTTTACTAAGAAGTGTTTCATACTTTTCAGGAATAGCAATTTCAAACTTTTAATGTTGGATTACTGATTTCCACCAAAAATGTACATTTAATAAGCTGGCCAGATAATATTCTGGGTGGTAATGAAAGCATCAAAGAGTCTGTTGTGATATTCAGGCAAAGATACATGAGGAGACTGTGATTTGAAAATAACTATAGAAGTGTTGTCCATAGTTAAATGGAATATTGATTGAATTATTTTCCATACATCTGTCAGAAGTTTTCAAAAATTCTAATATTTCCTCATGGTTTTGTTTAACTGCCAACCGAATTATCTAAAAAAAAAAAAATATATATATATATATATTTTTTTTAATAGGAATGCCATGTGAACTACTGTTCATAAAAGCACCTAGAATTTTGGTATACCACTGAATTTACTGTGGATAAACAGCATTCTGCAGTGATACCCTGAAGAGCTGTGCCATAGAGGGGAATAATCGAACGGCGCCAGCGAAATACATGGCCGTCGATGTATTTTGGCGGCGCCGCAAACAGCTGGCCAGACCCGTATTTTCAAAAAAGATGGCCAGCCATCTTTTGTTTCAATAATACGGTTCCGGCCAGCCAAATGCCTTGAATTTGGCCAGGGTTTGAGATGGCCGGCTTCATTTTTTAGCGATAATGGAAAGTTATGTCGGCCATCTCAAACCCCGGCCAAATTCAAGGCATTTGGCTGTGGGAGGAGCCAGCATTTTTAGTGCACTGGCCCCCCTGACATGCCAGGACACCAACCGGGCTCCCTAGGGGTTACTGCGGTGGACTTCAGAAAAGCTCCCACGTGCATAGCTCCCTTACTTAGGGAGCTGAGCCCCCCAAACCCCCCCCCCCCAAAAAAAACCTCCACTACCCACAAATGTACTGCACCCACTAAAACTGCTCCAGGGACCTGCATACAGCCTCTAGGACTTATTGCTGCTGTATAACTTTGGCACAGCAGTTCACACCTGAAGACATTTAATCTCTCTGAAAAAGTCCTTTCTTGAAATAACCACATTTACTCACAGTTAACTGCAGATCAGAGGTTGTGCCCCACTAGCAAAGAGTCCCCTGGTACTAAGATTAGCAGTAGGTCAGAGCTGGCACAATGGTGTACAATGCCCTCTTTCAGCAACATTCAAGGTAAGAACTACGTTCTCTGATGTGGGTAGCACAGGAAAGGGATCTAAAACTGTCTTACAAAAATGGCCACTACCGCATGGACTACAACAGGAAACAAAACGAGGCACACTCTGACCCAGTAAGCAGGGGGAAAAGCATTTGTGTCGGAAGATGGCCAGTGATCACTTTCAAAAATGAACTGGATAATGTCCCAGTCTGTTCCAGTGATAGTTTATCTGTTCACCACAGGGGCGTAGCTACGGGTGGGCCTGGGTGGACCCAGGCCCACCCAATTCCACTCCAGGCCCGCCCAGCGCCAGCCCCAGAACCCATTGCCGGCCACTGCTGCTTTTCCTATTGAGCAGCAGGGCCGGCGCTACAATAAAGAAGAAGCGCTAACGGCGCTAAGGACGAGAAATGTTTAAAAAAAAAAAAAAAAAGCGCAGCACCGGCAGGCACTGTCTCGGCAGCCTTGAGGCATTGGCTGCTGAGGCATTGGCTGCTGGCTCGCAGGCTCCTCCCATCTGCGGGAGGAGCCTGCGAGCCAGCAGCCAATGCCTCAGCAGCCAATGCCTCAAGGCTGCCGAGACAGTGCCTGCCGGTGCCGCGCTTTTTTTTTTTTTTTTAAAACATTTCTCGTCCTTACTCCTTAGCGCCGTTAGCGCTTCTTCTTTTTTGTAGCGCCGGCCCTGCTGCTCAATAGGAAAAGCAGCAGTGGCCGGCAATGGGTTCTGGGGCTGGCATGCAGGGCGGGCCTCGTCGAAGAAAAGAGGGAAAACATGGAAGGATGGGGAGAAAAAGAGGGAAAACAGATGGAAGGATGGGGAGAAAGAGGGAAAACAGATGGAAGGATGGCAGAGAATGAGGGAAAACAGATGGAAGGATGGCAGAGAATGAGGGAAAACAGATGGAAGGATGGCAGAGAATGAGGGAAAACATGGAAGGATGGGGAGAAAGAGGGAAACATGGAAGGATGGGGAGAATGAGGGAAAACATGGACGGATGGGGAGAAAGAGGGAAAACAGATGGAAGGATGGCAGAGAATGAGGGAAAACATGGAAGGATGGGGAGAAAGAGGGAAAACATGGAAGGATGGGGAGAAAAGAGGGAAAACAGATGGAAGGATGGCAGAGAATGAGGGAAAACATGGAAGGATGGGGAGAAAGAGGGAAAACAGATGGAAGGATGGCAGAGAATGAGGGAAAACATGGAAGGATGGGGAGAAAGAGGGAAACATGGAAGGATGGGGAGAATGAGGGAAAACATGGACGGATGGGGAGAAAGAGGGAAAACAGATGGAAGGATGGCAGAGAATGAGGGAAAACATGGAAGGATGGGGAGAAAGAGGGAAAACATGGAAGGATGGGGAGAAAAGAGGGAAAACAGATGGAAGGATGGCAGAGAATGAGGGAAAACATGGAAGGATGGGGAGAAAGAGGGAAAACATGGAAGGATGGGGAGAAAAGATAGAAAACGGAAGGATGGGGAGAGAAAGAGGGAAAACGGATGGATGGGGAGAGAGACTCTGGATGGAAGGATGGGGAGAGAAAGGGGAGAGACTGGAAGGATGCAGAGAAATGTGAGAGACTGGAAGGATGTGGAGAGAGAAGGGACACTGAACAGAAAAGGGTAGAGTGATACAGAGACACTGGTTAGAAAGAGGGAGAGAGACATTAGATGGAAGGATCAGGAGAGAGGATAGATGGATGGAAGGATGGGGAGAGAAAGAGGGAAGACGCTGGATGGAAGGGTAGGGAGAAAGGTGACACTGGACGGAAGGATGCAGAAAGAAAGAGGGGAGACTACTGGAAGGATGGGGAGAGAGAGGGGAGACTGGAAGGATGGGGAGAGAAAGAAGAGAGCTGCTGGATGGAAAAGGAGAGTAGTGAAAGACTGGAGAATAAGAGGAAGGGGCATGGGGAGAACAAGGGTGAGAAAAAGCTGAAAAGCCATAAGTAGATGAAGGAAATTAAAGAATGGATAGTAAGAATGAATTAAATCAGGACAGAGAGAGAGAGGCAGAAAACTATTGAAGAAAGCAAAGAAAAAGGAGAGAAAAATGAGAAATGGCCAGGAAACCGTGGCAGAAGAGTTAAGTGAAAACGAAGGAAAGCAGAATCTAGAGACTGGGAGCGACACAATGAGAAAAAGTAAATGGCCATACAAGAAAGGTAAAGAAAATAATTTTATTTTTAATTTAGGATAAAGTAATATGGTACCTGTGTTAATGAAGTTTCAGAGACCAATACTTCCTTCCTTAGGTCAGGCGAGGATACCGTAACAGCATTATACTGACCTGAGGCAGGAGGTTTTGGCCTCTGAAAGCTCATTGAAAAGGGTGTTAGGCTATTAAATAAATTTTCTGAAATCTGATGCACTGAAAAGCAGCACTTTACCCTGTGTGACAAATGCATCTGATTAGCGTGACTAAATTTTGCTGGGGGAGGGGGGTAGAGAGAAAATTTTGTGCCCACCCACTTTGGGTTCAGGCCCATCCAAAATTGGCAGTCTGGCTACGCCACTGGTTCACCAGTGGCATATAAACAAACCTGTCATCAAAAAGAGAGCATCTGTAAAGTACAATGGTTTCAGAAACTTTAGTGAGGAATAGCCTATGTTAGTGCAGCAGGCTGAGAACCAGATTCAATTTCCACTGCAGCTCCTCACAACCCTGGGTAAGTCACTTAACCCTTCATTGCTCTAGGTATAAAAGAAAGCTCAGAGAAAGTGTCTGTATATAATATGTAAACTTGCTTTAGTTGCACCATAGAAAGGCAGTATATCAACATGCATTACCCATAAAAGGCAGACTTACCAACATCTTCAAGTTTTTGCGAAATACAAGAGAGAAAGTATTACCAGAGAGCCTCGAAAATAGGTATAAGAAAAGCAACAAAGCTCTTGGGAAAAATATTGAAAGAGAAGAGTATTCAGGATTATTAAGTTCCCTTCATCAGGCAATAGTGAGCAATTCATTTCTGCTAGCAGCTTTTATTCCCTGAACTGGCCAGCTGTCTAAGCAGACAGCCATCTTTCACAGATTGTTGGCAAGGAGCTGCATTCCAGTTATTAGTAAAGGGGCTACTTAGAGCAATTTTGAAGGATGCTCAGAAATATCAATATTGAAAAAGAAGAAACAACACTCTTTAGCATTGTTTTCAGTATGTGTGGAGAAGGAGAGAGAACACCTAAAGAAAAAAAAAATCCCTCTTACACAGGTCAGGCACTAATCTCTGAAAAGCAAAACCAAAACAGGCCTATGAAAAAGATAAAGAAATGATTTCATCAGTATCGGTCTGTTGTAATAAGGGATCTTATTTGGTTGAAGAGTGAATCTGATGGCTTCTTTCAGACATATTATAGAGACAAGCATCTGGCTTTTTTAAAATTTTGCTTTTTGGGAAAGAAGAGAGGCATCGAAGATGATCCCAATGTCATAAGCAGAGAGAACCAGAAGATAAGTGGCATCCACAGACACAGAAAAAAAGAGGGGAGGAAGAAGTAGGTTTAGGAAGAAAAGAAAAGCATTTTGTCTTGGTCATGCTAATTAAAGGTGACAGTGGGATATCCAGGTGGCATTTAGGCACATTTTTGAAAGAGATGGACATCCATCTTTCGACATAAATCGGAACTTGGACGTCCATCTCTCAGAAACGTCCAAATTGGTATAATCGAAACCCGATTTTGGACGTCTCCAACTGCAGTCCGTCGCAAGGTCGTCCAAATCTCAGGGGGGCGTATTGGAGGCGTGGTGAAGGTGGGACATGGGCGTGCCTAAGACTTGGACGTCTTTGAGCCATAATGGAAAAAGGCAGAGACGTCCATGTCTAACACTTAGACGTTTTCACCCGGACGTGTTTTTCTTATGAATAAGGCACAAAAAGGTGCTCGAAATGACCAGATGACCACTGGAGGGAATCAGGGATGACATCCTGTTACTCCCCCAGTGGTCATTAACCCACTCTCAAAAAACATCTTTAAAAATATTACGTGCCAGCCTCTATGCCAGCCTCAGATGTCATACTCAGGTCCATGACAGCGCATGCAGGTCCCTGGAGCAGTTTTAGTGGGTGCAGTGCACTTCAGACAGGTGGACCCAGGCCCATACCCCCAACACCTGTTACATTTGTGGAGGAAACAGAGAGCCCTCCAAAACCCACCACAAACCCACTGTACCCACATATAGGTGCCCCCCCTTCACCCTTCACATATAGGTCTATGGTAGTGGTGTACAGTTGGGGGTAGTGGGTTTTTTGGGGGGCTCAGCACACATGGTAAGGGAGCTGTGTACCTGGGAGCATTTTATGAAGTCCACTGCAGTGCCCCCCTAGGGTGCACGGTTGGTGTCCTGGCATGTCAGGGGGACCAGTGCCCTACAAATGCTGGCTCCTCCCACGTCCAAATGGCTTGTACTGTATTTGGACGTTTTAGACATGGATGTCTTTGGTTTCGAAAATTGCCGAAAGTCAAAGACGTCCATGTCTAGGGACGTCCAAATCCAAGGATGTCCTTGGTATTTGTGAAACAAAAGATGGATGTCCATATTTTTTTGAAAATGTGCTTTTCCTCGCCTCTGGATTTGGACGTTTTACAAAGACGTCCAAATCCCAACTTGGACGTTTCTTTCGAAAATGCCCCTCATTGTCTGACAAGCAGGCTGAGATTTGGGACTGGATTGTTGGTGAAAATTCTGGTGTAGAGAGGAAGATCTGGGAGTCATTAGCATAAAAATGACACTAAAGTCATGAAAGAAGGTCAGAGCACTGAGGTAACAAATGTAGAGAGAGAAAAAACAAGAGAGCTTAGACCCAAATCTTGAGGTACACTGACTGAAAACGAAGAGTGGTGTGGGGTACCCAGCATGTCTGGAGTGAATGTAGATGATATCCTAACATTGGTTTTGCTGGTTTGTTGCCTGTTTCCTGCTTGTGCCTTGCACTGCTTCCCTCCACTCCCACCAGGCTGTCTGAGGCCATGTTCACAACCTGCTGACATCATGATCTGTGACCATCCCCCTCCCTACTTTAGGCAGGCCAGAAGAGTGTGTGGGCATGACTTGAGTGACTATGGATGCTGTCCTTGCATTGGTTTTGCTGCTTTGCTGCTTATTTCCTACATCTCTCCAGCACTGCTTTCCCCAAGGCTGGCTGAGGTCATGTCCACAACCTGCTGATGTCATTGATTCCATCTCCCTACATAAGG
The DNA here is from genome assembly GCF_901765095.1 of Microcaecilia unicolor. Classification (NCBI taxonomy): domain Eukaryota; kingdom Metazoa; phylum Chordata; class Amphibia; order Gymnophiona; family Siphonopidae; genus Microcaecilia; species Microcaecilia unicolor. Next base: position 227,542,837 of record NC_044032.1, on the reverse strand, counting down.
TGGGCCCCTAGGCAGGACAGTCCTGCCAGTGGGCCCTGCCAAAGGGCCCTGCCAAACATGGCCCTTTGTGTGCACTTTGGGTGTGCATTACTTTCAAGGATTGGCTTTTCTCTGACTGACTGCTCATTATTATCAATGCTTCTATGTTAGGAATATACTTTTCATTTTCTTTAACAAAGGTAATTTTTTTGATATGAAAACAGTGATGGAAAAATAAGTCTGTGTGGGTATGCATGTAGAGAGGGACCATAACGGTAAGGGTATATTGTGTGTGGAAGTGGGTATGAGGTATATGGAGCATGGAGGAGTGTGTTTGAGGATTGTGGATGTGGATATGAATGTGTGGTGTGAAATTACAGTGTGTGTGTGTGTGTGAGACTTTGAAGTGTGAGGTTTTGTGATTTTTGGTGCCATCTGTCAGCTACTTCAGTTATTTTTTTCCTGTCTTTGTGGGGTATCTAGTGTAGTCAGAAGTCCATTTCTGGGTGAGCGCAGGGGTGGACTGGGGAGGCCCAAATATTTCCTTTCTGACACCACCCCCCCCCCCCAGCTGCATTAAAATTAATACCTTGGCCCGTGGGAATGCCTAAGCTCTGCCAGAGGAAGAGGTCCTGTGCTTGAACACCCCATACCATCTGAGCAGCAGGGAGGTCAACGGTGTGCTTCCAGTGGCCGACACCAGCACTCCCCACACATTTTTAGTTCATGCACATGAATTTAGCATATGTTAGGGGAGGTGCTGCTAGCTTCCTTGCTATTCAGATGGCACAGGGGACAGAGAACCTCTTCCACTGGTGGAGCTGGGACATCCCTACCAGCCTCTGCAGCAGGTACAGTTATTTTGGGAGGCCTGAGCCCAAGGTGCCCCTGTGGCTACCCCACTGATTTAATCCACTGCCACTGAGAGCTCTACTAAAGTCATTACATTGGCTCCTCATCTGCTTCCACACAGTTCAAGTTTCTGTTGTTCACCCTAAAATTCATTGACTCTGCAGATCCTTGTTTCTTCTTTCTTCTTCTCTCTATTCCTCTCTGTGAACTCTGTTCTTCTCACAATTCACTCTTATATCTGCCCTTCTCCTACATTGTTAAGTCCAGGCAGTGGCGTAGTGAGGGCAGCTGCCAGCCAGGGCGGTTGGCTGCTGCGCACTCCCCCCCCCCCGGGTGCAGCATGATACCCCCCCTCGGCGCATCAACCCCCCCCTCGGCGTGTCACCCAAGCCCCCCCCCCGAGTGCATTCTTGCTTACCGTGTGCACGCTGCTGGGGGGGGGGGGGGGGTCGGTTTCGCTGGTTCCTTGCTCCCTGTGCCCCGGAACAGGAAGTAACCTGTTCTGGGGCAATCTAGAGTAAAAACTGACCTTTCTGGGGTTGATTTCTATCTTGCCCACTTCTCTATAATGCATTCTTCCAGGCTATCTTGTTTGTTATGTATGGGCCCATATTCAGTTAGCTGACCGCCGCTAGTGTTAAACCCAGAAATTCATTGCCAGGCCATGTCTGGGAACCAGCATTGAATTTCCAGGTTCCTGGAGACAGCTAATGCATAGCTGGCCCAGTGCAATATTCAGCACTTAACCAGCATTGGGTTACCACATGAAGATAGGACCACATAAAAATCAGTGCTATTTAGCCAGTTAACCTAGCCACTTAAATGTTGTATATTGACACTTAACCGCCAAATGCTAACTCTACCCCTGGATGCCCCCCCCCCCCCCCCCCCAATAGCCAGTTTTTAGTTTGGCACTAACCGGTTAAGCGTAGTTGAAAATCACCCCAAATAGGTGATTTAGGGACCCTTTTACTAAGGCATGCCGAAAAATGGCCTGAGCTGGTTTAGGCGCGTATATTGGACACTAGCAGGTTTATTTCTTAGCGTACCTGCAAAAAGGCCTTTTTTGCCAAAAATTGATGTGCCGCAAAATAAAAATCAGTGTGCATCCGTTTTGGGCCTGAGACCTTACCGCCACCTATTGACTTAGTGGTAGGGTCTCACGCATTAACTGGGCAGTAATGGTCAGTGCGTGTACAATGCTGATTACCACCTGGTTAGCGCCACATGGTAGAAAATACAAATTATTTTCTACTGCGTGTTTTGGACGCGAGTCAAAATTAGAATTACCGCCTGGGGCAGTAGTTCTAATTTGACACGCATTGTATGCGCCTATGCATTTTAGTAAAAGCTTAACCAGCTAGGAGTCATTTCTGGCCAATTAAGTCACTTTGAATATTGATGCTTATGTTTCTTTTGACAGGAGTTTAAGCTCTGTGGAGCAGGGACTGTTTCTCTTATGTGTATCTGGGCAGTGCTGCCTGTGCCTGGTGATGTTTTAGAAATGAAATGTTTAGAAATGAAAAGTAGTAGTATGCCATGCCCTTAACAGAATTACACCTTTTATTCAATTAACATACACATTATCACAAGAAAATGTTGTTTCTGAGCTTCAGAGATCATGTAGGTATCAGGTTCTGGATTACCAAACATGTTGGTGCTTCTTTCGCTCAAGCTTGCCTGTGACTGTGAAGCAGGGATCTCAGTGCTGGGTCCCAGTAGAACAAAGATGAGAAGCCAGTGTTTGTGAAGTTTTATCAGAGGAATGAGCACACACCAAGATTACCTTCTTGGCAGATGAAAAGAGCAAGAAATTTTCTTCTCCAAATACAGTGTAGGCAAAATCTTTTTACTGGACTAACAACACATATTGCCACAGATATATTTAGTTCAATAAAGAAATATCACCTACAAATTAATGTTCTTGTTGACTCATATTTCCACATATGCAAGAGGATTAATACAGCAATCACAATTCTTTGCTCTCCAAATACAAAAACAGCTACATTCATACTTTTTTCTAAAGGAATATTTCACTAGTTGAAACTAATGTTCTTATCTGCATTGGACACTATTCCTTTGTTTTCTCAAAACACGCATGCAATTTCTTATCCCTGAAAGGAGAAACATTCTCTACTACTGATCTACCAGTGTCACATCATTGAGAGGCCAGTTTGCAAGACTGTGGTAAAAATCTATGCTAAAAAATTAGCACTGAGTTTTTAATGTCCGTGCTAGGAAATTAGCTCACTATACTATATAGCAAGATAATGGCATAAAAATCAGTGTTGAGTTAAAAAAAATAACCATGGTAATCTGCTACTACTACTATAAATCACTTTATATAGCGCTACCAGTCGTACGCAGTGCTTTACAATTGAACATGAAGACAGTCCCTACTCAAAAGAGCTTACAATCTAAATCAGGACAAACAGACAGGACCAAAAAGGAGAAGGGAAGGACAGACAGAAGGACACATAAGGATAAGATAAAAGTTACAAGTCAGGAGTCGAAAGCAGCATCAAACAAGTAGGCCTTTAGCCCGGATTTGAAGGCAGCCAGGGATGGAGCTAGACGTAATGGCTCAGGAAGCCTATTCCAGGCATAAGGTACGGCGAGATAGAAGGAGTGGAGTCTGGAGTTAGTGATGGAGGAGAAGGGTGCAATTAGGAAAGATTTGCCTAGTGAACAGAGTTCTAGGGAATCTCGCATCAACAAAGAGACTGCATTGCAATGCTTTCACTGCCGTTAAACTGTGCCAGTCTTTAAAATTCTAATCCTTTGCTTTCTATTTCATGGCTATATTTTTTCCTGGTTGCCTATTTTACATCTTTTGTCTTAAAGCTGGCACCTGTCCCAGGCATCTTTTTACTACATACACTCCTTTCCCCTTCCAATCTAAAAAAAAAGGAGATAAAAACACCAGAGTAGGGGGTGGGGGGTGGGTATTGCAGTCCCATTTCAGCGACAGCCATATCAAAAGGAGAAATAGAATCCAACCATTTCTTGGCCAGTAAAAAAAAACAAAAAACGATTAAGTAACTAAATAAATAACACTATGCTTTTGAAAGGAGCAGCTGGCTTCAGCAGCGGTGTGGAGTGCCAGCTTTTAGGAAGGTCGCAGAGAAAGAAAAGCCCTAGACTTCAAACACTGATTTGGCAGAGCCCTGATTCACTGATTGTAGAAAGTCTGTTCCTTAGAAGCAAAAATTAACACACATTAGGTGCACAGCCTGTGCTCTGACTGTTGAAGGCATTCCAGAATGTTCCTATATAGTTCTTGCACAGAAAAGCTCTTTACCGTGTGTTCACACCTGAATTCTATAAAGGACACACAACTGAATTGGGTAATGAGCCAATTAACAGCCATAATTGGGCACTAACAATCAATTATTGATGTTAATTGGCACCAATTTGGATTTGCGTGCGCATCTCACTACAAGCTATTCTATAACACTGCGCACCCAAATCCCATAGTGTGCAACCCAAAAGTGGGTGTGGTCATGGGAAAGGCATGGGCAGGTCAGGGGTGTTCTAGGAATTTGCAAGCAGTGTAATAGGATACCGTGGATGTGCGCCCAAATCGGGCACCAGGAATTACACCTGATTTCAGCAGGCATAAGCTCTGGCACCCAAATCTGGGTGTAGAAAGAGCACTCAACCCAGAGAACCCTTTATATAATAGTCCTGGGTACCGATTTGTTCCGGCACCATTTACTGAATTTGGTCCTAAGTGTATTCACAGTGACAGCACAAGGTGAAGTACCTTGAACTAACTACAATATGCGTCTATGTCCATAACCCTCTAGCATACTAAAGGGGTCTTTAACTAAAGCTTAGCTCAAGGTATCTACAGCAGGGCCCATAGGAATAAAATGGGCCCTGCTGCAGATAACTCACGGTAAGCTTTAGTAAAATACCCCCTAAGGGCAGGACGGTGGGGGCAGTCTGCCCCGGGTGCATGCAGCAAGGGGGTGCCGTGAGCACTTGCGCGGCTGCCGGCTCTGCTGGCCCCCTGCCCCGGAACAGGAAGTTGACATCAGAGGGGGCGGGGGACCGGCAGAGCCGGCAGCCACGCAAGTGCTCAGCGCACCCCCTTGCTCGGAGGAGGGGGTGCTCTGCCCAGGGAAAGGAGTGCTCCACCCTGGGTGGCAACGAGGTTAGGTACACCACTGCCATAATCCGTCCATTTTCCATTCTATAAAAGGCTATGCAATTGGTGTGTGAATTGGTGCATGCTGTCAGCACGGTAATGGTTAACTGTGCTCGTGCACTAACAGCATACGCTAATTCACACACATGAAAGGCAATTCTATACCTGACCATGTGCAGTTACTCGCACAGAAGTACACAGCAAAGTAGCATATGCATAAGAGCACTAAGCACTATTGTATAAGGGTGTACATAAGTGCTATACTGTGTAGATGCAAGGGGGTGTACATAAGGGTGGGGCATGGGAAGGGTGTGGGCGGGGCTGCTACTTACATGCATAATTTACAGAATACTGAAAGTTGCGCTTGTTGCATGCTGTATTTAGCCCATTTAAGCCCGCCGTTGACTTGGCATAAATGGACATGTCTATATTTACAAGGGCCTCAGACAAAATGGACCAGAATAATTAAAGAATAAGTTAACCTCTACACATCTTTGAGACATTTAGGGGCTCATTTTCAAAACAAAGAACATACAAAAAGCAGCACAAAGCAGTAGATGCTTGTTTTTTTGTCCACAACGTCCAAATTGCTATTTTTAAAACCCATTTTCAAGACACTGTTCTATTCATCTGCAGTGCATCCAAACCACAGAGGAACGTGTTGGGGGCATGTCAGGGGCAGGATTTGGACGTTTTTCTCCCATAAAGGAACAAAGCAAAACATGCCCAAGGCTAAAAGTTAGACATTTTGGTCTAGACCTGTTTCTATCACAACTGTCACACAAGGTTGCCCTAAATTACCAGATGACCACTAAAGGCATTAAGGCATGACATCCCTTACTTCTCCAGTGGTCACTGACCCCCCACCCACTCCCCAAAGATGTGAAAGAAACAGTACATACTAGCCTCTATGACAACTTGTATTGCACAGCCTTAACACTCCCCATGTAGCAGCACTTAAAAAGGCAGGGGTGCTGGATGTTGTGGGGGCAGGGCAGGATGGCAGAGGCATGCTGTAAGTGATTATGACATCACACAGTGTCAGACAAGTGCAATAAGGAAAAATAATCAGCAGTATGACCATGGGCTTGAAGTCAGGGATAAACAGCTGCCTCTCCTCTGGTGTGGTTTAGTGGGCCTAATAGTGCAGCACCTTGGTGGGAGATTGACAGGAAGAGCTCTGGATGGACATACAGCCTTAGATCCAGCTAGAACAGACAAAGCAAGGGGCCAAAGCACTGAAGAGACATAGAGCCCATGGTACCTGACAAGGCAGATCCACTAGGAGATAGCAGGAGAGAGAGCTCTGTACAAGTAGTCATAGAGTCAGCTGGACAGACAGACAGAAGCAGAGGGTGCAAGCAATCCCAAGAAATGATCTGCAATGGAATCCACTTCCTGACACTAAAGTATGGCATAGATGAGAAAGGGAAGAAGAGCCAGCCACTGAAATGTTCGTTGGGCTGTAACCATTCCACTGCCTATGGATGCATGATTGTTTGTTATTTTATATCATTATTAGGGGGAATTTCCATTCTCTCTTTTTTTCTAATTTTCCATTTTATGAATAAAGGTTAATGAAAATGTATCCAGAGGGTGCCTTCTCTTCTTAGGATTTGGAGGACTGTAGGTGTGAAGGGCAGATTTGGGATTTCTCCTTTCCTTTTCTGGACTTTGTGGGATGGGGATATTCTCTTCCAGGGCCGTACCAAATAGAGGGGTCCTTTTACAAAGGCGTGCAGAAAAATGGCTTCCGGTATTGTAGGTGCGTGAGTTTTGGGGGTGTGCCAATCCATTTTTCAGCGCGCCTGTAAAAAAGGCCTCTTTTTGCCGAAAATGGATGTGCGGCAAAATCAAAATTGCCACCCATCCATTTTGGGTCTGAGACCTTACCGCCAGCCATAGACCTAGTGGTAAAGAATTTGAGTGGTAATGACCTATGTGTGTCAGATGCCACTTGAAAATAAAAATATTTTTCAGATGCATGCTAAAAATGAAGTTGCTGCAAGAGCCACGTGGTAGTCGGGCAGTAACTCCATTTTGGCACGCATTGGGCATGCGTAGACACTCACGCGGCTTAGTAAAAAGACCCCCAAACACTCTTGCAGAGTTGGTCACTTAGATCTGTTACCCAAAGCAAACATTGTCCAGCCAGGTCATCATTGAATAAAAGTTCCATGCTGGGTCAGACCAAATTCAGGTTCAGCATCCTTTCACCATCAGTGAAAATTGTTTATGGACTTTTCCTCTAGGAATTTGTATAAATCCCTTTTAAACCCAGCTATTTTGGATGGCTTGACCAACAAATTCCACACAGCTTGATTGATGAGTGAAGGTGTACTTTCCATAATTGTTTTTCATTTCATTTATTAAAATTTATATTCCGCCCTTATCCAGGGCAGATTACAAATAAACATACACAGTCAATATAATACATAAAACTATAACATCCAGCTTCTCCTACATAAGCATGCAACTATGGAATGCACTACCAAATGTCATGAAAACAATGCACGACCTAACAAGCTTCCGGAAATCATTAAAAACCAACTTGTTCAAAAAGGCATACCCTAACGATCCAACTTAAACGCCTGAACCCTGCAACACAACAAAACTTATATTAGAACTGGACAAAACTTAACTCTTCCTCCTTGATTACCTAATGTATGAACTCTAACGCAATACCGCTCTGTATTTGTCATACCGGAATTGGCGATCGCCATCACGGTACTATGTAAGCCACATTGAGCCTGCAAATAGGTGGGAAAATGTGGGATATAAATGCAATAAATAAATAAATAGCAGCACAAATACCCATAATACTGGCCAATATTGGCCATCTACTACACATTCATTTCACTCATCATACATTCAACCTAAAAAGAGAGCAGTCAATCAATGTGTCCAGAAGCCCTAAGCTGCTTTTGCTAACAAATATTGCCACAACTGTCTTTTAAACACCTGATAGTTCGTTTGTCTTCTAAGGAGGAGAGACAGTTTATTCCATTTGGCTGGGCTGGCTACTGTAGATTCATATAAAAAAAGTCAAACATCTGGTATGTCCAACAATCAAGATGTTTCTAAGTGAAGCACATGTGTAGGCTTATACCAATGTAAACAATCACTCAAATATCTTGATGATTCCTAATGCAAACTCTTATGAATTAATGTCAGCAATTTAAACTTAATTCTCTCCAACACAGGCAACCACATGCTCATTCTTAGCTAGTCCAAACAAAAATCGAATGACAAAAGTTTGAACAATTTGTATGGATTGAATAGAAGTGGCTGGCAAACCAACGTATCCAATACTACAATAATCAAGGCCAGTCAGTACTAAGCTCTGTAAAACATTCTGAAAATCCATTTGTGAAATTAATGGTTGCAATTTGCATAAAATTCTCAGCTTGAAATAAGACTTCTTTACAACTGAATGAATTTGAGACCAGAAGGACAGTGCTGACTCCAACAGCACTCCTAGATTCTTTACTACACGTGAAACCGGAATGTCCATCAGAACAAACAATTGTAGTGGGGAATTCATTCAGCAAATCCATGGGGACTAACAAGATTTCAGTCTTTGCTACATTAAGGACCAAACAATCGTCAGACATCCATCGATTTACCTGATCGAAAATATTCTGCAACTGCGTCACCATGACAGGGAGCAGCCCTACCAATGGAGGCAAACACTTAATATCGTTAGCGTATATCCTATATGATACACCTACTGTACTATATTCCCACAACTATAAATTATCCTCAAATATTTATTATATACTACAAAATTTATTTAAAAGTTATCAGTAATACAATCACATCATTATAGTGCTGTCTACAGACATACTCCCTTTCTGAACATTGCACCAATCATATTGCCCCTTTGGAAACATATGACCCCCCACACCATCCTACTGATACACCTAGAGATTTTAATAGGCCACATATGAGGAGTGGCCTAGTGGTTAGGGTGGTGGACTTTGGTCCTGGGGAACTGAGTTCGATTCCCACTTCAGGCACAGGCAGCTCCTTGTGACTCTGGGCAAGTCACTTAACCCTCCATTGCCCCATGTAAGCCGCATTGAGCCTGCCATGAGTGGGAAAACGCGGGGTACAAATGTAACAAAAATAAATAAATAAATAAAAATAAAGATTAATCAAAATTCCAGACAGGGCCAATCCCTTCGGTACCTGGTAGGCATTGGTCTCTGTTGAGAAAGTTGATTTCCCACATGCACCTGTATCCTACTGTTCCACAAATAAGAGATGAACCATTCCAGTACGGATCCTGCTATACCACAATTCACTAGACGGCTCAACAGTATTTCATGATTCAAGGTGTCAAAATCTGCAGAGACATCAAGAAACACCAGGAAAAGACTAGTATGATGGTCCAATCCACAGTGCAACTTGTCTAATGTAGAAGCAGTACTGTGAGCCCTGCGGAATCCGTACTGGAATGGGTCAAGCTGTTTACTCTGTTTTAAATCTCCTATCCCTTTAGTTCAAGGAGTGTCCTTTAGTCCTATTAGAATCTGAAGGAGTATACAACCATTCCTTACCTATTTCATTCCATTCATAATTAAAAAGCACTCTTTCGATCCCACTGTTCCCAGACATTATTGCTCAGTCTCTAATTTGTGTTTCCTTTCAAAGGTCCTCAAAAAAGTGGTCTCTCTCAAGCTTTCCTCTTTCGCAGAGAAATAATTTGCATTGCATCAAGGCAGTCTGGTTTTTGGACCCAATATAGCATTGAGACTGTGTTAACAAGCATCTTTAGTGAAATTCACTTCTGTTTTACACAAAGGTTTCTGTGCCCTTGTTATTTCTTTAGACTTATCCACAGCATTTGACTTGATTGACCACAACCTTTTGCACTCTTCTAGCTTCTCTGGGTCTATCTGGAACTGTACTAAAGTGGTTTTCTTCTTTCCTATTGGATAGATCCTTCAAGATCCTTACCTCCTCTTCCACCTCCAGCTCTCAAACCCTCCATTGCAGGTTGCCCCAGGGCTCCATTTTTTCCCCTCTGCTTTTTAATTGTTTCTTAAGTCATCTTGCTATGGTTATTCAAGATATCTCTATCTCATCATACTACTATGTAGATGATATACTGATTCTGTACTATACCACTCATGATGCCCCCTGCATTACCCCTCTACAATCCTGCTTAGACTGTTGCTCACTGGCTTGCTTCCCACCGGTTCATTCTAGATGCAGACAAAATTGTGACCTGCTGGATGATCCTGGATCTCCAGCCATTTTTCTGTATTTACTACTCTCCTCTCCTTTATAGGTTCCTCTATCACTTCCATCAATTTGTTCTGTTACCTAGGTATTACGCTTGACTCCTGACTCTATTTTGGTCCACAAATAGCATTTGTTTTAAAATCTGGCTTTTTCACCCTAAAACAATTATGCTATCTTATACCATTTTTCAATCATGATTCTTTTCATGCTCTTGTATTAACACTGCTTATTGCAAAGTTACATAAGAACCATTTAGACACCCAGTCTCCCAGTCTCGTAAGGTCCTCTTGTAATTTTTCACAATCCTCCCACAATTTAACAACTTTGAATAATTTTGTGTCATCAGCAAATTTAATTACCTCACTAGTTACTCCCATCTCTAGGTCATTTATAAATATGTTCAAAAGCAGCAGTCCCAGCACAGACCTCTGGGGAACCCCACTAACTACCCTTCTCCATTGAGAATACAGACCATTTAACCCTACTCTCTGTTTTATATCATTTAACTAGTTTTTAATCCACAATAGAACACTACCTCCTATCCCATGGTTATCCAATTTCCTCTGGAGTCTTTCATTAGGTACTTTGTCAAACACCTTCTGAAAATCCAGATACACAACCAGCTCACCTTTATCCACGTATTTGTTCACCCCTTCAAAGAAATGTAGTAGATTGGTGAGGCAAGATTTCCCTTCACTAAATCCATGTTGACTTTGTCTCATTAATCCATGCTTTTGAATATGCTCTGTAATTTTGTTCTTAAGAATAGTCTCTACCATTTTGCCCGGCACCGATGTCAGACTCACCGGTCTATAATTTCCCGGATCTCCTCTGGAACCTTTTTAAAAAATCGGCGTTACATTGGCCACCCTCCAATCTTCCGATACCACGCTCGATTTTAAGGATAAATTACATATTTCTAACAATAGCTCCGCAAGCTCATTTTTCAGTTCTATCAGTACTCTGGGATGAATACCATCCTGTCCAGGAGATTTGCTACTCTTCAAGTTTGTAGAACTGCCCCATTACATCCTCCAGGTTTACAGAGAATTCATTAAGTTTCTCCGACTCGTCAGCTTCAAATACCATTTCCAGCACCGGTATCCCACCCAAATCTTCCTCGGTGAAGACCGAAGCAAAGAATTCATTTAATGTCTCCACTACGGCTTTGTCTTCCTTGATCGCCCCTTTTATCTTCGGTCATCTAGCAGTCCAACCAATTCTTTTGCCGGCTTCCTGCTTTTAATATACCTAAAAAAATTTTTTACTATGTGTTTTTGCCTCCAATGCAATCTTTTTTTCGAAGTCCTTCTTAGCCTTCCTTATCAGCACTTTGCATTTGACTTGACATTCCTTATGCTGTTTTATTATTTTCAGTCGGTTCCTTCTTCCATTTTCTGAAGGATTTTCTTTTTGCTTTAATAGCTTCCTTCATCTCACTTTTTAACCACGCCGGCTGTCATTTGGTCTTTCGCCCTCCTTTTTAATAAGCGGAATATATTTGGCCTGGGCTTCCAGGATGGTGTTTTTGAACAGCATCCATGCCTGATGTAAATTTTTGACCCTCACAGTCGCTCCTCTAAGTTTTTTTTTCACCGTTCTTCTCATTTTATCATAGTCTCCTTTTTAAAAGTTAAACGCTAATGTATTTGATTTCCTAAGTATACTTACTTCAAAGCTAATATCAAATCCGATCATATTATGATTACTGTTATCAAGCGGCCCCAGCACCATTACCTCCCGCACCAGATCATGCGCTCCACTAAGGACTAGGTCTAGAATTTTTCCTTCTCTCATCGGCTCCTGTACCAGCTACTCCAGCTGCCGGTCAGTTGTAGCGGTATAGTGAATGCACTAGGCACTGATTACAGAATACACTTAGTTGGCACTGATTTTGGCCCCAATTTTTTATGCTCCATATATAGAATCTCCCCCACTATGGGCAGTAGATGGTGGGAGAGGGCTTGGGAAATATCTTTTGTATTACAGCAGGTGTAGGGGTTTTCCTAGAGTGCAAAAAGGTCTCTTTTTGGTTTTCGGACCTACTATAACCCAACCCTTGCTGAAACATAATAAATGTCAGTGAGAGATTTTAGCTTTTCTAACCTGTATAAGCTCTGCCAATACTGTCTTCCCCCTGTCTTCAAACATCATCTGTTTCTCCTTGCAATGTTCACATTACTGTCCCAAGTTATATTGTGTGGAATTAATCATCCTTTACACCAAAAAGGCAGGCAGACTGGGTGGGCTGGGGGTGGGCAGGATGGCAGAGGCTTGCAGCAAGCAATTATGACATCACATAGTGTCAGACAGGTGCAATAAAAGAAAGAAAAAAAGTCAAATACTGTGATTAAGAGTTTGAAGTCGAGGATAAACAGCTGCTGTAGTGTGCCTGGTAGTGCAGCACTTTGGTAAGAGATTGAGAGAAAGAGCTCTTGATGGACAGACAGCCTTAGAGCCAGCCAAGACAGACAAAGCCAGGGCTGAAGTGGCCAAGAGACATTGGGACCATGGAGTCTGACAATATAACTTCCCTGGGGGACAGCGAGAAAGCGAGTTCTGGAGAGGGAATCCTAGAGCCGGTTGAACAGACAGACAGATGGTGTGAGTGCCAGCGATTCCAAGAAGTGGGCAGCAGAGGACCCAGCTGCTTGCAGTGCAACTTGGATAGGAGGCGGAAGAGGAGCGAGTCGCAGAAGTCTTTGTCAGACTGTAGCCAATCCAGCCCCTATGGATGTCTGTTTTTTTTTTATTCTTTTGCATTATTCGGGGGATTTTCCCTGCTTGTTATTTTTCTACTTTTCTATTTTGTGAATAAAAGATAATGAACTGAACTTTGTGGGATGGGGAGGTTCTCTTCCAGGGCCCTATCACATCCACATTCTTGCAGAGGTGGTCACTTAGATCTGTCATCCAGAAAAATTCACTGTCCAGTCAGGTCTTGAGTTTACAAGGAAGTGCCCAGTAGATCCAAAGAATGCAAAGGAGTAGTCTAATGGTTAGAATTTGTTTGAGTTGGACACTATACACACTTTGACCAAGAGATATATTTATTTACTAGTAAAAAAAAGGCCCGTTTCTGACAAATGAAACGGGCGCTAGCAAGGTTTTCCTCGGAGTGTGTATGTTTGAGAGAGTGTGCACCCCAGCTGACCTTGTTAATCACACAGGGCAACCACTGGAGGTGTCTGAGAAAACAACTGTGGGAGGAGTTAATTGCTTTACTTGCAAGGAGCTCTACACCCCAGCTGACCTTGTTAATCACCCAGGGCAACCACTCCAGGTGCCAAACCGGATATCTCTGCCACCTAAAGTTTCTGGCTGGAGGCTTCAATTAGAACGTTGGAGGTGCCTTTTATATATAGAGATTATTTATTTATTGCATTTGTATCCCGCCTTATCCCACCTATTTGCAGGCTCAAAGTGGCTTACATAGTTTTGTTAACATAGTTATTCCAGTATATCAAGTATAGTTAGTATTGTGTAGAGATTAATTAAGGGAAGAAAGAAGAAGGAAGGACTTTATTAGGGTATTTATAGAAATATATTCATGCGCTCCATCATCAGTCGATATAAAGCTGAGCACTCATCGATTGACCCCTGAGGAAGGCTTTTGTAGCCGAAACACGGACCGTGTGGGGTCCAAATAAAGTTGTGTTTGGAGCATCTTATCCTGGTGTTTGGACTGATCTTTTGGATTTGGTTCTTTTCCACCCTGTTTTTGTTGTGTTCTGTTCTTGTGGAAAGTGTGAACCCCATTTGTTTTTGCGGTTTGTGTGAATAACTACATTTTTGATTTGTTTTTAATCTGTTACCATTCAGTTTCATGGAGAGTTACCTAGTGTTGCAGGAATGGATGCATGAATTTGTGATACTTCAGGAGTCAGACAGCACACACCAGTATGAGAGAAAAATCTTCTTTATTTGCCAGCAAACAAAGCAAGACATCAGTTCTAGCTCTCTTCTCTTTCTCTCAGCTCTTTTTGTCTTTGTCTCAGCTGCTTCTCTTCTTATGCTGTCTTCTCCTTCTTCTGTCTGTTCCTTCTGTCCTTCTCTTTCTTCTGAGCTCCTTCTGACGTAAACTGCTTCTGCTCCTACTTAAATACTGTTCTAAGCCCCCTCCTAGCCTGGCCCCCCCCTTACTCTCCAATTGGTTAAGGAATAGATTGGTCACTTTGCCTCAACCAATCATTACTTTTGAAATATCAGTTACATAGGTTTGGTATTCCTCAAACTGACCTCTAACCTGGGGCCCCTTACACCAGACATTTGGTCTCCAGAACTCTTATATTTTCCTTATGATTAATGTCTCATCTATAGCTTAAACTGGGTTCCCTTAGAGACCAAGAGGCCCTAGTGAGATTGGTTATTCTCATATTCCTAGTCTGGTTCATACTAACTGCTAACTAAACTCTGGCATTCATTAAAGGGGTCAAAGGCTAATCTTACTTAATAGCATACATATCAGGTTATCACTTTCAAGACCATTTCTACATTTTACCTATAATTAATCAGAGAGAAGAGAGCTGACTAGTTCTGACCTCTTCACCTATCAGCTTATACATTGAACCAGCCAGAACTATGGCTAAGTCAAACCACATGTTGGCCTCTTCACTGCAGTCCTTGCTTAGAAAATACAGCAGAGAGTAACATTAGATTTAAAAAGGTATTCTACATTTAACTACACAGAATCAGTATTTCTTATAAGACATATTCTAAATATCAAAAACTTGTATACTAATCTATTGCCTCTCTCTCTCTAAATAGTATTTTCTTCTAAGCATTTTAAACTACAATATATCTGGCTCATGCCAGAGCTTACAAAGGCTACTCAGCATGCCTAATAATATACAGCTGTTGAGCTAGCTTTCATCATTCACCAGGGTGAAAGAAATTCCTGTCTCTGACCTTTTTAACCTTTGGCTCAGCCAAGCCAGACATTGAGATAATATGAACCATCTGGCATACCTTCACTTTAGTTGCAAAGTAAAAAGTTAGAATTCTAACTTCAAGCTTTTAATATCATTTCTTATATATATAATTATGCCATGGCTGCCTCATTCCCCCCTTTGAGACTAAAATCAGCTTATGCAGAGATAAGTCTCACAACTCAAACTCTGGAGATTATAGTGATCCTAACTGGGAATAGACTTATGAACCACCATTACCCTATTTGTTAAGGTCCGACGGCATACTGCCGAAGCACATGAGGCCAGGAAACAAAACAACAACCCTGCTAAAACTAAGACTATTAGGGAAATGAACAAGGGGCGTATCCAGGAGGTCAATGACCACCACCAGGAGGTAAGGTCTAATCCTCCTCGGTAATCCTCCACATTAAGGCTGGCCAACTGTAGGACTTTATCCATGGCATGCCTAACCACATGCGTCCTATTTATGACAATAGTACAGCACTCTGAAGAATTTAGCACTGTGCAGAGACCACCCTGGGATGCAAAGAGATAGTCAAGGCCCATACGATTATACCGAGAAACTATACTTAATTCATTAATTTGATCCTGCAATGCATTGACTACCACGTTCAGCTCATGAACTAAAACATGGAGTAGGGATTGAAGTCTCCGGGTAGCCATACCTAGTTCAGTAATACCCGCTACCGGGCCTCCAATTGGAATCCAGGCTGTGGCAGAAAGGGCTACAAGTCTCTTTTTAGTCAGAGGATAAGTAGAATTAATATACTGGAGGGCTAACTATAATACAAACAAAAAGCAAAAGGTTCACTGAATAAGAACATAAAAATAGCAATACTGGGTCATACCAATGGGTCATTTAGCCCAGTGGCCAATCCATGTCACAAGTACCTGGCAGAAACCCAAATAGTAGCAACATTCCATGCTACAATCCCAGGGCAAGCAGTGGCTTCTCCATGTCTGTATCAATAGCAGACTATGAACTTTTCCTCTGGAAACTTGTCCAAACCTTTTAAAAACCCAGATATGCTAAACACTATTACCAGAGTTTCAGAGCTTACTATTTGTTGAGTGAAAAAAATATTTCCTCCTCTTTGGTTCAAAAGTATGCCCAGTCTTACAATTTCTTAATGCCATTTTTCTCAATGGAGGAGGTGAGTGGTGGAGTGCCTCAGGGATCTGTTCTGGGACCAGTGCTATTTAACTTATTTATAGATGATTTGGAAATCAGAACAAGTGAGGTGATTAAATTTGTAGATGACACAAAACTATTCAACGTTGTTAAAACACATACAGATTGTGAAAAATTGTAGAAAGACCTTATGGCAGATGAAATTTAATGTGGACAAATGCACATTGGGAAGAATAATCCGACTCATAGTTACCTGATGCTAGTGTCCACCTTGGGGGTCAGCACCCAAGATAAAAATCTAGGTGTCATTGTAGACAATCCACTGAAACCTTCTGCCTAGTGTGTGGTGGCTGCAGCCAAAAAAGCAAACAGGATGCTAGGAATGATTAGGAAAGGAATGGTAAATAAGACCAAGAATACTATAATACCTCTGTATGGCTCCATTGTTCAATTCTGGTCCCCATATTGGAAAAAAAATATAGATGCTCATTTTCAAAGCTCATACACTTATATAGTTACATAGGTTACTATCAGGCTTATTTTCGAAAGAGAAGTGTGCCTATCTTTTGACACAAATCGGGAGATGGGCGTCTTTCTCTCAGGGTCGCCCAAATTGGCATAATCGAAAGCCGATTTTCGGCATCCCCAACTGCTTCTCGTCGCGGGGATGACCAAAGTTCCCGGGGGCGTGTCGGAGGCTTAGCGATGGCGGGACTGGTGCGTGCCTAACAGATGGGAGTCCTCGAGCGATAATGGTAAAAAGAGGGGTGTCCCTGAGGAGCACTTGACCGACTTTACTTGGTCCATTTTTTCTTACGACCAAGCGTCAAAAAGGTGCCCGAACTGAGCAGATGAGCACCGGAGGGAATCGGGGATGACCTCCCCTGACTCCCCCAGTGGTGAATAACCCCCTCCCATCCTGAAAAAAACAACTTTTAAAACTTTTTTTGCCAGCCTCAAATATCATACTCAGGTCCATCGCAGCAGTATGCAGGTCCCTGGGGGGGGGGGGGGGGAGGTGTGTGTGTGTCAGCGGAGGCATAGCAAAGGCGTGAAAGTCCTTCTTTCAAACATTTTGTACGTCCTGAACTGCCCCCCCCCCCATAGGGACAGCCAAATTTCAAGGGAGTGGAGTAGAGTGTAGTGGAGGAGTGGCCTAGTGGTTAGAGCACTGGTCTTGCAATCCAGAGGTGGCCAGTTTAAATCCCACTGCTGCTACTTGTGATCCAAAATCCAAATAAATAAATAAATAAATAAATAAATAAAGGGGGTGTCAGAGGCATAGCAAAGGCATGGACATCTTTTTCACAGAAGCATCCACATTTTGGACATCCTCAACTGCCCATCGCAGGGATGGAGGCGCCCAATGTCCTTCACCCATACTAAAAAAAAAAGACATCCCAAGCACTTGGACGTTTTCACCTGGACTTGTATTTTTTTTAAGGTTGTAGACTGCTATTATACACGCAGCTTGTCTGCGTGTATGACGCCATCTTTGGCATGCGCAGAGCAGCCACGCTTAACGCTTGGGTGCTCTGCACTGGCTTTCCCTCCTTAGGAAGGAAATCGTGTGCAAATGAGCTAACAGTGAGTAGCTCATTTGCATGCGATTTCCTTCATGCATGCCCATTCCTTTCCGAATCGCTAAGGGATCGGTAAGGGAAGGGCTTTTTCTGTTCAGTTAGTGCATCAGTTAGTCCACTGCAGTGCCCCCTAGGGTGCCCGGTTGGTGTCCTGGCATGTCAGGGGGACCAGTGCACTACGAATGCTGGCTCCTCCCATGACCAAATGAGTTGGATTTGGTCATTTTTGAGATGGGCATCACCGAAAATCGGGGACAGCCATCTCTAAGGTCAACCATCTCAACATTTATGTCGACCATCTCTAAGGTCAACCTAAATGTTGAGATTTGGGCGTCCCCGAGCATATTATTGAAACAAAAGATGGCCGCCCATCTTGTTTTGATAATATGGGTTTCCCCACCCCTTTGCGGGGACGTCCTGCGAGGACGCCCTCAGGAAAACTTGGGCGCCCCGTTCAATTGTGCCCCTCCACGACAAACAAAGTTCCATAGGTTACTATAGTAACTACTTTGTAATCCTATGGGCTTTGAAAATGAGCACAATAGTGGAATAAGAAAAAGTTCAAAGAAGAGCAACCAAAATGGTAAAAGGGATGCAACTCCTCTCATGTCAAGAAAGGCTAAAAAAGTTAGTGTTCTTCAGCTTGGAAAATAGACAGCTGAAGGGGGATATGATTGAGGTCTATAAAATCTTGAGTGGTGTTGAACGGGTAGAAGTGAATCGATTTTTCACTCTTTCAAAAAGTACAAAGACCAGGGGACACTCCATGAAATTACATGGAATTTGAGACCTCGGGTGAGGGTTATGGGGTGGCTCTGGGAATAACTCAGTCAGACAAGGTATATAAGTGTGAAAGTAAATGTTTTATTCACCTGAGCTTGGGGACCTGTTACCTCACAGGCCCGGAGCCTCAGATGCAATAGTTTCTCTAGTTTAGTAACAGTCTTGAGTAGGCCTCTGGCTAGCAGGTCAAGCAATCTGTGGCTGGTGGGCTGCCCCACCCCAAACACAACCTGTAAACTCTCAGGTCTTCTGAGATTCAGGTCTGGCCCCAGCCAGACCTCAACAAGGCTTGCAAGTCTTAACCAGAAATAAAGTTGGCTTACCTCACCCAGGTCACAGCAGCTAAACGCTTTCAGTAAAGGCATAAACTTGGGCTTTAGTTCTTGCTTCCCTGGGCCTCTTTAACCTTACCCTGATCCTGTCTTTTAAACTCCCAGGTATTGACTCCGCCCCTCCCGACTCACTTCCTTCCGGGGCGGGATCAGTGCTCTTAAGGTGGCCCAGGCTAGGTAGAGATGGACTCTTTTAAGGGTGAGGCGCAGTGTTCTATAAACTCCCTCACATGGAAATAGCTTTAAAACAAATAGAAGGAAATATTTTTTCACTCAAAGAATAGTTAAGCTTTGGAACTCGCTGCCGGAGGATGTGGTAACATCGGTTAGAGTATCTGGGTTTAAAAAAGGTTTAGACAAGTTCCTGGAGGAAAAGTCCATAGTCAGTTATTGAGATGGACATGGGGAAAGCCACTGCTTGCCCAGGGATTGATTTCTACTAATTGTGTTTCTGCCAGGTAGTTGTGACATGGATTGACCACTGTTGGAAACTGGATACTGGGCTAGATGGACCATTGGTCTGACCCTGTATGACTATTCTTATGTTCTTATGGACAAGTTTCTAGAGGAAAAGTCCATAGTCTGCTATTGAAATAGACTTGGGGTAGCCACTGCTTACCCTGGGATTGGTAGAATGTTGCTAATATTTGGGTTTCTGCCCAGTGCTTGTGACCTGGATTGGCCATTGTTGGAAGCAGAATACTGGGCTAGATGAACCATTGGTCTGACCCAGTATGGCTATTCTTTTGTTATTATATTTTGATGTATTTGAAGTTGATCCTGGTGATCCCATGCTGTTGCCACTTGGCCCAGGGGCTCCATGCCCACAGCCTCTAGGCATGGCTGGCTCACGCATGCTGGAGCTTCAGTCACTATGTATTTGAACGAACACTTTCCAGTCACAAACTGTCCAAATTTTCTGGCAGCAATGGTGCCTTTGCTGCGGTACCAGCTCTGGCCAGACTTGCTCTGGAACTGTTTAAATCTTCTTCTGGAGGAGTAGCCTAGTGGTTAGTGCAGTGGGCTTTGATCCTGGGGAACTGAGTTTGATTCTCACTGCAGCTTCTTGTTTCTCTGGGCAAGTCACTTAACCCTCCATTGCTCCAGGTACAAAATAAGTACCTGAATATATGTAAACCGCTTTGAATGTAGTTGCAAAAACCTCAGAAAGGCGGTATATCAAGTCCGATTTCCCTTCCCTTTCCCCCTTACTACCAGGTCTCTCTCGTGTTGGTATTGGCTGCAAAGAGAAAATTATCGGTGACGTTTCTGGGCCACCAGAGTCAGTAGATGTATCCAAATCATACAACGCCTCTGCACAAAGTTGACATTCAAGAAAAATGGGGAGCGGCTCATGGCAGTTGAAGCATTTGGGGCATCAAGCACATCCCATCAACTTCCCACTTTTCAGGGAGAACACCTTCTTGTGCATGGGGCGGTGAGTTCCGATGTACTCCATCCCCAGTGCAATCATCGGGATATGCTCCAGCTCAAGGAAAATGCCTCGCTGGAACAAAAATTCCTTTCTCCAAAGTTCTGGCACACAACAAAGTTACTCTAAATGCTCGTGGTCTCCTCAGTAGATGCGCTGGTATCCCACTCACAAAAGTAAGGGTTTCTAGGGGCAGCATTTATATCCCTTCCCTTTGAAAGTCCTAGTAGTTTCTTGAACATGTGCAAAACAACTCCTCCTTTCTATCACACCTGAATGGCATGATCCAACTCTGCAATTTGGGCGCATCGCCACACGGAAATGGTTCCCAAAGCCTGCCCACAGGAAACAGTTCCAGGTTTGAAAATTTCTAAGTCCAAAGTCCTCCTAGCTTGAATTTATTGGTCTTGCCGACTGCCTTCCCACCTGCTCTCTGCCAGAGAAATCCAGTCCATGCAGCCAGGTATTTTAGCTCTGCTCCATTCCAGTATTTGTAATCCAAATAGGGAAAAGTTGAAAAAATCTCAAGTCTGTGTGGTTTTCACTTCTCTGCTTGACTAATGTCCCTGTTCAGGCATCATTTGTGTAAGCCCCCCTTTTTAGAAGTGCCTAGTCAAACACCTAGACACAGCCCAGAAGGTGGGAGAAGGGGCACATAAAGAATTTATTTGGTGGGACCAGGGCTGGGGCCAATCTTAAGGCTGGAGGGCCGGGCAAGCAAGGCATCAGATTTTCCATCCACACAAGAAATCTAGAGCACACCGTGAAGCAGTGGCATATCTAGGGGGGCTATGGGGGCCTGGGCCCCCCAAATTGGCTCTGAGGCGAGGCCCCCGGTTTGGCTGGCGGGGGTCCCCGACCCCAACCCCCACCAGCTGAAATGTTTATCTGCCCCGCGCTGGTCTCGCACTTGCTTCCTCTCCTGTTTCCAGTCACGCCGTGCATGCTCTCGTTTTAATGAAACTGAGCATGCTTTATTAAAACGAGCGTCCAGATGGTAAGCCCACCCAAGTCCCGCCTAAAACACACCTCCAACTCGGCCCCTTACTATTTGGACAAATTCAGTAAAAAATGTCTCAATTCTGCCTTTTTGAACATCACGATTTAGATGTTTTGCCGAGAAAATGTACCTTTTGTGCTGCTTTTGAGGCATTTTTGAAAATGAGTGGCATAGTTACTAATAACCAGGGTTAACAGTAAAATAACACATCTTAATAATAGCACACACACTGATAACATTCCCCCCATAATCAGACAAATTGACAAGCTGAAAAGCAGCAAATCACCTGGATTGCATGTTATGCACTCCAAAGTACAGAAAGAACTCAACAATGAAATTGCAGATCTAATATTAGAAATCTGTTACCTATCATTACATTTGTCCATGGTACCTGACAGTATGGCCTAATACAGGTTTTTGATATTTTAAGGACTATTGATTTCATCAGTTTGATCTATCTCCTCCTGGCCCTTTCTGATCTTTGCTTGGGTGTTTACCAGTGGTTCTCAAACCAGTCCTCAGGACATACCAAGCCATTCTGGTTTTCAGGATACCTTTAATGAATATGCATGAGATTAATTAGCATGCACCGCCATCATTGTATGCAAATATATCTCATGCATACCCTGAGGACTGGGTTGAGAACCACTTTAACCCATATAACTAGCCTAGTGGTTAGTGTGGTGAACTTTGGTCCTGGGGAACTGGGTTCAATTCCCACTGCAGGCACAGGCAGCTCCTTGTGACTCCATTGCCCCAGGTACAAATAAGTACCTGTATATAATTGTAAGCCGCATTGAACCTGCTATGAGTGGGAAAGCGCGGGGTACAAATGTAACAAAAAAAAAAGTTAATGACACCAGTATTATGTTTTAAGATAATTAATATCCTCAGTTTAATCCATTCATCCATTTTAGTCACGATCTTTCACTCAAAGCCTCTTGATTGTTTCATATGTATCCTGTCTGTTCTGACTAATTGTACGTTCCAAGGAGCAGGGGCTGTCTTCTGCATGTCTCTGTACAGCGCTGTGTACATCTGGTATGTGCTAGACAAATGACAGTTATAATGTTAATCTCCAATAAAATTTCTGTAGAAATCATTTAGTGCAAGCTTGTCACCACATGCCACAGATCTTGCTTGCTTTATTAGGGCGGATGTGATGACAGAGCAATTCCCAACAAACTTGTGTTAATTGAAAAATGTTTTCATGCCTTTGCCCTGCTAGATATGCCAGACATGATGAGAGGAACTATTGCACAGGACTGGTAGGGGGTTGTCTCTTTTGCATGCCTGGCATTAGCAGGATTTCTTCAAGAAAGAATGAATGAAAAGCAGCATGTACTTGAGTGTCATGCCCTGCGTTGGCAACAGCACTGTGGCCTGAACATCTGCTCTCATGAGAGGATTAGCCCAACTGCTGTCATCTCACCCTGCCAGAGTATCAAGTGTAAGATTTCAAAAGACTTTGCCATCAACTCACAAGGCTTGGTCAATGGGCAGCTAAGCTTCTTAGGAACCACGAGGCAACAATTGTTTGTACACACACACACATTGAAAACTGAGAATGTTGGCTTTTTCATTTAGTTGCTGCCAAGTGACTGTGTGGCCTGCGGAGCAGTTGTGCCTTTCAAGTCAGTCCTGTGGGTAGATAAAAGTGGAGATACTCTTTCTTCCTTGGGCTACAGTGCCTTTCTCTGTTTCAGCATTTCATTTCCATTTCATCAACTTTTAATAGGTGTTTTTGTTGTTGTTTTCCGCTTCATTTTATGTTCTGCCTGATTTTCTTTTTGGGGTTGCTCTCCCTTCATTGAAAAGAAGAGTCTGATTGTGAAAGAGGTTGATTGTATTATCTGGGGAAGCATACAAGCCCTTTGATTGCCATGAAATATTCATATTCTCTGTGCTGCAACAGTTGGCCAAGTTATGTTAATTAAAATGTTCCAGGATGTTCAGGAAAGAAAACAGCAGGGTAAAGCTGTGATAAATGCCTCACAGCAGCAGATTATTGAACAAGAAAGGTGGACTGACTGGTTTATGAAGTTTGATTGACCCATGGAGTGAATGAGAAATGTCAGTGTTGGAGAAATGGAAAGGGTTGCTGAGAGGAAATTTTTTTATTTGGATTTATTAACCATCTTTATGAAGAGATACACCCAAAGTGGTCTACAGCAGGTACAGCTTAACAGAAAACTTACGATTTTATTAATAGTATAAAGTGTAGTAAAATGAACAAAAATATGCATGAAAACAATCAATGAGATACTTGCGCCGTTCACAGCCGTTGCCTTGATTTTCTCTCCTCTCATGCCATCCTTGATCCGCTTCAACACTCGACAGAAACGGCACTATCTAAAGTCTGTAATGACCTGTTCCTTGCCAAATCCAAAGGTCATTACTCCATCCTCATCCTCCTCGACCTATCCGCCGCTTTTGACACTGTCAATCACAACTTACTTCTTGCCACACTGTCCTCATTTGGATTCCAGGGCTCTGTCCTCTCCTGGTTCTCCTCTTATCTCTCCCACCGCACCTTCAGTGTACATTCTCAAGGATCTTCCTCCACCCCCATCCCGCTCTATGTTGGAGTTCCTCAGGGATCTGTCCTTGGACCCCTTCTTTTTTCAATCTACACCTCTTCCCTGGGTTCGCTGATCTCATCCCATGGTTTCCAATATCTTCTTTATGCTGATGACACCCAGCTTTACCTCTCCACACCGGACATCACTGCGGAAACCCAGGCCAAAGTATCGGCCTGCCTATCTGACATTGCTGCCTGGATGTCCAACTGCCACCTGAAACTGAACATGGCTAAGACCGAGCTTATTGTCTTTCCACCCAAACCCACTTCTCCTCTCCCTCCTCTCTCTATCTCTGTTGATAACACCCTCATCCTCCCCGTCTCATCTGCCCACAACCTCGGAGTCATCTTCGACTCCTCCCTCTCCTTCTCTGCGTGTAACCAGCAGATAGCCAAGACCTGTCGCTTCTTTCTCTATAACATCAGCAAAATTCGCCCTTTCCTCTCTGAGCATACCACCCGAACACTCGTCCACTCTCTCATTACCTCTCGCCTTGACTACTGCAACCTACTCCTCACTGGCCTCCCACTTAGCCATCTATCCCCCCTTCAATCCGTTCAGAACTCTGCTGCACGTCTTATCTTCCGTCAGGACCGATATGCCCATATCACGCCTCTCCTCAAGTCACTTCACTGGCTTCCGATCAGGTCCCGCTTACAGTTCAAGCTTCTCCTACTTACCTACAAATGCACTCGATCTGCAGCCCCTCATTACCTCTCTACCCTCATCTCCCCTTACGCTCCTACCCGTAACCTCCGCTCACAGGACAAATCCCTCCTCTCAGTACCCTTCTCCACCACTGCCAACTCCAGACTCCGCCCTTTCTGCCTCGCCTCACCCTATGCGTGGAATAAACTCCTTGAGCCCATGCGCCAAGCCCCCTCGCTGCCCATCTTCAAATCCTTACTCAAAGCCCACCTCTTCAATGTTGCCTTCGGCACATAACCATTATACCTCCATTCAGGATATCTAGACTGCCCCAACTTTACATTTCGTCCTTTAGATTGTAAGCTCCTTTGAGCAGGGACTATCCTTCTTTGTTAAACTGTACAGCGCTGCGTAACCCTAGTAGCGCTTTAGAAAAGTTAAGTAGTAGTAGTAATGAGGTAAACATAGATACAGGCAAATTGAATCCTAGTAATAGGACTAACATGAAACAGCATCAGAAATATAAACATATAACAGTGCTGTAAAATAATCATATAACAGAAATATGATAAATGTAGTCAGAATACAAATGATACCATAATAAGCAGCATGGAAGAACATTAATATAACATAGATTATAATACGATGTCACTACAATACAAATGAAATTCCTTAGAATGCACTCATTCAAATAACATAGATAAGACACCAATGCTATTCATGTAAAACAATACAATGAAATCTTAATGGGTAAACAAGGGGGCAAATGCAGTTGAGATACATAGACAGGACATACTGAAGGCAAATTATATCTACATTTGATATGAGGAGCTAGTGTAAGTTACAGGGTATTGCACTAAGTTAACCCAGGGGCGAAGTGAGTGGACAGTCAATCACCACATGTATTAAAGGCTTGGGAGAAGAGCCAGACTTTCACCTGCTTCCTGAAATAGAGGTGGTCTTGAGTTTGGTGTAGCCCTTCTGGGAGTGAGTTGTAGTGTTTGGAGACTATTCCTAGCAGAAGCATAACCAGGTTGAGGGCACGGGGGGAGCAGAGAGCCGACTGCCGATGGTAGATTGTGTAAAAAATAGACGCCGTCGCCATCGGAAGTCCATTTGGGGGAGCGGCCGCTCCCCTGGTGACCCACCTGCTCCTGAGAAGGCTCACTGGTGGGTAAAATCACATTGTGTGATTTCTTTTGACAAGGGTACCAATAGTGATGCTCCTTCAGAGGACCTTAGAAACCTCAAAGGGGTGTAGAGAACAAAATTATTCCTTAGACGCTCTGGGCCATTTTTTCTGAAGACCTTGAGGATAGAACTTTGAATTTGGCCTTATAAGGTACTGGTAGCCAGTGTAGTTTTTGAAGGAAGGGTATGATATGGTCATGCTGCCAGCATTCTGAATTAGTTGGAGCTGGTGCAAACTCTTTTTGGTTTGAACAGTGTACAGGGTATTACAGTACAATCCAATCATAACATTATTACAACATGCACCACTGTGGTCAGACTCGTCTTTTTAATATATGGAGAGAAATTTTGCCGCAGGTGATAGAAATATTTTTTAAAGGTTGTTTGAATATGCGGGATCAAAGTAAGTGATGAATCTAGCAGTACTCGAAATTCCTGACCTATGAATTTAGGGGGAGTTCATACCTCCCAAATGGGAAATAAGGCTGGACTGTTGTTTGAACTGAATTGCCCTTGGGGGTCTAATACTCTACCCTCCTGACCAAAAACAGGTGCATGTTTCTTTATTTTTCTCTTTATTGGATTTATATTTTTATCTAGATGGTGTAAGGTTCTATTGCCAGGCTGCAGGTGACTATTCTAACACTTCGTGATGGAGTGAACGTCTGCCCTTCCACCAGCAGGTATTAGTATGGTTTCTAATTCCTCTGAAAAGTCATCTTTGATTCAGTCCATTTTCTGTTCTGATATATACATATATTTATATATGTATTGTTACATCTGCCACAGCACTGGCACCTCCCACTGGCTGTGTCGACACTGTTCCTCCAAGCTCCCTGACACTACTTTCCCTTCAGGATACTTGGTCAGGATCCAGGACTGATTCCAATGCATCCAAGCACTATACAAAATTCTTTTTATTTAAACACAAACTTTATAATCTAGTGTCTTCCCCTTCACAGTTTCAGGCGTATTTCAAGATTTACACAGTCCTCTTTCCCTGACAGCTTTGTACTCCCCCTCCCCCCCACCATGTGGTGAGGCTCTGGTCTGCTGTAGACTGAACTCCAGACCAGGTTTTTTGATCCTGCTTTCACATGCAGAGGCTGACCAAATTTCGGTTTTGGTGCCAAAACTAGCCTCAAAATCCTTTTTCTGTGTGGTTTCGGTTTCAGCCAAAAGGCTATGACCATGATTAGTTTTGGATGAAACTGACCATGTATTTTTGGTGAAAGCTGAAAATTTGTGCATTATCCTATGTCTCCCTCCTTCCCCCTCCCCTCTGAACAGCAGTTCACTCTCCCCTCCCCACCTACCTGTAGATACCCCCTCAGGCCTATCTTACAATCCCTGATGGTCTAGGGGTGTAGTCAGGGCAGGAGTGATCCCCTGTTGCTCCTGCCCATGATGGCGCTGCTCTCAAAATGGCTGCTATGACCTCTAGTGGCAATCTCGCAAGACTGCCGCAAGAGGTCATCATGGCAGCCATTTTGAGAGTACAGCTGACATGACAAGAGCATCTGAGGATCACTCCTTTCCTGACTACACCACCAAGGATTATAAGGTAGTCTGGGGTGGGGGGTGGGGGGGGGGGGGACTACTGGTTGCATTCTTTTTTGTGTGTGTGTGTAATGTGATTGCAAGTAATGCAGTTATGATCTTGCATAGTAGTTTATATGGTATATAGAGTGCTCCAAATAAATGCTTTTGATACAAAGGTTTAGCAGGAATTTTAGTTTGTAAATTTGGGATGATAAGTTCCTTAGGAATGAACCTTTCTGTGGAGATATGTCATCAGCTGTCACTAGTGAAAAGTCATATAACAAAAGAGAGGGAACAAAGTACAAACTAAAGTCCAAACAAAAAAAACAGCACCACGGGCCTTTAAAAATGGAACACAGTTCTTTAATGAATGAGCCTTGACAAAAAGACCCGACACGGGCCATGTTTCGGTGACTAGCACCTGCGTCAGGGGTCACAGTGATGACGTGGAAAACTTGGGGAATAACTCGAATATATTCCTCTACAATATATTATTCCTTACCCCACGTCTCATGTAGTAAAAGCTACAAAGCACCAAGGCACTTTTCACTGACTAGTGAAAAGTCAGCCATTGTAAAAGCACTGTGGCTTTTAGCTTCAGTTTTCATTAGCTGAGGTTCATGTGTGCGGAGGCTATTTTGGTTGGAGAGGTAAAATATGGGTTTTCATTATTTAAATTATTATATAATATTGTGACAGGCACAGATGGTACCCTGTCATGAGGAGGAGGTTCCTCTCTCATTGAATCTAGCTTCTGCATGCCATAAGTTCGATTAAAACACTGCAACTTTATCATACCCAGCAGAACCTGGAAATTCTTTAGAATTATTCAAATAGTATCAAAGCTAAAACATATTGTGATGCAGCACTAAGCCCCCATTGCTTCAGGCTAGCTTGGATCCTGTATTCCTTGTAGGTTGGTGCTAGGAAATCAGGTTGGTACATTATAGAAGTACTTGCCATTTAAGAAAAAACTCAGAGGCAGTCTGCATCTTTAGCTCACATCAGCATCAGTAGGCCATATTTCATGTACACTCTCTACTCAGGGTGAGTTTCTTTCACCCACTCCTCTGGTCTCTTTTTCCACTAGCAACTTCAACTCCTGCTTGGGAACAACCATCACCCTTGCTGCTCCAAGTCTCTGTTGCTGCATTAGGCAAAGGTACACTAAATAGGCTATTCTTAAGTTCTTGGGTTTATGCAAATTAATCCATTCAAATTCTGCTTTTTAGACAAACGGACTTTCTTCCCAGAAAATATTGGTACTATTTCAGGGGGCTTTGTTTAGCCAGCTTTTCTTCCTTCACATTCCAAACTCAGACTGACTCCTTTTTCGACTAAACTCTTAGGAGTGCAGTTCAACAGCCACCACACATCAGACAGGACAAACCTCAAATGGACCTTACGGTTGTGTCTTCCACCCCCATCTGTTAGTCCACTTCCAAAAGAAAGTTCCAAACTCCTCTTCCTTAAGTAGAGGGTGGCAGGGGTGGCTGCACAGGGTCCTCCACTCAAAGGGGCCCATGTCCCCCAGCAGAAGCGGTCTTGTACCTGTATGCTGGTGGACAGTGGCACCTTCCATGGACCATCAAAGTACCAGGTAAGAGGATGAAGTGGTCCACTCACTTAAAACAATGATGAAGCAGTAACCTAAAAACAAAACAGCACTTATATTCCCAGGCTATACAGAGAAAAATTTAAAAAAAAAAAAGAAAACTTTGCCAACATTGATCATACTCAACAAAAATTGTTTAAGTTAAATTATTAGCCTGGAACTCTTAGTTAAAAAATACTGACCTCTGACCCTGCACCATTATGGCGTTAAATGCAAACATATATTCTGCATCCACAAGAGCCTTTCTCATGCAACAACCAGTGCAGAGCTAAACTAAGGCATTATTCAATATAATTCACCAATGCACTATACAAAAAAGTTTGATTTTGGTTGCATCACTAACAGCAACACAACCCATCTCCAGTAGCAGGCATATTATGAATTAATATAAAACCTACAAAAGTCATTCAGGATCTGTAGAGCAAATCATTAAACCAGATCACAGAGGAAGTTCTTGAAAAAATCCTGAAAGGCTTATGGCCTACAACCTGCCCTCTTGATCCCTGCCCAGCAAAGATAGTACAATGAGCGAGTATAGGCCTCATTGAAGGGGCCCAAAATTGTAACAGCTCTCTTGTGGAAGGGCAGCTATCAACAACACTAAAAAGAGCTGTGGTACACCCCCTACTGAAATAGGGCTCCCTCAACAGGAGAAGCTCGAAAACTACCGACCAGTCTCTAACAATTCCTTCCTAGCAAAATTTAAAGAAAAGATAGTCTGCATTCAACTCAACGACTGCTAATTGAAAGTAATTGGCTAGACCCATGTCAATCTGGCTTCAGACCTTGGTTCAGAACAGAGACAGTTCTTGTGTCCCTTCTTGATGATCTGCACAGAAATCATGACAGAGGATCTGCCTCGATACTAGTGTTGCTGGATTTCTCAGCAGCCTTCGACACTGTGGATCATAATATTATGCTTATAAGACTATCAGATACCGGTATCAGTGGCACAGTACTTGCATGGTTCAAATCCTATTTGTCAGACAGACAATCAGTTCTGTTCAGCAACAGCACATCATTACCTTGGCACTGAAGTGCCACAGGGATCCATACTGTCTCACATTTTATTTAATATCTACCTCAATCCTCTGGCTGAGCTCCTTCAGTTGATGGACTCAAACTTCTACATCTATGCTGATGGTGTGAAACTACTCATGCCCATTGAACCAGATCTACCCAGAGCTCAGTAAACTGTCTGCCTGCCTAACTACAACTCAGGAATGGGCAAACAACAACAAACTCTGCCTGAACCCAAATAAAACAGAGATTCTTTGGGTACCTAACACAAGTGGACAAAAACACCTGACTTCAAAATACCTTTGGGGAAGTTGAACTCTCCCTAAAATCACAAGCCAGGAATCTTGGGATACTGCTAGACTCATCACTCATTCTGATCCTGCAAATTCAAACAACCTTTAAAAATTGTCTTTATCACCTATGGCAGCTATGAAATCTCTCTCCATATGTTGAAAAGATGAGTCTGACCACAGTGGTCCATACCATGATAACATCACGACTAGACTATTGTAATGCCCTGTACACTGTTCAAACCAAAAAGAGTTTGTATCAGTTCCAACCAGGGGCGTAGCCAGACCTCGATGGGAGGGGGGTCAAGAGCCCGAGGTGGGAGGGCACAGTTTAGTCTGCCTTCCCCAGCTGCCAACCCCCCCACCACTTTGGAACCCCTCCCTTCGCCGCCCCTCCGTCACTGCCGCCACCATCCCTCCCCCGTCGCTGCCGGCGGTACCTTTGCTGGCGAGGGTCCCCAACCCCCACCAGCCGAAGTCTTCTTCAGCACCGGTTGACTCCAGCACTTTCCCTGATGATCTGTTTCTAACTCCTGACGTCCTGCATGCACGTCCTGTATGTAGCCCCGTGCAGGATGTGAAATGCAGGACGTCAGGAGTCAGAAACAGATCATCAGCGAAGGCACCGGAGTTGACTAGCGCTGAAGAAGACTTCGGCTGGCGGGGGTTGGGGAGGGGGGTCAAAAGTAGAGGGGGCCAGGGCTTAATCTGTGGGGGCCCATGCCCCCATGGACCCACCTAGGTATGCCCCTGGCTCCAACTAATTATGCTGCAGTATGACTGATAGAAGGCTGCAAACGGCGTGACCACATCACACCCTTCCTGCAAAAACTGCACTAGCTACTAGTACCTTATAGGGATAAATTTAAAACTCTCTGTTTGATTTTCAAGGTCCTCAGACAAAATGAGCCAGAGTACTTAAAGAATAAGTTAGCCCTTTACACACCTTTGAGACCTCTAAGATCTTCTCAAGGATCATCAGTATCTGTCCTCTCATCAAAAGAAATTGTACGATGTGATACCCACCAGCAAAGCCTTCTCAGGAGTAACCCCCATTCTCTGGAATTTACTCCCAGAGGTGCTATATATAACTCGAGACTACCTCTACTTCAGGAAGCAGGTAAAAGCCTGGCTCTTCTCCCAAGCCTTTAATACATATGGTGACTGACTATACACCAATTCTGCACCTGGACTAGCTTGCTAAACACACTGTAACTTACATCTGTTCCTTATCTCTTGCTTAACTATACAACAAACTTGCCTTTAGTTTAGCCAATCATGAAAATTATCTCAACTGACTCTGTACCACTCATCTTGGTCCGATCAAATATCTGCTCTTGGTCCCTCAGCTATATGGTAAGCTATATTGTAGAAAATCTTTTACATCATATCTATGTTAGTTGAATGTTCTAAAGCATGCTTATTAGGTGTATCATTAGTATTATGCTAATATTGTATTGTATCTCTGGTATTTGAATTTCAGTGCTGTTAAATATGTCAATTTTTTTATCTTGTTTCATGGTAGTCCTATTATTAGGTTTCAATTTGCTGTTTTCAAGTTTTCCTCTTTCATTGTATTTATGTTTATATTTGTTAAATCCCACTAAATAAATTAATCTACCTTTCTAGAACAGCATCAACAAGGACCTTCCTGGGAAAAGACGTCATCATAAATATTGCAGTGAATACTTCTATTGGGAAAACTGAACAATCTGGATTGCTACAAATTCCTATAGATGGAATCCTGCCCAAACACAGAATAAGTGACCACAAACTAAAAGTAGAAATACGTAGACAAAAATTAACTTGAAACTCAAAGACGCCAGACTCTGCATGAAATGCAACACCAGAGAAAGAGAAAGAGTTGAATGTCCTCCTGTATTGTGCAAAGTAAAAGTAGCAGTTGTCAGATCACATTACAGACATATTCCAATAACTAAATGGGAAGTGCAATTATGTTTTTCTACCTTTGTTGTCTAGTGATATTATTTTTCTAATTGTATTGGCCCAAATGTCTGTTTTTTTCTTTCCTTTATTCTCTTTGCTCGTTACCTAGGGCTTCTTGTTCATTTGCCATTTCTTTTCTTTCCTCCTGTTTTCTTCGCTTCTTCTCCTACATTCACCTCTAACATTGATCTTTCACACTCAGCTTTTTCCATTTATTTTTCTGCCTCTCACTCCAC
Source organism: Microcaecilia unicolor (assembly GCF_901765095.1). Lineage (NCBI taxonomy): Eukaryota > Metazoa > Chordata > Amphibia > Gymnophiona > Siphonopidae > Microcaecilia > Microcaecilia unicolor. Next base: position 227,510,339 of record NC_044032.1, on the reverse strand, counting down.
TCAAATTTCATCTCACTTTCTCACCATCCCATGTTCAAGTTTCCTCTTTTTAATGCTTCAAGTGTATATTTAAATAAAGAGATTGTTCCTAACCTACATCACCTACTGGTGTTGTTCAAGAACCTACTCCTCCTACTCCCCCTTTCCTCAATCTATAGCTTTCCATCTTTCCCCTTTCTTTGTCAGGCATCTCCCTTCTCTCTGCATTCCCCTCCACTCATGTCAGACATCTCTCTTCCCTTTCCTTGTGTTCAGCACCTCTCCTCTGGTATTTTCCTTCATCTTCCCCAATCTATCCTTCCACCTCCTCATGTCTAGCATCTTCTCTTCCACCTCCTTTATGTCCTGCATCTCCTCTAATCTTCCCTTCCATCTTCCTTAATCTCCTGCATCATGTCTAGCGTTTCTCTCAGTCTTCTTTTCCACTTACCCCATGCCCAACATCTTCTCCAATTACTCTTTCCACTTGCACCATGTTCAGCAACTTCCCCGAACTACCCTTCCAGTATCTCACTGATCTCCCATCTTCCCTGATTACCTCTTCTACCTCCCCCATGTTCTACATTTCCCCCAATCTCTGCTTCCACCTCCTTCATTTCCAACATCTCCCCAATCTCTCCTTTCACTTCCTGCATGTCCAGCATCTCCTCTTCCACTTTCTTCATGTCCTGCATCTCCCCTTCCATTTCCCCCATGCTCTGCATGCTCCCTATGTCCTACATCTCCTCCAATCTCCTACCTCTAGCATGTCCGGCATCACTGATGATCACCTTCCACCTCCACCATGTCCAGTATCTCTCCTAATATTTCTCTTTCCATCTCCACCATGCTCATCAACTTTCCTGATCTCTCTTTCCACCTCCCCCATGGCCATCAACTCCCTCAATCTATTCTTCCACCTCTGACATGTCTAACATCTCCTCTGATCTCCCCTTCTACCTCCCTTATATCCATCATCTCCAACAATACTCTCTTCCACCTCCCCAATGTCCAGCATCTCCCTCACATTCCTCTTCCATGTCCACCATCTCTCCCAGTCTCCCCTTCATTTTCCCCAAGTCAGCATCTCCCAAATCTTCCCTTCTAACCCTCCCAATGTCCAGCATTTCCTCTCATTCCCTTTCCAACACTGCAACCATTGCCATTGTAGAAAATGTCTGCGTGGGGCCTTAGAGTCTTGGTGCCCACTCATGCACTCAGCATCTTTAAGTCCCACCCCCTCTCCAATTTGATGTCTTATGCCAGAGGTAGCGGGACAGGTAGATGCTATGCTGCTATTTTCTTTCCTCCATCTGTTCCATTCTGGGGGGAGGGGTTCTTGTGCTTACCAGTCTGGGCAAGGGAGGTGGCTCCTACCATTGTGTGACACTTGGCTTTTTGCCAGGCTTGCTCAATGGTAGCGAACTTGAAGTGGATATGCTGATTGACTGCCAACCAATGCAAATGCTTCAACCAAGGTCTCACATGCTTTTTTAACTTTCTGTCAGTAAGCTATCTGGTTGCTACATTTTGGTTCATTTGAAGCACTCTTAGGGCATAAGCAGATAAACTGAGATAGATGGTAAGATAGATAGCATTATAGTAATTCAACTTGCTAAAAATTAATGACTGCAAAGGGTTCAAAAACCATGAGTCTCCAGAAAATAACAATTTACATAACAATCTTAACATTGAAAATAGTACTTAAACTGATATTCCACTCTTATTCTTAAAGTACAGATAGATGCCTTGATTGAAATAAATGATTCACTCTTACTCAGATTCAAAACTAATCTCTTCTGATCTAACCAAGTTATTACAATCTCTAGACACCTAGTTAGTGCCAAAACCATCTCTAGGATAACAAAATTTGCAAATTATCTGCAAAAATAACCCCGAGCTCTCAATAATATGGCAAAAGGCTCTGAACTCTCATTCCCGTATTATCACATCACTCATACCTTTACTCACAGAAAGATATATACCATACGCCTTCATGCCTTTTTATCACCCTCTAAGCTCCCATTGTTTCTTTCCAAAGTTGCAATGTCTATGTTCCATTATTACATCCCTTAACGACACCTCAATTGTTTCGCATAACTCTGCACAATGTAATCCATAACTATCTGCAACAAATTGTATTTCAAACATTCAACTCATATTGAAAGCTACACTGAATCCGCAAAAAGGTGGGAAAATTTGGGATACAAATGCAATAAATAAATAAATAAATAAATAAATACATAAATCTTAATGTCACTACAAGAGATGAGCTCTATGGCACTGGTACTCACACTTTCCCAACTTGACTCATTATCTTGCCGATTAACCTTCTGCCACCAATCCAAAAGAAATGTTTCAAACAATCCAAATACTAAATATCCAACACCTAATGCTTGCAATCATGTAAATAATAATGAATGGCTAAGGTATCAATTTCAATGGGGATATCTAAAAGCAGTAGTACCACATTCCCACCGGATTTCTGCAAAAAGTCCCCAGGACTCAGAGGTGTGCAGCTAGGTCTTGGTGGCCAGCAGCACCAGAGGGCTCAATCCTGGTGGAATGAATGAGACATTTTCCTTTTGTGTGTGGTTTGACTCCATTAGGCTGTTCAACTTTGGTTTTATGTGCATATAATATATAAATATACTAGTACAAATGGCCTGTTTCTGAAGGCAAGGAAACGGGCCCTAGGCAGGCAATTCCTCCCCCCCCACCGCGCTAGGGCCCCCTCACCCCCCCTGAACCTGTTGCCTCCCCAGACCGCCGAAAACCGCTCCCCGCTGCCGTTGTGTACTACCTGTGCTGACGAGGGACCCAAACCCCCGTCAGCCGAAGTGTTGTTGTGCCCTTCGCGTTCCTTCCTCATCTTCTCTGGAAGTTCCTCTGCATGCGTCTCCACCACCTTCATGGAGAACCTCTTCCAAGAATCCACCACCATCATGGAGAGTCTCTTCCAAGAATCCACCACCCTCTCTGTGAGGAAATATTTTCTGGTGTTAGTCCTGAGTGTATCTCCTTTGATCCTCATATCATGACCTCTTCTTCTACAACTTACATTCCACTAACAAAGGTTTGTTTCATGTGTATTATTTATCCTTATAGGTAGTTTAAGGCAGTGGTGTGCTGGTAAATGTTTAACAACAGGCTTTCTCCCTGGTCCATCTCCGCCCCCCCCCCCCCGTCCACCTCTGCGCCCCCCCCCCCAAATTGCAGAGCTGGCTATAGCCGGGGAGAGAGCCTGGGGGGGGGGGGGGGGAGGCGGCAATGCATTACTCTCTCCAGGAAAAAAAAATTTAAATGCTCCCAGGTTCCAATCTAATTCATGTTTAATGTGGGATAAAATGCCATAAATGAGTAAATAAATATAAACTTTTAACGTTGAGAACCTGATTCTCATAACATGATGTCTGTTTTAGAAGCTCTTTACTAGGAAAAAAAAATCTCTGCAGTATACCCAAAATGACACAAACCAAATTAGCATACAGACCAGGAATTAGGAGAACAGACAGTCTTGCCAACTCTGAAAAACAATGTGCTATCAAAATCTCAGAACCTAACAAACAGATCCCTATTCAGACACTTGGCCTTGCAGTCATAAATGCAGAACAGAGATAGCCCCTATTCAAATTCTTCAAAAATAAACCTGAAATCCTAAGAAGTACAATACCAGAAAAACAGAAAGAAACATGTTGCTATACACTGCAAAATATGATAGCAGATGTAAATTCTCAAAGTGGACATATTCCAAACACTAAAATGAAAATAATTTTTTCTACCTTTGTTGTCTGGTGACTTTGTTTTTCTCATCATGCTGGCCCAGTATCTGTTTCTGCTGCTCTCTATCTGTTCCCTTGACTCTGTTTCCAGGGCTTCCTTTCCATTTATTTCTTTTCTTTCCTCCTTTCTTCTTCATTTCTGGTCCTCCGCAGACTTGACTGTCCAGTGGATCCAGCTTCTTCCTATTTTCTCCATTCATGTGCAGTTTTTCTCCTCTCTTCCTGTTCCCTCATCTCATCTCCTTCCTCTCTCTTCCCTCCATGTCCAGCATTTCTCCTTTCTCCCCTCCATTCATGTTCATCTCACTTCCTCTCTCTTCCCTCCCCTCCATCGATGTCCAGCATTTCTTCTCTCTCTCTCCCTTCCCCTCCATCCATGTGCATCTCCTTCCTGTATTCCCTCCCATCCATCCATGTCCAGAATTTCTCCAGCCCTCTCCTCCATCCATGTCCTGAAACTCTCCTCTCTCCCCTGCCCTCCTCTCCGTCCACCCATGTCCAGCAACTCTCCTCTCCTCTCCCCTCTCTTCCATCCACCTATGTCCAGCAACTTTCCTCTCCCCTGCCCTCCCCTCCATCCACCCGTCCATCCACCCATGTCCAGCAACTTTCCTCTCTCTTGCCCTCCCCTCCATCCACCCATGTCCAGCAAGTGTCCTCTCCCTCCCCTCCCCTGCCCATCCATCCATCCATATCCAGCAATTCTCTTCTCTCCCCTGCCCCCTCCATCCATCCATACCCAGCAATTCTCTTATCTCCCCTGCCCCCCTCTATCTATCCATACCCAGCGATTCTCTTCTCTCCCCTGCCCCCCTCCAGCCATCCATACCCAGCAATTCTCTTCTTTCCCCTGCCCCCCCTCCAGCCATCCATACCCAGCAATTCTCCTCTCTCCCCTGCCCCCTCCATCCATCCATATCCAGCAGCTATCATCTCTCCCCTGCCCTCCCCTCCATACTACTACTACTACTATTTGACATTTCTAAAGTGCTACTAGGGTTACGCAGCGCTGTACAATTTAACATAACATAAAAGGACAGTCCCTGCTCAAAGAGCTTACAATCTAAAGGATAAAATATATGCTTTCTAAAAGAATTGCACCTCCTATCTCTGGAGGTGTGCTGTGTGCTGGTGCAGTGCTAACTTTCATTGGTAGGGATAGTGCAATTTAAGTCCTTTAATTGATGCCAGTATGGCAAGCTTCTGAGTGCCTCCATGTCCAGCAATTTCTCCTCTCTCCCTGGGCCCTGCCCTGCCCTCCCATCCATATCCATCGATGGCTTCGATGCTCCTCTCTCCCCTGCCCTCCCTCTTCTTCCCCCAACATCCCTCTTTTTGCTCCTGCTGTCCTGGGGGTATAAATCGTTGATTTACCTCCGTCGCAGCAGCCGCAGTGAAAGCCCGTCTCTACCCTTCCCTTCATTTCCTGTCAGTGTCCCGCCCTCGCAGAAAGCGGAAATGACGTCAGAAGAAGGCAGGACACTGACGGGAATGAAGGGAAGACTAGAGACAGGCTTTCACTGAGGCTGCTGCGACGGAGGTAAATCAATGATTTAAACCCCTCCCAGAGCGGCGGGAGGTGAGGTAAGCATGGCTTGTGCCACCCTCCTGCCATGCTTACCTCACTTACTGCCGGGTTGCGCCGCCCCTGGGAACCGGCTCGCCTGCCAGAACAACCGGCTAGCAAGAGCTTTAAAAATTTAACAACCAGCTCTTGCGAGCCAGCCCGTTTCTCCTCTGCTCTGAAGTATACATTGACTGACTGATATTCAGAGTGATTTAACTATGTAAGAAAAGCTCCTGTCCAGTTAAATTGCTCTGCCTGTCATTAACCAGAGAATGCCACTGAATATGAGCACAGACCACCATTGCACTCTCCATTGCGGAGCTGGGGGGGGGGGGGGTCCACAGGCAGAGTTGGGATAGACCCAGAAATTATCAGGACACTGCCAACATTCAGTGCCTCTGCCTAACCTATCTGGCCATGTAGGATTGCACAAATAGCTATCTGTCCTAACTATAACCAGACAGTCATGTGGGTGCCGGTACTGAATATTGGCCAGCACCTGAATAACTCAGACGGCTGCCCAAGACCTGGATATAGAGTGCCGCTGTCTGGATACGGCACAGCACTGAAATCCAGGTCTAATTCAGTCCATGGCGTAGTATTTATTAAAACACTGACTGCTGCAGGCTGAATATCTACCCCCTACATTTTAATGTCCTTAATTCTCACTTCCTTAAGTCTCAGAGCTTCCTGTAGACACTCTTCAGCTTTTTGTGAAACCTCTTAATTCATATCATTCATTTAGTTTAATTTACATTAATGAACTGTTTGTCTCTGTTCTTTCAGAGGTAGAGCCTCCAGATTTGAACAAAATATTCCAGGAGACGTCTCACCACTGACCTGTACCAGAGCAGGATTAACTTTTTGTGCCCCCTCACTATAATTTAAATACATTTTAAAACCTCACAAATGTGTGAGCACCAGTATGTTAGACTCTACATCTAATCACAGTAATGTGGGGTTTCAAATACCTCCAGACCCTAGTCAGCCCTTTCCCTCCTTATATCCCCCAAATCTCAGCAAGCACTGTCCCTCTCTCTATCCCAGGGTCTCAGCAACCACTGTCCAGCCTCTCAAACTCCCAACACTCTTTGGCTGCTCACTGATTCCTGCATCTGGGGCAGATGTGATTTTGTTTGGGGGCTGAACACACAAGTAGGTTAACAGGAGCCTAAAGACAAAACAAGAGGGCCAAATGTATGGTGACACCTGATGATGCCACTTCTTCTTGGATACCAGCCCAATGACATGGGTGGGGGGGGGGGGGGGATATGGATAGTTGAGGACATCATCTCTTTTCCTGCACAGGGCCCAGAAAGAGCTGAATTAAAGTATATCTGACAGCCCCCCCCCCCCCCCAGAATCTTTGTATCCTAGGCATGTGTCTAGTTTGTCTATGTCAGAATCATGCCCTGACCTTTACAGAAATGTTATGAAATGGAGGCATAGCTTAGTAGGCTGAGAATGGAGGAAACCATATTTAAAATTCCATGGCTACTCCTTGCCACCTTATAGTAAATCACTTAACTCTCCATTGCATCAGGTACAAACGTAGATTGTAAACTCTTGGAGCCAGGGACACACCTACTGTACATGAATGTAATTCATCTTGACCTACAACTGAAAAAGGCCTGACCTAAATATAAAGAAATAGATTATCATCTCCTTTTTGTATCAGTTAATGTTTCTAGTTATGCACACTAGCATTTCTCTGGCTCTAGCTATTGTCTTCTCACACCATTTTTCTACCTTCAGATTGTCAGATATGATCACCCCAAGTCTCTTTCCTGCTTATTAGGCAACAGTATCTCAACCTCCTTCCAAATCATATACTCTCTTTTGGCGTACTACGTCACAAAATCATAACACTGTACTTTTTTTTTTTGCATTGAAACTGAGCTGCAAAGTACTCAACTATTTGTCAAGCTTCCTTGACCTTGTCACTACAAATTCTGTCTGGCTCCTAATTGATTGCACATTTTGGGGTCATCTGCAAAAGGGCAAACTTTTTCCCTGCTAATGCATCTGCAATATCATTCACAAACCACAGAACCAGCTCCAGTATAGATCCCCGAGGCTCAGAGTAACTTTCAGGGTTTGTTTTTTTTAACGCTCTGTTCTATAATCATGTATTTCATTCCTGTATGTTACAATGTTACACAACAAAGTGCAGTATAGAGTTGTTTGAGTTTTAATTTTGGAAGTCACTGACAGATCTACCACTGAAAGGCAAGAGCTGAATAATAAAAAAAAGGATCTGACCCACTATTTCCAGGTCTACTGACAGCAATTTCCAGATGAAAGATTTGGGATCAGAGGTCAAGTGCTGCTATGAGAGGAAGAGCTGGGGTAGTGACAAATCGGAGTGATGGGGAAAGTGAGAATAGCATCAGGATGAGAAAGGAGGAAGATTGAGAGAGGGAGCATAGAGGATGGGTGACATAAAAGGAGGGAGGGGGAAGTGAAGAGGTATCCGTGTTTGTGAAAAGACAAAATAAAATTGGCGAAACACCAGCTTAAAATATCTATTCATTTGAGACTCATTAAAAAGTTTGAGACACATTGAATACTGACAGGGTGAAAGGGAGGGAGTACACTATCCAGCTTATAATCGAAAGACAAAAAAGCCTATATTGCGACCTAAATCGGGAGATAGGCGTTTATCTCCCAAAAACGAATAACGCGGTATAATCGAAAGCCGAACTTGGACGTTTTCAACTGCACTCCATCGCGGAAGCGTACAAAGTTGACGGGGGCGTGTCAGAGGCATGGTGAAGGCGGGACTGGGGCGTGGTTATCACCCGAACAGAGATGGGCGCCTTTCGCCGATAATGGAAAAACAGTATGCGTTTGTAGCTAGAATTTAGGGCACTTTTCCTGGACCCTGTTTTTTCATGAATAAGACCCCAAAAAGTGCCCTAAATGACCAGATTACCCCCAGAGGGAATCGGGGATGACCTCCCCTGACTCCCCCAGTGGTCACTAACCCCCTCCCACCACAAAAAATGATGTTTCACAACTTTTTATTTTCACCCTCAAATGTCATACCCACCTCCCTGGCAGCAGTATGCAGGTCCCTGGAGCAGTTGTTAGGGGGTGCATTGGACTTCAGGCAGGTGGACCCAGGCCCATCCCCCCCTACCTGTTACAATTGTGCTGCTTAATGCTTAGTCGTCCAACCCCCTCAAACCCACTGTACCCACATGTAGGTGCCCCCCTTCACCCCTTAGGGCTATAGTAATGGTGTAGACTTGTGGGCAGTGGGTTTGAGGGGGATTTGGGGGGCTCAACACACAAGGGAAGGGTGCTATGCACCTGGGAGCTCTTTGACCTTTTTTTTGTTTTTGTAAAAGTGCCCCCTAGGGTGCCCGGTTGGTGTCCTGGCATGTGAGGGGGACCAGTGCACTACGAATCCTGGCCCCTCCCACGAACAAATGCCTTGGATTTATTCGTTTTGAGCTGGGCCCTTTCATTTTCCATTATCACTGAAAAACAAAAACGCCCAGCTCACAAATTGTCGAATAAAACATGGACGTCTATTTTTTTCGAAAATACGGTTCGGTCCGCCCCTTCACGGACCTGTTCTCGGAGATAACGCCCATGGAGATAGACGTTTTCGTTCAATTATGCCCCTCCACCTATCTAATCTGAGCCCAAACATTCCTGTCAAATCAGCTTCCTAAGCCTGTTTCTGTATACCAGGAAATCAGTAACAAAAGTGGTAGGTATTTCTTGGGATATTTGATGGCTGAGGGATTGAGGGAAGAGAAGATGAAGTAGGATAGGAGATGGCAAACTACAGCTCAGGGGCCAAAGCTGTCATTTTTTCAGGCCTGATTGGTGTAGGTAAATTTGTAATATCTTTGGCTCATTGATACTGTAATTCTGCACCTGGCTTGGTGATGTCATCATCAAAAGCCCAAATTGTCAACATTTGATGAAGCACTGAGGTGGACAGGTCATCAAAATGGGCATTTCTGGCCTTTGATGCTGTCTTCAACTGTGTGCTGACATGCCAAGGGTGGACTACCCACAGTGGACCCCCTGCCATTTGACCCCCTGTGGCACCGCCGCCCCTCCCCCATCCCTTTAGACCCCCCCTCTCCCGCCGCTGCCAACTGTCCCCCGCCACCGCCAGGTACCTTTGCTGGCAGGGGTCCCCAACCCCCACCAGCCAAAGTCCCCTTCAGCGTTGGTCTCTGAGTCCAGTGCGTTCGCTGATATGGATTCTGTTTCTGTGCAGGACATCAGGACTCACAGAATCCAGATCAGCAATGCGCTGGAGACTGGAGCTGAAGAGGACTTCAGCTGGTGGGGGTTGGGACCCCCACCAGCAAAGGTACCTGACAGCAGCAGAGGGGGAGGGTTGGCGACGGTGGGAGGGGGAGGTCGAATGTGGCGGGGAGGGTCGGTGGCGGGGGGTGTGTGAAAGCTGGGGGGCCAGGACTAAATCTGCGGGGGCCCATGCCCCCATGGCCCCACCTAGCTACATCCCTGTTGCAGATATTCATAAATTGGGACTGAAAGGGGAGGTGCTGTTATAGGGAGATTTCAACCTTACTAGTGCAGACTGAAATGTCCTAACTGCAGAATCAGAAAGAAGTAGAGAGATCGTGGATGCCCATCACAGCACTCTGCTCAGACAAATGGTGTCAGAACCCCCAAGGGAAGGGATGACGCTGGATCTAGTGCTCACAAATGAAGAAAGCGTGTCTAATGTCCGGGTGGATGCTTACCTGAGCAGTAGTGATCATGATACAGTATATGGTGTGATATATGAGCTAAAGTGGACCGTGGACACACAAAACTCAAAGTCCTGGATTTCAGTGGCGTAGCCAGACTGCCAATTTTGGATGGGCCTGAACCTAAAGTGGGTGGGCACAAAATTTTCTCTCTATCCCCCCTCCCCAGCAAAATTTAGTCACACTAATCAGATGCATTTGTCACATAGGAGTAAAGTGCTGCTTTTCAGTGCATCAGGTTTCAGAAAATTTATTTAAAAGCCTAACACCCTTTTCAATGAGCTTTCAGAGGCCAAAACCTCCTGCCTTAGGTCAGTATAATGCTGTTATGGTATCCTCTCCTGACCTAAGGAAGGAAGTATTGGTCTCTGAAACTTTATTAACACAGGTACCATATTACTTTATCCTAAATTAAAATAAAATTATTTTCTTTACCTTTGTTGTATGGCCATTTACTTTTTCTCATTGTGTTGCTCCCAGTCTCTAGATTCTGCTTTCTTTCGTCTTTCTCTTGCCAGGGTTTCCTGTCCATTCACCACCTATGGCTTTTCATCTTTTCCTCACCCTTGTTCTCCACATGCCCCTTCCTCTTATTCTCCAGTCTTTCCCTACTCTGTCCTCTCCTTCTTTCCATCCAGCAGCTCCCCACTTTCTTTTGCATCCAGCGTCTCCTTTTTCTCCCTACCCTTCCATCCAGTGTCTTCCCTCTTTCTCTCCTCATCTTTCCACCCATCTACCCTCTCTCCTGATCCTTCCATCTAGTGTCTCTATCTCTCTACCCTTTTCTGTTCAGTCTCCCCCCTCTCTCTCTCTCCACATCCTTCCAGTCTCTCCCCTTTCTCTCTGCATCCTTCCATCCATCTCCCCTCTTTCTATCCTCCCATGTCCAGCGGCTCTCTCCCTTCCCTCCAGTCCCTTCTTCCTCTCCCTCCCATGTCCCAGCGGCTCTCTCCCTTCCCTCCAGTCCCTTCTTCCTCTCCCTCCCATATCCAGTAGCTCTCTCCCTTCCCTCAAGTCCCTTCTTCCTCTCCCTCCTATGCCCCAGAGGCTCTCTCCCTTCCCTCCAGTCCCTCCTCTCCCTCCCCCTCCCATGTCCCAGCGGCTCTCTCCCTTCCTTCCAGTCCCTTCTTCCTCTCCCTCCCATATCCAGTAGTTCTCTCCCTTCCAGTCCCTTCTTCCTCTCCCTCCCATGTCCCAGCAACTCTCTCCCTTCCTTCCAGTCCCTTCTTCCTCTCCCTCCCATGTCCCAGCAACTCTCTCCCCTCCCTCCAGCCCCTTCCTCCTCTCCCTCCCATGTCCCAGCAGCTCAGCCATTTTTCCTCCAGGTCCGCCCATCTGCATCCTTCGCGCGCTGTCTCTATCCCTTTTGTCCCACGGAGGCAGCGCTTCCTTCCTGCCCTGTCTTTTTCCCAAGCTCCACTGCATCTGTCCCTCCCTGCAAGTGGAATCCTCCTTCGCCGGTCGTGCTGCGCAGCCATGCAATTGCACACGCAGCTTCGCTCCTCCCCCTGCCGCGTTCATCCGGCCCTAAACAGGAAGTGCATCACAGAGGGCCAGATAGACGTGGCAGGGGGAGGAGTGTAGCTGCGTGTGCAATTGCATGGCAGCGCAGCGCGACCAGCGAAGGAGGATTCTACTTGCAGGGAGGGACCGATGCAGCGGAGCTTCGGGAGAAGACAGGGCAGGAAGGAAGCGCTGCCTCTGTGGGACAAAAGGGATAGAGACAGCAATGCGGATGGGTGGGCCTGGAGGGAAAATGGGTGGGCCTGGGCCCGTCCAGGCCCACCCGTGGCTACGCCCCTGCTGGATTTCAAGCATGCTGACTTTCATAAAATAAAATAGTTCCTGAAGAAAGAGCTGATGGAATGAGAGGATATAAGAGAAATGGAAAGACAATGGTCCAAGCTGAAAGTAGCTGTAAAATTGGCAACAGATCTCTATGTAAGGAACGTTAATAAAAGCAAGACAAAAAGGAAACTGATACGGTTCTCCAAACAGGTGGCTGAAAAAGTAAAGGTAAAAGAGGTGGCATTCAAGAAATACAGAAGAATACAAGAACAGAAACACAGAAAAGAATACCAGATAAAATTCAAAGAAGTGAAGAGAGAAAAATGGTTGGTGAAAGCGCAGGCAGAAGAAAAAATGGCTAGAGATGTAACGAGAGGTGACAAGACTTTTTTCAGGTATATTGGAGAAAGAAGAAAGACTAGAAATGTAATTGTGAGACTGAAAAATTCTGAAAACCGCTATGTGGAAAGAGATGAGGAAAAAGTGGATGTGCTAAACAAACACTTCTGTTCTATGTTCACAAAAGAAAATTCTGGAGAAGGACCTCAATTGGTTGACAAAGGTGTATATGGAAATGGAGTAGATATCACACCATTCACAAAAGAAAGTGTTTACAAACAACTTGAAAAACTAAAAGTGGACAAAGCCATTGGACTGGCTGAGATCCATCCCAGGATATTGAGCAGTGCTTTTTTTTTGTAGGAAAAAAGGTACCAGTACTCATACAGTGCCAACTTTAAGGGCAGTGTCACTATCTATAGCTCAACCCTTACAGTAGCCACACCCATATTACTAGCCATGGAGCATATAAAAAGGCATAATTGAAAATAGTACACAAGTCCCTAGACCCAACAAAAGAACCCCCCAGATTGACCATAACCGAATAAAATACATAAACAAAAAATTAGCTGAAACCTCAAAAAACCTGAATCTGGCATGCAGGATAACACCAGAAAAACAAAATATTTCCCCCTTGCTATAAAATAGCAGATGTAAATTTCAAATATTCCATTCACTACAGTACAAATTAACAACTACAAATAAAACAAAAAAATTAGCACAGCTATCACACTACTTTATCTTAAAATAATAATCTTTTTTTCTACCTTTGTTGTCTGGTCATGAACTTCTTTTCATTTGTGTTGGTCCAAGCCTCTGGTTTCTACTTTCCTTATTGCCAGGATTCCTTGTTTATCTTTTTTCTTTCATCCTTTTCCTTTCAGCTTTTTTCAATGTTTTTTTCTGCCTTTATCTACATTTAGTTCTTTGTTATGATCCAGTCTTCAATTTCCCTCTTTTGATTGTGTCTACCTACAGCTTGCCCCTCTCTCTCCTCCCCATATCCATCCAACATTTGCCCCCTCTCTCTCCTCCCCACTTCCATCTAGCATTTGTCCTCTCTTTTCTCCACACATCCATCCAGAATTTGCCCATCTCTCTCCTCACTCCCAACCAGCATTTCCCCGTCATTCTTCTCCCCACTTCCATCCAGCATTTGCCTCCTCTCTCCTCCCCACTTCCACCCAGCATTTCTCCCTTTTTCCCCTCTCTCTCCATCCAGTATTTCTCCCCTTGCCTCCTGTCTCCCCATCTAGCAACTCTCCTAGGGCTGCTGCTGCTTCTCCCAATGAGCAGCAGTGTCGCCTGGCAAATCAAAGAGTAAAAGGTGTGAAACCACAGTGCTCAGACACGTGCTGTCGGCTTTGCCGATCCGCTGCCCTTCTGATGTCAACTTCCTGTTCTGGGGCAGGGGATTAGCAGAGCCAACACAGAGCATGTAGCCCCACGCCTGCTACTCCTTGCTGTACCTGTGGCGTTGCTGCTCCTAATTGAGAAAAGCAGCTATGGCCACGGGAGAGAGGCGGGAGATGGAGGAGATGAGCGGGGAATGGGGAAAAAGGTGCCAGCCTGCTATACCGGTGCATACCGGCACAAAAAAAAGCCCTGATATTGAGGGAGTTCAGGGATTGTGGAAGGTCCTCTTAAAGATTTGTTTAATAAATCCTTGGAGACAGGAGAGGTTCCATGGGACTGAAGCAGAGCAAATGTGGTCTTTCTTCACAAAAGTGGTAACAGAGAAGTTGAAGACTACAGGTCGATAAGTCTCACTTTGGTGAATGGAAAAATAATGGAGGCTCTGCTGAAGTAAATAATAATGAACTACCTGGAATTCAATGGGTTACAAAATCCCAGCCAACATGGCTTTACCTTGGGAAAATCGTACCAAACAAAACCGATTGATTTATTTGATTGGGCGATCAGAGAATTGGATTGACATGCACTAGATGTAGTCTACCTGGATTTCAGCAAAGCCTTTGACACAGTTCCTCATAGGATGCTCATCAATAAACTTAGCAGACTAAAGTTGGGGCCCAAAATGGATTAGAAATTGGTTGACTGCCGGACTGGAAACAGGTTGTGTTGAAACTGGAGCAGTGGTATGACATGTATAGACCCAAATGCACTTTGTCTTTATAAAATGGGACTCTTTGAGAAGAGATGGTGCTTTCAGTAGTGGAAAAGAGGTAAGTGAGTGATATTGGGCATTTTTGATTTTCTATGAGGAGGTTGGGGGATTAGGTTTAAGGAGGGATAGGGGAAGGGGGGACCAGTTTTTATGTTCTGATTGTGTAATGGGTGGATGCATTGATGAACCAACGTGCATCTACTGTAAGAATTACATATGCTTCTATGTTTTGTTAAAGCTGTTAATAAATTTGACAGAAATTGGTTGACTGACAGACAACAGAAGGTGATGGTAAATGGATTTTGCTTGGAAGAGAAGAAAGTAAGTAGTGGAGTGCCTCAGGAATCCATAATGGAGCTGATTCAGTTCAATATATTTGTGAGTGACACTGCTGAAGGGTTAGATGGAAAAGTGTGGGTTTTTTTTAAGATGACACAAAGATTTGCCACAGAGTGGACATACCAGAGGGAATAGAAAACATGAGAAGAGATCTACAAACATTAGAAGTATAGTCTAATGTTTGGCAGTTAAAATTGAATGTGAAGAAGTGCAGAGTGCAGAACAATCTGAGTGCAAGGCTGTCTGTGGACAGCAGGCCAAGGGCAAGGAGCGGAATATGCTACCAATGACAACTGGCTCAGGACTGATGTATTCTAATAAAGCTGCAGCCTTCTATGAAATGGATTGGGTGTGTTTACTCTGAACAACAGAGGTGAGGATAAGAAGCATACATCTGCCTTGTTTATCATTCAAACGCACGTCTTGTGATGCTGTTTCCAGCACTCAAAAGGGATTCAATTCTTTATGACAAGAGACTCCTAGCACCAAAGAGGCTGTTAAAAATTGTCATATTTTACTATCAGCAAGTGAATTACTGAAATAAAATTAGGTAATATCAAGTCACAATATGATGTCGGTATGCAAGCTTTAAAGAAATGCAAACTGAAACTAAACATATAAAAATCCTTTCAGACAAAGTAAAAGGCACAACAGTGGTCTAAACAGTGTTTCTGTGCTAGATGCACATGGTTTTCATTTGGAAATAACCTGAGAAGCACTGACTTTGTGCTACAGCCAAAACTGAAATGAAATCCAGGTGCGGTAAATCAGAGTTGAACTACACCATGGTAGATGTTTTGAGAGGAAGGTACGGGAAGGCATGTGAAGCTACTAAGACTCATTCTAATTTGAAAGAAAATCAGTCCAAAAGCTCAGATATCTACAGGAGTAATGAAGGAGACCATTAAGAATCTATGAGGCCCCCACTAAATAGATTTTGTGTTGGAGCCCCTGACAAAGTAAGACATCCTTGGCAGCAGTCAAAGCATCAGTGGAACAAAAGCTTCCCTTGAACAACACATGTAAAGCAGGCAGTTAGACATACGTGAAAAGAGGACATCTGTTGCACAAATTCTGTCTCAAATGCAAATGGATCAGGCTTTAGAAGCTCACCTTTCTAAATCTGAGCTTAAGTTACAGAATCTGATATACTGGACAGGACCCTGTTCAAAAGGCTTACCATCTCAAGGTTAGCTGTACTGAAGTGTTCATTTAATGTGATTTAAAGCATGATATTTAATGCAAGGCCTGTAAGTGTCAGTGTGACCTGTTTACTAATACAGATGGTAATTTTATAACATGTCACCTAGGTTGACAGTGGCTATACTAATAAGATTTACTTCACACTGCTGTACTCTCTCATTCCACACTCCCCATACTGCACAGTGTCTCTCCTGTTCGAGCTTGGGTGAGGGTCAAGGTCCAGAATAGAGATCCAGTGGCAATGGGGAATGAAGTCGGGCTTCTAAGAGGTTCTGTGCCAGTCCAGGGAGCAAGCGTCCTCACTTCTGTTCCAAAGAACCACACAGCACTGCAAGGATCTTTTGTCTTTTTTGCAAATTCAACTTTACTGAACTTTCTGCAACCGGCAGGTAAACCACTTTATAACTTCATCTGTACAGCCAACTATTTGTTTCAGCAGCTGTCCTGAACTCAAGATTGTGGATTGCAAGCTCAATCACTTTCCAACTCATTTCCTTCAGTAAACCCCAAAGTATTTACATATATACAGCTTCCCCTGTCCTTTACCCGTCCCTTTGGGCTGGCAATAATCCAAGGCTGCTCCAGTTATTCCTGATTATAATCCAACTCCTTCAGGCACAGACCCTTTTGGCTGTCCTCTTTCCAGCAGTACACTTCTCGAGCTATACCTTGGCCTTGAACAGGCTCTCCCTCCCTGCCCCAGTTCCTGCTCCCGAGCTGAGCTCTCCTTGCCCACCCAGAGCTCCTCAAGCCTTCTCAGTTGCTACTGTTAGGGGCAGCAACTCTCCTTAAAACAGGCTTAGTTTATTCTGTCAGTCCAGGGCCCCACTCTCCTCCAAGGGTCCCAGCGGGGGTACATACAACCAAAGACCCTGTGTTCTCCTCTGCAATCCGTTTTATCAACTTTAACTCCTCCCCAACTATCAATCATTACACAGCAGCACTTTCTTTCTGCAAATTATTCGATACCCACCCCCTTGGACTGGATCCCCACTTCTCTTACACCTCTAATCCTCCCTCCAGTGACTTCTACTTATACATTCTCAGTAATCCCCATATTAATAGCAACACAAACTCCCTGCTCTATCAGACACTGTCCAGCTTATTTTCGAAGGAGATCGCCGGCCATCATCCAACACAAATCGGGAGATGGCCGGTGATCTCCTAAAGCCATCCAAATCGGTATATATTGCTGGACACACTCTTGATCTGATCTTAACAGATTCTGCCTCTTCTCTTTGAGTTTTCTTGTTTAAGACTGTTCCTGTATCATGGTCAGATCACTTCTGTCTGTATTCTTGAATTGTATTAACCCTTCCTTTCTCTCATCACTACAGGAATCCTTCCCATCTAATTTCTCTGCCCTTTTGGTAGATGATCAGGTTCTTAATTTGGAACTTCATTTTACAACAAGTGTTTGATAGAATAGTTCAGAGACGTGCAAATAACTATCAGCCCTGGTACCATCCAGGTCTGTCCCTGTGTAAACGTCAGGTATGCAGGGCAGAACACCACTGGCGAAAACACAAATCAGCTGTCTCCCTGATACATTGTAAGCAGATGCAGTACTATTACAATGCTCAAATTTGAGCTGCCAGAAGAAATTATTTTTCTAAACAAATTGAATTTGCTCCTACTCAACTAAGCCACTTAAAGGTATTTAATTATCTTGTTTTTCCTCCTTCCAAGGACTTCAAACATTTGGCCTCTTATTTCACCTCAATGGTTGAAAAGCTTGAAGCCACTTTCCCACCTTTCCTCTCACTTGTCCCTTGATCCTCATCTACCCACTGTATTATTGCATGTGAGCTTAGCGTCTTGGGCAAACTTTAAAATTTCACCAGTTGACTCATTAAGTAGGTTATATCTCAACTGCATAAAACTTATTGTTCCCTGGATCTACTTCCATCTATTTATTGGAAGGAGGGATGCAAGAAGGTAGGCTGGCCTATAGCGTGGCAAGATACAACTCCATGAAAGTGCCGCCTGAGGCCTCCCCTCAGTTGGCGTAATGATAGGGCTGTAATACAAGTGAATTTTAAAGATTGTTTTTTCAGCTCTGTCTTGACCGACTGGTGCACTTGACGTCTGTATTGTTGATTAGAAGTCATTCTGTTTAAAAATGATTGTTTAACTTTGATTGTGTGAAAAACAAGTTGGAATGTGGAAGATAAGACATAGCTCTAATTAATTTGGTATGTGAAGAGGTGTATGACGCTTGTTTTCCTGGCTCCAGCCTGGCCTCCTGGAGTTGGAGAGCATGTGACCACGTTCCCACAGTATGGCTTGTTTACCTAGACAGAGAAGCATTCTGTAATTTCATCAGCTCTGACATGAGTTTCTGAGCTTAATAAAAAGGGGAGTTTCTTTCAGTGAAATCGGGAGCTCATCTGTGAGTAACGTACGTACTGCGCAGAGGATCTGTTCCTGGTCTAAAAAGCTCCTGGCTTCACTGTAACAGGCCCCCCCAGCTGATGTTAAGAGCCTGGATGATGTAAGGACCAGTGATGTTGTATGTATGTATTATTGCTTCTTTTCCTGGTCTAAGAACTCTTAGCATTGCTTAGTTGTAGAGACCAGTGATGTAATGATTGTTTATATATAGCTAATCATTGTGTTTATATAGATAATCATTGTATATACCTTAATCATTGTAGAATTTAGCACCTCTACTAAAGGTTTCATTTATCTAATACAAATCCAAGAGAATCCATGGTAATTATTGAGTAGTCTGTGTCAGTGAGGCAGGCTGTAAATTCAAAGCAGTACATAGGGCCTCCCCTGTCTGTTATCATATTTAAATGATTAAGTAAATAGTTGGTGCAGAACAACTTTACTGGAGTCTCTGTTATTGAGTGGATGTGATTAAAAGTCTGAATTAAGCCTCTTGGTATATACCAGTCTCGACCCTGTTCCCATCTAAATTCAAATCTGTTTATGTACTGGGAAATATCACATCCAGGTATGCATTAGGCAATCACATAGTAGGCAACATAGTATATTATTATTATTATTTATTGCTTTTGTATCCCACATTTTCCCACCTATTTGCGGGCTTAGTGTGGCTTACAATACATTGTAACGATGGAAGTACAATAAGTTATTACATGATTATGTGGCTTACAATACATTGTAACGATGGAAGTACAATAAGTTATTACATGATTATGGTTACATTATGAGGAGTTGAGTTGAAACAATGTCCAGGTATCGATAAGGGGAAAGAATAATAGTGAAGAGAAAAAGGCTGGGTGTGTTAGAATTATGGGGATAGGTGTAATAGGAGAATGTGTTAATGCGTTGCCAACAGTATGTGTGGTCTTCATGTGCTTTGATCCTTTTGATAGATTTTTTCAAAGAGATGAGTCTTTAGTAGTTTGCGGAAGTTGGTTAGTTCATAGGTCGTTCTTAGGTTTCATGGTAGTTTGTTCCAGAATTGTGTGCTCATATAGGAAAAGGTTGATGCGTGCATCACTTTGTATTTTATGCCTTTGCAAGTTGGGAAGTGGAGGTTAAGGAAAGTTGTAGACGATCTTTTGGCATTTCTGGGTGGTAGGTCTATTAAGTCAGACATGTAGGCTGGGGCTTCACCATTAATGATTTTGTGGACTAGTGTACATACTTTGAAAGTGATGTGTTCCTTGAGTGGGAGCCAGTGTAGCTTCTCTCATAGTGGTTTCGCACTTTCGTATTTTGGTTTCCCGAAGATGAGTCTGGCTGCTGTGTTCTGGGCTGTTTGAAGTTTCCTCAGTATTTGCTCTTTGCAGCCTGCATATAGTGAGTTGCAATATCAGATGGCTGAGTACGAGTGATTGCACTAGGTTGCGGAAGACGGATCTTTGGAAGAAAGGTCTTATTCTCTTCAGTTTCCACATGGAGTAGAATATCTTTTTGGTTGTGTTGCTAGCATGGATTTCGAGTGTTAGATGGCGGTCGATAGTGACTCCAAGGATCTTTAGGGTTTCTGAGATTGGAAGGTTTAGGTTTGGTGTGTTTATTGCGGTGAATTCATTAGTGTTGTATTGGGAGGTGAGTATCAGGCTTTGAGTTTTTTCTGCGTTCAATTTCAATCGAAATGCATTAGCCCAGGTGTTCATGATTTGTAGGCTTTGGTTGATTTCGTTAAGGATTTCTTTAGTGCCTGTTTGAAAGGGATATATATTGTTACGTCGTCAGCATATAATATGGGTTGAGGTTGTGGTTTGATAGAAGGTTTTGCTAAGGGTGTCATCATCAGATTGAAAATAGTTGGTGAAAGGGGTGATCCTTGAGGTACTCCACATTCTGGTGTCCATGCTGCAGATGTAGTTGAATTTGATGTGACCTGGTATGAGCGCAAGGTTAGGAACCCTTTAAACCAATTTAGGACATTGCCTCCGATGCCAAAGTATTCGAGTATATGTAGTAGGATTTCGTGGTCGACCATATCAAAGGCACTTGACATGTCAAATTGTAGTAGGAGTATGTTGTTGCCGGTTGCAATCATTTGTTTGAATTTAGTCATCAGGGTAATTAATACTGTTTCTGTGCTGTGATTCGATCGGAATCCTGATTGGGCGTCATGCAGTATGGAGAACTTGTTTAGATAGTTTGTGAGTTGTTTTGTTATGATCCCTTCGGTCATTTTGGTTATTAGTGGTATGGATGCTATTGGTCTATAATTAGTTATTTCGCTTGCACTTTTTTTGTGTCTTTGGGTATTGGGTAAGTAAAATTTTTCCTTTTTTCTTTTGGGAAGAGTCCTTTTTTAGCATGGAGTTTATATGGTTCGTTTAGGTCTATTAGAGTTGTTGAGGAGCTGATTTCATGAGGTTGTTTGGGCATACATCTAGTTTGCAGTAGGATTTGGCGAATCTTTTGAGTGTTTCAAAGATGAGGTCTTCTGATGTTAATTCAATTCGGTCCAAGTTCTGTCTGCTGGGTATATTCCATCTTCTGGTCTAGACAGTCTAGGAGTGTGGTGTATCATTAGGCTGGTGGGTATTTTCAGTTGTAGTTGTATAATTTTCTCTTCGAAGTATTCGCAAGGTTGTCTACACTTGGTACGTCTTGTTGTTGTTTGTAACTGGCGTGGTGTCTAGCAATTTATTCACGAGTTGAAGAGTTTGGTGTGTCTTTGTAGTTTGGTCCGATTATTGTTTTGTAATGTAGTCATTTAGTTTGTTTTATGGTGTATTTGTATTTCCTCCGAAGTAGTTTCCAGGCAATTAGTGTTTGTTCATCTTCTTTTTGTACCAAGCGCGTTCTAGTTTCCTGACTTGTGTTTTAAGGTCTTTCAGTTCTTCGGTAAACCAGGAATTTGGTTTTTTCCGGTGTGATATTCTGGTTTGGATTGGGGCGATTTTGTCTAATGTGTTTTAACATATATCGTCCCATGTTTGGAGGAATTGGATGGTGTCTGTATCCGCTGGCCATTCGTTTTGATAGATCTGTTGCCAAAATGTTGTGGGATCTATTTTTCCTCTCGTGGTGTAATGTTGTTCGCTCAGGTTTGCTGATTGTGTTTCTATTTGTTGTTCGCCAGTGAAGGGAGACATTTGCTTTATGTGATCTGACCAGAGTGTGGGTGCCCATCTTGTGTCTGTAAGTAGGAGTGTTGAGTCTAGATCAAATTTGTGGTGATGATATCTAGTGTGTGTCCTTTTTTGTGTGTGGTTGAGTGTTATGGTGCGTGAGTAGGAGTGGAGGAGTGGCCTAGTGGTTCGAGTGGTGGACTTTGGTCTTGGGGAACTGGGTTCGTTCCCACTGCAGGCACAGGCAGCTCCTTGTGACTCTGGGCAAAGGCACTTAACCCTCCATTGCCCCAGGTACAAATAAGTACCTAAGCCGCATTGAGCCTGCCTTGAGTGGGAAAAGCGCGGGTACAAATTAAAAAAAATATATATTATAACCCCAGGGTTACATATCAATAAAAGTAAACACAGTGACTTCCATTCATCTGAGAGTAATGATAGTTGCAGCCCGGGATAGTGAATTACGGATGAGATGGTTTACAGCAAACATTGGAAAAACTGGTGCTCAACAGACATCTGTAGATCTGTAAGAAAGAGCTAGAAAACAGTTACTTATCTCGTGGCTGGCTGCGAAGTGCTGTTGGTGAAAACCTTTATACAGAAAAGTGCAACAAGGTGGTGCGTCTCATTCATTGGAAACTCTGGAAGCATTACAAGATAAGTGTACTAGAAAATCTAGAATAATGACCCTAAAAGAACTGTGGAAAATGAAGAAATTATGATCACCTGGGGACACCCCATCCCGACTGACAAAAAAATCTGGATCCCAGAAAACCAGATTAGTGGTAAAAGAGAAAAAACACCAGAATGACATTGACTATAGAGGTGTCGGATACAGAAATACTTCCTATCATTTTTTGTTCCTATACCTGTTACATCTTATGAGCTCCAGAAAGCTCTCTTTGGTACAATGCAAGTACTATGGTGAGCGCTGTCAGTAAATTTGAGAGACTGAGATCATACGCCACATACCCTGGCTTAGGAGTGAAGTTCATTCCCGTCGTGGTATGCGCAAAAATAACCCATTTGGAAAAATTGTCCCTGAGTCATAACAGAAACATGGAGAAATTAAGCAGAATAAGAATGATTGGCCCAATCATTTGAATCTGTCTGCTGCTTTAGTATAGGTCTACCCAATTTTCTTGTCATCCCCCTTGCTCTGCCACTAAGGTCTGTATGCATTTATTTGATGTGTGTTTGAACTCTGCCAGAGTTTTGGATCTTATTACCATCATTGGAAATCTGTTCCAGATGTTTATCACCCTATCAGTGAAAAAGTATTTTCTCACATTTTTTGTGTGTGTTTCCCACCCTTTGATTTAAAGATGACCCCTTGTTCCTAAACTTTTCTTTCTATGAAAAAAATATCTTCTGGTACTTTATTGAAACCTGCTAGATATTTGAATATTTGTGTGTCACATTTCCTCTTTCCCTTCTTGCTTCCTGATTAAACAATTGGGTGTGGTGTGCTTGATCCATACAGATGATGTAGAATTATTTTTCCCTTGGGAAGGAGGAGTTGAAATGATTACTGAGCAGCTGAATCTAATTTTACAGGCCATTGAAGACTGGTTAACTATGAATGGTCTAGTCCTAAATAAACAAAGGACAAGTTTTAGTGGTGGGAGGGCCCCCCTCCTTAGTTCCATCATTGCTTTCTCTTTATTTTGTCTGCCTGTATGGTGTCCTCAGCAGGGCCGGTGCTAGACTGACTGGGCCAGGGCAGAGCTAGGGGAGGGGGGCCTCAAAGTTTACTTGTAGATTTGTCCCCTCTTTCAAATTTAGGCAGGTTTGGGGGGCCCACAGTGATATGGGACCCTCGGGCAATTGCCCTGTTTTCCCACCCCTAATGCTTGGCCTGGTCCCAGAGGTGAGTGATTTGGGACTAAGTTGGATCGTGCCTTTCGGGGTGAGGCGCAAATGTCTTGCACAATCAGGCCTATATATTATAACTAAAACTCTTCATCAGCTAAAACCCTGTCTAACTGTGGACCTGTTTAGTTTGGTAGGGCAGCTATCGGTCCTTCCTATTTTGGATTATTGTAATGCTCTGTAAATGGCTTGGCCAGATGTCTACCATGCAGGTTGCAGGTAGACTGACCATAATTCAGATATTTTGCATGACATTTAGGACTATTCATGATAATGCACCTAGATATCTGGCCCCAGAAGCGAACACCACTGCTCAGGAGTCACCATCATCTCTTCAGATCGCCCAGGAGCCTGATTAAATCCATGGGAGCCCTAGACTCTTGCAATTCGATACTGGATAGCATCTACCTATTAATGGCCAAATAGATTGACACCTGATGCAGGCGTAGATGCCAAAAGATGGCAAGCATCGGTCTAACAATAAAGATCTACTGCTACCCCAGTCCTTGAGGCCTTTGGTGCTTTCTTTGCTGTTTTGTATTGTGTGCTTCAGAATCCTCCTCTTCTAGTTTTGGCCAGCAATTAATACCCTACATCTGAAACTAAATCTGCGCTATAGCCAGGGAGGCTTACTGGAGACGTTCCATCATTGCAAATCTTGCGGTTGCACTCAATGGACGTCTAGACCATTCTCAATAGTGGTGCCCACACTGTGAACAGAATGCCTCGGGAGTTACGTCAACTGCACTATGAGTCTTGATGTAAGCACTAAAACATGGCTTTACCTATAATGTCAGAATAGTGGATATACTAGGGTAGATGAATTGTTTTCATTTAGTTTTTTATTTGATAGTAATAAGAGGTTAGGTCAAGAGAGGTCAGGAATTAAGGAATCATTTGTAACCAGGAAATATTAAGTCTTTATTAAGGAGGGTGGAAAGGGAAGGTTTTGAATGGTAATTTCATATGTGAACCACTTTGTTTTCATGAACATGTAGGTGGTATATAAAACTTGTATAAATAAATAAACAAACTCCCTCAGTCTCTCTTTAAGGCTTGCAGTACAGTGTGCACACCATTTTGGTGGTCCTCCTTTGAATCGCCTCTATTGTATCAATGTCCTGCTGCAGATGTGGTCTCCAGAACTGAACACAATATTTGAAGGATCTATAGGGATAATTACTTTCCTCTTTATATTAGCAACACCTCTTTAAGGACATATTTACTAGTGTGGTAAGGTTTGCAGTTACTAGGCCTTAATTGCCAAAATTATGACATAGCAACTGTGAAACCTCTGAATTAACTGTTTGAGGCATTCCCAGGATCTTCCCATATAGTTAACATACAGGAAATGTTTTTGCCATACATTAACAATATTGTAGATAGCACAATAGAAAAAAAATGTCCAAGATATAGATGGTAGTAAAGCAGGCACATATTCCCTTCAAAGCATATTGTGATAAAGTCACATCCAGGATAGTTGGGTTAAGGCAGCTTCAGTCTGAACTATAAGTCCCAGAAGGCATTGCAGGCAAGGAGCCAGGGGGTGAGATGGAAAACCCGGACTGGACTCCTAGCTGCAAAAAGGGAGGACATGGGTGTAAGCTAACAGGAGGTGTAGATTGGCTGCCACTAGGGGGAAAGAGAGCTAGGAAACCCTGTGTGCAGGAGCTCCTCATTAGGCTCATGCTCAACTCAGCTGGTATGGGTGGGTAGAGAAGCTAATGAGTGGAGAATGATTGGTTGTGAAGGAAGACCAGGGATTGATTAGGCAGGAGGGAAGGAGTCTCCGCAGTTCAGTTCAGGAGAGAGAAGGGGAGAAGTATCCTTGGGCAGGGAGGTCCCTAAAGTACTGAAGCAGGCTGAGATTCCTTGGTGAGAGGAAGTCCCAAAAGTATTGAATTCACTGTGAAGCTGATGCAGGGAAAACCCTTGGGTAGAAGGAGTCCCTAAAATATTGAACTCTCCTGAAGGTAAAGAGGATAGAAGGTAGAAATGCTGCTTGGTGACTGAACTGTGATGATGAACTGAAAGAACTGTTTGTCTTGGGAACTGAATTACTGTTTATTGTGCACTGGATAAAAGCCCAGACTGGAGCCTGTAAGCCTGTATTGAATCCTGGTATGTGCTATGCTGCTGTTGGAACTGTGTACTAGAAACCTGCATGGAATAAAAGTCCTTAAGATTGAAGTTACTGGTGGACATGTATTTCTTCATTGTACCGGGAGCCTATGGCTGGAGGAGATTGTTCTATCCTTGGCTGCACAAGAGAGGCGCCTGGTTACAATATGAAGCAACATAGATATTCATAGTGGTCTGGGCTATCACCTGACTTGACCCCTCCCTGTGCCAATCCATCTCGACACTTCCTGTGTTGATCCTCTTATCAACACTCCATAATGTGCCAATGCCCCTCCCGACCACCCCACTGAGTACCAATTCCCCCTAGAAAACCCCTCTCCCGAGGTCTACCTTTCCTAGCCCCCAACTGCATCAGAAACAACCCTGGGTGTAGATCAGACCTGGCAGTTTTCCTGGATGGCAGCAGCCCCCCTCTGCTGCTGCTAGAGATGGTGCCTCTGCATCCTAGCAGTGCTAAGAGGCAGAGGCGATATCTTGGATACTGGTGCTCTCCCAGGCATCAGTGGAGGGGCACCGCTACTGCTCAGGACCACTGACAGGCCCACGGGGAGAGCTGGTGAGGGGGAGGCTAGGGTCAGGGACAGCTGCAGTTGTTTCATCTGGATGGGGTTTTCTCTAGAGAGGAATGGGACTCAATGGGGGGAGTTGGGGTAATTGGCCTATGGGATGGTTGAGATAGGGAACAGAAAATGGAAGTCAGGAGGGGGCTAGGGTACTCTTTGTGAGGGGGACGGTGGAAGGGGGTTTGGACCTGCTGGGGGGGGGGGGCAGGAATGGGGACATTAGTTTGGGGGTACATCACTGTGACTTGGGTTTTGGGGCTCTGGTTGTAGTGGGTGCAGTAATTGTCTTGTGCGATATATGCAGGGCAGATACTGGGCACACTCCCTGTATATAATGCACAGGTTTTGCCCCTACCTTCTGTTATCTTTGTAGTTAATATGGGGTAAGTGCATTCCCAAGAGGGCCCCTGGATGTCCGAAGTAGTAGGCTCAACTCCTTATATCCATCTGTTAGGATATGGACATTCTTTCCTCTTCTGAAATGAGGAATGAATGTCTATAATATAAACCTGCCCAAGTTCTGCCTAGGTCACACCCCCTTGCCAGATGCATATTCTTCAGCTATAGACACAATAACACAGTAACACAGTACATGACGGCAGATAAAGACCTGCATGGTTCATCCAGTCTGCTCACAAAGGTGGCCATAGCCACATCTGCCACTTGATGCAGGTTATTCATGCTTAAATACTGACGTTAATAACCTAGCTTTGTAAAATCAGGATTTCGACATCTGTGCAAGACCTCTTAAGTGCCAGTTACGAAAAAACAGCAACCATGTTAAAGTGGTTTTAACTGTTTCATGTTATCTGCAGGTTAAATCGCTTTGAATGTTGACCCTGCAGCTTTTTTTTTAGGATTCATCTAGTACCAATATCCCCTAAAAAAACTGGGTCTGATTATTTTGAAGATCTGTGCATCCCAAAGTGAAGGGCTTTGGCCTTTCATGAACACTACTATTATCTTATTTCCATTTTACTCAGGAACTGGCTGCACCTTAATGGGTGTTTTTAAAATAAACTGATTGGTACCATACCATTATTGTTTGTGCTGATTGTACCAGTGGCGTAGCTAAGGATGGGCTTGGGTGGGCCCAGGCCCACCCACTTTGGGTACAGGCCCACCCAGTAGCAGCATACCTATAATGTGGCTGGCAGGGATCTCCAAGCCCCACCAGCCGAAAACTTCCAACAAGTGTGCCTCCTGCATACCTTGTAAGTAGCAGATCTTCACCTGCAGTGAGCAGTGACATACATACTGCTCGCACCGGCCCTCTGATATATTTCTGCCTAGGCGGAAACAGGAAGCTGCATCAGAGGGAAGGGTGTGGGGCCAACATGAGCAGTGTGTATTAGTTGCTGCTCGCTGCTGGTGAAAATCTGCTATTTAAAAGGTATACGGGGGAGGGGGATGTTTGAGAGACCATATGGCATGCAGGCGAGAGACCAAATCACCTGTGGGACGGGGCGAGGTTCTTCTGCCCACCCATCTTGGGCCCAGGCCCACCCAAAATTGGGTGTCTGGCTACGCCCCTGGATTGTACTACTATTACCACTGTCCAATTTAACATGTTAAAGAACTGATTCATGGTCGTCCCCTCTACATGTTTATGACAAGCTGGGAAAGCAGAACAAAAAGTACAAATGGACCTTCAGGAACAGGACAATGGGAAATTCCTGTTCTGCTTTGTCTGATTGGTATACTTTTGATCCCCTCTCTTTTCTCCTTGTATGACAAGCTGGGAATCTGCCTCTGATTTCATGACTTGTATTAGGCTTTATTCCAGCCTAAGACAGCTCTGGGAACCATGTATCCTTCACTGTGGTTAACATGACAGACCAAAGAAGCCAAAACTAACCTAAATGTTAGATCACAGTTACAACTCAGGGGTTGTAGAAAGAATGATACAAGCTTAAATAATGACTAAGGCAGATCATACTACAGCTGGCAAAAGCACTAAAACAGTGCTGTGTGCATGTACATCAATCCCCAGATTCTATAAATGGTGCCCAAATTTGTGCGTGATCCTGAGATCTGCATGCAAATAAATTAGTTAACGAACTGTTAACAATCAATAGTTGGCTGTTAACAATCAATTGTTGACATTAATTGGCTCTAATTTGGATTTGTGCACACAAATGGCTGAGTGCGATTCAATAAAGATCCACACCTAAATGCTCTTGTGCACAACTCATAAGGGGGCGTGGTTATGGAAGGAGCATAAGGCAGGTTAGGGATATTCCAAAGAATTACATACAGTGTTATAGAATTTAGGGGCTGCGTGCCCATGTTGCACCCTACAATTAAAACCAGGTTTCAATTGGTTTAAGTCCTCATACCCAAAGATAGGCACTGGAATATGCACTAAGCATTAGTCTATAAAGAGCTTTCAGTTTGGAGCACCCTTCATAGGATAACACTGAGCATGATTTTTTCCCAGCATCTAATATTTGGTGACATTTACCGCTTTAAATTTCCTGTGAAATCTTATCTTTTGTGCATGGTGAAAAGGAAAGACGTGAGCACACTTCGTGGATCTAGTATCTTTTGTGTTGGGTCCTACTGACCAGTTTGCTGTGGAGCCTTAGACAATGGTACTGTTTCATGACACTGTTTAAGTTTGAATTATTCTTTCATAATTCCTAATTTGCAGTCATCCTTTACTAACATTTCCATGACTTTGCACATGTTCTAAAGTCAGGATAGACAATACCTTCAATTAACGATGGACTCACTGATAAACGACATTGTAAGTGTGTACTATAAATATAGTGTATCATACCTGCTAGATCAATGGTTTCTAGACATGAGGGACCCCCAGGCAGTTTGGTTTTCAGAACATCTACAATGAATAGGCGTGGGATAAGTCTGCATGCAGTAGAGATATGTCCCTGGCTTGTATTTATGGTGCTCAAATTTGAGCACTGATTCAAGATACACGAGCGACTTAATTGGGTAATAAGCCATTAATGAGCAATAATTAAATGCTAGCACCAATTATTGACACTCATTGGCATCAATTAGGATTTGCACATGCATCTGCCTATGTGCCTATCTATAATGCTGGGCACACGATATCCATAAGGTGCAACCCAAAATGGAGCATGGCCATGGGAGGGGCATGTAGGGGCAGGGACGTTCTGAAAAGTTGGGTGCAGTGTTATAGAATCTGCGCCCAACTTGCTTGCTAGGGTTTACATCAGGTTTCAGATGGTGTAAGTTCGATGCCCAAAACTGGGCATGGGAATCTGCTATAAGTGCTAGAAAGGGCACATGCTATTTAGAGAATAGTGCTTAGTGCTGATTTTTTCTGACGCCAAATTTTGAGCACCATTTATAGAATCCCCCCCCCCCCACCCATGATGTTCGAAAGTATCTCATGAACATTCATTGAGGATAGATCAAAAATCCAACTGCCTGGGTTTTCAGGATATCCTCATTCCAGACTGAGAAAAATAGATCTATATATATATATATATATATATATATATATATATATATATATATATATATATATATATATATATATATATATATATATATATATATATATGGCTTAGGACAGGAAAGGGCCTTAGACATGAAGGACAGTTCCCACCACTGGCTCCATAATCCATAAAGACTATGGGTGCAATGATGATGATACATCATGAGAACTGAACTTTAACAATTATTCTTATGAAAAAGGCAGCTGGACCTACTTGGCCACCCTCCTCATCCTCCTCTACTCTATCAACAACTAATATAAGTAGTGATACCAAATTGAGGAGAATGTTTCCCCCTCTCCATTCCACACGCACATGTCTTTATATCAAAGTGCTGATCTGTGAGAGCAGAGCAAGATGACAGTTGTACATATAGTTTGAATGTGAGCTGCTGCTTTAAATTTCCTGTGAAATCTTACTCTTAAGCATGGTGGAAAGGAAAGGAAAGACATGAATGCACCTAGTGGATCCAGCATCTTTTGTGTTGGGTCCTATTGACCAGTTTGCCATGGAGCCAACACAAAGTGGTCCTGGTGGAAACTCTGCTGGAGAAAGATATTCTATCTTTCCTAGTTATAGAGACCATGATAAGTCCAGAGAAGCATGGCCCATGTCGGCTAGGGTCCTGATGAAGAGATTCATATTGAGATAAGTTATTTGATAGCGCTTATATATATAAAATATGCAACTGAGATACACATAAGAGGAATATTTTGAGTTTATTGAAGTTAATGACAGGATTGCTGAAGATTTGAACGAGTCATGAGGCTGTGTGCTTCATGAAAAGAGTCGCTACTGAGGTCCAGTCTGGAAAAGGACATTTACAGTTTAATGATGATGCCCATTGATGAGGATTTATAAAGTGCTGGGTTTTTGAAGTTATTGTGTATTCATCCCCCCACGGAGTAAAATATTAGGGCCAATAATTATTGATTTAACAAAAATTGAAGTTGCGCAAGATGACTTGGTTTTATCAGAAAACACCTAAGTTTGGGGCTTTTTCTATGAGTGTTATTTTGGGTAATGTACTATGTACAGAAAAAACTAAAGGGCCCTTTTACTAAG
The DNA here is from genome assembly GCF_901765095.1 of Microcaecilia unicolor. Lineage (NCBI taxonomy): Eukaryota > Metazoa > Chordata > Amphibia > Gymnophiona > Siphonopidae > Microcaecilia > Microcaecilia unicolor. The sequence goes on along the minus strand of NC_044032.1, from coordinate 227,479,832 downwards.
CCACATAAGCGCCTACATGTGCCCAACGAGTGGCATTTCCGAATTACCGTCCGGCTACCGCATGGCCCGTGTGGTAATTTCATTTTATGCTCGCCCACTATGCGTGCCGGAAAATATTTTTATTTCTTGCGTGCGTGCGGTAATCGGCATTTTATGTGCATAGACCATTATCGCCCGGTTACCGCATGAGACCTTACCGCTAGGTCAATGGCTGGCAGTAAGGTGTCAGACCCAAAATGGATGCGTGGCAATTTTCATTTTGCCACACTTCCATTTTCGGCAAAAATGTAAAAAAGGCATTTTTTACAGGTGCGCTGAAAAATGATTCTGCAGGCGCCCAAAACACGCATCTATACTACCGCAGGCCATTTTTTCAGCGCGCCTTAGTAAAAGGGCCCCTAGAAAAATAGAAATACTCAAACACAGTGAAACAGTTGTGGGAAGAAACTAATGTTAAGCATGCCACTTCTTTTACACCTCCATGCAAACAAAGAAGGCTATAGGCCTTCATACTGCTGATATGTTTTCCATATCTGAATTATTTCTTGAAAGAGAATGAGGAAAACATACAGATAGTTTTACATCCACCTAGAGCATATTTCAAGGATCTTTGGCAAAGCTGATGGAAGTTTTCAGCACAACGTTCCCAATGTCCCCTCTTCCAAGAGTTTTTAAGATTACAACAGAACCTTGTTTCTCTCAGACATCCTGTTGTCATCTATAGGATTATTGTATTATGTTGTGATGCATCTGGCATTATGCAGCATGGTTTTCATGATACATTGTCAAAATGTGTGGGAACAGAGCAACACTCTAGAATTCCTTGGCCTTGCTTTTTTGAAGAACTGATTTTGTAAGCCTCCTTGCTGCTCCAGGGAATAGCAGTGTATCAAACAACTAAACCAACTAAAACTCTTACTCCTAATGCTTTATATTCTTGTTTCTCACTTTCCCACTGAAATTCTCAATGTACTGCAATAATTAAAAGAAAAGAATATAAACTGTAATTAAAGCAGATATAAAAAAAAACAGCGGTGAAGGAGTACCTGAGCTATTTGACAGCCATTTTCTGTTTGCCAGTTTATGAGTTAGATAACTTCACGGGGACCCGCCCCCACCACACCCCGCCCTGCCCATTTCATACCTCACCCCGCCCCCTTTCACACCCGCCCCACCCCCTTTCACACCCTCACACCGCCCCCTTTCACACCCTCGTACCGCCCCCTGTCACATATTCCCCTCCCCCCCTGTCACACACCCCATCACTCCCCTCCACTCCCCTTCTTGTCACCCCCCTTTCCTTACCTTACTCTACTGCCCTGGTGGTCTAGTGACCTCTTTGGGGCAGGAAAGAGCCCCCTCTTTGCTGCCCGGAGCGCTGCCCTGCATGCTGTTGCTGATCTTGGTGCCGATTCAAAATGGCCGCTGAGAGTTGAAGTCTCGCGAGGTCGCTTCAACTCTCGGCGGCCATTCTCAATCAGCGCTGAAATCAGCAACAGGATGCAGGGCAGTGCTCCAGGCAGGAAAAAGGGGGCTCTTTCCTGCCCCGAAGACGGAAGAGGTCACTAGACCACCAGGGCAGAAGAGTAGTAAGTAAGGGGAGGGGAGGGCCGGGAGGTTAGCATTAGGACGTCCCGCTCACCAGCCTGCCCGTTTGTCCAGAAATCGGACAAATGGGCAGATTGGCAAAACCCGCCCGGTTTGCCCAGACATGTCCTCAAAAGAGGATATGTCCGGGTAAATCTGGACATATGGTAACCCTAGTTGGGGAGGCTAAAGTGGGTGGACTAGGGTCAGGGTATCGGCATAGCTATGGTGGCATATGGGGCAGAGTGGAAAGGAACAGAGCAAGTTAAAATCCTTGGAGTGGGGAGCAACACCTATGTCAACAATAAAAGGACAATGGGGCACTTTTGAATACTACAAGGAAGGAATCCTTCACTGTGTGGCTCTGCTGCAGCTGTATCAGCTGTCTCTCCCCAGTACCTCTGCTACTCCCAGACAGGCCGAGCTCCCTAGTCCTGCTGACCATGTGAACAGTGATGTCCAGCAAAAAAGCAATTTAGCCAGTCAGTAACTGTTTCTGGCCAATTAAATCATTTTAAATATTGGCCTGCAGATTCTTTTTTCTACCTTTGCTATCTGGTCATTAATTTATTTTTCTAATTGTGCTGGTCCCATTCTCTGGTTACTGCTATCAATGCTTCTTTTAACTCTCTTTCCAAGGGTCTTTTGTCCATTTGTCATTTTGTCTCTCTTCTTGTTTTCTTCACCTCCTCCACTACACCCAACTCCAACACTGATCTGTTCCTTTTTTTTTTCTGTCTATCCATTTAGATTTCATTCATATATCCAGTCTTCAATCTCTCTCATTGTACTGCATCTACCTCCAGCTTTCCATCTCCTCCCTCTCTGTCTCTCTTTACTACCTGCCATCCAGAATCTTCTCTGTCTCTCCCTCTCCCACCACCAACCAGCATCCCCTCTCTTGTCTCGCTCTCCTCCTGCCATTCAACATCTAATTTCTCTCTACCTGCCATTTAGCATATCCGCTCTCTCTCGCTCTCTCTCCCTCCTGTCTGTCAGTATCCCCTCTCTTCTCTCTCTCTAACTCTCCTCCCTGCCAGCTAGCATCCTTTCTCTTGCCTCTCTCTCTCCCCTTCCGCCATATAGTATCTCTTCTCTTGTCTCTCTGCCCTGCCCCTACCATCCAGTTTTGACCCCTGTCTGTCCTCTTTCTGCCCCTGTCATGCAACATTGCCCCTGTCTCTCTCTCTCTTCCTCTCTCCCCTTCCCTCCTCCTGCCATCCAGCATCCCCTCTCTTGTCTCTAATTCTCCTCCCTGCCAGTTAGCATCCCATCACTTGTCTCTATTCCCCCTCTTTCACCATCTAGCATCTCCTCTCTTCCTCTTCCCTATCCATCATCTCCTCTGTCTTTTCTCCTCCCTCCCTACCATCATCCAGCATTGCCTGTCTATCTGTCTCTCTCCCTCACATGCAGCACTGCCCCTGTCTCCCCCCGCATCATTTATCATTTTCCCTGCCTACCTTTCCCCCTCCTACCCGGCATTGCCTCTCTATCACTTTCTTTCCTTCCTCTTATACCAGTGGCGTAGCCACAGGTGGGCCTGGGTGGGTCAGGGCCCACCCACTTAGGGTTCAGGCCCACTCAACAGTAGCACATGTTTAGTGGTAGCTGGTAGGGATCCCAAGCTCTGCCAGCTGAACACTTCTCCCTGGTGGTAACGAAAACGCTACTGTCCAAGATACCGGCACCTGCGCATGCTCAGTTTTCAGTGCAGACTACCAAGGTGGAGAGAAGCATTTTCCCCACCAGCTGAGATATATTTTGGCGTGGGGGAGGGGGGGGGAGAACATTTGGTGCCCACCCACTTCTTGCCTAGGCCCACCCAAAATCTGCTGTCTGGCTACGCCCTTGTCTTATACAGTATTTCCCCTCTCTGCTGTCTCTCACTCTCTCCAGCCCATTCAGCATTGCCTGTCTCTCTGTCTCTCCTCATCTAGCAATGCCCAGGCTGTTCTCTCTCTCTTTCTCCCCTCACATCCAGTCTTGTCCCATTTCTCTCTCCCCTTACACCCATTCAGTCTTGCCCCCTTTTTCTCTCTCTTCATCTTCTCCTCTCCACCACCACCACCACCACCACAATGCAGCACAATTTCCTCCCTTCCACTGCACCTCTTCCGGATCCGTGCTAATAAGCAACCAACAAAGAAGCATGGGACTGTGGCTCTCTGCATGCCCTCACGGCTTCCTGTGCTGGTCCTGGAAGTTTACATCAGAGGAGGCAGGACCAGGACAGGAAGCAGTAGGGACATATAGAGAGCCGCTGTCCCGTGCTTCATCGTTGGTTGTTTATTAGTGTGCACCCAGTGGAGGTGCAGCAGGAGGGAGGAAAGTTGTGCTGCAAGGTGGCGGTAGATGGGAGGCGAGCGGAGAGAAAGAAACGGGGCAAGACTGGATGGCAGAAGAGAGACAGTGGGTCTGCGGGCCGGGAAGTTTGTGGTTGGGGCTGGGTAGGCTTAGCCTCCCCAAGCCTCTTATATGGGGCACCTATGACTATGTATGTCTAGAAGTGAGAGAAGAACTGCTATTATTTATATTTCTAAACTATGCAAAAATCAGGGTTTTAGATAGACGGTATAAGTTGGAATCGAGATGGTCAGAATGTGTAGAATTCCAAAGTAGAGCCTTTTCTGAATTCCATGCAGGAATAGACATGTATATGATGGCTACATTTGATAGTAGCATCCATTTTGGAATTGTGAACATCTAAAACATCAACAGGGGCAACACGGCAACATACACCGCTTGGCAGCACTTACATGTATTTGTAAATATTTTGGTTTTGATGTATGATGCAAGGTTAGCTATTTTCTATAGTGTGGAAGAGTCGCTTTTGAGACTCTTATTGAAGATTTAGCCTGCCTATTTACATATCGATACCTTGTTTCTATACGTGAATTCAGTTTTGCTAAGCCCCTGACAAAGAATTTTCAAAACATGGCCATGTTGGGCATTTTGCATCTATAAGATAATAAAGTCCTTTGCACATCCTGTTGTCTACATTTGATCCTCTTTTTTGGTGTTGTTCTTTGGGTGTGGATCCCTACCTCTTTGTTTTACACATATGAAAGTATTTTGGAACATAGATGTGTATCAGAAGAAAAGAGCAGACCTTATTGAGAAAAGCAGTCTTTAGTGGGTTGTTTCAAAGCTCCCAGTACTTACAAACGAGGTGCCCGACATGGCCATGTTTTACCAGAAGTACAGGCTGTGTCAGGGGCAATAGAAACCAGCTGGTTGTAGCCTACAAACTCCACCAATGCTGATTAATGTGTCTCTTCCTGGGTCCGTTTGAAGCTACGGTTTTTATGGTTTCAAACGGACCCAGGAAGAGACACATTAATCGTGGCAGAGTTTGTAGGCTAACACCAGCTGGTTTCTATTGACCCTGATGCAGCCTGTACTTCTGGTGAAACATGGCCATGTCAGGCACTCTTTTGTAAGTCCTGGGAGCTTTTAAACAATCCATTAAAGACTGCTTTTCTCCAATGCTCTTTACTTCTGTTCCACGATGGGTCTTGTAGACTGATTGCCTTCTTCTTTTCATATATAGATGTGTATGTCAGCAGTTTTAGAAACCAACATGTCTACATTCTGCTAATTAATTAAATAACTTGCAATCATTCAGCACAACTGAATTTGGGGGAAAGGGGGCAAAAACTACTGGGGGATTAAGGGACTGATCTCCCTTCCAATAGAACACTGCCCAATATGAGCACTTTTCCAAAACCTAGATGTGCCTGGGGGCAGTTGTAAATCACATTGTCAATCTCTGTGAGCATAGATAGGGGGAAGTTATCAATGTGGTCTACAGTTAAGATGAGTTATTTCACTGTTAACCCCAGTTATTAGTAACTAGGTTTCATTACAGAAAATGGGACCTGTGCTAAAATAGCATGAATTACTGGTGAAATAGCACATCTTCATGGTATCCCATGTTGATAACTATGCCTCAATGTGCATTCCTCTTTGTGTGTATTTTTTTTGCCCCATCATAATCCCATGCAAAACATGCTCAGACCATGCCCCCTTGTCAGATGCATATATTCACAATTTGCACATGTAAATCCTGGCTCTAAAATTGGGTTTTCTATATGTATGCAAAATACATGTGTACATGCTGGTATTTGCATATCCAAATCGTAATTATAGTTTCTAAAGAACCACCATATGCTATTGTGTTCTATGTAGTATATACACAACATTCTTATTGATCAGTCAGATATGAGTTAGCTGAACAGAATTTAAGTGGGTGGGGAATTTTAAAGAGGCAAGACTGGTCCAGGAAACTGATGAAGTTACCCAGGCAACTCTTTTGAATATTGACCTCTTTCTCTGTACCAATTCTTTTCCATAGACTCTGTGCCCTCTCCTCATGCTTATTTCCCTAATTCTATTTGTTTCCCTTTCTCAGACACTTTTTCTCTTTCCTCTTCCATCTGTCTTCCGTTTTCACCCATATTCTCATTCTCCCCTCCCCTCTGTCTCTCTCTTTCCCTTCTTGTCCTTTCCATCGTCTTTATCCTCTCACTTCTGTTCCTCATTGCCATTACTGCCTCCTACCACAGGATAGGCTCTACAAGTTGTGTCTCTCTCTCAGTAGTCAGGTGTTGTGGCTCCTCCTGCAGTCTCAGAAGAATTAACTTTACATTGTAGACTGTTTCTCTGCTATTCTCCTTTAATGGACACAGAAATTGCTAGGGAGTGCTGGGGACAAGATTTAAGTTAGTAACACCAGGAACTCCAAGTTAGATATGTATGCTCCCAGCTCTTGAGCTGTAGCACAGGACATTGCATTGTATAAGTACAGATTGCTTGTGCAATGTGAACATGCATAAAATGCCATGCAAACACTAAACATGTAACATGTAACACATATGTTTCAGAGAACTATTATCCTGCCAAGGCTCACTATCCTAAGTTTCAACCAGCATGACATTCTTTTTGAATTACTGTGGTCCTTCGGAGTCTGGCAGGTCTTCTATCACATGAGCAAGTTAAAATAGGAGACTATTCATCTTAAGCAGATCTTAAGAACATCCTTTGGAAGTGTTTGCCCTTTGTGAAACCACAAACTATGTTGTAAAAAGTTAGTCTGATTTGATGAGAATCATAGTCTAGGCCTGTGCTTTTCAACCCAGTCCTCGGTGCACAGCCAACCAGTTGGGTTTTCAGGATATTCACAATGAATATGCATGAAATAGATCTGCATAACAAAGAGGCAGTGTATTCACATCCATCTTATGCCTATTCATTGTGAATATCCTGAAAACCCAACTGGCTAAGTGTGTCTTGAGGACTGGGTTGACAAGCACTGTCCTAGGTACATGTTCTCATTCTCAAAGACTAGTATAAACTGAGAATTAAAGAATCTCAGGTGTAAATTATATTTTTACAGACCTACTGTTTTTAAACGGCTATTTAAGTAAAAAGCTGTAAATATTGTACAGTATATTAAGTTCATCATTAACTTTACCACTGGGTGGGGCTTTGCCATAAAGTATGAAAGAGCTGCTACTAGCAGTGCCTGGAAAAGTCTGGGTGGATGGTGAGAAAAATGTTTTGAAATATGGGACGCTCGTTAAATCTTGGCTGGGGATAGCTGAAAGGTTTGTTATTGCATATAACTGGGGCTTGCAGCGAGGTCTGCTATATAGTCTCTGCAATCCATCAACTTATGTCTTCTGTAAAACAGAGCTGAACAGTGCTACAACTTGGCAATGACCTTGAGATGCCCTTCCTGTATGTCAGTGAGGCTACACAGTCCTCAACAAGTAAGCTATTGTCCTTTATGACTGGCTTTAAACTTTCACACTGAATATGAAGCCAGGCTTCATTCGGTGGCAGCTCTTTTTTTCTAATTTGTCTCCGTTTTACAAGAGGAATTACTGCATTCATGGCTTCGTTTACAAAGTTGCGCTAGTGATTCCCATGCGGCGAATTCGAGGAAGCCCATAGGAATTGAATGGGCTTCCTCTTATTTGCCACACCAGGAATCAGTAGCGCGGCTTTGTAAAAGAAGCCCTTAGTATTTTCATACCTTTCAAAGCCCTCTGCCTAGAACTAAAAAAAAAAAGAAAGTCAAGCCACTAGCTCATGTGAAAGATACCTAGATGTGCTACTAGGCCAACAATACAATTCTGACTCCTATGAGTACCAACTTCTTTCTTCTAATCTTCCTTGTTTTTGCTCTATTGGATCTCTTTACAGATTAGTTTTGGATTATAAGGTGCAGCAAACCTTTTATCATGAGCTTTCCCTCATTAAAAAAAAAATCTGTGCATCTGGAGCTGTTTATTTTGCACTACTGGTTTACGTGTGTAGCGGCTGGTATCACTGAAATGGCGATTTGGTCTTTCCAATTACCAAGGATTCTAACAGTCATTTAAGGTGATTACCTCAGATGGAAATCCACCTCTAAGAGCAGGGATTAACAAACAAACACTAACCATGTCAAAGAGAAATAAAATGAAATAATTGTTTAGAATTAGTGTAGGGGTCACGATTGTTCACTATTACATTTTAAAATGGTGTTCACTAATAGAAATTAAGGCGGTAATTCTATAAATTTGTGCCTAGACTTATGCACTACTTACGCCATCATAGGCACCAATAATTATCGTATAAGGCAGCACCTAAGTGCTATAGTATGTACCTGCAAGGGGACATATACATGGGCAGAGAGTGGGTGGGCCATGGGAGTGTCTCCTAGTGAAACACATAACACAGAATACTATCAGTTACATGCATCACTTCTCGCATATAAGCAGGGCCGCCGAGAGACTGGGCCGGGCCCAGGGCCCCGCCCCCTGAAGTCGTTGTCACCGGCCCCCCTTGGAGACCCGGGCCCGGGGAACTTTGTCCCCCCTGCCCCCCTCTCAGCGGCCCTGCATATAGATGTGTCCATTTACACCTGCTATTGACATGGTGTAAATGGTTACGCCTAAACTGAGGAATGCCCATGGTGACTTATGCTGGTATTCTATAATGCATCTTGGCACAAATATGCCATTTGGTGTCCAGGACACAGCATCAGCATGACTAAATGAGAGTGCCAGTTTCTAGAATTGCCTCCTATAAGTACACTAATGAAAGACTTAGGGCCCTGTTTACTAAGCCGCACTAGAGGCTTTGAACATACTGGACGTTAATTTTTACTGTTAATGTGTGGTAAATGCAAAACCCTACTGCACTTTACTAAAAGTGTTTCTCATTCTTTCTGGAAACTTAGAACACTGTTTGACTAACTAGTCTGAAATGAAATAACAGGAAGGGATCCAATCTAAAATCCCTAAACTACTCTGGAATTCCTGAGTTTACTCTTCACTCACACCAGAAATTCACTCCTTCTAGGGCTCCTTTGGCCATCTTATCTAATACATTTTTTATTATGAAATACAGGGGACCTGCCCTAACCGTTTAAAAAAACATTGAGTGCCACAAGCTGAATATTGACTGTTTTTAGTGCCAAGGTACAGTTCAGGAAGTTGGAGGAACACAGCATTCTCTAGGGAAGGCCTAGAGCCCTCCTTCTTTGATGCAGAAGGCAACAAGAGTGAAAAGAGAAGAAACACAGAGGCTTTTTCCTAAAGCTTGTGGAATCTGTCTTCAACGAGCCCACCTAATACTAGGAGAACTGGTAAACTGGCTGATCTAGGTTGCTGCAAATGAGTATGGGGCCATAAAGACACAAGTGAGTAGATACTGCTCACACTGTCCATGACAGTTCAATTACATTAAATTCTGCCAGTGCAAAGCCTGCAGTCAGAGTTGTAAAGACACAGTGTCAACAGAGACAGCAGCCAGAAGAGTTGGGTGAAAACTCATAATTTGGTTGAAAGTACAATTCTATCAGCAGAAAAACTATATACAGTTCTGCCTCAGCTAGATATCATTAGTAATGTGGATTTCCTTAGACCAGTGATCTTCACTGTTTCTCTAGCAGGGGACAGGTTGGCAAAACAAAACAAACAAACAAACAAAAATCCAAACATGAATATGAAAGCTAAGATCATTGCTGTACAAAGCGGATGACAGACTGGACAGGAGAGGGAGTCTTCTTCCAATGACATAGCTATCCTGAGGAGCACCCCTCTGAAATTATTACCCTGGCTGCTGAAATGCATTCAGAGTAATTTGTATAACTAAAATAAAGTGTACTCCCTCACCCCCACCCCCACCCCCACACACATTTTCTCTTTCCCTAATCCCATCTGCACACATACTAGATTCGTGATATATTGCCTTTCTATTGTATCACCAAAGCAGTTTATTCATTTATTTGTTGCATTTGCATCCCACATTTTCCCACCTATTTGCAGGCTCAATGTGGCGATCACCAATACCAGTATGAACAAATACAAAGTGAGGTTATGGTAGAGAATGATCAAGTGTGGTAGACACATTGGGAGTCATAAGGAGTAAGAGTTAGGTTATGTCTAGTACAAACTTATATATTGTTGTGTTGCAGGGTTAAGGCATTTAGGTTGGATCGTTAGGGTATGCCTTTCCGAACAGGTTAGTCTTTAGGAGTTTCTGGAAGTTTGGGTGGTTGTATGTTACTTTCACGGCGATTGGTAGTGCGTTCCATAGTTGCGTGCTTATATAAGAGAAACTGGATGCATAGGCTGATTTGTATTTGAGTCCTTTGCAGCTTGGGTGGTGGAGATTTAGGTATGTTCGTGTTGATCTTGTTGTGTTTCTGGTTGGTAGATCTATGAGGTCTGTCATATATCCCGGGGCATTGCCGTAGATGATTGTATGAACCAGGCTACAGATTTTAAACGCAATACAATGACAAAGACCACTGACCATTTTAGTTTACATATGTAATCCCCATTATAATGGGGATTACTAAGAGTCATCTGAAAGGATGCTCCAGAGACTCTGAGGGGAGGGGTCTGGAGTTGTGGAAAGTTATCCTAGATTGTGGGTGGTAAAGGATCCAGCCCAAGGGATGGGTTCCTGGGATAAATTGTAGAGGGAAATGTTTCTAGTCTAGAGGTGGACTTTGACGGTAATATAAATTCCTGTTTATCTGAGCACATAATCCTTGGTTGCCTTCACTAGGACCCTAGGAGGAGAGGGGGGGTTCCTGGAAAGGCCAGATAATCTAAGGCTGGATAAAGGGGGAGTTATTGTCAGCCAAAGACAATAACTGTTGGAGAGGAGTGCTCTGGGTAGGCAAGGGGAGCCCAGCTCACAAGCAGGAACAGGGAAGAGCTTGTTCAAGGCTGGAGGGTGCAGCCCAGTGAGGTGTAACTCTGGAGAAGAGAAAAGATAAGAAGGTCTGAACCTGGAAGAATTTGCTAGTGACAAGCAAGGCTAGCAGCACAGCCTTGGATTATAAAGCCCGAAGGGATGGGTAATAGACTGGAGGAGTTGTATATTTGTACATGTTTGGGGATTGTTATAAGAAACCATTTAATTAGTGGATAAGACTGTACCAAATAGTCTTGGATGGACAGAAAACCTCTGAAACCAAATGTTACCTGTACAAAAGGATTTATGGAGTTTAGAAGTTACTGCCTATTGCAGAGTTCAGTAAAGGTTTGCATAAAAGACAATCCTTTGGTGTGGCGAGTATTCCTTGAAAGAGAGAGAGAGAGAGAGAGAGAGAGAGAGAGAGAGAGAGAGAGAGAGAGAGAGAGAGAGTGAAGAACTTACTCCTGGACTGTTAAGGATACTCAGGTTAAAGCCCAGTTTAACAGATCCTATGGCCTTCTGAATCTTTATCCGGTCTTGGCCTGCGCTCAAGCTCGAATCAGAAAGACTGGAAGAGGTGTGGAGAGCGAGTAGTAACAACAGAAAAGAACTGGTAATGGTAGATATTTCTTTTTGTGGCTCGGGGCAGTCAGAGAGAACTGAGCTGGTTGATGAGACCCGGGTTACACATATTACGCACAGGTACATTCTACTACTACTACTACTTGACATTTCTAAAGCGCTACCAGGGTTACGCAGCGCTGTACAGTTTAACATAGAAGGACAGTCCCTGCTCAAGGAGCTTACAATCTAAAAGACAATCTAAAAGACAGGTGTACAATCTAAACAAGTATTCTCTGGCCCTAGTTGGCTCACAATCTAAGTTTTTATAACTGGCACAATGGACGGTTAAGTGATTTGCCCAGGATCACAAGAAGCCAGTTCTCAGCCCACTGTGCTAACCATTAGACAACTATCTCAGGTCCCCAGCTTCTCTCCCCAACATACTCTTCTCCAACTCCATCTCAGCTAGTCCCTCACACCTATCCTCATTCCCAATCTCTTCAAGCTGGCTCTCGCCCCAGTTTTTTTTATATTCTCCTCTATTTGCTCTGTAGACTTGTTGTTAGTGCCACCTATGGAACAGTTGTTCTGTTTTCTTCTGACACCATATCACTTTTAGCAAATTTGAGCTGCTTGGTGCTCAATCTCCCACACTGCTTTCAGTCTTATGAGAATAGCAAGGAGTTTGGACAACACACAGCTCAAACTTACAGAGAGCTGAATGGTGCAGGTATAAAACAGATCAAACGATATGCATATAGTGCCAGTAGCAAGACACTTGGGGAAGAAGGTGGAGGGAGGTGGAGAGAAGAGTCAGGAAGCCACACTTAGGGTCCATGAAAGCTGCCTAGGGCATTGCAATGAAGAACACTGTCTTAGACTTACTCAGCTGGGTTAAACACAAGCAGTTACTAATATTTAGAAGAAATCCATCCCAGATGATTGGTCCCAGCATGTAAGAGAAAAAAGGGAGAGAACTACCTAAGTTTTTCCTTGCAAGGAATTTTGTAAGTAAACTAGCTGGTTACAAAGGTACTTTGTGTTCTAATCCACTTATCCTCTCCTTTGAGAAGCTAATTCTACTGGAATCGATTGACTCCTAGCAGTAGTTTCACAGTACTACCAATTAGGGGCAGGGCTGCCAAGAGACTGAACCGGGCCTGGGGCAGGACTGCCGCCACCGGGCCCAGGGCAGAGCCGCTGCCACCCCCTTGATCGCTGCCGCTGCCACCCCTCTAATCGCTGCTGCTACTGCCCCTGATGGCTGCTGCCCCTCCCAATGGCTGCCGCTGCTGTCCCCGCAACAGGATTAAAATACTTTGGCTGGCGTGGATCCCAAGGCCCCGCCAGCAGAAGTTGTCTTCCTGCAGCACTGACTGCCTGCCCCTGCGGCTGCTTTTCCTCTTAGGGCATGCTCGGTTTCAAAATCGAGCATATGCTCTTGAGAGGAAAAGCAGCTGCTCAGCAATGGGCAGAAGAGAAGTGCTGAAGGAAGCTCCGGGTCCTCCCCAGCCTCCAAGGGGGGCCCGGCACCAGAGTTTTCTCTCTGATGCTCCTGTCGGGATACAATAACTCTGGTCCCATCAGGCGCAGGAGAGAGAGAGAGAGACCCCGGTTCCAGGGCCCCCTTGGAGTCCTGGCCCTGGAGAATTCCCCCCCATCCCCCCTCTCAGCGGCTCTGATTAGGGGTCAAGCTGCCAAATAGGGGGTTGTCACACATGGCTTTACTTTGCATAGTATTATAATGCATAATAACTTCAACAAAATAAAGTGTGTCTCAATGTATGGGGTTGGCACTTGCATTCTATACTGTAGCTCACGGTTATAAAATTTGTGAGCTTTCAGTCAGATGGGACCCTGAGAAAGGGGATTTTCCATAGCTAATTTGCACTGAATGTTTATTTTTGTATATACATCACTATGAAGATATCACATGCACTGGTGAGTCTCTTATTCTCGGCACTGTTAAATCCCTTGAATAAACAGCAACAGATTTATGGACTTCTCTCTTAGTATGTTATGAAATGTTGGCTCCTACCCTCAATGAGCTAGCAGTCAAGTTATATGGGCAACACCAGCTCAAGCTAGTTAACAGTAATCATGCATCACTACTTAGGATCAGTAGTTAACCTTGCTTGGCAACATTCTGCCTTGAAATTCAGTGCTGCTTTTTATATAGGTTATACCCAGTCAAATCTGCTTTGATCATGGACTCAGATATTCTTCTTACATGTCCATAATTTCTCCAACCTGCAAACAAACATTTGAAGAATGATTCTCTAGGGAAAAATAGCATCATGCATTTCTGGACTATGCACGGGGCGAATGTGCCGAATTCTGTTTAGAATTCTTACTATATTAATTACCTGCCTGACTCTAGATGACTAATGAAGCCATAGGGAATCTTTATTTTACAGATCATGAGTAAATCTTTTTGGTTTCATTTTTTTTATCAAATGGAATTTATGTGATTCATTTCCTACTGCTTTCAGAAAGTACATAGTCTCCATCATGTTGGGAGGTGTAGGATGTTCACCATAGCAACAGATGTTCCACATGGAGGCAATTATGTGATCCGCACTATCCATCTGTCTGTATTGCTATATTGCTCTGTCTCTCTCTTTCTCTCTTCGACAAGCACAGAAGAACAAAGATCCTCCACAGCAAAGTCACAAGAAAACACACACAGCGGGGGTGACACGAAAGATAATGAAGACAAAAATATCCAATGGACTATAACAGTTCACATCAGAGACTTTATTCACTGTAAAAATGGACTTGACACGAAATTGTGTTTCGGCCACAAGGCCTGCCTCAGTAGTCCCTAAACAAATGCAGAAAAGAAACATGTACATATAAAAATATCATAATACTTTAAAAATATATACATACATTAAAGAGGGGGTAATCCACCTAAGTGGATGAACACTCACTCCCACGAAAACACAAACTGTCAAGGGAAAGTGGGAAGATAAAAAAGTAAATAAAAAAGTTTAAATATATAGCAACAAAAATGTATAAATATAATCATAAAATGAAACCAGTTAAAACTTAGATATAAACAAGAGATGAGCTGCTATACATAATCAAAGAGTAGCAGCTCATCTCTTTTAAGTATTATGATAGTTTTATAATGTATGTGTTCCAGTGGCGTAGCAAGGGCGGGGCGGTGGGGGCGGTCCGCCCCGGGTGTCATTGGGTGGGGGGGGGGGGTGCTCTGCTCCCGCTGCTACGCCTTAAAAAAAATTTTTCGAAGCGCCGGAGAGTGGCAGGCAGCGCGCCTCGCGTCTGCCCTGCTAGTAAAGAAGATCTCGCTGACGTCGTCGCCCTTCCCACATTGAGTCCTGCCCCCCTCTGAGGCAACTTCCTATTACCGCGAGGGTGGGCGGGACTCAGTATGGAAAGGACGACGACATCGACGAGATCTTCTTTACTAGCAGGGCAGACGCGAGGCGCGCTGCCTGCCACTCTCCGGCGCTTCAAAAAAAAATTTTAAAGGCAGGACAGGGTAGGAGCAGCAGGAGAACGGATCTCAGCTGTCGGGTCGGGGGGGGGGGACTCAGAGGGGAGAAGGGGATTGGGGAGGGGTGGAGGAGCTCAGAGGGGTGCTTAAAGGGGATTAGGGAGGGTAGGGGAGCTCAGAGAGGGGAGAAGGGGATTGGGGAAGGGTGGGGGAGCTCAGAGAGGGGAGAAGGGGATTGAGGAAGGGTGGGGGAGCTCAGAGGGGTGCTTAAAGGGGATTAGGGAGGGTGGGGGAGCTCAGAGAGGGGAGAAGGGATTGGGGAAGGGTGGGGAGCTCAGAGGGGTGCTTAAAGGGGATTAGGGAGGGTGGGGAGCTCAGAGAGGGGAGAAGGGGATTGGGGAAGGGTGGGGGAGCTCAGAGGGGTGCTTAAAGGGGGATTAGAGAGGGTGGGGGAGCTCAGAGGGGTGCTTAAAGGGGATCAGGGAGGGTGGGGAGCTCAGAGGGGGAGAAGGGGATTAGGGAGGGTGGGGGAGCTCAGAGAGGGGAGAAGGGGATTGGGGAAGGGTGGGGGAGCTCAGAGGGGTGCTTAAAGGGGATCAGGGAGGGTGGGAGAGCATCAAGGAGGGGAGAAGGGGATTGGGGAGGGGTGGGGAGCTCAGAGGGGTGCTTAAAGGGGATTAGGGAGGGTGGGGGAGCTCAGATGGGTGCTCAGAGAGGGGAGAAGGGGATTGGGGAGGGTGGGGGTGATCAGAGGGGGAGGGGAGTGCTCAGATGGGAGAAGGGGTCTGAAGCTGGAACTGGGGTCTGACAAGAGGGCAGGAGGGAAAATGGGTCCATGCCTGGGGCAGGTGGGAGAATGGGTCTGGGGCTGAAAAGGGGGGATGCAAGGCATATGGTGGATGAAGGGGGCTGAAACTGTGGGGACTAGGGGCTTTAAAGGGGACAGGGAGAACTGGCTGGGGCTGAAGCTCGGGACTGGTGAGAGAAAAGGGCTGGGGTTGAAACTAGGGGCTGAAAAGAGGACAGGGAGAAGTGGCTGGGGGCTGAAGCTCGGGACTGATGGGAGAAAAGGGCTGGGGACTGGTGGGATAGTGGGGCTGAAAAGGGGGGCAGGTGGGAGATGTGGACTGGGGCTGGAACTAGGGGCAGGTGGAATAAGGGGGCTGGAACTGGGGGCTGAAAAGAGGGGGCAGAGAGAGAGGGGATAGAAGGGGGGAGCGTGAGGGAGGGCAGACCCTGGATGGATGGTAGAGGGAGGGCAGATGGATTGAAGGGGCAGAGAGAAAGGGCAGATGGTGGGTGGAAGGGGGAGAGAGAGAGATGGCAGACTGGGGCAGATGGTGCATGGAGGAGGCAGGATGGAAGGGAGAGAGGGCAGACAGTGGATGGAAGGGGCAGAGAGAGAGAGGGCAGACAGTGGATGGAAGGGGCAGAGAGAGAGAGGGCAGACACTGGATGGCAGAGAGAGAGAGAGAGAGAGAGAGAGAGAGAGAGAGCGAAGACAGATGCTGGATAGAAGGAAGACAGTGAAAAGATGAGGAAAGCAGAAACCAGAGAAAACGAACTGTAAATATATATTTTTATTTTTTTGCTTTAGGATAAAGTAGTATTGTAGCTGTGTTAATAAATGTTTATAATAGAACATGTAAATAAGGTAATATTTTTATTGGACTAATTTTAATACATTTTACTTTCGGAGAACAAAACCCCCTTCCTCAGGTCAGGATAGGACACTGTAACAGTACTATACTGAATTGACCTGAGGAAGGAGGTTTTGGCCTCTGAAAGCTAAATGTATTAGTCCAATTAAATGATATTATTTGTTTTATTTCTATTTGTTAATTTGTAAAGTGGTGATTGGTATTTGTTAGTTTTTTCAAATTTACATCTGCTGTCTTTATATTTTGCACAGTACTAGAGGACATTTTCTGTTTCTGTGGTGTTGCATTGTATGCAGAGTCTGGCATCTTGGGGGTTCAGATTAATTTTTGTCTAAATAGAAAGTTTATGATTACTTATTCTATAGTGGATTAGGGTGTATCTGTATTTGTGAAAAAGACATGGCTTTCGGTTGGCATTGACTGTGCAGGATCGACGATCTGTACTAATCTGTCTGTTTTCGTTTTACAATAGGTGAATTGATGTTCTAGTGCTCACTGTAGTGTTTAAGATGCTTTCCTTTTCCTTGTGTGACTCGTACAAATTACTGCTTATGGTATGGTAGAATTGTTCTACAGGTCCTGAGTGTTTTGTATTCTCGGTATGCCTAGTACTGGATTTCGGGGGGGGGGGGGGGGGGGGGTTAAAAAATGACCGACCCCGGGTGTCAACTACCCTAGCTACGCCACTGATGTGTTCTCTCTCTTCCCCATGCAGTATTCAGTATAGTTTGTCTCTCTTGTGTCCTCCCATCCAGTATGGAAAAATTATTTTCTTACCTGATAATTTTCTTTCCTTTAATCATACCAGACCAGTCCAGACCAATGGTTATGTCCATCCACCAGCGGAAGGAGACAGAGAAAATAATTCCAAGTATTTCTTCCCCTTAAGGGTGTCATGCAGCCTGGAATACTCAGTATTTCAAATAGCCAAGCAATGGTGCGCTCACCTTCTACAAACAAGAACACAGTAAACAGGAAAGAAAGCTTACCGGAAAGCCAAGAGCATCCAGATGGGAGTCCATCTGGGCTCTTGTGTGACCAATGGCCAGACAAACCACCCATTGAGGGTCAAGGGAAGGAACCAATCATTCCATGCATCTATCATGCAGATGCACCCCATAAGCAGGAGAAGCAGCTCATCAGTGAAGCACAATTGAGAGACGTATAGAGATGGCATCTCCAAATGGCATGGCGAGCAAAGGCAAATTCTGCCCTCCCGACATGGCCCCTGCTTCCAGAAGCTCAAAAGGGACTCAGTCACCGACATGGAGTAGTTGAGCCCTAGAAGAAGCAAAACAGACAGGGTGGGCATCTGGACTGGTCTGGTATTTATTTATTTTATTTATTTATTTGTTGCATTTGTATCCCACAATAAAGGAAAGAAAATTATCAGGTAAGAAAATAAATTTTCCTTCCTTGTCATCAATACCAGACCAGTCCAGAGCAATGGAATGTAGCACAGCAGTTATAGCATTAGGGCAGGAAATGAACAGCAGAAACAGAAGAACAGCAAAACTCCACAATGACAAAGGAAATGTCAACGAAGATACCAAGCCTCATAGGACCCGAACAGAAGCGGAGCCAGGTTGATGGCGCGGGGGGAGCGAGAGCGGACTTCCGCCAGCGCTGGTGCACATTTTCAATGCAACACATTGAGAAAAACATAGGTGCCAGCGCCGGCAGAACTCCATTTGGGGGAGCAGCCGCTCCCCTGGCTCCCCCCTAGCTACGCCACTGGACCCGCATCAGGTGGAGACACCAGAGGTTCCAAACTGTGGGAAGCAAGTAGATTCCTCAAAAGAAAGAGAGAGAGGCAGAAGCATCAGGAAGGAAGCCAGAGTCCTGAGATCCAGAGAATCTCGAGGAAGAAGCACAATGAGTTCTGAGGGCCCAAAACCAAAGAAGAGGAACCCCACAACTGACTGAAGGAAACCAAGGAGTCCCAAGGCTGTCTGAGATGAGACCCAAAGTGAGAAAGGATGCGCACAGGCTCCATGACAACACCATCTATCGATGGTGACACAAAGGAGAAAGGAAGCAATGTCTCAGTCTCTCAGCTGACGCTGCGTGAAGCTGTCACTGTAGCAGCAGACAGGGAGCCTCGAGACAGAACCAAAAGAGCCTGAAGCTGGCCATGACAATGACGTCCCCCCATGAAAGACGGAGGGAAATGCCACCAACTGAAAAAGAGGCAGGTAGCACCAACTTGAAGGCAGTCAATCCTAGAAAGGCAAAAGGAACCAACCCCCCCCCCCCCCCAGAGGGAAAAGTGCCAAAACCCAGCAGCAAACAGTCCGCACCCTCAAAGGAAAACGGGGGTGCACTCCCCTCCGAGGTAGAGTCAAAGCAACAATCAAAACCACGAGGAACTGTGACAATGCCCTGAGAATGGCCAATGGTTTGCAGAAGGGAAGGAGACTACTCCTCTGACTAGGATGAAGCTGCAAGAATCAGCAACAACAGAGGCCTGTGCCAAAGGAAGGAACGGTGCCCCATCCAAGAGCCAAACACAAAACTCTGATGCCTGACCAGAAGTTGGGACAGACACCTCAGGGTAAGAAGTAAGTATGGCCCACATATATTCCACGAACATAGGGAAGGCAGCCCACCTAGCAATGAATAAACACTCCATCTCTAGAGAGAAAGAATCTGTCCACGAGGAGAAATGGGAAAGAAGTGACGAGGCACAGCCAGAAACAGAACCCTGGAGGGGGCGGTCTAAGATGGCGGCATGCTGAATGCTAACGTTGGAGCTCTCTGCTAACCTGTTGAGCTTAACCTATTTTCCTTTAAAAAAAAATGCCTCATACTAAACGTAAGGGGAAAGTAGCAACCTCGGCTACTAAAACCTCTTCTCCGGTTCAACAGTCTACTGAGAGATACACCACGAAGCAACCTACCTTGGAGCCTGGAAGGGGCCCTGCTGTTTCCATCGGTGAAGACTCCTTTGGCGACTTGGGGCTTGAGGTTACACTCTCCCCTCCAGATCTTCATCCACCGCCGATTCCCGAAGAACGCCTACTCTGGCGAACCCTATCTGACCCGGAAGAGGTCGATGCGGTTTCGAATAGAGGAACAGATGCGGCGGTTTCTGAAGGCAGCCTGATGGCAACGGCTAAACATCTTACCCCGATTTGTAGGGAGAATACGGCTGTGACTCTCGAGAGCATTTGGACGGCTCTTCAGAGAGTAGAGTTAACGGTGGCCAATTCCGCTAAGGAAATCAAAGATTTAGTAAGTACTGTTGCAACGCTATCCCAGACTTTTACAATAGCACAGCAGGAAACAAGAGAACAAATGGAGGGCCTTAAATTGGAAGTAAAAAATATGAAAGAAGTCTCTGTAACACTTGTTAAAGAAAATATGGCGACACAACGAAGATTAGAATTGTTAGAAAACTTCAATCGGAAATTAAATCTTAGACTCTTGAATTTCCCGAAAGAAATGGGTATTAACCCCCTGGATCCATTTAAATTATACTTGCAGGAGGTTTTAAATTTTCCCCAAGACTCTATTCCACCTCTGAATAAAGCATATTATATTACTTCAAAAAAAATACCCCCAGCAACTACAGTGGTGGAAATAAGTATTTGATCCCTTGCTGATTTTGTAAGTTTGCCCACTGACAAAGACATGAGCAGCCCATAATTGAAGGGTAGGTTATTAGTAACAGTGAGAGATAGCACATCACAAATTAAATCCGGAAAATCACATTGTGGAAAGTATATGAATTTATTTGCATTCTGCAGAGGGAAATAAGTATTTAATCCCTCTGGCAAACAAGACCTAATACTTGGTGGCAAAACCCTTGTTGGCAAGCACAGCGGTCAGACGTCTTCTGTAGTTGATGATGAGGTTTGCACACATGTCAGGAGGAATTTTGGTCCACTCCTCTTTGCAGATCATCTCTAAATCATTAAGAGTTCTGGGCTGTCGCTTGGCAACTCGCAGCTTCAGCTCCCTCCATAAGTTTTCAATGGGATTAAGGTCTGGTGACTGGCTAGGCCACTCCATGACCCTAATGTGCTTCTTCCTGAGCCACTCCTTTGTTGCCTTGGCTGTATGTTTTGGGTCATTGTCGTGCTGGAAGACCCAGCCACGACCCATTTTTAAGGCCCTGGCGGAGGGAAGGAGGTTGTCACTCAGAATTGTACGGTACATGGCCCCATCCATTCTCCCATTGATGCGGTGAAGTAGTCCTGTGCCCTTAGCAGAGAAACACCCCCAAAACATAACATTTCCACCTCCATGCTTGACAGTGGGGACGGTGTTCTTTGGGTCTCTTCCTCCAAACACGGCGAGTTGAGTTCATGCCAAAGAGCTCAATTTTTGTCTCATCTGACCACAGCACCTTCTCCCAATCACTCTCGGCATCATCCAGGTGTTCACTGGCAAACTTCAGACGGGCCGTCACATGTGCCTTCCGGAGCAGGGGGACCTTGCGGGCACTGCAGGATTGCAATCCATTATGTCGTAATGTGTTACCAATGGTTTTCGTGGTGACAGTGGTCCCAGCTGCCTTGAGATCATTGACAAGTTCCCCCCTTGTAGTTGTAGGCTGATTTCTAACCTTCCTCATGATCAAGGATACCCCACGAGGTGAGATTTTGCGTGGAGCCCCAGATCTTTGTCGAGTGACAGTCATTTTGTACTTCTTCCATTTTCTTACTATGGCACCAACAGTTGTCTCCTTCTCGCCCAGCGTCTTACTGATGGTTTTGTAGCCCATTCCAGCCTTGTGCAGGTGTATGATCTTGTCCCTGACATCCTTAGACAGCTCCTTGCTCTTGGCCATTTTGTAGAGGTTAGAGTCTGACTGATTCACTGAGTCTGTGGACAGGTGTCTTTCATACAGGTGACCATTGCTGACAGCTGTCTGTCATGCAGGTAACGAGTTGATTTGGAGCATCTACCTGGTCTGTAGGGGCCAGATCTCTTACTGGTTGGTGGGGGATCAAATACTTATTTCCCTCTGCAGAATGCAAATAAATTCATATACTTTCCACAATGTGATTTTCCGGATTTAATTTGTGATGTGCTATCTCTCACTGTTACCAATAACCTACCCTTCAATTATGGGCTGCTCATGTCTTTGTCAGTGGGCAAACTTACAAAATCAGCAAGGGATCAAATACTTATTTCCACCACTGTATACAAGCAACTCCAAAGGAAATTCAGGAAGAATCTTTGAATACTACTAACATATTAGAGACTACTTTAAATGTGAACTCTGAAAGGTCTACTCTAATTGTTTCTTTTGTTTTTCAGCAAGATTTAGATGCAGTATTACGATTATACTTTAAAAAAATGCAAACAATGTTTAGGGGTAAAAGAATCTGGATATATCCTGATGTAACAAAACATACTCAAGAAAGGAGGAAGCTGTTTTTAACTTTAAGATCAGAAGTTATATCTTTAGGGGCCTCCTTCTATCTTAATTACCCCTGCAAATGTGTTATAAAATATCAGGGATTGAAATACATTTTTTACCAACCCGAGCAACTTAAAGCTTTTCTGAATATGAAGAAATTGACCAACCGTTAACCTATTGAAGATTATTATAATTGTATGTATTAGATAGGTCAGCATGTTAAGCAAATTTCTACTTTACGATTGTTTCTTTAATTTTAGTCTTCAGATGTGGTAGATCCCCCCCTATTTGTGGTCTAAAGAAGATAAAAATCTTTTCCTTTGATTTACTTTAGGGAGGGGATGTCTTTCTCATATAATATAATTCTGTTTGTATTTCATGTTAAAGGTAATAATGAATATTTCTTTAATTTCAGTCTTCAGATCAGGTAAAAGAAGATAAAAAATTTTTTTCCTTTGATTTATTTTATGGGAAGGGATATTGTTTCTCATATAATATAATTCTGTCTGTATTTCCTGTCAAATGTAACAATAGTTTAATTTGATTAAAATAAAAATATAAATTAAAAAAAAAAAGAAAAAAAAAAAAGAAACAGAACCCTGCTCGAGCTCCCGAGAGGAAGCCACGAGCAGGCCCTAGATAATCGGTATTGAGAGATTCACTCCCGACTCACAAAACAGAAGCCCGACTCTCAATGTCGAGCGATCAGGAAAGTCATCCTCTAGAGATTGAACCAGGTCCAACAACCAATGGTGAATCCAGTCTCCCTGGACAGAGATGAATCGAAGCATGCCCTGGAGTGACATCCCGAGGCTCACTGCCCAGAGACCCAGCTCATCCTAACTAGTCTCAGAGAAGGAGCAAGGCCCGACATCCAGAAATACAGCAAGGCTCGGCATCCAGAGAAAGGAGCAAGTCGCGACATCCACAGATAGATGAAGGCATGACCACTTGAGATGGGTCAAGCGCCAACAGCAGTAGAAGGGGCAAGTTTTGACACCTAGAGGCAGAGTAATGCTCAATTTCCGGAGACGGCGTGAGGCTCAACAACCAAAGATGGAACAAAGCTAGACAGCCATAAAAGGACAAGACTCGATTTCCAGAGATGGCGCGTGACTCAATGTCCAGAGGCAGAGCAAGGGTTGACATCCTGCTGTGCACCTGAGTTGATATCAGTTTTCGTGAACAAGACAAAGAATACCAGGCCAGTCACCGGTTATCCTGGTCTGGGAACAACTATTGCCCAGAGTCCTCTCCCACCACAACCAAACACCTCCCGTGGATTGATAGAGTCCATGCAAGTGGACCATCTTCCCTTATCTGCTCAGGAGAAACAACAATGGCATACCCAGGGGCTCTGCCTCTATTGTGGAGATAAAGGCCACTATGCTCAAGTTTGTCCCAAGAAACCAGGAAACCAGTGGCCCTAGTCCTGGCTGAGGAGGAAGGATTCGGGTGTAAAGAGGTTTCCCCTCAGATACAGGTTCTGGTACCAGTCCTTCTGGCTGTCCAGCTGGAAATTTGTGTTGAAACTTTAATAAATTCTGGAGTGGGTGGCAACTTTATTGATGAAACTCTAGTACGATGCCATCGAATTACCACACAAGAATTATCATACCCTATCTCTGTATCTTCAGTCTTCTGTCATATCCAGGGGGTCCTCCGAGCCAGATCTGTATTGGGGTACTTCACCAAGTACCCCAATTCAGATCTGTATTGGGGTACTTTGCGAAGAGACCATCTCCTAATATATTCTCCAGTCTGTATTGAACCCCCTCATCCTGGGACTTCCATGGTTGCGGCAGCATAACCTTCAAATTGATTGGCAACAAGGACAGTTAGCAACCTGGAGCCCAGCCTGTCAAGTATCCTGTCTTGATACCGTGACCCTTCCTAAGAGACTAGAACTCCAGGTGGCCCAGGCTGGTCTATAGCTTCCATCTCTATACTTGTCCTTTAAAGACATCTTCTCTAAGCGTCGAGCTGAGAATCTCCCGCCACATCGTCCATATGATTGTACTATTGAGTTGGTCCCAGGTGCCAAACCTCCCAGGGTCGAGGTCTACCAGTTATCCCAGCCAGACACAGAGGGAATGTCTCAGTACATCCAGGAAAATCTCTCATGAGGCTTTATGTGCCCCTCCAAAACTCCTGCATTGACTATAGAGGGTTAAATGCTATAACCATCAAGGATAAATATCTCCTCCCACTCATCTCCAAGTTATTTGATTGCCTTCAAGCGGCTAAAATTTTCACCAAGTTCAATCTCAGAGGGGCCTGCAATCTTAGAATTAAGGAGGATGATGTGTGGAAAACCACCTTCAATACTTGATATGACCATTACGAGTATCTAGTAATGCCCTTTGACCTTGCCAATACTCCGGCGGTCTCCCAAGCATTCATGAACAATATCTTCCGGGACCTGCTGTATAAATTTGTACTTGTGTATCTCAATGATATTCTGATTTTCTCTTGTTTTTTTGGAAGTACATTATCAACATATCAAGACAATCCTTCAGCACCTTTGAGATAATCTACTATATGCCAAACTAGAAAAATGTGCCTTCCATTGTAGAGAGCTGCCATTTTTGGGCTACATCATTTTTGATTGCGGTTTAAAGATGGACCCTAGCTAGCTTTCAGTGATTCTCTGCTGGCTACAGTCCACTGGGTGTAAAGCATTGCAAAGGTTTCTTGGGTTTTCTAACTACTATCACCAATTTATTATAAAATACTCCATGTTAGCAGCACTGTTGATGGCCCTAACCAAGAAAGACACTGATGCCCAACACTGGCCCCAGGAGGCTTGTGAGGCTTTTGAGCACCTCAAACAAGCCTTTGTTTCTGCCGCTATACTCCAACATCCTGATACGACCAACAAGTTCTTTGTGGAGGTAGATGCATCCTCAGTGGGCACCGGTACCATTCTCTCAGAGGCCCATGCCAGTGGCAAGCTACTACCCGGTGCCATCTTTTCCAAATAATATTTGCCTCCTGAGAAAAATTATACCATTGGGGACCAGGAACTACTAGCAATTAACCTGGTACTTGAAGATGGGTGACACCTCTTAGAGGGGGCTCATATACCCTTTAGTCTTCACAGATCATAAGAACTTATTATATCTACAGGAGGGAAGATGTCTCAATCCTCGGCAGGCTCATTGTTCTCTGTTCTTCTCTTGGTTCAATTTCGTCTTGACTTACCTCTCTGCCGACAAGAACACCAAGGCGGACTGTGTGTGTGGGTTTAAGCAGAGTTTCTTTGTGTGTGTGTGTTCCAGTGGTACGTCCAGTCTCTGTGTATGTGGGTTCCAGCAGTATTTCCAGTCTCTGTGTGTGGGGGATTCCAGCGGTACATCCAGTCTCTGTGTGTGTGGGTTCCAGTGATAAGTCTAGCTTCTCTGTGTGCGTGGGTTCCTGAGAAACATCTAGCTTCTGTGTGAGTGGGTTCCTGAGAAGCTGCCTGCTTCTGTGTGTGAGTTCCTGAGAAACCACCAGCTTCTGTGTGTGAGTGGGTTCCAGAGAAGCTGCCAACTTCTGTGTGTGAGTGAGCTTCTGAGAAGCAGCCTGCATCTGTGTGCATTTGGGTCTGAGCCCTGTGGCTTTACTTGTATCGGCCTACTCTGGCTTTGTCCTGTTCCAGACAGTTTGGGCCTGTTAAGTATACTGCTTACTAAGATTCAGTCAGTTCAGCCTACTGTAGATCTCCATGAACCAAGGGCTCACTATCCTGAAACATAACACTCATCTAGTATTGTTCAGTCTTTTTCTTCCCCCATCCAAGATTACCCCATCTTTCTCTCCCCCTCCAGTATTGCCCCTCTCTCCCCCTACCCTGCTGCAATGCTGCACCTTTGATTTCCTCCCTTCTGTTCCCACCTCCACTGGATTATGACAGTAAACAAATATCAAAGATAAGTGGGACTACTGCTCTCTTTGTGCTGCTACTGCTTCCTCTGTGAGCCCCACCTCCAAAGTGGGCAGGCAGGGTAGGTGAGAGAGAGGGGCAATACTGGATGGCAGAGAGGAGAGATGAAGCAATACAGAATGGGAGGGTGAGAGAGAGAGAGAGAGAGAGAGAGAGAGAGAGAAAGGGGCAATATTGGGGAAGCAGTGGGTATGGTAGGGGAGAAGAGGGATGATAGTCATCTAGAGAGAATGCTGGCCACCTCGGAGGGTAAGGATGGGAGGGATAATGTTGACCACCTGGGTAGGGAGGGGAAAAGCAGATGCTAACCACATGAGGGGTAGGGGCGGGTAGGGGGATACTGGCCACTTGGAGTAGAGAATAGGGAAGAGAAAGGGGATGTTGCCTACCTAGAGGGAATGCTGACCATCTGAGAAGAGGAAGGGGCCACCTAGGGGGTGTGCTGGCCACTTGAGGGAGGGGAGTAGGGAGGAGAAGTGGGATGTTACACTATGGTGGGAATAGGAAAGGGAAGGGGAGATTCTGGACTACAGGGGATGGG
Source organism: Microcaecilia unicolor (assembly GCF_901765095.1). Lineage (NCBI taxonomy): Eukaryota > Metazoa > Chordata > Amphibia > Gymnophiona > Siphonopidae > Microcaecilia > Microcaecilia unicolor. The sequence goes on along the minus strand of NC_044032.1, from coordinate 227,453,513 downwards.
GTAGGGGAAGTGCATAGCTGAATGTTCGCATAGGGTGTCAGATACCCTTGGGCTGACCCTGCATAGAAATGAGCAAATCACTGCCTACAAGCACTTCTCCAAGCTACAGGTCTCACAACACAACCAAAAATTTAACATATTAATCAAATAATTCATAGGTTAATATACAATAAACTGATTCAGCAAACACTTACATTTTTGAGGCATGCCAATGAACCAAATGCACATGAATGAATGCATATCCATAATGCTTTCTCTATGAGCAAAATTCTGCTGATAAGTTTGTCCCTTTAGAAAATCACTGGTTGTGCATATTTTGCCCGTTACTGTTTGTAACTCCTTACAAGTAACAGGTAGCTATGTAAAGAACCTAAATATAATAACTAACTCATACAGAATACTACAATTCCTTCTATCTGATGGAGTATATAAACTGAGGAAAGTGAGCTTGAAAACTTTTACCCTAAGTAAATTCTTTAACATAGAAATATAGAAAATGATGGAAAATAAAGACCATATGGCCTATCCAGTGTGCCCACCCATACCAACTACTAAGCTCTACAATTCCTTCCTTTCCTTTAGAGATTCTTTGTACTTGTCCTGTGCTTTCTTGATTTCACATACAGTCCTTGTCTCCAGAGCCGAGATCAGTGGTGGAGGTGGAGGGTAAGGGCAGCTGTCCTGGGCATGAGATGGTAGCGTGTGCCTGAGCTCATATTCCTGAGCAGTAGGATGGGCTCTGAAGTTAAGACTCAAGGCCAAGCTGCTCAAACCTTTAGCCAAATGTGCTCAACATAGCAATATTGAAGCACTGCTGGAGTGCTGCACCCCAGTTGCCTCTCCCCAGTCATACTTTTGCAGCCCTGTGCCTCTGGCAGAATAGAGAAACAGGGAGGCTGCCAGATGATCTGCTGCTTTTCTGCCTGTTGTGCTGTATCGCCCCCACCTGTTGGGGAGCAGAGAAAAAACAAAGCAGAGTCGCCATCAAGTTGTTGATGCTAATGGGCTGGTTATTGGGGGAAGATACTGGAGGGGAGGGATGTGGAAGAGAGGGGGCGAGAAGATGGACACAGGAAAAAGGGGAAGGGGAAAGAAGGGGAGAAAGACATAGGCAACAGTAAGGTAGGAGAGGGAGGTGAGATGCGCTACATACAGAAAGGGGGGAGGAGGGAGAGATGTTAACATGCTAGATGCTGGGAACAGGAAAAGTGGAAGGAAGGAGATGGGGTGAGATGTTGGATGCAGGAAAGGAGAAGGAGAGCTGGGGAGAGAAATGTTGCATTCTGGAAAGGGAGGAGGAGGGAGAGGGGGTGAGAGGCTGCTGTGCTACACTGTACAAAATTTGTTCCTTCTTTATAGCCTGCAGAATTTCTTCCAGACAATTTTCAGGCTGTGGCGGTCATCATTATTTTTAATGCTGGCTACCATGGACTGATTTATTTATGAATATTCAGTATCAGGCCACATCCAGCTATCTGGAACTGAATATCTGGGTCTTGAGCTTCCACTGGAACTTACTCAGATACCTCTGATACTCAGAGCTGGTTTCCGGAGAGCTATCAGGGCACATCAGGATTGCCATTTATGTGGACTTACTTGCCTGAATAGTTATCTGGCCACTGGCACCTGGATACCTTCTGACTCTACCTGTACTCCCCTCAGATTGCCCTGGCATTAAAGGGGCAATTCTCTAGCAGTTTGCTGTTCCTGCATCAGAGAATGAACATCAAATTCCTCTATTTTGTTAGAAATATTTGAAAATTGTACCGGTAAGGAGTCATCCATCTTAGATAGAACATCCCAGAGAGAGTCAAGAATGACTACTGCAGGCTTGACCAAATGCCTCTGAGTCCCATTGGAAGTCAATGGTTCCTGGGCTCCATCCTGTAAATGAATTTCACCCAGCAAAGCAGCTCCACTTTCCAATTTGGAGTCTCAATTTCGGGAATTTAGTGCTGCTGAAGCTAAAGAAAAGGGAATTCTTCAAAGTAGGATGGAATATTTAGAGAATCAAACTAGAAAGAACACTTTAAGATTTTTGAATGCCCCCAAATCTCCCTTAATGATTCCAACTGAGATGCTGAGGAAATATTTTAAGGACATTCTGAGTCTTCCTGAAGATAATCTATCCCCTATTGTGAGAGCAGTATATTTACCTGTCTCAATGTTCGATCGTGGTGAAGCAGCAGATAGACAGGGGTCTGAACAAGGTGACTTTTTAAATTCCTTGAATCATCATTGGCGCCAAAGCATCTAGATCTACACTCCTGGCTACTTTTGCGCTACAGTCTGACCATAATTCTGTTCTAAAGCTTTACTTTCATTACATGTCACAACAGAGTTTGGGATCTTTAATTCATGTATTTCCCGATATATCTAAGATGACCCAAGCCAGACGTTGGGAGTTCCTTGGGTTAAAAGCAAGGGTCCTTTTGGGGGGGGGGGGGGGGGGGAGATTTCTGTTAAAATTTCCTTGTCAATGTTTTATTTCTTTAGGTGGGCATAAGTATTCATTTTTTGATCCTAAACAACTACTGGAATTTTTGGTTGCAAGAACCCTCTGTAATAGTTTCTTAATTTCTTAACCAATTTGCTGACATCATTTAGGCACCTTTCATGTTACTGAATTTTTCCTTTTTAGTATATTTCTCTTTTTGACTTCTTTATTTTGCAGGTGAAAGCTTTGGTATTTTGATGACCCGATTGTGTATTTTTTCGCCTTTATTTATTTCCTTCATTCTCCAATGCTTTTGTGTAATGTAATTTTTGAAAGTTATAAATAATTTTTTAAATGGTCAATTCTATAACTGAGTGCCTCCATTTAGGCACTCCAAGGGTACTCAGGGGAGCCTATTCTGTAAAGGATAACTTGGTGTATATACACCTGACATTTAGGCATTCACACATTGGTTAACTAGGAAACCAATTTCACTACTCAGTAAGCATTGTGTTTTTCACTATTCTGTTAAAAATGTTACCATTGACTTTTCCTTTCCTTTTTTACTATTATCTTGAAATGAGCATAACATTTCTTCATTAGTATTTCTTTCCGTGCTAGCTCCAGTGCCCTTTTCTAGTGGGTGGCTGTGACAGCACCATGCTGTCTCAGGCAACAGGGATACAACAGAGTTCAAACTGAAAAAGGTCAGTGAATGCAAATGTGATATTTATCCACAGACATTTTGCTTAAATGTGGACTTCATAGATAGCAGTTAATGAATGCTGCTGAAGCCAAATCAAACTTTCTTTCACCTAATTGTTTTCCACCATATCTTATGAAGACTTAAGATAAGGTGATATAAACAGAGTGGTATTTATACACAATTTGATCCAAGGAAAGGGATGTCAGACAACTGGATTGCAGAATAATTTCATCCCTAAGCAATATTATCCATGGATATACTGAGTTCAACAAGCCATCCTTAAATAGTCTAATGCAGGGATACTCAGCCCAGTCTTCGGGACACACCAAGCCAGTCATATTTTCAGCATAGCCACAATGAAAACGCATAAGATAAATTTGCATGCAGCATTTCCATTGTAGGCAAATCTCTTATGCATATTTATTGTGGGTATCCTGAAAACTTGACCAGTGAGGTCTGTCCCAAGGACTGGGTTGAAAACCTTGGTCTAAGGCAAAAATGAAAGCTCTACCCTTGCCCCAGTGATGAATATCTGCTGTTTTCTTTCAAATCAGATTTCTTTTAAATCAGTTAACAATAAACAGACTCAGAAAATGTATTATAAGTGACACAAACTTTTAGAAGACATGGCAATCAAAACATCTACCATCAACAAAGAGAAACAAATTGCATTGTACAGGAATGTGGAATAAAAAAACACTGGCCACTTGAAGGAAAACCACAACGTGCATAGGAAGTGCTGAGAAACTGGTACTCATTTCCAGAATCAGAGCTTTCACTAAATTATTTTCCTCACAGAATTAACCCAATATACAACACCGGATTAATTTACAAAACGACTCTGTATGTTCTTGCCAGCTGGCCCCGTGCTGAATTTACCTTTCCAAATTACTTTTGTGGATGGAGAAGTACCACTATAGAGGAACAACGGTGACACTAGCATCAGTTGTTCTTTCAGTCTGTTAGACTGGATCAAATGTAGCAAAGCGATCTTAGCAGTTCAGAGGTGAAACCCTGTAAGATTTTAAAAACTAAACAAGCAGCTTTGAACTTGAGTCTTTCTGCTATGGGAAGCCAGTACAGTTTGTTAAGATGAGTTGAAATACTAGTATATCTATTCAATCTGTATATTAGTCTAGCAGCTATATTCTGTATGATTTGCAGTTTTTTTCTGATTTTTTTTTGTTACATTTGTACCCCGCGCTTTTCCACTCATGGCAGGCTCAATGCGGCTTACATGGGGCAATGGAGGGTTAAGTGACTTGCCCAGAGTCACAAGGAGCTGCCTGTGCCTTGACACTTAATACTAAGAAATAGAATGTTACAGTAATCCAAGTGAGGTAGGACTGACATTTGGACTAGTAGTTCAAAGGCTTTTTGGTTGAAGAATGATCTGACTAGATGTTTTCTTCCATAGCTGGTTAATATGGGAGGAGAAAGTGAGTGAAGAATCAAGCAAGACCCCTGGTACTCTGGTTTCAGATTCAACTGTAAAGCTTTGACCATTGGACAAAGATATTAATGATGGGACCTCAACGCCCTGATTTTGGAACCACAGGACCTTGTTTTTTTGCGCATTCAGTTTCAATTTATTGCTCAGAGCACAGGTGCTAACAGCAGTCACGCCATCCGCTAGAGACTGAGTTGTATCTTTGTTTGATGCTGTCACTGGTAAGAGAAGCAGGCTGTTGTCCGCATAGGATAATAGTAGTTCATTAAGTCCCAGGTGTATTGAGGCAAGGGATGACATAAAAAGGTTGAACTGGATCGGTGCGAGGGGAGATCCCTGTGGGACTCCGCAGTTAATAGACCAGTAGTTGGAAAGTTGGTTATTTTGCTTGACAGAATAGCTTCGATTTGAAAGGAATTCACTGAACCATTTGAGCACAGTCCCTGTTATTCCTATCTGATCCAGGTGTTTGAGTAGTAATATGTGGTCAACCACATTGAATGCTGCCGATATATCGAATTGGAGAAGAATTGCTTGTCTTTGCATAGGTGTTGTTTGAAATATGTAGTTAGAACTAGCAATAATGTTTCCGTACTATGTGATCTGAAGCCAAATAGTCTTTCTCTAATCCTGTGGAACCTCCCCTGTCCCCAACGATCTATTGAATGCATCCTGAGTTCCCTCAGTATCCTGGGATGTATCTCATCTAGCCCCATGGCTTTGTCTGCTATCACTTTTGCAAGTTGTTCATAAAATCTTTCTTCTGTCATCTGTGGTATCTTTGATCCTTCTCGAAGATTTTCTTCTGTGAATACTAAACAGAAGTACTGTATAGTATTTCTGCTTTTTCTTTTTCACTCTCTACATAGGGCTGGCACTACCACTGGGTGAATGAGGTGATCATCTAGACAGCAAAACTTTTGTGGTGGTGGTGGTGGTGAGAGGACAGAAAGTTCTCTCAAAAACCCCCTCCAGTGTTGGTCTTTGATCTCCCTTCCAAGATTATCATCTCCTTACCACAGCCACATCTTCAATGGCCGTGCAGTGGCAGCATTTGAATTAAAAGTGAAAAGATGCATCACAGTGCCTCTGAAGAGGAAGTTTGCATCAAAGGGGCTGGGCATTCAGATAGATTTGAAGGCTCCATGCTGGCTTCTTTTGGAGGAGTAGCCTAGTTAGTGCAGTGGACTTTGATCCTGGGGAACTGAGTTCAATTTCCACTGCAGCTCCTTGTGACTCTGGGCAAGTCACTTAACCCTCCATTGCCCCTGGTACAAAATAAGTACCTGAATATATGTAAACCGCTTTGAATGTAGTTGCAAAAACCTCAGAAAGGCGGTATATCAAGTCCCATTTGCCTTTCCCTTTTCTGTTTTATGTTCATTACTAGTAAAAAAGGCCCGTTTCTGACACAAATGAAACGGGCGCTAGCAAGGTTTTCCTCGGAGTGTGTATGTTTGGGAGAGTGTATGTGAGAGTGACTGTGTGAGAGACAGAGTGAAAGTGTGAGTGTGTGTGTGTGAGAGAGAGAGTGAGTCTGGGTGTGAGTGTGTTTGTGAGAGTGTGTGTGTGTGAGAATGAGAGTGTGTGCAAGTGTGTATGTGAGACACAGTGTGAGAGAGAGTGTGTGTGTGTGTGTGTGTGTGTGCGAGAGAGAGAGTGTGTGTGAGATACAGATTCTCTGTGAGAGTGAGTGTATGAGACCAAGCGAGTGTGTGAGTGACTGTGTGGCACATAGAGAGTGAATGTGATACAGTGTGAGACAGAGTGTGTGAGAGTGTGAGTCAGAAAGACATTGTATATGAGAGAGAGTGTGAGCCCTGCCCTCCCAATCCATGCCCATCTGTCCCCTACCCCCTCCATTCATCCTTTTCCAGCAATTGCCCTCTTTCCCTGAGCCCTGCCCTCCCAATCCATGCCCATCCATGCTACTCTGTCACCTGCCCCCTCCATTCATCCCTATCCAGCAATTCCCCTCTCTCCCTGAGCCCTGCCCTGCAATCCATATCCATCCATGCCCATGTGTCCCCTCCATTCATCCCTATGCAGCAATTCCCCTCTCTCCCTGAGCCCTGCCCTCCCAATCCATGCCCATCCATGCTCCTATGTCCCCTGCCCCCTCCATTCATCCCTTTCCAGCAATTCCCCTCTCTCCCTGAGCCCTGCCCTCCCAATCCATGCCCATCCATGCTCCTCTGTCCCCTGCCCCCTCCATTCATCCTTTTCCAGCAATTCCCCTCTCTCCCTTCCATGTCCCCCCCCTCGCATCCATGCTCCTCTCTCTCCCATGTCCCAGCCTGGCCAGGCCTCTTCTCCCCCCCACTTCGAATCCATGCCCCCCCTTCGCATCCATGCTGTCGTTTCTCCCCTGCCCTCCTGCTCCCATTGTTCAACTTTACTGCCCACCCTCTTCTCTCCCCCAACATCTCTTTTTGTTTTTTTTTTCTTTTTAAATTTACCTCCGTGGCGGTTCCGGCAGCGCAGCGTCAGGGAAGGAGGCGGCGCTCCCGACGTCTAGCCTTCCCTTCGCTGTGTTCCGCCTTCTTCTGACGTCATCCTTGACGTCAGAAGAAGGCGGAACACAGCGAAGGGAAGGCTAGAGACGTCAGGAGCGCCGCCTCCTTCCCTGACGCTCCGCCCTCGACATCATGTTTGACGCGTGGGCGGGGCAGACACAAAGCGATCTCACCCCCTTCACTTTTGGAACGTTGGGTAAGTGAGGCTTCATTCGAACGTTGGAGGTGCGTTTTATATAGAGAGATTGCTGCTGCAGCTCCTGGGCACATATGGAGCATTCCTGGAATGTCCTTCTCTAACCCTCATAAGTCAACTTTGTGTTGCATTCTTTCCTGTCTGAGGATGGTAGTTGGGACTCAAGAGAGGATTTCCTGGGTTTCCAGGCTTTGGGAGTTTTCTCTGGTTGCAGGAGGATCTTAAGGTAAGAGAACCAAGAGATCAAGGGGCAGTGGGGAATTAGTCCTTGTGAGGGAGTGGATGGTATAGGGAAGAGCACGCCCTCACTGATGATACAGTTCAGCTGCCTTGCAGCAGATGGCACTAGTCTGCCAAGGCTGATGCTGTCTGAGGGGTGGGGCTCAGATCAGGCTAGAGGTAAAAGCCCTGAGGCTGAATAGATCAGGGAGGCCTCTTTACAGAGGTTTCCAGGAGGGAGGTCCAGAGAGGAAAGGGGAAGGGACTTGATATACCACCTTTCAGTGACTTTTCCAACAGTTTACATAGTATGTACAGGTACTTATTTGTACCTGGGGTAATGGAGGGTTAAGTGCAGGGGTGTGCTGGTAAATTTTTAACAACAGGCTCTTTCTCCTGACGTAGCCAGCTCTGCAGTTGGAAGGGCCAGGGGTGGCCGGGTGGGGGGGGGGGGGGGGGGAGCAACGCCTCTCTCTCCTCCCTCCCTTCGTGCGGGCACGCTAAGAATACCTTTGCTGGCAACCAATAAATGGACTGCCACCACTCCCAACGTCTTGCTCTGAGCAGCATGCTGTAACTTCTCACACATGCTGGAGAAGTCCCAGCCTGCTGCTCAGAGCTGGAAACAAGGAGCTGGGAGCAGCAGCAGTCTATTTACTTGGCTGGCACCACCAGCAAAGTAAAAGAGAATTCAGCAGGGGGCCCAAGCCCACATTTTGGGAGCCAGTTGTTAAAGTAGCCATGGAGGGCCCTACTTTAACAACTGGCTCCCAAAATTCTTAAAAACTTAACAACCGGCTCTTGTGAGCCTGCTCTAGCACACCACTGGTTAAGTGACTTGCCCAGAGTCATAAGGAGCTGCAGTGGGAATCAAACCCAGTTCCCCAGGACCAAAGTCTGCTGCACTAACCACTAGGCTACTCCTCCACTTCAGAGGACTCCACTGCAAGCTGAGCTGGTGGGGGAAGAGAGGTTGGTGGTTGGGAGGCAAGGATAGTGGAGGGCAGACTTATACGGTCTGTGCCAGAGCCGGTGATGGGAGGTGGGACTGGTGGTTGGGAGGCGGGAAATACTGCTGGGCAGACTTGTATGGTCTGTGCCCTGAAAAAGGCAGGTACAAATCAAGGTAAGGTATACACATATGAGTTTATCTTGTTGGGCAGACTGGATGGACCATGCAGGTCTTTTTCTGCTGTCATCTACTATGTTACTATGTTACCTGAGGAGACAACCAGGGAAGTAGTGTGGCTCACGCTCCATTGGTATCAGAGTTGTGTGGGAAGACTGGCAAGGTAGGAGACACCTTGGTTACCTTCAGAAAGTACTTGTTTTGATGTGTTGGGCTAGGCTGGGAGCTAGCCCTAATTAGAGACTGGACTTGTGCTGGATGAAAGCCTGTGAAGTAACAGGGGGCTCGTGGTATGTCAAATAATAAAATATTTTCCCTTTTTCTTACAAACCCTGTGTGTCTGACTGAGTCCAGGCCATACTCTTGAACACATTACCACAGTCCTGCTGAAGTAGAGTTTACATTTGGAGTCAGAGGGAGGACTACCAGACAGGTAGAAATTCTACAGAGTTACTGTTTGAAAGGAAATCTGCAGAAGCTTATCTGCTATGTGTTCAGGGAAAGAACCTACATTCATCTACATGAAGCTGTACAGGAAATGGGGGGAAGAGTGATTGAGCCAAACAGTATGCTGCTTTCTGGTCCATCAGTCAGCTTGAAAACTGTAGCAGGAGTACATTACATTACACTTATATTCCACAATTACCTATCAGGCTCAGTGTGGATAACATCAAAGACAACCAGTTGATTTAAACTGGGAAATTACAGAAAGAGGCTTAACTTGTTTAACTATTCAAATAGTGGGTAAATAAGAATGCTTTCAGCTTTTTCCTAAATCTCAGATAATTCATTTCTAATCTAACCCCATTTGGCAAGAAATGTCATATTCTAGCTGACTGATAAGAGAATATTAAAATATGTACCCATTTGTATTTCACCTGAGACACTGAAAGAAAATGAAGCATTAGCTGACTTTCAGCACGGAGACCTTTCCTTAAAGAAGGAAATGATAAAAGGGACATGTGCGGAGCAGGAGTTAAGCCATGAATAATATTAAATATAACATTACACATAGCTTAAACAACACCCTTGTCTCTATGGGGAGCCAATGCAACTGCCTAAGCAAAGGAGTTGCATGCTCCCATTTCGCATCCTGATACCTTGCTGATGTATTTCGAAGAGTCTGATGCCGCCGACACAATAGGTCACAACAACCTATATAAAGCAAGTTACAATAATCAAGTTGACTTATTGCTAAAGACTGAAAATTAACCTAAACTAATCAAATGAGAAATACTTTCATATTCTTCTTAATTGTCTTAAATTCCATAAATTGTTTTTCATTATAAAATTAAACCTGAGTCTCAAATGATAATAGAGGATCAAGTAACACCCCAAGCACTTTTATCCCCTACTCATTCTGCAAATCGATATTTGTCAAAGATAAGACACTATTTTTCAGTCGTGGAGTTAATGTACCCATCCACATCATCTTGGTCCTTTCCACATTTAACTTAAGATGATAAATATAAGCCCATGCTTCCACTGCATTCATACATCTCTGTACTAGTACTGTTGGAATCAACTCCATCTGCACATATATAATAGTTTACTGTCAAGGAGCACAAGAATTATCTAGAGAACTCATCATTATGTTACAGTACTGATAAAAAAAAAAAAACAACCTGTCTGGGGTTAAAAGTAAAATAAACTTCCCCTTGCAATTCTAGGCTTGGATGAACATCTCTAGTTTTCTCTTTCCATCTCATCCTGAAAACAGGTTGCAGCCACTTCCGCACTTCCTCTTTTCTTCTCCCATCCTTCAAAAAACCTTGCACCTAAAACTCAGCAGGCTCATGTAAAACCGGGTACTGAAACAGTCTGGACAGCAACTTTACGGTTCCTGTCAGGAAGTATAGTCTCTCTTGGCTTAGAGGCACAGGAAGCTTATCATTGGCCTTTGTGGGGTCAGATGAGTTCAGACACTCTGCAGTATAAATTATAATCTCTCACTGATACTGGTCAGAGGGAGAATTAACTCCATAACTACTGGAATTTCAAAGCCTGAAGCAAAGTGGTGTGGTAGCTGTGTTAATCCACTTTTAAAGGTAATAAAATAAAAATAAATCAAAACATAGAAAAGAAAATAAGATGACACCTTTATTATTGGACTAACTTAATACATCTTTTGATTAGCTTTTGAAGTTAACCCTTCTTCTTCAGATTGGAAATAAGCAAATGTTGGCAAATATCAGAATATAAAGTGAAACACTTAGGCATTCCAATGACAGTCTCACAGGAAAAGGGAGAGGTAGGTTAGGTGAGAAACAGGGAGAGTTGGGTGGATGAGAGAGAGGTGTATGGTAGATAAGAGTGACAAAGAAGTAGAATGTTATGGTTTATAGTGGGATAGAAAGCCCAGATCTTTGTTAAGTCCCGTCTGGTGGGTGTCAAAATATTTCATCATTTTAACTTCAAAGGTTTTATGTTCCTGGATTGTCTTAAAATTTCCTTTTAGTGTTCTTACCATAAGATCATTGATGCAATGTTCTGGTTTTGTAAAGTGCTGTCCCACAGTGGTGGCATCATGATTGGCGTTGGAGTGTTTAATATTGTGCCTGTATAAATTTAGCCGTGTCTTTAGCATCTGGTTTGTTTCTCCAAAATAGCACCCTTCTTCACACTTTTTACATTGAATGTATACCACATTGGAGGATGAGCATGTGAATGAGCCCCTTATTCTGAATGTTTTCCGCATGTGAGTGACTGTAGGATCCTGTGAAATGTGTTGGCAGATTCAGCTGGGAATATTGTAGGGGCGTGTGCCATTTTCTTCTTTTTGAGCTTTTATTGGGAGTTTGCTTTTCCCTAATTTCTATTTCAAATTAGTTGGCTGTCGGAGGGCCAGCACTGGTAGGGCTGGGAATATCTCTTTCAGTACTTCATCTTCCTGGAGTAGTGGCTGTAGATCTTTTATGATTCTTTTCAATTTTTCTAGCTCTGGATTGTATGTCACTACAAGAGAGACTTTCTCTGTGGCTTTCTTCTTTTTGTACTGCAGTAGGTTTTCTCTAGGTATTTTAAGGGAAGAAGCAATATTCTTGGAGATTAGTTTGGGGTTGAAGCCTTTTTGTTTGAAGGAATCAGTCAGGATTTTGAGGTGTTGATCTCTGTCTCTTGGGTCAAAGCAGATACAGTGGTATCATCTGGCTTGGCTGCGTATAATGGATTTTTTTGTACATGAAGGGTGGAAGCTGGAGTTGTGGAGATAGCTAAATCTGTCTGTAGGTTGTTTGTATGTAGCCATTGCTGATGGAAACTGTGGTATCTAGAAAGTTGACTTTTTCTGGGGAATAGTCAATTTTATTGTAGGATGGTATGTATTAAAGGAACTGTAAAATTGTTTGAGCGTGCTTATTTCTGATATGAAGAAGGGCTACCTTTGAAAGCTAATCAAAAGATGTATATTGTTAGTCCAATAGTAAAAGGTATAATCTTATTTTATTTTCTCTGTTTAGATTTATTTCTATTTTATTACCTTTAAAAGTCTGAAGCAAAATCATAGTCCTATTCGCTGCGTCTAGTTTCAGCCTGCAGAATCTCTTCCTTAACTTGAAGCACAGCAAATAGGAGCCAATGCCCAAACCCCATGCAGTGGCAGGGACCTGCATTCTTTAACGTATCCTTTTCTGTTTAGGAATTCATTGAGCAAAGGCTCAAGTATTAAAGGTGAGATGTGACATCAGTGGCTTGCTAGAAGTCAAAAGAATAGCTTGAAGAGATTCTGGCATTTACATGATGTAAAGCATCACATTCTTTCAAAACCATTGCCACTGGCTGGTATAATGGTTAGCATGCTGGACTTTGACTTCAGTAATGTGAGTTCAAATCTTAGTGGATCCTCTGCTTTCCTGTAATCCTCACTACCAGCCAACAGATACTTTAAGAGGTGAATTCTAAAGGGCATTTGCCTCAGGTAAATAGTTGGAACAAAGTGGCAGAAAGTCATCCCCTCCTCCTCTACCCAGGCCTGGACCAAGTAGATTGCCTGAATTGTGGTGGGTTCCGCACACTAGTTCATATGTTTAGGAAATATATGCAGTCCAATAGAGATTATGTCTATGTTTTCAGTACATTAAGCTGGTAATACACCAATTAGCGTGTGTTTATTTCCATTCTTATGCTGGATGCTGCCAAAATTCTGGTAAATTCAGAAGTGCAATATTTGAGTGTGCTCGTAGATTAGTAGTTAACTCTTTACTCCATATCCATCAGTTGGTCCTTATGGACTTGTATAAAATACAGATTTTGGATTGATTGTGCCTATATTTGTCATGGAATGATTTTTGTACTCTCACATTGCTAACCAGATAGGACTTCAGAAAAGGAAGTCCTATCTTTGCATGGTTAGCTGTGCAGGTGCAGGCACTGAATATTGGTGGGCACCCACATAACTTCTGAATCCATAGCTGACACAGATATTCAATATTGGTGACTGGACATGGCCACAGCATTGAATATTTAAATCTATTTATTAAGTATCCAAAGCAGTTGAAAATGAGGATTAATACGCCAAGCAAGGCTATGACAAATCACTTCAAACATAGTTCTTCATAAGTATTGACAGTCTATATAATAAACACGAGAGAACCTAAAATCCCTCTATAAAGAGTCCCCCCCCCCCCCATCCCTCTCACAATTTCCACTCATCAAACAAGTAAATTCTAGGAATGTGAAGAACTGTAACTTCTTATTCAAGATTCAGAATTCTACTATAGGCCAAAAATGGTTTCCAAATGGTTGGAAGTGATTCCATTTTAGGGAATCTGTCTCTTTAACAGTGAATTGTTGACCAGAGAATTGAATATCCAGGCTATTCAGCCCGTAGCAGTCATTGGCTTTAAAACTACTCACTGCCATAGACTGAATATTGGGGGGATGGTTTTTAGTGACCTTCTATGAGCATTTGACTTACTTCCTCTTGTGTCATTTGTTGCCCTTTTCCTTTCTGTGTATATGTGTGCCCTGACCACGGGTGCTACTGTGAGGCAGGCTTGGAGGCTGGGTTGGTGCAGGAGTTGGTCCACTGGGCCCAGCAGTTAATGACCTTGATTGCCCATGGAAGTTTGGGAGGTCCAATTGGTTGGCACCGGGCCCTGATTGTTCCAAGATAGGTGAGGAGCATGATCGAGACACAGGGAAGGCAGAGCTGTCTTTTAGATTGTAAGCTCCTTGAGCAGGGACTGTCCTTCCATGTTAAATTGTACAGTGCTGCGTAACCCTAGTAGTGCTTTAGAAATGTTAAGTAGTAGTAGTAGTAGAGTTCACTGCTGACTGGCGGCCTTGAGGGAAGGTTGAGGCCAGGGTGTAGTTTTGGGTCCCTAGGTTTGAATATACAGTTGCATGAATTGGAAGATCCTATCTTTGAGGTCTCTCTTGGCCCTCATATACTCCCTCACAGTTGCTATCTCCTGCTAGACCTCAGCCAGCTCCTGGCAGAGGCTCTCAACTCCTGCTGCATGCCAGTGGCCTCTGAGCAGGACCTGCTGTTCAATGACCTTCCAACAGTTCTGACACTCTCTGCCTCCTTCCTCTCCTTCTTGTTCCTGCTTAGGGTGGCCAAGATCTTCTGGACATGCAGGGGCCTCATCCTCCTGATCTTCTTCCTCTATTGGTGGTGGCTCCAGCTCCTGATCCTCCTCCTCTTCCTCTCCTGCCCTGTCTCCACACCTGTGTCCCTGATGTCATCATCTTTCTCCAGAGGCAGAATGTTGGCTTTCTTCGCCACTACTGGACCCTGCTGTTACGGACCATGGGGCTGTGAAGGGCCAGCAGCATCCTCCACCTTTGAGACAGCCTCCTCTTCATGGCCTTGCGCAGCAGCAACGTGCATGAAAGGATCAACAGACACATTAGCATAACCAGACCCATGTCAATATGGGGTGTCTGCACACCAAATAGGGACCATGCATGATCAACTAACTATATTGCAGAGTACTGGACACATCACCTCTATTACATAGTTTGCTGGAGCCACCTGTATCACTGGAGGTCTGACAGTGAGCCCTTTGGCATGGCATTAAGAGGTTATTGGCAAGGAAACTGTTCATTTGCTAAACAATTGCTGTAAATGTTTTTGTAATAGATATTGTAACCCAAGGTTCTGCAATGCCTAACTGTTAAGAAATAGTTTGTGGTGGGACTATTAGCTACACAGTGGTGACTATCACAGTGGATACAATGTGAGGTATTGTGGGGGTTGGGAAGTGGTATGCTAGGAAGGCACCCTGAAGCAACTGTTCTGATGTGGTTATCTCTCACCAAATAGGGAATGAGAAATATAAAGGAGTTGTTAAGACAAGTTTTGGAGGCTGGTCCTAATATATTGGCGCTGATATATCAGTGTGGAAAATTGCTGCTGAAATTTTCGGCACACATCTATTTTAGGGCGAGCACATATCCGCGCTGAACACTATTCTATTCATGGCATACAAAATGACCTGCCGAGAGCTATTCTATAAATGGTGCATAACTTGATCCGTTTATAGAATACTGTTCAGTGTTGAATTTTTTTAGTGACAATTTTTGAGCGCCATATATAGAATCTAGGCCTATATGACTGTGTCTCTTAATTTAATACCACTGACTGCCACTTTCATATAAAATACAGGTTAACATTTTGACTCAAACTCATAAGGTTATGTATTCTGGTATTCCTGCTTGCATGGCTTCTACAAATTTTCTTTATGCATGTCCTAGATTGCAATAATCTCTTAATGATCATCACTCACATATTTCTCCTATATGAGATGAAAAAAATGAAACTACAAGACAGTATGCTTTTTATTATGTAGTGCCTATGCTCTTCCAAATAGTATTTCCCTGGAATGCTCCTGTCTTTTTTAAAGGATTTTTTAATCATTGTATTTGTGTGTCTATTTGATTTTGTTTTCTTTTCTAATTGTTGTAATTATGTATGTTGCCTGTACTCCACCTAGTTGAGGGAGAATAGAAATTTGTAAATAAATAAACTCCTTCTGCTGCATCCTTTTCTTGAAAGGTGGAAGATAATATGTTTTGGAAACCAAAGGTATCCAATTCAGAAGGCAAGGACATATCTCGATGACATTTCTATGGGAGATAAACCCTGGGCCTTTGATACATCTCATATTATGCCTTCTTATCACTTTTTTCAAACCTTATAGTTTACCACAAAGAAACATCATCATGGTTAAGAACCTCTTGAGAGGTCTCAACCTTTTTTTCAATATAAGATCCAATTCTCCTCCATTTCCAGTTAAACTGACTACTTGAGACTGCACAGCTCCCAAATTATTCTCCAGAGATCCTGTCCCATTGCTCAAAGCAATTAACTGAGTAGATAATGATTGACTAAGGCTTACTACCACATTCAAAATATTTTCCAGTGAAAAGGAAGCTCATCTGACAGGCTGAAAAACCGATACCTGCTCCTGAGCTAACTGCCGCTGTTGAGGAACTATCTCTATAGCCTCCAAACACCCACTTGCTGGTTTAGCTAAACCTGGTGTTGGCCCTGTCATAGTTTGTAATCCTCCTTCACCAGAAAACTGCTCTTCCATCGTTTCAGAAGCACATGGTCAACGTTGCACTCCCTACAGCCAGAGCAACTTCATTTACATCATCACTCAGTGACACAAGTGACACAAGTAGCTCAGTTATGCCCAGTGCATTGCCAGGTCTGGGGAGGGGGCATCTACTCCTCAGGGGTCAGCAAAATGATGTGGTCTAGAGAAGCTGAAAGCCCTCCTTCTTCTAGGCTTCTTCTCAGTGACCCATCCTCAACATTTGATGGCAAAGACATAACATTCCAATCCATTGGCTTAGAAGGTGCGGAAGGAACAGGTACAACATGGACTTTCCCAGTCCTAGCTTTACACTTGTGAACTATGCTCTTTTACTGGATCACAGGTATGACTTGCACAGCTTCTCTCAGACATTATCTTGGATTCTCTAAAGTTCCTGGTCAGACTAACTATTCACTATCACAAGTCATCCAGACTTCAACACAAAGTTTCAATCATCTAACCCATATAACATATAATTATGAATCTCAGAGCTCAAAATATCTCATACAAATATTGTGTATTAATAATATTCAATTGATCTATGTATCAATAATGTTCAATGAATCTGTGCTTCTTTCATCCCAAATAGCACTTCAGAATGACAAGCATCATATATTTATTTATTTGTATCCCACTTTTTCCCACCTATTTGTAGGCTCAATGTGGCTTACATAGTTCCGAAGAGGAGGTTACAGACTCCGGTGTGAACAGATTGGTTTGTTCAAGTACAATTAATTAGAAATTGGGGTGATTCATCCCATGCAGAATGCAAGGATGGGAACTGCGGCAAGGAATAGGGTATTGTCTGTTTCCTAGTTTGATTATTGTGCTTCTTATTCGGTGTTTATGTCTGTTCTGTGGGGTATGCCTTTTTGAAAAGGTGAGTCTTTAGATTTTTTTCGGAAGTTTAGATGGTTATTCGTGGTTTTCAGATCTTTTGGTAATGTATTCCAGAGCTGTGTGCATATGTAGGGAAAGCTGGATGCATATGTTGACTTATACTTCAAACCCTTGCATCTTGGGAAGTGAAGGTTTAGGTACGTTCTTGCTGATTGTGTTTCTAACTGGTAAGTCGATTAAATCAGTCATGTAGCCCGGAGCTAAGCCATGGATTATTTTGTGAATGAAAGTACAAATCTTGAAGGCAATGCATTCTTTGATATGTAGCCAGTGCAGTTTTTTGCGAAGGGGTCTTGCGCTTTCAAATCTTGTTTTTTCCATAAATGAGCCTGGCTGCTGTGTTCTGAGTGGTTTGGAGTTTCCTTAACATCTGTTCCTTGCATCCCGCGTAAATTCCATTGCAATAGTCGATGTGGGTTAGTACCATTGTTTGAATCATATTATGAAAAGTTTCCCCTTGGGAAGAATTGTTTTACCCGTTTGAGTTTCCACATTGAGTGGAACATTTTCTTTGTGGTGGCAGTTGCTTGGTTCTCTAGAGTTAAGTTGCTGTCTATGGTAATGCCGAGGATTTTCAGGTTATCTGAGATTGGGTATGTATGGCTGTGGCTCTGGGGTGGATTGTGCTGTGTTGGGATGAAAGAATGAGACCGTGTGTCTTTTCTTTGTTGAGCTTTAATTTGAAAGCCGATGCACAGGAATCCATTATGCTTATGCTGTTCTTTATTATGTTGGTAATTCCTGATGGGGTCGATTTGAAAGGTATGTATATTGTGACATTGTCTGTGTACAGAAATGGGTTAAGGCCGTGGTTGACAAGTGACTTGACTAATGGGGTCATCATTAAATTGAACAGAATGGGAGAGAGGGGCGATCCCTGTGGTACTCCTCAATCGGTTGTCCAGGGTGGTGAAATGCTCGAGTTTGACTTTACTTGATATGACCTTGTGGTTAGGAATTTCTTGATCTATTTGAGTACATTCCCTCCTATTTCTATTTTGTCTAGTATTCTTAGCAGTATATTGTGGTGTACCATATCGAATGCACTTGATATGTCGAATTGGAGTAGGAGGATGTTTTTACCTAATGCAATTTCCTGCTTGAATTTGGCCATAAGAGTAATTAGTACAGTTTCTGTACTATGGAGGGACCTTAAGCCTGATTGTGATTCATATAGTATTGAGAATTTGTCGATATATTCCGTGAGCTGTTTGGCTACGATGCCTTCCATCAATTTTGCTGTTAATGGGATGGATGCTACAGGACGGTAGTTGGTGATTTCATTTGTTTTCTTCTTGGTGTCTTTTGGTAACGGTGTGAGTAAGATGTTCCCTTTGTCCTTGGGGAATAAACCTTGTTGGAACATGTTATTTAGTTGGGATGTGAGATCTACAATGAATTGGTTGGGGGGAGATTATTAAATAGTTGGGACAAACATCCAGTTAACAGTAAGCAGTGTACAGCATATTGGTCATTTGTGCAACTATGTCGTCCATGATCTGGTTGAAGCTTGGCCAGATT
Source organism: Microcaecilia unicolor (assembly GCF_901765095.1). Taxonomy (NCBI): domain Eukaryota; kingdom Metazoa; phylum Chordata; class Amphibia; order Gymnophiona; family Siphonopidae; genus Microcaecilia; species Microcaecilia unicolor. Next base: position 227,434,892 of record NC_044032.1, on the reverse strand, counting down.
CGGTCTGTTGGGTATTCTCCTGAGTGTGGGTCTAGTTCATTGAGGAAGGTATCAAGGTTGGTGTTCTCCTGAGGCATGGTGTTGCGTAGGTTGACAATTTTTTCTTTGAAGTATTTGGCAAGTTCATCTGCTGGTGGAATGTCTGTGTACGATGCGGTAACTGGTTTGGTGTCTAGTAGTTTGCTCAGTAGTTTGTATAGTCTCTTTATGTCTTTGTATCCTGTTCCTAATTTTGCTTTATAGTAGTTCCGTTTGGATTTTTTAATTTCCTGTTTGTATTTTCTTTGTGATTCTCTCCATGTGTATAGAGTTTGAGTGTTTTTGTTTTTCCTCCATGCTTGTTCGAGTCGTCTGGACGTTGTTTTTAGTTTCTTCAGATTGTCGTTGAACCATGGGGTTTTATCGAGCTTGTGTGAGGTTTTTGTTTGTATGGGGGCTATTTTGTTTAGAACGAAGATGCATCTTTTTTCCCATTCTGCGAGGTAGTTTGTAGAATCAGTTGGAGCTGACCAATTGTTGTCGTATATCAATTTCCAAAATGTTTCAGCGTCCACATGACCTCTTGTATTGTATGATGTTTTTTCATCTGCTTGGTGATATCCTTTCTTCAGCCATTGTAGGGTCAGATTTAGTTTGAAGTGGTCTGACCAAGGAGTTTCTGACCATTTAAGTTCTGTTATTTTGAAGCTTCAGTCTGTTGTAAATTTATTTGTGAGCAAGTCTAGTGTATGACCTTTTATGTGGGTAGCATTCGATTGTGGCCATTTGAAGTCCCAGAGTTGAAAGAATTCCTTGCATTCTCGTACACCGTTAAGTTTGAGTCTTCTAAATAAAGGTTAATATCTCCTATGACTAGTATGTTTGAGTTATATGTACAAGAGGCTGATATGAAGTCCATGAAATTTGTCTGGGCTTCATTCCAGTTACCTGGTGGTCTATAGAATATGACACAATTCAGATGGTCAGTTAAGATTTTGTGTTGTATCCTGATTGTTGCAATTTCGAGTTATGGTGTTAGTGACTCGGCTGTGGTTTCAGAGGTGGAGTGAGATCTGTATATTAGTGCAATGCCTCCTCTTTTTCCCTTTCTGGTCCAGTGTGTGATTTTGTATCCTGGAGGGCATAGGTCCAGGATTATGGGATCATTTTGGTCGTGAATCCATGTTTCGCTGATGAACAGTAAGTCAAGGGCTTCTGTTGTGATCCATGTATTAAAGAGTCAAAAATTAAAATAAAGATAAATAAATCAATCCAATAGTTGAAAAGTAGTGCTATAATACTAGACATTCAATAAGAAAACAGATAAAACCATCAAAATGTGCAACTTTCTTTAAATTAGTCACCTTAATTTCTAACTCCTCTTTTTTACCTACCTATATGTTCCATCTTTGCTTATACCCTACGCTGTCTATTAAAATGTTCTATTACATATTGTGCTGACATTTTGTAAGTAGGATACTATGCAATACTTTGTATTGTTATTTGAATATTTTTACTGCTGTAATTGTCTATTGCTTATGTTTGGTTTATTCTTACTGTACACCGCCTTGAGTAAATTCTTTCAAAAAGGTGGTAAATAAATCCTTATAATAATTAAATAAATAAAAATGCAATAACACATCATCCACAAAGTTTCTGCAGCAGTACCTGTTTAACAAAGTAATTAATAGCTTTCTGTTAATTTTAGACAACCAATAACAGATCAATCAATCAATAATTCATTAAATTCAGCAACCCAACTGCAAATAACAAATATATAGCAGCAGCAACATATCAAACAAATATCTAGACTTACATTGGCTAAAGGCCTTCTTAAATAACTAGGTCTTCATCCTTTGGTGGAATACTAAATAGCCCCCAGACTCTCTGACTTCAAGTGCTAACTGAGTCTCTATTGATGGACTAATCCATTTGAAAGCATTCTAATGAGTAGTAGGGAATGATAAATTGGAAGCCCAGGGAAGATCTTAGCAGTTAGCTTGGTGAATAAGAAACCAAGCAATAATTTAAAAAGCTAGGAACCTTTCTGCATATAGATTAAAAAAAAAAGAAGATAAATCAACAAGCCAATGGATAGTCAATATAATTTCTATAATAAAGGGCTGATACTGTCTCTAACATTTGCACCAGAGATGTTTCTTGTTTTGACCTCTTTTATATGATTATTTATGTTTCTAATGGGGCAATGAATATACTGATTGACCTAATGTGAAAACTTTTATGATGACCACAACTGCCAATGGCATCACTTAGGAGATGTTCAACAAGTTAACAGAAACCTGAATGCTACTTATGATTCTTCAATATCTGATGGACAGGCTGGTTAAGAAATCAGCTAAAGGGGTAATTGGGGGAGAATCCCAAATGACTGCTGCTTACGAGTCCCTGCTGCTGAAGCTCATTCATCTTCCTTGCAAGGAGGCAATCAAAGCTTACTCCTCTGAACCTGATCAGTGTTCTGATCTGTCTGTGATCCTTCCTGAGATCTCTTGTTCTAGATGATTTCACTCCAGTAGTCTTCTTACAGCATGTTTTTGGTTTTGTGTTACAAATATTAAGGTCAAAGTTAAACCGTTTCCGACAATGTCAATAAAAGCAGTGAAAAAAAGCACTATTGATAAATGGCATAAGAATGAGTATGTATGGCTGGTAACCACTTGAAAGTAGAAAGATATTAATTACAAATACTGAAAAATTCAACCTATTCAACACCAAAATGTTTTCAGGAGATTATAAGTGAAAAAATGTAAAGAGAATATGGGATACCCTTGTTATGATAAGAAGAAAGGCAGACAAACCATGTCTACTTCATGTCTTTTCTCCTAAAAGAATGTCTGCTTTAAAAAGAATTATCACATTCCTTTCTTCAGATAGTTTATGTTCCTGGCATTCAAACCACAGTTACAAAGAGGGACATGTGAAATAATAAGTATAATAGCTTGGGCATGCAACAATTGTGCAGGAGTGGTATAGAATTGTGAGATTTACATTCACTGATGATGCTTTAAATAACCTCGTAAATAATGGACATTTTTCAATAGGCTTTGGGAAATAAATAGGATATGAAAATAGCCACATGGCCGCCAAGAAACAAAGCAAGGCCTGGGGTAAACAATCTTAAGGGCCCTGCTGCCCCCCCTGCCACACCATCAGACTACTCTGCCAGCCATGCTGTGTTCCGCCTCCTGTGAAGTAACTTCCTGTTTCATGATAGGCGAGACACGACAGGAAGAAGGACCTGAGGTTGTTAGAGCAGTCTCTCTTGATCACTGCTGCCTACCAGCCAATGACTCCAAGGCAAGTAGAGGGCTGGGGGGGGGGGGGGGAGGTTGGAAGGATAAAAAAGACGCTGGATCTGAGCAAGGCCGACAGGCTGGCTTTGGTGTCAGTCACCTGGGCTTCCAGTGCCAGCCTCCCTTGCCCCCTTCCCCCTCAGTGGCCTTGAGTAGTCATAACAAACTGTAGCAAGGCATGCTATTCCTCTAATGAATGAGTTGCAGTCTAACATAAAAAATAATCATGGTATGTTGGATGCTTAATAATATTGTTTTTTAAACCACCAAATCTTGATAAGCTGTGACTGACCTTTTGATAGTTCTAGCCTCTGCAGTAAACATGGTGAAAGTGTTCCCAGTGGATAAAAGTTACAATACATAAGCTATGGCTGCAAGGTAATCACAGTTAAATCTGTGATGAATGCATTAATTATTAAACATGATTAAAAAAATTAATCACAATGTTAAAAATTAATCACGTTGCAGCATCTCCTGTCTCCTCCAAACATCTCTCCTGCTCTCTTCCATTCCCAACCCCTGTCTTCTGTGCAATCCAGCATCTTTTATGATTCAACATCACCTCTCCCCATGCCGGTCTAGCTTAAAGGTAGTCTTCTGTTGGTCCCTGGCAATGGTAGTGTATGGAAGAGTAGCCTAGAGGTTAGAGCATCAGTCTTGACATCCAGAGGTGCTTGGTTCAAATCCCACTGCTGCTCCTTGTGATCTTGAGTGTGTCACTTAACCCCCTATTGCCTCAGGTACAAAATTAGATCTTGGGCAAGTCACTTAACCCTCTATTGCCTCAGATTAGATTGTGAGTCCTCCAGGGTCAGAGAAATACCCAGTGTACCTGAATGCAACTTACCTTGAGCTACTACTGAAAAAGGTATGAGCAAAATTCAAGGGGATAGGATTTGATATACTACCTTTCTGTGGTTACAATCAAAGTGGTTTACATATTATATACAGGTACTTACTTTGTACCTGGGGCAATTAGATGTAACACAATCTTGGTTTCAGTACTACTCTGTTTCAGTGTCAACAGCTGATAAAGCTACAGGTCACAGTGGTCAAGGTAAGTTGGTTTTCCCCTGCCTAATGCATCACAGATGTTTTAAAGAAGAACTCTATTAGTGCCCTGAGTGTGTGCCCCAGCAATCACTGAATGAAATTCTGTTTTAAATGACTGCTAGCAGTGAATAAGTGCTTAACAAATTAAACAAATAATGCTTAAAAACATTTGCATTAGACAACCCTGTGAGTTATTGATAATTAAAGTTACAGTGCTTCTTAGTCCATTCTTTTCAGAAGTATACCTCAAACAGGCAGAAATACAGCATAGAGAACATGGAAATCACCCGTTTACAGAATCAGATAAAGCAAAGATACTTACCTGTAGCTGATGTTCTCCGAGGACAGAAGCTGATTATGCTCACATCTGGGTGATGTCATCCAATGGAGCCTGGTGCAGATGTTGACTAGTGAGTAAGTGGAAAATTCTAGCAGTGTCCCACTGCTCATGTGCTGGTGCCTTCCAACCCGATGCACGAGCGCGGGTCCTCCAGTCAGGTGAAAAAACAAAAAGCTTACAACTAAATTCAACTCCTAGGGGAGGTGGAAGGGTATGTGAAAATAATCAGCTTACTGTCCTCGGAGAACACAAGCTACAGGTAAGTATTTTTGCTTTCTCCAAGGACAAGCAGGCCTTCATATTCTCATATCTGGAATCCCTAGCTACCAGGCTCACTGAAAACAAGAAAGCTAGGATAATTGAGTTTCAAATCATTGAGATTAAAAGTTCAATCAACCTTAAATTATATACCTACTAGCTGTGGAGATGCAGCCTGGAACAGAATAAAATAGAGCCTAGGAGGGTGGAGTTGGATTCTAGACACTGAACAAATTCTGCAGAACTGCCTGTCTGAACCGACTGTCACATTGGGTATCCTGATCCAAACAGTAGTGGCAAGTGAATGTGTGAACTGAAGCAGGGCCGTGCCGATGCGGTAAGCGGGGTAAGCGCCGCAGGGGGGCGCCCACCTCTGGAGGGCGCCGCCGCGGTGCTTACTCTCGCCCCGCGCCGCCGAGGCCTTTAAATCTTTTACCTGGTCGCAGCAGCGTCAGTGAAAGCGCTGCCGACGTCTCCCTTCCCTTGCACTCATTGGTTCCCTCAGTGTCCCGCCTTCTAGAAGAAGGCGGACACTGAGGGAACCAAGAGCGCGAAGGGAGATGTCGGCAGCGCTCCGCTTTCACTGACGCTGCTGCGACCGGAAGTAAAAGATTTAAAGGCCCCAGGGTGCGGAGGAAAGAGCAGAGGCATAGGCGCCCCGTATAAGAGGCTTGGGGAGGCTAAGCCTCCCCAGCCCAACCATGACCTTTAAAACCGGCTCCGGTCCCCACCTGGCAGTGTTGACGGCGTCCCCTGTGCCTTTGAGCAGCTTACCGGCACACGCAGCACTTCTCTTGTTTCTCCTCTTCGTTGCCGTCGCGTCGTCCCACCCCCCACCCCCCCCTTCACGCGATTTGCGAACCGCGCTGCCGCTTAGCACTGCTTAAAAAAAAATTTACACGTCAGCAGGAACAGGCTGCTTCAGCCAATCCCAGGAGCCTTCCTTCAGCCCTTGGGCGGAACACGCTGAAGGAAGGCCCCTGGGATTGGCTGAAGCAGCCTGTTCCTGCTGATGTGTAATTTTTTTTTTAAGCAGTGCTAAGCTGTTCGCGAATCGCGTGAAGGGAGAGGACAATTTGCTGGAAATGGAGGGGAAGGGAGAGAGAGGAGGATTGCTGGTTATGGATGGAGGAGGGAAGGGCAGAGAGGGACAAGGATGGACATGGGGGCCCACGGAGAGGACAATTTGCTGGAAATGGAGGGGAGGGGAGAGAGGAGGATTGCTGGCTATGGATGGAGGAGGGAAGGGCAGAGGGGGACAAGGATGGACATGGGGGCCCAGGGAGAGGACAAATTGCTGGAAATGGAGGGGAGGGGAGGAGGATTGCTGGCTATGGATGGAGGAGGGAAGGGCAGAGAGGGACAAGGATGGACATGGGGGCCCAGGGAGAGGACAATTTGCTGGAAATGGAGGGGAGGGGAGAGAGGAGGATTGCTGGCTATGGATGGAGGAGGGAAGGGCAGAGGGGGACAAGGATGGACATGGGGGCCCAGGGAGAGGACAATTTGCTGGAAATGGAGGGGAGAGGAGAGAGGAGGATTGCTGGCTATGGATGGAGGAGGGAAGGGCAGAGAGGGACAAGGATGGACATGGATGGGAGGACAGGACCCAGGGAGAGAGAAGAAATTGCTGGAAATGGATCTAGAGCAAGAAATGAAGAAGAAAGGAGGAAAGTAAAGAAATAAATGGAAAGGAAGCCCTGGAAATGGAGTTAAGAGGACAGATAGCAGCAGACTCAGATACTGGGCCAGCATGATCGGAAAAAGAAAGTCACCAGACAACAAAGGTAGAAAAAAATCATTTTATTTTCATTTTAGCGTTTGGAATATGTCTACTTTGAGAATTTACATCTGCTATCTTATTTTGCAATGTATAGCAATTTGTTTCTAAGAATATTGCTGACAATTCCTGTCAGTGTAGCAAGTGGTGAGCGATCATTTTCACCGGGGGGGGGGGGGGGGGGGGGCGCCAACTGATAGTCTGCAGGGGGGCGCCAGAGACCCTAGGCACGGCCCTGAACTGAAGACCACACTGCAGCCTTGCAGATCTCCTCTATGGAGGCTGATCTCAAGTGGGTTACCGAAGCAGCCATGGCTCTGACATTGTGAGCTGTGATATGACCCTCAAGAGTCAGCCCAGCCTGTGCATAAGCAAAGGAGATGCAATCTGCTTCCAATTTGAAAGTGTGTGTTTGCTGATGGCCACCCCCAACTTGTTGGGGTCAAAAGAAACGAAAAGCTAGGTGGACTGTTTATAGGCTTTATTCCACTCCCTTGCAATCTAAAAGTATGCAGTACATTTTTGTCAGGATGGGCATGAGGTTTTGGGGAAAATATTGGCAGAACAATTGACTGGTTAAGATGGAACTCTGATGCAACCTTAGGAAGGAACTTAGGGTTCATGTGGAGGACTACTGTGTTGTGATGAAATTTAGTATACAGTGGGTGAGCTACCAGGGCCTGGAGCTCACTGACTCTGCAAGCTGAAGTGACCGCCACCAGCAACACAACTTTCCAGGTCAAAAACTTCAGATGACAGGAATTCAGAGGCTCAAAAGGAGCTTTCATCTCCTGGGTGAGGACTATGTTTAGATCCCATTACACAGTGGGAGGTTTGGGGGGGGGGGGGGGGTTGTCAGCAACAAACCTCTCATGAAGCAAACAACTAAAGGCTGTACTGAGATGAACTCTCCTTCATGGTGATGATAAGCGCCAATTGTATTAAGATGAACCCTTACAGAGTTGGTTTTCAAATCAGACTCAGAGAGGTACAGATGGTACTCAAGTAATTTTTGTGTAGGGCAAGAGATGGGAATAAAAGGCCTTGGCCTCACACCAGATGGCAAACATCTTCCACTTTAAAGAGTAACACCTCTTAGTGGAATCTTTCCTGGAAGTCAGTAAGGTACGGGAGACACCCTCAGGCAATCCTAGGGGTTTGAGTTCTATGTTCTCAACATTCAAGGTGTGAGGGCCAAGGATTGGAGGATGGAATGCAGAAGAGAATCCTTGTTCTGCATGACGAGGGTCGGAAAACAGTCCAATGTTCATGGATCCTTGGAGGACAACTCCAGAAGAAGAGGGAACCAGATCTGCCATGGCAAGTAAGGAACAATCAGAATCATGGTGCCTTGATCTTGCCTGAGTTTCAGCAAAGTCTTCTCTATGAGAGATATGGGAGGATACGTATACAGTAGCTCTCCCCACAATGTAGGAGAAAGGCATCTGACGCTAGTCTGCCATGTGACCCGAGCCTGGAGCACAACTGAGGGTCTTTGTTGTTGTGATAAGTGGCGAAAAGATCCACAAAAGGGGTGCCCCACTCTCAGAAGATCTTCCGGGCTATGCCCATTTTTAGAGACCGCTTGTGTGGTTGCAATATCCGCTCAATCTGTCTGGCAGTTGTTCTTGCCAGGTAGGTAAGGGGCATGGAGATCCATCCTGTGAAGTAGGGCCCACTACCACATGCCCACCACTTCCTGATACAAGGGGTAAGATTCCGTACCCCCCTGCTTGTTGACATAAGACATCGCAACATGGTTGTCTGTTTGAATGAGAACAATTTGGTTCGGGAGCTGATCGCTCTTCACAAAAGCGGTCCCTCTTCACAAAAGTTGAAACAGGGAAGAAGTGGGAAACTACAGACCGGTAAGTCTCGCGTCAGTGGTAGGAAAAATAATGGAGTCGCTGCTGAAAGAAAGGATAGATAACTTTCTAGAAGCCAACAGGTTACAGGACCTGAGGCAACATGGCTTTACCAAAGGAAAATCCTGCCAAACAAATCTTACTGACTTCTTTGACTGGGTGACCAAAGAACTGGATGAAGGACGTTCGCTAGATGTAATCTACTTGGACTTCAGCAAAGGCTTTGATACGGTCCCCCACAGAAGACTCGTGAATAAGCTAAAAGGGTTGAACTTAGGATTGAAAGTGGTGAACTGGATAAGAAACTGGTTGACCAACAGGTGGCAGAGGGTGGTGGTAAATGGAATCCACTTGGAGGAAAGGAAGGTGAGCAGTGGAGTTCCTCAGGGGTCGGTTCTGGGGCCTATTCTGTTTAATATATTTGTGGGAATATTGCTGAGGGGTTGGAAGGAAAGGTGTGCCTTTGTGCGGATGACACGAAAATAGCCAATAGAGTGGATACCCTGGAGGGAGTAGAAACAATGAGAAGGGATCTCCGAACCTTAGAATGGTCGAGGGTCTGGCAGTTAAAATTTAATGGGTGGAACAAAACAGCGAAGTTGACTAAAAAAAGGACGACGCTCCAGGTTAAAAAACTTTTTATTGATCGATGAACAAGACTCGACACAGCTGTGTTTTGGCCTATGGGGCCTACATCAGCAGTCTTGTGTGATCAAAAATTCACATTTTCAAATCCAGGTCCACTCCTGAGATTAGAAAAGTTTTTAAGAGCATTACTTTGATTTGACGTAGAAGACGCTACAGCTCCATTTCAATACCACCCACTGAATGACGAACACAACGAGTGAATTTTTGATCACACAAGACTCCTGGTGCAGGCCCCATAGGCCAAAACACAGCTGTGTCGAGTCGTGTTCATCAATCAATAAAAAGTTTTTTACCCGGAGCGTCATCCTTTTTTTAGTCGACTTCGCTGTTTTGTTCCACCTTCTATATCCTTGCGAAGATTTGTTTCTTCTGTTTTTGCATCAGTTAAAATTTAATGCCAAGAAGTGTAGAGTGATGCACTTGGGGTGCAGAAACCCAAAAGAGAGATATCAGATAGGAGGGCAGAGATTAGTACGCTCGACTCAGGAGAGAGACCTTGGGGTGTTGGTGTCTGAGGATCTAAAGGTGAAGAAACAATGCAACAAGGCGATGGCTGTGGCCAGAAGGATGCTAGGCTGCATAGAGAAAGGCATAACCAGCAGAAGAAAGGAGGTGTTGATGCCCCTCTACAAGTCGTTGGTGAGGCCCCACTTGGAGTACTGTGTTCAGTTTTGGAGGCCGTATCTTGCTAAAGATGTAAAAAGACTGGAAGCGGTGCAAGGAAAAGCTAAGAAAATGGTATGAGATTTGCGTTGCAAACCGTACGAGGAGAGACTTGCTGACCTGAACATGTATACCTTGGAGGAAAGGAGAAACAGGGGTGACATGATACAGACGTTCAAATATTTGAGAGGTATTAATCCGCAAATGAACCTTTTCCGGAGACGGGAAGGCGGTAGAACTAGAGGACATGAATTGAGGTTGAAGGGGGGGGGGCAGACTCAGGACTAATGTCAGGAAGTATTTTTTCACGGAGAGGGTGCTGGATATGTGGAATGCCCTCCCACGGGAGGTGGTGGAGATGAAAATGGTAATGGAATTCAAACGTGTGGGATAAACATAAAGGAATCCTATTTAGAAGGAATGGTTCTGCAGAATCTTAGCGGAGATTGGGTGGCGACGCCGGTAATTGGGAAACAAAATGGGAGCTGGGCAAACTTCTACGCCCTGATTGTGACTGAATAGATAGGGATGGGCTGGAGTGTAAATTTTAAGGGGCTTCGACATTAGCTTCAGAACTTAGTACAAGAACAGTGCTGGGCAGACTTCTACGGTATGTGCCCTGAGAAAGGCAAGGACAAATCAAACTTGGGTATACATATAAAGTATCACATACCATGTAAAATGAGTTTATCTTGTTGGGCAGACTGGATGGACCGTATAGGTCTTTATCTGCCGTCATTTACTATGTTGCTATATAACTTTTCAGAATAATTCTTATATTCCTATGGGCATCTTGGCATTTACCGCCTGCTGATTTCTATAGTGAGCCAAAAATGCTACCACAGCTTAGTAAAAGACCCGCTAAGTGTGGTTTTGGTTATGATGCTGTCAGACTGATGTCCATCTCGCTTGTTTTGTCCCGATCATAGTTTAAACGTTTCAGTTTGTAAAATGGATGTTCATGTTGGATGTAACCAGCACATGGATATCCATTTCTTATGTATTTTAGAATAGGCTGTATGTCGGAAGACCCTGTTCTAAAATACTAGTACTACCAGCAACGTATCAATCTGGACGTCCGCATTCTGAGTTGGATGTCGTTTCTAAAATTTCATTCAGTTGTTAAGATATCCAACATAGCTGGGTGTCCAGGAGTAAAAGGAATTAAGATTCTGAGAGGAAAAGTCCATAAATAATTACCAGTCAAGTTGACCTCGTGAAGCTGTTGGTCACCTCTGGAAGCTGCAAGAAATAGATCTAATCTTTTGGATCTGTTGTGTACTTCTTTATTATCGTTTATTGAACATTTGCTATACCGCTCATATTGAACACAAATCAGAGCGGTTTACCAAGAAAATAAAAGGAACTCCAAAATCATGGAGATAGAAAAGTAAAATATACACACACACACACACACACACACACACACACACACACACACACATCAACCAGAAGGAGGAAAAAGGAAAGGGATGGGGGTAGGAGATACTTAAAAAATTAAACAAGGGTGGGATGGGAAGGAGTCAAGGGAAGTGGGGAAGAACTGTTCATTTAGTCAATCCCTCATGGAATTCTACTGTTAGGCTGAAGGGAATGCTTTGTGATCCTGATTAATCACTGATGGTGAAAGGATGCTGAGCTTTGGTCTGACCCAGCATGGTGTATCTATGTTTTTATGTACTTTTATTTAACAAGACCTGACTGGGCAGTGTTTGTTTTTGGGTGACAGATCTGGGTGACCATCTCTGCAAGAGTGTCTATGTGGTAGGGCCCTGGAAGAAAACATCCTCTCATAGTAGAAAGGGAAAGGAGAAATCCCCAATTTGCCTATCACACCTACAGTCCTCTGAATCCTAAGAAAAGCAGGTACCCTCTGGATACGTTTTCATTGTTTTTTTATTCATAAAATGGAAAAGTAGAAAAAAAGCAATAAGTGAAAATCCCCCAAATAACAATAAACAATAACAAAAAATTGGGCATCTGACAGCATCAGTACTGCTACAGTCTGACAAACTCTTCATTGTTTGGATCTTCTTCCCTGTCTCCTCTATTTTGTACTGGTCTGGCAGGCATCTGTTTTCTTGGCAGAGTATTTCTTGGAATTGCTTGTACCCCCTGCTTCTTTCTGTCCATCCAGCTGGCTCTAAGGCTGTTCGTGCAGTGCTCACTCTCCCGCTGTCCCCCAGATAAATTGTATTGTTCGATGCCATGGTCCTAATGCCCCTTTGCTGCTTCAGCTCCTTGCTTTCTTTGTCTTGGCTGCTGTCTGTCTGTCCAGAGCTCTTCTTCTCAATCTTCCACCAAGGTGCTGCAGTATAAAGACAGTCACATCACAAGAGAGACAGCAGCTATTTATCCTTGACTTCAAACCCTTAATCAGTATTTGACTTTTTTTTCTTTTATTGCACCTGTTTGACACTGTGTGATGTCATAATCGCTTGCTGCAAGTCTCTGCCCTCCTGCCCTGCCCCCACCCAGCCTTTTTTTTAAAGTGCTGGTGCAAGGGAGTGTCAAGGCTGCCCGATAGACAGCTCTGAAAAGTAATATGAGTAATTGAAAAAACTCTATTTCATTGCCAGGGACAAGGGAAGAAGAAAGAAACTGATGTCTGGAGAGAGGGGGAAGACAGTATTGACCGTGCTTAGAGGGACAACAAAAGCTTGAAATCCCTCACTGTCTGAGATTACATATGGTTCAATATGAGCTAGGTTACAGTGAGCCCAAAAAGCAAAAAAGAATTTCTTGTACTCTAAGGAAACCCTATACTACTACTACTACTACTACTATTTAGCATTTCTATAGCGCTACAAGGCATACGCAGCGCTGCACAAACATAGAAGAAAGACAGTCCCTGCTCAAAGAGCTTACAATCTAATAGACAAAAAATAAAGTATACCTGCTACAACATAAAAGATATTTCAGAGGTTTTCCCACCCATCACAGCCCATAGTCGTATCTTATCACTGAAGTGTAATGGAAGGGGGGAGGGCAGCATTTCTATTTGTGATAAAATCCTAGACCCCTAGGCAACATTTCTGAGCAAAGAAATGTGTGTTTTATGTTGGCAGTAGATATAGATGTAACAACAGACGTACGGGAAAACCAGCCCAATTAGAGGAAAGGCACAGATATGGATAGGAGCTGGCTGAACTCACTCTCTGCATCAGGGAAGAATGGAAAGTCCAGATTCTAGATCAATTAAGGGATCAGAGTGCAGAGAGAGACAGAGGTTCTTCTGCTTGCTCTGCAGCAAGAACCGCAGCACCATAGTTTTAAAAGTCTTGTGATTTGTTGGTAAGCACCAACAAGGGCATCTCTCTGCCCCAAAGAATTTTGGAGACCAAAAACTTTCCAGTTCTGTTTGCAATAGGAGAGGTAGACAGGCAGCAATGTGCAATGTGTTTGTGAGCTAGTAGGAAGAGGGTCTCTGCAAAACAGCTTTGAAAACAGAAAACATGCTGCAAGCTGACTGCCTGCAATATGACAGCAAGGACTGCTTCTTATCTGATGGAACCCACTGGAATGGTGGTTGGGATGGAGATGAAAACAGTATCTGAATTCAAGAAAGCTTGGACAAGTACATAGGATCTCTAAGGGAGTGTAGGGAGAGCAGATGGCATGGACGGGCAGACTGGATAGGCCATATGCCCCCTGATACTCAGTTGGTGGTGGTCAACATTTTTTAAAATGCCGATCGTCACCAGCTAAATTATTCTCCGATATTCAGTGCCAGCACTGAATATCGAGGATAATTTTGGGCCACTCGGAGTTTATGCGGGTCCAGCCGATATTCAGCCAGGACTGGGTAAGAGTAATGCGGCCTCGGCTGAATGTCAGGCCAATCCCGCATAACCTTCTTTTTTTTTAAGCCAAAGCCCCCCGAGCTCCCCAAAGGCAATGTCCCCTCTTTCCCTCCTTCTCTAACCCAAACTGCATCAAGAAGACCCCCACGCAAAACCTCCCACCCCTCCACCATGAAGGTAAGTCCCCTGGGCTTGCCTACATTCCTGGTGGTCAAGCGGGGTCGTTGGGGCAGGAGCACAGCCCCCTCACTCTTTGCGGTGCCTCTGTAAAATGGCTGCCATGACCTCTCATGGTAGCTCACGGTACAAGTCACCATGCAGGCTGTCAGTGAGGCTCTCAGCTTTGAGTTCATGTATACCACTAGCCATTATCCTGCAAAGCCCATGAGCAGGGACTGTCTCCTTTAAGAGAAATAATTAATATTGCCCTCTCTGATGTATGCCCTCCTTCAGCTACTTTTCTAGTTCTTACAGAAGAAAGAGGAGGAATCCAGGTAGCTGATACTGAGCTTCAGCGTTGAGAGACTTGGAGTGGCATAAATGAAAGAGGTGCCCAAGTTTTCCTGAGGACGTCCTCGCAGGACGTCCCGGTGAAGGGGCGTGGAAACCCATATTATCGAAACAAGATAGGCGTCCATCTTTCATTTTGATAATACGGCCGGGGACGCCCAAATCGCGAAATTTAGGTCGACCTTAGAGATGGTCGTCCTTAGAGATGGTCGTCCCCGATTTTCGGCGATAATGGAAACTGAGGACGCCCATCTCAGAAACGACCAAATCCAAGCCATTTGGTTGTGGGATGAGCCAGCATTCGTAGTGCACTGGTCCCCCTCACATGCCAGGACACCAACCGGGCACCCTAGGGGGCACTGCAGTGGACTTCAGATATTGCTTCCAGGTGCATAGCTCCCATACCTTGTGTGCTGAGCCCCCCAACCCTCCCAACCCCCACTCCCCACAACTGTACACCACTACCATAGCCCTAAGGGGTGAAGGGGGGCATCTACATGTGTGTACAGTGGGTTTCTGGTGGGTTTTGAAGGGCTCACATTTACCACTACATGTGTAACAGGTAGGGGGGGGATGGGCCTGGGTCCACCTGCCTGAAGTGCACTGCACCCACTAAAACTGCTAAGGACCTGCATACTGCTTTCATGGAGCTGCCAAAAAATATTTAAAATATTTTTTTTAGGGTGGGAGGGGGTTGGTGACCACTGGGGGAGTAAGGGGAGGTGATCCCTGATTCCCTCCGGTGGTCATCTGGTCAGTTCGGGCACCTTTTTGAGGCTTGGTCATAAAAAAAAATGGACCAAGTAAAGTCGCCCAAGTGCTCATCAGGGATGCCCTTCTTTTTTCCATTATTGGTCGAGGAGGCCCATGTGTTTGGCATGCCCTAGTCTGGCCTTCGCTATGCTTACGACACGCCCCCGTGAACTTTGGTTGTCCCCGTGACAGAAAGCAGTTGAGGACGCCCAAAATCGGCTTTCGATTATTCCGATTTGGGCGACCCTGGGAGAAGGACGCCCATCTCCCGATTTGTGTCGAAAGATGGGCGCCCTTCTCTTTCGAAAATAAGCCTGCAAGTGTGGCTACAACTGTCCTAGATACTTGCCATTCTGCTGGGTTGGGTACTGTAATTTTCCTTCTCTTTGCAGCTTCCACTTTGTGTTCCCAGAAATGCCAAGGGTGGTCCATCTCAAAGAATGAGATTTAGCATGCCAGTGAGGAACATTGAAAGCCAAAGATGTGTGTCTGGTGTTCAGATTTGAAGCTGGGCAATCTGACCTCCATATTAGGAGTCAAAAACCAGGAAAAGGATCTTGGAGTCATTGTGAACAATATGCTGAAATCCTCAGCTCAATGTGCAGCAATGGCCAAAAATGAAGACAGAATCTTAGTGTAATCCTGGTCCTGAGGATGCAGTTGGTCTAAGCCTTACATCAAGACCCCATTAAGCATGAGAAGGGCCTGGTCCAGGGTAATTTCCAGTAGGCCAGAGAGGCATTCACCTATGCCCAGTGTCTGTAATTGTAAATACTCCACTCTACACCAATGGGTTATGAAATTAATGTTAACTTTACTGAACAAGTTAATGTATATTAAATTCACAGGAGCAACCACAAAGGGTTAACTTTGTACATTTCTTTTTACATGTTGAATCTCACAGATGATGACAGCTTCCCGCTTCAAATTTTACTCATGCTCAGTCTTATGGCAGTTTCTTCAGTCACTTGGAAATGCCAGACCTTGGAAATCTTTGCACCTCTTAATTCAGTACCCTTCAATTATTCTTTCTCTGATCAGGTCCTTTCGAGGGATCTCTTATGGCCCCTCCAGCTATTCTTCCAGCTCAAGAGCAAGGCTTCCCTGTCACCTATTCTCCCTCCCGGTGTGTATTTTCCCTCCAGGATCTCATCATCAGTATTCCCTCTTCCTTTTTATATGGGAGCAAGCCACTGTTTATAATCCCTGCTTTGTCCTCTATCTCCCTATGCTTCCTGAGTCCAGCCTCCTCTGTCTCTCAATTCCCACGCTGTGCACCTTCACTCTTTCCCAATGTCCAGCATATCTTGTCCATTTTCCTATGCCCCCATGTCCAATAGTTCCCCTCTATCTCCTTATATCCCCTTGTCTCCATATGCTCCCCTATGTCCAATATCGCCCCATTATCTATCTAGGTGCTGCATCTCCTTTGTCCCTGTGCTCAGTACCACCCTATAACCAGCTTATGGCCAGCATTTCCCCTCCATCTTCATATGCTCCCCATCTCCCTGTATCATCCTATATCTAGAATTTTTTCTCTATCTCCCTGCTCCCACCTCCTATATGTCCACTATCTGCCCTCACTCTCCTGATCTCTCCCCATATCTGTTATATGCAATCTCCAGTTTCTCCCCATTTCCCTCTTTCTGTTTAGCATCTTCCTCCATCTCCCTACGTCCTTATTGTGTCTAACACCTACTTTTACAACCCCCCCCATTCCAGCATCTGCCCTCTCTTCCCATGTGCAATATCTCCCTTTGGTCCCCTTATGTTCCTCCCATGTCCAGCATCTTCCCTCCTTCCTCTCTGCCCCCATATCTAACATATCTCCCTCTCTTCCCTCCCTTCCCTTCATCCCTAGGTCCAATATCTATTCCTCCGTCTTCCCTCTCTACATCTCATGGTCCAACTTCTCTCCATTCTCCCTCCCATTTCTAGCATCTCTCTCCCCTCCCTTCACTTCTGGGTCTGGGTGCAACATCTCTCCCTCTCCCTCCCCTTCCTCCACCCTGGGGTCCAGTATCCCTCCATCTCTCCTTCTTCCCTCCCATTGTTCATATTTTCTCTCTTCCTCCACCTCCATCTCTACGTCTGAGTCCAATATCTCTCCCTCCTCTACTTTTCTCCCTTCTTTCATTCCTCCCATTGTCCACCACGTCTCTCTCCCTTCCCTATGTGTCTGGGTCGGTTATCTTCCCCTTCCCTCTCTCTCAAACCTTCCCCCACCTCAGTGGCATAGCCACAGGTGGGCTTGGGTGGGCCAGGGCCCACTCATTTATGGCTCAGGCCCACCCAACAGTAGCTCATGTTTAGTGGTAACTGGTGGGAATCCCAAGCTCCGCCAGCTGAAGATTTCCCCCTGATGGTAACGAAAATGCTACTCTCCACAACACCGGCACCTGCGCATGCTCAGTTTTCAGTGCATGCCTGCTGCCAAGGTGGAAAGAAGCGTTTTCCCACCAGCTGAGATCATTTTTTTTTGGGGGGGGGGGGGGGGGGAGAGCACATGGTGCCCACCCAATTCTTCCCTAGGCCCACCCAAAATCTGTTGTCTGGCTACGCCCCTGCCCCACCTGCAATCTGGGAGCTCCCCTAGGTTATCTTTAAAGGGATTTTCCCCTCTTGAGCACCAGCTGCAGTCCAGGCATCTTCCCTCTGCTGCACCCTTGCGGAAACAGGAAGTTATGTTAAATGCTGTGGGGAGCAGCAGAGGGAAAATTCTGGGGCTGCACGGGCAGCATTATGTGAAATGGTACCGTTGCCGGTACTTGGGAGGGGAAAAACCTGTTTAAAGATAGACGGGGGAGGGGCAATGACTGAGAGAAGGGGGTTGCCAGACCTGGGGAAGGAGGAGAGGGAGAAAAGTGAGATATGCTGGAGTGTAGGAGACACTGCTGCTAGCTGGAGGAGCAGTGAGTTGTTGCTGCAGAGGAGCTGGTGAGGCAGGCTTTTAGCAGCCTTGAGGCTTGGCGCTCTGTGCCACAGCTCACACCTGGTCCAAGCCTTGAGCCAACCTTATCCTTAATATATGGTACAAACATCACAGTATTGGTTTTACCACTTTTTTTCAGTGTGTTCTTGATAAAACTAATACACATTTGAAGGATGAGAACTAGTCTGCAACTTTCCCTGTATTTACTTTTCAGGAAAGAAAGAGTTTAATGATGTGGTGAGCTTGCATTTTCAAATGTGACATCATGCACTGCTCTGTAAGAACATTTTTGGAACCAGATAAAAATGCTTTAATAAGCGTAATGTTCCTATAACAGGAAGCACTTAAACGATTATATCTGAGATGTTGTTATAACTTCTTTAACAGGAATTCTGAGTGGCAATTGTAATCTGCTGTTGCATGTTAGTGACCTATGAGTAATAATGTACATTTAACTGAAAATCATTGTGTTCTTCAAATGCCAATCCCAGGATATATTATTAGTCTTAACTCAGATATCAAATATTAGAAATTATTATGTGGATGATAACCAGAAATCCCTAATGCGAGTTTTTTAAATATGAGCAAGAATATGTCTGATAAGGATTTGCACTGAATATGTTTTATTTCCTTTTTCATTTATTTTTCTTTTGTTTATTTTGTTTCTTTAAAATCAAACAAATGAAACTAACAAGGAAAAAATGTACAAAAAGAAAAAATATCTGGACCTTTTCTTCCTGGCCACTCCTGTCACAGCTTTAATTGTTGTTATTAAGCCACGCTGGATCTCCTTCAGACCCATCTCTTACTTTTTGTAGCGCCAAATTCATACTGGCCAAATCAAGGCCAGTGCCTTTTTAATGTATGGCACGTTATGCAAGTATTTGTCTCCGTCTTTGTTTGTATTTTTGCATATGTGTATGGGTTTGTGCAGTGCCGTAGCGAAGGCAGCTGACACCCGGGGCGGGTCGCCGCTGCGCACCCCCCACCGGGTGCAGCACGGGCACCCTCCCCTCTCCGGAGCGTACCCTCCCCCCTCCGAAGCACCCCCCCCCCCGGAGCGCGTACTTACATAGGAAAGCAGCAAGGGACGGGCAGGAGGGCCGAACTGCCCCAAGTGCATGTCGCTGGGAGCTGCGTCGGCTCCGCTGGTTCCTTGCTCTCTCTGCCCTGGAACAGGAAGTAACCTGTTCCGGGGCAGAGGGAGCAGGGAACCAGCAGAGCTGACACCCCCCCCAGTGGCGTGCACCCTTCCTACGCCACTGGGTTTGTGTCTCTGTGTGAGTCTGTGCACATGCGTCTGAATCTACATCTATTTATTTATTTATTTGTTTATTTTATTAGGCTGTCTGTGTGTTTGTGTATGCCTATGTGTAGGTATGGGTATGAGTGTGTGCATCTGTATATGTGTGTTGGTTGTGTGTATGGGTCTACAACTGAAAGAGTATAGGAGAGAGGAAAGGCAGGAGCCATTGTCTAACCACTCTGGGGGGGCAGTTACAGGGCCGTGCCGATGCGGTAAGTGGGGTAAGCGCCGCAGGGGGGCACTATCCTCTGGGGGGCGCCGCCGCTGCGTGCTTACCCTGCCCTCCCGCTCCCATGTAGGAACTGCCCGCCCTCTTCACCCCCCCCAGATCCCGTTCCTTTTTTTTTTCTTTTAAATTTACCTTCCTCCGGCAGAGCAGCGTCAGTGAAGGAGGCAGCGCTCCCAGTCCCGACGTCTCTAGCCTTCCCTTGTTCGCTGCTCACTGCCCCGCCTTCTTCTGACGTCAAGGAAGGCAGAAGGCGGCACCTATATGTGGGTACTGTGGGTTTCTGGTGAGTTTTGGAGGGCTCACAGTTTCCACCACAAATGTAACAGGTAGGGGAAGTATGGGCCTGGGCCACCTGTCTACAGTGCACTGAACCCACCACTACACTACTCCAGGTACCTGCATGCTGCTTTGATGGACCTGAGGCTGTCATACAGGCTGGTGAGTACTATTTTTATTCACATTTTTTGGAGAGTGGGAGGGGGTCAGTGACCACTGTAGGAGTAAGGGGGAGGGGGTCATCTCTGATTCCTACCAGTGGTCATTTAGGGCACCATTTTGTGTCTTATTTGTTATAAAACAGATCTAGACCAAAATGTTGAAGTTTTCACCCTAGACATTTTCATTTTGTTCCATTATGGCTGAAAAATCATCCATGTGTTAGGCACGCCTTAAACCCACCCTAATCCTGCCTTCAAAATTCCCCTAACATACCCCCTTGTGATTTGGATGCACTATGACAAAATGCATAGATAAATGTCTGCAAAACAGGTTTTGAAAATACCGATTTGGACGTATTGAGAAGAAATCTGTCCAAATGATGCTTTATGACACATTTTTGGACATGTTTCTCTTTTGAAAATGAGCCCCCAAATCACTTAGCCATATGTCATCCTCCAGAAATGAAATATCTTTCTTCTTTTCTTCCATGAAAGATTTAATTTCATCTTTCAGAGACCAGAATCTTACAATCGTTGCTACTCTACTAAGCCAAGGAACTTGGCTGAAGTAGATTACATTGCTAAATTCAGCATCCTGCTCCTGAAGAAAGCATTGAAATTGTCTGTGATTAAGACCTCTTGATCTTATGAAATTGATGGTAGTGACAAGTTTTTCCACAATGTGTTTCATATCCAGTGTTTTAGCACACAACTGTTCTTGATGGAGGATGCAGTGATAGGAAATCACTTCATGGAAACAAGATTATGTCAAAAGAGTCACAAAACCAGGGGCATAGCTAGGTGGGGCCACGGGGGCATGGGCCCCCACAGATTAAGTCCTGCCCCCCTCTACTTTGGACCCCTGCTGCCGACCCTCCCCCGTCGCCGCCACCACCAGGTACCTTTGCTGGCATGGGACCCCCACCAGCAAAGGTACCTGGCGGCGGCGAAGGGGAGGGTGGCGGTGGTGGGGGAGGTCGGCGGCGGGAAGGGGGTCCAAAGTGGCAGGGGGGTCGGCAGCTGGGGGAGGCGGGCTAAACTATGCCCCTCCACATCGGGCTGTGGACTCCCTTCCCGCCGAGTCCCCTGCACAAAACCACTGTATTTGCCTATTATAGCAGGAACTTCATTAGTGATTAAACCACACAGCATTTCCTGCGAAAGGTTCAATTTTCCAAAAACACTTTGCACCTCATTTAATATAGCCCTCCCAGTTGTACCTTCCATAGGGCAAAGGTCAAGTAGCTCCTCTATAACATTGAACGCCCTTGTCACTCCATGCACAAATATGACAAGCTGAGCTGTTTCACTGATATCAGTACTTGTATCTAGCAGTGGCGTAGCCAGAAGTCAATTTTTGGGTGGGCCAACAGGTTGGATGGGTGGGCACTAGACAGTGGTGTGCTGGTAAATGTTTAACAACAGGCTCTCTCCCCGGTCCACCTCTGCGCTCCCCCCCCCCCCCCCCCCCCCGTCCACCTGTGCACCTCCCCTCAAAATTGCAGAGCTGGCTATAGCCGGGGAGAGGGCCTAGGGGGAGGGGGAGGCAATGCATTACTCTCTCCAGGAAAAAAAACATTAAATGATCTCAGGTTCCAATCTAATTCATGTTTAATGTGGGATAAAATGCCATTAATAAATAAGTAAATAAATATAAACTTTTAATGTTGAGCACCTGATTCTCAAAGTGGACATGTTCCAATCATTATAATGAAAATAAAATGATTTTTTTCTACCTTTGCTGTCTGGCGACTTTGTTTTTCTGATCATACTGGCCCAGTATCTGATTCTGCTGCTATCTGTCCTCTTTACTCCGTTTCCAGGGCTTCCTTTCCATTTATTTCTTTACTTTCCGCCTTTCTTCTTCATTTCTTGCTCTGGGTCCTCCGTAGACTTGACTGTCCGGTGGATCCAGCTTCTGCCTATTTTCTTAATCCATTTGCAATTTTCTCCTCTCTTCCTTTCCCCTCATCTCATCTCCTTCCTCACTCTTCCTTCCCCTCCATCCAGCATTTCTTCTCTCTCCCTTCCCTCTCCTCCATCCATATCCAGCAGCCTCCTCTCTCCTGCCCTTCCCCCATCCATCCATGTCCAGCAACCCTCCTCTGCCTCCTGCCCTCCCCTCCATCCACCCATGTCCAGCAACCTTCCTCTCTCCTCTTCCCTCCCCTCCATCCACCCATGTCCAGCAACTCTCCTCTCCCCTCCATCCATCCATACCCAGCAATTCTCTTCTCTCCCCTGCCCCTATCCATCCATCCCCAGCAATTCTGTTCTTGCCCCTTATCCCCTCCATCCATCCATTCCCAGCAATTCTCCTCTCTCCCCTGCCCCTCACCTCCATCCATCCATCCATCCCCAGAAATTCTCCTCTCTCCCCTACCCCCCCACCTCCATCCATCCATCATCCCCAGAAATTCTCCTCTCTCCCCTGCCCCCACCTCCATCCATCCATCCATCATCCCCAGCAATTCTCCTCTCTCCCCTGACCCCCACCTCCATCCATCCATCCATCATCCCCAGCAATTCTCCTCTCTCCCCTGACCCCCACCTCCATCCATCCATCCATCCATCCCCAGAAATTCTCCTCTCTCCCTTGCCCCCCACCTCCATCCATCCATCTACCATCCCCAGCAATTCTCCTCTCTTCCCTGCCCCCACCTCCATCCCCAGCAATTCTCCTCTCCCCTGACCCCCACCTCCATCCATCCATCCATCATCCCCAGCAATTCTCCTCTCTCCTCTCTCCCCTGCCCCCCACCTCCATCCATCCATCCATCCATCATTCCCAACAATTCTCCTCTTCTCCTGCCCCCCCACCTCCATCCATCCATCCCCAGCAATTCTCCTCTCTCCACTGACCCCCACCTCCATCCATCCATCCCATGACTCTCCTCTCTCCCCTCCCCTCCCCTCCCACTCCCACTCCCATCCATGTGTCCAGCGATTATCCTTCACCCCCATGCATCCTTCCCTCCCATTCCACCTGCCCGCCCTCTCTCTGACGGCAGCACTTCCCAGACGCTGCCTACCGCCGCCACGATCTACCTCCTCTCTCTGTCTCACTCTCAACAGCAGCGGTAGCGATTCAAACACGCTACCTCCTGCTTCTAACCCGGAAGCGTCTCCTCTGCAGAGGAGACGCTTCCGGGTTAGAAACAGGAGGCAGCGTGTTTGAATCGCGACGCTACCGCTGCTGTTGAGAGTGAGACAGAGGGAAGTCGGGAGGAGGTAGATCGTGGCGGCGGTAGGCAGCATCTGGGAAGCGCTGCCGCCAGAGAGAAGGAGGTAGATGCAGGATCAGCGCTGCCTGCTCCCTCCGCTCCGCTGCTGGGTGGGCCTGAACCCAAACTGGGTGGGCCTAGGCCCATCCAGGCCCACCCGTGGCTATGCCCCTGGTATCTAGGCACAGGCTAAAAAAACTCACGACTTAGTCTTCCATTCAGAGTTCTCTGGATGTTGGAGACAAAATCATTACCTCTTCGACCAACAGTCTAATGTGAAGGCTGATGTTCTCTACCAAACAATCTTAGCTAAGACTTCAGATATTAGAAAACTGACTTTAGTTGCAGTTTCTAATGTTTGTCTTGCAATCTTGAAGAATGACTGTTGTCCCACAACACTCTGTCTTAATATGTTAACTTGATCAGTCATAAAAATGGAGCACAACGTGGAGCATTTGGGAGGCTGAGAGAGTAACGATTTTCACTGAAGGATTATAAATTTGACTATTCTGGTTTGGAGAACTGACTTAAAACCTTTTGCTAGTACATAAGAACATAAGAGTAGCCATACTGGGTCAGACCAATTGTCCTCTAGCCAAGTATCCTGTTTTCAACAATGGCCAAGTCAGGTCACAAGTACTTGACAGAAACCCAAATCGTGCCAACATTCCATGCTACAAATCCCAGGGCAAGCAGTTGCTTCCCCATGTCTGTCTCAATAGCAGACTATGGACTTTTCCTCTTGAAACTTGACCAAACCTTTTTTAAACCCAGACACGCTAACCACCATTACCACATCCTCCAGTAAAGAGTTCCAGAGCTTAACTATTCATTGAGTGGAAAAATATTTTCTCCTATTTGTTTGAAAAGTATTTCCATGTAACGTCCTTGAGTGTCCCTAGTCTTTGTACTTTTGGAATGAGTAAAAAATTTATTTACTTCTACTCGTTCTACACCACTCAGGATTTTGTAGGCCTCAATCATATCACCCCTCATCCATCTCTTTTCCAAGCTGAAGAGCCCTAACCTCTTTAGCCTTTCCTCACATGAGAGGAGCTCCATCCTCTTTATCATTTTAGTCTCTCTTCTTTGAACATTTTCTAATTCTGCTATATCTTTTTTGAGATACGGCGACCAGAACTGAACACAATATTCAAGGTGTGGATGCACCATGGAGCAATACAAAGGCATTATAGTATTTTCGGTCTTATTCACTATCTCTTTCGTAATAATTCCTAGCATCCTGTTTGCTTTTTTGGCCACCACTGCACGCTGAGCAGAAGATTTCAGCGTATTATCTACAACAACACCTAGATCTTTTTCTTGAGTGCTGACCCCCAAGGTGCACCCTAGCATCAGGTAACTACGATTCAGATTATTATTTCCAATATGCATCACCTTGCATTTGTGCACATGCTAAAAATGTTAGCGTGGCTCAGTAAATGGCCCCATAGTCTTTTGGGGGCCCTTTTTAGTAAAGCAGCTTAAAATGGTATACCATAGGATGCTGTCAGGTGTCCTGTGGTGTGCCATTTTAGCATTTGCTAAAATAATGTTTCTATTTTTTGGGAGGGGGGTGTCAGGGAACATTCCTGTGCTATTTATCGTTGCTATATTACTGTGTGATACCTGGTTAGCGCAGGATTACGCTTGAGCCTGTACATAAGTACAGAAGTATTGCCATACTCGCACAGACCAAAGGTCCATCAAGCCCAGCATCCTGTTTCCAACAGTGGCCAATCCAGGTCACAAATACCTGGCAAGATCCCCAAAAAAGTGCTAAACATTTTCTATTGCTTATCCCAGAAATAGTGGATTTTCCCGCCTACAAAATTGGTGGTGGTAAGTGCACATGTGGTAATTTTTTTAGTTGCCATGTTTTTCAGCTCAGATAAGACAATTATCCTCATTTTTTTAATATTCACATATAAGCTTAGGAATGTGTGGGAATGTTTTTTTGCAGATTTGAAGTTTTTGTATAACCTATTTTCAATCCAATTTGAAATGGGGTCAAATTAATATTTTTTGAGGTAGTATATCCAAGATTTGGTTTTTGAAGAAGTGGTTTTTATACTGCTGTTTTTCCAAATCTGGTGGAGTTGATGATGAGGTGTCTGTTAAGGGTTGCTATAAAAGTTATTTAACTTTCCCTGGACAGTTCAAGCTCTTATTGTTTAAAGATTTATTCTTAGAATTTGACCTGACTCCAATTGGTTTTAAGCAAACAGTTTTTAGATTATAATTTATTGTTAGTTTGCTGTCCATTTTTGAAATTTCTTTTATAATTTTAGCACATGGTCATTAATACAAAAAATGGAAAATTGACCATTTTATGGCTGTGGCAAAAATGGCCTTAGCACGCAGGAAAAACCACTACTATTAATCATTTCTATAGCACTACTTGATGTATGCAGTGCTGTACACATTGTGGGGGAGATTCTATATATGGTGCCTAAAAAAAATCGGCGCTGAAATCAGACTAAGCATATTCTATAATTGGCGCCTAAATCCAGGTGCCAATTATAGAACATGCTTAGTTATCTCAGCGCCTAAAACTACGTGCATCCATGTATACCAATGAAAACATGGTGTAAATCCCAGCACGCAGATTTACACACACTGGGCCATATTCTATAAATACGTGTGTAAATTTCTGAATGCCCATAACCACGCCCCTTTTTACCTGCGCTCATTAGAAGTTTGGTGCACTTTGTTACAGAATACACTTAGAGGGGCATTTTCGAAAGGTCGTCCAAGTATGAATTAGGACGCCCTCACGAAGTCGTCCAAAATCAGGTAGGTATAATGGAAAAATAGTATGGATGTCCTTAGACATTGGGATGTCCAAAGTATAGTAAAAAGGACACCCATCTTCCAGAAACGCCAAAGAACGTCGCCAATACAAATGTTAGCAAATACATTCACTGTACTTGCCAACATTTGTCATATGAACGTCATTCGGCAGTTCTATGAGAAAGACGTCCTTATTAATATACTTTGGACTTCTCTGATGTACCTGGTTGTTCCGCAAGTACAGTGCATGTAGTTGCGGACATCCAGGTAAGGGAAATATAAGGAAAATTCATAGTGATAAATACAGTAACAAGGACGTGTTTCTTGCAGAACTGCCGAAAGGACGTCCATCTTACTAGGCCCACCGAAGGATGTCCACGTGCTGACCCATTCATATATGGGATGGTCGTCCATATATGGAACTGTGCATGTAAGGATGTCCATCACGCATGGATGTCCATATAAGACGATGCACGTTTTCCAACGGATATTCACTGAGATGGCGCTCAGAAGAGAACCCAACTTTAGCACAGCTGAGACCCTGCTTTTGGTGCACCTCTGTCTGCGGCACCGTCGTACTTTATTTCTCCACCATCACCACCTTCCCCCAGGACAGTCTCTATACGAGCCTGGAGTCATAGAAGAGACAGGTTGCAAAGGTAACTGTTTGTTCCCCCCCCTGGTCATGGCCTATCAGGTCCCCCTCCTGTAGCTACACATATAAGAGCTCCCTCAGCAATGTAAGCACTAACTGTAGTCTGCATTCAAGGGTAATCAGTATGTGCACACGCACATTCATTAATAGAATCAATGTACTAGAAAGGAAAAACATTCTCCCTTCCCAACAATACTGCACACAAACGATACTCTCTGTCCTCATGTCCACCTCAATGATATCACCTGTACCAATGTCATGTTCCCCCCCCCCCCCCCCCCCCCATCATCAGTGTTGTGTGTCTCTACAATTTGGCTGCCAAATGATTTTATGTTGTGAAGGCAAGAAGGGCCATCCCCTGACTCCTGGTGTACAAACTTGTATCTTACAGACGTTTTGGCATTAGGAGGGACCTGGAGTCCCTGAGGAGAAGGTTCTGCCACGTATGGCGGGGCCACCCCGATATAATCCAGAGCGTGCGATGGCGCCTCAGGTCTCAACGTAAGTATTATAAACAGGGCACCTGGACTCCTTTGTAAATGTATTTATTTAATAATGCAAATTTCATGTTCAGTTTCCACGTGGCTAATAGGCAAATAGTAAGTCATAACACCTCTGTCCCAGATCAAGGCCTGAGGTTGCAGCTACCCTCCCATGAGTGTGGCTGTAACTTCCAACTAACCTCCTCTGAGATGAAGGAGATGACATGCCTCACTTCTGTATATCCCTTTCTGGGGTGGGTACTGTTTCATGGTATTCTTGCCTGATGTTCTGCTCTTAGTGGATCTCATAGCATGATTTGAAAGTAATGTAAAGAAATAGTGCTTCCACCCCCCCACCCCCCCAAATGGCCATCCAACCATAGTCACAACTCAAAATGCTAACATGCTGCTGAGGAATGAGTGTGCCCTGCCAACACATCTTGCGCACTTCTTTTTCAGACCAGCTATCATGTCATCTCATGCATCTCACTCCCCATGTATCTAGCCCAGGGCTCACCACTGACCCCACCTTTCCCCATTCCTGCCTCATGCCAGCCAGCCAGCTCCTGCACTATGCAAGCCATGTTGAATGTGCTGATCTCAAGGACAATCCTTTTACATACACAGGGCGCCAGCAGCAGGAGCAGGAGGAGGAGGAGGAGGAGGAGGAGGAGGCTGAGGCAGCACCAGTGGTGTAGGAAGAGGAGGAGGAGGAGGCTGAGGCAGCACCAGTGGTGGAGGAAGAAGAGGAGGAGGAGGAGGCGGCGACAACAACAGAAGGGCCAAACCGGTGGCAGGATATGCCTCCCCTTGTGTGTAGCAAGCTAGTCCAGATGCAGAATGAGTGTATAGTCAGTCACCCTATATATTAAAGGCTTGGAAGAAGAGTCAGGTTTCCACCTGCATTCTGAAGTAGAGGTAGTCTTGAGTTTCATGTAGCCCCTCTGGGAGTAAGTTCCAGAGCATGGGGGCTACTCTTGAGAAGGCTTGCAGGTGGGTATCACATCGTACAATTTATTTTGATGAGGGTACAGATAGTGATGAATCTTGAGAGGACCTTAGAGGTCTCAAAGATGTGTAAAGGGCTAGCTTATTCTTTTAGTACTCTGGCCCATTTTGTCTGTGGACCTAGAAAATCAAACATAGAGTTTTAAATTTAGCCCTGTAAGGTACTGGTAGCCAATGTAGCTTTCGCAGGAAGGGTGTGGCGTAGTCATGCCACTTGTAGCCTTCTATCAGTCATGCTATAACACTCTGAATTAGCTGGAGCTGGTACAAACTGTTTTTGGTTTGGCCAATGTACAGGGCATTGCAATAGTCTAGTCATGATGTTATCATGGCATGGACCATTGTAGTCAGACTCGTCTTTTCAATATATGGAGAGAGATTTTATAGCTGCCGTAGGTGATAGAGACAATTTTTGAAGGTTGTTTGAATTTGTGGGATCAGAGTGTGTGATGAGTCTAGCAGTATCCCAAGATTACTGACCTGTGATTTTAGGGGGAGTTCATACTTCCAAAAAGGTATTTTGAAGTTGAATATTTCTCCACTTGTGTTTGGTATCCAAAGAATCTCTGTTTTATTTGGGTTCAGGCAGAGTTTGTTGTTGTTCGCCCATTCCTGAGTTGCAGTTAGGCAGACAGTCAGTTTACTCAGAGCTGAGGGTAGATCTGGTTCAGTGGGTATGAGTAGTTGCACATCATCAGTATAAATGTAGAATTTTGTGTCCATTGACTGAAGCAGCTCAGCAAGAGGCTTGAGGTAGATATTAAACAAAATGGGAGACAGTATAGACCCCTGTGGCACTCCACAATTCAGTGCCCAAGGTAATGATGTGCTGTTGCTGAGTCAATTTTAGCAGACAATGAAAAAGGTGCCAGTACTCAGTACCCCCAAGTACCCCCTCAAAAAAAGCCCTGCTTCTATGTATAAAAACTGCTTTATATGCAGAAAGAACTTGCATGGTTCTATACATGCAATCTGTTTGTCGGCATTTCTGAGATATAGTTTGGCTGGAGGCGGGGTCATGATGCACACACACATTTTATAAAAATATGCAGATGTAAGCATAGAGTACGCAGATATTTATACCTTTTTCAAAGCAGGTATACAATGTGTGCATGGGCATTTGTTTGGTATTGAGGCACATAGGCACTTTTTGAAAATCCATCCATGTGAGCTATGCTAATTGACAAGGAAAACACAAGTACTATCCTTTATGTACCTTTCAAACAAGCCTTAGTTAATCGTGAGAACTGGGCTTTGGATGTGTTTCAGCATTGCCAAATGTCCAGTCCCTTGATCTAGCTCTCAGACCAATTTTGGGCTTTGTATAGCAGCAACACAGAAATATATCTTTCAAAGGGGCACAAAGAGACACTATAAAGGGACTTTTTTCAACAGTGCTTTCTGGCTTTGATCCCTGAGTCATGAGACAATAAAAGGGGATAACGTGTTTGAATTGTCATCTCCCAGAATTTTCTCTGAAAGAAAATAAAAATTAAAAAAATCCATTTTTGTTCTATGGGCAATAGGAGTGGAGGAATAGCCTAATGGTTAGTTTAGTGGGCTGAAAACATGGGGAACTGGGTTCAATTCCCACTTCAGTTCCTTGTGACCCTGGGCAAGTTACCTAACCCTCCATTACCCCAGGTACAAGCTTAGATTGTGAGCCCAACTAGGGATGTAAAAACTACCTGCATATTGGTCTGAGATATGTAAATCACTCTGGGGTCCTTTTAGTAAGGTGCACTTAAAAATGGCTTGCAGTAGTGTAGGCGGGGGGTTTGGGTGTGCGCCGATCCATTTTTTAGCACGCCTGTAAAAAAAGGCCTTTTTGCTGTAACCAGTATATAAAATTATATTTATTTATTACCTGACCCTGGGGGGGGGGGGGGGGGGGGGACTCCAGGAGGTCGGGGCGTGTCTGGGGCGGGTCTGTCGCGGGATCACGTTTTCACCATGATCCACATTGTTTCGGACTTCCCCTGGTGAAGAGGAGGCAGGGCAGACCTGGCAGGAAAAGCCCCAGGCTCCCTGAGGCCTGCAGGAGCCCGGGGAAAGCTGAAAGTGAGCGTGCAACATCGAAGGACGCACTGACATCATCAGTGACGTCTGCGGCGCATGCGCAGTGTCCCTTTTGGGTCCGATGGCTCCAGAGTTGAAATGGACCATCGGGGACCACTGAAACACCAATGTTTTATTAAAAATATCAAAGGGAGGCTTATTGTGACCCAAGGAAGGGTCAAATTAATAAATTATATATGCGGGCAAAATTGGGGGTTATGTGCAATTGCGCAAGCGCGAGTCACGTTCCTGTGGCGCATTTTTAATTAAACTTGGCTCAGAGACTTCTGGGAAGTACAGGGGGTGTTTGGAAGCGTCCTTGGTTGCTATGGTTACACCAAAATGGCACGAATTTCGGCACATGCACAGTACAGTTAAAGGAGACCTGTATTGACACCTGAAAATTTAAAAGTATTAAAAATAAATTTTAAAAAGTGTTTGCATGAGTTTTAATGGTAGAATTCAGGTCCTGGAAGCTTATACTTGCTTGCTATGGGGTTATTGAAGCTTAGATTTTATGCAAATTAGTCCGATTTTATGATGTTCCAGTTTGGCTATTTGGGGCGGGGGGGGGGGGGGGGGGTCAATTTTAATGAAATATTTTATAGAATAAATGTTAGGGCATTGCTATGACCTGTGCTATGTAATTAAAATCCAAAAACGAAGGTTTTATAGACTGTTTTTAACTAAAAATGCACAATAGAATGTCAGTATGGCAGTGGCATACCCCCCCGGGTGCAGCACGATGACATCCCCTCCCTCGGCGCATCGACACCCCCTCCCCCCAACTAGCTCCCGCACCCTACCTTTAAAAAGAATGTCAGAATCCGAGGCGAGGCGCAGCCCCTTGCGCCTGCCCTGCACGTAAAAGAAATGTGGACCGTCGGGCCTTTTCTCGCTGTCTGTCCCACCCTTGCGGAAATAGGAAGTTGCGTCAGTGGAGGGCGAGACAGATAGAGCGAGGGAAGGCCCGACGGTCCACATTTCTTTTACGTGCAGGGCAGGTGCGAGGCGCTGCGCCTCGCCTCAGATTCCGATATTCTTTTTAAAGGTAAGGTGTGGGAGCTGGTCGGGGGGGTGTCGATGCGCCAAGGGGGGGGGGAGCTGGCAGGGAGCACCCCCCCCCTGAGCTGACACCCGGGACGGACCGCCCCTCCCGCCCCCCCTTGCTACGCCACTGCAGTATGGAAATCTGTTCTCAAAAGGAGCTTCCTGATTGGCTGCCCTGCTCAAGTTAGGGTCCTAACTAGTGACAGTTGGTGAGAGAGCAACGGAAGACTTTGATAAGAGAAGACCTGCATCTTGATGTGTCTGTGTGAGAGGTCTGAAAGGAAAGAATATATGAATAACTTTGAGTGAAATAATAAAAGAGTGATTGAGAAGAGTTTAACTGAAAGTACTGAGGATATTTAGAGGTTTGTACTGAATTTAAGAGGTTCAGATTTCTCTCCTGAGAAAGCTTGTGCTTCACAAGTTTATTTTGAAACAATTGATAGCACCGTATTTTTCGGACTATAAGACACACCGGACCATAAGACGCACCTAGGTTTTAGAGGAGGGAAATAGGAAAAAAAATTTTTTCAGACTATAAGACACACTTTTTCCCTCCTCTAAAACCTAGGTGCGTTTTATGGTCCGGTGCGTCTTGTCCGAATGCAGGGCCCCCGATCTCTCCGTTTTCCAGGGGGCCCCCCTCCCTCTGTCCCTCCCTCCGTTTTCCAAGGTCCCCTCTCCCTCGCTCGCTCTGTTTTGCAAGGTCCCCCCTCCCTCACTCCATTTTGCAAGGTCCCCCCTCCCACTCTTGCTCCATTTTCCAAATTTTTAAAGTTTTACCTGGTCATGGTTGAGGCAGCAAAAAGCATGCACGCTGGGTGCGTCAGTCTTCCGTTCTGACGTCTCTCTCTCTCTCTCTGCTCTGGTCCCGCCCCTTGAGGGCGGGACCAGAGCTGAGAGAGACGTCAGAACGGAAGACTGACGCACCCAGAGTGCATGCTTTTTGCTGCTGCCGCCGCAACCACGACCAAGTAAAACTTCTTTTAAAATTTGGAGGGAGCGAGGGGGGACCTTGCAAAATGAAGCGAGGGAGGGAGGGACCTTGCAAAACGCAGCGAGGGAGGGACCTTGCAAAACGGAATTACGGTGCTTTTAAAACTACATTCGGACTATAAGACGCACCCCCCATTTTCCTCCCAAATTTGAGGGGGAAAAAGTGCGTCTTATAGTCCGAAAAATACAGTAGTTCATGTTAAAAATAGTTTGAATACTGTTTAAGAAATATTTTATTCTGAAAAGTGCAGGAAAGCATTAGATTTCAGTAGCCCTTCAGTGGGTTGAGGTAACTGAAATAGGAATTGATATGATATTGTCCCTGAAAGATATCATCTGAGTTATAAAGATATTTTTTAAAGTATTTATTGAAAACCAATAGATTAATATCTGAAGCCTGAACTAGATAGATAATTAAATTAAATTATCTGATATTAAAAAAGTAAAGAAAGGATTTAATTGAAACAAAACCTCTTAATGCTGTATGAATCCAGTGTGGCTGTGTGTGTGTGAGTGATATGAATATTTGTAACCTTCAAGAATTCAGCAACTTCCTGGAAGAGGAACTACTCTCTCCATAGTTAGGGTTAGGAACTAAAAATTTATTAGAAGTCAGGAAAATAGACTCAGAGAAAAATGTATTTTGTTTTATTTTATTTATATTAGAATATCCAGTCCAGGCTCATGTGACAGGTAGGCTCATCTATAAATACATACACTGTAGGAAGGCAGATTCTTTCATTTTATTTTCTTTGTTAAGAATACGTTTAGGGAGAAGATCAAGACAAAGACAACCAAGACAGATGAAAATTTCCTAAAGTCAAGAAAACTGGAATTCAAGCTAAGTACTGAGGAAAAACTAATTCAACAAGACTCTGAAACTGACAGAGAGACATTGTACATTTACATTATTTACTCATTCTTACCTTAAGGAACTGAGGACCTGACAAAAGAAAAAGAAAAAGTTAAATTCGTTTAATTACTTATTGGTAGTACAATTGATTTGTGATATCATTACTGAATACTTACCTTAAAAGTAATTCCTATAGAAGAAAAGAAAATTGGAATTATTAAGTAAAATTTTAATATGACTATTTATGCAAGATTTGTTAACTGTTTATGTGCAGTGCTTGTGGTTTTAGTAATCCTATTGATTTCTATAAGAAAGAAAAATATTTTTGAATGTAGACCTGGATCCAGGAGGGATTTTAATTATTTATTACATTTAATATATTTAAGGTTTTAAATGTTTTTAACTAGTTCTATAAAATTATTAGTGCAATATAATCATTTATTTGCACTTTAATAACTAACTTATTTATATTCACTAGTGTTTGTTCTTAAATTTATGTAAATCAAATTGATTCTCTTCACAGAAATCAAAACTTAATTATTTTCATCTGGTAACAACTTTTTAAGGATGATGTTTTCTTGTATGAAGCCCGCAGAGCAGGTGACATTGTCGAAAATGGATGTGTGGCAAAATCAAAATTGCCGCGTGCCCATTTTGGGTCTGAGACCTTACCGCCAGCCCATAGGCACCCAGCCACAAGCCCCCAAAGTACCAGTACTTTATTACATCTCTCATCCCCCCACCCCCGATGCAGCGTCTATCCCTCTCCCTCCCTCCCTGCGTCACTCTAATTTGATTTCGATCACTGCCAGTAGTGGCACGCCGGTATCCTACTAACTAAAACAGCTTGCTTCGGGGCTCCAGCCTGACGGCATTCCTTGTGACACGTACATCCTGATGCAACTTCCTGCTTCTGCTAGGGCAGGATGCATCATAAGGAAGGCTGTCAGGCCGAAGCTCCGAAGTGAACTGTTTTAGTTAGTATGCTGCCGCGCTACCAGCGGTGACCTAATCAAATTAGAGGGAATGCAGGGAGGGAGCGAGAGGGATAGACACTGCATTCGGGGTGGTGGACGAGGGAGAGGGATAGATGCTGCATTCGGGAAGGAATGAGGGAGAAGGATAGATGCTGCAATGGGGGGAGAAACGAATGAAAGAGATAGATGATGAATTCGGGGGGGGGGGAGGTGGATGAGGGAGAGGGAGAGGGATAGATGCTGCATTTGGGAGGGAATGAGGGAGAGGGATAGATGCTGCAATGGGGAGGAGAAACGAGGGAGAGGGATAGATGCTGCAACGGACAGGAGAGAAACAAGGGAGAAGGATAGATGCTGCAACAGAGGGGGGAGGAGAAATGAGGGAGAAGGATAGGCGCTGCAATGGGGAGGGGGTGAATGAAAGAGACACTGGACTAGAAATAATGGAGGAGGAAAGAGGTACTGGACCCAGGTAGAGTGAGATGCAGAAGGTACTGCTCTGCTGGACCTGGGGGTGGGAGCAGACAGGAAGAGGTGCTGATACTGGAGGGAAAGAGAAATACTGGGCCAGGAAGAGGCAAGAGAGACTGCTGGACTGAAGGAGGGGGAGACACTGGAATGGGGAGGGGGCAAGGAAAGAGGAGAGACACTGGTTCTGTAGGAACAAAACTTAAGAACAGACATACTGGGTTAGACCAATGGTCCATCTAGCCCAGTATCCCCATTCCAGCAGTGGCCAATTCAGGTCCCAACTACCTGACAGAATCTCAAAGAGTAGAAAGATTCATGCTACTGATCCCAGGCAGGGGCGTAGCCACGGGTGGGACCGGGTGGGCCTGGGCCCACCTAATTTCGAGTCAGGCCCGCCCAGCAGCAAAGTTCCTGATGGCGATTCCAGTCGCAAGCTCCGCTCGCAGTCGCAGCGATTCCCACACGCTGCCTGCCAGTGCCGGCTGCCGCTCAATCTCCTTGCGCTACTAAGTGCTAACCCGGAAGTCTCTCCTCTGCAGGAGAGACTTCCGGGTTAGCGCTTAGTAGCGCAAGGAGATTGTTGAGCGGCAGCCGGCAGGCAGCGTGTGGGAATTGCTTCGACTGCGAACGGAGCCTGCGAGTAGAATCGCCGTCAGGAACACTGCTGCCTGGTGGGCCTGCAAGGAGGGTGAGATGCTGCAGCTGCATGGGGGGGGGGGGAGGGATGATGGGGGAAAGATGTCGCAAGGGGGAGGGAAGACGGGGGACAGCAGCTGCATAGGGGGAAGGGAAGATGGAAAGAAAGATGCTGCACAGGGGGGAGGGAAGATGGAAAGATGAGGCTTGGTTGGTGGGTGAGGGAGATGCACGGGGAAAAAGGGAGAGATGCAGCAAAGGGGTGGAGGGGTGAGGAAGGGAGAAGTATTGGCTGTGTATGAGGTGGAGGGGAGGGACACATGCTGCATACAGAGGGGATAGGTGGGGAGGGGGAGAAATGGTAGGCAGAGGGGTGGAGAGGAGGGAGAAATGGTGGGTATAGTGGTGGAGGGAGGGCGGAGCAGAGAAAACTTTGTGCCCACCCACTTTGGGCTCAGGCCCACCCAAAACTGGCTGTCTGGCTATGCCACTGATCCCAGGGACAAGCAATGGCTTCCCCCATATTTATCTCAATAGCAGACTATGGACTTTTCCTCCAGGAACTTGTCCAAACCTTTTTTAAACCCAATGCACTTGTTCTGCCATGCCCACAATCTACATAGCCTTCCCAAAGTATACCCATAACCCCTACTCAGCCACAACCCACCTTACCGCGCACACCCTACTCAGTTTTACCTGTAGAAAAACTTTATAACATTACATTCTTGAAGTACTCCAACAGTAAACCTTCTCCAGAAACACTGAGATAGGTTAATAAGCCCTAGAAAGGCTTATGCTAAGAAGTCCCAAAGATACTTGTACAAATGACTGCCCAATACTATCTTTTTCAAACAGATAAATGAAAACAGGATTTTCAAAGATGAATGCTGGAAAACAGCTGCTCTGAATTCAGACATGTTTTTACAAACTGCTATGGATCAGCAAAATGAGATGGCATACACATGAATAATGTAGCATGCTATTCGGACATATAAACCAGATGCTGTACCTCTCATTTCACATGACTGGAAATTAAGGAGTCCTTTTACTAAGATGCGCTGAAAAATGGCTTGCAGTAGTATTTTGGGCGTGCGCAGATCCATTTTTCAGCGCACCTGTAAAAAATGCTTTTTTAAAATTTTTGCCGAAAATGGACGTGCGGCAAAATGAAAATTGCCACGCATCCATTTTGGGTCTGAGTCCTTACCACTAGCCATTGACCTAGCAGTATAGTCTCATGCAGTAACCAGGTGGTAATGACCTACGCGTGTCAAATGCCACTTGGCGCGCATCCAATACGCATGTCTGAAAATAAAGATTATTTTTTGGATAAACCTATAATGAAATTACTGCAAGAGCCACACGGTAACTCCATTTTGGCGTGCATTGGGTGCGTGTAGACGCTTATGCGGCTTAGTAAAAGGGCCCCTAAAATCTGAAGGAGATAAAATCTGTTCTAATAGAAAAAGAAGAGGTGTAAGTAGGGGCTTTTATGATACAGAGAAGAGGTAGATAGAAACAATACACTCATAATGCTTTTCTTTCATACAGCCTGTTTTTGTTTTCATGATGCAATGGCTTACAGTAGACCATGAACTTGCAAACATAGAATTACCTCATCCTCTCGTAGGAAGACCAAATGCCAAGACTGTATGTCTAATTCCTTGTCTATTGCTTGGGTCATAACCTATTATTATTTTGTTGTAACTAAGCCAGCCGTGTCCATTTTCCTTGTCAAAGATCCAGCAGTGGATCTCACAGCTAGCTTTCTTTTTTCCCCTTAGCATTCTTTTTATGCATATATCTTTAGGTTAACACACATTCACTTAGTACACATTTTCACCTTGCCTAACACAATTGATTATCTTTTGGCTATAGGTCAACCACTTAAAAAAAGAACAAAAAAACAACTTGATTCATTCATCACCCTATGATGCTGTGAATACAAGTCCGAGTGACAAAGAAATTAATGTATGTGAGTAGCAGAAGGAAAATTTGACGCTTTCCTCTTCTGAGACCAGCTTTGGATGGATATGGCTTTTTTTTTTCTCACCCTCCAAGAATATGAGACATGGTTTTCCAAGATTCTTTCTAGATGAAGCAGCTGTACTTGAAAATCACAGCAAAAGATCCATGCTCCCTGACTGAAAGGGACACAACCTATGAGAAATGCAATTCAGAGCTGAGGGTAGGTGCAAGAAGGCAGCCAAGGTTCACTTCTGCAAATCTACTTCTGAACCTGAATGGCTGTAACTCAATCCAGTTAAAGATGGCTGCAGACAGAGAAAAAGAAAAGCTTTATCCTAATCATAGGTAATAGCTTCCAAAAATACTTGCAAAGTATGCCTTATACTGAGCCTGCTTATGCATTTACGTTCTGTATGAAAAGCTGCTCAGAATTTGTATAATTTTTCACATAACAATGATCCTAACCCTTATTCACTTGTTCAGAACCCTTATTTTATCATCCTCACTTTAATATTCCCTTATCTCTTGTTTGTCCTGTTTGTCTGTCCTAATTAGATTGTAAGCTCTGTCGAGCAGGGACTGTCTCTTCATGTTCAAGTGTACAGTGCTGCGTACGTCTAGTAGCGCTATAGAAATGATAAGTAGTAGTAGTAGGTTAGCAGTTCAGAAAATATGCACATACCGGGTAACTCTGTAAGGTGGGTTCTAACATGTACATGCTGATTGCACATGCAAATATTTGGAATACCAATCCACTTAAGCACTATTTTGTAAACATGTGCATATCTTACATAGCACACGTTTTACAGATAGGCAGACAGATAAGGCAGAATCAGGGTGGGACTCACATTTACATGTGCAACTTATAGAATACTGTAAATTATGTGTGTATCTCCAACATTTATACTGGCTTGATGGTATTTTCACCTTTTCCTCAAACTAGTTCTTTGGACACATCCAGCCAGTTTGGTTTTTAGGATACCTGCAATGAATGTGCATGAGATAGATTTGTATAAAGTGCATGCAAATTTATCTCATGCATATTTGTATGGTCTTTGAGAATTCGGCAGAAGGGATGCCTGCTTGAATTCCCAGTGCCTCTATTTTAAACCTATTGCTCTGACTTAGGTTCCAGATCCTCTCCGACCTCTTGACCTCATGCCAAGCTTTTGCTATATAGGAGCCGATATTCAAGCCATGGGAGTTAGCCAGACTGTCTCCCGTGGTCAATGCTGAGCCCAGCTATTCAATGCCGGGTCATTTCCAGTGACTGGCATTGAATATCCAGTTTATTTTTGACCAGTTCCAACTCAACCGGTCAAGCTGGTATTCAGCACTGGCCAGTTAAGTTGGAACTGGTCAAAGAAAGGCCTGCTATTGATGTGACAAAAAAAAGCAGAACAGACAAGGAAATCCATATGAAGATGAATTTATTTAACCAACAATGCTCGGCACAGGCCATGTTTCGCCCATACATGGGCTGCCTCAGAGGCAAATTATATTGAGAACTGCTGTTTTAGCAATGACGCTGGAGGATTCACAGAGCCATCGTGTGGATTCCCTTGTCATATGATTGCAGACATATGAGTTACAACATATATGTGAAGAGGTGTCCAGTTCTCAACATAATTTGCCCCTGAGGCAGCCCATGTAAGGGCAAAACACGTCCTGTGTTGGGCATTGTTGGTTGAATAAATTCATCTTCATACAGATTTCTTCGTCTGTTCTGCTTTTTGTGTCACCATCTTGGATCTTGCAGATAGACTGTCCTGTTGTTTTCTTGAACCTGCTATTGAGGCGGCCACATTTGGCCACTAAACATAGCCGGCAATGCGCTGAAAATCTGCAGATAGCCAGTACTATCACTAGACACTAACTGGTGATATTCAGTTGGAGCTAGCCAACTCTCTCCTGCTGAATATTGCCTGATAGCCAGCTAAGTACCAGGTGCCATTCCTGGCCGGTTAAATGGTATTCAATATCGGGGGGGGGGGGGGGGGGGGGGGGATGGGACCCAGCAATTGAAAGCCTGCATGCTGTGTTACTCAGACTAGTATATTAGCAGGCATTTGGCATGAGATTAAAGACTGCAGGAACCAGAACCTATAACACTTTTGACCTTTTGGATGTATGATGGTGGAGACCCCTCTGCATCTGTTCCTCCTATCCACATAAAAGTAGGAGGGGAAAGTGGGCTATACGTGTGAATTTCATGAAGGTGCTCCGACCATCTCAAGACTGAGGATAATTTTTATTTTTGAGTAGAAAAAAAAGGATAATCTTATTTGTCATCTCTGCGAGATTGCTGGGAATCCAAGTCATCTTTAAAAGGATCCTAATCAGTGACACAGCACTAGAACTCAGAAACCCTGAAGCTCACAGCTACTAGCTGCAGAACTGTAAGTTAATTCAATCAGACTAAATCTTCCTGTCTGTTCTCACTGCAGAACCAAAGATAAGGAGAACTGAGGTTAAGCTGCTATTCCCATGGTGGGAAAAAAGAGATAAAAATGTAGAGCACTACTGATAGTAATCCTCGATAAAACCCTGGTTCAGAACAACATATTTGGAGTCAACTGAGTTATTGAATGGAGTATGCTAATAGTCTGAACTGTTTATCTTTCCTGTTTTTATTTACTGGTGTTCTTTTTGTTTACTGTATTTTCTTATAGATTGTACACTGCTTAGATTTGCTTGATTAGTATATGCTATATAAAAAGTTTTAATAAACTATTCCTATCCCAGCCGTGCTCCCAACAATCATTGTATGTACCTTGTTCCTAGCACTCAGAGCATGCACTAGGCATAAACCCAACATTATATATTCATTGTGGATATCATAAAAACTTGACTGGCTGGGTGTGTCCCAAGGACTGGGTTGATAATCCCTGCTATAAAGAAAGGTAGAGGCCACCTAGGCATCCTCTGAGCCCTTACATATAATCACACTGTTATAGAATTTCCACCTTGGTGATATATTACTTGACTTCACACTCATAGTGAGGACTCAAGAAATCACTATCCACCTTATAATTGAAAGAGAAAAACGCCTAGATTCCGACCCAAATCGGGAGATAGACGTTTATCTCACAAAAACGAATAAATCGGTATAATGGAAAGCCGATTTTGGACGTTTTCAACTGCACTCCATCGCGGAAGCGTACAAAGTTGACGGGGGGGGGGGGGGGGGTGTCGGAGGTGTGGCGAAGGTGGAACTGGGGCGTGGTTATCGGCCGAGGAGAGATGGGCGCCTTTCGCCGAAAATGGAAAAAAAGTATGCGTTTGTAGCTAGAATTTAGGGCACTTTTCCTGGACCCTGTTTTTTCACAAATAAGGCCCCAAAAAGTGCCCTAAATGACCAGATTACCCCCAGAGGGAATCAGGGATGACCTCCCCTGACTCCCCCAGTGGTCACTAACCCCCTCCCACCACAAAAAATGATGTTTCACAACTTTTTATTTTCACCATCAAATGTCATATCCACCTCCCTGGCAGCAGTATGCAGGTCCCTGGAGCAGTTGTTAGGGGGTGCAGTGGACTTCAGGCAGGTGGACCCAGGCCCATCCCCCCCTACCTGTTACAATTGTGCTGCTTAATGCTTATTAGTCGTCCAACCCCCCAAACCCACTGTACCCACATGTAGGTGCCCCCCTTCACCCCTTAGGGCTATAATAATGGTGTAGACTTGTGGGCAGTGGGTTTTGAGGGGGATTTGGGGGGCTCAACACACAAGGGAAGGGTGCTATGCACCTGGGAGCTCTTTTACCTTTTTTTTTGTTTTTGTAAAAGTGCCCCCTAGGGTGCCCGGTTGGTGTCCTAGCATTTGAGGGGGACCAGTGCACTACGAATCCTGGCCCCTCCCACGAACAAATGCCTTGGATTTATTCGTTTTTGAGCTGGGCGCTTTCATTTTCCATTATCACTGAAAAACAAAAACGCCCAGCTCACAAATTGTCGAATAAAACATGGAAGTCTATTTTTTTCAAAAATATGGTTCGGTCTGCCCCTTCACGGACCCGTTCTCGGAGATAAACGCCCATGGAGATAGACGTTTTTGTTCAATTATGCCCCTCCACATCTCC
This sequence comes from Microcaecilia unicolor, assembly GCF_901765095.1. Lineage (NCBI taxonomy): Eukaryota > Metazoa > Chordata > Amphibia > Gymnophiona > Siphonopidae > Microcaecilia > Microcaecilia unicolor. The sequence goes on along the minus strand of NC_044032.1, from coordinate 227,393,769 downwards.
TGAAATTGTTGGGTAAAGGAAACAGGGACAGTGGCAAAGGGGAGACTCAAACTCTTGAACTCTAGTGTCATGAATTGGGGGGGGGGGGGCGTGAGCCCTTGGACACAGCCAAGTTTACACTGCTTAACTAACCTGGAAACTAGCTAGGGCCCGACTAGCGGCAGGCGAGTCACACCCAGGCTAGGAACAGGGCTGATCAAGTCTTGAGGTTCACCAGGTGAGTAGGGAGTACTGGAATGAAGGCCTACAGCAGGTGAGCTGGTCCAGATACCAACAATGGTACTAAAGAGGCTCAAAAAAGTCCAGACATTCCTGTAGTACAGAGCAGACTGCAATGAAGGTATGGTCAGGCAAGCAGGAGTCAGGACAGGTGGCAGTCCAGAAGAATCGAGGAGACAAGCTAGGATCAGAACTGAGAAGAAAGTCCGAGGAAGAGAGCAGGGGAAGGACAGGCTGGCTGGAGATGCTTTAGAACAAGGGCAGACTGGCTGGAGGGGCGGACTGGAATAGGAGATTTGAACAAGAGCAGGCAGGCTGGGGACAGGACCAAGGCAGGAGTGGAAGACAAGGATCAAGGCTGGAGCTGAAGACAAGGAGCAAGGCTAGAGCTGAAGACAGCAACTGACACCAGGCAGACGCTGGGAGACCCATTGCAAATGCAAAGCAGGAGAGTCCCTAGATCCTTTATAAAGGCCTTGGCTCATGACATCATCATCGGGCGTCCTGATGTGCCTAGGGGAGCCAGTGTCAGGCGGAGGCAGCAGTGGTAGTGCTCTGCCTCGCACGGGAAGTAGCCTGGTGTCCCAGAGAGAACTGCGGAGACTGACCCCGCTGCCTGACGACTGTGGGAGTGGCCATGGCCATGGCCGTGACACCTGGATTCTCTCAGTACAATAATCAATACACTATCCCTTGGATTGTGTAAAATAGTGTGCAAATTTCCAAATGCAAAATTACACACAATCCTGAGATGTACATGCAACTAAATTGGCTAAATTGACCCAGCATTGAATATTCGGGTTTCATGCTGGTGGTGGACAGCAAACGCACTGCCTGCCACTGGCTGAATTTCAGGCCCCATAAATTTATGTATGTTGGATTTATGTTTGCATTTTGCTAACTATTATTCTATAATGATCCACGCACAAATCTTATAGCACACAACTTAAAAGGAGGTGTGGCCATGAGAGGGGCCTGGGTGGGTCAGGGGCAGGTCAGGGGCGTTCCCCAAAGATGCACGCAGTATTATTGAATAAAAGGCGCACAACTCAGAGCGCCGTTTATAGAATAGTGCTCTGTACAGATTTTTTCAGCACCATTTTATGAGTGCTGTGTACTGAATTTAGTCCTATATTTTCTCCTGATGCTTTGAGATGTGATGAGAAAGGACCTTACAACTGTACAGATTTTTCCTGGTTAAAGCCAAGCTTTGCCCTAAATACATGGTGGTGAACTGAAGCATGTAGTCCTCTATGCACAAAACTTTGGTTAAGTTTAAAATGAATGCGCTTATGTTGTACTTTCCCTAGCTTTACCCCCATCATTACTCTATTCACCTTTACAGCCTAAATGTGCTACATTTGTTATTTAAGAAAAAAATCAATAAAAATATAGTTCTAAAAAGTGAGCTGCTGCAATGCAAGATCATATAAAGCAGCTGACAAGAATGAGGCCAATAATCCGTGGAAAGTCCTGTGGGTTAGTACATGACCTCAGTATTTTTAATCAAAGTTAGTCAATTGCAGCAATCCCTGGTAGACCACAGAAGCACTACTGAACATGAAGAAAAACCACGATATAGGGAATGAGTTAAACAGACAAGATGAGCAAACTGTGAGAAATGCCAGGAAGCTCATTTGCTGGGCAAACAAAGTGAACAAATTTTGTTAATTTTATTTCTTTCATTTTGTTTTCAAACTAAATGAAATTGGAAATTTCACTGACACTTCCTTTATTTATTAGGAAGCATTTAAGCCATCTGTGATGTCCTTTTTAGGAAGACTGCATTGCCAAAGGGGTACTCTGAGGGCTAGCAGGGCTTCCTAGGCGCTGTTTCATTGACCAGACATTAAAGTTTCGATTTTAGGTGTGTTTCCTATAAAGGCTGGAGCACCTATTGTTGAGGGTCAGTCAGTCTGCCTGTCTGTGCTTGGCTACCCAGTCTGGCTTAGATCCATGGTGGTGAAGGCATCTGGTGCTAGTGGTGCTTATCAATCCCTACTGGCAGAAGTGGCAGCTCCCACAGCAGAGAACCTACCTACTATGGGACTGGCCCTGCAGCAGCTGTAAATGTATGCTATGAGGGGTTCAAAATTAAGATCAGAGGCGATTGGACAACACTTCTCCCTTCTTTGTGCTAGCAGGGATTGAGGACCTCTGATAGCACCAGATACTTTTATCACCCTGGGAGCTTCACATTTTAAGGGGGTGATTATAGAATCAAATTAATGCTTTGTGTACAGCGCTGCGTACATCTAGTACTGTTATAGAAATGATAAGTAGTTGTAGCAAATGCCAAATACTCACATGAGTGATTAGACTTATGGTATATATGCATGTGTATATGCTGGTTTCTATACAGGTCGCACAAAGTTGGGTGCAGATCCCAGATGTGTGTTTAAGTGAATTAGTCAATTAGGCATTAGCAATCAATTATTGATGTTAATTGGCAGTAATTAGTAGTTACGCATGCATCTCTATGCTCCATTCTATAACATGCATGCCTACATATCATAACCCACAACTGAAAAGGGTGCATGACCATGGGAGGAGCATATCTGGTTAAGTTAGACCGGCCCCAAAAAAACCCAAACATTAAATGCTGGTCACCAAAAATGACCTGGTAATGAATATTTGGGGTGAGCTCTGGTGGCAGCAGCTAATCGCACTGCCTGCAACCAGCTGAATATCAGGGGGATAATTTTCATTTTAATCATAGTTACTTATCTTGTATAAGTTTTTTATTTGAGTTATTTTCTTTTGTTTCCCTACAAGTGTTAAATCCTTGGTTGTATTTTGAGAAATTTCAGTAAATATATATATAAAAAAAATTTATCTCCAGCAGCTAATATGCTTTCTCTCACACATTTATACCTGGTAGTGTATTCTATAAAAGGCCTGTTATAATATTAGAACATGCCTAAAAGTATGCACAGTTCAAGCTAGTGTGTCCTTGTACATCAGGCATACCCAGGGAAAAGTCTCGGTGGAGTTCCAAATATGCACATACTAACATTTAGACCTGCTCCCAGGTAGTCGTAAATATCAGCACCTACAATCTAGGCACTGTCCCCCGGATTCTATATATGTCGCACAAAATTGTTGTCATAACTTGGGGTGAGCCCTTGGACTGCAGTTGAGTTGATGCTACCCAGCCAACCCAAGGGCTAGCTAGACCCTGACTGGCGGCAGGCGAGATACCCAGGCAAGGCTGGTCTAAAGATAGGGCTGGAGCTTGAAGAAAAGGATAGAAATGAACTGGGAGCAAAGCAGGAACAGGACTGGAACACAGGTAGTTAAAGGAAACAGGCTGGAACAAGGCTGCAACACATACTAGACAACTCTAGGAGACCTGTTGCAAAGGCACTGGCTGGGAGTCAGGCACTTCCTTATATACTACCAGACAGGAAGTGATGATATCAGTCAGTGCCCTCTTGCAGGGCTATAAAGGAAGTGCTAGGGTTCCAGGACGTAAACTGATTCATCTTGGCACGGAATACTGCTGGAACAGTGAGGGACGTGACAGTACCCCCTTCCAGAAGCCCCCTCCCTGGACCTGTGGGTTCAGTTTTGAAGGAATAAAAGTGATGACCATGTCTTATAAGTGTAGGGGCATGAACACTGGTAGCAGGTTTCCACATATTATCCTCCTTATCCTTCTGACATCTAGAATATTGGGCATAACATAAGACATTTGGGGTCACCAGTATTGATGTACCCCCCAATTGAATGGTCTTCTTCTTTCCTGGGCATCCAGTAGACTTGAAGTTGCACATCCCATGCAAGGTCTGTTTCTTGACCGCTTGGGAACCGGAGTTCTTTCCAGAGGTACAATGAACTGGGAGACAGCAAAAACCTTTGCAGGGTCAAGAGGCAGGGGTGAATCCATCTTGGGCAGGGTTAGCTGAGGTTGAACAGACATTATGCAAGACTGAGAACAGGTTGGAACCAGGCTAGAATATCTCCAGAAACCCATATTAACATGAAATCAAATGAAACAAAATGTAAATAAAGAACAAGTTTTCCTGAATTGTAAAATAAGAATGTTTCCAGGTGTCTCTAAGACAACACAAAAGAAAAGACAAGAGTTTCTAAAACTACGCCCTAAAGCTTTGCAATTGGGTGCTTTATTTTGGTTAAATTTTCCTTGCAAATGTGTCTTAAAGTTAAATTCTATTAAATATGTAGTTTTTGATTCAAAACAGTTAAACTCTTTCTTGGAAACTTGGATAGCTGACTCACCAATGCCACAACCAAGGACTTTAATCACTTCTAATCCATAATAAGTATTAGTATTACTGGGCTCTCTTCTCAGATGTGTAAATTTGTATGGTAGAGATATTAATTTCTATTTCCTTAAGTATTGTGTACTGCCTCCCAATATAGTGGACTATAGATGAGTAAAGGATCATGTGCTTGAAATAAGTTGATATAATAACCATTTCTGTTAGAATTTATTATGACAAATAGTCATCTTTTCATTTCAAGATTTGTACTTGAAGTTAAAATGTAAATTCAATAAAATAAATAAATAAATTAATAGATTTTAAAAAAAGTGTCTGGGAACCAGTTATGGTGTTCATGCATAGATAGTTGTACATATGAATCATATTGCAATCCAAATTCATCAATAAATATTTAAATACATATACACATGAGGTCAAATAAAATAAATTGTATAAGGGGGTTTTCTACAAAGGCTAGGTAGTGTTTTTAGTGCATACTATTAATTAGCACTTGCTAAACACTAGAGATGCCCACCAGCAACTTATTATAATACCGGTGACAGCTTTAACCCGAGTCCCTGAGGAAAGCAGTGTAAAACCTGCGGCATCGGGTGATTCCAGGGGAGAGCAGTCTTTTGCTTCAGCATCTGAGAAGCCCTTAGTGTCCAATCTGCAAGGACGCGGGCTCAAAAGATGTTTATTTTCATTTTTTGATTTTGCAATTTTAGCGAAGTGATAGCTTGGTCATTGTTTGACATGGGTTTATGAAGGTGGTGAAGTGTGCTTTTTATGTTTGATCACATAATCACAAGTGACACGAATAGCACTAAGCATGGTGGTAATTGAAGAGTAGCTCGATGAATACCACTAGGCAAAGGTTATTATCAAGGAGGGCACTCCTTGAAAATCTGGGGTGCCTTATAAATCCGTAACCCCCGAGGAATCTGCTCAGGCTTGCAGTACTACTACTACTACTACTTAACATTTCTAGAGCGCTACTAGTTTTACGCAGCGCTGTACAATTTAACAAAGAGAGACAGTCCCTGCTCAAAGAGCTTACAATCTAATAGACAAGTGAACGGTCAGTCCAATAGGGGCAGTCAAATTGGGGCAGTCTGGATTCACTGAACGGTAAGAGCAGGGGTGTGCTGGTAAATTTTTAACAACCGGCTCTTTCTCCGGACGTAGCCAGCTCTGCAGTTGGAAGGGCCAGGGGTGGCCGGGTGGAGGGGGGGGGGGAGCAACACTTGTCTCTCTCTCCTCCCTCCCTTCGTGCGGACACGCTAGGTATACCTTTGCTGGCAACCAATAAATGGACTGCCACCACTCCCAACCTCTTGCTCTGAGCAGCATGCTGAAACTTCTCACACATGCTGGAGAAGTCCCAGCCTGCTGCTCAGAGCTGGAAACAAGGAGCTGGGAGCAGCAGCAGTCTATTTACTTGGCTGGCAGGGCTCAGCATCCCCACCAGCAAAGTAAAAGAGAATTCAGCAGGGGGCCCAAGCCCAAATTTTGGGAGCCGGTTGTTAAAGTAGCCATGGAGGGCCCTACTTTAACAACCGGCTCCCAAAATTCTTAAAAACTTAACAACCGGCTCTTGCGAGCCTGCGAGAGCCTGCTCCAGCACACCACTGGGTAAGGGTTAGGTGCCGAATGCAGCATTGAAGAGATGGGCTTTAAGCAAAGACTTGAAGACGGGCAGGAAGGGGGCTTGGCGTAAGGGCTCAGGAAGGTTGTTCCAAGCATAGGGTGAGGCGAGGCAGAATGAGCGGAGCCTGGAGTTGGCGGTGGTGGAGAAGGGTACTGAGAGGAGGGATTTATCCTGTGAACGGAGGTTACGGGCGGGAATGTAAGGGGAGATGAGGGTAGAAAGATAGTGAGGGGCAGAAGACCGAGTGCATTTGTAGGTAAGAAGGAGAAGCTTGTACTCAACAAGCGCAGAGCTGTTCATTTCCAACTTGAGAGATGACTTGAAATTTGATAGAATGGATTCCCATTCTGCCTCTAGGATATAACCACCTAATGATGAAAACTCAGTCATATTCTACAAAAGTTCAGAAGCTGCATCAGCACTAAAACTGAAGCCTGTTCGCCAAGAGCTAGTTGCCATTGTGATCAGTGAACTGCCAAATTGATAAGGCACTACTCTACAAATAATATTATACGTACAAAACAGAAGTGGTAGAGATCTAACTAGGAGTGAATCTAAATCATATCTGTGTATTGGTTATCAGGGGAAAGACTCATATGATTATCACGGCAATTTTCATTTCACCTTTCAGGTGAACCTCTGCTCATGCCAGTTTTAATCATAGACTGAACCCCCAACCTTCCTAGATGTGTTCGGCAGAATTCAACAGTTTGTAACTTAATATTTTATAATTTTTAATTTTCACTCATTAATTATAGAACTGTATCTTTGCTTATAATTCTCATGTCTGCCCTACACATTTTTCACTGTTAACACTGGTGGCTCAATAGCACTTATCTATGTATGCCGGTGTGCTCATAGTCCCCGACAGGTGCCAGATTTTACTGCAACAGGAACAGAAATGGATATTTTGACTGCAGTCTTTAGAACCAAAGGGCCTCAACATGCATATAGAGTGGTGCCACTTCTTTTGAAATCTTCAAGAAATTAATTTTTTTCGACATAATTATTTTTGACACACTTTTAAGTGTATTTAAATATCTAGGTTTTTGACTTCAACTGATTGGTTCTAATCAACTTCGGCGTCTGACATCAATCAGTCTATAAAAAGTCAGCCATTTTGCAATGGATTCAGTGCTAGGCACAGGCACCATCAAGACAGAATCAAAGACCGATTCCAGTACAGTTAGTTTGAGACATTTCTAGAACACTATAGACATCGTGATTGTAAGTTCGTAAGTTCTTCTCTTTATGCCCACAGAAACAGTCTCGCCACCAAGACCCTGAAGCAGCTAGACGAAATGCTGGCCATCGTTGGCTTGGGGCGAGGGGAGTGAAAGAACGAGTCAGAATCATGGAATTTCCTAAGTGCTGGCAATTTGAAAGATAAGTGTTCTTTTGAACCCTCTATATTCACTGTAGCACTATGTAGAGCAGTTTGTTATAGTGTAAACACCGAGAGTGAAATCTGAGATTAACCACTGCATTCTACACCTGTATAATTGTGTAAAGGACATCCAAAATACCACACACTATAGAAGGTTTTTGGCCAATGATGAACAGAGGATCTGTATAGATCTGTTTAAGCTCCGATAGATGGTCATAATCTAGGAGCTCTGTGAGGCCTTTTTTTCCTTCTTAATTATAGAACGGTACTACTGTTGAATACTTCAAACTTTTTCATCCAGTGGAAATTAATGAAGTTTGACAGTATCTAACGATTGTATATTTCCACATCCTAGATATTCTTTACACATTTTAACAGATAGATCTCTTACATCTTCTTCCGTAAAGACCGAAGCAAATAATTCATTCAATCTTTCCATTATGGCCTTGTCTTCCTTGTGTGCCTCTCGAGGTGAGAGGAATAGGAAAAGCGACAGCAGTGAGAGGAACAGGAGTTCCACCTGCAGAAATTAAAGATGGAGATGGAAATAGCTCATATCCAGAGCTCCAGCCCAACCCCTACGCTGAGGTCCGAGGCAGGATCAGCAGCCCAGATCGCGCCCAACTTGTTTTCTCAGTTTGATGATACCAGAGGTGACATAGATGGATATCTAACTGCCTTTGAAAAAATTTGCTGCCTCAATGAGATTCCTCAGAAAGACTGGTTGCGCTATCTGGGAGGAAAGCTCGCTAGTAGAGCACTTGAGGCATTCCAAGGACTGTCTATGGAGATGTGCTCCCAGTTTGAGAAGGTGTGCAAAGCTTTGTTGAACCGTTATGCTATTACCTCCGAGATCTACAGACTAAAGTTCCGGACTTTGCAAAAGGGGGTGGATGATACTCACAGTCAGTTTATGATTCAGCTAAGATACCAGCACCAGTGGTGGATCAGTGGAGCTGAAGTTAAAACCCTGGAGGACTGCCAAAACCTGATGGTCCTGGAGCAGTTTCTTCAGCATTGTCATCCAGAGGTGAGGGAACAAGTTCAAGATCACCAGCCCCATACTCCAGAGAAAGCAGCTGAGTTGGCTGACATCTTCATGGATACCATCCCTGGTTGGCAAACAGAAGCTGTCCTTATCCGCAGCAGCCAGGATCTAAGGGCAGCCAGGGCCCTAAGCCAAATATCCGTGTAACCTCAGAGGCTGTCAGCAAACCCTCCAGTGTTCCCCCCAAACCTAAAGACTTTAGGCATGAACGTCTTTGTTTCTAGTGTGGGCGTACAGTGTGGTTTCTCAGATCTTGACAGGAGGCTGAGTAACCAAAGACCCCATCACTCTTTCCCCTCTCTCCTTTATCCCCCCACTCACCCTGCCCCTATCTGGAATCTCTGCACTGGGCTCCTCCCTCTGCTCTCTCTCCCCCAGTAACAATGCTGTTATAGGGATCTCTTTTCCCTTTCTAAAGGATTGTGACTCACAGGAAATTCACTATCATAAAGGTCTAGTCAATAATTGAATAATAGGTCATGTACAAAGAACTATTTAGTTCAAATTCATTTTAAAAAAAAACAATTTTTTTAAACTTGGAGGAAATAGACCTCAGAAACCATGCAGGTTGATATTTACTGTCTGCTAATCTAGGCTCAATTTCTCTTTCATCAGTCTTAAAAAAACCTCCAGTTATTTTAATTATCCATGATTCAAAAGGGATTGAGTGCTTTCAAAAGATCAACTCAAAACTATTAACAAAATGTATAAAACAGCATACTGTCATAAAATTATCCATGGGCTGATTCTCATTCCTATAATAATGCAATGAAAGCACATATCTTAAACACCTGACAAGACCCTTTTTACCTCAGATATTGGCTATGTCAGGGGTCTCATTCGGTGCAAACACTTAAATCCAGCCCCAGTGCATTATTCAATGGGATCATATTCACTTTCTGGCTTGCTGCAGTTGAAAAACATGGTGCCAGTATATAAAACAAATGCTGTGGTTTCTGAGGTCTTTTTCTTCCAAGTTTAATAAAAATAGGTTTTTAAAAAATGAATTTTAACTAAATAGTTCTTTGTCTATGACCTATTATTCAACTAGTGACTAGACCTTTGTGATAGTGGATACTGATTTTTTGGTCTATCTATATCTCAGATTGATATTATTCATAGGAAATTTCTCCACCCTCAACCCAGCAGGAAGGGAATTCTTCTGGGGGTTACACAGAGATGGCTGTGAGAACTGCAGTACTGTTGGTGAAAACACAAAACTGTGTTTCAAACCACTGGAGCTATTCCCAGATATTCAAAGCAGTGTGAGAAAAATGCTGAAAAGTAGTCTTAAATATAACCAAATGAATGTCATCAACTGACCGCTATGGCAGTATTGAATATTGGTAGGGTTACCATATGTCCAGGTTTCCCCAGACATGTCCTTCTTTTGAAGGCACCGTGAGACGTCCTGGTGGGTTTTTCCAGCCTGCCCATTTGTCCAGGTATGTGGGCAGGCTGGCTGGTGGGTGGGCCTCAGGGTGCCCTCCCTTCATGAACCTTATTGCGCCCTGGTGGTCTAGTGGCGCGATAAAGGCACATTTTATATATTGGATTTGGATCTGCTCTCTTTTTGCATCTGCTTTGTTGGGGATCTGTGTAGCTTCTTTGTGGATTCCTTCATTATTTTGCTGCCACTCTTGTTTACCCCTCTCTTCCTGAAGCAGCCAGATGGAAATGTTACAAAGAGTTTAGAAATCATAGACTGCTGCCATAGGAGACCTACATTCCAGACCTTCCAGGGCACCAAACTATCCCCTTCCATCCATGTAAAGAATTTATTTTTGTGCATTGATTACAGAAATAATACTGGATAATTGGATTATTGGACTTTAAAAAAATTTATGGATATTGATTTGACTGTAAACAAGCAAATACAAATCCTCTGTGATTTATATTTCTTTGTAAAGAAATAAACTTTACAGAATAAGTCCTGAAAAAAAATGCTACCTGGTTAGGGGTTCCAACCATGTCCTGTTGTTAGTGAAATGAAAATATCGGTTCTAGACACCCAGTCATTGGAACAAGAGAAGTTTAACAAGCTGCTAATTTATACATCAGTGTGGGAACATAGAGGGGTCTTCGCCAGGACTGGGCAGCATTTCTACAAACAGACTTTAATTATAGGAGGAGAGAGGGGGAGTGGAGGAGTGGCCTAGTGGTTAGAGTGGTGGACTTTGGTCCTGGGGAACTGGGTTTGATTCCCACTGCAGGCACAGGCAGCTCCTTGTGACTCTGGGCAAGTCACTTAACCCTCCATTGCCCCAGGTACAAATAAGTACCTGTATACAATATGTAAGCCGCATTGAGCCTGCCATGACTGGGAAAGCGCGGGGTACAAATAATAAAAAAAAAGTCTAGTGTAATTCCATCTGCTAAAGTTCTTGGACTAAAGCAGGAAGTAATTGAAAGGGCACTTGAGGCCTAGAGTTGGAAATGTTACAAAGAGTTTAGAAATCTTGGACCTGAGAAAAAGCAGGAAGGGAAGGGGGGGGGGGGGGGGGGGGTTGGGAAATGATAGGGAGGGGAAGTGTTCTGATAGTGTATTATGCACTGAGACAAGAAAAGGTTTTGTATTTCTAACTGGCTGTTTAGATTTCAGTTCAGAGAGTAAGGTTTTCGATTCAGGCTGATAAGAAGAGCACACCAGGAATTCATGTGTGACAGAAACAGAGGCAACTATGTGAAAGGAAATTCAGTAAAGGGCACCTAAATATAGGTGCCAATTACACTAATAGATTTATGGAATAGGCACACTTATCAGACCTGCCAAGTCTCCTGATTTCAGTGGGAGACTCCCACTTTTGTGGGTTATCTCCTGCACTCCTACAGGAAAGCTGGGATCTCTTATTGAGTGGTCTCCCCACCAGGGTAAAAGGGGCCCTGTGGTGGCGTTGGTGCGCGGGTTTGCCACATGCCAAAGCCCCCTTTTCCCAGTGCTTGGTAAAAGGTATTTCCAGGCCCAGAATGGAAATGGTCATGTGGTATCTGCAATACTTGCTGTGCGGCCATTTCTTAAGGGAGCCTGGTTGTAACAGGGCAGTGTGTGGCACTGCCCAATTACTGTCATGGTTGTGGCCATGCCCTTATGTTCAGACCTACTGTTTCTCCTTATCTAGCTCTGTGACCTCTCCAGTCTGCTTCATTTCCTATTGTTGTTCTTCCTGTAAGCCAAGCCTCGCTTTGGTCTCCCTGCTTCTGCTTCATTTCCTACTTGTGACATCATCAGCCTACTCCTTTATAAGGACCCAGGGAGCTTTCCTACTTTGCCTTTGCAAGGGGTCTCTTAGTTTGCCTCTGTGTTACCTGTATAGGTCATATCCCTGCTTGGCTTTGTTCCTGAGTGTTTTGCTCCTGACGGTCTGTGCTGTGTTTTTCTGAGTCTTGTGTTTCAATGCTTTCCTTTGTTTCTGTGAGTTTGCTTTTGAACCTTGATCCTGAAGGCCTGGCTCTAGAGCCACACCCTGCCCTTGGTGTCTGTATCTGTTTGACTTCCCTTGGCTTCTGCTTTTAGTCTAGCCCTGTTTTTGACTCTTGTTATAGTTAAGCTCCATGTTTAAGCCAATCTCTGTGTTTAGTCAAGCTCTGTTCCCGTTTTCTGTTTTCCCTGTTCTGTTTCCTGTGTGTGTAGCTCTTGTCTGTTAATTCTGAGAATCTGTAGAAGCCAGCATTGTCCCTAATTATCTCACTGCTATGCAGGTGTGTCTGCTGCCTCTCAATCTGCCTGGCCTTTCCCTTCCAGCTGTGGATGCTGGTAAGCACATTGCTTCGTTGTTTGTTTGTCTTCCCTTAGTCTGCTTGATCCTTTGCCTGCTATGTTTGCTTCCTGGCTCTTGAGCTCTGTTTCTGCTAAGTTCTGTTCCTGTTGTGTGTTTGAGCCAGGTTCTGCCCCTGCTATGTGTTTGAGCTAGTTTATGTCCCTGCTCTCTGTCAAGCCATGTCCCTTTCAGACTCCTGTTCCAGTGAAGCCAAGTCCCATTCCAGAATCCAGTTCCAGTCAAGCCAAGCCTGTTCCAGAATCCGGTTCCAGTCAAGCCAAGCCCATTCCAGAATCCTGTTCCAGCCAAGCCTGTTTGAGAATCCTGAATCCTGTTTGAGAATCCCGAATCCTGTTCCAGCCAAGCCTGTTTGAGAATCCTGTTTGAGAATCCTGAATGCTGTTTGAGAATCCTCAAGCCTGTTCCAGCCAAGCCTGTTCGAGAATCCTGAATCCTGTTCCTGCCTTGTTTATTGTCTTGCTTCTGTTATTCTAGCTCCTACCCTGTCTTGCCTGTCTAGGTGTGCTTTGTCTTGTCTCTTTCAGTCTAGTCCTGTCCGGATCCAGTCCTTGCCTTGTCCTTGTCTTGCCCTTTTCTGGACCCAGTTTTAATCTACTTTCATGTTTTGCCTTGTCTTGCATTTCTGGGTCCCAGTTTTAATCCAGTTCTGAGTCGTGCCTTGTCCTGTCTGGGTTCCAGTTCTGGCCCTTTGCCTTCTTTTCCTTGCCTCATCTGGATCCGGTTCTTGTGTTGTCCATTGTGTTTGGTTACTTCTGTCCTGCCTTGTTGAGTCTGTTTATCCTAGTCCAGTCTGTTCTGATTCCTGCCTGTGTCAGCCCCGGTGATTTGTCTGCCAAAGCTCCGGCTTTGGTTCAAGGGCTCACCATTCCTGACAGTTGTGACAATTACTGCTGGGTAGCCCCCCACCTATGCTACAAAAAAATTAAATAAAATGACATGCTGGAAATGGCACACACTGGGGGCAAGCACTACTGCTGGGCTCCTGCAGTAGCTGGGCGGTAGTCCCGAATTGGCGTATGGCAAACCTGCGTTGGGCTTGCTACACCTTTGTAAAAGGGTCTCTAAAAAAGAAGAGTCTCAGATACATAGATACGTAGAAAAATATTCAGGATTGTCATCAGAAAGAGATATATGAGATGAAAGATTTGACTGCAGTACATCAGAGACTGGAAGCTTTACATAATGCTAACAGGATGAGAAATCTGAGACTTATGAATTTTCCTCATGTTCCAGCTATATCAGCTTTGGACATCTATAAGAAGTTTGTCATAACGGTTGTGAAGGTCACTGCAGAGTCAGTTCCTGTTACTATACTATCTCCCACAGGTGAAGAAACAAGTGAGAGCAGAAATTGCTCCTTCTCTGGCAGCTGATAGTTTGGACTTGATAGACTTTTTGCAAAGATCTGATTTGGACCCTGTGGTTTCTACTTTATTGATTACTTGTGTGCTTGATCCCGATAGAGATTGGCTTCTTAAAATGTTTTTTTTTTTTCGGGCTAAAGATACTACTTTTACAAACTCCAAAGTTCAACTTTCCTTGGATATATTCAAGGAGACGCAGAAGAGAAAGCACTAGTGTCTCCTACTTAAGCCTGCAATTTTGAAGCTAGGAACTTTATATATTTTCTTTGTTACCCTTGTTACTGTTTAATTAAATTCCAGGGTGTGCGGTACATTTTCTATGAACAACAACATTTGTCTACTTTTGAGTCCTCAAAATCTCTAGAGTTTCAAGTATTATATTTTTCTTTGTTCACTTGTCCTGGAAATTGTGAAATTGATGTCTCTAAATTGAGGACTAGTGAAGATTGCAAGTCATATTTTTCTTTGCTGTAACTGGAAGGGAGGGAGGGACGGAGGGAGGGACGATGACTCTGGAACTGGGAGGGAGGGGGGATGCTGGAACTGGGAGGAAGGGGGGACGGACGACGACCCTGGAACTCGGAGGGAGGGAGGGAACAAACTTCTGGTGGGTGAATATTGGGGGTGCTCGAGCACCCACAGCACCCACAGAGTTGGCGCCTATGTTTGTTCCTGCTTGTTTCCAGCTCTGTTTGTTCCTGCTTCTGGCCCTGCTTGTTCCCACTTCCGGCTCTGTTTGTTCCAGCCCTGCCTGTTCCTGTTTCCAGCCTTGCTGTTCCAGCTACTCCCTGTCCTCGATTCCATTGGGCCAGCCCCAGGCTCTTTTAAGAGCCACTCTCAAGGGTTCTTGAAGAGCCATCCTTTAGACCGCTCTGGTCTTGTTCAGGCCAGTCTGCTAGGCTCTGCCTAGTCTTATGCTTCAGCCATCCTGAATCAGGTCCTGCCTTCTCCAGCTTCTGGACTCTGCCAGGCAGTCCAGCCAGTAGTTGTTGATGAGGGCCTGCTCAGTGTATGCACCGCACAGGTAGAGCCAATTTCGTCACAGCCCACGGGCTCACCTTCCTGAATGGAACATAAGAACATAAGAACATAAGAACTTAAGAACATAAGAGTAGCCATACTGGGTCAGACCAATGGTCCATCTAGCCCAGAATCCTGTTTTCCAAACAGTGGCCAAGCCAGGTCACAAGTAGCTGGCAAAAATGCAAATCGTGCTTGGCAAATATGATGCAGACTATTCAAAATGAAAGAGCTGCGGTGCATTTGCCACGCTGGGAATTGCTAGCACGGTTTAGTAAAACAGGCCCTTTGTGATTTATCACAGCTTATTTTATATCCTACTGTATTGCCTACTGTAATTGTCTAGTACATTAGTTAGTGCAAGGGCAGACTTACTAACATATGCAGAGTGTTATTTTATTGCAATGGCTCATGACATTTAAACCCAGTTATCTCTGGGGTTTGGCAAATGTTGTAGATCAGTGGTTCCAAAGCAAGTTTAAATAGGAAAGGTGAAAGGGGTACCTTTTTCTGAAGCCTCAACAAATTGAGAAAGGAGTGGATTATATTCTCTTAGTCAACTTTCGGAGTCTTGTACAAGTCCTTATTCATAGAACAAAACTTTCTATTAAATACTGCAAATGGGAAATTTTCTGCATCTAACAATATTACAAGGCTGGATATCTCTCGCTGCTTGGCTAAATAAGTTATATTAACGAACTGTTTAATACTATTACCTGAGGATCTCCATTTACAAATCCCATTTGATTTTTACAAAGTAATGGAATTATCTTTTCCAATTTCATCTGAAGTAATTTGGCCAGTATCTTCATATCTGTATTAATTAATTAATGAAACAGCCCTGCATGAAGTAGAACCTGTTGTATCTTTATCTTTTTTGTGAAACAACATAATTACAGTGTCTGTTATTGTCTCTGAAGTGCATCAGGAGATATCAAATAATTAGATAATTCATACAGCTGTTGGACAAGATCTTCACTAAAGTGACCACAGAATTTGAGATGTGTCCGTTGTGTTCTGGGCTTTTTACTTGCTGTACCCTTGTCAGGACTTCTCCTGGACAAAAGCATGGATGGAGAGGCTAAGCCCAGGGCAGAGTCAAGCAAGGAAAAAACAAGGCAGGATTGGTAATCAAACATGGAGACTGAATTAGGCAACAGAACAAGAATTACAGCAGAGTGAGAACCAAGTGTGATACAGAAATCAGGTGTGAGACAGAAACCAAGGGGAGAGTGTGGGGCATACATAGATAACAGCCTTTGGGGTGTTATTGGGGAACCTGACAGTGTGAATTACTAAAAGAACGGGAATCTTGTCACGTTCCAGAATAAGACAATGTAGTGTCAGAAGCAAATGTTCCCTCTTATCTCTAGATCCAAGCTCACAATGCCCAAATAATAACAAATCTATCTCTGCAACTAAGTATTATAAAAGTAAGGTACTTATTTATTTACAATAGCAGCAAAGATAATGTGCATAAAGACACAGGAAGTCCTATCATAGAAATAGATCAGAGTCAATGCCCATTACCCTAGACAGAGTTCTAATTCTGTCGACTAATATAAACCCACAGCATTACACAAGAGTACATGGTAAACATACAGCCTGATGCAGACATCCAGCAGGTGGCAGAGTGTTCCTCAGAGGGTCAGTCAGATGCAAAGCAGGGCACAACCTCGGATGGAATGTCAACACAGCAACCTTTTGTATCAGATATGAGCCTTCGGCTAACGACATGCATTCTGGCCTTAGGGCCAGATCAACCTTTTGCTGATCCCCCAAATGTTGTGGCTCCAAGGGCCATAGGATTGTCTCACTGGCACCACATTGAAGGGGCCACCTTGACAAGCAGCCAAGGTTTCATAATCAAAGTGTAGTTTTGCCAGCCACAGCGTCTCTACATCTGCATGGGAGATTCCAAGAGTCCTTGGCAGGTCTGGCCATGACATTGGTGCTGATGACAACATTGTTATTCTGGTACATTGGCCATCCTTGTCAGCATTCCTTTGTCTATATACAAGGCCGAGACTCGTTAAACAACAGGCTTTAGCAATGAAGGATGAAATAAGTCTGAGTTTGCATTTTAAAGTCAAGTTGTTAATGCTGGATAGTGCCATGTAATATAATCTCATGTATTTTATTATATAGGAAAATACAGTGCTGTATATAGTGCCCTATAGTGCTTGTTTTGCTCCTACAAGAGCAGGGATCAAATTTGTAGCAGGTAGGGAAGAGCTTGCGCTTGAAGCTGTGCAAGTTGCTGGGGATAGTAGTAAACAAAGGTCAGTCTCACCAAGAACTGTTGAACCAGCTACTCTAGGAATGGGCTGCGCATTCTACTCCTCATGGTCACATTTTTGGAAGCTCATATTGTAGCTAAGCAGCCTCAGTGTTTCAGCCATGAGTCTCTATCTCTTAGCCTATGAGGCCATTGGCCTGATTCTCAGGAAATTCTTACATCCCTGTGGACTGCCAACTGAGAAATTGGGGTCACCAAGGTTTCCCTTAAATGCACAGCTATCCTGTTTAACAATCCAGACATAACTTTATTAGTAGGTCTCCCATATACAATGAAGAACTCCTGAAATAATTTAAATATAGTAATATACAAGAAGGTTTTTCATACCATACCAGACACTTTCTTTAACCATTCAAGAAAACAATGAGCCTAATTCATTAGCAAGTTCATAACATTTCTGCCATAACATAGATTTTTAAAATTTGACTCCTTTGCAAGGTTTTCACCAATTTACAATGAGTTTTACCAGAGCAATTTTATTTCTTAAAACATTTATAGACTGCACTATCATGCAATTTTAGTTTAAAAAACAACAAAAAAACATACCTAATAAAATGTATTATGTGGTGGTTGGGAGGGGGGGGGGGGCTGGTGGTTGGGAGGCGGGGATAGTGCTGGGTAGACTTATACGGTCTGTGCCCTGAAGAGCACAGGTACTAATCAAAGTAGGGTATACACAAAAAGTAGCACACATGAGTTGTCTTATTGAGCAGACTGGATGGACCGTGCAGGTCTTTTTTCTGCCGTCATCTACTATGTTACTATCAAATAACACAAAAGATCTTCAGATACATATCTTTAACATTGCTTTTGACTCGTAACCACTTGTAACCACTCGCCTCCACCTACCCTCCTCTCTTCCTTCCCGTCCACATTAATTGATTTGATTTGCTTACTTTATTTATTTTTTGTCTATTAGATTGTAAGCTCTTTGAGCAGGGACTGTCTTTCTTCTATGTTTGTGCAGCGCTGCGTATGCCTTGTAGCGCTATAGAAATGCTAAATAGTAGTAGTAGTAGTATATTTGATTTCTAATTCTTTAATCTGCTCTGTAGTTTACACTGCCTGTGGCACATTGCTGTATTAAAATGGCTGGTATATACTATTATTCTGCCCCTGAATATTGAACTGTTTTTTTATCAGTATCAACTGGCTTTTAAGCACTTCTTGAACAGTGCAGAGTCTTTTTTTAACTGAAAGAACTTCTAACTCAAATATTATCTCAAATGGTGGCTTTTTTTAATAGGCTTTCTATGTAACTACATATTCTCTTTCCCCCTTTGTAGGAATGCCAAGTGCACAAGCACAGATATAGGGTTATTCGGTATAGATGTTAGGAGAGTTCCTTTTAACTACATGTGTTGGCATTCAGTTTTCTGGTGATCTTTATTATTTAAGCAGACTAACAGAATAGAATCCACTCCTTTCCCAATTTGTTGGAGCTCCAGAAAAAGGTACCCTTTCACCTTTCCTATTTAAACTTGCTTTGCAACCACTGGTCTACAAGGTTTGCCAAATCCTGGAGATAAATGGGTTTAAGTGTCATGAGTCATTGCATAAAATAACACTCTGCATAAGTTAATAAGATTACAGGAAGTGGCTTGTTCCAGAAATGATGAAGAAACAGAGAATGGTAGAGCAAAGACACGAGTTCCCGCCACTGTGAAGAGACACTGTTCCAAAGGCCCATTCCAATGACATCATCTGCCTATAAAGGCAGCTGCCAGGTGATGTCATTGGAACACCCAAAGAATGGCAATTATTTGGGGGTTTTCAGTGATAACTGATGTAGCTCCCACCCAGAGGGAGCCCTTACCACTGCTATTTTCTGCTGTACGGCAGACCAGGGGTAAAACTTCAGGCAGATAACACTAGCTTTGTTCTTTAACTCTCTGTAAATTTAGGGTTCCAAGCTGTAACCAGTAAAAACTAGGAAGCTGTTAGTACCCCAAAATCCACTATCTCCATGACTTCCCCTTCCCAATAAATCAGTTCACACCAGATGATATTCTGACCCAAGGATTTACTGAAAAAAAACCTTAAGAGGTTGTGGACAAAAATGAAATAATGGCAGAGTAGAAAAGCTATTAAACATTTACTGTCTCTTAGATTACACTTGGACTCTCCTCCATAGGTGGAGAATCCCCCTTCTCTAACTCCTTTCCCCAGACTGTCTTAAAGAGCTGGTCTGAATTCAAATATGGTCACAGGTGAAATAAATTACAGCCTTTGTTGCTCCTTGTCACAGATCTCAGTGATATCCCCACTATCCTTTCCTTATTTTCCAGGATCAGGGCTCCATGCAGCACCTGTATGGTCTAGAGATGTGTACTTTCTCTCAATATTTTACTCCTCTGTTAGCAATGGTGCACTGGCTTATCCAGCCTCAACCCCCCTCTCCTTCTGGGGTGTTGGTTTAAACAGTCTCATATGTGCCCCATAGGGATACACTAAAAACAATTAACATCCTTTTGGGCTTAGCATTTATACTAGCTCCAAATTCCCTCCAAGAAAGGTCTTCCACCATTACCTCACTGGTCAAGAGAGCCCTCCCCTGTCCTGGAAAATGCAAGGGTATGAACAGGTCACAATGCAATACTTTAGCAGAGCCAGTAGAAGTAGAATCTTTGAGGTTTCTACACCAGAAAACCCACATAAATATTAATGCTTAGTTTATAGAACTGCGCTGATAATGACCACACAAGTGCTTTTGAATATTGACCTCATTTATGTAAATAAAGAGGGTATTCAATGCTTGCATAAAATACATGCATTAATGGATAAGCCCCCTGTGCCTATATTTGAAAATGACCTGCATGTACATAGTTTTAGTTTCCAAATATGCCCCTAAAATGTCTCAAGCATGCCTCTTTGCTATGTAGCCAAAAGTGCATATGTTGTGAAAGTACGCACATACTTTTAAGCACTTGAAAATCCACTTGTGTATCGAGTAATTACTTATACTAGGCGCATAGACCCATAGACCCTGACCAAGTCTTTGAACATTTACTTGCAATGTCCCTGATCCTGACAGGTGCATATTTGTGAGCTCTAGTTGAACACTTGTTTTTTGTGGTATTTATGACTCCTTCAGGAAAAGACAGTGATCCTACATACCCTTTATCATTCATTTATTTGATTCACTATTCAACATATAATACATTTTCATTGCTTGTTCACTCCTGTGATAAACATTTTATTGTTCTGCCAATGTGCCAGTTCATACAGATGTGCAATCTATTCCTCATTTATAAGGAGTCCATTATAAATCATCACCTTTTGAACACAAGTGCCAAAGATCACAAAAAACCTCCCAGGCCCAATGTACACTGCAATGGCCGTTTGTTTACATTTTGGAATTAGTGGGCTTTCATTTGGTTGAAGACCAGTTTCTGACAATGTAGAAAAGAAATGTTCTGGAACAAAATTAAATAAGTAACACAACTTACCAAAAATAAAAACCTGGAAAAGGTTGATTCTTCTATGTCCAGCCATACAAGTCTTGCACTGATCTTGTTTTCTTACTCAATTGCTTATTTCATTTGGCATGATTTCACAGGTCTGTAAGCCCATTTCCATGGGTTCTCACAAAGGGGCTTTGTTAAGCTTTCTGAAGTGGTTTTCCAGCTGGTGCCCCTTAATCCAGTTGTTTGGAAACTAGTTTTTCTAAAAACAAAAAAAATATTAAGAAATACTTATTAATTAAAACTTGCTGACAACTGCTGCAGCCTGTTCTGTAGTGAAGGGATCTGAAGGACAGAAACAAAAGATGGTTCCTCAATTTTTAGGGCCAGTCCTACCACTAACTGAGCTAGTCATCTACCAAGAGTGACACAATTTGGGGGGGGGGGGGCAGCACTGGCACGGCAGTCAGCATCCCTAAACAAGATTCAGCACAGCCAATGTTGGGCATTGATCACTTATGTCATTCAAGGCCCTGCACCGGCTATGCTGAGCCATGTGTGAAGATGCTGACTGCTGTGTTGGTGCCACCCATCAAATTTTCCTCTTAATGGGGAGGAGGAGGATTGGGAGGGGAAGGGGATGCTGGACACACTGAGGTGATGGGGGGCTAGGGAAGGGAGGAGGCTGGGCACTTGGGAGATAGGTAACAGGAGAGGCGAGACACTTGAGGAGGATAAGAAAAGGTTGATGGTGGACACTTGGGGGGTAGGGAAGGAGAAATGGATACGAGGGGCATAGGGAAGGAAAGGGAAGAGACTGGACATAAGGGGAAAGACTTTGAGCCCCCCCAGGGGGTTGGTGTATAGATGAAAGTTCACTTAGAGCGTATGATACTCTTGGGCTGGGTCCTTGAAATATCCCCTGTAAGTTTTAAAAACCACCTTTGAATGGAAACAAGTAGGGTGGAAGTGTTTTATAAGGGGGAAAAAATTGAACCAATTGACCCCAATGTTTTCCAGTTTAAGGACCTCCCAATCCCTCTATATTGGAAAGGCCGTTTGCAGCAAACGTTGGTACAGCAAGCCAGTATGTTCTCATTGTCAGAACGGGATATAGGAAGTATAAAAGGTGTAGAGCACCACAGATATGTTACCCATTATACCCCATTCTGAGAAAGTCAAGGAGGATCACTCCAGGTTAACTGACTGATATGAGAAGACACCTGGAGGATCTCATGGAGGCAGGGATTATTTCTGAATCCCATAGCTCATATGCATCTCCTATTGTAGTTGTAAAGAAAAAGGATGGGTCAGTGAGACTTTGTGTTGATTATCATACCCTGAACTCCTGGATCATATCTTACCTGTATACTATTCCTCCCACTCCTGAATTGAAAGTACCTTTGATTCTCTGGCTGGAAGTCAGTGTTTATCTGTTTTGGATCTATGTAGGGGGTATTGCCAAATACCCAAGAGAAAGGCTAATAAAGAGAAAACATCATTTATATGTCCCAGTTTAATCAATTCCTTCGGGGGGGGGGGGGGGGGGGGGGTTATCAAGGGCTCCCACAATGGGCCAAAGATTAATGGAGCAGACAGTGGGGAACATGAATCTACTAGAAGTCGTGCTGTACCTGGATGATCTAATAGTATTTGGGAAAACCTTAGAGGACCATGAGGAAAGGCTATTTAAGGTACTTGAATGATTGGTACAATATGGTCTAAAATTGTCATAGAATAAATATAAATGGAGATGCTGATGTATTGTGCCAATGTCCGGGGACTGGGGTAATTTATCAGAGACTGGAGTGGCAGCCATGTTGGTTAGGCAGGGAATGCCACTGAGCTGGATATTGAGAATGACCACCAGGTAGCAGACAGCCTGAAATTTCCCCATAAAGGCATCACTACTACCTACTGGGATTTTGTGTCTTTGGTTTCCACTAACAAGTCAAGCTTGTAGGACATTCAACAAGCACAGTTAACTGACACCTTGACTGGTAATGTAGGTAGGCCCAGATAATCCAGCTGAGACATTCAGACAACCGGTTGATGATCAGAGAGAGGGATTGCAAAATCAGGTACTATACAGAGAAAGGAAATACACCCACTCAAGTCACCCTGAGCAACTGTGTTTATCACAGGAATTCCATAACGTGGTACTACAATATTTCCATGATGATCACATAGGAACAGAAAGAGTCCTGCAACTGGTAAGTGACAGATTTTATTGACCCAAGGATTTACAAGATGTTGAAAGATACTTCAAAATTATGTACCATTCTATTAAAAAAAAGAAAATAAAAAGAAGACTTTTTACCACAAGGAGCAGCAAGGCTAGTAAATATCACAAGACAAACCCTAAGGACTTGGTATGCACAGACCTTTTGACTCTAGAATGGACTTCCAGTATAAGGTGAACATTCTGGTTGCAATAGACCATTTCAATAGGTATGCACAGGCATTTCCCACCTAGGATGAGGGCAAACAGTGTCACCAAGGTACTGTGAACTATGGGCTCTCAGCTTTCATATACCCTGACCAGGTCAAGGACTTTGAAAGTAGACTCATTAAGGAGATATTACAAGTAGCTTGCATTAGAAAGTCACCACTTCTCCCTGCCATCCCCAATGAGATCCCCAGATTTAACAGAACACTTTTGAACATATTGGGTACTTTAAAAGAGGAACTTGAACCTGTATGTTACTTACCTGGTAAATGCTTACAACTGCACTTACAATGATGCTACCTAATTTTCAACCTACTTTTTAATGTTTGAGTGAGAAGCCTGATTACCAATGGATCTGATTGTACATTACCTCAGACTTTTCAGATTTATTTAGAATGTTAAAAGAACAATTGGGGGAGGCCTATAGATTGGCTGCAGAATTTCCCTACACACTGAGTCAGAGAAACAAACACTAATATGCCCAGAGGGTGATGTAGCATATGAGTCTCAGAGGGCCCCGTGAGCAGTGGCGTAGCTGGGGGGGGGGGGGGGGCGCCAGGGGAGCAGCCACCCCCCCCAAATGGAGTTCTGCTGGCGCCTATTTGTTTTTCAACGTGTTGCATTGAAAATGTGCGCCGGCGCCAGTGGAAGTCCACTTTCGCTCTCCCCGCACCTTCAATCTGACTCCGCTTCTGCCTGTGAGCTCTACCATTACTCGTGGCTGAATACCTCAAGCTCACAGCTCACCCCTGAGCTCAGAGACAATTAAAGTAACTTCATCTCCAAAGTCTTAAACTATGGAGAGGAATGGAAACTAAAAGGATTTTAAGACCCAGTAACCAGACAGATGGTAAGTGTAAGTTACTTGTTTTTATTTTAAACCCAATTGGGGGTATAGAAAAGTTGTTCACAAAACATAATTGGTTCTTTTGTTGCATAAACATATATTCAAACAATTATTCTGGTAGAACACTTAACTAACAACTTAAATTTATTTAACAGGTACAATAGTATTGCTTTGGAACAATAGCGAAACCGTCAGATAAGTATTGACCAAATTATCTTATTTTCTTTCTCTTACTCTATAGCTACAACTTTCTTTTGTAGTGTATGTCTTAAGAATTGATTTATTTTATGTCTTTCAGGTGCAGACACCTAGAACCAGTCTCTAGAAAAGGTAAGCTTACTGAATTAAATGATTTATCAATGTCCTTTCTTTTGCTGTACATGGAGGTGCGACTAATCTTTACTTTGGTCTTTCTATGTGCTTCTTTTTTTCATCTTGCTTGACCATTGGAGCTCAGGTTCTTTTCTTCCAGCTTTGGAACTAATGCCTCACACTTTACAGTAAATCAATAAAACATACTTTCTTCCTGTTTAACACCAGGAACAACTCTGGCTAGTGCACAGGGATTAGTGGGGCATTCTAGCTGACAAAACAAAAGATAATTTTGCAACCCTAAATAATTATCCTATTCTTTACTGTATACCCTGACTAAAGAAGGGCAACTCTTCTTTGTACATTGCAGTCACACTGCCCACAACTATACGGTCTCTCCAAAAGGGTGCAAGCTCCCACACTGACACACTAGAAAATCATGCAGAACACACAAACTGCAATATTCCAGGCCCAAACTTAAGCCTTGGAGACCAGTTTTCCTAGTAGCTTAACTGGGATTAATCCACTTAAATAAACCTGTCTCATTCAATTACACAATTGGTTTCTCTTCCTCAGTCTTAACTGTAAAACTTTCAAACAGCATATAAGTAGCAAAAAAAAGTTTCAGATTTTTCCTGAACAAATCACAGACCTTTCACTTTCAACTCACTTCACCTTCACTCAGCACTAAAGCACTTGGAGAAAAACTCAACCACTCTTCAACACAGTCAGAGCTCTCTCACACAGGTCTTCACTCTTTGGTGTCTTTAGTCCCTCTCTCCACTCCCAGGCAAGCTGTTGCTAAGGGACATGGTGACTCTGAGTCAGCAGCTGACCTCTGCTAGCCAATCAAGTCTCAGATCACAGGATGTTCTGAGGCATGGACCCTAATTGGACTTTTTCACAATCTCCATTTTGAAAAAGAATTCTCCATAGAAAATAATAGAAAAGTTACATTTTTAGTAAAAACACCATAAAAATTACTATAAAATTTGGTCAAAATATCTTCTAACCATTAGTGCTGTCGAATTACACATACAGTACATTTTTCATACATTTAAACACAGATTTAAAGACGTTCACACATTTTTGTTATAAATCACTATCAAAACCGCCATAAAACCAGAGATGTTCACTCTAATAAAATTCTTCATCACCCCATGCACATGCCCAAGCAACACCCACTCAAGACCATTGATCTGACCCTGTATAGCTATTCTTATGTACGTTTGTTCCTCAGCCACAAAGGATTCAGTGACTGATAGATCGTGCCCAAAGAGGACTCCAGTCAGGTCAGCCCCAGATGTATGCCTACTATCTTAGATTTCACTGCTTCAGAGAGGCTATCAGTTGATCCATGACTCTTCCTGATTGGAATCCATCATAGCTAACCATCTTCGCTGGACCACCCAATGAAGAAGTAGCCCAGCAACTTTAAAAGAGGACTGTTAAGTTTGGGCCTTTCTCTTGTTCTTACAATGGGAAAGAGTATTTAGGCTGTGGAGGTGTAGCCTAATGGTTTGTGCAGTGGCCTGAGAACCAGCAGAACTAAGTTTGATTTCCACTGCAGCTCCTTGTGACTCTGGGCAAATCTCTTAACCCTCCATTGCACCAGTTCCAAAATAAGTACCTGTATATAATATATAAACCACCTTGATTGTAGCCACAGAAAGGCAGTATATCAAATTCCATCCCCTTACTGACTTAATTTTTTCACTGCTTGAAAAAGGCCTCCTGTTGATCACTGCTGCCCTTTATGGCCAGATACCACTGTAGTTTCCATGGCCCTAGATGACAGCATCACTGTTTTGCTTCTTGAAAAAGTAGCCTGGTGCCTTTAGCTATTTGCAGGCAAGTAGAATACAAGAAAGATCACAATAAAAAGGTATGCTGCTTTGTATGTGGTCAGGCACATAAGTACATAAGAATTGCCATACTGGGAAAGACCAAAGGTACATCAAGCCCCGCATCCTGTTTTCAACAGTGACCAATCCAGGTCACAATATACCTGGCAAGATCCCCAAAAAGTGCAAAACATTTTATACTGCTTATCCCAGAAACAGTGGATTTTCCCCAAGTCCATTCAATACCGGACTATGGACTTTTCCTTTAGGAAGCCGGCCAAACCTTTTTAAAACTCTGCTAAGCTAACCGCCTTTACCACATTCTCCAGCAACAAATTCCAGAGTTTAATTACACGTTGAGTAAAGAAAACTTTTCTCCGATTCGTTTTAAATTTACTACATTGTGGCTTCATCGCAATGTCCTGTTATGTTATGATAAGTACATAAGTACTGTAAAGAGTATGTAGGACAGGCCCCAAAGGAACCCTGGGATAGGCCAGAATACCCCCGTTATAGGCAGGCATTCCCCAGGAAAAAACTAGAAATAAAGAACTACAACTCCCAGCATGCCCCAAGGGAGACCGGGGATAAGAGAAACTATGTGCATTCCCAGGAGTCTCCAGAGGAGGGCCGCAGGGGAAGGAATAAGGCTGATTCTCCAACCTGGTGGAAGAGGTGGTGGAAGAGGTGGGTGGAGAAAGAAGAGCCACCAAAGAGCTTTAATGAAAGAAAGGGTGAGCAGCTGGGAGAAGGGCGGGGCGAGGAGAATATGGATTGGGCTCCTGAGGAGAGAGAGGCAGAGAGTGAGCCTTGCCCTATGGAGTTGACTGAACCAGAGAACACCCTGGAAGAGCCGATGGACTTTTCAGCTCTGGCTCAGCGAAAGCCAAGGAAGTAGCGGAGCCCAGGCCGGGTCAAGCGGGAGGAGGTCAGGTAGGAGTATGACTGACCAAGAGGGTGGGACCCTAGGCTTTGAGCCCGCGCAAAGCCATTACTGTGTGTTTTGAAAGCCTGGCTGAACTGAGCTGTGTTTTGAAAGTTTGGCCTAAAATTGAACTGTGTTTTTTGAAAGCCTGGCTAAATTGAGCTGTGTTTTGAAAGCTGGGCTAGAACTGAACTGTGTTTTTTGAAAGCCTGGCTAAATTGAGCTGTGTTTTGGAAAGCTGGGCTAGAACTGAACTGTGTTTTGAAAGCCTGGCTAAACTGAGCTGTGTTTTGCAAGCTTGGCTAGAACTGAACTGTGTTTTTGAAAGCCTGGCTAAACTGAGCTGTGTTTTGCAAGCTTGGCTAGAACTGAACTGTGTTTTTGAAAGCCTGGCTAAACTGAGCTGTGTTTTGCAAGCTTGGCTAGAACTGAACTGTGTTTTTGAAAGCCTGGCTAAACTGAGCTGTGTTTTGCAAGCTTGGCTAGAACTGAACTGTGTTTTTGAAAGCCTGGCTAAACTGAGCAGTGGGGTAAAGCTTGGCTAAAAGTGAACTGTGTTTTGGGAAAACCCCACTACACTGAATAAGGTTTTTTTTTGCTGCAACTCTCCCCCAGGAGGGAGGGAGAGGAAGCAGTTGTGGAAGCCTGGACTGGGCAACTAACCAGCTTGAAAAAGGTGAATGATAAATGTGCTTTGTTTTTGTGTTTTGGTGCCACAACCGAGGGAAGGAGGGAAGCCCCTCCTATGCAATAAAAACCTTCATTGTTCTGAGGGAAAAAGGAGCAGTACTGGAAGGTGTTCTTCAGGTTGTGGAGAGCTGCAATCGCTGAGGGAAGAGGATAAGCTTTACAGTACATAAGTAATGCCATACTGGGAAAAGACCAAAGGCCCATCAAACCCAGCATCCTGTCCCCGACAGTGGCCAATCCAGGTCAAGGGCACCTGGCAGCTTCCCAAACGTACAAACAATCTATACATGTTATTCCCGAAATTGTGGATTTTTCCCAAGTCCATTTAGTAACAGTCTATGGACTTATCCTTTAGGAAACTGTCCAAACCCTTTTTAAACTCTGCCATGCTAACCGCCTTCACCACGTTCTCCGGCAACGAATTCAGAGTTTAATTACGCGTTGGGTGAAGAAACATTTTCTCCTATTTGTTTTAAATGTACTACACTGTAGTTTCATCGCATGCCCCCTAGTCCTACTATTTTTGGAAAGCGTGAACAGAAGCTTCACATCCACCTGTTCCACACCACTCATTATTTTATATACCTCTATCATGTCTCCCCTCAGCCGTCTCTTCTCCAAGCTGAAAAGCCCTAGCCTCCTTAGTCTTTCTTTATAGGGAAGTCATCCCATCCCTGCTATCATTTTTGTCGCCCTTTGCTGCACCTTTTCCAATTCCACTATATGTTTCTTGAGATGCGGCGACCAGAATTGGACACAATACTCAAGGTGCGGTTGCACCATGGAACAATACAACGGCATTATAACATCCTCACATCTGTTTTCTATACCTTTCCTAATAGTACCCAAAATTCTATTCGCTATCCTAGCTGCAGCAGCACACTGAGCTGAAGGTTTCAGTGTATTATCAACAACGACACCCAGATCCCTTTCTTGGTCTGTAACTCCTAACGTGGAACCTTGCATGATGTAGCTATGATTCGGGTTCTTTTTTCCTACATGCATCACCTTACACTTGCTCACATTAAACGTCATCTGCCATTTAGCCGCCCAGTCTCCCAGTCTCGTAAGGCCCTTCTGTAATTTTTCACAATCCTCTCGCGAATTAACGACTTTGAATAACTTTGTGTCATCAGCAAATTTAATTACCTCGCTAGTTACTCCCATCTCTAAATCATTTATAAATATATTAAAGAGCAGCTGTCCTACCACTGACCCCTGAGGAACCCCACTAACTACCCTTCTCCATTGTGAATACTGGCCATTTAATCCCACTCTCTGTTTTCTATCCTTCAACCAGTTTTTAATCCACAATAGGACTTTACCTCCTATCCCATGACCCTCCAATTTCCTATGTAGCCTTTCATGAGGCACCTTGTCAAACGCCTTTTGAAAATCCAGATACACAATATCAACCGGCTTCCCTTTGTCCACGTTTGATCTTTTGGAAATCTCAATAGCCATGTAAGCTCCTAGTGTCAGAATCATTCCATATATAATGAGGAGGTACAAACCATTCTGTTTCACTTCCCCATCTGGATTTGCTGCAGTGGTTCATCCTAAATCTGTATAAACTGATGATCCCTAAGTGACAGTGTAGATTTGCTTGTGGTGTTCGAGACAGTATTTGTTTGATTCTGATTTTGAGCTTATGAAGAATCTCCCTTGAATCTTATGTTGTGTCGTTGATGAAGTGCATATCTAGATAGAAGAGGTTGCACCCACCCCCTCTGTGCTGACTATAACATAAGGAGTAAACTGTACAGCTGTGGAGATTCTGGCTTGATTTAAATGAGAATGAGTGAAAACTCCTGTCCAGTGCCAACATAAAGAATGAGATACTGTTTGAGGAACAATTCTATGCAGGAGCTTTGTATATGCTGAAGAGAATCCTGGCATGGAAGGGGGGGGGGGACCTATATAAGAATAAATGTGATGCCTAGTACAAGAGATTAGGATTGTCCAGCAGCTGGAAAAGTCCTAAATCCAAAAAGATTGTTGGAAAAAAGAGATCTTCGGTGCTGATTATGAAGCTATTTCTTTATTTAAAAGGAAGAGAGAGTGTTTAATCAATGCTGCACAATTATGGAAAAACACTACTGCAAAATACCTGTTTAGTTTGGAGCACCCCAAAAAAAGATGTGTGGTAAGTCTAGGACTGAACACCTCGAGCCTTCTAGAGAAATCCCTTCTCCTCCATCGAAGAATCTATCTCTGGAGATATAAGTCCATAGTACTGAGCAAGGTGGAGAGAGAATGGGGCAACAAATAGTTTTTTCTGCATATCTCTTAGACACTATCAAGCCAATATTTAGAATGAGTTATACTTTGTTGGTGGCAGGTGAACATATAACTTCCTTATCCATGGAGTATTGAGATGAAAATCTACCTGAATGGCCCGATACTATTTGTATAGTAAAGAGGCAGAGGGAGGGGTGGGGCAGTTTTCAGTCCTGTTTTTTTTTTTATATTCCCCATTGATTTCCATCTGTTTTTCTGCAATGGCACAAAAAGAGGAACAGGTTGAGAAATTTATTTGGAAATTATAATGTTGCAGTTCTCTGATCATCCGTGTGAAACAGTGAATTCTAGGGTAGAAATAAATCACAGTAGGGTGCGCATCAGATGTTGTAGTTTATGCCATAAAAGGCATAATTATATATCCTAACCACAGACTTTAAATGAACTAGACAAAACCGTACCCCCACACCTGACTGATAACCAAATGACTACTAAGGAAAATTACGCAACACGCACTATCACTTTATTTCTTATGTCAGAAACGAACTCTCTATAGCTGACTATCCAACTTATACCATAATTAACTCTATCACTCAGGAACCTCTATGCAATATCAAATTGTATCATATTTTATTTACCATGTATGCACCTTAAGGTAACATCATTTGTAATTCTCGACCCGGAAATGGCGATCGCCAATACGGCATAATGTAAGCCACATTGAGCCTGCAAATGGGTGGGGAAATGTGGGATACAAATGCTACAAATAAATAAATAAATAAATAAATAAATAAATAAAGTGGTTGCCAACATATAGGCTCCAAGTATGCATGTGAATGACCTGAATACTGGCATATATGCACTATCTGTGCACATGTGTGCATACATGCCGATTTTCCAACTACATTTTATTCTCTTAAATGGCACCTATATGCCATAGTTTGAAGGTGGGAGTATGTAGGGTGGAATCTGGACAGGTCGCAAAGTTACAGCCGTAAATTTTAGAATATTATCATTTGCATGTGCTTCCCGGTAAACTAGACACAAGCATTTACACCAGCACTATGGCTGGTGGAAGTGGGCACTCCTACAATATAGGTATTCATGGGATCTAGGCATCATCATTGATGATACGTTGAAACCCTCTGCTCAGTGTGCGGTGGCGGCTAAGAAAGCAAATAGAATATTAGGTATTATTAGGAAAGGAATGGAAAACAAAAATGAGGACATTATAATGCCTTTGTATCACTCCATGGTGCAACTGCACCTCGAATATTGTGTTCAATTCTGGTCACCACATCTTAAAAAAGATATAGTGGAATTAGAAAAGGTACAGAGAAGGGTGATGAAAATGTTAAAGGGGATGGGACGACTTCCCTATGAGGAAAGGCTAAAGCGGCTAGGGCTCTTCAGCTTGGAGAAAAGACAGCTGAGGGGAGATATGATAGAAGTCTATAAAATAATGAGTGGAGGGGAAGGGTTAGATGTGAATCGCTTGCTTATTCTTTCCAAAAATACTAGGACTAGGGGGCACGCAATAAGCTTAGCAGGTTTTAAAAAAGATTTGGATGACTTCCTAAAGCAAAAGTCTATAGACTATTATTAAAATGGACTTGGGGAAAATCCACTGCTTATTTCTAGAATAAGCAGCATAAAATGTATTATACTTTTTTGGGATCTTGCCAGGTATTTGTGACCTGGATTGGCCACTGTTGGAAACAGGATGCTGGGCTTGATGGACCTTTGGTCTGTCCCAGTATGGCGATATGTACTTATGTACTTATACAATAGGTGCCAGATAGACACTCCATTACAGAAATGCCCTCAAAGCACCCATGTAATAGACTTTATACAGTATGGGCAAAATATACAGACAATTTAGAATGAGACTCTTACTTGTGGTTGTGCAATTTTTTAACATTTTATTAGCCTAGACAACATTTGGATTATATTGTTTGTAAGGAAAGTTTCATCATTGTTCACGGCTTGTACATTTCAATCTGCCTCAGGCCGGCTGTTTGAATTTTCTTTCAGCACAACCGTAAGGGATAATCCTATTTTTTTCTTTTTTACTTTCTAATTGATTACTAATATCTTGGATCCTAGTATTGTAGACTAAAATGATTTGTTATTGTTTAGATAATTTTGTGTTTTTTAATTATTTTTCTTATTTCCTTATTCAAATACTAGATGCATTTTGAATATGGGGGTTGTTTACTAAAGCTTAGCTCAAGTTATCTGCAGCAGGGTCCATTTTATTCCTATGTGCCCTGCTGCAGATAACTCAAGCTAAGCTTTAGTAAACAATCCATGTTGAAAGTCAATAAATAAATAATTAACAAAAAACAAGAGTGAGGCTGTGCACTGTCATAGTTTTAAGAAAAGGCGAACAGAAGCACTGCTGGGAATATGGACATGAATTTTCTTCACTATGTTGCTTTATTAGTGATTTGATCCCTAAGAGTGATCGAGGGGGAGACTAAGGCAAAATTGTTTTGCAATTGGAGCAAAAATGGATTTACAAATTAAGCATGTTAACACCATATGGTTTAAATGATCAAATAGATTGACAAGTATTTTTGTAGTGATGTAGAACAGGGATTACAGTTTAAATAATGACAGGGTTGCACAGTCACATGGTTTGGAGTTTCATATTTAATGTTGGAATCTATGCTGTGGCTTCCAGTCTGTCAAAGAAGAGAGCTAAAGGTTTTGTTAATTATCTGTTATAGTCAGTGGAGTCAATATTCAAAGTGCTTTAACTGGCTAGAAACAGCACCTGGCCAGCTAAACCTCCTGTTTGGGGCTAACCACTAATTTTCAGCAGTACTTAACAGGGCGAACTGAGGGTGGTCTGGTCCTCCCGCCCGGCCGCTGCCTGACACCCCCCTTATTGCCATACTGCTGCCCCTCTACCGCTGTAGCCACTGCACTCACTTCCCCAGTCCTAACTGAAGGGCCCTGGTGGTCTAGAGGTCTCTGCGCTGCTGCTATTCTCCCACCTGCTGGTGCTGCCGTGTTTTCAAAATGGCAGCTGAGACTTCCCACTGTAGTTTTGCGGGCCTCGGTAGTCTCGCAAGACTTCCGCAGGGAGTCGGCCACCATTTCTAAATTACGGCGGTGCTGGGCAGGGGGAATAGCAGCAGCACAATGGGCAGGAAAGAAAATGTTCCCCCCCCCCCCCGCCCCGCAAAGGCCACTAGATCACCAGTGGTGTGCCTTTAAAGGTAGGACCGGGGAGGGCTGTAGTGTGTGGCAGGCATCTGGGCAAAGATACTGGGCCCCCTAGTGCCTCTGGGCCCTCGAGCACTGCCCAGTTGCCCAAACCTCAGTCCACCCCTGCGTTAGTGCTGCTGAAAATAACCTTTTAACGCCAAACTCGAAACTAGCTATTTTGGGGGCATTCTGGGGCAGAGTCGGCACTTGGCTGGTTAAATGCTGATAACCGGCCAGATTAACTTCGTACATAGGATTACATAAAAGTCAGTCTTATCTTTATACGGTAACCCATAGACAGTTAAATGCTGAGTATTGCACATATTGCACTTAGGGGCTCTTTTATCACCTGGTGGTAGGGCTACCACCGGGTTTGCATGTGGGAAATCAGCCCTACCACTCTCCCAGGAGGCCAATGGTAGTTTTTGATCTGCCGCGCGCCATTTCCGGCGCTAGAAAATATTTTTTATTTTCTAGTGCCAGTGGGCAGGGAGTGGGCATGCCTGGCAGTAAGGGCTCCAGCAGTAAATGACTGTGTGGCAATTTTTTAATCACCACATGGCCATTTACTGCCTCCTGCAAAAAAAATCCACTTTTACCCGTGGTAGTAAAAGGTGGCCTTAGCGTGCGGTAATCCCATGCGCCAGAACCACCGTGGGTCATCTTTTACCGCCACTTGGTAAAAGGCCCCCTTAACCGGCAATGTGTTAGTTGCCTCTGGAAACCCAGAAATTCAATGCCAGTGTCTGAACATGGCCCATCACTGAATTTCTGGGTTAATGCTGGTGGCAGCAGCAAAACGCTAATCGATGCCAGCTGAATATTGGGCCCAGTATGACTTACCTGGGTAGGAACAGCTCCTACCTGGATAAGTCCCACTGACTGGGCCAATACCTGGATTTTCAGCAGCATTATCTGGATAATACCACTTGGATATCCTGTTAGGCCATGTTAGCACTATCTGGGTGGTCCAGATGTAGACTATAGGCAGAACTGGGAGTTAACCAGGTCACTGCCCTGATAGAGTTTGAGAAAAGCTGTCCTTACTTTATCCAGTTACTGATCTGGGTATTGGTCTGAATATCGGCAAAACTCAGATAAAGAGCACTGGCCAATCTATGCCCGGATTTTTAGCGCTGGTACTGAATATCTGGGTATAAAAAGCTCACAGTGGCTGGAATTTAAAAAAGGCTGACCACTGTGGGCCAAATATTAGGGGATTGCTCCCTCAGAATTGCATGCTCATATTTCGTGCTGTAATTTTGTTAGGTCTTTAAGATCTTCGCAACAAGCTCTATGTCTGATCCCTAATGATGTGGGACTTGTTTTGACTAACAATAGGGATTTCTCATATATAAGCTTGAGACTATGGAATGCTCTTCTTCATGAATTAAAACTATTTTGGATCTTGCTTCTTTTCCAGAAGCTTTGTGAAAACATACCTGTTTGAACAAGCTTTTGATGCAGGATAATATTAACGTAGTAAATGACAGAAGGAAAAACCAGTAGAGTCAATCTAGTCTGCCTAGTAAGGTGGCTACAGTTGTATTCACTGTAGTCTTGTTTGAAGTTGTACCTGCTGCTCTATACAGGTAACATAAAAACATTAAAAATGATGGCTGATAAAAGACCATATGGCCTATCAAGTCTGCCCATGTATATCATCCCTTCCTCTTCCTTAGAGATCCTTTGTGCTTATCTCATATTTTTGGAATTCAGAAACAGTCTTTGTTTCCATTACATCCACTAGGAGGCCATTCCATGCATCTGTGACCTTGTTTGAGACTGTACCTGCTGCCCCAGCTTACATTTTACTGAAGACTATATACTGCTCCTTCATCTGTATCTATGATCCCTTTATGTTTCTTTTCCAGTTCTTTTCGGTTAGTGCTTTCCTGATTGCTGGATATATTTAGTCCCTCTGACTGACCTTCATAGCAGAAATATACAGGGGCCTCCCCTCCACTATGGGATCCTTTTCAACACACAGACTCTATCCACAAAGGAATTTTCCACAGAGTTCCTTCTCTCCTTTAGTCAAGCTCCAGTTTGATGCCTTCTCTCTCCTTCACTCTTTGTTCATTCCTTGCTTTGTAGTCAGGCAGAAGGGTGAGTAAAACCTCTTGTCTTCTCACATGCACTTCACAAAGTACATTAAACTCAAGTGAAGCTTGTTGACATGTCATAAAATATATGGGCTCAAGGACTGCAAATATACAGTGCTTCTCACTGCAAGCAAATAGAAATCCACACCTCAACAGAACTGCTATGTCTCCTGCATTCAGCAGAAGATCCTACTTTAGCAGGTCTTCTGTCACCCTCCTGCCAAGGAGGTTGGCACTCCCATTCATGCAGGAGAGGGGGTGTGGATTTTAAGAAAGCACTCTCTAAAATGGCAGAAGTGAAAGAAGGGGCAGTGTAGGACCTTTGAGTTTGTGCAAGCTCTCAGCATCTACTGGTCCTGCCTCCTCTTATATAGGAAGTCTGTGTTGGAGAGGTGACCTGCAGATGATGAGCATGTGCTCCTAGGTCATGCACTCTCTCTTTTTAAACTTTTGTGGTACAGGTATGACAATGATAGCACTGACAAGGAAAAGGTGAAGGTAATGCTGGACTGATGGGGAGGGGAAGAGAGGAAGAGATGATAGATGGTGGGGGGGGGGAGAGAAAGAGATGCTGGATAGAGAGGACAGAGAATGATGGATATGGGGAAGGAAGAGACAGGGAGATTCTGAAGTGGAAACATGATGCTGGAAATGGAGTAAGGAAGAAAGAGGAGGGAGATACTGAACATATAGGGGATGAAGAAAAGAGAAGGGAGATATGTCTTGCATGGTTGGAGGGTAAAGGAACAGAGAGAGGGGAGATATTATGCTGGACATGGATACTCTGAGTGGACAGAGGCATAAAAATGAAAAAGCTGAAAGTGAAAGATCAGTGCCAAAGGACAGGAAGTGAAAAAGATAGGCATGAATTAAAGAAATAGCAAATGGACAGGAGGCCTTGAAAACTGGGTCAAGAGGGCAGACAGAGGAAAGGAGAACCAGTAACTGGGGCCAGCAGGATTAGGAAAGAAAAAATCCCTAGACAACAAAGGTTGAAAAAAATAATGTTATTTTCAATTTAGTGATTTGAATATGTATGTCAATTTTAAGAGAATTTAGATCAGCTATCTTTATATTTTGCATAGCAGAGGAGGAAAAGTATCTCTTTCTCTTCCATCCCTGCTATCTCCAGTGTAAATCAAGTATTTTATGGAGTGGTTGTGGGGTGGAGGTGGGTCAGATGGTGAAACTAGGTGATGGAGTGGGGCAGGGCAGGGCGTGG
The DNA here is from genome assembly GCF_901765095.1 of Microcaecilia unicolor. NCBI lineage: Eukaryota > Metazoa > Chordata > Amphibia > Gymnophiona > Siphonopidae > Microcaecilia > Microcaecilia unicolor. Next base: position 227,357,521 of record NC_044032.1, on the reverse strand, counting down.
AGCTAGAAGGCAGAGTATGGCGGGGCAGAAGGGTGTATGCTTAAAATCTCCCTCTCAAGAATTGTTCCCTCTTGGTATCATTGACTACAATTCATACTACCGCTAGGGAGTCTCTGGCTTATGCAGAATCATTGCAGCCCTCACAGAAAGGGGTGCGATAGTAAAACAGTTTACAATTCTTCACTATACCAAATTTCTGTGCCAGGAGCTCATGGGGTTAGTCAGAGGCCCAACAGGATCCATATATAATATTACAACCTCCACGGGAAAGCAGGTCAAGGGGTTACATTTGCCTCCCAGGTGCTAGGACTAGCAGAATATTGCAGAGGCCAGGTCATCACTTTTATGGGAACTTAAGAATTTGAAAGGTGAATGGCTTTATCACTATGAAAAATAAAAGTCCCTTGGTAAAACAAGGAATCATTGTGCACATAAAAACTATTTCACCACCTGCATCTTTTTACAAAGGTTGTCACTGTATTTTGCCTAAAATGCAGAGTTATCTGAAGTGCAGAATGTCTATAAACATATCTTCTTAAGATAGAGAGCTATAAACTTTACACACATGCTTCATTCTTCTGGAGTTCATCAGCAATGCACTGTTGATTTTTTTTTCCTTGGGATCACTCAAGATAATAAAAATATAGACCAAAAGATCCCCTGCAGACATAAAAAAACAGATTGCATGTTAGTGTTAACTTCATTCCCCCCCCCCCCCCACCCAATTTTTGTCTAGTTTGAAAAGCATAGTCAGACTTGAGTTGAACCATATGCTCCAAGAACATTTTATGGGCTGCAAATATTTTTTGAGAAACTTTCTGAAGAAGTTTAAAAGGTTCAGAGGTAAAGTACAAATGCCTCATTTAACAAAACAAAAATAATATATCTATGAAAGAGAGAGGGGAGAAATTATGCTGGACATGGATGGAGAGTGGATATAGGCAGAAAAATGGAAAATAAAAGCTGAATAATATATCTAACAGCATCCCAATATGGACTAGATTCTATATATCACACCTAAAAAAAATCAACAGAGCAGTGCTGATGAATTCCAGAAGAAAGAAGCATGTATGTAAAGTTTATAGCCTTCTATCTTAAGAAGATATGTTTATAGTTATTCTGCAGTTCAGATAACTCTACATTTTAGCCAAAATACAGCGACAACCTTTATAAAAAGATGCAGATTGTGAAATAGTTTTTATGTGCACTATGATTCCTTGTTTTACCAAGCGATTTTCATTTTCCTCAGTGAAGAGTTGTAAGCTGTTTTACTATCACATTCCTTTCTATAATGGCTGAGCCAGAGATTCCCTAGTGGTAGCATGAATTTTAGTCAATGATAACAAGGGGGAACAATTTTATTTTTTTTTGTTACATTTGTACCCCGCGCTTTCCCACTCATGGCAGGCTCAATGCGGCTTACATGGGGCAATGGAGGGTTAAGTGACTTGCCCAGAGTCACAAGGAGCTGCCTTCTTGAAAGGGAGATTTTAAGCACATACCCCTCTGCCCCGCCATACTCTGCCTCCTAGCTCCACACTCAGTCCTGCTCCACTCCATCACCTAGTTTCACCATCTGACCCACCTCCATCCCACAACCACTCCACAAGATACTTGATTTACACTGGAGACAGCAGGGATGGAACAGAAAGAGATACTTTTCATCCCATACTGTGCAAAGTATAACGATAGCTGATCCAAATTCTCAAAATTGACATACATATTCAAATCATTAAATTGAAAATAAAATTATTTTTTCCACCTTTGCTGTCTAGGGATTTTGTTTTCCTAATCCTGCTGGCCCCAGTTTCTTGTTCTCCTGTTCTCTATCTGTCCTCTTGACCCAGTTTTCAGGGCCTCCTGTCCATTTGCTATTTCTTTAATTCATGCCTATCGTTTTCACTTCCTGCCCTTTGGCACTGATCTTTCACATTCAGTTTTTTCATTTTTATGCTTCTGTCCACTCAGAGCATCCGTGTCCTGCATAATATATCTCTTCTCTTCCTTTTCCCTTGCCCTCCATCCATGTAAGACATACCTCTCTTCTCTTTTCTTTCATCCCCCTCTTTCTTCCTAACTCTATTTCTAGCATCATTTTTCCACTTCAGAATCTCCCTGTCTCTTCCTTCCCCATATCCATAATTCTCCACTCTGTCCAGCATCTCTTCCTCTCCCTCCATCATCTCTCCCCATCCCCTTTAGTACAGAATTACCCTCATCTTTTCTTTGTCAGTGCTAAATTTTGTCATACCTGTACCACAAAAGCTAAAATAGAGGGATCACATACTCATCATCTGTAGGTCACCCCTCCAACACAAACTTCCTGTATAAGAGGAGGCAGGACCAGTAGATGCTGAGAGCTTGCACAAACTCCAAGGTCCCACACTGCCCCTTCTTTCACTTCTGCCATTTTAGAGAGTGTTTTCTAAAAATCCACACCCGCTCTCCTGCATGAATGGGAGTGCCAACCTCCTTGGCAGGAGGGTGAGAGAAGACCTGCTAAAGTGGGATCTTCTGCTGAATGCAGGAGACATAGAGGGGCATAATTGAACAAAAACGTCTATCTCCATGGGCGTTTATCTCCGAGAACGAGTCCGTGAAGGGGCGGACCGAACCGTATTTTCGAAAAAAAATAGACGTCCATGTTTTATTCAACAATTTGTGAGCTGGGCGTTTTTGTTTTTCAGTGATAATGGAAAATGAAAGCGCCCAGCTCAAAAATGAATAAATCCAAGGCATTTGTTCGTGGGAGGGGCCAGGATTTGTAGTGCACATGCCAGGACACCAACCGGGCACCCTAGGGGGCACTTTTACAAAAAAAAAAAAAAGGTAAAAGACCTCCCAGGTGCATAGCACCCTTCCCTTGGGTGTTGAGCCCCCCAAATCCCCCTCAAAACCCACCGCCCACAAGTCTACACCATTACTATAGCCCTAAGGGGTGAAGGGGGGCACCTACATGTGGGTACAGTGGGTTTGGGGGGCGGTGTGGAGGGCTCCCATTTACCAGCACAAGTGTAACAGGTGGGGGGGGGGGATGGGCCTGGGTCTACTTGCCTGACGTCCACTGCACCCCCTAATAACTGCTCCAGTGTCCTGCATACTGCTGCCAGGGAGGTGGGTATGACATTTGAGGGTGAACATAAAAAGTTGTCAAATGGCATATTTTTGTGGTGGGAGGGGGTTTGTGACCACTGGGGGAGTCAGGGGAGGTCATCCCCGACTCCCTCCAGTGGTCATCTGGTCATTTAGGGCACTTTTTGGGGCCCTATTCGTGGAAAAACAGGGTCCAGGAAAAGTGCCCTAAATTCTCGCTAAAAACGCATATTTTTTTCCATTATCGGAGAAAGGCGCCTATCTCTGATCGGCCGATAACCACGCCCCAGTTCCGCCTTCACCACGCCTTTGACACGCCCCCATCAACTTTGTTCGCATCCGCGACGGAGTGCAGTTGAAAACGTCCAAATTCGGCTTTCGATTATACCGCTTTATTCGTTTTTGTGAGATAAATGTCTATCTCCCGATTTGGGTCGCAATATAGGCGTTTTTCTTTTTCAATTATAAGCTGGATAGCAGTTCTGTTGAGGTGTGGATTTCTATTTGCTTGCTTTTCAACTAAGTGACTTAGAATTTATGCACATCACATTATAATTAGATTGTAAGCTCTGTCGAGCAGGGACTGTCTCTTCATGTTCAAGTGTACAGCGCTGCGTACATCTAGTAGCGCTATAGAAATGATAAGTAGTAGTAAGTAGTAATAAAATAAGCTTAGATAGTTCTGCGCGTAAATTCTAATTAATGCCAATTAGTGTCAATAATTTCTTGTTAATTGGCAATTATTGGCACTGATTGGCTTGTTAACTAATTAAGTTGCATGCACAAATCCAGAATATGACTCAATTTGCATGCGCAACTTAAGTCCCACTATATAGAATCCAGGGGTATATGCATCAACTCATAATTCGTCCTGCTAATAACAAAGCTACTATGTCAGTTCAACAGATTTATTTGAAATATTCAGCAGTAAAAAAATGTAAAATATAGGCATTTTTTAAACTTCTGCTTTCCCTTACTTTTCTGTAAATTTGTGGAATTCCTTACCACAACTTATCAGATTTGAGAGTGATTATGACGCTCATTTTTGAAACAAAAAAATATCCAAAAAGTGGCACAAAGTAGCGAATGGACATTTTTGTTTGCCAAAACATCCAAATTGCTATTTTCAAATAAAACCCATTTTTAAGATGGTTTCCTATGCAGTGTATGCAGTGCATGCAAATCACAAGGGGCATGCGTGTTGGGGGCCGGATTTGGGCATTCCCAAAATTTGGATGTTTATCTGCCACAATAGAACAAAGCAAAAGTGTCCAGTTACTAGATATATGAACAGTCACTACTTGTTTTCAGTAACTCAACCCACAGCAACACAGCATGTTATTTTGCAGAACAAAATATTGGATTTATGAAGATCTATGCAAGATCCAATTATTGCAGAAACTTTTTTCACATTATCAGAGGATACACCAGATAAAGATCGAGTCAGAGGATAATCAGCATGAATGTTGAGGTCCCCAAGAATGAGGAAAGGGAAACATGATTTAAGATAAAAAGGAAAGCCAGAAGTCAAACAGTGAGAAAAGAAGAGAGGACTTATAGGAGGTTGTTAAATGACACATTCCTGAAGAGCTAGTGGAGTGAATAGGTGCATGGAATGGACTTCAAAGGAAGAAAAGAATGAGACTGTTGTAGAAGAAGGGCTGGAAACCTAGACGAAAGGAAAATAGGGGGTTGACACCATCACCACCATGATTGACCAGTGAGATACATGGGAGAAAATGTAACCTCCATGACAGAGGGCAGCAACTAAAGCAGGTAAAAGCCAAGTCTCAGAGCAAGAAGATGCAAATTATGAGAGATAAAGAGGTCATGAATGTAGTCAAGCATGTTGGAGACAGAGCAGACATTCCACAGGGAACATGCAACAGGAAGAGAAGAGGGAAGGAGAGGAATAGAAATAAAATTGGAGGAGTTGCAGGTAGATTTGTACAGGTGGGATGAAAATTGCCTTGGAGGGCCAGGATCAAGATTGGTATCCCTCACTGAGAGAAGGAAAAGGAGCAGGACAGTACAGAGAAGAGTAGAAGAGGCATAACAGCAATGAAGAAAATGAGCTGTGCTCATTGAGCATGGAAATGGCTGAATGAAAGGGAGAAAACATTAAAGATCAAGAGCAGAGGAAAGTATTGAAGACAAATGGATTGTGAGCTGATAAAAATAGAGAATGGGCAGTATAGTCTTGAGGTATGTAGTAATTTGAGATAGAGAATAAACTAGGGAGAATTATTGTCATGTTTCAAAGCTGGAACTAGGTTTGTGAGCCCTTGGACCACTGCCGAGGAGCGGCAGCGGCAGGCAAAACCACCCCACACCAGAGGCAAGGCAGAACTCTGACAAACAGTGAGACTTCACCTGCACTTAGCCGCCCTTCCCCAGGAGTTGAGCCCCTGGCTCTAGGCGGCTGGCAGGACTTACTGGACAGGGCCAGGACTGGATATCAGCTAGGCAGCATAGGGACTGAGGGTCAGAGGGGAAAGGAATGAACAAGGGCAAAAAGGCAGGAAACTGGGCTAGGACTCACAGACAGACAATACAACACAAGGCAGGGAGTGGACAAGCTGGGGAAAAGAGACTGACAGCTGCAAGCAGCCACTAACATAGGAAACAAGTACGGACAGAAAAGGGCCAGAACTAGAAGCTGCAAGCAGCCACTGAATCAGGGAACAAACACAGACAGACAAAAGACAGAACTGAAAGCTGCAACCAGCCACTGAAGACAGACAACACAGACAACCTAAGAACCACACAAAGAACTACAACCAAGGAACAAGACTAAGAAACAAACAGTAACCCTAAACTAAACTACACACAGACTAACTAGAATCAGACAAGAATCAATACAATAAAACCAGACTAGGCAGACGTGCACACAGCACACCGACAAACCTTGGGGCCTTAGGCGATGCAAAGGCAAAGCAGAAATGTTTCAAAATGGCTAATAAGCCCAGCAGCAGCTGAGGCTCAGCTGCAGCAATCACCAGGCAACTACGGGAGCTGTGTGGGTTCAACCAAAGCAAGCAAGTCCGGCAGCCCGGAAGATCCGGACTGGACTGGGCTGAAATCTGGACAATAACCAGACAGTTCATTGCAGCCACCAGGTCTGGCCACCAGGTGGCGAGAAGAAGGAGAGCACGAAACATGGGCACAACCGTGATAATTATCACCAAGAAGAGAAAATGTAGTGGGGCCATAAGAAATAGAAGAAGAAGAAATACAATCTTGTGGAAATAATATGATATGATATACATCTTCTAGCAAGTGGCTGGATAAAGAAAAGGGTAGCAGAAGAGAAGGCCTGAAAAGGTTGGGGTGGACATGGTAGTCTCCCCATATAACGTAAGGAGAAATGGGCAGATGGGTTCAAATTTATTTATTTATTTATACTTATATCCCACATTATCTAAAAAGTAAATTTTGGTTCAATGTGGCTTACAATAAAACAGTATAACAGTATACATATATTGGAATAATAATTCTACAAATTAATGATTACATAGAGAAATATTTTTTTAAACAGATAAGCTTTTAAAGCATTATGGAATGAAAGATATGAGCTTATGCTTCAATTTCTTTTGGAATGAGATTCCACAATTTCCAAATCTCATCAGCACTTGGTAAGCAGCTGGATGGAGTGTTGGGGTGGATGGAGTGTTGGGGTAGCTGAAATGGAGGCCCAAGTGGGTCAGGAGAGGCCTAGGTGTCACCCTGGAGAATGCTGGGAGAAATATGCACATGGACTGCAAACCTCCCCAGAACCTAGGGTATATGCAATATGCAAGCCTTACTAGATCATATAGATTAAAGCTGCATATTGCTTACTATCCCTTACTAATTGTAATATTAACAGACAGTGGTTAGTCTGCACACTTAGAGAACGGACTCCCAAATGCTGTGAACAATCCATGACCACTTAAACTTCAGGAAATCACTCAAAACTCATCTCTTCAAAAAGGCCTATCCCACCAATCCAACATAAATCTCAGCACCCAGCAGCACAGAATAATTAATGATTGTACTGGACAATTTATAATCTTCACTTCCTTCGACCCTTGATGCCTGATCCACACTTACCTCATCTGAATATATCTTTGTATCTGTTGTCAACCAAATTGGCAAATGCCTCTACGGTACTATGTAAGCCACATTGAGCCTGCAAATAGGTGGAAAAATGTGGGTTACAAATGAAACAAATAAATATTTGATGACTTTTACGTTAATAAACAGATTTAAACATAAATAAATAAAAATAGACCCTTCTGAACTATCAATTAGAGAGTATCAATATATGTTGAAATCCCTGTTGCCAATATGATTTTAATCTCAATAAACATTGTAGTATATGAGTGTATATATAACTTATCCTCTGCTACTTAGGAAACCACCTTAATATTTAGGAGTGGGTATGTATTATAAAATGGAAACAGTCCACTACACAGAACCAAAGTGTAACACACTATACAAATGAGTGGAACCAAAACCTTAGATGCCTTTCATTTTAGGAAGAAAAGGACCTCATATGGCCAATAGCAATGACTTCTGTACAAATCAAGCTTATACAAGTTAGTTTAAAAGGCCCCTTTGTAATCATGGGTCCAAAAAACTCCCAATTTACATACCACATAAACAATTTTTGTCTTTTTTTATCATTTTTCTGTATATCATTATTACAACTTATTATTGTTACTAATGCCTCTGCACCCCTGGACTATCCACAAAATAGCTGGCTTTCAGTTTAGTGGTCTATGGTGATATTATTATTATTATTATTATTTATTGCATTTGTACCCCACATTATCCCACCTATTTGCAGGCTCAATGTGGCTTACAGAGTGTTGTTATGACATAGTCATGACAGGATCTAAGATACAATCGGTAGTATTCAGAAGATGTATGAGGGATTAGAGAGGTAAGTGATTAGGTAGGGTGGTGTAAGAGGTGTATTTTAATCCTTAAGTAGGTTGGGTGGGATTAAGTCATTAAGGGTTCTTTTTGTAAGCTTTGTTGAAGAGATGTGTCTTCAAAGATTTGCGAAAGTTGATTAGATTATCCATGGTTTTCAAGGTTGTGGGTAGTGCGTTCCATAGCTGTGTACTTCTGTAAGAGATGGTAGTGGCGTATGCCTGCTTATATTTAAGTCCTTTGCAGCTGGGGAAGTTCAGATTGAGGAATCTGCGGGCTGATCTTTTGGCATTTCTGGGTGGCAGGTCCACTAGGTTTAACATGTAGAGTGGGGCATCTGCGTGTATGATTTTCTGTACGGTCGTGCAGATTTTAAACTCAATGCGTTCCTTGAGAGGGAGCCAGTGTAGTTTCTCTCTTAAGGGTTTCGCGCTTTCGTATTTAGTTTTTCCAAATATGAGTCTGGCTGCGGTATTCAACAACACTAACTGGTTAAATGCTTCTGATTATCAGTAGCCAGCCCACACAAGAAATTTAACTGGCCATGAGCAGTTTCTGGCCCTTTTCGCATTCTTCTCTGTTGGCAATTAGAAAAGTCTCCCAGTTAGGAAGACTAGTGTGTAATCCCTTTGCTCTTGTTATCACTAGCATTATACTGATTTCTCTGTTACCGTTTGTGAACCACCCCGAAAATAGTGGTATGCAAGAACCCATATTATTATTATTATTGTACCTTGATACAGGGAACGGTGTTTAAAGGTTCTCAGTTCAACTGAGAACCCAGGCTGCCTTCCTTTGGGCCACTTAATCACCTGCCTCTTGTGATCATTTTTTTTTAAATAACTCTACCTGAACCTAAGACTCCGGGAACACAATAATCACTGCCCCAGTTTAGATGAGGGGATCTGTTCCGGATTAAAACAGAGCAGAGTTAGTAAAAGAAATCATGTTTTCACTGTTGAAAGGCAAGAAAAGATTTGGGATGTGGTAAAGGCTAGGTGATAAGATTACAGAAAGGCTTATAAATATTGACAGGCCTCGATCTTTTATGACCTCCAGTTACTGAATCCTCCAGCAATATGAGCGATACCTAGCAAACAAGAAAAAAATCAGTCTATGCAAAATTGCAATCACGTTTGGAAACTAGACAGATATTCTGTTTTACGTTAATTTGCAGGTGAAATGAGTTTGGAGGTCTTTCAGCCTCCTTTAAAAGATATTTTATCATTTTACAGTGTTTCAACACTGTTTGCAATAATCCACAATAGCTGGCATTCTTTCACAAGGACTAAAATGGATTCAAGAGAGATACTGTAGGTCATGGTTAAATTAGCAAACATTGCTGGGAAAATGTATACATTTGCTAACATTATCTGCCGGATACAATATATCTCGTCTAGTGTTCAGCACCTAAATCTAAGCGCATTCCATAACAATGTGCGTACGTTAATTAGCTTATCAAGCCAACCAGCATTGTTAACAACACTTAACAAGCAATAATGAGCACTAATTGGCAACAATTAGAATTTACGCTCTTAACACACTAAACGTATGGTGTAATGAACTGCGCCTAAATTCTAAAGCGCGCAGTTCAAAGGGGCGTGGTTATAGGCGGGGAAATGGGCATTTCGTGGGCATTCCCAAATTTTGGAGCGTGCTTATAGAAAATGGCCCAGTCCATGTAAACCTACGTGCAGGGATTTACACCACGTTTTCATTGGTGAAAATGGATGCGAGTAGTTTTAGGTGCTGAGATATTTAGTAAGTGTATTCTATATACCACACCTAAACCTTATGGAATACGCTTAAGCAAAGATGATTTCTGTGCAGATTTTCCAGGTGCCATATGTAGAATCCCCCCCACTCCACCCCATATGAATTTCTTTTCTCTGGTGTAAGTTTTTCACTTGTGAAAACCACAAGATCAGTCCAAATACAGGGCTTCTCAACTCAATCCTCTGGACACACCAAGTTAGTCAGGTTTTCAGGAGATCCCCCACATGAGACAGATTAAATTACACTGCCTCTACTAATCTATCTCATGCAGTTCACTGGGGATCTCTTGAACACTTGACTGGATATATGTATCCCACAGATTGGGTTGAGAACCCCTGGTCTAATAAAATCTAAAACTAAAATAAGAATTACAGTTTAAAATTCTTCCTTTATATTTTCCTGCAGTTCTGCCTTTCTTCAGTGCTCTCTTACTTGCTGAGCAGATATTATGCGTGTATGTTTTCTCTGTCTACCCTCTTGGAGCCTGGTTTATTTTGATTTATTCTCACGTCACTAGGGTAGTTCGAATTACAACTTTGAAGCAAACAGTGACTTCAGTGCCCTTGGCATCTGGATGCTTCCTTTACATAAACCACAGCAGGCTTTCTGCTCTTAAAGAAGGAGGCCTTTCTTTCATGCCTGGAAGCCATGAATGCTCTAAAATCTTGGTATTCGTAGACAAATTATAACACCAAGGCCTAGGTATACTAAGAGGTTTGTCCTGTTTTACACTATGGGAAATTACTCAGTACTTTGCACTAATTTGGATTTGCATGTGCATCTACCTGCATGATATTCTGTAACACTGCATACCTAAATTGTCTCATGTGTAACCCAAAGGGGGGGGGGGGTGGCCATAGGAAGGACATAGGCGGGTCAGGGGACTTCCCAACATTTAGCCGCAGTGTAGTAGAATACCGGGGTAACACGCCCAACTTGCGTGCCAAGATTTACACCAGGCGTAAGCTCTCATGCCTAAAGCTGGGTGCAGGAATTTGCATTCAGTGATATTCTATAAAGGACACTCAGCCCGGAGCGCTCTTTCTCCAGATGACCTGGCTGAGTCTGTCTGATTGAGTTCACTAGATAGGCTGTTCCTCTATTTCTGCTTCTCTCTCCTTGGCAGAGCAGATGGTAGATTCTAATTACAACTCCAAAGTGTATTGCTGCTAATTACAGGCCACAGCTTGACTTTGCATCATTTCTGAATCATATCTTCTGCACTTGTGATTACAGAGAAAGCCACAAAAGCTGCATAGATAAGCCATGGTACGTGCCATCAGTCTCACAGTGCCTCTGAAGAACCAGGACGGAAGAGTGCAAAAAAAACTCTTTTCTCCCCAACTTGCAGCAGCTAGCATGCCCTCTCCAGGATTATTCCTGTCCTGACCTGAAGAAAGAGGTTTTGACCTCTGAAAGCTATTTATTTATTTATTTAGATTTTGCTCACATCTTTTTCAGTAGTAGCTCAAGGTGAGTTACAATCAGGTACTCTGGATATTTCTCTGTCCCAGGAGGGCTCACAATCTAAGTTTGTACCTGAGGCAATGGAGGGTTAAGTGACTTGCCCAAGATCACAAGGAGCTAATTGAAAACATGTATTTAGTCCAATGAAATGGTATCATCTTTTATTTGTATTTGTTAATTTGTAATGTAGTGATTGGAATATGTCAGTTTTTGAAATGTATGTCTGCTTTCTTTATATTTTGCAAAGTAGAGGGGGACATGCATCACTGTTTCTTTTTCTTTAGTGTTGCACTATTTACAGATACTGGCTTCTTGGGGGTTCAGTTTAATTTTTATTTACATATTTCTGTTTTTAGTTTGTGGTTGCTTATTCAGTTCTGGGTGAGGTTCTATCTGTGTCCTGCAAGTATGAGGAGACTCAGAGAGAACAAGGACTGGTGGGAGAAAGAGGCCTGGTTATAGGAGAAAATGAGTGGAAGAGTAGGAACATGGAGGGTAAAAGGAGGAGGAGGAGATTAGGAAAGGGAAATAAATACGGGAGAGAATGATACCTTGGGAAGGAAAGTATGGATTTAGACTGGGTATAAGGAGGGTGAGTGAGTGAGGATTGTGAGAATGGGAACTTGGAGGGGAGAGAAGAGACTGTGGGATTGAGTGGGAGGCAATATAGAGTCCTGGGGTGGGGAGGAGAAAGCCAGATCACATGGGTAAGTAGAATGAGCATGAACCAGGGTGGACTGATCATTCGGGCAACCGGGCAGTGCCCAAGGGTCCAGAGGCTCTAGCGGGCCCAGAGGCTCTGCTCGGATTCCTGCCGCTCTCTCCACTTCCACCCAATACCCCATTGCCACGGCCATCACTGCTGCTGCTGTTTCAGCAGTGGCGGCAAAAACAGTGAAAAAGATTGTGGGGCCGCCCTGGTCCTGCTGAGATGCTAGATGTAGGGAGAAGAGGAGGGTCAGAGGCTGGATGAAGGGTAGAGAGGGGTCAGACGCTGGATGGAAGGGGAAATAGAGGTGGCAGACAATGGATGTAGAGAGAAGAGGAGGGACAGATGCTGGATGAGAGGGAGAGAGGGGACAGATGCCAGATGGAAAGAGGAAGAGGAGGGACAGACACTGGATGAGAGAAGGGACATATGCCAGATGGAAATGGGGAGAGGAGGGACAGAAATTGGATGAGGGGGAGAGAGGGGATAGATGCTGGATAGAAGGGGGAGAGAGGATGCAGATGTTGGATGGAACTGAGGAGAGATAGGGGCCTGAGTGGATGAAAGTGAGGCGAGAGAGGGGCCAGATGCTGGATGGAGGAGGGAGAAAAAGAGGAGAGACTCTGTATGGAAGTGAGGAGAGAGAATGGTCAGATGCTGGATGGAATGGGGGAAGAGAGGGGGCAGATGCAGGATGAAAAGGGGGAGAGAGGGGGCAGACGCTGGATGGAAAGGAGAGAGAGAGAGAGGGGCAGACTCTGGCGAGAGTTAAGAAGAAATTGAGGAAAGAAAAAACAAGAGACTGGGACTAACACAATTAGAAAAAGTAAACGGCCAGACAACAAAGTAGGAAAAAATGATTTTTATTTTTACTTTATTTATTTATTACATTTGTACCCCGTGCTTTCCCACTCATCGCAGGCTCAATGCGGCTTACATCAATGCGGCTTACATACAGTGGGGGAAATAAGTATTTGATCCCTTGCTGATTTTGTAAGTTTGCCCACTGACAAAGACATGAGCAGCCCATAATTGAAGGGTAGGTTATTGGTAACAGTGAGAGATAGCACATCACAAATTAAATCCGGAAAATCACATTGTGGAAAGTATATGAATTTATTTGCATTCTGCAGAGGGAAATAAGTATTTAATCCCTCTGGCAAACAAGACCTAATACTTGGTGGCAAAACCCTTGTTGGCAAGCACAGCGGTCAGACGTCTTCTGTAGTTGATGATGAGGTTTGCACACATGTCAGGAGGAATTTTGGTCCACTCCTCTTTGCAGATCATCTCTAAATCATTAAGAGTTCTGGGCTGTCGCTTGGCAACTCGCAGCTTCAGCTCCCTCCATAAGTTTTCAATGGGATTAAGGTCTGGTGACTGGCTAGGCCACTCCATGACCCTAATGTGCTTCTTCCTGAGCCACTCCTTTGTTGCCTTGGCTGTATGTTTTGGGTCATTGTCGTGCTGGAAGACCCAGCCACGACCCATTTTTAAGGCCCTGGCGGAGGGAAGGAGGTTGTCACTCAGAATTGTACGGTACATGGCCCCATCCATTCTCCCATTGATGCGGTGAAGTAGTCCTGTGCCCTTAGCAGAGAAACACCCCCAAAACATAACATTTCCACCTCCATGCTTGACAGTGGGGACGGTGTTCTTTGGGTCATAGGCAGCATTTCTCTTCCTCCAAACACGGCGAGTTGAGTTCATGCCAAAGAGCTCAATTTTTGTCTCATCTGACCACAGCACCTTCTCCCAATCACTCTCGGCATCATCCAGGTGTTCACTGGCAAACTTCAGACGGGCCGTCACATGTGCCTTCCGGAGCAGGGGGACCTTGCGGGCACTGCAGGATTGCAATCCGTTATGTCGTAATGTGTTACCAATGGTTTTCGTGGTGACAGTGGTCCCAGCTGCCTTGAGATCATTGACAAGTTCCCCCCTTGTAGTTGTAGGCTGATTTCTAACCTTCCTCATGATCAAGGATACCCCACGAGGTGAGATTTTGCGTGGAGCCCCAGATCTTTGTTGATTGACAGTCATTTTGTACTTCTTCCATTTTCTTACTATGGCACCAACAGTTGTCTCCTTCTCGCCCAGCGTCTTACTGATGGTTTTGTAGCCCATTCCAGCCTTGTGCAGGTGTATGATCTTGTCCCTGACATCCTTAGACAGCTCCTTGCTCTTGGCCATTTTGTAGAGGTTAGAGTCTGACTGATTCACTGAGTCTGTGGACAGGTGTCTTTCATACAGGTGACCATTGCCGACAGCTGTCTGTCATGCAGGTAACGAGTTGATTTGGAGCATCTACCTGGTCTGTAGGGGCCAGATCTCTTACTGGTTGGTGGGGGATCAAATACTTATTTCCCTCTGCAGAATGCAAATAAATTCATATACTTTCCACAATGTGATTTTCCGGATTTAATTTGTGATGTGCTATCTCTCACTGTTACCAATAACCTACCCTTCAATTATGGGCTGCTCATGTCTTTGTCAGTGGGCAAACTTACAAAATCAGCAAGGGATCAAATACTTATTTCCCCCACTGTAGTAACAAGAGAATACAATCTATAGTAACAGAATCAACAAAGGAGGTATGTGATAAGACAAATGAACAAGGAGTAAATGGGATAGAAGAGGTATGAGAAAAAGGATAGGGATAGATAGGTCAAGCCACTTGGGTAAACCTGTTTGAATAGATGGGTTTTCAATAGTTTCCTAAAGGGAAGATATTCATTAATTGACCGAATGTATCTAGGTAGAGCATTCCAGAGTTGGGATCCCAGGTAGGGGAAGTTAGATGCATGGTAGGTTTTGTACTTCAGTCTTTTGCAGTTGGGAAGGTGAAGGTTAAGGTATGATCGTGAAGATGTTGACATGTTTCTTTATGGAAGGTTTATTAGATTGACCATGTAACTTGGTGACACTCCATGGATGATCTTGTGGATTAGTGTGATGGCCTTAAAGTTAGGATAAAGTACAGAAAATGGAAATAAGGTGATAACTTTATTGGACTAATTTTAATACATTTTTGACTAATGTTTGGAGACCCAACCCTCCTTTCTCATGTCAGAACAGAGTACCTTAACAGCAGTATACTATCCTGACCTGAGGAAAGTGGTTTTGGCCTCTGAAAACTATTTGAAAAATGTATTTAGTCCAATAAAATGGTATCATCATATTTTTCCATATTTTGTTTTATTTGTATTTGTTAACTTATAGTATAGTGATTAAATTTATCAGTTTTTGAAATTTGCATCTGCTGTTGAGACCCATGAGACTACCACAGGAAGTCTCGGCTGCCATTTTGAAAACACAGCAGCGCCGGCAGGCGGGGGAATAGCGGCAGCAGAGAGGCCACCAGACCACCAGGGCCCTTCAGGTAGGACTGGGATGACAGGGACATCGACTGCAGCGGTAGGGGGGATAGCAGTGCGGCGGTAGGGGGGGCATTGGGCACCGGCTGGGCGGGAAGCCCAGACCACTCTCAGTCTGCCCCTGGCATGAACAGAGGGACTGAGTTGAGGGGGAAATGCCAACAAGAGGAATGTGACAAAAGAAGAGACAATGAGATATGAGAAATAAAATGTATGTTCATTCAATGAAAGCAGAATGCTAAAACATGGCCATATTATAGGTTGATTAAATTGATGTTATTTTTACACTTTATTTGTACCAATAAATAAATTACTTAACTCTTTTATGTATTATTCACAGGGAAGGGAAAGGCGAAGGGAAAGAGTAGATGGGGAGTACTTGGGGACAGGGAAGATAGGGAGAGAGTGCAAGAAGGAACAGAGGAAGGGAGTAAGTGAGAGGGAGTAGCAGGGAAAGTAGAGTTCAAGGTTGGAAGGCAGGAGAAGAAGGAGAGTTCATTGGTAAATGGCAGGCAGGAGGGGGATTGGCAAAGGGAATGGGGAGAGGCAAGGAGTGAAGGCAGAGGGAAAGAGAAAGTTGCCTACAGTCACACACACAATGCCATCCTGTACCAACCTCAGGAGAAAGTACAGGAAATGAAAGGAGGGTGACAGGGAAGAGATAGGAAGAGAGGTGGGTGGCAGAAAAGAGTGGGGAGAACAGGAGGGAGTGTGGCATAGGATAAAGAGGGCAAAGGCTTCATGAAGATGGGAGGAATACAGTGAGTGCAGGACACATGAAAGAAGCCTACATCCCCTCCTTGCACAGCCCCTACATATCCATCTCCTCTACCCCAACCTGCTCCCAGATACATATCCCCCCATGCACATATTCACACACTCCCAACATACCTATCCCGACTCATGCATCTACTCGCATGTTTGTCCCTCCCCCCTCCCCCACTCATCTGATCTTTTTGGAAACCTATGCACTTGACATCTTTTTTGGCTACTAGGGGGTCTTTAATAAAATACCAAATAATCAGGTTGACCCTTGATTGCCATTGGCAGTGAATTCCACTACTTAGCACCCTGGTATCTTAAGTCAGCAGAGTGAACTGACTTATAACGTACTCTCTTGCAATCTGGAAGATGAAGTCTAAGGTAGTCCCTAGAACCAGAGTTTATATTGAAAAGGGGAATAGTTATTAAACACTGCATATAATCCGGTGTCATGCCATATAATATTTGAAAGACAAAAACATATAATTTAAAACAAATCCTGGCTTTAATGGGCAACCAGTGCAGCTTCCACCCTACTCTTTGGTTTCTCCTACAGTTCTGGAGACCACATCTTTAAAAAGATAAACAGGATGGCGTTGGTTCAGAGGGTGGTTGCTAATTAATCAGAAATTGAATGGGCAAATCACTTAACCCTCCATTGCCCCAGGTACAAATAAGTACTTGTATATAATATGTAAGTCACATTGAGCCTGCCATGAGTGGGAAAGCGCGGGGTACAAATGTAACAAAAAAAAATAATCAGTGGTCTTCATTATAAAGCATTTGAAGACAGACTGAAAAGATCTCAGCATGTATACTTTGGAAGAAGGGTGGGAGAAGAAAGGTATTAAAGAGACATTTCAATACCTCTGTGGCATAAATGAAGAGTAGGTGGGCCTCTTTCAATTGAAAGGAAGCTCTGGAATGAGGGGGCATAGTATGAAAGTGAACAGGGATAGACCCAGGGGTAATCTAAGGAAATACTTCTTTAAAGAAAGGGTGGTGGATGTATGGAACAGCATCCCAGTGGAGGTGGTGGAGACGAGGACTGTATATGAATTAAAGAAAGCATGGGGCAAGCACAGAGGATCCCTATGGGATCTCTATCTTTTATGGGAGAGGAAGGGATAGTAGAGGTTAGTTAGTAATGGATGAGTAGATTGGATATGCTATGTGGTCTTTATCTGCCCTCATTTTCTAATGTTTCTATGTTAGGGAAGAACAGGACAAGGAGAGCAAAAAAAGCAAAAAACCGTTGTGCAATGAGAGCAGTTAAACTGAAGTAGAAGAAGAGAACTGTGAAGTGAATTTGCAGAGTGAGGTCAGCAGAAACATGGAGAAGAAGCTCAGAAGACAGCAGACAAACTGAAGACAGCGTTAAGAGACACTATGAGAGAGAGAACAGTGAGTGAGGTTGCAGTACAAAGCAGTGTTGCCCAGCCTGGGAGAAGCAGTGAAGTCCAAGCTGGAGACAGAGATGAAGTGGAGCAATGGAGTGTTTCTTGAAAGAGACCCAGGCCAGCAGAGAGATGTAGAAGCTGAAAGGCCAATTGGAACAGTGCTCAGAACTGCCAAATGTCCCAGTGCTATGGACCTGAAAGTTGTGCTGTAAGCTACAGTTACTCAGTAGAAAGAGAATAAGACAAATTATGTGGAGGCACAGACAAGAAAGCAAACTGTCAGTGAGAGTGAGTTGCTGTGAACTGTAAGAAAGACCATCTGTATCCTTCAGAGAGAGAAACACCTGCTTCAGAGGAACTGTGAAATCTGTCTGTCTGTCTGGAAGCTAGCAAAGATCTCTGAAGAGAAGTAGATGGCTAGGGCAGTAAGTAAACTTGGGGGAGGGGGGTGTTGCTTGAGCTCCCCTCTGCTCTAATGGCTGGCTGGTATGCCAAGCCCTGCCAACTGAAGAGGTCTCCTACACAAGTCCAATCTCTGATGTCTGAGTAGCACTTAAGTCAGTAGGCATACTTTGGCCACCAATGTCAGTTCTCTTGCACATGCTCAGTTTAGCAACTGAATTGAGCATGTGTGGGAGTGCCAATGTCAGCAGCAAGTTATTTGAAAGAGACAAACCTGCCACTTGCTGCTGTCCATGCACCATCCTTTCTTGTCCCATGCTCTGCTCATATCTCACTTCCAACACTGTAGATAGTAGCTTTGAAGGCTTCAGTACCTGCAAGCCACATTGAAGGAAGGAAAGTACAAGAGATTGCCCCCTTCCATCCCAATGAGTCACAGTCCCCTCTTCAATCCCACAAAACATATGCTCTTCCATATGATATTAAATCCAATATATTACACAACTATAATCCCTTGTTCCCTCCCCCAGGAATGGGTGTAGAACAAAGCTAGACATTGCTCCATAAATCTTACCATACAAAATCATGTCTAATTCTAACTGCATCTCAGTAAGAGCAACATAAATCCTCTCAGTACCAGGCACATTATGAAGTAATACAACATTCTACAAAAACTCACTCAGGACCTACAGCAAATCTACTATTCCAGTATAACTTATAAAAGTCACATAACAGGGACCCTATCTAGGAAAAAGTAGCACCATAAATATGCAGTGGATCCTAGAACATCAGTACACTTGTGGGAAAACTGAAAAAAAAACCAGATTAATACAGATCCTTACATAGAAACTTCCTGCTAAGAGAATGCCCAGTCTTAGTCACACACACAGAACAACAACAGACCCTCACCAAATGTGATCACAAACTGAAAGGAGAAATATATAGACAAAAATTAAACTGAAACCCCCAAAATCACCCTTGCATGCAATACAATATTTTCCCTTGTACTGCACAAAATAAAAAAGATAGGAGATGTATATTGAAAAAACTGACATTCCAATCACAAAATTGAAAATATAAGTTTTCAACCTTTCTCTGGTCATTTTATTTTTCTAACTGTGTTGGTCCCAGGCTCTGATTTTGGCTTCCTCTGTCCAACTTTTCTTAAATCTGTTTCTAGGGTCTCCTGTCCAGTACATTTGCCATTTCTCCTCTCTCCTTCTGTCTTCGCTTTCTCCTCTATATCCTGAGGGCCAAAATGGCTTAGGACTTGAAAGGATGAGTGCCTGGAGTTTTGGGGTTGTCTCCTACATATTCCAAGTGGCTCAGAGAGCTGAAAGAAAGGATTGGCTTTTGGGGGGAGTTTGTTTTCATGGATTCCCAAGTGACTGTGGTGAAAAGATTAAAGAGCATCCATTTTTGAAAAACCCTTTCCAGGTCCCTTGAAGTTCCAAAAGCCTAAGACAAGAAGGAGGAACTCAATGAACTTGAAAAGTGAAGGAGTCTGTTACCAGAGAAAGGCATTCTGTTCCAGCATTTAGAACATAGTAACATAGTAACATAGTAGATGATGACAGAAAAAGACCTGCACGATCCATCCAGTCTGCCCAACAAGATAACTCATATGTGCTACTTTTTGTGTATACCCTACTTTGATTTGTACCTGTGCTCTTCAGGGCACAGACCGTATAAGTCTGCCCAGCACTATCCCCGCCTCCCAACCACCAGCCCCGCCTCCCAACCACCGGCTCTGGCACAGACCATACAAGTCTGCCTAGCACTATCCCCGCCTCCCAACCACCAGTCCCGCTTCCCACCACCGGCTCTGGCACAGACCATATAAGTCTTCCCAGCACTATCCCCGCCTCCCTACCACCAGCCCCGCCTCCCAATCTTGACTAAGCTCCTGAGGATCCATTCCTTCGGCACAGGATTCCTTTATGCTTATCCCACGCATGTTTGAATTCTGTTACCGTTTTCATTTCCACCACCTCCCGCGGGAGGGCATTCCAAGCATCCATTACTCTCTCCGTGAAAAAATGAAAAGGAAAGAAGATTTTACACTGGGGAAACTGATCCTGCTTGTGTTAGATTCACTGTTGTTCATCTTGTACTATTATTGTTTGGTTATTTTGTTCAGCCAAGTCCTCAAGCTCTGTGTGCACATTGCACTTCTTGGAATGAGTGGTTTAAGAGCCTGTTGGGAAGAGAGAAATTTCCCGTCCCCTCCCCCAGGTATATCCAGGCAAAAGGAAGGAGGGAGATGCATGTAAGGCACTTATTTCAATAATCCGTTTAGATTTTTGTCAGATCTGCCTTTCTAATTGGTGCAGAGAAGGCTTATAGTTAGAGTTCTCTTTAATAAGTTTCAGATGGAGCTTGGAATTGGCTTTCTCTTCATGTATAGATTACATAGGAGTTACAATCATCTGAAAATGAAAAACGTGTAGGGACTAAATGGGAGTCTGTTCACAATTCACAGTCCAATTTTATTTACTATACCACAAATAAAAATATTTCTAAGTGGTTCTCAGCAATGTAATCATTATCCAGGGCCATTGGAAAGCCACATTAGGAGGCCTAGGTAACATTCATATTATAATTGGCTATAGGTAAGGAAAATTAAGGTTATTAGCTAAGACACACGAGGAGGGAATATCTATTATACGTGATCCATGTTAATAATAATACAGATGAGAGCAGAGGCAGGGAAACTAGGATCAAACAAAATGGGCCAGGAGGCTCCATGGTTCTGGATTGGAAAACTTGTTATATGGGCAAAAACAGACCATTAAGGTTTGTTTATCTGTGAATTAAGAAGCCTCAGATTTCAATATTGTCCTTTCAGCAAATCCTTCTGCATCATATCCCTGTTTCCCACCTCACTACCCACACCACTCCAGGACACCTAGTTACTCTGTTTTTCCAGTTGTTTCTAATCTTATCATCTCCCAACTAGTCCATCATTATCAGTTTTGATTCGGGCTTTCACTCTGCAGACGTGGTGCCAGAGTTTTATGTTCAAGGGCATTTCATAGAATAATTCTGTAACAGGCTGTCAAAGCACACTTTGCAGCTGTTATCAATTACTGATGCAGACAGCAGATCAACTTTTTCAGGGGCCAGAACACTCAACCATAATGAAACTAGATCTTAAATAGCATTAATGTAGCTTTGAAATTCTACAAGTCAAAGAGATCCTTTTTTCTTATGAATAACGCATATGTAATTTTTTTTGTAGCTGACCCTCCAATCAATTGGGCTGAGGGTGAACCCAGAGGAGGGTACAAAGAATAACGTTAGTGTCTAAGGTTATAACTGTAAAAATCTCCTCCATCATTCTCTCCCAATGCACACTCTCTGAATAAGGCACAAAAAGGTGCCCTAAATAATGAGATGACCACTGGAGAGAATCAGGGATGATCTCCCCTTACACCCCAGTGGTCACTGACCCCCCCCTCCCACCCCCCAAAGATGTGAATAATAATAGTACTTACCAGCCTCTATGACAGCTTCAGATGTTATAGCCAGTTCTATTTATTTATTTATTTATGGTATTTATATCCTGCATTATCCCAAACAACTTTGGGTTCAATGTGGTTAACAATAAACATGTACAAAAAGCACAATACAATTAGTATACGTAGTAATAATATAATACACAAACTTCACTACTATTGAATAACAATAGCAGGGTTCCAAGTATGCCCGAGAGCTAAGGGATTTAGTAAATAAAAATGCTTTCAACAGCTTACAAAATATGAGGTAATTGGTAACATATCTTAATGGATTAGGCAGTGAATTCCATATATTCATACCTTGATAGGTTAAGCTGTATTATGAATAGATTTATAATGAAGCCTCTTACAACTTGGGTAATGAAGGATGAGATAGTCCCTAGATATAGGAAAAGCATTTCATAGGCAGTTCCAGTGCTTTTTTTGTGCCGGTACGCAACGGTACGGCATACTGGCACCTTTTTCTCCTCTTCCCCTCCCCTCCCATTATTTCCAGCGATTCTCCGCCTCTCTCCTGCCCTCCCATCAACGTGCAGCGATTTTTCCGTCCCTCCCCTGCCCTCACCTCTCCCATATCCAGTGATTCTTCGTCCCCCAGCGTCCTCCTTCACTGCCTGCCAGCCAGTCGGACTCAGAAGCGAACGGTGCAGGCAGCAATTGGCTGGCAGCATCGTAGCTTCCCTCTGCAAGTCCCGCCTATGCGTAAACAGGAAGTTGTAGGCAGGACTTGCAGAGGGAAGCTACGACGTTGCCAGCCAATCGCTGCCTGCACCGTTCGCTTCTGAGTCCGTCGCTGGCTGGCAGGCAGTGAAGGAGGACGCTGGGGGACGAAGAATCGCTGGATATGGGAGAGGTGAGGGCAGGGGAGGGACGGAGAATCACTGCACGTCGATGGGAGGGCAGGGGAGAGGCGGAGAATCACTGGAAATAATGGGAGGGAAGGGCAGGGGAGAGAGAATTGCTGGACATGGGATGGGATGGGAGGGAAGGGCAAGGGAGAGAGAATTGCTGGACATGGGAAGGGCAGGGGAGAGAGAATTGCTGGACATGGGATGGGAAGGAAGGACAAGGGAGAGAGAATTGCTGGACATGGGAAGGGCAGGGGAGAGAGAATTGCTGGGCATAGGATGGGATGGGAGGGAAGGGCAAGGGAGAGAGAATTGCTGGACATGGGAAGGGCAGGGGAGAGAGAATTGCTGGACATGGGATGGGAGGGAAGGGCAAGGGAGAGAGAATTGCTGGACATGGGATGGGAGGGAAGGGCAGGGGAGAGAGAATTGCTGGACATGGAATGGGGGGGAAGGGCAGGGGAGAGAGAATTGCTGGACATTGATGGGAGGGCAGGGATGAGAGAATTGCTGGACATGGAGGGGAGGGCAGGGAAGAGAGAATTGCTGGACATGGAGGGGAGAGAGGAGAATCACTGGACGGAGAGTGGAGGACAGGGAAGAGAGAATTGCTGGACATGGAGGGGAGAGAGGAGAATCACTGGACGGGGAGGGGAGGACAGGGAAGAGAGAATTGCTGGACACGGAGGGGAGGGCAGGGAAAAGAGAATTGCTGGACATGGAGGGGAGAGAGGAGAATCGCTGGACGGGGAGGGGAGGACAGGGAAGAGAGAATTGCTGGACATGGAGGGGAGAGAGGAGAATCGCTGGACAGGGAGGGGAGGACAGGGAAGAGAGAACTGCAGTACATGGATGAGAGGGGACAGAGGAGAAATGCTAGAAATGGATGGAGAGGAGAGCAGGAGATAGAGGAGAATTGCTGGACATGGATGGATGGATGGAGGAGTTGGCTAGGAGAGAGTAGAAATGCTGACTTGGATGGAGGAGAGGGGAGAGAATTATTGCTTTATATGGATACAGAGGAGGGAAGAGAGATGAGAAATGCTGGACATGGATGGAGGGGAGGAGAGAGGAGAAGTGCTGGACATGAATGGAGGGGATGAAAGAAAAAAGAAGATGCACATGGATGGAGATGAGGGAAAGGGAAGAGGAGAAAAACTGCACATGGATGGAGAAAATAGGCAAAAGCTGGATCCATGTTATACCTCCTCCAGTCAATTCCATGGAGGAGGACCCAGCTTTTACTTATGGATGCAGGGCAACAAAAGAAGAAGAAAGGAGGAAAGTAAAGAAATAAATGGAAAGGAAGCCCTGGAAATGGAGTTAAGAGAACATAGTAACATAGTAACATAGTAGATGACGGCAGAAAAAGACCTGCACGGTCCATCCAGTCTGCCCAACAAGACAACTCATGTGTGCTACTTTTGTGTATACCCTACTTTGATTTGTACCTGTGCTCTTCAGGGCACAGACCGTATAAGTCTGCCCAGCACTAGCCCCGCCTCCCAACCACCGGCTCTGGCACAGACCGTATAAGTCTGCCCAGCACTATCCCCGCCTCCCACCACCGGCTCTGGTACAGTTAAGAGAACAGATAGAGAGCAGCAGAATCAGAGACTGGGACCAATATGGATAGAAAAACAAAGTCACCAGACAACAAAGGTAGAAAAAATCATTTTATTTTCATTTTAGTGTTTGGAATTTGTCTTATTTTGCACTGGGTATACTGGAGCTGTAACAGCTTACAGAAATTATTTATAATGAAAAAAATCACATTATTTTTCTCCTATACTAGTATAATATTTTCAATGATGTCTGTTTATATGCGCCATGGCTGGTATAAGGGGTGTGGCTAATGTGGGTGTGGCTATAATAGAGGCGGTGCCATGTGTGGTGACCCCGCCCACAATGAGTACCGGCACCTTTTTATCTACAAAAAAAGCAATGGGCAGTTCTATCAGGTTTTGCATGTAGCAAGGTAATAAACCATACAGAATTTGATAAACAAGTCCACAAAATTTATGTTAATCCGAGAATTTATTGGAAGCCAATGTAATTTAGCCAGGAGAGGCGTTGCCTTGGTATAACGAGGAACTCTACATACAAGATGGGCAGTGGTGTTCTGTGCTGATTGAAGTTTCACGACTAAAGAGTACTTTAAACCTGAGTAAATGGCATTACAATAATCAAACTTAGAGAGTACTAGTGTTTGGATCAATGAACGGAAGATTGAATTCGGAAAGAAAGGTCTCAATCACTTCAGCCTCCACAATATATTAAAGACACCTTAATCACCTTAGACACCTGAGGTTCAAATGACAGATACTGGTCAATAGTTATACCTAAGATTTTCATATTGGTAACTAATGGGTAAGTCATATTATCTATAGAGAAGGGGGGGAATTTAATAGGAAAGAAGGACAGTTTCAAAAAAGAAAAGCGTCTATCTTTTTTTTTTTTTTGAAAATAAAGTTTCTAACAAGGTTTTGTGCTTTGGACATTTTGTTTTTTGGTCCATTTTTGAACCCCCCCCCCCCCCCCCCGAATAAGTGCAAAACAAAAATCAAGCCATTGGGAAGTAGGAGGAGCCAGCATTTTTAGAAGACTAGTCCCCCAGACATCCCAGGAGAGCAATGGGGCATCCTAGGGGGCACTTCTGTACACTTCATAAAAATGCTCCCAGGTACACATCTCACCTTTGCTCCCTTATCTGAGCCCTCCAAAACCCACCCAAAACCTACTGCTTCTCGCTATACGCCACTACATTAGCCCTTATGAGTGAAGGGGGCACCTATGTAGGTACAGTAGGGTTTTGGTGACTTTGGGAGGGGTCACAGTTTCCATTACAAGTCTGACAGGTAGAAAGAAATAGGGACCCGAGTCCCCCACTCCATAGTGCACTGCACCAACCACTACACTACTCCAGGGACCTGCATGCTGCTCTAATAGACCTGGCTATACCATCTGAGGCTGTCATAGAGGCTGGTAAGTCACATTTTTGGGGGGTGGGAGGGGGTCAATGACCACTGGAGGGTATTGGGGGAGTCATCCCTGATTCTCGCCAGTGGTCATTTATTTATTTTATTTATTTTTATTTTTGTTACATTTGTACCCCGCGCATTCCCACTCATGGCAGGCTCAATGCGGCAGGCAATGGAGGGTTAAGTGACTTGCCCAGAGTCACAAGGAGCTGCCTGTGCCTGAAGTGGGAATCGAATTCAGTTCCTCAGTTCCCCAGGACCAAAGTCCACCACCCTAACCACTAGGCCACTCATCTGGTCATTTAGGGCACCTTTTTGTGTCTTATTTGTTTTAAAAACAGGTCTAGCTCAAAACATCTTAGTTTTAGTTTTGTTTTGTTCCATTATGGCTGAAAAACGTCTAAGTCTTAGGAACACCAAAATCCCGCCCTTAACATGCTCCAACACGCCCCCTTGAGATTTGAACACACTGCAGATGAACAATATAGATTAACGTCTGAAAAATAGGTTTTGAAAATACTGATTTGGACGTTTTTGTGAGAAAAACATCCAAATGCTGCTTTATTTCACATTTTAGACATTTTTCTCTTTCGAAAATGAGCCCCGTAGGATGATAGGGATTAGTCAGGATTTGGAACTGGGTTTTTGTCTTTGTTTAGTTTTAATTTGAAATCATCAGCCCAGGATTCCATCATATTCAAACTGGATTTGATAGTGGGCAAGATTTCAACTATATTGTCTATAAATATAACATCATCAGCATACATAAAGGTATCCAAATCTCTGTATTCCAGTAAACTACCTTGTGGAGCCATCATTAAATTGAACACAATGGGGAAAAGAGGGGAGTCCTGGGGAACATCACAAACAGAGCACCAAGGTGGAGACATAATACCAATCTGCTTTACTTGATATTGTCTAGATTTCAGAAAACCATTGAACCATTGCAGGACTAAGGCGCTACACGCGTCAACCTTTTCCTACATGAGCACGCAGTACTGGAACACACTTCCGCGCAACCTGAAAACGATTTACGAACAAACCAACTTCCGCAAATTACTGAAAACACATCTTTTTGATAAAATCTACGGAAAGAACCAAAACATATAAAATCCACACTCACTGCTCCGTTATACATCAACACATCCACTTATAAATTCTCAATCCTGAAATCTCACCACACTCATACCTTTAATCACAGAAAATGTATACCATAGGTTATTCGTTATTATATGCTATATATTGTCCTCAGACCCTCTAGTTTCTCGTTGTTTTCCTTCCAATGTTTCAATGTTCTTTTCCATTGATATATTCCTTAACGATACTTTGATTTTGTCTCGTATAACTCTTCACAATGTAATCCATAACCGAATTGTAACAAAATGTAATTTCCATCATTCATAATGTATTGTAAGCCACTTTGAGCCCGCAAAAAGGTGGGAAAATGTGGGATACAAATGCAATAAATAATAATAATAATAATAATAATGCCAAAATGATCTGTCAAACTTAGTAAAATACAATGGTCAACTGTATCAAAAGCGCTAGACATATAAAACTGTAGAATTAAAATGTTCTTACCTAAGCTCAGTTCTTTCCTAAAATTGGCTATCAAGGTAGTTAAGACAGTCTCTGGATTATATCCAGATTTGAACCCAGATTGAGAGCTATGCAGAATAGAATGTGAATGAAGATATTCCATAAATTCAGACGGCACCAATCCTTCCATTGTCTTTTCTAACAAAGGTATAGAAGCCACCGGCCTATAATTGGATACTTCACTCCTACCAGACAAGGGGTTCTTTGGAATAGGAATAAGAATTATTCTGCCTTTGTCTTTAGGGAATAAATTTTGAGATAGCAAAACAGAAAGATTTAACATAAGATAATGAATGAATAAACCTGGTGCTGACTTCAGTAGATAACTGGGGCAAGGGTCCAATAATATGAAAACGAATACTTAGAAAGAAAGAATTTGACTGAATATAATGATGGTAGTGAAAAACAGGACCATATCCTATCTTCTGGTAGGCACGTTGTAGATTTATTAAGTAGGCTAAGATAATCATCCAAGGCAGAACTAGGGGAATTTAGTTCAACTTGGATTTTATCAATTTTCTGTGCAAAATGTTAGCAAGTTGGTCTGCAGATGGGATAGGTTCATTAATAGCTGATACAGATTGAGTATTTAGCACTTAATTTAGCTAAGGAATAAAGCTTCCTAACATTTATAGAGGAAACATCTATATGCTTTGCATAGTAAGGGAAAGGGGATTTGATATACCACCTTTCTGTGGTTTTTGCAACTACATCTAATGTAGTTTACAGAGTATCTACAGGTACTTATTTTTACCTGGGGCAATGGAGAGTTAAGTGACTCATCCAGAGTCACAAGGAGCTGCAGTGGGAATTGATCCTAGATCCCCAGGATCAAAGTCTGCTGTAGTAACCACTAGGCTACTCCTCCACTCCAAGTTTTGCCTTTCTTGATTTTATGTTTATACTAGTAAAAAAGGCCCATTTCTGACACAAATGAAATGGGCGTGAGCAAGGTTTTCCTCGGAGTGTGTATGTTTGAGACAGTGTGTGTGAGAGTGACTGTGTGAGAGAGAGAGTGAATGTGCGAGTGTGTATGTGTGACAGAGAGAGAGAGTGTGAGACTGGGTACGAGTGTGTCTGTGAGAGAGAGAGAGTGTGTGTGTGAGAATGAGTGTGTGCCAGGGCCCCCCCTCCCTCCCAGTTCCAAAGTCCCCCCTTCCTCCCGCCCTCTGAGTTCCAGGGTCATCCCCTCCTCCCTCCCTCCTTGCCTCCGAGTTCCAGAGTCATCCCCTCCCTGCCTCCCTCCGAGTTTCAGGGTCCCTTCCCTCCCCTGCATTCATCCATATGCAGGCAACGTCCTCTGTGCCATGCCCCCTCCATCCATGTGCAGCATCTCTCCTCTGCCCCCTCTACCTCCCTCCAAGTTCCAGTGTCCCCCTCCCTCCTTCCCTCCCATTTCCATGGTCCCCCTCCCTCTGTTGCTCCGCCTGTCCCTCCCAGTTCCAGGGTCCCATGGAACTGGGAGGGAGGGGGGACGGAGAACATTGGAGGAGTGACGTCAGCAGGTGGTTACAATCCCAGTGACACATATTGGAACATTGGAGGAGAACGTTGGAGGAGTGATGTCAGCAGGTGGTTACGATCCCAGTGAGACACATTGGAATGTTGGAGGAGCAAATTATTATATTAGATTCCTTGGATAATTTTTTTCCAGGTAGACCAATTTTCTGCAGTTGTAGACTTTGCCCAGATGCGTACTTGATGTCTTTATCTCCTCTTCGCTTCTAAGAAGAAGAAGAAGAAGAAGAAGAAGAAGCTGTCAGTAGCTGGTCAAACAGTATGTGAGACCAGAACTCAGTAGTGTTAACTTTGTCCCTTGTTCCAAAGGTGAACAATTTGTTTACTGACTTGCTGAAAGTTACAGGTTCTTTCCAATAAAGTGTTACAGTCAGCTTGCTGTGGTCAGACCAAGGAGTGGGAGACCAAGATGGTTCTGAGATGTAAAAATGTATAGGATCGGTAAATCTATATGCTAAGAGGTCTAGCTGGTAACCTTTAATATGAGAGGGGCCTCCAGTAAAGAGGGAATATTGCCAATGGTTTAAGAAGCTAAAGAAACTTAATATGGAAGTCATTAGGTTTCTCCAAATGAAGTTTAACATCTCCTAGCAATAGAACATTATCAGAAAGGACGCAAGCGTTGAAGATAAATTCAGTGACATCATTTTCTACATTATTCCAGCTACCTGGTGGACACTTCAAATAAAACAATATTTAAAACAATATATTGCAAAAAAATGTAATAAAAATAAACATGGTAATAATTATACGAAAAAAGGAACCATAAAAAACAATAAAAAACAATAATACCATGGACCGTGAGAACTTAGTATAGCTCTATATTAAAACAATTTAAAGTACAAGTGCTGCCACGGATGATCTTTTATAAATATAAAAAATTAAGAAGATTAACTATCTGTATCTGCATGCAATAAAAAAAAAAAATCAAACATATAAACGGCAAGTGACCGATTCACCTGCAAGTGCGCAGTAGAGTTGGAACGCTGAGAGTGTAGAAGTCCAAGCCCCGCCTCCACCAGCAGTACAGCCCAATAGGGAGGAGGGCTTGGACATGGGCGTGGAAATCGGAGGAGGAGGGAGCAGGGAGGGAAGGAGGGGGCAGAACTGAGGGAAACAGACGCTGGGGGGAGGGCAGGGGAGGGAGCAGGGTTGGTGGACGGGGGGGGGGGGGGGGGGGGGGGGGGGGGGGTGGGGGGGGGGGAGGCCATAGGAAAACAAAAAACTAGCCCGTTGTTACGGGCTTAACGGCTAGTATATATATATATGACAGAAATAAAATGAAAAATGTGCTGTGTATATGTAACATGTTCCGCTTATATAAATAAACCTAATACATAAATAAAGGACTAACCTAGTAAGTGTTAAATGTTTATTCAGACATATGGTGCTGAAACAGTA
The DNA here is from genome assembly GCF_901765095.1 of Microcaecilia unicolor. Lineage (NCBI taxonomy): Eukaryota > Metazoa > Chordata > Amphibia > Gymnophiona > Siphonopidae > Microcaecilia > Microcaecilia unicolor. The sequence goes on along the minus strand of NC_044032.1, from coordinate 227,327,750 downwards.
TTAATGACAGAAATAAAAGAATGTACTGTGTGTATGTGACATGCATCACTTGTACAAATGAACATAAAATGTAAAAAAAGATCTAACCTTGCAGATATTGGTACAGACATATAATCCTGGAGCGAAAAGCATATGTAAATGTAGACTATAAAAATAGAAATAAAATAAAAACCATATCAAATACTCGTAAAACACAGAAGAATTCAAAATTGACAAAATAATTGTAAAGAACATAAAAAACCAAGACAAATATGGTATATACATGATGCTTTAAAAACATACTACAGTCAACATGAAGGAGGTACAAAAAAAACTTGATTGCTAAATAAACATGATCAAAGGGTGGCACTAAAAAGAGGAGAAATTGATATGAATGTTAGAAATACCCATAGGAATGCATTGGCATCTCTAATGTTTAGCGCGTGCCCAATTTTAGCGCACACCAAAAACATGAGCGCACCTTAGTAAATGGCCCCCTTAGAGCGGTACGGGGAACTGCACCTAATTTACAAATGTAAAAAATGGCACGAACCTCATAACACTAATGTATAATGTTAGTCTCTTGAAAACATGTAAACGACCAGCTGTTATACATTACACAGTATCTAAAAAACATGGGACTTACTGAACGCAGCTCACAGAATGGTGCAGGAAATAGCAAAGCTTGAAAAAGCTGCAATGAACAACGGAGTCACAACAGTTAAAACCAAACAGAAAGGATATGAGATCAAGGGTGATGTCTTATATACATTGCCTATGTAAAATTCCATAAATATTCAAAATAAATAGCAAACCAAAAAGGACAATTTAAAAGTGTAATAAAATTAAAAAATAAAAAGGATCATATCAAAAAATGGTGGAGGGGGGGAGTTAAACTCAGAGAACTCTTTGGTGCATGTCTCGTTGTACTCGTTTGCTAAACCGGCTAGAACCTACTACTACTACTATTTAGCATTTATATAGCACTACAAAGCGTACGCAGCGCTGCACAAACATAGAAGAAAGACAGTCCCTGCTCAAAGAGCTTACAATCTAATAGACGAAAAATAAAGCAAGCAAATCAATTAATGTGTAGAGGAAAGAGGAGAGGAGGGTAGGTGGAAGCGAGAGGTTACAAGTGGTTACAAGTCAAAAGCAATGTTAAAGTGGTGGGCTTTCAATCTAGATTTAAAGATGGTCAAGGATGGGGCAAGACGTAGGGGCTCAGGAAGTTTATTCCAGGCGTAGGGTGCAGCGAGACAGAAGGAGCGAAGTCTGGAGTTGGCAGTAGTGGAGAAGGGAACAGATAAGAAGGATTTATCCATGGATCAGAGTGCACGGGAAGGAGAGTAGGGAAGGACGAGTGTGGAGAGATACTGGGGAGCAGCAGAGTGAAAGCATTTATAGGTTAGTAGAAGAAGTTTAAACTTCCTGTTCTGGGGCAGAGGTAGCAGGGAGCCAGCGGAGCCGACAGCCGCGCGGCTGCTCCCAGCAGCTAAGAATGCACTCGGGGGTGGGGGTGGGGAGGGTGTCATGCTGCACCCTGGGGGGACGAACGCTGCTGCACCTGGGGGGGGGGGGGGGGGGTGCGCAGCGGTGATCTGCCCCGGGTGGCAGCCAACCTAGGATCGTCACTGGCTGCAGCCACTTGTTTATGGTGTGTCCCTCTTTGTGTCCCTGTTGGTGTCCTATAGTTTGTGTGTTTGTGGGTGTGAGTGTGTTAGTGACTGCAGCACACAATCATGGCAGATGTGTTTTTTGGAGTTCCTGATGGTCCATAGGGTGGTTCTTGTGTGGATTGTCTGTACCTTAGCTAATCTTATCTTCTTTCTCCTCAATACAGGTGACTGTGGCTATCCGCTAAGGACATGGCTCATGACCCCGATCGTCAACCCCCAGAGGCCAGAGGAGGCTCACTACAATAGGGCACAAGCCACGACAAGGGTGGTTATTGGGCATGCATTTGGCCTGCTGAAAACCAGATTCCGCTGTTTGGACCATTTTGGTGGTAAGCTATTGTACAGTCCCACCAAGGTATGTGAGATAGTCACAGCCTGCTGCATGCTTCATAATCTGGCTATTAGAAGACGGATGCCAGAACCTGGGCAACAGGTCATGGAGGAGGAGAGTGACAGTAAAGAAGAACCCCGCCTTGGAGATCTGCCACCACGCCGTGCCCGTCAGGATCCCAGCAAGTCAGAGAAAATCTCCTGCAGACACATTTCTTGTGAAACAAGTGAGTGTGTTTAGGAGATACAGGTGACAAATGATGGTGAAATGTGACTGTAGCCTTCCCCCTTCCTCCCCTGGCTGTACATGGTGTCAAATACCTTCTGTGACCCCAACCTTTGTTCCTTTCCCCCTCCTCCAGTGCTGTACATGGTTGAAAATATGAAATGTGACCACCAGCTCAATCTTTTTCTTGTGACTTCCTAGTCAGGGTGTGCAGGAAGAGGGCATCCACCTTGGAGATCTGCCACCACACTAGCCCACCAGAGATCCCAGCAAGACAGTGAATCTTATCTGGACATGTGTTGTTTTGGAAAAGGTGAACATATGTAGGATATACAGGTGACAAATGGAGATAAATATGACCCCCAGCTCCCCCTCCCTTCCCTCCCATTTCCCTTTCACCTCCCCCATGCTGTACATGGTTGACCTTACAATATGTGACCCCATTTGTGTGTGGCCTACTGCTCAGGGTGTCTAGGATTTTCCTGCTGATGTGCAGCAGCAGCATTTGTGTCATGTTTCAACTCCCCCTTTTCATCTTGCTCCTCCTCCTACTCTGCCTCAGTGCTGAACATTGATGTGCTAAGCTTTGAGCATTGGAAAGCTATGTTTAGTTAGATCAGACAATTGTGTTGAGGAATCTTAAGTGCAGATGGAAGTCCCAGACTTAACCATCTACTGCTGTCTCCTCTCAGTGGCTTCCTGCTGACTGTTTCTCAGCTACATCAGGGTTGTGAGTACTGAATTGACATTACTCTACCATGCGTCCCTATAAATGGTGACATAGTGGTTCTAGTTTGGTGTGTGGGCTTGCCCCATACCCTCTCAGAAGTGCTATGAATTTGAACAAGTGATAGGTGGTAAAGAGAGCACTGGCTTGGTTGCCTCATGTTGTACCTGTTGGGCTGTTTTGTTCTCTACCTCATACCAGTTACTAGTCTGCACTGGGGTAGCTGGTTCAAATTCCATCAGTGGACCTAAATTCTTAAACATGCTTTTGCAATACTGAACTGTTACAGTAAGATTCAAATGGGTGTTATAAGGACTGGACCTTCTGCCAACCTTGCCAGGTTACATACGTACGTAAGTATTGCCATACTAGGACAGATCGAAGGTCCATCAAGCCCAGCATCCTGTTTCCAACAGTGGCCAATCCAGGTCACAAGTACCCAGCAAGATGCTGCTTATCCTAGAAATAAGCAGTGGATTTTCCCCCAAGTCGTTTTAATAATGGCTTTTAGGAAGCTATCCAAACCTTTTAAAATCTTGCTAAGCTAACTGCTTTTACTACATTCTCTGGCAATGAATTCCAAAGTTTAATTACACGTTGAGTAAAGAAACCTTTTCACTGATTCGTTTTAAAGTTACTACTTTGTAGTTTCATTGCGTGCCCCCTAGTCCTAGTATTTTTAGAAAGAGTAAACAAGTGAGTCACATCTACCCGTTCCACTCTGCTCATAATTTTATAGACCTCTATCATATCTCCCCAAGCTGAAGAGCCCTAGCAGTTTCAGCCTTTCTTCATAGGGAAGTCATCCCAACCTTTTTATCATTTTCATTGCCCTTCTTTGTACCTTTTCTAATTCCACTATATCTTTTTTTGAGAGGCTGTGACCAGAACTGCAAACAATATTTGAGGTGTGGTCGCACCATGGAGCGATACAAAGACATTATAATGTCTTCATTTTTGTTTTCCATTCCTTTCCTAATAATACCTAACATTTGATTTGCTTTCTTAGCCGCTGCTACACACTAAGCAGATGGTTTCAACGTATCATCAACGATGACACCTAAATCCTTTTCCTGGTCGGTGACTCCTAATGTGGAACCTTGCATCACATAGCTATAGTTCGGGTTCCTTTTTTCACATGCATCACTTTGCACTTCCTCACATTAAAAGTGAGGAGACAGCAGTAGATGGGGCCTGGTTAAGTCTGGGACTTCCATCTGCACTTAAGATTCCTCAACACAATTGTCTGATCTAACTAAACATAGCTTTCCAATGCTCAAAGCTTAGCACATCAATGTTCAGCACTGAGGCAGAGTAGGAAGAGGAGCAAGATGAAAAGGGGGAGTTGAAACATGACACAAATGCTGCTGCTGCACATCAGCAGGAAAATCCTAGACACCCTGAGCAGTAGGCCACACACAAATGGGGTCACATATTGTTTTTTTTTTTTAATTTTGGCCGGCGACGTTTGATTATGCCCCTCCACGTTACAGTACAATATTGAACATGATGTTTAAGGATTTGGGTCTGATGACAAAGTTTGTAATGAAATGTTCTCTCAAAATATCTGGGTGAATGATGGGTAGGGTACTACTATACTAAACAGAATTTGGAACTAAGTATGCCATAGGTTCTGTGGATTTTTGATACAAATAATGGGAATTCGAGTCATTTCTACATACTCTTCAGTTGGTGTTCCACACTATAGTTTGCTGGGACACATGCATCATTCTTAATAGGGGAGGAAGTGAAGTACTGCAATCAGAAACATAACTTGGGGACACTACTTAGTATACTCACATCCCTGCGGACTAGGGCTTCTGCATTGTAGGTGGCAGTCAGTCTTTTCCAGGTCCCTCTGTATTTGAGGTATGACATCCTGCAGCTTGGGATGATGAAATACTGTTCCTTGTGGAGGAACAGCCCGGAGTCCTGGGGTCCAAAATTGGGCATCCTCCTCCTCTGTGGCATTTTCGCGAATGTATCCACAGATCTGATGGCATGACATCTTTGAGTACTGCAGCACTAGCCAGTGCAATAGAGTAACTGATTCTGGATTCTCCAATGATGATGGGACAGCATAGCTTCTAGACTCCAGGGGATTATGACTGTACTATAGAGTGTTATATTCCACTATTGTCACTAAGAATCAAGGGGCCCTATTTACTAAGCCACGTTATAGGCACGTTAGTGTCTTTAACGCGCACTAACCATGCACGTGTGTTAACTGTGTACATGCCTACAATAATCCTATAGGCGCCTACACGGTTAGCACATGTGCTAATTGTAGGTGCGTTAAAAACACTAACGCGCCTTAGTAAACAGAGCCCAAAGTGAATCACAACAAGAATGTCCTAGGACAATAGAGAGAAAGTACAACTTTAAAATACCATGAATAAAATTGCTTATATATTTAAAGAAAAACAAAAAAAAAACACACGATACAAACGTTTTTTGTCCCAAAACAAAAATAAAATTTTCTGACACAAAATAGAAGCAGTGAAATGGTACAAAAGCCAGAGTTTCAGCAAATAAACATCAGAAAGACATTGGGCGGGATTTGCTAAAAGGTACTGCCACGTTACCACCTTCTAAGGTGCAACAATGCACATTATTTACCACAGGACCCGTTTTATGCAATTGGATCTATTACAAACAACACAGGTTAATGGCATTAGTAAATCCAGCCCACAATTCCTTATGCTATTTAAAAAGCATAGGAGCTGGAAAAGCGGGACTTTCAATGGAAAGTTAAAGTAACCCTCTGAAGTACTGCTTGGAACCCATTCCATCACTAGAGAGAACAAACAACTCTCTGTCAGAGGAGATACAAATCCCAATCAGTCTTTTATCTCCTGGCATAGGAAAACCACAGCCCCTTACTGCCTCTTCCTTGCTGCCTTGACTGGCAGTTTATCTTGTGCCTTCTGGAGAAGTCTATATACACTCAGAGCAAAGGACCTATCGTGAGGGCATAGCCCAGTAACTCACGCACAATACACTTTACTCTGGACATCTCCCAAACTAGAAATTTCCATATTTTAATTTAGGGGATAAAAGCTCTAAGTAAATAAATGTACATTTAAAATGAAAGAATGAATAAACATCAACACTAAGATCATATCCAATACTACGCTGGAAATTTTGTGGCCTGTTTTTTATTTGTATGGAACATGATTTCCAAAGGTTGCTTCTGCCCACTTTCCCTGGCTACTGCTGTATTACAGAGCCTGCTTGGTCTCTGGATTTATCTCATCTTTTCCACCACTGGTGCCTCTCTGTGCTGATCCCATGCCCTCCTGAATTCTGTTACTGTTTCTGTTCATTCTTTGGAAGGCTGTCCCTTGCATCCACAAGCCAGGACTAACTCAAATCAGCAACAAATAGAAGCTTCAGTTCTGGCTTGAATAGACTAAAGTGCTTTGCAGTGCATCACATCACTTTTGGCAGGCATGTCATGGGGAAAAAAATCTTCATTGTTTCTATCCATAGGAGCACGGCTGCAGCTACTGTTGTGGTAAAATGCTGAATTTTCCAAGCATTTCATCAATAAGTCTTTGTTCTGCTGCAGATGGTGGAAAAAATAAGCACAAGTGAGGCCAATTTTTTCTCCATATCTGTTTAAGAGATGTAATGAGTATTACAGTACTTTCACAGGATGGACCTTAAAGGGGAACATCCCAGACTAATAATTCAGAGCTCTTTATTGCACAGGCTGAGGAAAAATCTTTTAATTAGACAATGTGTTGTATACCCCATTGCTCTGTAAATTTCCTTTTTAGACTGAAAGAGGGTTTATACTGTTTCTGGAGGCTTTTCTCTAGATAACACACCACTGATTTTAAAATGTGTACCCCGGTGTCTGAAGTTAGCTTCTGCAGCTCAAAATCAATGCCCTCTGTTTCTTCTCTGCAAATAGGGACAAGTTAATAACACCGAAATTGGGACCATATGGTTTTGCTGAAGAGCAGACTCTGGCCAGCAGCTATAAGTAAACAGTAAAAGTGAAACCTGACCCAGATCTGAAAGGATTCATGAGCTGATGCAGAAAGCTACTGAAGGCTGTAGTGCGCTTTTAATGAGCGGTTTACCTGCTTGCAAATGGCCACTCATGTAAAAGGGGTTTCTGCACTGATGTTTACTTCTTTTGTAGAGATCTGTGCACAGCATATTAAAGTACATACATAAGTACATAAGTATTGCCATACTGGGACAGATCAAAGTTCCATGACATCCAGCATCCTGCTTCCAACAGTGGCCAATCCAGGTCACAAATACCTGGCAAGATCCCCAAAAAGTACAAAACATTTTATTCTGCTTATCCCAGAAATAGTGGATTTTCCCAAGTCCAATTTAATAATGGTCTATGGACTTTTCCTTTAAGAAGCCGTCCAAACCTTTTTTAAACTCTGCTAAGCTAACCGCCATTACCACACTCTCTAGCAACAAATTCCAGAGTTGAGTGAAGAAACATTTTCTCAGATTTGTTTTAAATTTACTACTTTGTAGCTTCATCGTATGCCCCCTAGTCCTAATATTTTTGGAAAGCGTAAACAGATGCTTTATGTCTACCCGTTCCACTCCACTCATTATTTTATAGCCCCAGCCGCTTTAGCCTTTCCTCATAGGGAAGTCGTCCCATCCCCTTTATCATTTTCGTCGCCCTTCTCTGCACCTTTTCTAATTCCACTATATCTTTTTTGAGATGCGGCGACCAGAATTGAACACAATATTCGCGGTGCGGTCGCAGCATGGAGCGATACAAAGACATTATAACATCCTCATTTTTGTTTTCCATTCCTTTCCTAATAATGCCTACCATTCTATTTGCTTTCTTAGCTGCCTCAGCACACTGAGCAGAAGGTTTCAACATATCATCAACGATAACACCTAGATCCCTTTCTTGGTCAGTGACTCCTAACGTGGAACCTTGCATGACGTAGCCATAATTCGGGTTCCTCTTTCTCACATGCATCACTTTGCACTTGCTCACATTAAATGTCATCTGCCATTTAGACGTCCATTCTCATAAGGTCCTTTTGTACTTTTTCACAATCCTCCTGCAATTTAATGACTTTGAATAACTTTGTGTCATCAGCAAATTTAATTACCTCACTAGGTACTCCCATCTCTAGGTCATTTATAAATATGTTAAAAAGCAGCGAACCCAGCACAGACCCTGGGGAACCCCACTAACTACCTTTCTCCATTGAGAGTACTGACCATTTAACCCTACTCTCTGTTTTCTATCTTTTAACCAGTTTTTAATCCACAATAGGACACTACCTCCTATCCCATGACTCTCCAATTTCCTCTGGAGTCTTTCATGAGGTACTTTGTCAAACGCCTTCTGAAAATCCAGATACACTTAAAATCAACTGGCTCACCTTTCTCCACATGTTTGTTCATCCCTTCAAAGAAATGTAATAGATTGGAGAGGTAAGATTTCTGTTCACTAAATCCATGTTGGCTTTGTCTCATTAATCCATGCTTTTGAATATGCTCTGTAGTTTTGTTCTTTATAATAGTATCTACCATTTTGCCCGGCACCAACATCAGACTCACTGATCTATAATTTCCCAGATCTCCTCTGGAACCTTTTTAAAAAATTGGCGTTACATTGGCCACCCTCCAATCTTCCGGTACTATGCTCGATTTTAAGGATAAATTACATATTACTAACATTAGTTACGCAAGTTCATTTTTTAGTTCTATCAGTATTCTGGGATGAATACCATCCAGTCTAGGAGATTTGCTACTCTTCAATTTGTAGAACTGCCCCATTACATCCTCCAGGTTTATAGAGATTTCATTCAGTTTCTCCAACTCATCAGTTTTGAATACCATGTCTGGCACCGGTATCTCTCCTAAATCTTCCTTGGTGAAGACCGAAGCAAATAGTCTATTAATTACTCTGCAGTAATGCAGAGCTATGTGATGATGTCTACTATGGGGAACAATGCTAGAAACCTACCTCCAGGTCTGAGGCAGCATAGAGAACCCCACAGTCTGCATTGGTCCTGATCTCCCTTCCCCTGCTGACCTGATTAGATGCCCCTGACTTACTTAAAATAACATATCCCTGGTGTCCAGTGCAACCCCACCCCTCAACCTGACACAAATAAATCCCCCAACTTAATTATAATAAACATGTCCCTTGTGTCTAGTGCATCCCCTCCCCTAACCTGAATCTCCTATATCCTAACTTACTTAAAATAAATATGTTCCAGGTGTCTAGTGCCTGACTACCAAATAAGAGAAAAACATCCCTTATATGGCAGGCTGACCTTGCCTGGTGTATCCCAGGATGCACTATGTAGGGCCAGACACTGCCATTTTTCAAGATGGTAGCACTGGAGGCAAGAGAATGAGCATCAAATTGCCTCAGTGGGGAGTGGGGGATGCACTAGATAGCAGGGATATTTTTATTTTGAGTAAGTTGAAGGGAAGGGCGATCAGGTCAAGTAGGAGGGAAAGGGATGGACTAGACATTATGGACATTTTTATTTTGAGTAAGTCAAGGGGAGGGGGGGGGGGTCTAGTCAGGTAAGAGGGATCGGGATGCACTAGAGACCAAAGACATTTTTATTTTAAGTCGAGGGAAAGGGGGGATCAGGTCAGGTAGGAGGGATATAGGGGTGCACTAGACACTAGGGACATGTTTATTTTAAGTAAGTCAGGGGAAGGGAGCATCAGGTTGGGTCGGGTAGAGGGAGGCTGGGCCAATACAGACTGCCTACAACTTTTTTTATCACCCTTCCTTCAGTGCCTGAGCTGATCACCACTTGGGCACTGACAGAAAGAGTGACGTTTTGCAATGAGCAGTGGATTACTGCGGTTTTTTCAAAGCGGCAGTAATTTGCATGCTCATTGCATACTGCATACATTGGTATTTTCGAATTACAAATTTAGTGGTAGGAGCTGCGCATTGAGCTTCAGCTCCTCATGATTTAGGACCCTTTTACCAAAGGGTTGTAGGGCTACCGCTGGCTTGGCATGCGGCAAATTGGCCCTACCGCTAGGCTCACACAATTTTCCTGGCGGCAGTAAAAAATGGCCTCAGCACACAGCAATCTCACGTGCTGATGCTACCATGGGCCACCTTTTACCACCGTTTGGTATAACGGCCTCTTAGTCTTTCTATAGTTATCTGTGCCACTTTCTGAAATATAAGCTGTACTATGCTTAATACAGCAGGTTACTTCAGTTTTAGTGCTCATTTTTATTTGTGTGCTAAAATTATTTCCCTATGTAGTAAGCTTGGTACTGCACAAATTTTTGTTTGCTAACTCACAAATATAATTTTGATGGACTTTGCATATAAATGAATATTAATAAGTTATCAATAAAATTCCTTCAAATGCACCAATGCATGCTAAATTTTAGCACACTTTCTAAAATCTTTTCTATAATGCTGAAACTTCTTCCCCCTGAGGTAAAGAATTTAATAAAAACATAAGAATAGCCATACTGGGTCAGACCAATGGTCCATCTAGCCCAGTATCCTACTTCCAACAGTGGCTAAGTCAGGTCACAAGTACCTGGCAGAAACCCAGACAGTAGCAACATTCTATGTTACCAATCCCAGGGCAAGCAGTGGCTTCCCCCCATGACTATCTCAACAGCAGACTATGGACGGTTCCTCCAGGAACTTGTCCAAACCTTTTTTAACCCAGATATGTTAACCACTGTTACCACATACTCCGACAACAAGTTTCAGAGATATTTCTTCCTATTTGTTTTAAGAGTATTTCCATGTAACTTCATTGAATGTCCCTTAGTCTTGTACTGTTTGAAAGAATAAACAATTGATTCACTTCTACTTGTTCTATACCACTCAGGATTTTATAGACTTCAATCATATCTCCCCTCAGCCATCTTTTTTCCAAGTTGAAGAGCCCTAACCTCTTTAGCCTTTCCTCATATGAGAGGTTTTCCATCCACTTTATCATTTTGGTTGCGCTTCTTTGAACCTTTTCTAATTTCATGTATCTTGTTTTGAGATAATGCGACTCAAGGTGAGGTTGCATCATGGAGTGATACAGAGTAATCTTGGTCATATTTACCATCCTTTTTCTAATAATTCCTAGCATCTTATTTGCTTTTCTGGCTGCTGCCACAAACTGGGCAGAAGATCTCAGTGTATTGTCTACAATGACATCTAGATCTTTTTCGTGGGTGCTGACCCCCAAGGAGACAATGGATGGAAGGATTGGGAGAGAGGGAGACACTGGATGAAATGATTGGGACAGAGGATAGATTGGTGGAAGGATGGAGAGAGAAAGACGGAAGATTCTGGATGGAAGGGTAGGAGAGAAAGAAGGAAGGTGCTGGATGCAGAGTAGGAGAGAAAGAGGGAAGATGCTGGATGGAAAGATAGGGAAAGAAAGAGATGAGATGCTGGATGGAAGGATGCAAAGAGAAATAGGGGGAAACACTGAAAGGATGGGGAGAGAAAGAGGGAAGATACTGGATGGAAGAGTAGGGAGAGAAAGAGGGGACCTGTTGGATGGAAGGGGAGAGGATAGAGTTAGTGAGACTGCAGAATAAAGGAAGGGGGCATGGGGAGAACAAGGGTGAGGAAAAGATGAAAAGCTATAGGTAAATGAAGTAAAAAGAAAGAAATTAAAGACTGGATAGTAAGAATGAATTAAATCTGGACAGAGAAAGAGAGGCAGAAAAATAAATTGAAGAAAATAAAGAAAAAGGCAACCCTGGCAAGAGAGGTAAGAGAAGACGAAGGAAAGCAGAATCAAGAGACTCGGACCAACACAATTAGAAAAAGTAAATGGCCAGACAACAAAGGTACAGAAAATAATTTTATTTTTTAATTTAGGATAAAGTAATGTGGTAGCTGGATGGAAGGGTAGTAAATAAGGTGATACCTTTATATTGGACTGGTTTTAATAACATTTTTGATTAGCTTTCAGAGACCAACACTTCCTTCCTCAGGTCAGGAGAGGATACTATAACAACAGTATAATAATGTCCTGACCTGAGGCAGGAGGTTTTGACTTCTGAAAGCTAATTGAAGAAGGTATTAGGCTAGTACAATAAGAAGGTATCATCTTATTTTCCATTTTCAAGTGCCTGAACTGAGCATATGCGGGAGGGCCGACATTGGTGGCTGAAACACCCTGCCAACTGCTACATTGCTTAAACCGCTTGGTAGGGTAGGCAGTGGACCTCTTCAACTAGCAAGGCTTGGGCAGCTCTGCTGGTAATTCAACCAGTGCCACAATTTTGGAGAGAGCTTAAGCTCAAATGGGGGGGGCCAAGGCCCCCTCATGGTTATGTCCCTGGGGGGAATAGATGCTGAATAGGGAGTGTAATAGAGTGAATTGAAACACTCCTTTTTACCCATCCCTGCTGTCACTGATGTAAATAAAATATTTTATGGAATGGCCATGGGACTGAGGTGTGCCAGGGGCAGAGCCATGAGGTAGAGTGGACGGAGCCAAGGCAGTGTGGGGCAGGGCTGGAGGTGTGTTCTAAAATCTTCCTCTCAAAAATCGGGACCCCTTGGTAGCTCTGCCTTTATAATTTGGATGTTTCAGTTTGTAAAATGAATGCTTATGCTAGATCTCATGAGAATATGGACATCCATTTCTCATATATTTTGGAACAGGCCATATGTCAGCAGATCCTGTTCTAAAATACATAAGAAACGGATGTCCATATGTGTCATTCAGACTTGGATGTCCATGTTGGAAGTCCTTTCTAAAATCTGACTCTATGTCTCAGTGGTTTTCCTCATATTTATCTAATAAATCGTATGTCATCTCTGTTCTTTTAATTTCTTTCCTGTACATTAGGGACTATAATCAGGGATTCTCCGAGGACAAGCAGGCTGCTTGTTCTCACTGATGGGTGACGTCCACGGCAGCCCCTCCAATCGGAATCTTCACTAGCAAAAGCCTTTGCTAGTCCTCGTGCGCCGATGCGCACCGCGCATGCGCGGCCGTCTTCCCGCCTGAAACCGGCTCGTGCCGGCCAGTCTTCTTTGTCCGCGCTCGGTACGGTCATGTTTACGCCGTTCGTGCCCCGAAATTCGACCTCGCGCGTCTTTTTTGGACTTCGCTACGAAAAAAAAAAAACCCATTCGGAAGGAGACCTTTTCGGTCTGTTCCCCTTCCTATATTTCTAGTTTTTGCCCCGTTAAGTTTTCTTTCGTCGTTGGGGTAGGCCCCTTGGAGGCCTCGGCTCGAAGTTTTTCTTCCCCTATTTTGTGGTGCCATCTTCGCCATTACGAGTTTTGATCTCGCCGGCGCGATTTTTCCGCCCATGACATCGAAGTCTCCCAGCGGCTTCAAGAAGTGCACCCAGTGCGCCCGGGTAATCTCGCTCACTGATAGACATGCGTCGTGTCTTCAGTGTCTGGGGGCTGGGCACCGCCCGCAGGCCTGTAGTCTGTGCTCTCTTTTACAAAAGCGGACTCAGGTAGCGAAATTGGCCCATCGTTTTGTTCTCGGGCTCTTCGTCTGCATCGGCACCGGGAGTATCGAGTGCATCGACGTCGCCAGCGTCCAGACCTTCATCCTCGGCCGCGATTGCATCGAGTGCATCGAGGCATCGACCCTCTGCATCGGGGCTGAGACATCGGAAGGCTGCGTCGGCGTCAGTGGTACCGGGACCTCCTCGTCTGCTGATGTCGTCGGACGGTGGTGCTTCGTCTGGAGTGCAGGTGAGGGCTGTCCATTCCCCTGCTGGTGGCGGTGAGCCTTCGGGTGGGTCTCCCCCTACCCTGAGGGCTCCTGCGGTACAGCCCCCCCGAGACTGACCTTCTTCGGCCTCGGCCCCGAGGAAGCGACGGTTGGATTCTACGTCCTCCTCGTCGGTGCCGGGAAGCTCCGGTGACATGCTTCATCCCAAAAAGTCGAAGAAGCATCGACACCGGTCCCCTTCCCGTGTCGGCACCGAGAGCTCTGGGTCGCCGAGGGAGTCGGCACCCAGTAGGCATCGGCACCGAGAGGACCGCTCACCCTCTGTTCAAGAGGTGTCGATGCACTCCACTATGGACAGCCCGGAACAGCCTCCACGCCCGGAACAGACTCTGACATCGACACCTGCATCGGCTTCCATGTCTTTCTCCACAGCCGCTCTGCACGAGAGTCTCCGGGCCGTTCTCCCAGAGATCCTGGGAGAGCTGTTGCGCCCTTCCCCTCCAGTACCGGGGGTGCTTGCGCCACCGGTACCGTCGAGTGAGGCGCCGGCTGGCCCCTTCCCAGGGTGAGGTCTCCGATATTGGTGCCACTTGCGGTACCGACTGCGGTAGCCTCCCAGGAAGGCTCCCCGACGACGTCGGTGGAGGTAGCTTCGCCGGTGCGGGCGAGGGAGTCTACCTCTCGACGCTCCCACCGTGGCCGTGGTTCCACGGAGTCGAGCCGGGCACGGCTTCAGACACAGGTCCGCGAACTTGTGTCTGATACCGACGGTGAAGCCTCGTGGGAGGAGGAGGAGGACATCAGATATTTCTCTGACGAGGAGTCTGATGGCCTTCCTTCTGATCCCACTCCTTCTCCTGAAAGGCAGCTCTCTCCTCCCGAAAGTCTGTCTTTCGCTTCCTTTGTCCGGGAGATGTCTACGGCCATCCCCTTCCCGGTGGTTGTGGAGGACGAGCCCAGGGCTGAAATGTTTGAGCTCCTGGACTATCCTTCTCCACCTAAGGAAGCGTCCACAGTACCCATGCATCATGTCCTAAAAAAGACATTACTGGCGAACTGGACCAAGCCACTAAGTAATCCCCACATTCCCAAGAAGATCGAGTCCCAGTACCGGATCCATGGGGACCCAGAGCTGATGCGCACTCAGTTGCCTCACGACTCTGGAGTTGTGGATTTGGCCCTAAAGAAGGCTAAGAGTTCTAGGGAGCATGCTTCGGTGCCCCCGGGCAAGGACTCTAGAACCTTAGACTTCTTTGGGAGGAAGGCCTACCATTCCTCTATGCTCGTGGCCAAAATTCAGTCTTACCAGCTCTACATGAGCATACACATGCGGAACAATGTGCGGCAGTTGGCGGGCTTGGTGGACAAGCTCCCCCCTGAGCAAGCCAAGCCATTTCAGGAGGTGGTCAGGCAGCTGAAGGCGTGCAGAAAATTCCTGGCCAGAGGGGTGTATGACACCTTTGATGTTGCATCCAGGGCCGCTGCTCAAGGTGTGGTGATGCGCAGATTCTCATGGCTGCGTGCCTCCGACCTGGAGAATAGGCTCCAGCAGCGGATTGCGGACTCGCCTTGCCGTGCGGATAACATTTTTGGAGAAAAAGTCGAGCACGTGGTAGAGCAGCTCCACCAACGGGATACCGCTTTCGACAAGTTCTCCCGCCGGCAGCCTTCAGCTTCTACCTCTACAGGTAGACGATTTTTGGGGGGAAGGAGGACTGTTCCCTACTCTTCTGGTAAGCGTAGGTATAATCCTCCTTCTCAACAGCCCTTTAGGAAACTACTGAAAACACATCTATTCAAACAGGTTTACCCAAGTGACGACCTATCATAAGCACACATAAACAAACCATCTATCTACCGGTTCAAATAACCATTAACAACAATGACTCAGAAACTCTCTCCTACCAACCTTCTTACCCTCCATGCTCTTCCCATCTTCTCCTTTATCGCTCCACCGCCTTACCTATCCCTATCCTTTTTCTCATACATCTTCTATCCCATTTACTCCTTGTTCATTTGTCATATCACATACCTCCTTTGTTGATTCTGTTACTATAGATTGTATTCTCTTGTTACTATGTAAACCACATTGAGCCTGCGATGAGCGGGAAAGCGCAAGGTACAAATGTAATAAATAAATAAATAAATAAAATAAATAGACCTTTCTTCAAGCTTTGCTTGAGTCCTCCACGTGCTATCCACACCATCAAGGGTGTCTACCCTATTATAGAGTTTGGTATCATCTGCAAAGAGGCATTCTCGTCAGAGTGACCTCCATTTATCATTACCCTTTTTCACTTTACAGTCAACCAGATTCTAGTCAAGTCAGTCACTTTAGGGCCTATAGTGAGGGCACTCAGTTTATTCATGAGTCACCAAAGTGAAGACTGCTGAAATCTAATTACGCCACATCTAGTGCTCTACTTTGATCCAACTGACAGAAATTAATTAGATTCATCTGACAAGACCTACCTCTGCTAAAACATTCTGTCTTATGTCCCCTAATACACTGGATTCTAGAAACTTCACTATCCTCTGTTTTATAAGTATTTCTATTAATTTACTTATCGCAGAGGTCAGACTAACTGGCCTGTAGTTTCTGATCTTCTCCTTACTTGCGCTTAAAAACTAGAGGACATGCCATAAAGTTGCACAAAGCTAAACCTAAAAGCAACATCAGGAAATACTTTTCACAGAAAGGATGGTGAATGTCTGGAATGTCCTCCCGTTGGAGATGGTAGGAACAAAAACAGCGCCGGACTTTAAACAAAGAAGATCCCTTTATAGCATGAGGATGCAAAGCAAATCGAAAATGGCCTTCTCACTTCATATAAAGTATAGAGGGGTGTAACCTGTATAGAGGAGCAGGCACAACCTCAAACAATGCTACAGAGAGGTTAACCTGCAAGGAGAGGAGGGTATAACTCTAGTCACCTTATCTGCCGTCATTTACTAAGGGGCCCTTTTACTAAGGTGTGGCAAAAAGTGCTTCTCCAGCTGCTACTATACATACTAGAGACTGTTTTAACCTTCATCTGCTATTAATAAATAGAAGTGACTATTTTACTCTTGGACTCCACACCTTTTTTAGACCTCACTTTTTCTTTGCTGCTTTTACATGTGTAAGGTGTCTGTTCTCCTTGTTTTGCCTACAAATACATGAAAATCAGAATTATTTTTTCAGTGGAACATAGGCTCCGAAACTAGGGTCACAGGATGGGAGTGGAAAGAGGTAGAATCAGGAATAATGTAAAGACATATTTAGTTACAAAAATTGCCATGGAGGAATGGAACAGCCTTCTGGTGAAGGTAGTGGAGATAAGGACTATCTGAATTCAAAAAAGCATGAGAAGCTCAGAAGATCTCTGAGGGAGAAAAGGAGATTGTGAGAACTGAGCTGTTGGTTTGGATGGGCAGACTGGATAGGCAGTGTACCCTTTTTCTGCCATAATTTTCTCTGTCTTTATGGAATGATGCCTCATCTTCTGTGCTTCAAATATCTTTTTTGCAGACTAGCTAAAATATCTCTCAAACATCTGTCTTTTTTTCTCTGTTCACTCTCCAGAAGCCAAAAATATTTGGAGTAAGTTGAGCCCAAGTAGTCTAGCATGTAGGATAAGCTTTTCTGTGCCTTCTGTTGCAACTGCATATTCTCCTTCCTTCCCCAGGCTAAAGAGGATCTGGATCAAGTGTTTATGACATAGGTAGACGTGGTACATCATTTATTTATAGAGCATTTTCCTTGTGATCTGAACTGTTTCTGCTATTGTTTTATAATACTTTACTGTGCCTTCCTAGGTTTCTCCAGAATCAAAGTCAAAATTATTATTAGAACACAAACAGTCCCAGAGGTATGTGAAGGATCATACTAAATATTTATCTTATTTTTCTGTTGTAAATTCTTTTTTTTTTTTTAATGTTTATTTTATTGCAATGGTCAGGTGCCATGAACAATAAAAGTTGTAACATTACATAACTAGGTAGCACAGTGGCATAAACATGAACCCGAGAGAGCTCTGGGGAAGGGAGTTAGGACAGGTTTACACTGATTGGCAGTTTTCAGAGTTTCTTGTTATCTTGGTTGAGTTTACCAAATCTGTGCCCTTGCAGGAAATCCAATATAAAATTTTATATAGAGCATATTTGACTAAGGAGAGGGGGCAGGTCTGGGATTGTGGGAGGATAGTGTAAGCATCTGCCTGGGACCCTGCTACACACTTTTCTGGAATGTGATGCCCTTGTTATTTGGCGTCAATCCCTAACAGTGCTGGCACAATTCGGTCAGTGCACTCCTGAATGGGACCATGGTTCTCTGCTTTTGGGATTCCAGGAGCCCCTGGAATCGCAGGGTTTGTCCGTTCCACAGAGGGATTCCTATTCAATGTGACCTTGCTAATTAAAAAATTGATCTTGTCCTAGTGGCATCTGAGGAGCCACTGCTGTTGCATCAATGGATGACAACTATGAAAGAATTAGCTCTTTTCAAAAATGAAGCTTACCGCCATATACCACATAGAGATAAGTGTTCATGTGTAGCCTTGTGATGGAGATTTTTGGATGGCTAGTCTGCAATGGAACCACATAGCTTCTAGCTATATAGGCCTTTGGGGGAGGGGTTGGATTTTTGAAGAGGTGTGGCTGTGGGGAGTGTGAGCGGGAACAGATGGGGTATGGGTGGTGCTGTGTGTGTGTGTGTGTGTGTGTTGGGATTGCTTGTGGAGCTTAGCGGGTGTGTTTGGTTTACTTAAATAATAAAAGTTCAATGGTGGGATGTGGGTTCCTATTGCATCTTCTCTTTGTTGTTATTTATATCAGCCAGGGGGGCATAAGTTGTTTCTACTGACAATATTTAAGAGAAGTTTATTTGTTTCTATATTGTGTCATGAAAGGGTTTTTCAGTTATGGGACCCCAGTTTAAGCTAATACTGGCAACGAGTCTGATTTGGGATCATGGCAAATTTATCACAAGGAGGAGTTGCTTAGTGGTTAGAGAACCAGGCTGACAACAAGGGGAAGTCTGGTTGAAATTTCCATTGCTGCAACTTATGATCTTGGGCAAGTCACTTAACCCTCCATTGTCTCAGGTACAAACTTAGGGGGCAAGTCTATAACTTGGCACCTCCAGTTAGACCAATGCTGTGCACTGAGAACCGATTTTATAATGGCACCTATGAACCAAGATGCCCTCATAGAATAGTAGCACAAGTCCAGACTGGTGCACCTAAATTTAGGTGTGACTAGCTATGCCTGCTATTGACCTGGCATAAATGGACTATATGAATATATGAAAACATTATTCTCATGCACTGAATAAATAGGACATTTTTCAAAAAAAACTTTAGGGGTTTTTATTGACCAATGAAAGATAAAATGAGCTTTGAGACAGCAGATTGACCCTCCCCCCCTTTACTAAGATGCGCAGCAATGCTGACACAGCCCATTTAAATGAATGGGCTGTGTCGACATTACCGCACGGCAGCCGCTAGCACAGCTTAGTGAACGGGGGGGGGGGGGGGGGGGGTGAATTTGTTATCTGCATTCGTGACATCTGAAGTCTTTCCCCTAAATTTACATGATACAAGAATTTAGATTTGTCTTTAAATTATACACACTGTTTTGGATAGATCTCATGTGGTAGAATTTAGCATTTGGTCTATTCACATCCAATTCTTTTGTAGTAAATGGACATAAGTGCGCCATGCAACACATGTAACTGACCTTGAGCTACTCCTGAAAAAGTAGGAACTAAATTAAAAAGTAACCATGGACCCGCACACTGCCCAACTACTACTACTACTACTATTTAGCATTTCTATAGCGCTACAAGGCGTACGCAGCACTGCACAAACATAGAAGAAAGACAGTCCCTGCTCAAAGAGCTTACAATCTACTAGACAAAAATAAAGCAAGCAGATCAAATCAATTAATGTGTACAGGAAGGAGGAGAGGAGGGTAGTTGGAGGCGAGTGGTTACAAGTGGTTATGAGTCAAAAGCAATGTTAAAGAGGTGGGCTTTCAGTCTAGATTTAAAGGTGGCCAAGGATGGGGCTCAGGAAGTTTATTCCAGGCGTAGGGTGCCCAAGATCATGAACATTGCCCTTACCGCTTACCTCTTTTGTCCCTTGTTGTAAGGGACAGTGGCATCACTCTGAAATGTGTCTCCTGGTAGCAATGTATATAGCAGCCAGATAGAGTGCATGATCATCAGTCAGGAAGAGAGTCTGTGTGCTCTTCCTGTCTTTGCCTGCTTTTCCTTGAACTGATGCTCTCTTTCTCTCTTGATGTCAAAACCAAACAGATGTGATGAGGAAGTGCCTCAGTTTATTGCTGTTTTCCAGCTTGATGCCAATTTCCTAACCCTTTTCAAACCTGTGTAATTCAGTTTGGGGAGATTTACTACTTTCAGCAGGTTTCCATGGATTCCAGTATCAGTGGCGTAGCCAGAAGGCAATTTTTGGGTGGGCCAACAGGTTGGATGGGTGGGCACTAGAGTTGCCAACTTTTTTGAAAGAGAAAAAACAGCAACCTGATGCACTCATACTCTGTCCATACCCCACTCCCCATAACTTCAATGAGGGTTCTAGTGCAGGCTTCAGTGGCTGCAGGCCAATTTAGAGCTAAGGGAAGTACAATAGACTGCACTATTCAACCCCACTGAGCTATGGTCCTCCAACACATATATGGTATTGAAGCCAAACACATTCTGCATCCAGAGAACCTCCTGGCCATCCACCAACAATGGATACAGAGCACAGCAAGGACAATTCTCCATAAAACTCATCATATAAAGAAATTTTGTTTTCTAGTGTAATCTCAATTACAGACATATTATAAATTAACTTAAAAAAAAATCTATAAAACAAAAGTCACTCAGAACCTAGAGCAAATCTACCATGCCAACACTAACTTCCAAAAACAAAGATCCTACCTATGAAAAAGAAGTGCCTTAAATATTATAGTAGGGCCCTAAAATACAAATACATTTATCAGGAAAGCTGAACAAGCCAAATTACTACAGAATGCTACATGGAAACTTCATGCTAACAGAATACCTCAGTCACACACACAAGACACAAATGCCAAATACAGAATAAGTGACCACAAACTCTAGAAATATAAATTAAACGGAAACCCCAAGAAACTAGACCTTGCATGTAGTACAACACCAGAGAAACAAGAAAGAAAGGCATTTGCTCCTGTGTAAAATATAAAGATGGCACATGCCAGGGATGGTGTTAGTGGTTGCAACCAGGGCAATTGTGCCTGGTTCCCTGGCCAGAGAAAGCCCACCTGCTGGAAGCTGAAGGCATAGCCTGGTAATGGACTTTGGGGTCATTTCCTAGATTTCTGTCCTGGACCCCAGCCATGTTTAACATCAACTTTGGCAAGATGTACATTTCAAATCCAACATGTTATATTCACAACAGTGAAAATAAAATATTTTTTTATACCTTTTTGTTGTCTGGTCATTTTTTCTCAAATCATATTGGTCCCAGTCTCTGGTTTCTGCTTCCCTCTGTCTTCTCTTAACTCACTTGCCAGTGTCTCCTATTTGACATTTCTTCTTTCTTCATGTCCATCATCCATCTCCCATCTCTGTTTTCCTATATTTCCTTATCCAGAATCTCCCCTGTGTTCATATCCCCTCATCCATCATCATTCCTCTGTGCACCTATGCACCCTATGCCCAGCATATCCCTTCTGTGTTCCTATTCTCCCCCTTGTCTGGTATCTCCCCCCCTCTGTGTCCATATACCCCCCTCTCCAGTGTCCAGCATTTTATCTCTATTCCATACCCCCCCCCTTGTCAGGCATTACCCCTCTGTGCCCATGTGCCATCCCCATACAGCATCTCACATTTGTGTCCCTGTCCCCATGCTCCCACCTAATGCCCATAATCTCCCTTCTGTATCTGTATACTTCCCTATGTCCCCTTTCTCCCTCCTCCACACCAATGTGTCCCTCTCCTCTCTGATCCCACCCCCCCAACCAGCTTCTCTTCCTCTCTTTCCTTCCCCTTATGCATCTGGCTCTTTCTCCCTGCACCTCTCTCCCTTCTCTCTAACCCCTCCCATAGGTCCAGCACCTTTCTCCCTTTGCTCCAGCCCTCCTTGCAGATCTACATCTGTCTCCTTTCCTTTCAGCCATCATCTGCATATCCAGCACCTCTCCTTCAGCCCCCCCCCCCCACATGTCCAGCATCTCTCTCCCTTTCATCCAGCCCCCCCTACATGTCCAGCATCTCTCTCCCTTTCATCCAGCCCCCCTACATGTTCAGCACCTCTTTCTCTTTCATCCAGCCCCCCTACATGTCCAGCACCTCTCCCCTTCACTTCAACCCTCTGCGTATCCAGCACATCTCCTTTCCCTCCACCCCCCCCTGCATATCCAGCACCTCTCCCCTTCCCTCCACCTCCCCCTGCAAATCCAAAACCTCTTCCCTTCCCTCCAACCTCCCCTCTGCAAATCCCAAACCTCTCCCCTTCCTTCCAACTTCCCCTCTGCAAATCCCAGATCTCTGCCCTTCCCTCTAACCTCCCCTCTGCAAATCCCAAACCTCTCCCCTTCCCTCCAACCTCTCCTCTGCAAATCCCAAACCTCTCCCCTTCCTTCCAACTTCCCCTCTGCAAATTCCAAACCTCTCCCCTTCCCTCCAACCTCCCCTCTGCAAATCCCAAACCTCTCCCCTTCCTTCCAACCTCCCCTCTGCAAATCCCAAACCTCTCCCCTTCCTTCCAACCTCCCCTCTGCAAATCCCAAACCTCTCCCCTTCCCTCCAACCTCCCCTCTGCAAATCCCAAACCTCTCTCCCTTCCCTCCAACCCTCTGCCCCAGTGCCCCTAGCAAGTCCAGCACCCTTCACCCTTCTGTTCCCTCCCCTTCCCGGGCCAGCACCCCACTGACTTCCTCACCCTCTCCCACCCCTGCAGCGCTTCTTTTAATGCTGTCGGCTGCTGTGCACAGTATCCCACCCCCGCGGCAGCGCTTACACTTCGCTATGGCGCTGCCTGCCTGACAGCAAAGAGTAGTTACTCACCTGTAACAGGTGTTCTCCGAAGACAGCAGGCAATATATTCTCACTGATGGGTGACGTCACGTCGGCCCGGAGGACTTTCCAGCAAAGTCCATGACAAAAACAAAAATGTCTCTCGTCGCGCGGGTGGATGTAGTGCGCATGTGCGCGTCCACTTTCCCGCCCGTCGCGCGAGCACATTCCTCAGTTAATTACCAGAATCAGAGGAATACAACTCCAAAGGGGAGGTGGGAGGGTTGTGAGAATATATTGCCTGCTGTCTTCGGAGAACACCTGTTACAGGTGAGTAACTACTCTTTCTCCAAAGACAAGCAGGCCAATATTCTCACTGATGGGGTATCCCTAGCCCCCAGGCTCACTCAACACAACAAAGAAAGGTCAATTTGGTCCCGCAACGGCGAGGACAAAAACAGAATTGACCTGAAACCAAATTCAACTAACTGAGAGTGCAGCCTGGAACAGAACAAAACGGGCCTAGGGGGGTGGAGTTGGATTCTAAACCCCAAACAGACTCTGCAGCACCGACTGCCCAAACCGACTGTCGCGTCGGCTATGCTGCTGAAGGCAGTAATGTGATGTGAATGTGTGGATTGAAGACCACGTCGCAGCTTTGCAAATCTCTTCTATGGTGGCTGACTTTAGATGAGCCAGTGACGCCGCCATGGCTCTAACATTATGAGCCGTGACATGGCCATCCAAAGTCAGCCCAGCTTGGGCGTAAGAGAAGGAAATGCAATCTGCTAGCCAATTAGAAATGGTGCGTTTTCCGACAGCA
This sequence comes from Microcaecilia unicolor, assembly GCF_901765095.1. Taxonomy (NCBI): domain Eukaryota; kingdom Metazoa; phylum Chordata; class Amphibia; order Gymnophiona; family Siphonopidae; genus Microcaecilia; species Microcaecilia unicolor. The sequence continues at coordinate 227,304,336 of NC_044032.1, read as the reverse complement.
ACTCCCCTCTTATTGGGATTAAAAGAAATAAACAGATGGGCGGACTGTCTGAAGGGGCGTGTCCGCTCCACGTAACAGGCCAGTGCTCTTTTACAGTCCAAAGTGTGCAACTTGCTTTCGCCCGGGCTCATGTGAGGAGGGGGAAAAAATGTTGGCAAGACAATTGACTGGTTCAGATGGAACTCCGACACCACCTTCGGTAAAAACTTCGGGTGCGTGCGGAGGACTACTCTGTCATGATGAAAGACAAGGAATGGTGCATGAACTACCAGGGCTTGGAGCTCACTGACCCTACGAGCTGAAGTAACAGCCACCAAGAAAATGACCTTCAAGGTCAAGTACTTCAGATGACAGGAATCCAGTGGCTCGAAAGGAGTTGTCATCAGCTGGGTGAGAATGACATTGAAATCCCATGGCACTGGAGGGGGTTTGACAGGGGTCTTTGACAAAAACAAACCCCTCATGAAACGCATGACTAAAGGCTGTCCAGAGATAGGCAAGCCATCAACATGAGAATGATAAGCACTGATTGCGCTAAGATGAACTTTAACCGAGTTGGTTTTAAGGCCAGACTCGGATAAATGCAGAAGGTACTCAAGCAAGGTCTGTGCAGGACAAGAGAAAGGATCTAGACCGTTGCTGTCACACCAGACGGCAAACCTCCTCCATTTAAAAGCGTAACACTTATGTGTGGAATCTTTTCTGGAAGCAAACAGGACTCTGGAGACACCCTCAGAGAGACCAAAGGAGGCAACCTCTATGCTCGCAACATCCAGGCCGTGAGAGCTAGAGACCGGAGGTTGGGATGTAGAAGCGCCCCCTCGTTCTGAGTAATGAGGGTCGGAAAACAGTCCAATCTCCATGGTTCTTCTGAAGAAAGCTCCAGGAGAAGGGGAAACCATATCTGACGGGGCCAAAAAGGCGCTATTAGAATCATGGTTCCCCGGTCCTGCTTGAGTTTCAGGAGAGTCTTCCCCACTAAAGGGATGGGAGGATAAGCATAAAGGAGTCCTGTCCCCCAAAAAAGGAGGAAGGCATCCGACGCTAGTCTGCCATGGGCCTGAAGCCTGGAACAGAATTGAGGAACCTTGTGAGTGTCCTGGGAAGCAAAAAGATCTATCGATGGAGTTCCCCAAACTCGAAAGATCTTTTTGGCAATAGTCATGTTCAAGGACCACTCGTGAGGCCGCATAACTCTGCTCAGCCTGTCGGCCAGACCGTTGTTTACACCGGCTAGATAAGTGGCTTGGAGAAACATTCCGTTTTGATAGGCCCATAGCCACATCTGCACGGCCTCCTGACACAGAGGACGAGAACCGGTACCCCCTTGCTTGTTGGTGTAATACATGGCCACTTGATTGTCTGTCTGAATGAGAACAATTTTGTTGGCTAGCCGATCTCTGAAGGCCTTCAGAGCGTTCCAGATCGCTCACAATTCCAGGAGGTTGATCTGGAGATGCCTCTCCTGAAGAGACCAAGCTCCTTGAGTGTGAAGCCCATCTACATGCGCTCCCCACCCGAGGAGGGATGCATCCGTCGTCAGCACTTTTTGAGGCTGAGGAATTTGAAATGGGCGTCCCAAGACCAGATTGGATCGAATGGTCCACCAACTGAGGGAATTGCGAAAATTGGTGGACAGCCGGACAACATCCTCTAGATTCCCTGTGGCCTGAAACCACTGAGAAGCTAGGGTCCATTGAGCCGATCTCATATGTAGACGTGCCATGGGTGTCACATGAACTGTGGAGGCCATGTGGCCAAGCAATCTCAACATCTGCCGGGCTGTGACCTGCTGAGATGCTTGTACTTTGGAAACCAGAGACAGAAGTCTGTCTGCTCTGGGTCCTGGGAGATAAGCACAAGCTGTCTGTGTGCACAACAGAGCTCCTACGAATTCCAATTTCTGAACTGGGACGAGATGGGACTTGGGATAATTGATGACAAAGCCCAGCATCTCTAGCACCTGAGTAGTCATCCGCATGGACTGCAAAGTTTCTTGCGGAGAGGTGTTCTTCACCAGCCAATCGTCTAGATAAGGGAACACATGCACTCCCAGTCTGCGTAGCGACGCTGCCACAACTGCCAGGCACTTTGTAAAAACCCTGGGTGCAGACGCCAAGCCAAAAGGCAAAACACAGTACTGAAAGTGCTGTGATCCCAGCCGAAATCGAAGATACTTCCTGTGAGCTGGAAGTATCGATATGTGAGTGTAAGCGTCCTTCAAGTCCAGAGAGCATAGCCAATCGTTCTCCTGAATCATGGGAAGAAGAGTGCCCAGGGAAAGCATCCTGAACTTTTCCTTGACCAGATATTTGTTCAGGGCCCTTAGGTCTAGGATGGGACGCATCCCCCCTGTTTTCTTTTCCACAAGGAAGTACCTGGAATAGAATCCCAGCCCTTCTTGGCATTGGCGCTGAGAAGGGCGGAGAGTTCCTCTGCAAGTACCTGCCTGTGGTAGGAGCTGAAAGACTGAGCTCCCGGTGGGCAATTTGGAGGTTTGGAAATCAAATTGAGGGTGTACCCGTACCGGACTATTTGAAGAACCCACCGATCGGAGGTTAAGAGAGGCCACCTTTGGTGAAAATATTTTAACCTCCCTCCGACCGGCAGATCGTTCGGTACAGGCACTTTGACTTCGGCTATGCTCTGCTGGAGCCAGTCAAAAACCTGTCCCTGGTTTTTGCTGGGGAGCTGCAGGGGGCTGCTTCGGTGCCCGCTGCTGACGAGAGCGAGCGGGCTGGGGTCGAGCCTGAACCGGCTGACGGGAATAAGAAGTGTACCTGCGGTTCCTAGAAGCGAAGGGAGCACTTCTCTTTCCCTTAAAAAACTTCCTAGCAGTGGAAGTGGTTGCAGAAGGCGCCCGGCGGGAGAGAGAATCCATAGCGTTATCACGCTGGTAGAGATGATCAATCATCTCTTCTACCTTCTCTCCAAAAAGGTGATCCCCCCGGCATGGGATATCTGCTATCTTCCGCTGAGTTCTTTCCTCCAGGTTAGAGGCACGCAGCCATGAGAGCCTGCGCATCGCTATACCTTGAGCAGAAAAGCGAGATACCACATCGCAAGTATCAAAAATGCCCCTGGACAGGAACTTGCGACACGCCTTCTGCTGCCTGATCACTTGACGAAAGGGTTCAGCTTTCTCCTCAGGGAGTGTATCCACCAAACTCTCAAGTTGCCTCACAGAGTTCCGTAAATGAATACTCGTGAAGAGTTGGTAAGACTGGATCTTGGTGGCGAGCAGACCGGCCTGATACACCTTCCTCCCAAAAGAGTCCAGAGTTGCAAACTCCCGCCCCGGGGGCGCCGAGGAGAAGTTCCTGGAACTCTTGGCTCTTCTGAGGGCGGAATCCACCACCGCTGAATCATGAGACAATTGGGTCTGCATGAGACTGGGTTCCCCGTGGATCCGGTATTGGGACTCAACTTTTTTGGGGACGGTTGGACTAGAAAAAGGCTTCTCCCAGTTCCTCAGCATAAGTTCCTTAAGAGTCTCATGAAAAGGAACTGTGGCAGAAGATGAAGGTGGAGATGGATAGTCCAGAACCTCAAGCATCTTGGCCCTGGGCTCGTCCACAATTTCCACTGGGAAGGGGATGGCCTCAGACATCTCCCGAACAAAAGATGAAAAAGACAAGCTCTCGGGAGGAGACAACTGCCTTTGAGGCGAGGGAGTGGAGTCAGATGGAATGCCTTGAGAATCCTCGCCAGAGAACTCCCCATGCACTCCTTCCTCATCCTCAGATGAGGTATCATCAGATGGGGCTAAAAGCTCAGACAGAGCCGCCCGGATCTGAGCCCGTCTCGACGCAGAGGCTTGACGGCCTCTATGATGATGCCGAGAAGTTGAAGGTCCCTGAAGCTCCAGAGAAGCTTCCCGCTCCGATGCCTCGGAAGAGTCAACTCGGGAAGTCAAAGCCACCGGCGCCGGGGGCGACACCGGTGACACAGACCTCACCACAGGCTGAAGGCCTGATGCAGAAACATCCGGCATCGGTAATGTCGACACACTCGACGCCGTCGGCACCGGTGCCTCTGAAAGCATCGACACCGGCACCGCCGACGCCGTCGGTACCGACAACCTCGATGCCGACTGCCACTGCTGCATCATGTCCATAAAAAATGGGAACATGGCCTGCATACGCTCATCCAGAGTTGGTGTCGGAAGAGGCTGCGGGGTCGGTTGAGACATCGGAGGCAAAGTCTGCTGAGGTTGGGGAGTGGGGACTCGGCTGCCAGCGACCCCACGCGTCGGAACCTCAGTAACAGAGGGAGAGCGATCCTCTCGGCACCGACGCTTCTCGGGTATCGAGTGCATCGATGACCCGGAGCTCCCGGTGCCGTGTCTCGAAGGAGACCGACGACGATGCTTCTTGGCCTTCGCCCGACGCATGTCGTCGAGACTCCTCGGCACCGGAGAGGAGGACGTGGAATCCACACGTCTCCTCGGGGCCGGGTCCGACGCAGGACGGTCCCGGGGGGCCTGCAAAGCAGGAGGCGCCGAGGCGGGTGGAGACCCACTCGATGCATCACTGCTCCCAGCGTGCATCGGTCTTAAGGCAGCCTGTCCCCTATCTCCCGGTGCCGACGCCTCCTTCGACGTCGACCTCGACGACGCTGGCTCCAAAGACATCATCCTCGACGGCACCGACTTCACCGGCGCCGACTTCCCCGGCGCCGATTTGGAGGGCGCCGACTTAGACGACGGCGCCGACGGCGCCGACGCCGAAGCACCGGGCCCAAAAATCTTTTCTCTCTGGGCATCTCGAGAGAGCAGTGTCCGCTTTTTCATGGCGAGACACAATTTACAACTCTCCGAGCGGTGGTCTGGCCCAAGGCACTGGATACACCACGAGTGTGTATCAGTGCCAGAGATGGCCCGATGGCAGCGGGCACAAGGCTTGAAGCCGCTGGGCGTCTTCGTTGACATCTCGGGAAAAATAGACCCTGCCAAATCAAAAGACGCGATTGTGTCTATAAAAAGATGACACAGAAAAATAAAAGAAAAACGGGAAAAAATACCCGACCGAGCGATTTAAATAAAATCGCAGCTAAAAGAAAGGAAACTTAATAAACGAAAAAATATCTAAGATAACTATAAAAGGATACTTCGCTTTTGTTGAATCTTCACCTCCGGGCATAGGAGGAACACGAAGACGAAGGTCGAGCTCCGTGTCACCTCAGACGCGGAGAAGAAAAAACTGAGGAATGTGCTCGCGCGACGGGCGGGAAAGTGGACGCGCGCATGCGCACTACATCCACCCGCGCGACAAGAGACATTTTTGTTTTTGTCATGGACTTTGCTGGAAAGTCCTCCGGGCCGACGTGACGTCACCCATCAGTGAGAATATTGGCCTGCTTGTCTTTGGAGAACTCTATAGATGCGTCACCGACGTCCGACGTCCTGCTCCGGGGCCTTCCCTCTGCCGCGCCGATGTAACTTCCTGTTTACGGAGGCGGGACGCGGAAGGCCCTGGAGCAGGACGTTGGATGTCTGTGATGCATCTGTAGAATTGCTGTCAGGCAGGCAGCACCGTAGCGGTATAAGCGCCGCCGCGGGGGTGGGAGACTGGACAGCAGCGCCGACAGCATTAAAAGAAGCACTGCGGCAGGGGTGGGAGAGGGTAAAGATCTTCTTCTGGGCGGGCCTGAGGCTAAACTGGGTGGGCCTGGGCCCATCCAGGCCCACCCGTAGCTACGCCCCTGTCCAGTATGCTTTTATGTTGGAAATGGCATGGTTTTAGTTATGAGCCAGAAAGGTTTCCTTGGGTGAAATTTCTAGCCATCCATACAATAAGTGGAATTGGAGGAAAGGTTTTGGTGCTATTTAAAGGTAAATCAAGCTAAATTGTAAGATTAGATACTGCAGTTCATCATGCATGTGTACTGCACTGACAGTTATCATTTAGTGAGGAAAGAGTGCACACTTATGGCTCAGACCATTAAGCATACACCCCCCCCCCCCCCGATATTCAGCACTTTTTAACCAGCCAGAAACAGCTCCTGGCCAGTTCAATAGCCTTAAGCCGGCTAAGCGCTAATATTCAGCCCAAGATAGCCAGCTATCTTGGTTGAATATTAGCACTTAGGACTACATTCTATATATGACACCTAAAAAATCAGCGCCAAAATAAAATACAGTTAAGCATATTCTATCAAATATGCCATAATTTAGGCATACTTTATAGAATAAGCCTAAATTTCAGTGTAGTTTTATAGAATATGCTGGGCGCCCATCCGCATGACTAAATTAAGCTGCGGGCAGTTACACCAAGTAAAACTTAGGTGTGGACTGGGTGTATTCTATAACAATATGCATAGTTTTTAGAAACGCCCATGACTGGCACATTCTACACCCATGGCCACTCCCCCTTTTCGACTATGCAACTTAGAATTTACGTGCATCACATTATAGAATACGCTGAGACAGTTGTGTGCATAAACTCTAATTAATGTCAATTAGAGTCAATAATTGCTTGTTAATTGTCAATTAACAGTGCCGATTAGCTTGTTAACTAATTAAGTTGTGTGCACACATAGAATATGACTGTATTTGCACATGCAACTTAAGTCATGCTATATAGAATCCGGGGGTTACCAGCTAGCCTGGTCACTGGCTATGTTATATGATTTAACCAGTTAGCACCAATATTCATCCGCTGACCAGCAGTTCAGTGGTCATTGGGCAAGAGTGATCCCCAGTTGTTCTTGCCCTGGCTAGCACCATCTTCGAAATGGTGTTTCTAGTGGTATTCTCTGAGGCGTAGCCAGGTTTTGATCTCAGGGGGTGCAGACTTTTATAAAACAGGCACCAGTTGGTGTCAGCTAGACAGCAGTGTCTGTGTTTTTGCTCAGGGGCTGTGGCAGGCAATGATTAATACAGGCTGTCTCTGTTGCATCCTGCCTACAAGGAAACAGTAAGTTACATCAGGAGGCAGGACACAGAAGAGATCCCTGGACTGGCCAGAGCAGGCAACCTGTCTGCTTAACTTCAAATAAAAATATTCAAATCGTGACCTCACCTCAGGAATAGCACACCCAGTCCTTCCACTGCTAGACACCTTGTTTAAATCAGATGGGCTTTTGTTTGTGTGGTGACTCTACAGGATGTGAAGAACACTAGTCTTGAGCACTTTTATTTTGGGTGACAAGGGCCACCAAAGGTGGCCCTTGCCCCAGAGCCTACTTTCAAATAGGGCTAGACACTGTGTGAAATAACACAAACCCCTGCAAAAAGACACCCAAAACCTATACTGAAAACTTACCATACCAAAACAGCCCTACCCCACCTATGAAAAGACAATGCTATAAATATTACAGTGGGACCTACAGAAGTGTTTCCCTAGGTGGTCCTGGAGTACCCCCTTGCCATTCAGGTTTTCAGGCTATTCCCAATGAATCTGCAGAAAAAGATTTGCATGTAATGGAGGCAGTATATGCAAATCAATGTCATGCATATTTATTGTGGATATCCTGAAAACCTGACTGGCAAGGGGGTACTCCAGGACTGCCCTAGAACACAAAATTTACCACACCATAACAGCCATAACCCACCTATCAGAAGACAGTGCTATATATATTACACTGGGCTCTGGAGCACCAATATACCTACTATTGGGAAACTGGAACAAGCTGAACTGTTACACATTCCTATGCAGATACTACGTGCTGGCAGAATTCTTTACCTCAGTCACACATGCAGAACATGGACAGACCCTCATCTATATAACATAAGAGTAGCAACACTGGGTTAGACCAATGGTCCATCTAGCCCAGTATCCTGTTTTCAATGTGACCAAACGAGGTCACAAGCACCTGGCAGAAACCCAAATTGTGACAGCATTCCATGTTACCAATCTAATGCAGAATAGGGAGCTACAAAAAAAAAAAACAACAACAACAAAATTTGAAATAGAGACCCCCTCCTGCCCAAGGAAGCCAGACTCTAAGCAGTGTAATACTGCTAAAAAAGAGATAGACATGCATTTTCTCCTGTACTTTGCAAAATAAAACTAGAAAAAAATGTACATTTTACAAGCAGGTACATCTCAGTCCTTACAAAGTATTAAATAAAAATAATTTTTTCTACCTTTGTTGTTTGGGAATTTGGCTGGTTCCAGTCTATTTTTCCATGTTCCATGAGTCAGCCTTACAAATTCTTTTCCAGGTTGGCCTTTCCATTTCTTCTCTCGCCTCTTGTCTTCTTCCTTTCCTTCTCTACATTTGTTTGGCACCGATCTTTCATTTTATGTCCCCACTATCAAAAAGCTGTGTATAGAGCTGCCAAATGATCCAGTTCCAGAAAGGGAGATTTTTCAACCAGTCATAGTGTGAACTCACATCCCAAATTCATGTGGGATTTGCAGTCCCTGATTCTACCCATCAAAATCTGTGCTGCAGTACATCCAAAATGACTTAAGAAAATGCACTCGGACCCCTCTACTGTTGTTTGAACAATTTATTTTCTCATTTGCTTTGGTCCCACTGCCTCTTTTCTGTTTTTCTCTGTTTCTTCTGCCTTTATAGGGTCTGTTGCCCATCTGACATTTCTTCTGTCTCCAAGTGCACCTTTTTCCCTCTGCACCACTATTTGTCCTGTCCAACATCTCCTTCCCCTCCCATGTGATAATCTTTGAATAACTGTCTATACTTATGGCTATGATTTCTGAACATGTGGTATCAATAAAGGACAAACTTTTAAATGCCCATTTGGGTATATATGCTAATCTCAATTTTGTTAAATGTTTCAGACATATCCATCTATTTATTCCCATGATATAACTAAATTCTATTATTCTGTCTCACTGTATTTTCAAATGTAAGCCACACTGAATTCGACTTTGCTTGGGATAAAGTGTGATATAAATATTTTTTTAAAAATCCTTTATCCTCCACCTTTCAAGACACTGCCTATCCTGCTGGATAGTGATGGCACAAGGAAAGCAAGTTTGGTCCAGTGAAGACTAACTCAAAATAACTTGTTCCTTAGCTGGGCCCTAGTATTACCATATTCTACCAGCAACAATAATTTTTGACGCTGTTTTAGTGATACTCAACTGTTATTTCTTTACTCCTCCAGCTTTTAAGGCACTGCCTATCCAACTGAAACAGCTTTAGCATTGTTACAGATGGACCAACAATAAAGAACGACACCGACAATGTGTATGCAGCAGATCATAAGTTTGCTTGCTTTGAACTGAATGGCAACGATAGCTGTGCGGGGGGGGGGGGGGGGGGGGGGTGGAAACAGATTATTACGCAAATTGGCTTCCTTGTTAAAGTGGACTAGATAGGCTCACTTCCTCTCCAGTCAATTAAACCTCCCTGGGCAGCTTTCTCCCTTCTCCAGCACCCCCCCCCCCAGGTTTTGCATCTTTTACCCTCTCTTCTGCCCGTCTCTCCCATCCGCGTGGTCACTTTTTACTTCCCTGAAGCCTTCTCCCTCCGGCACCAGTGATTCACAGTCAGCCTTCTGCCAGCGTTAGGGTCTCTGCTCAGGCGTGTCCCACCTCTGCGGAAAACAGGAAGTTGCAATAAAGTAGGTGGGACGCGCCTGAGGAGAGGCCCCAATTCTGGCAGAAGGCTGACTGTGAATCGCTGGTGCCAGAGGGAGAAGGCTTCACGGAAGTAAAAAGTGACCACGTGGATGGGAGAGATGGGCAGAAGAGACAGGAAAAGATTAAAGACTCGGGAAGGAGGGAGCAGAAAAAAATATTTATTGGCACGAGGCGCATAGGCGCCATTTTTTCTAAACAGCTGTTTGGGGGAGCGACTGCTCCCCCTGCGCTCCACCTAGCTATGCCACCAATTCTCGTGTTTCTTTGGACATCTCTTTGACTACCTTGAAAAACCCCACACACATTTACCACCCTAGCCAAACAGGATTTCATCCAGGACACTGAATTAGATCTGGTGGATTTGCTAAATAAAATCCATATTCATTTTGATGCCAGAAAAACTGCTGAACCTTGTCAACCACTCACTTTTATTTCTGCAGCTTGCAGAACTTGTCCTGTGGGTACATATTTGACTGGTTTACCTCGCTAGTGGTAGTCTCATGCTTCTACTGCTAGGGGCTCATGTTTCCGTCATTTCCCAATGTGACAACTTGGAAAAACATAGACATGGAGGTTTCTAAAATGGCATACATATAAATCTATGCTCTGGCACATACACATGTATGTCCTGAAATACCTATATACATAACTAGGTGCTGCATGTACACATCTATATAGCAGTGTTTTTGCCTATACTGTCCAATGTAATATCTCTGGAGGAACTATACCTGCCCATCTCTGATATCCCTTTATGCTTTCCGGAGTCCTTATCCTGGATGATCTCAAAGTACATGCTGATGAACCCCAGAGATCTCACGGTCAAGGCTTCTTCTATACAAAGTCCATAGGCTTTGCTCAGTGTTCACTTTACTTCCCATATCACCAGATATTCCTTGGACCTTGTGTCCACCTCTGATTCTTCTGTTCTGCAAGATCATTGATCTTCTTTCTTGGAAGGATCACTCATTACTTATTTTCTGCCTTTTGCTCCCAAGATCCTCTCCCAGAAAAAATATAGGTGGTCCAGAGTGTTCAACATGTTAAACCTAGAAGTGTTGACTCTGAAATGCAATGAGCGATACCTTGGACACTGCTGTTAAAGAGCTTGCTCCCCTCCCAAAACACTGTTTAGCATCTAAAAATGATCACCCATGATTCCATCAGGGCTTGTGCCTGCTAAAAAAAAAGCAGGCCTGCCATGCAGAGAGGAAGTGATGAAATACAAATCCTTTACTAACCCAGCACTTCACAAGCACTGTTGTTTTGTCTACCAAAAGGAAGTGTACTCAGGCAAAAATGTTTATTTCTCTCCTATTTCACTCACATGAAAATCAGCCAAAAAAAAAGTTTTATTGCATTTCAAAACATTCTGTTCCATCATCAGTCTAATGGGACAGAGTCAGCATGGATTCAGCAAAGGGAGGTCTTGCCTCACCAATCTGCTTCATTTCTTTGAAGGAGTGAATAGACATGTGGATAAATTTGAAGTAGTGTGTCTAGATTTTCAGAAAGCTTTTGACAAAGTCCCTCATGAGAGTCCTGAGAAAATAAAAAAGCCGTGGGATAGAAGGCAATGTTCTGTTGTGGATTAGGAACTGGTTAATGGATAAAAAACAGAGGGTAGGGTAAAATGACCATTTTTCTCAGTGGAGAAGAGTGAATAGTGGAGTGCTAGGACCAGTGCTTTTTAACATATTAAGTATAAGTGACTTGAAAATTGGAACAACACTATTCAAAGTTGTTAAAAACACATACGGACTGTGAAAAATTGCAGGAAGACCTTAGGAAGCTGGAAGACTGGGCATCCAAATGGCAGATGAAATTTAATGTGGACAAATACAAAGTGATGCACATTAGGAAGAATAATCCAAATCATAGTTACTTGATGCTAGGGTCCAGCTTAGGAGTCAGCACCCAAGAAAAACATTTAGGTGTCATTGTAGATAATACACTGAAATCTTCTGCCCAGTATGCAGTGGTGGCAAAAAAAAAAGCAAACAGGTGACTAGGAATTATCACGAAAGGGATGGAAAATAAGATGAAGAATATTATAATGCCTCTGTATCGCTCTAAGGCGTGATCTCACCTTAAATATTTTGTGCAATTCTGGTCCCCATATCTCAGAGAAGGTTCAAAGAAAGGTGATCAAAATGGTAAAGGGGATGGGACTCCTCTCATATGAGGAAAGACTAAATAGGTTAGGGCTTTTCAGCTTGGAAAAGAGATCGCTGAAGGGAGATAAGATAGAGGTCTACAAAATCCTGAGTAGTGTAGAATGGGTAAAAGTGAATCGATTTTTTCCTCTTTCAAAAAGTACAAAGACTAACAGGCTTATTTTTTAAAGAGAAGGATGCCCATCTTTTGACACAAATTGGAAGATGGGAGCCCTTCTCACAGGGTTGCCCAAATCGGCATAATCGAAAGCCGATTTTGGGCGTCCCCAACTGCTTTCCGTCGCGGGGATGACCAAAGTTTATGGGGGCGTGTCGGAGGCATAGCGAAGGTGGGACTTGGGCGTGCCTAACATATGGGTGTCCTCTACCCATAATGGAAAAAAAAGGGCGTCCCTGACGAGCACTTGGACAACTTTACCTGGTCCTGTTTTTCCAATGGCTTAAATGTTTTGTCACTTTTGGTCACTTTTTACTTCCCTGAAGCCTTCTCCCTCTGGCACCAGCGATTCACAGTCATTTTATTAAATACTGGTTTATATGTTTTGGCTACAAAAACACATAAGTGCTGGGACTGAGATATTTAAAGCATGGATAGTGCTTGTAAAATGACTGCCTTGGTATTTAAAGAAAGATTGCTTAATAAATGCAAATAAATTAATACAGATAGAAAAATCCATTTTTCTATCTTAGCCAAACAACTCCTGACTTTGCAATTCTCATCATAATGGTGGCTTAAGCTAGATCAAAGTATCAGGTAACATATTAGAGCTTGAATAATTTCTATTATACATATGTTTTTTTTCTTAACATTTATTTCCCTGCAACTTAAATGATAAAATAATAAGACTGTTGGTTCAAATGAATAGGTAATAACTTGACCATCCTTGTGTTGAAAGAGTACTCTCAGGTTCCTAGAAAATACCGTAATTTAAATGTTCAGGGATGCTATTTATTGCCTTACATGGTGTTACATTGCAGTTCTTAGATGAGTGAATCTTTCTCGGTTGATCGTGAGCTTTTGATTTAGCTACGTAATGACCATAAATAAAGCGATTCTATAAGATGACTTCTAAAATTAGGTGACAATAGCACACATATGTTACAGAGCTCTAGTACTTATATGTTTCGTTGGTGCCAATAATTGAAAACTACATATCAGTGCTACACACTATTCCTTAACTGGCACATGCAAGTTGCTTAGGGCTAGGTTTACTAAGCAGTGCTATGGGCGCATTAGCGTTTTTAATGCACGTAAATGGTGTACGCGCATTAAACGCTAATGTGCCCATAGAAAATAGGCGTGCTAGCGTTTAACATGCCTTAAATTTACAGGCGCTTTAAAAACGCTAACGCATCTTAGTAAACATACCCCTTAGTGTACAACTACCAGGGGGACATACATGTGGGTGGCGCATGGGCAGGTCACCAACTTATGCACACATCACTTAAATTGTGAGCCCACTAGGGACAGAGGAAATACCTGTAAGGTTAATTCACTTAGGGCTCCTTTTACAATGTGGCAGTAAGCCCAACGCGGGCTTACCACTCGCTATAAAGGAAGTACCGCCGGGCTACCACAGCAGCCCGGTGGTACTTCCCACCTCTAGCATGCCATCATTTCTGGAGCTACAAAAATGTATTTATTTTTGTAGCGCCGGAGTGTACCTGGTGGTAATGGGGCAGAGTTGCATGTTGCCCAGTTACTGCCAGGTTAACGCGGGAGTACCGCCACCTCAATGGGTGATGGTAAGGACTCCCTCCGAAATGGCCACACAGTAAGTGCTTTTACTTGTCGCACGGCCATTTCCTGCAGGAAGTCGAGACTTCCTTTTTATGAGCTGCGGTAAAAGGGGGCCTCGGTGCACATGTAAAACACGTGCTGACGCCAGTGCCAGCCCTCTTTTAGCCCTAGAGGCACGCTAGCATTTTTATCGCATGCTGTGTAGATGACCATAATATTCCTATGGGCTCCTACACAGTTAGTATACACTAATATTTGGCACGTGCTAAAAATGCTAATGCACCTTAGTAAACAGGGTCTCTAGACTGTTACTGTAGAGAGAAGTGTGCTTTTGACCCTACCTCTCTAGTTTTGCCTCTGATGCAGTCTTTGGCGAAAAGTGGCCACATCAAGCAAAGTGTATTTGGTAGAATTAAAGTCCTTGTTACTTCTGTCTACATGTGTTGGTCTGTTGTTTGTTCTGCTGTGCTTGCATCGCAGAGCTTTTCCCTCTATTGTTTTCTTATAATAAATGTAAACTTCTTTGGTTGTACCAAAGAAAGGTGGCATATGAAACCCATGACCTTTACCTTTCAGAAAACTATCATTAGTGCATATTGCATGGCACACACACATAGATGCATTAAGTTACACCAGCCATTGATGTGATAGAAGTTGGCATGCAAAACCTTTGACGTGCCACAATGGCTTTGCACTAGTATTCGAGAATGATTTAGGCATGCATTGCCCAGAACCAATTATAGAACTGGTGATAATGCACTCGTTCGTGGTGTCTACATCTTGGTGCTAATTTTTAGAATTGCCCCAAAAGAGTCTGCAATGTTAAAGCAGCTCTTGGTTTAAAGCAGTAAGGTACTAGTAGTATAGTACATTCCCCTAATTTTATTTTAAATTATACCCTGGATATGGGGCTTGCTCTGATACACAGATGTTGCTTAATGAGCATTGTTAACAAGTATAAACTGTCTGTAGACATGTTTGTTTTATTATTGGTCTAATTAGCTGAGAATAATAATGATGATGTTGCAGCTGAGCTAAAAGACAGCTTCTCAGAAAGTTGAACGGTTGCCAGGATGTATAAATGGGGGTATGTGTAAGCAGTCACACATGACAGGATATACATAACCCGTTACACTACCAAGGTCAGGTAGCATAAGGACAGGGTGTAAGAGGAAATAATTTCTCCTGTCAGTTAGAAAGTGTTTTTCCTAAAACAATTTTGAAAGGGGACCTAGTTGCCAAATCCATCTGTTGCTCCTTGGATCACCTGGATCCAAGGCAGTACTTCTTTCTTTTTCCCAAAACTTTATAACCCACTATTTCCAAATGATCAATGCAGGATACAGCACACTTATACATGTTAAAACATAAAAGAGAAGACTAAAATATATTAAATATAAACGTAAACTGAAAAATAATACTCAGAATATAAAATACATAAAATATTAAGGACTCCATCCTAGGAGGGATGGAGTCGCAGATACCATGTAATACCACTCCCTATGGTCTGCTCCAGGATGTATGTGTGTTGAGTTCTGGAAGGAGGGGCAGCCTCTGCCAGAAGATGATTACTGCAGAGGTGGGACTTGATGGAACACGGAATAATATGCCCCCCCCCCCCTTCAACACAAGGCTGGAAATAAAGGCTCATGGTACCTTTCTCCAGTTAGAAAGGGTCCCATTTGAGAAGGGAAACTTAAGGAGTAGAATGGAATTGCTGCTCTCAGAACATCTTTGCAAGCTATCTTTTGAGATTCAATCAGCAGTGTTCCTGTAATCAGACAATGTGAAAACATAACATAGGAATTTAAGGTTAAACGGATGTATATTATAGGAAGAGAAAACAAATGGAATTGTGTATTCAAGATGAAAGTATTTGGTAAGGGACAAAAAAACAGGGCTGGATCAAAGATAATTAGGTGCCCTGGGTTAGGGATGCAGGAGTGCAGGCCTTGAGTGCTGCAAACAGGCCAGGTTTCCGTATATTCCTAATGAACATGCATGAGAAAGATCTCCATTTTGTATGCAAATAAATCCTTGCATATTCATTGTGGATAATCCTGAAAACCTGACTGGCTGGGTGTGTCCCAAGGACTGGGTTGAGAACCCCTGCTCTAATGAATATGCATGAGATACATCTGCATGGATACTACCTCCATTGTATGCATATCTATCTCATCTATATTCGTTAAGGATATCCTGGAAACCTGGCCTGTTTGCAGCACTCGAGGCCTGGACTCCTGCATCCCTGACCTAGGCAAACCTTCAGCCTTGCACCCTTTCTCCTTAACCAACTTTCAGGTCTTGGGCCCCTAATATTGACATCTTAATATTTATACTCAACAATTATGATCACCTAAGTACCAACTCTCCAAGTAAAATCTTATAAAAGGCCATAATTGGGTATCATACTTTTAAATATGAAATATTATATTGTATATAAATATATATAATAGGGATAATTCTATAAAGGGTTACCTGTTTGGAGCTTGTTCTATAAAGGAAAGTAGGCACTTTTTCTGAATTCTTTTCTAGTATTGTGAGAAAGGGAGAGTGCAGACAATATCCGGTTATTTCTGTGTAACTTGACGTGATAATAAATCATCTCTATCTTCTATGCAAGCTTTAATGAAGCACTTTTTAAACATATTTTCCCAGATAACCCCTGTTTACAAAATGGCGTGATAGCACATTAGCTTGTTGTGTGAAATCATCAAAATTAGTGTACAGGCGCCGAAGACGTAGAAATTGAGAGTATGGAAGATTGTTCTTTAGACTACGAGTATGAAAACTTGTAAAATGTAGATATGTATTCCTATCAGTAGGTTTCTTGCAAACTTTTGTAATGAAAGAATAATCTTTTTTCATGATGAGTATGTCCGGAAAAGGGATGTGATGATGGTCAAAATGCATTTTAAAACATAGATTTTTGTCACAGGTGTTCAGTCAGTCATGAAAATCTTTCAATCTCACTTCTCTTCCTCTCCATAGTAGGAGCATGTCATCGATATACCTCTTGTAAAAAAAAATTATCCCTTCATTGTCAGGTGTGATCTTGTAAAAAATTTTTTTTAATTCGGCTATATACAGATTTGCAATATTTGGGGTCATGGCTGACCCCATGGCCGTGCTGCGTGTTTGTTGATAAAAAGTTTTTTTCAAAGTGAAGTAATTCTTGGTTAATGCTCTGGTAGCGAATGTGATAATAAGAAAATTTGGAATACGGCGATGTGTTTGTCTGTTTTTCAGTGTTTCCTCAATTATCAGGAGAGATTCCAGCTGTAGTATATTTGTATATAGAGATTCGATGTCAAGGGTGACCAAAATGACATGACTGAGGTCTCCTGTAACTTCTTCTAGGAGATTAATAACCTGTGTAGAATCTCTCACAAAGGATGGTATCTGTGGAATGTAAGGTCGCAAGAAGAAATCAACAAATTGTGACAAGGGTTGAAGTAGGGAGCTATTTCCTTAAACGATTGGACGGCCAGGTGGATTAGTGAGAGATTTATGAATTTTAGGCAAAACATAAAAAGTAGGGATCACTGGGTGTGAAGTGAGAAGGAAGTCTCTTTCTTTGGATGTTAAGAACAACTATGGGATAGGAGAACAACTTCTCTAATTTCTTCTTGTAACTGTGGAGTGGGGTCTTCATTAAGGCGGATGTAATAATCCATATCAAGTAATTGTCTAAGCACTTCGTTGACATTCAGGCACAATTTCAAAAGAGATAGACGTCCAAAAAGTGACATAAGTCAGCATTTGGATGTTTATCTCACAGAAACGTCCAAATCAGTATTATCAAAACCTTTTTTGGAAGTCTTTCTCTGAAGTGAGTCAGAAGGACGTCCAAATCTCAAGGGGGTATGCCGGGGGTGTGTTCAAGGAAGGACTTGGGCCTTCCTAAGACATGGACATCTTTCAGCAACGTCCAAGACTAAAATCTAGACATTTTTATAGCAAATAGCTCCAGTGGGAATTGAATCCACTTCCTCAGGATCAAAGTCTGCTGCAGTAACCACTAGGCTACTCCTCTACTCCACACAAAAAGGGGCCCCAAATGACCAGATGACTACTGGAGGGACTCGGGGATCATCTCCCCTTACTCCCCCAGTGGTCACTATCCCCCTCCAACCCCAAACAAATGTGGTTAAAAATATTACTTGCCAGCCTCTATGCCAGCCTCAGATGTTATACTCAGGTCAATTAGTATAGCATGCAGGTCCCTGGAGTAATCTAGAAGTGGTGCAGTACACTACAGACAGGTGGACCCAGGCTTCTACATCCCCCTACTTGTTACACTTGTGTAGAAAACTGTGAGCCCTCCAAAAAACACCAGAAACCCACTGTACCCACATATTGGTGCTCCCTTCACCTATAAGGGCTATGGTAGTGGTGTATAGTTGAGGGTAGTGGGTTTTGGGTGGGTTTGGGAGGCTCAGAAGACAAGGTAAGGGAGTAATGGTGAGATGTGTACATGGGAGCATTTTATGATGTCCACTGCAGTGCCCGGGATGTCACTGTTCCACTATTCTACCTGATGCCAAGCTTTCAATTTATTTTTTTATAACATCTGATCCTTGTGTCTATTGTTTATTATTAGATTTGGGCTTTGAATTCAGATCTATAGATGAAAAGGAGGTCTCATTACATATATCTAAATATAAATCATTACATATATCTACAATGACCTTCTTTCCTGTTTGAAATTTGGACGTCTTTGTAAAACGTCCAAATTCTGATTTAGACATTTCTTTTAAAAATGCCCCCTCATATTCACTTCTATCCTGTAAAAGAATTCAACCGCATTTGTCTGCTGGTTTTATAACAATGTTGGCGTTTCTGAATAAGGCTTGCATTTCCTCATGTTCAAGCTTAGTAAGGTTGTGGAAACTTTCCTTAGGTTTCAAAGTTTCTATAGCCTGTATGTCTTTGAGAACACATTTATGAAAAGTAGATATAAGAGGATCTGAAGTGCCTGGGGGAATCCAATTGGAATGCTTCTTTATGGTGGAACTATCTGGAGCTGATGTTTTATCTGAGAAAAAAATGTATGATTTGAAGCTTCCTATTAAAGCGGAATAGATCTATGCATGTTTGTAAAGGGTCATATCAAGGTGTAGGAACAAAAGATAATCCTTTCTGCAGTAAGGCCATTTGTGCTGTAGACAGTTCATGGCTTGAAATATTAAGTATAGGGATTTACTCTGTTACAGGGGCTGCCATGGTTTCTGCTAGTAACCTTCCCTTCCTCTTCCTCTGCCTCTCCATATTCCTCTGGTCGAGTGAAAGGACCTGTTTCTGTAACCTTGGTACCCTTGATGATTCTGTCTGGGTGCTTGTTGAAAATAATTCCTGTTGGATAAAAGGCGTGTCCATATGGATCGTTGGTTGGGCTGTTCCGGTAAAATTCTGTCTAAAAAAGCTCTTGTATCTGGGCTTTTAGGTGAAAAAAATGGGACTAGTAAGGGGGGGGGGGGGTCTAAAATACTCACCTGATTCACTCCGAATTATTTTCCTACTTCTATTTTCTAAAGTACCCTCTAAGCCCTGGGCCTCATGATTTTGTATTCTATGATTTTGTGTATCTACCTGGGTATTTACAGGGGCCTTAGTTCTAGAAATAGAATGTGGTGGTTTATGATGTTGAAAGATCTTAAGTTTAGACCACGGGTAGATAGAACCTTTCCTGTAATCATTTTCATCCCTATGCAATTTGTTAGTCTTTACCTTTTTAATGTCATTCTTAAAATTAGAAAGACATTTATTTTTATTCACAATGACTGTGTCAAAGTTCATATCTTTTCTCTTGAGTAGTTCAAGTTTTTCTTCAACCAATGGTTTACAAATCTCATTTTTCTTTTTAGAGGTTTCAACTGCAAGAATCATAAGATCTAATGCACATTTATTAAGGATAGAGCACCATTGGTGAAAAAAGTTGGCATCATCTTGAAAGACAAACAATACAGGGGATGAATCGATAGGTTTCTCTTATATGATTATTATAAAGAAAACTTTAGAAACCTGAATGTATACTGTCAGCTCATTAACTCTAGGACATTTAGCGTAGTGTGTACTAGTGTTCTATGGTGCTCAGAATAAAGTGCATGAATTTAAGCCATAAGAATGCTTACTGGTAATCACCATCATTGCACCAGCCCTCCCGACCTTCCTGCTGGTAGAGCTATAAACACACTTTCTACACTAGTTGCTTGGCTTAGCCATGTAGACGATATCAATACAGAGGGTGGGCTGGGTATACCAGCGGGTAGAATGGCTATCCGTTCTATTACCTCCTTTTTTTTCTTTTTGGTATGCTTGTGCTAGTGAAATAATAATGTGAAAAATAAATGTGGCATTAAGCCATTATACTCATATGCTCTGCATTCAGCAAACCATGAATGTCTCAAAGTGGACCTCCGTTAGATGTCCTAGACATCCTAGCAAAATAGAGCTTCATATGTCAGACAAAGGGTTTTATTTTTAAACATTTTTTTACAAAAGGAAGAGCAGCTATAAGGAGCAATCATGTGAGAGTTTGGAAATCATACCATGAAGATAAACAGTTCCATTGTGTCTTGTTCCTTTTGTAACGATATCCTCGTTAGTTACACAGGTCTTGTGTTCCATGAAGTTTTATTATTTTACCATTTCCACATGTTACTAGCAGCTTGTTTTAATCTGAAGTGTCATTCGTCTTATCTTTCCTGGTGATCCACATTTTGGAGCTGTCTCTGATTGACAACAGCTGTGTAGGCATCTGTGTGGGTTTCCTGCCACTTTATGGCTATTGCGTATCACACTTCTGGAACATTTATCCAACACTGTTGTTTGTTTCTTCTTTAAAATCTATTTAGAAAATATCTGGGAGTAGGGGAAATGAGGGGTAGTGGTAAACTTGAGGGTATAGTAAAGAAGCATTTCTTCCCAGAGAGGGTAGTGGATTCAATGAGCAGCCTCCCTCTAGGGGTAATAAGGTCAAAAACAGTAATGTAAGACCAGAAGAATCTTCGGTGGTGATGAAATAGATAAAGCTAGAGACCAAGTGGGATCTGTAGTTTTGCTGTTGGAGGGGAAACTGAGCAGTCGTGATGACCCTGTTATTCTTATCTGCTTTCATATTCTCTGGTTTTATATTTTAATGGTTAAAGGGCCTTGGCTGTTTTCCCCATAAAGTACAGAGGGAGTGTTAGGTACAATATAGAACAAGGCAGCAAGATGGGTTTTCTGGAATTAGGGATACTGCCTTGTCGAATTCCACAGAGTGCTGTGTTTACACTCTTTGGAAGAAAGACTCGTAAGATGATTAGTATAGATGCTAAGAGACAAAGAAAGAGCAAATGTATGTTTTTAAATTGTAAGAAATGAATTCTAAAATCAATGATGGAGAATCAGTGAAAAATCTGAGATCATAGATTTGAGGTGAGGAAAGCGGTATTTGTAGGTCTATTCAAAGCTAAGGTTAGCTTTTTGTTTTTATCTTTTGCTAATCTTTCTTCCTAAGTAGTCTCAAGCATTACACTTCCCTCCACAAATGTAGTGTTTAAGTGACTTGGTGATGTGTTCTGGCAGCAATTGTTGGCTGGTTGAAGTAGCGGCACCCTTCCTTTGTTCCAGTGCTTCTGACTGGAAGGTTAGGCATGTACCTGGGTGAAAGATCCCAATCCACAGACCAGGCTTTAGAGGAGGCAAAATAGGGATACACCTGCAATTTTGGTCCCTTGCTAAAGTCTTTAGTCTTTTCCCTTACGTCCTTTCAGCAACAGAATTATAGACGATTACCTCTCTCTCTACAGACTCTGCCAATCTCTTCTCCCTCATTGAAGCTCTCTGCTTGCTCAAGCTTTGCTGGTTTGAAATAACTGCTCTTCTATAGGTAATGCCTGTCCCAGCACCCAGGCTTAGCTGTGCCCTGGCAGTGGCCTCAGTTAGTCACTCCTTTACTCCCCAGACTCCTGTAGACAAAAGACCCTGGGTGCTAGCTTTCCAGGCCCATTATAGTTTCCTCCAAATTGTGAAGATGAGTCCTCCAAATTGAGAAGATGACTCCTCCTGTCCCTCGGCTGACAAAGGAAAGTCACCCTCATTACAATACACTGGATTAGGGATTAACATAGGAGCAGAGACTCTAGAATGTTTCTTATCATAGATATAGAGGGTACATTGATGAGGCTTCTGCTACATATGTTTTGGCCAGCTTCCCTGTTGTAAAACTTCACATTTCAGTTTATTACACAAAGCATCACACAATATCTGAGGATTTTGAACTACAAATAAAGCCACATGCTAGGTTCTTCTGGATTTAATTTGACACAGCCTTGGTTTCATGTCCAGATATGTACAACAACAGGGTAGCATCATACCAGGCAAGAATTCAATGGCATATTCACATTCACAATGTTTGTGAAGAGTCTCAGCTTGTTTTGTCCTAAAGCATTGGCAAAAAAGTGGTATTCTGTCTTTGTAGGCTCTGATGGCAGAGGCTACAAAGAAAGGATCCATAAGTCTGAGATTAGAGACGCAAGATGAAAAACAGGAAGGAGATCAGGAAACAATCTGTCCCTGTCACATGTCAATAAGGAGTTATTTATTTATCACATTTATATTCCACCTACCTTCCTAGATGAATTACATTCATAATCAAGTAAAACCAGATTAAATAATCACTTTAAAACACATAAAAATTAAGACATATGCAAAAGGCTGCACATAAATACATTAATGTTTCTTTATTAAGTAACAAAACACTGACACTGAGTACTTTTTAGTAGGTAGTAGGAAATCAGTTAACCAGCTTCCACATCCTGGACAGGACAAACCTCAGTGTGACTTTAACATCCTATCCTCCACACCCTGCAGTGCTTCTCCTTATCCTTTCCTTGCTATGTTCCTGTAAATCAGTGATTGTGTGCTGAATCTGTTGAAAGTGCTTTTCACATTTAGGGGTTGTTTCATTTCTCTTTCATCTCTCACTACGTATAGTTACTTCATTTCTATAGCATAGGAATTTCCATCCAAGGAGGTTAGATTGAGAGAACAGGAGACAGTATGAGGTTATCTAGCCCATTATATGGGTTGAAGGCAGTAGGCGGAGTCATTAGTTCACCCCAAACAATAGCAAACGCTATTGAAAACTATAGTAAAAGATTGTTAGAAATAATGGACTGCCTATGCGTGATCCATCTGTAAAAATTCAAAAGCTGTTCCAGTAGGATAGGTAGTGCCTTAAAAGGTGGCGGACAAAACATTTTTTAAAACTTATTTGACAGCTTTTTAATTTGCTTGAAAGCTATCTATATGTAGATAGAAATATCATGAAATAAAAACTGAATATCACTAAAACAGCTTCAAAAATTATTATAGCTGGTGGAAACAGCACTAAGGCTGTATTTTGTGCTTATTTTCCTACACTGTTCTATGCACTACATGGCCATATTTCAGTGAGGATATCCTGTTTCCTAATAGGTTCATCTTAACTGTTGTAATCTGCCTTGGGAAGCCTGGTGTTATAAAGTAAAATTAAACTCTACTTTCATTGGGTACATCTTCACCTCATCACTTGTAAATGGATTGCTCTGTTTTGAGCATGTTTCAGGAACAAGTGGTTTTCATAAGTCAAAATAATAAAAATAAATATTTTCTTTCATGTGGATCTCTCACTTGTTTAAACATAACTAAATGGGCTATAAGCCCCTGATGTAGTCCAAAACTGGAAATACAGTGAGACAGAATAATACAATTCAGTAACAACTACAACTTATTTTTTGTTTTACTCATCTTTATTCAAAGCACAACGTGTTGGTTGATAAGCTTCATATAGAACAAGAAAAAAAAAAAAACAGTGAACCGTCCAACATGGCACAATAAAAACTTTCACTGAACTCATTCGGACTCATTTCCGCTCCACCAAATTTGTTCCTGACATTCAGTTCCAACTCTTTTACTGCTGCTTTCCCTTAGCCATCATTATTCCCAGGATGCATCTATATACATTATTCAATATCTCTCTTACAAATAGTAGTAATAAACAATATTAAGTGTGTTTTTATAGTATACCACTGAATTCCACAAAACAAAAGGAGCAAGTTCCCACAAACCATCTTTCTCTTTTGATCTAGGCACATGCTGGATCCTATCTATAGTCTTCCCTGCTAGTTACCCTGGAAGTAGGCAGGCATGTTCACTCACAAGAGGGAGGATTAGAGCTCTGCAGATAGTTTTCAAACTGAAAACTGGCTATACATTTTAGCCATTTTTTTTTAGCTTTCAGACATAACTATAGAAAATCAGCAAAATTCTGAAAAAAGGGAGACAGTTGTCAATAAGGGTTAGTGGGTCAGTTGCAGGAGGGAATAGTTTCTGGAGGTGGGGCAATTTACTGGTGGTGGGCAGTTGAAGAGGGATAGTTTTTTGAGGTGGGGGTTAGTTAGTAGGATTGGGAGAACAGGAAACAGAAAGGAGACACTGCATATAAGTATTTGTGTTACAAAAGTTGGAATTTTTTGGGCAGTGGTTCCCAAACCCCTGGTCCTGGAGGCACCTTAGTCAGTCAGGTTTTCTGGATATCTACAATGAATATTTATGGGAGAGATTTGCATACAGTGGAGGTAGTGCTGTTCAGTTGTCTTTCATAAATATTTATTGTGGATATCCTGAAAACCTGACTGTCTGGGGTGCCTGCAGGACCAGGTTTGGGAACCATTGTTTTAGGGGATGCATTTTTCTGGAATCTCTAGTTCCATTTGGCCCATTTTTTAATTCAATATCAATATTTACTTCTATATCCCACTTTATGGTCCAATGCAGTTTACAAAAAAAAGAAGGTGAACAGAAAATTACACATTTAAAACAAAAACCAGTTAAGAATTCTAAAAGAAAAGAATTACAACAAACTGAATGATATACTCAATGATTATCAAATAAAAAGGTCTTCAGTTTCTTAAAAAATAGCAAATAATTAGACTCTAATATCACAGCAAAAGAGAATAATGTATTGAAAAGTCTCAGAAAATAAACACCTCTTGAATTAGGAAAGTGAAGTAGCAGTTGATAATGCAGTGTCTGAACAAAGCAATCCTCACTTAGGGGCCCTTTTACTAAGCCGCGTAGGCACATACATGCGACCTACGTGCATCAATTTTGAACTACCGCCCGGCTACCGTGTGGCCCAGGCGGTAATTTCATTTTTTACGCGCATCCACTAAGCGCGCTGGTAAAATTTCCAACTCGACATTGTACACATGTAGACCGTTATCACCCTGTTAACGCCTGAGACCTTATCGCTAGGTCAATGGTGGCGGTAAGGTCTCAGGCCCAAAATGAGCATGTGCCAATTTTTATTTTGCCGCATATCCGTTTTCGGCCAAAAACAGGCCTTTTTTTGCAGGTGCGCTGAAAAATAGACCTGCGCGCATCCAATACATGCATTTACACCAGCACAGACCATTTTTCAGCACACCTTGGTAAAAGGACCCCTAAATTCATTATTAGTTCTGAAATACTAAACAGGCTCATTTGAAGAGAATGTGCTTGTGAATTGAGAGCCAGTGCAACTTTACCAAGAAAGGTGTAATGCTGTCAAAATTCTAGTTGTCTTTTTACTGGTTTTCCCCCCATGCCAAGTTTCATCCCATTCCATGAAATTTTTAGAGCATTTTTTGTGCCTCCTCTCCAAACACACAGACAGACAGACAGACAGACAGACAGACAGACAGACAGATAAATAGGCATTTTTGGCCCCTTTTATATAACTCTTCACAACTTCCATTGGGTTGAAAAGAATAATAAGAAATCTGTTGGTACTTTATAACTGCCTTACTGCTATCACAAATTGATTACTTTAATATCATTTTCTAGACTGTTCTAAACCTGCTCTACAAAAAACTTCAAACAAAACATATCTATCTCCTCTTTCCTGATGCATCTTCATTGGCTTCTGGTTGAGGCAAGAATTATATTTAAGTCCTTTCAGGCCGCAAAACTTTGGAGATCAATTTCAGAGTACAGAAAATTTAGAAAATGTTAAAAACCTTTCTTTTTCAGAAATATATTTAGTGTCAGTAGACTCAAACTGAAGTCAGGCTAAATTTTTATTATTTTTCTTGTATTTCCTGGAATTTTGTCCATCGTCTTTAACTTGTAATCCGCATCGAACCCCATTCTAAAGTATATTGTGAGTTAGAATGAATGCTAAATGCTATGCTATGCTATGCTATGCTATGGGAATGTGGGTGAACCTTCCTCATAATTTTGAACTAAAAAAATTCACTTTGCTATACTTGTTACAATTGAGTTGAAACAAACGTCAATACTTCCCAAGGCACATAAGGTTTGGAGGTGGGTGTGCAAATTACACAACTTTTCGGCAAAAGCCACTCCGTTCATATCCATTTGTGACAATCCTGCTTTTCCTCCAGGAGAGATATATAAGTTTTAAACAACGGCAAAAGAAAGGAATCAAATACATCTATCAGATCCTGATGGAGAAAGGCAAGCTACAACCATTTTCAGAACTACAAACCAGACATTCTTTGCCGGAATCAGATTTCTTCCACTATAGCCAATTGATGCATTATGCGGACAGTTTAGCATGGCAAAATCTGACCAAGGATGTACAGGAGGAAATCTCCACAGCTTACTCTTTGACTGCTCAGCAAAAAATCCCACTATCCTTTTATCATAGACACATCCGCGATACAGCTTCAGAATTGACCTTTGAGAGATTGGCAAAAGAGTGGTCATCAGAGTTAGGCACCATTGTGCCTACTCATATTTTCCAGGAACATGTTCTAAAAATGAAGAAACAAACTAATTTTACCGGGTGTTGGGAATTACAATATAAGTTTGCGTTGCGCATGCATATAGCACCGAGAAGGGCTTTCCACATGGGGCTATCCCCAGCGGGGGAATACCCAAAATGCAATAAAGTAGGCGCAGCCCTAGGACACATGTTTTGGACTTGTCCATACATCAAAATCTTCTGGAGACAACTTTTATGAACAACTTCATCTCTGTGGGGGATAACCTGGATACAGGATTGCCAGCTATTATTTGGACATTATAGACTAACCAAGCAGGTGTCCAAAGGCTTTAAAGAATACATTAACCGAACAATTATTGTGGCTAAAAAAGTGATTTTGCTGGAAGGCTCCAACCATGCAGCAATGGAGAACCCAGATGATACAGTTTATGAGAATGGAGAGGTTAGAAATATCACAGATGGACAATAAGAGACACAAGACATTTGCGAAGCGGTGGTCAGCATTCTGGCAAACCCTAACACCATCAGCAAGGAGTTATTTGTTAAATTTTTAATCCACTGGGAAGGTTGGTGAGAGAGTGAGGAATGATTTTCATAATTTGATAGGCCCTGAGATAATGTGGAGTCTTGAGTTCAGATTGTGTTCGAGAGAAAGGGAGGGAGGTGGGAGGAGTGGGGAAGGGAGGGGGTGCTAAAAAATTAGAAAAAGCCAAAGGTTTTTTTTGAAGTTGGATGCTTTACACAATGCCAAGTAGACTTGATTCTGTATAACTTAAGCCTGATGTGACTAATGAAAATGTATTTAATGGCACTGTAATGTTACAGTTGCTTTAATAAAAAACATTAATCATACTTGTTACAATTAAAATGCCAAAACCTTCAATCTTATTTAGATTTAGCTCACCCCTTTCCAGTGGTAACTCAAGGTGAGTTACATTTAGGTACAATAGGCATTTTGTATCCCAGAGAGCACACAATCTACCCCCCCCCCCCCCCCACACCTTTTACAAAGCCACGCAATAATGCCAACACAGCCCATTCACTTGAATGGCCTATGTCGGCATTACTGCATTGGCAGCCGATAGCACCACTTTGTAAAGGGAGGGGGGGTAAGTTTGTACCTAAGACAATGTAGAGTTAAGTGACTTGTCAAGATCAAGATCAGAGGGAGCAGAAGTAGGCTTGAGCCCTGGCTTCCCTGGGTTTTAACCCACTGGTCTACTAGAAACAAGGCTACTCCTGTACTAAAATGGAGCTCTCATAAAACAGATTACAGTAGTGCAGAAATGTTAATAGTACTGCACATCAGAGCAACTCCCTACCTGATCCTATTCTTTACCTAGATGATATGTGTCCAGGCTCACTTGGTGGCATTTGTTATTCAGCTGGTGATGTTCCAGTGCTTAGGAACTGGCTCACTACTTCTGACCCAGATTTACATAGTTATTTATGACTGCTGTGTGCAGTGTGACTAAGCTCAGCCATGTGCTTGGTCTTCTCATTAAGTCCTGGCATTAGTAGGCAAAGCTCTCATTCCATCATAGCGTAGTTTCTGTAAACAGAAATAAACACTTTATGCAGCTCTTTTCCATAGTTAAAATCAAGACAGCAGCTTACTGAAGTTCAATTTTGTACTAAGTTTCAGTGGTAGAAAGAGCTAGTCTATCCTGAAGCTAGACTCACCTCACCATCTGTGAACAATCTAGAAGCAGCGAACCAACCTAGCAGGCAACCACTATGTTTTACATGTAATGCCCCCATGGAATGTGTATTAGATTTTTCCAGAGCCCTAGCGGGAGGGAGGTCCCTGTAGAGGGCTGGAGAGGTGGGACGCCACTGGGTGAGAGGAAGCCCAGCCCAAGGGGAGTAGTTTGAAATAAAATGCAGAGAAATAGTGCCCTGGTACTGAAGAATGAAACAGGGGTGGGGGTGGGGGAGGAGTTTGGAAGGAGATAAAGCTAAACCTATGCCCTTTCGGGGGGGGGGGGGGGTCTTTTGGTTGCCTGCGGGTCTGGAGTTGCTTGATGGTCCCCTGCAAAGAGACCAGGAGGAAGGAAGGGGAATCCTGAGTGAGGAGTGTGATCTCTGGCTGTACAGGAGGGTTGCGGCCATAGGCGGTCGGTGGCCCAACTGTTTGGGGAGGCTAAAGGGGGTGGGGTTAGGGGTGGGGCCGGGGGCAGAGCTTACATCCATAATTGTCTGACAACACACAGAAAAAAAAATAAGTAAAAATAAAATAGTCACAATTAATACCTTTTATTAAATTTAGATATTAGATATGTTTCATATGTCAAAGAATAAAGTGGTTGCTCAAAGCATATACTAACCACAATTGCTCAACTGCAAAACACTATGCACAACTTTGTGCAAAAACACACTCAGAACCTTACTGTACCATAAGTATTACACTGGGCAGATCCTAATACACCATATACCACCCAAGCAGACAACATCACAGACCGAAGACCGTCAACAATATGAAACATGGAATCATATCACAATTCTCATGTACAACCACAAAACATCCTTTTAGGGTGGAAATTCACAATGAGCTCCTTTTATTAATGACCAGATAGAGATAACAGTTTTCAAATTTCAATTTTGGCACAGTATAAGTCATCACAAACAAAATATAGGAAAACCAAAAGCATTAGGGGCTTATAGCCCATTTAGTTATGTTTAAACAAAAGAGATCTGCATGAAACAAAATATTGATTTTTTTATTTTGACTTTAACCTTCAGAGTCAGCACCTACCACTCCTGAAATCCAATGTGCGCTGTGTGCCACAATTTCCTTATTATGGTCTGGGTCTGGGAAGGAAGTGGGAACACCTCAGACAACCACTATTAACCAGCCTTGAGCGTTGTTGAGTCTTCCCTTCCCTACTCAGTGACGGCCCCTCCCGCATGGAACAGGAAGTTGCAACGCTCTCATAGGGAAGGCTGACTGGCTGAGGCGGCGAAGAAAGAAGCACGTCATCATGAATATCCCACCCAGTCACTCACATCGTCAGCGTCAGTCAACCCAGGCGCCGCCGATCCATGCATCCACCCATCGCTCCTTCCCAGCGCGAGCTCTGACTTACTGTCCCCATCCGGGATGATCCCCGCGTCATTAATCTCTAGGCAAGAAGAGGAGGAGGAGGGACACGACGGAACTGGGCATGGCGCTCAGGTGATGGTGAGCCGGCTGGCAGCACTTAGAGCACTGCAGAGAGAGGAGAGGACGGGTCTAAGAATGGAAAAGATAATGAAAGACGGCATGTCGGCGTCACATCGGAGAATGAGACTGCTGCGGCTGCCGGCTGGGGAGGCTTAGCCTCCCCAAGCCTCTTATACCGGGCGCCTATGGTTGCGGCTCCTGAAAGTGGCAACAGGGAGTATGTGTGCTACGGGTGGGAAGAGGAGAGACCCAGCCCGGGAGCAAGGGACTAGAGCCAGGGACAGCTCAGTACTGAGACCAGGGTGGTTCAAAAGAGCGGTCACCGCTGAAAGAGTGTCAGACCGGAGGAGGGTCTGAGCCCGCAGGGATTGAACTTGTACTGGGAGGAGGAGGCGAAACAGCCATTGAAATAGCACTGCCGTACCGGATAGGCATGGACACGAGAAGTTGTAAATATAATACCAAGCAGAGTCACTGAGGAGGGGGGGGGGGCGGTCAAAATTCCCCAGGCCCAGGCCTGCAAGGGGGTCCAGCACTGGGTTCTCCCGCTCTCTCCTGCTCCTGACGGGACCCGGGTGATTGCATCCTGACAGGAGCAGGAGAGAGAAAACTCCGGCACTCTGTTGGAGGCTGGGGAGGATCCGGAGGAGTAGAAACAGCAGGCTGGTGGGGGGCCCTGCCAGCAGAAGAGATATTCCTCCAGCATTGCTCTTCTTTACAGTCTGTCGTATTGCCTTCAGCAACTGATTTTCCTCTCAGGCCGCGGATGCTCGGTTTTGAAACCGAGCATGTGTGACCTGAGAGAAAAAGCAACTGCAGGGGCAGGCCATGCGGCAGAGTGAAGAAGAGCAGTGCTGGAGGAAGACTCTTCTGCTGGCGGGGCTTTGGGATCCCCGCCAGCCAAGGTATTACAGTTGCAGCGGGCAGGCAGGCAGGGCGGTGATAGCGACGATCCTTTGGGTGGATGGGGGGATGGTGATAGTGAAGATCCTTGGGGCGGGCAGGCGGGGGGGGGGGGGGCAGTGGCGACGACGATCCTGGGGGGCAGCGGCCTTGCCCCGGGCCCGGCTCAATCTCTTGTTGGCTGTGATACCAAGTATCCTGTAAATGTGAGTCGGGGGAAGAAGGGGAAAAGGGAGTTCCCTCTTGGGAATAACAACAAGGAATATTTTGGATTGATAATTTGCCAGTTGCTGTTTGCCTATTGCAAGAGTTCAAATAAAGGTTTTGCACTTGTTTGAAACTTTCTTAGTACTGCCTGGTTTGTGGAAGAGAGAGAGCTGAGGGAACCGATCAGTTCCAGAAGATAAAGTATAGCTTCTAAAACCCTCAGATCTCTATTCCGGACCATTGACCCACTCCCAAGCTCGACTGTATGTGTGCTAGAATTGATGAGTGAGGGGAGATTGGCCCTGAAGGTGAAGCTGAACTACACTGAACTAAACACTGCTTTGTGGCCCGGGGACGGAGCTAGTGAGACCCTGGTTATATACATATCCAAGAGACATTGAGAAGTTCTTTTATTAAGTTGAAGTAAGCACTAATGAATGCCTAATGCAGCAAAAAATAAAGCATAACACAGGATGAGCTAAAGCATCTACATTAGTTTAGGCATGTGTGGTAATTATTTTTTCTGACATTTTTTTGAGGGGCATTTCATTTCCATAAGTTAACTGGTTAGCACATAGTTGAGAGCCCTGACCACCACCTAAATAGGTGGCAGTAAATGCATCAAGCAGTAATTTTTTAAAATGGCTGCATACTAGGAGCACGAATCAGAGTAGGGTGGGTTGGCTCTTCCATAGAACACAAGGGAGACGTCAAAGTGCTTGTACGTAAGGATTTATTGAAATTACACCAAAAGACTTGACCCAGAAGCTGAGTTTCGGCATGGAGGTGCCTGCCTCAGAAGTCTAAAATAAATATATGTAACAATACATAAATATATTGAATATAAAATAACAACAATATAGAATAAAATGTGATAACATATGAATGAAAATAAACATGAACAATCTGAATATATAGTAATTAGGAAAAAAACATTCATAAACAATAACAAACACTCAAAAGCTGTAAGTCTGTGGTATATATGCAGGGCTAGAACAATTAGTATAAGAAAAATATGTTAAATTTCTGTGATAAATCATAACACAACGACTCTGTACATAAATAAATGACATGGAATAAGAATAAAAAATGTCAGTGTTATATTATGGTAATATTTGTGGTGGGATTTCAATAAATCCTACATATAAGCACTTTTGGGTCTTCCCTGTATTCCTTGGAAACCCACCCTACTCTTTGATTTGTGTACACTATGGTCACAGGGATAGAGCGTTCATCCACGTTCTGTGGCTGATCTCTCTTGCATACTATTGGTAACATTAGTGCATGGCCATTGGCTGTGATAAAAATGGCCTTAGCACGATGGGAAAGGTCCATATAGGGTGCATTAAAGGCACCCTGTGACATAACCACCAGCACTACACCAAGAGATTTACACTTCAATCAGCTTTCATGCCCAACAATCATAGCCACTCATTAGAAGTAGGATTAGGTATGACAACAATTTTTGTTTCATTTCAATTTTTCATTTAGTTTTTAAATTCATTTCTCATGTCATTTCTTTAAATTGTCTTGTTTCACTTTTTAAGAAATCAAATAAAAGAGCAAAAATAAACCCCCACAAAAACAGAAACACAAAGGTCTGCCTCATTATCATAAACCCTCACAGGTCTTCCTTTTGGCCCTCCCTCTCCCCTTTTTGGACCCCTCTTGCTCCATCTGTGGGGTTTCAAAGGTTGAAATGGGATGGAAGTGATCCCTAATTGTTTCTACCCTGTTGGGTCCCATTTTTTAAATATG
Organism: Microcaecilia unicolor; assembly: GCF_901765095.1. Taxonomy (NCBI): domain Eukaryota; kingdom Metazoa; phylum Chordata; class Amphibia; order Gymnophiona; family Siphonopidae; genus Microcaecilia; species Microcaecilia unicolor. The sequence goes on along the minus strand of NC_044032.1, from coordinate 227,272,073 downwards.
GCTGTATAAGAAAATAATGCCAGCCTCATCTTGAAAATGGGATCTGGTTGGGCAAGGGAAATTGGGGATCTCTGTTCCCTGATTTCGACTGTTGTGACCCTGTGGATGGAGTCTAGGGGGTGGGGAGAGGGTATTGGGCTTAAGCAAAGACCAGGGAGAGGATTTCAATCTCTAGTGCTCAGGTTTTCTTTTTCCATAATAAAAAGAAAACAAACAAAACAACCCCTGGAATTTCCAAGGCTTTTATATTTCCTTTTCTAACAATGGGGTCCTTTTACTATGTTGCAGTAAGAGCTAGTTTGCACTTACCACACCTTAAAAAGGCTTACCATGGGAGGTACTCAGGCATTCTGTGGTACGTTCAAAATCGGTATGCACTAAAGCATTTTAAGGGGGTGTGTCTGGGGCATTCCTGCGCTAATCGATTAGCACCTCCACATTACTGCCTGATAACTAGTTAGCATGGTATTACCATGTGAACCCTTACTGCTACGGTAAAAATGGCCTTAGGATACGAGAAAAACCCGAGCAAGGGGAGGCTAAGGCCACTTTTTACCGCAGCTTAGTAAAAGGACCCCAAAATGAAACATACTTAAGTTTTTCACTGTGCTTTTCATTATATTAGGAAATGAATAGACCCCTCTAATTACAGTGCCCTCCTCTAGATTCCTGATGTGCTGCTGTAACCGTGTTTAAAGCAGGAATACGCAGTGCAATTTATTTCAAGTACTGTAGCATGAAAATAATCCCAGTTAATCAGAAAGAAAACCCGATCTTTCATAGTATATCCAAATAAAATCCCATCTCACTTCCTCCAGCACCATCTGCTCAGGTTCTTGGATTCCTGGGAGTACCATGAAGCCTATTTGCAAGTCTCCGCAGAGCTTCTCAAAGTCTTTTAAATCTGAACTCGACATCTGCACCCCACCCTCTTACATTTCCTCTTGCTCATCTTCCTTCTTTGTTGTCCATCTTTGGCCTTTTCCCCAGTCTATGTTGTCCATGGGTGTGTTTAGTTGGCTGTCTACCTGGATGCTTCTAAGGCTCATTGTAACCCTTTTAGTGTTTCTAAAGAGGGACATAGTTCACAGTTCAATTTTTGATAATATAAACACAAATAAAAGTAACTGTATAAGCATTTTACAATCAATCTTAATTAAGGTGAAAAGAGGGGAAGATAGACACAGAAGGATGCATACGATACAATGGGAGACAAGTATCAATCTAATAAGAGAAAACTAAACTTTCATTTGCGTGAGGAATACATAAGGTGGGGAGGGGTAAGTTTTAGCATCCTGCTGACACAAGCTCTGTCAATTTGTTCCACACATATGTTCTGCACAAACATTATAGTTACTACTATAATTTGAAACATCTGGTCACTGCTGTTGCATGGGGTTTCTGCAAACCAGGTCAAAATAATTATATTACTGCTTGGTTATTCTTTTTCCTGTTACACTTTTGCTATGTTTTTTAAACTTTGTATAACAAGCTTTTCTCTGTAAAGGTGGAAGCATTCCACATGGACTTTTACGAGTCCTTTCCAAACTTTAACCAGACAAGGTGCACCTCAAGGAGCTATGGGACCATCACTTAATTAAATTTAACATGGTCATTTATAGGCTGTTTAACCAAACAAAGCTCAAAGTGGCTTACAGTCATAGGCGGTCGGTGGCCCAACTGTTTGGGGAGGCTAAAGGGGTGGGGTCAGGGGTGGAGCTTAAATCCATAATTGTCTGATAACACACAGAAAAAAAATAAAAATAAAAGTCACAATTAATACCTTTTATTAAATTTAGATATTAGATATGTATCATATGTCAAAGAATAAAGTGGTTGCTCAAAGCATATACTAAGCACAATCGCTCAACTGCAAAACACTATGCACAACTTTGTGCAAAAACACACTCAGAACCTTACTGTACCATAAATATTACACTGGGCAGAACCTAATACACCAATATACCACCCATACAGAAAATGCAGACCGTCAACAATATGAAACAAGGGATCATATCATCACAATTCTCATGTAGAGCCACAAAACACCCTAATTCATGTTTAATGTGGGATAAAATGCCATAAATAAGTAAATAAATAAATATAAAATTTTAATGTGAGCATCTGATTCTCAAAGTGGACATATTTCAAACACTATAATGAAAATAAAATGATCTTTTCTACCTTTGTTGTCTGGTGACTTTTTCTGATCATGCTGGCCCAGTGTCCGATTCTGCTGCTATCTGTCCTCAGTGCAGGTCAGGAAGTCATCCTCATTAAATATCTCCCTGGCAACCCAGGACACCTCCAGCCAACCCCCCCTTGCTATCCCAGCAGTAAGGTAAACAAACCATAAACCAATTTCTACAACTGGTTACACAAGGCTAGAGGGCTTTCACTGCAGCTCCTGCTGTGAGGATGGAGGTAAATCAACAATTTAAACCCCTCAGAGCACAGCAGGGGAGGCTTAGCCTCTTCAAGCCTCTTATACCGGGCGCCTATGCTTACAGTACAAATTGTTCTACGTTACAATTTCACACACGTAAAATAAACACGATAACATTTCTGACATCAATACAGACTTTAAGCCAAGTATTTACAAAGAGACAAGACAAGTTTTTAAAGCTCATCTGAAAGTAGAATAAGTTGGAAGAGCACCCCAAGGAGCTCCCTAGGGTTTTTCCACATGGGGAGGAGATTTGCTTCAAAGATCTGCAGGCATGGGAGGTTACTTTGGGGATCCAGAAATAAAGACACATTCATAAGTTCATAAGTATTGCCATACTGGGAAAGACCAAAGGTCCATCGAGCCCAGCATCCTATTTCCAACAGTGGCCAATCCAGGTCACAAAAATCCCAAAAATGTACAAAAACATTTTATACTGCTTATCCCAAAAATAGTGGATTTTCCCCCAAGTCCATTTAATAATGGTCTATGGATTTTTCCTTTAGGAAGCCGTCCAAACTTTTTTAAAACTCTGCTAAGCTAACAGCCTTTACCACATTCTCTGGCAACGAATTCCAGAGTTTAATTACACGTTGAGTGAAGAAACTTTTTCTCAGATTCGTTTTAAATTTACTACATTGTAGCTTCATTGCATGCCCCTTAGTCCTAGTATTTTTGGAAAGCGTGAACAGATGCTTCACATCTACCCGTTCAACTCCACTCATTATTTTATAGACCTCTATCATATCTCTCCTCAGCCGCCTTTTCTCCAAGCTGAAGAGCCCTAGCTGCTTTAGCCTTTCCTCATGGGGAAGTCATCCCATCCCCTTTATCACTCTAGTGGGTGTTGTTCCAAAACTAAAATTATTTACTGAAGGATTTGGTCAAGTGTAATTAGTTGACTGCAAATTTATAAACAAAATCCACACAGCCAACTAAAGGGACCTCCTCCATGCCATCATATCAACGCGTGGACTTTTACACTAGCTAGTATTCAATAAGAGGTAATTCACACCAAATGCACATGAAGATGACTGTGGAACTGCCCCCAGAGAGGGCAATTTCCAGCACACATTTATCAGTGTAAACAGATTATTTAAATACTGCCACACTCCCCCTGCTAGTAAACGTTTTCACTGATGGTTCTTTTTTCATTCAAATATTTTTATTGCTTGTCTCATATACAGTTAAATGAAACGATAACAGAGAACATGCCATATACATCTGAAAAGTGGCCCTTAATCCTCGGATTCTATATAGCGTGCCTAGAGATCCGTGCCAAAATCCAAGCGTATTCTGTAACAGCGAGCGCAAGCTAATTGGCTTAGCAAGCGAATCAGTGTTGTTAACAGCACTTAACAAGCAATAATGAGCATTAATTGGCAATAATTAGAATTTATGCACAAAACACCCTAAGCATATTCTATATTGCACTGCACCTGGAGGCCCTTTTACTAAGCCGCGTAGGCGCCTACGTGTGCCCAACATGCAATTTTGAGTTACCGCCCGGATACCGCTTGGCCCTTGTGGTAATTTCATTTTTGATGTGTGTCCTCTACGGATACCGGAAATTAATTTTTATTTGCTGGCGTGTGGCAGAAACCGGGCAGTAATTGTCATTCTACGTGCGTAGGTGATTACCGCACGGTTACCATGTGAGATCTTACCACTAAGTCAATGGCTGGTGGTAAGGTCTCACACCCAAATTGGACGTGTGCCCATTTTTATTTTGCCGCATGTCCATTTTTTGTCAAAAATTTAGAAAAGGCCTTTTTTACAGGCGCGCTGGAAAATGGATCTGCACGTGCCCAAAACATGCGCCTACACTAGCGCAGCCCAGTTTTCTGCATACTTTAGTAAAATGATTCTAATGCATGCAGGCAAAAAGGGACATGGTTATGGGAGGGGAAATGTGCGTTCTATGGGCTTTCCAAAATGTATGCACGTAGATATAGAATATTGCCCAGTGCGCATAATCTACGCGCTGGAATTTACACCATTTTTTCATTGGAATAAATAGAGGCACATAGTTTTAGGTGCTGTATTATCAATTAAGCATATTCTATATACCACACCTAAATCTAGGCACCACTTATAGAATATGCTTAGTTGACACTGTTTTCTGCACTGACTTTTTAGGTGCCATAAATAGAATCTCCCCCCTAAGTATCCAAAGACTTTTCAAGTAATGTCCAGTTCAGCATACAGGTACATAAACAGTTCCATCTTTCCACAGCAATCATTTCATATCTAGGAGTCAAGCATGCCATATCCTCCATATGTGAAGGGTCAGTACAGTGCTATCCTTCCAATTATTCAGTATCACCTTGTCTTTCCTTTACATGAGAAGCATATGCTATATCATTGTGAGAGTGCGTTAGCTTTACAGTTTTCACTGGGATCCCTATGGCTTTGTGTGCAAGAAAGAACAAGAACTAAACAAGAACAGGGTAATTGAGAGTAAACTCAGTTTGTCTTTTCCCAGAGGATGTCCCACTCTTTAAGCTCCTGTCAAGATCATTGTCCCAAATTATCTCAATCCCAGCTGAGGGATGGCACAATTTAGACCACAAAAGCTTATAAAATTTAGGCGCTGCTTCCAGTACCATAGAAATACCTTTAGCTACATCTTCCAGAACCCAGATTTCCGAGAACGACATTAAGGGCCCTGTTTACAAAGGCGCATTAGCGTTTTTAGGGTGTGCTAACCGTGTAGATGCCCATAATATTCCTATGGGTGTCTACATGGATGATTAGTGAGTGCTAGTTTTTAGCGCGCACTAAAAACACTAGTGCGTCTTTGTAAACAAGACTCTAAGTTATCTTTACTGGTTTTAATACAATGTTGAATCTGCAGCCATTGGAAATATGAATTGGAGGATATCCCAAATTCCTGCTGTAACTGTGTAGAGAACCTAAGGTAATTTCCCTGCATAAGGTTGACCTTTTATCCAAATGCTCTTTGATGGCCATGAGGCCCAATTAATAAAGCGTGCATTCCACCATAAAGGCATTTTCATAAAATAAGACATATCTTCTAACCTTCTGAAGGCATCAGGACTCATAGCTAGGAATAAATGTTTCCAAGCTTCAGGGGGAAGTTCATTCCAGGAGCTAAATTTATTGGGAATGGTGCAATTAGCCTTTCCAGTACTCACAATCATATGGCTTTGTCTTGATCCTCCAAATTCCCATACGGGGATCAAATAAATTAACTAGAAGTACAATCATGCATGCACATCCTAATTCACGTACTCCTGTTACACTTTTTCACAAACTTTATTATGAATAACGACGTTTCCATAAAATATTCCCAATCCTCTATGCAGACTCTGGAACTCACTCACGCCAGCCTTTCATTTCATCATTTAACCCAACTACATACCATCTAAAGGCATATCATATATAACACAGTACTAACTCACTACTACATAGCCAGGAATATGGTCACCATAAACATGAGTTCATGTCCTTATGTCCTTATACCATTCACATGTCCCGTAAACAAGTTCAAAAAGTTTTTTTCCCCCGCAGTGAGTGATATAAAGCTCCAATAAGATCGAATAAATGGAACTCCTTCAGCTCCGTAGCCAATACGATATCCTCACAAATTTAGATTCAATGACCCAGCGCGGCTTGGCAAGGGCTTCCTGATGACTGCATATACCATTCAGCCTTTGAGGAGCGAATGAGGAATCACTGCGGGGGAAAAAAAACTTTTTGAACTTGTTTACGGGACATGTGAATGGTATAAGGACATAAGGACATGAACTCATGTTTATGGTGAACATATTCCTGGCTATGTAGTAGTGAGTTAGTACTGTGTTATATATGACATGCCTTTAGATGGTATGTAGTTGGGTTAAATGATGAAGTGAAAGGCTGGCATGAGTGAGTTCCAGAGTCTGCATAGAGGATTGGGAATATTTTATGGAAACGTTGTTATTCATAATAAAGTTTGTGAAAAAGTGTAACAGGAGTACGTGTATTAGGATGTTGATCCTCCAAATGACAGAACCGTTGACCTTCCTGCCTCAACATGAAGGTGAGATGAATCAAGCAGAAATTTGGAAAATTTACTCCATCTTGCAGCTTGGAAAATGTCAACTTCTGAAATGCAATTCTGAAGGGCTTAGGGTGCTACAAAAATTTTACTAAAATGAAATGTAAAAGCCTACTGCAGCTGCCTGTGAATCTGGGCAAGTCACTTAACCCTCCTTTGCCCCAAGTATAAAATAAGTACCTGTGCATAATTTCATTTCCTTTATTGATATTTATATTCCCTATTTATCCAGGGCGGAGCACAACAAAACACACTCAATAATACATATACAAATACAAATGTTACAGCAAAGACATCATTACTCAGAGCAGTCCATCAGAATGCAATCCAAAAAGTAGGGCAGGCTTTATGATACATGTGCACAATGGGACAGGCACAACAAATCTTCTTTAAGCTGCCGCCTATACAAGGTTGATTGAGATTGGTTCTTTAAACGAAGTGACAATTTATGTCATGCAACTGGTCCAGACACTGAAACTACTCCACTCTGTGTGTGTGTTCCAGGTGAAAGCACTGCAAATGGGGGACAGTAAGGTCATGACCCATGGCTGACCGCATGGGCCATGATGGCACATACCAATGCACAACATCTCTCAAATAAACAGAAGTCTCTTGATAAAGAGCACAATGTAACATTATCAAGAATTTAAACTGAATTATATATCTAATTGGCAACCATTTCAAATGCTTCAGATATGTTGTCACATACATGCACAGACCTGGATAAACCAAACAATAAACACACCACTGAATTCAACACAATCTGAAGCGAGTGAAGACAGGTTGCTGGCATGCCTAAATAAATAATATTGCAATAATCTATCCCACCTTGCACGACGGCCTGCAAATCCTGTTGAAAAGCAGAACTAGGCAACACAGATTTCAATGTGCTTAACATTTGTAATTTACAATGCAAATTATGAATCAACAATTGTATCTGTGATCTAACAGAAAACCCTGAATCTAATAAAATCCCCAAACTCCTTACCTCAGTAGACATTCTAACTGGAATTCCAAATAAAGACACAGTATCAGGTAAAACAGTAGTAAGGTCAGCAACAACACACATAAACGGACTTTTCTGTACATTCATTTCAATCTATTCTGAGTTAATCACATGAGAATGGCATGGAACACTCCTTGCAATGTATGAATTGAATCATCATCAAAATCAATAAAAGGAAATAAAACCCTGAATATCGTCAGCATACACCCTATATCACACACCCAACGAATGTAACGAGTGATACAAAGGGCACAAATAGATGTTGAAAAGCACTGCTGAAAGCGCCAAACCCTGTAGCATCCCTATACATAACAGGTGTAATGCTGACGTATCATCTCGAACCGTTTCAGGGCAGTGTCCACAAGGCCAACAGAACGAAGGTGTTGGATCAAAATCACATGATCCATGCTGCAGAAATATAAAAAAAAACCAAAACAATAATTTTTCTGACTATCCAACTCCAAATGTACTTCATCAATGGTAGCAGCAATTAAAGGCCTCCATATTACGTGCCTTAACCATACTGGAATGGATCAAGAAAAGAATTAGTTATCAAAAAATCATCAAGTTGAATGTAAACAACATGTTTCAAAATGTTTGTCAACACAGGTAAGGTAGAAATGGGCCGATAATTAGAAAAATCATCATTCCCCAGGATGTACTGTTGCAATTTTTTTTTTTAATTCTTTATTTATCATTTTAAAGTTAATACAAAGAAACATTCTTTGAACAGATACATCCATTTTAGATACATGAAAATTAAGGAAATATTTCTACAGAAAAAAAACTTTTCCAAATTGGATTTATAGTCCTCAAGAAGAATGGATTCAAGATGGTTATAACCAAAGGAAGTTGGTATAATAAGAAATAATATATAACAAAAATCAAACAGTGGTTCCCTACATTTACGGGACTCTTATTGGATTTAGGTCTAGTCACTCTTCTTATCAAGGAATGATCTCAATTGTTCAGGTTCGAAAAATATATATTTCTTCTCCTTAAATATCAAAATACATTTACAAGGAAAACGTAATTGGAAAACAGCCCCTAAGCTAACAGATTCCTGTTTCATATCTAGGAATTTCTTCCGCCTCTGTTGGGTCCAACGGGCAATATCTGGAAACACTGAGACTTTGCTTCCTTTAAATACCGGGTGAACATTTTTAAAATAAAGTCTCATCAAAGATTCTTTATCTTGTATAAAGACAAACGCTACGATTAAGGTTGCCTTAGTCTCAGTGTTGTCTATAGACTGTTCAAGAAGGTTTGTTAGGTCCAAAGATTCTTGTAAATTAACTTGTTTAGGAATATCTTGTTGCGAAGGAGCTTTTGTTTCCAAGTAGTAAATTTTTTGTAGTGGGGGCAGTGATTGTTCAGGATAATTATATACCTCCTTTAGAAATTTGGCAAACATATCCTTGGGAGCTACAAATTTAGATTTTGGAAAGTTTAATAGCCTTAAATTCAGGTTCCTTGTTTGATTCTCCATATTTTCTATTTTCCTGTGGATTAATATTCGGTCACCTGAAATTTGAGCTTGTTGTTGAAATACTTTTCCAATTTGTACTTCCAAGTCTGCTTGCCTTGCCTTTAATCCCTCAGTCTGATTTTTCAAAAAGTTTATCTGTGAGGCATTATTCAAGGAGACAGTAACAAACGAGGTACAGACCTTGTGAAGAGATTCTAACGCCATCCAAATCGACTCCAGAGATACTTCTTGGGGTCTCACCAGAGGTTGGATCGCTAAAGCGCGGGAAATAGCTTCCTGCTCAGCTGTTATCAGCGATTCCACACTGGTTTCCCCAATTGCTGTTCCTGGTAATCTCTGGGTTCCCGGCGCCAGCCCCTGGTTCGCATCGGGCGTCGCTGCTATCTCCGGAGCGCGCCACTCCTTGGAAACCACCTCACTATCGGGTTTCGGCACTGCTGTTCCGGGTGCACGCGGCGGCGTCGGGGTCAAGGGTCCCAGCGGACTGAGCGATAATTCGCTCTCCTGAGTGGGGCTCTTCCTTTCCCCGCTAGCGAAAACGTCTGCATTTGGAGTTGAAACCAGAAATGTAGCCATAGACTGCTGTCCCGGTAAGGGAGGAATCGGCTTCGGGAGGGGTAGTCCCCTTGGCTTTCCTTTCCTTTTCGGCATTGATTCAACGAAGGTAGGCTTAAGGAAAAAGAAATTTTCAGGAGCGTCTATGTCACACGTCCTGCTTGGACGCCATCTTGAATCAACCCCTACTGTTGCAATTTTTTAAAGCATCAGGAATAAACTCATTCTCTAAAAACATGTTGACAATGTTTGTTAAAGCCGGAACAACTGCCTAATCAATTCCCTTCAAAACAGTAGAGGAGCAAACGTCACCCACGGATCCAGTTGGACAACATCTATGCAGACAAGTCTTAACTGCCACTGTACTGACAACTGAAAAAACATCTCATCCCACTGCCTGGGGATCTTCCAATTCAGCAGATGATTCATATGCTGGAAGACTATTTACAATAGTACTAACTTTCTTTTGAAAATAAACACTGCTCTTCAGCAGAAAAAGGGGAGCTATCAACAACAAAACTACTATCTTGCGTTAAAGCACAGACAACCCAAAATAACTTCTTGGGGCAACTCAACAATTACATAATGCATTTTTGATAATATAGCGTCCTCTCCTTTGAACCTGTTACTGAAAATTCCTGAGTAGAGAGGTGTGGTAGCCGTGTTAGTCCACTTTTAAAGGTAATCAATAGAAATAAAACAAAATAAACCTTGGTAAAGAAAATAAGATGATACCTTTTTTATTGGACATAACTTAATACATTTCTTGATTAGCTTTTGAAGGTTGCCCTTCTTCGTCAGATCGGAAATAAGCAAATGTTGGTAGATGACAGTATACTTATTTTCTTTTCCATGTTGTATTTTGTTTTATTTCTATTGAAAATTCCTGCAAATTTATTAAATAGGATTCCTTAGAATCAACATCTTGGGCTCGCTGCCATTCCCTCTCAGCTATCCTCAACTCAATCCGCACTTGCCTTAAACCACTAGAAAGCCACAATGCAGATTGACTCACAAATCTCATTTTAACAACCTTCTTTGGAGCTAAAATATCGAGAGCCCCTAACAATGTATTAACCCAATGACATACAACATCCTCCACTGAAAGAGCAGAGACATCCCCCAGATTTGGCACACAACTTTACAACAATTCAGGATCAACTCATAGCTGAATAACCTTAGCTTTACTATGACATGTCTCCATCATTCTCACCCAAACTATAGCTATGTGATGCAAGGTTCCAAATTAGGAGTCACTGACCAGGAAAAGGATCCAGGTGTCATTGTTGATGATATATTGAAATCCTCTGCTCCATGTGCAGTGGCAGCTAAGAAAACAAATAGAATGTTAGGTATTATTAGAAACAGAATGGAAAACAAAAAATGAGAATATTATAATGCCTTTCTTTCACTCTGTGCAACCGTGTCTCGAATACTGTGTGCAATTCTGGACCCCTCATCTCAAAAAAGATATAGCAGAATTAGAAAAGGTACAGAGGAGAATGAAACTGATAAAGGGGATGAGATGACTTCCCTATGAGGAAAGGCTAAAGCAGCTAAGGCTCTTCAGATTATCCTTTATAGTCTGTCTCATGACAATAACTCCTAGTGCACAACAGAATAGAAAGTTTGGAACCGATCCAGGTCTGTGTGTGCAATGGATGCTGATGGGGTCGGCAGCACAATCGCCCTTTCGGGGCGAGTAAGTCAGATTCGTATGAGAACCGCTCCAGGGCTGGGCTTAGTCAGACATACCTGAAAAATGAACTATAGTCCAACTGCTTCTAGGAGGCGTGGGCCTGACCACTGGTACCTTAGTGGCCCTCTTTCCAAACATAGGTGCCAACTGTTCAAAATCATTGTGAGTACTAAACACAATGCAAATTACCCATCACCTGACACAATGAAGGCATTTGCTCCGCAGTGCACCAGGTGTCCAACTCCAAGCTGTACGCTGGTGCACCACGCGTTCACTCACTCCTTCCCGCCCTTTTCCCGCCTCGCGCAGCCAGGCCTCACCAACCATTGCTCCGCGCATCTTTTGTCTGGGAAGCACGCGTCACGCTGCCAGCCTGCCACGCTGTGCGCAATCGCCGGAGCGCGTGAAGGTGTCAAAGTGAGAGGTGGGAGCCGCAGAGCTGGAGCCGGCCGGAGGCCCCGGGTATCCCCCGCCGAAATCCAGCATCTCCCGGGGAGTCGCTGGGAACCTCCTGGTGCCCCTCGCAGCCCCTCAGAGCCAAGGGGAATTGCGCGGAATTTCTTTGCGCAAGTTGGAACCATTTGGGGTCTCACTGAACAGAAAAGCGGCCCTTGGGGTGTCCCTTTGACGGAAAGAGCCGCTCGGTATCTCACCCAGCCGACCTCGGCCTCTAGCGGTGTCCAGGAACCGCTATGCAATGACTCATCACACAGTGGAAAAAGGCTGCTGCAGACTCGTGCGCTTGGGTGGGCGGGCCTGAGCCGAGATTGGATGGGCCTGGGCCCACCCAGGCCCACCCGTAACTACGCCCCTGGGGGGCACGCAATGAAACTACAAAGTAGTAAATTTAAAACAAATCAGAAAAATATTCACTCAACGTGTAAATGCTGAAATTTGTTGCCACAGAATGTGGTAAAAGCAATTAGCTTAGCAGGGTTTAAAAAGGTTTGGATAAGTTCCTAAAAGATTATTAAGATGGACTTGGGAACATCCACTGCTTGTTTCTAGGACAAGCAGTATAAAATCTGTTTTACAGTTCTGGGATCTTGCCAGGTTCTTGTGACCTGGATTGGCCACTGTTGGAAATATGATACTGGGCTTGATGGCCCTTCAGTCTATCCCAGTGTGGCAACAATTATGTTTTTATGAGTTGATATTTGAGAAGGCTAAAAACCAATTTGACTTTACAAAGACACACTGTGTGCATTATTCATATAAGATTGCTGATTTAAAGAAATCATGGTTACCACACTTGAATAAGAGCAAGCCTCTCACTGCTGCTGAATTTTTAGTACACTGGAACCGGACATTGTTGGATTCCCTTAATTCTGTAGCCCCTGTACTTATTAAATGCAGAAATGTAGCTTGAACGATTCTGACATAAAACATTAGGTTATATTGAGAAAAAGCAATAGTTAGATGTCCTTGCTGAATATCATAAGGCAACACAAGTTTCTAAGGGCCCCTTTTACAAAGTATGCCCAATGTGGGTTTAACGCTCGCTAAAAAGGAAGTACCACTGCCGGTGGTAGTTCCCACCTCCAGTGCGCCGTCATATCCGGAACTATAAAAATATTTTAATTTTTGTAGCACAGGTGTGTGCCCGGTAGTAATCGGGCAGTGCCATGTGCTGCCCGGTTACTGCCGGGTTAGCGCAGGAGCCCTTACTAGCACCTCAATGGGTGGCAGAAAGGACTCCCCCCGAAATGGCCACACGACAAGTACTGTAAAAAAAAAAAAAAAGACCTACCTTTTACCTGTTGCAGTAAAAGGGGGCCTAGGTGCCCAGCCCCCTTTTGCCACAGCTTGCTAAAAGGGGCCCTAAGAGAGTATTTTAATATGAAAATTCAATCTGCCTCTGCGGGTTCTAAAGAATTATTTTCAGTTGTACAAAAGATCCCATGATTTCCGCAACCTGTTGTTTTATCTCTTCCTTCACCTCAAGCTTTTGCGGATAGAGTTAAGAAAAAAGTTGAAACCATTGTTTCATCTTTAGAAAATGAAGTATTTGAGAAAGCTACTCCAGGTAAAGTCATAGAAATAATTAAGTACTTGAATAACACTTCAAATAGCTTGAATCTATGCTCTATTGCTGTGTTAAAATCTGTGGACACCTTTTACAAAGCTACGCTACTAATTATCGGCATGCTTAATGTGAAGAAGCCCATTCTGTTCCCTTTGGGCTTCTTCGCATTCACCATGCTGCTAATGGTAGCACAGATTTGTAAAAGAATATAAGAACATAAGAATAGCCGTACTGGGTCAGACCAATGGTCCATCTAGCCCAGTATCCTGCTTCCAACAGTGGCCAATCCAGGTCACAAGTACCAGGCAGAAACCTAATTAGTTGTAAGCTCTCGTAACAAAGTCATAAACTAACCCCTCTGTTTACTACGCTGCGCTGGTGGCTGGTGGTGTGCTAGTGCCGACACAGGCCATTCACTTTGAATGGTCTGTGTTGGCGTTGCTCTGTAGCTTAGTAAACGGGGTTGGGGGGAGAGAAATGGTATATAAAATGTCAAAACACAAATTAATAATAAATACCAGATACTTAGGGAATCTTAAAGAGACACCCTCTCAAATTTTTAATAGTTATTAGTATTTTGCAATTTATATGTATAGCAAATCAATGTATCTATCTATCTATCTATCTATCTATCTATCTATCTATCTATCTATCTATCTATCTATCTATCTATCTATATATATATATATATATATATATATATATATAAGAGAGAGAGAGATGAATATGCATAAAGATATAGATATTGGGAGAAAAAGGCTTCAGAGACCTCGAGGAAGCATACTCATACTCTTTTGCTTTCCTAAATTGGGTCCATTTCTCAATGATTGGTCTTAAAAACTCCCATATTTTTTTAATGACAACTTTAACTTCTCATTTAGGGCCCTGTTTACTAAGCAGCGTTATAGGCGAGTTAATATTTTTAAAGTGTGTTAACCATGTACGTGCCTACAATATCCCTATAGGCGCCTACATGGTTAGCGTGCGCTAAGTGTAGGTGCGCTAAAAACACTAACACACCTTAGAAAACAGGGCCCATAGACTTTTAGCAAAATCAAACATTTTCAAAAAACTCTCTATTTTGTGCAGTAAAAAGTGGAGACATTTGTTTGTAACCACTATAAATTTTCAGTTGGTTACAAACCAATGTCTCCACTTTTTACTGCACAAAATAGTCAGAGTTGTTAGAAATTTTTTATTTTTTGATTTTGCTAAAAGTCTATCCCCCTTGTTTACAAAGCCGTGCTAGCGACTACCGTTGCACTAATGCCGACACAGCCTATTCGCTTTGAATACGCTGTGTCGGCATTGCCACTCAGCTTTGTAAACAGGTGGGTATATGAGAAGTTATTTGAGAAGTTATTATTAAAAAAATACGGGAGTTTTTAAGACCAATGATTGAGAATTGGACCCAATTTAGAAAAGCAGAAGAATATAAATATGCTTTCTTGTGGTCTCTGAGGTCTTTTTCTCACAGTCTCTCTCTCTCTCTCTCACTGCTACTGCTGTAAACCCTACGCCACCTCGGAGCTGGTGTTACAGTTTACAGAGAGCATTGGGGAGGATTGGCGAGCCCTGTCAAGCATGCATTTGCATACTAGCATGCTCCTCCATTCCCCCAAAAGGAATGGAACCCGACCACCCCACCCCAAGCTAGCAACACAGGGTCTGGAGGTCCAGCGGACCTCCAGTCACCCTGAACACCCCAACTCAGGAGCACGGGGGGCTGGAGATCCGGTGGATCTCTACCCCCCTAACCCCTCACACCCCAAAAATAAGGCTCTGGTGGCCTAGTGGGCTGCATGCACAACCTCCCCCCCCCCCACCTGGTGGTCTAGTAGCCCCCTCTTCCCCCCATACCTTTCTGGTTGAGGAGGGAGTAGCACACTCCCTCCTCTTCAGCGCCACCCTCAAAATGGTGGTGCCCAGCCCTGCCCAGTGCATTCTCCCTTATAAGAAACTCCCTTATATGGTAGGGAAGCCCCACCCAGTACATCCCGGGATTCACTGGGCAGGGTTGGGTGCTGCTATTTTGAAGGCGGCGCTGAAGAGGAGGGAGTGTACAGCCCAGACCTGTCAAACAAGTGCGGGAGGACTGGACCTGAATGCATGCTCAGGTGCAATCCTCCCGCACTTTTACCCCATGATCAAAGATAATAGTGTGCTTAAAAGTGCATGCTATTAACTGTGATCCTAGGGGCTGTATAGCCCTGCGCTGTTCCAGTGTTATTTTTTAGAGCACTGTTTGGAACAGCCAGGGCTTCTGATCATCTGCCCATTAGTGCGTGGGAAAGAATTGCGTAAAGGTGTGCTATGGCCACTTTTTAGTGGAGCTTAGTAATAGGTTTAAATTGTGCAGCTTATGAACCCCCACTAATGTTATATTGACTAAGGACATTAAAATTTTAAACACACATTTATTTTGCAAGTTGTAGTGCATCAGATTCCCATGGTAGGTTAATGATAAAAAGTGCTAAACCTTTTAGTACAGAAAATGGAATAAAAGACATGCAAACAAATACAAAAAAAAAGGATAAGAAAATGAAAAGAAAAGAAAAGAGCATGCTAGACTTTCCTTTGTGATTAATGTGAGGGGTAGTTATGCCGTTCAGATGTAGTAGCATGCATACTCCCAGCTCGGCTGATCAAACATGAAATCACTCATGGGTAGACTAACAAAGAATGTAAACTTTATCTAAATTTAGTAAGTGGCAATTTAGTTTACAACAACAATAGAGTACAGTTTAGTTTACAACAATAGGAAACAGTGCATACAAACAACTCAACTTTTCTGTCTAAAGAACCAAAAGTACAGGAGAAAGGGCTGAAGGGACCTCAAAAGTTGATTTAAACTATCTGTTGCTTCCAGGCAGATTTAACAGTTCCAGTATCATGTAACCATGGGGCTCGTTTGCTAAAATGGGGTACTTTTTTGTACTTACTGTATGTTAAGGGTGAAAATTAACATGCTGTAAGAGCAAAGTCTGTGTGGTAAATGCAGGGGATGTGCCCAGGACAGATATGTGCTGAATGGCACCCCATGTTATATGCTGTGCCAGACAGCAAGGGAATACCCACTCTATCAGGCACTTCATGTAATGTGGTGTGGGCCTACTTAAATAAAATAAAGAGAGAAAGAAATGTTGTGGTGCCCCCCCCCCCAATATCTCTCTGCCAGTTCGATTCCCCCAAAGTCAGATCCCACATTCTCCTGACACTCCCTGGCATACTCAGTCACTTCCAATCTCACCCATCCAGACATCCCCCCCCCCAACATACCCATATCCTGTTGCAATCCTCCTGATGTCCCAAACCATGATCTCTAGGTCAAAAGCCCCACCCTCTAGGCATAAGCCCCTCATCCTCATATGGAAGGATGCTCCCTAATGGTAATGCTGCAGGATTATTGGTAAGGGTTGAATCATCGGCATCATTTTGAATCCTGGCGCAGTCAAAGGCAGGAATGGAGGGACATCGCTCATGCCTGGAACCACTGAAACCACCAGTGATGACCTCTGGGTAAATCCCGAGGTCCCAGAAGGTGGGGGAGGTCCCATTTCCATGGGGGATTATTATATGCTGGGGACAGGGTTTGGAACTTCAAGGGGGACAAGAAGGATGTGACAGTATCATGGGGTGTGGGGTATAAGTAGTGTCTGGGTGTACTGGGAGGGATTGGATGTGATTAGGGACGTTGGAGTATATGGGGGGGATCAGAAGAGACTAGGGTGTCAGGGAGTGTGGGGGGAGAAGATCAGAATTGACCAGAGGTGTTGGAGAGTGTGCTGGAGGATTGGAAGTGACTGGGGGTGTTGGAGAGTGTGGGAGATGGGGATCAGAAGAGCAGGTGAAGCACTGTCAACTAGTATTGACACCATCTGCACAACTGGACTGCCAGTGGTGCGGTTGCACTCGGTGTCTCCTCTTGAGGTGTTGCTAAGTGCAGCTGTGCTCTCAGAAGTTATGACAGCTAGCGCGTAGTACCGACCCACATGCTAGCTGTCACAGCCAGCCACTTCTCTAACCTACCCATCACACCCAGCTACTGCCCCTACCTATGTTAATCAGCTAGAGTGGGTTTTTGTACCCTGCTGCTGGTATTAATGTGTGGTAGATGTTGGGAGGTCCACGCTAATGTTTACTGCACAGGAAAATCCTCACTAGCTGTTTAACACAGCTTGTGTTTATTTACCCTACTTTTTTAAACCCTCAGTAGTAGAGCCTTGAGTTCCAGTACTTAAATACCCTTATATATTCTTCTAAAATGTTATCCTTAACCTTCCATACTGTTATCCTCTCCAAGTGGAAATGGAAGACAACCGAATAAAATGATTAACCAATTTCTGAAGTTTAGAATGAAATCTGTTATTTTCTCAGTTACCCAGTAAGGGCCAGATTCTATATTTGGAATAGAAAAAAAATCAGTGTGGATGGAAAACATGCCAACATGTATTCTATAAATCATGCCTAAAGTTAGGTGCAGTTTATAGAATACATGTAGCGCCGTCCACGCGACTAAAACTTAGGCACAGCCATTTACACCAATGAAAAGCTGGTGTAAATGCCCACTCCTAATTCTAGATAGTAATTTCTTCCACAGTCTAAAACCAGTGTCAACTTATTACCAACACATTAATTAGTTTTTAAATGGGGATCTTCAGAGTTTTTGACAGCATACACCATCTGGGAACAACGCCCCAATATATTCATGGCGCTGCACACATCATCATTGATCTACCTGTATGTTATCTCTTATATTATAACAAATTTTCAATTTTTTAGTTTTCTTTAATTTTTATAGGGTTCTCCGTAATAAACATCTTCCAGATTTGTTTCAAAATTTAGCATTTGAGATGCATATATAGTAACACTTAGCTTTAAGTGGCTTCAAGCAGTGATTTTTCACCCGACTCAAACTAATTAATGTGTTGGTATTAAGTTGACACTGGTTTTAGACTGTGGAAGAAATTACTATCTACAAATTCAATACATCTGGTAGTGTTTGGGACATTAAATATAAATATACAGAGAAAATCCCCACACTGGAATTGAAAGGTCTTTACAATTAGACACACCTAATTCTAGGCATGGAATGGGTTATTCTATAACACTGCACATAAATTTTAGGAATGTCCATGACCCACCATGGCTATGCTCACTTTTGAGATCTCCGCAGTAGAATATATGCGGACTACTTTATTGAATACACTTAGGGCCAAATTCTATATAAGGCACCTGAAAAATCAGCGCTGAAAAACCATGCACTTAGTGCTATCCTATAAACTACGCCTAAACTTAGGTGCACTTTATAGAATATATGCATGGGCCATTCTTGCTCCTACAATTTAGGTGCACCCATTTAGGCCACCTAAAACCTGGCCTAAATACCTGTGCCTAACTTAGGTACAGATCGGGTGTGTTTTTAGGAATGCCCATAACTCGCCCACTCCGAGCCCATGGCCACACCCCTTTTCAGCAGTGTGCATTAGAATTTACGCACACCGTGTTATAGAATATGCCTATAAGGTTGTGCATGTAAATTCTAATTAATGCCAATTAGTGCTGCTAATTGGTTGTTAAGTACCAATTATCGGTGAGGATTGGCTTGTTAATCAATTAAGTTGTGTGCACAATTTGGCCTTCACACAACTTAAGGCGCCATGTTTAGAATTTGGGGGTTATCAAGTCATAATTAGTGACAATTAGTGACAATAGTTACTTGTTAGCATCCAATTATTAGCGCTGATTGGCTTGTTAACTGATTGAGTTGCACATGCAAATCAGAATACATCCAGATTTGTGCAAACAGTCTAGTCGCACTATACAGAGTTTGAAGGTAAATGTATAAAGTCATGTTTCGATTTAAGGTCTGACATAAGTTTGGTTCTCTTCCAAGAAACTATAACACATGGGTCTTCCAGTGAGGGAGAGTGCAGTACTATTCAGAACAATTCACTTGATTTTCACAACATGACTCACTGGTTCCTGGGTGGTTGTTTTATTTGAAACAACAAAATGATGCACAGTTCAGTTTCTGCAGCGTCATTTTTTCAGTGGAATAAAGTTTTCTGCCTTGGGTGAATCTTTCATAGAGGCAGTTAATAAATCTTAATAAAGAAATCATTTCCATGTATTGCCAAACTGGAAGCCTTAAAGATTTGGATCCAGCTTAATTAAAATCGAAAGAAGATGTAATAACCAGCTTCACAATTCAAAAATGGCATCTCTATCTGCCTCTATACATCAGTGAGCCAATATACTAATCTATGTTAAAATCATCTATCCATATACACGCAAATAAACTAATTTTTTAAAAAAATCAACAAGAAGGGGATGTTGAGAACAACTGCTGGCCCGGATGCCTCTTTCTCCAGCAATTGATAATGTTGATTTCAAGGAGAGCAATTTTTCTCTGTATAAAATGTATCATCATCATATTTATTTGACATACCACATTTCCCAACAGAATCCACATAATTTACAATGCATTTAAATTAGAAAGGGAGAGGTTACAAAGTACAAACTAATACTATAGGGGCAGCAAATAAGGAGGCCTAGGTTGCAGTGAAATGCTCGCTCTTTAAGAGATAACCTACAATGAGGCAGGGAGGGCTAAGTAATACAGTCTCTGTCAAATAGCTTTTAACGCCATGCACAGCTGTTCTGTGCTCTTTTCAAGTAAGAATATTTGTTTTAAATTTATTTCTGAATTATAATTGACTATGAGTTCCTGATCAGACCGCCACCATCAACTGCTAGACAGACCTCTGGGAAGCAGCAGAATATCTTCTGCTCCTACTAAACCACAAAAACATAAGGCCAGAGAAGTGAACACTGACATAGAATAAAATGATGCATCTGAGGCACCTGCGCCAAAAAACAGAATGAACAAACAAATTAAAAAAAATAATTCACAACAGCTTTTAATAGTTTTGGGGGGAAGACCTAACAGATCCATTATTTTATTTATTTATTGGGATTTACTAAACACCTCTATGAAGAGATTCACCCAAGGTGTTATGCAGCAGGCACAGTTTAACATAAAGCTTACAATTTTGTTAGCAGCATAACAATAGTAAAATAACCAAGAATAAACTAAATACAATAAGGGCCCCGTTTACTAAGCCACGCTAGAGGCGTGTTAGTGCTTTTAGCGCGCGCTAACCATTAGTGCGTGCTGTGTAGGCGCCTACAATATTCATATGGGTGCCTACACAGTTAGCGTGACCAAATTTTGTGCACGCGCTAAAAACGCGAGCGCACCTTAGTAAACAGGATCCTCAATGAGGGAAACTTGAAAATAGTAAATTGAAACCTAATAATAGCACTACCGTGAAAGTGGAATTCAAATACCAGAGATATAATACAATGTTAGCATAATACTAATGATACACCTAATAAGCATGCATTAGACCATTCAACTAAGAGAGATATGATGCTAAAGATTTTCTACAATATGGCTTACCACATAGCTGAAGGACCAAGAGCAGATATATGATGGGAATAAGATGTGTGGCACAGAGTCAGTTGGGATATTTGATAGTTAGCTAAGCTCAAGGCAAGTTCTTTGTATAGTTAAGCAAGATATAAGGGAACTGGTCTAAGTTACAGTAGTAAGCTAGTCCAGGTGCAGAATGAGTGTATAGTCAGTCACCCTATGTATTAAAGGCTAGGGAAGAGCCAGGCTTTCACCTGCTTCCTGAAGTAGAGGTAGTCTTCTTGAGTTACCCGTAGCCCCTCTGGGAGTAAATTCCAGAGCGTGGGAGCTACAGAACAGAATCAGATCTCTGAGTAATTTTATATAATAAACAAATTCA
The DNA here is from genome assembly GCF_901765095.1 of Microcaecilia unicolor. Lineage (NCBI taxonomy): Eukaryota > Metazoa > Chordata > Amphibia > Gymnophiona > Siphonopidae > Microcaecilia > Microcaecilia unicolor. The sequence continues at coordinate 227,250,972 of NC_044032.1, read as the reverse complement.
AAAAATGCAACTAGAGAAGGAAACTCTTACCAAATGTGATGCCACATGCCTTCCTTTTGACCCCCTTCTTTCGCATTTTGCTGACTTACATTTTTAAACAGCTTGATATTACCTGGGGGATTTTGTGCATGCACATCTTTCCCTCTCAAGATTTTAGATTCATTTATTGTATATCTTCTATGAATGTGAATCTTTCTGCAGAAAGTTGCAAATGGAAGATACCTGTGACCTGAATATGTGAATATGGCTCTCTGTCTATTTTCTCCCATGTCCATTTCCAATGCACAGCCACACAGTTTTTCTAGTTTCCAAAGATTCTGTGTTGGTTTTGTGGTTTATACGTCTGTTGGTCATGGAAAGGAAATATGTTTTCAAGTAGTGCAGAAGTAAAACCCACAGTGCAAGGTCACAAGGTGGTGCCTCAGGGCAGTGAAAGCTGAGTCCAAATAAACGGGGCTAGAATAATACAGACAGGGATTCCACTAAGTATTCAATTATGGGAAAAGGTAGAAATGGCCGACAGACATGTCTCAAGTCTGGGAGAACACATGGTTTTATTTTGTCCCAAAATGGTGAACTTTGGTTACAAATTTGAGGATAACATTTTATATTCTGAAATAAATATTGTTTTTCTTATATAGACTTTTAGAGGCTAATAAATTATATTGGTCCCTACTGAATTCTGGAGGATTACAAGGAACATAAAATAATATTAAATCAACACTGGGCCCAATATTCAAAAAAACCTGAGCTACTAAATTTGTGCCCTGTTTTCAGCCCAACTTAGGAGCCTAATCATGGGCCAATTTTCAGTAAACCCTCTTGGGAATAATTGGAAATGTCTAATACATTTATTTCTATATTCAGCAGCACTATAGGCCAGATTCAGTAAATGGCGCCCATTCATAGAATAACATTGGTTGATGAATTTTGTGCCCAACTTTGGGCGGGAGGCCTTACACCAACCGAAACCAGGTGAAAATTCTGGCATGCAAGTTGGGTGCATATCAGTGATATTCTACAATACTGCGTGCAATTTTCCAGAATGCCCTGACCTGCCCATGCCCCTGCCATGTGCCTGTGCGTGAATACACTTGCGCTATCCTATAACTGGGTGCGTAAGTGTATTTCCATGCTAATCTGCCATTTCAGCCCCGTTTCAGCACCTTGCATCCATTAAAATGTGGTTCTAAACCGAAAGTTGGGCTCAGAATTAGTGCCTAACTTAGACACCAGTTAAGGAATTCCCCAGTAAGAGGTGAATTCTATAAATTGAGCCTTCAAAATCGGTGCTGAAACTCCCCCCCCCCCCCCACTTAAGTGCCATTCTATAAGCCACGCCTAAAGTCAAGTGCAGTTTCTAGAATAGCACTTGTGTGCATGGGTCATAATAAATAAATACATTTTAGGCACGTCCATTTGCACCAATAAAAACAGGGTGCAAATGTCCCCACCTAAATTTACACATAGAACCCCCTTATTCTATAATTGCGTGTGTAACTGGAATCCACGCCCACCCTTCACCCTGAAACTCCCATGACCCTCTCATTACCACATCTCTTTTTTCTGGGACATGTGTAAAATTTAGGCATGGATCATGCACCTAAATTTACCCGTGTACATGTTAATGACCGCTTTCCATTAGCACGTGAGAGAAGTTAGGCGCACTGCTTATGGAATAAGGACACAAGTCTGTTATATGCACAAGAGCAAATTGCAATTACTGAAACTTATCACCAGTAATTTGTCAGTTTAATGCTCTTAGGGGCCATTTTAGAAAGGTGTCTACGTGTGTTCAATGCACGTCAAATTGGCACTACAGCCCAGGTACCGTGTGCTCCAGTGAGTAATTCCATTTTTGGTGCGTGCCCAAATACTTTCTATTTTCTACCATGGGGCACTTACCCAGTGGTAATGGACAGTTGGCACGTGCTGGATGCCTACCGCTCGGTTAGCGTGTGAGAACTTACCGGTAAGTCAATGGCTGGTGGTAAGGTCTCAGGCCGAAAATGGAAATGTGCTGGTTTTCATTTTACCACACACCATTGTCCGGCACATTAAAAAAGTCCTCTTTTTCCAGGTGCGCTTGGAAATGGCCCAGCACGATCCAAAACACATGCCTACACCAGTGCAGGCCACTTTTGGGCGCGCCTTAGTTAAAGGGCCCCTTAATTAATTACATTACACACAACTGGGCTTAGTCTATAACAGCATGTCTAACTGTGGGCTTAACTTTGGGTGTCCTTTATAATATTTGCAGGACAAGATATATGTATAAGACCCCAAACACTGGCACCTATACCAGGGGCGTAGCCAGACTTTGGCAGGAGGGGGGTCCATAGCCCGAGAAGAAGAGAACCTTGGCTGGCGGGGGTTGGGGTCCCACACCAGCAAAGGCAGGCGATGGCGATGTCGGATTGGCGGCGGGAGGGGGGTCGGGCGGGTCGTCGGCAGGGGGGTCCAGGGCTAAATCTATGGGGGCCCAGGCCCCCTGGCCCCACGTAGCTACGCACTAACCTATACATACATGCTTGGCTCCAATAGCCCAAATTATATCTGTTTTTTTCACATTTGAGTAACCTTTTCTGGCCCAGTGAGCATCAGGCCACTTTAGAAGCATAACTTTTTACAAAGCCGCACTAGTGGTTGCTGGTGCAGTAATGTCAACACAGCCCATTCAAAGTGACTGGGGCTGTGTTGACATTAGTGTGTGGCTTTGTAAAAGGGGAGAAAATTGAGAAGCATAAATCCTTTAAACTTCAGGGCCCACCAATTCTTCTTCTTTCTGCTTTCTAAAACTTAACTTCACTTTATGTCTTCACTAGAGTGTAAAATCCGCATGGCGAGGGCTCTCTCTTTTATATGTCTGCACAGTGCTGTATATAATTGTAGCACTAACCCCCAGGTTCTATCTATCGCGCCTAGAGATCCACGCCAAAATCCAAGCAGTCTATAACAATGCACGTAACTTAACAAGCTTAACAAGCTAATGAGCACTGATAAGAGCACTTAACAAGCAATAATGAGCACTAATTGGCACTGATTAGAATTTATGCACACAACTTGCTGAGCGTATTCTGTAACAAAATGAGCTGAACTTCTAACACTTGCAGGCAAAAAGATGCGTGGTTATGGGCGGGAAAATGGGCATTCCGTGGGCATTCCAAAATTTACGTGCATAGTTATAGAATATGGTCCAGAGCGTGTAAATCTATATGCAGGGATGTATGCCACATTTTCATTGGTATAAATGGATGCATGTAGTTTTAGGCGCTGAGATATCAACTAAGCGTATTCTAGGCTCCAATTATAGAAAATGCTTAGTCGGCACTGATTTCAGCGCTGATTTTGTATGCGCCATATATAGAATCTCCCCCTATATGGATAATTAAGTAGCATGTAAAGCATTCAAACCTCAAAGGTACATTTCTTTCATTGTTTCTCATCTCCTATTATTATTATTATTATATTACATTTCTTACTTAACAATAACATTTAAGAACACAAGAATAGCCATACTGGATCAGATCAATGGTCCATCTAACCCATTATCCTGTTTCCAACAATGGCCATTCCAGGTCACAAATACCTGGTAGAAACCCAAATAGTAGCAACATTCTATGCTACCAATTCCAGGGCAAGCAGTGGCTTCCCTCAAGTTCCTGGAGGAAAAGTCCATAGTCTGTTCTGCTAGACCCAAATGCTGTAAACCTCCTCATTCTATTAACAATGCTGTGTAATTAGCATTGTTACTGCACAATTGGCTAATTAGTTTATGTGCAGATCTGTGATCTGTGCCCAGAATTGCATACCTGACTTTGGCCGACCTATACAGAATTTGGTGGAAAGTGATTAAAATGGTGATAGTGCCACAGATTAACGTTTTACTAAGCTGCGTTAGGCACTAACATACACCTAACACAACTAAAATGAAGAACTGCAGAATGGACTCAGGCATTCTACAATAACTTCAAAATGTTCTAATCTAATCAAATCTGATCCGGGTTTTATAAACTGCTATTTCCTCCAAGGGTTCAAAGTGGTGAACAAGTAATAATAATAAAATAGAAAAAAAATTACAATATAAAACATGCAATTAAATGTACAAAATCCAAACTACACAGTGCAATTATACAGTACAAAGCATCAATTAGACCAGACCTACAATCAGATACTCATTAAATAAAATGTCTTAAGATTCTTACAAATCAACTCATAAGAGTTCGCAGATCTTAAGTTTGATGGTAAAGAGTTCCATATACAGGCTGCCTGGTAAGAATAAGACTGATTGTGATTTCTTTTAGAAATTACATGTTGAGTAGGTGGATATAAAAGAATATTATTATTCTTAAGCCTGAATGCTAATCTAGATGTAGAACGATACGATAAATCGTATGTATGTATGAACAGAAATTTGTCCATATAAAGATTTTAAAAAACAGGAAATCTTATCTTTATCCTAACTATTACTGGCAGCCAGTGCAGCTCAACCAACAAAGGAGTAACCCTGTCAAATTTATTATTTCAATTTGTTTATTAATTTTCACTTTTAACAAGAATACACTTGTTTTGAAATACAGCAATAATTAGTTAATCAAAGTATTATAACTCTTCATATAAACAATAAGCAAGAGAAAATATTAACATACTTTTCAGAATCTTATCAAACAGAATAATCATGCTTCCTTAGACCCCATTTAAATCATGAGGCAATCAGAGTTAGGGAAGAATTTTTTTCATTTCTATATACTGAAGAAACTTGGTGGTATTATACTCCCATTTACTTAAATTGTTTACAATTGCTTAGAATCTAGAAATGATTTAAGACTTTCTGGTGAATAAAAGGTATAGTTAACCTGACCCAGCCTAACTAAACATTTACACGGGTATGCGAGAAAAAACAACCCGCCTATCTCTAAAGTTCTTACTTTCAATGCTAAAAAAGCTTTCCTTCTTTGCTGGGTCGATTTTGTAACATCAGGGAAGATTTGTACCTTTACCCCACCAAAAGAGGTTTGTAAATTTTTAAAATAGAGTCTCATAATATTATTCAAGTCCTGTTCAAAAATGAAAGAAACTATCAAAGTTGACCGCTCTGCTTTTTCGTCCACTGTAGATTCTAGTATTGCTGAAATATTTTCGAGGTCTAAATTAGCTTGTAATTCGTCTTGTTTTTTCCCTTTCTCTCCTCTGGGATTAGGAATATAGTAAATCTTATTTACAGGCGGCATCGCTTCCAGGGGCATTTTTAAGACTTCATTCAAGTATCTTTTAAATAAGTCATGAGGATTAATCCCCGGGAGTTTGGGAAAATACAACAGACGCAAATTTAATCTTCTGTTAAAGTTCTCAATTTGTTCCAACTTTCTTCGAATATCTGCATTGTCTTTAACCAAACCAAATTTAAATTCTTGAAAAGAATCTGCTTTATTCTGAAGATCAATTACTTTTTCAGCAAAATCTGTTTTTAACTGGTCAACTTTAAAATTCAATTCTTGGAATTTTTTTTCAAAAGCACTCACTTCTCCTGATGTTCGTTGTAGTGTCACATCCATTTTATTCAGCATTGTCCATATCATTGCCAGATTTACCTCCTTCGGAGTTCCTATTGATCTTTCTTCTGCTTTCGGCGACTTCCCCGACGTTTCCCGCCCTCAACAAACAGTTTCGCCCGTAACACTTCCGGTAGGGCGTCTCTGCTTCTCGGGCTCCGTCGTAGACGCCGGGCATGGAGGTTTCTCAATTGCAGGTGGAGAAAGAGATATTTCTTCGCCTTGCAGGGCCTCGGCTTCCCCAGAGAGCCCTGCTAAAGGCTCCGTATCTCCTGTTGTATGGGAGACTGGCACAAAAAAGCGTCCGATACCCGACAAAGGCACCGTAGGAGTCGAGGTAGGTGGGGGAGCTACCCGCGTTACCCCTTTTCGTTTTGTATGTGGCATTCTGTTATAGAAGTATTTTCTGCCGAAGCGGGCTCAGAACTGCTTTCTGTGCATCTTACTATGCCGCCATCTTGGATCGCCTCATGTCTCGGTATTTTTCTGTCAAATTTATTATACCCAAAGGTCATTCTAGCAGCAGTATTCTGCAGTAGTTTTAATCTATCTAATTTTTTCATAGGGAGTCCAATACAAACCGAATTACAGTAATTCCACCTATGACAAAACAAAAGATTGTACCATAACACCAAAATGTTTTTTTTATTAAAGAAGTAGGACTGAATTGATCTTGATTGCCTCAATTTAAAAAACACTTTTTTCATTAAGGGCCTTGTTTACTAAGGTGCGTTTACATTTTTAATATGTCTACAATTAGCACATGCTGTAACCGTGCAGTCGCCTATAGGGATATTGTAGGCGCATACACAGTTAGTGTGTACATGATTAACACTCGTTAAAAATGTTAACACACCTGTAATGCGGCTTAGTAAACAGGGTCCTAAATTATTAATCTGAGGCTCAAATGATAAAGTAGAGTCAAAACCAATTCCCAAAATATGTGAAATATGTACCCCTGAAAGTCAATGATTGCTCAACTGAAATTATTGATGGAATAGATTCCAGAGTATTACCAAGCTATAAAACTTTTGTTTTATCAGCATTAAGGCTCAGCATACGTTCAGTCGCCCATGTTCTTATATTTTGTAGGGGCGTGTTGGGGCAGAGAGTGGGCATTCCTGAGCTAACCAGCCAGTGCATCTACATTACCACATGCTAACTGGTTAGCGCATGGATATAGCATCAGCCCTTACTGCATAGGCGTAGTTTGACTGTTTTATTTGGGGGGGCAAGGGATGGGGCGGAGCATATTAGCATATTCATTTGCATATATACATATGCAAATGAATATGCTAATATGGAGGAAGGAAGGGAAAAAGAGCTGGCTTTTTGGGGGAATAACCATAATGAATATGTATGAGATATCAAGCCAGCTCTTTCTCCCTCCCTTCCTTCCTTCTTTCCTCCTTACCCAGCACTCCCTCTTCATCTCCAGTAGTATTTCCCGCCCCCCTTTCCCATACCATACCAGTGTTGACCTTAGAAATGCATAGGCTCTATATGTAAATCCTTCAAGAGGTAGTGTGTCGTGATTTAGGCTCTACACCCTTTCTGATGTTTTGGTGCCACCTCAGTAAGGCCAACACACAATCTCTCCACTGCAAAACGCTATACACAAACTTGTACAAAAACACACTCATATTCTTACTAAACCATAACAGCACTAATTCCAAGGACAGACTCAGCATGCAGCAATACCAGAAAAATTGAACCTTACATGCAAAATATCACAGATACACATTTCCAAAAGCTGACATATTCCAATTAATAAATTCTGAATAAAATACTTTTTTCTACCTTTGTTGTCTCATCATTTAGTTTTTCTATTCGCTTTGGTCCCAGTGTCTTCTGTTTTATGCAGTGCCTTCTTTATGCAGTAGCCCTGTCTCTACCCTTCCTCGAGTTTCAGTATCTGCCCTCAACGTGTCCCTCACCCCAATCTTCATCCTGTTATTCCTGTGTTTTTTGTTAATTCTCCCCTCTTCCAGCACCCTCTCTTTCTATTTCCTCCTTTCTATACAGCACCCTCTCTCCCTATTTTCACTCCTCTGACCAGTATATTCTCTTTCTCTCACCCTCTTCTATCCAGCATCCCTCCATGTCCCCTTCCCTTCCATGTCAGCTTCTCCATTATATCATTATTTCTCCTATGTCCAGCATATCCCCTCTTTGTCCCCATCCCCATACAATGTCTAGCACACACCCCCATCATTTTCTTACCTCCCCATTTCCAGCATCTCCCCTGTCTTCTTACTCACCCTATGTCCATCATCTTCCAATATCCCTTTTTCCCTCCCAGCATTGTCCCTGTATGCCCTTATCCCCTCTGTCCAGCATTGTCCCTTTGTGTCCCTGTCTCTATGCTCCCTCAATGACCAGAATCTCGCTTCTCTGTCTCCCTGACACTCTCTTTTCTCTTCCCTTCCTCCTACCATCCATTCTCCCTTCTTCTCTCCTACCAGCTAATCCACATCTAACAATCCCTTCTCCCCCCCCCCCCCCAATCCATCACCTCTTCCTCTCTGTTCATCATCCCCCCCAAAAAAAATATCCAGCACAGCAGACCTGCAACCTCTCTCCCTCCATCCTGTAGATCCTCCTTCTGCCCTCCATTCACCCCTACCCACATGGTTCCATCACCTCGCTCCTCCCAAAGGTGCAGCTGAACAGTACCTCCATTTTTCTCCTTTTCTCACCCCCCCATCCCGGTTCCAGCGTCTCTCCTTTTTCCTTCCTCCTCACTCACTTGCATTGATCGCTGCCGGTAGTGGCACTGCAGCCAGCCAGCAATAACAGCAGTCTGCCTCGGCCTTCCCTGCTACATGTCCCGCCTCCTCTGGTACAACTTCCTGTTCCGCATAGGCGGGACGTGTGGCAGGGAAGGCCGAGGCAGACTGTTGTAATCGCTGCAGCGCCGCTACCAACAGCCCCTGGTACCGAAGTTGAAGCGGCGAACGGGCGGCCGGCAGTAGTAAAGGCAGCAAGTAGCAGACAGGCTCGACTCCGCTTTCCTGCCCTCTCTGCGTCCCGCCTTCCTCTGATGTCATTTCCTTTCGGGCGGGACGCAGAGAGAGCAGGAAAGCGGAGTCGAGCCTGTCTGCTGCTTGCTGCTTTTACTACTGCTGGCCACCCGTTCGCCGCTGCGGGTCGTCGTCGTTTGGGGGGGCAAAGCCCCCCCTCGCCCCCCCCAGTCTACGCCTATGCCTTACTGCCTACAAAATGGGTTGCGGTAACTGCTCACAAAGTAATTTCCAAAAATGGTCACATGCTACTGGCAACATTAGAGCATGGATTTACACAAATATATAATGAGGGTTCTCCTATAAAGCTCAATTTATAGGCAGTGTGAGATTACAAGGAGGAAAAAGTCTCAAGAAGTTCCCAGCTAAAATAAGCATCGGGAGCAGGGCTGCTTCATCATTGGCACAAAAAACCTCCTTGTAGAATTTAAACAGTTCTTACAAATGTCTTCAAAAATACTTTTTCAATGCAAATATGTCTCATGCATATTTATTGTGGTGGGCTGACCTTTTCAGTGTATGATTTGAAGACCGAAAGCTATTGCCCAATTCAAGCAGTCCTTTTGTCTAGCAGTAAATCTAGATGCTTGCTTCAGAACCTCTCAGCTACTTCTGAAGAGGTTCTGCCACCAGGAGATGCCAAAGACAGCTCCTAAGACCAACTGCCCTTGTGAGTAGAAGCAGGCTAAAACTACAACACAGATCCCTCATTTGGCAGAATCCCTTGATACCAGTGAGTTACTGGGTTGACTGTTGAGCTCAAAGAGTTTCACAACCTGCATTTGGAGTTTAACAACCTGCTTTTGTTTTCTGATATATGGTGAAAGACTTTTGATGGACCAGAGCCTTCTTCCAATCTCTTATATGTCAGCAAGTATTAATCGCTCCAGTGTTTACACAGCAGAATCAGATGGTTTGAATTTTAAAAATCAGCCTGGAGTTAGTAAACCTTTTATTTGACTCACAGTGTTCTTCTTGTCTGATGAAGGATAATTGCTGCTTTAATTTTCTCATCAATTTTAATGATGCTGTTCTAGGCTTTAGGTCATCATATTTTGGGAAAGGAACACATAAATGCCCTTTTTCTGGTGCAGACACTTATTCAAATAGCAGTTAAAACTGTAGCAAATGATGATTTTCATTTAAGGGCAGCTGTGGCATAATGTTTGTGTGCTGAGACGGATCGTGAATCTCTTTTATAAGAGCATTTTGTTCTTTCCTCCATCTTAAAATACGACTCTACAATATTGCTTCACCCTAAATTTTAGGATCTACTTTTTACACTTGGTGGCCTATTTCCTAAGCTCTTCTAACTTTTGTTGCCCAGTGAGCATCAGGGGGTTACTTTATAGACGTTTGGACTAGCAAAGCTAGGAGACTGGTTAGCACTTTGTAACATAGCAATATGGTAAATGACAGCAGATAAAGGCCTGTCCGCCCAACTAGGTGCAAGAAAACAGTAAGGCAGATGAACTGCAAACTCCAAGATGGAGTTTTCAGCCGCTACTGAGACGCGAGGGTGTATGACGGCTCCTGCATGTCATCATCTGTCTAAGTCATATGGTTCGTGCTGTTGTTTTGAACTTTAAGCCTATGAGGAAAAACGTTTTTGCTTCCTGAGCATTTATGGTTACTGGTACACACACTTATAAACATTGATAGTAAGGATCATCGAGTAGCCCCTGATGCAGCCCTGCTGGGTGAAACACGGCCTGTGTCGGGCAATATACTCTAGATGTTATTTTATTAATAAAGTCTATTTCAATTTTCTACTGATCTGCTTCGTTGTTTTCCATGCCCAACTAGGTGACCAGAGCCACACCGGCCACACTATGCAGGTTTATGATTAAACACTGATATTACAAACAAGGCAGTCAGCAATTCACCACCATACTAATCACATAAGCAGTTACATATGACTCAATCTTGGAACACAACACCACACCACCATGCCAATAATCTGAACAGTAGTTTTATTATTATGCCTGTAGCATAGTCACATTCATTATCGATGCAAGATTAAACCAACAATATTGCTGACAATGTTTTGCTCACTAATTTCAACCTTAAGATGTCTTCCACCACTTCCCCCATCAAGATACAGAGCTCCTGCACTGATAGCAAATGATATGAATGTGAAATAAAATAAAGTATGCATATGTAACCCCTTGCTGTATTGGAAGCTATGAATGGAGTCCTGGGTGGGAGAAGCCCAGCAGAGAAAAGCCATGAGTCCATCTAGTATTTGAGAGTAACCTGATTTGTGGAATCTTGGTGTGGGGTAGAGCTGGTAATTAATATATAAGGGAAGTAAAGACTATAGAATTTGTCCTTGGTAGCCTGTGTTTAAGAATTCTATGTCCCTGCCAAGTGACCCGGTGAAAAGAGAGAGGAGTACCTGCTGAGCCAATCCTGATAGAACAGCAGGATCATGGTCATTGCTGTTAATCTCCTTAGCCAACAGAGGAGCTGACCTGTGGGCTGAGATTGAGGAGTCTCGCCGCAAACTGGGCTCAAGGGTAGGATACTGTCTGCTTGTGGCTGGTGATTTCTTTTAGGGTAGACCCCTGAAAGGCTGGGATGGTAATGCTGGATCCAAATCTCTGATGGTAATGGTGTTGCATTTGAAACTGACTGTGGGGTGTCATCTGGCTACAGGTCAGGCTTAAAGGGTTTTGCTCACATGCATAAGCCAAGAAGGAAAGGTTATCTGCTCTTGTGACTTTGTAAGATCAAGCCTGTGATGCCATCATAACTGTATGTTCAGGACTTTTGTGACAATTGCTATTGCGTTCTAATTTGTTAAATAAAGTTCAGTTAATTTTCTTGACTCTCCTGATTACCGAGTGGTTCCTAACATCTAATATGGATGTTTTGCAGTTATCATGCATTAATTTTGGCAGTGAGCATGCAAAACCTCACTATACTGCTGCCATCGTACCGCCACTGCTCCTTGAGATTGACAAATTAAAAAGTGTAAGGTTTGAAAATGGACCCACTGATATTCAGCAGGCGGTGGTTAGCGTTTTTTTTAAATGTTGATCGTCGCCGGCTAAATTATCACCCAATATTCAGTTCTGGGCCATATTCGGGCACCAGAACTGAATATTGGGGATCATTTTCGGCAGGCATGCTGATGGAGCCAGGACCCGCATAAAAAAAAATTCTTGTCCCCTCGATTCCCCCTCCCACCCAAAGTCTGTAGGCACCCCCTAGTCAGCATCTCCACCTCCCACCCCCCAATGAGGTCTGTAGACCCCCCCCAAGTCAGCATCTCCACCTCCCACCCCCCAGTCAGCATAGGACCCCCCAGGACCTATCTTACCTCCCTGGTGGACCAGCGGAGTGTCGGGGGCAGGAGTGAACCCATCTTGCTCCTGCCTGTAGTGGCAGCTTCGTCAAAATGGCTGCTGTGACCTCTCATGGCAGCTTCATCAAAATGGTTGCTACAACCTCTTTCAGCAGCCTCTTGGTACTGCAAGTACTGAGAGAGGTCAAAGCAGCCATTTTCTGGAAGCTGCCACTAAATGCAGGAGTGTTGGGGGTTTGCTCTTGCCCCCAACACCCTGCAGGACCACCAGGGAGGTCAGGTAGGCAACAGGGGATCCTATCCTGACTGGGGGTGGGAGGTGGGGATGCTGACCGGGGAGGAGTGCCTACGGACCTCATTGGGGGGGGGGGGGAGGGAAGAGGACAAGAACTTTTTTTTTTAATGCAGATCACTGCCCAATATTTAGCCAGGGCCCACATAAAATAAGTGGATGAACTTAAGACAGCTTTTGAGCTGTCCTAAATTCTCCTGCTTAACTTATGAGAGTCTTGGCTCAATATTGCCGATTCCCACATAAGCCCCAGCTTCTCCCCAGAGCCACCCCTGGCCCGCCCCTGACCGGTCCACTTTTTTGGGGATCTGTCAGAGGCGATATTTAGTGGCACTCCCCACTTTAGTGTCACTGAATATCGGCAGTTTGGGTGGTGACAGGCAATTTAAGCTGGCAGGAGAGGCTCCTGCCTTCTTAAATCACTTTGAATATCGGTCCCAGAGTATTTAGAGAGGAGGAGAAAGACAGAAAGATGAGAGAAAGATGGCAGGGAGTGCAACAAATGAAAATATAAGAAGAATGAAATGAAGGAAGGAAGAGTGACAAGAAAGGTAGGGTGATGACAGGGAGAAGGGACATTGCCGGAAAATGGGGAGGTAAGCAACAGAAAAGAAGTTGAAGGAGTAAGCAATATGGTAGGTGTGACAAATAAGAAGAGACTGAGTGTGAGTGTAAGTGGGAACAGCTGGGATGAGTGATGGTGAGGATATACATATTGTGATGACTGAGCTGTCTTAGACACTTCTCTATCTTCCTGAGAAGTTCCGAGAGAAGAGGACATTTCTCTGGTAAGTGAACGCTATTTTGCTTTGTGCTTTGGGAACTTAAAGATTGGGGTTTAAAGGAGGAATTGTAGGTTAGTGTTAGGCAAAATAAAAATATAAAAAGCAAATTTTATCAACTAATCTCCATAGTCTTTTCCACTTAGTTTTAAAAACTCTGTACCACAGCATTAACAGATAGAATCTAGCAGGCACTGTAGGATCTAGTTTAGTCCTCGGTCATCTAGTGGTCCAACTGATTCTTTTGCTGGCTTTCTACTTTTAATATACCTAAAATTTTTACTATGTGTTTTTGCCTCCAACACACGCTTTTTTTCAAAGTCAAAAATTTACATCAGGCGTGGATACTGTTGAAAAACACCATCCTGGAAGCCCAGGCCAAATATATTCCGCGTATTAAAAAAGGAGACGGAAGACCAAATGACAGCCGGCGTGGTTAAAAAGTGAGGTGAAGGAAGCTATTAGAGCTAAAAGAAAATCCTTCAGAAAATGGAAGAAGGAACCGACTGAAAATAATAAGGAATGTCAAGTCAATTGCAAAGCGCTGATAAGGAAGGCTAAGAGGGACTTCGAAAAAAAGATTGCATTGGAGGCAAAAACACATAGGTATATTAAAAGCAAGAAGCCGGCAAAAGAATCGGTTGGACCGCTAGATGACCGAGGAATAAAAGGGGCGATCAGGGAAGACAAAGCCGTAGCGGAGAGATTAAATGAATTCTTTGCTTCGGTCTTCACCGAGGAAGATTTGGGTGGGATACCAGTACCGGAAATGGTATTCGAAGCTGATGAGTCGGAGAAACTTAATGAATTCTCTTTAAACCTGGAGGATGTAACAGGGGCGTAGCCAGACAACAGATTTTGGGTGGGCCTAGGCAAGAAGTGGGAGGGCACCAAGTGTTCTCTCCCCCTCCCCTCAACCATCACTCAAAAAATATCTCAGCTGGTGAGAAAATGCTTCTTTCCATCTTGGCAGTTTGCAGCAGGCATGTACTGAAAACTGAGCATGCGCAGGTGCCGTTATTGTAGAGAGTAGCATTTTCGTTACCATCAGGGGGAAGTCTTCAGCGGTACCGGCAGACTGGAGGTGGCCAATGTAACGCCAATTTTTAAAAAAGGTTCCAGAGGAGATCCGGGAAATTATAGACCAGTGAGTCTGATGTCGGTGCCAGGCAAAATGGTAGAGACTATTATTAAGAACAAAATTACAGAACATATTACAGAACATATTCAAAAGCATGGACTAATGAGACAAATCAACATGGATTTAGTGAAGGGAAATCTTGCCCCTGAAACATGCTCAAAACAGAATAATCCATTTGTGTATCTGAAAGGTAAACTTCTACAAAAGAGATGAAGATGTGATTCCGTGTGCCCAATGAAAGGAGAATTCTACTTCCATTTAATTTCAATATATTCCATTATCTTTCTAACACCAGGCTTCCCAAGGCAGATTACAACAACAGTTAAGATGAACCCATCAGGAAACAGGATATCCTCACTGAAATTTGGCCATTTGTATTGTATACAGTGTATTTAATTATTTAATTATTATTTTGTGTGTGTGTGTGTAGAAAAATTAGCACAGAATACAGAGTGTAAAATAGCTGTTTCTACCAGCAATAATAATTTTTAAAGCTGTTTTAGTGATATTTATATCTACAAATGGAAAGCTTTCAAATAAATTAAAAAGCTGTCCGATAAGTTAAAAAGAAAATCTGTTGTCCTCCACCTTTCAAGGCACTGCCTATCCAATTGAAACAGCTTTAGACTGCTACAGATGGACCAACAATAAAGAATGACAACGTGGATGCACCAGCTCATAGATTTGCTTGCTTTGTTTTGAGTGTACTAGAGTTGACGGCTATGCAGGGGGAGAGGAAACAGAGATTAACCAAATTGGCTTCCTTGCTTACAGTGGATTAGATAGGCTCGCTTCCACTCCTGTCTATTAAACCTCCTTGGTCCCGACGGTGTCCTTTGACTGCCGCGTCCTGCCTACGCGGAAACAGCAAATTGAATCAGAGTAGGCGGGATGTGGCAGCAGAAGGACCCCAACGCCGGCATCCTGTCCTAATCACTGCCTGCAAGTACGGTCCGGTCCGGAGGACTGCTGGGAGGAGAGAGGTTGAGGGGGGGCGGGCGAATGCGGGGAGGAACAAAAAAGAACAAAGTTGAACACATGGGGCAGGGCAGGGGAGAAAGAATCGGGCATTTGGTGTTATAGGGGGTGCAATGCCCCCCTCGACCCCAAACCATTCCACTTGTCCTCCCCCTCGGGCCCAGCAAGTCTCTCATTATCTTACAAACAGCTGCCAGGTGGGAGGTTTTCTCGCTCAATTGGGTGGGTTTCCACGACCGTTTGCGGGAAATTTTTGACGACTGCGGGAAATTGGGCGGCTTTTTCTCGGCCACATTGCGGGTTTGGGTGCTTTTCCGACGGGGCTTCTATTGGTCCAATTTGGTCCAATAGAAGCCCCGCGGAGGCAGGGTTAATGACGTCAGAGGTGGGGTTAATGAAGTCAGAGGTGTGGGTCGGAGGCGGGGGTTAATACATCAGAGGCGGGGTCGAAGGCGGGGTTGATGATGCTGGAGGCGGGGTTAATGATGTCAGGGGTGGGGTTAGCCTTTGTGCGGTTTTGGGCTGGTTTGGGGCTGGTTTTGGGCGGGGAAAATTTTTTCAATCTGGCAACCAGAGTAAGACGTCACGTAGTAGTGCTCTTCTGCAGCAAGATCTCTGGCTGTGCCAGCCCAGGGCTCTCCTCTGTCCATTCAACCTAGATCATGGGGAGGCTGCAGGCAGCTGAAATCTATCAGGACAGCAGCCAGGCAGCCAACTTGAGGCTGTCGGTTGGACGGTGGTGGACCACGGGTCCATGACCACCCAGCCTGCAGCTTGAGGTGAGCACACAAACCTCCTGCCTGCAGTGCAGCATGAGACAGGGTTGCCACATACCATGCATGCACCAATATCGGGTGTATCTTCACAGCTGGTGTGTTCTTTGGCATGCGTGCCTCCGGCCTCCCACTGCAATTTGTGAAAAAAAAACCTCAAGCCCCGGCTGACAGCACAGCAACCGACTCACAAATAATTTGTGGGAAAAAACCCCCCTCCCACCTAACAGCACAACAACCGGCTAGCAAAATTGTTTTAAAATTAACAACCAACTGCAGAGCCGGTGCGAGCCGGCTCCAGCACACCACTGGCCTGAGGTTCCATATCTTGAGTACCTGGTCTACTTCTGGAAGGCAGAAAAGAGGCAAAAGACCTCTTCCCTCTAAAAACACCTCGTAATTCCATCCTTGACCACCTCTCATTGAGAAGAGCCAACTACACAATCCACTCCCCTCATATTAGTGCTAGACAATCAAATTGCACAGAAGAGCAGCACTGGATACGTTGAAAACCTTCAATACAGACTGGCCATGTGACTGACCTGGGTCACATTTAATTTAAAACTGTTTTTCATTACCTGAGAAAGAAAGTTACTTGTTCCCCAGACAACCTTTGTGGAGGTCAGAGAGAACAATGACCTTTTAAAGGTGGGGAATTCTAAAGCTGACAATGCACTACTATAACTATATATCTATGCCGAAAGAATATTTAGAGTAGATATGTTGCATGAAGGCAGTAAACTTATGCTGCCTCAACAGCAATCCCAACTTCTTCCAGAAAGCTATCAGTTTCTCCCTTGATTTTATGTTTTTTTTCTAAAAAGCAGAGAAGGGGAAATCTAAGGGGCCTTTTACAAAGCCACTGTAAAAAGTGGCCTGCGGTAGTGTGGGCGTGTTTTTTAGGCATGCGCTGGGCCATTTTTTACCAAGGCTGAGAAAAAGGCTATTTTTTAATGGGCCAGTGCTAATATTAAAACTACCGCATGCCTATTTACGGCCTGAGCCCTTACCACCACCCACTGACCTAGCGGTAAGGTCTCACACGCTACCCACAAGGTAGCCATGCAGCGTGTGCCAATATGGGTGCGCTGCAGGTTACCACCGGGAATGCCCCCATGGTAGAAAATAGAAAATTATTTGTACCGTGCGATTTTGGCATGCGCCAAAATCAGAATCCCCACTGGGCGCACGCGCTACCCCGGCAGCAGTGCCGATTGGACGCATGCTACTTGCGCGCTGGCCTTCCTGTGCTTTGTGAAAGGGCCCCCTAAGTGTTTTGCTTCGTTTGCTACTTTCTCCCTTTATGAAGTCTAAAAGTCTTAATTTACCTCGATGAAGCTTGGTTTTCTTTGCTTGCTAGAGGGAGGAGTGGGAACTAACTCTTAAAATCTGGCCACAGTATTATATTCTACCATTTTGATCCAGGCCCTGCTAACAATTATGCTTAAGATCACTGGGCTGGACTGAAAATGTAACAAAGAAGCAGAAATCCCTAGCCCTGGGGCCCGGCAGACCTTGGGTTGTGAAGTGCACACTTTCTAATCAGTCCCCATTCATGTAAGTTGAAAGTTGTAGGATCCATCCAAAGCAGAAAAACTAATTGACTTTTAAGTCTGAGAGGAGAGCATGACTGCAATAAAAGAAAATTTTTTTTTGTTAATGAAGAGAAAGCCAAGAAATATAATTGGGTCCTGATGTTCCATATACACATGACATCTAGAGAGAGCTAGAAATTCTTTGTATTTAATTTATTAATTAAAACAAATAAAAGACTGCTAGTTTTTTTTTTTTTTTCATTTGAGCTATTGAAGCCACAGTCTGGAAACTTCCGTGTGGGGCAGACTGCTTTGATCTTGGTGTGTTCACCTTTCAAAGACTTAAATGATTTTTTTTTCTTTTCTTGTAAAGCGCTTTGAGCTGCCAAACTCTAATACAGAAGAGATGTCTGCAGGCCTGGCACAAAGATTTCTTTCCTCTGTATTGTCAGCCCGTAATGCCTCTGAAGTGGAAGCAGGCAGTGGCAGATGAGGAAAGTTTAGGAGGAGGTCACTGAACAGTTTGTTTTGAAAAGGACAGAGGGGAGTGTGAGAGTGGAAAAGAATGGAATGGGTGATGTCCCCTTTCGGACCTTCTTGCCCTGTCTAGTGTCACCTGATCATTTCAGCACTGTAGCATTCTCTGAGTGACTGATTTTGTGTCTCAAAACTTACCAAATTTAAATACGAAATCATTGTGAAAAGCAACAGTTATTTTAAAGGCCTTGGGCCTCCTTGGTCAGGATTCAGGAAATCAGGAGGACCTTAATGTCAAATGCGACAGAACTACAGCAACAGGAGAGGGTGGCCATATTTGGTGTGTTGAGGGACGGGAGTGCATATTACTTAGACTTTATGATTTCCAGCTTATCTTGATTGATTTTGAGAAATGTTATTCTTTTTTTAACATTGTATTTCTACCCCAAATATTCTTTTTCCGTATTCAGAGCTATTTCTCCCTCCAAGATTTTGTTGCTCCAGTGCTATATGCGTTTGTGGTTTCAGTCGCGTCAGACCAATGCTGCAGGAGAAGAGAGGTGCTCCTTTGCTCTTCACCTGAGCCCCAGTTCCTACTGAACAGGTTAAACATATCGGGAATTAATACTAACAGAATGAAGATGTTTTAACCATGCCGTTGGATGCTTTCCTGATGATTTGAGCCCAGCACACTTTTTACCACTTTCATGAGGAAAATAATGTCCAGATCAACCTCTGAATTTCCAGTGTAACCCTTAAGAGTAGCCGGTGAGCATCAGAGCAGGATACTTAAAAAGAGCAGTTGGAGTCAAGCAGGGGCGTAACCAGACAACAGATTTTGGGTGGGCCTAGGCAAAAATTGGGTGGGCACCAAGTGTTCTTCCCCCCCCCCCCCAAAAAAAAAAAAAAAATCTCAGCTGATGGGAAAATGCTTCTTTCTACCTTGGCAGCAGACTTGCACTGAAAACTGAGAATGCGCATGTGCCTGTGTCATGGAGAGTAGCGTTTTCGTTACCATCAGGGGAAAATCTTCAGCTGGCGGAGCTTGGGATTCCCACTAGTTACCACTAAACATGTGCTACTTACTGTTGGCTGGGCCTGAGCCATAAATGGGTGGGCCCTGGCCCACCCAAGCCCACCTGTGGCTACGCCACTGGAGTCAAGGCTGGGACTAGCAAAAGCTAGGTGGCTGACTTGCATTTTAGTCCACACACTCAGCTCACTCTTTGCTGTCAATAAAGCTGTACACACAGGGATGTATAGTCCAAACATTATCTAAAGCATAAACATTCTTTCTATAATGCCTTTCTGTAGTACAACCAAAACAGTTTACATTTAACATTCAGGTACACTAGGTATTTCTCTGTCCCTGGAGGGCTCATAGTCAAAGTTTGTACCTTGGGCAAAGGAGGGTTAAGGGGTCCTTTTGCAAAGGTGCACTGAAAAATGGCCTGCGGTAGTGTAGACACGTGTTTGTGGCGTGTGCAGATTCATTTTCCAGCGCACCTGTAAAAAATGCCTTTTTAAAATTTTTGCCGAAAATGGACATGCAGCAAAATGAAAATTGTTGTTCGTCCATTTTGGTCTGAGACCTTACCACCAGCCATTGACCTAGTGGTAAAGACTCACGCGGTAACCAGGCGATAATGACCTACACGCATCAAATGCCACTTGGTATGTGTCTGATACATGCGTCCGAAAATAAAAAAATATTTCTCAGATGCGCGTATCAGATGCATGCCAAAAATGAAATTACCGCAACAGCCATGCGGTAGCCAGGCGGTAACTCCATTTTGGCGTGCGTTGGATGTGCATAGACGCTTACGCGGCTTAGTAAAAGGGCCCCAAGTGACTTGCCCAAGGTCACAAGAAGCCACAGTGGGAATTAAACATGATTACCCTGGTTCTCAGCACAGTGCACTAACCATTAGGCTACTCCAGCCCACGCAGGGTTTACTTAACCTTGGAGTTCAAATAACTGGGACTTGGCTTCAATGCAACTATTCACACCAATTGCAACCTTTAGACAAATATAAGTAAGTTAGATAAGCATAATTACATTCTTTTAGATTCTCCACTTTAATTCTCTGTTCTTAAATGCAATTTCCCCTCTTGGTTTGCGGCTTGTCCTGTTGCAAGGGCATGTGTGCACCAGTGGTGCTAGGTTAACTACTGGCAGGGTCTCAAGGCAGACAGGTCTCAACTGAGGTGCCAGACTAACACACACCACCCATCTGCGCAGCAGCAGTATGCAAGAGTGTTGTTGACAGAGGGTTACATTCCTGTGATACCTGTATGGAAGAAAGGCTTGGCAATCTACTTCCATATCATGCCATGAAAATGGATAGTTACAATGAAACAAATTGCAGT
Source organism: Microcaecilia unicolor (assembly GCF_901765095.1). NCBI lineage: Eukaryota > Metazoa > Chordata > Amphibia > Gymnophiona > Siphonopidae > Microcaecilia > Microcaecilia unicolor. The sequence continues at coordinate 227,230,739 of NC_044032.1, read as the reverse complement.
ATAATATTGTAATATGAGCCCCTGATGTCTGAAAGCAATGAGCTACTTTCCAGAGTAAACCTTGCATTTTTAGAGCTGTTAGAACAAAGCCCGCTTGGGATGTCTGACTGCTGAAGGAGCTGCACATGAAATGAGTCAGATCAACTACATAATAACCTCTCTTAGAGTTGAATTTATGTATGATCATGACTTGTTATAGCAATAATTCTTGTATAATCTTAGTCTGAACGTGTATGCTGATGCTTTGTTATTGTTAATCTGTTATGCTGGTTATTTGCTTTTATTTTAGCCATTTGTTATTGACTACAAAACACAATAAAAATATTGGAACAGAAGCTGCAAAGACATCTTACATATGGAACATACAAAGCATGAACCAAGAAAAGATTGAAATGGAATGCATATAGCTTGATCTGTTGGGTGTCAGTGAACTGAAATGGTCTGGAATCAGCCACTTTGAATCTGATGATCACATTATACTACACTGGAAAAAACAGAAAGAAATGGTGTTTCCTTTATAACTACAAAGTAGTTTGTGCAAAGGGTTTAAAAAGTACCTGGGGCCGAGTTTGGAGCAGTAGGTTCAGCTGGAATGTTTCCGGTCTGATCTGGGGGCTGGTCTGGCAGCTGGAGTCATTTTCAGACCCGTTGTAGGTCCGGAGTCCACATGGGGGTTGCCAGCATTAAAAACATGGGAGGTGTGGCTGGCCACAATGGTACGCTGCCACTGATTGAGAGGAACCAGGAGGGAAGGAAAATGGTTAGTATCCTGCTTCCAATAGTGGTCAATCCAGGACACAAGTACCTGGCACAAATCCCACAAGTACCTGGCTTCCTCGTGTCTGTCTCAATGGCAGACTATGGACTTTTCCTCCAGAAACTTGTCCAAACCTTTTTTAAACCCAGATACACTAACTGCTGTTACCACATCCTCTGGCAACGAGTTCCAGAGTTTAACTATTCTTTGAGTGAAAAAAATATTTCCTCCTATTTGTTTTAAAAATGTTTCCATGTAATTTCCTTGAGTGTTCCCTGGTCTTTGTACTCTTTGAAAGGGTGAAAAATCAATTCACTTTTACCTGTTCTACTCTACTCAGGATTTTGTAGACCTAAATCATATCCCCCTTCAGCCATCTCTTTTCCAAGCTGAAGAGCCCTAACCTCTTTAGCCTTTCCTCATATGAAAGGAGTTCCATCCCCTTTATCATTTTCGTTGATCTTCTTGGAACCTTTTCAAATTCCGCTATATCTTTTTTTGAGATATGGTGACCAGAATTGAACACACTGAATATCTGGGGCTAATTCTATAGAACAGGCTACTGAAGCTTAACGGGTCCTGGCAAATATTTAGCTGGATTCAGATAAGACAGTTATGGGAGCCCTGGCTGAATATCGGGACAGAATAACCCCATCCCAAATCCTCCCTCCCACCTCTAGGTACAGCATAACCCCCTTGCAAATGTGCACTATGTAAGTTAAGTGGGTATTGGCAGAATAGCACTTAGGAACAGTGGCGTAGCCAGAAGTCAATTTTTGGGTGGGCCAACAGGTTGGATGGGTGGGCACTAGACAGTGGTTTGCTGGTAAATGTCTAACAACAGGCTCTCTCCCCGGTCCACCTCTGCGCCCCCCCCCCCCCCACCTCCCCTCAAAATTGCAGAGCTGGCTATGGCCGGGGAGAGAGCCTGGGGTGGGGGGAGGCAATGCATTACTCTCTCCAGGAAAAATAACATTAAATGATCCCAGGTTCCAATCTAATTCATGTTTAATGTGGGATAAAATGCCATAAATAAGTAAATAAATAAATATAAACTTTTAATGTTGAGCACCTGATTCTCAAAGTGGACATATTCCAAACACTATAATGAAAATAAAATGATTTTTTCTACCTTTGTTGTCTTTGTTTTTCTTATCATGCTGGCCCAGTATCTGATTCTGCTGCTATCTGTCCTCTTAACTCCGTTTCCAGGGCTTCCTTTCCATTTATTTCTTTACTTTCCTCCTTTCTTCTTCATTTCTTGCTCTACATCCGTAAGTAAAAGCTGGGTCCTCCGCAGACTTGACTGTCCAGTGGATCCAGCTTCTGCCTATTTTCTCAATCCATGTGCAGTTTTTCTCTTCTCTTCCTTTTCCCTCATATCATCTCCTTCCTCTCTCTTCCCTCCCCTCCATCCATGTCAGCATTTCTTCTCTCTCCCTTCCCCTCCATCCATGTGCATCTCCTTCCTCTGTCTTTTCTCCCCTCCATCCATGTTCAGAATTTCTTCTCTCTCCCTTCCCCTCCATCCATGTGCATCTCCTTCCTCTGTCTTCCCTCCCCTCCATCCATGTTCAGAATTTCTTCTTTCTCCCCTCCATCCATGTGCATCTCCTTCCTGTCTTCCCTTCTTTCATCTCCATCCATGTCCAACAAATCTCCCTGCCCTCCCCTCCATCCACCTATGTCCAGCAACTCTCCTCTCCCCTGCCATCCCCTCTATCCACCCATGTCCAGCAACTCCCCTGCCCTCCCTCTATCTATCCATCCATATCCAGCAATTCTCTCTCCCCTGCCCTCCCCTCCATGTCCAGCAATTTCCCCTCCATGTCCAGCAATTTCTCCTCTCTCTCCTTTGAGCTTTGACCATCTCCCTCTCATTCCCTCTCCAGCACTCTCATTCCCTCTCCAGCACTCCCATTCCCCCCTCTGTTTCTCCCTTACCCAGTCTCCTAAATTCCTCCCCCATCTTTCACCCACTTCATTAGTCCCCCATACTCTGTACTCACCACCCCTCCCAGACCCATCCTTCCCTCTGCTTACCAACAATAAAGAACGACAACGTGGATGCAGGCAGCAGCTCGGGTTGCTTGCTGTGTTTTGAGTAAACGGCGACGGCTGCGTGGGGGAGTAGAAAAAAGATTTTCTAAATGGCTTTCTTCCTTCTCTACTCGCAGCGGCGAACTGGTGGGCGGCGGCAATAAAAGTATAAAGCAGCCAGGCTCCTCGACTCCGTCCCATCCTTCGCTTTCACTTCCCTGCTCTCTCAGCGTCCCGCCTTCCTCTGATGTCATTTCCTTTCGGGTGGGACGCTGGGAGGGCAGGGAAGTGAAAGCGAAAGATGGGACGGAGTCGAGGAGCCTGGCTGCTTTATACTTTTATTGCCGCCGCCCACCAGTTCGCCGCTGCGAGTCTGGAGAGATCATCATCAGCTGAGCCAGAGTGGGTGCTGTTTCTGCCCTGGAGCCGTGGTTGCTAAGCTGGTGCAGTGTGTGGGCGCTTGGGTGGGCGGGCCTGAGGTGAAATTACCCAGGCCCACCCGTAGCTACACCCCTGCTTAGGAAGAATATTGGCATTTATGAACGTATGTGACCATCTCAGGGAAAAGGTGACTAAAGTAGCCGATCCAAAATGTTGAGAATGGCTGACTTTTCATATCATGGGTCCATAAGAAATCTGCAAAAGTTACAAGTTTGAACTTCTGTAACTTTTTAATTTTTATGTAAAGATAGGGGTTTGGACTACTGTATTATAAATTGCTTGCTCTAAAACAATTCATTAAAACCTTGTTGGGAGGATCCAAGATGGCGTCTTAGAGAGGAGCTGCATCAGATGCTCTCAATAGCGCTCTGTTTTGCTGCCGAGGGGAATTCTGAACCCTTCGAGGATGGGTAAAATAAGAGGAAAAGTAAGGGGAAATCCCTCAACCCCTACCGGAACTCATCCCCCGAAGCAAGCGACGCTGGAGCGTTTTGTGGTTGCTTCTGGACCCCGACAGTGTTCCCCTGTCGTTGGAGCCGATTCTTCTGTAACGGCCGACAATGTAGACGGGGTTTCCTTAAGCCCTGTTGAGCATGCGGCTCCCCCACAGCCAGGAACGGCTACGGATGTGGAACCTGTTATTCTGCCTCCAGAAGAGGGTCAGAACGTACAGCGAGGGAGTTCTTCCATACCGGAGATTCAGGAGGAAGAACGGATAGGATTACAACCTTTGAAAACCCCTCCTAAAATGATATCTAAACTGAAAATAATCCTTGAAACACCTACTCCTGTGCTGACTTTGGGGTCAATTAATAGACAAGCCGTAGTGACATTGGAGTCACTCTGGGACTTGACTTTCAATTTACATACTTCTCTACAGTCTTTAATTGTTCAAAATTCTAAAGAAATTAAGATATTAACTGAAGCAGTATTAATCCAAGATACAATAAGTAACACACCCGTCTCCGAGGTGAAACAAATGGGAGAAAACTTAAAGAAACTAGAGTCACTAAATCAAGTTGCTATTAAAGAAAGAAATTACACCTTAAGAAGAATGGAATACTTAGAGAATCAATCTAAGTATTTTCTCTCCTCTCATGCCATCCTCGATCCGCTTCAATCCGGTTTTCGCCCTCTTCACTCGACAGAAACAGCACTCTCTAAAGTCTGTAATGACCTGTTCCTTGCCAAATCCAGAGGCCACTACTTCATCCTCATCCTCCTGGATCTATCCGCCGCTTTTGACACTGTCAATCATGACTTACTTCTTGCCACACTGTCCTCATTTGGGTTCCAGGGCTCTGTCCTCTCCTGGTTCTCCTCCTATCTCTCCCACCACACCTTCAAAGTTCACTCTCATGGATCTTCCTCCACCCCCATCCCCTTATCTGTTGGTGTTCCCCAGGGATCGGTCCTTGGAACCCTTCTCTTCTCAATCTACACCTCTTTCCTGGGCTCCCTGATCTCATCTCATGGTTTCCAGTATCATCTCTATACTGATGACACCCAACTATCTCTCCACACCAGACATCACCGCGGAGACCCAGGCAAAGGTATCGGCCTGCTTATCCGACATTGCTGCCTGGATGTCCAACTGCCACCTGAAACTGAACATGTCCAAGACCGAGCTTATCGTCTTTCCACCAAAACCCACTTCTCCTCTTCCTCCACTTTCTATCTCAGTTGATAACACCCTCATCCTCCCCGACTCATCTGCCCGCAACCTCGGAGTCATCTTTGACTCCTCTCTCTCCTTCTCTGCGCATATCCAGCAGATAGCCAAGACCTGGCGCTTCTTCCTCTTTAACATCAGCAAAATTCGCCCTTTCCTCTCTGAACACACCACCCGAACTCTCGTCCACGCTCTCATTACCTCTCGCCTGGACTACTGCAACTTACTCCTCACTGGCCTCCCACTTAGCCATCTATCCCCCCTTCAATCTGTTCAGAACTCTGCTGCACGTCTCATATTCCGCCAGAACCGATATACTCATATCACCCCTCTCCTCAGGTCACTTCACTGGCTTCCGATCAGATACCGCATTCAATTCAAGCTTCTCCTTCTTACCTACAAATGCACTCAGTCTGCTGCCCCTCACTATCTTTCTACCCTCATTTCCCCTTATGTTCCCGCCCGTAACCTCCGTTCACAGGATAAATCCCTCCTCTCAGTACCCTTCTCCACCACTGCCAACTCCAGGCTCTGCTCATTCTGCCTCGCCTCACCCTATGCTTGGAACAACCTTCCTGAACCCTTACGCCAAGCCCCCTCCCTGCCCGTCTTCAAGTCTTTGCTTAAAGCCCACCTCTTCAGTGCTGCGTTCGGCACCTAACCCTTACCGTTCAGTGAATCCAGACTGCCCCAATTTGACTGCCCCTATCGGACCGACTGTTCACTGGTCTATTAGATTGTAAGCTCTTTGAGCAGGGACTGTCTCTCTTTGTTAAATTGTACAGCGCTGCGTAACCCTAGTAGCGCTCTAGAAATGTTAAGTAGTAGTAGTAGTAGTTTTACTAATGTTCCTAGATCCCCAATAATTTCACCGGTGGAGATGGTTAAAAAATAGTTGGTAGAGGTTCTTGGAATGTCGAGTGATCTACTACCTCCTATTGTGCAAGTAATACATTTTCAAAGTCAAAGTAATAGTGATAATGACTAATTTCTCAAGCACATAGGGGAGATGGTATGAACTTAACTTCCTTTATTGAATCCTCTTTGGAAGTGATTACTCAAAGAACTGCTGTATTAGTTGCTTTTGCTTTAGAAATGGATCGTAACACTGTTTTGAGACTTTTCTTCAGACATTTAGATTCACTGTTTTTAGGATCAAAAATAAGAATATATCCTGATCTCGCAAGAGAAACTCAGAAAAGACACAAAGCCTTTTTAGGGCTGTGCCAAAGGACTTTAAGTTTAGGAACTAATTTTGTGCTCAAATTTCCATGTATATGTCGAATACTATATCAATCAAAAAATTACCAATTTTTTGTACCTAAACAGTTAGAAGATAGAAAATCACATTTACATTCTTTAGAAGTCAGAAAAAGAATGTAAATGTGATAGTCTAGAATCAGAATGTAACACTGTATAAGACAGCTAGGAGGAAGTTAATGGGTCAGCAGAACTCCCAAATTGGAATTTATTTAAAGTTACTTAGAAGTATTTTATTTCCTTCCTTGGATCGATATTTCAAATAATTTAGGACGAAAAAAATTAAGATATATTTCCATATTGTTAAAAGTAATTCTGATTAATTCTTTGTGTAAGCCCCGCCCCCTCCTGAAAATTTAACCTCAGAACAAGGAAGTCTGAGTGCCTCTTTAATGTAGTCGAGCCAGGCACTCAGGAAATTTCTCAGGAACAGAGGGAGCAACACAAAAAAAAAAAATATCAGATCAAGATGGAAATGGTTTTTTTTAAAGAGAATTTTTATTTAAACAAAAAAACTTCAGCTCAAATAATAAGAATTCAGTAATGACTCTATTCACAGAAACATTCTAACACCTAAAATTCTGTGTTTAAATTTCCTAATACCCCCTATTTTCAATTACCTAATAAAAAAACATTCACAAGATTTAACAACAGAAAATTCTAACGTTTGTTTTCTATTCCCTCCCCAGGTTTCTTTGTCCAGAAAAATATCAATATCAGATACGTATCTCTTCAATTAACTCCTAAGCCAAACATGCATGCAATTAAATTAGCTTAGTAATGGTGTACTGTCAAGAATTGATCCTTTTCTTTCCAGGTTCCTCTTCAGATGGATCTCAGGTAAGTATATATTCTACAATTCTGTCCTCTTCCTTCTCTCTTACTTTTGTGATACTCAAAAGGATACTTTTTCTAAGTTTGACTGTGTCAGCTTTCTTTCTTTTCTTTCTCCGTGGACGGTGGGTACCATTTGATGAGTTGTCACGTTGATCCCTGGCCAGGGACTGTACCTACTATCCTAAGCTTTTAATTAAATCAATAATAGAAAACCCTAATCCCTGACTGATAAGCAATAACCCATTTTCATCAAACTTTAAACACTTTCCTAACTAGCTGTCCCTTTAAAAAAAAACATATAATTGAGTTTCCCTATTCTGTCCCTCCCACCATTAATTAAAAAAAAAAACCATTAAGTGAATGTGAAGCTCTACCTTGAATCACTGGAAGCATAGACTTCTTTAAAAGTAAAATTGCTTCCAATTTTTTATATACCTCTGTCCCCTCAATATAGTGTACAAATACCTTTTTCTTCAAAGAATTGTGTTCCACAATTCTAATGAAACTTCTCAGCTTAAATACTCCTTATCAAATTAAACAGACTTTAATCCTATCAGCACTTATGTTATTATATGAAATAAGCGCTTTATCAAACTAAAATCCTACTTTGTCAGTTTATAACTAATATTATTACACTAACAGGATTTAGATGCAACTCATATTTTGTTTTCTCAAACTGTCAGGTAACCCAGTCTCTCACTAAAGCCCTTTATCCGCGTCTGGCTTTTTAATACTAACAGGCACTCACTTCACATTCAACCATTACCTTCCCAACCCTCTCAAATCTGTTTTTTTTTTTAACAGATTTTCACTAAAGCTAGAGACAGACAGCTAACATATGTCTGCTCTGCTCTATCCTTACCTCCCAACTGTCTAACAGTAACATTTGGAACTCTGTCTATGTCATACATAGCACAAGCCCAGCACAAGCCTTTGCACTGCTCACTGTCTCCACATCAGATCCAGAAGGAGCCAGGTAATTTTTTTAAACTTTAACCCATAGGGTTACAATTGTATTTCAGTTTTCAATATTATATTGTTTTTGTGCTGTATAATGATATAATAATAAATTAAACATAATTAAAACCTCATTGGTTCTGGAGACTTTAGTCACCTTTCCCCCAAAACAGTCACATATATGTGCACATACACATGTAAATGCTATTATTCTAAGCACGAGTGTAATATGCATGTAACTATTAGCATCTGTGTTATAGAAATGCCTATTTGTTGCCAACGGTTCTATTATTAATGCTGTTCATGTGCTTTTTTTCCTTTACCACAATGTTTGGTTTTCTTGCATCTAACTTTGTGTTGGTGGGAATGGGAATAATCCAAGGTAACCACATCTTCATTCTCCACAGTTATATCACAGTCTTTATCTGGTATCATGATGTTCTAGTGTTTATGCATTTTCCAGAGGATGAGACATGCTAATCTATTGTGCCTTTCTGCATGGAGGCCTTCTGACATCATCACCAGTGACAAGATGCATAACAGTTTCTGGTTCTGTGCTAAAGAATTGGATTGGCCACTGTTGGAAGCAGGATACTGGGCTAGATGGACCATTGATCTGACCCAGTATGGTTATTGTTATGTTCTTATGTAAAATTGGAGCTAAGTAAATCCCTTTGTGGAGCTTAAAATGAGGTGCCACCTAAGTTTTCAACAGTTATTCACAGAAACATAGAAAACTAGTGGAACCATGTCCGTTTCCTCAACACATCCACTACCCTTTCTGTAAAGAACTATTTCCTTAGATTACTCTTGAGTTTATCTTCTTTAACCTTCATCCTATGCCCCCTCATTCCAGAACTTCCAAAGTATACATATTGAGGTTTTTCAGTCTGTCCCCTTAAGCTTTATGATAAAGACCACTGACCATTTTAGGAACTGCCCTCCAGCCTGACTTCCTCTATAATTATACACAATACTGTGAATGGGACTGTGGGAACGTGAGTAAGGGTGGGCCTGGAGCCCTGATAAATGGAGCCACAAAGCAGGTTAAAGGTGAACACAAAATAGTTTATTAATGTGCCTGGGTGAATGTGTCCTGTTTGGTTCACAGGAAGGGAAGAATGAACACAACAACTCAATTCTTAGACTCACAAAACTCCACCTGTGGTCTGCTCCTCTAGGGCCCTCTGTGCACTACTGTCTCTCAAAACGAACCCAGTATACTCAGCTTGATTCTGGCCTGGGTCCAGAGATACAGTCCAGTTTCACACAAGGTATCATTTCTTAGCTGACCTATGACCAGGTTTTCTTACAAGTTCTGCAGGGTTCTAAGATGAACTTGACCTACCTGAAATTAGTGTCTGTAGACATCTGAGAGTCACACATATGTGGTGGAGGCATAGGCAGTAGGGCTCTGCTTCTTACCTCTGGGTTTCTTTGATCTAGTTGTTCCCTGAGCTTTTATTCTCCCCTCCCAGTTCTGCCTTCCTGTGTCCCCTCTGCACTGGGCAGGAGTCTGAGGGTTAAGGTGACTCTGGAGCTGTGATGGAGTATCATTAAGGGGGAGCAGCAGCTTCCTATAGACTCCCTCACCAGAGTTAGAGGCACTATCACCTCCTTTTTTCTATTATCCATTCTCCTCTTGCTATGTACTAAACATTCTTCTGGTTTTTGATGTCATCTTTTCTGTTTTTGCTACCTTAAGATTATCAAATACAATCATTCCCAAGTCTTGTTCTTCTTTCATGCATGAAAGTACTCGCTTTGTATCACTCTCTTCAGGTTTTGCAGCCCAAGTGTATGACTCTGCATTTTTTAGCATTAAATCATAGCTGCCAAATTCTAGAACATTCTTTATGCTTCCCCAGATCCCTCCTCATGCTACCTACATTGTCAGGGGTGTCTACCATATTACAGAGTTTGATATCATGTACAAAGAGGAAAATCATACCAGACAGCCCTTCTACAATACTGTTCATAAAAATGTTAAAAGAGCCGGTACAAGTACCGAACTCTGCGGCACACCACTGGTAACATCCTTTTCCTCAGAGTGAACTCCTTTCCAGTTCCCTCAACCAGTTTATTCACTTGTCAGTTTGTTTAAAGAAACTGCCCAAGTAAGGCAAATGACAGCCCTTCAAGAAATGTATTTTACTGGATCTTATAAGGCTTTATAGAAAAGAGAAGCTGACATTCAGAAAACAAGGGACTTTGAAAATGGACAACTGAGTTAATAAGTGCATCCCTTCACTAGCTATCAGAAAGTAAGTTATTCTGTAATCTTGGTTTGTGACACCCACATTGCATTTTACCTGACCACAAGAGAGCCCAGGATGCTATAATCAGTATGACTCAGCTTTGCTTGTTACCACAGCTTGTTTGGTAGATAGCTAATTTTAGAGTATATCCTCACCAAATTGCAAATTAATGTCCATGTCATGAATAAGCCTTATATAAATCCAGCTCTACAAAACATAATGTGCAGACAGAACTCAGGGTTTCAGTCTACAAAATGGGCTCTCTCTCTTTCTCATATAGGTCTATTTATGCGTGTGTGTTTTTATATATATCGACCTGATTATCAATCAGGTCGATAATCAAAAGCACTTTAAAAAAAAATCTGTGGAAGTTGAACAGTCAATTGTATTTATTTTTTCATTTCTTGGGATGTATTAACTACCTTTATGATGAGATTTAGCCAAGGTGGTGTACTTCAGGTATAACTTGGCATCCAAAATTCTTTTAGCCTTGCTTGATAATCTCCATAGACATCATGATCTGCCTGGATTCTAGTGTTGCTGGATTTCTCAATAGCCTTTGAAGCAGGAGACCATAATATCATGTTTTCATGGCTGATGGAAACAGGTATCATTAGCATAGTACTTTCACGGTTCAGGTCCTATTTGTCAGACAGACAGCAAGCAGTTCTGTTCAACAACATCACATCATCATCCTGAGCACTGAACTGAGGAGTACCACAGGGATCCATATTGTCAATTATTTTATTTAATATCTACCTCAAGCCTCTACCTGATCCAGATAATTTTCACCCAGGGGTGGTCAGCGTTTTATTTACACACTGACTGCCGTTGGCTTAATTAGGCCCCAATAATCAATGTTATCTATGTCTTTCCAGATCTAAAGATGTCTGCAAACAGATTATGACACAGGATTGGGCTTTTATAACACTGGCAGCCAAATTTAATCTTCTGTTGGAAAAACACTTGCATTTTTAAATCAAATTTGTTAATTTTCATGGCTGTCGCTGACTTGATGAAGAGAGGATAAGTCTTGAAAGACTGTCAAAGGTGTAATAAGTTAACCCAATAAATAAAGTATCACCTACAGCTTGTTTGTTGACCCTTAACACATTAATTTTCATGGAAAGCACAGTCAAAAACGCCCATGGGTACTTTGCTTCCATGCCAAGTTTAAAAAATAACATACAGTTTGCTTTTGAAAATTGATGTAAAGTGTGCATTTTGAAGGCACTCACAGACTGTGCCACAGAGATTTAGGGCCCAATATTCAGCTGGCTGCGATCGGCATTTTTCTGACCACTGCCGGCATTAAACCAGGAAATTCAATGCCGGGCCATGTCTAGGCACTGGCATTGAATTTTTGGGTTTCTAGAGTCAGCTAACCGCATAAAGGGTAGACGTGAATAGCTTGTTTATGCTTTCCAAAAATACTAGGACTAGGAGGAACGCGATGAAGCTACAAAGTAGTAAAACATTGGAGAAATTGTTTTTCACTTAACGTGTAATTAAACTCTGGAATTCGTTGCCAGAGAATGTAGCAAAAGCAGTTAGCTTAGCGGGGTTTAAAAAAGGTTTGGCTGGCTTCCTAAAGGATAAGTCCATAGGCCATTATTAAAATAGACTTGGGGAAAATCCATTGCTTATTTCTATGATAAGCAGCATAAAATGTATTGTACTTTTTTGGGATCTTGCCAGGTACTTGTGACCTGGATTGGCCACTGTTAGAAACAGGATGCTGGGCTTGATGGACCTTCGGTCTGTCCCAGTACGACAATACTTATGTACTTATAAGGGTCCCTTTTACCAAGCTGCTGCAAAAGGGGGCCAGCGCTGGTGTCGGCACATATTTTATATGCTCTCTGAGATCCCCTTTTACCGCAGTTGGTAAAAGGGAAGTCTCGCTTTCCTACAAGAAATGGTCGGGCAGCAAGTAAAGCACTTGCCATACGGCCATTTTGGTGGGGAGCCCTTACTGCCACCCACTGAGGTGGCAGTAAGGGTTTCCGCATTAACTCAGCGATAACTGGGCAGCACGCGGCACTGTCCGATTACTGCCCGGTACACTTTGGTGCTTCAAAAATAAATTTTTGTAGCACCAGAAATGACAGTGCACTAGTGGTGGGAAGTACTGCCGGGCTGCTGCAGTAGCCTGGCGGTACTTCCTGTATAGCAAGCTGTAAGCCCGCATTGGGCTTACCGCTGCTTAGTAAAAGGAGCACAAAGATAGGATTGAGTTTTGTACTGTCCTATTTATGCAGTTAACCTGGCTGGTTAAGTGCTGTATATTAGCATTTAACCGGCCAAGTGACAACTCCACCTCCAGAACACCTCCCAAAATATCTGTTTTACAGTTCAGCATTAACCGGTTATTCTCAGTGGCACTAACCGGTTAAGTGCCGCCAACAATTATAACGGTTAGCCTCGAACAGGTGATTTAACGGGCCAGGATCCATTTCCGGCCAATTAAATTGCTTTGAATAGTGGCCCCTTAGGTGCAAAGTTCCAAGACCTGCTCATTCTGATCTCTGAATAGGAAGCATACTCTGTCTAAAACATTCCTTTTTTTCTGTGGTGGATTTGTTTATGTCTAGGATTTTAAGGAGCTAATGTGTGAATGAAGTGGAGGACGTGGAGAAGCAGATTGAGAGTATATGCTATAGTAGCAATGAGAGTGAAACATTTTTGCCTAATTCTCTATTTTGTATATTTCATCAGAATAGTCTACCATTACCTTTCAACACTGATGTCTGCTTGCTTAGAGCAAGTAAAGTATATGATAAATCCAGTGTGTTTTTTCTAGCAAAAAAGGTGCCGGTACTCAAATGCTAGGCCACCCTTCAAGGGTGGGGTGATCACTGAAGGACCCACCCCACAATAGCCAGGCCCCCTGCAATCACTTAACCCTCCATTGCCCCAGGTACAAATAAGTACCTGTATACAATATGTAAGCCGCATTGAGCCTGCCATGAGTGGGAAAGCACGGGGTACAAATGTAACAAAAAAAAAACTGTCACAGAATCTATGACAAGGCAGAATTGGTGTGTAGAACCTGAGCTCTTTCATTAAAACTTGGGGTCCATGGGTCAATTTTAGCAGACAATGGAAAAGGTGCCGGTACTCAGTACCCCCAAGTACCCCCTCAAAAAAAGCCCTGGATAAATCTCTCCCATTCAAGTGAGGTCAGGGCTTGAAATCAAACAAGAAAAAGAGGTAGAAACGAGAGCTGTAATTTTAACCAGCTACAAAGGGACAGCAGAAATTTAGATGCCCATTTTCCAATGTAACTTTGTAAGTCTATGTGCTTGGAAAATGAGCCTCCTAGTTAATGAAATCCCTTTCCTGAAGGTAAGAATGGATCTTTAATGTATGCCCAATGACTGTTCAATCAGGGAGCATATGAATACCAGATGGCTGGAACTCTGTTGCTAATAGACTGATGATGCTTTCATTGTTATGAGTTGGATTCCGTAAATCTGTGCTTACAATGATTTGATTGCAACGTTTTCAGCCTTCTACCTTTGCTAGCTTTCTTGTAAATTATTTAGTCAAGTACACATGTGACCTTGCTAATATAGGGGTCCTTTTACTAAGCTGGGGTAAAAGGGGGCCTGCGCTAGCATCAGCACGCGTTTTGACGTGCGCTGAGGCCCCATTTTACCGCAAAGGGTAAAAGGCTGTCTTTTTTCTGGAAAAAAATGGCCATGCGGTAAGTGAACTGCTTCATGTGGCCATTTCAGGGGGAGCACTTACCGCCACCCATTGAGGTGGTGGTAAGGGCTCCCATGCTGAACTGGCAGTAACTGGGCAGCCCACAGCACTGTCCAATTACCGCCGGGTAAGCACTGGTGCTACAAAAATAGAAAATATTTTTTGTAGCGCTGGAAATGGCGTGCACTAGGGGTGGGAACTACTGCCACGGTAGCCTGGTGGTAGTTACGGATTGGCAATGGACAAGCCTGTTGCCGCACGCCAACCCTTCAGAAAAAGGGACTTATGGTGAATAGCATCCGGTAAAGATAAAAATGACCCATCCAGTCTGCTGAATTGAGATTCATGTACTTATATAGATGCAGGTATGAGTTCTCACATTCAACCCTATCTTTTTATTATTTTTTATTTATTTAGATTTTGCTCACACTTTTTTCAGTAGTAGCTCAAGGTGAGTTACATTCAGGTACTTTGGATGTGTCACTGTCCCAGGAGGGGTCACAATCTAAGTTTCTACCTGAATCAATAGAGGATTAAGTGACTTGCCCAAGATCACAAGGAGCAACAGTGGGATTTGAACCAGCCACCTCTGGATTACAAGACTGGTGCGCTAACCACTTGGCCACTCCTCCACTCTTTAGGTTTATTAGAGTCTAGATGTAGCATCTTTCTGTGGTACAACCAAAGTGGTTTACATATTATATACAGGTACTTGCTCTGTTCCTAACATTTCTTTGCAGGTTACCCCAATAGTTGAATAGTATAAAAATCTTGATATACCACTCTTCTTTATCAATCAGAGTGGTGTACAATAATAATTTTATAAACATCAAGAAAAGAACGCCAATCTTGATAGGTTAGTAACCATTCACCAAGACCACTGAACTTCATTCTCACCAGTAACTAAAACGGGTATTTTTAAAAAACACTTAAAACACTTAAAAACTACCCTTTGTATAACGTCTTCTCGGAAGCACTATGCTATTATGGCCAGTGCTTGGTAGCCTTAAAAATATGACCACATAATGCCTTTATACAAACACTATCATTGGTTGCCAAAAGCTTACAGAATCAGATATAAAATATTTTAGCTAGCGCATACTGCATATTATCAAAACAGCCACCTTATTTACATTCATTAGCTATTCCATACACCCTTAGCAGAATTGTAACATCATTGCGGAACCACAGAATGGTCACACCACACTTTACTAAATCTTCAGCAGAATGGACCCAAAAGAGGGCTTTTCTCTGGTTGGCACCATCATGTTGGAAAGACCTACCCAAAGCAATTCAGGGTGAAGCAGATCCCCAAAATGTTTAAGTTCTATTAAAAACATTTTTGTTTACTCAAGCATTTGATATTAACTAACAGTACCAGAGGTGACATTTCGGGTGGTTCTGCAGAACACATTCAAAGAAATTATAACCTATGATAATGATATGATTGTTTCTTATATGATTGAGGGGTTCTTTTACCAAGCAGCGGTAAAAGGGGGCCTGTACTAGTGTCAGCATGTGGTTTTGAAGTGCGCTGAGGCCCCCTTTTACCGCAGCGGGTAAAAGGCTGTCTTTTTTGCTGGAAAAGAAATGACCATGCGGTAAGAGAGACAACCACACAAAGTGGAGGCACTCAAAGTCCCTACATACACCAGCAAGAGAGAGTGCAACGAGTAGGGTAGATAGGCTCTTCCAGAAAACCAAGGGAGACGTAGGTTCAACAAGGTGATCTTTATTGAAACAACTTACAAGACTCAATCTACCCAAGTTCTCAGACTCTAATGTAGTAAGTGAACAACTTGAAGTGAGGCCATTTCAGGGGGGAGCACTTACCCAGTGGCGTAGGCAAGGGTGGGCCTGGATGGGCCCAGGCCCACCCAGTAGCAGCATACACATGATGTGACTGGCAGGGGTCCCCAAGCCCCACCATCCAAGAACTCCCAACAACTGCCCCTCCTGCATATCCTGTAAATAGTAGATATTCACCTGCAGCGAGCAGCGACTGATACACTGTTTGCACCAGCCCCACAGCCTTCCCGCTGTTATATTCCCGCCTATGCAGAAACAGGAAGTTGCATCAGAGGGAAGGCTGTGGAGTCAACATGAGCAGTGTGTATTAGTTGCTGCTTGCTGCTGGTGAAAAGCTGCTATTTAAAAAGTATGCAGGGGAGGGGTGGGGGATGTTTGAGAGACCATATGGCATGCAGACGAGAGAGGGAGAGACCAAATCACTTGTGGGACAAGGCAGAGTTCTTCTGCCCACCCATCTTGGACCCAGGCCCACACAAAATTGGGTGTCTGGTTATGCCCCTGCTTACTACCACCCATTGAGGTGGTGGTAAGGGTACCTGTGCTAACCCAGTGGTAACCGGGCAGCGCCGGGTAAGCACCGGCGCTACAAAAATAGAAATATTTTTATAGCGCCGGAAATGGTGCATGCTGGGGCAAAAACTACTGCTGGGCTCCTGCCACACGCCAACCCTTTAGTAAAAGGGCCCTTGAGTTAGGCTTTCCTGTCAAAAATAGCGTTCTGATTTCTTTTTTGTTTTTAATTTATTGTAATTCAATTTGTAAACCGCTTTGTAATGAATAAGTTAGGTGGTATATCAAGTATAATAAACCTAAACATAAATATATTTCTGATAGTTCAGATCAATGTCTGCAGAATGAGTGGTTCGCCCACCCAATCAGTTCATGCTCTAGAGTCTTTTTCATGTGTATATCCACCAAAAAGTAGTACTTGTACATGTAGGCACCCTAAGGGCCTTATTTTATAAAAGTTAAACTCCTAAATTTAGGCTCCTAAAATTACGCTCCTAAATTACGAGCTTAATCTATGCTCCTAAATTTATGCTTCTAATTTAGGGCCTATTACGCTCATAGATTTAGCATACATTTAGGAGCCTAAATCACTCTCCTAAATTTGAGCATAAATTTAGGAGCATAACCTTTTATAGAATAAGGCCCTATGAGCTATTCTATAAAGGCACATATAAGCGCTTTAGTATGCAAATGCAAGGGGATGTACACATCAGAGGAGCATGAGCGGGACAGAGGCGCGTTTCCAAGTTGCACGTGTAACTCATAGAACACTGCATTTAGGCCTACCCAGTTCCACCACCTTTAAGGTGTTAGAGAATAGGCATTCCCCATGCAACATTAGGGCACCTACAAGGAGATGAGATGCAGCGATGAAAAGGTACAAATCAACTAAAATGCCAACAGTCTTTATTAAACAATGAACCAAAGTATAAAAAGACCAAAGGAGGTCCCACCTACAGAACTGCAACATCGGTGTTTTGATTAGGATTAGAACAGTAGCTCCCTAGACATATGTAGATTCATAACTATGAAATAAGCCAGTTAAAGGTTTTAAGTGCCAATCTGTCATCAGGGATGAAATAAGAATCAGGAAGTGCAGTTGGATGGATCTGACTGATTTGCTTAGCTTTAACTATCAATTGCACTATCATAAAACATTTTGGCTAGTGTTGCTTCTTTAAAATGTGTGGTAGAGACCATTGAAAGTAAACCACAATATATTGGCAAAGGAAGTCACTCTTGGATACTATTTCATCTTCTTTAATTAATGATTGATTTTTATTCCATTATGTTTGTAGAGATACATTTATTCCAAAGGAAATGTTTGATTTCAGCACAGGGTGATATGTTATTATTATTATTATTTTTGAACCAGTAGTTAAGGAAATCAACTCCTCTTAAGATCTGTAATGATAGGACTAATTTAACACTCTCTCTCTCTCGCTCGCTCTCGCTCTCTGACTGATATCTCTCAATCTACAGCTCTGTATTAGTCTTTCTTTCAGTTTTCAATATGAGAATGTAACTGAAATAGACCTGTATAGATTCGGTCAAAAGAACCAGATATTTATCTATAATTTGTATTTCCTGGGCAACAGACTAAAACAAAACTGAAATCTTAAAAAGTACAATAGCTCTTAAATGCTAGTTACTCCCATCTCTAAATCATTTATAAATATATTAAAAAGCAGCGGTCCTAGCACAGACCCCTGAGGAACCCCACTAACTACCCTTCTCCATTGTGAATACTGCCCATTTAACCCCACTCTCTGTTTCCTATCCTTCAACCAGTTTTTAATCTACAATAGGACTTTTCCTCCTATCCCATGACCCTCCAATTTCCTCTGTAGCCTTTCATGAGGTACCTTGTCAAACGCCTTTTGAAAATCCCAGATACACAATATCAACCGGCTCCCCTTTGTCCACATGTTTGTTTACTCCTTCAAAGAATTGAAGTAAATTGGTCAGGCAAAATTTCCCCACACAAAAGCCATGCTGACTCAGTCTCAGTAATCCATGTCCTCGGATGTGCTCTGTAATTTTGTTTTTAATAATAGCCTCTACCATTTTCCCCGGTACCGACGTCAAACTCACCGGTCTATAATTTCCCGGATCTCCCCTGGAACCTTTTTTAAAAATGGGCGTTACATTGGCCACCCTTTAATCTTACGGTACCACGCTCGATTTTAAGGCTAAATTGCATATCACTAGCAGTAGCTCCACAAGCTCATTTTTCAGTTCTATCAGTACTCTAGGATGAATACCATCCAGTCCAGGAGATTTGCTACTCTTCAGTTTGCTGAACTGCCCCATTACGTCCTCCAGGTTTACTGTGAAGTCAGTAAGTTTCTCCGACTCATCCGCTTGAAATATTATTTCCGACACCGGTATCCCACCCAAATCTTCCTCTGTGAAGACCGAAGGAAAGAATTCATTCAATCTCTCTGCTACATCTTTGTCTTCCTTGATCGCCCCTTTTACCCCTTGGTCATCCAGCGGCCCAACCGATTCTTTTACTGGCTTCCTACTTTTAATATACCGAAAAAAATTTTACTATGCTTTTTTGCCTTTGATGCTATCTTTTTTTCGTAGAAAGTATGGCAAGTATCCTGTGGTATCATTATATGCATGCACCAAACAACATACATATTGACTCCAGCCATGTTTTTTTATTGATTGTAGTGTACCCAGCATGTTTAGAAGTGTCCTGTTAACCTCTCAGGTTGGAAACCTCCCTGAGGGTGATAAGGAGTGCTGTGTGATTTCCTTATCCCAGCCTCCTGAAGCACCTCTTTTATGAGCCTGCTTTTAAAGTCTCTCCACTGGTCAGTATAATTGCGTGCTAGGAGAACATAATTTACAAATAGCGTTTCCCATAGTACCTTTGCAACTGTGTGGGCTTTCTGGTCCTTAGTTGGGTAGGTCCTTAGTTTGGTCAGTTACTAACAAAATATTCCTCTTATATTGGGAGTCCATTTCCAATGTCAAAATGTCTATTATTATTATTTATTTATTGCATTTGTACCCCACATTATCCCACCTATTTGCAGGCTCAATGTGGCTTACAGAGTGTTGTTATGATGCAGTCATTACATGATCTTAAATGCAGTCGATAATAAGCTGAAGGTAGGTGATTTAGATGCAAGGTGCTAGGTAAGGTGTTGTGAGAGGTGTTTTTGATGCACCTGAGAAGTTTGAGGAATGATTTATTAAGGATGTCTTTAGTAGGCTTTGTTGAAGAGATGTGTTTTCAAAGATTTGCGAAAGCTGGTTAGATTGTCCATATTCTTCAGGGCCATGCACACCAAGTCCAATAGGACCCTGACTTGTAATGTTTATCAATCCAGCTGCCCTTTGAGACAAAGTATTTCTCTTTATAGAAGTTGTGTACTGCTTGCAGTAGTTTTCGATGTCCTGGGACTGTTTAGGTCAGCAAAACTGGTCTCTTACCACCTGCAAGTCTCTCTCAGTTCCCATGTGGCCCATATCATCATGTAAAAGCTGTAATACCATACATATTGTGAAACACTCTGGTTAAATACAATTGCTCAGGGTACCCAAGTGGGTGTCTCTCCTCTCTCTGTAAAGTACCTGTTTTCTTACATACAACCAATCCCAATCTCTTAGCATTATCTTAGTATCTGGGTGGCTCATCTACACAGTTTGAGGTCCCATACCTCTCCCCTTGGCTTTCAACACAGAGCTCATTACTGGATCAGTCTGTTGGACCTGGCGAATGTCCTGTAAAGTCAAACTGCGATGAAGCTACAAAGTAGTAAATTTAAAACGAATCGTAGAAACCTTTTCTTCACCCAACATG
Organism: Microcaecilia unicolor; assembly: GCF_901765095.1. Classification (NCBI taxonomy): domain Eukaryota; kingdom Metazoa; phylum Chordata; class Amphibia; order Gymnophiona; family Siphonopidae; genus Microcaecilia; species Microcaecilia unicolor. Next base: position 227,210,664 of record NC_044032.1, on the reverse strand, counting down.
TAATTAAACTCTGGAATTCGTTGCCACAGAATGTGGTAAAGGCGGTTAGGTTAGCAGAGTTTTAAAAAGGTTGGACGACTTCCAAAAGGAAATGTCCATAGGCCATTATTAAATTGGACTTGGGGAAAATCCACTATTTCTGGGATAAGCAGTATAAATTGTTTTGGGATCTTGCTAGGTATTTGTGACCTGGATTGGCCACTGTTGAAACAGGATGCTGGGTTTGATGGACCTTTGGTCTGTCCCAGTATGGCAATACTTATGTTATGTACTGGGTAAGATGTTTTAGATCTCAAACTAAATTTATTCTCAGATTGCAGATCTACAAATTCATTTGTGACAATCATAATATCGCACATCTGGCATGCTCCACATTTATCATGCCCCCCTTACTACTACTACTACTTGACATTTCTAAAGCGCTACTAGGGTTATGCAGCGCTGTACAATTTAACATAGACGGACAGTCCCTGCTCAAAGGAGCTTACAATCTAAAGGACAAATGTACAGTCAGTCAAATAGGGGCAGTCTAGATTTCCTGAAAGGTATAAAGGTTAGGTGCCGAAAGCAACATTGAAGAGGTCGGTTTTGAGCAAGGATTTGAAGATGGGTAGGGAGGGGGCTTGGCGTAAGGGCTCAGGAAGTTTATTCCAAGCATAGGGTGAGGCGAGGCAGAATGAGCGGAGCCTGGAGTTGGCAGTGGTGGAGAAGGGTACTGAGAGGAGGGATTTGTCCTGTGAGCGGAGGTTATGGGCGGGAACGTAAGGGGAAATGAGGGTAGAGAGGTAATGAGGGGCTGCAGACTGAGTCTATTTGTAGGTAAGAAAGAGAAGCTTGAACTGTATGCGGTATCTGATTGGTATTATATATATTGTTGTTTGATGGTCTCAGCGCTGCAGGCAATAAAATCTCTTTCAGGTTCCTACTCCTTACTTTACGCAAATTTCAGTCTTGTATCCCCAAATATTGGTAATGTTTGTATAATGTGCCAGTGTCTCCTAATGGCACTCGACACCTGGGACACTGTAGTTCTAAATCTCAATACACAAGTTGCAATATCTTCCACTTCCACGTCTTTATTTTTCACGGTTAAAAGGTGGTCCCTATTGTTAAACTTTGCCTGTTTATATGCTCTATTCACTACACATTTCGGATAACCTCTTTCCATTAATTTCTTCTTAAGGTCAGCTGACTGCTCCTTAAAATCATCGTCATCTGAGCAGATCCTTCTAAATCTCAAAAATTGGGACAGAAGTAGCCTGTCTCTGAGTTAACCTCTTAAAGCAAATATAAATGAACACCAATGGTACTGGCACTTAACCTCTTAAACCAAATGCATTCTAGTATTAGGTTAGGCTCTCCCTGAGCTCTGGAAACCGGCTGCCCTCCCAACAGCTATCCTCCTCCGTTGGGCTCCTAAAGCCACCCACACCCTCGCTGGGCCCCTAGGGCTGATCACACCACAGAGGCCTTCACCCTTGCTGGGCCCCTAGTGCCAACTGCAACCCAGAGGCATTGTCGCTCGCTGGTTCTCAAGAGGAGCCTCTGGGGATTCTCTCTGTTGGAGTTCAAGATTACCAGCCCTTAACAGGGCTCTGCAACCACCAGTTTCAGGGTTCCCCACTAGAGGGCTGCCTCTGCTTTTCTCAGCCCTATGCACCAGTAGTGGCCACTTAGGCCATTTTCTTCTGTCCTGAGCTGTGCCTGCACTCAAGGGCTGCTGCTTCTCATTCAGCCCTGAGCTGCTGTGCTCCCAAGGGCTTCCACGCTCCATGTCTTCAGAGAAGCCTCTAAAGGTACTTTCCCTACTGGGATTCAGATTTATTAGCCTTTATCAAGACTCTAATCACCAGTTCAAGGGTTTCCTCACTAGAGAACAATTTCTACATCCAGCCAGAACCATATAGATGGTTCAGCATGAGCCAAGCTCTTTACCAAACTTTTTTTCTCAAGCTTCCTTCACTATTTGCCCTCCCCTCTGAGTTCATTGGCAGTAAATTTTCTTTTCCCCTGTTTGATTCAGCTTTCTCCATACAGTGTATAGGCATAGTTTGACCCACAAACTTTAATACCTTTAGCGAATTAATCCCCTCAAAGTGTGTGGAAATGCTCCCATCAACCTGTCTGCTTGTCCTTATTTGCATACAGGCAGAGCTGTGGGGCCCATCCCCCTCCTGCAAAATGTAACAAGTTCAGCACTTCCTGGGCAGCTCTACCACAGCAAGCAGACTGACAGTTCACCTTTGAAAGAATAAACCTGTTTGCATTTTAAAAGCATTTTACCCATATTTTTTCTCTTCTTATTTCTTAATAAAACACCACCTGCAAAGGGGGGGGGGGGGGGGGGGGGGGGGGGGGGGGGGGGGGGGGGGGAGGGGGTTCACGTATATACTCGACTATAAGCTGAGATTTTTGGGCCAAAAAAAAGCCCCAAAATTGGAATCCTGGCTTATAGTTGGGTTGTTACACATTTGTGGTCTTCCTCCCTCACCCCATGTCATTCTCTCCCCCTCCTTCCCCATGGTGACCGACGTTTCTTTTTACTGCTACTCGGGTAGTGCAGGGAGAGGTCCAATAAGTTTTCCAAGTGCTTCTGTCACTTTGTCACGCCAGAGTGACAACACATCTTTCTCTCTCCCCCCCCCACCAGTGACCACCTGCACGCTGTCTCTGATGCTACCGCTGACACCAAAGTACAGTAACTGCAAACTGGGCCTATGCAGGGACCTAAGCATATGCAGATTCTCAAGGCTCCTTATCAGCCGAGCTTACAGTTATGGTTCTTCGATGTCAGTGGTAGCATCAGAGGCAGCGTGCAGGTGGTACCAGTAAGGAGAAATGCTGGTGGGCATGGTGATAAAGCTATATTTTTTTTATCAAGGAAAATAACTGTAAAATTTTTAAACTGGTTTGATGAACCCATTCAATTTTCCTTTTTTAAGAAAAAGCAATCTCTACTTTCCACCACCAATTGTTGCTCTCTCTCTTCCCTCTTCACCACCCACCATGCCTCCCAATTCTACTGATACTTCCTAGTCTTGCACCTCCTATCCATGCTATTCTCTCATACTATGGAATGCTATTCTTCCCATGAACTACTTATGCTGCATAGTCCCTTTATTTTGGGAGAAGCGCTCAGTGATATTGGTGGGGGGTGGGGAGTGGCAGAGGGGGCAGTTTACAGTAGCTTTAACTGGAAAGAATGAGAAGAAAGAAGGCTCAATGCCATTTTCATGAAGAAAGAAGGAGAGGGTAAGATTTCACAGTATCAGTGGGGGATGGAAGAGAAGAAATGGTGGAGCCTGATGGCCTTAATGGAAGTAGAAGGTGGGTGAAAGAGGGTTTGCCAGCTCTGTAAGGGGGGTGTGTTTGTTAACACCAGTGCGGGAGGAAGGAAGCGGCAGGGCTTAATTTCATCAACAAGAAGGAAGGAGAGATTTGGTATCCCTTCCCACCCCCAACATACAGTGGGGGTGGGAAGGGATACTATCAGGCTTATTTTTGAAAGAGAAGGACGTCCATCTTTCGACACAAATCGAGAGATGGGCGTCCTCCCAGGGTCGCCCAAATCAGCATAATCGAAAGCCAGATTTTGGGCGCCCCCAACTGCTTTCCGTCACGGGGACGACCAAAGTTCCCGGGGGCGTGTCGGAGGTGTAGGGAAGATGTGTTTTGGGCTTGCCTAACACATGGGCAACCTCGACCCATAATCGAAAAAAAGGGCGCCCCTGACAAGCACTTGGGCGACTGTACTTGGTCCTTTTTTTTCGTACAACCAAGCCACGAAAAGGTGCCCGAACTGACCAGATGACCTCCGGATGGAATTGGAGATCACCTCCCCTTACTCCCCCAGTGGTCACTAACCTCCTCCCACCATCAAAAAAAAATTTTTTAAATATTTTTTGCCAGCCTCTATGCCAGCCTAAAATGTCATACCCAGCTCCATCACAGCAGTATGCAGGTCCCTGGAGCAGTTTAGTGGGTGCAGTGCATTTCAGGCAGGCGGACCCAGGCCCATCCCCCCGTACCTGTTACACTTGTGGTGGTAAATGTGAGCCCTTCAAAACCCACCAGAAACCCTCTGTACCCACATCTAGGTGGCCCCCTTCACCTGTAAGTGGTGTACAGTTGTGGGTAGTGGGTTTTGGGGGGCTCAGCACACAAGGTAAGGGAGCTATATAGCTAGGAGCTTTTTCTGAAGTCCACTGCAGTGCCTCCTAGGGTACCCAGTTGGTGTCCTGGCATGTCAGGGGGACCAGTGCACTATGAATGCTGGCTCCTCCCACAACCAAAGAGCTTGGATTTGGTCGTTTCTGAGATAGGCGTCCTTAGTTTCCATTATCGCCGGAAAATCAGAAACAACCAAGTCTAAGGATGACCTAAATGTTAAGATTTGGGTGTCCCCGACCTTATTATCGAAACGAAAGATGGACGCCCATCTTGTTTCGATAATACGATAATGCGAGGACGTCCTCAGAAAAACTTGGGCGCCCCTTTCGATTATTCCCCTTCACATCTCCCAAGTTTCTATCCTTGGCTTATATTCGAGTCAACCATTCCCCCCTCCTTTTGGGGGGAGGTGCCTCAGTTTATATTTGGATGGGCTTATATTTGAGTATATACAGTAATTAGAAATGGGGAGGAGTGGGGTTCCTAGATATTAAATTGTACAATCTGGCCTGTTACTTTGTCCTTTAAGTGATTAGTTGGGTAATAGGGAAGAGTGTACTCCATTATTTATGGAAAAGACCTTTTGTCATCCCTGGCACCTTCATTTTATTCTACATGCAAAACAAAAATCACCCCCAGTGTATCTCAGGTCTAGTGCTTTAGTGCAGCCACTTAGAGCTCTTTGGAGGGACATGGCTAAATTGTGGGGATTTACTTCCGGTTGTAGCAGATTATTACCTATCCATGGAAATGCAGATTTTTTTTGTGGGGTATTGATAATCCTAGAGTGGGTCGTTAAGCAGAAAAGGGTATAGACCCCTGACATTTTTTTTTTCGTAGGTGGGGGACTTAAATCACTGCCTTGTTTGGAGCAGAACTAGACCAGGCAGACTGGTTTATCTTTCAACAACTTTCTCATGATATAAACTTTCTGGATACTTTTTTACTGCAAAATGAGGTGCAGTCTAAATTTCAAGCCCTCCATGATACTCCCATTGAGGGTTCAATCTCTATTTCTCTTCTACATAAGAGGCTGTTGGATGATAGACCTTCTAAGGATCTGCATTTGTTGGCAGCACGTCGGAGTGAAGATTTACAACTACCTATAGGGTCAAAGGACCTGTTATAGTTGCTTCGTATTATTTCTTACTGGGTTTGAAGTGCTGAGTTAAGGGAGTGTCAATATTGATTTATTCATAGAACGTACGTCTCACAATTGAGACTTTATTTAATGATACTTCAATGTGCTCAAAGCGTACTGGTCAATTGAATACCTTTTTTTCCATGTATTTTGGGGTTGCCCTGGCATCCGTTCTTTTTGGAGAACAATAATTAGGTATTTAGAATGCATACTCAATTGCATTTCTTCCTGAGGGTCTTTTATTGGGACAGGTTTCAGTATTAGGGATCAAAGGTAGAGGTTTTAGGATTTGGGCTATGATGGTACGCATATTGGAGAAAACATGTATTTTATAATATTGGACCCACAGGGTTATCCCTCTCATTGGCACTAGCGTAATAAGTTACATGACTTTTTAATGGCATTGTGAGATACAAGTCTCACTGTGTTCTATTCTATATGGGGTCCTTACATTCAATCTGTAGCACCAAGAGCCTGTAGCTATATTTTGAACTGACTGGATGATTTCCGTCTTGCAACTGTTTTATAACATTTAGTTCTCTTACATTTAATAGGGGGAAGGGAGAGTGGGTGGGTGAGGGCTAGGGGGGAATAGGTGGTTGCTCTGAATTTGAGGGGAAGGGAGGGTATACATAGGATATAGGAAGCTATCAGAGCCCAAGCTCTCTATTTCTATACAACTGAAAACTGGAGAGGGAAGAATTTGTAATCTGAAAACTTATACCAATAATTCTACAATTGTGGATAAGGTATTTTAAAGGCGTGTATGGCAAGTTTCAATCAGCATTTTGTGAAAGTGCTGTACTGAGACCGACAAGGCGAATAAAATATCTTGGATGGATGTATGAATGAAACTTCCCCTGAAACAGCCTGTTGTTGGCGAAACAGGGTTCCCCTGTTGGGAGATTTTGATTACCACTGTACAAGAATACCAGGAGATTGGAGTATTACCACATGACAACACCGGTCAACTGTCATCCGAGATAAATAACGGTTGATCGTTTACTTTTCACTTAAGAATTGAGTCTCACCCCATAGGTATTAGTAAAGGTGGTAAGGCATTTGTTTTCATGAATATAAAAGTAAAGTGGAGTTTTTTTAAGATTAATGACGGAGTCCTCTTTATTCAAAAAGGTGTGTCCTTTAAAGGGAGGGGTCTCTGAGTCTACTGAGGTCTTTTTTTTCTCCACAATTTTTCATTGAAACTTGCTATACACACTTTTAAAATACCTTATCCACAATTGTAGAATTATTGGTAAAGTTTTGATATTGAATTCTACAAATTCCAAATAACGCAGTGTAAGAATTTGTAATCTCCAATTCTTTATTTATATTACAGGGGGGTAGGGGTTGCTGGAGGGCAGAAGGAGGAAATTAATGGGGTACTCAAAATTGAGCTAGGTTAATTGTTAACATTGTAAAAATGGTGGCAGTTGCTACTTTCTATATGAGAAGTCTCATTGTTATGCAGGTTTTGTGGTACTTGTTCACCAATAAAACAATGTTTGAACTAAAATGGCAGTTCAGGACAGGCACTCAGGATCCAATTTGCTAAAGTTGTTTTTCCCATTCTGCGTGTATGGGAAAAAAAAGCTCAGTGAGGTGAGCTTTGAATGTTAGTATCATGCTAGATGAACTGGACAGGATTTTTTTCATTTTCTGCTTCTCTTGTTTGTCATGATGACAGGCAGTGGCATTCTGTCTTGCCAATTCAGGGCTTTTTGTTGTGAAGCCAAGGACAACGTCATTCATTACAGATGAATTATATTCAAGTGCCACAGTTAGGCTGGTGGTGCCAAAGTGTTCACAGAAGAAATCTCTGATTCAAGTTCTGTCATACAAGCAGCACATTGTTTGTTGAGGTGGGGGTGGGAGAGCAAGGGCGAGAAGGATTTCCTAGAGTCAGTGCTGAAATATTTCCACCATCAGAGGAAACCTTTATGGGTTTTCTCCCGGCATTGATTCTAAAGTGTGCCCTAACTTCACTTTCTCACCACTGAGCCAATTATCACCACAGGAAGGATTATTATTGTATTTGTTATTCAAGTTTGATTAATCGCCATGTCCAAAAATGCTCATAGCAATGTACAATAAACTTATAAATAAGCAACAGTGCAAAGAAATAACAAAAAACAAATAGCAAATCATATACAATATAAAACTAAGCTGACAATTACAAACAACACCATTTAGTCAACAATAGTGTGACTTGAAAAATGAATCAATAAATTACAAATTAAAAGTTCTAATTTTCTGCCCCCTAACCCCAGACCTAGCTCATATTACTGGCTCAACAGGAAAACAAACAAACTAACAAAAAAAAAAAAATCCCATTCTCTACTCCCATAAATCCAGCCCTTAATAAGGAAGGGCATCTGATTCAGAATTCCAGTTTGATTTCTGGATATGTAGAACCTTCTGCTCTGGTTGTATATATAATCCAGCACGACCTTGCTGTCAGGTAAAATTCAATTGCATCTGGTTGCATGTCCATTTCACTCAGTATCAGCTTTGCTATCTCTATTTCTAGTACTGCTGTACCAAAGCTGCCAGGAAGCCCAATGTTTGTTTCAGAGGGAAATTTCAAGACCTGCCCCAGCCCCGCCCCACTCTACCCAACCCACCCCAACTGCACCCACTGTCTCCTGGCTTTACCCCAGGCTCACCAATATTCTGTGGGCCACAACACCATCAAACCATCTCCCCCTCTAGAATCCATCAGCAGTAGGAGATGCATTAATAAAACATCATCCCCTGCTGTTGCGGGACCAGTCTCATAATAAGAGCTGTGAGATTTTGCAGATCACAAGATTTATCCCACAGCAGCAGGAGATGGTGTCTTGTTAATGTAACTCCTACCGTTGGTGGATGTAGTTGCCAACTTTTTGACAGAGAAATACTCAAACACCTGCCCTGCTCCATGATCGTCCCTTGCTCCATCCATATCCCTCCTTTGTCCTGCTCCCATGGTCCTACCCCAAGTCCCTTGCCATGTCTACTTTTGCACCTTTCCCCCACCCACTCCTCTACTGTTATGGTATAAGCCAATCATCAGAATTAAATGTGTAGCATGATGTTGTGTTGGATCAGATACATATATATACACCAATATATTTGTGCAGCTTTTAAATATATATATATTTGACACTGCAGCAGAGAAAATAGTCTCATTCCAAAAGCCCTCTTCCCTCTCCCTTTGGGGAATATTTACAAGACAAAGGTACTGCTGCAGTGGCAGGGACCTCACCTTGCCTTTTCTCATTCCTTAAACAAAAGACTTAAGACTGCTTTAAAGTTTTAAATTGACTCTATTCCTCTGATCAACACAACAAAGATTGGACCTAACCAGAGGATGCAAGGAGACAAGCAAGTGGGAAAGGTGTGAATACCCCATTGAAAACAAAGACTTCAGAGGGGAAACCATAAACAGGACATTTGTTTGTCAAAGGTATACCTGCCCCTCCCATCAGCTTTCAGACATGTGCAGAAAGGAAGGACTTGTAATGTGTACATCAAAAGACCATTTGCCAGCAAAATCCAGACAGCAAGTCTTGTGATGTCATAAGACATGAGACCAACTCAGGGGTCATGTGCAGACATGAGACCAAGATACCACAATGCTTTGCAAATGCCCAAGGGTCATGTGGAAACCAGGACAAAGATCCACATGGCATATCCTCCTGCAGCTTGCAAGGTATAAAAGGACAAGCTGTTTCCCCAAGACTCAGATTCTCTTCAACTGCAAGCAACTCAGATTCTCTTCAGCTGCAAGCAACTCAGATCCACTCACTGCAGAAGCCCTGATGCCTTGCTCCTCAACATGTGCTCATCAATCAGCTGGACCACAGCATGCTTGTAACAAGGACTTGTAAGTTAACCTACCTGCTACTTTGTTCTATTTTATGCACAGATTATCTGTAAAGATCTCTTAAAACCTACCTCTCGTGTGCAATTGTATATTAAATCAACCTTTTTGAAGCTAAAAATACGGTCTCTTTGTGTTCTGAGTATATGGTATCTTTTATATATATACTTAATCTATTTAATTCATTGCAATTATCACCTTTGGTGATTGGTGGAGAAATTAATATCCTAAAACTTATAAATACAGCATCTGCTCTTAAATTATAAACAGTAGCGAGTGCTCTCAAGCTATTTTCCCCAAAATAAATAATTTCTTGTAACACTACAACCAACTGTCTTGCACCAGGGTTGCCACATGTTTTAATATTCTTTCACAAACACTGTCTGATGTTATAACAAACTAAAATTATTATGTCCTGTCAGTAAAGTACTACTACTATTACTACTACTTATCATTTCTATAGCGCTATTAGACGTACGCAACGCTGTACACTTGAACATGAAGAGACAGTCCCTGCTCGACAGAGCTTACAATCTAATTAGGACAGACAAACAGGACAAACAAGAGATAAGGGAATATTAAAGTGAGGATGATAAAATAAGGGTTCTGAACAAGTGAACAAGGGTTAGGAGTTAAAAGCAGCATCAAAAAGTGGGCTTTTAGATTAGATTTGAAGACGGTCAGAGTTGGAGCTTGACGTACCGGCTCAGGAAGTCTATTCCAGGCATATGGTGCAGCAAGATAAAAGGAACGGAGTCTGGAGTTAGCAGTGGAGGAGAAGCGTGCAGATAAGAGAGATTTACCCAGTGAACGGAATTCCCTGGGAGGAATGTAGGGAGAGATGAGAGTGGAGAGGTACCAAGGAGCTGCAGAGTGAATGCACTTATAGGTCAATAAGAGGAGTTTGAACTGTATGCAGAAATGGATAGGAAGCCAGTGAAGTGACTTGAGGAGAGGGCTAATATGAGCGTAACAACCCTGGCGGAATATTAGTCGTGCAGCAGAATTTTGAACAGATTGAAGAGGGGAGAGATGGCTAAGTGGGAGACCTGTGAGAAACAAGTTGCAATAGTCTAAGCGAGAGGTGATAAGAGCGTGGATGAGGGTTTTGGTAGTGTGCTCAGAAAGGAAAGGGCGAATTTTGCTGATATTATAGAGAAAGAAACGACAGGTTTTAGCAGTCTGTTGAATATGTGCAGAGAAGGAGAGGGAGGAGTCGAAGATAACCCCAAGGTTACGAGCTGATGAGACAGGAAGGATGAGAGTGTTATCCACAGAAATAGAGAATGGGGGAGGAGGAGAGGTTGGTTTAGGGGGAAAGATAAGAAGCTCAGTCTTGGTCATGTTTAGTTTCAGATGGTGCTGAGACATCCAGGCAGCAATGTCAGACAGGCAGGCTGATACTTTGGCCTGGATTTCAGCTGAGTCAACACAAAATCCCTCCACTAGAAAACTCTGGGGTTCTTTTACTAAGGTGGGCTGAAAATGGCTTGCAGGAGTGTAGGCGCAGGTTTTGGGTGCACGCCAATCCATTATTCAGCACGCCTGTGAAAAAGGCTTTTCTTTTTTGCTGAAAATGGATGTGCGGCAAAATCAAAATGGCCGCATGTCCATTTTGGGTCTGAGACCTTACTGCCAGCCATTGACCTAGCGGTAAAGAATCCGGGCGGTAATGACCTATGTGTGTCAAATGCCACTTGGCGCGGTTCTGTTATGCGTGTATGAAAGGAAAAAATATTTTTCAGATGCGCGTATTGGATGTGAGCCAAAAATGAAATTACCGCAAGACCCACGCGGTAACTCCATTTTGGCGCGCGTAGATGCTTATGTGGCTTAGTAAAAGGACCCCTCTAGGCACAAGCTTGTGCAAAAACACACTAAGAACCTTACCATACCTTAACAACACTAACTCCCAGGACTCAAAGAGCAAGAACTTTATTTTTGAAAAGGAAGCACTATAAATATTATATAGGGCCCTAAAACACACCATCTGGTGAGAAAACAGAACAAACAGGACTGCTATAGTAGATCTCTTCACAGAAACTACTTGCCTGCAGAATTCTGCACCTTGGTCACACACACAATACAGACAGACCCTCAGCAAATATGAAACAATGGACCAGAGATCAGTAATCGATATATGAAGTAAAAAAAAAACTGTGAACCTCAATAAATCAGACTTGCATATATAGCATATACTTAGAGAAACAGAAACTTTTTAAAAATAAAATGTACTTAGTTTCTCAGCAAAATCTCAAGGTCTCCATTTAACTGAGAATCTAAGTATATTTTATTAAAAAAAAGTAATTAAAAATGTTTAGAAATACAATTTAAAGTGAAAAGAATAAAAGGACGATGAAGAAGGATTTTATGCAAATGATTGATATTTAAACGGGAATTGAAGAAAGAGACCTGTACTATGTCTGATGCTTTTCCTTCTTGTTATTGATATACTGTGTGGGAACAAATATACTCAACATATCATATGAAGTGAAGTAATTGTGGTTGTAGTAGACAAGACTCATATTTATACACATACTGCCCGATATTTAAAACTATTTAACCGGCCAGGAACGGCTCCTCGCTGGTCAAATGGCACTGAATATTTATTTATTTTATTTATTGCATTTGTATCCCACATTTTCCCACCTCTTTGCGGGTTCAGTGTGGCTTACAATAAGATATGAATAATGGAAATACATTTGTTACAACTTGGTTATAGGTTACATTGTGCAAGTTTTGTGAGACCATCGAAGTATCATTAAGAATATGACAATGGGAGATCAACATTGAAACGTTGGAAAGAGACAATGGGAAGCTTAGAAGGCAGTGTTAAGACACAGAGATATATGGTGTACATATTCCTGTGAGCAGATGTATGAGTGATGTGGAATTACGGGGATGAAGGTTAGAAGTGGATGTATGGAGCATTGATGATCAGTGAGTGTGGACTCTATGTGTTTTGGCTCTTGCCATAAATTGTTTCAAACAGATGAGTCTTCAGTAATTTGCGGAAGGAGGCTTGTTCGTGAGTCATTCTTAGGTTGCGCGGAAGTGTATTCCAAAGTTGTGTGCTCGTGTGAGAAAAGGTTGACGTGTGTAGCGTCTTGTATTTCACACCCTTGCAATTAGGGAAGTGGAGGTTGAGGTATGTTCTGGATGATCTTTTAGCATTTCTGGTTGGAAGGTCTATCAACTCGAACATATAGACAGGGGCTTCACCATGAATGATCTTGTGGACTAGTGTACATACCTTGAAAGTGATGCGTTCCTTAAATGGAAGCCAGTGTAGTTGCTTTAGTAGTGGTGTTGCCCTTTCATATTTTGGTTTTCCGAAGATGAGTCTGGCTGCTGTGTTCTGGGCTGTTTGCAGTTTCCTCATCACTTGCTCTTTACAGCCTGTGTATAGTGAGTTACAGTAATCCAGATGGCTTAGAACGAGGGATTGCACTAGGTTGCGGAAGACGAATCTTGGGAAGAATGGTTTAATCCTTTTCAATTTCCACATGCAGTGGAACATCTTCTTAGTTGTGTTATTTGCATGAGTTTATTGGTGGTTAGTGCTTAGAGGATAGCCAGTTATATCACGCGATAAAACCAGATATCTACCAATATTCAGAACATCACCGCCTAAGTCTGGTAGCCAAATTAGGCCTCCAAAATAGCTGAAATTATCTTTGTATAGTTTAAACTTATCTGGCCAGCCCTGAATATCAGCTCTACTGGTTAAATTTAAACTGTACAAAAAACACCTGGATAGGTCACCAGAAATGGCCTGGCATCGAATATCTATCTGAATATCGGTCCCATACTGTCCAATATTCAGTCTGCAGCAGTAAACGATGTCTGAGCCACTCACAACCAAAGGATGAACTGACCCTGGATATTCAGTGCCTGGGCACGAGTGGTTCCCGACATTGAACATCCGAGTATCTGTGGTCACCTGGCCAATATTCAGACCACTTAACTTTAGCACATAAAGTTAGGACAGTCTTTTTGCTGTCCTAACTTTATGCGACTACTTAGCCGGTTAGCAGACTGAAAATCGCCACTAACTGGCTAGGAAAGCATTCCTCCCAAACTCCCCCCTTCCCCCCCTCCCCTTGGTTAGCATCAGTATTCAGTTGCACTAACCAGTAAGTGCCGCTGAATATCGTGTGCCAGGTCGCTCAGTGGGGTTTAACCAGGCAGGAGCCTCTGTAACTCGATTAAACCCTTTAGACTATCAGGTGAATAACTTATAGAACATTATAATTTATGCGCATATCACAGGAACTTAGGTGTGTGGCTGGTATAAGCGCTCACACCTAACTTATAGGCACAGATTTTTGTTTTTAAGCTAGCATTCTATAAAGAAAAGTAGGAGCCTACATTCCTTTATGGAATAGGCTCCTACCAAGTGCCCTTTGGGTGCCTGTTTAGTTAGTTCTGCTTGATATACCAGTACAAACAGGGAAAAAAACAGCTTTCACCAAAAACAAAAAATGGACCACAAGAGTGGAAGAAGCCAACCACAACCCTCAAATGGATCGCAAAGTCATTTATTCATTCAAAATTAAAAGACTAAACACGTCCCAATTCTGACAAACTGAACTCAACATGGGCTGTGTTTCGGCACCCAAAGTCTTTGCCAGGGGTTCTTGTAAGCCAGTGTGATTACCATGGGATATGAATGGATGATATACTACCATATGGCCTGTTCGAGGCTTCAAAGTGGTTTATAATACAATAAAATGAGAGAGGAGCAATCTAGTGAAAATCTGAAGCAAAGACTTGAGTAAACAGATAGGAGTGGACTGACTGTTCACTTGTCTTTTAGATTGTAAGCTCCTTGAGCATGGACTGTCCCTCTATGTTAAATTGTACAGCGCTGCGTAACCCTAGTAGCGCTTTAGAAATGTTAAGTAGTAGTAGTAGAGTTAGGTGATTTCCTAAATGCAGGCAGAGTTGATAGGTTTCTAATGTGAAGCAGAAAGTTGTTCCACAGTTTTGAAAAGTAGTGGAGTGTGAAGTGAGATGGAGCTCCAAAGGTGATGGCAGCCGGAGAAGGTTGTGGTCAGCAGAATGAAGAGTGTAGAGGATAAGGAGTTTATGAAGGCAGGGAGAGGCAGAAGACAGGTGTGATTTGTAAACTAGTGTGAGTAGTTTGAAAGTAACGTGAGCGGTAACTGGGACCCAATGTTCAAGCTTATGCAGGGGGTAACGTGGTGAAAATGGTGTGTATTGTAGGGCATCTTAACTGACGTGGATTAAATGAGCTGTGGGCGCTTGAAGGACTGAAGTGAGATACCAGGATAGAAAGAATTACGGTAGTCGAGATGAGAAATAACCAAGGCCAGGACAAGAGGGCGAATAAGAGAGATTGGAAGAAAGGGGCATACTGAACAAATACGGTGAAGAGAAAAGAATGAGGCTCCAATGACTGAGTTGATTTGGGGTTTGAAAGTGATTTTGTTGACAAATATGATGCCTAAGATCTTGATGGCCTGTTTGAAAGGGAGAGGTTGGTTATTATTGAGAAGAGGAGACGGAATAGGGCAGGGGTAGGCAACTCCGGTCCTCGAGAGCCGCAGGCAGGTCAGGTTTTCAGGATATCCACAATGAATATGCAGGAGATAGATTTGCATACCATGGAGGCAGTGCTCGCAAATCTATCTCCTGCATATTCATTGCGGATATCCTGAAAACCTGACCTGCCTGCGGCTCTTGAGGACCGGAGTTGCCTACCCCTGGAATAGGGCACCAGTTATAGAATTACTCCTTTTGTGGCTAGTGCCAGTTGAAAATCTTTTAACTGCGCTGTCACTATCTGTAGAGTGTCTGAGTGGAGTTAGGCTGGAGCAAAGATGGAAACAGAAAACTATCCATATAGCCATAGGAGCCAACTTTTCAAAATTATTGGGGGTGCTAAGCCCAATGAAAAGAACCCCTCCCTGGACACATACAAGGAATTTTCTCAATATTGGGGGTGCTCAAGCACCCATAGCACCCACAGAGTCGGCTCCAATGCATATAGCAGTGATATTCAGCCCCCTGTGGAGGCAATTCTACAACTCGGCACCTCCATGTAGGTACCCTGAGAGTGTGTGGTGGGACCTTATTCTACAAGGACCCCGGGCACCCAGATTCCATTATAGAACACTAGCGTAACCTGCTATCGGCGTGCCTTGCCATTTACATGTCTGCAGGTACACCAACCATAGACCTAGAGTAAACTTACACACCAGTTGCACACATAAATAGATTACTGCCATTCACATGTGTAAGTGCACACTTATCAACATACATGGCAGTATAGAGGTGAATTCTATAAATGGTGCCAAAAAACCCGCATAAGTGGAATTCTATAAGCCATGCCATACCTAAAGTTCAGCGTAGTTTATAGAATACATGCTTAAGCAGAGAGTTGCATGTAAATAGGCATTTGCACCAATGAAAACATGGCGTAAATGCCCACGCCAAAATTTACGCGCAGAGCACCATTCTGTAATTACACATGCAACTTGAAGCCATACCCCCGTTCTGCCTCAAAAAGCCCATGACCCTCCCATTTACGCACCCCCTTTTTTTTTGAAAGTGAGTAAATTTTAGGCGCAGATCTCGCACCTAACTTTATATGTGTTGGTCTAAATTACATCTAATTAGTGCCAATAATTGCTTGTTAAAAAGCCAGTTATTGGCACTAAATAGCTTGTTATTCAATTAAATTACACATGCATAATCAGGAATGCACCTAAATTTGCAGGACTACACCTAAATTTCCGTGTGCAATCTTTGGCGACCTTTACAGAATCAGAGGGATAGTGCCTAAATGTTATTATAATTACATGCTAATCTGCCACAGCATGTAATTTCCAGGGGAGGAGCAAACTGTTAGTGAGGTGTATAACTGCTATATTTAGGTACTAACTGGTGTACATATTTGTGCCTATAATTAGGCAATTTACTGTGAGCTTAAATTAGTATTCTAGAAGATCATATGCACATAAGTGTCCTTACAGAACAGGTGCATTGCTCATAGAAATATGGCACCTATATTGAACAGCCTACTTATAAAATTAAAAGTTATTTTCAAGTGGTAAAATTATATCTGCCAAATGTGTTCCGATAATAATCCACTTGATGAAGACCAGTCTCAAGCCACAGGATAATGAAACTCCTTGATGAAGCCTAACAAGTGGATTATTATTAGAACATGTCTGTCAGATATAATTTTACCACTTGGAGATACAGGGCTAGATCCATGCTAAGCTAATATTCTGCAAAAGGGTGCTCCATGCAGAATGACCTTTACCAAATGCTAGCTTAGCACACATTTCAGCTTAACTTTGGGTGCAAGTATTTATGGTGTAAATCAGTGGCGCTGGCCTTGGGGGCCTGGGCCCCCCCAAATTGGATCCAGGGACCCTCTCTGCGCATTGCCTGCCCTGCTTCCTCTCATATCGCGTGCATGCTCAGTTTCAATACAACCGAGCATACATGCAACATGAGGGGAAGCAGGGCAGGCAGTGCGCAGAGAACAGCACTGGAGAAAGGCTTCAGCTGGCAGGGTTGGGGACCCCCTCCAGCCAAGGTATGTGCGTTTGTGGTAGGGTGGGGGTTGTGGCAGGGAGGCGGGCCAAACTGTGCCCCCATACTTTGGGCTCTGGACCCCCCAAACATTGAGATCTGGATACACCCCTGGTGTAAATGCTCTCACCCAACTAAAGGGAGTGAGGCACACAAATGCAGGACTTCTATAACATCACACCTAATTTCTGAGAATGCCCCTGACCCATCCATGCCCATCCCATGGCCACACCCCTTTTGGAGTTGTGCACTATGGGCCTTTTTTATCAAGCCACGTTAGCGGTTCCCGTTCGGCAATGCAGACGTAGCCCATTCAAAGTGAATGGACTTGTCGGCATTACCGCATCAGGATCCGCTAGCATGGCTTGATAAAAGAGGCCCTATGAAATGTAGGCGTACATGTTACAGAATAGGGTGTAGGGAGGATCCACACTTAACTCCTAATTACTGACAATTAAGTGGTTGCTAACTCCAATAATTGATTTGTTAGCTCCTAATTAACTGAGGCAAAGTGTGGCGGTGGGGGGGGGGGGGGGGGGGGGCAGCACTCAAAATGTGTCCCCAACCTCGGGCTCTGGCCCCCTCCCACCGTGAGGTCTGGCAACGCCCCTGTCAAGGAGGGAGACGGGCTGCAGATATTGCAGCAGGACATGTTTATCCACTCCTACCCTAGCTGCGATAATATTTAACCATCTCTCTGACCTCATGTGCAACTTTCTTTAAATTAGTCACCTTACTTTCTAACTTTTCTTACTCTCTTACCTATCTCTATGTTCCATCTTTGCTTATACCCTTCACTGTCAATCAAAATGCTCTATTATGTATTGTGTTGATGTTGTTAATAGTATACTAGGCCATACTTTGTATTGTTATTTGAATATTTTTACTGCTGTAATTGCCTATTGCTCATGTTTGATCTATTCTTACTGTACACCGCCTTGAATGAATTCCTTCAAAAAGGCGGTAAATAAATCCTAATAAAAAAAAAATTAAAATATGGCGAACTGGGGGTTTGGTTGAATGGTTTATTTATTGGATTTATTAACTGCCTTATGAAGAGATTCACCCAAGGCGATGTACAGTAGGTACAGTTTAACATAAAAATAATTTTGTTACCAGCATAGCAATAGTAAAATAACCAAAATAAACATAAATACAATAAATGAGGTAAACTTAAAAACAGTAAATTGAAACCTAAAATAGAACTACTGTGAAGCAGTATAAAAAATATACATATTTAACAGCACTGGAATTCAAATATCAGAGATATAATACAATGTTAGCATAATACCTAATAATCATGCATTACAACATTCAACTAACAGATATGAGGATAAAGAGTTTCTACAATAAGGCTTACCATGTAGCTGAGGGACCAAGAGCAGATATATGATGAGAAAAAGATGTGTGGTTCAGAGTCAGTTGGGATAATTTGATGGTTAGCTAAACTGAAGACAAGTTCTTTGTATAGTTAAGCAACAGATAAGGAAGATCTAAGTTACAGTGTGTGCAGCAAGCTAGTCCAGGTCCAGAATGAGTGTGCAGTCAGTCGCCCTATGTATGTTATGACCTGGTAGTAGTGAGACCCTGTGCCCTGACTGAGCACGGCAGAGATGGAGTGTCACCGCACTCGGTCAGGCAGCCAGACAACCCCTAGCTTCACCTGGGAAGCGACCACCATTCACCAGGAGTTGAGCTCCCAGCTGCAGGTGGCCACCAGGACTTCTGGAACTGGCGGGGTTGCACGACCACTGACCAGACAGGCAGGCAAACAGACACAGTCCAAAAGCCAGGAAAATCCGTAGGGCAAAGAGTAGTCAAAAACAGTCCACAGTCTAGGCAGGCAGCAAAACAAGCGAGGTCTGGGAAACAAGCCAAGGTCTGGAACACTGGAACTGAAGATAAGGAGCACCGGCGTGGACCTCAAACACAATTGAGGCCGAAGCAACGAAGGACTGGAGGCAGGGCTTTAAATAGGGTAGGAATCAGTCTCAAACGTGCAGCTGATCCAAGATGGCTGCCCCCATCAGCAGAGTAGCACAACGCCCAAATATGGGCTTCCTTCCTGTTCTTGTATACAAGATGGCTGCCCCCTCCTGAGCTAGCCAAGGTGGCTACTGTCCTTGATCCAACCAAGATGACGGCTACCAGAAATAGGAAACAGAAACAGACCCATCCTGGAGAAACCATATCCAAAATAGCCGGCTATCTCTGCCGGATTGCGCCTCGCTGGCGAACCGGCCGCGCAAGCCTGGAACCAGGTGAGGAACGTAACAATTTATTAAAGGCTTGGCAGAACAGCCAGGCTTTCACCTGCTTCCTGAAGTAGAATTACACATAGCGCCTCTGGGATGTTCAGCTACTCTTCAGAAAACGTCTGCCTTCAAGTCTGAAGGCAGAAAGAGCAGGTATAAAATTAAACATTTGTTTGGCCTGTTTAATGTTATCCATATGCCTTCAACAAATGTGTTCAGGATCATATGCATACAATGAAGCAGATATGTTTTCCATGTCACTTTCCCCTGGGTTCTATATATTGTGCCCAAATTTCCATGCCCAACTTTGTGCAGGGATGCACATGCAACTAAATTGACTAATGAGCTCAGAAATATCCATAATGGGGTGCTAACAACCAATTATTTATGTTAATTGGCAGTCTTAAATATCTGCGTGTGCACTTCGCTGTGCGCTATTCTATAAAGCATGGCACCAAGGGTATCTGAAAAGGGGACGTGGCCAGGGGGACATATCAGGAGTATTCCAGAAAGTTGCATGTAGATTTACAGAATTCACCCAAATCACAGCTAAATTGGGCAGGCATAAGTATGACACCCAAAAGTTAGGCACTGGATCTGCACCGAATGCTATTCTGAAAAGAGTACACTCCCTTTATAATAGCGCTTAGCAGTCCATTTTTTCAGCCCCAAATTTTTGGCATCATTTATTGAATTCCTTCCTTTATGTGGTACCTATCCTGCTAATGATTGAGCTCATACTTTTTTAAATAAGAGCAGAGGTTCAGCTGGGGCAGACTGAGAGTGGTCTGAGCCCCTGGGTAATGAGGACCATTGGGCCCCCCCCCACGGTCCTGCTGCTACCCCCCCCCCCCCATCCTGCTGCCTCTCTCTCCCTCTGCCACTGATCTTTTCCTTTAGTCCTGCAACTAAATCGACTGCCGCTGACACTGAAACTTCCCTCTGCCATGGCCTGCACTTGTGGAAGAAGGAAGTATGTCAGAAGGGGGTGGGGCAGGCTACAGCAGAGGGAAGTTCTGGCATCAGCAGCAGATGGTCAATTTAGCTGCCAGTGCCCCCTCTTGTGAAGGGGGGATGGGGACGGGAGAACAGAAGGGAGAGGAGACAGAGTGTCCTGGTCCTGATTCCGGAGGAGAGAGAAGGACGTCATACATCGGGCACCTGGCACTGGGCCCTCCCACAGCCCTGGGTCCTTGGGCATCACCTAGTTGCCCATATGGTCAGTCTGCCCATAGGTTCAACTTTCACAAGTTCTCTTACCTTGGCTATCAAAGTACAGGGTCTCTTCCACTAGGTAACTTTTTTTATTTTTAGGGGTTTATCTAATAGCACCAAAAGTACTTCTACTGGCAAGATCTAAGACCTTTAGGATGGTCTTGTCCTATTACTCATGACAGTATCCACCTTGTAGTTGTCTTAGAAACATCTGATGAGAAATTAGCAACTCATGCTGCTCTAATAGTGTCTTAGACGGACCAAGACTAACTAATGAAGTGTTTTACTCATCATGAACTACTACTACTACTATTTAGCATTTCTATAGCGCTACAAGGCATACGCAGCGTTGCACAAACATAGAAGAAAGACAGTCCCTGCTCAAAGAGCTTACAATCTAATAGACAAAAAATAAATAAAGTAAGCAAATCAAATCAATTAATGTGAACGGGAAGGAAGAGAGGAGGGTAGGTGAAGGCGAGTGGTTACAAGTGGTTACGAGTCAAAAGCAATGTTAAAGAAGTGGGCTTTCAGTCTAGATTTAAAGGTGGCCAAGGATGGGGCAAGACATAGGGGCTCAGGAAGTTTATTCCAGGCGTAGGGTGCAGCGAGACAGAAGGCGCGAAGTCTGGAGTTGGCAGTAGTGGAGACGGGAACAGATAAGAAGGATTTATCCATGGAGCGGAGTGCACGGGAAGGGGTGTAGGGAAGGACGAGTGTGGAGAGATACTGGGGAGCAGCAGAGTGAGTACATTTATAGGTTAGTAGAAGAAGTTTGAACAGGATGCGAAAACGGATAGGGAGCCAGTGAAGGGTCTTGAGGAGAGGGGTAGTATGAGTAAAGTGACCCTGGCGGAAGACAAGATGGGCAGCAGAGTTTTGAACCGATTGGAGAGGGGAGAGGTGACTAAGTGGGAGGCCAGCAAGAAGTAGATTGCAGTAGTCTAAACGAGAGGTGACAAGGGTGTGGATGAGGGTTTTGGTAGAGTGCTCGGAAAGAAAGGGGCGGATTTTACGGATGTTGTAAAGAAAGAAACGACAGGTCTTGGCAATCTGCTGGATATGAGCAGAGAAGGAGAGAGAAGAGTCAAAGATGACCCCAAGGTTTCGAGCTGAGGAGACAGGGAGAATGAGAGAGCCATCAACAGAAATAGAAAAAAGGTCCAAAGTTGTGCAGTTGACAGTATCTTTCCTTTTTAGTGAAATAGCAAAATGTTTCTTGTGTTTTCCTTGAACCACTTCAGCTGACTTTATTCTCAAGTGATAACGTTATGTAAGAGCAGTAGTGAGTGGTTACTTCTTGTTTTGTTGTTTTTTCCTAGCTGTTGTGCCTTAGGTTTATTTCCTTGTTGTTCCTTGTGCAACTTTAATTTATTCTTGTGTATATCTTGGATGCCCCATTTTTTAAGACTTATCTGACCTAGGCATAACATTCTTTGCCTCATCTTTCTAATTTTATTTGGTTTGCATTTATGTGAACTCTGATGCTCCTTATTTAGTTATTCATGAAGTTGTACTGTATAAACAAAAAGAGGGTTGTTTTTTTTTTTTTTTAAGTAAGGTTACATTTGTGGTTGGTCACCTGGCATTGTGCTGTGGCTCAGGAGACTCAGGTTTGAAATTAGTCACCAACAGGTCCATCAAACATTGGGTGCACTTTAGAGCAGGGCCTTCTCAACCCAGTTCTCAGGGCATACCACATCCCATCGGGTTTTCTGGATATCCACAATGAATATGCATGAGAGAGATTTGTATATTTATTTTTTATTGCATTTGTATCCCACATTTTCCCACCTATTTGCAGGCTCAATGTGGCTTATCGAGGAGGAAGTGCACACCAATCTATCTCATGCATATTCATTGTGGATATCCTGAAAACCTGATGGGGCATGGTGTGTCCCGAGGATTGGGTTGAGAAGCCCTGCTTTAGAAGACGTATATTTAATGTTAGGGAAAGAGGGAGAGAGGGAAGATATGATCCCTGTTGATTATAAGAGAGATGCTGAAAATACATATTAAACAAAACTTCTCTTAGGTCTTCCTGCACAGCAAGGGCATGAGATGTTTCAGCAGGCTGCCTGGAGTGGAGAAGAATGTACAAAGATAGGGGGGAAAGGAGGATAGAAATGTTTAGTAAAAATATAAACAATTTTTCTGGAACTCTGCTCCCTCTTCATTTCATTTAATAACATTTTTATATCCCACATTATCCAAATTAAATTTTCAGTTCAATATGGCTTAGAAGTAAGCAGATATTATTACAATTATCAATTTACAAAGCAATGTATGCGTAAAGAAAAACAGATTTATGAGCCATCTAGTGATAAAAACGTCTTAATAAAAATGATTTCAGTGCTTACGAAATTTCAAATAACTCTGAATACATCTAATATCCTTGGGGAAAAAATTCCACCAGCTTATTCCTTGAAAAGAAAAACTCACAGAAAGAACTGATTTATAAATCAAGTTTTTACAACTCGGGGAAATGAAGCAACAAATAGTCTCTAGAGCCCGGTACAGCATTACAAGGCAAGAGTTTAATTAGGCCCAACATATAGCTCAGGGCCATTCCAAATAGAATTTGGTAAACCACTGTGCAGAGTTTAAATGCCAGTCATGCTTTAATAAGATACCAATGCAACTTGCACAACAAGGGAGAGGCTCTATCATATGGCGATACCTTCAGAATCAAATGGGCTGCCAAATTCTAGGCAGTCTGCAGTTTCTTTAAAATCGACTGTTTACAGCTGATATAGATCAATTACAATAATCTAGCTGAGCTAAAACTAATGTTTGCACTAATATCCTATAAGACCTAGATGAAAAGACAGATCTAATCCTCCTCAATTTCCACAATGTGCAAAATATCTTCCCAACTACAACCAACACTTGGGGTCCTGTTTACTAAGGTGCGCTAGAGTTTTTAGCATGTGATAAAAATTATCGCGCACTAACCGTATAGGCAGTGGTGTGCTGGAGCTGGCTCGCACCGGCTCAAGCGAACCGGTTATTGATTTTTGTCTAATTTTGTGAGCTGGATGTTGCTGTAATCAGCTGGGACAGGAGCAATCCTCATACGCTCCTGCCCATGCAGTCTCCACTCTCCTCCATAGTCTGTACTATTGAAAATGTCTGCCCTGAGTTCCTGCAGCAATCTCATGAGACTGCTGCGAGTTCCCATGTTAATCTCGTGAGACTGAAAGTTTCAGCAGCAGTTTCACGAGATTGCTACGGGAACACACGGCAGACATTTTCAATAGTACAGACTATGGAGGAAAGTGGAGACTGCATGGGCAGGAGCGTATGAGGATCGCTCCTGCCCCAGCTGAACACTGGACCACCAGGGCTGTGTAAGATAGGAGTTGGAAGGCTGTGTAAGGTGGGAGCAGGGGGGGGGGGTTGAAAAACATGCTGCATGAGGGAGAGGATAAGCTGCGTGGATGAGTGGGTTAGAGAGGGGACAAGTTGTGTGGTTGAGAGGGAAAGAAGAGGACAAGCTGCCAGGATGAGAGGGAGGGAAGGGGACAAACTGCGTGGATGAGACAGGAAGGAGACAAGTTGCATGGATGAGAGGAAAGGAACTTAAGGGAAAAGAGAGGGAGACATGCCATATATGGAGGGAAAGGAAAAAGGAGAAATGCAGCATATAGAGAGGGGGACATGCATGCTGCTCATGGATGGGAGGGAAAGGAAAGGGGATATGCTGCTCTTGGTTGTTTGCTTTTTTTTGGAAATATATTGCTCATGGATATTTACTTTTTTTGGAAATATATATCTTTTATAATTTTGTATTTAGCGGATTATGGAAGAAAATGCATTTCTGTTACTTTCACCAGTATTTTCATTGCATATATAATCTGGCTTTCTTGGGGGGGGGGGGGTCTCCAGTTTTTGCCTGCATGTTTCTTGTGACCCCATATTTTGTCTATTTTGTATCAGTTGAGGGTCAGTCCATGTTCTGCATGTGTGACTGAGGTGAAAGATTCTGCTGACATGTAGCGTCCATGTACAAATGTGTAACCGTCCAGCTTGTTCCAGTTTCCCAATAGTGGGTAATTGGTATAGAGGGTGAGAAATAGTCTGACAGTAAATCATCTGTCAGATTTAATGTCAACAAATTTATTGTGTAAAGAATTAGCAGATTGGAATGAATAGCAAACATAGGGGCCCTTTTACTTAGCCACGTAAGCATATACATGCTCCCAACGTGCGCCAAAATGGAGTTACCACCCGGATACCGCATGGCTCTTGCAGTAATTTCATTTTTGGTGCACGTTTCATACGCGTGTCCAAAAAATAATGTATCTTTTAGGACGCGCATATTGGACGCTCGCCAAGTGGCATTTGATGCACATAGGTCATTACTGCCTGGTTATCACATGAGACTTTACCACTAGGTTAATGGCTGGCAGTAAGGTCTCAGACCCTAAATGGATGCGCAGCAATTTTCATTTTGCTGCACGTCCATTTTTCAGCAAAAATTTTAAAAAGGCATTTTTTTACAGGTGCGCTGAAAAATGATTCTGCGCACGCCCAAAACACACGTCTACACTACCGCAGGCCATTTTTCAGCGTGCCTTTGTAAAAGGGTCTCATAGATTGGCTACAGATACAAGAGTGTGGCGAAAATCAATTGGCCATTTGGAATTTACAGTAAAGAATATTGTATGTTTTAATATTATTTGTAAATTGGTTGCTGTCTGCATGTATCATTTGTACTAAAAGAATGTATAATACAGTTATGAACATATCTAGGGGTGATTATTTTTTGTTTTTTTAGAGAGCCTGTTGTTAAAAATTTACCAGCACACCACTGCGTATAGAATATTGTGGGCGCCTACAGAGTTAGCACGCACTGTTTAGCACGCACTAAAAACATTAGCACACCTCTAATGTGGCTTAGTAAACAGGGCCCTTGATGTTCAAAAGTTAAGTATTGATCAACAATCACTCCTAAAATCTTCAATTTAGATTCTATAGGATATATCACTTGATCTATTACAAAACTGGTATATTAAGAGTGACAAAACGGGCTGGGCTGATATTCAGACCGCAGGAGTTAGCCCAGTTAACTCCCACGGTCAACGCTAAACCTGGATATTCAATTCCGGGCCGTTTCCGGTGACCGGCATTGAATATCCGATTTATTTTTGGCCGGTTTGAACATAACTGGCTAAGTCAATATTCAGACTTAGGGCCTGAGGCACAAAAGTCCCTGGAATGCTCTTTTTAATAGTACCGAGCTCTTTGTAATACATTTGCATAGGATTATCATTAGCTGCTACCCCAAATGGTAAAAACCAAGCAGAACCCCAGTGGAGTTCCTAGGGGGGCTGACACCCGGGGTGGATCACCGATGCGCCCCCACCCCCCTCTGGTGCAGAGAGCAGGGAACCAGCGGAGCCAACGTAGCTCCCAGCAACGTGCACTCGGGGCAGATCAGTCCTCTTGCCCGCCTCCTTTCCTTCTCTAGTGGTAAGAATGCGCTCTGGGGGGGGGTGCGCGCACAGAGGGGGGGTGCAGCAGCGAACCGCTCTGGGTGTCAGCCGCCCTCGCTATGGCACTGCCCCCACCAGCCAAGGTATGTGAGGAGGTGGCAGTAGCGGTGGTGGTGGGAGGCGGGAGGTGGAACAAAATGTGACCCCCCCCCACACACTTTGGGCTCTGGACCCCCTGCATGTTGAGGTCTGGCTATGCCACTGGCATCTTGGCCCCAGATTCTGTAATAAAATACTAACGTAACTTGGCATTGGCACACTTTACATTTATGCACCAGCAGTTACACTAACCATAGACCTGGCATAACTGATGGCACCTAAATGGGCAAAGACTCACTAACTTACAGTATTGTCTAATGATCGGGTTCTACAAATGAGGCTCAAAATTAAGCGATGGAAAAAATTGTCACTAAGTGCTATTCTGTAAAGGGCACACACCCTTTATAGAATAGTGCCTAAGTGCAGATCTCACTCCTTACTTTGGGCACCAGACTTATGCCCGCTGAAACAAATTTTGGAATGCCCCTGACATGTCAATGCTCCTCCCGTGGCCATGCCCCTATTGATATACACATTACGGGAGTTAGATGCACTGCCTTATAGAATGGCGTGCAGCCAGATACACGCGTAAATATTAATGAATGCCAGTTAACACCAATAACTGGTTGTTAGTACCCAATTACTGATGTCATTGAGCTTGTAAGCAATTAATTTACACACCCATCTAGGGCGCACACTCAAATTTGGGCACAGAAACCTAGGTACAACATATAGAATCCAGCCCTAAGTTATGCACATAACTTGGAGCCCCTTGTATGCTCCCCCCCTGCTCCTTCCACTTGTACACTCCTTACATTGTAGAACTTATGCGTGTCTTTGTAGAATAGCACATAGTACACTTACACGCATAACCATCGGCAGCTAGTTATAGGGTTGCCCTTATAGGGGGTAGTACAAGCAAAAAGAAAAAGCATTTACACTGTAGCTATCCATTTTCATTTTACAAATTAAATTACTTTATAGGTAACAGATCCAAGTAGGTAGCCATTTTGGGCAATTTCATAAAGATAACATTGAATCCTACTGCATGTATCTTTATAAAACAGCATCATAAATCCTGCAACAATCGGAGGTTAGAACAGCCATCTATGCTCGAAAGTTTGTAGAAATGTATGTGCATATGTAGAAAATATATACTCTGCTACTTTGCTTGTGCTCTGTACAGAGTCCTCCCTTGAATATGCCTACTCTTGGGTCGTGTAAAAGTAGGGCAAATATTCTCCACACCTGTGCAGGATACCACAATGTGCCTTCCTGCAGTGGCAGGAGGAACATTCTGGTCCCTGCTCCCCAGTAGTACCTGTCAAACTAATGAAGGGGCGGATATTCTAGGACAGTAGCCCAATAGTAGTAGATCTTTAAGAACTGGAGGGAAATATAAAAAGCTGAGTCTTGGGAGGAACCTTTGTCTTTCACCTGCAGAGAATTCCAGTAAGGAGGAAACATGTAGTCCACAGTGTGATGGATCTCCTGCCCTGGGGCCCATCAGAACCTTTAGTCTTCTACCCAAGAGGAAAAGGGAAAGGCTACTACTATTACTACTACTTCTTATCATTTCTATAGCGCTACTAGATGTAGAGTGAGGCCTCTTTGAATAAGTAAAGACTGGTTGTAAGCCTAAAACCCAGCTGAACCCCGGGAAACAGTGTACCTTAAGAAGGGAGAAGGAGGGATTATTGGGAAAATCTCATCTTCAAGGAGATGTTTAAAGGAAGATCCAAGTTGGGAAAATGATGGGAACCTAAAAGCAAAGTGAGTACATACTGGAAGCTTGTGTGGGACCCAAGTCCTGAGAGCAACCAACTTGCCTAGTCCAGAAAGGTTGAGCATAAGGAGCAATTGTTAAGGAGTAAAGAAAATTAACTCCTAAAGAGGAGAGAAGGGATTTTTCTAAATACCGATAGACTGCACTGTGTGAGGAGCATGAGACAGGAGAGGAGTGAGAGATGGGAGATCAGGATATATTATACGATCTTTGGAATTTGTAGAATGCGCTATCAAAATTATAACAATAATCCTACAATTGTATGTCAGGTATTTGGAGGCATGTCCAGCAAGTTTCAATGAAAAGTTAGTGGAGAAAAAAAGACCAGTAAACCCAGAGACACCTCATTTTAAAGGACACACCTTTCTGAATAAAGTGGACTCATTAATCATCAGTCTTCAAAAAAAGCTCCACATATATTCTTATATTCATGAAACTATTACATAACCACCTTTCCACAATACTTATGGGGTGAGACTCAGATTTTATAGTAAGAGTATATAACCAAACGTTACTTATCTTGGATGATGAAATATATGTGTTATCTGATGTCCTTTTTACAGTAGCAATGATCCAATCTCCCAACAGGGGAACCCTGTTTCGCCTACAACAGGCTGCTTCAGGGGAAGTTCATTTACAATTAAATACATCCAAGATATGTTCTTCACCACACCAGTCTCTGCTCGGCACTTTTACAACATGGTTATATACTCTTACTATAAAATCTGAGTCTCACCCCATAGGTATTGTGGAAAGGTGGTTATGTAATAGTTTCATGAATATAAGAATATATGTGGAGTTTTTTTTTTTGAAGACTGATGATTAATGAGGAGTCCTCTTTATTCAGAAAGGTGTGTCCTTTAAAATGAGGTGTCTCTGGGTTTACTGGCCTTTTTTTTCTCCACTAACTTTTTATTGAAACTTGCTGGACACGCCTCCAAATACCTGACATACAATTGTAGGATTATTGTTATAATTTTGAGATCAGGATATATCCCATAACCCGGAAAACTGACTACACATAAGAGTGTCTAGAAAATTGGAGCTGCTAAAAGTTCTGAGAGTGAAAAGGAACTTACCAAGGAGCAGAGAGGGATCGAAGTCCTGCACTAGTGAAGGAGCACAGGAGATACAGGAAAACAGAGGAGAGATTACAAGTCAGAGGAGATCAGGGACTGTAAATACTTTTCGCCTGATATTCAAAAGTATTTAACCGGCCAGGAACGGCACCTGGCCAGTTAAATACACTCAAGCCGGCTAACCACTGATATTCAGCGAGAGATAACTGGCTATCACCTGCTGAATACCCCAGTAAGCGGCTAGCCCGGCCACTGGCTATGTTGCATGACATAGCCGGTTACCACTGATTTTCACTGGCTGACCAATTAAGTTTAGTGGCTAGATAGACCCATGTAAATAGCAGATCTATCTTTGGCCGATAGAACCTAGCCAGTCAGCTGATGAATTTGAGCTTCTCTGGCTATGTTTGCAGCGCCAACCCCCCCCCCCCCCCCCCCCCCATAAAAAAAAATTTAATACTGGTGGCCAGATAAGGCCCCGGCATTGAATTTCTGGGTTCACTGGCGACAGCGGGAGTTAGCCGATCTAATTCCTACTACAGTATCTCAATATCAGGGTCTTTGAGCACATTTCATACTATTTGCCATCACTTTACTTTGTTTTTATGGGCTACCTGTATATGCCTCATTGTTTTTAGGGCTCTAGTTTTGTATATTTTTGTGTGCTGAGGAGGGCCTAATAAACAGGTAATTTTATTCTAATCCTTACTAGCTTCCTTCAGTTTTTTTTTTCCATCAGCCATCAGGGACTGTTTGTGCCAGTTCAGTGTGCTTTGGAAGAAGATTTTAAATACCCCATACTCCCTCCATATTCAGCCCACAATGTTCAGCAATTTTAAAGCTACTGACAGCCATGGGCTGAATTAGACCTCGATGTTTGTCGGGCCTAATCCAGGCAACAGCTTTGAATATCCAGGTCATGTACATCCACCAGCAGTTAACCGTGTGCCAGCCAATATTTACAACTGTGCCCAGAAAACTAACTCCCCGCCCCCTTTTTACAAAGCTGTTCTAGTGGCCACGCAGCATTGTAAAAGGAAAGGGGGTAAGTGGATAAAGGGGATAGTGCTAGGCAGACTTATACGGTCTGTGCCAGAGCCGGTGGTGGGAGGCGGGGCTGGTGGTTGGGAGGCAGAGCTGGTGGTTGGGAGGCGGGGATAGTGCTGGGCAGACTTATACGGTCTGTGTCCTGAAGAACACAGGTACAAATCAAAGTAGGGTATACACAAAATTAGCACATATAAGTTATCTTGTTGGGCAGACTGGATGGACCGTGCAGGTCTTTTTCTGCTGTCATCTACTATGTTACTATGTAAGTGGATAAAGTTAGAACAGTATTTGCTGTCCTAACCATCTGGGCACTTACTTGGTTTTAGCAGACTGAAAATCACTGCTAACCGGGTAAGTCCTTGGGATTCTGGCTTGAATTGTGCATGCCATATTTAATTTCAAGCTCACATGATCTGTGGAAGTAACAGATAAATCCCTTGTTGTATTAAGCTGATAAACCAGTTGTTCTGTTGATCTTGGAAACTTGGATTCTCCCATGGTGATTTGTTGACCACAAAATGAACTTGACTGTTGGACTTACATAACCTATAGGCAAAGAAAGTGAAACTAGGAATGCAAAAGAAGAACCATAAAATCTTTAATAAGTATCATAACAGCAAAGTCTATCATGTTTTAAAATATAATACATACAACTTGTAGTACATAAAACCTGACATGGTTTTTATTCCTGGATTAACTATCTTTGGTTCTCAACTTTTCTTCTTCTCAATACACCTTATTCCACTTCTATACAAATTGAATAAAATTCCTTGCTATTTCAATCTAATGAAACACTTCTCCCCTTAGTTTCTATAATACAAAAATTTCTGGTGTGGAGCATAATTTTATAACAGATCACCCAAGCTGGCAGGCAAAATATGCAGCTAGTCTGAGGCTATTTTGTGAAGTCACACGAAGGTCCATTTTACACAGAATGTTCAGATCAGAACTAAACATCCAGGTTGGGATGTGCTCAATTCTGGTGGTATTTTATAAAAAGCTCTGCTGAACGATGAGCCTTGTGTAAAATATGTATAAGAGCATTACAGGATTGCACATGTGTTTTTTGGCACACACATCAGGAGCAATCATTTTTCAATATACATTTGAAAAAAACATTTGTGGCACTAATTCAGCAGTTTCCATATAGTAATAGTGCCACTTTCACATATCGCCAGCTCATTTCACAAACTTATAGTTCTTCTAATTAAGTAACAAGGCTGAAAGTTTAATTTATTTCTCATTTTGGAGACAGAAATAAACATTGAGGGATTCAGGAGAATTACTCCTTTATGGGCTCTTCTACCAAGCTGCGGTAAAAAGGGCCCTGTGGTAGCGGTAGCGGCCATTTTGCTGCGTGCTGAGGCCCTTTTTACTGCAGTGGGTAAAAAGGTCAAAAAAAGACATGGCCATGTGGTAAGATTTCACTTACCATGTGGCCATGCTTGGGGGGGGGAGGGGGGGGAGAGCACTTAATGCCACCCCATTGAGGTGGCAGTAAGGACTCCTGCGCTAACCTGCCGTGTAACTTCCACTCTAAAAAATAGGGCCCCATTTTCCCTAGCATGGGAAATGTCACGCACTGGGGCTTGAACTAACACTGGCGCCTGTGTTGGGCCAGTGGTAGCTTCGGATTGACCTGCAGTAGGCCTGCATTGGGCTTACCGCTGCTTTGTAAAAGGGTCCCTTAACGTCTTAGATAAAGCACTAGCTGAAATGAGCACCATTTTAAAATATGTGAGCTCCTCTGAGCAGGTGTAAAACTTGAAGAGGAACTTTTTTCCATGTACACGTATTCCCATTATAAAATGAGGGACGTGTGTAGATTTTTGCCCTTCCAAGTCACACCTGAACCATGCCTCTAACATGCCCTCTTGAAATCTCGACATGGTTGGGACCTCCACATGTAAAGCAGAAGCTTTCTAACATCACGTTTCACACATGTGTGTGATCTACACATGTAGACGCTGCTATTTACATGTGAAGATGCTTCGAAAACGACTTCCAATTTTATATGGAGACAATATTTTTTAACTGGGTGCCTTCATTTAGGCCACGCTGTAGGAGCCTGTTATACATATAATGGAACCTGGGTGCTCTGGTTCTGGCATGCAGTTACATCTTTATTGTGATTGTGCTCTGATGATACACAGAGACTGAAGAAACTGCAATTTAGGGTTTATGTTCAGTGTTCTTTGTGGGATTTACATATGTGATCAGGGTATAAGTCTGGTGTGGATGGCAGTGTGAGTGAGTTGCAGGGATACGATTTGGTAATTTTTTTTAATACACTGGTTTGTTTTCACTAATAAAGATTTTGTAATTTATATAGAACAGGAGTACTGTTTGTTGTTAATGCAGTTACATCAACCAGAGAGCTGGCGTAAATGGGGATGCCTTAATGCAGCTGCACCACCCATACCGTACCCTTGCCCTACCCATGTGTAAAACCTCGAAGCAAAGTGCGCTATGTAAGATGGGTGAGTATTTGCAGACTAGCATTTAGGTACCCAGCTAGGGTTGTTGATGACTGGTATGCCTTCCCCAGGGAGGTGGTGGAGAAAATAACAGTGACAGAATTCAAAAAAACATTGGATAAACACAGAGGATCTCTAATTAGAAAATGAATGGTATAAAAAACACAACTTAAATGGTTCCATGCGTTGGCATGTCGAGTACCGCTTAGATGGGAACTCTGGCTGTGAAGAACTGGGCAAGCTTGTATGGTCTGGGTCCCGTATATGGCAATCTAGCTTGGGATGGGCTGGAGAGGGCCTCAACAGAAACTCCTGTAGTTTGGAACATGAGGACAGTGCTGGGCACACTTTTATGGACTGTGTCCCACAAATGACAAGACAATTTGGATAGAATGGAGTGAGCTTCGATGGCAACTTCAGTAGCTGGAACCTAAGGACAGGGCAGAGCGGACGTCTACGTCCCAGAAATCCAAAAGAAAAACAATGATCAAGTATTTTATATCACATCCATTGTTGGTTTAATCATGACATGATAATGAGTGTGACTGTTGGGCAGAGTGGATGGACCTTTCAGGTCCTTATCTGCTGCCATTTACTGTGTTATTATTTTCTGTTTCATTCATTTGAAAAAGACACAACATGTCATCAGTATAGTCGTGTGAATTTTATGCAGTCACACACCCCAACCCCTACACATGGCTGATTTCTTGCACACTTCCTCTGAATGGGTCTTTGGTCTGACCCCAGTCTATACTTAAAATGCAGCGCTTGTAACAAAAACTGCCTAATGTTTAAGTGAGAATGAACCATCAATGGTAAATAGGAAGGAAATGAGAGCAGTTGCATTAAAAGCAGTGAGGAATAATGGAGCTGTTGGCAGAGTCTGAGAAAACAGCATTTGGCACTCAAGCTGTTGAAAAATATGGTAAAGGGAAATTATGAAATATTAAAGGTTATTGTGCTCATTTGCCTCTACAAGATACAAAAACAAACAACAGAAAAGGCCCTGTGCGTAAGAGTGATTATCCAGAGCAACCATTTTTATTGGTGCTATGCCATTGGTTGTGATAAATAATGGATTAGTCATATGTTAATAGCGGCCTATTTCTGCCTGCTCATGAGGAATGACAGTTCTTTCAATTTCTTGGTAGCGAATGCTGGCAGTTGTGCTGTCTCTGTTTAAACAAAAGGAAAAATTCTGCTCCTAATTAGAATCACTTACTCCAGACAAACTGAAATTCGCAGTAGTCACAGATGAGTTGTTCCACCTAGGTAACTTCAGCAGTGATAGAAATGTCATTCAGTGGCCATAGCCTTGGATGCTGAAAAAGTATTTGATTATCTAGAGAGTAGGCCTATTTGATTAAAGTGTTGGCATGGTTTGGATTTGAGCCACAATTATACATAAGCTTCGGTTACTGTATTCCCAGTCAATAGTAGGGACTTTGCAGTGGTATGCTCATACATTTTTAACAACAGGCTCACTCTCTGAGCGTAGCCAGCCCTGCAATTTGGGGGTAGATCCGAGGTAGACTGGGGGAGCAACACATTCGTCTCTCCCCTTCCCTCGTACAGGTGTGCTATGCATACCTATGCTGGTAGAGATGCCGAGCCCCATCAGCCAAATAGATTGCCGATGCTCCCTGCTGCTTGTTTCTGGCTCTGAGCAGCATGCCAAGTCTTTTTGTGCATGTTCTAAGCATGAGTGAGTTGTCCCAGCATGCTGCTCAGAACCAGAAACAAGCAGCGGGGCTCGGCATCCCTGCCAGCAAAGTAAAAGGGAGTTCAGGAGAGGGCCTGAGCCCACATTTTGGGAGCCGGTTGTTAAAATATCCACAGGGGGTCTACTTTAACAACTGGCTCCCAAAATTATTAAAAACTTAACAAATGGCTCTTAAGAGCCAGTGAAAGCCAGTTCCAGCACACCACTGGGTCTTTGTAATATTTTACTTTCTCTTGTGATATCCCTGTCTTCTGGTACCAGGTAAAGTTGATTGCTCTCACTGCTTCTATTTATTTTGGCTTTGGAACCCCTGACCCTTTCTATTCCCCCAAATCCTGGACTTGTCAGCAATAACTTAAGTTATCTCTTTATGACAATCATCTTAAGGCTACATTGTGCTGGATGACATACTTGCCTTGCTAGAGAAAAGGGAAGGGATTTGATATATTACCTTTCTGTGCTTGCAATCAATGCAGTTAACATATTACATATAGGTCCTTATTTTGTACCTAGGGCAATGGAGGGTTAAGTGACTTAATTGAACCCAGTTTGCCTGGTTCTTAAGCCATTAGGCTATTCCTCCACTCCTAATAGGTTCACTTTCATATCTGGTTATAAGATTAAAAGGGATAAGACGGAATGGTTTTCTTTGAATGACCTTACAATTTTGTTGAATGCTCAACATTTCCCCTTCCTCTAGAAAGCTGGGTTTATAAAATGTTTAGTGGTCTAGTATGGCAGAACATTAGAGGAAACTATTCGGAAGAACATCTTGGTTTTGGCCTCCTTGTTAATGGAGTTGCCCACTAAATGATCTTCTCTGAATCTTTAGTGCTGGGGCAGGTTAGAGTTGATTAAGATGATATTGGCTCCTAAGATCAATTATGTTCTCAACATGCTACCTCTTTGCTTCCACCTTGAGCTTCTTTATATCCTTGTTGTGATATAGTATTCTAAGTGAGGTCTCACTAATGACTGTACAGGGAAATGATCACCTTCTTTTTCTGCTGGTTATGTGTCTCTTTATGGAGTTTAGCACTTCCTGGCTCCAAACACTACCTTATCACACTATCTTGCTACTTTGAGATCATCAGACACTGTCACCCCAAGGTTTCCAGTTTGGTCCATCCATCAGCCTCTCTCTCTCCCCCCCCCCCCCCCCCCCCCCCCCCCCCCGACAACTCGCTTGGATTTCTGCACCCCAGATGAATCAAGTCTGCATTTTTTTTAAATTCTGAAGCTTAACTTTCAAGCTTCCAATCACTCATCTAGTATATTTTAGACTACACTTCATTTTTTTCTCATCCCTCACGGTTGTCCACCCTATTGCAGATCTTTGTGTCATTCACAAAAAGCAAAACATTGTCTGTTAACCATTCTACAATATCATTCCCACATGCAACTGGCCCTAGAATGGATCCATGAGTCACTCTGCTGATTCCCTTTCCCTCCATGAAGTGCTTTCTCTTTGTCATCTATTGGTCATCTTTCTAATTCAGTCCAGCACCTTGGGCCCATCCTCAGATTGCTCAGTTTATTCATGAACCTCCTGTGCAGATGGTATGAAAAGCTCTACTGAATTCAATTACACCACATTCAGTACGTAGTCTTCAACTAATTCTTTAGCCACCCAGTTACAAAGTCAATCAGATGCATTTTACCACAATCTGCCTCTAATTGTGCAACTCATTGGATTATAGATAGTTTACTATCCTTTCCTTCAGCAGTAGCTCTATTAATTTTCCCACCACTGAGGTAAAACTTAATGGCCTGTAGTGTCCAACTTTCTTTCTGTTACCAGTTTTTGACAGAGGATTACAACCATCCTTCTCTAATTCCACGTGATCTCTCCAGTCTCCGATGATGTATTGAATACATCCTTTAGCAGACCCATCAGGGCTCTCTTACCATCCTGAAATGTATCTTTTTGGGTCGCATGGCTTTACCACTTTAACTTTGCAGGTTCCTTGAAAATGGTCTTTTCCACGATTGCTGTGATATCTCCACCCTTGCCAGCCATATGCTGACCTTCTCCATGGTCTTTCCTGAACAGTGAACAGAAGTAGTTACTTTGCATTTCTGCCTTGTATTTGCCATCCTTCACACATTGCTCTTTGGCACCACCTAGACTTATAATTCTGCCTCTGGACTTCCTCTTTTCCCTGACATACTTGAAAAAAGTCTTGTCACCTTTTTTTTAAAACCTTTTTAGCAATCTTTACTTCCACTCATGCTATTCTAATTTTGTTCCTTGTTTGTTTTACCATTAGTAGATATTCTTCCTTATGATTTTTAAAAATCTTTTTGAGACTCTTTATACTATTGAATTCTTGGCCTGATATTTTGGGCTCCTGCCTGCTTAAATCACACTCAGCAGGCCAGCCACCAATATTCAGCAGCACCTAACTTGGCACTAACGAGCCATTTGGAAAGTGGGCAGGAGCCAAGAGTTATGTGGGTGCCAGCAATATTCAGTGCCAATGCCCGCATAGCTACCTGGGCATGTAGGACCCCCCCTTGACCCCCTGACAAGGTCCGATCCTTGAGGAGAGGAACTACTCGATCCTCCCCCTCACCCCTCCTGATTGAAAATGATTGCTGTGACTTTTAGTAGTAGTCTCTCAACACTAGTGGTAGGGCTCAGCCTCTAGCAGTAGTACCACAAGACTACTGCTAGAGGTCATGGCATTCATTTTCAATCAAGAGCCACAAGGTGCAGGAGTGAATGAGGTTTGCTCCTGCCCCCATTGACTTCTGGACCACCAAGCCACTTAAGGTAGGTCTGGGGAAGGATGGAGAATGGGGAAAAAGAAGACTGACCCTTGTAGGGGGAGCATGAGGGGGTATTGGCTCTTATTCGTAGGGGGGGGGGGCAGGAGGGGGAAAATAGAAACTCCCCTTATGCAGGTCCCAGCTGAATATCAGCCTGGACCCGCATAATTCCCCACGGCCAGTATTTGTCTGGTGAGAGCTGGATATTCGATTCTGGTGCTCAGATATTGCCTGGCACCGAATATTCAGGGTTAATATAGCCAGCGATGGTCAGAACTTAAAAAAAAAACAACTGACCATTGTCTGCTGAATATTGACCAGGTTGTCTTTATTTTGTTATCCACCGCCTTGGAGAGCCATATTGGTTTCCTTTTCCTCTTGCTTTTATTTACTTTCCTTGCATAAAGATTTTCTGTCATTCTTAAAGTTTTCATTTTAGTTTACCAATTATTCTTCCACTTCGCCTATCTCCTCCCACTCTGCCATATCTTCCTTGAGGTGCTCCCCCATTTTATTAAAGTCAGCAGCTTTGAAATCCAGGATTTTGAGCTTAGGGTGTCTGGACTCTACATTAGGTGTTATTTCAAAATCATACCATCTGATGGTCATTGGTGCATGGACATTATAGATAGTATCTCCATTTGCGAGTACTTGGGTCAGTGTCTTCCCTTCCTTTATAGGTTCCATTACCAGCTTTCTAATGAAAAACCCTTGAAAGACATTCATGATCTCTGATTCTGCAGATGGGATATTTTAATTCACATTTAGCAGTTAGTCTTCTACTAACACCACCTCCCCTATGATTTCCACTTTTTAGATATCTTGGTTCAGATTTCTGTTTGGCTTCTCCATCTATATGTCACACTTGTGTGCATATAAGTGCCATCAACTTTTTACAAAATAATCAGTAGTGCCACTCACCTTTCCCCATGACCCTTGCATTTCTTTATTTTTGACATAAACAGTTACTCTCCACCTCCCCCCCCCCCCATCCATCTCTATCTTTTCTAAACAGATTATATAGGCTAGTGGCTGTGTCCAGTTTATAAGAAACACTGACCCATGGCTCTACAGTAGCGACGATATCTACAGTAAGTTAACCTTCACCAGTAAGGTTTGCAGATCTGGAACCTTAAGGACCCTTTTACTGAGCGGCGGTAAGCCCAATACGGGCTTACCGCTCAGCGATCTGGAACTACTGCCATCCAACGCAAGCTCCAGTGTTAATTCCACCCCCAGCGCACAGCATTTTCAGCACTACTGGCAATATTTGAAAAATATTTTCACAGGGGAGCGCTGCCCAGTTACCGCCGGGTTTACACAGGCACCTCAACAGGTGACAATAACAGGGCCACCAAGAGACTGAGCCAGGCCGCTGCCGCTGGGCCTGGGGCAGGGCCCCCCCCCAGGATCGCTGCCATTGCCCCCCCCCCCCGAGATCACCACCGTTTCTGCCCCCACGGTATTGCTGCTGCTGCCGCCGCCATCCGAACTGCAAATATCTTGGCTGGCTGGGATCCTGAGAACCCACCAGCAGAATAGGTCTTCCTCAAGGCTGCTCTTTCCTCTGTCGCATTGCCTGCCCCTCTGGCTGCTTTTTCTCTCAGGTCGCTCATGCTCAGTTTCAAAACCGAGCATGTGCGGCCTGAGGGGAAAAGGGAAATGGGACTTGATATACTGCCTTTCTGTGGTATTTTGCAACTACATTCAAAGTGATTTACATATATACAGGTACTTTGTACCTGGGGCAATGGAGGGTTAAGTGACTTGCCCATAGTCACAAGGAGCTGCAGTGGGAATTGAACCCAATTCACCAGGATCAAAGTCCACTGCACTAACCACTAGGCTACTCCTCCACTCCATTCAGCAGGCAATGTGGCAGAGGAAACAGCAGCGCTAGAGGAAGACCTCTTCTGCTGGTGGGGCCTGGGGGACCCCCGCCAGCCAATCAGAGATCTTGCTGTGTCTTCTGCTCGGGGTCCTCCCTGGCCTCCAAGAGGGACCTGGTGCCGGAGTTTTCTCTCTCATGCTCCTGTCAGGACGCGATCACACAGGTCCTGTCAGGAGCAGGATAGAGAGAGCAACCCTGGCACCGGGCCCCCCCCCCCCCCTTGGAGGTCCGGGCCTGGAGAATTTTGCTGCCCTTGCCCCTCTGTCGGCAGCCCTGGGCAGTAAACGCTCCCCCCCCCCACATGGCCACGTGGTAAGTTCAGTCCTACCACATGGCTATTTCTTTTTTCAGCCTTTTTACCTGCTGCGGTAAAAAGGGCCTCAGCATGCGGCAAAAAGGGCCCCTGCTGCTAGTGCAGGTCCCTTTATACTACAGCTTAGTAAAAGGGCCCTTATTACTAAACCTTTGAGGCAGTTGAGTTGACTTCCTGCCTCCTGCTTCTTTGCTCTGTGGTGATGGTGTTCATTATCAGGACAATCTTAACCCACTTTTTATACAACAGGGCATGAAGGTGTTGTGCCCTATTCATATAGAGCAGGATGACGCAGGAAAATTTAGCACTAGTGATAGAATGGGGGATGTCTGCTTAGTATGATACGCAAAAGAAGGAGAATTTGAGGAAAGAGGAAACAAAGAGAGAAGAAAGTTTTTAAGTGGAGGCTGGGAAAGGAGAAAAGTTTAGGTGTGTCTAGACGGCAGTCACAATAAAAGAAATGTACATATTGACATAGGAAGAGGCGATGGTGGTTGGTTCTTTTTTTTTTTTTTTTTTGCTTCTTGGCTTTTGCTTTTCTTTCTCTGATCCAGATCCCAGTGGTGGCATATTGCTGCCCTCACATTTTGTCACCCTAGGCACAGGGGCCTCTGTGGTTTAAAAGGAAAGAAAGGTCATGAGATGTCAGGTTGGAAAAGTGAGAATAAGAATCCCAGGTGCATGTGGGAAAAGGAATAAAGAGACCATTACTCTGCTCTGTGAGGCACCGTTTGGAAAAAGAAAATACAAACAAGAACAGGGGAACATGAAGAAGTGAGATGAGAAATCATCTGTATTCCAGGCAGAAAACCAGTGGTAAGGGTGGGGTTCACTATCAGGGTAAAGCACCAGAAAAAAATAGTTTAGTTTCTTGACTGCCGTAATATATATATGATTAGAGAATAACGCTGCTCCAGATTAATCGTATGCTTAATTTTCCAGCAAAAATTACTATAGGTTTACAAGCCAGCTTTGTAGCAAAGATTTCAGTGACATTGCAATGAATATTACACAGATATTACACAGAATCATTGCAAGGCTTTTCTTTCCCTGTGAAAACTTCACAACGCATACAAAATAAACCAAAACAAAAAAAGCAACCTAAGAAAATTTTTCAAGCTATTAATATATTAGGGTCTGTGAAACAAACTTCAGAGGTAGGTACATAGGTAAATTTATTGCTTTTACTACTGTGAGTATTAAGAAAACCAAAGCGCAAATTATAATTTCAGTTACCTGTCACCATAAACAAGTTCCCTCTTTTCAAGTTTTGAATTTTTATTTCATTCCTGAGGAAAGTTTTGTCTTTGGCGTTCCTCAAACATGTGTATGCAAGAAATCAAGAACTCAGGGGGAAAAGTAATTTTCAAAATTGGGCAGTATAGCTATAATTAAAAAAAAAAACACTGACCTTTTATTCCTAAAAGTGGAGCAGTTTGCTAAACAGAGAGACTCATATACAGCTTTGCAGCTCTGAGTGATTTCACAGCTGGTAAACGTGGCACAGAGCTGACATTGAGGGGGTCTTTTATATAGGCACGCTGGCGTTTTTAACATCCATTAAAAATAGGCACGCTATGGGCGTCTTTAGAGTTTAGCTTGCTCCTATTTTTAACATGCACTAAAAACGCCAGGGCTCCTATGTAAAAGACCCCCTGAGGCTTCATCCCTGAGCCCTTGCTTTCTGGCATCTATTTGGCTGAGACCAAGTGCTGTGCCTCATTGAGGATCTGGGCTGAACGAGTTCCTAACACTCTTTGTTCCTATTCAAGAGTAATATTTATTTATTTTTGACATTTATACCCCACATTATCCCGAACATATGCGAATTCAATGTGGCCTACAACAGGGCTGGCCCAACCCGTTAAGTGGGGTAAGCACCGCAGGGGGCGCCTGACTTCAAGGGCGCCGCATGCGCTGCTGCCTGGCCACAGCGGGGTCGCCCGCCCGCCCTCCAAGTTCCAGGGCTCGCCCGTCCTCCTTCCCAGTTCCAGGCTCCGTCCTCCCTCCCAGTTCCAGGGTCCTACCTTTCAGTTCCAGGGTCCTCCTGCTCGCCCGCCCGCCCTCCCAGTTCCAGAGTCCCTCTCTCCGAATTTTAAAAGCCATCTTCTTACCTCGTCGGGGTTACGGTGGCAGCAGCACGCAGTGAAAAGCGTGCAGGCTCGGCGCTTCAGCCTTCCCTTCTCTGTCTCACAGCTCTGGTCCTGCCCTCATTTCCTGTTTCCGCAAGGGACAATCTGCAGGGGGGCACCAGAGACCATAGGACCGGCCCTGGCCTACAATAAATACACAATGCGCAAAGTTTACAATACCATAATCAAAATATCAAGTAAAAACAGAGTAGCACAAATAAGATACAAATAAGAACTAAATAATAAACCACTGATGGCCAGTTACATTTGTTTACTTATATAAAAAAATTGCATATACTGCTAAATCAGACCGAGGACCATTCAAAGCAACGAGCAATAAAATCATAACACAGAGCCCAGAAAACCAGATAACCAAGTTACATCTCTTACCAACTGAACAGCAATAGGATCCCATTTGTGCATTAAAAGCCTTGATCTTCTTCCTAAAGTCCTAATGACAAGGAAATTGTCCTCCTGAGGCACCTTATACACAACGGGGCTGATATTCAGACCGCATGAGGCAGGCCCGGCTTTCCCGCTGTGGGCAGTGAGACCGAGTATTGAATTCCAGGCCATTTCCGGTAACCGGCATTAAATATTCAGTTTAATTTTGGCCAGTTTAAACTGAATTAGCCAAACAAATATTCAGCACTGGCTGGTTAAGTTTAAATTGGCAAAGACAAGCCTGCTATTTCGGTGGCCTGATTTGGCCGCCTAACATAGCTAGCGATGCACTGAATATTGGCGGATACCCAGTTATATCACGTGATATAACCGGTTAGCCATTATCCCCGGATTCTATATATGGCAACTGAAAATCTGTGCAGTAATCAAAGCATATTCTTTAACAATGTGCATAACTTAGGGCCACTTTTACCAAGCTGCAGCAAAAGGGGACCTGCGCTGGCGTTGGTGCGTGTTTTTCACACACGCCGAGGCCCCCTTTTACAATGGCTGGTAAAAGGGAAGCCTTGTTTTCCTACAGGAAGTGGCCATGCGGTAAGTAAAGCACTTGCTGCGCCTCCATTTTTTTGGGAGGGCACCCTTACCGCCACCCATTAAGGTGGTGGTAAGGGCTCCCGCGCTAACCTGGTGGTGACCGGGCAGCATGCAGCACTGCCCGATTACTACCAGGTACATTCTGAAGCTACAAAAATAAATATATTTTTGTAGCGCCAGAAATGACGACACACTTGGGGTGGGAAGGACCACTGGGCTGCTATGGTAGCCCGGCAGTACTTCCTGTATAGCGAGCAGTTATCATAGTTGAAAAGGGGGTGTGGCCATGGGCAGGGCATGGGCATTGCTAAACTCTATGCATCTTTCCCCTTCCCCACGCTTGCGCCCATCCAGAACTGTCTCAAACGGGCCCAGCCTTCGTTTAACGGGGCCCGTCGAGACAAGCTCTCGGGCCTTTTATTCCTGCAAATACACACACAAAAACATACATACATTCACACACATATTGTGCTTTATTATTATTGTAAGTATATTATAAATGTGTTTTTATAGCATATAAGAGCTGATATTTAGCACTAGTTAACAGGGTGGGAGAGGCTTCTTCCAGTTTAAAAAGTGTTGTGTGTGTGTGTGGGGGGGCAGATATTTAGCATCACTTAAGCAGAAAGGACTGCTGAATATCTGTTCTGACCACTGCAGCACTCTCTGGCTAGTGCCAGGGTGGTGCGGGGCCCGAGATGGGGCAGGTCCGTATATTAGCCGAAATTCAGTGCCTGAGCCATCTGAGCAAGCAGAAATAGCAGTCCTAAATTGCCCAGAGAGTTATCGAGGTAGCAGCACTGAACATCAGCTGGACTCAGTGGCTGCTGGCAGTGAAAATCTCATATATGCAGTGCTGGTATCCAGATTAAGACTGGCGCTGGATATCAGAGGCCAATTCACAGGGCCAAAGAGACAAAGCTGGGCCCAGGGCAAGCAATCTTCAGGGGCCCACCACTGCCCCCCTCCACCACCGCCACTCCACCCTGTAGCAGTGATTGAGAGAGACTGCTCTGTCGGCCATGGGTTCTTCTTCCTGCCCCGTCCCTTCTACTGTGAAGTAACTTTCTGTTTCCACAAAGGCAGGACACGGCAGGCAGAAAGACCAGTGGCCGGCCAAGCAGTCTCTCTCGATCGCCAGCGCAAGGTCCTTCTTGGAGGCTGGGCCTGAGGATCTTACCCCCCCCCCCCCCCCCTTACTGGCCCTGCCAATTCAGTCCACAGCAGTCAGCACATTAAAAAAAACACTCACCACTGTAGGCTAAACATTGGCTTCATATTTGATAAATTATAGCCCAGAAGTTGTATGTCTAAACAATACCAAACTACCTGAACAGTAAAGGTGAATGCTACAACCCTATGAAAAGCTTTTAATGAACACTCTCTTAAACTCTGCCCCTGGATTAGTGTGTGTTAACCAAAAAGCACTTTCAGACTGATACACAGCTATTAGGGATTTACATGCCCTCTTCCTCTTTTATTTCAATGTTATTTCCATGTTGTCATTTCGCAATTAAGGTGCAGGGGAAGCCAGTCATAGGGGCCACTTTGTACTTGATAAATGTGAGGGCTCCGTCCTGCTGGCTGAATGCACCGTCTAATTGGTGCAGCCTTATGCCAGAATTCTCGAGTTGGATGAATTTATGATCCAGAATTTTAAAAAAGGCTTAGGACATTTGTGCTGCTAGTATAAAAATGTAAACATTTAGTTATTCTTCATAACTCTTTCCCCAGCTGGGAACAACTGTCCAAAGTCGACTATGGAACTGCACCAGGAGCAGTGCTAAGAAATAGCCTCAATTGTAACTTATGGAACATGAGCCAGCAGAGACATGTTTCAAAAGTCCGAGTAGTATTCTAATTGTGTACGATTACATTTTCAGTCTTATTTGGACTGGCCCTTGAATATATATCAGGTCTTGTAACTCTTGCCGAACAGACTCACATTATTATTGCAATATCCTAACCTTAAGGGAGGTATTTACAGATCTGCTTTTAATGGTCTATTCTCATTTCAGTCCACCAAGTGATGGAATGCTTTCCCTTGAACATTAATTAGCTCAGTTTAAAAATCATTTTAAAAAGCTTTAAAAATGTATCTTTTTCAATTCTTCAATAAGTAAT
Source organism: Microcaecilia unicolor (assembly GCF_901765095.1). NCBI lineage: Eukaryota > Metazoa > Chordata > Amphibia > Gymnophiona > Siphonopidae > Microcaecilia > Microcaecilia unicolor. The sequence goes on along the minus strand of NC_044032.1, from coordinate 227,166,566 downwards.
GATATACATATCTAACCTTTAGCTCTCTGTGAATGCCCAGTGTTATAGTCTTATTGTAAACCACATGGGGCTCTAAAGGGACTTTGCAGGGTATAAGGGGTCTTTTTACTAAGGTGCGCTGAAAAACGGTCTACACTAGTGTAGGCATGTGTTTTGGATTTATTTATTTATTTATTTATCAATGTATTTATACTCATTATCCCTAGAAACATGCAGGCTCAATGTGGCTTACAAAACCAGAGAGAGATCTCTGGGTGATATCAGATACAAATTAGAATTGACGAGCAAAGGTGCAAGAAAGAAAAGACACTTTACATAGAATCCACATTTGCATGCTTGCAGGGGTTATAGTCCTACATAGGTCCTGTAGAAAATGTCTTTGCAAACAGATGCGTTTTTAGTGCCTTGCAAAAGAGAAGGTAGTCGCTCAGACTGGTTATGGCTTTGGGAAGTGCATTCCAGTTGTGCGCACTGATGAAGGGAAAGCTTGATGCCTGAACAGAGCCATGCTTACATCCTTTCCAGCTTGGGTAATGCAAAGTGAGATATAATTGAGATGTTGGGTCAGCATTTCTGGCAGGCAAGTCGATCATGTTCAGCATGTAACTTGGTACAGTCCTGTTGATGATTTTGTGTACCATGGTGCAAACCTTGAATACAATTCGCTCCTTGATTGGAAGCCAGTGAAGTTTAGCAAGAAGAGGCTTTGCGCTATTGAACCATGCTTTATTGAAGATACGTCTTGCCGCTGTATTTTGGGCAGTCTGTAATTTCCTCAAAACAAAGCACACAGATCCATTTTCAGTGCACCTGTAAAAAAATGTCTTTGGGGGGGGGGGGGGGGGGGGCGAAAATGGACGTGCAGCAAAATGAAAATTGGCTCATGTTCATTTTGGGTCTGAGACCTTACCGCTATCTATTGACTTAGCGGTAATGTCTCATGCGTTAACCGGGTGGTAATGGTCTACAGGCTTACAATTCACGCACCAGAAAAAATGAAATTACCGCCTGGGCCACACGGTAGCCGGGCAGTATTTCTAAATTGATGTGCATTGGACACGCGTAGGCGCCTATGCGGATTAGTAAAAGGGCCCCTAAGTGTCTCATGTAAATGTAAATGTTAAATGAATGTGCTACCATGTTGCCTGTTGAGGTGCTTTGTATCATTACTACTGTATGCTGTTGATCTTTTTCATATTTCTGTTATATGAATGTTCTACTGTGCTGTTGAAATATATACATTTCTGATATTGTATCATGCCATTGCTATGAATAAGATATAATCTGCCCATATCCAAGTTTACCTCATTGTATTTTATGCTTATATGAGTTATTTGGTCATTTTACTATTGTTATGCGGTTTAAATCAAACTATACCTGTTGTGCACAATGGCAATCAAAATAAAATGCACCAAAATAAATAAATAAAATGCAGGCAGAATGTGGAGAATTTTCTGGAAGCTTTCAGAAAAATCGGTGTACCTCAGGAGTGATTGTTTGCCTCTGCACATTTTAGAAGAAACTGGTTTGGGGCAGGTAGCAGTAACTGTGCATGCGCTTCTGGAACTGGCACCACTGAAATGCTACCATTTAACCACCATGTGAGCGTAAGGAAGTTTCAAGCACCTGTGGCGATGTCAGCCTGGGGAGGGGGAGAGACTGAAATACAAATGGTACATGGTAGCTTTAGTTTTAACGTGGCAACCGTTGGGGGTGTTCCCAGGATTAGCCCTGTAGTTCCCATGTTAAAATTGTGGGGCTGTCCATAGAGGTAGCACAGAAGCACTTAGGACCTCCTATTTAGGAAGTAGGGTAGTCCCGAGTTAACTCTGCGTTTGTCAGTTACTGCATGCTAACTGCTGTGCACTCTCAAACACCTGCCACACCCACTCTCTGCCCATGCCAGGCCCCTACCATATATGGCATCTACAATATAAGCATTCAAAATAGTAGAAGACTCCTATATATATAGCATGCCAGTGGTGTGCTGGAGCAGGCTCTCACAGGCTCTCGAGAGCCGTTTGTTAAGTTTTTAAGAATTTTGGGAGCCGGTTCTCCATGGCTACTTTAACAAATGGATCCCAAAATGTGGGCTTGGGCCCCTCCTGAATTCTCTTTTACTTTGCTGGCGAGAGAGAGCCCCCTGTTAACAATTTACCAGCACACCCCTGATAGCGTCTCATATGAGATATAATTTAATTGTAGAGGAAAAGCACTTTTTGAAATACAGTCGGATAACCCACGGACCCTGAGGAAGAAGGCGAAACTTGGGCTGAAGTCGGTCCGTGGATGGGTTCACATGACTGTATTCGAGTATTGAGACTGCTCAGAAAAGTTTTCCAGCAGCCAGCTAAGTAACCCATGAATGTTTAATTTGAAGAACAAGAGAATATAAGTGGGACACTTAGTAGAGTTTTTTGAGCCAGTGATGATCAGGCAGTGCTCCCTAAGGCTGTATAACAACATAAGGAGTACATGCCAGGATTGAGGCTTTTCCTCTACAATTAAATTATATCTCATATGAGACGCTATATATATAGGAGTCTCCTACTATTTTGAGTGTTAATATATTAATGATTGGACTACCTATAGCTCTGTTTTGATTATCATTAGAAGTATCTACAATATAGGCACATCCTAAAAAGAATGCTTAGCATTATTCTATAAACTGCACCTAAAGTTAGGCACGGGTTACAGAATAGCGCATAGGGCCGGGGAACACGCCTACATTTAGGCACTGCTATATATGCCACTGAAAACCTGGTGTAACTACCTGCACCTAAATGTAGGTATGGTACCCCCATGCAAGTAAATTTCAGGACTACTCCTGACCACTTCTGCACTCCTCCCATGGCTGCGCCTGCTTGTCAGCTATGCGCGTTAGAATTTACATGCACTTCTTTTTAGACTACGCCTAAAATGAAGCATGTGTAAATTCCAATTATTGCCAATTACTGCTAATAATTGGTTGTTATTGGCCAATTATCATCACTGATTGGCTCGCTACTCAATTAAGGGGTGCATGTAAATTGACAATCACAAAACAGAAGAAAACACCTCCATGGATAGCATATACCATGTATAAAACAATAGAGGAAAAAAGAAGAACCTCTTGCAGATGGTGTCCAAGGAACTTTATTCCAAAAATCTTCAGAAACATTAACAAAGACCCGACATGACTTGTGTTTCGGTCCTTCTGGCCTGCATCAGGGTCTAGGTATTGTCAAATGTATTCCCAGAAGAATCGTCAAACAAAAGTCTCCAATCAGTAAAATGTGTTGTTAGGTTTTCTTTGCATGCCATTCCACAACCCTGGGCACACATATCCCATAGCGTGCAACCCAAAAGGGGGCAAGGCTACGGGAGGGACATGGACGGGTCAGAGCTGTTCCAAGAAAATTGGTGCAGTGTTATGGAATAAGGGGTCTCCATGCTCAACTTGGCTGCCAGGAAATAATTATGCCACGTTTCAGCAGACGTAAATCTGGTGTTCAGAGCTGGGTGCAGAATTTGGCACTAAATGTTATTCTGTAAAGGCCGTGTGCCCTGTACAGAATCACACTTAGCACTGATCTTTTCCAGTGCCCAGATTTCGGTGCTATTTATGGAATCTGCCTCTAGCGCCTAAGGCAGTTTAGTAGAAGACTATATTATAATGGCAGAGCACCATTTATACCAATGATGGAAAAAAATGCATATTTATTTTATTATGATTGTATTGCTTTGCATGTTTTTAGTAAATATTATGTATGTGAACCTGTACTCCACCTAGAACTGTGATTAGGAGCAGGCTAATAATACTTTTAAATAAATATAGATGTGTGTGTCCTGTGTGTTTACATGTGTATATACAGTATATAGATGTTAATTGGATTGACACTAGTTTTAGAACATACATGTATATATAAATTTTAGCAAAACAAGTTTTTATTTCTGAAGAGTGCTGACTGGTGTAAGTCTAACATTTTATCTCTGCCTAACGCAGACACGCACAAACACTAAAAATGGATAAAATACATTAAGGATATACGGAACACAGTGAAATCATTTTCTCAACAATCACACACATACACACATTTTTTTTAAGTAATCATGTTTTTTATGGCATGAATCATTTCCAGTAATAATACATTGGGGCTCATTGAAAACACCTTTGTGCTGCCACTAAAGCAATAAATGAATGTACAAACCACAAGTAACGCTGTTACTGCAGGAAATACAAATTCTTTCAGAAGAGACTGCAAATTGCCACCTCTCAGCTTTCCCTGCAGATGCTTCTGAATTGCCGAATCAAAGCAGAGCAAAGTAAAGCACCAGAGAAGTAGGCTGGGCTGAGAAAATGGAGGGCTTACATCCGGCATCTCCCATTGATATGCTCCTTTTTACTCTCTGTTATTTTAGGTATGAAATTTGGGTTAAAAGCCCCCCCCCCTCCTCCCCGAGGCAGGGAGCTACTCACGTTACCTGATCGCAACTTGCAGTAGAAAAATGAGTAATAAAATCCAAGTGCACGCTAATGCAATTCAGCTGCAAACAGTATAATGATACACAAAGAAAATTTTAGTCCTGGAAGAAGAGATTCTTAGAAGTCTACACTTAATTCTGGAACAAACTTGGGCACACAGGGGCTGACTGATAGAGAGGAGGGAGAGAGTACAAAAGTACATAAGTATTGACATACTGGGAAAGACCAAAGGTCCATCGAGCCCAGCATCCTGTTTCCAACAGTGGCCAATCCAGGTCACAAATACCTGGCAAGATCACAAAAATGTACAAAACATTTTATACTGCTTATCCCAGAAATAGTGGATTTTCTCCAAGTCCATTTAATAACGGTCTATGGACTTTTCCTTTAGGAAGCCCTCCAAACCTTTTTAAAACTCCGCTAAGCTAACCGCCTTTACCACATTCTCTGGCAACAAATTCCAGAGTTTAATTACATGTTACGGGAAGAAACATTTTCTCCGATTTGTTTTAAATTTACTACATTGTAGCTTCATTGCATGCCCCCTTGTCCTAGTATTTTTGGAAAACGTGAACAGACGCTTCACATCTACCCGTTCAACTCCACTCATTATTTTATAGACCTCTATCATATCTCCCCTCAGCCGCCTTTTCTCCAAGAGTATTCAAGGATGAGGTTCCAGATAGACTACGAGGGAAGTAGAAGGTACTGGGGTAAAAGAGTACAAATGGAGTGAGCAAGGTTTTCAGGTGCTCTAGGCCAGAGGTTTCCAACACATGGTATGTGTACCCCAAGGGGTACGTGATACATAAGCAGGGGGTACATGGCGGTGGGCAAACCAGCCAATATAAATGCCTGTTTGATGCTGCTGTGGCTCCCTGTTACTCCCACCCACAATCAATCAACAGAGGTTTTGGTTTAGGCACTAACCAGTCATTTTCAGCGGTAGTAACTGGTTAAGTGCCACTGGAAAAGAGACAGCTAAGGGGGGATATGATTGAGATCTACAAAATCCTGAGTGGTGCGGAGCGGGTGGAGGTGAATTGATTTTTCAACTACAAAGACCAGGGGACACTCAATGAAACTGCATGGAAATAATTTTAAAACAAATAGAAGGAAATGTTTTTTCACTCAAAGAATAGTTAAGCTCTGGAACTCATTGCCGAAGGTTGTGGTGACAGCGGTTAGCGTACCTGGGTTTTAAAAAAGGTTTGGACAAGTTCCTGGAGAAAAAGTCCATAGTCTGATATTGAGATGGACATGGGGGAAGTCACTGCTTGCCCTGGGATTGGTAGCATGGAATGTTGCTACTAATTGGGTTTCTGCCAGATACTTGGGACCTGGTTTGGCCACTGTTGGAAACAGGATACTAGGCTAGATGGGCCATTGGTCTGTCCCAGTATGGCTATTCTTATGCTCTTATGAAAATGACTGGTTAGCTCCAAACAGGCAATTTAACCATCCAGGAACTATTTCTGTCTGGTTAAATTGCTTTGAATATTGATACCTTTATTTTCTATTTTGTGATTAGAATATGTCAGTTTTTGGATGTACATCTGCCAGGGGTACTAGATTTTAATTTTTTTCACGTAGGGGTACTCGGCTTGAAAAATCAGAAAACCACTGTGCTAGGCAAACCTGAAACATTGCTCCTCCCCCTCCCCCCACAGACACTTCAATTAAATGTATTGGTCTCTTTTTTTTAATTAGCTGATGCTCTTTTCCAGTAGTAGCTCAAGGCAGATTACATTCATATGCAATATATATATTCCTGCCCCTAGAGGGCTTGCAATCTATGTTTGTGCCTGGGACAATGAGGGTTAAGAGCCATGTCTACAATCACAAGTAGTGGTACTGGGATTTGAACCCTGACCTCCCAGGATATTACTCTAGTTCACTATTAGGCTACTGATCCACTATTGCCCATCTCCCTTCTCAGATTTTGATAATTAAACTGCCAGTCTACCCATCCTCAGTAACCACTAACTCCTCCTTTTTCTGAGGAATCCCATGTGCCTGTCCCATGCTTTCTCAAATTCAGACACAGCCCTTGACTTCACGACCTCCACTGGAAGGCCATTCCACATATCCACCACCCTTTCAGTGGAAGAGTATTTTCTTCCTAAGCCTATTTCCTTTTAACTTCATCCTATGCCATCTCATTCCAGAGTTTTCCGTCATTTGAAAAGGGCTCACCTCCTGTACAATAATGCCACGGAGGTATTTAAAAAATTCTATCTTATCCCCTCTCTCCCACCTTTCTTCCAGAGTATACATGTTGAGGTCTATAAGCCTGTCCCTATATGCTCTATGATAGAAACCACTGACCAATTTTGTAGCCACCCTCGGGATCAGCTCCATCTTGTTTATTTCTTTTTGTAGGTGCAGTACTCTAAATGGGGCCTCACCAGAGACATACAAGGGCACTATCGCCTCTTTTTTCCTGCTTGTCATCCCTCTTCCTATGCACCCGAGCATCCTTCTGGCTCTGACCATCGCCTTTTCTAGCTGTTTGGCCACCTTAAGATCATCAGATAAATCACCTCCAAAGTCCCACTCATGTAATTTATGGAAGCTAACCTTTTTCCCCTTACTTTTTCAGCTACTATATTTGAGAATCAGAGTGGCCTTTTCCTCTTATTTTTATGTACTTTTCTAACATAAAGGTTTGTTGCCTTTAAAATAGTTCCTTTCAGTTTTGCCCATTGATGTTCTACTTTCTAGTTCCCATCCAACTAACTTTTCCTTGAGAAATTCCCCCATTTCGGCAAAGTTAATTCTTTTGAAGTCTAGGACCTTCAGTCTTAAATAAGCCTTCTCCTCCTGTGTCATAATATTGAACCACATCATTGGGTGATCACTAGATGCCAACTTTGTTGGATTATTTGTAGTAAATAATTAGCAGATTTTAGTACACACAGCTTCAGCTTTAGAAATGTTAATTTCTTTCTTCATCTCTCTCTCATTCACCCCTGAATAATTCACTGCTGAGTCACTTTAAAGTTGAAGTAACAAAACATCTGTTTACTCACAGTTTGTAGTTAGATTATAATCAGACAGGCTTATATATACATATTACTATACATTTGTATTATCAGCTCCTTCCATGTGCTTAGATGGTAATGGATGCTCACACCACCATAGATCCTCTCAGGTTAGGAGAGATCATGAGCTCCATGTGCTCCATGTGCTGCATGTGCTGCATCTAACCCCAACAGGAAGTTGCATAGCTGTGTGACCTCTCTAAGTAATTCACATCAGAGGTCACAGAGTAATCACAGAGAAATAATAGGTGACAGGCAATGCATGTAAAATACAATTATATTCCAACAAACCCCTTCTCATGCATAACTGTCATGCAATTATTTATTCATACAAAGTCCAAGCTTTATACGCAGATTCACAAAATGTTCTCTGGGTAACGGTTTGGTCATGATGTCAGCTGTCATCTCACTGGTGTGACAATAGTGTAGACTGATGACCCCTTCTTTCGCCAACTCTCGCACGTTGTGGTATTTCGTTGCGATGTGCTTGGTGCGTGACTGAACCTTGTCATTCTGTGACAGTCGGATGCAGCTCTGATTATCTTCCATTATCTGGATTGGTCTCTTTTCAGCTATTCCGAAATCCAGCAAAAGTTTTTCAATCCACATCAGTTCTCTGCACGCTTCCGATACAGCCACATATTCAGCTTCTGTAGAAGACAAACTCACAATACTTTGTTTATGACTGGCCCATGAAATTTGTACATTTCCATACATAAACACATATCCACTTGTGGATTTATAATCAGAATGATCCCCTGCCCAATCTGAATCACAGTAACATATTAGTTTTGGATTACTATTGGCTGAAATCTTTAATTTACAATCAATGGTACCCTTTAAATACCTTACCATCCTTTTAACTGCAGTCCAATCTGATTTGGTAGGTGAGCTGACCCTTCTGCTCAAAATTCCTACTGCATTTGCTATATCAGCCCTGTATGTGGTAGCTAGATATAAAAGCTTACCTATGGCTGATCTATATTGGATGTTATCTGGTAAAGGTTCTCTTACTGTTTCATCCTTCAGAAAATCAGTGATCATGGGAGTGCTTACAACTTGGGCATCTTGCATACCTAAACTTTCAATAAGCTCATTTATTTTCTGCTTCTGGCTTAGAAGATAAGAACCATCATTTTGTTTCTCAATTTCTATACCAAGATAGTATGACACATTACCCAGTTCTTTTATCTCAACATTGAGGTTTAAACACTTTACAATGTCCTTGTACTCTTGCTCACTTTTGCTTGCAATGAGCAGATCATCAACAAAAGCTAAAATGTATGCATATTGTCCATTTGTGCACCTAGTGTACAAGCATTTATCTGCTTCACCTTGCTTAAATCCTAAATTTGTCAATATTTCATGCAATTTTTCATTCCAACATTCTGCACTTTGCTTTAATCCATAAAGACCTTTGTTTAATTTACACACTAGCTGTCTTTGTTTTGTATTTATGAAACCTGTTGGCTGTTCCATGTACAAGTCTTCAGTTATATCTCCGTGAAGAAATGCTGTTTTCACATCAATGTGGTTGACTTGCATGCCTTTTGAGACTGCAATGCTCAGAAGTGTTCTAATTGTCGTGTGTTTCACTACAGGTGCAAACACTTCATCAAAATCTTCTCCATATTTTTGAAGATATCCCTTTGCCACTAATCTGGCTTTATACCTTTCCACTTTTCCTTGTGCATTCCTTTTTAACTTGAATACCCATTTGCATCCTATAGCTTTCTTGCCAGGAGGTAATTTTGTAAGAATCCAAGTATTATTTTTATCCAATGCATCAATTTCTTCTTGTGCAGCTTTATGCCATTCAGCAGCTTCTTCTGCTGGCATTTTCTCAATCTCATCCCATGTTAAGGGCTCTTGAGCTTCTGCTGACTTTGTTAGGTAAGACAGTCTTGGGGGTGGAACACCTTTGTTTTCCCTGGATGAGCGTCTGACAACAGGTTGGTCTGACCTTTCCGCATCCTCTAAATCTGAGAGTTCTTCTCCAATTGATTCCCCTTCTCCAACTGTACTGTCTTCTTCAATGATTCTTTCTGTGTCTGCTTCCTCTGCCTGTTCCTCGTTAGATACAGGTGAGTTGCTTTCAGACATCTGCCTTGGTATGGCATTTATATACACTGGCATGTCTATTATGGTTCTAGTTTCATATTCTGGATGATAAGGCTCATCTGGGATAATCCAGCCTTTATCAACCCTTTTGTTTTCATCAAAATATGTAACATGTCTTATGCCAACAATGCCAGTTTTCAGATTCAAAATTCTATATCCTTTGTGTCCTGGAGCATAGCCAACTAAAATGCCCCTTTCTGTTGTGGAATCCAGCTTATGCCTTCTTTGCTTTGGTACATGAGCATATGCTGTACTTCCAAATGTTCTTATGTGTGACAGGTTTGGCTTCCTACCATGCCATGTCTCATGTGGTGTGCGCTCAGCGCCTTTAGTTGGCATTCTGTTTTGTAGGTACACTGCTGTGAGAATGGCTTCCCCCCATAGTCTTTTAGGGAGATTGCTATCTGACAGCATACATCTGGTCATTTCCACAAGTGACCTAAATTTTCTCTCTGCAACAGAATTTTGCTCTGGTGTATAAGCTACTGTTGTGATATGTTGAATGCCTTCTTGTTCTAGAAATGTGCGCATGCTTTGTGAAGTGAACTCACCACCATTGTCGGTCTGAAGAACCTTTGGTTTTCTTTCAAATTTATTGCTCACCATGGCTACGTATTTCTTCAGCATGTCTGTGACTTGACTTTTTTCTTTCAGCAAATAGGCCACACAGTATCTAGAGAAATCATCCAAGAATATTAGCACAAATCTGTTATTTCCCAATGATGGGATATTAAACGGTCCACATAAGTCACTGTGTATTAAGTCCAGCACTTTATTACTCCTATTTCCTGTGTATGCAGGAAATGAGGGTCTTACACCTTTTTGAGTAACACAGTCTATGCATTTCTCCATTTTACCAGCATCTGCACTTATCTGAATGCCAGTGGCCAGTTGCTTACTGTAAAGATCCTGGATCACCTTAGAATCACGATGTCCCAGGCGGCGGTGCCAGATTTCCAGACTACATTTACCATCATTCTTCCTTACTTGCGCCATATGTGAGGCTTCACCTGAAATGTTCAGCTTATAAACATCATTATGCATAAAAGCTTCAGCATACACTTCATCATTTTTAGAGATTGTGCACTTACTGTTTTCAAAATGAATCACAAATCCCTTCTTATCTAATGTAGATACACTAAGCATATTGCAAACTGCTTGGGGAATATACAAGACATCACTTACAGGAATTTCTTTAACTTCATTAGACACTTTGCATTTTAAGAATCCAATACCTTTTGCTTGGATCTGAGCAGTCCCTGCGTTTGCAGTTTTAAGAATACCTTCCTCTGGACACATTTCCTGAAAGAAATCCTTACAATTGGTTAAATGGCATGTGCTCCCTGAATCCAAAATCCAAGTACTTTCATTTGAATTATTATTTACCATAGTCAAAGATTTTTCTGCCATTAGAAAGCCCTTGTGTTTATCTTTGTCCTTCATACATTTCCTGGTTTGAAAATTCTTTAGTTCCATTGGCTTAGGTGAGCTAGAGGGAGTGTTTTGTGTTTCCTTACACCATTTAGATACATGTCCCTCCTTTCCACATGAGTAGCAAATCAGCTTGCCCTTGGGTGGAGTTTTCCCATAGCTCCGCCTTCCTCTGTTCTTTGCCAAGAAATTTGTTTCATTTCTCTCTGACTGACTTTGAGAACACATCTCCTCAGAATCATTTATTATGCATTCCTGCCTTAGTTTTGATGTTGCCTGTTCAAAAGATTGCCCTTCAATGGCCTCATTTACAGACCTAAAAACATCAAACTTCTTTGATAGTGAGGTAAAAAGAAATGCTCTTTTCAATGCATCACACATGGGAATTCCAGAAAGTTCTAACTTTTGAAATGAAGACATAAGATGCATAATGTGATCATTACATTTACTTTTATCCCTTAATTTGGTTTCATTCAACTCTGCTAACCAAATTGGTTGCTGCTTTGCATATGTAGTTGCATACATAGTTCTCAGTTTATATAAAATGTCCTTTGGTGTATCTTTTCCCTCCACTAATATGGCTTGTTTCTCTGAGAGAGCTTCCAAAAGCATGCACTTCACATAATAGTTTGCATTGTCCCATTCAGCCATATTTTCAGCTGTTCTGTCTTGGTCTAAGCATATATTTAATCTTTTTGCTCGAAGGAGACATATGAATCTTAGTTCCCACTGCCGATAATTAAACTCAGTTAATTTAGGCACCTTGAGAGAATAGAAAAATGGTGAATTTCTTCCCTCAGCCATTTTCTTAGCCTTCTGTCTGCTGTGTGGGGGGAGAGAGAGACAGACTGAATCTTTCCTTTAAAACTTAAGAGAAAAAATGTGGCCTTTTTTTCTGCCTGGTAATATTTCTCTTCTTTTCAATTCCTGAGCCCTGGGCCCATAACCCTTTTGTTGGATTATTTGTAGTAAATAATTAGCAGATTTTAGTACACACAGCTTCAGCTTTAGAAATGTTAATTTCTTTCTTCATCTCTCTCTCATTCACCCCTGAATAATTCACTGCTGAGTCACTTTAAAGTTGAAGTAACAAAACATCTGTTTACTCACAGTTTGTAGTTAGATTATAATCAGACAGGCTTATATATACATATTACTATACATTTGTATTATCAGCTCCTTCCATGTGCTTAGATGGTAATGGATGCTCACACCACCATAGATCCTCTCAGGTTAGGAGAGATCATGAGCTCCATGTGCTCCATGTGCTGCATGTGCTGCATCTAACCCCCACAGGAAGTTGCATAGCTGTGTGACCTCTCTAAGTAATTCACATCAGAGGTCACAGAGTAATCACAGAGAAATAATAGGTGACAGGCAATGCATGTAAAATACAATTACATTCCAACAAACTTATCTCCCACCGTAACATCAGAAACACTCTCCCCGTTGTAAGCACCAGGTCTAGAATAGCTCCATCCTGCATGGGTTCTGTTACCCACTGCTGGAACAATTCTTCCTGTAGAGAATCCAAGATCCCCTTGCGTCTAGATGACCCCGCAGCTGGGACACCCCAATTGATTAAAATCACCTATCAGTAGTACTTCCCCTTTCTTAGCTATCTTGTGAATGTCTTCAATTAAATCCTCTGTCCATTTCTTCTGACTGTGAAGGAGGCCTGTATCACACCAATATAAATACATTTTCCATTCCCTCTTTCCAGTTTAACCCACATTACTTCTTCCTTACCCCATTATGTCCTGCAATTCTGTCACTTTAATATTATTCTTAACATATAATGCCACTCCTACACCATTTTCCCTACCCTGTTCTTTCTGAATAGAATATAGCCAGGTATAACTATATCCCATTCATGGTTCTCCATGAATCACGTCTCCATGACTGCCACTAAATCCAAGCCGGCTTCTACCATTATAGCTCTAGATCTAGAAATTTGTTTCTCATACTACGGGCATTGGTATATAAAGCTCTCCAGATATTATTCTCCCCCCCCCCCCCCCCCTTTCTATATAGGTATTTGATCTCTTAATGACTTTGGAGCTTTTCTCATCCATCCCCAGTGAATTTAGTTTAAAGCCCCCTTTAGTACATTAGCCTGTTACAGCACTACAATTGCATTAAAGTGCCATTCGACTCAATATGTAGGCAAACCCAACCATAATTTTCAAAGGCCTGCTCAAACCACAACATCACAGGGAATCCTTTTGTGGTATAAAAGTATAAGTGCTTAATGTCTACAGTGTTCAGGGTCCACAGTGATCGAAAAGATCTCTGGTCCACAGCATTTAAGACTGACAATCAAACTTAATGACACATACTATCAAGCAAAATATAACATAATAGCAAGATAACATTCACTTATCTGCGACAAAATCTCAAAGGTAAGTCCATAGGGCATCAGGGTTCTACAGAGCTCCATTCTGAGTATTACTCCCCTTCTTCAGGAACCCATATCACGTTTCAAACTGTTCCCTCAAAAAAATATCAATCCCAGTAGTAGTGGTAAAGATGGTGCAGCAGAATAGGAGGGTTGTTAAAACACATGCGGACTGTGAAAAATTGCAGGAAGACCTTATGAAACTGGAAGACTGGGCATCCAAATGACAGATGAAATTTAATGTGGACAAACGCAAAGTGATGCACATTTGGAAGAATAATCCATATCATAGAATTAGAGTGTGCTAACAGTTAATTTCCCCATATTCCCTTATTTGGCAGACTAAACCCACTAGGTTAGTGGGTCCCAGACCTGATCCTGGAGGTACCCCAGCCAGTCAGGTTTTTGAGATATCCACAAATGAATATTCATGAGAGAGATTTGCAAGCAGGAGGCAGTGCATGCAACTATTTCTTGAGAATATTCATTTGTGGATATCCCAAAAACCTGACTAGCTGTGGTGCCTCCAGGACCAGTTTTGGGAACCACTGCACTAGGTGCATCTCAGGTGCTGTTATTTTCCAAGGTAGTGGCATCGGAGGCAGGAGCAAGTGGGCATCAATCCTGCCCTGAGGGGTTGGTTGGAGGATCAGGGAGCCTGGTGGAGGGGTCAGGGTGTGGGAGATGCCACTAGACACTAGGGAATTGTTTTTACAGTCAGTGCAGGGGATGGGATGGGAGACTCCCAGGGATTAAGAGGCCCTTTTACAGAGCAGGCTGAATATTGGCAGGTAGGTTTTCAAATCTTTTTTAAACTTCTGTATAGTTACCTGTAAACAAAGATAGGAAGGAAGAGAATTCCATAAAGCTGGAACAAGATAGTACAAAGCAGAATTATAGGTAGAATTCAACTTTTTTTCTAGTGAGAGAAGGAATTTATTTATTGCAGTTGTATCCCACATTTTCCCACCTATTTGCAGGATCAATGTGGCTTACAGTGTTCCGGAGGAGTGGTTGCCAGCTCCGGTGTAGACAAATACAATGTGGTGCTGTGGTAAGAAAACATTAATGTGGTACAGCCACATTAAGGGATCATGTAGCAGGAGAATTGTGTGAGGTTCTTATCGTACTTTAGTTTTGTTGTGCTGTAGGGTCCAGACATGTTGTTGGATCGGTAGGGTATACTTTTTTGAACAGGTTGGTTTTCAATGCTTTCCGGAAGTCTAAGTGTTTGCTTATGCTTTTCAGAACCTTTGGTAATGCGTTCCATAGTTGTGTGCTTATGAAAGAGAAGTTGGACGCGTATGTTGATTTGTATTTGATTCCTTTGCAACTATACAGATCTGATTTTGTAACCTCAATAAACGCAATGGATAATATGGAATAAGCAGATTAGCCATATAGGGCTAGACTCTATATATGGCACCTTAAAAATCACCGCTGAAAAAATATGCCTAGGCGTATTCTCTAAACTATGCCTAAAATTAGGAATACGTCTAGCTCCCGTCCACATGACCAAATTGAGTTGTGGGCAGTTATGCCAAGTAAAACTTGGTGTAAATGTCTACATCTAAATTATGCACAGACCAGGTGTATTCAATAACACACAGTTTTTAGAAATGCTCATGACAAGCCCATTCCAGAACAGGCTTAGACAGTTCTGTGTGTAAATTCTAATTAATGCCAATTAGTGTCAATTGCTTAAGTGGCAATTATCGGCGCTGATTGGCTTGTTAAATAATTAAGTTGCGCACACAAATCCAGAATACGACCGGATTGTCACACACAACGTAAGTTGCGCTATATAGAATCCAGGGGATATTGAGTTTGCCTGGAAGTGCTGCAAAGAAAAGCTACCAAAATGGTATGGAATTTGTGTTGCAAACCATACAAGAGACTTGCCAACCTGAACATGTATACCCTGGAGGAAAGAAGAAACAGGGGTGACATGATACAGACATTCAAATATTTGAAAATTATTAATCCGCAAACAAACATTTTGCAGAGACGGGAAGGCGGTAGAACTAGAAGACATGAATTGAGGTTGAAGGGGGCAGACTTAGCTTAGCGGAGTTTAAAAAAGGTTTGGACGGCTTCCTAAAGGAAAAATCCATAGACCATTATTAAATGGACTTGGGGAAAATCCACTATTTCTGGGATAAACAGTATAAAATGTTTTGTACTTTTTTGGGATCTTGCCAGGTATTTGTGACCTGGATTGGTCACTGTTGGAAACAGGATGCTGGGCTTGATGGACCTTTGGTCTGTCCCAGTATGGCAACACTTACGTACTTACGTATATGAGTAATGTCAGGAAGTATTTTTTCATGGAAAGGGTGGTAGATACTGGAATGCCCTCCAGTGGGAGGTGGTGGAGATGAAAATGGTAATGGAATTCAAACGTGTGGGATAAACACAAAGGAATCCTGTTTTGAAGGAATGGATCCATGGAATCTTAGCGGAGGTTAGATGGCGACGCGACGCCGGTAATTGGGAAGCAAAACCGGTGCTGGGCAGACTTCTACGATCTGTGCCCTGAGAGCGGCAGGGACAAATCAAACTCGGGTATAAAGTATCACATACCATGTAAAATTAGTTTATCTTGTTGGGCAGACTGGATGGACCGTTCAGGTCTTTATCTGCTGTCATTTACTATGTTAGTATGTGATAAAGGAGTGTGTGGAAGGGTGCAGGGTCGGACAGAGAAGGATGTGTCTGTGTGGAAGGTGGAGAGGGGGGTGTGCAGAGGGAGTGTGTAGGGGGTGTTGAAAGTGGGTGGATGGTGCTTGGGTTTCTTTCTATGCAGGGGTGGGGGGGGGGAGGCTGTGGGTTGGTGAGTGTGTAGGGGTGAAAAGGAGCAGGAGGCACACACTTTCCATATCCCCTTCTTCCCACTATGCTCCTTCCCCCTCTCCCTACACAAACATGCCTGCTGAGAGGCAGACAGAATCTACTAGGGGCTGATGCAAAATGTACCTGAAAAGAAAGGACAGGAGTATGAATGAAAAGTAAAGGTCTGTACAGTCTAAAGGCATGAAGTGCAGGAGGCAGAGGGTGAAAAAGTGAGCGGACTTTTCAGCTGCCACTGATTTGCAGGAGCACTGGGAGGAGGAGAAAGAGGAGGAGGCAGCCCGGTTTGGGTTACACAGGAGGCAGGAAGTTGGCAGAGTTGAGAGAGGAGAGAGAGAGCCAGCCTCAGTGCGCCACCACTACCACCACAGGCACCGGGGCTGCCCAGCACATCATTCCCGCAGCCCAGCACTGCTCCAGCCCATGTCAGGAGGCAAATACAAACCCGAGGCGGAAGGACGGACCCTTTCTGTCACCACTCCTGCCCGGCCACCAGGTTCACTCCCTTGTGGTCTTTGAACAGAAACACGGCGCAATCTGCACTTTGCCGGAGAGAGGAGCCGGGAAGCAACAGCGGGGAACTCAGCGTGACCCTCTTAAGCCCCTTTTACACAATGATCTTGGTCCTTGCACTTGGTCCCTGCCACACTGGTGAACTTGCAAAGTGAAGACAGACAACTGACAGTTCGCAAAGGAAGATTATTCTACTGATTCACATTTAAACAGAGGGAGAGAAGCAGCTGGAGAGGGCTTGATCCGACTCTCCCCAGTCTGTCGGCAGAAGAGCGCACTGGTGTGTCCTAGGTAAGAGGAAAGTGGGGTTCACTGGAGCCCTGGGGGTGAATGGGGAGGAAGGTGGGTGGCACTAGTTCTTTAAGTGTGAATTTCTGCCTTCCATTCATCACGTGTCTCACTCACTCTTCTGTGATAATGGGTGGCCGATCTCTGAGAAACCTCAGCGGGGAGTCTGAGCCCCAAACACAACTTTAAAGGAAAAGGCAAAGGGAGGGAGGGGGAAAGTTTGAAATCAGAGGAGGGAAGGGGAAATTTATTACATTTATTACTTTTCTCGTGTGGATAGCGATCTGGAAATTGCTCGGGGCTGCTTTGCTTTTGATGATCTCTGGAGGACTTTAGTGCAGGATAAGGGCAAGAAAACCTGACAGCGAGGGAGGATGCGTTTCAGATGCTGGCCTCTGGCTCTTTTATTTGACCTGTCTTTGTAGCTGAATTTACTCGCATCTAACGCAGTAAAGGGGATCCCTGCACTGCCTCCTTTTACCTAATTCCTTCCTGGCTTGGTCTTGTTATGAAGAGAAAAGTTTAGCTTTTTTTTTCCACCCTGGGAGTCTGAAGCGTTCTAGGACTGGTGAAAGGCAGAACCAGAAGACAGGGATCTGCCTTGAAGTTTGGTAGCTTAAGTTATTCTCCTGGGATAATGCTTCCAATCCGTTTAGGTTTGTGCGCTGCTAGTCTTTGATGCTCTGTGTGCTTTGATGTTGAAGTCTACCAAATGCATCCTGCACTTATTTCTGCCATCCTGACAGAGGTGGCTGCTGCTGTGTGAAGGGATTCCGCCTTCAGGGGCGCTAACCCTTTCACTGCCGGATCTTTCTTGCCCCTTTGCAGAATTACTCACACCTATCCATTTGGGTCTTTTATTATTATTATCATTACTGCTGTCTCTCTAACTCTCCCATCTGGCCTGTAATGGAAGGGGGGAGATTTGTCTCCTTAAGAAAAAATATAAATCACACTTTTCCCCTAAATGTTCTTTGCCTTTATGAGTGTCATGACTTTCAAAGAATTTGGGCTTTTTAAAAATTTTATAATTAAGAAAATCTCTGGCATCCTCCACAGATGTGGACATAAGCAGGATTTTTAAGCTCAAGAACTCTGGTCTCATGGGGTGGGCTTAACCTTGGACTGGGCTCTCCCCCCTTGCTGCCCGATGGGGGGGGGGGGGGAAGGTTAGGGTAGAAGGAGGTGAGGAGGGAGAGAGTGAATACAAAGGTCTGGGGGCCTCAGGGGATTGGCTAATTCATGCTTAAGCAGCCTTTCTCGCTGAGACCCCCTTTGGGGATCGGTGAGGGACCCAGGTTGAGTGTGTGGATAGAATCTTACTTAAAGGGGGCCGCCTCTGGGTCGCAGGGTCGTCTTCCTGCTCCTTGGAGGTGGCTTATCCACCCCCCTTCCTTATGTACTGTTGGCAGACAGCTGACCTGATTACTTTGGGGTTTTGTGCTGAGGGATCTGCAATGAGGATCAGGTGACTCAGTAAATTGGCATAGAGGCCCATGCCAGTAACGTTGCCCTAGCTGTTGTGGTGGGGTGGCAAGGTTAAGGATATATTTTCAAAGTTTACGATACGTTATTGTAGCTCAGGTGGGAATTTGGTTAAGAGTGCTTATGGTTTGATGTTGCACTTAATAAACAAAGCTCTGGCCTATATATTTACCCTTGGTGAGTAGCTGCTACAATGTATATCTATATGGATTGTATTCATTTGAAAAGTGATTGTTAGAGGGGAACTCAGGAGTATACCAACTATGTGGGTTTAATTTACCTATCCCTGGAAGCCTCCCACTTACCTGAAGCATTCTTTGGCTGCCTTTAATTTAAAGGTTTGACTGTGTGCAGGAGGATCACAGAAGATTTGTGTGACTCTGCAATTCCCAGTGTTTCCCTGTGGTTTTTTTTTTTTATCACAGGGATAAGAACAGTGGCTTTATATTGCAGTGGAGTTTTTTTCTTTCTTCACTTGAGAACTTGTTGGATACAAAGATCAGCAATGTGTAACATTTGCTACAATTATTAAGAACTGGGTTTTGTGTGCCCTTGTGTTTTTTTAGGGCTCACTGACTGATCTTTATTGAGATTGTGCTCTGATGATACACAGAGACTGAAGAAACTGCAATTTAGGGTTTATGTTCAGTGTTCTTTGTGGGATTTACATATTTGATCAGGGTATGAGTCTGGTGTGGATGGCTGTGTGAGTGAGTTGCAGGGATACTATTTGGTAATTCTTTTAATGCACTGGTTTGTTTTCACTACTAAAGATTTTGTAATTTATTTAGAACAGGAGTACTGTTTGTTGTTAATGTTTTAGGTACCTCCTATTATATATATATTAGGATTAAGACTACATATTTACCACCAATCAGGCTTGTGAGTTTATTGTTTGTGAATGGGACTGCTGAGGAGGGAAGAGGGATGGGGGAAGGGGGTAATGGGCATGACGGGAAATAGTCCCAGATCCAAGAGTTAAAGCAGGCCCAGAACAGAACAAGATTCCATTTGTCTCCATAAATCTGCTGGTCATTCACTTTGTTTCTTTATTTTATTTTTCTTAAGAATTTTGTATTGTATGCTTCTGAGTGGAAGTTTCTGCCAGGCTGCTAAAAAAAATGAACCGACTAAATGAAAATCTATGGAATGCCATTCATGGGACTGTCAACCTTTTCTTATTACCCACTGTAAATATGGACCAGTTTCCTCTGATGAACTAAAGGTTTTCTCTTTTTTTAACATTTTAGGGCCTGATTCACTAAGACTTTTATCCCATTCTCTGTCTATAGGAATCATGCTTAACATATCTGGGGTTCGAGCAGGTCCCCTTTCTGCCATAAGGCACTGGTTAGATCCAGAGCTCTAAAAATTCCTTTTTGAAAATACGCTGCCCTCATGTTAAGCTGGAGCCAGCCTCTGAGTTAGTCACTTCCTAAAGTGCTTTTAATCGCCTTTCATAAGAACATTTAGATGGAAAAAGTGAGCAGAGGTCTGAAATACTCCAGAACAAAATGAGAGTCGAAAAGTTACCCTGCATTAGCAATCAGTCCGTTTACATTTATACTTCCAAACTAACTTATTGCAGGGGCGATGTTTTGTCTGCTGGTAATGAATCACTTTTAGAGCTATGAAATCACATTTCTTTTCTGAGACGAACATTTGCATTAGAGACCTGGAGGCCATGGAATATTCCTGAAGCAGAAACTCTGGAATTCAAGCTTATTCTTTACAATGAGACCCTTTTATTAGCATGTGCTGAGCAGGGTTGGCCCAGCCACCAGGTAGACCAGGCATCCACCTAGGGCAGCAGTGGCAGGACAGGAGTGCAACATCTCTTCTCTTTCCTCTTCCCTTTCTCCTGCCACTGCTGCTGCTACCACCCTTCCTCTTCCAGAGCCATAGAGGCGAGAAGATTCAGTGCCAGCACGGGGCCTTGAAGCACAGGCCCACACTCAAGCATAGTCAGATCCCACTTCATGTCTTCCAAGAGGAATTCCTGTGTCAGATGGTAATGAGACTTAGCAATGCTAGAGCACATCAAGGTCCCATACTGGTGCCAATCCTCTTGCCTCTATGGCCGTGGAAGAGGCATTGGCAGGAGGAAGGGAAAAGAGGGAGATGACATGTTGAATGGGTTGTTGGTAGGGAGGAGAAGGAGAGATGCTGGACTGTGGGGTGTGGAGATGTAGGAAGGGAAAGGGGAGATGCTACACTGTTGGGGAGGTAGGAAAAGGAGATGGGAGATGCTGGACCATGGGGGAAAGGGAAGGGGAGATGCTGGATTGTGAGGCAGGGGCACACGGCTGATACCCTTTGGCCAGCTGTGGTTCTGAGCAGTTAGCATCTTAATTAATGCACAGTAACTGTTATTATTTATTATTAGTTTAGATTTTGCTTGCACCTTTTTCAGTAGTAGCTCAAGGTGAGTTACATTCAGATACACTGGATATTTCTGTGTCCCAGGAGAGCTCACAATCTAAGTTTGTACCTGAGGCAATGGAGGGTTAAGTGACTTGCCCAAGATCACAAGGAGCAGTAGTGGGATTTGAATTGGCCACCTCTGGATTGCAAGACCAGTGCTCTAACCACTAGGCCACTCCTCCACTCCACTGTTAGCACACGGGCATGGTAAGCCTTACAACACTGGTATGAGAGCATATGCTAATTCATGTGCTAACTGCATACCCTGTTATGAGGTTGGAAATGGGTTGAACTGCATATTACAACTAGCACACAGGAACCCATTGCATACTATCATGCTTGCAGACAGCACAGATGCCTAGGCAGTATGTGTATCCGTGCTGTCTGTAAGTGCACTTGCTGCGTGTTAAGGGGGTAATTCTGAAAATGTCGCTGAACTGTAGACACTAGGATGCTGCATGTTCTGCAAATTTTGTGTCAGCCATTACGCGCAGAATTCTCATTGTAGAATACTAGAGAAAGTGGCCATTTATGCACCAACGTTTAAGTATGACCGCTTACAGAATGCCAATGGCTGGTGTACATAGCCATGACTATATGTTGCAGTTGCAAGGATCACGGACAGTGAACCATAGTGCAAAAGTGCTGGGGATGCCCTTAACCCGCCCATGCCCCACCCCAACCCACACCCTCGTTGCAATTGCACACTATAGATTTTCTGTGCTAATTGTCTGGAATAGCGACTAAATGCAGTTGCATGCATAATACAGATTAGTGCTAATTAATGCTGATTAGCTCCAATTGTTGGTGATCATTGGTTGTTAGTGCCAATTAGTGGTTCTTTTGCCAATTTACTAATGCATGTAACTTGCACCATTCTTTAATCTGCGTGAAAATGTGCACTCAAGATGATAGAATGAGGGGGTAAGTGCAAAATTTCACTGCACTTAGGAAAAGTTTTTGTTTTTACATTTTTGCTTTCTATTATGCTCTTATTCCTAGATGTTTTTCATCTGTTATAAGGAATTTATATTTTCACTTGTTGATATTGATTTTTTTCACTTTTTAAGTGGAAGATGTTATAGCATCTAAGCCCTTAGTTTTGTAATAAGGAAAGAAAAAAATGTCTTTCTGTAAATCTTCGCTTCAGCTGTCCATGTGCTTCACATACCTCCATGCAGTGTCACCAAGGCCTCTGCAAGGAATATGTGGAATCTGGTATTTGGCCCAGCAGTATAAATACAGTATAAAAGCAGAGCCCAGGAATGATGAGAATTGTAAGATCCAGTTGCACTGTGGACATTGCAGTTTTGCTTTCCCTCTTTCTTTATAAAATTACAAAACATCAAAACGGTGATAAAAATTGTAAAACCAAATTGAGGGAAGGGTCTTAGAATTGCAGACAGGGGTCGTAAAGTAGGTGAAGAGTGCACAACAGGGAGAGACACAGAACTGTGCTCTAATGTGCTAGCTGCCGTAGAAAAAACATCAAAGTCTTTTGGCAGAAAATTGGGACATTTCTTATAGAAGTTAATGACCTAATTAAATTCATTTTGGTTGGATTTATGGACTAACAAGTGGCTGGCATTTAGCTTGGTTAAAAAGTCTGCTAGTGAAAAGTGCTCTCCGTGAATGTATAAATACTAAAAATATACCATTATCGGCCCTCAGAAAAGTGTTTTCTTGTAGTTTGGGGTCTTTGCTTCCCAGTGTTGTGTATTCAGCTGTCCCTTAAGTCTATCAGGAATGCTGTGGGGATTCCTGACAGACTCAGCATGGTTTTACAATACTCATTTTTATGTTTATTAGGCATTTACTACATCACCTTTTCTGGTTAACAGGTCAGGATGATGTACAGACTAACAACTTTCATGAGCAGGCAAAGGGCTTCTGGTACTAACAAGTTCTTCTTAAGCACATGTACTTCTGTATTTCTTGCAGATATGCGTGGCAAAACATTTTCAGTTTGTGTTTTGAAGCATTTTAGAAATTTTTGCCAGTTATGTTTTTTTTTACCTCATTTCAGCAGTTATATGCACTAATTCAGAGATTTTTTTCATGCACATAAAGTTGGAGTTAATGTTCATTCTTTAGCTGCATAACATTTCCAAACTGAACACTTGCTAACAAATTTTCACCCCTAAAATTTCTGTCGTGCATCTATAGATTTAACATAGTAGGTTTTATGAATCATCTAAGCAGAAGCAATCTTTTCCATATCTTTCAACCATGAACTTGTGTCACCATTTTCAATTCTTTTCCTTAGCACTTTAACATTTGAGAATTCTAGTGTTAAGCATTTCATAAGAACCCAGCAGACGATAGTGAGCCTGCCAGCCTAAATAGTATAAATCAGGCTTGTCCAAATTCATTCTTGTAAGACTAGAAACAAGCCAAGTTTTCAGGATGCCCTTAATGAATGTGCATGAAAGAGATTTGCATATTCATTAGGGTATCCTGAAAATCTATCTTGTTTGAGGCCCTTGAGGACTGAAGTTGGACATGCTGATGATTAACACATGCCCCTGCCTAGGGATGTTGAATACAAGGACTCTCACGTGCCTTGAGGAGAACTTGTTGGGTTTACCAGTGACAAAGAAATAAAGATCAAGAAAAGAGTTGCACACATTGAAACATGGAATATGGTGACAAATGAGGACCATGGAGTCCATCTAGTCTGCCCAAACAGTGATGAGGCCTCCAGCTGATCTCCAAGTTCCCCCTCCACTTCAGGACTGAAAATGTGAATGGGAGAGAAGAGCAGTCAGCCAGGGTGCAAAGCATTTAGGAGCAAAAACAAATGACATTGGTACTGGATAAAAACCCAAGATCTGTGCCAATGACCTACCATTCAGACCTGGAGAAGAGGGAAGGGGGGGGGGGGGATAAAGACCTGGAGATCGGAGTGGATGAGGTGGTGGGAGAGAAGAATAGGGTTCAGGGCGGGGAATGGGGGCACAATGTGCTTGGCTGTCCTGGATGCTAAAACAGGAAAAAGAAGCCAGCAGATCAATATAACATCAGAACGATTTTATTGAAGATACCGTATGTAAACAAATTGCCCGACACAGGCCGCGTTTCGCCCACCAAGGGCTGCGTCAGGGGCTAATTTGAAACCTTCTGAAAGGAGCAACTCTAAAAACGGAAAACTTGTGGTGCATAATAGATTGGAAAAAACCATCTCATACAGCAGATGCCTAAAATGATGTGACTCTTAACACAACGCAAGCAGATGCACTGCTGTCAAACCTTTCAGAAGGTTTCAAATTAGCCCCTGACGCAGCCCTTGGTGGGCGAAACACGGCCTGTGTCGGGCAATTTGTTTACATACGGTATCTTCAATAAAATTGTTCTGATGTTATATTGATCTGCTGGGTTCTTTTTCCATATTGGATTTTGCAGATCGTTTGCCTTGTTGTTTTTTGGGACTCTGGATGCTAAAACATTCAGTTCCAGCTCCAATTCCTTTATTCACATTTGAGGATCCTCTGTGCTTATCCCATTCTGTCTTGAATTCTGCAAATTATTATTGGACTAAATCCATTTTATAACAGCTTTGGAAGCTCTGTTCTCTTTTTCAGGTCAGTGACATGAAATTGGGCAAAACTCTAGCTTATTTCAGTGAGCATCTAATCACTTTTACACAGGGCCTTATTGTTAATCCTTAACGCTATCTACTATCTAAAGTAATGTAAGGAATGCACCATTTGTTGTTCATGGTGTCATATTCAGCAGGGTGAGGAAGGAGATACATATCCAGGGGAGGGGGGAGGCAATCAGGGTAACTGCCTCAGGGTTCACCCTTTTAGAGCCCTGTGCTTTAGTCCTCTTCCTCCCTACTACTACTACTACTACTACTACTATTTAACATTTCTAAAGCGCTACCAGGGTTACGCAGCGCTGTACAACCCTCTAACCCTACCATGATCCACGTGCTCTTCACCCCCTCCATCCAGTAGGAAGAGCACAGTGTTCCTTACCAGGGTTAGTCTCTTCCTCTGCCAGCAAGAACAGACCCAAGGACCAGAACCAAGTGACCCCAGCTCAATCAACAACTCTGCCACTTACCCCACACAAAATCACCTAGCTCTTCTCTGCATCTCAGTACAACTACCCCTTGCCCCCCCCCCCCCCCAGCACAATCATTGTCTCACTTTCACTTACTTTCCCCAGCCGTACCTCCATCAACTTTCTCCCAAGCCCCCCTCTGGTGTAATCATCTTTTTCTACTCCCCCCTTCTCCCCTCTGGTGTGATCGTCTTTCATTCTTTCTCCCCCCCCCCCCCCCCCCTCCACCAAGCCTCTAGCCCAGTGTTTCTCACCTGTGGCTGCCTCCATTTTTGCTGGTTTCATGCAGAAATCTGAGCCGTGCAGAGCCAACAAAATTATGAGGCCTTGTGTGTTTCAGACTTGAGATTGAACCCAGGTGAGGAAGAGGAGCCAGTTGCAGGTAAGAACTGAAACACTACCCTCATAGTTAAGTGAAGCTGTTGATGCATAGTGGTATGATGTACTCCAAAGTGTTGGGCCTGAGGCAGTCATCCCTAAGGACAGCCCTGCTTTTGGCTTCAATCTGATGTCTCAATTGAGTGGGGCTGGTAAACTTGATTTCTCAATTGAGTGGGGCCAGACTACGGGACAATTGGTTTTGGACCTCAGATTGAAGTGGTTGAGGAGGAAGCAAGTGCTCATATGAACTTTCTCCTCCACGGTAGGAGAGAAAGAAGAGAGGACTGTACCTGGGAGAGGAGTAGAGGCTGAAGAGGATCATGCATGAGTAGGGGACGGGAGGAAATCATACCCTAGGTCAGTGGTTCCCAAAACGGGTCCTGGAGGCACCCCAGCCAATCAGGTTTCCAGGATATCCACAATGAATATTCATGAGAGTGATCTGCATGCAGTGGAAGCAGTGCATGCAGATCACTCTCTCTCATGAATATTCATTGTGGATATCCTAGAAACCTGACTGGCCAAGGTGCCTCCTGGACTAGGTTTGGGAACCACTGCCCTAGGTAATGGTTCCCAAACCTGTCCTGGGGGAACCCCAGCCAGACAAGTTTTCAGGATATCTGTAATGAATATTTATAAGTTAGATTTGCATGCACTGCCTCCATTGCATGCAACTCTAACTCATGAATATTCATTACAGGTATCCTAAAAATCTGACCGGCTGAGGTTTCCCCAGGGCAGGTTTTAGAACCACTGCCCTAGGGGGTCCATACAGGCCCCCTAGAATAAACCTTGGAAATACTGTATTCACATCCACACTGCTCTCTCTCTCTCTCTCTCTCTCTCTCTCTCTCTCTCTCTCTCTCTCTCTCTCTCATTCATTCATTCACCCACCCACCCACCCACTAAGTATTATAGTTTTACTTCCAAGGGATAGATAATAAACTCTTCACTTTAAATGTGTTTGATCTTGTGTAGGGGGAATAGGAGGGAGGAGCAGAGCACCTCAGGGAATTCAAAGCAATGATGTGGTTAATTACAGCAGGTCATTAATTTGGAGCTGTTTGAATACAATAGTTCCAATGTTATCAGCCTTGTTCTGCAGGGAATATGGGCCCTGCACACTTCAGTTTGACAAAGCCTCAGGTTTAACCCTAAATGGAAAGGAGCTGCAACACCTGCTTCATTGGTGGAATTGAAGTCTCAAAACGACTGCAGGAGTTTCTATTATTTCTTTATTAATTTGTTGAGTGGAAAGGCAGATCCAGAGAAATGTCTATTTTTTAAAAGGGTCTCAGAGGAACAACCCTTCACTAGAACAAGTTTATTAGTTCTAGGACTGCTTCTTAACCAGAGAGATCACTGCACTATTATGGAGAGAAGCTGTGGGATGGGACCCAGAAGGCAATGCCTAAATTCTCCCTTTTTTTAAATTCCTGTGAACGTAAGTAAATCAAAGTCCCCTCATGTCAAATACCCATCAAGATTATCACAAACTTGTCATTTAATTTAATTTTCATTTAATACATTTATGGCCCGTGTGTTGTAATGTTTCCAACAATAAATACGTGCAATAAAATGTTTATTTATTTATTTAAATGATATTGCCTTCCTGTCCAAATGAGAATGCCCAAGTTGATGTACATAATAAAAGGAAAATATCTATAGTACCTGAATGTACACTGCTTGCAGGCAGTACATAAGAAATAAGAATAAACAATAACCCCCAGATTCTATATGTCATGCAAAATCGGGTACTGATTCAAGGTGTGCACCCAATGAAATTGCACGCACTGTTGGGCGTGTGCCCTCTTTCACGTAGAGGGCATTTTCGAAATGACTTTGGACCTTTTGCTGAAAACGTCCAAAAATCAAGTCATGAAAATGACCATTTTCAAACCAGAAAAACCGTCTATCTTTTTTCTTTGAAAAAAGACCATTTCCTAGATGTTGTTGTGCTTAGTACGTCTATCTTCTTGGACCATTTTCTCCCAAAACACCCATCCAAGTGAGAAACACACAAAATCAAGCCATTGGGATGTAGGAGGAGCCAGCTTTCCTAGTAGACTGGCCACATAGGCATCCCAGCAGAGTAGTAGGGCACCCTAAGGGGCACTGCAGTGAACTTCACATAAAAGGTCCCAGCTAAACATCGTACCATTACCCCCTGATATTACATGGGGAGCCCTCCAAAACCCATCAAAAACCTACTGTACCCAACTATACATCACTACAATAGTCCTTATGGCTGCAGGGGTCACCTATATGTGGGTACAGTAGGTTTGGGGTTTTTTGGGGGGGGGGGGAATGACACTTTCCACCACAAGTGTAATAGTTAGAGTAGATTATGGGCCTGGGTCTCTACAGTGCACTGCACCAATCACTAGGCTAGCTCCTTTGAGCAGGGACTGTCCTTCTTTGTTAAACTGTACAGCGCTGTGTAACCCTAGTAGCGCTTTAGAAATGTTAAGTAGTAGTAGTAGTAGTACTCCAGGAATCTACCTGCTACTCTAATAGACCTGGCCATAACATCTCAAGCTGTCATAGAGGCTGGTATGTACTGTTTCACTTACATCTTTGCGGATGGGAGGGGGTCAGTGATCACTGAAGGAGTAAGGGAGTGTCATTCCTTTATTCCTGTAGTAGTCATCTGTAGGGCACTTTTTTGTGGCTTATTCGTTAATAAAACAGATCTAGACCAAAGCGTCAAACATATAGCCCTGGATGTCTTTGTTTTTGATTTCTTCCATTATGGCAGAAAAACGTCCAAGTTTTAGGAATGCCCAGATCCCACCCTTAACATGCCCCTTGTGATTTGAATGCAGTTCTGATGGACTTCATAGAAAAATGTCTAAAAAATGGTTTCAAAAATATCAATTTGGAAGTTTTTATAAGAAAAACATCCAAATGCAGATTTATACCACTTTTTGGACACATTTTTCTTTTAAAAATGAACCCCGTGGAGGGGCATAATCGAACGGGGCGCCCTTGGTCATGGGAGGAGCCAGCATTCGTAGTGCACTGGTCCCCCTGACATGCTAAGACAACAACTGGGCACCCTAGGGGGCACTGCGGTATATTTCAGAAAAAGCTCCAAGGTGCATAGCTCCCTTACCTTGTGTGCTGAGCCCCCCAACCCCCCCCTCCAACCCACTCCCCACACTTGTACACCACTATCATAGCCCTTAGGGATGAAGGGGGGCACCTAGATGTGGGTACAGTGGGTTTGTGGTGGGTTTTGGAGGGTGCACATTTACCACCACAAGTTTAACAGGTGGGGGGGATGGGCCTGGGTCCGCCTGCCTGAAGTACACTGCAGTACCCACTAAAACTGCTCTAGGGGCCTGCATACTGCTGTCATGGAGCTGGGTATGATATTTGAAGCTGGCATAGAGGCTGGAAAAATATTTAAACATTTTTTTAGGGTGGGAGGGGGTTAGTGACCACTGGGGGAATAGGGGGAGGTAATCCCCAATTCCCTCCGGTGGTCATATGGTCATTTAGGGCACATTTTTGTGGCTCGGTCGTAAAAAAAAGGACCAAGTCGGCCAAGTGTTCGTCAGAGACGCCTTTCTTTTTTCCATTATCGGCCGAGGACACCCATGTGCTAAGCACGCCTTCGCTACAGTTCCGACATGCCCCTGGGAACTTTGGTCATCCCCGTGACGGAAAGCAGTTGAGGGCGCCCAAAATCGGCTTTCGATTATGCTGATTTGGGCGACCCTGGGAGAAGGACGCCCATCTCCCGATTTGTGTCGAAAAATGGGTGCCCTTCTCTTTCGAAAATGAGCCCAACAGTGTACCTCCTTTGCAAAGGATGCACACTCTTGATGACATTCACTCCAGAACAAAAATAAAATAGAAAAAAAAGCACTAACTTGTTTTGGCTGCTTGTCCCTATTCCTTTTCCTATCCTTGTCTTCCTTGTCTTGCTTTAGCTAGCAGGGACCTCCTGCTCCACCATGTATGTATGCTTAGTGAAATCTAGGGAGGGTAATTTCCAGGCAGCCGGTTTATACACAGAAATCACTCTTTTCTGTTAGCAATACGGAACTAATGCTTCTTGCTCTTGTCTTTGGTGTCAAATAGTCATTCTTACTTCATTGTGATTCTCATGTTTAGCCAGGGCTTTTTTTGAGGGGGTATTTGGGGGTACTGAGTACCGGCACCTTTTTCATAGTCTGCTAAAATTGACCCATGGTCCCCAAGTTTTACTGAAAGAGCTCAGGCTCTACTCACCAATTCTGCCTTTTCATAGATTCTGTGACTGGTTGCAGGGGGCCTGGCTATTGTAGGGTGGGTCCCTCAGTGATCACCCAACTCCTAAAGGGTGGTCTGGCATTTGAGTACCGGCACCTTATTTTGCTAGAAAACACGCACTGTGTTTAGCTTGTGATTATTGTAGGAGTGAACGATTTGGATGTTTGAAGTTTATCAGGAAATTGTGCTCAGAGAAGTTTCCTTTCGTGTCCTTTTGCACAGAGGCTGATAAGGCTTAAGATCTCTGGTATTTTCAGATCTGCAGTGATGATCCCATTTGATTAAATATTTTGCTGAAAAAAAGGTCTGTGGGAATCCCAGATCTGACAACCAAACTCCATGTTTCACTCAACATTACAACTACAGGTCTTTATTTGCCGTCATTTACCACGTTACTATGTTACACATGCCTAATTATAAAGTACCCTCAATGAACATTACACTACTTGTATGTTGGAAATACAGCAAAGGGACAGGAGAGCTGAACACAACATACAGATTGACAGCATACCAAAAGATAAATAGAGATATCTGTTGAACCTTCCCATAGGGTCTGCAATCTAATAAACTATTTTGTATGAGTAGACACAAGTAAGTAAATCATAAGCAGAATACTGAAGGTATTCAAGGAATCAGAATAATCTCAGGTGTTGTACACTTGTTATTTTCTATAATCCATGAAGTCCAGCCTGCCTGGCACTTAGTTCAGCTCCATGGACAGTAATTCCCTCTTTTCCATGAACAGTATGTGTTTAAGATTCTTTCATAAATCTATTAGTCCCAAAATTTGCCCCATAAAATAACTCACTCAGATGTGGATATGCCCACATTCTCTCTGACCACCAGTTCCTGCTACCTGATACATTGAAATAAGGATCATAATTTCCGGGTCTGTACTTAATACAATCTGGGGGTAACTTTAAAACAGTGTACATAATATACTCATACTTTTCCCTGTGAACTAGAGAAGTTATTCATATATAAAGTTTAGCATGCACAAACTGCCCTGCTTAATTTACGGACATATATATGTGTATTTTACAAAAGTGTGGTATATGCAAACCCATCACCAGCCCCAATCCCAGGATCACCTTCTCCCAGTTTGGGTAAAATGTACACACATAGGCTGTCTTACCATACTCATGGAGATGACTTGTAAAATTAGCCTCCTCAGGACTTGCTTTTGAGAACTACAATCCCTTCAGTGGGGTCAGCACAGAATCAGTCAAGTCAGAATTCCAACGCTGAAAGGCAGCAGTTTTTTATGCTGCCCGCAAATCTATTCCATATTTTCAGTGCCATTATCTGGATGGCCAGTGGCACTAAATATATGCGGACATGGCATAGGAGCCAACTTTTCAAAATTATTGGGGGTGCTAAGCCAAATGGAAATGACCCCTCCCTGAACACATACAAGGAACTTTTCTCAATATTAGGGGTGCTCAAGCACCCACAGCACCCACAGAGTCGGCTCCAATGACATGGAGAACGATGGTATTCAGCCTCAATCCATATATTCAGTGCCACTTAGTGGCAATATTCAGTCCACTACCTGGGTAACTTCACCAGATAACTTATCGACAACCTTTTATCTGTCCTGAATATTTTTTGACTGCTGCAACTGGTATTTTATCCCTGTGATGGAGTACTGCCTCCATTTTTTGGCTGCATTTCAAAATACCACAACTTTGTGTGTTTGGAGAGTTGTTTTCGACTTCGGCCTCCACCCCAAGTGGCACTGAGGAGAATCTGTAATGATTCATTTCCTACACTGATGCCCCGATGATCAAAGGTAAAAGCGGGCACTAGAGACCACTAGCGCCGGACTAGCGCCCACATTTACCTTCTCACATATGATCAGAGGAATCTGGCACAGCAAACAGTGCCCGCGCCAGGCAATAGCACAGAGCTCATTTACATTAGATTTAAATGAACTCTGCAGTGTTCCGCCTCTATGATCAGAGAACAGCACTCCGATCATAGGGGTGGAATAGCGCCTTAACCCTACACCAGCTCGGTTAAGGCTCCCTCTGTTCCTGCCCACCCCTCATCAGAGTAAAGTAGCCCAGGTTGTCACTGTCAGCCCAGAATGCCACTGTGTCCTTGGGGTCCATTGGAACCCCAACCCCCCCCCCCCCCATCAAAGAGGCCCTGGTGGCCTAGTGGCCCTCCAAGCCCCCCCAGACAGCCTAGTGGCCTCCCTCACCCCCCCAAAATCCTTGGTCACCCAGTAGGCTGCAAATCCAACCCCCCACCAGCCCTGGTGGTCTAGTGGCTCCATTCCCCTGTACTTCCATGATGGAGGAAGGAGTAGCACTCCCTCCTCCTCCCGTGTTGCCTTCAAAGTGGCAGTGCCCTGCCCTGCCCAGTGCATCCTAGGATGCGTTTCCCTATCATATAAGGGATATTTGGGAAGCCACCAGCATGGGTGGGGTGTTGGGTTTGCAACCCACTGGGCCACCAGGGATTTCTTTGGTTTGGGGGGGGGCTAGGAGGGGCTGGAGATCCACTGGCTTTCCAAGTCCCCATTCCCTTGTGTCAGGGGGAGGGGTGTTGGGGAGACTGGAGGTCCACCAGCATCTGAAGGAAGTGTGCAACATTACTACTACTAATCATTTCTAAAGCGCTACTAGACATACACAGCACTGTACACTTGAACATGAAGAGACAGTCCCTGCTCGACAGAGCTTACAATCTAATTAGGACAGACAAACAAGAGATAAGGGAATATTAAAGTGGTATTGCAAGTATTGGAACACTTGGAATATTGCAAAGATCCCCTACAGATGAAGCACATGTTCTCCACTAAGCAAGAGTATTATGCATAGTGACAGATGGTATAGACATAACAATTAAGATTAGTGGATTCAGGAAGATTGGGATTCCATTTACAGACAGCACATTGAACTTTGAATTGTAATTTCTAAGAGAGCAATTACATAAGTGTTGTCATACTGGGACAGACCAAAGGTCCATCAAGCCCATCCTGTTTCCAACAGTGGCCAATCCAGGTCACAAATACCTGGCAAGATCCCAACAAAGTAGAAAACATTTTATACTGCTTATCCCAGAAATAGTGGATTTTCCCCAAGTCCATTTAATAATGGTCTATGGACTTTTCCTTTAGGAAGCCGTCCAAACCTTTTTTTTAAACTCCGCTAAGCTAACCGCCTTTACCACATTCTCTGATAACGAATTCCAGAGTTTAATTAAAAATTGAGTGAAGAACCATTTTCTCTGATTCGTTTTAAATTTACTACATTGTAGCTTCATCGCATGACCTCTAGTCCTAGTATTTTTGGAAAACGTAAACAGACGCTTCACTTCTACCCGTTCAACTCCACTCATTATTTTATAGACCTCTATCATATCTCTCCTCAGCCGCATTTTCTCCAAGCTGAAGAGCCCTAGCCGCTTTAGCCTTTCCTCATAGAGAAGTTGTCCCATCCCCCTTATTTTTGTCGCCCTTCTCTGCACCTTTTCTAATTCCACTATATCTTTTTTGAGATGCGGCGATCAGAATTGAACACAATATTTGAGGTGCGGTGGCACCATGCAGCGATACAAAGGCATTATAACGTCCTCATTTTTGTTTTCCATTCCTTTTCTAATAATACCTAACATTCTATTTGCTTTCTTAGCCGCAGCAGCACACTGAGCAGAAGGTTTCAACATATCATCAACGACGACACCTAGATCCCTTTCTTGGTCCGTGATTCCTAACGTGGAACCTTGCATGACGTAGCTATAATTCGGGTTCCTCTTTCCCACATGCATCACTTTGCACTTGCTCACTTTAAACATCATCTGCCATTTAGACGCCCAGTCTCCCAATCTCGTAAGGTTCTCTTGTAATTTTTCACAATCCTCCTGCGATTTAACAACTTTGAAAAACTTTATGTCATCAGCAAATTTAATTACCTCACTAGTTACTCCCATCTCTAGGCCATTTATAAATATGTTAAAAAAGCAGCGGAACCCCACTAACTACCCTTCTCCATTGAGAATACTGACCATTTAACCCTACTCTCTGTTTTCTATCTTTTAATCAGTTTTCAATCCACAATAGAACACTACCTCCTATCCCATGACTCTCCAATTTCCTCTGGAGTCAATGTATAAGATTGTTGAAGAAAGAAAAATTATTGCTGTACATGGAAGTTTATCAAAGTATAGAAGGATATAATTATATATATGTAATAGGAGATATGATGACTTCCATAGTGTGGTAAAGATTTTAATGAATGGAATGAGAAAGTATGAGTGGTATGAATGCTAGTGTTTATGAATAATATGGAATGAGGAAAGAGGACATTTCAGATTACTGCCATGGCGTGCATTTGGTTTCCTGACAGCATATACTTTTTAACATGGCATTAATTTGCATGCTCATTGCTTACTACATCGAGGCGCTAAACTTTTGCAGCAAGCTCACATTGCTCTAATCCACAGCTTTCTGCATAAGCCCCCAGAGCCTTTGGAGATAGAAATACCTTTTTATTTATAAACTTTGTATTATCACCATCAACATTTAACATCGAAATAGTTATTCATACAACAAGCAATTCAAATACAAGTTAATCATAACATTGTATGAAGAAAAACGTAACAGCCAGTAATGGTAAATAGGCTTTTTCCCTTTCTTTCTTTCCCATCCGAAAAAAGGCCTCCAAACAAAGGGCCAGCCTCAGGATGTTTCTTCACCAGAGTTGAACCTCAGAAAATACAGATTACCTCAGCTCCCCTTCCCACTATCCCATCTGCCCAATTCCCATAGTACCAGTAACCCAATTAAATATTCCACCATGCACTCCTTGCCTTATGCGGGAACATCTCCCTCATGATTCCCTGCCTCTGCCAGTTTATTCCTTTTGGGGTCCTCATTATGCCCTTAGTTCTACTTTGCCTCTGTCATAGAGTCCAGAGTGCTGTTGCCACTGTTAGGGCTGCTTTTTCCCCTCTCATAATATCTTGGAGTGTTCATACTACTATTCAGCCATAATACACAAAATAACTTAGGAGACTAAAACAGCAGGAACGAGTATACAAAGCAAAATAATGAAACATGCACATGCTTACCCAGCCTTACCATCATGGCCAAAGCAGGAGGATTAGTCCACCTGTTAAACAAACAAAAACACACACAGAATGATTAATGAAGTACTCTCTTCTGACCACTGATAATCAACAGATAAATGCGTCTTATGGCCCTAAAGGGCAAAAGAACTGGGAAGCCGTAACACAGTCTCCAGATATTGTTGGCTCATTGTTCTGCCCTACTGGCTAATGCTAACTCTAAGCACATGCATTGATTTGCAAAGCCTTCTATTTTCCAAGGATTTTATCCATGAGAAAGAACCTTTGGAAAATACAGCCTTTAATTACGATAATTGGGCAGGGTGGATGCTGGCACTGGAACGAAATAGCATTCCTTCAAAACAAGACTTTCTATCAGCCAGATTTCTCCTTCAGGGTCTTTCACAAAGGTACCTTGCAAGCTGAATTCTAACTGCAAAATGTTTTCCAGACGCATTGTATGTTTCCTGACCTTTACTGTGGCTCTTGGTGAAAGAGAAGGCACAGAAACTGTTTTAGATAAGGGCATTTTACCTCCTCTATTTATAGGCCACTGAAGTTCTATATTAAGATAGTGTAATTGGAGTTTTGTGGTTTTGGTTTGGCTCAGGTAATTTGTGGGCTTCCTAGGAACTGGCCTGCTTTGTTTGTGGGGATTTATTCACTCTGGCCAATAGAAGAGCTGTTTGTGGGCGTGGTGTAGATTTACTTACACTGGGCCTTTAAGGTCTTCTGTTTACAGAATTGTAGCAAAGTATTGTT
Organism: Microcaecilia unicolor; assembly: GCF_901765095.1. Taxonomy (NCBI): domain Eukaryota; kingdom Metazoa; phylum Chordata; class Amphibia; order Gymnophiona; family Siphonopidae; genus Microcaecilia; species Microcaecilia unicolor. Next base: position 227,131,000 of record NC_044032.1, on the reverse strand, counting down.
TAATGGCTGTTGTAGTTCTCTGTAATTACAAAGGGTACTAATCAGGTTAACGAGACACCAAGGGACACAGGTACCGGTGAGGTTTCTCTGAAAAGGGATCTTGTTTTCTGTTCTGTATCTGGAAGGCCTTGATACAATACAACATTATTTACATGTGCACTGTTAAAAAGAAATGCAAAGCTTGTTTTCTGTCAAAACGTGAGCAATTGTAATAACATTTGGAACATATCATCCTGAAGGGGCGTAGCCAGACCTCAAGGTGGGAGGGGGCCAGAGCCCAAGGTGGGGGGGCACATTTTGGTCATTGCCTCGCTGCTGTCACCCCTCTCCACCACCCACCAGCGCCGAAAATACCTTGGCTGGCAGGGGTCCCCAACCCTTGCCAGCTGAAGACTTTGTCCAGCGCTGGTGTCCGGCACTGCCACCCTGCTTTCTCTTCCCATCATGCCCGGCACACTCCTTTTAGTGAAACTAATTTCAATAAAAGAAGCGTGCCTAACATGAGGGGAAGAGAGAGCAGGGCAGGCAATGCAGCAATGCAGCAATGCAGTCTTCAGCTGGTTGGGGGTTGGGGACCCCCACCAAGCAACCAGGGGCCCAGAGCAAATTTGGGGGGCCCAGGCCCCCATGGCCCCACCTAGCTATGCCACTGCTGAATACATTTGTAGTAAGCCTACACTCACGCTGGTCACCTCACCTAAACAACGGTCACTTCACTACCCGGTTCTTCAACTGTCACAATTTCTTTTAAGTGTGAACTGATCTGGCCCTGCCACTTCCTGACTGGTGATCAGTAGAGCCCGTTTCTCACAATTTCTTCAAAACATATTCTACACTTACCTTCTTCCATCTTTTTTCTGGAAACACTTGCACTAGTCTGTGAAAATCATAACCTTTCTCCAGATACAAATTTTAATAAGGATCAGATTCTCCTGACTGAAAACCATGATAACTGTTTAAAGCAACATGGCGTCTGCACGTATCATGACAATGATCACTAGGTGGTGATGTCATTTAAGTGAGGTGGACAGCGTGAGTGTAGGCTTATTGCAAATTTATTCAGGATGATACATCCCAAATTTTGTTGAAATTGGTCAAGTTTTGACAGTTATTCAGAAAAAAGCTTTGTTTTTGTATAGGTTTTTTTTAAACACAGTGAGCCATGGGTGGATTGACCATACGGGAAACAGGGCAGTGCCCGAGGGCCTAGAGGTTCTCCCACCTGCACACTACAGCCCCCCTGAGCCTCAGTGAGCCCTCCCCGGACCAACCTTGAAGGGCCCTGGGGGTCTAGCGGCCTCTTTTGGGGCAGGAAAGAACCCCCACTCTTTCCTGCCCACTGCCGCTACTCTGCCTTGCGCCGCCTTATTTAAAAAATGGCTGTTGAGACTTCCCTACTGCAGACTCACGAGAGTGCTGAGACCTGAGAGACTACCATAGGAAGTCTCAGCAGCCATTTTGAAAACACCGCAATGCCAGGCAGAGCAACGGCAGCGGACAGGAAAGAGTAGGTTTCTTTCCTGTCCCCGAAGAGGCCACTAGACCACCATGGCCCTTCAAGGTAGGAACGGGGAGGGTGCACTAGTGTGCGGGGGGGGGGGGGGGGGAACGATCTTTACTGCCCAGGGGACCAGAGCACTGTCTGTTTGCCCCTGCAGTGAGTCCAATATTCAAAATGATTTAAACAGGCTAACTGAGCATTTTCAGTGGCACTTAATTGGATAGTGCCACTTTAAATGGCTGGATAGCACCCAAGCTGAAACCAGCTGTTTTAGGGGCATTCCAGGTGCAGATTCAGCACCTACAGCAGGTTAAGCGTCAATATTTAGCACTTAACTGGCTAACATAATTGCATAAATAGGACCAGTGGCTTAGCAACGTGGGGCCATGGGGGTCTGGACCCCTCTGCCGACGACCCTCTCGACCCCCTCCCGCTGCCAACCCGCCATCGCTGTCCTTTGCTGGCGGGGGGACCCCAACCCCCGCCAGCCGAGGTCCTCTTCTTCCCGCAAAGGCTTCGTGCAGGATGTCAGAGTCAGAATGAAGCCTTTGCGCGGGAAGAAGAGGACCTCGGCTGGCGGGGGTTGGGGTCCCTCGCCAGCAAAGGTAAGCGATGGTGGGGGAAGGTTGGCGGCAGCAGGGGGGGATCAAAGTTGTTATTATTAGTGGTGGTGGTGGCGACGGGGGGGGGGGGCTGTCGGCAATGGTGGGGGGGGGGAGTTGTCGGCACGGGGGGGGGGAGCTAAAATGTGCCCCCCTCACCTCGGGCTCTGGACCCCCCTCCCGCCGAAGTCTGGCTATGCCCATGAATAGGACCACAGAAAAGTTAGTCCTATCTTTATGTGGTTCTTCATAGCTGGTTAACTGCTGAATGTCACACTTAGGGGCCTTTTTATTAAGCACCAGGAAGGCTAACATGTGGGTAGCACATGCCAAATCAACACTACCGCCTGGGTAGCGCAGGTGCCTGGCAGTAATTTTCGAAGTTGACATGCGTTGTTTCCCACAGTGGAAAATATTTTTTTCTATTTTCTACCATAGGGGGTGTTCCCAGCAGTAATCAGCAGCTCGTCAACACTGGCGCACGCTGCACGATTACCACGCTGTGAGACCTTACTGCTAGGTCAGGGGGTGGCTGTAAGGGCTCAGGCAGTAAGTAGCCACACACAATTTTTAATGTTAGCACACAGCCATTTATTGCCCCATTGAAAAAAGCCTTTTTTCCCAGTCATGGTAAAAAAAATGGCCCAGTGTGTGCCAATTTCATGTGTCCAAACTACCATAGGCCACTTTTTACCGCAGCCTAGTAAAAGGGCCCCTTAAATGACTATGTTTCGTCAGCTCCTTATACCCAGAACTTCAATGCCGGAGCCCAGACGTGACTTGGCATTGAATTTCTGGGTATAACACCAGTGGAGGTCAGCAAAACACTGACTGCCCTGGCTGAATATCGAACCTAGTGTATATAACATGTTTTCTGTTGGTTGGAAAAAAGTCTGATTTTCCCTGGGACCAGCATGACAGTGAACATTTTAACCTGTACTGATCTCAGAAGACTGACTGGTGACTTTTGAGCAATCTGTAATGTTGCTAACCTGTAAGCCCATGACTGGAATGTGCCCTTTCCATTTGAGGATTCCTATGGCAATTAGGAGGAAATAGGACTGCAGAGATACAATCTGTGGTTTATATCCTCAGGGAAGGGAAGTGATTGTTTCGTGTACAGGATACAAAATAAGTCCATAAAATGGTTTTCTTTGATCAGATATGTCAGCATTTATCATTTTAGGTTCCTGGAGGGATGTTTATGTAATTTTAGAAGGGACAAAAGGGCAATCCAAGCCACACCTTCAGCATTCACATTCAGGTTCTGTTCCTCCTAAATTAATTATGGCTTCTCCACTGGTTTAAATCCACACTACCTTTTTTGATGTGAGCACTTAAGGGTAATGAATGACCTGTATGGGTTTAATTCCCTACACATTTGAATACCAGTGTAGAGCTCTTCCAGTTAAATTGAGTCAGCATTATTGCCAAGCTTAGAGTGCCTTTGGGAATGTCAAAATGCATCTGGCATAAAATTCTACTTGCGAGGTATTTACAAATGAGGAAAAAGAAAAACTTTGAGAAAAACACAGTCACAGGAACCCAGCATCTTATAAAATTATAATTTCATTCAGCAATTTTTGAAGTGTCATAAACTGCACACCTTAAGTGCAGCAAGTAGAAACAGATGTTGAAAGTACTTGCTTGATTGTTTTAGAGCAATGTTTCTCAACTTCTTCAAGCCATGTATCCCCCAAGTCAAATAAATTTCAATTGAGTTCCCCTGAGCTCTGGTCAGTTCTGGCAGATGCACATTCCAAAAACTGGAATACTGCATTCCAATCATGAAATAGAAAATACAATGACTTTTTCTACCTTTGTTGTATGGTCATTTTATTTTTCTAATCATGCTGGTCCCAGTATCTGGTTTTTGCTTTTCTCTATCTTCTCTTAACTGTCTTGCAAGGCTGACCTGTCCATTTGACATTTCTTCTCTTTCCATGACCATCATTGATCTTCTCTATGTGTCCCTGTTTATCCCTATGCCTAGCATCTCTCCTCTGTGTGTGTGTGTCTCTCCTCACCCCACCACCCATCCTCTCTGTGTGTCTCTCCCCCAGCCATGCAGCATCTCTACTACTACTTATCATTTCTATAGCGCTACTAGACGTATGCAGTGCTGTACACTTGAACATGAAGAGACAGTCCCTGCTCGACAGAGCTTACAATCTAATTAGGACAGACAAACAGGACAAACAAGAGATAAGGGAATATTGTGTGTGTCTCTCTCCCTCATAGCCAACCAGAATCTCCTATCTCTCTCCCCCCTTTAATATCCAACATCTCCTCACTGTCCCCCCCCCCCCTTGTTTTGGCCATCTAGGATCTCATCTCTCTCTCTCTCTCTCTTCCCCCTTATCCAACATCACCCCTCTGAAACCATCCTGAGCTAATAATTTGTTTGCATGCTCAGCAATGCTGGCCTTGTTGATAGTTAAAAAATAACTAGATTGCTTCTAATTACTATAAAAAGGTTTCCAGAGGAGCAGAGCCGGGACTAGCAAAATTAGGAGGCCAGCTGGTGCAAAATCCATACATTCAGCAAGCTTCTCACCGTTAAAGCAGTCCACACAGTTTAATATGCTCAGAACTGTGATAGGCAAATAACGGACAAGTTTTCAACAACTATTTAAACCCCATGTATAAGTTTAAGTAAGTAAAATATTAATAGCTACAAGCCTAATAATTCTCCTTAATTCTCCTCTCTTGGGGGGGGGGGGGGTCCTTTACTAAGCCACAGTAGCGTTTTTATCTCACGGTAGAAATCAGCTGTCAATAAACATGGGTGTCTCGGCATTTACAGCCAGCTGATTTCTACCCCAAGCTAAAAACGCTATCACGGCTTAGTAAAAGACCCCCTTAGTTACAGTTTTCATAGTAATTTAATTTGGAAAATTCATAGTTCGCTTAACCATTAAGTTCTAGGCGGAGTACAATCAACTAAGAGCTAACAGTAAGCAGCCTTCTTACTTAGAACTGAATTACATCATACATAATAACTAGTTACATGATTGGGATCATATACAAAACTGGAGAGCACATGATAACTATATGATTGGAGTCATATATAGTTGCCGGCAAATGGAGGTGGACATGGTAGCCATCTTTAGAGCCCTCAGTCATCTCACCCTGTTTCCCTTTGATTACACATGTTGACATCTAATTCTACTTTGTTGAATTATGATACTATTTTTGAGTTTAAATTGACATGTTCCATCAGTTATTATATGCTACAAAAATTCTGATCATTAGTATTCAGTTTCTTTTCCAGTTTAAGCTTGTAATTGAATCGTTTTAAGTTCCTGTCAGGATGAACCTTTTCAAAAAACGTTGCAGCTTGAGTTGCTCAAGCTCTGTAGGGTGAGGTGAATAATGAAATGATTTTAAAATAAAGTATCTTACTGTGGCTTGTAAATCGCTCCCCCCCCCCCGCCCCCTTAAGTCAGTACTGTCTCTTTTCAGATTCAAACAATGTGTCACACCTACCTTCTACCTTCAGATGAAACATGAATTCCCTATCCAGTCACTGTAATGCTGCTGCAATGGCTGAATGTTCCTTGTGAACTTTTGCCTTCTGAGGGTTCCATACCCTCCCTCTACCACCCACCACCAAGTTAATGTCTTCACCTGGCATCAGCAGACAATGACGGGCACACATTTGTGGTGTACTACACCCATAGGAACGGACTTTTCTTAATGATTGGGGGGTGCTACACAAAACACAAATTATCCTTCCAGGACATAGTGAAGGAACTTGCTCAATATCAAGGGTGGTCAGCACCCACTCCGCCCACAGGACTTGCATCTATGATCATACCTTGAACACATTGCACATTTTAGCTGGAGTCAGGGATTTTGCTATTTGGACTTCTAGTGTTGTCCAAACAGCAAAAGCAAGGATTCAGGGGGTTAAAACTCCCATTCAGCAACAGCATAATGACATGGTCTGTTTTGATTGTAAATTCCTAACATTCTGTTGGCTCCCCCCCTCCCTGTTGAACTGATGCTTTTGAAGAATTACTACAATGATTTTCTGAATGGTATAGGCTAAGGCAAAAAAAAAAAAAAAGAGTCCAATACTATGCATGAGAAATTTGGATTGTTTTTCCTATGTGCTTCACTTTGCATCAATGTTGAAACTCATCCACCACTTTATTGGCGAAAGAGACGTGTAGCGCTTCACCGAAAGCTTTGGTTTTGATTAACAGAAATAATTTTCTATCACCTAAACTTTTTGCCACCTCACTGTTTGCTGCCTGGATGAATATTTGGAACATCACTGTTTATCTTCCTCTACTGTGAAAACTGACCACACCCTCCTCCCTCCTCTTTCCTAACTTTCAATCAGTTTTGATCTCTGACAGGATATTTCTTTCAAACCTTGGTTTACAAAGTGTAGAAACCAGAAGACAGGGTGTCCGGAGCACAGCAAAACAAACAAACGAATGAAAGAAGCAAAGAGGACCTTCAGAATTGTGTTGGCGTAGAGATGAATCTTTATTAAAGGACCCTACGAAAAACTTCACACAAACATACTGCTAGTTATCAAAAGCAAGGAAATAAGAACAACATTTAGTATCCTGAAATCTTCACACTTCGCGTTACCAGTGGCAGTCAAATGCAGCATATACATAGCAGTGCAATTTTTCAAATAGAAGGTTTTGTGGCACATCAAACTGCCTCAGGATAAATAGGAACACCATACAGACTCCTGACGCAGAAAGTTTTGCTGAAACACGGGCCGTGTTTCGACCTTTAATAAAGACTCATCTTTATACCAACCCGATTTTGAAGGTTCTCTGTGCTTCTATAACTTGTTAGTTTGTTTTCCTGTACTCCGGACTCCCTGTCTTCTATTCTTTCTTTTTATTTATTTATTTATTTATTTATTTAAATTATTACCAAATATTACACTTGAACAGAAAAGGTACTACATCAAGAAAATGTATACATAAAATAAATAAAGGCAAAAACAATCAGAATAAGTACACTCAAGTCCTCCATTTTTGATCCAAGATTAACTTATATGGAGTTTTACGTCAGAAATATTATAAAGAAAATTATTGAACCTGTCTAATAACTAAGTTCCATTTTTTATATTAAGCTCATTACATGTTAATATCAACCTTATATATCATCCTTGAGATCCTTTGGCTGCAAGAAATTCTGTAAGTTGTGAGGATTCAAAAAAACACATACTTCATCGCAGGGCCGTGCCGATGCGGTAAGCGAGGTAAGCGCTGCAGGGGGGCGCCCACCTCTGGAGGGCGCCGCCGCGGTGCTTACCATCGCCCCGCCGAGGCCTTTAAATCTTTTGGTTGCCCCGGGTGTCACCAGAAAGGGGGTGCCGCCGCTCCCGCTGCTCTTCATCCTGGCACCCCCCCCCCGCACCAGCCCTTTAAATTTATTTGCCGACGCGATAGCGAGCGCAGCACCTCGTGTGGAAGTAAAGGAAGCGGATCCGATCATCTCATTGGGCCTTCCCTCACTGTCCCGCCCTCCTCTGACGCAACTTCCTATTTCCTCTAGGGCGGGACAGTGAAGGAAGGCCCAATGAGATGATCGGATTCGCTTCTTTTACTTCCACACGAGGTGCTGCGCTCGCTATCGCGTCGGCAATTTCTTTTTAAAGACGGGTGGCAGGGAGAAGACGAGGCAGGGTGAGGGTGGGGGACAGATGGGGTGACCGTGAAGGTGGGGGAGGACTCGGATAGCAGAAGGGATTGGGTGGGAGACAGATGGGGTGAGGGGGACTCGGATGGGCAGAAGGGACTGGGTGGGAGACAGATGGGGTGAGGGGGGGGGGCACTTGGATAGCAGAAGGGACTGGGTGGGAGCCAGATGGGGTGAGGGGGACTCGGATGGGCAGAAGGGACTGGGTGGGAGCCAGATGGGGTGGGGGGGACTCGGATGGGCAGAAGGGACTGGGTGGGAGACAGATGGGGTGAGGGTGGGGGGCACTTGGATAGCAGAAGGGACTGGGTGGGAGCCAGATGGGGTGAGGGGGACTCGGATGGGCAGAAGGGACTGGGTGGGAGACAGATGGGGTGAGGGTGGGGGCACTTGGATAGCAGAAGGGACTGGGTGGGAGACAGATGGGGTGAGGGGGACTCGGATGGGCAGAAGGGACTGGGTGGGAGCCAGATGGGGTGAGGGGGACTCGGATGGGCAGAAGGGACTGGGTGGGAGACAGATGGGGTGAGGGTGGGGGGCACTGGGATAGCAGAAGGGACTGGGTGGGAGCCAGATGGGGTGAGGGGGACTCGGATGGGCAGAAGGGACTGGGTGGGAGCCAGATGGGGTGAGGGGGACTCGGATGGGCAGAAGGGACTGGGTGGGAGACAGATGGGGTGAGGGTGGGGGGCACTTGGATAGCAGAAGGGACTGGGTGGGAGCCAGATGGGGTGAGGGGGACTCGGATGGGCAGAAGGGACTGGGTGGGAGACAGATGGGGTGAGGGTGGGGGCACTTGGATAGCAGAAGGGACTGGGTGGGAGACAGATGGGGTGAGGGGGACTCAGATGGGCAGAAGGGACTGGGTGGGAGACAGATGGGGTGAGGGTGGGGGGCACTTGGATAGCAGAAGGGACTAGGTGGGAGACAGATGGGGTGAGGGGGACTCGGATGGGCAGAAGGGACTGGGTGGGAGACATATGATGGGGTGAGGGTGCGGGGCACTTGGATAGCAGAAGGGACTGGGTGGGAGCCAGATGGGGTGAGGGGGACTCGGATGGGCAGAAGGGACTGGGTGGGAGACAGATGGGGTGAGGGTGGGGGCACTTGGATAGCAGAAGGGACTGGGTGGGAGCCAGATGGGATGAGGGGGACTCGGATGGGCAGAAGGGACTGGGTGGGAGACAGATGGGGTGAGGGTGGGGGGCACTTGGATAGCAGAAGGGACTGGGTGGGAGCCAGATGGGGTGAGGGGGACTCGGATGGGCAGAAGGGACTGGGTGGGAGACAGATGGGGTGAGGGTGGGGGGCACTTGGATAGCAGAAGGGACTGGGTGGGAGACAGATGGGGTGAGGGGGACTCGGATGGGCAGAAGGGACTGCGTGGGAGACAGATGGGGTGAGGGTGGGGGCACTTGGATAGCAGAAGGGACTGGGTGGGAGACAGATGGGGTGAGGGGGACTCGGATGGGCAGAAGGGACTGGGTGGGAGACAGATGGGAGAAGGGGCATGGAGCTGGAACTGGGGTCTGAAAAGTGAGCAGGAGGGAGAATGGGGTCATGCCTGGGGCAGGGGTGGATGGGAGAATCAATGGATCTGGAACTAGGGGCAGCCGCAGGTGGGAACTGGGAGCCGAAAAGAGGGGGCAGTGAGAGAGGGGGGATAGATCCTGGATGGAATGGGGAGTGAGAGGGAGGGCAGACCCTGAATGGATGGGAGGGGGAAAGAGAGAGGGCAAATGGTGAATCGAAGGAGCAGAGAGAAAGGGCAGACAGTGGATAGAAGGGAGTGAAAGAGCAGACAGTGGATGGAAGGGGGCAGAGATAGAGGGCAAATGCTAGAGGGAAAGGAGAGAGAGAGAGAGGGCAGATGGTGGATGGAAGGGGGAGAGAGAGATGGCAGACTGGGGCAGATGGTGGATGGAAGGAGCAGAAATAGAGGGCAGATGTGGATGGAAGGGACATTAGAGAGGGCAGACACTTGAGAGCAGAGAGAGAGCGAAGACAGATGCTGGATGGAAGGAAAACGGTGAAAAGAAGATAAGGAAAGCAGAAACCAAAGACAACAAACTGTAAATATATATTTTTATTATTTTGCTTTAGGATATAGTATTTTAGCTGTGTTAATAAATGTTTATAAATAGAACATGTAAATAAGGTAATCTTTTTATTGGACTAATTTTAATACATTTTGACTTAACTTTCAGAGAACAAAACCCTCTTCCTCAGATCAGGATAGGATACTGTAACAGCACTATACTGTATTGACCTGAGGAAGGAGATTTTGGCCTCTGGAAGCTAAATGTATTAGTCCAATAAATTGGTATTATTTTATTTTCTGTATTTGTTTTATTTCTATTTGTTAATTTGTAAAGTGGTGATTGGTATTTGTTAGTTTTTTCAAATTTACATCTGCTGTCTTTATATTTTGCACAGTACTAGGGGACATTTTCTGTTTCTGTGGTGTTGCATTGTATGCAGAGTCTGGCATCGGGGGTTCAGTTTAATTTTTGTCTAAATAGAAAGTTTATGATTACTTATCCTATAGTGGATTTGGGTGTATCTGTGTTTGAAAAAGACATGGCTTTCAGTTGGCATTGACTGTGCAGGATCTACGATCTGTACTATTCTGTCTGGTTTCGTTTTACAATAGGTGAATTGATGTTCTAGTGCTCACAGTGTTTAAGATGCTTTCCTTTTCCTTGTGTAACTCGTAGAAATGACTGCTTATGGTATGGTAAAATTGCTCTATAGGTCGTGAGTGTTTTGTATTCTCGGTATGCCTAGTACTGGATTGGGGGGGGGGGTGTTAAACAATGACCGGCCCCGGGTGTCAACTACCCTAGCTACGCCACTGCTGCCGACGTCTCCCTTCCCTTGCACTCGTTGGTTCCCTCAGTGTCCCGCCTTCTTCTGACGTCAGAAGAAGGCGGACACTGAGGGAACCAAGAGCGCAAAGGGAAGGGAGACGTCGGCAGCGCTCCGCTTTCACTGACGCTGCTGCGACCGGAAGTAAAAGATTTAAAGGCCCCAGGGTGCGGAGGGAAGGGCAGAGAGGCATGGATGGGAGGGCAGGGCCCAGGGAGAGGACAAATTGCTGGAAGGGAAGGGGAGGGGAGAGAGGATTGCTGGCTATGGATGGAGGAGGGAAGGGCAGAGAGGGACAAGGATGGACATGGGGCCCAGGGAGAGGACAAATTGCTGGAAATGGAGGGGAGGGGAGAGAGGAGGATTGCTGGGTATGGATGGAGGAGGGAAGGGCAGAGAGGGACAAGAATGGACATGGATGGGAGGGCAGGACCCAGGGAGAGAGGAGAAATTGCTGGAAATGGATATAGAGCAAGAAATGAAGAAGAAAGGAGAAAAGTAAAGAAATAAATGGAAAGGAAGCCCTGGAAATGGAGTTAAGAGGACAGATAGCAGCAGACTCAGATACTGGGCCAGCATGATTGAAAAAAGAAAGTCACCAGACAACAAAGGTAGAAAAAAATTATTTTATTTTCATTTTAGCGTTTGGAATATGTCCACTTTGAGAATTTACATCTGCTATCTTATTTTGTAATGTATAGCAATTTGTTTCTAAGAATATTGCTGACAATTCCTTTCAGTGTGGCAAGTGGTGAGCGATCATTTTCATGGGGGGGGGCGTGATCATTTTCATGGGGGGGGGGCGCCAACTGATAGTCTGCAGGGGGGCGCCAGAGACCCTAGGCACGGCCCTGCTTCATCGATTGGTAACAGAAGGCTTCTATGCTTTCTAAACCTGGGTTTGAAAGTAATATACTGTCAGAGATCAAAACTGATTGAAAGTTAGGATAGGAGGAGCATGTGATCAGTTTTCACAGTAGAGGAAGATAAACTATGATGTTCAAAATATTCATCCAGGCAAGAACCAGTGAGGTGGCAAAAAGTTTAGGTGATAAAATCATTTCTGTTAATCAAAATCAAAGCTTATGGTGAAATGCTACACGTATCTTTCACCAATAAAGTGGTGGATGAGTTTCAACACTGATGCAAAGTGAAGCACATAGGGAAAACAATCCAAACTTCATTTCAAGCAGATGATACTGTGAACTGGGGACTTCAGTTGAAATGGGTAACTGCTTGAGGCACCACACCGGGGAGAAGACCACAGTGCCATGCTATGTTAACTTTAGCGGTTGTTTCCAACAGTTTTGGAAGTGTTGACATACAGTTAATGCAGAGATAATGTTGTTTAGCCTGAGTGGCTAAATTTTGTTGATCAGCCACACAATATTTAGCCACATAGAGGGAGAGGGTGCAGGAGATGATACGACGCAGTTGCAAAATACTTTCCTGTCTGCGCTGATAATGAGAGCTGCCCTGATCAGGGTGGATGGTTAAGTCTGCTCAGGGACGTGGTCTGGATATCATTATCCGAATATTTTCTAGAAAGTCCAGCTGAACATCTGGATAACTCTTACCTGCTTGCTGAAAATTGAATTCTTCATATCTGAATGTTGGTTTGTCGCGTGGTTTAAAATGCATGCATGCATACATTTAAGTGGAATTAAATAATTTAAAGTTTAATATGCACATGTGTTTTTCAAACATAACTATATTTCTTTAACTCACACCTTTGCACTGATAATTGTATTTCCCTATCCCAGAGGGCTAGTAATCTAAAGATAAAGTTTTGGATTTCAGTTTACTAATATACATTAACAGGTTAAGGTGTGTTCATGTGAGCTATGCACTTAATTAGACCCCTTTGACAATAATGCTGCTTGCATTCAATAATTTGCTTTTAATTACATTAATGCACATTAATACATCTAGTATTGAGGGAAAGGAGGGTAAAGTGAATTGCCCAAGGCCCATCAGTGATGGAGTTGCCTAGTGGTTAGAACACTGGTCTTGCAATCCAGAGGTGGCTGGTTCAAATCCCACTGCTGCTCCTTGTGATCTTGGGCAACTCACTTAACCCTCCATTGCCTCAGGTACAAGCTCAGATTATGAGTCCTCCTGGGACAGAGAAATATCCAGAGTACCTGAATGTAATTCACCTTGAGCTACTGCTGAAAAAGGTGTGAGCAAAAGTCTAAATAAATAAAAGAAGTAGGATTAGAGTCCTGTTTCCAGCCCACCAATGTAGGTGTATAGTTTCTAGCCATACTTTCTTTAACTACTTTCAAGGTGGTTTACATAGTATATACAAGTGCTTATTTGCCCAAAGTCACAAGGAGCTGCAGTGGGAATTGAACCCACTTCCCCAGGATCAATGTCTGCTGCACTAACCACTAGGCTACTCTTCCACTCCAGAAGCTGATGCTGATGTGCCATTAAAAGAAGAGGGAAGAATGTGAGCTGGAACTCCCCTTTCAATAGGGAGTGAAATCTTGGCTGAAGCACTCCCAAATTTCTGTGTATCTATTTGTCTATCTCCTGATTTAAGCATCGTTTTACTTCATACTTAAGATGGCTCAAGGAAAACTAGATGTCAGCTAATCCCAGAAGAAATTACTCACCATCAGCTTTTGCTTATTACACAAGGTGCAGTCAGCCAAAACTAAATCCATTTCTCTGTAAACATTGTGATGAAAGGATTATTATTATTAGGATCCTAATTGTGAAGATGGTTTTCTTTTCAGATATGCTGCTGTCAGTGTGCACAGTCATGTCAAAGAAAAGCAGAGAAATACAGGGATACAAAGAATGATTAAGACAAGATAGGAGGCAAATGTCCTGTTGTGAACCTGGAACTGCTCAAAAGATAGAAAACAGACCATAGCATTGAGGAGGCAGTTCTGTAAGTGGGCAGGCGCCCTTCTATGTTCCTTTATTGAATGCTAGTGTAATCCAGTAACAGCCAGGGCCGCAGAGAAGGGGGGCAGGGGGTCAAAATTCCCCAGGCCTGGGCCTCCAAGGGGGGCCCGGTGCCGGGGTCTCTCTCTCCTGCTTCTGAAGGGACCCGGGTAATCCAGTGGGCTTGGGTGGGCCAGGGCCCACCCATTTATGGCTCAAGCCCACCCAACAGTAGCACATGTTTAGTGGTAACTGGTGGGAATCCCAAGCTCTGCCTGCTGAAGATTTCCCCCTGATGGTAACGAAAATGCTACTTTTCACAACACCGGCACCTGCGCATACTCAGTTTTCAGTGCATGCCTGCTGCCAAGGTGGAAAGAAGTGTTTTCCCACCAGCTGAGATAATTTTTTTTTTTTTGGGGGGGGGACACTTGGTGCCCACCCAATTCTTGCCTAGGCCCACCCAAAATCTGTTGTCTGGCTACGCCCCTGGGGTGATCATGTCCCAACAGGAGCAGGAGAGAGAAAACTCCGGCACCGTGCCCCCTTTGGAGGGCGGAGAGGACCTGGAAGAACAGACACAGCAGGCTGCTCTTCTTCACAGTCTGCCGCATTGCCTTCCCCTGCAGGCTGCTTTTACCCTCAGTCCACACATGCGTGACCTGAGAGAAGAAGCAGCTGTAGGGGAAGGCCACACAGTAGAAGGAAGAAGTGCAGTGCTGGAGGACGAACTCTTCTGCTGGCAGGGCCTTGGGATCCCTGCCAGGTGGTGGCAGCAGCAATCAGGGAGGGTGGGGCGGCCGATCCTGGGGGAGGGGCCGGTGGTGGTGATGATGATCCTTAGGGGCCCGGCGGCGGCAGCGATCCTGCCCCGGGCCCAGCTCAGTTGGAGACCATGTTATCAGCAGTGTGACACTTAGCAGTTCTATGGCTGGCATAAGTGTGAGTGCCTAACGGGGCATCTGGTATCATGAACCCAGTGGAGCAGTAGCCATGCATGTGCATAAGTACAACAGAGATGTACAGTTGTCTATACATGATAGCCCTGCCTATGTCACACCCATGCTCCTCCCCTGTGTACCCTGTCTGAGGGTATTTACAGAGCAGTGCTTAAGTGCCATACTGGCATTTACATGAATAGGTGTATACATACCAGTTGCATAGCTATGGGGGGGGGGGGGGAGTCTGCTGGGCCTGGGCCCCCCACTTTTGTTTCAGGCCCCTCAAAATTGAGTTACTGTCTGCAGCTATGGCTGTTGGGGGTTCTTGAATTTTGAGGGAGCCCAAAGTTGGAAGCACAACATTTTGCCCTACCCCCATTCTCTGCCTCTAACCTGCTCTCCGTGCCACTCCCCATGACCCCAAATACCTGACCTGGTGGGAATCCCCAAGCCATTCCAGCGGAAGTGGTCCCCCACCAGCAGCCTGGTAGTCAGTGGCGCTTTCTATGGGTCACTGTCCCCACTTCACCCCCCCCCTCACGCATGCTAGGTTTTCACTTCACTGAGAATGCATGGGGGAGAAACCCACCTCTTGTATGCTTAGTTTTGCATGGGTTCAAAATTTGAGCATGTGGGGGGGGGGGGGCTAGTTTGGTGGCTGTCCATGGCCAAAGGTCTAGGACCACTTCAACTGACCGGGCTTGGGGATCCCCACCAGGTCAGGTATTTGGGGGTTGTGGGGGGGATGGCACAGAGAACAGGGCAGGGTCAGAAAGTGGAGGGTGGGGCAAAATGTTGTGCCTCCAACTTTGGGCTCAGCTCCTTTCTCAACATTCAAGGTCTAGCTATGCAACTGACACATAGACACATAAATGCTAGTAGTCTAAACATTTATGCATATTATAGGTTACAAGAATTGCCCTCTATCCCCCTCATTCATTAACACATTGCTTAAATTAATGCACCAATGTGTGCATAAATGTATAGAATAATGTCATCTAGGAAGTCAGGCGTACACCTAACTGCATAAATTGCAGCATGTTCTGTTTTCTTTTTTTTATTATTCAATTTTGTAAACTGCCTAGGACCATTTTTTTTGGCTTGTGCAGTATATAAACCTTAACTAAGATAAGA
This sequence comes from Microcaecilia unicolor, assembly GCF_901765095.1. Lineage (NCBI taxonomy): Eukaryota > Metazoa > Chordata > Amphibia > Gymnophiona > Siphonopidae > Microcaecilia > Microcaecilia unicolor. Next base: position 227,115,380 of record NC_044032.1, on the reverse strand, counting down.
ATAAATCAAAGAATAGCATAATGCCTCTGTGTCGCTCCATGACACTGTATCTTGAGTATTGTGTGTACTTCTAGTCACTGCATCTCAAAAAAGATATAGCTGAAATTAGAAAAGGCATAGAGATTGGTGACCAAAATGATTAAGGGGATGGAATAACTGTTCTATGAGAAAAGGCTAAGGGAAGATATCCAAGATGGCCGCTGCCTGGAAGGCTACATAGGCTGTAAGGGACTGTTCGTTGGACTTTTTTCTTCTTACCTTTACCTGAGTGATGTTTTGCAGATAATGGCCCCAAAATGGAGAGGGAAGGTTAGGAGCTACCTACTTAAGCCTCCTAAACCCTCTGCTGGCAAACAGCTGTTGATAACTTTTGCTGTTTCTCCATTATTGGTGTTTCTGGCTAAGGACCCGCTTGTGCAGGAGGCATTGGTTCAACATCTGCTGGAGTGCTCTTTGAGCCCTGATGCAAGGAGCCCTCCCCCCCACCCTCCGGCCTCCAGTCGAGAGAATGCACAGGACACTGTCAGGTCTGCCGAGGTGCAAGTTCCTGGAGTATTGTTCAGTAGGAATTCCAGCAGGTTGCTGGAACATGTGACTCCTTCAGGATCATCTGTATCAGGAGATTCCAGTAAGAGAGGGGAACATGTGCCTGTTGAAGGGATCGAGTGAAATGAGCCCAGTTTGCTATCTTTGGGCTTTAGGGCCCAAGTCCAAACTACTAGTGCTATGGTACTGAGTAGGAATTCGTTGGCTCTGCTGGTTAAGCCACCGGTAGTTACTTTGGATGCCATCTGGACAGCTCTTGTAAGGTTAGATACCGCAGTGACTAAGACTTCAGAGGATCTCGCGACACTTGCAAACAAATTGAAGCTAGATAAGGCCCAGCAGGAGGGAAAAATGGGGTTGTTATCTGGAAAGTTGCAGAAAGTTGAACAGACCCTGGATCAATATCATGGGATTATCAGTACCATAGTGCATGATAGGTTGTCATCACATCGCGGGATGGAAGTGGTGGAGAACAGACTGAGGAATCTCAATTTGAGATTTGTGAACTTTACCAAGGTCAAGGTGCCATATGAGTTATCATGAGATACCTTGATGTTCTTTGCAAATGTTTTGAAGATCACTCCTGATTTGTTTCCTCCTGTGGCTAAATGTGTTTTCTTGCCAATTCGATATGGGCGACGGAGTACTGAAAGAGCTAATATTTCTAGCGATAGTATTGATATATCAGCCATCCTTGAATGATCTGGCGAGGAAGAGATTAATAGGGCTATATTATTAGTAGCGTTTGTATTTGAGCAAGACAAGGATTGAATGTTTACACTATACTGCCATTATCATGCTACTTTATTTCTAGGTCATTTCCTGATTTGTAAAATTACACAGAGAGAGAAGGAAGAAAACTCCTGGCCATAGCCCAAGAGGGCAGGTAGTGGGATGCAAGTTTTCCTTAGATTTCCATTCAAATGTATTGTAACTTGTGGCATTTATAAGCATATTTTCTTTGAGCCCCAGCAATTTCAGAGTTTTGTAGAAAGTGAAAAAAAGGGCCTGTATCACAGTGGGGGGATGGTGATACCTCTGAAGCTGTAGTATCAGGGCCGCCCTTAGATACATAGGGGTGAATTCCATATATGGCAGCAAAAAATTGGGGCAGAAAAAAAGCATTATTCTAGAAACAATGTTTAAAGTTAGACACAGTTTATAGAATAGCGCTTATACCTGAGAATCATGACTAACTTTAGGCGTCTTCCTCCTCTGCTAAGATATGCGCAGAGAGCATTTTCTGACCGCCAGACCCTGAAGCAGGCTGACGAAACGCTAGGTCACGGTCTTTATTGATGAAAAAGGAAGCACCGGAAGAAGCTAAGACAAGCTACGTGAAAGCTAACAGCTGGTTACTGCTCTACTGAATATTTTTGTCTGCACTAGAGCATAGGCTATTAATTTGAAACAATTGTGGTCCAACATAAGATTGTTTGGCTCAACGTTTAAGGGGCGTGACTACGTTTATAATAGAAGTTTTTTTTAAGCCAGTGATGAAGCAGTCCTGCTCCCATAGCTACCGTAGATAAGGCTGGGAGCTCCTTGAGGCTTTTTTCCTCCTTCTGGCCCCTGATTAATCTGCAAGTTCAGACCTTGAGAAGAGTATCTCTTGCATTTTATATTTGTGGAGATGGACTAACTTTAGGCGTGGCCATTTGCACCTACTGAAACATTAAGTTAGTTGCGTATCCTCCTTATTCTATAACATCTCACATAAATGTTAGGAATGCCCCGCTCTGCCCATGACCCTCCCATTTCTGTGCCCCCTTTTTGAACTGATGCGTAAAATTTAGGAGTGGATCCCAGTCCTAAATTTATACAAATACATTTCAATTAAATCTAATTAGTTCCAATAATTGGTTAACAAGACAATTATTGGTGCTAATTAGCTCATTATTCAATTAAATTGTGCATGCATCCTAATTTGCACACAATTCATAGCGACTTTTATAGAACTCGGGGGATAGTGAGATAAGCTTTAATTGTTTATTTGGAACAGCCAAACTTTTTCTTTTTTTTGTTGAAATAATTGTCTCTTTTGCCTTTAATAATTCTCCTATTATCTGTTCTTGGGTCCAGGGATGGACTGACCATTCAGGCAACCAGGCAGTGCCCAAAGGCCCAGAGGCTCTAGAGGGCCCAGAGGCTCTGCCTGGTTGCCCACCACCACAGCACATTGCATCCCTCCCCGGTCCTACCTTGAAGGGTATGTGGGGGCAGGAAAGAATCCCACTTTTTTCCTGCCCGCTGCCTCACTACTCTGCATAATGACGTGTTTTAACAATGGCAGCTGAGACTTCCGAGACCCGCAAGACTACCACAGTAAGTCTCGCCAGCCATTTTGAAAAAACACTCGCTGCCACCGAGCATGCTAGACATAGTGGGCAGGAAAGAGTGGGGTTCTTTCCTGACACCGAAGAAGCCAATAGACCACCAGGCCCTTCAAGGTAGGACCAGGGAGAGTGGCAGTGGTGTGGGATGGGGGGCGGCAGTGCAGAGGTGGGGTGGCAGGCAGTGGCCGGGGGGGGGGGGGTACCCAATGACCTTCACTGCCTGGGGGCCCCAACCACTGTCAGTCCACCCCTGTTTGGGGTCTCTTCCTTTTTTTCCTAGGAGGATAGTCGGTTGTCCCCCACTAAATATTGGCGGATAGCTGGTTAAGCACTATTTAACTGGTCAGCAACTGTTCTGACAAATAGTGTTAAATGGAGTGGAGTGGAGGAGTGGCCTAGTGGTTAGAGCACTGGTCTTGCAATCCAGAGGTGGCCAGTTCAAATCCTACTCTTGTGATCTTGGGCAAGTCACTTAACCCTCCATTGTCTCAGGTATAAACTTAGATTGTGAGCCCTCCTGGTACAGAGAAACATCCAGAGTACCTGAATATAACTCACCTTGAGCTACTACTAATGGAAAAGGTGTGAGCAAAATAAAAATAACAGACAGTTGGCTTTTAACAATTAGGGCTCTGGACCACCCATTTAAAGGAAGATATGTAAGCACATATCTGTTATGCTACATTATTTAGAATTTACTCACACCTTTTTCAGTGGTAGTTCAAGGTGAGTTATATTCAGGCACACTGGGTATTTATTTCTCTCATAATCTAATTTTGTACCTGAGGCAATGGAGGGTTAAGTGAGTTGCCCAAGATCACAAGGAGCAGCAGTGGGATTTGAACTGGCCACCTCTGGATGTCAAGACCAGTTCTCTAACCACTAGGCCACTCCTCCACTCCACTGCATTCTTATTAGGGGGAATTCAGTAAACGGTGCCCAAAATTAGGCACCGGTATAACCTGCACTAAGCCAGTATTCTGCAAAGGGCGCTGTGCACGGAATGACCTTTCCAGAGTACTAGCTCATTGCTCATCTCGTGCCTAACTTTGGGCCTGAACACTTACACCTGGTGTAAATGCTGACACCCAGCTCACGGCAGTTAGGCTCGTAAATGACATTTTTCTAGAACATCGGGCCTAAATCCTGGGAATGCCCCTGACCCGCCCATGCCCTTTCCATGGCCACGCCCTCTTTGGGGTTGCACACCATAAGATGTAGGCATGTTATAGAATAGGGGGTAGGGCAGATCTATGCTGTTACTCCCAATGACTGCCAATTAACACCAATTATTGATTGTTGAATGCCTGATTAATTACTTTATGCATGAATCTGTGAAATTTGCACATCCAACCTTGGGTGACTTATACAGGAGCTGGGGGATTGTGTATGGGGAAGAGGGTGGAGGGGAGGTAGGGGGTTGAAAATCCAGCCCTGTTTTTCTATTGATTAGCCAGGAGTTTACCAAGCAGCTGTGGAAATCTCCTGAACCAGCTGCTCAGGTTCAACAGTTGTTCCTTTGAATCCTGCTGATGTAAAGCTGGAGTGACTCTGGTATGTTTGTTTCCTGTGTTCTGCTGTGTGAAGCTGTTTTTTTTGTTGTTGTTGTTGCTGTTTGAAAGCTGCATAAATATACTCCTTTCTCTGAACCCATCACTAGGCACCTGAGCTGGTCTGTGTATTCATCCTCCCCAGGCCCTTACAAAAACATTCGCCAATCTTGTAGATAACAGAATCTAATAATAATGAGAAGTAAGCCACCACAGATCTAAGCTTCACATAAAACACTGGGTTAAGGGGCCTCTTTATGAAATTGCAGTAAGCAGTTAGTGGGGGTGTTAATGTGTGGCAGCTGTTAGCCTTGACACATACTAATGGCCCTGCATACTAAAACCAGCCAGTAGAACTGGCCTTAAGCAGGGTCCTGTGCTTAACTGAGTCAGGTTTGTAACTGGCTGCTGACCAAAAGTTAAAGCTTCTTTTCTCTTTCCATCCTCAGCTCCTTCTCTCTCCTTCCCCTCCCTTTTGGCAATCATGCTCCTCAGCACTGATGATCTATATTCCTGGTCTGAACCCTTAAGTCCTGGGCAAGGGGGAGGGGCCACCAAACTGATCCACACACAGGGCTGGCCTTAGTGGGTGGTAAACAGAGCAATTACCCTGGACCTTCATACCATAGGGGGTCCCACACTTGCACAAGGCCCCGCTGCCAGCCAGTATGGGTTATCGGCAGAGATAGGGCACGGCCAGCACCCACAGTTAGTGTGTGGTACATTAAAAAAAATGGGCTGTTTTTTGGATAATTTGAGCCTTTTCAAGGTTTTATAGTTTACACTGTCAGGCTGAAGCTGAGCTGTCAATCCACAGCAAGGTGGGACAAGATTTTTAAAAGGGTTTTGCAGCTTTCCCAGTCTTTGATGTGTTAAAGAATCTGTTTACTGAAGTCCATGCTGGTTTTCACAGCTAATTTACGTTCCTTCTATCTTACAGCAGCTGCATTTTATTGTAAAACATAAATAATGGAATGTGAGAGAGTTTAATACTGAAGGAAGAGTTCTTTAAATACTATGATATTTTTCAAACTGCTCTGATTTTACACCCTCATCTTACCATTGAAGTATCAGTATAGCTGTTTGGCTCATTCAGGGGCCCTTTTAATCAAAGAAGGTATGAAAGCTGGGCATAGCGTGTTCTAACATGGGACTTTGCCGCATATGAGTTCAGATTTTTAAAGCTTGTTCATTTTTTCTCGGGTTGTATGCTAAGTTTGCATTAATGTGTAGAACCTGCAGGGAGCACTTAATGACTCTTATTTAATCAGAACACACTAGCTGGATAACGCTTTCATGCCTATTCTCTGCCCATGACACACCCCCTGCAAAAAAATATTTGTAAGAAAATAGCTAATGTGTGGTTTAGCACATGCAAACAGGCAAAATCTGGCAAAACATGTTACATAAGGACATAAGAATAGCCATACTGGGTCATAAGTACATAAGTATTGCTTACCGGGACAGACCGAAGGTCCATCAAGCCCAGCATCCTGTTTCCAACAGTGGCCAATCCAGGTCACAAGTACCTGGCAAGATCCCAAAACAATACAATACATTTTATGCTCTTATTCTAGAAATAAGCAGTGGATTTTCCCCAAGTCCATTTTAATAATGGTCTATGGACTTTTCCTTTAGGAAGCCATCCAAACCTTTCTTAAACCCCGCTAAGCTAACTGTAACATATATAGTAACATAGTAAACGATGACAGATAAAGACCTGAACGGTCCATCCAGTCTGCCCAACAAGATAAACTCATTTTACATGGTATGTAATACTTTATATGTATATCCGAGTTTGATTTGTCCCTGCCTTTCTCAGGGCACAGATAGTAGAAGTCTGCCCTGCACCGGTTTTATTCTCCAAATACCAGCGTCGCCACCCAATGTCTGCTAAGATTCCATAGATCCATTCCTTCTAAACAGGATTCCTTTGTGTTTATCCCACGCATGTTTGAATTCCATTACCGTTTTCATCTCCACCACCTCTCGCGGGAGGGCATTCCACATATCCACCACCCTCTCCGTGAAAAAATACTTCCTGACATTTCTCCTGAGTCTGTCCCCCTGCAACCTCAATTCATGTCCTCTAGTTCTACCACCTTCCCATCTCTGGAAAAGGTTTGTATGCGGATTAATACTTTTCAAATACTTGAACGTCTGTATCATGTCACCCCTGTTTCTCCTTTCCTCCAAGGTATATCTGTTTAGGTGGGCAAGTCTCTCCTCATACGGTTTGCAACGCAAATCCCATACCATTTTTGTAGCTTTTCTTTGCACCGCTTCCAGTCTTTTTACATCTTTAGCCAGATACGGCCTCCAAAACTGAACACAATACTCCAAGTGGTGCCTCACCAACAACTTGTAGAGGGGCATCAACACCTCCTTTCTTCTGCTGGTTATACCCCTCTCTATGCAGCCTAGCATCCTTCTAGCCATGGCCGTCGCCTTGCCACATTTTTTCTTCACCTTCATATCCTCCGACACCAACACCCCAAGGTCGCTCTCCTGGGTCGAGCTTGCTAATCTCTGCCCTCCTATTCGGTATCTCTCTTTTGGGTTTCTACACCCCAAATGCATCACTCTGCACTTCTTGGCATTAAATTTTTAACTGCCAGACCATTGACCATTCTTCTAACTTTCGGAGATCCCTTCTCATCGTTTCTACTTCCTCCAGGGTATCCACTCTATTGGCTATCTTCGTGTCATTCGCAAAAAGGCAAACCTTTCCTTCCAACCCTTCAGCAATATCTCTCACAAATATATTAAACAAAATGGGCCCCAGCACCGACCCCTGAGGAACCCCACTGCTCACCATCCTTTCCTCCGAGTGGATTCCATTTACCACTTAGCAGTAAGGTTTCACACGGTAACCATACAGTAATCATCTACATGTGTAGAATGACAATTATCGCCCGGTTTTTCCTGCGCACCAAAAAATAAAAATGATTTTCCAGCGCGTGTGGCGGTCGCACATCAAAAATGAAATTACCGCAAGGGCCGCACGGTAGCCAGGTGGTAACTCAAAACTGACAATCATTGAGCGCATGTAGGCGCCTACGCAGCGTAGTAAAAAGGCCCCATAATGTGCTAGCATCTGTTGAGAGTTCAGAGAGAAAACCTTAGTGAGTGACCCAGTGCAAGCCAGCATGACACATGATGCCAAGTTTTCTTCTTCAGTCTCCTTAGCCCAGATTTGACTCATGTGCTGTTTTTAAAGTGCTTGACTAATAATTGTTTATGGGTTTTTTTTTTGTGGGGGGAGCTAATACCAGTGTGTATGCTGCAAGTGCTTAATCTGGATAACTGTAATTGAAGCTGCACAGCCAAAACCAATGATGCTCTCTTGGAAGTCTACAAACTATTGCAAACAAAGTACTTTAAAAAATCTGTACTATCAAAACATATCTGATGCAGTAAAACAGTGCTAGATGACCATGTGGAAGCTCGTCAGGAAAGCTGACATTGGAGTTATTCTGCTGTCCATCTCCTGCAACAGCTGTATCATCTCTCCCAAGCATCCATTTGATTTTCATTTTTCGTGTATTTAAATTTATATCCCACAAAAGTCCGAATAACAGTTCAGCTCTATGTGGCTTACAGCACAGTTATACATAGCACATGAGATCAAAATAGATGTATAATCACACAAAAACAGAAATAGAATTAAGCTGAAATTTAAGACCTGAAAAAGGACTCACTAGAGTTCCCAAATCGAGCCTCATCCATCAGGAGTAATTTCCTGAAAAGGAAGGTGTTTAACAGCTTTCAAAATTTCACATAGCAGGAAACACAGCAGTTAGCCTTTGGGAGTTCATTTCACCATTTGGTGGCCTGATATATAAAATCTGCTGAAAAAAATGGATTTATAAATCAGACCTTTACAACTTGGAAAATGGAGGTCAAGGTAATCCCACAAAATAACCAATGATATTCTTTCTGGTGAACGTGCTAAGAATAGTACTTCTAGTATACTTAACCAGGATTTTTCCCCTGAAATGTCCAAGGTAAAGTTTATTTTCTGGTTTGGAGAAAAAAAAACCCATCATGTAGAGCTTTATTGGAGAGACAGAGTGAAAGAACCCCTTTTGGGCCTCACTGCATGAATATCCCCCCATCCCAGAATCTGTGCTGAAGATGCTGCAGTGTATGACCTGCCCTGCATAAAGACAGCTACAGCTGTTTTACAGTGTTTACCGCTTTGTCATGTGACAAGTGTCCCCACCCCCATGGCTCTGATTTCGCTCCCCTTCCCACTCTCTTCTCTTTTCATCTTCAGCACTGCTTGGTGCCCTAGGCTGTCACATGGTGCCAATTAGTGACTTCAGAGATTTTACCGCAGTTTTCAGTGGGTTTGAAGTTATGGTTGCTCCTAGTTAGAGTTCGATAAAATCGAGACAGAGGCAGTAGCCCTTGTAGAGGCTAGCAAATGCTGGCTTCCCAACGTGCAGGCATTCAGGTGCCTCTAAACGTATGGGGTCCATAGAGGTATTTAACTCAAGATCTTGAATCTATATAATCCTGTACAGACATGAATTTGCCTGTAAGGAACAGCCCACAGAGTGGTGTTCCATTGAAATTCTATGTATTGATATAATTGAATATATTAATTAAATCAAGCAACTCTTCTCTCTCTCTCTCTCCCCCCCCCCCCCCCCCCCCCCCCCCGGTGTCTTATATACGTAAGTATGTATTCTGCTTATCTAAAAGAGATTTCTTGTTCATTGGAACTTGACTGCTGAATATCTTTGCAGACTGCCATGGCCATGAGCACATGGTGCCTGGGTGGTCAACAGACAGCGTCGGGATGTAGACCAAAGTTATCTGGGCAGAGTGGATTTTAAGTGCTGTTACTCAGTTAACTGTTTGGATAAACTAGCATAGCAAAAAAATAAAACAAAAACCTATCCTAAGTGTATCCAGATAAGCTATCTGGTTAGCGGTTGACTATCACCACTACCCAAATGTGCAGACTGAATGGGAAGGTGTCTGAATTTTCTTTGTGCATGTTCTAATCCTTGCTACTTGAAATAAGCCCTTGGGAGAGACCGAACTTGCTCTGTGTTGGTGTTGGAAACTAAGCAGAGCAAGCCTGGCTAGGACTGGGACATGGGACCACCAGGGAAGACCAGGGGCCGTGGGCTGTAGAAGGCAAGAGCAGCCCTCTGAAATATTCTGCCAGAAAGGTCACAGACACAGTGGTGGGTCTATGATCACTTAACACCTGGCACCCAGAAATGACATTCAGCAATGCACCCTTCCAGGACAGAATTCCAGCACCCTTATATAGTGTTAATGGTATTCAGAAACATACCTTCTGGCGCCATGAGAGTGGAAAGTTTGGCTTATCATATTAATCTGCACACCAGCTTTCGAAAGGCAGTGGATAGGAATGTTGTGAATATTATTCAGCTCTAGCTACTCAGAAACATGCTGCTAAGTGACCTGAGTCCAAGAGTGCATGGTTTTTCCAGAAACAGAACCCCTCACCCTGACTGTAGTTCTGAAGTCACATTTCCTTCTTTAAATTCTCTGCTTCACCTCCTCTCACCGTTATTCTTCCACTGGAAACACTTGGCAGAAGAAAAGTAAATAATGTAACCTCTGAAGTATTACAGGCACTGGTACAAGAGCCCTGGAGCTAAAAAGTCAAAATTATGATCTTTTCCTCTTCTCAGCTTGTGAAAAGAGCTGAACGTACTGCATTAATCGAAGCCACTGGAAGCAAATTCTATCATTTCTCTGCAAACATTTATGCATGAGGTGATGGTCTAGACTTTGGACCTGTGCTGTAGTTCGTTCTTTGGCCATTGTGAGTTGGTTTCCTCAGCACACCCTGCTCATGAACTTTCAAATAAATAGAGCTTTCAGCTCGCTGAACTGCACGAAACATCTGGAATAGGTTAATCACATCCACCATAAGTAGATGGAATTCTGCAGTGTGGTGTTTCAGATTTCTGGAACATGCCACCTAGTCACCTCATGCATGCAATGTACTTGCCAGCTAGATGTGTTTGCAGTAAAATCTATAAATTATGGAGTAATATTCTGGATAGTAGTTATTTTCATGAAACCACATCCAGGTTGTTTCGGAGGTCATTCTAGAAGCCAGAGGCTTATACGCAGAAATGGCCTCTGTTAAAATTACCTGGACTCTATGTAGGTAAACGTCTGTGTATACAGCCTGTATGTGCCTAAGGTTAAATGAACTGAGTGGATATGTTTCCAGTGGCAGAGTTTTGGAGGATTAAGCATTTATATGTATAGTTTCTAAAATATATGCATATGTGTATATTAAAAGCATAGGAATTTCTGCACACTAAATACTACTACTACTTATCATTTCTATAGCGCTACAAGGCATACGAAGCACTGTACACCATACACCATAAATAGCAGGTGGAAATATCTGTGTGCACTGTGGACTAGATTCAGTAAATGGTGCTAAGAAAATAGCATACAAAAAAATCTGCACAGAAAGCAATTCTATTGCATGCCATTTATAGAATAACATTTAGAGCTCATTTCCGCACAAACCTTTGCTGCCCTTTTACTAAGCCGTGGTAAAAAGTAGCCTGCGGTAGTGCAAGCACGTCTTTTGGAGGTGTGCTGGGCTCAGGGGCCTAGCCAGACTTCGGTGGGAGGGGGTCCAGAGCCCGAGGCGAGGGGGCACATTTTAGTCCCCCCCAGCGCCGCCGACCCTCCCCCCACCATTTTTAAACCCCCTCCCGCCATTTTTGACCTCCCCGCCACCGCCACCACCACCTTTGACCCTCCCCCCCAGCGCCAACCCTTTCGACCCTTTCGACCTGACACAGCTGTGTTTCGGCATCAAAGCCTGCATCAGGGGTCAAACAAATCTTTTTAAGTTATCACTGAATATCAGACCAAGGGAAATGTGGCTGTAGGACTTCCTTAAAACATAAGAATTAAGCAGTGAACTGTGAAATGCCTCGGGTCGCCATTTTATCATTAATAAAGGTTTTTTGGATTTCCTCTTCAACTCGTCCTCACTTTTTGTGTCCATGCTCTAATGTCACCATTAGTGCACAGCCATTAAAATTTTTTTTTCTGCATTAGCCCTTATCGACACCTGTTTTCTAGGCAGTAATCCTGTACTAATCGGTGCACAGTAATGTTGCTGTGCTAAATGATTAGCACAGAAATGCTCAGTCTCTATCCCCAGATATGTCCCCTCTACACAAAAATAAAAAATATTTTTAGCGCGTGGGTAGTGCGTGCAGATTTTACTGTAGGACACCTGAACGCATTCCGCAGTAAGACATTTTAAGTTGCATTAAGTGTCTGCTAGCACTCTTTATTAGTGCATGGCTATTTACACGTGAGTCCGTACTGGCTATTAGCACGTGAGTCCTTACTGCTACCTATTTTATAGGCAGTAAGGGCTCACGCGCTAATCCTGTGCTAATCAGTTAGCATGCAGCAATGCCCATGCGTTAATCAATTAACATAGCCATGCCCCCAAACATGCCCCCAGTGCTAAAAATTGAAATTTTGTTTTTAGCGCATGGCATGGGTAGCATTCGCCGATCCTGAAATTACTGTGGGATGCCTGAGCATGCCCCACGGTAGTGCTTTTTAGCTTGCGGTAAGTACGCGTTAGTGCTTACCACAGCTTAGTAAAAGGACCCCTAAGTATGTTGTGTAAGTTGAAGTCTATGATCCCGATTGACAATTTTAGACCTGTCGTTCAGAGTCATGTACTCTCACGAATGGATTACTGTAATGCCCTTTATTTTGGTATCTCCTAGACACAATTGAAAGACTTGCAGCTTGTCCAGAACATGGTTGAACTATTGGTGACAGGGGTATTGTGAAACCATTATGTAACACGTTATCTTAACACATTACGTAGTCTGCCTGTGCAATTTTGTATTAAGTTTAAAATTTATTGTTGATCTAAAAGGCATTACAGACTGATCCTCCTACTGTATGAGCGTTGTTTTGAAGACGTATTCTCCTAATCAAACCCTGCAATTGGATGGGACGCAGCAGTTAACAATTCTATCTTTGGCAAACATTCACTTTCAGGAAACTCAGGGGCCCTTTTACTAAAGGGTTGCCATGCAGCAATCCGGAACTAACACCGGTGGTAGTTCCGCCCCCAGCACATGGCATTGCCAGACATGTTCAATTATTTTTACCACCGGGTTAGCACGGAAGCCCTTACTGCCACCTCAGTGGGTGGCAGTAAGGGCTCTCCCTGAAATGGCTGTGCGGCAAGTGTGAACTTACCGCACGGCCATTTCTTTTTTTAGCCTTTTACCTGCTGTGGTAGGCTGCGGTAAAAGGAGTCCCGGCACGCGGCAAAACCAGGCACCAATGCTACTGCAAGGCCCCTTTTACTGCGGGGCCCTAACGTAAGTGTTTTACTACTACTACTACTACTACTACTTAGCATTTCTATAGCGCTGCCAGGGTTACGCAGCGCTGTACAAGGGGAAGGACAGTCCCTGATCAAGAGAGCTTACAATCTAAAGGTAATAAGCTATGTAGTCAGTGTAGGTATCAGGAATGGGGAAGGTGGTTAGGCGCCAAAAGCAAGGGAGAAGAGATGGGCCTTGAGTAAGGACTTGAAAATGGGCAGGGAGGGTGCACGGCGTATGGGCTCAGGAAGTCTGTTCCAGGCATAAGGTGAAGCGAGGCAGAAGGGGCGGAGTCTGGAGTTAGCGGTGGTGGAGAAGGGTACAGATAGGAGTGATTTGTCCTGAGAGCGGAGGTTACGGGTGGGAACATACGGGGAGAGGAGGGTAGAGAGGTAATGGGGGGCTGCAGATTGAGTGCACTTGAAGGTCAATAGGAGAAGCTTGAATTGTATATGGTAGCGGATCGGGAGCCAGTGAAGCGACTTGAGGAGAGGGGTGATATGAGAGTATCGGTTCACGCGGTAGATAAGACGTGCGGCGGAGTTTTGGACAGATTGAAGGGGGGATAGGTGGCTAAGCGGGAGGCCAGCGAGGAGAAGGTTGCAATAGTCAAGACGAGAGGTAACGAGCGAGTGGACGAGGGTTCGGGTGGTCTGTTCAGAAAGGAATGGGCGAATTTTGCTAATATTATAGAGGAAGAAGCGACAGGTCTTAGCTGTCTGCTGGATTTGGGCAGAGAAGGAGAGGGAGGACTCGAAAATGACTCCGAGATTGCGGGTTGAAGAGACAGGGAGGATGAGGGCGTTGTCAACAGAGACGGAAAGTGGGGGAAGAGGAGAAGAGGGTTTGGGTGGAAAGACAAGGAGCCCAGTCTTAGCCAGGTTCAGTTTCAGATGCCGGGTTTTCTCATTTGTTGGTCCATTTGAATGGAATAAGTTACCCTTTTATTTGCTCAGGCTTTTGGTGTAAGGTGACTTGGCTGGTTGTTTAGTATTGCTAGCAGTAACAGGTTTGCTTATATCTAGTCCATCTGGTATGCTGGCAGTGCATGTGGCAATTCTTATTCTTCATGGTAGTTCATCAGGAATTTATTGTAGTGATATGTTGTTTATGTGGTCCTTTTCACTATTTTGTTAACTGTAATTCCTTAAAGTGTTGGTTTTATTGTATGGATGTTTTTGTTCAATTTGTTTTGTTTTTAAAGGGCCCCCTTTTTTCCAAGCTGCGGCAAAAGGGGGCTGGTGCTGGCATCGGTGCGTGTTTTACATGCGTGCCGAGGCCCCCTTTTACCGAAGTTGGTAAAAGGGAAGTCTCACTTTCTTACAGGAAATGGCCAGGCGGCAAGTAAAGCACTTGCCACATGGCCATTTGGGGGGCAACCCTTACTGCCACCCATTGAGGTGGCGGTAAGGGCTCCTGTGTTAACCCGGTGGTAAACGGGCAGTGCGCAGCACTGTCTGATTACCGCCGGGTGCACTCTGGTACTGCATAAATAAATAAATTTGTGTAGCTCCAGAAATTATGGCATACTAGAGGTGGGAAGTACCGCCGGACTGCTGAGGTTGCCCAGAGCCCTTAATGTTTTCAATTGTGTGGTTTGTGCTGTAATCTACCAATAGAATAGAAAAGGACAGATATAAACAAATAAATTAATTTAAAGGGTTCTATTTATTTTATTATTTAGATTTTGCTCACACCTTTTTCAGTAGTAGCTCAAGGTGAGTTACATTCAGGTACTCTGGTTATTTCTCTGTCCCAGGAGGGCTCAAAATCTAAGTTTGTACCTGAGGCAATGGAGGGTTAAGTGATTTGCCCAAGATTACAAGGAGCAGCAGTGGGATTTGAACTGGCCACCTCTGGATTGCAAAACCAGTGCTCTAACCACTAGGCCACTCCTCCACTCCTATGGGCATAAATGTGTGACCCACCCATGTTCCATCCAAACTCCACCCATGTGAATGCCCACCCTTAAGTTGCATACCATCACTTTTTAGCACCATTTTACAGAATAGTGCATGGTCAGAATAGCGCCATGTATGTATGCAAATGCCAGTATTCAGATAATTTAGATACGTTCTTGGTGCCCTTCTAAAAAAAAAAAATTACCTCCATAATATTTAAATTAGCAGTAATAGAATCATAACTAACTCTGCTAAAATTTGATCACCCTGTTTCCATACAGTCACAGTCAGCAGAGATCATGATGCCTTCCTCCCCAGTTTCAATGGCAATGATTTAATTATCTGATTCACCTTCTTTTCAAACCATCCAGACAACTCATCTGGTGTAGGTTGGTTTTCATTAGCAGAGGCATCTGGAAAAGACAACACTTTAGGTTGTGATACCACTTTTTACATGCACTCAGGAAAATAATCCTTCTTGGTGTAGCCTAACACATTCTTATGCTCTCTATAAACACCATAATAATGCTGCCCAGATCTAGGTTTACACCATCGTTTGTCATTTTACAATTTTCCTCTTGAAAGCCATGAAAGTTACATTAATTTCAGGAGCATACTTAGCTCATGAATGCCACAATGTGCCATTACACCCCACTATGAACAATAATGAGCAGTTTCATCATCCTAGTATTGAACTAATGGATCAATAGCCACGCTTTCATCAATACCACTATAAGAAAAATTACTCTTAAATAGCTCATAGTCAAAACCGAGATGTTTCATTGGCTTAGGTGACAAAAACAAGACATTATCACGACCCACTGGGAATAATCTCTCAAAACTAATGAGACAATAATCAGATCAGGGAAAATCAAATTTACTAATATTCTCATAATGACTACCAGATGAACCATCACTTGAGCTAAACAAAAAGTAAATTGTCTGTCATTTAACATGTTGGAACCTGAAATAATTGTTGAAATCCTAGCAATGCCATAATATATAATCTATCAGCAACCAGGGGAGAACTGCTGTATTCATCATACTGTAAATTTTATCCATAATTCAAGTGAATGAAGACTGCGACTCAAAAATCGTTCCATAAAAACTAATCTCATCTTGCACATTAATTTTCTAACACAACCTCCACAAAGCATGGGAATCAAAGTCAGTCAGAAAAAAGGAAAATTCTAAAGTAATTACACAGTGTACACATGTATGCTGCAAATATCAAAGACCTTCAGAAGCATAACTCACCCATGCAGCTAGCCAGAAATCTGGTTGCTAAAGAGGGTGGATAAATTTTGTCATTCATTGGGTCCTTCACACTGCAATCCAAGGCAGTTAGCCAACCTTACCTTCACGATAAGCAGTGTGGGAAACAAACAAAACTTGGCCAGGATTCCCTGGGCATGGCTACTATAGCTGGCTCTCAGGTTTTACTGAGGTAAGCCCCACACCTGCCTTCCTATCAGTAGTATGACTCTGCACCATAACAAAGTGTGGCTCAGGCCTTCTGTAGCCCATGTCTGTAACCTCCCCTCATGTGACTCCAACTGTACATGCCTGGTCTTTTCCCCAATACCTTAAGGCAATTTTCCTGTACTAAGCCATGATTCTGAGACAGGAGGAGTGGTACCAACTTGGTGGGGGGGGGAGTTTTGTCGGTTAAACCCTGTTTGTTCTGACCACTTGGCATACCACTGAACTCTGTAGGGGAAGTATTGCATTTTCATAATTCATAGGCGTCATGTGATTAGGCAGCCAGCATTTCACAGGAGTGAATAGCATGCCAGCAGAAAAGTCTTCTTTGGCACTTGTGCCAAGGGTTCCCAAGCCCCCACTCTAGCCTGCCTTCATATGAATTGGCCCAAACCTCACTATTACAGGTCCTGTTTGCACAGCAGAAGAGCTAAAACTGGATGGGGTATTAGTAACATAGTAGATGACAGCAGATAAAGACCTGTATGGTTTATCCAGTCTCCCTAACAAGATTTTAAAAAATCTCATGGCATAAGGTATGATGTGATACTATATATGCATACTTGATCTTGACTTGTCTTTGCTGTTTTCAGGGCACAGACCATAGAAGTCTGCCTGGCAGTGGCCTTGTTCTCCAACTTCTGAAGCTATTTTTATTTTAGTTACATTTGTACCCCGCGCTTTCACACTCATGGCAGGCTCAATGCAGCTTACATGGGGCAATGGAGAGTTAAGTGACTTGCCTAGAGTCACAAGGAGCTGCCTGTGCCTGAGGTGGGAATTGAACTCAGTTCCTCAGGACCAAAGTCCACCACCCTAACCACTAGGCCACTCTCACTCCAGCCCAGTCAAATCTGTCCAGCCTTGATTGGTGCACAGACCACAGAAATCTGCCCAGCTCTGGCTTTGCTTTCCGTATACTGGTGTTGCCATCAAATCACTGCTAAGCTTGTTTGGTTCCATGCCTTCTATACAGGATTCCTTTGTGTTTATCCCACACATTTTTGAATTCCATTAGTTTTCATCTCCACCATCTCCTGCGGGAGGGCACCCTCTCCGTGAAAAAGTACTTCCTGACGTTATTCCTCAGTCGGCCCCCCTGCAACCTAAATTCATGTCCTCTAGTTCTACTGCTTCCTGTCTCTAAAAAAGGTTTGTTTGTATATTAATAACTCTCAAATATTTGGATGTCTCTATCATATCACCCCATCTTGTGGCGCAAATCCAATACCATCTTTGTTGCGTTTCTCTGAACCGCTTTGAGTCTTTTTATGTCCTTAGCAAGATACGGCCTCCAAAACTGAACACAATATTCCAAGTGGGGCCTCACAAACAAGTCAGATAAGGTAAATCAGAGCCTACCAGACACGCACATATATTACATTTGTGTTAATTTTGTTTGTTTTGGTTTTGCATGTGCTGTAAATAGTTTAAACCCTTAAGCCTAATACCACAAGCTTAATGCTTTCCAGCCTAGCTTTGAAGTCCAAATACTTTTGAGAAGTTCCAGGCACAGAGTCTGTGAAGGTCATTATTTTTCTTTGCCAATAGGGAAGGAACATTAGGTCTCTGTTTTCCTCTTGGTGGTAAGCAGCCACAGCGCTTTCTCCTTGGTATTTCTGAACATTGTCTTACAGTCCTCCTAAATCATTTGGAAGTCCGTTGCTTTGTCTTTATATGGAGGCAGGTTCCTGTATGTCGAACAAAAAATTCAGTACGTAAGAAAATGGTTCAGTATCGTAGCTTGGTAACTTGGGTAAAAGCAACTGGCGAACAGGATATAATTTATTCATTTTCTGGTCATCCTCCGGGCACCTCTCCTGGGTTTTTGCATGTGCAATTCAGTTTTGTTGGCCCCATCTGTGGAAATGGACAGAACAGCCTTTGTCAAGAATACCTTGTTAACGTGCAGTTTTCAAAGCCAATGAAAAGCAGCGAATGGTCCATTGCCCCTGTGAATTTTTCTAGGCAAGTTGGCTTTTTCCTACACATCTGCATTTGAGTTATGTTTCTTTCCTTTTGACCACATGGTGTGAGTCGTTCTTACAACATCTGGCACAGCAGGCGCAGGCTGCGAAAGAAACAGGGTTTCTTTTGTGCAGACTGTCCTGAATTGAGCAGATCTAGGAACTGCCAGGGAAGATATGTTGTTTTTTTTAATATGTGTTTTGGAGTGATCACATGGATAGAAAGCCTGTGAGTCTGAAGGTTGGACTGACACATCTGTATTTACACAGCTGGCTAAACTTGGTCGTGGTGTGCAAGACAGAGGATTCCCTTGAATGATGGGTCACATGAATTCAGGGCACAAATTTGGCATCATTTGCCATTGAAGAATTACTAAGAAATAAGATACACTTCATCCACAAGAGGGCACATTTATAACAAGGTGCCTACATAAACATTAAAAAACACAACTATAATATACCTGTTCTCTGAAGGCAACATACGACAGTATGGGAGCAGATGAAGACCTGCACAGTCCATCCAGTCTTCCCAGAAAGATGGCCAGGGTTGCACCTCCCATTCCATGCTGGTCACCCTTTCCCCTTTTGTTGCTGTGTTGTAACAGCTGCTCCATGCAGGTTACCCTCTTCTATATCTTTTTTTAAAACACGAAAGGGTCAATATTCAAAGCGATTTAACTGTCCAGAAACAGCTCCTGGCTAGTTACATCACTTGTCGGTGCTATGCACTGATATTCAGTGGTACTTAATCAGTTACTGCAACTGAATATCACCACAGACCACTAAATCCAAAGCTGGCTATTTTGTGCGCAGTCCATTGGTGGAGTCGGCACTTACGTTGTTAAGTGCCAATATTCAGCACAACCCTATGTTAAGCAGTTGTATATTGACTGCATAAAACTCAGTCCTATCTTTATCAGTGCTGTTTAGGCGATTAAGTGCTGAATACTGTACACGAGATAGCCGGATGCACAAACCTGGACATTCAGTGCCCGTTCGTGGACATGGCCCAGCAGGGGCGGAATGACAGCGGTCGGGGCCCTGGGGAAGTAAGGGTCATTGGGTGCCCTCATCCACTGTTTACTGCACCACCACCCCTTTCCCACACATCACAACCCCCCACCGTCATTGTTGCTGCCCCCTCCCACACACTACAGACCCCTGCAAGTGGGTCTTACTTTGAAGGGCCCAGGTGGTCTAGCAGCTTCTTCAGGGGCAGGAAAGAATCCCACTCTTTCCTACCTGCTGCTGCTACTCTGCCTATGCCTGGTGCCATGGCTGCTGTGTTTTCAAAATGGCTGCCGACATAGGCGTAGACTGGGGGGGGCGAGGGGGGGCAATGCCCCCCCAAACGACGAGGACGTGGACTGGCGCTAGAATGAAAAAAAAAAAAAAAACAAGCAGGCACGCGCTCGTCTCCGTCCGCTTTGCTGCTTCCCTGCCCTCTCTGTCTGCATCCCGCCCGAAAGGAAATGACATCAGAGGAAGGCGGGACGTAGACAGAGAAGGCAGGGAAGCAGCGAAGCGGACGGAGACGAGCGTGTCTATCTACCCCCTCTCTTCCTACCCTCCGGCGCAGGCAGCACCAATCTTCTCTAAGTCTTTCTTGTTCCTGGCAGCGGTAGCGACGTACACGCTGCCTTCAGCTCTGCCCCGAAGCCTTCTCTTCAAGTTCCTGTTCCCGCATAGGTGGGAACAGGAACTTGAAGAGAAGGCTTCCGGGGCAGACCGAAGGCAGCGTGTATACGTCGCTACCGCTGCCAGGAGCACAGAAAGGTTGAAGAAGACTGCTGCCTGCACCGGAGGGAGGGAGGAAGAGAGGGGGTAAACGGAGTCACGATCCTGGACCTCGCGGGGGGGGGGGAGCAGAGGGAAGATGAATGGGACTGGGAGGGTGGAGAGCAGAGGGAAGGAGTAAGAGATGGATGGGACTGGGAGGGTGGGAAGCAGTGGGAAGGAGCAGGAGATGGATGGGACTGGGAGGGGTGGGAAGCAGAGGGAAGGAGCAAGAGATGGATGGGACTGGGAGGGGTGGGTGGGGAGCAGAGGGAAGGACCAGGAATTGGATGGGACTGGGAGGGTGGGAAGCAGAGTAAAGGAGCAGGAGATGCATGGGACTGGGAGGGTGGGAAACAGTGGGAAGGAGCAGGAGAAGGATGGGACTGGGAGGGGTGGGAAGCAGAGGGAAGGAGCAAGAGATGGATGGGACTGGGAGGGGTGGGTGGGGAGCAGAGGGAAGGACCAGGAATTGGATTGGACTGGGAAAGGAGGTGAGCAGAGGGAAGGAACAGAAGATGGATGGGACTGCGAGGGGTGGGGAGCAGAGGGATGGACCAGGAGATGGATGGGATTTGGAGAGGTCAGGCACAGCAGAGGGAAGGAGCAAGAGATGGATGGGACGGAGGGATGGTGAGCAGAGGGAAGGAACAGAAGATGGATGGGACTGGGAGGGGTGGGGAGCAGAGGGAAGGAGCAAGAGATGGATGGGACTGGGAGGGGTGGGTGGGGAGCAGAGGGAAGGACCAGGAATTGGATTGGACTGGGAAAGGAGGTGAGCAGAGGGAAGGAGCAGGAGATGGATGGGACTGGGAGGGGTGGGGAGCAGCGGGAAGGAGCAAGAGATGGTTGGGACTGGGAGGGGTGGGGAGCAGAGGGAAGGAGCAAGAGATGGATGGGACTGCGAGGGGTGGGGAGCAGAGGGATGGACCAGGAGATGGATGGGATTGGGAGAGGTCAGGCACAGCAGAGGGAAGGAGCAGAAGATGGATGGGACGGAGGGATGGTGAGCAGAGGGAAGGAACAGAAGATGGATGGGACTGGGAGGGGTGGGGAGCAGAGGGAAGGAGCAAGAGATGGATGGGACTGGGAGGGTGGGGAGCAGAGGGAAGCCTACTGGAAAGAAGACACTGCATAAAACAGAAGA
Source organism: Microcaecilia unicolor (assembly GCF_901765095.1). NCBI lineage: Eukaryota > Metazoa > Chordata > Amphibia > Gymnophiona > Siphonopidae > Microcaecilia > Microcaecilia unicolor. Next base: position 227,094,288 of record NC_044032.1, on the reverse strand, counting down.
CACTGGGATCAAAGCGAATAGAAAAACTACATGATCAGACAACAAAGGTAAATAAAAGTTTATTTTATTCATAATTTATTAATTGAAATGTATCAGCTTTTTGAAATGTGCATCTGTGATATTTTGCCTGTAAATTTCATTTCCTTCCTCCATATTAGCATATTCATTTGCATATGTATATATGCAAATGATATGCTAATATGCTCCGCCCATTTTTTGCCCCCCCAAATGAAACAGTCAAACTACGCCTATGGCTGCCGAGACGTCCCACGGTAGTCTTGCGAGACTGACGCAGGAAGTTTTGACAGCCATTTTAAAAGCACAGCGGTGCCAGGCACAGGCAAAGTAGCGAAAGCAGGCTGGAAAGTGTGACATTCTTTCTTGCCCCCACAGAGGACAGTAGACCATCAGGACCTTTCAAGGTAGGACCGCCGGGGAGGGCTGCAAGGTTGCCCGAATGGTCAGTCCGCCTCTGTGGCCCAGCACTGAATACCCAGGGATAACACTGCTGGCTAAAAAAAAAATGCTCAATACCACCTGCTGAATATCTACCCGAAAATATTTTGCTTTGAGTAGATTACTCTATAATTTTATTCCATCCTCTTGTCATATAGGAATCCTCTAGGTTTATCCCCATGTCTTTTTAACTTCTGTCACTGTTTTTGTCTCCACCACTTCCTGTGGATGAGCATTCCAGGCATCCACCACTGTTTCCACCATTTATTTCCTGATGTTTGCCTTTTAAATTTCCCTTCTTGCAGCTTCATTTCATATCTTCTGGTTCTATAGCCTCTCCGTTGTTGGAAAAGGTGCATTTGCTCATTAATATCTTTGAAGTATTTAAAATGTCTGTGTCATATCTACCCTGTCCCTCATCTCCTCCAGGGTACAATGGCGTATTTAAGGTAGGTGCATCCTAGCGTATGCATCCCCTGTCAGACCCATCCCCCCTCTTAAAGTCCTCTCGGCATCTTCACCTGGCAGCAGCAGTGGCACTCGTAGGCTGCCTGAACTTCCTCCTAAACAATCCTGCAGGGGCGGAACGGTTTAGGGAGGAAGTCCCAGAACAGGAAGTGGGCAGACTATGAGTGCCACTGCTGCTGCCAGATGAAGATGCCAAGAGGACTTTAAGGTGGAGGTGGGTGTGACAGCGGTGGGAGGGGAGTGAAGGGGAGCGGCAGGGGGGTGGCGGTGGTGCAGGGGGGCAATACAGGGGCGGAGAGAGATGCATTCCCTGTAAAATGTTCCTGGCTGTGCTACTGCCAGGGTATATATATATTTAAATCTTCAAATCTTGACTCATAAATTTTCTGGCTTCCAGTCTTTTAGAGGGCAATTCTTTAACACGGTGTCTCTAAAATTAAGCACCCACAGGGCTCCTGGGAGGAGTCTATTCTATAAAGGGTATATATGTGCTTAATAATTAGGTGTGAGCACTTATGTCAGCCATAATGTCAGAGAGATGCATGGAAATGATAACATTCTAGAATTTACATGTGTAAGTGTGAGCTCTGCCCATGCTCTACCCATATATATGGCCCCCTTGCAAATACACACTATGGAGTTAAGCAGGGATTTACAGAATAATGCTTAGGTGGAATTTTGGCATGTAAAGCACGCACACACACACACATTCCACTGCTCTAAATATTTACGCTTACAGGACTAGATATAATATATATCACGCAGTTTATGGAATACGCCAAGCTCCTGTCTGTGTGACTAAATTCAGTTGCGGGTAGTTATGCCAAGTAAAACCTGGTATAAATGATGACGCCTAAATTAGGTGCTGACAGGGTGTATTCTATAATGCCATGCATAGATTTTAGAAACGCCCATGACCCGCCCATTCCACGCCTATGGCCACTCCCCCTTTCCAACGGTGCAACTTAGAATTTACATGCATCACGATATAGAATACACTTAGACAGTTCTGCATGTAAATTCTAATTAATGCCAGTTAATGTCAAGAATTGCTTGCTAATTGGCAAGTATCAGCGCAGATTGGCTTGTTAACCGATTGGGTTATACGCATTGTTATGGAATACGCTTTGATTTCCACACAGAATTCTTGGCGTGATATATAGAATCTGGCAGATAGGAGTGAATTCAGTAAATGGCACTCAAATTTGGGCACCGAAAACAATAAGCACAGTTTTCTATAAACTGCACTCCGAGTTGGGCACCATTTATAGAATAGCAGTTGGTGAATTCTATAACACTGCGCACAAATTCTAGGAATGCCCCTGACTCATCCATGTCCCTCCCATGGCCATGCCCCCAAGCAGAGCAGAGGCGTTCCCAGTAATGGGGCTAGGGAGGGGTTTGCATTTATACATATACTTTTGAAAATACACACGTGGTGACATAAATCAATCTGGAACATTTGTGCATGGTAAAAAGGATGTAACATAGTAGATGACGACAGATAAAGACCTGCATGGTCCATCCAATCTGCCCTATAAGATAAACTCATAGCATGTATTGCAATATAACATATATTTTCTTGATCTTGATCTGTCCCTGCCATTTTCAGGGCACAGACTGTAGAAGTCTGCCTGGCACTGGGCTTACTCCTCAAGTACTGGAGTTGCCATCGAAGCCCACTCCAGCCCATCCAGATGTGTCCAGCTATAATTGGGGGCACAGGCCTTAGTTCCCAATTATTGGGGTTATCGTCTAAGCACCCCTAAGTTTTGTTTTGCTTCCATTCTCTTTCCGTATAGGAATCCTGTCCCCCCAATATTCAAAACTCCTGGCCAATAAAATAGAATTTAAGCGCCTAGCCACAGATATTCAGTGGGAGATAAATGGTTATCTACCACTGAATATCCCGATCAGCGGGTAGCCGCCAACTGGCTATATCGCACAACATAGCCGGTTAGGCATGGATATTCAGCGCCAAACCGGCTATGTTGAGCAGTCAAAATAGGCATCTTAACGAAATGCTAAATAGTAGTAGTAGTAGTAGTAGTAGAGCCTATCTTTGACTGCTAAAACGTTAACCAGTTAGCGTTGAATATTGACATAGCCGGCAGTGGACAGAAAATGCATGTCAAGCCCTTTGAGGCCAGATTCTATATATGGTGCCTAGATTTGCGCGCAGAAATCCAGGTTCATTCTAAAGCTAGCGCATAACTTAATTGGCTCAACAAGCAAATCAGTGTTTTTAACAGTGCTTAACAAGTAATAATGAGCACTACTTGACAATAATTGCAAGTTATTATGCAACTGGGTAAGCGCATTCTATAATGAACTGCACTTAAATGGTGAAGCGCGCAGTTCAAAATAAATGCACGCAGTTCAAAAGGGGCGTGCTTATGGGCATTTCATGGGCATTTCAAAATTGACACCTGTAGTTATAGAATACGGCGCAGTCTGCCTAAACCTACGTGCTAGGATTTACACCAGGTTTTTGTTGGTGTAAATGGGCACATGAGGATTTAAGCACGATGATATCAATTAAGAGTATGCTATATACTGTGTGTAAATCTTATAGAATGTGCTTAGGTGAAACTGACTTCCACGTGGAATTTTTAGGCACCACATATAGAATCCATCAACTCCCACAGGAGGGCATTCCAGGCATCCATCTCCCTTTCCTTGAAAACGTAGTTCCTAACATTACTCCTAAGTCGATCCCTTGCAACCTCAATTCATGTCCTCTAGTTTTACCGCTTCCTCTTCTCTGGAAAAAGTTTGTTTGCATATTCATACCATTCACATATTTAAATGTCTGTATAATATCACCCCTTTCATTCCTTTCCTCTAGATCCTCAAGTCTATTCTCGTACGTCTTTTGATCCAAACCCCATATCATTTTTGCTGCTTTCCTTTGAACCTCTTCAAGTCTTTTTACATCCTTAGCGAGATACAGTACAAATATACAAATGTAAGTGTACAGAGAAGGATGAAGAAAATGATAGAGGGGATGGGACGACTTCCTTATGAGGAAAGGCTAAAGCGGCTAGCCACCTTATAATTGAAAGAGAAAAACGCCTAGATTTCGACCCAAATCGGGAGATAGATGTTTATCTCACAAAAACGAATAAATCGGTATAATGGAAAGCCGATTTTGGACGTTTTCAACTGCACTCCATCGCGGAAGCGTACAAAGTTGACGGGGGCGTGTCGGAGGCGTGGCGAAGGTGGAACTGGGGTGTGGTTATCGGCCGAGGAGAGATGGGCGCCTTTCGCCGATAATGGAAAAAAAGTATGCGTTTGTAGCTAGAATTTAGGGCACTTTTCCTGGACCCTGTTTTTTCACGAATAACGCCCTCAAAAGTGCCCTAAATGACCAGGTTACCGCCAGAGGGAATCGGGGATGACCTCCCCTGACTCCCCCAGTGGTCACTAACTCCCTCCCACAACAAAACATGATGTTTCACAACTTTTTATTTTCACCCTCAAATGTCATACCCACCTCCCTGGCAGCAGTATGCAGGTCCCTGGAGCAGTTGTTAGGGGGTGCAGTGGACTTCAGGCAGGTGGACCCAGGCCCATCCCCCCCTACCTGTTACAATTGTGCTGCTTAATGCTTAGTCATCCAACCCCCCCCCCCCAAACCCACTATACCCACATGTAGGTGCCCCCTTCACCCCTTAGGGCTATAGTAATGGTGTAGACTTGTGGGCAGTGGGTTTTGAGTGGGATTTGGGGGGCTCAACACACAAGGGAAGGGTGCTATGCACCTGGGAGCTCTTTTACCTTTTTTTTTTTGTTTTTGTAAAAGTGCCCCTAGGGTGCCCGGTTGATGTCCTGGCATGTGAGGGGGACCAGTGCACTACGAATCCTGGCCCCTCCCACGAACAAATGCCTTGGATTTATTCGTTTTTGAGCTGGGCGCTTTCATTTTCCATTATCACTGAAAAACAAAAACGCCCAGCTCACAAATTGTCGAATAAAACATGGACGTCTATTTTTTCGAAAATACGGTTCGGTCCGCCCCTTCACGGACCCGTTCTCGGAGATAAACGCCCATGAAGATAGACGTTTTCGTTCAATTATGCCCCTCCACGTCTCTTCAGTTTAAAGAAGAGACGGCTGAGGGGAGATATGATAGAAGTCTATAAAATACTGAGTGCAATAGAAAGGTTAGATGTGAATCACTTGTTTACTCTTTCCAAAAACACTAGGACTAGAGGGTGCACAATGAAGCTAGTAAGTAGTAAATTAAAACAAACTGGAGAATATTTCTTCACTAAATGTGTAATTAAACTCTGGAATTCATTGCGAGAGAATGTGGTAGATGCAGTTAGGTTAGCAGGGTTTCAAATTTTTTTTTTATAATTTCCTAAAAGAAAAGTCCACTGCTTATTTCTAGGATAAGCAGCATAAAATCTGTTTTTCTGTTCTGGGGTCATGCCAGGTATTTATGACCTAAATTGGCCACTGCTGGAAACAGGATACCGGACTTGATGGACCTTTGGTCTGTCCCAGTATGGCAACACTTATGTTCTTATGCTTATGTTCTTATGTTTTTAACACTTGAGAGCCCAGGAACATTTCCATTTTAAGGAAGTCAAAAATTTTAATTTGGCAAAATGTGAAAGAATTCTTAGAGTTTATGGAGTTAAAAGAGAAACAGGACTGCAAATTAAATTTAAATGAGCAACATGTCATGTCAGTTACTCTTCCTTGTTCTTAGCAGAACGTAATTACAGGATCTGAAAAGGTACAGCTTAGTAAATCCTGGTGACATTTATTAAACCACAGTGACCCTAATAAATGTGTTCACACTTCATTTACCCTTCACAAGTGCTCTTGATTGTGTGTTTTGCTTTTTTTATGTTGAAGCTTTAAATTTGATGTATGTCCAAGATAAAAAGCTTGGTGGTCTCTTCGCTCACTGCAGGGAGTAATTATGCCCAAAAACTTGATCAATACCACTTTGTCTCAGTTATATATTGAAAAGACAAGCAAGAAATTAGATTACTCCTTCAGCTTTGTATAGTGCTCATTTTGGTTCCCTCTCAGGATGCTAAAGCACCAATCCACATAGAATTCTTTTAATCAGTTTGCATTCTATAAGTGTGTTATAGACAAAATAAAATAATAAATATGTTGTATGGTGTTTTCATGTAACTTGGAACAAATCTGAAAAAAACAATTTATGTATTAAGGGGCCCTTTTACAAAGTGGCGGTAATCCCAATAGCTACATAAGTACATAAGTGTTGCCATACTTGGACAGACCGAAGGTCCATCAAGCCCAGTATCCTGTTTCCAATAGTGGCCAATCCACGTCACAAGTACCTGGCAAGATCCCTAAACAGTACAATACATTTTATACTGCTTATCCTAGAAATAAACAGTGGATTTTCCCAAGTCCATTTTAATAATGGCGTATGGACTTTTCTTTTAGGAAGCTAACAAAACCTTTTTTAAACCCCGCAAAGCTAACTGCTTTTACCACATTCTCTGGCAATGAATTCCAGAGTTTAATTACACATTGAGTGAAGAAATATTTTCTCTGATTCATTTTAAATTCAATTCATTTGTAACTTCATTGCGTGCCCCCTAGTTGGTATTTTTGGAAAGAGTAATCAAGCGATTCACATCTACCTGTTCCAGTCCACTCATTATTATATAGACCTCTATCATATCTCCCCTCAGCCGTCTTTTCTCCAAGATGAGGAGCCCTAGCCATTTCAGCCTTTCCTTATAGGGAAGTCGTCCCATCCCCTTTATCATTTTCGTGCCCTTTACTGTACCTTTTCAAATTCCACACATCTTTTTTGAGATGTGGTAACCAGAATTGCACACAGTATTCGAGGTGCGGTCGCACCATGGAGCGATACAAAAGCATTATAACAACTTCGTTTTTATTTTTCATTCCTTTCCTAATAATATTTAACATTCTATCTCCTTTCATAGCCGCCGCCGCCGCACACTGAGCAGAGGGTTTCAGCGTATTATCAACGATGACAAATAGATCCCTTTCCTGGTCGGTGACGCCTAATGCGGAAACTTGTATCATGTGACTGTAGTTCGGGTTCCTCTTTCCCAAATGCATCACTTTGCACTTGCTCACATCAAGCATCATCTTCCATTTAGATGCCCAGTCTTCCAGACTTGTAGGGTCATCTTGCAATTTTTCACAATCCTCTTGCAATCTAACAGCTTTGAATAACTTTGTGTCGTTGGCAAATTTAATGACTGGCAGTAGTTCCAGCCCCAGCATGTGCCTTTTCCTATGCTGGGGAAAATAGAGCTGTATTTGTTAGCACGACGCTAACCCGGCGGTAATCAGGTAGCGCAGGAGCCTTTACCACCGCCTCAGTGGGTGCCAGTAACTGCTCCCCCTCGCATGGCCGTGTGGTAAGAGCAATCTTACCGCATTGCCATGGCTATTTTCAGCCTTTTTTTACCTGCTGTGGTAAAAAGACCCACAGCGAGTGGCAAAAATGGCCCCTGCTGTTTGCATGGGGCCCTTTTTACCTCAACTTTCGTGAAATATAGTATGCCCTATCAGACTGACTCTACACTTGTCTTTTGACTGTACACTTGTCTTTAGATTGTACACCTGTCTTATAGATTGTAAGCTCCTTGAGCAGGGACTGTCCTTCCATGTTAAATTGTACAGCGCTGCGTAACCCTAGTAGCGCTTCAGAAATGTTAAGTAGTAGTAGTAACTTAATACAAGGGCCCCTAAATAAAAAAGAAAAATGTAAAGACAAACTGATCTACCATAATGACCTAAAATTTCCAATATTGATTCACTATGGAAGTAATTTCATAAGAATTTGAGGACCCCTTTTACAAAACAGCAGTAAGCCTAATGCGAGCTTACCGCATGCTAAAATGGAACTACCGCTGGGCTACCATAGCAGCCTGGCTGTAGTTCCCACCCTCAGAGTGCCGTCATATCCGGCGCTACAAAAATACAAAAAAGTAAGATTGCTCTTACCGCATGGACTTGTGAGAGGGAGCAGTTACTGGCACCCACTGAGGTGTGGTAAGGGCTCTCGCGCTAACCTGGCAATAATTGGGTAGTACATGCCGCTGCCCGATTACCGCGGAGTGCATATCCACATCTAAATGTAGGTATTTGGAACTGGGCCTGCTGCAGACACCTACATTTAGGCATGATTCTGTACTTACACTTGCACGTTTTGGGAACACCCCGGAATGCCCCTAACCACACCCCTATATTGTTACACACGATAAAACTTAGGCACCGTTTGGATGCACGTATAACATTATAGGTGCAGATCCAACGCTCACCTAACTCCTAATTAAGCCCAATTAGCACTGATAATTGGTTGTTACCACCCAATTATCAGTGCTGATTGGCTTGCTATTCAATTGTTACACATGTAAATTGGGTGTGCACCCAATTTAATGCACATAGCTTTAGGCGCTATGGGGGGATTCTATATATGGTGCCTAAAAAGTCTGCATGGAAAACATTTCTGTCTAAGAGTATTCTATAAGCATCGCCTAGATTTAGGTGCAGTATATAGAATACGCTTAGTTCATATGTCAGCATCTAAAACTATGTGCATCCATTTATGCCAATCAAAATATGGCATAAATCCCGGCACGCAGATTTAGGAGCACTGGGCCCTATTCTATTGCTACGCACGTAAATTTCAGAACACCCAGGAAACGCCCATTTCCCCACCTATAAGCACGCCCCTTTTGCCTGTACACGTTAGAAATTAGGCACACTGCATTACAGAATACGCTTACTGACTTGTGCGCGTGAATTGTAATTATTGCCAATTAGTGCTCATTATTGCTTGTTAAATTCTGTTATCAACGCTGATTTGCTTGATAAGCCAATTAAGTTACGCGCGTTGTTAAAGAATACACTTGGATTTCAGCACAGATCTCTAGGTGCGCTATATAGAATCCGGGGTTATATACAGAATTTAGGGGGAAGAGCGTGCATTCACATGGCATTGACACATATGAAAGTGGGTTGGTACATAAGTACATAAGTAATGCCACACTGGGAAAAGACCAAGGGTCCATCGAGCCCAGCATCCTGTCCACGACAGCGGCCAATCCAGGCTAAGGGCACCTGGCAAGCTTCCCAAACGTACAAACATTCTATACATGTTATTCCTAGAATTGTGGATTTTTCCCAAGTCCATTTAGTAGTGGTTTATGGACTTGTCCTTTAGGAAACCGTCTAACCCCTTTTAAAACTCTGCCAAGCTAACCACCTTCACCACATTCTCCGGCAACAAATTCCAGAGTTTAAATATGTGTTGGGTGAAGAAAAATTTCTCAGATTTGTTTTAAATTTACTACTCTGTAGTTTCATCGCATGCCCCCTAGTCCTGGTGAATCTAGCCTTTCAGTTTGTACCTGAGGCAATGGAGGGAAAAGTAACTTGCACAAGGTCACAGAGAGTGTCAGCAAGATATGAACTATTGCTTCCATGGTTATCAGCCTGCTGCTCTGCCACCAAGCTGTGACTCCACTCAGGAGTGGAAGAGTGGCCTAGTGGTTAGAGTGGTTCGATTCCCACTGCAGGCCCAGGCAGTTCCTTGTGACTCTGGGCAAGTCATTTAACCCTCCATTGTCCTAGGTACAAATAAGTACCTAAGCCACATTGAGCCTGCCATGAGTGGGACAGCACGGGGGTACAAATTAAAAAAAAAAATTATTTGATGCCATCATTCAACCTGTTCTTCTATATGCTGTTTGGCATGGACAAATTCCCTGGCTTAATTCATGTGCACATTTCATAATGTAATGATGAAACAAAGAGGCTTGGATTTACAAACAATCACTGTATACTGTGCTCATGGTCAGCCTAATCATGCATACATTTCCAAATCTGTTATTCATATAATACAGAGAGGGAGTCATTTAAAAGTTATTTCCAAGAGTAAAAATTTTGTTTTACAGGCAGAAATAAGGTTTCCTAATACCATTCTCCTGATGTGAGCATTAACTTATATTCATAAATGTACCCAGACTCAGCAGAAGTGTTCCCAGGGGATGAGTTAGGGTGTGGATAGCATTTACATGCATACATCATAAAACAGCATAGAGCAGACCAGTAGACGTGGCCACGTTTCGCCTCAACAGGCTGTGTCAGGGGTAGAGGGGATTGTTGTCAAAACTTTCCCCAAAAGCCCAAATCAATAAATTTGGCATTTTCCAGACAGGAGAGCAGTACTTTTCCTTACCAGCAGTAAAGAAGTGCTGTATTCTCTTGTCTGGAAAGCGCTGAGTTTGTTGAGATTTGATTTTGGATTTTGGGGAAAGATGTGACAATAATCCCCTCTAGCTTTACTCCTGACACACGCTGTTGAGGTGAAACGTGGCCACGTCGGGTGCTTTGGTTTTGAATAAATTGCACTTTTTCTACATCTACTGGTCAGCTCTGTGCTCTCTTATGATGAATGCATATAAATGCTATCCACACCCTAACTCATCCCCTGGGAACACTTCTGCTGAGTCTGGGTACATTTATGAATATAAGTTAATGCTCACATCAGGAAAATGATATTAGGAAACTTTATTTCTGCCTGTAAAACACTATTTTACTCTTGGAAATGACTTTTAAATGACTCCCTCTCTGTATTATATGAATAACAGGTTTGGAAATGCATGCATGATTAGGCTGACCATGAGCATAGTATACAGTGAAAAGGCAAATAAGTCTTTTCTATGAAAACTGAGATTGGGTGTTCATCAGAGTTTAGTACAGTGTGGACAGGTTACGTATCTTGCAGAATATTTCACCTATTGTGCTCCTTGCCCCTTCTTTCTAAGGAACAGTACCCCGAACTCTCCTATTTACTTATTTATTTATTTATTTATTTATTAGGATTTATTTATCACCTTTTTGAAGGAATTCACTGAAGGCGGTGTACAGTAGTAAGAATAGATCAAACATGAGCAATAGGCAATTAGAGCAGTAAAAATATTTGAATGACAATACAAAGTATGGCATGGTATGCTACTGGCAATGACAACACAATAATGTCCTAGGTCTGCAGACACCACAGTGCGTTATAATGGCTAGAATGTCTGTGAACTGTTATTTATGGTTAAATGTGACAACATGCTATATGCTTTTATTTCTGGAGTTAGTGATGTAGAAGTTGACAAATAGCTTACTTGTATGTTAGATTTGATGTTCTATCAGCTAACTTTAAAAGGACCTGTGAACATTTTTTAAATAAAAGTTTTGTTCTTGTACCTCAGATTTTGGAGAATGTGCTGTAATGGGAGGATATACATAGAACAGAGAGACAGTATTGAATGGTTTTAAGCTGTTGTAGCATGTACATTGTTTGGCTATGGCATATTTGTATTCATGATAACATACATGTATTAGTATGATTATTAAGGTGTACAAGTGGCATTTTTAAGTTTCACACATACTACTATACAGTTTATTTATTTATTTATTTATTTATTGCATTTGTATCCCACATTTTCCCACCTCTTTGCAGGCTCAATGTGGCTTACAATATATCATGAATGATGGAAATGTATAGGAGAATATACATTTAGTATAACATAAGGATCTTGGGTACTATGATAGTGATGAAACATGATAGTAGAGTAACAAGCAAATGTTGTAAGACAATTCTGGATATATGTGTAGGGATTCACATTTGTTGATCTTTGTGATATGCCTTGTTAAAGAGATGAGTCTTCAGTAGTTTGCGGAAGTTAGTTAATTCGTAGATCGTTTTCAAGCTGCGTGGCAGCTCGTTCCAGAATTGTGTGCTCAAGTAGGAAAAGGTTGACGCATGCGTTAGTTTGTATTTTAGACCTTTACAGTTGGGGAAGTGAAGATTAAGGAATGTGCGGGATGATTTTTTAGCATTCCTGGGTGGTAAGTCTATCTGGTCTGACATATAGGCTGGGGCATCTCCGTGAATGATTTTGTGAACTAGGGTACATATTTTGAACGTGATGCGTTCTTTGAGTGGGAGGCAGTGTAGCTTTTCTTGTAGGGGTTTCGCACTTTCATATTAAATTCACCATCAGTACTTTGTTTTTTAATGGCATCTTTATTCTAATGATGCATTCATGACATCAGTTGCATGTTTTTTTAATTGCCCACCTGATTTTAACAGCGGTTTCTCTGATAACTACTGAGATTGTTTGGTATTGGAGTTTGCAATATTTTGAGAAGAGTCGGACCAGTTGGCCCGATTCAATGATCTAATGCTACACTGCGAGTCCAAGCTCCATTGAGACTTATTTACTTTGCTTTCCTTTTCTGGCACTAGTAAACTCTAGATACATCTGTGATTTTGTTTGTATGCACGGGCTTGGTTTTTCTATCATAAGACCTGTCAGCGCTAGTGTTTTGCATTGTTTTTCATTCTTCTAAACACGCAATTGGGTGATGTAGGCTTTCAGAATCTTTGTACTTATTTTACATTTTTCACCTGTGTACACACCATTTTAATACTGTAGTTTCTTTTGTTCACATGTCAGCAGGAATATTTAATTCATTATGGGTGTTTCCATGTTATAGTGCTTAGTTTGTGTCACTGGTTTTATTTGTGATGCTTAGCACTAGTATAACATTTTTAAAGCGGGTGAATGTTCCCACTGTAAAATGAGGCATTTTTGTTTTACATTTTTGACCCATGATTACAACTCAGAACTCAATATTTCTGACCTCTACAAGGTGTTTTCTACCAAGTATATCCTGATAGGTAAATCTTTGGCTGTTTTCTGCCAAATAAGGGAGATTTCAATCCTTCATTCAAATCCACATTTAATGTAATTGGTGACAAATGAATAAGTCAAATGAATCACTTGTAATAGAATTAAATTGGAGTAGGATTCTGTCCATACAGAACAAGTCTATGTCTTTAACTTAATTCTTTCCCAGAGAGGAGAATTGTCAATGACTTATAAATGAAGTGCTGACAGACAAGCACCAGCAGACAGCAGTTATAGCAGCAGTCAGCAGCTAACAGTCAGCAGGTTAAAAAGCACTATATCTTTCTATGTCTGAGAGGATCATAAGCAACTGTCTGCTGCCTCAGTGTGGAGTGTTCAAGCTCTCTACACACTGGATTAATGCTTAAGGGACAGCTATAACAGCCAGTTATTATGTCCTTCTACGTTTCTCTTCGGGGGGAGGGGCACAAGCAGAGGCACAACCAGCACCTCCCAGCATGATCTGAGGCAGGCATCAAGAGCAAGCTCCAAGTACTGAGAGCATCACAGGTGCCTATAAAGGCAGAAATACAGGGACCTGGTCCATTCTACACAAATCAAATATACAGACCTGAAATCCGTCACACATGTATACAGCAAAGGCTATCCCATGCAATGGGGCCAACACAATCAAGCTCAATAATAGTATAAAGTTATGAATGTTTTGAGGTCTTTTATTTCCTCTGAATGAATAAGTCAATTTTATAGGGCAAATCTTAATGTATAGTTAGGTTTATAACATTAAGCTCATATCCTTGGATTCTATAGATGTCACCAAAACATAGGTACATGAATTTTTGTGCACTGGACAGGTGTACATGCAAATATATTAGTTAATGAGGCATTAGCAATCAATAATTAGTCTTAATTGGCACCAATTTGGTGCACACATCAGCCCTAGGTGCTACTCTATAACATCCATGCCTAACTTTTCTAGCACACAACTCAAAAGGGACATGGCCATGGGAGGAGTATGGGCGGATCAGGGGATGTTCCTAGAAAATAAGCACAATAGGCTTATTTTCGAAAGAGAAGGGCGCCCATCTTTCAACACAAATCGGGAGATGGGCGTCCTTTTCACAGGGTCACCCAAATTAGCATAATCGAAAGCCAATTTTGGGCGTCCTAAACTGCTTTCCATACGGGGATGACCAAAGTTCACGGGGATGTGTCGGAAGCATAGTGAAAGCGGGACTGGGGCATGCCTAACATATGGGCGTCCTCGACTGCTAATGGAAAAAAGGGCATCCCTGACGAGCACTTGGGCGACTTTACTTTGTCCATTATTTGTACGACCAAGCCTCAAAAAGGTGCCCGAACTGACCAGATGGCCACCAGAGGGAATCGGGAATGACATCTCCTTACTCCCCCAATGGTCACCAACCCCCTCCCACCCTAAAAAAAACTTTTTAAATATTTTTTCCAGCCTCTATGCCAGCCTCAAATATCATACCCAGCTCCATGACAGCAGTATGCAGGTCCCTGGAGCAGTTTTACTGGGTGCAGTGCACCAGGCAGGTGGACCCAAGCCCATACCCCTCTACCTGTTACACTTGTGGTGGTAAATGTGAGCCCTTCAAACCCCACCAGAAACCCACTGTACCCACATGTAGGTGCCCCCCTTCACCCCTTAGGGCTATGATAGTGGTGTACAGTTGTGTGGAGTGGGTTTTGGGGGGGCTCATCACACAAGGTAAGGGAGCTATGTTCCTGGGAGCAATTTCTGAAGTCCACTGCAGTGCCCCCTAGGGTGCCTGGTTAGTGTCCTGGCATGTCAGGGGGACCAGTGCACTACAAATGCTGGCTCCTCCAATGACCAAATGGCTTGGATTTGGTCGTTTCTGAGATGGGCGTCCTTGGTTTCCATTATGGCCGAAAATTGGGGACGACCATCTCTAAGGACGACCATCTCTAAGGTCAACCTAAATTTTGCGATTTGGGTGTCCCCACCTGTATTATCGAAACGAAAGATGGACGCCCATCTTGTTTCAATAATACGGGTTTCCCCGCCCCTTCGCTGGGACGTCCTGCAAGGACATCCTCAGGAAAACTTGGGCGCCCCTTTCGATTATGCCCCTCCACGATTTGCATGCTCAACTACTGAAAATTAGGTGCCAGCACTTAACCAGGTTTTAACAGGTATAAATGCTGGTGCCTAAAGTTAGACGGGGGAATCGGCTTTAAGCGCTATTCGGGCACTCATCTTGGAACATTATTTAAATGACATCAGATAAAGACCTGCACGGTCCATGTAGTCTGCTCAACAAGGCATCCAGAGCTGCACCTGCCACTCTGTGCAGGTCATAGTGATTCATTCTTAAACACTAGTTGGCAATTTGCCCTCATGAGAACCACATATAGGTAGTTAAATGTGATGCAGTCTTGGAGCCATATATGATAAAAACAAAAGTATTGCTAACAGTATTTAACTTGCTAATTTGAACATTAAGATATCTCCCCCTCACCCTTGAGCTGCACAGCACCCTCACCCATAGCATATAAAAATAAAATGATATATAATACGCAGACTTGATCTTCATCTGTCTTTTGCCATTTGTAGGACACAGACCATAGAAATCTGTCCGATACTGGCCTTAGTTCCCAGTTTCTGGAGTTGCCGTATATGAACCAAAATTACTGGAATACAGCTGGAACCCCCTCTCCTTGAGGAGGAGGAGCCATAACATGGTTGAACCAATCCCTCCTTCCTTTGCCCATGTGTTGCTACTCATTGGATCGGGGTGAGGTGGGGGGGGGGGAAGCTTGGTGTCAGAGGAGACCAATTGTGATTGGTACGCTAGGACTTTGGTAGTGTGTCAATCAACAGTAAAGGTTTTGTGTGGAGAATCGGTGGGCTGGAGAGTTTTAAGCTTTGAGAGCCTGGGGAGGGGGGTGGCAACCCTCCCTCCGTTGCATGGTGGAGGGATTTGGGTATTTCATGATTCTGTTTTTGGGTGGGTTTAGGAGACAATTATTTCAGCACTGATTTTTTGGTCATTCTACAGAGAATGGTACTCCTCAAGGGAATTTTGTGAGTCTGAGAATTTGGGGAGATATGGGATGAAGCTTTGGGAACATGTGCGGTGCCGCCATGAACCCACAGGGACAAGAACGGGGTTTTGCGTCATTGCAAACCCTGCCAATTTTTTTCCAGTGCAAAAGTATTTGTTAAAGTTCAGTTAGTTCATTACCATCTAACTGACAAATGCTTAACTGTTAAAGGTTTATTATATTTGAAATTTAACTTTTGGTGTGGCTGTGGAATATTTGATGAAAGGATATGATTAATGGGAATGTTTAATAAAGCTCCGCCCTGGAGTTTTGCCTCAAGCCTTCCTTCTTTTCAGTTTTATTTTATGGTTATACGTTGAGAGAAAATGAGGACTGAATGCAAATGCCAAAGTTATGGCTCGTGATTTCTTCCTGTTTCATAATCCTGAGCTACAGACAACGTCCATCATCCTCTCATTGTCACTGATTAGAGGTCGTCTCTCAGAAGCTGTGATGCTGCAATGGCATGAAGTACATTTTTCCCCATAGCAAACATAAACAACACAGGTTTGACTCCTTGTGACTGGTACTCAGCAGTGCCCCACTTGAAAATGAAATCCCTGCCCTCTCCCTATTTTGTTTGTAGTTTCACAAAAAAAAAAAATGCAACTGTCAGCAATTGGGAGGTGAGAACAGCACATTGAGCAATTACAGAGTCAATTTTTTCTGCATGTAGGAAAACAGAGAGAGAGATGTTTCAAATGGGAGTTTTTATGAATGTGCCTGGCAGTTTGAGAATTAAAGGGTAACAGGTTAGACTTCCACTGAGGCTGAAAGATAGAAACACAGAGGCCATAAGGGCAGTTCTATACTCTGGCGCCTCAGTCTAGACGACCCAATGCTGGGTGCTTAGTGCCAATTCTATAACCATATGTTGACGCCAAGAGTCTTTTGAGAATTGGTGCACCCATGTTGTAGGCACCCTCTTACACCATGTCGATAGCAGGCACAAGTTGGTGTGACTCATTTAAATTTATATTTATCTTTTATTACTTGTTCCGAACAATAAGATTTTTAAAACTTTATATATTTTTTAACAGTCTTTTAATGTTTATTGCTGTAATGCTGTGTTTTATGTATTTGTAATTTTATTGTTATATTATTCTATAGACTCCTGAGGCAAGCATGTTTGTGCCAAAACATGGTACCGTGTCAAGTCATCATTAAGAGTCATCAATAAAAGTTTTCATTTCATATTTGGCTGCTCCTTGGTCTGTTTTTGAAGTGCCTTGATCAGTCTCCCACTCCTGTTGTTTTTTTTTCCTGTGTGATTCTCTGTGGGGTTCTGGTGTTTTTTTTTTCCATATCTGTGGTTTTTCTGCACCTCTCTAGGCTCCACTTTATAGCATTTCCTCCATATGGCCAATCCAGTCTGCTTTTCTACACCGTCACTATCCTTTCCTCTCCCTCAGAGAGTCTATGTGCTTGTCCCACTTGAATTCAGATAGTCTTCATCTCCTCCACCTCCATCTCCACCAGTGGCATCCCCCCACTGGAAAGGCTTGTTTGTAGGATAAAGAAATACTTCACAGCTTTTGTTGTGGAGCTGCACTAAATATTCTGAGTCCAAGTAATGGTGGTGGGAGGGGGCTTGTTGGGAAGCTGTAACCTGCTCTGAGCACTTTGATGGTACCCTGTTTTCAAAACATACTCCTCATGCAGTTTTTTTTTCAGTACAGAATTTGATCCAGATAGCAATCCAAGTACCTATTTCTATGATAGGATTTTTGGTTTTTCATTTTTTAAAGACACATTTAAAAATGTCCCTGAAGGTGAAAAACAGAAATGTGCTGACAGATAACAACAACAAACATGATACAGGGGATGGGATGACAGAGAAGGGCGATGAAAATGATAAAGGGGATGGGAAGACTTCCCTGTGAGGAAAGGCTAAAATGGCTAGGGCTCTTCAACTTGGAGAAGATACTGCAGTGGGGAGATATGATAGAGGTCTATCAGAAAATAAGGGTTTAGAAAAGTTTTCGATAATTTCCTAAAAGAAAAGTCCATAAGCCGTTATTAAGATAGACTTGGGAAAATCCACTGCTTATTTCTAGGATAAGCAACATAAAATCTGTTTTATTGTTCATGGATCTTGCCAAGTACTTATGTCCTGGACTAGCCACAGTTGGAAACAGGACACTGAGCTTGATGGATCTTTGGTCTCTCCCAGTATACAATGCTTATGTTCTTGTGTTTTTATAATCCAGATAACGTAAGAACATAAGAATAGCCATACTGGGTCAGACTAATGGTCTATCTAGCCCAGTATCCTGCTTCCAACAGTGGCCAATCCAGGTCACAAATACCTGGCAGAATCCCAAACAGAAGCAAAATTTCATGCTACCAATCCCAGGGCAAGCTGTGGCTTCCCCCATGTCCATCTCAATAACAGACTATGGACTTTTCCTCCAGCAACTTGTCCAAACCTTTTTTAAACCCAGATATGTTAACAGCAGTTACCATATCCTCCAGCAGTGAGTTCTAGAGCTTAATTTTCGTTGAGTGAAAAAATGTTTCCTCCTATTTTAAAAGTATTTCCATGTAATTTTATTGAGTGTCCCTTGGTGGGTCTTTGTACTTTTTTGAAAGAGTGAAAAATCAATTCACTTTTACCCATTCCACCTCAATCATATCTCCCCTCAGCTGTCTCTTTTCCAAGCTGAAGAGCCCTAACCTCTTTAGCCTTTCCTCATATGGGAGAAGTTCCAGTCCCTTTATCATTTTGATCACTCTTCTTTGAATCTTTACTAATTCCACTATATCTTTTTTGAGATACGGTGACCAGACTTGAACGTAATAGTCAAAGTGAGGTGGCACCATACAGAGGCATTATAATATTCTTGGTCTTATTTTGCATCCTTTTCCTAATAGTTAATAGCATCCTGTTTGCTTTTTTGGCCACCGTCGCACACTGGGCAGAAGATTTCAGCGTATTATCTACAATGACACCTAGATCTTTTTCTTGAGTGCTGACTCCTAAGGTGGACCCTAGCATCAGATAACTATGATTCAGATTATTCTTCCCAATGTGTATCACTTCGCATTTGTCCACATTAAATTTCATTTGCCATTTGGATGCCCTGTCTTCTACTTTCCTAAGGTCTTCCTACAATTTTTTACAATCCGCATGTGTTTTGAGAACTTTGAATAGTTTTGTGTCATCTGCAAATTTAATCACCTTACTCTTGGTTCTGTTTTCCAGATCATTTATAAATATGTTAAATATCACCTATTCCAGTACAGATCCCTCCAGCACTCCACTATTCACCCTCATCCATTGAGAAAAAAAGCCATTTAACCCTACCCTCTGTTTTCTGCCCAATAACCAATTTCTAATCCACAGAAGGACATTGCCTCCTATCCCATGACTTTTTAATTTTCTCAGGAGTTTCTTATGAGAAACTTTGTCAAAAGCTGTCTGAAAATCCAGATACACTACATCAATTGGCTCACCTTTATCCACATGTTTATCTATGCCTTCAAAAGTAAATTGGTGAGGCAAGACTTCCCTTAGCAGAACCCATGCTGACTCTGTCCCATTAAACCATGTTTGTCTATATGATTAGTAATATTATTCTTTATAATAGTTTCCACTATTTTCCTTGGCACTGAAGTCAGGCTTACTGGTCTATAATTTCCTGGATCACCCCTTGAACCCTGTAAAAATATCAGCACTACATTGGCCACCCTCCAATCTTCAGGTACTACAGTTGATTTTTATGACAGGTTACAGATCACTAACAACATATCAGCAATTTAATGGTTGAGTTCTTTCAGTACCCTGGAGTATATGCTATCTGGTCCAGGTGATTTATCACTCTTTAATTTGTCAATTTGGCTCAGTAGGTCTTCCAGGTTCTCCAAGATTTCTTTCTGTTTAATGCTGTTTACTCTAACCCTCCCATCTTATTTTTTAGGCTTCTAGCATTTGTATACAGGCACTTCAAATTGTATATTTTCCTGCATCTACAAGCTGCTTAGACGTTGACGGGGATAATGTGCATCCTTTACTCCACTCTCTGCTTACACACACCTGGCTTTCTTTCACCTTTATTGAACCTCTCTATTTGGATTCCCTAAATGTCCTGTTTCAGTACTATCCTTTGAGGATACTCCAAACTGAACCATGTGCTCCTAGGTGACTGTCGACTCCCCCCTCCCCCCCATTTTAGTTTAAAACCTGCTACAACTTTTTTAAAGTTAGCATCATCAGCCTGGTTCCATACCGGTTAAGGTGGAATCCATTCTTTTGGAACAGGTTCCCCCTTCCCCAGAATGTTGTCCAGTTCCTAACAAATTTAAATCCCTCATCCTTGCACCATCATCTCAGTTACTATACTCTCAGTTAGAAAATCAGCCTTTCTCTATTTCTTTGTATACCCAAGAAACTGCACGAGGAAATGGCCAGTTTTTGGACATGTTGACTCTTGAGTTGATAACCAAAATGAAATGTAGGCCATAGTGTGACATGAGGAGCTCAGGCTGAGCATGTTTGTGTTGAAGTATGATTTCTAGCAGCACTTAACAGAGATAACATTCCTGACCTATTACAAAAGAGTTTCTTCAAACATGTAGCCCCTACGTAACTTATAAAAGGGCAGAAATTTGAAATGATTTAACTGAGCAAGAGAGACTTCTGCCTGGTTTAAAGTAGTATGACTGGGCCAAACTCTCAGTGATACTTACCTGAATAGTACCACTGACCATTTATTTATTTTGACATTTGTACCCCACACTATCCCGAACATACTCAAGTTCAGTGTGGCTTACAATATATAAAACAACAGGCAAGATTTAGAAAACCATAAACAAAATATCATGCAAGAGCAGAGTAGCACAAACAAGATACAAATAAGAACTAAATAATAAACAGTTACTATCTAACAGGAAACATCGAAGGTGACTCAAAGAGGAGGATTGGACAGTGCTCTTAAATATAGAGTTTATTGATCAATCTACAGACTCAACATGGCCGTGTTTCAGCCAGGGGGCCTGCCTCAGGCGATTTTAAGTGCTGTAAATGGTGCCTATA
This sequence comes from Microcaecilia unicolor, assembly GCF_901765095.1. Classification (NCBI taxonomy): domain Eukaryota; kingdom Metazoa; phylum Chordata; class Amphibia; order Gymnophiona; family Siphonopidae; genus Microcaecilia; species Microcaecilia unicolor. The sequence continues at coordinate 227,073,546 of NC_044032.1, read as the reverse complement.
TCTCGACTTAGGATGGTTAAGTTGGAGTCAGTCAATGCAGCTAGCGGGTTTTGGTGGGAAGTTAAAAAAAACCACCATTGCTAGTGGAGCTGTAGTACTCAGAAGTAATACACTGTCAACTCGCAGATGACACGAACGTCTCTGATCTTTTTTTTTTTAATTTTCTCTTTCCGGTTGCGGTCCTCCATGAAGCACAAAAGAATCCACAGGACCAGAAAGTGGGGTTGGAGGGTTAGTTGACGGTTCTGAGGGAAAAACCCTCACCTTAACCTTCTTCTTCTTCACCATTTTGCAAAATGCTCAGCAGAGCCGACACTATTCTGCTCTCGCCATCTTGGCTCCTCCTGCTTGTGCATTTTAATTGATTAACGAGCAAATTTGCACCAATAACTGGCTTTTTAGCAAGCAGTTGTCGGCCCTGATTAAATTCAATTAACATGTATGCATGCAAATTTAGGTGCAAGATCCGCACCTAAATTTTACGCGCGAGTTGGAAAAAAGGGTGTAGAAATGGGAGGGCCATGGGTTGATCGGGGCGCATCAGGGACGTGACATTTAGTTATGTGCATATAGAATAAGGGAGCTCCACACCTAAATATAGGTAAAGGCATTTGCACCACGTTTTTGTTGGCGCAAATGGCCATGCCTAAATGTAGGTGTGATCCCTGGGCTTAAGCCTAACCGCTCGAGATATATAGAATGCCCCAACCTATCCACCCTATTAGATTAACTGTTCACTCGTCCTCTAGATTGTTCACTTGTCTTTAGATTGTTCTCTTGTCTTTTAGATTGTAAGCTCTTTGAGCAGGGACTGTCCTTCTATGTTTAAATTGTACAGCACTGCGTAACCCTAGTAGCGCTTTAGAAATGCTATTTAGTAGTAGTAGTAGTAGTTAAGCGTTATTCTATAAACTGTGCCTTACTTTAGGCGCGGTGTATAGAATACCACTATGCACCTTTTTTTATGGTGATTTTTTTACATTACATTATTTGCCATTTCTATCCCACATTAGCCGTAAAGTTCAATGTGGCTTTCAACTATAAATTGGAACTTGGTAAAACACAAGAAAATTTAAAGAAAAAGAACCCCACAGTGTTGCATTGTTAATCCAAAAATTTCTGGACTAAAAAAGATTTTAACGCTTTTCGAAACAGTCCGTAAGATCCCAAAGACCTGATTTCTTGCAGCACAGTATTCCACCATTGTGACAACGAATAAGGAAAGCTGGCTGAATGTAAAGATTTATAAATAATATTCCTACAGCTGGGAAAAGAGAGAGTTAAGTAATTCCTAGACTGAGCATTAATATTCCTATCTGACAACTGGATAAGGCCTTGCATATAACTAGGTGCAATTCCATATATTATTTGAAAGATAAACACTCACAGCTTAAAAAATGATCGATCCTCCAAGGTGCCATTAAAAGAATTCCCCCCCCCCCACCATCCCCCGGATTCTATATAACATGACTTAAGTTGCACATGCAAATCCGGACATATTCTGGATTTGCACATGCAACCTAATTAGTTAACAAGCCAATGAGTGCTGATAATTGCCAATTAACAAGCAGTTATTGACACCAATTGGCATTAATTAGAATTTATGCGCAGAACCGTTTTAGCATATTCTATAACATGATGCACGTAAATCCTAAGTTGCACAGATGAAAAGGAATGGGTGAGTCGAGGGGAATTTCTAAAATCTATGCGCATGGTTATAGAATACACCCGGTCTGCACCTAATTAAGGGGCCCTTTTACACAGCCGCAGTAAGCCCAACGCAGGCTTGCTGCTCCCTCTTCCAGGACTACTGCTGGCCCAACGAGCTGCTGGTGGTAGTCCCGCCACGAGCGTACACCATTTTCAGAGGAAAAAGAAAACTCCCAGAAATGGCTTGCATGGTGCTAACCCAGCGGTAATCGGGCATTGTGCTGCCCGGTTACTGCTGGGTTAGCGCAGAAGTCCCTATCGCCACCTTAGTGGGTGGCGGTAAGGGCTCCATGCCGCATGGCCATGCGGTAAGAGTTCTCTTACCGCATGGCCATGTGTGTCTAGGGGCTTTTTTACCCACTGCGGTAAAAAGGGCCCTGGCGTGTGGGAGAAACGGCCCCTGCCACTAGTGCAGGGCCCTTTTTCCTGCAGCTTGGTAAAAGGGCCCCTTAGGCACTAGGCATAACTGTCACACGGACAGGCGCTTAGCGTATTCTATAAACCACACAGAAATTTAGGCTTAGTCTATAAAGTACACCTAAATTTAGGCATACTTTATAGAATACACCTAGGCATATTTTGTATCGGTGCCGATTTTTTAGGCACGATATATAGAATCTAGTCCTATGTGTGCAGATGTGTACAATAATGGCATTTGTGTGAGTATGTGTGCACATACACCCTTAAATGTCAAAATTCCACCTATGTGCTAGGGGCGTAGCCAGACCTCGGGGGAGCCAGCGCCCGAGGTGGGGGGGCACTGTTTAGACGCCTCTCCTCATCGCCAACCCCCCCTCGCAACTTTGGACTCCCCACCGCAAATGCAACCCACCCCGCCACCGCATCAGGTACCTTGTTTGCTGACGGGGGTCCCCAATCCCTGCCAGCCGAAGAGTCTTCTTCAGTGCCAGTCGACTCCGGCGCCTTTGTTCTGTGATCTTCTGTTTCTGACGCCTTACGTCCTGCACGGGGCTACATGTACGGTGCAGGACGTAAGGCGTCAGAAACAGATGATCACACAGCGATGGCGCCGGAGTTGACTGGCGTTGAAGAAGACTCTTCTGCTGGCGGGGTTTGAGGACCCCGCCAGCAAATAAGATACCTGATGCGGTGGCGGGGTGGGGGGCGGGCAGCGGCGGGGGGGCAGATGTAGAGGGGGCCAGGGCGTAATCTGTGGGGGCCCATGCCCCCCTGGCCCCATGTAGCTGCGTCCCTGCTATGTGCTATCCTATAAATAGTCACTTAACTTACAGAGCACGTATTTTACAGATGGACATATTCATGGCTGGACTCACACTTCTGCCTGAAATTTATAGAATACGGCAAGTTACATGCATATCTCTGATGTTTGGATGCGAGTATTTATGCAAACTCTATGGCTTATGTAAGTGCTTCTGTCTAAATCCAAGCTGCATATTTCACCTGTTAGGCTAGTATTCTATACAGTGGGAGTGGGCAACCCAGAGGCATAGCTAGGTGGGTCACCAGGACTTCTGATGCCACCAGCGCCTATTTTTGATGTGATCAGTCACATTTAAACTAAGCCTGTCCGCTCCCCCAGCGCCCTCAACTTGGTAGCGCTTCTGGGGCAACCACAGGCCTCGAGAGCCACAGCCCAATCGGGTTTTCAAGATTTCCTCAATGAATATGCATGAGATTGATTTGCATGTACTGCTTCCATTGTATGCAAATAGATCTCATACATATTCATTGGAGAAATCTTAAAAACCCAACTGGGTTGTGGTCTTCAATAACCTTGGTTGCCCACCCCTACTATAAAGGAAAATAAGCACCCCTGCTTTCTCTTCTTTTTCTTTTTGTCTTTATGAATTTTCAAATATGATCACCACATGATGTTGTGACAATAGAAATTCAGAAAAAGCTAAGAAAAGTACATCTTTATACAAATAGGAAAAATCAAATCCAATCTTCGCCCACAATAATAGAAATGAGGCAACAAATTAGGACATTTAAGAGGAAATAACATGGATACAAAATAAAGTTATCCCAAAGGAGATACTAAATATTGCTCATTGTCTCCAGCCAGCCTTAACAGTAGTATTCTTGGACATCATACAGCTATATTTAATCCTTCCTTAGCCACAATAAACTGTAATAACTGCTTTGGGTCTAGAAATAAGTAATTTCTTACCTAAAACCTCACAATACAAGGACGCTAGAGTCCTATCATGCAAAGCCAGAAACTCCTGATGCCTTTTTTGAGGCAACCTAGATAAATCAGGGAACATTCTAACTTTTGCCCCCCAAAACACAGAATGAATAGAATGGAAGTATAAACGTAGCACAACATTCATGTCATTCTCAAATGCAAAAGTCACTAGTAAAGTAGTTCTCTCAGTTATAACATCTAACGATGACTCCAAAAACTATGTAAGGTTCATTACTGAGGGGGTGTTGTCCCACTGTTCTTCCGTGATAAATGCTGAGCTCCAGGTGTAGGTGGCAATGCCTTTGGTGGGAAAACTTCAAATGAGGAAGAACATGCTGAGATTTTAAGTTTTCCCACCAGAGGCATTGCCACCTACACCTGGAGCTCAGTATTTCCACAAACTCCAATCTTTTATCCACAGCAGTCCCCTCTTTAATCAGAGCACCAGTCACAGATTGAATATCCATCACCTTAGAGTTCCAGTGTGTTGTTCCAGCGTTTGAGCATCAACTTCAGCATTCTGCTTAATAATATTAATATCACCCACAAATTTAGAAGACAGCTGATGAAGGGACCCTTTTATTAAGCAGCACTAAAAAGTGGCCTGTGCTCTTTTTAGCAGGAGGTTTCCCATGGGCTGAGGCACTTTTAGTAAGGCAGTAAAATGGCCGCAGTTCCTAATTTTGCATTCATGGCCACGTGCTAATTTGGAGGGAAAAGTTTAGGGGTGAGTTTGGGGTATAGGTTGAGGGGAGGGGTTGGATGGGTATACTGATGTTTGCTACATTTTCTGTTTTTTTCTTTCTCTGTGTTCTTCTATATCTTGAAATTAATAAATATATTTACCTATAAAATAAAAACTTCCTTGTTTATCAGTGTATTCAGCTGCCACTTTATACATCAGACTACTTGGACTTTGTTAGGACTGACAAGGGCAGCTTGTTATGTGTATCTTTTTCTGTTATGATTTGAATACAATAAAAATTATGTAAAAAATATAAAATAAAATAGTTACCCAGTTGTTATGATTAATAGAAAAAGCAGGTAACAAAACCATAGAAGAATAGAGATTCTACTACTTTCAATAATCAGTTCCTTCCCTTAATGTCTTCCCCTCTCTCAAGAAGGTGCAATAATTTGGTTAGTAGCTTAACAGATCAGAAAGGTCATTCACCTACCTTCAAAAGGTGTGGAGGAAGCATGTTTGGGAGAAGGTTATGCATTATTTGTAAAGTGAAAGATAACCAACAAGGGCTAGATAAGATAAGCTTTATAGTGGAAGGCTTTGAAGGCAGACCTCAAATAAGAGGTTCAGGAGAGCTTTTCTCTTCACTCACATCCAGGATGTGAGAAACCTTTAACACAGTCATCTGGACAAGGATAAAGGGATGGATTCAGGCAAGTTAGGAACTTAGAAAAAGCTGCCAATAGCAAGTTATTGGCCTCCTTCAGTACCTGAAACACAATTTCATCCAGTGGCATCTATGTATCCTATATAATAAAACGCACCTCCAACATTCTGAAACTGACTGCATGGCTGAGGCATTCCTGCTCTCTGTATCCATCTCCTGAATTGACATCACGTACTTCCGGGTTCGTCACAAGCAGAAGTGACCAACCACATGAGGTTTCTCGGCTTCAGAATGTTGGAGGTGCATTCTATTAAATAGGATTGGTCAATTCCTTGAAGCACAGCCAGAGCTCAGCGTCCTGCACACCAGAGAGAGAGAGGGGGGGCCTGACACCAGAGAGGGGGGGAGGTATCTCTGTCACACACACACTCTCTCTCTCACAGTCAATGTCTTTCTCTCTCTCACTCTCACACACTGTCTCTCACACACTCTGTGTCTCACACTGTATCACATTCACTCTCTATGTGTCACACAGTCACTCACACACTCTCTTGGTCTCATACACTCAGTCTCACAGAGAGTCTGTGTCTCACACACACTCTGTCTCGCACACACTGTATCTGTGTGAAACACACACTCTCTCTCTCACACTGTGTCTCACATACGCACTTGCACACACTCTCATTCTCACACACACACTCTCTTTCACAGACACACTCTCTCTCACAGACACACTCACACCCAGACTCTCTCTCTCTCTCTCTCTCTCTCTCACACACACACACGCTCACACATTCACTGTCTCACACACAGTCACTCTCACATACACTCTCTCAAACATACACACTCCGAGGAAAACCTTGCTAGCACCCGTTTCATTTGTGTCAGAAACGGGCCCTTTTTTACTAATGAATATATAAAATCTTTTATACTGTCAATATGGCATTTGTCATTCAAGGTAGTCTTTTGGCACAAACCCCCTAAGACGTATAAGAAGAGGCTTGAAGATCTCAATATGTATACCCTAGAGGAAAGGAGGGATATGATACAGACCTTTCAATACTTAAAAGGTATTAGTATGCAAGCTAAATTTTTTCAGAGACAGGAAGCAGTAAAACTAGAGGTCATGAGTTGAGGTTGCAGGGTGGGAGACTTAAGAGCAATGTCACAGAAAGGGTGGTGAATGCCTGGAATGCCCTCTCACAGGAGGTTGTGCAGACAAAAACAGTGACAGAATTCAAGAATGTGTGGGCTAAATACAGAGGATCACTGTATAGAAAAAGGATAGAATCCAATTCAGGCTAAACTTAAATTATCTCAGGCTTGTATTCTTTAACACCAGACTAGTCAATGTAGATTAGAACATATTGTAAACAATTAAATAATGCCTAAAATATCACCATGCCAATAACAACAAAATTAAAAACCTAAATCCTCACTCAACGTTTTTATTTTCACATTCACCAATTTCCACTTTCTAACATAACTATAGTTGTAAGAATCAATTCTTCATTCAGTACTAATGAGTGCTTTCCACAGCTAAAATGCCTTACCACAAGGCATGGTCAGGCATCCCATGGTAATTTTGGAAATACAGCGCTAACCAATTACCATTTGGTGAATTCATGAGCCCTTTCTGCTTACAAAATAGGGGACAGTAGGGGCTCATGAGCTAATGGGAAAATTAGTACGTGGCCATTAATAGAAAAACTCAGAAATTCAGCCATTTTACCCATGTGGAAAAAAATGGCCGTAGCACACAAGAATGACCCACATAAGCGCACGCTAAGGCCACTTTTTATCACAGTTTGGTAAAAGTGCTCCTTACTTATTTTAGATGAGAGTTCTGTGGATATAACTTAATTTCAACCTTCAGCATGTTGTACTGAATTCTTTGGTAAGTGGGGAGTCAAGCTCTTAAAAGCATGTTCTGTTATCTATGTGCTTCGATAAAGGGAAGGTATGATGGGATTTCTCTAGGAGCATTTATTATCAACGTTAGAACCTTGTTTCAAGGTTTCTCTTATTGGTTTTGAATACTGTCGCTGTTACAAAATTAGGACCTGTGTAAAAGCATTCATAGGAGCCGAATCTGTGGGTGCTGTGGGTGCTTGAGCACCCCCAATATTGAGAAAATTCCTAGTATGTGTCCAGGAAGGGGTTATTTCCACTGGGCTTATCACCCCCAATAATTTTGAAAAGTTGGCTCCTATGAAAGCATTCATTTTGCCACTTTTATTAACAGAAGGATCCAGAATTGCTATCGTCATTCCGTGGGGCAGAATTCAGCTGGTGGCAGGTGAGAGAAACCAGCAGAATGCCCTTTGATCATCGATCAATATCTTAAAACTCCCCTGTATGAACTTTCTGAGGTTTTTCTGTCCCCTGGATATGCATTAATCTTAAGGAGACCGGGCTTTGGTGCCCTTTAAAATTAATTACAGTGTAGCTCCCTGTACAAGCAGAGCATATCTGGTACTGCTATAAATGTGATAAGCAGTAGAGTAATAGCAACGGAATTGATTCTTCCTATAAGGCTGTAATGCCTACACCAGTGGTTCTCAATCCTGATCCTGGAGGCACCACAGCCAGTCAGGTTTTCAGGATACCCACAATGAGTATTCATGAGATAGATTTGCGTGCAGTGGAGGCAGGGCATGTGAATCTCTCTCATGAATATTCATTGTGGGTATCCTGAAGACCTGACTGGCTGTGGTGCCTCCAGGATCAGGATTGAGAACCATTGGCCTACGCTATCCCCCGGATTGTATATATGATACCCGAAATTGGGTGTCCATTCAAGATGTGTGCCCAACTAAATTGGCTAGCAAAACAATTAGTGACAATAATTGGGTGTTAATTGGTAACAATTGGCACCGGTCTGAATTTGGGCGCACATCTTGCTATGCAGTGTTCTATAACAATGCGCACCAAAATCCCATAGCGTGCAACCCAAAAGGGAGTGTGGCCATGGGAGGTGCGTTGGTGGTGAGGTGAGGAACCATGGGAAGTGGAGTAATTGTAATCCCTATGAGCATGGTAGACAAACTGAAAACGTAGGGTGAAGGGTAGACGCTTCCAAAGATCACAGGAAAGATGGAAAGCAGCTTGTATCTGAATTTGATTAAAAGAACACCAAAAAGACTCTTTTTAGTAATCTTTTAATAAAATTCAGATACAAGCTTCTTTTCGTCTTTCCTGTGGTCTTTGGAAATGCCTACCCTTTCACCCAACTCTTTAGGTGTATGTAACATAGTAACATAGTAGATGACGGCAGAAAAAGACCTGCACGGTCCATCCAGTCTGCCCAACAAGATAACTCATATTTGCTGCTTTTTGTGTATACCCTACTTTGATTTGTACCTGTGCTCTTCAGGGCACAGACCGTATAAGTCTGCCCAGCACTATCCCTGCCTCCCAACCACCTGCCCCTCCTCCCAACCACCGGCTCTTGCACAGACCGTATAAGTCTGCCCAGCACTATCCTCACCTCCCAACCACCAGCCCTGCCTCCCAACCACCGGCTCTGGCACAGACCGTACAAGTCTGTCCAGCACTATCCCCGCCTCCCAACCACCAGTCCCGCTGCCCACCACCGGCTCTGGCACAGACCTTACAAGTCTGTCCAGCACTATCCCCGCCTCCCTACCACCAGCCCCGCCTCCCGATCTTGACTAAGCTCCTGAGGATCCATTCCTTCGGCACAGGATTCCTTTATGCTTATCCCACGCATGTTTGAATTCCGTTACCGTTTTCATTTCCACCACCTCCCGCGGGAGGGCATTCCAAGCATCCACTACTCTCTCCGTGAAAAAATACTTCCTGACATTTTTCTTGAGTCTGCCCCCTTTCAATCTTATTTCATGTCCTCTCGTTCTACCACCTTCCCATCTCCGGAAAAGGTTCGTTTGCGGATTAATACCTTTCAAATATTTGAACGTCTGTGTCATATCACCCCTGTTTCTCCTTTCCTCCAGAGTATACATGTTTAGTTCAGGATGGGTATGGGTGGGTATGGGGTGTTCCTAAAATTTGTGTGCAGTGCTATAGAATACCGGGGATGTGCATCCAAGGCACCGGGAATTACACTTGGTTTCAGCAGGAGTAAGTCCTGGCATCCAAATCGGCACTCAATGCTATTCTACAAGAGCGCTCATCTTTCAGTTTCCATTATAGAATAGCATTGAGCACCAATTTTTTTACTGATTCTATCCCTATATATATAAGATGTAATTCCTAAACCGCATAATATAGCAGGGGGCTATTCTTTGGCAGAATTCATTATTAACTGTCTGAAAATAAATTGTTTAGTTATTTTTATGAAAAACAGTATTGATAGTGGTGCGGTTCTGGGATACCTTTGGACTCCCAACCCAAATAACTAAAGAATGGTTTAAAGGAACTCTGTGGAACTATAGAAGTCAATATCGACTGCATTTATGTACCTAGGTTAGGTGCTTAAATTTGTCCCCTAATTTTAGCTAAACTTAAAAGCCTTATGGCTCAGGGATCAATATTCACCGTGGTTTAAGCAGGCAGAAGAGGCCAATATTCAGTAGCAATTAATCTGAGCAATACTGCTGAATATTGGCTGCTCAGGCATAGTCCCTGCAGTGCCGGGGCGGAATCGGGGAGCAGCCAGCCCTTATGTAGGCAGAGGGCATATTCAGCACCAGTGTCTGCATAGCTAACAGGCAGCTGATCAAAAGCCCCATGCTGTTCCAAACAGTGCTCTAAAAATAGCGCTGGAACAGCGTGGGGCGTTATTAGACCTATGATCAGAGATAATGACATACAAATTAAAGCATGCAATTATCTCTGATCATGGGGTAGAAGTGCGGGAGAATTGTACCTGAGCATGCGCTCAGCACAATCCTCCTGCACTTGTTTGACAGGTCTGGGCTGTCAAAAGCCCAGACCTCTCAAATACAGTGTCTGGAGGTTCATGGGACCACCAGACCCCAACTACCCCTTCCCCGAGCAAGGAAAAACAGAGGCTGGAGGTCCAGAGGACCTCCGGTCCCCCCGACGATACCCCCCAGGTTCAAGAAGGGCTGGAGATCCGGTGGGTCTTCAGCCCCCCTACTCCCCTCAGCATTTCTTAAAGGTCCCTGGTGGCCCAGTGGGTGACCGACCCCCCCCCCCTCCCCAGCGACAGGTGGGATGGAGGTCCGCCAGACCTCCGGTCCCCCCGACACCCCCCGTCACAGTTCAGGGAGGGCTGGAGATCTGTTGGGTCTCCAGCCCCCCCAACCCCCTAGCATTAACAAGGGGTCCCTGGTGGTCAAGTGTCAATCCCCCTACCCCCACCACCGCCTACCTTGAGTTGGAGGAGGGAAGTAGCCTGCTTCCCTCCTCTTCCTTCGACGCTGCCTACAAAATTGCGGTGCCCAACCCTGCCCAGTATATCCTGGGATGCGTTGGGCGAGGCTGGGTGCCACCATTTTGCAGGCGGTGTCGAAGGGAGGCAGGCTACCTCCCTCCTCCAAGGTGGGGGTAGGGGGATTGACACTGGACCACCAGGGACCCCTTGTTAATGCTAGGGGGTTAAGGGGGGCTAGAGACCCACCGGATCTCCAGCCCTCCCTGAACTGTGTTGGGGGGGTGTCAGTCACCCACTGGGCCACCAGGGACCTTTTAGAAATGCTGAGAGGAGTTAGGGGGGGCTGGAGACCCATCGGATCTCCAACCCTCCTTGAACCTGGGGGGGATCGTTGGGGGGACTGGAGGTTGGCTGGACCTCCAGTCCTCTGTCACTGGGGGGGTCTTTGGTTGGGGGGTTTGCTTTGTTGGGGGGAATGGGGGCCTGCTAGCATGTAAATGCATGCTGGAAAGGGTTCACCATTCCTCCCCAATGGTCTGCAAACCCTAATGCCAGCTCGGAGCTGGCACAGGGTTTGCCGCAGCCAGCAACCCAATCTTTGGCGCGCTGGTCGCAGATCATTGGGGATGAATAGGTTTAGCCCTGTTTTGCATGCATTTCCATGCTAGTTGCCTTTCAGAGCCCTCGAGCGCGTTGTTTCACGTGCTTGGGGACTCTGATCATGGGGTGGTAGCAAATGCAGGCGCTAGTATGGCGCTAGCAGCCTCTAGCGCCAGCATTTGCTTCTGATCATCCGTATATAAGTGGGCAGATTGGGCTGCACAAAAGGTAGTTCTAATTTGTTCGTTAAACTATGCAGGCGTCGGCATTGTATTGGCTTACACTTGTATAACTTTCATGTCATAGCCTCATCCCCCTACCCATCCCATCCCCATTTCAGTTTCCCACCCCAATCTCCTCACTTTGATCCCCCAAATCACCTCCCCCAATATCTGATCTTACACATATCCCCTTTTCCACTTTGATTTCCTATCCCAATCTCCCTAATCCCCTTATGCTGATCCCTAACCCCCTTCATATCAGATCTTCCCATACCCCCTTTTCCACTCCTCCTGATCCCTCCCCATTCTGCTTGCCTAACCCCGCCCCATGGTTTTAATCCCTTCTCTCAGATCCCTAATCTCCCCCTTAAAAACCCCTTCCTACTTCCTCAATTCTCCATTCTGAAGCCCCAAACCTCGCTGTCCCTCTCCTCCCAAGACCCCCTGCCACCCTTGGGACTTATCTGGAGGTGATCCCTGGTAGTCTAATGATCCAGTGAGAGGGTAGTCCCCCTCCATTCCTGCCCTCTCTGGCTCCGGGTTCAAAAATGGTGGTGACGACCTCTAGTGGTAGTCTCGCAGTAGTATTGATAAGATTCAGCCTTCCATATAAAGCCAGTTTGCCATATTTTGAGGATTTCCTGGGCAAATAGGGGGTAATTTTATAACAGGGTGCCTATGTCCAATGTCCAAAACTGTATCTATTTTAATCCTTTTTTCTAAAGGCAACATTGGCGTCTGTGTACCTTTATAAAGTAGAAATTCTCACATGCAAATATATACCTGCTCCTGAGATGTAAATTTATACATATATTCTATGTGCATACACACAAATGGGGAATCTCTCTCATGTTGTTTATGGACACTCCTAATTTAAATCCAGGCCTGAAAAATAAGCATGTGCTACTTTTAAAGTGGAAGCCAAACCAAACAAAATAGATTTAAACTCATCATTATGTACTGCACAGCCTGCTGTACTAGAGGAAAAAAACATTTGCTTACACAGGATTTCCAGTAATATCGGTTGCATTAAGCCTGTATGAGGTTTTCTGCCAATCCAAATGAATACAACACTTGAAAAGGACAGACAAACTTTTCAGCGTAGCAAGGTTTCTGTTACTGTGATATCCTACTCTGTGCTGCAACATGAATTAGGGCTAAAGCCTGAGAGTGTATTTCCCTTTTTCTTTTAAGCTACAGTAATTTCACAAAGGCAGTGTCTTCTCCCAAACCATGTGACTGTTTATATTTGCCATGAGCTGTGGGCGGAAGGGCACCCTCCTCTATGTTTTACACCCAGTCCTTTCCCTTTAGGATGGATATTTACAGCTTTCTTTTGTATGGAAATTGACAATGGATACCTAAGAAGGAGAAAGGTCAACATCCTCTTGGGTTTTCTAGACCATTTGTGGAGGTTGTAATCATAGTTTACAGCAGGATCTTCATCTCTTGTGGATTTTCCTTTCCTGTAATAAAACTATTTTACTCTCTAGAACTGTTCGTCTCAACCCTGTCTTGGGGGCACGCCTAGCCTATTGGATTTTCAGGATTGCCACAACAAATACGCATGAGATAAATTTGCATCTACTGGAAGCCCTCTGTGTGCAAATCTAGCTCATCTGGTATTATGACCAGAATCTCTGACCTGGAATGATTGTTTAGGGGTCCTTTTACCAAGCTTCAGGGAAAAGGGCCCTCCGCTAGCGGCGGGGGCCATTTTTCCTGTGTGCCAGGGCCCTTTTTAGTGCAGCGGCTAAAAGAGCCCCCAGACACACATGGCCATGCGGTAAGAGGATTCTTACCGTATGGCCATGCGGCAGGGAGCCCTTACCCCCACCCATTCGGGTGGCGATAAGGGCTCCCGCGCTAACCCGGCGGTGATGCCCGATTAGCGCCGGGTTACTGCCGCACAAACCATTTCCAGGGGTTTTCTTTTCCCTGGAAATGGTGCATGCTCGGGGCTGGACTACCGCCAGCGGCCGCATTGGGGCGGCGGTATGCTTACCGCCGCTCTGTCAAAGGGGCTCCTAAGTGGTTTTTATGATCTGTGAGTTAACATCTTTTAGTGTTTTGTGTATTTGTGTTTTATGTGCTTATTGGAATCACCTTGTATAAAGGATGTATAAAAATAATAAACTATGAACTATAAAATGTCTTATAGAATTCCAGCTAGTAGGAAAGTACGTGCTATGTTGTGATGGTGCATTCTTTGCCAGTGGGAATACACATGGATGGAGTTTGAAAATATATTATTGCATTCTATTTATGTATTTGTTACATTTGTAGCCCACATTTTCCCACCTATTTGCAGGCTCAATGTGGCTTACATAGCGCCATGGGGCAAAAGCCTCCTCCGGTGAAGAAACAAATATAGAGTGATGTTATTTTAAATGAAATAGATATGTACAGACACATTAGAGAAACATAGAGAGGGAAGTTATATAAAGTTCATTAAGTTCAAACAAATTTGGGTTTCTATAATGTAGTGCATTCTACCTAACATCTAGGCATGGACATTTACACTAGCCATAGACCATAAATGTACAGGAAGCATGTTTTCTGCGACTAGTATCAATATTCTACATAGACGCCTACTTTTCTTGGTAGAATAGGCTCAAAATAGGCTCCTGCTTACTCTTATCCTAGACACCCTGTTACAGAATTACCTTCTATATGTCTAATTCTGGAGTTTATTTTCCAAAAGGATATAGGCAAAGCAGAAGTAATCCAGAGAAGGGAGACCAAAAGGCAGAGAGTCTGGCCCACAAGCCCTATTAAGTGAAACATAAGGGTGAACATGTACACCTTAGAAAAGTAAAGGAAAACAGCTATGTAATCCCTGGCTGTTTCATGGGCCAATGATCAGAAGCAAACACGGGCTCTAGAGGCTAATAGCACCATACTAATGCCTGCATTTGCTCCCACCCAATGATCAGAGCCAGTGAGCGCATGTAATAACTTGTTTGCCGGCTATGAACACTAATCACATGCAAATGCATGAAAACAAGGGTCTCTCGCATTCCTCCCTCATGATCAGCGGGCAGTGTGCCAAACAAGGGCGCTGCTACCGCTGCAAACTTTATGCCAGCTCGGAGCTGGTGTTAGGGTTTGCTAGCGAAGAAGGAATGAGGGACACCTACTGAAGAGGTTTGACAGGTCCAAGATTTTCTCCCAGACCTGTCAAGTCTAAGCCTGCCCCCCCCAAAACACAAAACCTGGAGATCTGGTGGACCTCCAGGCCCCCCACTCCCAAAGCACAAAAACACTGGTGGTCCAGTGGGACTGCTATCTATCTGCCCCTCCCCTCGGCAGCCTACCTCTCCGTAGTAGTAGTAGTTGGAGGAGGGAGGGACTAACACTCCCTCCCTCCTCTTCAGGCGCCTTCCCAAAATGGTGGCGTCCCACCCTGCTCAGTGCATCCTGGGATGTGGAAGGTGGGGCTTAACCCATATATGGAAGTTAAGCCCCTCCCAGCATATCCCAGGTTGCACCGGGCAGGCCAGGATACCACCATTTTGGGAAGGCTCCCGAAGAAGAGTGAGGGAGTGCAAGTCCCTCCCTCCTCCAACTAACATGACTACAGAGAGGTAGGCTGCTGGGGGGAGGGAGTGGATAAGTGCTGTTATCAAAGCTGATTAGCTTGTTATGACAAATAAGTTATGTGCACTGTTATAGCATATGCCTGGATTCTGACACGGATCTCTAGGTGTGCTATATAGAATCCAGGGGGAAATGCATGTTAAGCTGGTATTCTACAAATGATGCTCTGCACAGAATACTCTTTACAAAATACTAGTTTAGTGCGGATAATCCTGGCATCTAACTGTGGGTGCCATTTATTGAATTTAGCCCTATACGTGTCAGTGGGAGCTCCACCTGTTGCCCACCCATGCTCTGCCTACTTGCATACCCCCTTGCGTATGTGCACTAAGAGGTCCTTTTAGTAAGGCACACTAACAGATTTAGCGTGTGCTAATGATTAGCACACACTAAATGATAAGATGCCCTATCATTTAGCGTGTGCTAATCATTAGTGTGCATTAAACCACTTGCATGCACAATTACAGACCAGCGTTTAGGCACCGCGCTAGCACTTTTGTGGAAAGGGGAAGTTATGAGCATTAGTGCAAGTATTCTGCAAATTTAGGTGTGGAATGAGTGTGAAAATGCAGGTGCCCACTTATTAAAATGCCCTTGATTTAAACCATATCAAACCAATACTGCAACACCAACATTCTTCAGATGCTGCAGAACATGACGGCTGTCAAAGTCTACTGAATTATCTAAAAAAACACTGCCATTGCAGCCAGATAACTTTCAAGACCACATATCTCTCATGCTATCCAGTAATGTTTCAGCATTATATCATTCATGAAATCCATTTTGGCCTTCATGAAACAAAGTATGAGCCTCAATATAGTTTATCAGCTGCACATACATCACATATTCAATTAACAGATGGCAACTAACCCTCATGTAGTGAAACATTAGTAAGATCAGTCAGTACTGGCAAAATCTTCTCCTTCGTATCTTTCAACATTCAAACAGTGCAAGGATCACTGGTACTAGTTGTTTGATACCACTTGCAGCTTTCACCTTCTCCAAGCTCACTTCCATAACATTTGCCGAGTTCCACGGTTACACTTCTAAGACTTTCAATAAATGCGGAACCCACTGCACAACACAGTGTACAGTGAGGGCCTTTGACTGTAGCCAATCACAGATAAGAAACAGAGGACTGAAAATTAGCAATCGATTTCACAGTAGTCAACTGCTTTACAATGTCAATTAATTCTCTTCATTTATTCAAAGCTAGTGAGATTCTAGAAGTAAAAAAAATGTCAATCTTTTCTTCGGGATTTTCTTCTTGTACAGTGTTCTGAATTTACAGTTTTATAAGGTGCTCGATCCTCTCCTTTCTACTTTTATGTCACTTTCTTTCATGTATCTTCAGAGCCCTTTTTTGTTTACCAGAAACAATTTACATAAGTACATAAGTATTGCCATACTGGGAAAGACCAAAGGTCCATCGAGCCCAGCATCCTGTCTCCAACAGTGGCCAATCCAGGTCACAAATACCTGGCAAGATCCCAAAAATGTACAAAACATTTTATACTAACATTTCTCTCCCTCTGTCTCTCCCCACCGACTACCTCGCCCTTAATGTGTCTGTTTGTCTATTACTTGATTGATGTGTCTTTTTATACTGCTGTTAACCTTTTGAACTAATGTAAGCAACATTGAGCCTGCCCATGGGCGGGAAAGTGTGGGATATAAATGCCAAAAATAAATAAATACTGCTTATCCCAGAAATAGTGGATTTTCCCCAGTCCATATTTTACCATTGATCTGTTCAATGCAGTCCCAACATGCAAAATCAGTGGATGCTTCACCATCAGCTCCTAATCAGTAACTATTACACCTAATATACAGCCCCCTTGTATAATTTAATCCAAAGTGCATTTTATACACAGGCAATAAAGTTCCCTTGCTCAGTTGGTCTGACCCTCTATTGTATGACCTACAGCTAAGGAGCTTTAGGGGCTCATTTTCGAAACAGAAAAAACATCTAAACAATGGCACCAAGAAGCAGATGGATTTTTTTATTTTTGTAAAAACATCCAGATTGCTATTTTTGAAACTCATTTGTAAGATGTTTTTCTATACAGTTCATCTAAATCTCAAGGAGGCGTGTTGGAGGCATGTTTTGGGTGGGACTAGCGCGGGCTTATGATTTGGTTGCTTCTGCAATAATGGAACATTGTAAAAACGTCCAGGACAAAAAAATAGGATGTTTTTGGCTAGACCTTTTTCATTAATGACTAAGTACCAAAAAGGTATCCAAACTGACCAGGTGACCACTGGAGGGATAAAGGCATGACCCCCCTTAATCCCCTCCCACCCCGTAAAAGGTACATACAGGCTCTATGACAACTGCAGAGATAATGGTCATTCTTCTTAGAGCAGCAAGCAGATCCCAGGAGTAGCCTAGTGGTTGGTACAGTGGACTGTAGCCAGGTCCATACCCCACTCTAACTTTTACACTTGTGGTAGAAAGTGTGAGTGGTTCAATAACCACAAAATACCTACTGAACCCACATATAGGTAACACCTGCAGGCATAAGGGCTATTGTAGTGGTGTACAGTTGGGAAAAGTAATTTTTTTGCTATTCCTGGAGAGCTCACCACAGAGTATATGGGTGTTATGATGTGATGTGTACCTGTGACCTGTTTTTTGAAGTTCACTGCAGAGCCCCCTAGGCTGCCCCACTGCTCTGCTGGGATGTCTCTGTGGCCAGTCTAGTAGGACTGCTGGCCCCCAGACATCCCAATGGCTTGTTTTTGCGTGTTATTCCCTTGGACGTTTTTTTGTTTGGAAATGGCCCTAAAAGAAAGATGCACTGAGCACTAAAACAGCTAAAATAGGAACATTTTTGAACTAAAAAGATAGTCCAAAATCAGATTTGCACATCATATCAAAAATGTCCCTCCACATGTGCCATTAACTTTCTTTTTGCTAATGTATCATTTTTAGCGTGTCTATCTTTGCACAGCATAGGCCTCATCCTCAACATTAATCTATTGGGAGGATACTTCACCCTGTGCTCCTGGTCAGTAACTTTTCAATCCCAGATATAGCTCTCTGACAAAACTTTATTAAAAGGTGTATTTCTAATAGCAATGAGGCTACCTCTTCCATCTTTTTTTAAAAATTTATATTTATCGGCTTTATAACATATTCAAGACTTTACAAATCTTGATGTGAAACTCTCCAAATCAAAAGAAATAACAAAATTAGGAAATTTAACACATCAAATATGACAGTGTTAGAGATTCTAGTCCACAACAGTAGACATCCAAGAATAAGAAAAATTAGAAAACTATAACAAGGAAATATTACACCATTAAGAAAAACTACTAATTAGCCTCAAGCCTAAATTTATAATTCCCTACTCACAACCAGCCAACCTAAGTGCTGGTGTGCTTGATGACTGACTCTGTACAAAAACCCACAATTGCTCTGGTTCATAAACAACAAAAGAGGCTTCCCTCAGAAACAAGAAAGAAAGTAGTTCTTCCAGTTACAAAATCAGCAGATGTTTCCAGTAATAACCTAGCTAAATACTAAAAGGTTAATTATTCTGCCCCATAGCAGAAGATGATACATAATACACACTATACCTCTTCCTGCTTGACTGCCTTTCCTCCACAGAGACTTTGAAACTACCTTGATCTGATTAGGCTATGCAGTATGTCAAATTTTAATAAACCATAAACTACTAGGTGAATGCTTCAATGTAGCTTCCAATCAGGACCTTTCACGGTCAACACACTACGCTCCTGTCAGCTTCCCAAAAAACACTGTTCTTTAATTGCTTAACAAGATCTGTAGCGGTATTCTTTCCAGGGCTTTTTTTGAGGGGGTACTTGGGGGTACTGAGTACCGGCACCTTTTCCATTGTCTGCTAAAATTGACCCATGGACCCCAAGTTTTAATGAAAGAGCTCAGGCCCTACATGCCAATTCTGCCTTGTCACAGATTCCGTGACTGGTTGCAGGGGGTCTGGCTATTGTGGGATGGGCCCCTCAGTGATCACCCCATCCTGAAGAGTGGCCTAGCATTTGAGTACTGGCACCTTTTTTGCTAGAAAAAAATGCACTGATTCTTTCCATCAAACTCTTACCTTACT
The DNA here is from genome assembly GCF_901765095.1 of Microcaecilia unicolor. Taxonomy (NCBI): domain Eukaryota; kingdom Metazoa; phylum Chordata; class Amphibia; order Gymnophiona; family Siphonopidae; genus Microcaecilia; species Microcaecilia unicolor. The sequence continues at coordinate 227,054,479 of NC_044032.1, read as the reverse complement.
TTAGGGTTTGACATCTAAGCCCAAGCATCTTTGAGTATTTCTACTGTCCATCCTTCCTCTTGCTTCTCTTACAAACAATTTGGCTTTTGTTTCATTCCAGCAGTTTTCCAAATTGGTTCCAGGTGCTTATCCACCTTTACCTCTGTTCTTCACCTAAGATGCTTCCTCACTACATCTCACGGACTGCCTTCTCCAATGTGAGCTCACTTCCTGCCAATGTAGAACCTCCTAGACTATTTCCCCTAGTATTTCCATGAGCTAATTTCCATTCTAAACATTTATATGGTCTCTTGAGCTGCCTTGGGCTGTGAGCTGCTATATAAGCTGTAACAAGATGTCCAAAGTGTTGCAAGGAATAATATGTATACTATAAGATCCTTATTTGCATCTCTAATCCAGAGAAATAATCTTATATTTTTCCTTGTATAATGTATATGCTTTATCCAAAGACACAATGCACTCTTCAGTATCCCCTATTCAGAGACACAAAATTAATCATAACTTCTTCTTACATTTGCCAGTCTTCCTGCAGTAGTACAAGTGAGACATTCAGATAATTCAGCATTATAAATAAACACAGAGAAAGCATTTTCCAGTGGAAAGGAAAGCCAAAACCAAGGAAGCATGGGATAGATACAGCAAATCCTTAGTTGTAAGGAAGTAGAGGTATTTTATTTATTTATTTTAAAATTTTATATACCACCTAAAATCTAAGTGGTTTACAAATGAAAACATACATAATCATGCCCTATGTACCATAATCCTTAAGACTGGCATTGTATCAGAAATGGGAAGCTTAGATGGGTTCTGTGACTCTAATCTGCCCTTATTTTCTCTTTTTCAATCATGCTTTCTGCTGAAATCGAATTCTATATAGTGCGCCAAATCCACTTTGGGCTCAGGCCCACTCAGTAGCAGCACACCTATGATGTGTCTGGCAGGGATTCCCAAGCCCCACCAGCTGAAAACTCTCAACAATGGTCCCTCCTGCGTACCTTGTAAATAGCAGATCTTCGCCTGCAGCAAGCAGCGACTGATACATACTACTCGCACTGACTCCACAGCCTTCCCTGTGACATATTCCCGCCTATGCGGAAACAGAAAGTTGCATCAGTGGGAAGGCTGTGGGGCCAACATGAGCAGTGTGTTTTAGTTGCTGTTCACTGCCGGTGAAAATCTACTACTACTACTACTACTATTTAACATTTCTAAAGCGCTACTAGGGTTACGCAGCGCTGTACAATTTAACATAGAGGGACGGTCCCTGCTCAAGGAGCTTGCAATCTAAGAGACAAGTGAACGGACAGTCCGATAGGGGCGGTCAAATTGGGGCAGTCTGGATTTAGTGAGTGGTAAGAGTTAGGTGCCAAATGCAGCATTGAAGAGGTGGGTTTTAAGCAAAGACTTGAAGATGGGCAGGGAGGGGGCTTGGCGTAAGGGCTCAGGAAGGTTGTTCCAAGCATAGGGTGAGGCGAGGCAGAATGAGCGGAGCCTGGAGTTGGCGGTGGTGGAGAAGGGTACAGAGAGGAGGGATTTGTCCTGTGAACGGAGGTTACGGGCGGGAACATAGGGGGAGATGAGGGAGGAGAGGTAGTGAGGGGCAGCAGACTGAATGCATTTGTAGGTAAGAAGGAGAAGCTTGAATTGAATGCGGTATCTGATTGGAAGCCAGTGAAGTGACCTGAGGAGAGGGGTGATATGAGTAAATCAGTTTTGGCGGAATATGAGACGTGCCGCAGAGTTCTGAACAGATTGAAGGGGGGATAGATGGCTAAGTGGGAGGCCAGTGAGGAGTAAGTTGCAGTAGTCAAGGCGAGAGGTGATGAGAGCATGGACGAGAGTTCGGGTGGTGTGTTCAGAGAGGAAAGGGCAAATTTTGCTGATGTTAAAGAGGAAGAAGCGGCAGGTCTTGGCAGTCTGCTGGATATGCGTAGAGAAGGAGAGGGAGGAGTCAAAGATGACTCCGAGGTTGCGGGCAGATGAGACGGGGAGGATGAGGGTGTTATCAACTGAGATAGAAAGTGGAGGAAGAGGAGACGTGGGTTTTGGTGGAAAGACGATGAGCTCGGTCTTGGACATGTTCAGTTTCAGGTGGCGGTTGGACATCCAGGCAGCAATATCGGATAGGCAGGCTGATACCTTTGCCTGGGTCTCTGCGGTGATGTCTGGTGTGGACAGATATAGCTGGGTATCATCAGCATAGAGATGATACTGGAAACCATGAGATGAGATCAGGGCACCCAGGGAAGAGGTGTAGATTGAGAAGAGAAGGGGTCCAAGGACCGATCCCTGGGGAACACCAACAGATAGGGGGATAGGGGTGGAGGAAGATCCATGAGAGTGAACTCTGAAGGTGCGGTGGGAGAGATAGGAGGAGAACCAGGAGAGGACAGAGTCCTGGAACCCAAATTAGGACAATGTGGCAAGAAGTAAGTCATGAAAATCTGCTATTTAAAAGGTAAGCGGGAGATGGGGGGATGTTTGAGAGACCATATGGCATGCAAGTGAGAGGAGAGACCAAATTACCTGTGGGATGGGACAGGGTTCTTCTGCCCACCCATCTTTGGCCCAGGCCCACCCAAAATTGGGTGTCTGGCTACGCCCCTGCACCAAATTAATTAGCAGTTACATGCGGATCTACCCCGCTGCCCTATTCTATAACTTACGCACCTAAATTTCATAGTGCACAACTCCAAAGGGGGTGTGGCACTCAAAAGCTAGGTGCCAATAAGGGACCTCAATGCACAAAGGTACCATTCTATAACTTGGTGCCTAAGTGTTCTAGTGTGTAACTATGAAGGGAGTGTTCATATGGGGGCAGTGGTGTGCTGGAGCAGGCTCTCACAGGCTCGCAAGAGCCGGTTGTTAAGTTTTTAAGAATTTTGGGAGCCGGTTGTTAAAGCAGGGCCCTCCATGGCTTCTTTAACAACTGGCTCCCAAAATGTGGGCTTGGGCCCCCTGCTGAATTATCTTTTACTTTGCTGGTGGGGATGCTGAGCCCTGCAAGCCAAGTAAATAGACTACTGCTGCTCCCCGCTCCTTGTTTCCAGCTCTGGGCAGCAGGCTGGGTCTTCTCCAGCATGTGAGAGAAGTTCCAGCATGCTGCTCAGAGCAAGACATTGGGAGTGGTGACAGTCCATTTATTGGCTGCCAGCAAAGGTATGCCTAGCGTGCCCGCACGAAGGGAGGGAGGGAGGAGAGAGAGGCAAGTGTTGCTCCCCACCCCGGCCACCCCTGGCCCTTCCAACTGCAGAGCTGGCTACGTCCGGAGAAAGAGCCTGTTGTTAAAAATTTACCAGCACACACACCCCTGTATGGGGGGCATGGGTGGGGTATAGATATTCTGACTAGTTTAGTGAATACTGTCAGGCGCTTAGCTGCTGCCTTAAGGTGCGCCATTTACACCTGCCATAGATCAAGGGTAAATGGTGACACCTAATTACTGACTTTGCAGAGTATACAGGAGCATATTAGGAGCACAACCAAATCCTTTTCAGATCAAGAAGAGAAAGCTAGATTGGAAACTTCTAATGCATGGAATGAATACACCTGCCAAGTGTCTGAAAAATCAAGCCAGACATTTTTAGCTGCTGGATAAGAAAACGAAATTCTGATGTCAATTTCAGTTCTTCATTCCCAAATGTCTCCATGTTGTGTGGTTTGACAGACATTGCAGTTTATATTAACTTAACCATACAGACCAACTATATGTCTTCAAATCATTCTTTGCAGTTCGTAAATGCGTCGATATTCAGCACTGTTTGACTTACTCTCACATTAGATCATCTGTGTCTCAATGTATGTCAGCTTTTGTGGTGTTTCATGACATCAGCACCTCAATACTATTCAGTCCTTCAGCTAGTTTTTTTTGTTTTTTGCGGTCTTGGCAGCATGAAGGCATACACATACACAACCACAAGTCTCTTGCCAAGCAAGCTATTTTGACGTGATTTTGTCCAGTTCCCAGGAATCATGTTCATGCTGCTCATAGATCTGCCTTTAGAATATATTCACTCCATGCTGAAGAACATTGAGCTGTTTATAACTAAAAAAACAGCATTAAAGCATGGCTTGGCAGAGTAGGCCCACAACATCTCCAAAGGCTGGAGAGCAAGACCCTGATGAGATCCTACTTCCAAATCCTAACAAAATGCATTGCTAAAATGATGTTTACACCTTTCAGCTTAACTGCCTGCCGAATTTCAGAAGCGCCCATAGTGTACACATTGTACATCAGTAAAGACAGGCAGAATGAGTTTGGATGGCATGCCTATTGGGTATTTCCAATCCCTGAATTTGAATATGTGTTGTTACTTTAGATTGTTTTTGTTTCCTAAGATCTGATGTTTTTTTTTCTTTTTGTTTCTTGTAGACCACAGCCATGAATGAGCCGCAGTGTTACTACAATGAAACAATTGCCTTCTTTTACAACAGGAGTGAGAAATACCTAGCCACAGAATGGAACACAGTCAGCAGGCTTGTGATGGGACTGGGAATTACCGTCTGCATCTTCATCATGTTGGCGAATCTATTGGTCATGGTGGCTATTTACGTCAACCGCCGTTTCCACTTCCCTATTTATTACCTGATGGCTAACTTAGCTGCTGCAGACTTCTTTGCTGGGCTGGCATATTTTTACTTAATGTTCAACACAGGACCCAACACTAGGAGGCTGACTGTGAGCACCTGGCTACTCCGCCAGGGCCTTATTGACACTAGCCTGACGGCATCAGTAGCCAACCTGTTAGCCATTGCTATTGAGAGGCACATTACTGTCTTTCGAATGCAGCTCCATACGAGGATGAGCAACCGAAGGGTGGTCGTAGTCATCGTCGTCATTTGGACTATGGCTATTGTGATGGGTGCAATACCAAGTGTGGGCTGGAACTGTATCTGTGACATCACACACTGCTCCAACATGGCACCACTCTACAGTGACTCCTATTTGGTCTTTTGGGCCATTTTTAACTTGGTCACCTTCGTAGTCATGGTGGTCCTCTATGCTCATATCTTTGTCTATGTTCGGCAGAGGACTATGAGGATGTCTAGGCATAGTTCTGGACCCCGTAGGAATCGGGACACCATGATGAGCCTTCTGAAAACTGTTGTCATTGTGCTTGGTGAGTAGCTCTTAATGGATCACTTTTTCATCTCCACTTTACAGAATTAAAATCTAGTCAGAGAACAGGTGGTAGAGCATTAGTAGAATTAATGAAATGGGCACACTGAGCTGGTCCACAGAATCTCTTACTCCTACCCAGCCTAGCCTACTGCTCTCTTTTCCAGGTGAGGATTCTCCCTGGCTTATGCACAGTCCTCTGTCCCTGCTAGCTGTGAGCTCAGGAAAGGATTCTGCTGATCTTAGGGAGCTGTCAACTTTGGGAGTCATGATTTGGTATTGTATTTTGAGTAGCGAAAATTTGATCTTCCCTAAATTGTAAGGTTTGGAATTTGACAAAGAGATCATGCCCTTTATCTTTTTTTATACATTCATTTCATAGAATTTGTTAATGTGTTAGTAGAACTCAGAAATTAGTCAAAATACAATTTGCTAAATTACAGTATTTTCAACAAAGTAGTTAGGTAAAGATGATACCTTTAAAAGCTAATGAATGCTTAAAGATACAACAGAAGAAGGCACTGAGGATGGGATCTTTAGCAGTCCTACAGGCTTGCAACCTTACTTCACTGCTTTTGTGACTTGCTATCTTCCCAACTTATAGAAATCTGAAGAAGTCTCTGGCAAGGATCCATGCTACGTCTCCTTCATACCATGTAGGCCAACACAGTAGCCACTTGTTTGCCAGTGCCACTAAATGCCTCGTACTGTGTGCGCACATAGCATCTCAATGCCATTCTCCCCAAGGACATCGGCACACAAAAGCTCCTTTACATGACTTCACTGGCTGCCTGGGTGTTTGGCTGAAAGCAGGTTTCTTAAGATGAATTATTGTCTAATCACTGAAAAGGACCTGAAATCAAGTTTCAAGTATATTAAGAGATTTTCTATCCCACCAATCTACAGTGTGTCTAGATGGCGTACCAGGGACATAGCCAGAAAATGGATTTTGGGTGGGCCTAGGCTAGAAGTGGGTGGACACCAAGTGTTCCCCCCCCCCCCCCACCACCACCACCACCATCACGAAAAAAATATCTCAGCTGGCGTGAAAATGCTTCTTTCCACCTTGGCAGTCTGCAGCAGGCATGTGCTGAAAACTGAGCATGTGCAGATGCCTGCATTGTGGAGAGTAGCATTTTCGTTACAATCAGGGGGAAGTCTTCAGCTGGCAGAGTTTGGGAACCCCCACCAGCTAACGCTAAATGTGTGCTACTGTTGGATGGGCCTGAGCCCGAAGTGGGTGGCCCCAGCCCACCCAGGCCCACCTGTGGCTATGCCACTGTGGCGTACAGACTAAGAGAGAGGGAGGAAAAGGAAATAACATGTAGCCACAGCAGAAAAAAAGGACAGACGGGTGCAGGAGAGACTGGGGAGATCTACAATATTGAATAGGAAACAAGAGAGAGGGAAGGAAAACACATGAAGAGATGACAAACTAACAATATATCATGTAACCTCAGCTAGTGGCCAAACGCCTCCAAAAAAGATATGTTTTAAGGCGACCACTTGACATCATCACACAGACTTGCCAGGATATTGAGTGCTGAGACCAAAGCAACGTATGGAGCAGGTCTACCATTTTTACATTATATTTTCTTTTTTTTTTCTAGTAAAATATTTTGCATAGAAAGAAGTTACAGGATTGTCCAAGCTCTAACAAATTTAGATGAAGTGTGCAAAATTAAAAAGAAAACCCCCAGGCCAGAGCTCTTTTCATATACCGCGAGCTTAGCTTGGAGGAGGAAAGAGAATTAGTTTGCACAAACTGTATTTGTTGTATTTAGGTTTGACAGATGACAAATGAGGCTCTAGATCAGCAGCAGTTACAATAAGAGCACGCTTAAGTTCTATATGTGTGTGTTTCTCTTAAATAGAAACCACTCCCTACATTTAGAGAGTTTTTAACAACTCGTCCTAACATAGCATTATGTATCATAAGGCTGCTCTGGTATGATTTTCCTCACAGCAATATACTTTGTCTTGCTAGGAAAAACTACGTAATAAAGTTTTTATTTTCTTTTTTCTATAAATAAGAGCAGCTAAGGGCGTTAATTTGACTAGTGGTACTAAAAATAGTCTGTAAAATGAGTGTAATGGAAGAAAAATACAGTTCTGAGTCTAATATTTCTATGCAAAATATGATAACTCCGATATTAAAAGTTATGTGAGTTAAAGGGGGGAAAAAAGAGTCAGGGAGGTAGATGAAGAAACAGCAGAAGAAAGAGAAGCATGCAAGGGAGGACATGTTAGAAAGGAGATGGAAAAGGAGAGAGACCATGGCATAGAAAAGATAAGAAAATGAGGGGAAGAGAGATGTACAGTATATAGAGAAAGAAAGGAGAGGACAAGCAAGGGAGGAAAAGAGAAGGCATGTAACAATGAAGGTGAGTAAACATGTTTTCCAAGTGAGACTATGGCAGGGCTGGGAGTAGGGGTTGGCAAACGGGGTGGTTGCCTCATGTATCATGCAGCAAGAGACACCAGGCAACATTCTTTCTCCTAAATCCCCCCATCCTTGCCTCCTTTCTTCAGTTCTCCACCCTCCCCATCCTCCCAGGCTGAATGGGCTCCTGCAGGTTACCCACACTTGATCCTCTTCCCACTGTGCATCCCTACAGACTCACAGGAGGTGACATGTTTAATCTGAGATCATCCCCTACTGCCTAGGAGCCAGATCTCACCATAAGAACTATGAGATTTGGACTCACATCAGCAGGAAATGATATTCAATGAAATGCATCTCCTGCTATAGATGGAGTGGGGTTATAATTCTGAATTTCTGCCTTGGATCCCAGTTCTAGACTATGGTGCCAGAGAGAAGATGACTTGGGCCATCTTTTCTGTGGAACAATATCGCATTCATCTCTTGCGCAGATGGAACATTTCAGGGTGTTACTGGGAAATGAAGGCCCATATGACTACAAATGTGACAACTAGTAATCAAGAGTCTTCAGCCTGTAACTTAGGGTGTTTGAATCCTATCATCATTCACATGTGAATTCTCATGTGCACATGTCCTGATTTCCTATATATGACTTCTTAAATGTTAATATAACTGAACATCAAGTTTCAACTAGGAGGCGTATATAAATGAAAAAGGTTTAATACTAATATTTTTATAATCAATGTACATTATTTGTTTGTTTATTGATTGGCATTTATTACCCACCTTTATGAAAATATTCATCCTTTGGAAGCCCAGGTTGGCTTTAAACAGCTGGCTAAAGCTAATCTGTAATGCTGGTTGGCTGTAAGTTAGGAAACTACCACTGCATGCAGCAATGCAGGTAGAGCTGGATGACGTAGCAAAATTTACATTGGGCATTTAAATATCAGCATTTAAACATATGATATGTGCATAGGATGATAAATATCCAGGACACTAAAGAATTTGGCAATGCCTGTGTCCAAATCACTAACAAAATATCATCAAGAATACTGGTGTGTAGCCCCCTCCAGTCTGATCCAGTTCAGAAGGCTCTAATGGTCTAGTCTAGATTATCAAGTATGATTCCGTAGGAGACAGACCAGCTTATTTTCGAAAGAGAAAGACGTCCATATTTCGACCCAAATCGGGAGATGGGCATCTTTCTCCTGTGGGCGCCCAAATCGGTATAATCGAAAGCTGATTTCGGACGTCTTCAACTGCAATGTGTCGCGGAAACGGGCAAAGTTGATGGGGGCATGTCAGAGGCGTGGTGAAGGCGGGACTGGGGTGTGTTTATCGGCTGAGGAGAGATGGGCGCCCTCGGCCGATAATCAAAAAAGAAAGGCGTTTTTAACGCGAATTTGGTCACTTTTTTGGACCCTTTTTTTTCACAAACAAGTCCCAAAAAAGTGCCCTAAATGACCAGATGGCCACCGGAGGGAATCGGGGATGACCACCCCTGACTCCCCCAGTGGTCACTAACCCCCTCCCACCAAAAAAACTTTAACAACTTTTTTTCCAGCCTGTATGCCAGCCTCAAATGCCATACCCAGCTCCATCACAGCAGTACGCAGGTCCCTGGAGCAGTTGTTAGTGGGTGCAGTGGACGTCAGCCAAGTGGACCCAGGCCCATCCCCCCCCCCACCTGTTACTCTTGTGGTGGTAAATGGGAGCGCTCCAAACCACCCCCAAAACTCACTATACCTACATCTAGGTGCCTCCCTTCAGCCATAAGTGCTATGGTACTGGTGTAGAATTGTGGGGAGTGGTTTTGGGGGGGATTTGGGGGGGCTCAGCACCCAAGAGAAGGGAGCTATGGACTTGGGAGGTATTTTACTTATTTTTTTTAATTGTTACAAGTGCCCCCTAGGGTGCCTGGTTGGTGTCCTGGCATGTGAGGGGGACCAGTGCACTATGAATCCTGGCCCCTCCCATGACCAAATGCCTTGGATTTGTTCGTTTTTGAGCTGGGCGCCTTCGGTTTCCATTATCGCTGTAAGAAACCGCCCAGCTCAAATCCGCACAAATCCGATGCATTTGTCCGGCACAAACCGTATTATCGAAAAAAAAGATGGACGCCCATTTTTTTCGAAAATACGGTCTGTCCCGCCCCTTCACGTATCCGTTTTCAGAGATAGACGCCCATGGAGATGGGCGTTCACGTTCAATTATGCCCCTCAGAATGTCCTTGTGATACCCTGGAAGATTTGCGTGTATGGCAGTAGCTTTCTGTCATTAACTCAATTCAAGGTTTGGAGACCCTGTAGGGCAAGTTTAAGCTCCAGGAAGGTTAATGTCATCAGACCTTGCTGGTGTCTCCATTCTGAATGATGCTATGGATAGTTATTCAATACTGAGTAATGTAGGCCTTTTTAGCATAGCAGTAGACGTTGGAGTTACTCAGATTGAAACCAACAGACAGTCCACAGTCGGAAGGTAGTTGGAAAAAAAATCAAGAAACAAAATGGTATGGTAAAAAGTCTTGAATAATGTTTAGTTCATTCGCTGGTCCAAAAGTCATCGACTTTTGGACCAGTGAATGAAGTAAACATTATTCAAGACTTTTTACCATGCCACTTTGTTTCATGATTTTTCCAGCTCTGTCTTCTTTCTGTTACTCAGAACTGAGCAAGGGGTAAGTATGATGCCCTTGAAGTGCCATAAAAGCTGAAAAGTGATAGCATATTGCATCAGGATCAATTGACTTCCACTGTCCTATCTACTGTAGTGTCTATTGTGTGTGAAATCAGTAAATAAAGCAAGAGAACTAGAACTTAATTGAGTGCAGTTCTATGCTTAATTTCATTGTACAACTGTATGGCAATGTTACTAGCAAAGAGAAGAGTGTCCAAGGTCCTCTTCCAGATAGATCTGAAAGACTGATTTAAAAAAAAAAAAAAAAAGAAAAGAAAACAGAGCTATGATAGGAGCTAAAACACTTCCACGGTTCTGGAGCTGTTCCTCTGGAAGGAAATTGACAGAGTAGAGATACTGAAAGAAGAACCACTAAAATGGTGCAATCTTCATTAGAAAAACCTATAAGACAACACTTAAAAATCTAAATACACACATGGGAGAGGAGAAGGAGCATAGGGGGAATAGAACAGGAACATCTAAGAGGCAAGCATTTCGAGGAAGGTCATGATATGAGACTGGGGGAAGGCAAATTCCAGAGTAATATTTTTTAAAAAGCATTTCTTCATAGAGAGAGTGTTGGATGCATGGACCAGCCTCCAAATGCAGATAGCGGTAGAATTGTTGATTCAGAATTCAGGAAAGTACTGGATGAGCACAGAGGATGCTTAGCAGAGAAGGCATATCAGAGATAAGCATGGTGTGCTGAAGGAAAGGGAAAGGAGCAGATTAGTTGCTCCCTGTGGTTTTGTGTGTCATCACTCATCATCATCTCTCTCTCTCCCTCTCTCTTACACCCCCAATGTTTCTTTATGCATTTGGGTACGATTCATCCGGACAAAGGCCATTGGCTACTGTTTGACCTAAAATGCCCAGTTTTCTTCAAGCTAGAGGCTTCAAACTGAGACTGTCTCTGTCTGTCTCTCTCTCCTTCTCTTTCTTTCATTCTCTGAGAAATATATACCCATGAGAAGGGTCATTCTCTTGATATTTTTGCTGTCTCCCCTCATTTTAGCTAATTCAGCTAGATGGCTATAGTTCTAATGATTTCTTACTTCAACTCAATTTAAATGTTTGTTTGTCCAAATCTTTGAATAGAAAAGCTAGTAAAATAATTATGCTGAGCAAGAAAAGAGACACTTATATTTTGGGATGTAAGATCATTTTTTGTTTGTCCCCTGTGACACTTAAGTCTTATTCCCTAAAGTATTATTGGGACTGAGTTTCTACTGTGGTATTAGATGAACTATCCCAATCGATAAAGAAGACAGTAGTGTTTAATAAATTACCTTCCTGGTTTACTGAAGAGCTTATGAATAAAAAAACGTAATTGTAGACTTCTTGAAAATAGGTGGCGAAAAACTAGAGATTTTAATGCTGAAGTTTTATGGAAGAAAGAGCTTAATCAATATAAGAGGAAAACTGCTGAGGTTAGGAGAAAGAGTTATAGCGAAATAGTTGAATCTAACTACTTACATACTGAAAAGTTGTTCCATCTAGTCAAAGATTTAACATGTATTCCTTCCTCAATGAATTTGATTTAGCTGGGCTCTCCAGCTGCTCAAGATGTAGCTGATTATTTCAAGTCTAAGATTGGTCAAATAGGGTTGAATTAAATATAAATAATAATACTCCTGTATTTGCTTCAACTGTAGAAACTTTAGAATGTTTTGATAGGTTATCTATGGCATTTCTTTCCTCCTATTACTGAGGAGAAGGTTAAAACATTATTGAATAAAGTTTCCCACTCTCAGATGTAGTTCCTATGTATCTAATATCAAAAGCACCTGATTACTTTGTTCATTTTGTCATGTTAGGGGTTAATGAATTACTGCAGCAATGTTTCTTACCTTTAGATATGGGCAATATTATTCTGACCCCTATTCTTAAGGGTACTGGTCTTGATTCTATACCTTCTCATTTTCGACCAGTAGCGAATATCCCCTTTCTGACTAAACTAATTAAATCCTATGTAAGTGGAGTATTTTCTGAGCAATTGGCAAGTTTTCATGTTTATATACATCTCAGTTTGGGTTTTGGTGTGTCATAATATCGAATCTTTGTTAATGATGATTGCTTCCCATATGAGGAAATTCCTGTGCCAAGGAAAGTGTTATTACTGTTTGACATATCTGCTGCTTTGACACGGTGGACCATGACCTGTTATTAAGAATGAGTGCTGCTGGAGTGTGTGTGTGTGGGGGGGGGGGGGGGGGGGGGGGGGGGGGGGGATAGTTTTGCAGTGATTTCAAGTATTTCTGCAACATTGGAATTATGCTGTAAGAAAAGACAATGTTCTTTCTTGTTGGTGGTCCCCGGGTTGTGGAGTTCCTCGGTCGCCCCTTCTTTTAATTTTTTGATATGTCTTCATTGGATGATCTTTGTTTTATTTATTTATTGCATTTGCATCCCACATTTTCCCACCTTTTTGCGGGTTCAGTGTGGCTTAGTAGTTCAGGAGAACTACTTTTATCTTACACAGATGATATTCTACTTTGGGTTCCCAGCTTAAAACATTTGCAGGACACCAGGGATAGGCTTTCAGTTTCTATGAAGAAGATTCAAGATTGAGCTGTTATGAACTTGTTGAAACTAAATTCAAATAGATATAAACGTTTTGTGGTTCTGCAACATGGGTTCAGCTGTCCCTAAAGAAATCACTTTAATACGGAATTTAACATTTCCTGTTGAAACTGAATCTAAAGTACTTGGGGTAATTTTGGACTGTTCTCTGTCTTTTGAATTACCTGTGGAAGAAAACATTTTTCAAATTAAGGCAACTAAGATTTGTCAGATCTTATTTTAATCAATCTGCCTATGCTTTACTAGTTCAAATTCAAATTTTAGCACACTTGGATTAATGCAATGTGCTTTATTTATACAGCTTTTCTAGATTGGTGTGAAAATTGCAGTTGATCCAAAATACTGCTATTAGGTTGATTTTTAATCTTCAGAAGTTTGATAATATTTGAGGTTACCGCATTCAGTTGCATTGGTTGCCAGTTCAACAAAGAATATTGTTTAAATGTCTTTGATTAATTTTTCAGGCAATCTATGGGTTTTCTTCTATGTTATTGACTGATTTAATTTGTGTATCTTCAGGCAGATTGTCAGATCAAGTGGTTGTTGATACTTCATCCAATTTCTATGAAGGGAGTATGATTTTCTATGTTCTCCAATTTTTTGATTTCTTATTGGAATGCTCTCCCTGTTTCTATCAGAATAGATGCAAATTATTATTCTTTCCATAAGAAAATGAAGATATATTTGTTGTCTTAATTTGGTAGGAGCAGGGTAGGCTGGGTTTTATACACATTTGTATAAGGTATTAGTTTTCTGTTGATGTTTTAATTTGTTTAACGATCTTTGATGCTGTAAACCACCCCGGACCCATCAGGAAAGGCTGGCGGTATGTAAATCTGTATTGACTTACATACTTTCTCTCTCTGAACTTCTGTCTCTGATGCTCTCTTTGACAAACGTGCACTCACTCTCTATCAGTAAAGCTCTAAGATAGCCTCCATTTAAGCACATGGATACCACACACTGGACACCAATTCTACAATGGCACACGCCAAGATGTCATTTTAGAATAGTAGTGTAAGTCAGCATAAATGGGCGTGCCTACATGCACCAAGTGATGTGCATAAAGAGTACTTAAAGAATAAGTTAACCCTTTACACACCTTTAAGGGTGAAGGATCATCACTATCTGTATCCTCATCAAAAGAAATTGTACGATGTGATACTTGCCAAACGAGCCTTCTCAGAATTAGCCTCCACGCTTTGGAATTTACTCCCAGAGGGGCTACGTATAACTTGAGACTACCTTTACTTCAGGAAGCAGGTGAAAGCCTGGCTCTTCTCCTAAGCCTTTAATACATAGGGTGACTGACTATACACCCATTCTGCACCTAAACTAGGTTTCTACACACATTGTAACTTAGATCAGTTCCTTATCTCTTGCTTAACTATACAAAGAATTTGCCTTGATTTTAGCTAACCATCAAATTATCCCAACTGACTCTGTACCACACATCTTGTTCCCATCATATATCTGCTCTTGGTCCCTCAGATATTCGGGTAAGTTGTATTGTAGAAAGTATTTAGCATTATATCTATGTTAGTTGAATGCTCTAATGTATGCTCATTAGTATTATGCTAACATTGTATTATATCTCTGGTGTTTGAATTCCACTGCTTTTAAATGTGTATATTTTTGATACTGTTCCACTGTAGTTCTATTATTAGGTTTCAATTTACTGTTTTCAAGTTTACTTCATGTATGGTATTTATGTTTATTCTTGGTTATTTTACTATTGTTATACAGTTAACAAAATTGTAAGTTTTATGTTAAAGTGTACCTGCTGTACACTGCCTTGGGTGAATCTCTTCATAAAGGCAGTTAATAAATCCCAGTAAATAAATGATAGTATTCTATGTTATGTGCATCCCTTAGAGACATGCCCATGGCCTACCCATGCTCCACATAATGCAAAAATGATATCCCCTGTTATATCTGATAATTGTTTTTAATTATTGGGAGGAAAAACCTCAAATCATAAAGGAACACTCCTTCGTTGATAACACCAACATTAGGGAGGACCTTTAAATCATCACGGGTAAAAAAAACCTCCTTCTGTTTTTTGTTATTTTACAAAATATATATTGGCTTTTGCGCCTTTACTTTAATATTTCAAAATAACAATAACCATCTATTTAAAATAGTATGGGATAGTTGCACTTATCTTTTTAATCTACAGTCGATTAGACACCTCCCATGCTCCACCCACATATATGCTCCCCTGGAGTTACATTCTAGGCACTACCTTATGGCTTACAATAAGAACCTGATATATAATTTACAAAGTTTATTTAACTTTGACCATTTTATAACATGTCAACTAACACATACTGGATTTCCCAAGCAAAGCTGAATCTCTCAGCTAGTATTCTATGTTTTTGCTTCATTCATCTCTCTTATTTTGCTTAGAAGTATTGTAATGCTTAATAGATTACACAAGACCTGAGCTTTTATTTAGATGTTATCAAAAAAGATTGCTAAATGCTAATCATATGTTGCGCTCCTCATCATAATCATGCAGGAAAAAATGGTAACAATCAACATTACAATTTTTAGTAATGAAAATACTTGAACAAAAGATATGTCCATATACTTCCATTTTATTATTTTAGAACTCTATCTATCTATCTATCTATCTATCTATCTATCTATCTATCTATCTATCTATCTATCTGTCTATCTTTTATGTGATTAGGTCTAAGGCTGCCACTGGATCCAGATTCGCAGGACAGGGTTGATCCTGGGCTTTGTAGTCTTACTTTTCTTAGAAAATGCAATGGGGTAAACCCAGGAAGGGATCAACCCTATCCTTCGAATCTAAATTCAGTGACAGCCTTAGATTAGGTCCCCAGTTTTCCTTCTTCCTGAGGCCATGGCTAGGGCCACAAAGTCTGACCCTTACCACAATATTACTGGGTTCTGGCAGAAACACAAGAAACCAAAGTTAGGCAGCCACGGAGGAATTCAGGAAGCGTCAGTGCTCCTCTTTCTCCTTTTCTGATAATGCTCCAAACCAGAGCCAGCAGTTTAAGAACAAAATAAATTACCCAGACACTTAAGATAAGGTTAGCGAGTATCCTAAGGTTAACAGTATTTAATGTTGCAATATATGAGCAGTTGATTGATGGGCTGATAGAACATGGCAGGAGCTAAAGACCACACAGCCTGTCCAATCTTTAAGACTTTTTCTCTCTTGCTTCAGAATCCTCCCTTGAGTTGCAGGAAGTAACTGGAAACTGTGCATATCCCATTCTCATTTTGTATCTTGCAATTATAAAGATGAATAAAGTTCAAATTAGAATACGTTCCCACTGCAAGATGATTAAAATTTGCATATGTTGTCATAACCAATCCTATAAAAGCAAGGCCCATACCAACAGACACCGATCTCACCCCCCCACACACAAAAAAGCAGATTTAAGAAAAATAATAATAAATTATATTGAACTGCAAATTATGAGCTTAAAACACTTATCCACATCATATATCATCTGTAATACTTATTATATTTATGTAATCATATATCAGAGTCCAGGTTATAACTGTCTACCAGTAATTCAAATAGTCTGATACTTTTTATTTTATTTTATTTTCCTAATAATTACTAGCCTTCTGTTTGCATTTTTGGCTGATGTTACACCCTGAGCAGATTTGTGCCTAGATCCTTTTCCAAAAGTGTCGCTATAATTAGAGTTATCCGTCCCTATATGCATCACTCTGCGCTTGCCCACATTAAATTTAATCTGCCATTTGAACACCCAGTTTTACCCTATCATAAGATCCTCCTGCAATTTCTCATACTCTGCATGCAATTTAATTGTAAATCTGATCACTTCACTTGTTGTTCCCATTTGCAGAAGATTTATAAATATCTTACAAAGCACTGGGCCCAGTCCATATCCTTGGGGTACTCCACAATTTGCCAGCTTCCATAGAGCAAATTGCATAATTTTTGCATAGCTGCTCAGATTATGTACTACTAATTAAAGAAAAAATTCACAGTTATGAACCCTGCCTAAATTCTGGGCAGCCACCAAGCTGAAATGTATTGGGCCATAATCCCAGATCATGATAAGATTCTAGGAAGTTGAGCAATAATAGCAATTTGCTATAATTGCTTTATGGTCTGTGTTGTGAATTGTGATGGACGCATATCAGAATGAGCAAACTATCTTCTTATGACAGAAAGGGTCCTGGATAATAAATGAGACTGCTGGCATAGACTCAAACATGGAAGAAAATGCTGCAAGCCTTGTAGCTAGTGCCAAAACGGCAATTTCACAATCTTTTATATATATCTGACAAGACCTTGTCCCTCTGCAGTATTGCGTGCGTCCCCAAAAATATACCTCTGTTTTTATGTTCTGTATTTAATGTTGGCCAGCCTGTGTGAGAAGTAAGGTGACTAGAGCTGTCGACAGCCATGACTGTGATCGAGGTCTAGACAGAAGTACACTAGACATTTACTTAAACTCTGACGGCCCTTCTCCACTAATAAAAGGTTGTTTGCTGGTCCAAAAACAAAACATAGAGCAGTAGTGGTATTAGGCTACACCTCTCGCAGGAACTTTTAGAGCAGTGATTTTCAGTGTGTCGGAACACACTGATGTGTTCAAAGAGTTGTGAGGTGTGTCACCAAAACTTTAGCATACTGTAAACAGTAAGCCTGTGCTTTCCTTATAAACCATCTCTCTGGGCAAGCTGGGGAGACCAGGGATCCTGAAGGTCATTCTGCTTCCCCACTACACCCAATCATAACTGCTGCTACCAGCCCCAGCTAGATATGTTGTAAGTCTTCTGTCCATTTCTGTTTGCTACATAGTTTCTGAGTCGCATATTTGCAGGGTTTGGTGTTGCTTCACAGTGCCTGGCAGTGGAGGGATTTTGTGTTGCTGTTACTGAGGTGACACCAGAATTTTAATATATATATTTGTTTTGTATGACAAGTAAGAAATTTGGGACTGATGTGTTGCATCCTGTTTTTCTGATATGGGATTGAATGGTAGGTAAATTCATACTAAACTTAGGGCACTATTTACTAAGTTACGCTAAGGGCGTAATGGCGTTTTTAGCATGCACTAAACATTAGCACATGCTAAACGCAAAAGATACCCATACTTTCCTATGGGTGTCTCTAGTGTTTAGCGCATGCTAATTTAAGCACACACTAAAAACACTAGCACACCTCAGTAAACAGGGCCCTTAGTGTCAACAATGAAATATTTAGTTTTTTAGTTCAGCTGTGAATTTTAGTGTTCAGTGTGTCACATACATGAATATTGTCTGTCAGGCATGTCACAACAGAAGAGAGGCTGAGAACCACTGATTCAGAGCTTTAACTTGACATCCTGTGACTCTGAACTGAGGAAGGGGATGTTAGCTCCAGAAAGCTAGTTAAGATAGGTATTAAGTTGCTCCAATACATAGGTATCGCTTTATATTTTGGTATTTTATTTATCAACCTTTGGGGCTGTTTTACTAAGCCGCGGCAAAAAGTGGCCTGCGGCAGTGGAAATGCATCTTTTGGGCACACGCCGGTCCATTTTTTACTATGTCCTGGAAAAAGGGCCTTTTTTTAAGGGGCCGGAAATGGATGTGCGGCAAAAATGAAAACAAGTGCGCATCCATTTTCGGCCTGAGACCTTGACTTAGCAGTAAGGTCTCACACACGACCCGGGCGGTAAGTGTGCATCGTGTGCCCACTGCTGTTTACCGCCAGGTAAGCACCCCACAATCCAAAATAGAAAATATTTTCTACCGCGTGTTTTCAGCATGTGCCAAATTCAGAATTAACGCCCAGGGACACGCAGTAGCTGGACAGTAATGCTGATTAGGAGCACGCTGGAAATGCGTAGGCCAGTGGCATAGCCAGTATGGGGCCATGGGGGCCTGGGCCCCCATAGATTTGCCCCTGGACCCCCTGCCGATGACCCTCTCAACCCCCCTCCCGCCGCCAACCCGCAGTCGCCTACCTTTGCTGGCGGGGGACCCTAACCCCCGCCAGCCGAGGTCCTCTTCTTCCCAATCCCATGCAAGGCTTCGTTCTAGTCTGACGTCCTGCACGTTGTATGTGCAGGACATCAGACTAGAACGAAGCCTTGCGCAGAATTGGGAAGAAGAGGACCTCGGCTGGCGGGGGTTAGGGTCCCCCGCCAGCAAAGGTAGGCGATGGCGATGGCGACGGCGGGTTGGCAGCGGGAGGTGGGTCGAGAGGGTTGTCGGCGGGGGGGGTCAAAGTTGGTGGCGGGGGGGTCTGGCAATGGCAGGGGAGGTCAAAGTTGGTGGCGGGGGGGTTCAGCAATGGCGGGGGGGGGGGTCGGTGATGCCAGGAGGGGCTAAAATGTGCCCCCTCACCTTGGGCTCTGGACCCCCCTCCCGCCGAAGTCTGGCTACGCCCCTGACGTAGCCCCTTACCCACCTTTGTAAAAGGGCCCCTTTATTTCTGTGCATTCAAGTGGACTCATACTGCAAACACATTACTTTATGTAGAAACTCAAGATGTCTTCTGCTAAGTATGTGTGTAGCCTGGGAGTGATTCTGGACTCTGCCTTGATGATGAAACTGCAGATAAAGAAGATGACAATAGACTATTATTATAAGTTGTATTTGTTGTACAGAATAAAGACTATGAGACTCATTTTCAAAGCACGTAGCCTCCCAAAGTTCCATAGAAACCTATGGAACTTAGCCTCCCAAAGTGCTTTGAAAATATGCCTCTATGGGTTTCTTTGACAAAGCTGTGCTAGTGATTCCCGTGCAATAAATGAGAGGAAGCCCATAAGAATTGAATGGGATTTCTCTCATTTGCTGCACTGAGAATCGGTAGCGTGGCTTTGTAAAAGAAGCCCTATGTTGCATCCCAAGGTAGTATTACAAGGTTTGACTCCAACAAAACTTGAATTTTGCAATTCCGTTTACTTGGGTCTGTATGCATCTGCTTTGCAGTCCTTGTAAATGGCACAGAATACTGTTGTGAGGTCTTTGGCTGGTCTCCGGTGCTCTCTGTCACTTCCCAGTTGAGTAAAGGAATCGTCTAGTGGTTTGTACAGTGGGCTTTGATCCTGGTGACCTAAGTTTGGCTCCCACTGCAGATCCTTGTAACCTTGGGCAAGTCATTTAACCCTCCATTTTCCCAGGTACAAAAACTTAGATTGTGAGCCCTCTGGGGACAGAGAAAGTACTTCTATATAGGACTAAAGTCTATATTTGGTGCCAAAAAAATCAGCGCAGATACAATAGGAGAAAAGGCGGCTGAGGGGAGATATGATAGAGGCCTGTAAAATAATGAGTGGAGTTGAACGGGTAGATGTGAAGCATCTGGTTACACTTTCCAAAAATACTAGGACTAGGGGGCATGCACAATGTAAGGGGAAAAGCAGCTGCAGGGCAGGCAATGCAGCAGAGAACAGGGCTGGAGGAAGGCTTCTGCTAGCGGGCCTTGGGGACCCCCACCAGCCAAACCAGAGGCATGTGTCCTCTGAAAAAGAGGACACATGCCCTGCCCCTCTGCCCCGCCCACACCCCACCCATGCCCCGTCCCCTGTCACATATTCCCTTCCCCCCGGGTCACATATTCACCTCCCCTCCCCTTACTTACTATCTACTGCCCTGGTGGTCTAGTGACCTCTTCGGGGCAGGAAAGAGCCCCCTCTTTCCTGCCCGGAGCTCTGTCCTTGCCCTGCATCCTGTTACTGTGATGGTCTCGGGGTTCAAAATGGCCACCGAGAGTTGAAGTCTCGCGAGGCTGCTTCAACTCTTGGTGGCCATTTTGAATCCTGAGACCATCACAGCAACAGAATGCAGGGCAAGGCAGCGCTCTGGGCAGGAAAGAGGGGGCTCTTTCCTGCCCCGAAGAGGTCACTAGACCACCAGGGCAGTAGATAGTAAGTAAGAGAAGGGGAGGGGATGCTAGGATAGGCCCACCGCCCGCCCGCCCGTTTGTCCAGAAATCCGGACAAACATAAATCCGGACGTATGGTAACCCTAAACCAGAGGCCCCAAAGCCCTGTGTGTGCTGCTCCCCAACCTCTAAGGTGGGCCCGGTGCTGGAGTTTTCTCTTTCCTGCTCTTGTCAGGACGCGGTCACCTGGGTCCCGTCAGGAGCAGGAGAGAGACAGACCACGGTGCCAGGCCCCCCTTGGAGGCCGGGCCCGGGGGAATCTTGCCCCCCTGCATCCCCCCCTCGGAGGCCATATTTAAATGCGAGTGGTTTGTTGCACTTCTGCAGTCTCTCAATCCCTGTGGCACAATGAAGCTGCTTGTGTACTGACTGAAGTGTACAGGAAAAGCAAAGCTGCACACACAGAAAGTAGCCTTGGTGTTATACTGCGCTGCCTCTGCTCATGAATGAGCTTCTGTTCTAAGACCTCATGTTTGGACTTTTGGTAGATCTGTATATAGATGTGGATATGTCTGCCAAGATGTGTGTATGCCTTCTTGCACTGCTTAATTTAGGTCATTGCACTCAACTAGAACATTAAAATCTATTAAACAGTTTTTGTTGTTATCATTTATACTTTTATTAGTTTTCAGCCAAAGACATACAGCAAATTAGTCCAACATAACTTGCAACTTACCAAGCAGCAATAAAAGTACCAGCACTTACTGTCCAGAGGAAGGTATTGATGCCAAGATATTAATACATTAAAGGCAGGGTTTAGCCATACTCAGCTGAATTGGGATAGTGCTTTGAGGAGAGGGAGAGGAGGAATGGGGAAGGGTCAACCTGTTTGGTAAGTTGTAAATTAAACTTTTTAATGATCTTATTTTCCAAACAGTTCTGTCAGTACGAAAAATCTTTGAAATGTGGTGTGTTTATAAAGTCTAAATGTATATAATCTTATGCATTAAAATTCTCACTGTTTGGGAATACTTTAACATTTGAAGTGACTTTACTTGTTTCTTGGTTCCATTTTAACCAGAGTTAACACATTTTCAGATAACCCTCTGCCTCTTTTGGGGAAACTGATAATATTTCCAGTGGCCTTTTACTCTTTATCATACAGGATACACTGCTCTTTCAGGACATGGGCTCTTTTCTTGGTTCTCCTCCCCCCATGTAAACTTTTGTGCTCTAGAGAACAGTTAATTATATCGATGCCACAGGGGAAGAAACAGTGAGGTACTGCTATCGACTGGAAGTTGTGGGGTCCTTTTGCTAAGCTGCGGTGCCAGTAAGCACTAATGCATGCTTACTGCAGCTTATACAATACAATACAACAGAACTTATATTCCACTATACACCAACTAAGGGTCAATACGGATTACAATTTAAGTAAAAACTAGGCCATCACTAGGAAAAATACAAAAAATACAAAATTATGTATAAACCAATCAAACTATCTCAGTACAATAAATAAACATAAAATTATGTTAAATAAATAAGCCTTTAACAACTTAAAAAATCGTAAATAGGATTTTACTAGTCTCAACTCCAAACGAAGGGAGTTCCGACATTGCACTGAACAATAAACAAAACCAGAACTATGATAGGACTTATACTTCACATGCATTACAGAAGGAAACTGCGACAAGCAACGGTCCTTAGATCTAAGAGAACAAACTATTAATCCCACAGTGAATAGCTCCACCAAATAATGTGGAACAAAACCATAAAATAATTTGTGGATAAGAATACAAAGCTTAAATTTACATTAAGCTTCAATAGGAAGTCAATGGAGAGATCGTAACAAAGGAGTGACATGATCGTACTTATGTCTTCCACAAAGACTAGGGGACCCTCAAAGAAGTTACATGGAAATACTTTTAAAACAAATAGGAGGAAATATCAACGAATAATTAAGCTCTAGAACTCTTTGTTGGAGGATGTGGTAACAGAAGTTAGTGTATATGGGTATAAAAAAAGGTTTAGACAGTTCCTGGAGGAAAAGCCCATAGTCTGCTATTGAGACAGACATGGGGAAGCCACTGCTTGCCTTGGGATTGCTAGTATGGAATGTTGCTACTATTTGGGATTCCAGAGTGTTGCTCTAACTGGGTTTCTATCGGGTACTTGTGACCTAGATTGGCCACTGTTAGGATACTGGGCTAGATGGACCGTTGGTCTGACTCAGTATGGCTATTCTTATGTTCTTATATTCATAAAATAAATCCGGAAGCCGTATTCTGCAAAATTTGCAAATGTTTTAAAGATGACTGAGAACATCCGGTATAAAGCGCATTACAATAATAATCAAGTTGACACAGCACCAATGCCTGAACCATTACCTGAAAATGGGTTTTACTTATCAAACATTTAATATGCTGGAGCTGTGGTAATTTTGGTATCACTGGGGCAGGTCTGGGGATGGAGAGTAGGCATGTTCTGTGCTAACTGGCTAGTGCAGTCACATTGCCACATACTAACCAATTAGCTCATGATTAGTGCATGAGCACTTACTGCCTACAAACTAGGTTGAGGTAGGGGCTCATGTGCTATTTAGCACGTGGCCATTAATAGAAAAAATTGGAAATTTGGCCATTTTACCCATATAGTAAAAGTGGCCTTAGCGTGTGGGAATGACACGAATAAGGATGCGCTAAGGCCACTTTTTACTGCTGTTTATTTATTTTTATTTTATTTATTTAAAAGCATTTATATCCCACATTTTCCTACTGGATGCAGGTTCAATGTGGCTTACATAAGCTAAATCAGGAATACAATATTCAGTAAAAGGGCCCCTTTATTGTTTGTTCTAATGGTTTCATTGATATAAAAATGCTGATTACTGAATCTGTTCTCCGAAGTAGTCTGCTGATACCAGGCTCTGTTCATTCTAATTTGAAATGTCATTAGCAATGATATTATTTATTCATTCCATGGAAACATCGAGCAAAATAACATAGATATGTGCCAAAGTGTGTCAGTGCTGTGACGTGTAACTGCAAGAGGGTGTACACATAGGCAGAACATGGGTGCGCCATGGGCATGTGGCAAGCAACCTGCACAATTGATAGAATACTATCAGTTGTATGTGTTGCGTAGTGGACTCTGTTGTAAGGGATCGTGCTTAACTTCTGGTGTGCCAACGTGGATTTGCACTCCTCCTACCCTAGCTAAGATAATGTTCAAGCACCTTTCTGACCTCATTTGCAACTTTCTTTAAATTAATCCCCTTATTTTCTTACTCCTGTTACTCTATCTCATCCACACTGTCATCACCTCTCGCTTGGACTGCTGCAACTTGCTTCTCACAGGTCTTCCACTCAGCCATCTCTCTACTCTTCAATCTGTTCAAAATTCTGCTGCACGATTAATATTTCGCCAAAGTCGCTATGCCCATATCACCCCTCTTCTGAAGTCACTTCACTGGCTCCCTATCCGTTTCCGTATACAGTTCAAGCTCCTCTTAATAACCTATAAGTGCATTCACTCTGCTGCTCCTCACTACCTCTCCACCCTCATCTTTCCCTACACTCCTTCCCAGGAACTCCGTTCACTAGGCAAATCTCTCCTAATTGTACCCTTCTCCTCCATCGTTAACTCCAGACTCCGTTCCTTTTATCTTGCCACACCTTATGCCTGGAATAGACTCCCTGAGCCATTACGTCAAGCTCCATCCCTGGCCGTCTTCAAATCTGGGCTAAAGGCCTACCTGTTTGATGCTGCTTTTAATTCCTAACCTGTCACCTGCTCGTAACCTTATCTTGTCTTCCTCTCTTTAATAATCCCTTTCCCCATATGTCCTATCTGTCTGTCCTACCCCTTATCCCTTATTTGTCCTGTCTGTCTGTCCTGATTTAGATTGTAAGCTCTTTTGAGCAGGGACTGTCTTTCTTCTTGTTAAATTTTGAAGCGCTGCGTACGACTGGTAGCGCTATAGAAATGATTTATAGTAATAGTAGTAGTCTATCTTACTTATCTATATGTTCCATCTTTGCTTACATCCTAGGCCTTCTATGAAAATGTTTGATTATGTATTGTAAATGTCTGTTGCTTATATTTGACTTATTTTTGGTGTACACCGCCTTTAGGGACCCTTTTACTAAGCTGCCACAAAAAGTGGCCTGCGGCAGTACGAGCTCTTATTTTGGGCATGCGCCGGGCCAGTTTTTACTTCTTCCTGGAAAAGGGACCTTTTTTTTTAAGGGGCCGGAAAATGGACATGCGGCAAAATAAAAACCAGCGCGCATCTATTTTCAGCCTGAGACCTTACAACCACCCATCGACTTAGCGGTAAGGTCTTATGCGCTACCCGGGCGGTAGGCATGTAGCACACGCCCATTGCCTTTTACCGCTAGGTAAGCACCATTTTCTAACACGTGTTTTTGGCGCATGCCAAATTCAGAATGGTAATGCTAATTTGGTGCAAGCTGGACAGGTGTAGGCCCTTACACACCTTTGTAAAAGGTCCCCCGAGTGAATTCCTTCAAAAAGGCAGTAAATAAATCCTAATAAATAAATAAATAAAACAAACATCTTAGGAAGTGTTGTTCTAGAATTGGCGTTCATTGCAGGGGCGTAGCTACAGGGGGCCACAGGGGCCTGGGCTACCACAAATTTCGTCCAGGCCCCTGGTTTGGCTGGCAGGAGTCCCCAACCCCCGCCAGCTGAAGTCTTCTTCAGCGCCGGTCTCCGGTACACCTGCGTTTGCTGCCTGCCCCCTGCTTTTATTTCTTCTTGTTCCTCCTGTGCATGCGGACGCTCAGCAAAGGTATTTGTTTGTGAGGGGAAGCAGTGAGGCAGTGGGGGGTGGGGTGAGGCGAGGTGGTGGGGCCGAGGAGGTGAGGCGGTGGGGTGGGGCGGTGGGGTGGCACTCAAAATGTGCCCCCAACCTCAGACTCTGGCCCCCTCCCACAGTGAGCTGTGGCTATGCCCCTGGTTCATTATGCTCCATTGTGGTGCCTAATTTCATTCCTGTGCCCTGCTGCTGCCCTTTAAAAACTCACTATCTCACAGTGGTGTTCCTAGGGGGGCTGACACCCGGGGCGGATCGCTGATGCACCCTGCCCCCCAGGTGCAGCGCCCCCCGGATGCAGCGCGACCCCCCCCCTGGCGAAAGGACACCCCCCCGCATGCCGCTGGGGGGGGGTGCCGCGCGCGCCTGTCCGTCGTTCGTTCCATGCTCCCTCTGCCCCGGAACAGGAACTGTTCCGGGGCAGAGGGAGCATGGAACGAACGACGGACAGGCACACGCGGCACCCCCCCCAGCGGCGTGCACCCGGGGCAGACCGCCCCCACCGCCCCCCCCCCCCAGGATCGCCACTGCTATCTCAGTTGAATCTTGAAGATGTTCACATCACTTTCTGAAAGCCACACACAGAGTGATGGAAATGCTGTGCTAAACATGTGACACTGAACATAAAAGTATTATAAAAATTGGTAAGTTTTCGTTGTACTGGTATCTATTTTGAAGCAGTTAAAAAAAACCCCACATGAAAATACTTTCACGATCACACCGAAGCACTTACTGAGGTCAAACATTTGTAGTTTAACAGAACCTTTTGGTGTGAAGAAAGGGGCAGGGTGACATGTAAAGATGGCTCTCACTAACTGTGCTGCTGTGGCAGTACAACAGCTTTGAATTGTCTTTTTCATCAGCTTTGTTTGACCCTCCCTCCTGTCTCTTTCATGGGCCTCCAGTTTGTAACAAAGCCAGGGAGGAGAGCTTGCCTGCCGAGACACCTGCCAAAAAGCATGTTTCATGTTAGAAATATTTACTTTGGGAGAAAATACAACCACTATTAAACATTTTTTATAGTGCACTCCCAGAAAGACTTTGCCTAATGCAAGACTATCTCTGCTTCGGGAAGCAGTGAAAGCCTGCCTCTTCTTCCAGCCTTTAATGGAGAAAACAACTAACTAGCTGGTCACACATGCAAAGACTCACCAGCTGCACTTGCTTAGGGTTACCGTATGGCTCCAGAAAAAGGAGGACGGATTGAGCCAGCCGGGTTTTACTTCCATTGCTTTCAATGGAAGTAATTGAGCCAGCCGGGTTTTACTTCCATTGCTTGAAAGCAATGGAAGTAAAACCCGGCTGGCTCAATCCGTCCTCCTTTTTCTGGAGCCATATGGTAACCCTACTTATGATGCATACGCCATTTATGATTTCATGTGCAACTTTATCAAGTTAATTATGCTTATCAAACTCCTGTTACTCTATTTTATGTCTATATGTTCCTCCTCCACTTACCTCCTGTGCTGTCTACTACAATATTTTAATATGTGTTGCATTGACAGTGGAAGTAGCATACATGCCTGCTTATTTTCGAAGGAGAAGGCCGGCCATCTTCCGACACAAATCGGGAGATGGCCGGCTATCTCCTAAACCTCCCTATCAACCCACTCATTACTTTACCTCACCCATTTCTATTCTTCTATCACCTTCTCCCACTACTCCAACCAGAGTTACACCTAATCACACTGACCACCCTTCAACATCTTCTGTCCTTCTGTGACTGTTCTCTTGTGCTTGACTGCTTAAATATTTTAAATTTAAATGCTTTACTTTTTGTCTATTAGATTGTAAGCTCTTTGAGCAGGGACTGTCTTTCTTCTGTGTTTGTACAGCGCTGCGTACACTTTGTAGCGCTCTAGAAATGTTAAATAGTAGTAGTAGTAGTAGTAAACCCGGCCAAATCGGTATAATCGAAAGTCGATTTTGGCCGGCTTCAACTGCTTTCCATCGCAGGGCCGGCCAAACTTCAAGGGGGGCATGTCAGCAGTGTAGCGAAGGCGAGACGGGGCATGGTTAAGAGATGGCCAGCCTCGGCCGATAATGGAAAAAAGAAGGCCGGCTCTGACGATCATTTGGCCGACTTTACTTGGTCCTTTTTTGTTCACAACCAAGCCTTGAAAATGTGCCCGAACTGACCAGATGACCAGCGGAGGGAATCGGGGATCACCTCTCCTTACTCCCCCAGTAGTCACCAACCCCCTCCCACCCAAAAAAAAAACATTTTTTTGCCAGCCTCTATGCCAGCCTCATGTCATACCCAGCTCCATCACAGCACTATGCAGGTCCCTGGAGCAGTTTTAGTGGGTACTGCAGTGCACTTCAGGCAGGCGGACCCAGGCCCCCCCTACCTGTTACACTTGTAGTGGTAAATGTGAGCCCTCCAAAACCCACCCGAAATCCACTGTACCCACATCTAGGTGCCCCCCTTCATCCCTAAGGGCTATGGTAGTGGTGTACAGTTGTGGGGAGTGGGTGTTGGGGGGGTTTGGGGGGCTCAGCACCCAAGGTAAGGGAGCTATGCACCTGGGATCAATTTGTGAAGTCCACTGCAGTGTCCCCTAGGGTGCCCAGTTGGTGTCCTGGCATGTGAGGGGGACCAGTGCACTACAAATGCTGGCTCCTCCCATGACTAAATGGCTTGGATTTGGCCGGGTTTGAGATGGCTGCCATTAGTTTCCATTATCGGCGAAAACCAATGGCAGCGATCTCTAACGCCGGCGATCTCTAAGGCCGGCCCAAATGTTGAGATTTGGCCGGCCCTGATCGTATTATCGAAACGAAAGATGGCCAGCCATCTTGTTTCGATAATATGGTCGGGTATGCTGCTTTACGGGGCCGTCATTAGAGATGGCCGCCCTTATAGATGGGTGGCCCCGTTCGATTATGCCCCTCCACGTTACCTGAATGACTAGGATATTCATGCTGTACACTGCCTTGGATGAATTTCTTCAAAAAGGTGGTAAAATAAATCCTAATAAATAAATATTTATTGAACTGCTAGATATGCACAGCACTGAACAGACACATAATATAGAAACAGTCTCTGCTTTGTGGAACTTACAATCTAGTGGTTGCAAGGAGGGAAACATGTTTAACTGGAGACAGTCAGGCTCATGAAAACTTTCAGGGGGGATTTGGATGTAAAAGCACTTCAACATGGCCAGAGACAGGACAAGACAAGACACATCCGTTCCAAATGACTACTTGTTTACTTTTTATAAAAAATAGATGCAGGCACATCACATCTGTGAGACACAGGGCAGCATATAACATAGTAACATGGTAGGTGATGGCAGATAAAGACCTGTATGGTCCATCCAGTCTGCCCAACAAGATAGAATCATAGTATAAGGTATAATGTGATACTACATGCGTATACTTGATCTTAATTTGTCCTTGCCATTTTGGGGGCAAGGATAAATCAAGAAGTTTCCGTGATCACTTTGGCTAAGACACATGAAGCAAAACCTTTAACGTTAAGAAAATGAAGCCCTGTGTATGATGACACCTTTTATTCTTTAAATGGATCAACAAGAAAGATATTCTAGTATATGGTTTCTAAGACCACTTGGGTCCCCTCTTTAAATGCAAAAAAACCCCCAAACTCCAAAAAAACAAACAAAATCTAGTGGATGCAAGACTGATGTGAAACCAGATTATAGCCATACTGTATAAATTGGAATTGAGACATCCAGGTTGGGATGTGTCAAATTCCAGAAGAATGTTAAAAAAGACACTGAATTTCCAGGTTTCAGGAGCTGGCTGATGTATAGCCCATAGCAATATTCAACATTTAATCAGCTATGGGTTACCATCTAAAGATAGGACTGACTTTATATGATCCTATTTATGCAGTTAATCTGGTTGGTTGGTTAGTGGCGAAATGCCGACCCTGCCTCGGAACGCTCCCAAAATAGGTGGTTTTCAGTTTGGTGTTAACTGGTTAATTGCCACTGAAAATTAGCCATCAGCCCCGAACAGGCAATTTAACCAGCCAGGAGCCATTTCTAGCCAATTGAATTGCTTTTAATATTGACCCCTTAGATTGTGAGCCCCCTAGAGACAGAGAAAATTCCTGCAACCACTTTGGTTGTACCATAGGTGGTATATCAAATCCATAACCCTTTACCTTTTATTTTATGAAATAGCAACATAAATATTTATGCTTTAGGGATGATGGGAGGTGGGTATTAACCACTAGGAATGACCTCCATAACCCTCCAGTAGAATAGTGCGCGATAGTTAGTTGCTTCTTCCATTAAAGACTTGGGAGAAGAGCCAGTGTTTCACCTGCTTCCTGAAGTAAAGATAGTCTTGTATTAAGCAAAGCCTTTCTGTGAGTATGTTCCAGAGTCTGGGGGCTACTCTGGAGAAGAATCGCTGACGTGTGTCACATTGGAGAGTAATTTAGCCCTGTATTGTACTGGTAGCCACTAAAGGTTTTGTAGGAGTGGTGCGATGTGATCACGCTGCTTACAACCTTCTATCGGTCTTCCTGCGGGATTCTGAATCAATTGGAGCTGGTGTAAGCACTTTGTAGTCGCACTAATGTACAGTGCATCACAGTAATCCAGCCTTGATGTTATCATGGCATCAATCACTGTAAGAAGACTTGCTTTCTCATTCTATGGAGTGAGGCAATGTAATTGTTGCAGAAGAATGAGGCAGCTTCTGAAATTTGCTTGGATTTGAGAGATCAGCGTATTGTTCACTCTAGCTGTACACCAGGGTTCCTGACTTGTGATTTAAGGATGACCACAAAGGATCAGATTCTATATACAGTATGGCGCCTAAAAAAAATCCACATGGTAAAGATTTCCGCCTAAGCCCAAATCTCCGCATGTAGATTTACAATCACTGGGCAATATTCTATAACTGCGCATATAAATTTTGGAATGCCCTAGAAATGCCCATAGCCATACCCCTTTTGAACTGAGCACATTAGAATTAGGCACCGTTCATTCCAGAATACGCTGAGCGAGTTGTGCGCATAAATTCAAATTTTTGCCAATTAGTGCTCATTATTGATTAAGTGCTATTATCAACGCTGATTATCTTGTTAAACCAATTAAGTTACGCACATTGTTACAGAATACGCCTAGATTTTGGCACGGATCTCTAGGTGCATTATATAGAATCCGGGGGAAAGCTCCCAAAAGGGATTTTGAAGTCAGGTATGTGACTGCTTGTGTTAGGTACTCACAGGAGCTCAGATTTATTTGTGTTCAGGCAAAGATTTTGTTTTTAGCCCATTCTTGAATTGTCGAACAGGTATCCAGTTTATTCAGGGCTGTAGGTAAGTTTGGTTCAATGAATAGCTGCATGTCATCCGCATAGATGTAGAACTGAGTATCCTTTCATCAAATCAGTTCAGCTAGTGGCTTGAGGTAGATGTTAAACAAAATAGGTGACAGTATCAAACTTTGAGGTACTCTGAAGGTCAGCAGCACCCATGGTTATAATAAGGTGCTGCCAAATATTATGGATTGCTGTCTATCTGATAGAATCTGAACTAGACAAATACTGTGCCATTGATCCCTGTGTCTGCCAGTCATGCTAGCATGATATTATCCAGCTTATAATCAAAAGTGATTGCCGGCCATCTTCCGACACAAATCGGGAGATGGCTGGCGATTTCTTAAAAGCGGCGAAATCGGTATAATCAAAAGCGGCATTTTTGACAGCATCGCCGCTTTCCCGTCGCTTCGCCAGCGAAAGTTCAAGGGGGTGTGTCGGTAGATTAGCGAAGGCGGGACATGGGCGGGCATGGGCGTGGCTATCAGATGGCCAGCTTTCGCCGATAATGGAAAAAAAAAAGCGGCGTTAAGTAGTATTTCGCCGGCTTTACTTGGTCCTTTTATTTTCACGACCAAGCCTCAAAAAGGTGCCCCAACTGACCAGATGACCACTGGAGGGAATGGGGGATTACCTCCCCATACTCCCCCAGTGGTCACCAATTCCCTTCCAAACTAAAAAAATAAAACTAAAAACCTTTTTTGCCAGCCTGTATGCCAGCCTCAAATGCCGTACCCACCTCCATGACAGCAGAATGTGTTGTATCCTCCGACAGCCTTTCCCTGGTTGCGATATGGCTCTCGGGTGAGTGTGACACCTTTTCTGTTAGGTGCTCTGCAGAGTCACATTAGCAATGCATTGTGGTGGGTGTAGGGTACTGGGCTCTACTCCCATGGTGCTTTTCCCCCC
This sequence comes from Microcaecilia unicolor, assembly GCF_901765095.1. NCBI lineage: Eukaryota > Metazoa > Chordata > Amphibia > Gymnophiona > Siphonopidae > Microcaecilia > Microcaecilia unicolor. Next base: position 227,022,831 of record NC_044032.1, on the reverse strand, counting down.
TGCTAACTGGGTCAGAGTGTGCCCTGTTTTGTTTCCTGTTGTTGTAGTCCATGCGGTAGTGGCCATTTTTGTAAGCCAGTTTTAGTTCCCTTTCCTGTGTTACCCACGTTAGAGAACGTAGTTCTTACCTTGAATGGTGCTGAAAGAGGGCATTGTACACCATTGTGCCAGCTCTGACCTACTGCTAATCTTAGTACCAGGGGACTCTTTGCCAGTGGGGCACAACCTCTGATCTGCAGTTAACTGTGAGTAAACGTGGTTATTTCAAGAAAGGACTTTTTCAGAGATTAGTCTTCAGGTGTGAACTGGTGTGCCAAAGTTATACAGCAGCAATAAGTCCTAGAGGCTGTATGCAGGTCCCTGGAGCAATTTTAGTGGGTGCAGTACATTTGTGGGTAGTGGGTTGGGGGGGGGGGGGTTGGGGGGCTCAGTTCCCAAAGTAAGGGAGCTGTGCACGTGGGAGCTTTTCTGAAGTCCACCGCAGTGACCCCTAGGGTGGCTGGTTGGTGTCCTGGCATGTCAGGGGGGCCAGTGCACTAAAAATGCTGGCTCCTCTCATGGCCAAATGCCTTGAATTTGGCTGGGGTTTGAGATGGCCGACATAACTTTCCATTATCGCTGAAAAACAAACCCGGCCGTCTCAAACCCGGCGAACTCCAAGGCATTTGGCCGGGCTAAACCGTATTATCGAAAAAAAAGATGGCCGGCCACCTTTTCGATAATACGGTTCTGGCCAGCTGTAGCGCCACCGCCAACATAGATCGCCGGCGATCTATTTGGCCGGCGACGTTTGATTATGCCCCTCCACGTGTCAAAAGCTGCTGATAAATCCAGTAGTACTAATATCGAGCCAAATCCCCTGACGTGGTTTCTCTGAAGATCATCTAGTAGGGATACAAGGACTGTCTCCATTCCATAATTGGGTCTAAATGTAGATTGCCATGGATCTAGCCAGTTTATCTCTTTTAGCCAGTCACTGAGCTGAATGCAGACTGCTTGTTCTATAAGTTTTCCAAGAAATGGGATGTTAGATACTGGTTGATACCTTTTGAGCTTGGCCTGGTCAAAGTTGTTCTTTACCAGAAGATGCAAACCTGCCCTTTATAATGCTGTTTGCAATTGTCTGTTTCAAGGGGATGAATTCACAATTTTTGTAGCTCCCTTTTATTAAGTCCCTGTTTGCCGGCTGCACTATCTTTGATAGGCAGTAGTGATAGGTAGTCATTAACAACAACTGAAGAAATGAAATGCTTGTTTAGAACCACTGCAATATTAAAACTCCTACTTTAGACGGTTTGGGGAGAAAGTCTGTCACACTTTGCACTGTCTGTGATGTACATAAGTGAAGTCTGACAGATACTTAAGAATGACTAATATAACATCATTATAGGAATTTTATGTAAAAATGTGTATCCTTGTGAATCCACAGGAGAAAGTCTGTAAAATGATGTCACTCCTATTTTATTCCTGAGACTTTTACCTTCCCAAACACTTGAAATCAGTGGTTGAATTTGAGACCACAGTTGATCCCAGACTCTCCCTCAATCTTCACATTTGGGGTTCCTCTATGTTTATCCCAGGCTTCTTCTCTTTTTTTTTAATTCTGTATTTATCTTTTCAAATAGTTAACATATCACCATCCACCTGGGATACAATAGAAATAATAAAAAATACAATACACTTATCATACAAATACAAGAATCAAGGAATTATAACTTATGTCCACAAAAAAGGAAATGGATCCAAGAATCAGATAACATATTTAAGAGTAACTGTGTTTACTCCAGAGGAGAATAAAATAACACCCAGAAAGGACAACTCCCCGAATCACCCTCCCCTGCTGGTCCTTAACAGTAAACATATGAGTCTTACACAATAACATTTACATCTTCCTTAGCTTTAATAAAATCCTCCAGTTGTTTGGGATCAAAAAACTCAAAAATCGTTAAGTATACACAAGGAAATCTGAGAACAAAATTGATGGCCAAGGATTGAACCCTGGACCAAAATGCCAAGAAAACCTTGAGCCTCATCTGCATCTCTCTTGCTAAGTCAGGGAAAACCCTTATTTTCGATCCTAAAAGCAACACACCCAAATACCTAAAGGAACGTGTCAAAATTGTAAAATGGTCCAGCTCCATTGTGATGGATACCAAAAACGTAGTTCTCTTTGTAATTGCATCCAGTGAGAATTCCAAAAATAAGACAAGATTCAAATTGCCCTCTCCTTGGCCTTGATGATCTCCCATCATCAGATCTTCCTGTGCCTAAAAATATAATGGGCTCTTGTAATAAGAGGCAATGAATCACCAGACATTTGTAGTCTCTCAACCAAGTATTTGTTAACCATATCTACAGCAGAAATCAATGGAGATTAACAGTCTCAGATTATGGGGGCTCATTTTCAAAAGAGAAAAATGTTTAAAAAGTGGCATAAAGCAGAATTTGGATGTTTTGATTGCCAAAACTTTCAAATCACTATTTTGGAAACCCAGTTTTTAAACGTTTTTCTATGCTGTTTGCCTGCAGTATGTTCAAATCACAAGGGGGAGTGTCAGGGGTGTGTTAACTGTGGGATTTGAGTGTTCCTAACACCCTTAACACACCCCTGACACTTGGATGTTTTTCTACCATAATGGAACAAAACAAAAATGCCCAGGACTAAAACTATGATGTTTTGAGCTAGACCTGGTTTAATAATGACTAAGCCAAAAAAAGAGCCCTAAATGATCAGATGACCACTGAAGGAATAAAATAATGACTCCCCCTTACTCCCCCATAGATGTGAAAGAAACAGTACATACCAGCCTTTATGACAGCTTCAGATGTTATGGGCAGTCCTATTAAAGCAGCAGGCAGAGTAGCCTAGTGGTTGGTGCAATGCACTGTAGAGAAGGGGACCCAGGCCCATAATCCACTCTAACTGTTACACTTGTGGTGGAAAGTGTCAGCCCATCCCCCCAAAAACCCCCACCAAAAACCTACTATACCCACATAGAGATGACACCTGCAGCCTTAAGGGCTATTGTAGTGGTGGATAGTTGGGTACAGTAAGTTTTTGGTTGGTTTTGGAGGGCTCACCTTACAATATAAGGGGTTAATGGTGAGATGTGCACCTGGAACCTTTTATGTGAAGTCCACTGCAGTGCCCCCTAGGGTGCCCCATTGCACCCTAGGGGGCTTGATTTTGTGTGTTTTTCACTTAGATGTTTTTTTTTCTCCGAAAATGGTCCAAAAAGATAAATGTACAGCAATGTCTATAAAAAGGCTATTTTAGAAACCAAAAAATTAATATTTTTCATTTTCAAAAATCATTGTATTTACTGTTGCCCCAGGTACAACAGTAGTACAATATACTACCTAGATTGTGAGTCCACTAGGGACTGACCCAGTACCTGTAAAATGAAATTGTAAACCACTTATTCTAAGCAGTATATAAATATTTAAATGAATGAATGAATGAATTATACTCGCCAGTTGGATTTTAGACATTTTGAGCAAAACTTTGAAAGTCGGATTTAAACGTCATATCGAAAATGCCCTTCCAAATACTCCAAGTGACGATGAGTATAATTCTCATCCTTTAAAGAGACTGTTTCTATATTTTCCAAAGTCTGAACTTTAAGCTCAAAGTCTCTACTTCCGAGGACTGTTGGTCAAGAAACTGAGCCTCGGTAAGGACAGCATCAGAAAGTAATTTCATATCATTAGAATTCTCCCTTGATATAGTCAGCAAGGAAGTATGCAAGCTATGTATAACATCCCACAGTGACTCTAGTGTCATGACAGCTGGTTTTTCTATAGCCCAAATATCAATGTTGGAAGCAGCCTGGTGCCTCACTCTGGTCAAGCTACTCACAGTTTCCTCACAGAAAATCCTGGTTGTGGCTTGAATCACTGAATCTCCCCCCTAAGGAGGAACCGTACTCATTGCAGCTGTCCCCCTTGCCACCTGATACTCGCTTCCAATTCCTGGGACATCATGGGTAGGCAGTGACCCACAAGATTCTCTAGTTTTCTGGTGCAATCTACCTGCACTATCCCCTGCTACTGACTTGAGAGGAGTAAAGGGGAGTCCTGGATTGCCAATTAGAAGGGGGCTGAAATCAAGAGCAGTTATTGTTGCAGAAACAGTAACTGGAGAAGGAGTAAGAGCTCTGGGAGGATTAGGGGGTCTTACCCAGGAGTGGGACTTAGAGCAGAAAAGGCTGGCGGTGGAGATGACTCAGTGAGGTACACCCAAGGAAGGAGGACAACCCAAAAGAGGCTTGTGCATGATGGAAGAGGAGATATTGGGAGTAAGAGAAATACAGCCCTAGACACGACATCTGCCTACCAGCATAGGCATGGACAGGAGCATGTGTCTATATATAAATAGCCCCTGAGTGAAAAGATTGCCTGTACATATGCCCTGAACAAGGAAAGAAACCAGATAGGGGTTCCCGCAAACATCAATAGTCTTGGCACTAAGTTATATTTTTTTGATGAGAGTTGAATCAACTGACTGTGAAGACGGAAAGTTCATGTTGTCATCTGTGTATTGTTCAAAGTTCAATAATAGTTAAGTTTATTTATAAAACATCCTGAAGTGCAAAGTGGTTTCTGGACTGGTGAACGGAGTGGAATCCTGCCCAGTAAAGTGGCTCCCAAACCCCCAGATCGCTATTCCAGATCATTGACCCACTCCCAGCTCGACTGGAGTTTGACTGAAGGCTCGAGTGTGGTAAGTGTGGCCTGAATGAGCTGTGACTGTTTCATGTAGCCATGCCCAGAGCTAGAACCGGGGGAGAACCAGGCTACACATAGATATATCACTGTCCTTTTCTTTAGCAGAGTCTCCATTTTCTTTTCCCATCACTGTAGTCAGGGTAATTAGTCTTTCCTCCCTGTTACTGCTTTTGTGAAGAGGAGTGTGGTAGCCGTGTTAGTCCACTCTTAAGGTTATCAATAGAAATCAAACAAAATAAAACATGGAAAAGAAAATAAGATGATACCTTTTTTATTGGACATAATACATTTCTTGATTAGCTTTCGAAGGTTGCCCTTCTTCCTCAGATCGGAAATAAGCAAATGTGCTAGCTGACAGTGTATATAAGTGAAAACATTCTTATGTTTTCACTTATATACACTGTCAGCTAGCACATTTGCTTATTTCCGATCTGAGGAAGAAGGGCAACCTTCGAAAGCTAATCAAGAAATGTATTAAGTTATGTCCAATAAAAAAGGTAGTGCACTGGTCCCCCTCACATGCCAGGACACTAACCGGGCATCCTAGGGGGCACTGCAGTGGACTTCACAAATTGCTCCCAGGTATATAGCTCCCTTACCTTCGGTGCTGAGCCCCCCAACCCCCCCAAACCCCACTCGCCACTGTACACCACTACCATAGCCCTAAGGAGTAAAGGGGGGCACCTACATGTGGGTACAGTGGGTTTCTGGTGGGTTTTGAAGGGCTCACATTTACCACCACAAGTGTAACAGGTAGGGGGGATGGGCCTGGGTCCGCCTGCCTGAAGTGCACTGCACCCACTAAAACTGCTCCAGGGACCTGCATACTGCTGTCATGGAGCTGGGTATGACATTTGAGGCTGGCATAGAAGCTGACAAAAAATATTTTTAAATTTTTTTTTTTGTTTAGGGTGGGAGGGGGTTGGTGATCACTGGGGGAGTAAGGGAAGGTCATCCCCAATTCCCTTTGGTGGTCATCTGGTCAGTTTGGGCACCTTTTTGAGGTTTGGTCGTGAAAAAAAATGGACCAAGTAAAATCATCCAAATGCTCGTCAGGGATGTCCTTCTTTTTTCCATTATGGACCGAGGACGCCCATCTCTTAAGCACGCTCTAGTCCTGCTTTCGCTATGCCTCCGACACGCCCCTGTGAACTTTGGTCCTCCCCGCTACGGACTGCAGTTGAGGATGCCCAAAATCGGCTTTCATTTATGCCGATTTGGGTGACCCTGAGAGAAGGACGCCCATCTCCCGATTTGTGTCGGAAGATGGGCGCCCTTCTATTTCGAAAATGCCCCTGATAGTGTACGGAACAAAGTGCTGCTGGAACAGCTCAGAATCCTGCAAAAAAAAAAAAAAAAACTGTATGTGTTTGTGGGCTGCCCAAAGTACTTTCACTGCTTTATGTGGAGCTCTGCTGACTGCATTAAAGCAAAGTGGCATACAAACCTACAATATCAAAAAGGCTCAGGGAAAATCTTCCAGAGAAAAATCTTTCTAAAAAGATTTGGAAATATATTTTTGAGGGGGGGGGGGGGGGGGGGGAGAGAGAGAGAGAGAGAGAGAGAGAACACAGATATCTCCACAAACATCTTCAAAACCCAAAATTTAATAATCACCCACATCCCTCTTAAAAATAATACAGTTAATGCAAAATCGTTTAAGTACACTGCAAACACATGATTGAAATCTGAAGATCTGTATCCAGATCTAATAGAAAGTACACAGAGGTCCTTTTACTAACGTGTGCTGAAAAATGGCCTACGGTAGTGTAGACGCATGTTTTGGGTGCGCGCAGAATCATTTTTTAGCGCACCTATAAAAAAATGTCTTTTTAAAATTTTTGCCGAAAATGGACGTATGGAAAATGAAAATTACCACGCGTCCATTTTTGTTCTGAGATCTTACCGCCAGCCATTGACCTAGCGGTAAAGTCTCACATGGTAACCGTGTGGTAATGACCTACGCGCATCAAATGCCACTTGACGCGTGTAGCTGATGCTCGCCAGAAAATAAAAAATATTTTTTGGACGCATGTAGCGGATGCGCGCCAAAAATGAAATTACCTCAAGAGCCACGCGGTATCCAGGCAGTAACTCAGCACTGGCGCGCTTAGGCGCTTATGCGGCTTAGTAAAAGTGCCCCATGGTGAGGTTCATTTCTGTTACAGTAGGTGCAAAACATAAGATAGTAGATGACGGCAGAAAAAGACCTGCATGTTCCATCTAGTCTGCCCAACAAGATAAACTCATATGTGCTACTTCTTGTGTATACCTTACCTTGATTTGTATCTGCCATTTTCAGGACACAGACCGTAAATGTCTTGCCCAGAACTAGCCCCACCACCCAAACACCAGCCCCGCCTCCCAATCTCGGCTAAGCTTCTGAGGATCCATTCCTTCTGCACAGGATTCCTTTATGTTTATCCCACGCATGCTTGAATTCCGCTACCGTTTTCATCTCCACCACCTCCCGCGGGAGGGCATTCCAAGCATCCGCTACTCTTTCCGTGAAAAAATACTTCCTGACATTTTTCTTGAGGCTGCCCCCCCCCCCTTCACTCTCATATCACGTCCTCTCGTTCTACCGCCCTCCCATCTCCAGAAAAGGTTCGTTTGCGGATTAATACCTTTCAAATATTTGAACGTCTGTATCATATCACCCCTGTTTCTCCTTTCCTCCAGGGTATACATGTTCAGGTCAGCAAGTCTCTCCTCATACGTCTTGTAACACAAATCCCATACCATTCTCGTAGCTTTTCTTTGCACCGCTTCCATTTTTTTTACATCCTGTAACCCATTTGGAGATTCTAGCCATGACATACAGACTGTGTCAGGACAACTAAACATAGAACAATTCAAGTAGCTCTGAAACTCTCAGAGTACAAGAAAATTTCACTTGTGTACACAAGCTTTCATCCTGGTCTACCATGGAATATATAACACTAATGCCCCTTAACATCTGTCAGCATAACCAATTCCCTGCTGTTTGCTCTGCTTGTTTGTTAAAGGTAGTTTCCTTGGCAAGAAAGGCTGAAGAGGAAATCCTCCTCTCCCCCCCCCCCCCCCCTTTTTTCACAAGCAGGGCAGACAGCAGTGAACTATCTAGGCTGATTGATGTAAGAGCCTTTTTTAAAAATGGCTGAAGAATACAGGAGAAAGAGGGAACTAAACAAGAGGAGGAACAGAGGCAAGATGGGAGAAGGCAAAGGATGAAAGGGACTACTGGGGTTGAATGCAAGGAAAACAAGGAGTTGGATTTTGCTGTGAGGAGGAAATTCTAGCTACAAGAAACGCATGCAGACTTCAGGAGGGTAAGAAAAGCTGCGGAAAAATTGAAGAGATTAGGAAAAGGGGAGAAATAGCTGGGCAAGAATGAAATCTTGGCATTATTCAGCATTTTGATGTATCTTGTATGTGGCACATGCCTGTACAAAAGGTGCATGTGAGTGTGAGCCTGCATAGTAATTTCTAGCACTGTTAGATAGACTAGAAATCACTGAGTGAAATTTATCATCTTTCCTCCCAACCTTGCCTTTCAATCTTTGAGCGGAGGAGTAGCCTAGTGGTTAGTGCAGTGGACTTTGATTCTGGGGAACTGAGTTTGATTCCCACTGTAGCTCCTTGTGACTTTGGGCAAGTCACTTAACCCTCCATTGTCCCCTGTACAAAATAAGTACCTGAATACATACAAACCATTTTGAATGTAGTTGCAAAAACCTCAGAAGCATGGTATATCAAGTCCCATTTCCCCTTTTTTTCAAGCTAATGCATGAACCTCAGGGTGAACAAAAACTCATTGGTTCCCAGGTATGCCTTTGCTCCAAGTGTCAACCACAGGCTCTCTGTCCAACATTTATTTATTTGGATTTTGCTCACACCTTTTTTAGTAGTAGCTCAAGGTACACTGGCTATTTCTCTGGACCTGGAGGGCTCACAATCTAAGTTTGTACTTAAGGCAATGGAGGGTTAAGTGACTTGTGATCACAAGGAGCAGCAGTGGGATTTGAACCAGCCACCTCTGGATGTTAAGACTGGTACTCTAACCACTATACTATTCCTCCATCCTATGTGATTTATTGACCCAGTTCTGAACTATGTGATCTCAGGGGGAAACTGTATCAGCAGGCAGCTAGGCTATTCCTTCCTTCAAACAGCCATTCTGTATTCTCCAGGTCTGCTGAAAATAATTCATATAAACTGGTTGAAACTGAGCTTATTTATATGAATGAATCTCATATTTCTGTGCTCCCCCCCCCCCCCCAGTTCAAATATTAACTGTTCATGCAAAAGTTCTGTATTTAAAAAACTGTACCAACTCAAAGTATTCATGTGAGTGTAAATAATTTTTCATTCCCTGTGAAATTTTTCATAGTAAAAAAACGGGCCTGTTTTTGGCACAGTTCCAATTTTCAGTGTATAAAACAGATGACGCAAGTGTTGGATGAGTTCAGCAGTGCTAAATGGCCTTTTCTACAGTACAGAACATACAGCATAAAATACTTCTAATCTGGTATGTATCAAGACATTTTTCATAGTGTCAAACCAACAAAATAAAAGCACAATGGGAACAGTAGCATCTTTGAATTACGTAGGATTTTTCACAATAAATCTTTGCCTGCACACAAAGGCCATTGGGGGAGTGAAGTTATCAATGAGGGCTACCTTAAGTCACTAATAACTAGTTACTAATAACCTGGGGTTAACAGTAAAATAACCCATCTTTATGGTAGCCCAGGTTGATAACTTTTCCCCTTAGTACATGCTAAAATGGCATGCTTTTAACTCCTAACCCCTATTCACTTGTTCAGTACCCATGTCTGTTTTTATCGTTCCCACCTTAAGTAATTTCCTTATCACTTATTTGCCCTGTTTGTCCTGATTAGATTGTAAGCTCTGTGGAGCAGGGACTGTCTCTGACATGTTTAGTGTAGAGCGCTGCGTACATCTAGTAGCACTATAGAAATGACAAGTAGTAGTAGTAGTATGCTCTCCAATGTTTTCATTCTGCATATTAAAATAGTTCTATAAAATGTCTGCCAGTGCATGGTAAAATTAGCGCCTTTTCAAATGTAAATAAAATTTTACCAGGTTCGCTCTCCTCTACATGCTAATTACCAGGGGTCTTATAAAGCCAAAAATTTAAAGGGTCATGGATATGATATACCACTTTTCTATAGGTGCAACCTAAGTGGCTTACGAATATTTATGCAGGTACTTTCTCTGTCCCTAGTGGGCTCACAATCTAAGTTTTGCACCTGGAGTAATGGAGGATTAAGGGGGTACTTTTACTAAGCTGCAGGAAAAAGAGCCCTGCGGTTATGGTGGGGGCCATTTTTCCCACGCGTCAGGGCCCTTTTTACTGCAGCAGGAAAAAAGCCCCTGCAAAAAATGGTCATGCGGTAAGATTATTCTTACCATATGGCCATGAAGGAGGGGGGAGCACTTACCGCCACCTATTGAAGTAGCTGTAAGGGCTCCCGAAGTAACTCGGCAGTAACCAGGCAGCACACAGTGATGCCCGATTACCGCTATAAAATTAAAAAATTTTCACGGCACACACTCAAGGCGGAACTACCACAGGCAGCTGCGTTGAGCCAGCAGTGATTCTGGGTTAGCGTGTGGTAAGCCTGCATTGGGCTTACAGATGCTTGTAACTCCAAAGGTCACAAGGAGCTGCAGTAGGAATTGCACTCAGTTCCCTAGGTTCTCAGCCACACTACACTAAATGTTTGCCTAGGGCCAGATGCTGACTTCTCAGCAGTCACACTAAGGATTAGGAGCACAGAACAACTGTTGGCGTAGTTCACCAGAACTGGAATGCTGCAAACATCTTCTGAATTCAGGAAATGATGACTGAGGAAAAGCAAAAGAAAAAAGCTTTTTCAGCTAATCTTGATTCCAAAAATCTGTAATCAACTACAAAACATTAAAAAGGTTCATTTAAGTGAAACATATTATGCACTAGCCAGTTTACTATCTACACAATCTTTCCAACTGCATCTTGAATACTGTGTGCAATTCTGGTGCCCACATCTCAAAAAAAGGTTTAAGGATTAGAAAAGGGACAGAGAAGGGCAAATGGTAAAAGGGATGGGACAACTTCCCTATGAGGAAAGGCTAAAGAGGCTAGGACTCTTCAGCTTAGAGAAGAGATGGCTAAAGGAAGATATGATAGAGATATATAAAATACTGAGTGGAGTGGAATGGGTAATTGCTTATTTACTCTTTCCAAAAATACAAGGACTTAGGGACACACAATAAAGCTACTAAGTAGTAAATTTAAAGCAAATTGGAGAAAATATTTCTTCACTCAATGTGTAATTAAACTCTGGAATTCATTGCCAAAGAATGTGGTAAACACTCTTAGCTTAGCAAGGTTTAAAAATGGTTTGGACAATTTCTTAAAGAAAAGTTCAGAAGCCATTATTTGATGGACTTAGGAAAATCCATTGCTTATTTCTGGAATAAGCAGCTTAAAGTCTGTTTTACTTGAGATCTTACCAGATAGTTGTGACCTGGATTGGCCACTATTGGAAACAGGATACACGACTTGATGGCCCTTCGATCTACCCCAGTATGGCAATGCTTGTGGTCTTATGGTCACAGGATAGAAAAACAAATTTCTCCTTAAACTGGTTTAAAGATGAAATGTTTGGCTTTTAAGAATGATTTATCAAAGGTTTTGTTTCTGGTTTCCATTCTTTGTCTGTAAGAAAAACCTTCCGTGAATCAGGTTTTTATTCTCTTGCATTCTTATTTTCTGAAGCATGAGGAAAACAAATTAAAAAGAAATTCAGATGAACTACAATTAGCAATGTTCTTGTAAATGGCCAGCTGTACCCCCCACCCCCACCCCCACCCTTTCCAAACTCAGTGTGCACAGAAGGGATGCTCATTTTGTCTGAGAGGAGAAAAGAGTACTGAAAAATTGCCAATGCTCAAGTTAAAGAGCAGAGCACATCTCAGTTTCCATGTAGAACCTGCCAGAATCACATGGAGAAGGTCCAAAGATTTTTTTTTCTGTTTGTTATTGTGGGTTAGATTTTTACTTTTTCATCCCGAGTACTGGATGAAAAAAAAAGTACCATAGTTACTCTAATGCATTTCTCCTGGAGTTCTCTCTGAACTGGGCCTCTATAAAGGATTCTTTGATTTAGAGACTTGCAGGTTGAATTATCATTTTCCTTTTCTTCTCATCAAAGCCCCTAATGTTCTGCCTCATCCCCAGCAGGCAATGGAATTCATACGTTTTTCATATGTGAATTACAGATTTTCACAGCAACCTACCCATTCTTTTCTGTAAATCTCAAATTATCTTAAAAGCTCGGCAGGAATAATAGGGGATTTCTGCAGCTTCGAAGAAGCTGAGTAAGATCTTTTTGCAAAGATCAAAGCAAATGGTCTTGACAGTAGGCTAAGCTGCACATTTTATGAAAAGGCGTATACTCTAACAAAACTGCACACTAAAGTCTAACAAAAGCATGCAACTCAATGGATGATTTCCTCATTTTCTTTCTAATAGCCATGGTGGTGGACCATAGGATATCTAGGACATTTACGCCCTTTTAGAGTTCTGTTTTGAAACCCAAGTCCAGTTTCCAACTGTTTTCTTCATATTTTTTGTGTGTGTTCTATTGTACAACCCCCCACAGTCTGCTCCTAGTGTTCTCTTCCTGCCAACAGCCTAAATTTATTCCACATGATCTCTTTCCATAGGCTTTTTTCTGCTGTAATCTAGCTTTTCACCATTTTTATAACATATACAAATATAATTTAGTTACAGTAGGTTTTTTTTTGCAAATATTCTTGTAATGGAGACTGGAGAAAACTGCAAAAAAAGCGCCATGCTAAGAGCTGAGGGTGCCAATGGGCAAGAAAGGCCAAAAGCAAACCAATAAAAACTGGAACTGTTGACTTTGAAATGAACGAAGAAAGTAGTTATCAGGAAAAGGTATAAACATTATTTAGCATAAAAAGGATATTTTGTTTAAAAAGAAAGCAAATGCCTGCCCCTTTTTGGTCAGATTCCATACAGCGCACCCAGAGACCTGCGCCAAAATCCAGGTGTATTCTATAACAACGCAAGTAACTTAATTGGCTTAATATGACAATCAGCATTTTAACAGCTCTTATCAAGCGATAATGAGCACTAATTGGCAATAATTAGAATTTACGTGCACAACTCGCTAAGTGTATTCTGTAATGAACTGCACCTAAATTCTAATGTGCACATTTCAAAAGGGGTGTGGCTACGGGCAGGGAAATGGACGTTCTGTGGGCGTTCCCAAATTTACATACAGTGGGGGAAATAAGTATTTGATCCCTTGCTGATTTTGTAAGTTTGCCCACTGACAAAGACATGAGCAGCCCATAATTGAAGGGTAGGTTATTGGTAACAGTGAGAGATAGCACATCACAAATTAAATCCGGAAAATCACATTGTGGAAAGTATATGAATTTATTTGCATTCTGCAGAGGGAAATAAGTATTTAATCCCTCTGGCAAACAAGACCTAATACTTGGTGGCAAAACCCTTGTTGGCAAGCACAGCGGTCAGACGTCTTCTGTAGTTGATGATGAGGTTTGCACACATGTCAGGAGGAATTTTGGTCCACTCCTCTTTGCAGATCATCTCTAAATCATTAAGAGTTCTGGGCTGTCGCTTGGCAACTCGCAGCTTCAGCTCCCTCCATAAGTTTTCAATGGGATTAAGGTCTGGTGACTGGCTAGGCCACTCCATGACCCTAATGTGCTTCTTCCTGAGCCACTCCTTTGTTGCCTTGGCTGTATGTTTTGGGTCATTGTCGTGCTGGAAGACCCAGCCACGACCCATTTTTAAGGCCCTGGCGGAGGGAAGGAGGTTGTCACTCAGAATTGTACGGTACATGGCCCCATCCATTCTCCCATTGATGCGGTGAAGTAGTCCTGTGCCCTTAGCAGAGAAACACCCCAAAACATAACATTTCCACCTCCATGCTTGACAGTGGGGACGGTGTTCTTTGGGTCATAGGCAGCATTTCTCTTCCTCCAAACACGGCGAGTTGAGTTCATGCCAAAGAGCTCAATTTTTGTCTCATCTGACCACAGCACCTTCTCCCAATCACTCTCGGCATCATCCAGGTGTTCACTGGCAAACTTCAGACGGGCCGTCACATGTGCCTTCCGGAGCAGGGGGACCTTGCGGGCACTGCAGGATTGCAATCCGTTATGTCGTAATGTGTTACCAATGGTTTTCGTGGTGACAGTGGTCCCAGCTGCCTTGAGATCATTGACAAGTTCCCCCCTTGTAGTTGTAGGCTGATTTCTAACCTTCCTCATGATCAAGGATACCCCACGAGGTGAGATTTTGCGTGGAGCCCCAGATCTTTGTCGATTGACAGTCATTTTGTACTTCTTCCATTTTCTTACTATGGCACCAACAGTTGTCTCCTTCTCGCCCAGCGTCTTACTGATGGTTTTGTAGCCCATACCAGCCTTGTGCAGGTGTATGATCTTGTCCCTGACATCCTTAGACAGCTCCTTGCTCTTGGCCATTTTGTAGAGGTTAGAGTCTGACTGATTCACTGAGTCTGTGGACAGGTGTCTTTCATACAGGTGACCATTGCCGACAGCTGTCTGTCATGCAGGTAACGAGTTGATTTGGAGCATCTACCTGGTCTGTAGGGGCCAGATCTCTTACTGGTTGGTGGGGGATCAAATACTTATTTCCCTCTGCAGAATGCAAATAAATTCATATACTTTCCACAATGTGATTTTCCGGATTTAATTTGTGATGTGCTATCTCTCACTGTTACCAATAACCTACCCTTCAATTATGGGCTGCTCATGTCTTTGTCAGTGGGCAAACTTACAAAATCAGCAAGGGATCAAATACTTATTTCCCCCACTGTATGTAGTTATAGAATATGGTTCAGTGAGTATAAATCTACACACAGGGATTTACACCACATTTTCATTTGTTTAAATGGATGCATGTAGCTTTAAGCACTGGTTGACCTGAATCTGAGGTTCGGACTCTCACTCCTTCCCTTCCTGTAGGTTCCCAGCCAGAGCTTCTCTTTCTCTTCCTGAAAGACATTCCATTCTACATTCAGTTTCTCACAGTAATGGAAAATTCACCTCCCTGGGACACACACTTAACTCCTGTTTGATATTCCAGGGGCACTGGAACGGAATGGCCCATGGGAATTCTGGCCCATCCAAATTTTAAATTCCCCCTCCCCTAGGGTTAACATACGTCCGGATTTACCCGGACATGTCCTCTTTTTGAGGACATGTCCGGGCGTCCGGACGGGTTTTGGCCAGCCTGCCCATTTGTCCGGATTTATGTACAAATGGGCGGGCTGACGCTGACGTGCGTGCGGGCGGTGGACCTCCCCTCCCCTTACTCACAATCTTCCCTGGTGGTCTAGTGACTTCGGGGCAGGAAAGTGCCCCCTCTTTCCTGCCCGGCGCGCTGCTCTGCATCCTGTATGCTGCCTGTGACAGTCTCGGCGAGATTCAAAATGGCCGCCGAGAATTGAAGTCTTGCGAGGCCGCTTCAATTCTCGACGGCCATTTTGAATCCGCCGAGACCGTCACAGGCAGCATACAGGATGCAGAGCAGCGTGCCGGGCAGGAAAGAGGGGGCTCTTTCCTGCCCCAAAGTCACTAGACCACCAGGGAAGATCGTGAGTAAGGGGAGAGGTGGTGACGGGGCTGGGGGGAGGGGAGGTGAGGTGAGAGGGTGACCAGGGGGAAGGGAAAATGTGACAGGGGGGCGGGGTGAGGTATGGAAAGGGGCGGGGAGAGTGCATGAAAGGGGCGGGGTGAGGGCGTGAAATGGGGCGGGGCAACAGTGACCACATTTCACCTACCCAGGACAGTGACAGTAATGAAACATTAGTGCTCACTGCAGAGCCTTTGAGCCCATAAACTCTCAGGCCTGCCGCCCTGGAAACAGGAAATATGCATCAGAGAAATTGCAGGGCAATGATGGTGAGTGGATAACCTGATTTATTATTCAGTGTAGACACTGTTCAGGATTTCCCTAATCAGAGACCACATCTCAGATAGTTTTACAGCTGCAACAAAGTTACCTGAAAGAATTTCTGCTGAAACCATTTTTTTTCCTCACTAGGTTAGGGTTATTTGAGGTCTTCCAGCATTGTTTCCTAGTGGCACACTACCTAGAATTAAGAACAAAAAATGGTGTCCTGAAGAAAATAAATGAATAGGATACCACAGACTCTTCAGGTCTGATTATTTTCTTTGTAACCAAGACCAGAGATTTTGTCTATGTTTTGGGACTGGAATAGGAGTATACAACTTGCCTTATTAACGTTGCAGCCTAACCATTGTTGATACATTTTTTAATTAGTGAGCTTTTTCTTAAGTGAATGATTTGTTTCAGCTGCTGAACATTTTTGAGTTACATTAACAGCCCTGAGGAATGAGTTAGTTTTCCCTGGGCTGTGTGAAATCATTGCATCCCCGTGAGGGGATGAGGGGCCAGGGTAGGTGTGCTGTAAATAAAGATTGTATTCTGTAAAAGGAAGAAAATTATAGAAAGAAAGGGCACGGACCTAGGAACAGTGTGAGGCTTGTTAATCCTCAGAGATTCCCAAATTCCTTCTGGATTATTTTCTTAGTGAACTGGCTAATTGTGTTTCTTTTTCCTTTTCTTCTATGGTGGCTCCACCTCCCATGGCAGCCTGTATCTTTATTGACCTGAAGGGACATCAAAGTTCCTATCTTTCACGTTTCAAAAACTATGTGAAAGATAGAAACCTGGATGACAAGGTTAATCGCGAACCTATCACACAATTATAGATGGTATGTATCTCGATGAATGTCGTCTACATTTTTGGTATTTACTATAATAATTGCATGTGTTTCAAAAGTATGTTCATTGTGTTTTGCAGTGGAATATAGCCCTGATGAAGGCTTATATTGAAACTTGGCCATGATGGGGGTTTTTTTTTGTTACATTTGTACCCCATGCTTTCCCACTCATGGCAGGCTCAATGTGGCTTACAGGTACTTATTTGTACCTGGGGCAATGGAGGGTTAAGTGACTTGCCCAGAGTCACAAGGAGCTGCCTGTGCCTGAAGTGGGAATTGAACTCAGTTCCTCAGGACCAAAGTCCACCACCCTAACCACTAGGCCACTCCTCCACTCAATAATAGGGAAACGTAAGAACCCTAATCATGATAGCTTTCTATTCCTGCTGGCAACAAAAACAATAATGATGATGGAAAAGGGATCTTCAGACAGGGAGCCAAGTGTAAATGCCCAGAGTTTCAAGCTCATTTTCGAAACTGAAAAACATCCAAAAAGTATCATAAAGCACTATTTGGAAGGACTTCTTCTCAATACGTCCAAATCAGTATTTTTGAAACCTGTTTTGCAGTCGTTTATCTAAGCAATTCATGTGCATCCAAATCACAAAGGGGCATACCGGGGGCATTATGAATGTGGGATTAGGGCGTGCCTAACATTTCAGCCATAATGGAACAAAACTAAAATTTCTAGAGCGAAAACCTCAATGTTTTGGTCTAGACCTGTTTTTCTAACAAATAAGACACAAAAACGTGCCCTAAATGACCAGATACCCACTGGAGGGATTCAGGGATGACCCCCCCCCCCCCCCCCCCCCCGAAATGTGAATAAAAATATTACTCTCCATCCTCTATGAAAGCCTCAGATGTTATAACCAAGTCCATTAGAGCAGCATGGAGGTCCCTGGAGCAGTATAGTGATGGCTCGATTTCTGGAGGACTCGTGGAGGAGCATTTTCAATCGGGGATGCCCATCTCTAAGGGTGCCCATCTCCAAGGAAGGCGCCGCGAAGGGGCAGGGCCAACCGTATTTTCGAAATGAGATGGGCGTCCATCTTTCATTTTGATAATACGGTTGGGGGCACCCAAATCTCAACATTTGGGTCAAATGCTGAGATCACCGTCTGTAGAGATGGGCACCCTCAGTTTTCAGCCACAATGGAAGCCGAGGGCGCCCATCTCAAAAACGAATAACTCTAAGGCATTTGGTTGTGGGAGGGGCCAGGATTCATAGTGCACTGGTCCCCCTCACATTCCAGGACACCAACCGGGCACCCTAGAGGGCACTGCAGTGGACTTCAAAAATTGCTCCCAGGTACATAGCTCCCTTACCTTCTGTGCCGAGCCCCCCAAAACCCACTCCCCACAACTATACACCACTACCATAGCCCTAAGGGGTGAAGGGGGCACCCACATGTGGGTACATTGGGTTTCTGGTGGGTTTTGAAGGGCTCCCATTTCCACCACAAGTGTAACAGGTAGGGGAGGGATGGGCCTGGGTCCACCTGCCTGAGGTGTACTGCACCCACTAAAACTGCTCCAGGGACCTGCATACTGCTGCGATGGACCTGAGTATGACATTTGAGACTGGCAAAAAAAGTTTTTAAAGTTTTTTTTTTTAGGGTGGGAGGGGGTTAGTGTCCACTGGGGGAGTCAGGGGAGGTCATCCCAGATTCCCTCCGGTGGTCATCTGGCCAGTTCAGGCACTTTTTTGTGACTTGGACCTAAAAAAAAGGGACCAAATAAAACGGACCAAATTCTCGCCAGGGACGCCCCTCTTTTTTCCATTATTGCGAAGAGGACGCCCATCTCTCCTCGGCCGATAAACACACCCCGGTCCCGCCTCCAACACACCCCTGTGAAATTTGTTCATCCCCGCGACGGACTGCAGTTGGGGCACCAAAAATCGACTTTCGATTATACCGATTTGGGTGCCCGCAGGAGAAGGACGCCCATCTCCCAATTTG
Organism: Microcaecilia unicolor; assembly: GCF_901765095.1. Lineage (NCBI taxonomy): Eukaryota > Metazoa > Chordata > Amphibia > Gymnophiona > Siphonopidae > Microcaecilia > Microcaecilia unicolor. Next base: position 227,004,316 of record NC_044032.1, on the reverse strand, counting down.
TGTCGAAAGATGGGTGTCCTTCTCTTTCGAAAATAAGCTGGATAGTGGCCTTGTGGAATTTGAAGTCAGTTGTTCAATGTGCAGTTGAAGGAGCGCAAAATAAATGATATTATTTGAACGTGGCAGATAGGCATGATTTCAAAGGAAAACTGTATGTACAGCAGTAAATTCTACAATGGGTGAGAGAAAATCCTACAGCACAAACTTTGATGAGTCTATTCTTGTTTCCTGGAAGGAAGTATTCATGTTTTACAAAAGAATGCCAGTTCTTCCTGCTTCCATTCTTACAAAGTTACACAAAACCTTAAGCAAACAAATGCCTCATCCAGGATATGCTTCACAGGCATTCATTTCATGTAGCATCTTCAACTGTACTGCTGCATCAGCAAAACTCAGGGGTGATGTGAGGATGTATTTCACATGTTACGTATCATTTCATGCCAGCTTGTGAATTCTTCACAGGCTGTGATTCCTTTTATTGGACCCAGGGGGGTGTAGCCAGACCTCGCAGTGGGAGGAATCCAGAACCCAAGGTGGCCCCCCCCCCCCCCGCTGCCTCACGCCCCCTGCTGCCCTGCCACTCCCCACCTACTGCTGCAGCAAAGTACCTTGGCTGGCGGGGATCAATTTCACTAAAAGAAGCGAACAGGATGTGAGGGGGAAGAGAGGGCAGGGCAGGCAATGCGGTGGCGCTGGAGACCAGCGCTGGACAAGGCTTTAGCTGGCAGGGGTTGGGGACCCCCGCCAGGAAAACCAGATGCCCAGGGGAAATTTGTGGGGGCACAGGCCCCCGTGGCCCCACATAGCTATGCCACTGATTGTACCAGCTTAAGAATTATTCAAAGAGTGAGTTGACAGAATGTTTCAGGACCAATCTAAGTTCCTTCTGCTTGTCTGACTCAGTCATATACAAGGCCAGTGCAAGGCTAATAAGCACCCTAGACAAAAGTTCAGCCTTGCATTCCTCCTCTCCCCCTCTCCCTCCCCAATATTTTGATAATACAGCTCTAACATTTTGATAATCCTAATACCATTTCTCCCAGAACAGTCCTATAAAACTGCTTTGTACTACCCCCAGAACTTGCCAATATAGTCAACTGCCTAGCTGTGTCCAATGATTGAACCAGCCCTAAGAATGCAATACCAGTATAGGTAAGAGGATCACATCTAAGCCATTTTGTATAATAGCTGATTTTCTAAGCCCTTTATTAGTGTAATAAGACTGCCTTATATATTAGACAGAACATTCCATATAAAGCTATTAGTTATAACAGAGAGTGTTTTAATAAAGATGCCATAAAAGTTTGTATTTTTGTATCATTTTGTTTCACTCTCTAATAGCAAACATGACTTCATTTAGTGCTGACTTAAATAATGCACCTTATTACAAAATGACACAGAACTATACAAATATAAAAATAATGAAGCAAAAGGAAGTAAAAACAAAAACAAGAAAATTAAAATTTTCTGCCTGCACATCCCTATAAAAATTGCCGTATTATTAAAATATAATGATTTTTTTTTGGCACATTTCTCAGGTGAAAATGCCTACTGTTGATGTGTCTCTGTCCCTCTGTGTGCATGCTAGAATGGAAGAGATGCTGAACTGATTTCCCTGAAATTCATCATACGACATCTGTACTAACAATTATGAGGAATTCCAAGTTTGGTTCAGATCAATCCATTTTAGGAATCAAAGAAAATAGAAATGGGCCTATCTATTTTGCAATCAGGGCTGCTGAGAGGTGGGGCAGGGGGGACAAAATTCCCTGGGCCTCCAAGGGGGGCCCAGCGCTGCAGTCCCTGGTCTCACCCGCCCGCCCTCGGCTCTGTCGACAGCCCCTCTCCGTCTGGGCCCCCTGCATTCAAATTGACAGCGCCTCACTTCTGTGTGAAAGCTCAGCGGCAGATCACCTCCCTTCGGGCCTTTCCTCCCTGTTTCCCGCCCTCGTCTGATGTAACTTTCTGTTTCTGTGAGGGCAGGACACAGGGAGGGAAGGCCCGAAGTAAGGCGATCTGCTGCTGCGCTTTCACATGGAGGTGAGGTGCTGCCGATTTGAATGCAGGGGGCCCGATGGCGGATGGACGGTGGCTGTCGAAGGGGCTGGGTGGGTGGAGACTGGGGACTGCGACGCTGGCGGCCTAAGTAGTGATTGGGAGGGCGGCGGTGGCCTTGGGGAGGGGCGGCAGCGGGGCTCCGGGGGCAGCCTTGCCTCAGGCCCAGCTCAGTCTCTCGACGGCCCTTTTTGCAATGCATAACGTTTTCGAACTTGATTGTGGCTAATACTGATCATGACATCTAGAAATATGTGTGCAGCCCTTCACACTTTGAAACCACAGTTTTAATGAAGATATTAATATGGCATAGAGATCCTACATTCTACCATATTTGAAGCCTCTTCAGGGGTCAAAAAAAGGTCAAAACTGTTTGTATTCTGGTAGAGTGTTGCTAGTTCTGGTTCTGTTCCACAGTCCGAACTTTAGCCTCTCCACTATTTATTCATGTAAACTTGATATACTGCTTTTAGCATCCACAAGAGCAAAGCATTGTACAATGAAACAATAACACGAAAGAGGAGACAGGTAGGGAACAGGAAATGGGATGGTGGAAAGAAATGCATGGCTGTAGAGGGTGAGAAAAAGAGGGCTAAAAAGACAGGAGGAAGAGGATGGAAGGAGGGAGCGTGGTATATAGGAGCTTCTAGTCACCTAAGAGTCTGATGGGTAGTTATTACCAAAAGGTTTTCACTGCTTTCTTACCAGCCTCACACTGAAAACCTAGATTGTGGGCAGAGTATATGTTTATAATTCAAAGTTGGAATCCTTTGTTCATCTCTAGTGGAGACAATAAAGGAAAGCATAAAACTCGATTAGGAGGAACACTGATCTTTCCAGGAAAAGACAAAGTTCCTGTTAGGCAGAAATAAACAGCTATAAATTCAGAAAGACTTAACATGTGGTGGCAGAAACATCTTAGTGAAAGTAACGTCAATTTCTTAAACAGCACACACAAATCCTCTAGTGAACCATCCAAACTCACAGCTTAATTATTTCCTGAGTTTGACTAATAGAACTAATATATATACTATATACAGTTTAAATATGCAGCTAGGATGGCTTCTTGTGTGAACTGTATACACATGTACTCATTATCATAAAAGAGTGTGCACTTTTCTAAAAGAGAGCACACACTTCAAGTTGCACATTCTTTCCAGAAGAGGGCACACTACCAATGATATTGCTCTGGTAAGGACAAAATTGAAGATAAATGTGAACAAAATGAAAGCTCCCGGAAATGACACAAGAAATGATACAAAGTTTTTGGGCTTCACAACCCTACTTCTTTGTAATAAACAGTTGGAAATTAACTGGCCGATATTCAAAACCATTTAACCAACCAGGAATGGCACCTGGCCAGTTACATGGTACTTAGCTGGCTATCCGGCAATATTCAACGGGAGAGAGACGGCTATCTCCCGCTGAATATTGCCGGTTAATGCTTTGCACATATCGCACGATATAACTGGCTATCCATCGCCAGCTAAGTTTTGTGGCCAGATGTGGCCATGTCAATAGCAGGTCTATCTTTGGCCAATTCAAACGTAACCAGCCAGCACTGAATATCAGCTTGGCCAGTTAAGTTCATACTGGTCAAAAATAAACCGGATATTCAATGCTGGTCACCGGAAACAGCCCAGCATTGAATATCTGGGCTTAGCGCTGACTGCGGGAGGCAGTTCGGCTACCTCCCACATTCCGAATATCGGCCCCTTAGAGACTAAGAGACCTATTTTCAAAGCACTTAGACTTACAAAGTTCCATAAAAGTCTAAGTGCTTTGAAAATGAGCTCATAAGGGCATAGTTATCAATGTGGGCTACTGTTAAGACGGGTTATTTTACCACTTGTAGTTAGCCCACATGGATAACTTCCCCCCTTACTTTCCCATAGGTGGTCCTGAAGATGATATATATGGTGTAAATATAAGAACCAAATAAACATAAATGTAAAGAGGTGAAAGAAAGGAAAATTAAGGTATATTAGAATTAGAGAGGTGAAATGCATGGTTTAGATGAAATTCTATGGAAATACAGAAGAGCAAAACCTCACAAAGATGAGCACACTCGGGAGACAGCGAAGGTGGTAAATTGAAACGATGATGCTGTATGGCCAAAAGTCGAAAAAAGTTTCTAATCAACAATACTTGAGATACTACATCACAGCAAGCTACATTGACAGATCCATCTACATAACAGAGAAAGACTCCTGAGGCAGGCCTTTTGGCTGTCGAGTTGTACTTACTGATTAATAAATCTTCTAGACCATACAGCATCATCGTTTCATTTTGTCATCTTCACTGTCTCCCCAGTTGGATGAAATTCTCACAGCTGGGGTATACCAAAGCAATTTTTATAATCCAAATGGGAAAGCAGTATTTCAATTGGTATTTTGCATAGAAATGTTTAGCTAGTCTTTAAAAAGGGGAAAGCTAGTGTTTTTCCTGGTGTCATAGGCTGAGAGCACTGCTCCAGCCAGTTTTCCTTGTTTTCCCAAGCATGAAATCACTGCCACAGGTAGTACATAGCACTGTATAGCTTCAGCAGTGCTCCAGCCTGGACATACCCACCACTCACCAGGTCTGGTTGCTGAATTTCTTGGTTACTACCTTGCCCAGAGCTGGTGTGCAATTTTGTGCAAGAGATCATGTTGTTCTCTCTGGTGGTGTGCTACCATTGATACATTTTTTTCTCTACTCACTCCAACGCATTGTTAACAATTAAGATCCCCGAGGAAGACTTGCAGCCGAAACATGGTCTGTGTTAGGTCAAAATTGTCCATGCGACCTGTATACTTTGGAGAATTAAAGTTTTAATTCTAGAATATGCAGTGGATTTTCCAAAGTCCATCTTAATAACGGCTTATGGACTTTTCTTTTAGGAAATTATCCAAACCTTTTTTAAACTCTGCTAAACTAACTGATTTTATCACATTCTCTGGCAACGAATTCCAGAGTTTAATTACTCATTGAGTGAAGAAATACTGTATTTTCTCCGATTCATTTTAAATTTACTACTTAGTAACTTCTTTGTGTGCCCCTAGACCTAGTATATTTGGAAAGTGCTGACTCTGTCCCTGGAATACCCTGAAATAGCCGGTTTTGCTTTTGGCACTAACCAGTCATTTTCATCAGCATTAACCAGTTAAGTACTGCTATAAATGGCCAGCTAGCCTCAAGCAATCAATTTAACTGGCCAGGAGCCATTTCTGGCTGGTTACATCACGTTGAATATTGATCCCATAAATGTCAGTGGGTCATGATTTAAAATGGCTTTTTAAATGAACTCTTTCTCCCTTATATTCCAAACATTTGATTTTTGGATCATTTTTTGAGAAGATGCCATATATCTGCTTTTATAATAGTTTGCCTATATTATCCTCATAGAGCTCAAAAAGAGTGTGAATTGAGCATAATGGTATTTTCTGATGTGCCAAGGTTTAGCTTTATACAGACAAATCCCTGCTGCCGACAGCACAGTTTCCGCAGGGATTAAGCTATTGTGAGTGAGTAAATATTTCGAGGAGGCACTGGGAGTCTCTTTGAAGCCCAGGAGCCATGAAGAGCATGTGTAACAAATTGAGTCTTTGGTTGCCCTGCTGTAGCTGGCCAGTGTACCATCCTAAGCATCTGTGGTATGTCAAGAATTGTTTTCCAGGTGCCAGATTGATGTTGTGGTGTGCGGCAGAAGGGGTGCATGGGGGAAGGGGGAGTGAGGAGCTGACAATGTAGAATATTATATTCTAGTGTGAAATTTCAGAAATCATTGTAGAAATAGTTTGCTATATTTTGAAAATAACAGTTTCCAGCTAACAAATTACTCATCAATATTACATTAAAGGCATTTATTGCTCAGAAAACCACTTTAGTAACTACTATATGAAATGTGATGGAGGAAAGACGGAGAGCTAGACTGTTCTATGTATGCATGGTAATATTTAAATAAAGACCATACTTTACATAAATTTACTATTTATTTGGCCTTGAAGCCTAAACAGAATACAGAATCAAGTGCTGTGGTTGGTACAAGAGGTGAGATAGATGTGGATAGGCTGTGGAAAGATGCAGGAGCACAATTAATCCAGTTACTGCTGGAATCGCTGACCCCAAATCAAAAATTTCTGTCTTGGGGAAATGCGATCGGTAAAATTTTGGAAGAACATTAAAAAGGATAGATGTCATATATATCCCTGTATTCCCCAGAATTAGCTTTATTGAAGTATAAATGTAGGCAATTAGAACGGTGTTGGTCCAAGGTTTTTTCAGCCTTTACAGAGTCGCGAGGGTGTTTGACTGGTTTCACGTCACCACTCTTTATGATTATTCAGTTGAGCTGTTTTTTAACCTTATATTTGAGAAGATCTATGACCTCAGTCCCCTATACATTTATTTTTCATCAGTACATATATCCACTGATTTTGATAATAAAGGATCATTGTGTAGCCCCTGACCTGCTGGGCGAAACACGGCCTGTGTCGGGCTGATCTGAACATTTGGTTTTCATTTAATAAATTTGTGCTTATCTCCTACTGATCTGCTCTGTTGTTTTTCCATCTTGGAGTTTGCAGATCGTCTGCCTTGCATATTTCAGTATAAGACACAGGTAAAAGAATATAAAAAGAGGGGGCGGGGGGTTCCCGGATTGCATAAATGAGAGTACTAACCCAAGCAGAGAGTTATTTAAGATGGTTAAATCTCTCACTTCCCCACCTATTAGTAGAGTTTCCAGCACTCTTACGGCTCAGGATTTTGCAGACTCTTTCCAACTTTAAATTGCTATGATCCTGAATGCTATACTGACTGTGAATTCAGAAACTGCTGTATTTAAACCAGATATGGAAGACGTTATTCAAGATGTTCCAGTAGATCATATGTGGACTACTTTTAGGTCGGTGGATGAGGGGTTTGTAAGAAAAACATTAACTCTATTTGCTGAGGGATGGTGTTATTTAGATCCTAGTGCTGTTGATCTGTTGAGAGACTTACCTAAACAACAGAATTGATACATTTTTTTCTTGTTGTTCTTAATCCTTTACTAAATGGGGAGAAACTGGATCCCAAGGATTGTGATTAACTACCATCTGATTGCTAATTTGCCTACAGTAACAAAGATTTTGGAAGTGGTTGTGACAATCCAATTCTAAGAGTATCTTGATCAGTATGAATTGATGGACCCATTTCTATCTGGGGTCCATCAATCTCTGTATAGTACTGAAACAATACTTTGGCTCTTTTGTCTTACTTATACGGTTATCTGGATAAACAAATTGAAGTACCGGTAATGCAGCTAGACTTATCAGCCACCTTTGATGTAGTGAATAATGATTCACTCATGTGCAGTGGGTATTGGAGGAACTGTGCTGAGATGGTTTGAGGGCTTCTTGAAGAACAGGCATAATCGAGTTCGCTGGTAGGGTGCTTCATCAAACTCTTGGCATATGACACAGGGTGTGCCACAAGGTTCACCCTCTTTCTCCTACTCTTTTAACTTGTACATGAGTGAATTAGGTTATTTGTTACGGAGAAGGGAAGTTAAGCAGATGATATAGTTTTGATTTTTCCTATTATTTCTGATGTATCAATTGTGAAAATTTTGATGAATGATATCTTTATGGAGATATTTGTTTGGATGTCCAATCGTTCTCTGAAAATCAGTCCCAATAAAACAAATGTGCTATGGGTAAAAACTAACAATAGTGATTTGTTATTGGGATAGTGTGACTGTTTGATACTGATGTTACTATAAGAAATGAGATAAAGTCACTGGAGACTGGATGGAAGCAGATTTAACTACGGAGACTCCTATTGCAAATTTGGTTCAAAAGACTTATTTTAAACTGAAATTGTTATGTAGATTTAAATATTTTTTTGACTACCAACATTTTCTAATTATTATTCTTCTCATCATTGGATTACTGCTATATTTGCTATATGCACAGAGTATAGTCCCTTCAAAATGTGGCTGGCAAATTGATTTAGGGGGGGGAGAAAGTTTGACCATGTGACCCCCCCCCCCCCCCCCCCCCCCCCCCGTTTTTATCTGAATTACATTGGTTCCCGTTGTGAGCATGAATAGATTTCAAAGCATTGTTTTTTTATTTTTAAACGACTGAACCCAGGTTATCTGAATCCTATGATATCAATTTACCAGCCTCATCGATGTCTTTGATCGTCACAGGAGCTTTTGTTAGATTTTCCATCTGCTAAGTCATGCTGGCTTCTTAGTACGTAAAGCAAGACTTTGAAATTCATTTTCAAAGCACTTAGGCTTACAAAGTTCTGTAGTAACTTATGGAACTTTGTAAGTCTAAGTGCTTTGAAAATACACCTCTTTGTATAAGAAGGCCCCGGAACTCTTGAATGGCCTACCATCTTATATCAGGGGCACTGCACAATATATACCTTTTTGGAAAGCACTGACATGGTTGTTCAAGAAATTCTTATCCTATTAATGAATTCTGTTTTTATGATGTTTTTTAAATTTATGTGTTGACAACCTTGGTCATAGTATTAATCTTATGGTTAATCTTGGATGTAAGGTGCTTTGAATTTGAGGGTTTAGCAGGATATAAATGTTGATATTAAATTATCAAAAATAGAAAAATTATGTTGACGAAATAGATAGTCAATGCTCTAACCTCCAGCTCAACTAAGAACATTAGAAGAAACGGCGTCTCAAGGATCCAGAAACACAGATACATTTCTTTATATTCCCAAGATGTATGATACTAGTTTGGTTCTAGATAGAACTTCAGTCAAGATAAGTGTCACAACCAACACCAAATCTTTATTAGGAATTTTTCAGTTAGCTGGAGAAACTTGCAGGCCTTTGGATACTTCGTAATGATGGGCCTTTTGATTTTCAAAGGAAATTTCCTACAGAGTCCTCCTTTGAAAGCTGTGGTGGGTTGTTTCTAGAGGGGAGCCCACAGGGCATCTTTCACCCACAAGACAGTTAATTCCTTTCTTACCAGGCAAATCATATTGAAAATTGTTTTCATGAACTGCATCAGTGTCCTTGATAGATCAGAATGTCACTTTCTTTAACCCTTGTCAAAATTAACTTCAAAGGGCAGTTTAATCTACACTACTCATCTGGCCACATATAAATGGGAGGTTGGTGTGTTCAGGTGATGTTTGTCCACTTTCTGCACCCTGGCTCAGAGAGATCCAGCTGCAGACTCTGCAATTATCATCATTTATGCTTCTGTGGGTCAGGGGTCCCTAACACATTTGGACACATACCTGAAATCAAAATTCCTTTTTAGAGCTATGAACTGCCCCTTATATCACAGGTATTGATAGATTGAACACTTATCCTGATCCTCAAAATCTAAGCAACCTTTAGGATCTGCCTCTATCATCTGCAACAACTGTACTGTCTCTCACGGTACTTTCAGATGGCAAGTTTTGTCACTGTGGTTCATACCATGATAACATCGAGGCTGAATTATTGTAATGTACTCTACATTGAACTGATTACAAATGGTTTGTACCAGCTTCAGTTGATTTAGATGCTGCAGTAAGACTCATAGAATGTTGTAAACAATATGACGACATAACACCATTTCCGCAGAAATGTCACTGGCTACCAGTAAAATAAAGGGCTAAATTTAAAACTTTGTCTGATCTTCAAGGCCCTTAAAAGAAATGGGCCAAAGTTCTTGAAGAACAGGATCTCCTTCTTTACACCTCCAAGGTCTCTAAGGTCCTCCCAAGGAGTATCCCTAACCACACCCTCTCCAAAGGGAATCACAAAAAATGCTGTAAGAGTAAGCAGTGCAGGAATGCTGATTGATCTGACACCTTGAAGCAGCTTTTAGCAATACTTTGGCCAAAATCAGTGGGGGTCCGCAGAGATTTATTCCTTGATCACATTTTTTGCAAGCTACGTCTTTATTGAATTGAACTTTAAAGTATAAGAATTGAGGGTTACCAGTGAAACAAAACATTGCACAGAGTTTTAGTGCTGTAGAAGGAGGATTTTTATGCCAATGATTCACCCCTTAAGTCTTGTTTACTGCATTAGGAGGAGACGGGGTTCTGAGGCTTTTTCCTCCTATTTTTAGGGTACTCTGTTGCAAAGTTTGTAGTATTGAAGTTAGAGGGATGCTGTTGATGCTGGCTTATAAGAGTATTGAATGGGAAAAAAATACATTCAAATACCATAAAATCTATGTAGGGACTGTGTTGTGCAGTGAAGGAGGGATGGAGCCACACAGCCGGTAAGGAGGCCAGGCCTCACTAATGAAAGAGACCTCAAAGCAGGAAGGCCATATTTTCCCTCAGTCTAGGATGGGTGCCACTTTCCCCCCTTTTAATTAATATGAACAGCTTTAGGAGAGTGAGAACGGTTGGGATTCATGTTACTGTATCTATCTGGAAAATAAAATGGAGGAGAAAGAAAAAGAAACTTCTTTGACTGGGTGAACAGAGAGTTGGATCAAGGGAGAGTCTAGATGTGGTGAATTTAAATTTTATTAAAGTCTTTGACACAGTTCCACATAGACGACTAATAAATAAATAGCCATATAGTACTTGAGTCTATTTCAGCTAATGTGGGGTATAAATGTCTTGAATAAATAAATAAATAAATTGAGTGTCCTTGGTATGGGTCCTGCAGTGACTGACTGGGTTAGGAACTGGTTGAGTGGAAGGTGACAGAGGGTAGTGGTAAATGGAGTTTATCCATCTGGAAAAGGATGTTACTAGTAGTGTGCCACAGGTTCGGTTCTTGAGCCAGTTCTTTTTAACATTTTTTTTAGGCAATGTTGCTGAAGGGCTGACTGATAAGGTTTACCTCTTTGTGGATGATACCAAAATCTGCAATAGGGCAGACACCCCTGATGGTGTGGATAACATGAGGAAGGACTTAGCAAAGTTAGAGGAATGGTCATGCATTTGGGCTGCAAAAACCCAAGGTAACAGTACAGTTTAGGTAGTGAAGAACTTTTGTGCACAAAAGAGGAGCATGACTTGGGTGTGATCATATGTGATGACCTTGAGGTGGCCAAACAGGTAAGAAAGGTGACGCAAAAGATAGAAGGATGCTTGGGTGCAAAGGGAGAGGAATAGCCAGTAGGAAAAAGGAGGTGATGATGCCCCCCGTATAAGACTCTCATAAGACCTCATTTAGAATATTGTGTACAATTCTGGAGACCTCGACTTCAAAAAGATATAAACACGATGGAATCGGTTCAGAGGGCGGCTACTAAAATGGTCAGTATTCTTTGTCATAAAGCGTATGGGGACAGACTTAAAGATAACCTAATACAAAATTGAAGTTCCAGTGACGATTAACGTGCTCGTTAGAAAATGAAGAAAAAGCCCTCAGAAACCGTGGGTAAAATACCCAGGGTTTAGTGTGCGGTTATATAAACTTTTATGACACGCACCACGATTCGATCATTGGGCTAAAAAAACTTCATTCTATAGTGAGCTTGCAATTTTATAGCTTTTTTTACTATATTGTGATTATTATTTTTTTAAATTATTTTCTTATGCATTCTTATTCTTTCCCACGTTGGAATAATCAATTCAAATATCTAATCACTAAAAAGTGGTAATAAGACATGAAATGTTACGCTACTTAGCTTTGGAATCGGGCACTCTTAATTGTCCGTTCGCGCTGCTTTGGTTTAGAATCAGGCACTCTTCATTATCCGTTCTACGGGAACCCGTTTCGCCTAGAAATGTGGCTTCTTCAGGAACGGAGTGCTTTAGAAGTATTTAGGGAAGCACAAACATAATTCAAATACTTAAATATTAAAAAAAATAATAATCACAATATAGTAAAAAAAGCTATAAAATTGCAAGCTCACTATAGAATGAAGTTTTTTTAGCCCAATGATCGAATCGTGGTGCGTGTCATAAAAGTTTATATAACCGCATGCTAAACCCTGGGTATTTTACCCACGGTTTCTGAGGGCTTTTTCTTCATTTTCTAACGAGCACGTTAATCGTCACTGGAACTTCAATTTTGTATTAGGTTACCTTTTTGCTCCAGTGTTACTGCTACGTTCTATTGTTTAGTCTTATACAGACTTAAAGATCTCAAAATGTATACTTTGGAAGGCAGGCAGGAGAGGGGAGATATGACAGAGACATTTAAATACCTATGTGGTATAAATGCACAGGAGGCGAGTTTCTTTCAATTGAAAGGAAGCTCTGGAATGAGGGGGCATAGGATGAAGGTGAAAGGGGATAAACTTAGAAGTAACCTGAGGAAATACTTCTTCACAGAAAGGGTGGTGAATTTGTGGAATGGCCTCCCAATGGAACTGGTGGAGATGAAAACAATATCTGAATTCAAGAGAGCTTGGGACAAGTACATAGGACCTCTAAGAGAGTGATAGGGAGAGTGGATGACATGGCTGGGCAGACTGGATAGGCCATATGGTCTTTATCTGCCTACATTTTTCTATGTTTTTCTGCTTCTAACCAATCCATGTGGTTCAGTTTAAGAAAGGAAATTCCTGTGTATTATCTTTGTCTCCCAGGCATGATAAGGCTGTGATCACACTCCAGCAGAAAGTGCATTGCAAATAGCCACTACATATATAATATATAAATGTAGCGATTATGCGGCTATTTGCAATGCACTTTCTGCTGGAGTGTGATTATATATTATATATATATACACGCACACATACACACACACACACACACACACACACACACACACACACACACACACACACTTTTTCACTGGATAGCATCCCAGAAAAAACAAAAAGGCATCCCCATTTGCTAAAGAGATTCCAGGAATTCCTTGTGTACCCTGTTCATTAAAGGCACATGCCGCCTCAAGGTGATGTGCATACTATGGAAAGCTGGCTTCTTGCCAAAGAGACCTTGAACCAGGCATCAGTCTGCAACTGATTTGAATCTGTCAGATTTACCAGAAAAGCTTTATAGTTCTATACACACAGCTTGGTCACAGTGACAGATCTGCTCAAGGGTTGGTTCCCATTGTACACTATTGAGAGAAAAATCCTCAGGAAAATTAGTCCAGAATATGTTGGTTAGTGATGACCATATAAATATATAAAAATATAACCACAGGCAGTATTTGTTCATGTCATAATAGGGCAATTTCATTTCTGTTCAGTTACAGTGCCTTAAATATGCTGTAACATGAATTTTAAGAGACAGGTCAGCCGGGAATCTATAGCAGTAGGGGCTTAGCTACGGGTGGGCCTGGGTGGGCCCAGGCCCGCCCAATCTCAGCTCAGGCCCACCCAGGCAGCCGGCAGCTGTCCGGTCCTCCTCTGCCTAATTTTGTTTTTAGTGCAGCGGCTGCAGCCATTGTACTGTTAGACGCTGGCGCCGCTACTCTGTCGCTCACCTCACTCCCTGAGCTCTGCTCCTCCCCTCCCTCATGCGCAACGGCACCGCAGTGCTGCATGGGAGGGGAGTCTGTGCCGGCTATCGTCGCATCGCGGTCGCGGTTGCGGTTCCTGTTCCTCCACTCTGCCGGTCTGCCCTGCCTCAGCAGCACTCCCCCGTGGCCCCACAACAAAACACATGGAGCAAGAGCACAATTATTGCGCTCTGAGTCTGCTCCACTATCTTCCACCACCACCAAAGCCCAGCTGCCCAGGCCAGGTAAAACAAATATATATTTTTTAATTTTAACATCCTGTACAATGTAATGGTGGGTGGGGGTGTGCTCTTCACTGCCTAGGTAAAAAAAAAGGCATATTTAATAATTTTCATATACCTTTTTTCACTAGGCAGAGAAGAGCCCACCCTCACCCAGAAGCCCACCAGCAATAAATTTGTTATAATGCTCAGGTTGCAATCTAAAAAAGGTTGTATATTTTTCATGTTGATGAGTTTGGGGGGTTGTTCTCTGCAGGGCCCAGGTTACAAATTTAAAAAAAAAATGTTTTAAATTTAATATAGGCAGGTTTCTGGGTGGAGGTGGGCTCTGCAGTGCCCAGGACATAAAAAAAAGTCTTATATTTAATGCTGGTGTCCTTCATGGTTGGGGGAAGAGATCCCAGACCGTGGGAGGATGGGTAAGGGGTAGGACAAGGCTGATGCTAGGCTAAAGGGCGGGGTGGGGGGTTATGGTAGGGCTTATCTACGGGATGAATGATTGGGAAGGGCTGATACAGTGCTACGGGGAAAATGGGGAAGAGGGTAAGGTAGGAAGGGCTGATGCTGGGCTATGGAGATGGATGGTGGGGTGGGGTAGGGAAGGGAAAAGCCGATGCCAGGCTGAAGGGCATGGATGGACTGATGCCAGTCTACAGGACAATTGCTAATGTTTGGTCCTCTAGTCTGTAATTGATGAGAGTTGGTATGTGCTCTGCATGTGACCAAGGTGAGAGATTCTGCTGGCATGTAGGTTGTGTCGGGTTGTATGAGTCTGACTTGTCTGACTTTTCCAATGGGAAGTGTATTGCTGTTATGTATATGCACTGCTGCATTTATAAAAGTACTGTTATTAGTATTCGTGTTCAGAATTGGTGTTGAGATTTGCAACATAGGCTCTAAGAAGTTTCTTTGCAGGATTTAGTGTTACTTCACAAAGTACCTGACAGTTAAGGGATTTTGTATTGCTATTATTGAGGTGCTACCAGAATTTGAATACATCTTTCCTGTGTATTTATATTGCAAGATCCTGTTGTGTGTTGAGAGGTTTGCCACTGTAGTAGACTTATGTCGGGTCAATTTTAAGATATGGGAAAATGTAATTATATTTTAAAAAATTGGTTTTTCTGTTATGTATGTGGTTTACGCTGATGCAGCTGTTAGGGGGAGACTACTTAGAAATCCATCATCAAGTGCATTCTAAGGCCTTATTTTGTAGTATCCCAAGATACCTATATACATAGTGCCCACCCATATTAACTCTGGGCCCACCCAAAATGTCAAGTCTGGCTACGCCACTGGTATACCAGAGTGAAACTGGGCAGAGTAAATGGTCTTTATCTGCAGTCAGGTTCTGTTTCTGTAAACGTTTTGCAATTTGCATTGAATCCTCACAGGAAGTCTGTATCTGTATTGTCAACCTGTAACTTTCTATCTTTCCATGGCATTCTATTTTTAGCTCATGGCTAAAGCCCAGTCCTTCAGACACACCCAGTCAATCAGGTTTTCAGGATATCCACCATGAATATGCATGAGATAAATTTTCAGGCACTGCCTCCGTTGTATGCAAATCTATCTCATGCATATTTGTTGTGGGTATCCTGAAAATCCAGCAGTCTGGGGAACCCCCAGGGCATGTTTGGAAACCAATGAATTAGACGAAGACACCCAAAATAAATGTTTCTCAAATACCAAAGGGAGTTGGTTTAACTAAGAAAGTTAATATGAAATTGCTGATTATCAACCTCTTAATATATTAGGTGGCCTAATAGACCAAAGGAGTGAACAGAGAAATCCCTCTACCTTCCAAAAAGAATTGTAACTGAGAAGGTTCATAAAACACGTATGTTAATCGAATATAATACATTTACAGGGAAATCTCAATTGGAACCTAGCTTCCAAAGACACTACATGAGGTTTATATGCTAAGAACTTCTTCCTAATTGAGTCCACTTAGATATATCTGGAAAAATAGATAATTTCCCACCAAAAAAGGTGGAATCCGAGAGCCCGAAAAAGAGGTAAAGTAAGGATTTTTCTCCTCATGTAGTCTAATCTAGCTTAATTATAATTTTATCTTCCTGTTTTAGGATGACTCCCTATGGGTTTTTTTTTTTTGGGGGGGGGGGTCTTTCTTTTTTTCCTTTCCATAATTGATGCTTGTTCTGCATCAAGATTTTCTTGATGTAGTTGTTAAGTTCTTACATAATAATAAATTAAATAAGTATTTTGGTGGCATTAATATCTAACTCAGTGTGCAGTCATTCACTGTGTTATACTGCACACACCCCTTTCATATCCTCAAACATCTGTTTTTTGTTTTGTTACATTTGTACCTTGTGCTTTCCCACTCATGGCAGGCTCAATGTGGCTTACATAGGGCAATGGAGGGTTAAGTGACTTGCCCAAAGTCACAAGGAGCTGCCTGTGCCTGACGTGGGAATTGAACTCACTTCTTCAGGACCAAAGTCCACCACCCTATCCACTAGACCACTCCATCTGTAGCTGAAGTTATGTTTCCCTTACAGCATTTCTACAATACTCATGGGCTATAGATGATAGTTTGATCTCTTAAACTGCTTGAGGATGGTAGAACTACAGTATCAGCACATTATATGCCTGATTTTATGATGGAAGAGGAGCTGTGTTTTTGTTTTACATGGCAGCCAAATTTAAATGGTTGAAATGTTTGCTAGAACATTTTCTCCTAAAGGATCATGTTCTGTACTGTGAGTTTTTTTTGATACTTATCTTTAGAGGTTGCAAGAGGCACCCTTAATAGGCATGGACAGAAAAAGCAATATGCCTTACACTGTGAGTTTTGCTTTCCATAAATGTATTAAAAAAACCTGCCTCTACAAAAGATGCTTTGGAAAGGGAGCCAAACTCCAGGCACACCGTATAAAGGTAGTTTTATAAGGAGGCATGTACTTTCATGGTAAAATAGGCACCCATTTGGTCCTAGTTCTGTATATGTGGCCACATACGTGTATTAATGACCCCATAAAAGAATGGCCAGCGTCAAAATATTCACATTCACATGATGGCAAATATTCCGCTGGTGTGCCTACATTTGGGTGGAGTATATACAAGTATGTGCATAGATTTTAAAAACACAATAAATGCAGACTTGCAAAATATAGGAGCAGACATTTACATCAACTCTGAGGCTCGTGTAAACATCTACTACAAAAATATAGGTATATGTTATACCATTTATGCTAATATTTGATCAAGAAAAGTAGACGTGGAGGGACATAATCGAAAGGGATGCCCAAGTTTTCCTGGGGACGTCCTCGCAGGACAGCCCCGTGAAGGGGCGGGGAAACCCGTATTATTGAAACAAGATGGGCATCCATCTTTCATTTCGATAATATGGTCAGGGACGCCTAAATCCTGAAATTTAGGTCGACCTTAGAGATGGTCGTCCTTAGATTTTTGGCGATAATGGAAACCGAGGACGCCCATCTCAGAAATGACCAAATCCAAGCCATTTGGTCGTGGAAGGAGCCAGCATTCGTAGTGCACTGGTCCCCCTAACATGCCAGGACACCAACTGGGCACCCTAGGGGGCACTGCAGTGCACTTCATAAATTGCTCCCAAGTGCATAGCTCCCTTACCTTGTGTGCTGAGCCCCCCCCCCCCAAAACCCCACTACCCACAACTGTACATCACTACCATAGCCCTTACGAGTGAAGGGAGCACCTAGATGTGGGTACAGTGGGTTTCTGGTGGGTTTTGGAGGGTTCGCTGTTTCCTCCAAAAAAGTAACAGGTTGGGGGGAATGGGCCTGGGTCTGTCTGCCTGAAGTCGCTGCACCCACTAAAACTGCTCCAGGTACCTGCATACTGCTATGATGGACCTGAGTATGACATCTGAGGCTGGCATAGAGGCTGGCGCGACGTATTTTGAAAGATGGTTTTTCAGGGTGGGAGGGGGTTAGTGACCACTGGGGGAGTAAGGGGAGGTCATCCCCATTTCTCTCCAGTGGTCATCTGGTCATTTCGGGCACCTTTTTGTGCCTTGGTCGTAAGAAAAACACGACCAGGTAAAGTCGTCCAAGTGTTCATCAGGGACGTCCTTGTTTCTTTCGATTATTGTTCGAGAACGTCCTAGTGTTAGGCACGCCCAAGTCCCGCCTTCGCTATGCCTCTGACATGCCCCCTTCAACTTTGGCCATCCCTGCGACGGAGTGCAGTTGGGGACGTCCAAAATCGGCTTTCGATTATACCGATTTGGACGACCCTGTGAGAAGAACGCCCATCTTCCGATTTATGTCGAAAGATGGGCGTCCTCTTTCGAAAATGAGCCTGATAGTAACATAGTAGATGATGGCAGATAAAGACCTGTACAGTTCATCCAGTCTGCCCAACAACATAAACTCATTACAGAAGGTATGATGTGATATTTCCTATGTATACCTAATCTTGATTTGTCCTTGCCATTTTCAGGGCATAGACCGTAGAAGACTGCTTGGCACTGTCCTTATTCTAAAACTTCTGAAGTTGTCATCGAAGCCTCTGAAAAGATCCACTCCAACCCATTGAAATCTATTCAGCCAGGATCAAGGCACAGACCATAGAAGTCTGCCCAGTACTGGCTTTGCTTCCCAATTACTAGTATTGCCACCTAATCCCCACTAAGCTCCTTTGGATCCCTGCCTTCTAAACAGGATTCATTTGTATTTATCCCCTGCATTCTTAACAAACTGGGATGCAAGTCTGAGGAGTAGCCTAGTGATTTGTTAAGTGGACTGTGAACCATTCTGGTTCAAATCTCACTTTAACTCTTATTATATATTTTTTTATTATTTTGAGCCCTACAGGAACAGAAAACTACTTACTGTGCCTGAATATATAAGCCACCTGCAAGCTGGAAGGCTGTTGAAAAGGTTTACATTCAGGTACAGAAGGTAAAAGCCACTCCTTATTTCTAGGATATGCAGCATAAAATCTGTTTTACTGTTTTGGGATCTTGCCAGGTACTTCAGATCTGAATTGGCCCCTCTGTTCCTGGTGAGCTCACAATTACAAAAGAAAAGAATTAAAGCAGGAGTTGAACCTGAGTCCCTTGGTTCACAGTCCAGTGCACTAGTCACTAGGCTGCCCCTCTGCTCTGAACATACAGTAAGTGTTGCCATACTGTCCATCAAGCCCAATATTCTGTTTCCAAAAGGGGCCAATTCAGATCTGAAGTACCTGGCAAGATCCCAAAACAGTAAAACAGATTTTATGCTGCATATCCTAGAAATAAGGAGTGGCTTTTCCTAAATCCTTCTTAATAATGGCTTATGGACTGTTCATTAGGGAATTATCCAAACCTTTTTTAAACCCTGCTAAGCTTTTACCACATTATCTGGCAACGAATTCCAGAGTTTATTACACACTGAGTGAAGAAATATTTTCTCTGATTTGTTTTAAATTTACTATTTAGTAGCTTCATTGTGTACCCTCTAGTCTTAGTATTTTTGGAAGGAGTTGGGCTTACCACCGCTCTGTAAAAGGGCCCCTTTCTGCACAGAGCCCTAGTAAGACTTTCACTTCGATCTAAGTTCACTTGTTCGTATTTTTTTGACCCAACATTTCCCCCCTTTCTTCTTTTTCTTCCAACTCGATTGGAGTCAGGGCCTTAGCTTCATTCATAAAAATACCAAGAGAATTTCCCCCTGGTTTATAATGCCCCCCTCCTTTCCTCAACGTAATGCATTTGGTCATTGTAGTGATGGTTCTGGGTCAGAGGCCATGCACCAGGGCCTCTTTCTGAAACCCTGCAGTCAGGGCCCTGAATCTGGCCATTGCATGTTACACCTGGGAGATCATGTTTCTCTCCTACTCCACCTTGGCAGGCCTCCCCCCCCCCCCCCCCCCCCTCAACTGACTTATGGAGCAAAATATTCAACTCAGGGATTAAACTGAGGACCTCCTACATTGCATGTTTCATTTATTACTTCTTTAGTACGATCTATTTACTGCCTTTTGAAGAAATTCACCCACGGCAACAACAATCTGGATTATAGGGCAATAGACAATTTAAAATATTCAGATAATAATACACATTATGGCATAGCATGCTACTTACAATGTCAACACAATACACATTAAAACAACTTAATGGACAGCATAGGGGGGTAAGCAGAAGTGGAACATATAGACACAGTGGCGTACCAAGGGGGGGAGGTAGGTGCGGTCCGCCCCGGGTGCACGCCGCTGGGGGGGTGCCGCACGTCTTTCGGCAACGCTTGTTCCCTGCTCCCTCTGCCCCAGGTGTCAGCCACCCTAGGAACGCCACTGTATAGACAGATAAGAGAGTAACAGGGGTTAAGTAGAAAATAATGGCACTAACTTTTAAAGCAGAATTGAAAGAGCAGTGGCAAACTTTCTGTTGCGTAGTTTTCTGCTCAAGGCAAGTAAAGCTTTCCTGCTAGATCCGCAGTGCCCCATGCATACTGCAAGGGTTTAGATTGATGTGAGCTGAGGGCAAGCATACTTCATCCCAAGAGGAATCCTTGGTGCCATTTCAACTGCAGCACTCCCACAGAAAAGTCCTGCTTCAGCTGCTGTGAAATGTCATTTCCTCAGTTCATGGGGGCACTGGTTCCATCTTTCATTTCCATCTCCTTTCAGCACTCTTTCAGCATCTTCCTGTTGCCTGTACAAAGCTGTGGTAAGGAAAGTGTTAAAGTATACACCAGGCAAAGTATGCTGGTTTCCAGAGGTCATTCTTCTCTCCTCCTCTCTGCCAGGATTGCCTGCCACAGTGTAGCAAGTACATAGAAGCCAACTTTTCAAAATGATTGGGGGTGCTGAATTTTTTTTTCTTTTACAGGTGGTGCATTCTCCCTCCCCCTCCTCTCCCCTTCCCTCCTCTCCCCCTCTCCTCCCCCACCCCCTCTTCTCCCCTCCCTCTCCTCTGAGTTCCAGGCCCCCCTCTCTCTCCTCCGAGTTCCAGGACCCCCCTTCCTCCCTCCGAGTTCCATGCCCCCCCACCCTCTCCTCCGAGTTCCAGGCACCCCTCCCTCTCCTCCGAGTTCCAGGCCCCCTCCCTCTCCTCTGAGTTTCAGGCCCCCTCCCTCCCTCCCTCCCTCTACTCTGAGTTCCAGGCCCCCCTCTCCTCCGAGTGCCAGTCCGACCCCAGCCGGACCTCTTCTCCCACAACAGTCCTCTGCCCTCACCTTCCTGCGTGCCACCCAGAATTTAAAAGTCATCTTACCTCAGGGTCCCGGCGGCAGCATTGAAAAGCGAGCAGGCTCGGTGCTTCAGCCTTCCCTTCTCTCTCAGCTCTGGTCCCGCCCTCATTTCCTGTTTCCGCAAGGAGGACTGTTGAGTGAGAAGAGGGCAGGCAGGTCGGGCTGGCTGGGAACTTCCGGCGGGTCAAATATTGGCGGTGCTCAAGCACCCACGGAGTTGGCGCCTATGAGCAAGTGGATAAACATAATCTTGGTGTCTCTGTCATTTTGTTTCTGAGTTTCAGTTGTTGCTTGTCTAGGTTAGAATTAAAGCAAATGACCTTTCTTCAGTCCCAGAAAACCTGTGGACCTGAAGATGGATTTACACCAATTCTGAGTGCCTAACTACTAACCGAAAGCCCGAGATGCCCCCATAGTCTAGTAGCAGAAGATCAAAGAAAAATACCAGCCTGGTGTTCACCAAGGTTAGTTGGCACTGTGTAAATCATAGGCAGTGTGTAATGTGTGCTTAATGGAATGGATATTAATGGATGTTTAGTTGAGTGGTTAATAGCAGCACTCTGCAGGACTCTTTGTTTCAAGACCATCCTGGATACAAAGGCATTGGAGATTTTCCAGCTGGACTAATCGAGGGACAGAATGCTCTTGTGACATCACACATCTCACAATGATGGATTGTACACAGCTCCCCTGAGCAGAGCTACTTGCAGACTGGTATTCAGAATTGCGGAGAACAACATACAATAAACCATTAACAGAAAAATACACTTTTAGCATTATTAAAGGAATAGGTCACTGATTATAAAAATCGTTATGGTTATAGTTATGGTTTATTGAGGGGTCCTTTTACAAAGGTGCACTGAAAAATGGCTTCCAGTAGTGTAGGCGTGGGTTTTGGGCACGCGCCAGTCCATTTTTTAGCGCGCCTGTAAAGAAGGCCGCTTATTTTGCCAAAAATGGACATTCGGCAAAATCAAAATTGCAGCAAGTCCATTTTGGGTCTGAGACCTTACCACCAGCCATTGACCTAGCAGTAAAGAATCTGGGCGGTAATGACCTACGTGCATCAAATGCCACTTGGCGAGCGTCCGTTACGCGCACCAGAAAATAACAAATATTTTTCAGACGCGCATAGCGGATGTGTGCCAGAATTGAAATTACTGCAAGGGGTGGTAACTCTAATTTGGCACCCGTTCAGCATGCGTAGGCGCCTAAGCGGCTTAGTAAAAGGGCCCCCGACTTACATACCACTATATCTAAGCTGTTCACATAAAATTTAAAAAACGTGTTATATACACAAAATAAAATTTCACGAAATCAATAACATACCATACCATAGCATAAGAACAATCTCTAACAAAATATTTTACCAAACACATCACACATTATATAATAACAATAATTCTACAAAATACATTGTACACCCCATATAACGCAGCTTCATATAATGTGAGATCAGAAAAATGCACTATTAGTTTTGTTTATTAGATACTTGCTATACCACTTTTCAAATAATATCAAAGTGGGAACATTAATATTGGAACAGGTCACTGATTTTGCTATTTCATATTACCTTGAAACCACCATATAAAGTGGTTCGATATAATGAGGGAGCACCTCTAAAGTGATCAAGGATTGAACACTTGTTTTTTAAAATTTGTTATATTACCTATTACACTATAGACACCATATAAAGCAGATTCACTTATAACAGGGTGAAATATCTTGGACCCTAATGTCACTGTTATATGGAGTCTACAGTGTATGCCCTTCCCTTCTACTTTGCTCTGCTGTTTTCTTTAAACCTGCGCATAAAGAAGAATCACAAATATTTAACTATCAGAACTGTGTAAATACAATAATATCACATTTTTTTGTATTACCTGCTTTACAGCTAGGTGCTCATAGCAGGTTGCTTCAAAGTACAGAATCGTTTAAAGTACAGAAAATGCAATGAGAAATATAGAAAAACATTGCAAGATAAATCATAAATTTCATATTATCTATGTATAATTTTTACTGTGTATTAAGTAAGGAGGTGGGTTAGCCATGTTAGTACACTCTTAAAGGTAATCAATAGAAATCAAACAAAATTAGAACATGGAAAAGAAAATAAGATGATACCTTTTTTATTGGACATAACTTAATACATTTCTTGATTAGCTTTCGAAGGTTGCCCTTCTTCATCAGATCAGAAAAAATTTTTTTTTCTGATCTGATGAAGAAGGGCAACCTTCGAAAGCTAATCAAGAAATGTATTAAGTTATGTCCAATAAAAAAGGTATCATCTTATTTTCTTGTCCGTTTTAATTTTGTTTGATTTCTATTGATTACTGTGTATTAAAAATTGAGATATATATAACCAAGTCATTCAACTGATACCTCTGGAAGAGTGGGACTTGAGGGTGATTGTGTCTGGTGACCTTAAAGCTTCCAAACAGGTAGAAAAATCAATGGTCAAAGCCAGAAGAATTCTTGGGTGAATAAAAAGAAGGATGACCAGCAGGAAAAAGGTGGTGATAGTGCCATTGTATAAGTCTCTGATGAGGCCCCATTTGGACTACTGTGTGCAGTTCTGGAGACCACACCTACAAATAGATATAAATAGGATGGAGTCGGTCCAGAGGGCAGTTACAAAATTAGTAAGTAGTCTGGAATACAAAAATGTAGGGACAGGCTTATGAACCTCAACATGTATACGCTGGAAGAGAGGTGGGAGAGAGAGGGTATGATAGAGACATTTAAATATCTCAAGAGCATTAATGTACAGGAAGTGAGCCTTTTTCAAATGAAGGAAAACTTTGGAACGAGGGGGCATACAATGAAGTTAAGAGGGAACAGGCTTAGGAGTAATCTAAGAAAGTGTTATTTCATGGAAAGGGCGGTGGAAGCGTGGAATGGCCTCCTGGTGGAGGTTGTGGAGTCGAGGACTGTGTCAGAATTTAAAAAGGCATGGGATAAGCACGTGGGATCGCTTAGGAAAAGGAAGAGTTACGGGTTACAGAGGATGGGCAGACTGGATGGGCCATTTGGCCTTTATCTGCCATCATGTTTCTATGTTTCTCTGGGCAAAATAAATCATGTTCTAAGGCCATAGAAATTAAAGTAAAGTGCAACCATACAAATAAAACTATAGTGATACTAGGAATGACCAAAAATATGGTTGCAACCCTTCATTTTACCAACTGTAGCACATACTTGCTTTATTTCCTTACCTGGTTGGTTTAAAGCTGACTTGCATGCAGTTGTGGGCGTGTATGGGTGCATAACCTTTGGTGATTATCATTTAGATTCAAGGGACCTTGGTTAGAATGGTAGATGAAGGGAAAAGTGGAACCCTGGGGTTAGTTTCTGTGCAGTACTCTCCTGCCACCAAGGGAGTGTCTAATGACCTGACAGTAATGATTATTGCAGTTGAACACTAGCAGTGTTCCTGGAGAATTCATCTCAGCAGGTGGCAATAAACCTTCAATGAGTTCTGTAATTACTGGAAACCTATATGTTTGTTTACTGCCCGGTATGTTGATCGGTTGATGATAGAAAAGAATTCCTCTGTGCTATGTGTGTGGTACAGAGAGCTGCAGAGCCTCCATCCTGTTGGCATAATATTGCACTTACTGACTTGTCAGCACAACAACTGTTTTGTTTAGTTCAGGTGACCTCTTGTGGTAATCCCCAGCCTTGGCTTCAACATATTTTTCTTTCTATTCATACGTGACAGTGTCTGAGGGGTCCTTTTACTAAAGTGAGCTGAAAAATGTCCTGCGGTAGTGTAGGTACGTGTTTTGGGTGCACACATATCCATTTTTCAGCGTGCCTGCAAGAAATGCCTTTTTAAAATTTTTGCCAAAAATGGACGTACGGCAAAATAAAAATTGGCGTGCATCTATTTTGGGTATGAGACCTTACCCCAAGCCATTGACTTAGCAGTAAGGTCTCACGTGTTAACCAGGCAGTAATGACCTACGTGTGTCAAATGACACTTGGCGCGTGTAGCGGACACGTGCCAGAAAATAACAATTATTTTTCAGACGCACATATCGAAAAATGAATTTACCGCAAGAGACACATGGTAGCCGGGCAGTAACTCCAAATTGGTGAGTGTTGGACACACATAGATGCTTACGCAGCTTAGTAAAAGAGCCCCTCGGTTTTTATTTAAAGTAGCATTTCCATCTCATGGATCCCAGGCTTATCTATACCTTTGTACCCAGCAGAATGTTGACAGAAGGAAAATTTCAAAAGTTAAAAAGATTTCCTTCTTTGTGCAGCAACTCGTGATTTTGGGCAAGTCTCTTTTTAAAAAAAAAAATAAATGTTATTGAAGTTTTCAATAACAACATGCAATAAAACATAGATAAAAATACAACAACAACATAAGAATTAGAATGTCGTTGAATATGTAACAATATTCAATGGCACAATGGTAAAGCAGTTGTACTTAATTCAGAGAGAACTTAAATTGAAATGTTTAAAGTAAATAAGTAGGTAGATAAATAAAGAGAACTAAAGGGGGGGGGGGGGGGGAAGAAAAGATAGTGAATAGGGATGATGAAATGGCTACTGCAGGACAACAATGAGAAGGGAGGGAAAGCAATATTTAAGACCCAGTATCAGAAGTTCTTAAATAATGTTCAAGGGCCAACCAGACCTTATGAGTATGCAGTAGAGATTTATGTTTACTGGGAAGTGAAAGCTCAAATTTGTGTGCTTGTAGCACAGACTGCCACCAAAAATGAACATTTAGGGCTGGTACTGGTACTGGTCTCCGTATCTCAAAAAAGATATAGTAGAATTGGAAAAGGTACAGCGAAGGGCGACGAAAATGATAGTGGGGATGGGACGACTTTCCTATGAAGAGAGGCTGAGAAGGCTAGGGCTTTTCAGCTTGGAGAAGAGACGGCTGAGGGGAGATATGATAGAAGTGTATAAAATAATGAGTGGAATGGATCGGGTGGATGTGAAGCGACTGTTCACGCTATCCAAAAATACTAGGACTAGAGGGCATGAGTTGAAGCTACAGTGTGGTAAATTTAAAACGAATCGGAGAAAATTTTTCTTCACCCAACGTGTAATTAGACTCTGGAATTCATTGCCGGAGAACGTGGTACGGGCGGTTAGCTTGACGGAGTTTAAAAAGGGGTTAGATAGATTCCTAAAGGACAAGTCCATAGACCGCTATTAAATGGACTGGAAAAATTCCTCATTTTTAGGTATAACTTGTCTGGAATGTTTTTACGTTTGGGGAGCGTGCCAGGTGCCCTTGACCTGGATTGGCCACTGTCGGTGACAGGATGCTGGGCTAGATGGACCTTTGGTCTTTCCCAGTATGGCACTACTTATGTACTTATGTACTTATGTAGGGCCCTGTTTACTAAGTAACGTGCCTTAAGCTACAACTGTAAAAGACATGAGCTAAATCCAAAATCCCTTTCTTTTCCCCCTCCTAGCTCATATGCTCAGAAATCTGGGTGTCATGTTCAGCCCAGACACCTCTGGAGGCCAGGAGGCCTCTGTTCATAAACCACGGGGAACCCTACTAAGTAAGAATGAGCCTAATATTCAAAGTCATTTAAACAGGCAGGAGAGGCTCCAGGATATTCGGCAACACTTAACCAGTTAGAGGAATCAAATATCCCTGCTAATCCGCCATCTCCTAACTGGCTAAGTTGGGGGCAGGCCAATGGCAGGGCATGGGTGTAGTGTAAATTAGCTGGTTAGTGGCGATTTTCAGCCCGCTAACCAGGACAGCAGAAAACATTGTCCTAACTTGATGCAGTGAAATTAACCAGGCACCGGTTTGAATATCAGCCAGTGCCCAGTCATCTTCCAGGTGACTGCTAAGACCCAGATATTCAATGCCAGGACTCACGAATGTCCAGCATTGAATATCCAGGGTCAGTTTAGCCCTCAGCTAGTGGTGTACCAAGGGGGAGCGGGGGAGCGGTCCGCCCCAGGTGCACGCTGCTGGGGGGGGGGGGGGGGTGCCGCGTGTCTGTCAGCTCCGCTGGTTCCCTGCTCTCTCTGCCCCGGAACAGGTTACTTCTATAGTTTTTCTTCTCCTGGTTGGAGTAAAACCTGAGACAGAGGCAGTTCTGCTTGCTGTAGGACTCAAACATTGCATGCAGGCAGCTAAGGACAAAACCTGGAGTAGATTCATGTAGACCGGTGGTTCTCAACCCAGTCCTTAAAGTACTCCCGGCCAGTCAGAGTTTTCAGGATATCCAAAATGAATATGCATGAGATAGATTTGCATACAAAAGAAGCAGTACATACAAATCTATTTTATATATATATTTATTGAAGATATCCTGAAAACCCAACTGGCTGGTTGTGCTCCAAGGACTGGGTTAAGAACCAAAGAAGTAAACCATGCTAAGGGATCTCATAGGAAGTTGCTAGATTCATTCTGCCTCTACCAGTAGTGACAGTTAACTTCCTCAGGCTGTTTTGAACTCTGGGATGTCTCTGATGCAACTAGTGATTCACTTGGGGAGTTGAGACAGAGCCAGAGAAGAGACTGAATGGGGAGAAGCTGAGCCTCCACAATCCACAGCAGGAACCCCTGATCAGGGCTGCTGAGTGGGGGGGGGGGGGGGGGGGGGGGCAGGTGGGGCCCGGCACTGGCAAGCTTCTTCTGGGTCTATCTCTCTACTGCTCCTGCGTGCCAGCCAGGACCTGGATGATTGTATTAACGCAATAACCCGGGTGTCCCGGGATATCACGTTAATGCAATCATCCAGGTGCTGGCACACAGGAACAGGAGCAGTCAGACACAGAAGGTAAGGGAGCAGGTTTTATCCACCCTCCTTGGGCGGCCTGAATGTGGGTGTGTGTGGGAGTGATGCAAGTGTGTATGTGTGTGGGGGGGGGGAGGGGTGAGTGGGAGGGCCATGGCAGCGGCTCTGGTGGGGGGGTCTTGCCCTGGGCCCGGCTGTGTCTCTCGACGGCCTTGCACCTGATTCCCTGGGACTCAAGCAAGCTGGAGAAGTTCCAAAATTGGAAAGCAGAGTTGAAATGTTACAGAAGTTCAACTGAAAGGAGAAATATCTGCCTGAATTTTGCAGACAAAAGGCTTCATTAGGCCAAGTGTTGAGACCAGGAGTTAACTGATGGTGTTCTTGGCTCTCAAGCAATAAGGGTCATGGGCCCCTAACCACCTAACAATAATGATTACATTAGATGGAAGCTAGGGGAGAGTGGGACCCCTACTGCTGTGGGCCCTCAGGCACTGTCCTATTGTTTCAATGGTCAGTCCGCCCCTGGTTAAGCCACATCCTGCCTAAAAGCCAGAATAGACGCACTTACCTTCCAAAGGGAATAATCCCCACCACTAACCAGAAAACCTGTACCAATTTCACTCAGTAACTGGGAGTAGGAAGGAACAGCATTTGGGCCCAGTCAGTCCAGGGAGGGATACAGTCTCGGCAAGGCTCTGAGAAGGAAGTTTTCAACACAGCGTACAGAAAAGTTTCTCACCCCAAGTAAAGGTTTATTCACTATTACAACAGCTACAAATTTCCAATATCTCATTGTGGCCACCATTGGGCTGCAGACTGTTGTTTTCTGTAACCTTTAAATTTTTTTGCAGCCCTTTTGGCTGCCAGCTCTTTGTTGTCGGATAATTTGGCTTGGGACTGCATTGCAGTCATACACTAGTACTGTAAGACATACTTTTATTATGCATGAAACTATTTTGAATAATTTTTGTTAATGTCTGCTTAATGTTTAACCTGATTATTAATTATTCTCAGGGCTTTTTTGAGGGGGTTCTTGGGGGTACAAAGTACCGGCACCTTTTCCGTTGTCTGCTAAAATTGACCCATGGTCCCCAAGTTTTATTGAATGAGCTCAGGCTCTACATACCAATTCTGCCTTGTCACAGCTTCTGTGACTGGTTGCATAGGGCCTTGCTATTGTGGGATGGATCCCTCAGTGATCATCCCACCCCTGAAGGGTGGCCTGGCATTTGAGTACTGGCATCTCTTTTGCTATGAAAAATGCACTGATTATCCTGTAAATATGATTACCTGATACATAGAACAGTTCATAAGTATACTAGTAAAGCTGATTGTTGTTGAACACAACCTGTTCTTTGGTAAATTTTGGGTTGCAAGGGGGTTCATCACAGTGTTCAAGGAGCATCTGACCCTCTTGATACCGCGGCGTGTTTGCACTAATCAGTAAATCACCATGCGGGTTTAGTGCGGGAGTCACGTCTGCCTAGTTAATAGGTGGCAGTAAGGGCTCTCACGCTAATGGCTACACGCTAATTGGGAAATTAGTACGTGGCCATTCATGGAAAGAAATGAAATTGTGACTATTTTACAGGCATGCTTCAAGAGGATTCAGTGCACAGGAAACCCACGCACTAAAAATAGCGCAGGTCACTTTTCGGCGTGGCTTAGTAAAAGGGCCCCTTTAATCAGGCACAAGTCCCAGAACCCTAATTTTAGGTCTTGGAGAACGTATTCAAAGCACAAATTCTAGAAATCTGAAGCTATAATAATAATAATTATTATTATTAGCATTTGTATAGCGCTACCAGACGCACGCAGCGCTGAACACCTGATACAAAGAGACAGTCCCTGCTCAAAAGAGCTTACAATCTAAATAATACAGACAGACAAGACAGTTACGGGTGAGGGAAGTAATGGGTGAGAAGGGAGGAAGGGACAAGGAGAGGGCAATTGTGGCTAGGAGCTAAAAGCAGCAGTGAAAAGGTGGGTTTTCAGCATAGATTTGAAAACAGGTAAAGATGGAGCTAGACGTATAGGTCCAGGAAGTCTATTCCAGGCATAATGGGGTCTGTCTTCTGCAGTGCATAAGCAGCCATAGGGTGGATAGGATGGGCCTGGAGATTACATTTAATTATATCACATTTATATGCACAAAAAGTTATAAATACATATTCTAAGAATACCTATTCGTGAATTTCCTGTTTTCTTAGACAGAGACAGGAATATACATTCCAAATCTAGTCTTGTTTAATAAAGGAATACGGAATCTAGAAAAAAAAAATCAGTTTCCTGTTTCCAGCTGTACCATGGGTGCATGTGTGGAGTTAATAATTTCCTACCCATTCTTAAATGTGTCTTGATAATGTTATAATTACATTCATTATTGTGTCATCATTCATCTAAGTACCCTGTGTACATCTGTCTCCTAGAGAACATCCATCACAGTTTCCTTATTACTCCTGTAATAGCCTCTTCTTCTCTTTGTCACCATGTCTTCCTCAGTTAAAATTTCATCATATTTATTCAGGAGTATGTTATCGAGGGAGTCACAAATGCAAGCATGTGCAGAATTCAGTTTCACAGCACTACAGCCAACACTTCCATCCAAATAAGGATATTTAAGAAGGCAGTTTCTGAAACATTCTGGCCTATTGCAAGCAATGAAGCTACTAAGTAGTAAATTTAAAACAAACTGGAGAAAATATTTCTTCACTTAATGTGTAATTAAACTCTGAAATTTATTGCCAGAGAATGTGGTAAAAGCATAAACTCTGGAATTGCTAGAGAATGTGGTAAAAGCAGTTAGCTTAACAGGGTTTTAAAAAAAGTTTGGACAATTTCCTAAAAGAAAAGTCCATAAGCCATTATTAAGATAGACTTTGGAAAATCCACTGCTTATTCCTGGGATAAACAGCGTAAAATCTGTTTTACTTGGAATCTTGCCAGGTACTTGTGACCTGGATTGACCACTGTTGGAAACAGGATACTGGGTTTGATGGATCTTCGGTCTGTCCCAGTATGGCAATGCTTATGTTTTTATACATTCATGTGGTTCTGTCTCATTAATATTCCAAAAATAATCATAAAAATTAAAAAATTGGTATTTTGATCACCATTATTCAGATTAACTCTATATTTCAAATGCCATTATTAATGAGATGGAACAAATATTTGAAAGATCTATATTTTTAAATGTTAGAAGAAATTTCCTCTGCCTATTGGTGTGGGGTAACGAATTGCTTGACCAAAATGAAATGTGAAACCGCTGACAATTTACCAACATGCTGAAGAACAGGATGAATACATCTTGGCCCCTTCAAGCTATATAGGGCTAACTAGTAAACTGAGCAGTTGTTAGGATCTGCAGGTTTTATGGAAGCACATATTTACAATGTCGAGGGCTGACAGCTTAGACTTCAAACGGGTCATGATGTGCATTATCAGACCTTTTGGAGGAAAGCAGATGGAGAACAGGTCAGCAGATGTTAACAACGTTAAGGTAAGTGGAGAGACAGCAGAAATGAGAGCATTCAAATGAATGAAATCTCATGATATTGTACAGAAGAGAATTGAACCTACTGACACTTAATAAAGCACAAATGGGAATGTAGGCCACTTCTCACTAAAGGGGTAAGAGTAGCTCCAGAAGCATTATATAAAAGAAAAAAATCTGGAAAGATAAGGACAGACTAACAATAATTACCTGGATCAGGGGAGGTAAATATCTCAAAGCCTAAACTGGAAAACAAGGCAGTAAAAACATTCAAAAACTGGAAAAATAGTAGCTAGGCTATCATAAAATAAAATATCTTTTTGGGTGATTCCTCCCCCCTCCAAAAAAAAAAAGGATACACAGGACAAAAACTTGATTCTAATCACAAAGGAAACAAAATGGTAGAACTCAAAGTGAAAAAAGAGCTCTTGTTTCAAGTGCTTAGACATGAATAGACACCCCTGTAAATATCTCCTCCCTTCCTCTTTGACGATTAAGATGGGCTCCTCCTCTTCTTCAACAACCCAGAGTCCCAGGCTGGCCATCCCCAGACTCTATCAGTGAACTCTACAAAATATGTTCGAAGAACATCCTTCACCTCACAGTTCATGGAACAGTGCTTGGTTCAACTACTGTCAGTATCAAGTGCCCTGAACTCCACAAAACGATTAGTCCAAAACCTTTCCTTACTGCTTATTTCCTGGAAGGGAGATGTAAAATGGGGAATCACTGCCCTCCCCAATAAAATGAGAAAAAGAGAAATTTCTTGCACCCAAAATATCCAAAATTCCCTAGCCGATGTGTCCCTCACTGCACTGGCCAATCAGTAGTAAAGGTGGGCTACATCTCATTGGTCCATTCAAACCTCTGATGCAGCTGAACTCTTCTAGAATCCTTTTCTTGAGCCCTTACGGGGGAAGTTATCAACACAGGCTACTGTTAAGATGTGTTATTTTGCTGTTAACCCAAGTGATTAGTAACTAGGTCTCATTGCATAAAATGGGACCAGTGCTAAAATAACATGAGTTAGAAGTTAAAATAACACATTTTAATGGGAGCCCACATTAATAACCATGCCCCTTAGGGGAGGAATTATCAAATGTGGTAAAAGGCAAGCTTTTACCACACCTAGATTTACCATGGGAGTCAATAGAAATCAAACAAACTAAAACATGGAAAAGAAAATAAGATGATACCTTTTTTATTGGACATAACTTAATACATTTCTTGATTAGCTTTCGAAGGTTGCCCTTCTTCGTCAACCTTCGAAAGCTAATCAAGAAATGTATTAAGTTATGTCCAATAAAAAAGGTATCATCTTATTTTCTTTTCCATGTTTTATTTTGTTTGATTTCTATTGATAATCTTAAGAGTGGACTAACACGGCTACCACACTCCTCTACTTACCATGGGAGTCAGCAACCAACAATATATCAGTGGTCCAGCAGCATCAGGCCTCACAGTTGTGGCCCGATATTCCCAGGCCTGATCCTAAAGGGGCCTTGCCACCAGGGCCGTGCCAAGGGTCTCTGGCGCCCCCCTGCAGACTACCAGTTGGTGCCCCCCCCCCCGCACCTGCCTGGCTCCAAGGCAGCGATTCCCCTCTCTCCCCTGCCCTCCCGCTCCCATGTAGGAACTGCCCGCCCTCTTCTCCCCCCCAAGATCCCGTTCCTTTTTTTTTCTTTTAAATTTACCTTCCTCCGGCAGCGCAGCGTCAGTGAAGGAGGCGGCGCTCCCAGTCCCGACGTCTCTAGCCTTCCCTTGTTCGCTGCTCACTGCCCCGCCTTCTTCTGACGTCAAGGATGATGTCAGAAGAAGGCGGGGCAGTGAGCAGCGAACAAGGGAAGGCTAGAGATGTCGGGACTGGGAGCGCCGCCTCCTTCACTGACGCTGCGCTGCAGGAGGAAGGTAAATTTAAAAGAAAAAAAAAAGGAATGGGATCTTGGGGGGGGGGGGGAAGAGGGCGGGCAGTTTCTACATGGGAGCGGGAGGGCAGGGTAAGCACGCAGCGGCGGCGCCCCCCAGAGGATAGCGCCCCCTGTGGCGCTTACCCCGCTTACCGCATCGGCACGGCCCTGCTTGCCACCCCTCCCCCTGATCCAACCCCTGATCACATCGTCCCAACCCTAACCCCAATCCAACCCAACCCCCCCCCCCCCCCACTACCCTCTATTGTGAGCATACAAGCCTTTTACCTGGTAGTCCAGAGGTCCTAGATCAAGTGAGATTCCCAGTCGCTTCTACCAGCATGCTCTCTAAAATGATGCCCCTAGTGGTAGTCTCATGCTACTACCGCTAGATGTCATGTTTCCTTTTGCGGGACATAACCCCTCTGTTTCCAAATTTAATGCTGTCACTTTCATATAGTAAATGCTGATCTTTTTATGCACATTTAAATGTGTAAAATGGCTGCTGTCGCGATACATGCCAGCAAATACATATGCACTACTGCACTTCTGTATGTATATTTTACAAAAGGCTCTGTGTTCATCAGATCATTTTGTAAAATACTGCCAGAACTGAGAATGTGCTGTCCTCAATGGTCTGATCTCTACAACCTGTCTAAAATGGAAGCCGTAATCTTGAGAGTAAGCAAACCTCATTTTGTTGCATAATGAACAGACCAGTAAAAGCAAAATGTGGGTTGGCTGTGCAGTAAAAATGCAATTTATATTGACTTTAGTTTTCCTGACCTTGTGTTGGCCACTGTTGCATTAGTGATGTTGTCCCCTAGATATTTGGTTGAAAGAGAATACTAGTCTACTAACCTCAGCGCTTTGTTTGGCAGGCAGCACCTCATTTGTGGTGGTCCAGAGGAAAGCAAACAGCCCTCAGAGTTCTATTAGCTTATGTTTTCGAGGTCCGCATTTCTTTCTGACCCCAGAAAGGTGATTATTGGTGCCTGTTAACAAATTTGCTTCTAGAGGCAGAGTCAATCTGATTTATTTCTGTTTCAACTGAAACCGAATCTGTGTCCAAAACTGGCAGAACAGTTTTGGCCCAAACCAAAAATACCTCTGAAAATTTAAGTCCTATATAGGCTGGTTGGAGTAGCCAACCAGCCTCTCTCTTTGCTCCCAGCTCCCATATTCCCCCCCAAGTGCCATAACCTTACCCACCCATATGAATCTGCTCTCTGTATACCATAAACTAGGTGCCCATGTTTTCCCACACATTACACATGTTAATGATTAGAAGAACGGCATATATGTGCATACATACCACAGAAATGCTAGCAAGGTGCCTAAGCAGTATTCTGCAAATACCCGCTTAACTTACATAGCACACATTTGCAAGGGAACAGACATAGGGACTCAAGAACCTTCCTCGACCACAACATCACCTTGTATTTGTTTCTCTACCGGACTTGGCGAACGCCTTTACGGTACTATGTAAGCCACATTGAGCCTGCAAATAAGTGGGAAAATGTGGGATACAAATGTAAAAATTAAATAAGTAAATAAATATGGGCAGGACATAGCACATACTTACATAACTTACAGAATGTGGCATATTGATACCAGGTTTGATTAGTATTCTTTAACAATATTTAGGCCAGGGGCATAGCCATGGGGGGGGGGGGGGTTCAGGGGCCTGGGCTCCCCCACTTTGGGCTCAGGTCCCCTTCAAAATTACTGCACTAGATGCATGGCTGGTGGGGATACTCAAGCCTTGCTAGCCAAAGAGATTCGCAGCCCGAGCCCCTGCGCATGCTGCTTGAGTGGCAGGAAGTCGTAGGGTTGCTCCAGTCACCAATGCTGCACTTCCACTTATGCTGAGTTTATGCGTTGAACTGAGCATGCATGGAAATGCCAGAATCGGAGGCTGGAGCATCCTGCTGGCTTCTTTACTGCCCCCCCCCCCAAAAAAAAAAACAGAGCCACGCAGCAGGTGCTTCTCTTGCTGCATGGCCATTTCTTTAAAAAAAGAAAGATCTGCCTTTTACCTGCAGTTGTCATTACAAAAAAAAAAAAAGATGGCAAGAGGTGGAACCTCTGATTTCATACACTTGACTACCGGCTCTGCTGGTCATGCCCCCTCCGGAACAGGATGTTGATGTTGGAGGGGGGTGTGACCAGCACAGCTGGCAGTCGCGTGTAGAGAGATTGCAGCCCCACTTGTTTTGTTTAGGCGCTAAGCAGCAATAGTGGTGGAGAGAGGTAAGGAAAGACATGGTTGGGGCACCTATGGGAATGAGGAGAGCCTGGTGCACCGCCTGTCCACTCTGGAATTTTAGGGGTGCATAGCACCCGTGCCACCCCCCGTTCTGATGCCTATGCTTATATCTGACCTGAGGGTAGGCATGTTTGGTGTAAACATATCCTGAACTGGTGCAAATGTATATGACACATTTTCCCTTGGATTCTATATATAGTGTTCAAAATTGCATGCATAGATTTGGGTGAGCGCCCAATTTACACATGCAATTTAAATGAGTGATGAGCCAATCAGCACCAATAATTGTGTGCTAGCAATTATTGGCATTAATTGACAGCAACTTGGATTTGAACACACATCTTACCACGCACTACTCTATAAAGATCCACATGCAAATTTTTTAGCATGCAACTGAAAAGGGGCGTAGACATGGGAGGGGCATGAGAAGGTCAGGGGCATTCATGACTGATGTGTGCACTATTATAGAGGTTTGGGGATCTGCGCATAATTTACACACGAGGATTTAAACCAGTTGGTGCATATCCCAGCACTACGTGCTGTTCTATAAATGGCACTCAACTCGGAGCATCATTTATAGAAAAGCACTCGACGCAATTTTATATGGGCGCCTTTTACTGAATCTTATCCTTTAGCTGCAATTCTAAATGCTTTTTGATGCTATTTTATAAAGACACGTAGACGCTCATGTGTCCATATAAAAGCCTCAAAATAGGCACCCATTAGGCCACAGAGCCTGGGCAGCCTGTTGTAAAGCTATCCCTGCATAGACATGATGAAATATTGTGGTCCTTTTTTAAGCTTGCTATTTATTTGTATTGCTATCTATCTGTGCACAGCTTCAGTTTTTGACAAAGCCGTTTGGTTAGTTTCATGGCCTTTCAAAAGTGCACTGTTTCTAAATTCAGAGAAAATGAGTGCACTAATAAGGTTGTGTGATGCACAGGAAATGGCCGCTCAAATGGCCAAGATAAGTGCGGACCTTGGCCACTTTGCCTGTGTTTTTTTTTCTTGCTGCCTAATCTGACTGAGAGGTAGAGACAAGGAGGGCATTAAAGGAACAGAAAACAATGCAATGAAAGACAATCTTTATAAAAGTTGTATAAGTCTACTTGGCAAGTGTTAAATGGATTCAAAATAACTTGGATTAAAATAAATTGCTACTGATGTAGTATCCAGGACTCGGAGTGCAGTTGCTGTGGTTTATTTTGGCTGGGGGCAGGTAGCGTATTTTTTGCATGCTGATTGTTAGCTTGCTATAATTAATTGTGCACACTTCCTGAGCCAATGTGATTCCCTGAATCTAAATAAGTATAGATTTCAATTATAGACCAGTATGAGACTGCAACGCACAAAGCATGTTGGGATGGAGGAAGAGAATGAGCCAGAGCTTTTAGAGTGGTTTCAACACTGCTGCCATCTCATACTAGCCCACGATCATGGTTTCAGTGTTTTCATGCATGTCAACGCTTTGAACTTGAAGGCCTGGGATGGAAAATCCCTAAGATTTTGTATTTGTCAGGTTAATATTCAAAGTCACTGTGTGTTCACTGGCTGCTGGCAAATATATAATCTGTGTATTTTTAAAAATTGTATCAGGCTGTTTAAATTGCTAATCAAGCTGATGCTATATTTATGAATGTGGACCTGGTTAGGGATGCGACAAAGGCGCAGATACATTTTCCTTTAAATATTTGAATATTCAGTGCCACTATCTGGATAAAGCAGTTGGTAACTGGATAGTGGCAATATGAGGTCTACAATCTGGATAAGTTATCACAGCCTTCTATAGGTTCAAAGTTATCCAGATGTCATCCATGTCGCGGGCCAAATATTGTTACTACCTAGATAAGTTCTGGGAGCACCCGCACTCCACCCCGGCACTGTCAACATAGTGTCTCGAATATCCTGTTCAGCAGCACTTAATCCGGATGGCAGTGCTGTTATTCAGATATGTGCTTATTAACATTGACCCCACAGACAATAAAAACATCACTCAGCAGCCTACACAGATTACTGCCGGCCTTTGTATGTGAATTTGGATGCTACCAGAAGTTATCTAGTATCGCCAATATTCAGCACCAGTACCCAGATAGCTGTCGGGACAAGTTAGGACAGCTATTTTGCTGTCCTAATTTGCCCAGATAATTGCTGGCACTGAATAGCATTGGTACCCAAATGATTTCTGGCTTTGCCTGTGGACCAGTGGTGTAGCGAGATGGCTAATATAGGGTCAGCCCAAAAATGTATCTCTTACCCTGCCCTCCTCACCCCTCTTGCACCCCCCAAACCAAAAGAAATACCTGAGCTGGCAGGGATTCACAAACCCTGCTAGCCAAAGACCTCCTCCCGTCAGAAGGTACACCCTATGCAGCTGGCTGTCATGGCTTGCCTCCGCACATGCGTGGAAACTGAACATACACAAAGGGTGGGGTGGCAGCAGCTTGGGACACAGGGTGTAAGTGTTCCTTCTGCTGGGAGGAGGTCTTTGGCTTGCGGGGCTTGTGGATCCCTGCCAGCCACACCAACAGAGCACTGATTACGAGTGGGCCTGAGTCCAAACTGAGTGGGCCCCAGCCCACCCATGACTACGCCACTGCTATGGACTGCCCTAGCAGTCCTGATAAGGCTGAGGCAGTTAAACATGATATTCAGCAGGTCAGCACTAGTTGTCCCGGTAGCAAGAAGCCTGCCTCAGATGGGGGTCATAAAAAGTGGCATCTCAACACAGGTCTGTGCTTACAGTGCCTACACAGTGCTGATACTTCTTTAATCTTTAAGTTGGGCTGGGAGGATGGGGGGGGGCAGCAGTGGGATATCCGGCAGTGAGAATTCTGCCTAGTGATTGGACCCATCCCTGATTATATGACTATCTAGCAGAACCAAGAATGAGAGTTTAGTGACCAATCACCGGAAACTTCTGTAGATTTGTATTTTATACATTTATGGTTTTGTCTGGTCCAGGAAAATCTCGCCAAGGCGTAGCATTTCTCACTCAAAAATCCTACCAAGGGATTCCGAAAAATATATCTGCTTCTCTAGTAAAATCACGTTCTTAAAAAAATAAATCTGTTGTTCAATTTTCAGTTCAACATAAATGGAAGCAACTTGAAACAGCATTCAAAAATGTGATTGAAAAAAAGGTGAAAAATTTTGTATTCTAGAAATCTAATGTGAGGGAGGGAGGTAGTATTAAGTATGAGTATCCTTTGAAAGGTTTTGTTCTAAGGTGGCAAAAAGGCTCCAAAAAGCTTGTAGCCATCTTTGGAAAACTGACTGTACTTGATTCGGAGCCTTTTCTGCTGACATATCTCACATTTTGTACCTCATCCAAATAGTGATACAGAAACTGCAGGGCCTTGGTTGGACTAGGCCAAGTGTCCTCCTCCCCCACAGTTTTGCAGAAGCCTGACTTGTTCACTAACAAGGGTAATGACTTGAAATCCATTTTTTCCATAACTTGCTTTTTTGGATCTGTGGGATGTCTGTTTTTGCTTTTAAAAACAACAAAAAATTAATTAGAACTTGGAAATGCCTTGCATTTTCTTGACAAGACATTTGATATCTGCTTTCAGGACCGCTGCCATCTCTGAAAGATTAGCTTCTTTTTTTTTTCCAGACCTTAAACACTGGCTCTTACTAATTTAAAGTAAAACTGCTGCTTTAAGGAAAGCTGTTAGTAAACCAGCTTCTCAATGTTAAATTCATTTGTTTTAGGTAATGTAGAAACCAGGTTTTACGTATAGAAGGAGTATTTTGCTAAACTCACCACCACACAGATGCCTGTAGAAAAATAGATGCAGGGAATAATCATATGTATACTTTTAAATATATATAAACCCCCAAATTCAATAAAAGTTGCTAAAAATTGAGCATGCAATTTAATTGAATATCAAACCAATTAGCATTGATAATTGAATGCTAACAATTATTGGTGCTAATTGGCATTAATTAAAATTTATGCACGTAAATTTATGCATCCAGATCTGCGTGTAAATTTCACATGCAGATCCAAAAAGTGGGCGCAGCCATGGGAGGGTCATGGGTAGACCATGGGCATTTCCACAATTTACGTGCGTTATTATAGAATAAAGGGGATTTACGCCAGGGTTTCATTGGTGTAAATGGTTGCGCCTAAAAGTAGCTCTCAGGTTAGTTCATGGACAGTCCGGAGATAAAGTCGGGCAGACCTGGAAATTATGTGGGCACTGCAGATATTTTCGAGGCCAGTATCCGGATAAATAGCTAGGCATGTTGGACACACACATATACACCCAGATTCTATATGTGGTGCCTGAAAATCCGTGCGGAAACTGAAGCGTATTCTGTAGCACTGATTAGCTAGTTAACCAATTAACAGCACTGATTAGCTAGTTAATTGGTTAACTAGCTAATCAGTGCTGTTAATTGGTTGTTAAGCAATTAGCAGCACTAATTGGAATTAATTGAGATTTACAAACATAACTCGCTAGGGGGTCCTTTTATTAAGGTGCGCTGAAAAATGGCTTGCGGTAGTATAGACGTGGGTTTTGGACATGCGCCAATCCATTTTTCAGCATGCCTGTAAAAAAGGCCTCTTTTTTTGCCAAAAATGGACGTGTGGCAAAAATCAAAATTGCCACGCTTTCATTTTCGATCTCAGACCTTACCACCAGCCATTGACCTAGTGGTAAAGAATCTGGTTGGTAATGACCTACATGCATCAAATGCCATTTGGCACACATCCGTTATGCACATCTGAAAATAAAAAATATTTTTCAGATGCATGTATCAGACGTGCGCCAAAAATGAAATTACTGCAAGATCCATGCAGTAGTCGGGTGGTAACTCCAGTTTGGCGTGTGTTGGATGCACATAGACGCTTACGCGGCTTAGTAAAAGGGCCCCTAAGTGTATTCTATAACGTGGTGGGTGTAAATTCTAAGTCACATAGTTGAAAAAGGGGCATGGCCATGGGCAGGGCGTGGGTTTCTAAAATCTATGTGCATTATTATAGGACATACCCAATCTGTGCCTAATTTAGGCATCTGGATTTACACCAAGTAAAATGTGGCCTAAATGAACATGACCAAATTTAGTTGTATGGTGAGCCGCTCAGCATATTATATATACCGCATAGAAATTTAAGTCTATTCTATAAAATTTAGGAGTACTTTAGAGAATACGTCTAGGTATAATTTTTTTCTGTGTGGATTTTTACGGCACTATATACAGAATCTAGCCCATAATGCAGTACCAACTATGCTTGGCTAGTTGTCCAGGTTTGGTATTGAACATTTGCAGGACCCGGATAACTTGTGGGTGCCACCAAAGCCCAAAAGATTCAACGCTTCAGCCCAGATGAGAGCAGGCACTGAATACCCAAAACTAATTTAGCCAGTGCACCAGAGATTAAGAAAATACTGTCACCAGCTGAATCTTGACTGGTAAATGAAAAGAAATGTATTGGATCTTACTCAGACGTAGCGTTTTGCCAGAATTGCTTTTAAAATCTCATTATTCCACCAAGCAGCTTACTTTAATCTCTTTTTTTGTAAACAAGGATAGAAAGAGCTTAAATGAGCTCAAACTGTGTGCCGCTAAGCAATTTGCTTTGAAAAAAAAGTTCATGGAAGTGATCCGTGGTATACACAGGCAATCATTTTTTATAGCATAATTTCCACACTGAAGATTATAAATGTATTTTCTTTCAGATAAGTCCTGCAAAGGTAAATGCTTTTTTTGCAGCAGGTTGCGTCAACTCGAGAGCTACAAACAGAATTAGTTTCCAGAGTAAAAGGTCATGGAATTGATACACTAAAATGTCTTTCATATTAACATAGTAACATAGTAGATCACAGAGGGTAAAGACCTATACGGTCCACCCTGTCTGACCAACAAAATAACTCATAGTATAAGGTATGATACATACACTTGATCTTGATTTGTCCAGCCACGATCAGGACACAGGCTGCAGAAGTCTGCCCTGCACTGGCCTTGCTTCCCAATTACTGGTGCTGCCATCTAATCACCGCTAAGTGTGTTGGGTTCCATGCCTTCTATACAGGTATTTTCTCTGTCCCTAGTGGGTTCACAATCAAAGGGTCCCTTTTACCAAACGGTGGTAAAAGAGTCCTATACTTGTTTTCCAAATGCTTAAATCTCCCCATCTTACTCCTTTCTCATTCCCTCCTCTGGGATCCTTTCTAGGTAGGGAGTTCTCTCCTTTCCATGTGGCTTGACAGCTCTGTATTTGCTCCTGACATAAACACTTCACCATTTCTTTGTATATCTTCATTCCCTGCTAGAATACAGATAAGGGTCCTCTTTCCCTTTGACAGACAGACCCAGAATGAGAGGTTTACCACCTCAGGACATGAACACTCTCCACTTCACTGCTGGATCCTTCAGAGAGAAACACTACTCCAGGGACATTACTGTGTAGCACCTCCTCAATAACTATAGGCAGGGCAAATGCATGCAAATCTCTCTCATGAATATTCATTGTGTTATCCTGAAAACCTGACTGGCTGGTGTGCCTGCAGGACCAGGTTTGGGAACCACTGCATTATGACGTTTCCAAAAAACTGTTACAGTGCTTCATCAAATTCTCAGAGGACTCTTCTGAAAGGAAGAAACCCAGTTGTGGGGAAGGGGGAAGAGGTAGATGGTGGCTTGCATAGGGGAATTGTCCTGAGGGGAGGGCTTGCAGCAGGCACTTATACATGCCTTGTGGCAGCTGTAAATATAGAATCTACATCTATATTGTATGCCCATCCAAGATCCTCTTTTTCCCTGCTCTGCTTACACCCCCTTGACATCTTTACATAGTTACCTTCCCCACACGTAAATGGCCCCTTCTCTGAAATGCCATTCATACAAAGTTGTTATTAATTACTGGCTACAAGGGACCAATGCAACCCAATATTGTTATTACTCATCAGGTTTACTCCTTTTCCTCCTCTGTGAGGATTTTGGAGGTGTTTTTGGATTCTACAGGTGCTTTGGAGCTTCAAGTTAGTAAGGTGGTTCCGAAAACATTTTTTCTTATGCATAAATTACATTGTATTCGTAAATATTTTGAGGACCATTAATTTCATTTGTTGGTTCAGGCTTTGTTGCTTAGCTCTTTAGCCTATTGTAATATCATCTATTTAGGCTGTTCTCAAGCGCTAATGCGAAAGTTACAGACGATTCAGAATATAGCATTGAAGCTGATTTATTCTTTAAAACGTACTGATTGCCTGCCAATAGATTATTTCAAAGTTCACTGGTTGTCAGTAGCTGAAAGGGTTTCATTTAAGTTATCCTGTTTGATGTATAAGGTTTCTTATGGCTTAGCTCCATTTTATTTGACAAGATGTATTGTTTTGCCATTTATTTTCTTTTCCATCTATAAAGGGTAAAGTAAGAAAGAAATTGTACACATTTTTTGCTTTCTTATCAGGCAGCTAAATTAGGAAAAGACATTTCATCTTTGGTAATGCAGGCATTTATGTAGATTTCAGATGATTTCTTAAGACATATTTGTTTTTGAATTATGGAAGGAAGTGATTGTATTTGTTTTTAAATGATTAATTTTGAAGTTGTATTTCCTGGTTTGTCCAGTTTATTTGTATGTAACTTGTATCGAACTGCAAGGTATTGTGGGCTTTAAAAATAAAGTGTAATGTTATAGTTCTAAAATAAGGACCTTCATGTTTAGGTCAAGAGTAGAGAAATATATTTATGCATCAAAAGCATTATGGTTATCTTTGGAGCTAAAGAAATGGATGTGGCCATCCAGAGGGAACATGTGAAATGAACAAAAGAGTTCATCTGAAATAGAAGCACTGGGGAATTCGGCACACAGGGCAAGTGAGGTGATATGAACCCAGCAAGAGGAATATTAAAGAAATAGCTGTTGGAGAAATCAAATAGAAGACAGTGTTAAGGAGTGGAAGCAGTGGAGCAGAAGCTGATCAAATGTGGTTCGGGGGCTCCAAAATGTATGTAAGCCAAATATGAGCAAATATGAGCTCGGTCAACTTTGCACAGTAACAGCACTGGTAGAATCTGGGTTTTGAAATCTCACCGAACTGCTAATCAAATATGACTGTTTCAATCAAACAAAGCAAGTATTATTTTTTCTTTCACTATGTAGTTATTATAAAAGAGGTTTGCCATGATACCGCTGGCCAGCTATTGGCAGTAAATATTATGGGGTAGATATTCAACTGGTGGTGATCAGCATGCTTTTGTCCGCTGTCAGTTTTATGCAGTGCGTTTTTTTCTAGTGAAAAAGGTGCCGGTACTCAAATGCCAGGCCACACTTCAGGGGTGGGGTGATCACTAAGGGACCCACCCCACAATAGCCAGGCCCCCTGCAACCAGTCATAGAATCTATGACAAGGCAGAATTTGTGTGTGTAGCGCCTGAG
This sequence comes from Microcaecilia unicolor, assembly GCF_901765095.1. NCBI lineage: Eukaryota > Metazoa > Chordata > Amphibia > Gymnophiona > Siphonopidae > Microcaecilia > Microcaecilia unicolor. Next base: position 226,960,666 of record NC_044032.1, on the reverse strand, counting down.
ATCTTTCATTAAAACTTGGGGACCATGGGTCAAGTTTAGCAGACAATGGGAAAGGTGCCATTACTCAGTACCAAGTACCTCTTCAAAAAAAAAAAAAAGCCCTGGCTTTATGTCTAAATATTCAATGTCGGGCCATGTCCGGGCACCAACATGGAATATCCAGGGGTATGTGGCCGGATAAAACATACAAAAGAAAAGTAACACTGGGCCTTTAAGACTGGGACAATTGAAAATCTGGGCGAATGAGATAGCTCTTTTACTGAGCTCTATTTTCGCCCGTGTGGCCATCAGCGAGTATTTTTACCAGACGTTGGGGCATTGAAGTGATACCACGTGCATGTTACAGAGTTTCTCTCTGACCCCTGAGGCAGGCATTGTTTCACGCCGAAACACGGCCCGTGTCAGGTCATCAATAAAGATTTTCAATTGTCCCAGTCTTAAAGGCCCAGTGTTGCTTTTTTTTTGTATGCTTTCTTTGTATGCTGTTGTACCCTCTCTATCCGGATAAAACATAGCCATTTAATTGTGATATTCAGCACTTAACTGGATAAAGATAGAACTGTGTTCTGTTTGGTCCTATTTAGGCAGTTATCTTAGCCGGTTAAGCACTGACTCCTCCCTGGAATGCCCACAAAGTAACTGGTTTCGACTTGGACACTATCCGGTTAAGAATTGCTGAATATGGTCTACCAGAGTAACATTAATATAGCCATTAATATTATTAATTATTTACCTATATTTTAGTCCCACATTTTTCCTTTCTCCCTCCAAGCCCTGTTGTGGTCGGATGTATCTACTTTGGGGGGTTGTTCTGGATCTTCTAATGATATTTTTCTGTATGTTTGTATCATACTCTGAAGTAGGTTATGTTTCTGAATCAAGTGGATATTCATAAGGTTTTGTTTGCAAATCCTAAAAGTAAAATAAAAAAAGATCTGCTGAATGTGTCCGATTAACCTTGAATAAGCAATTTAAACAACCAGGAGCATTTGTGGCCATTTTAAATTGCTTTGAATATCAACCCCTATAAAACTTCGTAATTCAAAACTATTGATTAATTGTTTTCTGTTTGTTGTTTTCCTCCAAGGTGCTTTTATTATCTGTTGGACTCCCGGACTGGTCTTGCTGCTTCTTGATGTGTGCTGCCCCCAGTGCAAAGTGCTCACTTATGAGAAATTCTTCCTGCTCCTGGCCGAGTTCAACTCTGCCATGAACCCCATCATCTACTCCTATCGGGACAAGGAGATGAGTGCCACTTTCAAACAGATTCTGTGCTGCCAGCGCAACGAGAATGTGAATGGCACTACGGAAGGGTCCGACCGCTCTGCCTCTTCCCTCAACCACACCATCTTGGCTGGGATGCACAGCAATGACCACTCCGTGGTATGAAAAGAACGGTGGTAACCGGAGGGACGAAAACAGGCCAGCACAAGAAAGAATGGAACCACCTGGGATGAATTAACTTCCAAAGACAAAGGCATGCATACGAGGACGCAAGGAAATAAATTATTAACACATTTACAAGGTACTTTTAAACACTAATAAGACTGCATGGTTCTCCAGACACCACGGACAGAGAGCCACAAGACCAACTTAATGTAAGAAACCAGCCATGCATATGCCTTTCCTCTCATGCTTGTGCTTGACAGATGAAGGCACTACCCATGTGCAGGGGAGCCTTTGAAAAAGTCTGTTTCACCCTACACTTGCACACGACTGTGCCTTTCCCAGGTGCCAGCTGGAATCAACACGGAATACCTAATTCAGCTTCTACCTGCCACCGTTACATGTAGAAAGAGAGATTTTTTTTTTTTTGTGATTAATGAGTGCATTTCATTTAATAAACATTCATATTTATCACCATCAGTATGATTGTGATGGATGTTTTCTGGGCAGGGAAAGGATCCATCACTTTTGTATTATCAGCTGTACTGCCGTTAACTAAAAGGAAAAAAAAGTATTTTTCTAATACAGACAACAGGAAAGTACTATAAATTCAGATCAGTGTTGTTTAAAATATAATAGGATGCTCATTGTGAAAGGGAAGAGCACGGAGCATCACATGCATTTCTTTAAACTAGCACAGATGTGACAGTATTTTAGTGGTCATTCTTTTTAACTTTCCTTCTTAAATGTGCTTTCGACATAGGAAGGTAATAAGCTAGTAAAAGCTCCGTGAAGAATATTTGCGTGTGTGTACGCTGTACAAGAGCTCCTGTTACTAGAGGTTTAACAAAGCACAATTAACCTGCTAACTTTCTCTGGTTTTTGCACTATGGAAACTACGGAAGTTGTTTATTAAGGCTTAGGATCCTATTGAGCGTTAGCATGTGCTATCTGCCACACAGCCCAGAGGAGTAAGAATGACTGACGGGCTCATTTTCAAAAGAGAAAAACGTCCAAAAAAGTGGCATAAAGCAGCATTTGGACGTTTTCCTCACAAAAATGTCCAAATCAGTATTTTCAAAACTTATTTTTAGACGTTTTTCAATGAAGTCTGTCAGAAGTATGTCCAAACCTCAAGGGGGCATGTTCAGGGCGGGGCTTGGGCGTCCCTAACACTTAGACGTTTTTCAGCCATAATGGAACAAAAACGTCCAGGACTAAAACTAAGTCATTTTGAGCTAGACCTGTTTTTATAACGAAAAAGGCACAAAAAGGTGCCCTAAATAACCAGATGACCACTGGAGGGAATCAGGGATGACCTCCCCTTATTCCCCCAGTGGTCACTAACCTCCTCCCACCTCCCAAAAATGTGATGAAAAACATTACTTGCCAGTCTCTATGCCAACCTCAGATGTTATAGTCAGGTTCATTAGAATAGCATTCAGGTCCCTGGAGTAGTCTAGTGTTGGGTGCAGTACACTGCAGACAGGTGGACCCAGGCTCCTACCTCCCCCTACCTGTTACACTTGTGGAGGAAACTGTGAGCCCTCCAAAACTCACCAGAAACCCTCTGTACCCACATATAGGTACCCCCTTCACCCGTAAGGACTATGGTAGTGGTGTACAGTTGGGGTAGTGGGTTTTGAGGGGCTGAGCAGACAAGGTAAGGGAGCAATGGTGAGATGTGTACCTGGGAGTTTTTTATGAAGCCCACTGCAGTGCCCCCTAGGGTGCCCTATTGCTGTCTTGGGATGTCAGGGGGACCAGTCTACTAAAAATGCTGGTTCCTCCTACATCCCAATGGCTTGACTTTGTGCGTTTTGCACTTGGACGTTTTTTTTTCTTCAAAAATGGAGCAAAAAAAAAAAGCACAAAAAACAAAACGTCCAAATCACAAAACAGTATTAAAAAAAAAAAAAGATAGCCGTTTTTCTTGTTCGAAAATTACTTTCTTTCCTATTGAGATTTTGGACATTTTTTGCAAAACATCCAAAGTCGTACTTAGACGTCATATCGAAAATGCTCCTCTGTGTGACAGACAGCACACGCTACTGGCATTGGCACACATTCAGTGTTAGAAAAAGACACCCCCCTCCCCCCATATCTGGTAAGCACCTATTTTTTGTTTACCTTTTCCAAAAGAAATCTGAATACTAAGGATTAATTGAAGTAAACGTTGTTTGAAGGGAAATAAATAGGGCAAGGACTAGCGCGGGAGCCCGTACCTCCTCCTAAAGAGGTGGCGGAAAGGGCTCCCGGTGGTAATGACCACGCACTAATGGGGGAAATTAGCACACGGCCATTACAGCCCCTCCCCCCAAATGCGGCCATTTTATACTGCCGCGCTAAAAGTGGCCACAGTGCACGGGAAACTCACAGACTGAGAGCAGTTAGTAAAAAGGACCCCTTTGTGATTTTCCTTTTTGCCGATAACGGTGCTGATAGTGTGTACATGCACCTTCGGGAAAGAGTGCACCCTCTATGCAAATAGTGTATACTATTTGTAAAACGCATGCATTCTCAACGATATTGATCCCATGATGATAGAAGAGAAAAATGAAAACAAACACAACCCACATTCCTGGAAATGACTCAAGAAATGACCCCCCCCCCCCCCCAAACAAAACTTTTCTGGCTGCTCATCCCTGGAAATAAATCAGTTTGGTTTTCACCTCGCCAAAGTCAATATGAACAGACTGACCCTATGCGGGATTTTCTCAGTTGTGTGCATGGAAATGTAATCCTACATTAGGGAAATCACAACTGCAACTCTATGGATTCTATGGGGCAAACTCAGGATTGGATTGCCTGTTTGGATTGTCCTGGGTGAGATGGTAACCCCACAAGTAGAGTACTCATGTAGCAGGAAGAGCAAAGAAGCCACACGATGCCAGTGCAGAATGCACACTTTGTACATGTAGCTTTAAAATATTCACTAATCACATACAAGAATCCTTTCTTCTATAAACAGCGTATTATGATCTTTTTAAAATCTGGAGGAAAAGCCTCCCGTGTCGTGAAGCAACTCCGAGCTTCGCAGTTGCACCGTCATATACTTTACGGAGTACTCACTTGCATCATCGGCATAAAAACCTCCAGTATATCATGATTATTGTTCATTCTATGTTGAATCTTAATCACTCATAATCAGAATTATGTATAATGTTCAAACTCTCAAAACTTATCTTTGCAGTCATACAGTCTAGTTACTATCCACGGCCAACTGTGGCCAGAGTTTTGGGTCCTGCTTCCGGGTCCGTGGTCACTGCAACTATTTCTTTTCTGCAGTCTCTGAAACAGTGCAACTGCGAAGTTCGGAGTTACTTCACGTGAGGCTTTTCCTCCAGATTTAAAAAAGATCATAACACGCTGTTTATAGAAGAAAGGATTCTTGTATGTGATTAGCTTGTGCAGTATATATAAAATATTCACTAGTCATTTGTGGATAGTGTCAGGAATAGCTACATGGCAGATTTAGGGGGAAAGTTATCAACGTAGGCTATCTTCAAGATGGGTTATTGTACTGTTAACCCCAGTTATTAGTAACTTGGTCTCTTTGCATAAAATGGTATTTGTGCTAAAATAGCACGGGTTAGTGGTGAAATAAGCCATATTACCGTAGCCCATTTTGATAACTTCCCTCCTTAAATATAGTCCTTTGTTTCATTAGCAATTTGTAGCCTTAAAAGGCACCTTAAAAATGAGAAAAGCTTGGGGATCCCCACAATACCGAATTGCATATGGGTGTCTGTGTATATATATAGAGAGAGTGCCACATTAAAACAAATACCAAATGTTTACATAGCTGTTAATGTCTTATGATAAACTAATTGAGTTATGACTCAGCAGACCACACGGTGGTTAAAGATGGACAGAATGTGACCAAGAATTTGTATGTGTAAGTAGAAGAAAGTTAATATGGACACGAAGGAGCAGAAAAGTGATAGAATTGGTTTCACATGCAGATACAAGGAACAAAGAAAGAAATCAGTGTTTTCGGAGAATGATAAGCAATGTACAGTGTTTGTGGAAGAAATGTTAAGTTATCTAGAAGATGTGGTTTGGCAGAACCTAAAGATTATATGCCAGGTAGTGACAAAAGAAACCTATACTTCAAATTTTTGTACAAGACAGACAGATGCATTCTTTACTGGAGCTGAGAAAATGAACCAGTTTTCTCCCTCTTGTATATATATTTCCACATAAAAGATGTTTTAACCAACATGCTAAAGCCACTAATAAAGTTTCCTCAATGAGTATAACAATGATTTTTAAGGGTGTGGGCCTTGTGATTTACCTTCATTTGGAATTAAAAGGGAGCTGTGATGGTCTGATTGTAAAGGGACAGAGACTGTGACCTTTCAAACTGCTTATTTATTTATTTATTTGTTGCATTTGTATCCCACATTTTCCCACTTATTTGCAGGCTCAATGTGGCTTACATTATTCCGTAATGGCGATCGCCATTTCCGGAATGAGAAATAGCAAAAGCTGGCAATGCTGTTATTCTGTTGTGCAAGACAGACAAATTCCCTCTCAGTTTATCAGCTAAGTAGTATAGGCAGAGATGTCCTTAAGGGTCAAATGTACTAAAGGGCCGATCCGATTTTGCTGATATGGAGGCCCTTTTACTAGGCTGCAGTAAAAGGGACCCTGTGCTAGCAGCAGCAGCCATTTTGCCACGCCCCAGGGCCCCTTTTACCGCAGTGGGTAAAAAGCCCCAAAAAAGAAATGGCCATGTGGCATGCTCGCACTAAATGTGTGGCCATTTCAGAGAGCACTTGCCACCACCTGTTGAGGGTAACCCCCTCTAATATTTCTGCTAGCACCGGAAATGCTGTGCGCTGGGGGTGGAACTACCGCAGGTGCATGCGTCGGGCCAGCGGTAGTTCCAGATTGCAATGCAGCAAGCCTTTAGTACCTTAAAGGTCCATATTTGAAGATTTGTCTGCATCTGAAGGGTTTGTGCAATTACATAAGTACATACAGGTACATAAGTATTGCCATACTGGGAGAGACCAAAGGTCCATCAAGCCCAGCATCCTGTTTCGAACAGTGGCCAATCCAGGTCACAAATACCTGGCAAGAGCCCAAAAAAGTACAAAACATTTTATGCTGCTTATCCCAGAAGTAAGCAGTGGATTTTCCCCAAGTCCATTTTAATAATGGTCTATGGACTTTTCCTTTAGGAAGCCATCCAAACCTTTTTTAAAGCCTGCTGAGCTAACCACTTTTACCACATTCTCTGGCAACGAATTCCAGAGTTTAGTTACACATTGAGTGAAGAAAAATTTTCTCTGATTCATTTTAAATTTACTGCTTTGCAGCTTCATTGCATGTCCCCCACTGCACTCATTATTTTATAGACCTCTATCATATCTCCCCTCAGTCATCTTTTCTCCAAGCTGAAGAGCCCTAGATGCTTTAGGCTTTCATTTAGCCTTACATTTCAGAGTCAGCTGAGCAAACGTCAGTGGATAAAATTCCCCCCTCCTTGACTCCTCTCATGATAAGTGTTGTCTGGAAAGGGTCATGGATTTGATATACCACTTGCATATTGTACAACCAAAGCGGTTCACATTTTTATTATATGCAGGTATGTTCTCTGTCCCTAGTAAGTTCACAATCATAGGGTCCCTTTTGCAAAGCAGCGGTAGTAAAACTGCATGGGTTGTGTGCGCAGAATCAGCAATATCGTGGGGCATTCTGAGGCATCCCACGTTATTTCTGAGATCAGTGAATGCCTTTTCCTGCACTAGAAAATATTTTTTATTTTCTATCACAGGTGGTGAGATTAGGTGTTCCCGGTGGTAATCGGGCAGCATGAGGACATTGCCCCGCGCTGCCCAATTACAACACGTGTAGCGAGTGAGCCCTTACCACCTAATTAATAGGTGGCAGTAAGGGCTCACGTGGTAATGGCCGTGTGCTAATTTGAAAATTAACGCATGACCATTTATGGCAGAATTGAAAATTTGGCCATTTTAAAGCCATGCTAAAAAATGGCTGGAGTGCACAGGAAACCCTTGCGCTAAAATTACTGCTGGCCACTTTTTAGCGTGGCTTATTAAAAGGACCCCTAAATCTTTCTACCTGGGGCAATGGAGGGTTAAGTGGCTTGCCTAGGATCATAGACATTATGGGGTAATTCTATAAATAAGGCGTTAACACTTACATGGCAAATACGTATGGAAATGACTAGAATATGAGGATATATGTACATACACGCTGAAAATTTGCTTATGTGTTATTCTTGAAATCTGCTCTTATTACATAGTATATATTTTACAGGTGCATGTGCACATGGGCGGAGTCTGGACAGGACACACACACACTTACATACACAACCTATGAGCCTAATATTCAGGCCAGGGGAGTTAGGACGCGGTCGGTGCTAAGCCCAGATATTCAATGCGGGCCGTTTCCGGTGACCGCCATTGAATATCCGGTTTATTTTTAGCCGGTTTGAAGATAACCGGCTACGCCAATATTCAGACTTAGCCGGTTGTCTTCAAACTGGCCAAAGATATTCCACTATTTGATGTGGCCAAATATGGCTGCTAAATCTGGTCTAAATATTGGCGGATAGCTGTTTATATCTTGCAATATAACCGGCTAGCCGCTAACCGGGGATATTCAGCAGGGAATAGCCTTTAAGCGCTATTTAACCGGTTGGTAGCCATTTTGAACTGTTAAATAGCGCTGAATATTGGGGTGTATGTGTATATTTTCAGCATCTAGGTGCGAACATTTACACCACTTCTATGGCTTGCGTAAGTGCTTCTGCCTGATTGAATACACATTTATATACCCAGTTACCCAGCTATTTAATAAAGGGAAATAGGTACTTACGTTCCTTTATAGAAGGGCTCCTAAATCTTAAATTGCCCTCTATCACTGGTACACAGTTTCACTTTGGCTTGTCAAGCCACCTTTTGTCCAGTTAACTATAGACTGAATATTCAGCATAAGTAGATTTGGGCTGATTACCTGACTAAAGTAAACTAGGTAAAGTGGTCCAGTTAATTCTACCCAGACTCAGCTGGATGAATATTGACCTCTTCATACAAATAGCCTCCTAGGATGCATTCCTGTACGATGGTTGTGACATACAGTCTCTTCAATTATTCCTGAATTAATGTTTATTTCTGCTTTGAATTTTCTCAAAGATAGAACCAGGGTTGGCCAGGTAGTAGGGATGGGTTGTCATTTGCCGATAATAATGCACTCTCTTCCTAAAGTGGATGCACTTCTCGTAAAGAGTACGCACTATGGACTCAATTCTGTACATGGCGTCCAAATTAGGGCGCCAAAAATGTGCACTAAGCGCTTATTCTATAAATGGCACTCCAAGTTGGATGTGCATCAAGATCTGTGCCCAGTTTTGGGCGTCAGGATTTACACCAACCGAACTCTGCTGTAAATCCCCATTCCTAAATTAGATGCGGGTCCCCCGAATTCTCTAATACTGCCCACAAATCCTAGAAGTACCCCTGACCCACCCATGTCCCTCCCATGGTTACACTCCATTTTTGGATCCATGTGGGAAAGTTTACACGCACATCTTTATAGAATAACGACTATAAAGATGCGCACGTCAAATTCCAATTATTGCCAATTAGCACTAATTGATTTAGTATCCAATTATTGTCACTAATTGGCTTGTTAAGTAATTAAATTGCACACACACATTGGGTGTGCACCCATATTTGCGAGTGCAGTTTTGAACACTATATATAGAATTAAGGTGAATGTGCAAAGAGGATGCACTCTTTCCTGATACTGTGCACAGGGATGCGCATGCATTTGCACATATGCACACTATCTGGAAAAGTGTATACACTTTTAAAAGAGTGCACCTTCTTTGCATATAGGGCCAGATTCTACTTATGGTGCCTAAAAAAATCCACACGGTAAACATTTCCGCCTAAGCATATTCTGTAAGCTGCATCTAGATTTAGGCACTGTATATAGAATTCGCTTAGTAGATATCCCAGCGCCTAAAACTACGTGTGTCCATTTCCACCAACGAAAACATGGCCTAAATCTTAGGCCATATTCTTTAACTATGCACGTAAATTTTGGAACACCCACAAAATGCCCATTTCCCAGCCCACAGCCACGCCCCTTTTGAACTTCATGCATTAGAATTTAGTCGCAGTTCATTTACAGAATAAGTTTAGTGAGTTGTGCACGTAAATTCTAATTATTGCCAATTAGTGCCCATTATTGCTTGTTAAGTGCTGTTGTCAATGCGGATTAGCTTGCTAAGCCAATTAAGTTATGTGCACTGATATAGAATATGCCTGGATTTCCACGCAGATCTCTAGGCACACTCTGTAGAATCCAGCAGATTGTGTGTTCTCTTTAAGATTGCACCCTCTTTCACATAATATGCACTCCTTTGCAAAGAGTGCATATGCTTGACAAAATTTGTTTGTGGACAAAAAACTGACCCAGAATAAGAGACACAAAAGTATTTTGGCTGCCCATCCTTACCAGTTACAGCCCAATGTTACTCCTTGACTTACTGTGAATGTAGCATGAAATGCATTTCGGCCTTTGCTCAACACCAACACTACCAGTAGCAGATTCTACCATACCGCCATGGAGATATCTGGGCTAGACAGAAAGGGAGAGAAAATTCAGCACTCCTGTCACAGGTGGCAGTGATCAGAGTCAGGGCATGTCTGGCATGAGATAGAACTCTAAGAAAAAGAGGAAACTGCTTGCTCAGAGAAAAGATGCTTTCAAATATCCAATAACTTTTAGCAAGTGTCAGATCAGTTTGTTTTCCTCGCAATACAAACATATCTAAAGTCACCACAAAATACCTTCATTATATACATTGAGGGGCATAATCGAACGAAAACGTCTATCTCCATGGGTGTTTATCTCCGAGAACGGGTCCGTGAAGGGGCGGACCGAACCGTATTTTTGAAAAAAATAGATGTCCATGTTTTATTCGACAATTTGTGAGCTGGGCGTTTTTGTTTTTCAGTGATAATGGAAAATGAAAGCGCCCAGCTCAAAAACGAATAAATCCAAGGCATTTGTTCATGGGAGGGGCCAGGAGTCGTAGTGCACTGGTCCCCCTCACATGCCAGGCCACCAACCGGGCACCCTAGGGGGCACTTTTACAAAAAAAAAAAAAAAAGGTAAAAGAGCTCCCAGGTGCATAGCACCCTTCCCTTGTGTGTTGAGCCCCCCAAATCCCCCTCAAAACCCACTGCCCACAAGTCTACACCATTACTATAGCCCTAAGGGGTGAATGGGGCACCTACATGTGGGTACAATGGGTTTGGGGGGGGTTGGACGACTAAGCATTAAGCAGCACAATTGTAACAGGTAGGGGGGGGGATGGGCCTGGGTCCACCTGCCTGAAGTCCACTGCACCCCCTAACAACTGCTCCAGGGACCTGCATACTGCTGCCAGGGAGATGGGTATGACATTTGAGGGTGAAAATAAAAAGTTGTGAAACATCATTTTTTGTGGTGGGAGGGGGTTAGTGACCACTTGAGGAGTCACGGGAGGTCATCCCCGATTCCCTCTGGTGGTAATCTGGTCATTTAGGGCACTTTTTGGGGCCTTAGTCGTGAAAAAACAGGGTCCAGGAAAAGTGCCCTAAATTCTAGCTACAAACGCATACTTTTTTTTCCATTATCGGCGAAAGGCGCCCATCTCTGTGCGGGTGATAACCATGCCTCAGTCCCGCCTTCACCACGCCTCCAACACGCCCCCATCAACTTTGTACGCTTCCACGATGGAGTGCAGTTGAAAACGTCCAAGTTCAGCTTTCGATTATACCGCGTTATTCGTTTTTGTGAGATAAACGTCCATCTCCCAATTTAGGTCGGAACTTGGGCGTTTTTCTCGTTCGATTATAAGCAGGATAGTCACTTAAATATCACGACATATATTAATTGAGGAAGGAAAAAAAAGCCACAGTGAGCTGGATAGAGCATTTGCTTCTTTAAGCTCTTCACTTAATCAATATTCTAATCATTCATAGGCATAAAAAAGCCTTCCTCAAACAGAGCAAATAAACTCTTGCCAATCCAACTTTTAGATTTCCTAAATAAAGCACTTAAGTGCCATGTCCTGTAAATTCATTTTCAATGCGTTTCGTGGTACAGAACCACTGCTTCAGGGAATTAGTAAATCGGTGCTTTTAAATCTGTAAAACAGCAGAAACTTTGTTAAATAACAACAACAAAAAAAAACCTTAATGCTCGGAAAGAAGAGAACCAGTTTAGAACAGTACCAGACAGAGATAAGGCTGAGAGATGGGGGTAAAAGTAGATAATGATCAACTAGATTAAATACAGCTGATAAATCAAGAGAAATGGCTAGGATAATCTGACCTTTATCTAGGTGGGAATGGATTTGGCTTACAACTGTGGTTAGAACCATCTTTGTACTATAATGCAATCTAAACCTTGAATGCACTTTTCCCTTTCACACATAGAATTTGTCTTCATAAAGATTCTAGAGTGCAGTTTCTTATCCTGCAGAATTTAGAAGGGTAATGGTAAGAGTCATGTATTTGATATACTGCCTTTCCGTGGTACAACCAAAGCGGAAAGCTCTTTCAATGCAGGGGGGAGCGGCAGTGGTGACCTCGGGCAGGGGGGCGAACGCCTTCTATAAAGGACGACCATAAGGACGTCCATAAGCACGTCATTTTTTGTTTGTTTGTTTTATTTTTGACGTCCTTGGCATGCGCAGAGCAGCCAGCATAATGCTTGGCTACTCTGCGCATGCTCTACCGGCCAATTCTCTAACCATTTTACGAGGGATTAGAGAATGCAAGTGAGCTGCAACGAGCAGCTCATTTGCGTTCCCTTTTTTTGATGCATTGCCGTTCCCTACCAATTCGCTATGGAACGGCTCTAACGACGACTTTAGTGCATCTGGCCCTCAGTAATCAACGATGGCTTCCAAACTTCCTGGTAGCAGCAGAGAGAAGAGAAAGTGAGTGAATTTAAGTATGAAGAAGAATAAAAAAAATTGGAAAGTGGACAATCAATTGTCCAACTTTGTGCAGAATATGGCATCAAGAAACAAACCATTTTGGATATTTAAAAAAATCAAAGCTGAAACTGAGTTTGCTAAGTATAGTGTCGAAGGTGCAAGTGGTGTAAGAGCTAGAAAAGATATGAAAGTAGCAAGAGATAAAGATTTAGAAGAGGCAGTGTACAAATGGTATGTTTAACAAATCAAAGTGTGCAGGGCAGTGGCGTACCTAGGGTAGTTGACACCCGGGGCCGGTCATTTTTTAACACCCCCCTCCAAAATCCAGTACTAGGCATACCGAGAATACAAAACACTCAGGACCTATAGAGCAATTCTACCATACCATAAGCAGTCATTTCTATGAGTCACACAAGGAAAAGGAAAGCATCTTAAACACTACAGTGAGCACTAGAACATCAATTCACCTATTGTAAAACGAAACCAGACAGAATAGTACAGATCGTCGATCCTGCACAGTCAATGCCAACTGAAAGCCATGTCTTTTTCACAAACACAGATACACCCTAATCCACTATAGAATAAGTAATCATAAACTTTCTATTTAGACAAAAATTAAACTGAACCCCCAATGCCAGACTCTGCATACAATGCAACACCACAGAAACAGAAAATGTCCCCTAGTACTGTGCAAAATATAAAGAGAGCAGATGTAAATTTGAAAAAAAAACTAACAAATACCAATCACCACTTTACAAATTAACAAATAGAAATAAAACAAATATAGAAAATAAAATACCATTTTATTGGACTAATACATTTAGCTGTCAGAGGCCAAAACCTTCTTCCTCAGGTCAATACAGTATAGTGTGTTAGTGTCCTAACCTGACCTGAGGAAGGGGGTTTTGTTCTCCGAAAGTTAGTCAAAATTTATTAAAATTAGTCCAATAAAAAGATTACCTTATTTACATGTTCTAATATAAACATTTATTAACACAGCTACAATACTACTTTATCCTAAAGCAAAAAAAAAAATAAAAATATATATTTTATTTACAGTTTGTTGTCTCTGGTTTCTGCTTTCCTCATCTTCTTTTCACTGTCTTCCTTCCATCCAGCATCCGTCTTCGTTCTTTCTCTGCCATCCAGTGTCTGCCCTCTCTGCTGTCCCCGCCATCCAATGTCTGCCCTCTCTCCCTGCCCTTTCCATTCACTGTCTGCCCTCTCTCTCTCCCCCTTCCATTCACTGTCTGCCCTCCCTCTCCCCCCCCATCCATCCAGGGTCTGCCCTCCCTCACCCCCTTCCATCCATCCAGGGTCTTCCCTCCCCTCTCCCCCCATCCATCCAGGGTCTGCCCTCCCTCTCCCACCCTCCATCCATCCATCCATCCATCCATCCATTGTCTGTCCCCTCTCTCTCTCTGCCCCTTTTTTCAGCCACCAGTTCCAGCCCTCTTATCCCACCTGCCCCTAGTTCTAGCCCCAGCCCACATCTCCCACTTGCCCCCCATTTTCAGTCCCACTATCCCACCAGTCCGCAGTTTCAGCCCCAGCCCTTTTCTCTCACCAGTCCTGAGCTTCAGCCCCAGCCACTTCTCCCTGTCCCCTTTTCAGCTCCCAGTCCCCCCAGTTTCTGCCCCTGCCCCCTTTCAGCCCCCAGTTCCAGTACTAGCCCCCTTATCCCACCTACCCTCCTTTTCAGCCCCAGACCCATTTTCCCACCAGCCCCAGGCATGGCTCCCATTTTCTCGCATGGCCCCTTCCCCACCCCCCCTTCTCCCCACCCGTCCCCTTCTCTCCTCTTCTCCCATCTGAGATCCCCCTCCCCACCCCAGTCCCCTTCTCCCCCTTCTCCCATGTGAGACCCCCTCCTCACCCCAGTCCCCTTCTCCCATCTGAGACTCCCCTCCCCATGTCCCCTTCTCCCATCTGAGACCACCCACCCCCTTCTCCCCACCCCCTTCTCTCCTCTTCTCCCATCTGAGACCCCCCCACCCCCCTTTTCCCATCTGAGATCCCCCTCCCCACCCAGTCTCCTTCTCCCCTCTTCTCCCATCTGAGACCCCCCTCCCCACCCCAGTCCCCTTCTCCAATCTGAGGCCCCCCTCCTCAGTCCCCTTCTCCCATTTGAAAACCCCCTCCCCAGTCCTCCTCTCCCATCTAAGCCCCCCCAACTCGACCCACCTGCCACCTTTGTGTAGAGACGACAGCCCTCGTCTCCTGTCTCCATCCTGCTGTGCCTTAAAGAAAAATCTGAAAAGCAGCATGGCAGGCATGCTTCGTGTCTGCCCTGCCTGCTTGTAAAAGAAAGCAGCAAATCTCCTCGTTGACGTTGCGACGTTGCGTCGGGTCTTCCCTCACTGGGTCCCGCCTCCGCGAGGGCGGGACCCAGTGAGGGAAAACCCAACGCGACGTCGTGACGTCGACGAGGAGGTTTGCCGGCGCTTTCTTTTACAAGCCGGCAGGGCAGACACGAAGCATGCCTGCCATGCTGCTTTTCAGATTTTTTTTAAGGCACAGCAGGATGGAGGCAGGAGACGCGGGCTGCCTGCAGTGCCGACGGAGCACCCCCCCCCACCCACTGACACCCGGGGCGGACCGCCCCCACCGCCCCCCCCCCTTGGTACGCCACTGGTGCGGGGTGGAATTAAGTGTCGCTGCACAGTAACTCGCAAAACATATGAACATCAACTTTCAAGCAAGTGATGGATGGTTGTGAGAATTTCAGAATCATCACAGATTATACAACAGTCTTGCACATGGGGAGGTAGGCAGCGCTGACATAGAAAGAATTGAGCCTTTCCGAAAGCAGCTGAATGATTTAGAGGGGCATAATCAAACGGCGCCGGCCATCTATTTGGCCGGCGCCATAAAGCGGCGGCCGAACCATATTATTGAAAAAGATAGCTGGCTATCTTTGGTTTCGATAATACGGTTGGAGCTGGCCAAATGTCAGCATTTGGGCCGGCTTTAGAGAGGGCCGGCATTGGTTTCCGGCTATAATGGAAACTAATGCCGGTGATCTCAAACCCGACCAAATGCAAGGCATTTGGTCATGGAAGGAGCCAGCATTTGTAGTGCACTGACCCCCCTGACATGCCAGGACACCAATCAGGCACCCTAGAGAGAACTGCAGTGGACTTCACAAATTGATCCTAGGTGCAAAGCTCCCCAACTGTACAACACTACCATAGCCCTTAAAGGGTAATGGGGGGCACCTAGATGTGGGTACAGTGGGTTTGTGGTGGGTTTTGGAGGGCTCCCATTTACCACCACAAGTATAACAGGTAGGGGGGATGGGGATGGGTCCGCCTGCCTGAAGTGCACTGCAGTACCCACTAAAAACTGCTCCAGGGACCTGCATAGTGCTGTCAGGGAGCTGGGTATGACATTTGAGGCTGGCATAGAGGCTGACACAAAAATGTTTAAAAAACTTTTTGGGGGGTGGGAGGGGGTTGGTGACCACTGGGGGAGTAAGGGGAGGTGATCCCCGATTCCCTCCAGTGGTCATCTGGTCAATTGCGGCACTTTTTTTGAGACTTGGTCCTAAAAATAAATGGACCAAGTGAAGCCGGCGAAATGCTCGTCAGGGCCGGCTTTCTTTTTTCCATTATCGTGCAAAGCCGGCCATCTTGTAACCACGCCCTTCCCGCCCCCATCCCGCCTTCGCTACCCTACCGAAACGCCCCCTCGAAGTTTGGCCGGCTCCGCGACGGAAAGCAGTTGGCGCTGGCCAAAATCGGCTTTCCATTATACCGATTTGGCCGGGTTCAGGAGATCGCCGGCCATCTCCCAATTTATGTCGGAAGATGGCTGGCGATCTCTTTCGAAAATAAGCTGGTTAATCACAAAGGAGGAACTGCACCTGTGGCAAGTGTACAATGCGGATGAGACGGGGTATGCTGGCAGGCTCTGCCACGAAACACTCAAGTCATTAAACATGAAGACCTGGTAGAAAGATAAATAAAGAGAGGATCTCTATGCTGTTATGTGGAAGTGTTGATGGTATGCATCACCTAAGATTGTTGTGGTGAGGAAATCAGTTCGCCCATGTGCTCTCAAAGAGTGAGTTCTCAGTTCATTATTTTTATTCACAGAGGGCATGGTTTACCTCACATATTTTGTAGAGTGGATTTTCAATCACTTTGTTCCAGAAGTTTGCCATTACCAAAAAGAGGTAATGGCAAACTTCTAGATAATGCACCTGTCTGCCCTCATGCAGACAAGTTGGTTAGTCGAAATGGCATGATTTGTGCCCTTTTTCTACCCCCTAATACCACTTTATTTATTTTTTTAACTTTATGTTTATTGAAATTTTAACAATAATCACACTTGCTACAGAAAAGAAAACATTGGTCAGGAAAAAGAAATACAGACAGGTATCGTATAAAGGAATAAACTTAACACCAAAGTCTACACTAGTCCATAATTATAGGGGGAGAACCAAAACATAAAACATAACTAGAATTTTAATGAAGATATGACGTCAGGTCTAAGTAAGCAGCATATCTCTATACCAAGGGCCTCCAGATGTCAAACTAGTTGACTATTTAGTTGCAGCTTCAGCAGAAGATACAACCCCAACCTGGGTTTCAGGTAGCTTGGCAGCGACAAATTCACATAACTGTTGAGGTTCATAAAACATATAGCGTGCATCCTGGTACTTGATAAGGCATTTACATGGATGGCATAAAAAGAAAAGTGCTACCAACTTCAACACCACAGGTTTCAAAAGAAGAAACTGTCTCCTCATTCACTGAGTGTCCTTCGACACATCTGGGAAGAGCTGAACTTTTGCATTCATAAAATTAGTATCTTTAGACCAGAAAATCATTCAGAGTAGCCAGTCCCTATCTGGGTCTAACACAAAAGTCACTAATAACGTAGCAACTGCAGAGTCAGAGTCTGATCTTTGTAAAAAAAAAAAAAAAAAATCTGCTAAATCTAAACTGTCCAAGTCTAAGGAGAGAATTTTCCCAGTTCTCTCCTTTTTCTTCGCCTGTGGGAGATAATAAGCTCTGGAAACTGGTGGAATGGATTCTACAGGCACTTTCAAAACTGCCATATACATCTCAAGAGCAGATACAGCTGATACTCTGGGGAAGCCCCTAATACCACTTTATTGATCCAACTCATGGTTCAAGGTGCTATGATATCATTTAAGTAAGCAAAGATACCTTCAAAACACTAGAAATACAATACAAAGTCAGCAATTCACAATCTTGCAATTGCATGGAAGGATGCGAAAGTCACAACTTTAGCAAACTGCTGTAAAAAGTTATTTATTGATACAGGTCCTGAATATGACTTTGAAGATTTTGAGGCAACTGATTTTCATCATATGCTATGAGAGGAGGTGGGGGAGAATGATGTAACTTTAGATGACATTCAAGATTGGTTGCATGAAAGTGAAGTGGATTCAGGTTGTCAAATGCTCTCAACTGAGGAGCTTGTACAGAAAGTGTGTACAGGAGACAAAGAGGAAGAGGATTCCTATGAAGACACAGACGAACTGGTGATGAAACCCAAGATGTCTCATGTTTGCAAATGCAATGATACTCTTATCTGACATTTCTAAGGTTGAGCCTTACTGTGAACATTTGAGAGGTTTAAAAGAAATATGTGATCCAGGAGCAGTATAAAAGTGGGAAGCAGCTAAAGCTTGATTCTTTCATCCTGTAATGCCTGTGGAAACACAGTCAAGTGAGCATGAGGTGGCAAATAGCTCATGTATTTCTATTCATATGATTTTTTTTGTATTTATTTTTATTTTTATTTTTAGGACTGCCCCCCAGAAACAACGGACAACTGGCAATCATAGGCCCTCTCTTACCCAATTAAATCGAAAGTCGACTGTATATGATTTTTGAGAATTATGTTTTCAGTAGTATTGTGATTTTATTGTACTCATTTATATGATTATGAATGTTTTATTGTGAACCACCCCACCCAGTGGCGTTCCTAGGGGGGCTGACACCCAGGGCGGATCGCCAATGCGCCCCGCCCCCAGGTGCAGCGCCCCCCTGGAACAGCGCGATGCCCCCCCCCCCGGGTGCACACCGCTGGGGGGGGGGTGCCGCGCGCCTGCCGGCTCTTCGTTTTCATGCTCCCTCTGCCCCAGCTAGGAGATATAATACTGCTGTGAGGGTTTAGGGGAATAACCAAAAGAAGGAATTCTGGCTAGGAGAGAAAGAAAAGAACCGAGGGGAAGGGGATAGAGAAGAATCTGATTGTGGGGCTATTGGCATGGGAGAAGAGCTGAGAGCTGGAAAACATGAGTTGTGAGGACAAGAGAGGCTGAGAGAAGAGACGGGCTGTGAAAGGGAAAATATAGCTAAAGAGAATGCAGGCTGGGGAAAGGGGGGGGGGGGGACATGGGCTGTGAAATAAAGAGAAGTGGGTGAAGGGTTGGTTGAAGAATGAG
The DNA here is from genome assembly GCF_901765095.1 of Microcaecilia unicolor. Taxonomy (NCBI): domain Eukaryota; kingdom Metazoa; phylum Chordata; class Amphibia; order Gymnophiona; family Siphonopidae; genus Microcaecilia; species Microcaecilia unicolor. The sequence continues at coordinate 226,941,881 of NC_044032.1, read as the reverse complement.
AAGCAGAAATTCAAGAGGACTGGGAGAGGAACTTTCCTAGACTTAGAGAAGAGGACGCTGATAAGGTAGATAGACTGAGAAGAGGGTTCTGAGGAGAGTGGATCATGGTTGGAAGAAAGAAATACTAATGGGCAAAGAGAGGGATGGAAGTGGGGAGCTGCTCCCCACAACTGAGCAAGCCCAAAAGTCACTGGGTGGGTGATATAATATTTATTTATGTATTCATGATTTGATATACTCCCTTAACTGACGAACAGAGCAAAGCAGTTAACAATACAATTAATTAAAAGCAAAATAAAAAGAACTACAATATATAATAGAAAAGTAACACAAACAACCAAGAAATAACAGTACAAATAATCACTCTCACTCTCTCCCAGGCATCAGTACCCCACCGTACCATCACTCATCAACATAGGCCTGCTGGAACAACCACGCCTTCAACCCTGACTTAAAATTTGTCAAAGGCACAGAGTTCCACAGGTGAGGAACAGCAAAGAAAAAAGCACATTGACTCCTGTCGAGCAAAATGAGGCTCCGGTAACACCATGCGATGATCATTAATGGAATGCAAGACTCTCACTGAAGAATACAGAATGGTCAATAAAGATAAATAGGAAGGAGTACCTTGGCGAAAAGCCCAAAAAGAATAAAGCCTTAAACTGAATGTGATATGAAACCGGTAGCCAATGATGATCCTGTAAAACTGATTTAACATGGTCATATTTCTTTAAATGGCAAAGTAAACGAATAGCTGTTTTCTGTAAAGTTTGTAACCTTTTAAGTAAGGATTTAGAAATTCCTAGATAATATTACAGTACTCCATGTTCTGTCCTCCGTCAGCCTCACAATAGTTTATAGTGTGACCAAAATGGTTCTATTAGGTATTAATATGTACAATTGGAGATAATCAAGCAATCAGGGTATATTACATGGACATTTAACAGGCTCTGGGTAATCTACTATAATAAAACTCACCCTCAACGTTCTGAGGACACTGACGTCAGTGAAGCCAAGCCCTGACTTCCTTTAAAAAGGTTCAAAGGTTCGTGGTGGTGAAGCCACCAAAATCGCTCCGGGCCCCGGCCTCAAGGGCGGAGCAATGGCAGAACAACGAAGGGGTTGGCAGGGAGGGTGGGAAATCGCAACAGGCCCCGCCCTCACATCAAACGTCATGACGTTGGGGGCGGAGCAATGGCAGAACAACGAAGGGATTGGCCAGGGAGGGGGGGGGGGTTCCCGATGAAAACCTTGCTAGCGCCCGTTTCATTTGCTCTGAAACGGGCCTCTTTTACTAGTATATTATATTATAGGTTTCTTATGCATTATTCTTTGTTATGTATCCTATACTGTTTATTGTAAGCCACATTGAACTCAAATTTGTTTGGGATAATGTGGGATATAAATGTCACAAATAAATAGCTCTTAGCGCCATACTAGCGCCTGTGTTTGCTACTGCCCCATGATCAGAGCCCCCAAGCGCATGAAATAACGTGCTCGAAGGCTCTGAATCAACTAGCATTGAAGTGGTAGGTGAGCCAAACCTGCATGGTAGAGCAACTGGCTAGGGAGAGGTGCACTGAAGCTTGTTGGGCATAGAGAAACAAAAGGCTGAATTAAGGGAACACTCTAAGAGAACAAAGGGAGTGAAGCAGGCCAGGAGCTATTAAATCCCCTGCCTCCAAATATAAAATAACAAATTTTGTCTGTGCAGGAGACGAAAAATTAAAAACTGCAGAAAGGAGTAAGGAGAAGATAAGAAGGAGAAAGGAGCAAGAATAAATTAGTGTAAAGTGAAAGAATGCATGAAAGAGTATGGAGGACTGGATGGCCTGAAGGGAGAGATAGAGAATATGATATTGACTAGCTGCAGGAGATGAGGAGGCGAGACTTGCAGCTTTTGATTTGGCCACATGAGTCTTTGCCATGTCTACACTACCTGCCCTGCTCTTGACATTTAGATAAAGGCTGGCCACTTACTTTGTTTTTCCTTTCTTTTTTTTTTTTTTTCAGTTTGCTGGGCAAGGGGAAATTTTTTGTGGGCTCATGAGTTCAACATCCCCAATCATTTTCAAACGTTGGCTCCCATGAAGAGGATGCCAAGTCTGGTCATCTGCATTTTTGTCAGGTGCATTAATAAGTCTGTCAGCAGTTGAGGAGTGCAGATAGTCAGACTAGCAAAATGGACTAGATTCGGTAAATAAATATGCATGCTGAGTGCTATTCTATAAATGGCGCTCTGAGTTGGGCACTGTTTCTAGAAAAGCATGCAGTGCCAGGATCCTCTCCCACATTTGGGCGCAAGGATTTATACCAAACGAAGCCTGGTGTAAATCCTAGCAACATAAGTTGGACGCAGATCTCCTGAGTTCTATAATAATGCACGCATTTTTAGTGAACGCCCCTGACTGGCCCATACCCCTCCCATCACCATGCTCCTTTTCAGTTGCAAACTAAGAGACAGAGGCATCTACGTGCGTCCAATGCATGCCAAATTGTAACCACAGCCTGGCTACCGCATGCCTCGAGTGGTAATTCCATTTTTGATGTGTGTACAAAACACGCGGTAGAAAATATTTTCTATTTTCTACCATGTGGTGCTTACACGGCAGCAAGTGGCAGTTTACTCACGCTGACGCTTACCACCTTGTTAGCGTGTGAGAGCCAATTAGCTGCAATAAATGGTTTTTAGCATCCAATTACTACTAGTTGTTGGCTCGTTACTCAATTAAATTGTGTGCACAAATTGGGTGGGCACCTAAATATGTACATGCAATTTTGTGCATCATATATAGAATCCGGGGGTATGTGGGTAGGCCTACTTGTTTACCCATAAGTATGCCAGCAGATTATGGCACCTGCATAAAATGGTGTGTACTGTTTTCTTGACACAGAATGCACTTACTCCCAAATTCTACATATGGCACCTTAAGTTGTGCACACTAATTTGGCCGCATGGCCAAACAGCGTGCATAACCTAATTGATTAACAAGCTGATCTGCACTGATAATTGGTACTTAGCAACCAATTAGTGGCACTAAGTGACTTTAATTAGAATGTATGAGCACAATTTTCTAAATGTATTCTACAATGCGGTGTGCATAAATTCTAATGCACACAGTAGAAAAGGGGGCATGGCCATGGACTTGGAATGGGTGGGTTGTGGGCGTTTCAAAAACTATGCGCACTATTATAGAATATACCCGATCTGTGCCTAACATAGGTGCAGGTATTTAGGCCTGGTTTTAGGCGGCCTAATGGGTGCACCTAAATTTTATTTGCAAGAGTGGCGTGTAGGCGTATTCTATAAACTATGCCTAACTTTAGGCATAGTTTATAGAATCACACTAACCGCGTGGTGTTTCAGCACCAATCTGTTAAGGTGCCATTAATAAAATTTGGCCCTTAGACCTTCCATGGACGTTCACAAAGCGGGGATCCTTTTCCAGCATGTTCCATCCATAGTGGCATGTCACAAGTATTTTTATCATGAATCAATCCCTTACTGTCCTTTTTCCCTTCAGTAGAAGGTCATAGACCAAAGCAAACTGGAGGAATTCCAAGAAAATGTGTTTCTCATTAGCAGTAAGAGGGGGAAAAATATTCCAAAAATGTGAAAGCATATGGCTCACTATGAACAAATGATCAAGTATGCATGATTCTAATTAGGATTAAATTAACATATGTACCTTTATTACTTCAGAATTCAGGTCCAGTCATTCATTAGGGAATTGTGTAAGCTTGCATGTGAGTACTGGCATGTAGCAATCAACAGTCAATAGGAATGTCAAAACATACAATAGTACCAGCTGCAATAACTCTAGGATATCTATGTGTAATACTAATAAGTGCTATGTCACCCTACAGATACAGTATATAGAGTAATTGGTGGACAAAGCATAACCCTGGTATAAATTGTTAGAAGAGAGTAGAACCCCATGTAACTGGAAAGAACGCAATCCACCTTATAATTGAAAGAGAAAAACGCCTAGATTTCGACCCAAATCGGGAGATAGACGTTTATCTCACAAAAATGAATAAATCGGTATAATGGAAAGCCGATTTTGGACGTTTTCAACTGCACTCCATCGCGGAAGCGTACAAAGTTGATGGGGGCGTGTCAGAGGCGTGGCGAAGGTGGAACTGGGGCGTGGTTATCGGCCGAGGAGAGATGGGCGCCTTTCGCCGATAATGGAAAAAAAGTATGCGTTTGTAGCTAGAATTTAGGGCACTTTTCCTGGACCCTGTTTTTTCATGAATAAGGCCCCAAAAAGTGCCCTAAATGACCAGATTACCCCCAGAGGGAATCGGGGATGACCTCCCCTGACTCCCCCAGTGGTCACTAACCCCCTCCCACCACAAAACATGATGTTTCACAACTTTTTATTTTCACCCTCAAATGTCATATCCACCTCCCTGGCAGCAGTATGCAGGTCCCTGGAGCAGTTGTTAGGGGGTGCAGTGGACTTCAGGCAGGTGGACCCAGGCCCATCCCCCCCTACCTGTTACAATTGTGCTGCTTAATACTTAGTCGTCCAACCCCCCCAAACCCACTGTACCCACATGTAGGTGCCCCCCTTCACCCCTTAGGGCTATAGTAATGGTGTAGACTTGTGGGCAGTGGGTTTTGAGGGGGATTTGGGGGGCTCAACACACAAGGGAAGGGTGCTATGCACCTGGGAGCTCTTTTACCTTTTTTTTTGTTTTTCTAAAAGTGCCCCCTAGGCTGCCCGGTTGGTGTCCTGGCATGTGAGGGGGACCAGTGCACTACGACTCCTGGCCCCTCTCACGAACAAATGCCTTGGATTTATTCGTTTTTGAGCTGGGCGCTTTCATTTTCCATTATCACTGTAAAACAAAAACGCCCAGCTCACAAATTGTCGAATAAAACATAGACGTCTATTTTTTTCAAAAATACGGTTCGGTCCGCCCCTTCACGGACCCGTTCTCAGAGATAAACGCCCATGGAGATAGACGTTTTCGTTCAATTATGCCCCTCATAGTGCAGAGCGAGATCTTCGAGCTGTGAGGAAGGGAAATGTTCCCTCGCCCTCTTTTGAAAAGCTCTCACCTCCGGACTGTTTATGTTAATGTATTTATTTTTAGGTGCTGGTGAACATAATGCAAAACGTACTGTGGGAGCATTACATATAAACTTTGTATAAAAAGCCAAGAGAGAAATGGAGCCATTAAATAATGAAGTAACGGGGGCTCTTCAATGTGCAGAGCTAAGGACAAGAAGATATTTGCCACCTTTGGTTCAAATTAAAATTCTTTTATCATGCATATTCTTTCATATATTTATTTGCTATATGCTGAATAATTTAATATAAGAAAAACTAACAACAAGGTGTTTGGCAAGGTTTTATTCAATGCACTCATACTATCTGGCTGTACTCCAGAGCAATAGTACTTCAACATCAATCCAAATAAAGTGGGCCATTACCCGCACATGATACATCATTGACAATGAAGAACAAGAAGCATAATTGACAACCATTAAGCAATTTATTAAGCCAAACAACTTAAACAATCAGCAAGAGTTTTCATGGTAGAAGAGAGCAGCCAGCAGTAATGACATAATAAAGCACCAGATGATCAAAACTCCAGCGCTATTCTCAATAGCGCCGTAAAAATAGCACTGGAACAGCACAGAAGAGCAATGCTTTAATGCTCAAAGCTAATGAGATGCAAATATAGGTAGGCTCATAGCTTTGAGCATTAGGGAGTTGTGTGGGAGGATTGCGCAGAAGAGTTCAGCGGTAAGCTCAGCTCCTGTGCGTATGCGCCTGATAAAACCCGAACATGAAACACACATTGGTGTCTGTTTCCTGCAGCCTAAATATAAGCGTTTTAATTTTTTTTTTCTGAATGCTTATTTAGATGCAAGTAACAGACACCAATGTGTGCTTTATTTATTTATTTGTTTTTTTAAGCATGGCCACTTTAAATTTAGATGCGGGACAAAAACGCCAATGTGTGATTTATGTTCAGGTCTGCTGTTTCTCACAACCAGCGCTCAAGGGCTTGCACGGGCTTCCTTCTGCTTCCAAAAGCAATCCAAACTGGTAGAGTTTGCAGAGAGAAGCATGAGAAGCATGGGAAATCCTCTCTTCCAACACCTGCTTGGATCTGGCATTATTTTATACAGTGGTAAGGCAACCTTGTTTCGGGCGCTCTTTTCTGATCATTGGGGAGGAACACAAAATGACCTCATTTAAATGAGCGTGACTACATTGGCATGCTTCTGCGCTAAGGCCTGGCGAGCTCGTTGTTTACTACTCTAGATCCCTCTGATCATTCTGCGCTGCTAAATGCGAGTGCTAGTACAGCGCTAATGGCCTCTAGCACCCGCATTTACTTTTGACCATCAGGGCCTAAGTAAATAATAGCCTGAAAACAAGAGGCATAATATAAAGACACTCCTTTCTTTATTGTTTCTGGCAGTGGCGTAGCCAAGGGTGGGCCCTGGTGGACCCAGGCCCACCCACTTTAGGCTCAGGCCCACCCAGTAGCAGCACACCTATGATGTGGCTGGCAGGGATCCCCAAGCCCCACCAGCTTAAAACTCCCAACAACTGTCTCTCCTGCATACCTTGTAAATAGCAGATCTTTGCCTGCAGCGAGCAGCGACTGACACATACTGCTCACACCGGCCCCACAGCCTTCCCTCTGATGTAGTCCTGCCTATGCAGAAACAGGAAGTTGCATCAGAAGAAAGGTTGTGGAGCTATCATGAGCAGTGTGTATTAGCTGCTGCTCGCTACCGATGAAAATCTGCTATTTAGAAGGTATATGAGGGAGGGGGGATGTTTGAGAGACCATATGGCATGCAGGCGGGAGAGGAAGAGACCAAATCACTTGTGGGACAAGGCAGAGTTACCCAAAATTGGGTGTCTGGCTATGCCCCTGGTTTCTGGCATTTTAGGGCAAATAAGTGAAGCCTTGAAAGGCAACATGTGCTTTAGATTTTCAAGTACTCACAATTAAGTTCACAACTGTGAGGGATCTTCTGCTCTACTGGTGTCCCTTCAGTAGAGGTGAAGCATGTCTTGCAAAAACAGGTACACTGCCTTCATGTCTGCAGGGTCATGGCGCTGTGGAACCTAGCAAAATGCAGAGAGTGAAGGCAAACATTCTATTGGAGACTGTGCAGTAGAAGGTCTAGAAGATTTAGAGCAGGTCCAGACATCTGCACAAGGGGCAGTTGAAGTGCAATCCTGCTAAGAGGTAGCTCATGGCTCAGGCTGTCATGCTGATGGAATTGATGGTTCCATTACACATGCACAAGGCCATTGTGCAAAGAATGGGCAGAACATGATGAAGCTGGTTGCACAGTGGGAATCATATCACAGAAGCAGAGTGACCCTGAGCAAGAGAAGTGCAGAATGGCCTGGGAACCAACACAGAAGTAGAGCAAGAAGGAGAGAACTCATTGGATTGTTCCTCTATATCTGGACCTCTGGGGCCTGAGCGTAGGCAGAAAGTATATGACTTTGGCAGAGTATCAAAATGACTGAATGGAGTGCAATGATTTCTTTATGACTTGGGCGGTTTGGTGAACCACCGCTACAGAAAGAAAGTTGATGAGCTGGTCATGTAATGGCAGAGATGTTGAAGCCATTGTTATTTCAATGGGATATAGACATGACTATGCATAACATGCAGCTTTCTGTGTCATGACTCAGCCCCTGGCAGCCAACATAGAGCGGATGAATGTCCTCCATATGTTTATGTTTATACAGGACTTTCTATACTACCCTTCATTAAAAACAGCAGAGCAGATTACAATTATATACTAAAATAATAGCAAATGTGAAAAGGAAAAAAGGAAATCCTGAGGACTCTAGTACAGTCCACTGAATTCAGTCTAAGAAGTCACCCCTCTCCAAAGACTGGGGTAAAATACTACTACTACTACTTATCATTTCTATAGCGCTACTAGATGTATGTAGCGCTGACTTGAACTTAGGAATAGAGTCTTCACAATGGAACCACGAAGTAAAAAGCAGAGTTAGCAAGTTATTTCATGGTGGGCTCTAGCTGGTGGAAGGACAAACATAGAATCATAGAAAAATGTAGGCTGAAAGACCACATGGTCTATTCTGTCTGCTCATCTGTGCCATCTCCTCTCCCTTTCACTTCCTTAGAGATCCTATGTACTTCTCCCAAGCTGTCAAGAATTCACATACAGTTTTCATCTCCACCACCTCCACCAGGAGGCCTTCCATAAATTTATCACCCTTTCCATAAAGAAGTATTTCCTCAGGTTACTTTTGAGTCTATCCCCTTTCACTTTCATTCTATGCCCTCTTGTTACAGGCCTTCCTTTCAATTGAAAGTGTCTCGCCTCCTATGCATTTATGCCACATAGGTATTTAAATGACTCAATCTTATCTCCCCTCCCCTCCCTTTCTTCAAAAGTACACATATTGAGATCTTTAAGTTTTTCCCCATACTCTTTATGATGAAAACCACTGACCATTTTAGTAGCCACCCTCTGGACAGACTCAATCTCCTTATATATTTTTGAAGGTGTGGTCTCCAGAATTGTACACAATATTCTAAATGAGGTCTCACATACAGGGGCATCATCACCTCCTTTTTCCTACTGGCCATTCCTCTCCCTTTGCACCCGGGCATCTTCCTAGCTTTTACCATCACCTTTTCTACCTGTTTGGCCACCTTAAGACCATCACATATGATCATACTCAAGTCCCTCTCCTCTTGTATGCACAAAAGTTCTTTACCCCCTAAACTATACCACTCCCTCAAACTTATGTAACTCAAATGCATGACCCTGCATTTTTATTATCCACAAAGTGGCAAAGCTTATGAAACTGCTCTTCAGCAATATTGCTTACAAAAATGTTAAAAAGAACCAGTCCAAGACCTGAACCTTGAGGCACACCACTGGTAGCATCCCTTTCCTCAGAGTGAGCTCTACTTACCACTGCCCTCTATTGCTTTCCACTCAACCAGCTCCTAACCAACCAGTCACATTAGGGCCCATTCCAAGAGTACTCACTTTATTTTTTATTAGTTATTTATGCGGAACTGTCAAAGGCTTTTCTAAAATCTAAATACACCACATCTAGTACTCTTTCTTGAGCCAACTCTCTGGTCACCCAGTCAAAGAAATTAATCAGATTTGTCTGACAAGACCTGTTTCTAGTGAAACCGTGTTGCCTTAAGGTCCTGTAATCCATTGGATTCCAAAAACTTAACTATTCTCTGTTTTAAAAGTGTTTTCAATAATTTACTTATCATAGAAGCCAGACTTACTGGCCTGTAGTTCTAAACCTCTTCCTTACTTCTGTTTTTGTGCAGAGGGACCACATCTGTCCTTCTTCTGTCCTCCGGGACCAATCCCAACTCTAGAGAAGCATTGAAAAGGTCAGCCAAAGGAGCCGCAAAAACCTCCCTACATTATTTCAGTATCCTTGGATGTATGTCAACCAGCCCCATCACTTTGTCCATTTTTAGTTTAGCTAGCTCCTCATGAACACAGTCCTCTGAAAATCGTTCAGGAACTACCACCCCTCCATTCCTATTTGTGTTTGTCTTCTGCAGTCCTGCTCCTGTAATCACAGAACAGAAATATTTATTAAGCAATTCTGCTTTATCTTTATCAGCTTCTATATATTCCTCCCCCTCACCTTTGAGTCTCAAAATTCCACTTTTGCACTTCCTCCTATCACTAACATATCTAAAAAATGTCTTCCTCCATTTTACCATATTGGCTACAAAAAAAACATATGTGTTGTCATACTGGGAAAGACCAAAGGTCCATCAAGATCAGTATCCTGTTTCTGACAGTGGCCAATCTAGGTTACAAATACCTGGCAAGATCCCAAAACAGTACAATACATTTTATGCTACTTATCCTAGAAATAAGCAATGGATTTTCCCCAAATCCATATTAATAATGGCTTATGGACTTTTAGGGCGTTTTCCAAATCTTTTTTAAACCCTGCTAAGCTAACTGCTTTTACCACATTCTCTGGCAACAAATTCTAGAGTTTAACTATACGTTGAGTGAAGAAATATTTTCTCCAATTTGTTTTAAATTTACTAATTTTAGCTTCATGTGCCCCCTAGTTCTAGTATTTTTGGAAAGCATAAACATTCACGTCTACCCATTCCACTCCACTCATTATTTTATAGACCTCTATCATATCTATCCTCAGCCATCTTTTCTCCAAGCTGCAGAGAACTAACCCTTTGCTCATAGGGAAGTCATCCCATCCCCTTTATCATTTCCTTGCCTTTCTCTGTACCTTTTCTAATTCCACTGTATCTTTTTTGAGATGCAATAACCAGAATTGCACACAGTATTCAAGGTGCAGTCGCACCATGGAGCGCTACAAAGGCACTATAACATCCTAATTTTTGTTTTCCATTCCTTTCCTAATTATACCTAACATTCTATTTGCTTTCTTAGCCATCGCTGCACACTGAGCAGAGGTTTCAACATGTCGTCAATGATGACATCTAGATCCCTTTTCTGGTCAGTGACTCCTAATGTGGTCCTCTTTCCCACATGCATCACTTTGCACTTGCTCATATTAAACATCATCTGCTATTTAGACGCCCAGTCTCCCAGTCTTGTAAGGTCTTCTTGTAAGTTTTCACAATCCTCTTGTGATTTAACAACTTTGAATAACTTTGTGTCATCAGCAAATTTAATTACCTGACTAGTTACTCCCATCTCTAGATCATTTATAAATATGTTAAAAAGCAGCGGTCCCAGCACAGACCCTACTACTACTACTACTACTACTTAACATTTCTAGAGTGCTACTAGGGTTACGCAACGCTGTACAGTTTAACAAAGAAGGACAGTCCCTGCTCGAAGGAGCTTACAATCTAAAGGACGAAATGTCAAGTTGGGGCAGTCAAGATTTTCTGAATAGAGGTGTAGTGGTTAGGTGCCGAAGGTGACATTGAAGAGGTGGGCATTGAAGACCCCTGGGGAACCCCACTATCTACCCTTCTCCATTGAGAATACTGACCATTTAACCCTACTTTCTGTTTTCTATCTTTTAACCAGTTTTTATTCCACAATAGGACACTACCTCCTATCCCAATGACTCTCCAATTTACTCAAGAGGCTTTCATGAGGTACTTTGTCAAATGCCTTTTGGAAATCCAGATACACAATACCAACCGGCACACCTTTACCCACATGTTTGTTCACCCCTTCAAACAAAGTGCCCTTTAAAGAAACGTAGTAGATTTTTTTTCCATTTGCATCTTTGCTTTCCTGACTACTCTACCAGCTTCACTTAGCTTTTCCAGAATTGTTGTCTGACCCTCTTTCTGTGATTTCTTGTAGTTTTTCCAAGACTAACTGCTTTTTCCTTACCTTTTCAGCTACTACTTTTGAGAACCAAAGTGGTCTTCTTTTCCACATACTTTTATTTACTTTCCTTACAAAAAGGATTGTTGTCCTTATAATAGCTCCTTTCAGTTTTGCCAACTTCTTTCCTACTTCTTCCACGTGTTCCCATCCAGACAACAATTCCTTGAGGTAATCCCCCATTTGAACATAGCTTTGTTTTTTTTTTAAGTCTAGAACCTTCACTTTTGAATTAACCTTCCCCACACCTATCTTAATATTAAACCACACCACTGGTGATCACTGGATGCTAGATACTATAACATCAGAAACACTCTCCCCATTTGTAAACATTATGTCCAGTATGGCCCCATCCCATGTGGGTTCCATTTTCAACTGCTTGTTATTCCTTTAGGGAGTCCAAGATCTCCCTACTTCTAGAAGACCCCACAAAAGGGATACCCCAATCAACATCTGGCATAATAAAATCAGTTTTGGTAGTACTTCTTTCACAGCTACAGTTTGAATGTCTTCAATTAAATATCTGTCCACTTCTGTCTGTGAAGGCGGTCTGCATATCATACCAATGTAAATATATTTTCCATTCCCTACTTTCAAATTGACCCACAGTGCCTCTTACCCTGTAGATCCTGCAATTGTGTGCCTTTAATATTATCTTTAACATATAATGCCACTCCCGCTCACTACCTTGTCTTTCCTGAACAGATTATAGCCCGGTATAACTATATCCCAGTCACTGTTCTCTGTGAATCATGTCTCTGAACCACTAAAGCCAAAAGGTAGTCATTGTGAAACCGTAGTAGATGGCCAGGGGTATAACGAATGAGAATATCAAAATGTGCTATAGAGTCACCTTTAAATCAAGAAGTAAGACTTTAAACTTATTCCTATAGGCTATCAGCACCCAGTGAACTTCTTTAAGGTAAGGAGTGATATGATCAGATCCTCAGAGTTTATACAGGAGACAAATGGCAGTATTCTGAACAAGCTGAATAATTCTAAGTAGTGATTGAAAAATACTATTCTAAAGAACTTTACAATAGTACAGGTGAATAGCATGAAGTAAATTAAGCAAGGCTTCTTGATCAAGGAAAGGTTGGAACAGACCTAATCTAAGGCATGGAAACAGGATTTGACAACAGCAGCAACTTGCAAATCAAAGGTTAAGGTGGAGTCATATATAGCTCCCAAAATTCTTAATGGGGATGTGATACTGTCAGTGAGGGTTGAGCTGGGCCTTCACAATAATACAGCTGGACAAGGTTGTAAGCAAGAAAATAAGTGCTTTATTAATGTAAATCTGAGTCCTGTTACTTCACAGGCCTAGGAACAAAAGTAAAATCTCTTACCTTCAGAGAGGGAAAAAGTCCTAGCATGGGTATGTGGCTAACAGGGCCCAAAACAAGTATATGGCCTGTGACTGCCATGCCCCAAACACAGTTTGTAGTTTCTATCTTTCTCTCTTGGGATTTATAGGTCTAGCTCCAGCCAGACTTCAAAACAAGGTTCACAAGTCTTTAAATAAAAGATTGGCTTACCTTAGCCAGGTCACAGCAGCTAGACGTACTCAGTAGAGGTGTAGGCTGGGGTTTCAGTTCTTCCTTCTCTGGGCTTCTTTAACCCCACTCTGGTCCTGACTTTTATACTCTGTGATTCTTGTCCTTTCATCTCTACCCCTCCCGTCTCACTTCCTCCCTGGATGGGACTAGTGAGTTTAAGATGGCTCAGTCTACCTGAGGGACTATTCTTAAGGGTGAATGGCAGTGTTCTAGGAACCCCCTCATATACCCTCCCCCTAAGCTCAACCCTGCCTGGTTGAGCACCTGCCATATCAGGGTCCACCTCCTGTTACAAAAAGTCAGCATAAGCATGTTCATGGCCCTCCCGATGTTCCACTCAATAACTAAAGAGATGTAAGCTAAAGAATAAGTGCATGATACTAGCATTTGAGTCTTTATATCAAGCCATCCACTGAAAGAGTTGTTGCTTGGAGACCAGCAGGAAGTGTCGCCCCAACAAATAATATTGAACTGTTTCAAGGGCCCATATGACAGCTAGAACTTCCTTCTCAATTACCACATAATTTTTCTCTCTCGGGAACAGCTTCTGACTAATATATGCCATTGGGTTCAACCTCTGACACATCGGTCTGCATGATGAAGAGCCAGTTGAAGTCCGGGCTGACCAGCACTGACTCTAAAGAAATGTCCCTTTTCAGGGTTTGGAAGGAAACAACCAGCTTTTTAGTCCTGTGTGTCTTTTCTGGAGCCTTCTTCTGCAGGAGGAGCCATGAATAAACTGGCGGTAATAACCAATGAGCCCGAGGAAGGATTGTATTTTCTTCATCTGGAGTACTGGCACCTGGGTGATTGCTTCTACCTTCTGGATCTGGGATCTCACTTGTCCTTTCCTGACTGAGTACCGCAGGTACTGGACTTCTTGTCTTCCCGAGAAGTACTTTTTAGGATTCGCTGATAGTACAGCGATCCGCAGACTATCTAGTACTGCTTCTACCTGGATGAGATGGGTTCTCCAATCCTTACTGTAGATGGCAATGTTCTCTAAGTAGGCAGCAGTATAGTTGCCATGTAGTTTAAGTAGGTAATCCACAAGGCATTGAAAGATAGCTGAAGCCCCATGAAGGCCAAACGGCAACACTGTAAACTGGAACAAACCCTGGGGTGTGGAAAAAGCTGTATTCTCCTTGGCAAGTAGCAAAAGAGAGGGTCCAAAAGTACAGAAATCAGGACAACAAACAAAAGCACAAAAAAGCCCTTAAGACTGTAACAATGGATAATCCTTTAATGCAATGGACTCGACATGGGCTGTGTTTCAGCGTAAAAGGATACCTGCCTCAGGGGTCAAATAAAATACTCTGCAGTGGTAAAAAAAAAGTCTGAAAACGTCCTTCTAAACATGCTGCATCAGGGTATACTGCAGGACACACTGAGCACATCTTCAATGCAATGATAGCTTCCAACAAACCACCAGGCAGCCATGGTGAGGGGTACCTGCCAATATCCCTTAGTCAGGTACAAAGTCAAGATGAATTGGGCTCCTGAGTTCATCTATCCTCAGCATTGGATGTCTCTAGTTTGGAGACAGCATTCAGCTTCTGGAAATCAATACAAAACCAGATGCTCCCATCTAGCTTTGGCACCAGAACTATGGGAGATGACCAATTATTGGTTGACTCATTGATGACACCCAGTTCCAGTATTTCAGCAACTTTTTTCACCACAGCTTGCTGCTGGGCTTCTGGAATCCAATAGGGATGTTGCCAGACTACCACTCCCAGCTTGGTGAGAATGTCATGTATAGCAAGGTGAGTCTAGCATGGCACTCTGGAAAATATATCTTGATTCTGGCACACCAACTACTCTAGGACAGACTGGTGTTAAGACTGAGCCCTATGGGACCCAAGGACACAATCCCCAATGGATAGAGAACAATGAATCACATAAAGTGGATGCAAACCAATTACAAACAGTACTCCCATCCCTAATTCAGTTAGACACTGAACCAGCAAGTCCAACAGATCAAATGCCACTGTAAAACCAAGCAAAACTGATGTTAAAATATTTGCCAGAATCGAGATATCACCTAATGTCACTGACCAAAGCAGCTAGACATGTTTCTGTGCTATGATGAGCACAGAAACTGAACTGACAGGGCTGAAGAGCATTAATCTTTAGTGTAAAAGAGTGCAGCTGAAGTAGAACAACCTTCTCCAAAACCTTGGAAATAAAATGCATGTTAATGATTATATGCAGGAATCTGAGGATCAACATTAGGTTTCTTTAACAGTGGACAAAGCATAGCATTCTTCCAATAATCTGGAAAATTGCCCTTTATAATATTAGGGTTGGCAAGAGAAGGATAAATTGAAAAAGACCCATTTCATGATTTTTAATATAGTAAGATGGAATGGTATGAAGTAAAGATGTTGCCATGGTCATAATTGCCTTAACCTTAGAAAGATATAAGGGAAATTTGACTAAAAACAGTCTACAATGCTAAGGAAGAAAAACAATCCAAGGTAACATTCTCACCACCTTGATGGTCAGAGGTGAACTAACTCTATGGAAAATACGTGCCAATACATTATCCTTTTCCACAAAAAAACTGAGCTAGAATCTCAGGCTCAGGAAACTGAGACAGAGTTAAATGTGATGAATTCAAATTAGTCAGAAGAGAGAACAAATATTTAGAAGGGTTGCCACAAGATGATATGAATTTAGTAAAATACTCGTTCTTAGTCTGCTTAAGGGCAGTGTGATAATTACATTGCTTTTCTTTACAGGTTCTTTCAGCTTTCCAGGCCATTGGTTTGAGAAGACAAAGATAAGAGTGAAACTAAGGATGTGACTGCTTCATAGAATGATGGCATGACCGAATAGGAGCAGCAGTGTTTAGTACAGAGTGCCAAGACAATGCTTTATCTTCCAAAGATGCAGCACAGAAATTACTTAGAGACTGACAAAGAGGAGCTAAGACACATGGGGGTGAGAGATCTCAGATTTCTAAATGATCTAAACAAGCTGTTGAGTAGGCATAGGGAGGACTGTAATATCAATGGAAAAGAAGCCAAGAAAATGATCAGTTCAGGATACAGGAGTAGTATGGACTGAAACTGAAGAGTCTGTAGATGACCCCATGATAGATACAAGATCTAACCTGTGACCAGTATTATGAGTAACAGACTGTACTAAAGATTCTATAAGAGGTATAAATACCCCTTTCTCTAGAAGAAACATGCATATCATAATGGATAGTAAACTTTCCCAAACCTGCAAGACTAGAAAAACATGAGGAAGCATCTGAAATAGTAGCCAACAATTTATCCCAATCTGTTGACGAAACTGCTGGGGGATAATATATAAGTATGAAAAAGATAGGGTCAAACACACCTACCTGAACTAATAGGACCTCTGGGCAGACCAAATTATGATTTCTAATTTCCACAAATGGAAGGGAGTCATGAGAAAGGAAAGCAATAACACCTACCTGTTTGGCCTGGCAATGCTTGGTCAGGAAAGAAAAGGCAGGAGGCAAGGATTCTTTTAGATAAGATTCCTCACCAGATTTAAACACAGTTTCATCGACAGCCAAGATAGAGCATTTGTGCTCAGAAATCAAATCAATAGTTTATAAAATTTGATATACCACCTTTCTGATAAACAAAATGGTTTACAATAAAATTCTAAAGAAAATATAAAGAAAAAGAACTCTATAAAATGATAGGAAAGCTCATACACCACAAGACCAAACACTCAACCTTACTGTCATGGCTGTGGCCGTGCCTTTATGTCCAGACCTTCTGATTCTCTGTATGTGGCTCTATGACCCCTCCAGACTCTTTCCCTGCTGTTGATGTTCCTGCTAGCCAAGCCTCACTTTGGTGTCGCTGAAGCCAAGCCTTTCTTTGATCTCTCTGCTTCCAAGCCTCATTGCCCAATTTGACATCATCAGCCATCTCCTTTATAAGGGTCTGGGTTTAAGATCTTGAGAGCAGCAGGTGGAGATAAGCAAGATGATTTCCCCCGAGAGGGCAAGAATACAGAGTTCACGGAGTAAGCTGAGACGCATTTGGAGAGTGTTTCTTGTTGCCTCTGGGCATTGGTTGATGACATCAGCAGCTACCCTTCTTTAATCAAAGTATCAAGGGGTGAAAATGCTGTGGAAGAAAAGTGTGAATCTACAGAATATGTAAATTCATTTTTTCTGGTGGAGAGAGATTTACAACAGTCTTTTCAGCGAATGGAGAGACATTTACAACAGACTGTTTTTTCAATGACCTTTATAGATCTGCAGGAACTTGTAAAAAGGATTAAAGAGGACTGCCTTGAGTTGTTTAGAACTTTCAAGCATTAAGCAGTAAATGCAGAGTTTATTCAGAGGTAGTTTTGCATGTGTATTAGTTTACGACATTATGCATGTTATTGTCTTTTTCAGCAAGCACCGTTGTGCACTGGTATAGAGAGTAGTATGAGAGAGTGAGTGAATGATAGTATGGTTACTAGTATTATGCACTTGATTTAAAGATGAATAATTGAGTAAATTTGTTTTGCTTATATTTGGAAAGCAGTTGTTAAATTCTTAGAACTGTTATCATTAGTCAAAAGGACCCGGGAAATTTTCCTGGGTTGCCTTTGCAACAGGTCTATTTTCCCTTGTTAGTTGTACTGTGCTTGAGTCTGAGGGAACTGGTCCTCTTGTTAGCTGTGCCTCTTGGCACAGCCTTGAGCTCTGTGTGTGTGCTTCTGGTCTGAACCCAAATGGATTACTTTCCTGTTAGCTTTGCTCTCAAGCAAGCACTGCTCTGTTTCCCTGTGTGTGTGCTTCCGGTTTGTACCTGAATGGATTATTTTCATGTTAGCTATGCTCTCCAGCAAAGCTCTGTTCTGTGTCCCAATGTGTGTGGTTCTTGTTTGTACCTGAATGGACTACCTTCCAGTTAATTTTGTTTTCTAGCTTTGCCTGTACTGTTTCTGGGTGTGTGTAGTTCTTGCCTGTTTGTTCTGAGAGTCTGTAGAAGCCAGCCTCGTCCTTGATTACTTCACTGCTGTGCAGCTGTGGCTGCTGCCTCTCTGTCTGCCTTGCCTTTCCCTTCCTGGCTGTGGGTGCTGGCTAGTTCGTGGTAAGCATGTTTCTTCTTTGATTGTTTAGTCTTCCCTGTAGCCTGCTTTAACTCTTTGTGTGCTGTGTTTGTTCTTTGGCTCTTGTGAACTCTGCCCCTTTCCTGACATGTATTTAGAAGCAGCTGTTCCCTTTAGTCTGCTTTAACCCTTTGTTTGCTTCCTGGATCCTGTGAGCTGTGTTCCTGCTTTGTGTTTTAAACCAGGTTCTGCTCCTGTTCTGTGTTTAAGCCAAGCCTTGGTCCTGCTCTGTGTTAGGGTCAAGTTCTATTCCTGCTCTGTGATAAAGTCAAGCTCTGTTCCTGCCAGATTCTGTTCTTGCTCTGTGTTTGCCAGGTTCTGTTCCTGCTCTGCATTAAAGCCAAGCTCTGTTCCTGCTCTCTGTTAAGCCAGATTCTGTTCCTGCTCTGTGTTAAAGCCAAGCTCTGTTCCTGTTTTTGTGTTTAAGCCAGGTTCTGTTCCTGCTCGGTGTTAAAGCCAAGTCCGTTCCTGAATCTTGTTCCAGCAGCCAAGCCAAGTCCGTTCCTGAATGCTGTTCCAGTTGCCAAGCCAAGTCCGTTCATAAGTACATAAGCACCGCCATACTGGGAAAAGACCAAGGGTCCATCAAGCCTAGCATCCTGTCTCTGACAGCGGCCAATCCAGGCTTCAAGAACCCAGCAACCCCCCCCCCCCCCCCAAAAAAAAAAAAGTAATAATGTTCAATGGACTTTTCCCTCAGGAATCTGTACAAACCCCCTTTAAATTCCATAAGGCCAGCTGCTGTCACTACATTGTCCGGCAACAAGTTCCAGAGTCTAATTACACGCTGAGTAAAGAAAAACTTTCTCCTATTTGTTTTAAATCTACCATATTCTAGCTTCTTGAATTCTGTTCCAGCTGCCAAGCCAAGTCTGTTCCTGAATCCTGTTCCAGTTGCCAAGTTAAGTCCGTTCCTGAATCCTGTTCCTGCCTTGTTTTGTCTGTCTACTTGTGCCTACCCTGTCTTGTCTTATTCTAGTCCAGTCTGTTCTGTTTCCTGCCTCTGCCAGGCCAGGTGGCTTGTCTGCCAAAGCTCTGGCTTTGGTCCAAGGGCTCACATCCTGTATCCATGATTGCAAGGGCCCTTGAGGCTGTGACACTTACGCACTCTAGAATCTACCCTAATATATATTTAAAAAAACAAAACAAAGCAGAAGATCCTACACCTCTTCCCCTAACACTAAGTTCCCTCAAAAGCTTTCTGAAAAAAAAAAAGCTTTTAAATTCCCCTTGAATAATTTCAACAAGGCCTATGTCCTATAAATCAGACTTGACTTTATTTTTACTGCTTTTACGTTAGGACAAATCCTAACTTGCTGACACTGACTAGAGCAAGAGCAAACCAAATGAGTGATCCTAATCAGGGGATCTGGAATACAGATAATAAAGATGTCTTTCCTGCCTCAAATACCAATACAGCCACATAAAAGCAGGTCTGTGACCCACAAAGAAAGGGATAGCTGGCAGCATCAAAATTCACAATAGCGAAAGGCTCAAATAAACCTGAGTTCTAGTAAGAGCTCTACAAGAAAAAGCTGAAGCACTCAAGGAGCACGACACGCTCATGGAAGTTATCAGCCCATAGAAGGCATGACCAAAGAGTTGTTATATTAAGAAAACATGTCATGATATTTTGAAAAGATGATAAACTTTGATGGTATTGTAACAGGGGTTTAAAAAGGTGAAAAAAATAAAGTTTTTTTTTGTTTTTTTACTTACTTGAATTATCTGGATCCGGGGATCTGGCTGTGCAGTGGACTGGTGTGGCCTTGGGCTGTTTTGGGAAGGAGGGATAGCGATGCCATGGGAAGCTGTTTTCTGACCCGTTCAGGGGGGGGCTGATTCTGGCTGGGGTCGGCGAAGCGGCGCTGTGAGAAATAGCGCTGAACTGCAGGAGAAAGCATTGCGGGTGCTGGCGATTGGGGACCGATTCTGGGCTGTTTTTGGGCCTGCCGGGGAGGGGAGGTCCGGTGAAGTGCTGCAGAATGCAGCACCATGATTTTCGGCACCGAAGAGATGCTGGGAGGTCCGGGAACGATTTGATACGTTCCCGGACGGGAAGAGAGTAATCGGGCTCTGCTTAGATCTTCGGGGCCCCGTTTTGGGCCGGATGGTGGCGATTTTGGGTGCTGGGAAGGGCAGTCCGGCGCGGGAGAGAAGAGTTTTCAGCGGCGGGCTGTGAGGAGAGGAAGGAGGAGTCATCGTGAGTGTGCATGAGGTGGCGAGCCTCATGCACAAATCGGCGGTGCGCGTTTTAGCGAGTAGACTGAAGCCAGGGCCTAAATTTTGGGCCGGCTTCGGAGCTTTTTTTGTTTTGGCTCCGTTTTCGCGTTGGGACGTCCGGGACCGGAATCAAGGGAAGTCATCGTGTAAGGAGAAAATCCCGGATCAGGTAAGGGGTCACTTGACCCAAAATGTTAATTGGTTGATTTTAAATTTGCATAAATAGCGGTTTTTATTTTTAAAAATTCGGGGTTTCAAGTTATTTAAATTTAGTTTTCAGATTTGGGTTCTGGGAATTTTTTAGGATTTTTGTGGTGATTTAGTTTTTCAATTTTTAATTTTTAGATAGGGGTTTTAGACGAGGGGGGGGGGTTTAACAGGGATAGGAAAGGGTTAAATTGTTAAATTCGATGGGGCAGGTTAAGGAAGTATTTATTGAATTTTTGGAATGGTTTTCACTGAATTTGGGATTTTTGGAAGAAGTTTAAGTGGAATAATGGCGGGTGGACATTGGAATATTTAAATTATAAAAATACAGTTAGGTAGGGAATGGGAAGTTTAGTGGGCATAGGAAATATGGGGTGATTTAACATAAATTTATTGGTGTTTTGAAGTGATTTAGGAATTTCCCATAGATTCCTATGGGGTTTTCCTATTTAAAATGGAGATTAAGTTGTGCTGCTCAACATTCCGCTTGTCAGCAGGCAGGTGCGGAATGTTGAGCAGGATTTAGGATTAGCTGCTCGGGTTTGGAACCCCAAGCCGAAGGGTCCGTTTCCTAGGAAACGGCTTGGCTGGCAGTTGGTCAGAGTGATTTGGGACTTCAGTGAGGGAGGAAGTGTTGTGGTGTTTGTGAGAGTAAGGGTGTGATGTGGTGAGTGTAAGGGGAGAAAGAGTGTTTATAGGGTATCTTGATAATTAAGGGGAATAAGGAAAAGTGTTGATACAAGTGGGAAGCGTGTTCTTTTGTGTTTGATTGCTTAAGGAGTGTGAGTGGTGTTTGATTAGTGAGGGTGTGTTAGAGCAAGTTTGATTAAAAAGGGGATGGGATAGATGACAGTGTTGTGCAGGATTAAAGGTGGATTAGGAAGCCGGAGTGGTGCATATGGGAAGTGAAATAGGGTGCAAATAGGGGTGCATATGGGAAGTGAAGGAGTGGAATGTTGTAAGCCTGGTAACAGATTGTGGTGAGTTGCACTGCATCGCTACAAGAAGAACAAACACTCTGTTTATGTTAGGGAATTAAAGTGGAAAGAACAGGTTTGAAAAGGACAGGGTAATTTATTTAAATTTATTTTCTTGTATCTAATGGCCCCAGTTATGATTAAAAACCCTTATTGACGACTTCCAGAAAAAGTAGGAAGGCAGGGTATTGCTTCCTTTTTATTTGTTAAGTGAGAAGTGTAGCTGGAGAACAACACCGCTGGAGAAAACATCTGTCCAAAGGGCCCCACCACAAGAAAGACCTCGAGAGCAGCTCTACAGCTAAGTACATTTGGAAAAGAGCATTTTTAACAATTATTATCACAAAATTGTTAGAGTTTATACTTACCTTAATTCCGGAAGAGAAGAGATACCTGAAAAAGAGAAAAGTGGAACAAAGAATCAATTTCTTAATTGAAATATTCAGGAGTCAACTATGCAGAAGGGTTTTTTTAAAAAAAGGTTGCATGACTGTTTGCACATAGAGAAGAGGTTTTAAGAGAAACAAACTTATCTGATAGTTGCTGGACTCCGATGGTAAAAAGTTGTTGACCTGAAAGAAAGGAAAATTTAAGTTCAACGGGTTTCACTCTTTAAAAAAAAATGTATGACAAACCAAGGATAGTTGATACTTCTGAGTTCTGAAAAGATTTAATGTTATTTCAATGCTTTTGTTACTAATATTTTTATTAAATGTAAATTGTTTAACAGTAAAAGTCTGATTTCTTCCAAAATCAGGAACAATCCAATTTAGATTATTTTCCCTCTCCACTTCATGGAATTGGTGAGCGTGGTTAGTGACCTGTTCAGCTTTCTGACGCTCGGTGGTGTGAAAGTTGGGAGATGGTCACGACTAGTTACATCAGACTCCCAGCAAAGCACTATTAACCGAGCGTGAGCATAGCTGATTACAGTATACAATATAGAAATATGAGAGAAAAGAAAAACAGTCATTATTTTTTGGAGGGAGCTTTCTCATGCATCTGTTTGGCAGAGTGGAAGAAACAAAACTGATGAGAGCGTTGAACCATTATACTAAATTCAGAGTTCTTGAAGAGCTGTTAAATCTCAGGGACATGTAATATCACTCACCTGTGTACCTGACTCATTCCTGCTTGTCATCAGAAAAACTAGGTGTAACAGCAATATCTTGGTTGCAAGATGGCCCATAGATGAGTTCACACCCCAAGGTCTCCAAAGAGCATTTATCTGCTCCCGGTCCTCTCCCTTCTTTGCTCAATGCATGCACACTCTGCTCCAAGTGAGCAAGTTTTCTCTGAGGGGAAGGGATTTCCTTTTAAGGCCATGATATGGATGCCCCTGAGAGATATGGGATACTCCAGCACTTTGCAGAAGACAAGCAGAAATCAAACACTGCTTTTAAGTAGTCTCTTCTATTACACCACACTCTTCTTTTATTTGTGTCTGTTATCCCTTTCAAAATTGCCAGTCTTTTGGGATTATGGATTTCCCGGATAGAGAACAGGCCACCCCTGTCTAATTTACCCTCCACAAACATCTTTCCACACAGGAATTAGTTTGCACACAATAACTTCTCCAATAGTCCAGCTCCTGAGTGGAGCTTCTCTCTCTCTGTGTGCTTATGTATTTGAGGGTCAGACTGCTGCTCCACTCCTTAATTCGATAGAAGGCAGAGGGGTGGGTAAAATCTCTCTGGCCAATATTCAAAGAGATTTAAGTGACAGGAGAGGCTGCTACCTGCTTAAATTGTCTTTGGTTGTGCCACAGAATATCGTCTCTGACCGCCCATGTTAAACGTGGGCAGGTCTGGGTCAGTACAGGGGGAGGTGTTGGGGAGGAGCCAGTTGTCCTAGCTTGGCCGATGTAGCTATGCGGGTCCCAGCATTGAATGTCAGTTGGGACTCGCATAACTGTGAAAACCCTTTGTGAAGACTTCCAAGCCCCATCTGGTCCACAGAAAGATACTTCTACGCCTGTTCCCTCTCCCCCCAGCCTGCAACCTTAACAACCCCCTCCCACCCCCCAAATGGCCCCCCCAACCCCTAAGGCCTACTTCTGAGCATTGGTAATCCAGTGGAGGCGATGAGGGCAGAAGTGAAGCTCCTCACTCCTGCCCCTAGTGGTAGCATCCTGAAAATGACTGCCACGACCCCTCGTGGTACCACAGCACAACAAGACTACCAGGAGATGTCACGACAGACATTTTCAGGATGCTGCCACTAGGGGTGGGAGCAAGGGGGGTTTGCTCCTGCCCCCATTGCTCCACTGGACCACCAATGCTCAGATGTAGGCCTGAGGGGCCTATCAAGACCTTGGGGGTTGGGGGGCTGTTTGGGGGGTGGGAGGGGGATTGTTCAAATCAAGGGATGAGGGGAGCAAGTATGGGAGGTCCCTTTTTGCAGGCTGGAGGGTGGAGGCTCTGAGGGCTTCACAAAGGATTTTCACAGTTGTTTGGGTCCCAGTCAATATTCAGCCAGGGCCCGCATATCTGTCTTATGCAGGCCCTAGCTGACTATCGCCAGGGACCCGCATAAGATCTGAAAGCTAGAGTAGCTTAAATTAGCCCTAGAAATGCAGTGTCAGGGTCCACACATGGCCCAGCACTGACTATCCAGGGCTAATTTAGCTAGCCACAGTCAGCATTTAAAAAAATGCTGACCACCGCTGGCTGAATATCACCCAGCCTGTCTTTTGCACAGGGCCGGTCAAACCCGGTAAGCAGGGTAAGCACTGCAGGGGGGCACATGCCTTCAAGGGCGTCACTTTGCAAGCAATCAAGCTCTGCTGAGTATCTAATCTCTGCTGCTCATCTCAGTCTGGCTCCAAAGCTGTCAGCTCTCTGTCCCATCCCCTCCCCCTCCCAAGCAGAGAAATATCCTCCTTGTGTTTGTCAGAGGAGGTCACTGCTCCAACTGAATCTGGCTCTGAAATAACTTGTGGGAGCTCAGCTAACCTCTGTCCTCTGCCCAGAGAGGGCTCAGACAGAGACAGTGTAATATGGTTAAAAACAAAATACAAATGTTACCTTTTTCTTTTGGAGTGCTAGAGGGGTCCTCAGGGCTGCAGAGATGGGATTTTTAGGGGCAGGAGTTGTTTGTGACCAGCCCTGATGGATGGCTGGCTGGCTTTAAGTGAAGGAGAGGCAGAGAGCATTACTGGCAGGGTTGCCAGGTAGAAATTTTTTTTCCAGCCCAATCCAGGCCAGAAACCAGCCCAAAACCCGCCCAAACACAAACCCCGCCCCTGACACCCCCACCCCCGCGTCACCGGCCCCGCCCCCGCCGTCACCGGCCCCGCCTCCCACGTCATCGGGCCCGCCTCCCCGTCATCAGCCCCGCCTCCACGTCATCGGCCCCGCCTCCCACGTCATCGGGCCCGCCTCCCCGTCATCAGCCCCGCCTCCCACGTCATCGGCCCCGCCCAAAACGTCACTAACCCCGCCCAAAAACGTCACTAACCCCGCCCCCCGCGGCCGAAAAAAATCAAAAAGCCGCCCAAAAAGCCGCCCGGAAGCCCAAAAAACCGCCCAAAAAACCACAACCCGCCGCGGGCAAAAATTTCCCGCGGCGGGTCGCGGAAAACCGCCCAATTGGGCGGTAAAACCGCCCACCTGGCAACACTGATTACTGGGTAATGGCAGGTTCTGCACATGCTCAGTAAGGTTCTGAAGCTCTGAGTAGGCCTGAAATCGGGGCCTGGACAGGGCCTTGGGAGGATTAATTAATTCAACTTTTTTGGGGTAGTAAGGGCATTTGGGGGTCCTGTTTGGGGGAATTAGGGGGATCTGGCAAAAAGAATATTGTTTTTAAGTTATCTATAGGGAGATACGCAGTTTCAAGGAGGCTGCGCATCTTTGGGGGGGTGTTTTAGAATTTGAATGGTTATATAGGATGGAGGGGGGTGTAAGGGAAATTATTAGATGGTGATCAGAGAATTTTATAAGTTATTTTATGGGTTTTTTTTAGGAAAATACGGTGTGGTCAGGAGAAAAGGTATTTTTAAATTCGAAGGTTATCAGGGAACCAGGAGAGATGTGCTACACCTGCTCAGCGAGCGGGAGGGATGTGACATGAGCGGATGTCAAAATATTTAGGAAAGGTTTCTTCTCAATTAAAGTCTATGGGTCTGATGGTTTTAAAATGGAGCTGACACCAGGGAAATTCAGATTCCATATTCTTAGCGCAAACTGTAGCTTAAGTGCTGGAGAGGTTGATTGGCTCAGAAGGGACCGATGATGTCATCTGATTCTGGTTACCTGGACTACGGCTTGGGGAAGCAGGGAGAAGGATAGGAGAAAGAGAACTGACAGGGAGGTTTTTTTCTATGCTGAGAGAAAAAAAAAGTTTTCTTTCTGTAGAGTCAGCTGATAACTCAGAGGCAGTACTGGTAAGGGAAGGGACTTTTAAGGGGACTCTCCAGTACTCCAAAAGAAAGGGGGGTTTAGCTGTATTGGAAAAGCCAGGGTGAAAGGTTTCCATCAATAAGTATTGGAATTCAGAGAGAGCACCTTGAAGGTGATGAGCTGGGAAATTCAAGCTACCAGCAAAGTTATTATTACAAAAGGAGGAATAAGTGTTAGAGCATTGCATATGATTCTTGGACAGAGGGTATGGTCAAGTGAAGAAACTGGACCAGAGTTTGGGAGTTAGCTAGCATTAGTTTCAGAACTCCTGTATCAGAGTCAAAATAGAGTTGAGGTTTTCCTGTTCCTGTGCATCAACTGCAGCAAAGCGGATTCCTAGGAATTGCAGCAGTAATTCTGAGGGGCAGCTGCTGATTCCTCCAGAGTGGCGGTGTTTCCTTGTGGCAGCAGTGTTTCCTGGGATCCAGTCTCAAGCAGCAAGAGGTTACCGGATCAAAACGGGAAGGAGTGGATAAGTTATTTACCTTTATGCATTTTTGAATAATTTTCTAGAACTATTTTTTTTTGTGTGCACACATAATTTTAACTTTGAACAGCTGAAACAGTAAAGGTACCTTATTGTTGTTTCACTCTACCTGTGAAAGAAGATAAACAATTGTTTTTTTTTAAACCAAAGGAAAATTGCTTTTAAGGTTTAAAACAGGAGAAAAAAAGTCCTGGACTGGTAATAATGATATGCTGAGGTTTGAGTTTTACTGGGTTCCGGTCTCCAAACATTTCTGAACTTAGTTTTCAGGAATCTTTGAGCTTGGGTCCATGAAATCCAGAAAACCCTAAGAAGGGAGTAAATTCCTTTGCTAGTGCACAAATTAATGCTTTGTATTCTTGCATTTCTTTCAGTATAAGCATTTAAAGGTTCTATAAGGTTCTGAAGGTTGAAAAGTGTAAACAGGAATAGAAGCTACTTTGAGCTGTTCACATAATGCTTAAGTAAATGTAACTGTTAAACAAATGTGAGTTGCAGAATAAATTAAACATGTTTGCTTGTTAAAGGTGGTGATACACATTTCTTTGCCAGCGTGAATGGGGTTCCTCACACTCTGAAAATAATCGACTCTGTTAATAAAAATTATTTAATTTTAGTTATTTTATTCCTTATTAAAAACCAGTAGCGCTGGGCGGAACTGTGCTCCGCTTCAGGGGAAACATCTTACCCCGGTGCTGTGACCAATAGCAGATTCTGTTATTGTTGCAAAGCGAGGCAGCGCTGAAACCTAGGGGGCGTTACAACAGCACAGCAGAGCCTGGACCCTTGTTTTGTCAGAGACTGCTGTTTAGTGCTGCACCTGACCAACCCTTTTCCACCCCCACCCCCAAGACAGCAACTCACAGGACAGGAGGGCTAGATGCCTGCTTTCAATTCCTAACCATCACCTATTTCTCATTCCCACTTCAGTAACTCCTGTTAGTCTGTCCAACTCATGTTAGTTTATGCTGATTAAGTCTGTCCTAGCTAGATCCTAAGCTGTGCTCGATGGGAAGGCTATTGTGCTGCATGCAGAGTCTAACTTCTTAGGATTTCAGGTTAATTTTTGAAGAATTTGAAGAAGGGCTATCTCTGTTCTACATGTGTGACTGCAAGGCCAAGTGTCTGAATAGGGATCTGTTTGTTAGATTCTGAAATTTTGATAACACATTGTTTTTCAGAGTTGCAAGACTGTCTGTTCTCCTAATTCCTGGTCTGTGTGCTAAGTTATTTTTCTTCTATACTGGTGTAATATTTTCAATGATGCCATGGCTGGTAAAAGGGGTGTGTTTACTGTGGGGGCAGAGCCATAGTGATCCCGCCTCTGGATGGGTAGGGACGCCGACTAATAGACTGCAGGACTCGGAGGGCGCTAGAAACCCTAGGGCCAGCTCTGCTTTTGCACACACTTCACACTGGACACAAACATAAAACAAAAGGAAGGCTCCACACTAAACCAGGCTCAAAGGCCGAGCATTAAGTGTGGACAATCCACATACTACCACCACATACTACACACACTCTAGGGCAGTGGTTCCCAAACTTTCTCAGGTCACGACGCCCCTAGGCTACACATTTCCTCTCAGGTCTCCTCCTTCCACCCACCACCACTGATGCTGCTGTTGCTGCTGACACCACCAACAGTATTGAGTCCTACCTTTGCTGGTGGGGATGCCCAAGCCCTGCCAGCTGAAGAGGTCCACTGCTCCAAGGTCTGAGTTCCAGAGCAAATCTGTGGCATACTTCAGCCACTAACGCCAGCATTCCCACATATTCCCTCCTTCTCTTCCTCCTTTCCATCCAGCATCTGCTCTCCTTCACTCCCTCTCCATCCAGTGTCTGCCCTACTTCACTCCCCTTCCCATCTAGTGTCTGCCCTCTTTCCTCCTCCACCCAGTGTCTATCTTCCTTCTCCCATTGACCACCATCTCTCTCTCTCCCTCCCTTGTGCCCCAGGTCCAACATCTCACACAGCATCTCTCCCTTCCACCCCTCTATCCAACATTTCTCCCTCCCCCCTCTCCCCTCTCCATGCAGCATCTCTCCCTCCCCTCCACCCCTATGTCCAACATTTCTCCTTCACCCCTCTCCATGCAGCATCTCCCTCCCTCCAACCCCATATACAAGATTTTTTTCACTTTCTCAGCCTTCACCACCTCTTTGCTGCATCTCTCCCTTCCTCTCCCTCCACCCTAACAATTCTGCCCCTCCCCCTATGCAGCATCTCTCCTTCCCTTTCCACCACTTTGCTGCATCTCTCCCTTCCTCCCCCTCCACCCTAACAATTCTGCCCCTCTCTCCCCCCATGCAGCATCTCCTTCCCTCCCCCACCCCACCCACAACTCTCCTTCTCACTTCAATGGGTCCCTGTCAGCAGCAGCAATCCCCAGACACTACCTGCCACTAACCCGGAAGCCTCCTGCCATGTTCTGTTCCTGGGTTAGTGGCAGGCAGCATGTAGGAATCGCTGCTGCTGCCAGGAACCTTTCTACTGCTGCTCCTCATCCTCCAGCGGTGGGGGGGGGGGGGGGGGGGGAGGAGGGGAGAGGGCAGTATTCGCTGCTCCTTTGCACTCTTCTTCCAGTGTGATGGGGTCCAGGATTCACTGCGGCCATGTGTGCATCTCCCAACTCCCTCTGCAGCACCCCTGTGACTTCGCAGGGTACACAGTTTTGGGAAAGAGGATGCTGAAACCAAATGATACACACCTCTGTATCCTGAAATGGAATGGTCCTGAATGTAGCAGCATGCTGGGCTAGGGAGTCTCCTGAAAGGTCCCTTGCATAGGTTTCCCAACTGGCTAAAGTTTTTCAAGGCCTGATTTTACCGTGTTGCATACATGGACTTGTGGTCCTGTTTTTCTAAGACAAATCTATACAGCAATTTGACTCTGGATTTTAGATTTCTTATTTGCCTTTTCCCCCATCCATGTTCAAGGTGAGTTGCATGCAGGTAGTCAAGTTATTTCCCTGCTAGTGTGGATTTACAACTGAAGTCACAAATATTATCCATGGGAGAAACCGCCCTTGAACCCTGGCCTCCCTGGTTCACAGCCTACTTTTCTAACCACTAAGCTAGTCCTCCATAGAAATCCATATATGCAAAGGGGTAAATCAGGCCTATTCAATTTGTTCTTAAAAAACAGACCTGGTAGGCAACCGTACTGAGAAGTATTTCAGGCCTGTAACCAAAATGAGGAAAAATTCCTTTTCAAGAACTTTGCTCAGTAATGGGAGATTGGAAATAGTATGGTAAAAAAAAAGAAGAGGAAGTGTAAATCAAAGGGGGGAGGGATAACAAAAAAGGCCTATTATAGGTCTATGTGTAGAACTTTTTTTTGTAGAAAATGACCTTTCCTGTTCTGATTTTGGACGTTTTACAAAAAACGTACAAATTCAGACTTAGATGTCATATCCAAAAATACCCCTTGTGCATTTGACTTGCCCAAAGTCACAAGGAGCAGCAGTGGGAATTGAACCCATGTCGCCAGGATCAAACCCCGATGCACTAACCATTAAGCCACTCCTCCTCTGTTTTGGACAGCTTGCATTTGGACGCCTTTTGTTCAAAAATGGACCAAAACAAAGGATGTCCATAGTATTTTCGAACACAAAAGTTAGACGTCCATCATTTTTGACCTTCTTTCCTGTTCGGAATTTGGACATCTTTGTAAAACCATCCAAATTCTGATTTAGACATTTCTTTCGAAAATGCCCCTCCTGGTCTCCAGAGATAAGAAGTAGAGAGAAAGATAAGAATAAGTTGTTGCCCCAAAAGGAAAAGTAACTGGGAGAACTTTCTAGATTATGTGATAGCAACTAGCTAGGGGATGGAGGTACAGAAGATGTCCACCTGCTGAACATCAGCATGCAAGATGAATATCTGTAATTCACTCTATAATATTGGTTCCACAATTTTTCCTATAAAAAGTGGGCTTCACATTCTGTAATTTGGCAAACATCGGACCTAGGGAGAGCTTTGTCACTCTGGGTTCTAATCTTCTTCCTTGCCTGGCAATGTCAGTATGCACAGTGATGAATAAAAGCTGTCGATTTTAATTCATATGTTATACTCATTCTTTTCACAGCACTTCTATTTCCACATATGGAATGCGGGGAAATTGCCAGCGACAGAAAGAGTCAATGAGAATGGCATTAGTCCACAGAGGAAAAGGTTCAGTATCTAGTGAAGTTGAAGGCTCTGTTAGAAATCATCCTTGGAACAAGGTACTGACAACACACAATACAGCAATGACTTTCACATCTTTCTAAACATAGTGGCACAGCTCACTTTTCAGGGAGAATTCTGAAGGTTAGAATACCCTTTGACAATCTCTCTTTATCGCAGTGCACTGTCCATTCCCAAAGTTCCTAAGAAAGAAGAGGAGACGGTCTGGGAAAATTTTCGGCCTGCAGAGCCTGCCCTGATGAAAATTCCATATGACTAGGAAAAAGGCTGCAAAACCAAAGGGCTTCTTTTCTGCAAGTGCAAGGGGAACAGTCTTGTGTATTTCAGAAATACAAACCTTCTTATTTTTATCATTGTTTTCCACATTTTCCTACTGGCTGCAAGATTCTACTTTGCAATTTCCTCTATGTCATAGGAGGAAAGGATAAGGATAAATACAGATGCCACTTCCATGGAAAAGCTCTTTTTGACTACCTTGTACAACCCCACCCACTCCACGCATCCTCCCGAAGCCAGTGATTCACATGTCTATTGCCCTTCTTTGAAACATGGTTCAGCAATTTTTAATCTCCTTCCTACATCCTCCTTTTCTGCTGGTACCATAGCAGCAACAGCGACAGGGCTGCCTTAACCATTAGGCAAACCAGGAATTCACCTAGGGTAGTAGCTTCTGTGGTGTTAACAAAGAGCAGCTGCAGTCAGTAGCATAAGTTCAAATGAGGGTTCCTAAGCAAAATTTTACTGAGGGCCCTCTTGGGAGGGGAGGAATGTCCCCTCCCCCTTTTCCATCTTTCCCCCCTCCTCGAACCTTTGGGTTTCAGAAGACAGAGCACTGTAAATATTACTTTTAAAAACGCTAGCCTGCTACCTCCCACCAGCTTTCTTTCTCCTTCCTGTCAGCTGGAGAAGTGATTAAGCGCCATGGGCCAAAGTTGCATGGTAACTGTTGTTATTGTGAAAATTCACCCCCAACAGCAAGAGACGAGACAAAAAAATGTTTCTGAGTGGTACAATAGTGCTCCGATGTTTTTGTCTTCTATAAAGGGGCTCAGCTTTTTCTCCCTTGACTAATGCTGCCTGTCACATATCCCTAAGTACTGGTGCAGGGTCATAGCCCATCCCCCCTTCTCAAAGCTTTGTTGTCTAGTGCATCTATGCAGCACTATTCATCCTGTGCTCTCCCTCCACTCCCTATCTTTGCACTTATCTTTATTTTTTCCCTTGAACTCTTTCCTAGAGTCAGGAGTGGTTCTGGAGGACTGGAGAGGGCAGATGTGGTCCTTCTCCACAAAAGCAGAAGTAAGGAAGAGTTTAGGAACTACAGGCCAGTAAGTCTGACTTCTGCGGTAAGTAAATTAATGAAAACGCTTTTAAAACGGAGAATAGTAAAGTATTTGGAATCCCATGGATTACAGCACCCAAGGCAACATAGTTTCACTAGAGACAAATCTGATTAATTTATTTGACTGGGTGACCAGAGTTGGATCGAGGGAGAGCACTAGATGTGGTGTATTTACATTTTAGCAAAGCCTTTCACACAATTCTGCTTAGATGACAGAAAGGGTAGTGGTAAATGGAGCTCACTCTGAGTGAGGAAAGGGATGCTACCAGTGGTGTGCTTTAAGGTTAAGTTCTTGGGCTGGTTCTTTTTAACATTTTTGAAAGCGATATTGATGAAGGACTGTCTGTTAAGGGTTGCCTCTTTGTGGATGATACCAAAATCTGCAAAAAGATAGATAACCCTGATGGTGTGGCTAACATGAGGAAGGATATACCAAAGCTTGAACGATGTACTATAGCTTGAAGAATTTGGAAGGTAAGATTTAATGCTAAAAAAATGCAGGATCATGCATTTGGGCTGCAAAAATCCACATAGTACAGTTTAGGGGGCGAAGAATTTTTATGCATGAAAGAAGGACAGGACTTGGGTGTGATCATATCTGATGATCTTAAGGTGACCAAACAGATAGAAAAGCTAAAAAGATGCTTGGGTGCATATGGAGAGGAATGGCCAGAAGTAAAAAGGGGGTGATGATGCCCCTGTATAAGACTCCAGTGAAACCACATTTAGAATATTGTTTATTTATTTAGTTATTTGTTACATTGGTATCCCACATTTTCCCACCCATTTGCAGGCTCACACAGTACCGGAGAGGCGCTGGCAGACTCCGGTGTAAACAAACATAAAGTGACGCTGTGGCAAGACAAAGCCCACACTCGGGAATCGTTCAACGGAAGAGCTGTGCTATGTTCGTTCTATACTCTAGGTTTGTTGTGTTGCAGAGATCAGGCATTTATGATGGATTGGTAGGGTATGCCTTTTTTAACAGATTAGTTTTTTTTCCCCAAAGTTTAGGTGGTGGAACGTGGTTTAATAATAATAAAATAATAATAATAATAATATACTTATACCCTGATTTCCACAATATCTTATTGGCTGTCTTGGTAGTAGCAATTCTCTGCTCAGGATGGAAGATCCTGGATGAGGAAACAAATGCACAAACTCATGGAGAAGGACATGAAATGAAAGAGCCACCTCTGTTTTCTTTCCAGTGCAAGAAAGAGCATTATAATTCTGGAGTCTGCACTTTCAAAAAAATATAAACAGGATGGAGTTGATCCAGAGGACAGCTACTAAAATGGTCAGTGGTCTTCGTCTTATAGTGTGTGGGGACAGACTTTAAAGATCTCAATAGGTATACTTTGGAAAAAAGGTGAGAGAGGGGAGATATGATAGAGACATTTAAATACCTATGTGGCATAAATGAAAGGAAGTTCTGGAATGAGGGAGCATTAGATGAAGGTAAAAGGTGATAGACTCAGCAGTAACCTGAGGGCATTTTTCTTCAAGGAAAGGGTGGTGAATTCATGGAATGGTCTTCTGGTGCCAGCGGTGAAGACAAAAACTGTATCTGAATTCACAAAAGCTTGGAAGAAGTACCTAGCATTTCTAAGGGAGTGAAAGGGAGAGTAGATGGCATGGATAGGCAGACTGGATAGACATATGTGGCCCGATATTCAGACTGCAGGAGGCAAGCCGGCTAAGTCCTGCGGTCGATGCTAGTCTGGTTATATAATGCCGGGCCATTTCTGGTGACTGGCATTGAACACCGGAGGGTGGGGTGGGGGGGGGGGGAGGGTTGGCCACTATAAAGTTAACCGGCTAAGTTAATATTCAGCACTGGCTGGTTAAGTTTTAGCGGCCAAAGATAGGTCTGCTATTTACGTGGTCTGATATGGTCACTTAATTTAGCAGGCAAAGTGCTGAATATTCGTGGCTAGCCGGCTCTGACATGCGATATAGCTGGTTAGCCACTATATGCCGACCGCAATGGCTATCCCCTGCTGAATATCTTTCCTGTTTTGTTACATACTCTGCTAAAATAGTGATTTGCATGTCCCAATCCTTAGAGCTGTACACCTGGACATTTCTTCTGGTGAATTTAAGTGCAGCTCTTCAGATAGGTTACAGAGGAGACATTCCTACAGTCTTAAGCTTAAGCCCACCCACCCCAAGACGCACACTTCATAAATAACTTCCCCAAATACACTAATTATCACAATTTAACTCCACCCATATTACAACTGTCTCTGAAAAGAAAACCCCCTCATTATCACAGGAATCCCCAGTCTTCTACTCACCAGCTAAGGATTACTGCTCTAAAAATAAGAATCTCAGCCAACAGACCCATAGGCTGCTGTTCTCACTATATCATACCTGTTCATACCCATTTCAATCACTCAGGATGACTTTTATTCTCTGTAATAATTGTGGTGCTTTAGTTTCAAGACCAATTATCTGGAGACTTAAGGCTTGTCCTATCTGTCTGCAACTCACTAGATTAAAACACGAGCTCAGTAAAGTAAAACAGGAACTAGATGCACTTAAAGCAGCATCTAGGACCGCACAATATCATACTGCACAGAATCATACCAAATTATCACCACTACCACGAAGGATAAAACCACCTAAAAATAGATGGATCACTGTAGGCTCAGGCAGACTTCGTTATGTGACAAGAAAACATCCGACCTCACAAGTGTTACCCCTACAAAATTCTTTTACTCCATTACAGCACTGTGATGTTCTTGAAAACAGAACGGAAGCCAAAGAAAAAATAATAAAAGTGGAACAAAAAGATATGAAGGTACCCAAAGAGAAAAGAAACCCCCAAATCACTAATGTTGAAACGCATACCAGGAAATGTAGATGGAAAGCGATGACCACAAATGCTCGCAGTCTAAGCAATAAAGTTCATGGCCTTCAGGCCCTGATGTTGGAGGCAGACTTGGATGTTGTTGCAATCACAGAGACGTGGCTAAATGGTTCACATGAATGGGATGCAAACATACCAGGCTATAATCTATTTAGGAAGGATAGAGAGGGTCGTAAAGGTGGCAGAGTAGCTCTGTATGTGAGGAATGATATCACTGCGACTGAAATGACAGGGACCTGGGGAAAGGAAGAAGCGATATGGATCACCTTAAAAAGAGATGATAGAACCTCTGTCCACGTGGGTGTTGTCTACAGACCTCCGACACAATTGGAGGAATTAGATAAAGACCTGATCGCAGATATTCAAAAGTTGGGAAGCAAGAGAGAGGTGCTGTTGCTGGGAGATTTCAATCTGCCGGATGTAGATTGGAAGGTTCCGTCTGTGGAATCGGAAAAAAGTAGAGGGATCGTGGATGCTTTCCAAAGTGTTTTGCTCAGACAAATGGTGATGGAACCCATGAGGGAGGGAGCGACACTGGATCTGGTGCTCACAAATGGGGATAGCGTGTCAAATATCCGAGTGGGTGCCCACCTGGGCAGCAGTGACCATCAAACGGTTTGGTTTGATATAACAGCTAAAGTGGAGAGCAGCCACTCAAAACTCAAAGTCCTGGATTTCAAGCGTGCTGACTTTAGTAAAATGGGGGAATACCTGAGGAAGGAGATGATGGGCTGGGAGGAAATACAAGAAGTGGAGGGATAGTGGTCCAGGCTGAAAGAAGCTATAAATAGGGCCACAAACCTTTATGTAAGGAAAGTAAATAAAAGCAAGAGAAAAAGGAAACCGATATGGTTCTCCAAGCAAGTGGTTGAGAAAATAAAGGCTAAAGAGTTGGCGTTCCAGAAATACAGAAAAGAAAAGGAACACATGGAGGAATACCGGATGAAAATGAAAGAAGCCAAGAGAGAGATACGACTGGCAAAAGCGCAAGCGGAAGAACAAATGGCTAGAAATGTAAGGAGGGGTGACAAAACTTTCTTCAGGTATATTAGTGAAAGGAAAATGACTAAAAAGGGAATTGTGAGACTAAAAGATACTGCGAACCGCTATGTGGAAAATGATGAAGAAAAAGCAAATTTGCTAAATAGATACTTTTGTTCTGTTTTCACAGAGGAAAATCCTGGAGAAGGACCGCGATGGACTGGAAATAATACAATTGAGAATGAAGTGGATAGAGCACCGTTCACAGAAGAAA
Source organism: Microcaecilia unicolor (assembly GCF_901765095.1). Classification (NCBI taxonomy): domain Eukaryota; kingdom Metazoa; phylum Chordata; class Amphibia; order Gymnophiona; family Siphonopidae; genus Microcaecilia; species Microcaecilia unicolor. Next base: position 226,905,903 of record NC_044032.1, on the reverse strand, counting down.
GTGTGTATCAACAACTTGAAAAGCTAAAGGTGGACAAAGCCATGGGACTGGACGGGATCCACCCCAGGATATTGAGGGAGCTCAGAGAGGTTTTGGTGAGTCCTCTTAAAGATTTGTTTAATATATCCTTGCAGACGGGAAAGGTTCCGAGGGATTGGAGAACGGCGGAGGTGGTCCCTCTTCACAAAAGTGGTGATAGGGAAGAAGCTGGAAACTACAGGCCGGTAAGCCTCACTTCGGTTATTGGAAAAGTAATGGAAGCGATGCTGAAGGAAAGGATAGTGAATTTCCTGGAAGCCAATAAGTTGCAAGATCCGAGACAACATGGTTTTACGAAAGGGAAATCGTGCCAAACGAATCTCATTGAGTTCTTTGATTGGGTGACAGGAGAATTGAATCAGGGACGAGCTATGGACGTAATCTACTTAGATTTCAGCAAAGCTTTTGACATGGTTCCCCACAGGAGGCTCTTAAATAAACTGGAGGGGCTGAAGATAGGACCTGAAGTGGTGAACTGGATTAGGAACTGGTTGACGGACAGACGCCAGAGGGTGGTGGTGAATGGAATTCGCTCGGAGGAAGGAAAGGTGAGTAGTGAAGTGTCTCAGGGATCGGTGCTGGGGCCGATTCTGTTCAATATATTTGTGAGTGACGTTGCCGAAGGGTTAGAAGGTAAAGTTTGCCTATTTGCGGATGATACTAAGATCTGTAACAGAGTGGACACCCGGGAGGAGTAGAAAACATGAACAGGATCTGAGGAAGCTAGAAGAATGGTCTAAGGTTTGGCAATTAAAATTCAATAACAATATATCCAAATAGGGGATACACTGCAATTCCCAGAGCCAAACTCACAATCTATTTCAAAAAAGCTCCAGTATTAATTCAAAAAACTTTTAATTATTCTATTATATTAAAACATATCTCTCTAATCTTTATCTCTAACTTCTTGCCCTGCGCTGCACTAAACAATATCTACAATGACAATAAAAATGGCATTCATATGGAATTATATGCACTTTACAATCACACAACAATCTTAGTTGATATCACAATACTTAGTCTCTATAAATCAGTGATTAACGCCACGCTTTCCGCGTGACCACTGTGTTGTAATCAGTCAGTTGTGTTTGTCCCAGATGTGCCGCTGTTCAGTTCAAGCAAGAACACTCCATTGGCCGTTCATGCTCACACATCCCACTTGTGCAGCATTGTACAGGAAATTAAGAAGCCAGTGAAAAACTCCTTATTCAACTTCTGATGTTTTCAGTATATACCGGTTCCCCAATGCTGATCCGCATTTCACTAGATCTTCCTCAGGAGGAACCACCGTTATATCTCTATTCGGCTACATGCCGGTTAAAGGCTCCCTCAGGCTTGGACCTCATAACGCTGCATCAGGAGTTCATGATCATGTAATCAGTGAAATGCGGATCAGCATTGGGGAACCGGTATATACTGAAAACATCAGAAGTTGAATAAGGAGTTTTTCACTGGCTTCTTAATTTCCTGTACAATGCTGCACAAGTGGGATGTGTGAGCATGAACGGCCAATGGAGTGTTCTTGCTTGAACTGAACAGCGGCACATCTGGGACAAACACAACTGACTGATTACAACACAGTGGTCACGCGGAAAGCGTGGCGTTAATCACTGATTTATAGAGACTAAGTATTGTGATATCAACTAAGATTGTTGTGTGATTGTAAAGTGCATATAATTCCATATGAATGCCATTTTTATTGTCATTGTAGATATTGTTTAGTGCAGCGCAGGGCAAGAAGTTAGAGATAAAGATTAGAGAGATATGTTTTAATATAATAGAATAATTAAAAGTTTTTTGAATTAATACTGGAGCTTTTTTGAAATAAATTAAAATTCAATGCCAAGAAATGCAAAGTGATGCGCTTAGGGATTAGAAATCCATGGGAGACGTATGTGTTAGGCGGGGAGAGTCTGATAGGTACGGGTGGAGAGAGGGATCTTGGGGTGATAGTATCTGAGGATTTGAAGGCGACGAAACAGTGTGACAAGGCGGTGGCCGTAGCTAGAAGGTTGTTAGGCTGTATAGAGAGAGATGTGACATCCCAGCTGGTTTTACTGAAGAGGAGTTCCATCGCTACGTAGCTATTGATTATGATCTACAAACAGCTGAAGACAGCACTGATGTTGAGATATTGTCATGGTTGTGCCCAGGTTCCTGGCTCACAGTCACCGTGGTCCCCGGTGGTTAGACCTGGGGAATGCAGTGAATTGATGGTTTACCGTTTCCCATGTGCCAGAAGATATGCTGGTCCGGTCCGGTCCGGTCCGGATCTTCCAGCCCACCAGATTGTTTTGGGAGTTTTTTGTAACTAAGCAGTACCCGTACCTGGTGAACACCCTTGTGGGCTGCCTTTATTAACCACCTGGGAAGGTTCCTAGTTGCCTTGCAACAGTGTTCTTCAGAGGTGTTCCTTTGGTGTGAGTTGTTGCAGTGCCTTTGTGCTTTTACTCTTTTGTGACTTTGACTCTGCTTGGCTACTGGACTTTTCTTCTGCCTGCCGCCTGCCTAGACCCGGATTGTTACTGGACTATTCTTCTGCCTGCCACCTGCCTGACCCGGCTTGTTTCTGGACTATTCGTTTGCCTGCTGTTTCCCTGGAACCCAGCGTGTTTCTAGTGTTTCCTGCTGTCTGTCTGCCTGCTGCTGTGTCCTGCAGTCCGGCCTTCCTGTCCTGTCCGGTAAGTCCTGCCGGCCGCCTGCAGCCCGGAGCTTAACTCTGGGTGAAGGGTGGCTAAGTGTAGGTGAAGCCTTGCCCCGATCCACTGTGTTCCAGTTCTGGTCTGCCTTGTCCTGTGTCTGGGTGATTCTCCTGCCGCTGTCGCTCCTCGGCAGTGGCCCAAGGGCTCACAAACCCAGTTACCTGTGGAGTATACGTGACAGATATGCTCCTACATGCAGGCAACAATGGCTGATGATGGAACAGATGAAGAAATGAGCAGCGAGGCACATGCTGATGAAATTCAACAACCTTCTCCTGTCACTTTTGCAAGAGCGCTGGAGAGTCTCAACACTGTGCGGGCCTATCTGGAGGCCAATGGATGTCAGTGCTATGACAGTTTTTACCCTCTGGCAGATGTAGTTTATGGAACTCACAGACCCAAGACTGTACAGAGGACTATAACTGATTACTTCAAGCCAGCCTAATGTCAGTTAACTGAGACTGTATACTGTACATATAATAATAAACAGTACTGTACATATGTTTATCAGATGTCAAGCTTCTTTGGGTCACAACGGTTAAGTGCATGCTCTGGTTAACTGCATGCATTTCTTTGGTCCCAGACCCTTGCACTTAAGCGGATTGCACTGTACATAGTAAAGTAGTAAGCATGTAAGAAACGTAAGTATAAAGCAACAAAGAAATAGAGATGGGGTGGTGACTATCTAGACAAGACAGTCAAACAGACAGAAAAGATAATGAAACACTGAAGATAATCAGGGAAAAAAAAATCTAAAGTCTAGGTAAGTTAATAAGTGGAATTAATTTAAAGACAGGAACCATTTTATGCAATAGGGTAGAACTATGAGAACTGAACCTGCCACCCAATCTATGGTGTGGCATAAGAAAAATAAAGGGAAGGGGGAGAGTGACAGGACAGCCAGAAATCCTCACTCCTAGGAGCATATAATTCTGAACCTACAAAAATTGTCGTCTTGTTTTTATTAAAGAAAATTTACAGGTCAATATTCAAATATTGTGGTCAGGGTTCATTTTAAACGCCGGCTGCAAAATTTAAAGTGGCGTTACCGAGATAGCAAGTGGCACTGAATAGGTGTAGACAGCGATGACTGCCACTGGCTCTACATAGTGGCAATATTCAGCAGTGATCCATAGGGCTATGCAAGTTGGGACATGGCTACACAGCCAGCAGCTATATATTGCTGACTATCTGTAGAGCTAGGTGGAATGCCCACACTCCCCTCCAGCACTATTCAGATAATGCCAGGGCACTCCTTAAGAATTTTCAGCAGCATTATCTGGATAGCACTGCTGAAAATTAGGAGATAGGGAATTTATGAATTTAGGGGGAGATTCTATATATAGCTCCTAAAATATCGGCACGGAAATCAGTGCCGAATAAGCGTATTTAGGTGCAATATATAGAATACACTTAGTCGATATCCCAGCACTATAATTACATGCCTCCATTTATACCAACGAAAACGTGGCATAAATCCTGCAGTGTAGATTTAGGCGCACTGGGCCATATTCTATAACTAGGTGCATACATTTCAGAACACCCATGAAATACCCATTTCCCCACCCACAACCACACTGCTTTTTGCCTGCGTGAGCTAGAAGTTAGGCGCACTGCATTACAGAAGGCACTTAGCGAGTTGTGCTCGTAAATTCTAATTATTGCCAATTAGTGCTCATTATTGCTTGTTAAGTGATGTTATCAATACTGATTAGCTTGTTAAGCCAATTAAGTTGTTATAGAATACGCTTGGATTTTGGCACAGATCACTTGGAGTTCTATATAGAATCCAGGGGATAGTGGCTGCTGCTGTACAGACAAGAGCTTGTTAATATTGACCCATTAAACATTTTAAGCAACTGGTAACAGGGCAAACACATTACAAAAGTTTGTTTGTTAACTTTGATCCCACAAGGAATTTTTCAGTGTGTAGAGAGCATTCTGCACAGAAAATATGCCACATTTGTACCTTATTTGTTTATTTAATGAGATTTAATAACTACTTTTGTTATGAGATTAACCCAAGGCAGTGTTCAACATGTATAGCTTAACACAAACAACTTATAAGGTGTTAACGGTGTAACAATTCTAAAATGACAATATGTTAAGTATGTTAAATACAATCAATGATGTAAAATTGGAGATGGACCAATTGAATCTGAGTAGTAGCAATGCCATGATAGAGTATTAGAAATAACCATATTAAAACAGCACAGTACAACATTCATTTATTTATTTTTATTTGTTACATTTGTATCCCACATTTTCCCACCCATTTGCTGGCTCAATATGGCTTACATAGTACCGTAAAGGCATTCGCCAATTCCGGTATGAACAAATACACTAATGTTGTGGTAGAATAAGGTTCGTGTGTACAGACACATTGGGGAATCATAGAGAGGATCGTAGAGAGGAGGAGTTATTATATGTCCATTACGAGCTTTGGTTTCGTTGTGTTGTAGGGTACAGGCATTTAAGTTGGGTCGGTAGGGTATGCCTTTTTGAACAGATTGGTTTTTAGTCATTTCCGGAAGGTTAGGTGGTCATATGTTGTTTTCATGGTGCTTGGTAGTGCGTTCCATAATTGTGTACTTATATAGGAGAAGCTGGATGCATAGGTTGATTTGTATTTGAGTCCTTTGCAGCTTGGGTAGTGGAGATTTAGGTATGTTCGTGTTGATCCTGTTATGTTTCCGGTTGGTAGGTCTATGAGGTCTGTCATGTATCCCGGGGCTTCGCCGTAGATAATTTTATGAGCCAGGGTGCAGATTTTGAAAGCAATACGTTCTTTGATTGAGAGCCAGTGCAGTTTTTCTCAGAGGGGTTTGGCGCTTTCGAATCGCGTTTTTCCAAATATAAGCCTGACTGCTGTGTTTTGAGTGGTCTGAAGTTTCTTTATAATTTTTTCTTTGCATCCTGCATAAATTCCATTGCAGTAGTCTATATGGCTTAGTACCATTGATTGTATCAAGTTGCAAAATGTTTCCCTCGGGAAGAATGGTTTCATGTGTTCGCAGGCAGCATACAGACAGCCCTGGCAGCGCGCGGATCCGCTGCAGATAAGCAGCAGAAGAACAGACAAAGATGGAGTCGTAGGGCAGCAGTGTAGCGGTAGGAAGGACGACCCGGTGCAGCTTTGCTGTAGTGTTAGACTGCGCTGCCTAAGGGAGGGAGGGAGGGGAAAGAAGGCCTGCAGGGTCCAGCAGCAGATCAATTATTTTGGCCGCGGCGTCTCTCTCTGCACCGTTGCTGAGTGGGCCTGAGCCCAAAGTGGGTGGGCCCAGGCCCACCCGTGGCTACGCCCTTGCTTCTTGAGCAGACTGGATGGACTGTGCAGGTCTTTTTCTGCCGTCATCTACTATGTTACTATGTTACTATTAAGAAATTCCAGACTGCCCAGAACACCGCAGCCAGACTCATATTCGGAAAGGCAAAATATAAAAGCGCCAAACCCCTTAGAGAAAAATTACACTGGCTTCCATTAAAAGATCGAATTGCATTCAAAATCTGCACCTTAACTCATAAAATCATTCATGGAGAGGCCCCATCATATATGTCAAACCTAATTGACTTACCAGCACGAAATACCAAAAGTTCATCACGTACTTTCCTAAACCTTCACTACCCCAATTGCAGAGGACTTAAATACAAATCAATACATGCATCTAGCTTCGCCTACCTCTGCATACAATTATGGAATAAACTACCGAATACGCACGACTTGACAACCTTCCAGAAGTTACTGAAGACGTACCTGTTCAAAGAGACTTACAAAAAGATGCTCCTTAATGACTTGATTCCTAATCTATACCAGAACCAGCCAATATTGATCCCTTCTAATTTGATTATTTTATCATATTATCATTATTGAACATTATATCTTATCCTGCTCTCACTTATATGTTATGTATTATCATTGTATTTACCCTATTTACCTGTTATTCTTGCACATTAATTGTAACAATATACTGAACCTCTTACTCTGTTAATTGTGATGCCATTGCAACATAATGTAAGCCACATTGAGCCTGCAAATAAGTGGGAAAATGTGGGATACAAATGCAGCAAAATAAATAAATAAATGATATTTTACTGTATTCTTTATGTATGATATGCCTTGTCTCCCCCCCTTTCTCCCCTTTTTCCCTCCCTCCCTCTTTGTGGGCAGGCAGCCCCCCTCTTCTTCCCTTAGCACATCCCCTCTTTCTCAAGTAGGTAGCCCACTCCTCTAATATTTTAAGTGTTGATTTCACCCCCCCCTTTTTTTTTAAAGTAGATAACCTCCTTAATTGTCTGTATAACGAACCTCCTTTTGCACTATCATTAGTCACCTCTCACATATGTTTTAAATGCAATATACAACAATCACCTTATTATTGCATAATATGCCATCAGTAATGAGCATCACAAAATAAGTTCTCCTATTATTAATTTTAATTTTTGCTCACTCCTTTTTCAGTAGTAGCCAGGGCTTTTTTTGAGGGGGTACTTGGGGGTACTGAGTACCGGCACCTTTTCCATTGTCTGCTAAAATTGACCCATGGACCCCAAGTTTTAATGAAGGAGCTCAGGCTCTACACAACAATTCTGCCTTGTCATAGATTCTGTGACTGGTTGCAGGGGGCCTGGCTATTGTGGGGTGGGTCCCTCAGTGATCACCACAATCCCCTGAAGGGTGGTCTAGCATTTGAGTACCGGCACCTTTTTTACTAGAAATAACACACTGGTAGTAGCTCAAGGTGAGTTACCTTCAGGTACACTGGATATTTCTCCATCCCAGAAGGGCTCACAATCTAGGTCTGTACCTGAGACAATGGAGGGTTAAGTGACTTGCCCAAGCTCTCAAGGAGCAGCAGTGGGATTTGACCTGGCCACCTCTGGATTACAAGACTGGTGCTCTAACCACTAGGCCACTCCGCCACTCTGTTCAAGTTATAGTTATCTTTTATTTCATATTGGTTTTAGCAGTATTATCCCCCCCCCCCCCCCTTTTCACTTTGTATCACTGTTTACATTATATCGTGTGTGTGAGTGTATGTGGTGTTTCAAAACTTATTTATTGGTGTCAGATTTTTGGATGTTTTTTCAGACCATGATTTTTCCTGGCCTGGATTATTGTAATGTAATTTTTGTTGGCCTTCTTTCACTGTTGCTTAAAGCCTTGCAAGTTGTACAAAACATGGCTGTTATAGGAAAATCAAAGCTGAATCATATCACTCCTTGCTTAATCAAACTGCATTGCCTTCTGTTTCAATTTCATTTGAGGTTTAAGCTGCTGCTGCAGATATTTGAAGTTTTTCATGGTATATCTTCTTGTGTTTACAATCTCTTATGAGGTTGTATCAGGCCAGACAATGTGGGTGTGCTTTCACAATTCTCTGGAGATTCCTTCACTAAAGAGTTTTAGAAAACCTACAACATGAGCCAGAATGTTTTTAACAATTGCTCTAAGCATTTAGAATCAACTGCCAAGTGATGTAAGATAACTTTCTGATCCTGTTTTTCATAAGAAGGTTAAAGCTTTTGTGTTTGCTCAGGCTTCGAATATCTAGTGTATTGTAAATGGGGTAATACAATGTTCCTTGCTGTTTTGGGTACAAGTCAGGTTAAAATTGACTTTGAAACTCTCTATATAGGAAGTTTTGCAGTAACTTCTATGGGGGAGGGAGATTCTAAACAGATCAGAGAAAAAAAACCTGTCTTTCTCTGACAAGCTGATTGGTTGAGTGATGTCAGATGTTCCTCTAGGGGGGGTGAGTTGCCAGGGAGACTGCTGAGTGAACTGAAGACCAGAGCAGGGAATGACTGGGAGAGCAAGAAAGGGAAGAAGCTGAAGAAGTTTTGCAGCAGATTTGCAGCTAAGTACTTACCTGCTCGAGTTTTGCACTGAAATTTTAATTAAATTAAAAGGTTAAAAGAAATAAGCTGAAATACTGTATACTTACCTTCGGATTTTTGATGGTGAGACCTGGAGGAAAAGAAAACAACACAAAGAATCAGTTCTTCACATAGGAAAACAATTCTAACATTATTAAGTGTTGGTTGAGAGTTAAAATTGTTGAATAATTATCTGACACAGGTGTTAGATTAATTCGCTAGGATTGCTTGCTGTTAAAGGAAAGAAATAGACATTAGTAGATCTGTTAATACATGAAATTATACAAGAGTTGAAAGTTATCGTGAGCTGAACTTATTTGTTATTCTCAAACATTCATTGCACCTTAAAACTATCTTGTGCAATAAATTATTTAAATCCAAACTTTAGTGTGCAAAATTGTCATCATTAAAATTTTGTAACATCTAGGGAAATTTGCTTAACATCTTGAATTGCACCCTGTATAATATACAGAATTTCCCCATCTTTCTTTGTACCTTCCCTAAGTGGTGAGCGTTTACCGTGGGACCCTATACCGTGATTTTATTATTGTACCACCCTCTTTTAAAAACCTCACCCATAGGGGATCTACAGTATGTTGTTTATTTTTATTTTAATTAGTGTTATTTTAATTCTAGAAGTTCTTTGTAACCTAGGTAGAACTTTAGCTGAATAAGCGAGATATAAAAGCTTCAATAAAATTAATTGATTTCAAGTCCACAATGACACAAATTCAATTTATTTATTTTATATTGTTTATGGAGTCCTGAGGCAGGCCCCTGCGGCTGAAACACGATTCGTGTCGAGTCCAGTATTTTTTGTGAAATAAACTTCTGATGTGAACTCATTGATGTTGTCATCATCTTTCTTGTCTCCTTCGCTGTGCTTGTTTGCCTAATTTTACCTGTGCAGAGGCTCCTCGTTCTTCTGTGCTTGTCGATTTGACAAAATCAATTGGACCAATATTCAGCAGTGATGACCACTGTCTTAAATACTGGTGCTAGTTTTTCGTAGAACCCTGATGCAGGCCTTGTGCTAAAACACAGTCCCGATTTTGACGAAAAAAGACTGATCAGTGTATTCTCTAGTGTATGTTTGTTTCAAGTTAGAAGACCTATCCACTACTGGGCAGCACCAAGGCCTGGAGCAGACAGGGCAGGGAGTGACACAGAAAGCAGAGGCAGCAGCAGCAGCAAAAAGTAAGAGTAAGGGGAGATTTTACTCTTTTTTTTTTTTGTTATTTTGTATGTGGCCCTTCCCCCTATTCAAAGTGGCTCCAATTTGTGTGCCCCCCAACCCCAGCCATGTCACTGCTGAGAATGACTGGCATAAAAGGAGGATTCAGTTTATTCTTTCCCTCAGTAATTTGGTTCATTTAAGGTATACAAAAGAAAATGCCCTTGTTCATTGAGTTTTATGATTCATCAGAAAATGAATGCACATCTCTATAACATGACAAATAAATAAAAGCAAAAGACCAATCTGAGTATCATTTTCCCTCACATGATGCCTCATCCTCCAGTACAACCCCCGTCTCAGATTATCAAAAGACTTTTGAATCAGCATCTGCCCCGGTGGTAGCGGGAAACTGCATCCCTCATAAGGTCTAATGCAGAGGTTCCCAAGCCAGTTGCATTTTCATGATATCCACAATGAATATGCATGAGATAGATTTGCATACAAAGGAGGCAGTGCAGAGTGAAGGAGTGGCCTTTAGATTGTAAGCTCTTTTGAGCAGGGACGGTCCTTCCCCATGTTAAACTTGTACAGCGCTGCGTAACCCTGGCAGCGCTATAGAAATGCTAAGTAGTAGTAGTAGTAGTGGTTAGAGTGGTGGACTTTGGTCCTGGGGAACTGGGCTCAATTCCCACTACAGGCACAGGCAGCTCCTTGTGACTCTAGGCAAGTCACTTAACCCTCCATTGCCCCAGGTACAAATAAATACCTGTATATAATATGTAAGCCTCATTGAACCCGCTATGAGTGGGAAAGCATAGGGTACAAATGTAAGAAAAAAAAAAATCTATCTTATGCATATTCATTGTGGATATCATGAAAACCTGACAAGCTGGTTGTGCACCAAGGACTGTGTTGAGAACCACTTGCCTAATGGACTGACCACAAGGTTGTTAATTTTTAAGATAAGGGGCATTTGCAGCTTGTTGATACATACAGGAATTGCTATAAAGTTACTGCCACAGATATCTTTGATAATTTAGAGTTGTTTTCTTCAGATTTATTGTGGGGAGATGAAGCAATTCAGGTTGATTTATGGAATGAAACATTTCAGGAGTTGTGTGGTAGTAACCAGACTGGGTCACAGACATAGGAAGTATGTTGTTCAGTTTTATGAGGAGTCTATATTGTTAAAACAGCAGGGAAGACATCTGAAATGTTACTGGTAAAAAAATCTACAGCAAAAATTGTGAATATGGCCAGATGTAGAAAGTGCTATAGGTTGTATAAGCACAAGATATGAAGAAGTGGATCTAAATGGGTAGGAAAGAGTGGAGGAGTATCAGCCTATGGATATTTATTTCATAAATATGGAATAACAATAAAATAAAACACACTACCCCAATGCAAAAATGAGTCACACAGAGCTCATAAAAGTCCATTCAAAGTTCATTTTAAAACAAGGCCTGATATATGGGCAGATTGGATGGGTCATATGGCCTTTATCTGCCGTCATGTTTCTATCTATATGTGATTACAGGAGCGATCCACATGAAGAGTAATTTTATAAAGTAGTGCCTAGAGGTAGGCCCCAATTGCACATGTCAAAGGCACCATTAATTGACAGGCATCTGTGTACACTAGGTGAAAGCCAAGGTAGCTAGTCATGTCATTTACGTTAGATGGTAATGTATAGTACAGATCCTGTATAACTAAAAGCTCTCTTCCTTGTAGTAGACAGTTTTGTTTTTTTTCCCCCACAATTTGAAGTGAAGAAAGTTGTAACAGACTGACAACACTGAGAAGAATGCAAGAAAAAACATTGTTTATCTTGCCTAACTAGCACATCAGAAAGATATTCACGTAAATTTAAAAAGAGAGCTTTAAAAAGCAAGCATAATATTTTTAAATGAATTCTAGCAGAGATAGACAGCCAGTGTACATCTTTCAAAATAGGCGTCATGTGATCTGTTCTTCCATTTACCACCATGAGCGCTGCAGTATTCTGGACAAGCTGAAGCTTCTTCAGACTATGGCATAAGTGGGCACACCTAAACATGGGTGCACCAATGCCGACATTATGCCAGTATTCTATAATGGTGCTTAGCCCCTCCCAGTGCATCCCAGGATGCACCGGGCAGAGGCTGAGTGCCACCATTTTGAGAAGGGCGGGTCCAGTGCAGGAGGGAGTAGGTGTTGCTCCTGCCCTCCTGCCATCAATGCTTTCAAGGTATGTGGAAAGGAGGGGAGGGAGGGGGTCACTAGACCACCATAGAGTTTGAGTTTTCTGGGGAGGGAAGCTCGAGAGGTGGTCCACTGGACCAACCAGGCATTTTATTTTTTTGGGAGGGTGGGCCTGGGGGTGGTAGAGGGTCTGCTGGACCACCAAAGAGGTTTTAAAGGTTGGGGGGTTGGGGTCCACTGGACCACCAGGAGGTTTTAAAGGTTAGGGGGGTTGGAGGGGTCCACTGTGTTGGATTATTTGTAGTAAATAATTAGCAGATTTTAGTACACACAGCTTCAGCTTTAGAAATGTTAATTTCTTTCTTCATCTCTCTCTCATTCACCCCTGAATAATTCACTGCTGAGTCACTTTAAAGTTGAAGTAACAAAACATCTGTTTACTCACAGTTTGCAGTTAGATTATAATCAGACAGGCTTATATATACATATTACTATACATTTGTATTATCAGCTCCTTCCATGTGCTTAGATGGTAATGGATGCTCACACCACCATAGATCCTCTCAGGTTAGGAGAGATCATGAGCTCCATGTGCTCCATGTGCTGCATGTGCTGCATCTAACCCCCACAGGAAGTTGCATAGCTGTGTGACCTCTCTAAGTAATTCACATCAGAGGTCACAGAGTAATCACAGAGAAATAATAGGTGACAGGCAATGCATGTAAAATACAATTACATTCCAACAAACCCCTTCTCATGCATAACTGTCATGCAATTATTTATTCATACAAAGTCCAAGCTTTATACGCAAATTCACAAAATGTTCTCTGGGTAACGGTTTGGTCATGATGTCAGCTGTCATCTCACTGGTGTGACAATAGTGTAGACTGATGACCCCTTCTTTCGCCAACTCTCGCACGTTGTGGTATTTCGTTGCGATGTGCTTGGTGCGTGACTGAACCTTGTCATTCTGTGACAGTCGGATGCAGCTCTGATTATCTTCCATTATCTGGATTGGTCTTTTTTCAGCTATTCCAAAATCCAGCAAAAGTTTTTCAATCCACATCAGTTCTCTGCACGCTTCCGATACGGCCACATATTCAGCTTCTGTAGAAGACAAACTCACGATACTTTGTTTATGACTGGCCCATGAAATTTGTACATTTCCATACATAAACACATATCCACTTGTGGATTTATAGTCAGAATGATCCCCTGCCCAATCTGAATCACAGTAACATATTAGTTTTGGATTACTATTGGCTGAAATCTTTAATTTACAATCAATGGTACCCTTTAAATACCTTACCATCCTTTTAACTGCAGTCCAATCTGATTTGGTAGGTGAGCTGACCCTTCTGCTCAAAATTCCTACTGCATTTGCTATATCAGCCCTGTATGTGGTAGCTAGATATAAAAGCTTACCTATGGCTGATCTATATTGGATGTTATCTGGTAAAGGTTCTCTTACTGTTTCATCCTTCAGAAAATCAGTGATCATGGGAGTGCTTACAACTTGGGCATCTTGCATACCTAAACTTTCAATAAGCTCATTTATTTTCTGCTTCTGGCTTAGATAAGAACCATCATTTTGTTTCTCAATTTCTATACCAAGATAGTATGACACATTTCCAAGTTCTTTTATCTCAACATTGAGGTTTAAATATTTTACAATGTCCTTGTACTCTTGCTCACTTTTGCTTGCAATGAGCAGATCATCAACAAAAGCTAAAATGTATGCATATTGTCCATTTGTGCACCTAGTGTACAAACATTTATCTGCTTCACCTTGCTTAAATCCTAAATTTGTCAATATTTCATGCAATTTTTCATTCCAACATTTTGCACTTTGCTTTAATCCATAAAGACCTTTGTTTAATTTACACACTAGCTGTCTTTGTTTTGTATTTATGAAACCTGTTGGCTGTTCCATGTACAAGTCTTCAGTTATATCTCCGTGAAGAAATGCTGTTTTCACATCAATGTGTTTGACTTGCATGCCTTTTGAGACTGCAATGCTCAGAAGTGTTCTAATTGTCGTGTGTTTCACTACAGGTGCAAACACTTCATCAAAATCTTCTCCATATTTTTGAAGATATCCCTTTGCCACTAATCTGGCTTTATACCTTTCCACTTTTCCTTGTGCATTCCTTTTTAACTTGAATACCCATTTGCATCCTATAGCTTTCTTGCCAGGAGGTAATTTTGTAAGAATCCAAGTATTATTTTTATCCAATGCATCAATTTCTTCTTGTGCAGCTTTATGCCATTCAGCAGCTTCTTCTGCTGGCATTTTCTCAATCTCATCCCATGTTAAGGGCTCTTGAGCTTCTGCTGACTTTGTTAGGTAAGACAGTCTTGGGGGTGGAACACCTTTGTTTTCCCTGGATGAGCGTCTGACAACAGGTTGGTCTGACCTTTCCGCATCCTCTAAATCTGAGAGTCCTTCTCCAATTGATTCCCCTTCTCCAACTGTACTGTCTTCTTCAATGATCCTTTCTGTGTCTGCTTCCTCTGCCTGTTCCTCGTTAGATACAGGTGAGTTGCTTTCAGACATCTGCCTTGGTATGGCATTTATATACACTGGCATGTCTATTATGGTTCTAGTTTCATATTCTGGATGATAAGGCTCATCTGGGATAATCCAGCCTTTATCAACCCTTTTGTTTTCATCAAAATATGTAACATGTCTTATGCCAACAATGCCAGTTTTCAGATTCAAAATTCTATATCCTTTGTGTCCTGGAGCATAGCCAACTAAAATGCCCCTTTCTGTTGTGGAATCCAGCTTATGCCTTCTTTGCTTTGGTATATGAGCATATGCTGTACTTCCAAATGTTCTTATGTGTGACAGGTTTGGCTTCCTACCATGCCATGTCTCATGTGGTGTGCGCTCAGCGCCTTTAGTTGGCATTCTGTTTTGTAGGTACACTGCTGTGAGAATGGCTTCCCCCCATAGTCTTTTAGGGAGATTGCTATCTGACAGCATACATCTGGTCATTTCCACAATTGACCTAAATTTTCTCTCTGCAACAGAATTTTGCTCTGGTGTATAAGCTACTGTTGTGATATGTTGAATGCCTTCTTGTTCTAGAAATGTGCGCATGCTTTGTGAAGTGAACTCACCACCATTGTCGGTCTGAAGAACCTTTGGTTTTCTTTCAAATTTGTTGCTCACCATGGCTACGTATTTCTTCAGCATGTCTGTGACTTGACTTTTTTCTTTCAGCAAATAGGCCACACAATATCTAGAGAAATCATCCAAGAATATTAGCACAAATCTGTTATTTCCCAATGATGGGATATTAAACGGTCCACATATGTCACTGTGTATTAAGTCCAGCACTTTATTACTCCTATTTCCTGTGTATGCAGGAAATGAGGGTCTCACACCTTTTTGAGTAACACAGTCTATGCATTTCTCCATTTTACCAGCATCTGCACTTATCTGAATGCCGGTGGCCAGTTGCTTACTGTAAAGATCCTGGATCACCTTAGAATCACGATGTCCCAGGCGGCGGTGCCAGATTTCCAGACTACATTTACCATCATTCTTCCTTACTTGCGCCATATGTGAGGCTTCACCTGAAATGCTCAGTTTATAAACATCATTATGCATAAAAGCTTCAGCATACACTTCATCATTTTTAGAGATTGTGCACTTACTGTTTTCAAAATGAATCACAAATCCCTTCTTATCTAATGTAGATACACTAAGCATATTGCAAACTGCTTGGGGAATATACAAGACATCACTTACAGGAATTTCTTTAACTTCATTAGACACTTTGCATTTTAAGAATCCAATTCCTTTTGCTTGGATCTTAGCAGTCCCTGCGTTTGCAGTTTTAAGAATACCTTCCTCTGGACACATTTCCTGAAAGAAATTCTTACAATTGGTTAAATGGCATGTGCTCCCTGAATCCAAAATCCAAGTACTTTCATTTGAATTATTATTTACCATAGTCAAAGATTTTTCTGCCATTAGAAAGCCCTTGTGTTTATCTTTGTCCTTCATACATTTCCTGGTTTGAAAATTCTTTAGTTCCATTGGCTTAGGTGAGCTAGAGGGAGTGTTTTGTGTTTCCTTACACCATTTAGATACATGTCCCTCCTTTCCACATGAGTAGCAAATCAGCTTGCCCTTGGGTGGAGTTTTCCCATAGCTCCGCCTTCCTCTGTTCTTTGCCAAGAAATTTGTTTCATTTCTCTCTGACTTGCTTTGAGAACACATCTCCTCAGAATCATTTATTATGCATTCCTGCCTTAGTTTTGATGTTGCCTGTTCAAGCTTGCCCTTCAATGGCCTCATTTACAGACCTAAAAACATCAAACTTCTTTGATAGTGAGGTAAAAAGAAATGCTCTTTTCAATGCATCACACATGGGAATTCCAGAAAGTTCTAGCTTTTGAAATGAAGACATAAGATGCATAATGTGATCATTACATTTACTTTTATCCCTTAATTTGGTTTCATTCAACTCTGCTAACCAAATTGGTTGCTGCTTTGCATATGTAGTTGCATACATAGTTCTCAGTTTATATAAAATGTCCTTTGGTGTATCTTTTCCCTCCACTAATATGGCATGTTTCTCTGAGAGAGCTTCCAAAAGCATGCACTTCACATAATAGTTTGCATTGTCCCATTCAGCCATATTTTCAGCTGTTCTGTCTTGGTCTAAGCATATATTTAATCCTTTTGCTCGAAGGAGACATATGAATCTTAGTTCCCACTGCCGATAATTAAACTCAGTTAATCTAGGCACCTTGAGAGAATAGAAAAATGGTGAATTTCTTCCCTCAGCCATTTTCTTAGCCTTCTGTCTGCTGTGTGGGGGGAGAGAGAGACAGACTGAATCTTTCCTTTAAAACTTAAGAGAAAAATGTGGCCTTTTTTTTCTGCCTGGTAATATTTCTCTTCTTTTTCAATTCCTGGCCCTGGGCCCATAACCCTTTTGTTGGATTATTTGTAGTAAATAATTAGCAGATTTTAGTACACACAGCTTCAGCTTTAGAAATGTTAATTTCTTTCTTCATCTCTCTCTCATTCACCCCTGAATAATTCACTGCTGAGTCACTTTAAAGTTGAAGTAACAAAACATCTGTTTACTCACAGTTTGCAGTTAGATTATAATCAGACAGGCTTATATATACATATTACTATACATTTGTATTATCAGCTCCTTCCATGTGCTTAGATGGTAATGGATGCTCACACCACCATAGATCCTCTCAGGTTAGGAGAGATCATGAGCTCCATGTGCTCCATGTGCTGCATGTGCTGCATCTAACCCCCACAGGAAGTTGCATAGCTGTGTGACCTCTCTAAGTAATTCACATCAGAGGTCACAGAGTAATCACAGAGAAATAATAGGTGACAGGCAATGCATGTAAAATACAATTACATTCCAACACACTGGACCACCAGGGATACCATTCTAAACTTAACGACAGCTCCAGACCTGCCATTAAGTTTTGCACATTAAAGGTAGGTGCTCAGTCCATGGAAATGTCTGTGTATTTGGCCAGAATGCTCATTTTAATAATGATGAGCTTGTTGTAATAGATTTGCATAGGGTTATCGGTAGCTGCTGGAGGAAATGGTAAAAGGGATACAGAACCCCTTTGTGCATTAGACATTAAGGGGCCCTTTTACAAAGGCACAGTGAAAAATGGCCTGCGGTAGTGTAGATGCATGTTTTGGGCGCATGCAGAATCATTTTTCAGCGTACCTGTAAAAATGCCATTTTAAAATTTTTGACGAAAATGGATGTGCGGCAAAATGAAAATTGCCGCACATCCATTTGGGGTCTTAGACCTTACCGCCAGTCATTGACCTAGTGGTAAAGTCTCATGTGGTAACCGGGTGGTAATGACCTATGTGCATCGAATGCCACTTGGCACGTGCCCAATATGCACGTCCAAAAATTAAAATTATTTTTTGGACGCACATATCGGATGCACGTCAAAAATGAAATTACCACAAGAGCCACGCAGTAGCCAGGCGGTAACTCTATTTTGGTACACGTTAGGTATGCAGAGATACTTACACGGCCTAGTAAAAGAGCCCCTAAATAACGTTTGCTTTAGACTGGCTACAACCAGTCTAAAGAAAACATTGCTAGCACGGTAAGCTTTGTGCATCAGGCCCAGAGTCAGTTACCAGGTCATTACCAGATTCCTGCAATGGATTATGGAGGGTGATGTCCTGTCTCCAATCTCCCGTGCTTAGTAAGTATATCAAAAGGGTGGTTTATAGTCAATCATTTCATTGTCATGAGGTGGTCCAGTACACCAAATGTAATCAAGATTTAGGAAATTTAATGGGACTAAATAGCATCCTGGTGGCATTTTTTTGTTGAAGGGGAGGTGGTGTGATTTGGGAACTGGAGTTGGTTTAATTCTTTTCTGGATGAGAGAAAACAGCAAGCCTTGCTCAGCAACAGTTTTGTGATAAGTGAGTAATGTCATTTGGAGGGGCATAATCGAACGCGAACGCCCATCTCCATGGGTGACTATTTCCGAAAACGGGTACGTGAAGGGGCGGACCAGACCGTATTTTCGAAAAAAATGGGCGTCCATCTTTCGGTTCGATAATACGGATTGTATGGACCAAATGTGCCATGGATTTAGTCGTTTGTGAGCTGGGCGTTTGTTTTTTTTTAGCGATAATGGAAACTAAAAACGCCCAGCTCAAAAACGTCCCAATCCAAGTCATTTGGTTGTGGGAGGGGCCAGGATTCATAGTACACTCGCCCCCCCTGACATGCCAGGACACCAACTGGACACCCTAGAGGTCAGTGCGGTGAACTTTAGACAATGCTCCCACATGCTTAGGTCCCTTACCACGGGTGCTGAGCCCCCAACCCCCCTCTCCCAAAACCCACTACCCACAAATGTACAACACTACCATAGCTCTTAGGGGTGAAGGGGGCACCTACATGTGGGTATAGTGGGTTTTGGAGGCCTCCCATTTACCAGCACAAGTGCACTGCAGTACTCACTAAAAGTGCTCCAGGGACAGGACTTGTTGCTGCTGTATAACCTTGGCATAGCAGTTGACACCTGAAGACTAATCTTGCTGAAAACGTCCTTTATTTGAATAAGCACCTTTACTCACAGTTAACTGCAGATCAGAGGTTGTGCCCCACTGGCAACGAGTCTCGCTGGTACTGAGATTAGCAGTAGGTCCGAGCTGGCAGAATGGTGTACAATGCCCTCTTTCAGCAACATTCAAGGTAAGAACTAAGTGCTATAACGTGGCTAACACATGAACAGGATCTAAAACTGGCTTACAAATTTGGCCACTACCTCGTGGACTACCGGAAACAAAACAGGGCACACTCTGACCCAGTAAGCAGAGGGAAAAGCACCATGGGAGTAGAGCCTACCAATTACCAACATCGTGAGCATTTAACACAAGCTAGTGGAATCATGGAGCCCAATACCCTACACCCAGCACAATGCATTGCTGATGTGACTCTGCAGTGCCCTTAACAGAAAAGGTGTCACACTCACCCAAGACCCACATCAGAACCAGGGAAAGGCTGTCAGAGGATAGAACACATTCTGCTGTCATGGAGGTGGGTACGGAATTTGAGGCTGGCATACAGGCTGGGAAAAAAAGTTTGTAAAGTGGGGTTTTTTTTGGTGGGAGGGGGTTAGTGACCACTGGGGGAGTCAGGGCAGCTGATCCCCGATTCCCTCCAGTGGTCATCTGGTCAGTTGGGGCACTTTTTTGGGACTTGTTCGTGAAAAGAAAAGGGTCCAAAAAAAGTGACCCAAAATCGCGGTAAAAATGCCTTTTTTTCAATTATCAGCTAAAGACGCCCATCTCCCCTTGGCCGATAACGACGCCCCAGTCCCACCTTCACCACACCTCCGACATGCCCCCGTCAACTTTATTCGTTCCTGCGACGGAGTGCAGTTGAAGACACCCAAAATTGGCTTTTGATTATACCGATTTGGGTGCCCGCAAGAGAAAGACGTCCATCTCCCGATTTAGGTCGGAATATGGGCATTTTTCTCTTTCGATTATAAGGTGGATAGTATACTACATTACAATGTCATCACAATACACAATAAAACATTTTAATAAACAGCATAGTGTGCAAGCAAAGATGGAACATATAGATAGATAAAATATGGGGTTCTTTTACTAAGGTGTGCTGAAAAATGGCATGTGCTAGTGTAGGTGCATGTTTTGGATGCACGTATATCCATTTTTCAGCACGCTTGTAAAAAAGGCTTTTTTTTTGCCGAAAATGGATGTGCGGCAAAATAAAACTTGGCACGTGTTCATTTTGAGTCTGAGACCCTACCGCCTAGTAGCATAGCCAGAGTTCAATTTTTAGATGGGCCTGGAGGTGGACTGGGTGGGCAAGGCCTTGCAATTCCTCTCCACCCGCTACCCTCCTCCCCCCCTGAACTGTTTCAAACCCAGGGCATTTGGCAGTGTTCTTCCAGATGCCGACAGCCCCCTGCACATGGTCAGTTCTGGTCATTTTTACTGCCCTGAAGTGCCATTCTCCCTCCAGCACCGGCGATTCCCATAGTCAGCTTTCTGCCAGCATGCGTCGTCGGGGCCTTTCCTCAGGCGCGTGTCCCACCTTTGCGGAAAACAGGAAGTTGCCGAGTAGGCAGGACGCACCGGTGCTGGAGGGAGAACAGTGCTTCAGGGCAGTAAAAGTGAGCAGACCAAGTGGACGGGGAGAACGGCAGGAAAAGATTGGAGCCTCACTTGGGAGAGCTATGCCACTGGTTGGGTTGGGGCTAGTTAGGGTGGGCGGGCCTGGAGCAAAGGTGGTTGGGGCTGGGCCCGTCCAGGCCCGCCTGTGGCTACGCCCCTGCTACTGCCACCCATTGACTTAGTGGTAAGGTCTCATGCATTAACTGGGCGGTAATCATCAGCGCACGTACGCTGCCGATTACTGCCCAGTTAGTGCCATGCATTGGAAAATAAAAAAATATTTTCCGACACGCGTATAGGAAACGTGTAAAAAATGGACTTACCACCCTTTGTAGTCAGACCAGTGTAGTGTATTACAGAAATCCACAGTGTTGGTCAAAGTACTAGTTCAAAGTACTTAAGTAAAAGTAAAAATAAATGTATATTTTAATATTTAAGTAAAAATAAAAGTACAATGTAGAACACATTAAAAAATGTACTTAAGTAAAAGTGAAAAAGTTACTGCCTAATACTTTTTGAGTAAAAAGTAAAAGTACTGTAACTACAGTGAATGCAACTATTGTTAACATTTTTATCCCAACAATTTTATTGCTCTACAATTCAATCTACGTCGCTTTTAGTAAAACTAATTTTTGAAAATGGCTGTCACTCACGTGAGTGTGCTTGTGAGTCTTTAATTCACCACAGCTAAAAAGGTGTTCAACAACTGCACTATCAGGAAATGGATTGCTCAGTCTGATAAAAAGTTCCTTCAAATCAGGCCAGGCTGCAATATTACTGATACCTTTTAAGTGAGTCTGCAGGTATTGATCAAAGGAATCTCTGTCTGAAGCACTTGACTTGCTTATAGCAAAGAATGCTATATCATCATCGTTGTCATTATATCTGCATTAGTAGTAGTGCTAATTACTTGAATCTTCAACTTCATCTTTGTTATCATTCTCATGCTGTCCAATTTTCAGAGAAGGCTTTCACAAAGTTGAAATCATTGTCTGTTGTTGTCCTATTTTTAGTCTGATGGCAAACTCTGAATATCTTCAAGAACTGATACAAGAATGTCAAATGTAGGGAAACTCTTCAGTCTTAAGGCCAGACAAGCAGACTATCAATCCACTGGGCTGTTGCACCAATGTAAAATTTTCCATGGGATGTCCAGCAGTCTGTTTTGACAGAGACATATGTCTGTTCACCAAAAATTGCAACCAGCTTCAGCTTCATCTCCGCTTCAAAGTGACCAAACTCATCACTGTTCTGTTTGGCTGAAAACTAGTAACCCAGTGTACCTGAATGTAACTCACCTTGAGCTACTACTGAAAAAGGTGTGAGCAAAATCCAAATAAATACTACTAATAAAAATAATAATAACCAGTTCAACAAGCACAGGCAACTCTACTGTTCTCATAGGCTATATTCCCTGAACATCAAAAAAAATTTTTTTTTTTAGTACCCTGTGCTTTCCCACTCATGGCAGGCTCAATGTGGCTTAAGTACTTATTTGTACCTGGGGCAATGGAGGGTTAAGTGACTTGCCCAGAGTCACAAGGAGCTGCCTGTGCTTGCAGTGGGAATTGAACCCAGCTCCCCACGACCAAAGTCCACCACTCTAACCACTAGGCCACTCCTCCACTGTTTGTGTGATAAGGTTTGCAATAGCAAAATTCTGTTCCAGATTTTGCTGTTTCATTTGGTTTACTGAGGAATCATCATTTAGGTCTTTCTGCCATTTTTACATTTTAGTTTTAACTGCAAGCATCAGAAGTAACTAGGTAAAAGTAGTAAAAATTGGTAAAATTATTACTTTGGTAAAAGTAAAAGTAACAAATGTTTCCTGTACTTGTTTACAAGTAAAAGTAACAAAACTTTTACTTCAGCACAGTAACTAATTACATTTACTTAACTGCTATACAATGCTGGTAATCCAGTCTTGATAAGAACATAAGCGTTGACATATTGGGTCAGACCGAAGGTCCATCAAGCCCAGTTTCCTGTTCCCTACAGTGGCAAATTAAGTCACAAATACCTGACAAGATCCCAAAAGAGTAAAACAGATTTTGTGCTGCTTATCCTAGAAATAAGCAGTGGATTTTCCCAAGTGTATCTTAATAATGGCTTATGGACTTTTAGGAAATTGTCCAAACCTTTTTTTAAACCCTGCTAAGCTAACTGCTTTTACCACATTCTCTGGCAATGAATTCCAGTGTTTAATTACACATTGAGTTTTTAACATCCTTTATGCATTGGCTGCACTGCATTTATAAGATTTGTTGGCCCTGAGTCATGTTCTTCACTCAGATAGTAGGAATTTGTAAAAGGTCCTTTCGCCCAAAACATTCCATTTACAGCACAGCAGGTAAAGGATATTTTCTATACAAGAGCTAATTGGGTAGAAAAAGTTGTTAGAGGAGATCAGGCTGGAGGCTATCTGCATTTTCCTAAGCTGGTAAAGCTTGGTTGTGGATCATAGCCTTTGGGGGTTTGAATGGGGAAACTGGTTTATCTCAATGAATCTTCTGGTTCTGGTCTAACAGATGGGTTCTGCCTCATTATGGAGATATACTTAAACCTCCACCCCCTGATATATAGCATTTTTTAAAATGCTGACCACTGCATTCTTTTTCTAACTGGATATTCTGTGCCTTTGTGTAGATGGCATTGTATCTAGTCACTTGTCTTTCCTAACTTTGTTCAGATAGCTACAATGCAATACAATATAAGGTCTTAATGGTTTAGTGTGGGTTACAAAATTTAAAGAGATCAGAGAATAATCACCTCTGATAAACAATATAAAATAAAAATAGTTGAACAGATATTTCCATATCATAATATCAAAGGGAAGAATAAACAATTATCAACAGATATTTCATAGATGAGTCTTCAACTTTTTCCTAAATCTCAAGTAGGAATACTACTTTCTTATTTCTTATGTCATCAAATTCCAGCACTTGACAATCTGATAAGAAAACGAGAAAGCATGAAAGCGTTTATAATGTATATTATGCAGAGAAGGGAAAAGTAATAGGTTATGGTCTCAAGTATGTGAACAACTGGTCAGAGATAAAGGGGGCATAGAGCCAGGAGCTAATCCATGTATTATTCTAAAAGCTGTAGTAGCTATTTTAAAAATATAACAGGCTTTGACAGGGAGCCAATGAAGCTCTATCAAAAGCAGAGTAACCCTGTCAAAACAATGGGTACCAAAAATCAAATCATGCTGCCACATTCTGTAGAAGTTGAAGTCGATGAAAAAAAGTATCCGAACACCCAATGTACAGAAGATTACAATAGTCCATGACAGAAAGTTTTATAGCTTGGACCAGTAGAATCCATTGTTCCTGAGGAAAAAAAGAGTTTAACTTGATTAAGTAGTTTAAGTTTATTAAAAAAAATACCGTTATCAATTTATTTAACTCCCAGAATACACAAAGATGTGTCTAGCTTAAATTCTAAACCACCTAAACATATTTTAGAAAATGGAGTAGAGACAGAGGGAGGACCAAACCAAATCATCTTTGCCTTTTCACGGTTCAGTTTCAAGAGCACAGACCCAGCCCAATCCTCTATCAAAGAAAGATTGGTTTGAAGTTGAGTCCCAATATCATAAACTGAAGTAGAAACAGGGATTACTAAAGTAATATAATCTGGGTATGAAAAATAGGATAGCCCTTTAGCTTTTAATGAGTACAGAAAGTTGCCATAATCAAATTGAAAAGTATTGGGGAGAGTGAGGACCCCTGAGGGACCCCATAGTCTAGTCTCCAGCTTTTTGAAATTTGAGTAATTTTGTTACACAGAAAACCTTTAAACCAGGTAAAAACTCTCCCCAAGACTCCAATAAGATCCAAAAGATAAAGCATCAAAGTATGATCAATCAAATCAATCAGGAAGCAGGCAAAAGCCTGGCTTGTCTCCCAAGCCTTTAATACATAGGGTGACTGACTATGCACCCGTTCTGCACCTGGACTAGCTTAGTACACGGTACTGTAACTTAGATCAGTTCCTTATCTCTTGCTTAGCTATACAAAAAACTTGCCTAACCATTAAATTATCTCAACTGACTGTACCACACATCTTGTTCTCATCATATGTCTGCTCTTGGTCCCTCATCTATATGGTAAACTGTATTGTAGGCTTGCTTACTAGGTATAACATTAGTATTACACTAGCATTGTATTATATCTCTGGTACTTGAATTCCAGTGCTGTTAAACGTGTATATTTTTGATACTGTTTTCATGGTAGTTCTATTATTAGGTTTCAATTTACTGTTTTCAAGTTTACCTCATTTATTGTATTTATGTTTATTTTTGATTGTTTTACTATTGTTATGCTATTATCAAAATTGTAAGTTTTATGTTAAACTGTACCTGCTGTACACTGCCTTGGGTGAATCTCTTCATAAAGGCAATTAATAAATCCCAATCAATAAATAAGTAAATAAAATTGAATACTGCAGAGAGATTAAACTGCAGTAATAACATTTGATGTCCCTCAGTCAATTGGGAATGTAGTTCAGCAAGCAGGGTGCCTAACAAGGTCTTTGTGCTTTAACCCTTTTGAAAAGCACATTGCCTGGGGAGAGACTAGTATGAGTCTCTTAATAACTAGTTGAGAAGCAACAATGCTTTCAGCAATTTTTGCAAAAAGTGGAATCCTAGCAATTGGTCTGTAATTTGATGGTTCAGAAAGATTTTGTGTTGAATATTTGGAAATAGGAGTCAAAATAATATCACTAAGGGATCTAGAGTAGAAACCTTGAATAAAAGACTCTACCAAGGAGATGTCAGATGAAGCTACAAAATCCAAAGGAGCCGAATTGTATAAAAAGGAAGGGCACACATCCAAGTGATGCTGAGATTCAGAGAAGCATTTCATAAAACTTGAATCTCAGCGATAGGTGGAATAGTAAATTCTTGCCAACAACAATCAACTGGTATTGACAAGGTATCATATGTAAGAGGTAAAGTAAAATCAAAGGTGAAATCTGAGGAACCTTGAACTTTAGTTGTCATAGAGAAATGGAGATTAGAACTCTTTTCCACAATAAAAGTCTGCCAGCTTTTGACAGATTACAGAAGAATTCTTATCAGCCATTTCAGGAGTCAGAAAAGCCTGTGGTTTAGAAAGAATCTCAAAAGTTCAAAACAATTTTTATTTATCTGGACAAGTAGAACCAATTTTTTTCTGAGTAAAAAGATTGTTTCATTTTTTTAAATCTGAGCCCTATATCCATCAGAAGCTTCCTTCCACATGAGTTTTAAATCAGAATCCTGAGATTTTCTCCACAGACACTAAAGCCTCCTGAATTTCCTTTTAAGAGTCAATAGATCTAAAGTAAACCACAGGCTGGAATGCCTCCAAGAAGCATATTGTTGCTTCAGGTGGGCAATCCCATCCAAGTGGGATATGATAAGAGTGTTCCATTTATCTAAAAACATAGCCTCAGAAAGAGGCAAGCCAACAAACAAGTAGCCAAAACAATTGTGAGGAAACAGTACCACGAGTAGTAATATTCAATTTAGGTTGACAGTTTCTTTTCTTAGTTAAAGACCAAATAAAAGTAAATTCAAACAAATAGAGATCTGTCCAAACCAATGGAGACCAACCAATACTCTCTACAGACAATGAAGATCCTGAACTAACTAAATATGCAAAAATATCTAATTGATGTCCCTTTAATATTCGAGCAGCAATCTAAGGTCTAGGAGGTCTGCAAAAAAGGATCCAGCAAAGACTACTTTCCAAGGAACGATTTGATATTTTGCAAGCTATTGCTTCACAGGCTGGAGTTAGTTACTAAGGAATTATATAAAAATACAGTAAAAAAAAGTCTTTATAAATAATTGCCACATCTGCACCTCGATGGTCTAGCAGAGGCTGATGAAGAATCTTGTAGCTCGGCAGACAGAGACTTAAAATCAATGAATCAGGCAATTACAGCCAAGATTCAGTCGCAAGAACCAAACCTGGCTCATTAAATACCAGCCAATCATGAATTATGTGAGATTTGTTTCAAAGTGATCTTGTATTAGTATAAAAACAAGGAACTGGTATCGGTTTTTCAGAAGGCTGATAAAACTGATCCTTTTGCATGGGCGTAGAAGAGTCCTGTCTCATCGTTGCTTACATCTAAAAATATATCTCTTCCCCAGACTAATTATTACAGTTGGTATTCATTGAATGTACAATGAACAATCAATTGATGATATTGAGGTAACTTCTGGTATTGGTAATTAGGCACATTGTAAAAAAAACATTATTATTGTTGAATTTAAGTGGCCCTGTTCAGACAAACTTTACTGTAAACTTGTGCTAAGTCCTAGACAAAATAGGAAATAAATAATAACCCAATCCATAGTTGTAGAAGTGAACATACCTAATCTCCAGGAATCAGCTAAAAACCTCAAACTTCCTCATTAAGGGGTACACTAAGGGGAAATACACTCCCATTAGGCATGCCCCTACAGTGTGCCTCAAGGTAGACATGTTGATATCATGATGACTGCACTAGTGACGCTAGTAATGTCACTAGGAGGCAGGGCCAGATGCCATACTGCCAACAGCAGCTGTTGCAGGTGGACAAATAGAATGAAAATCAGCGTAGGCTCAAAAGATGGTACAAGACTTTAAATTTCCCAAAAGCCAATAGTTGTTGCACAGATGACAGCCACTTCCTCAAGATGGGCACACTCATATTGTGATGACTGCCCTAGTAACGCTGGTGATGTCACTTGTGCAGTTAGCAGTTAACAGAGTTAATATCACTGCTAACCAGATAACTCCTGGCTCCATCCAAGCTCTGACCGTGGACTGCCCCAATGTTACTCAGGTAGTGCCAAGGCAGTCTAACTGTATATTCAGCAGCATTATGCAGATAATGCCCCTGAAAAACTGTTTATGGACCCAGCCAGTGGGAATTATCTGGGTAGGAGCAATTCCTATCAGGACAAGTCCCACTGAATATCAACCCTAAAGTGGTCAGAGAGGATTTTCACCTAAATAGTATATACTGGAAGAAGTGACTGAAGATTTTGTATTTTAATTGATGTCAGAAATCACTGCAAGATGTTTTGTTTAGTGGTGATTAATAAATCAAGCTGAACAAATAAACAAAGAAACAGAGATGAGCCTTGGGCTCCGATATCCTGCTGCCAGGCCCCAAAGCCATTCAGTACAAGTATTGGGGGAAGGGGGCTAGGGAGTGGGGAATTTTATACAACCGGTATTAATACATTTTTTTCAGAGCAATAACAACACATGAAGCATCCAGAAATTACTTCTCTCTCTCTCTCTCACAAAACAAAACCCTCGTTTATAGATACCCCAATGTACGGTAGCTTCACATCTACAACTTTTCTTTTTTGTTCCTCCCATCCTCCCGCCCCTAGAGTTCTTAATTATAAAGGATTGAGCTCAGAAACTAGTAGACTGTTTAAAACCACGTGTCGCCACTGTTACGCATATAAAACGGCATCATTGAAATGTCCGATGTCTCTTAAGCAGCATCTCCTATGCATTAGAAAGGCTGACTAAGTTTCAGGTCCTTCGTGTTTCTGGAAAAATTGCTTAGCACATCTGGCTTTTCTGAACAATAAGCAAGCAATAAACCATGGCTGGGTGTGTTATACAATGAATTTTAGTGAATGCCAAGATGTGTGTGAAGTATGAGATACAGGCTAACCAGGAAATGAGGTAATATCTGCTTTACATAAACAAAAGATAGATAGGTCGAGGCTCAATGAACATCTGCTTTCATGATTACATTGAAGCTGAAATCCAAAATGCTCAATATTTACCAGAGCACAGGCAATAAGCCCTAACAGAGCCATAGCTCCATATCTAGGCAGTACAGTGGCACAAGATGTATGTTTCAGAGGGACAGCCTGATCTGAAAGAGAGGAAAAGTAATTGCAGAATTAGCTGAAATAATGACTTCATGAAGGGTGGCAGGGGAGTGCTTCAGAACTGCACCCCTCCCTCCCTCCACACACAAACACACAGTCATAGCTTTCACATAATTTCAGATTAAAATAAGTACAACTAGTTTATTCAGTTTTGCAATTTACGTACTGGAGGAAAAAATCCAAGGTGACATCACATATAGTCTTGGAAAAATGAACTAAGCACCAGCAACAAGCTTTTCCCAGTGGCTTTAGTTCTCCAGGCATAGTAATTGTATTCACAATTCTCATTTTTAATTAGACATGTTTTGCATCAGGTGATACCACCTATTGTAGAAGGTCAGTCAGTCTGTCTGTCTGTCTGTCTGTCCATACAACCACACTTATCTGTGTCCTTATTTGGAAATGTGACTACTAATGATAGTACTGCGATATTACCATTAGGGGGTCAGCTAGCACCATATTTTTATAGGTAGCAGCCAGGACAGGAGTGAGTGGGTTCCTAAGGGTGAGTCAGGATCCCAGCAGGAAGTGGGAGAACCAAACTCAACTTATATAAGAGTCAGGGCTTTAGTAGGGGGGGGGGAGGAAGTTACTTTACTAATTTTAGACCTGCATTGGGGCTAGAGAGGGAGGAAAGGGTAGCCTATTGCACCACCAGCGATCAGAGGTCTCTCAGTAGAGTGGATCTGGGGACTGTCCAATTTGAGCCATTGAGCTCTTTAATTTTCTCTAGCCACCGTTGCAACTTAGGCCTGATCATTGCAAATGGGAGCTTGGGTCTCCATGTAACAAAACACTTTTTGAGCAATGCTTAGGTAACAAATAGAAATAAAACAAAATAAAAGGAGGTGATATCTTTTTTATTGGACTAACAATACGTTTTTGACAAGCTTTTGAAGGCAGAGCCCTCTTCTTCAGGTCAGATATGAGCAAGAAATTACCATATCAATATACATCTCTCTCGATAGATAGATAGATAGATAGATAGATAGATAGATAGATAGATAGATAGATAGATAGATAGATAGATGAAAATCATTCAATGACATTCTCAAGACAAAAATAGGGGACATGGGGAGGAATGATATAGAGAAACAGAGAGAGATGAATGAGTAACCAGAAGGTGACAAGGCAGTATACTTTTATGGTTTGTAATATGAAGGAAATCCAGATCCTTGTTAATTCCTGTCTGGTAGATGTCAAACTATTTCATCATTCTAACTTCAAAGGTCTTACTGGATTGTTGAGATGTTCACCAACAGAAGTGTCACCCTTTATCATCTTGTGGTATTTGATGGTGTCAATGTGAGTTGATTCTTGTTTTTAGCATCTGTTCTGTTTTTCCAATATAGCACTCTTCTTCTCATTTTCTACATTGAGTAATATATACACAACAGTTGAGGCATGATTAAGATCCCTTTATGCTGAATGTTTTTCCAATATGAATAACTGTGGGATCCTGCGATATGTGCTGGAACAATTTCCAGTTTACTATATAGCAAGGATTAATGTCGTGTGTTTTGTTTTGAGCTTTTGTTGGGAGTTTGCTTTTCACTCATTTATTCTACAGATTAGGTGGTTGTTGGAAAGCCAGCATTGATGGAGCTGGGAATATCTCAGTAATTCATCTTCCTTAAATTGTGACTGTAGATCTTTGATGATTTTGTTCAGTATTTCCAGATATGGATTGTGTGTCACTATAAGGGACACTCTCTCTGAGGTTTTCCCTCTGTGTGTTAAGTGAAGAAGCAATTTTCCTGGAAATCATATTGGGGTTGTAGCCTTTATGTGAAGGATTTAGTCAGAGTTTTGAGGCGTTTATCTCTGTCTCTTGGGTCAGAGCACATACAATGGTATTATGTGTGGTGTGGCAGTGTATAATTGACTTTTTTGTATGTGAAGGGTGAAAGCTGGAATTGTGGAGGTGGCTACCTGTATACAGATGTTTGTATATTGCTAGAAACTATGGTGTCTAGAAAGTTAACTTTTTTTCTGTGGAACAGTGGTGTAGCTATGTGTGGCCTCAGGGGTCTAGGCCCCCCCAAATTTCCTCTGGGCACCTGGTTTTGCTGGCATGGGGGCCCCAACCCCTGCCAGCTGAAGCCTTGTGCAGTGCTGGTCTCCGGCGCTGCCACTTTGCCTGCCCTGCTCTCTCTTCTCCTCACATCCAACACACTCCTTTTAGTGAAACAGACCAAAATGTGCCCCCCCCCCACTCGGGCTCTGGCCCCCTCCCACCGCAAGGTCTGGCTAGGCCCCTGCTATGGAATAGTCAATTTTGAATCTGATTGAACGATTGAATTCACTGAAGGAATTGTTATTAAATTGTTTCAGAGTTTCTTCTCTTTCAGTCCAATTCATAAAAATATCACCAAAAGTACCAAAATATTTAACGCATTTAATCTGATATGCATTCAAAAATGTATTTTCCAGTTCTGCCATGAAGAGGTTTACATATTGTGGTGCCATCCTGGTGCCCATAGTTATGTTCATGATTTATAGATAGATTTTATTGTTGAAGCAGAAGTAGATGTGTGATTAATTTTGGAATAGTTTCTAGTGGGTATTGGTGGTCCAGAATAGAAGTTTTTAGGAGTTTGTCACATGCAGCTGTACCATCTGCATGGGGAATGTTGCTGTCTAGTGATTCTATATTCATTGTGACCAGGAGAGTGTCAAGTTGTAGCTGCATGATGTTTTTTAATTTGTTCAATAAGTTGGTGGTGTCTTACATAGTGTCCCGTCCGTGGCCGTGACAACCCTCAGACTTACCCTGTTTCTGGGAGTCAGTGTCTGTGCTGGCTTCTGCTTGTCTCTGTGTCTGTGTCTGTCTTAGGTTCTCTCTGGCTCTGTGTGCTGATTGCCTTACTGAACCTCACCTGTGTGGGCTTTGCCTCTTCCAAGATGGCTGCCGCCTCCTCCTCCTTGCCAGTATCCAAGATGGCTCCCGCTGTTCCTTCCTATGGGCTGACTGCTCTGAGTGTCAAGCCTCTGTTTAGTCACAAGGTGATTGCTGCAGCTGTGGCTCTGGTGTTGATGGGCTTTATTAGTCACTTGGAGACTACAGTCCTGGCCTTTGCATCTCATCTAAAGGTCCTGGTGTATAGAGTGCTCTGTACACAGTTTCAGTGTTTGCTCTGTGTGAGTTTCTATGTTTGTTTAGACTAGCTAGCTTAGGCACCGTGTGGCTTGTAGCCTGTGTATAGCTTTGCTAGTGCTCTGTGTTTGTGTAGACTAGCTAGCTTAGGCACCGTGTGGCTTGTAGCCTGTGCATAGCCCTGCTAGTTCTCTGTGTTTGTTTCCAGAGCATGACTAGCCAGCTTAGGCACCGTGTGGCTTGTAGCCTGTGCATAGCCCTGCTAGTTCTCTGTGTTTGTTTCCAGAGCATGACTAGCCAGCTTAGGCACCGTCTGGCTTGTAGCCTGTGCGTAGCTCTGCCAGTTCTCTGCGGTTGTTCCTAGGGTTAGACTAGCCGCCCTTGCTAGCCACTATCCCAAGACTGTGTTTGTTCCTAGTGTTAGACTAGCCGCCCTTGCTAGCCACTATCCCAAGACTGTGTTTGTTCCTAGTGTTAGACTAGCCGCCCTTGCTAGCCACTATCCCAAGACTGTGTTTGTTCCTAATGTTAGACTAGCCGCCCTTGCTAGCCATTATCCCAAGACTGTGTTTGTTCCTAATGTTAGACTAGCCGCCCTTGCTAGCCACTATCCCAAGACGGTGTTTGCTCCTAAGGTTAGACTAGCCACCCTTGCTAGCCACTATCCCAAGACTGTGTTTGTTCCTAATGTTAGACTAGCCGCCCTTGCTAGCCACTATCCCAAGACTGTGTTTGTTCCTAATGCTAGACTAGCCGCCCTTGCTAGCCACTATCCCAAGACTGTGTTTGATTCTTAATGTTAGACTAGCCGCCCTTGCTAGTCACTATCCCGAGACTGTGATTGTTCCTAGTGTAGACTAGCCAGCTTAGGCACCGTCTGGCTTGTAGCCTGTGCATAGCTCTGCTAGTTCTCTGTGTTGGTTCCTGGTGTTAGACTAGCCAGCTTAGGCACCGTCTGGCTTGTAGCCTGTGCATAGCTTTGCTAGTGTTGGGTGTTTGTTTCCAGTGCATGACTTGTTAGCTTGGGCACAGCTTAGTTGTTAGCTGGTGTATAGCTTTTCCAAGTCTCCTGAGTTTGCTCTGTGTATGTTCCTGTGTGTGACTGGTTTGCCTGGGGATAGCGTTCCTATTAGCCTGGGTACAGTTTACTAGTCACTGTGTTGAATCCTGCCGACTGCCAGAACCCAGACAGTCCCTGCTTGTCTGCCTTGCCTTCGCCTAGGTGCCAGGGGGCACTCCTGGATCTTCATTCCTGTTGTTCCTGTAAGTCCTACCGGCTGCCAGAACCTTAGGGCTCAACCCTTGGGGAAAGGCAGTCAAGTGTAGGTGAAGCCTAGGTCCAGGGTGTTCCAGTTCCGCGGGTTCCGCTCCAGTGTGTTCCAGTCCAGCGGGTTTCACTCCTGTATGTTCCAGTCCAGTGGGGCCACTCCAGTGTGTCCAGTCCAGTGGGCCCCACTCCAGTGCGCACCCGTCCGGTGCGTTCCAGTTCCGAGTATCCCTGTGTAGAACTCCAGTCCGGGGTTCCTGTCCAGGGTTGTCCCATCTCCACCTGGAAGGTGATCTTGCCTGCCACTGCTGCTCCACGGTAGTGGCCTATGGACTCACAAACCCCGCGCTCCCGAGGAAGAAGCCTGAAGGTATACCAAGGTCCTCGAGAGCGCGGCAAGCGCGAGAGACGCGACAGGATGCAAAGGCCATGAGTCCGGCAAGATCATCCGTCCGGCGGGGACTGCCGTCCATGTTCGAGTTCCTCACGAACCATCCGGAGGTAGTCCTTAATTTGTGGTCAGATCCCTATATCAACCCAATTTTTTCTGTGAATCGTTTTTGGACCCTCCGCGACTACCGGAAGAGACTTTTGTCTGATCCAACCCTGAGAGATACTTTGGAAGCGGCAGCTGAGAGAAAGCGTCTCCAGAGGTGTGGGGTCCGCCATAGTCCAGTTTCGGATATTGATCCTTTGACTCAGGTTTATAGATACCGCTACAGACTTCTCGCGGAGCCAGCCCTGTGGGATACTCCAGAAGCGGAGGCTGAACGAATACGCTGTGGAACCCCCACGCTCGGGGCTTCCCAACGGGTGGTACAGAACAATCGGGGTGCCCCTCACAGTTCAGTTCCTGTTCGAGATGTCAAGTCCAGCCAAGTTCCTAAGCCAGTCCGAGGGGCACTTTCTACCAAGCCCCGGACCCCAGTTCAAGTAGCGCTGCCTCCTAAGCCACTGAGTCCAGTCCAGAGGATGCTTCATACTGAACCTCCAATTCCAGTCCAAGTAACGAGGAAGCTTAAGTCTCCGAGACCAGTCCGAGGAAGGCGTTCGATGGAGCCTCGGATTCCTATGCAAGTGGCACTCCAGGTCGAGCCTCCGGTCCTCGTTCAAATGGTACGCCCCTTGAAGTCTCCGAGTCCAGTCCGAGGGAAGCTTTCGATGGAGCCTCAGATTCCTGTGCAAGTGGCGCTCCAGGTCGAGCCTCCGGTCCTCGTTCAAGTGGCACGCCCCTTGAAGTCTCCGAGTCCAGTCCGAGGGAAGTTTTCGATGGAGCCTCAGATTCCTGTGCAAGTGGCGCTTCGGGTCAAGTCTCCGGTTCTTGTCCAAGTGACCCGTCCAGTCAAACCTCTGAGTCCAGTGCGAGGGGTGCTTCTGACGGAGGCTCCGAGACCTGTGCAAATGGCTTCCGTTTCGTTTGTCAGACGCCCACGCAGTGGATCGGAATCGCCACCTCCAGAGATTGTGCCCTCTTCGCTAGCCGTCCTTGCTAGCCACCTCCAGAGACTGTGTCCTCTTCAGCTAGCCGTCCTTGCTAGCCACCCCCAGAGACTGTGTCCTCTTCAGCTAGCCGTCCTTGCTAGCCACCTCCCGAGACTGTGTCCTCTTCAGCTAGCCGTCCTTGCTAGCCACCTCCAGAGACTGTGTCCTCTTCAGCTAGCCGTCCTTGCTAGCCACCTCCCGAGACTGTGTCCTCTTCAGCTAGCCGTCCTTGCTAGCCACCTCCAGAGACTGGGTCCTCTTCAGCTAGCCGTCCTTGCTAGCTACCTCCAGAGACTGTGTCCTCTTCAGCTAGCCGTCCTTGCTAGCCACCTCCAGAGACTGTGTCCTTTTCAGCTAGCCATCCTTGCTAGCCACCTACAGAGATTGTGTTCTGCCAAGCCTCAGTTAAAGTTCCGTCCCTGCCAGGAGGCAGAAGGCGTCGCAAGTTGCAAGTCCAGTCAAGATGCTGAGTCTGGACCGAGTTGCAGTTCCAGTCAAGAGGCTGAGTCTGGATCGAGTTGCAAGTCCAGTCAAGATGCTGAGTCTGGATTGAGTTGCAAGTCCAGTCAAGATGCTGAGTCTGGACCGAGTTGCAGCTCCAGTCAAGAGGCTGAGTCTGGATCGAGTTGCAAGTCCAGTCAAGATGCTGAGTCTGGATCGAGTTGCAAGTCCAGTCAAGATGCTGAGTCTGGATTGAGTTGCAAGTCCAGTCAAGATGCTGAGTCTGGACCGAGTTGCAGTTCCAGTCAAGAGGCTGAGTCTGGATCGAGTTGCAAGTCCAGTCAAGATGCTGAGTCTGGATCGAGTTGCAAGTCCAGTCAAGATGCTGAGTCTGGACCGAGTTGCAGTTCCAGTCAAGATGCTGAGTCTGGATCGAGTTGCAAGTCCAGTCAAGATGCCAAGTCTGGACCGAGTTGCAGTTCCAGTCAAGATGCTGAGTCTGGATCAAGTCGTAGTTCCAGTCAAGATGCTGAGTCTGGATCGAGTTGTAGTTCCAGTCAAGATGCTGAGTCTGCACCGAGTGCAGAGGTCAGCCAAGATTTTGAGTCTGCTCTTGAGGATGAGATGACGTTGCAAGAGGACTGTGATAGACCTTGTTTTGATTCAGCCTGGGAGAAGACCTCCGAAGCAATAGCTGAGAGAAGATGTGTTCACCGGCTTGGGGCCCGGAGAAACCCATTTTCTGCATTTCAGCCTGCTAGCATGCTCTGGGGATCCCAGGGCCGTCTCCTCTTGAACCCTGCTCGGCAGACGCTGCCTGAAGCTAATGTTAGAGAGACGTCCCAGTCCGGCCAGAGGGGTGCGTCCAGCCCTGCAGCTGAATCTCTTCCAAGTTCCAGTTCTAACCAAGGGGTTGAGGCCAGTCCGGGCTCCTATCCCGGCTCCGTGTTGGATGCCAACCCGGGGGCTAGTTCCAGATCCATTTCTGTTCAGACTTCTAGCTCCTGTCAAGATGGGAATGCCACTTCGAGCCTCAGCCCAGCTTCTGATGTCAGCTGGGGTAGTGACTCCAGCCCTGTTCTTGTCATTTCATGGATTTGCCAAGAGGTTCAGGACATTGTGGGTTCCCTCAGGGAAGGGTTACTTTTGAATTGTGTTCCTCTTGATGCATCCATGTTCCTGAGGTTGCCCCGTGGTGACTCGAAGGAGCTTCCTGGTCACAAGTTCTACTTTGGTCTGCCAGTTTTGAACTTCATTGTGACTTCCAGTCCAGTGATCTATGTCTGGCTTTTGAGACCTATCAGGAAGTTTCACCATAGTTACCCCTGGATACCGGACCGCCTCCGGGAGACCGAGAGGGGGGTCTTGATGAGGGGATACTGTCCCGTCCGTGGCCGTGACAACCCTCAGACTTACCCTGTTTCTGGGAGTCAGTGTCTGTGCTGGCTTCTGCTTGTCTCTGTGTCTGTGTCTGTCTTAGGTTCTCTCTGGCTCTGTGTGCTGATTGCCTTACTGAACCTCACCTGTGTGGGCTTTGCCTCTTCCAAGATGGCTGCCGCCTCCTCCTCCTTGCCAGTATCCAAGATGGCTCCCGCTGTTCCTTCCTATGGGCTGACTGCTCTGAGTGTCAAGCCTCTGTTTAGTCACAAGGTGATTGCTGCAGCTGTGGCTCTGGTGTTGATGGGCTTTATTAGTCACTTGGAGACTATAGTCCTGGCCTTTGCATCTCATCTAAAGGTCCTGGTGTATAGAGTGCTCTGTACACAGTTTCAGTGTTTGCTCTGTGTGAGTTTCTATGTTTGTTTAGACTAGCTAGCTTAGGCACCGTGTGGCTTGTAGCCTGTGTATAGCTTTGCTAGTGCTCTGTGTTTGTGTAGACTAGCTAGCTTAGGCACCGTGTGGCTTGTAGCCTGTGTATAGCTTTGCTAGTGCTCTGTGTTTGTGTAGACTAGCTAGCTTAGGCACCATGTGGCTTGTAGCCTGTGCATAGCCCTGCTACTTCTCTGTGTTTGTTTCCAGAGCATGACTAGCCAGCTTAGGCACCGTCTGGCTTGTAGCCTGTGCGTAGCTCTGCCAGTTCTCTGCGGTTGTTCCTAGGGTTAGACTAGCCGCCCTTGCTAGCCACTATCCCAAGACTGTGTTTGTTCCTAGTGTTAGACTAGCCGCCCTTGCTAGCCACTATCCCAAGACTGTGTTTGTTCCTAATGTTAGACTAGCCGCCCTTGCTAGCCACTATCCCAAGACTGTGTTTGTTCCTAATGTTAGACTAGCCGCCCTTGCTAGCCACTATCCCTAGACTGTGTTTGTTCCTAATGCTAGACTAGCCGCCCTTGCTAGCCACTATCCCAAGACTGTATTTGATTCCTAATGTTAGACTAGCCGCCCTTGGTAGTCACTATCCCGAGACTGTGATTGTTCCTAGTGTAGACTAGCCAGCTTAGGCACCGTCTGGCTTGTAGCCTGTGCATAGCTCTGCTAGTTCTCTGGGTTGGTTCCTGGTGTAGACTAGCCAGCTTAGGCACCGTCTGGCTTGTAGCCTGTGCATAGCTCTGCTAGTTCTCTGTGTTGGTTCCTGGTGTTAGACTAGCCAGCTTAGGCACCGTCTGGCTTGTAGCCTGTGCATAGCTTTGCTAGTGTTGGGTGTTTGTTTCCAGTGCATGACTTGTTAGCTTGGGCACAGCTTAGTTGTTAGCTGGTGTATAGCTTTTCCAAGTCTCCTGAGTTTGCTCTGTGTATGTTCCTGTGTGTGACTGGTTTGCCTGGGGATAGCGTTCCTATTAGCCTGGGTACAGTTTACTAGTCACTGTGTTGAATCCTGCCGACTGCCAGAACCCAGACAGTCCCTGCTTGTCTGCCTTGCCTTCGCCTAGGTGCCAGGGGGCACTCCTGGATCTTCATTCCTGCTGTTCCTGTAAGTCCTACCGGCTGCCAGAACCTTAGGGCTCAACCCTCGGGGAAAGGCAGTCAAGTGTAGGTGAAGCCTAGGTCCAGGGTGTTCCAGTTCCGCGGGTTCCGCTCCAGTGTGTTCCAGTCCAGCGGGTTTCACTCCTGTATGTTCCAGTCCAGTGGGGCCACTCCAGTGTGTCCAGTCCAGTGGGCCCCACTCCAGTGCGCACCCGTCCGGTGTGTTCCAGTTCCGAGTATCCCTGTGTAGAACTCCAGTCCGGGGTTCCTGTCCAGGGTTGTCCCATCTCCACCTGGAAGGTGATCTTGCCTGCCACTGCCGCTCCACGGTAGTGGCCTATGGACTCACAAACCCCGCGCTCCCGGGGAAGAAGCCTGAAGGTATACCAAGGTCCTCGAGAGCGCGGCAAGCGCGAGAGACTCGACACATAGTAACATAGTAACATAATAGATGACGGCAGAAAAAGACCTGCATGGTCCATCCAGTCTGCCCAACAAGACAACTCATATGTGCTACTTTTTGTGTATACCCTACTTTGATTTGTACCTGTGCTCTTCAGGGCACAGACTGTATAAGTCTGCCCAGCACTCTCCCTGCCTCCCAACCACCAGTCCCGTCTCCCACCTCCGGCTCTGGCACAGACCGCATAAGTCTGCCCAGCACTATCCCCGCCTCCCAACCACCAGCCTCGCCTCCTGATCTTGACTAAGCTCCTGAGGATCCATTCCTTCTGCACAGGATTCCTTTATGCTTATCCCACGCATGTTTGAATTCCGTTACCGTTTTCCGTCTTGTATGAAGCTGTTTGTCTCGTGCACTTGGGGTTTAAGAATTCCCTCTGAAAGTCCAGACACTTCCTCTGTCAGTGTGGCAGTACCAGTTATGACTGGTGTAAGGCTTAGCTAAGTGTGTATTCAAAATATCAACCTGTTGTGACACTGCAATTGTCTTTTCATCCACATTTACTCCAAAGATTCTAGGAAATTCTCAGCAGTCAGATTTTTCTTGTCTCTCATCTCCTTCCAAACTCTGGAAGGCACCATACCCTTCAAGTAGTCAGAGAAAATTTGATTAGAAAGTGGTCTGGTTGGGTTTGGCATTCTAAATATCGAGTCCTTCCCTAGAATTAGGATATTCAGAGGTATTGGCACAGGATGTGGGCCGTTCTGAGCAGTACAGCATTCTGTAGTTGAGAGACGGTGATTTTGTCAATACCCAGTGTGTTCAGATATTGTTCCAGGTCTTTCAATATTGCTTCAAGGGAACCAATTACTACAAGAACCACAACTGCAGGTTTTCACTAGAGTCACTCAACTTCAGTCTTCATGTCCGAGGTATATAGCGGAAAATAAGTTATATTGTTAATGTTATACTATTAATGTTTGTCTTCAATACAGCTGTTTCTTGGTATTGCCACATCTATGATCCTATTATTATGATTACAAACTTTTGATATATCACCATTGGTACTAATAGTTCAGCAAAGCAGTGAAGAAGAAGAAGAAGAAAATAGAGGACACTAAATAAGTGACCAGAGAAGACAGGTGAGTAAAAAAAAGAGATTAGAAGAGATAAGGGGAACAAGGGAAGGGGGTGACAGGGAAAAGGAGAGTGGAAGGGCTGAGAAATGTAGATGGAGATGAGAGGGAGAGGGAGAGAAGTGGAGGGATAATGGATCAGCAGAGCAGAGAAGGGAAGAAATAGCCTAATGGTTAGCACAGTGGACTTTGATCCTGGGGAACTGGGTTTGATTCCCACTACAGCTCCTTGTGAGGCAGGTCACTTAACCCTCCATTGCCTCAGGTACAAATGTAGTTGCAAAAAACACATAAAGGTGGTATATGAAGTCCCATTCCCTTTCCGTTAGAGAAGCAGATCCACTCAGAAGACCAGTATTCTAGATAGCGTCCTGTTGCAGGCATTTATACCAGTTCTATAATGGGTGTAAATACCCATGCCTAAATGTTAGCCAGAATGTACATAAATCATAGAATAGCTTAGGCCTGGAATCTCCAGAAAGGAGTAAAACTGAAAAGAGATAGGAAGAGATGTTCAGGGGAGATTGTGAAATATTTGACACTATTCATTATTTTCCTTGCCTTTCTTGACATGTCAGAGAAGTGAAAGTGTAAGAAAGTACAGAAGGAAAAAAAGGCCATGACATGGTAGAAGGACAAAACAACATTGGGCTTCCTTTAGAAGTCATGAGTAACAATTCTTCTTGGTCTCCCAAGAAAGGAAAGGAGCTTGGGAGGGTTCTAAACCATGTTGCATATTCCAAGCCCAGTTATAAAATTGCCCCAAAAGAGGAAATAGTGATGAAACTGTAGATAAAGATGTAAAGGCTGTATCTAGTTCTATGTTCTAGATTCATGTTGGAGTATTTGTGCCCTTGGACTGTAGGGATGAGCAACCAAATCATTTTTGTGTCATGCTTTTTCCAGGGTTTTGTTTTCATTCCAGAATGAATATCATTAACAGTGTGCACTGTATGCAAACGAGTGCTCACTATGTGTAAAGGGGATACACTTTTTTTATTTTTTAAAGTGTGAACTCTTTTCCTTATAGTGTGTGCAATCGTGAACAGTCACACATGCAGCACGGCATGCAAACACTATCAACACAGAGTGCACATTCTTTAGGAAAAGTGCACCCTCTTTGCACATAGTGTTAACTGCTAGACCAGACAGATTGCTTCATGCAAACAAACTTGATTTATCTTTCTGTTTGACAGTGGAGGAAATTCTACATATGGTGCCTTAAAAATTGGCGCCATAAAACCATGCGGTCAGCGTGATTCTATAAATTACACCTAAAGTTAGGCATAGTTTATAGAATATGCTCAAGTGCTGTTCTTGTGCCTAAAACCAGGCCTAAACACCTGTGTCTAAGTTAGTCGCAGATCGGGTGTATTCTATATGTTGGGGGTCTTTTACTAAGGCGCGCTCATGTTTTTAGCACGTACTAAAATTGGGCGCATGCTAAACATTAGAGATGCCCATAGGAATGCATTCTCTTATATATATATGCTCTACTTCAGTCTATTTATTTTCAACAATACATAATTTCCATCAGATCCACTGAGTCAGGAAGTCATAATATTTTTTATAGGATCAGTCAGATCAGCGTACCCTCCCCTAATTAGGCTAAATGAGCCTAGCATATATCAAGAAGGGGCGTAACGCAATCCTCATCAATCGTTAAGAATACTTCGTTCAGAATTTTCTTAAGGATTGATGAGGATTGCGTTACGCCCCTTCTTGATATATGCTAGGCTCATTTAGCCTGATTAGGGGAGGGTATGCTAATCTGACTGATCCTATAAAAAATATTATTATGACTTCCTGACTCAGTGGATCTGATGGAAATTATGTATTGTTGAAAATAAATAGACTGAAGTAGAGCATATATATATATGAGTCTGATTGTGAGCTCCCTTCTATATAAATAAAAATTGGTACTTATTCACATAGGAATGCATTGGCATCTCTAACATTTAACGCAGACCCAATTTTAGCACACTCTAAAAACATCAGCGCACCTTAGTTTTTTGAAACGCCCACACCCTGCCATGCCCACACCCCCATTTCAACTGTGTTAAAGAATACACCTAGAAAGTTGTGTGTGTAAATTCTAATTAATGCCAATTAGTGCGACTAATTGGTTCTAAGTACCAATTATTAGCATTGATTGGCTTGTTAATTATCAGGCTTATTTTCAAAAGTAATCGCCGATGATCTTCCGACATAAATCAGGAAATGGCTGTCGATCTCGCAAAAGTGGCAAAATCGGTATAATCGAAAGCGACATTTTTGACACCATCGCCACTTTCCTGTCACCGCGCCGGTGAAAGTTCAAGGGGGCGTGTTGGTGGTGAAGCAAAGGCGGGACATGGGCGGGCATGGGTGTGGCTACCAGATGGCCGGCTTTTGCGGATAATGGAAAAAAAAGCGGCATTAAGCAGTATTTTGCCGGGTTTACTTGGTCCTTTAATTTTCACGACCAAGCCTCAAAAAGGTGCCCCAATTGACCAGATGACCACCGGAGGGAATGGGGGATGACCTCCCCATACTCCCCCAGTGGTCACCAACCCCCTCCCACACTAAAAAAAAATAAAAATAAAACACTTTTTTGCCAGCCTCTATGCCAGCCCCAAATGTCATACCCAGCTCCCTGACAGCAGTATGCAAGTCCCTGGAGCAGTTTTTAATGGGTGCAATGCACTTCAGGCAGGCAAACCCAGGTCCATCCCCCCCTACCTGTTACACTTGTGGTGCTAAGTGTTGAGCCCTCCAACCCCCCCCCCCCCAAATCCACTGTACCCACATGTAGGTGCCCCCCTTCACCCATAAGGGCTATGGTAATGGTGTAGAGTTGTGGGGAGTGGGTTTGGGGGGATTTGGGAGGCTCAGCATCCAAGGTAAGGGAGCTATGCACCTGGGAGCTATTCGTGTATTTTTAAAACATTTTTAGAAGTGCCCCCTAGGGTGCCCGGTTGGTGTCCTGGCATGTCAGGGGGACCAGTGAACTGCAAATGCTGGCTCCTCCCATGACCAAATGCCTTGGATTTCGCCAGGTTTGAGATGGCCGGCATTTTTTCCATTATCGCTGAAAAACAAACCCGGTGATCTCACACCTAGCGAACTCTGGCATTTGGCCGGGCTAAACCGTATTATCGAAAAAAAAGATGGCCGACCATTTTTTTCGAAAATATGGTTCCAGCCAGCTGTTGCGCCGCCGCCAAAATAGATCGCCGGCGACCTATTTCGCCGGCGACATTCGATTATGCCCCTCCATGTGTGCAATTTGGCTGTGCGGCCAAATTAATGTGCACAACTTAAGGTTCCATATATAGAATTTGTAGGTACGTGTTTATTATCAACCCATAGATAAGGTTTTGTTGCAGTTGTTCCCTAATTCTCCTCCATTAAAAATCAGATTAGAATCCATTATATTTGTTTTCATAACCTATTGAAAACCCGGTAATTTAAAAAATATATATTTCTTTATAATATACTTTCT
Organism: Microcaecilia unicolor; assembly: GCF_901765095.1. NCBI lineage: Eukaryota > Metazoa > Chordata > Amphibia > Gymnophiona > Siphonopidae > Microcaecilia > Microcaecilia unicolor. Next base: position 226,863,124 of record NC_044032.1, on the reverse strand, counting down.
ATTATTAGTTTTTAAGATTGTGAGCCATATAGAGCTTTGTGGTGATGACGGTATTTAAGAATCATAGTATTAGTAACTCTTAAAAAGACTGTGTACTATTATCAGAGAATGACATTACATTGCAACTGACTGCCATCCCTAGCAATCCTCTGTTTAAGAACTCTCAGTAATAAGTAATTGTCTTCTGTCCACAAGCAAATTGTGCAGCCTATTTCTTAGGACATGGAAATCAGAGAGATCCTGGAAGGCCCAACAGATGAATCTGTCCCTTCAGGGAATGATCCTGCACGAATGAGCAGGTGTTGGCATGGCTTGCTTAGCCAAGGGGGTTACATGATATTTCTCTCTTGAGTATCTAATCTCATTAGCTTTCATGGTAACAAATGGAAAGAAGAACCCACAGTATCACAAATCTGTCAACAGCTGTCCTGAAATGCCTGAGAAATTGCTCATTTTTGGAATAATAGAATGACCAACAAACAAAAAAATAGGTACAGTGGCAGAAGTTCAAGCTATGAACCCCCCATTAACAACTTTGAAAGGGTTTATAGAGTAGGGAGAATCCACTCAGAAAATCCAGGCACAGGAGCAAGTAGGTTCCCTTTTTCCTCATGGCTTCCCTGCACCACAGGGGTTGCTTGGGTATAATGTATGCCGCTTCATATAAAAGATATCCATAAAAGCAGGATTGCTTATCTGAAGCACAGAAATGGAGAAAACTAATAACTGACTGCAAGGGAGCTCCCTGGTAGCAAGAGATCCACTGCACCAATTGTCCTTGTGTTGAAATAGAGACGGTTTCATATGCATATCTGTTAGCTGAAATGAACTATCCTTGGGGTGCTCAGTACTAATTTGATGGAGAAATATTGGTGCTTTAGAAAAATTCTGCAAACATTCTAGCATCCCATTTTATACTGTAAATGAAGTTAATAAGAGTGTCACAGACAGCAACACAGCTCACCTGTAATAGATCATATGTTTCCATAGACAGCAGGATTAAACAGGCACACAGAACTTAGTGTACGCCACTGGCAGGGACTCGTATAACTTACAATATTCTGCAATTTGGATATGTAAATGTTAGTCCTGCCCATGCCCCTCTCATGCTAACACTCCCCTCCCACCTGTACAGAACAGCGCTTAGTCACTTTGCTGCCACTTGAGCACATAAGTGTACCCTTACCCATGAAAGTGCTGGGTTTCTGTGCATTTATTTTTATTTATTTATTTGTTACATTTCTATCCCACATTTTCCCACCTATTTGTAGGCTCAATGTGGCTTACATAGTACCGGAGAGGCATTTGCAGACTCCAGTGTAAACAAATACAAAGTGATATTGTGGTAAGAAAAAGTTCATGTGGCACAGCCACATTAGGGAATTGTACAACGGAAGAGTTGTGTTATGTCCATTATGTACTTTAGTTTTGTTGTGTTGCAGAGATCAGGCATTTATGTTGGACTGGTAGGGTATGCCTTTTTAAACAGGTTAGTTTTTAGTTTTTTTCTGGAAGTTTAGGACGTAGTTTTCAAGGCTTTTGGTAATGCGTTCCACAGTTGTGTGCTTATGTAGGAGAAACTGGATGTGTAAGTTGATTTGTATTTGAGTCCTTTGCAGCTTGGGTAGTGCAGATTTAGTTACGTTCGTGTTGATTCGGATGTGTTTCTAGTTGGTAGGTCGATCAGGTCTGTCATGTATCCCGGGGGTCCAAGAGGCACATAAAATGGGGGTATGCAGTTATAGTGGAAAGGGGAGGGGACTCTGCCTTTCTGTAGATACAATCAAAGTGGTTTACACAGTAGCAGCCCTACCATTAGGCCATCTGAGGCGGAGGCCTCAGGCAGCACTCTTTAGGGAGCAGCACAGCCTCCCACACCGGCTGCATTCTGGCATCTCCCCCCTTCCTTTTTCAGTCAGTCCCCTTCCCCAAGCCTACCTTTGTTTATTAAAAGGCGGTGGTAGCAGTAATTCTCATTGGCTGCCCTGCTACCACCACCAGCCTCTTCTCACTACTGTGGCCCGCCTCTGACATAACTTCCTGTTTCCTCAGAGGTGAGCCACAGTAGAGAGAAGAGGCCGGTGCTGGTGGCAGGGCAGCCTATGGGAATCGCTACCGCCAACATCTTTAGGAAACAAAGGTAGGCTCGGGGAAGGGGGTTGAAAAAAAAGAAGGGGTGATTCCTGATCATGGCTGGTGGGGAGGGCACCATCTCAGCCCTTACTTCAGGCGGCAAATTGCCTTGGTCTGCCCCTGGGTTTGCATATTATATGCAGGTACATATTTTGTACCTGGGCAATGGATGGTTAAGTGACTTGCCCAGAGTCACAAGGAGCTGTGAGAATTGAACCCAGTACCCCTGGTTCTCAGGCCACTGCACTAAACATTAGGCTACTCAATTTGCCCTTAAAAAGAGTGTCAGTGACAGAAGCAGTGAATTTGAAGACAAGTATTCTCGTTGATGGTATATATGGACACTAAGCTCAACGACCAATGATTACTATTATTGGTGTCATCACTGATATTCTTGATTACAAAAGTCCAACAATATTCTTTAAAAAAAACTTGTGAAATTTGATTTATACGTTTGTCATATATTTGTGATACGTTGATATACAGAGCTATTTTATAAAGGTAATGTAGGCGTATGTGTGCCTTTATAAACCAGGCTTATACACTGACCTGAGTGGCACACAAATCTTCTCACACAGATTTACAGTTTTTCTAAACAAACAGCAGTGTTGACAATAATAGTCTTTTTCCTATTGCAGTGCAATAATCCATCATTCCTATTGTCTGCACCCTCAGTACACTGTTCAGAGAATAAGCAGCCAGGTACAGTAATGTTTAGCCAGCTAATGAGAGCAGTTATCAATGTGGACTACCATTAAGTCATCTTATGTATTTAGATTTGCTCACACCTTTTTCAGTAGTAGCTCAAGGTGAGTTACATTCAGGTACACTGGATATTTCTCTGTCCCAGGAGGGCTCACAATCTAAGTTTGTACCTGAGGCAATGGAGGGTTAAGTGACTTGCCCAAGATCACAAGGAGCAGCAGTGGGATTTGAACTGGCCACGTCTGGATTGCAAAACCGGTGCTCTAACCACTAGGCCACTCCTCCACTTATTATTATATTGTTAATCCCAGTTATTAGTAACTAGTCTCACTACATAAAATGGGACCTGTGGCAAAATAACCTGTCTTAATGGTAGCCCACATCGATAATTATGCCCTAAGTGACCTAAATGACCGGACATGTTATTGCTTAGCTAGTAATTTAACCATACAGTATCTGGTTTCTATTTTTAATTCACTGTATTCTCACTGCTAAGCCCATTTGTCTTTCATGCAATTAAAACTTTCTCCCCATAAAATAAAACGAATGCTCCAAACACAAACGGAATCTTAGGCCATTGCTGTGTAATATTTCTTCCTCTGAAAAGCTTGCATACAGCACTGTGCAGTCTACGTGCAGTTTTGTTTAACCCCAATAAAGTATTATTTTACCCTCAATAATTTTGTAATGTAATAAAGCACAGCATTACATCCAACATAGCTTTACAACCAAATTTTGAACAATCCTAATGCAGCCTCATAGTTCCCATTCTAGCATATGAAACCAAGGTTTTCTCTAGAAAGGCAAAGAAAAGAAATTTCACGTGACATGGGATAATGTACCTCTTTATTAGTAGGAGGGGGACATTTTGAATGGGAGGGAGGGATACGAATGGGCTATGTATAATAGAACTGACACTAGAAACTAGACAGGGAGAGGGAGGGGAGGGGATTGGAGAGGGGTGGGATGATCAAGAATCTGAGCAGCTTTGTATGACAGAATGTAACAATAAAACATTATTCATCACCATATTGCAATAATTGTCCCAAATTATATGTCCTCTAAGTATAATGTTATATTTCCGATACTGTATCAATGTGACCTAAAAGTCTCAAGTGCAAAGTCACTCTGCCATGTTTTCTCCTGTGCTTAATGTTGCAAAAGTTGTCAGGCATTTCCTGTTTGTTACCCCCTGCCAGATGGAAATTTGCTCCCCATCTCTTCCATGGAGCCACTTCAGTATGTTTGGAATGCAAAGCATACACGGAAGGCATTTCATGAAGACAAGACAGTCAGACCGCAGTGAAACAGGCCTGGAGGATCAGAGGAGCCAGAGGAACGACAGCTGAAGCCAGCATTCTTCTGTGTGCATGGTTATTATTCATGCAGAAGGCAAAAGGAATGCTGACTTTATGTCGGCAAGACTATGAAAAATTGCGCTTTGCTTGTCAAAATGCAGGACCTTATGTTAAAGAGAATTGTAACACACTTTAGTTCCAAAAATGTAAACTTTGTAAAGTTGCTGCGCTTTCTGTTTAAGCCCTTTCTATTTTAACACAAATTAACTAAACTAAAATCTGCTAGGCAGATCCCTGGTGAACAATAAAATAATCTATAGCGGAGGCCTCGAGATTCACAACCCAATTGTGTTTTCAAGATTTTGACAACAAATATGATTTGCATGTGCTGCTTCCATTGTATTCAAATAGATATCATGCATATTCATTGTGTAAATCTTGAAAATCCAACTTGGTTGGGGCCCTCAAGGACCATGGTTACCCTCCCCTGATCTACATAAGAATAGCCATACTGGGTCAGACCGATGGTCCATTTAGCCCGGTATCCTGCTTCCAACAGTGGCCAATCCAAGTCACAAGTATCTGACAGAAACCCAAATAGTAGCAATATTCCATGCTACCAATCCCAGGGCAAGCAGTGGCTTCCCCATTTCTACCTCAATAACAGCCTATGGACTTTTCCTCCAGGAACTTGTCCAAACCTTTTTTAAAACCAGATATGCTAACCGCTGTTACCACATTCTCTGGTAACAAGTTCCAGAGCTTAACTAAGTAAAAATAAATCAGTGCAAGTCAGAGAGGCAGAGAGGGGCATAATTGAAAGGGACATCCTCGTTTCGATTTGGACGTCCTCGCAAAACGTCCCCATCCAGGGGCGGGGAAACCTGTATTTTCAAAACAAGATGGACATCCATCTTTCGTTTCGATAATATGGTCAGGGATGCTCAAATCCTGAAATTTGGTCGTCCTTAGAGATGATCATAGAAACATGACGGCAGATAAAGGTCATATGACCCATCCAGTCTGCCCATCCTCTGCAATCCCTAATTCTTCCTGTTCCTAAGCGAGCCCACATGTTTATCCCATGCCTTTTAAAATTCTGGAACAGTCCTCGACTCCACCACCTCCACCGGGAGGCCATTCCACGCCTCCACCACCCTTTCTGTGAAATAATACTTCCTTAGGTTACTCCTAAGCCTATTCCCTCGTCCCTAGACTTGGTCGTTTCTGATTGTCGGTGATAATGGAAACGAAGGACGTCCATCTCATAAATGACCAAATGCAAGCTATTTGGTCATGAGAGGAGCCAGCATTTATAGTGCACTGGTCCCCCTGACATGCCAGGACACCAACCGGGCACTCTAGGGGGCACTGCAGTGGACTTCATAAATTGCTCCCAGGTACATAGCTCCCTTACCTTGTGTGCTGAGCCCCCCAACCCCCCCCCTCAAAACCCACTACCTACAACTGTACACCACTACAATAGCCCTTACGGGTGAAGGGGGGCACGTAGATGAGGGTACAGTGGGTTTTGGAGGGCTCACTGTTTCCTCCACAAACGTAACAGGTAGGGAAGGGGATGCACCTGGGTCTGCCTGCCTGAAGTGCACTGCACCCACTAAAACTGCTCCAGGTACCTGATACTGCTGTGATGGACCTGCATATGACAACTGAGGCTGGCATAGAGGCTGGCAATCAATATTTTTAAAGATTTTTTTGAGGGTGGGAGGGGATTAGTGACCACTGGGGGAGTAAGGGGAGGTCGTCCCCAATTCTCTTCGGTGGTCATCTGGTCATTTTGGGCACCTTTTTGTGCCTTGGTCATAAGAAAAACATGACCAGGTAAAGTCGTCCAAGTGTTCATTAGGGACGTCCTTGTTTCTTTCGATTATGGGTTGAGGATGTCCTAGTGTTAGGCACGCCCAAGCCCTGCCTTCGCTACGCCTCCGATACACCCCCTTGAACTTTGGCCGTCCCTGAGATGGAGTGAGTTGGGGACATCCAAAATCGGCTTTCGATTATACCGATTTGGATGACCCTGTGAGAAGGATGCCCATCTTCCGATTTATGTCAAAAGATGGGCGTCCTTCTGTTTTGAAAATGAGCCCAAGAGTGAGCCTGAAAGAGGCTTGCTTGGGGAAAATCAGCAGAGATTTCCAGAGGATAAAAGTGAGGATCAGCTAGAATCCAGTGCTGAGATGGGCAGACTTGCAGTATCCCAATCTGAGGCTGATGCAGAAAGGTGTGCTAGGCTTTACACGCTGGTCAGCTTGATTTTAGCACATACGTTTTTGGCCATATAATGCAAAAATGGGTTTTGTGCACGAGCTAAGTGTGTCCAAAGCATTGCATAGACATCAGGGCACAGCACATTTAAATTGATGCTAATGAAGCTATTCGCCATTTGGTGCAGGTGCAGAGAAGTGCACAGAAAAGCAAAAGATTGAGCGCAATGTCGTGGCTTTAATGCAAGGTCTAAGAAGAAGTAAAAGGTTGGTTCACTCTTTAGTGGTCAGCATTACCACAGCTACTACTACTGCTTATCATTTCTATAGCGCAACTAAATGTACACAGCACTGTACACTGATCACTTAAAGTCCCTGCTCGACAGAGCTTACAATCTAATCAAGACAGACAAACAAGATAAATAAGAAATAAGGGAATTACTTTGGTGGGAATGATTAAAACAAACATGGGTACTTTGCAAGTGAATAGGAGTTAGGAGTTAAAAGCAACCACAAAAAGATGGGGTTTTAGCCTAGATTTGAATACAGCCAGAGACAGAGCTCGACAGGAAGTCTTTTCCAGGCATATGGTGCAGCAAGATAAAAGGAACGGAGTCTGGAGTTGGTAATGGAGGGGAATGGTGCAGGTAAGAGAGACTTACTTGATGAATGGAGTTCCTGTGGAGGAGTATAGGGAAGGAAAAGAGTGGAGAGGTACTGAGGAGCTGCAGAGTGAATGCACTTGTAAGTCAATAAGAGGAGTTTGAACTGTATGCGGAAACAGATAGAGAGCCAATGAAGTGACCTGAGGAGAGGGCTAATAGCATAGCAACACTGGTTGAACATAAGTCATGCAGCAGAATTTTGAACAGATTGAAGGGGAGAGAGATTGCTTAGTGGGAGACCTGTGAGAAGCAAGTTGCAATAGTCTAAGCGAGAGGTGATAAGCGTGTGGACTAAGGGTTCTGGTAGTGTACTCAGAAAGGAAGGACAAATTTTGGTGATATTGCAGAGAAAAAAAAAGACAGGTTTTAGCAGTCTGTTGGATTTGTGCAGAGAAGAGAGAGAAGAGTCAAAGATGAGGATCCAAGAAGGAACAGCCAAACAGATAAATTACTGGCTGAACAGTTCAATAAAGTCTACTAAAAAGCAACCTTTTATAAAACAGTGTGTTTGCATTGTACTACCCTATAGATGTGTTAGAAAAAGCAATTCTATAGTTAGGTGCAGATATGCCACAAGCTGAGCACCAATTCTATAATGGCATAAAAATTCCATTATAGAACACTAGCACAAATCAGCATTGAGGCACCTACAATTAGATTCAGCCACTTATGCCATAACAATTTATAGTATTCTACAAGATGTATGCGCAAGTAGAAGACACACCCATGTAGTACACATGCTCCACCCATGTGTACGCCCCTTTGCAGTCACACGTTATAGCACACGTACTCTCCCTTATAGAATACATCTTAGAGCACTTGTACACATAAGGCACCCTTTCACATGCAAGTCATGTGTAACTGCACATGCTGTCACTGGTAAGAGAAGCAGGATGTCATCTGCATAGGATAATAGTAGTTCATTTAGACCCAGGTGTATTGAGGCAAGGGATGACATAAAGAGATTGAACAGGATAGGTGAGAGGGGAGATTCCTGCGGGACCCTGCAGTTAGGAGACCAGTAGTTGGAAAGTTGGTTGTTTTGCTTGACAGAATAGCTTCGATTTGAAAGGAACTCACTGAACCATTTGATCACAGTCCCTGTTATTCTTATCTGATCCAGGTGTACGAGTAGCAATGTGTGGTTGAATGCCGCCGATATGTCGAATTGGAGAAGAATTACTTGGTCACCTTTGCATAGGTGTTGTTTGACATATGTAGTTAGAACTAGCAGCAATGATTCCATAATACATGATCTGAAGCCAAATTGTGACCAGTGTAATATAGAAAAATTTTCCAGATATAAAGAGAGTTGTTTACTGATGTAGGTTTCTAATACTTTAGTAAAAACACTGGATGGTAATTTGCAGGCGATGTTACATTTATCCCAAATCCCTTCAACAGCAGAGTGAGAACAATTTTGCCCATATCAGGAGGAAGAGAGCCAATTTTTAACAGCAGTTTACTGCTTCCACAGGGATGGATTTGAGTAGGTATTTCGGGCATTGATCTAGGGAGCAGTTGGCTCGAGAGTATTTCAACAGCAGTGATCTTACATCCTCAACAGTTAGTGGTTGAAACGTTTCCCAGTTTTGGTCCGTTTTGAGTCCTTGGATTGTAGGATCTCCAGCAATTGAGGCTGAACTATTGGACTATTTTCGTCTGTTGGAGTAGCTTTAGATAGTTCAGACCTAACTTGGAGGATCTTATTGGCGAAATAATCAGCTAGGTCTTGGGCGGTGGGATGTGTTTTCTGTGAATGTTCATCATCATTAGTGGAAGCTAGATTTTTAACTAAGGAGAAATGTTTTTGTTATTAAGATCATGTTGACCTATTAGGCTGCTATAGTACTGACGTTTTGAATCAGCTACCTTCTTTAGTGTCAGAAGGCTGACTTCCATTTGGATTTATCAGTAGTATCTTTATTCTTTCTCCATTGCTTTTCAAGGTGTCAACACTCCCTTTTTAGAACAGATAGTTCCTCTGTAACCATAGTGAATTTCTGGACGTCTTGTTCTTTTTAGTGATAAATGGAGCAATGGCCTCCACATCCACCTGGACTCATACTGAATTTTAATAATGGTGCAAGATTCCGTAAGCATTATTTGGAAAGGAGTTTAAACATAATGCGAAAAAAAAAGACTAGAACTAATATTGGAATTGTGTTTTGTATGCCTCCTCTGTATTCTGCAGTTTTTTTTCCCTTTTTACTTCTTAAAGCCTAACTCACAAGTCTTTTCTCCATTCTGTGCCAATGGAAAACAACCTTGATGAATCAGATCCTGTATGTGTTGCTTTGGCAAGACATGGACAAAAACACATTGTGCCAGTAATGTAGTTCAATCTTGAGTTAGTGCTGTGAGAATGACATATTTTGTGAGGCACTTGTTTTGAGTTGTGTGTTGCACTGTAACATTGAACATAGTGTAGAGTGATGGGGATTGTTACTGCTGTACAGTTTGTTCATTTTAAGAGGTAGTATGTCTTAGCAAAAGAACACTATGATATTTGTTGTCCTGTTCTTGTCTGCTAGTAGAGATGAAGAGATGTGTAAGACCTAGGCTAAGACTTTTCAGTCAGCTATGATGCAAATTTCCACATATTTCCTCTTGATTTGTTCTTTAATCCAAAACAAAGACAATAGCCTTTTTGTAGAGTTTGAACTCTTATGGCAGACCGCAGGTGTCCATCCATCTGTCACGATAACCATGGAGTATGTGTGGAAGTGTAGCACAGCTGCCCTCCATGCATGCCGGCAAAGCCAATGGAGAAAGTCAGGAGAAGCAGAGTAGACAAAGGGTCTGGATGCTCCTTCTACTCATAGGACTCATAGTCCCCCCTCATGTCATCACTCAATGCCTTCTGCTACCCAAGCCACTTTCAGTCCTTGTTGGCAGGTCACTCTTTGTCCTTGGTATGCCTCTTCTTTGCTTATCTGCCTCCTTTCCCACCCCTCATGCTCATTATTCCTCCCATGCTACAACTTTTCCTCTTTCTTTCTCTTTGTTGGTGATGCTGTCCATCCCTGCTGATTCTTGTCCCATGCAGACACAAAATGCTGCCCCCACGTCTCACACCCCCAGTGTCACTACTAAGCCCCACTCCCTTCTTGCCACAAGAAATATCTCTGAGCTCTAAATCTACTTCTGGTTTGGAAGCCTGCCCAGTATGGCTGATGAGATGTGCTTCTCCTATATTTGTGGCTTCTATGACTGATCGCCTTAATTATCATATGCTGAAGGGCATTTTTCTTGAACATGGAGAATGTATTATTTTGACACCAATACCCAAAACTGCCAAGGTCAATATGCAAGAGATATCAAATTATACGTTGGTCGAATCTATACCACTGTTAATTAAAATAATGGAGGGCTGGGTAAGTATCAGTTGGTATCATACATGGATTATTGCATCTGTCCCAATCAGGTTTCGTAAGGGTATAGCATGGAAACTGTGTTGGGGGCTCTAATGGTGCAGGGAAAGCAACTGCTGAATCAAGGTAGCAAGCTATTGATATTCAATTTGGTTTATCAAGAGCCTTTGATTTAGTAGACCACAAGATTTTACTATTCATGTTGGATAAGTTTGGTGTACAAGGGGTAGTGTTGGATTGGTTTAGGAGTTTCCTCATAAGCCGTAGTAATAGGGTGAAAATGCGGAGGGCTTTGTCTGAGATCTGGGCTACCTTTTGTGGAGTACCGCAGAGCTCTCCTCTTTCCCCTGTTCTGTTTAATTTGGTGTTGCCACCTCTGGGTAGGGCACATGATAAGATGAAAGTTTATATGTTATATATACAGATGATATCACTATTTGATAGCAACAATAAAGAGGGACATAAACCTTCCACAATAAGTCAGAGAAAAAGGAAAAAAGTGTGGAAGAAGAATGTTCCAAGGAATCAGACAAAACAAAGTCTAAGCTTCTGAAAACTCTTTATTCTCCAGTCTTGACCCGCCAAAGGTGTAAATAGGATTGTTTATGACCTTGGTGGGTTCAAGAATGTACTTCGTTTATGTCTGATGTCCTTGGAATATCCTTTTTCCATCACTATTTTGATGCCATCCCTAAGGGGATATGATGAGATGATGTGGAATAGGGAACTGTCTTAAATTATCAAACAGTGGGTGATGTCTTTCTGCTTAAAGTTGAACCCAGATAAAACATTTTTTTAATGAATAGGCTTCCCTAAGCATATATTAGGTAAAGAGAGTTTTTCTATAGTGCAGAATAATTTTAAGATTGAGTTTGCAACTCACTTATTAGCCTTAGAGATGGATAGTAAGCTTACAATGATAAATCAAGCAATTATAAGTGGTTAAGGTTCCTTTGGATTGTTAAGAAAGTTAGGAGCTATTAACTTGCTTTAGATTATAGTGCAAGCCTAGTGTTATCTAAACTTAGACTATTATAATCTTGTTGATGTAGGCGCACAAAGGAAGTGTTGAGAAAGCTTCAGATATTCAACATCTTGCTGTACGAATTATTTTTTCACTGAAAAGGAATGTTGATATATCATCTTATTTTCGCAAGGTTCATTGGCTACCTATGATGGTAAGATCTTATTTTAAGTTGTGTCTGTAGTTTTTCGATTCCCATGTTGGAGATATGCCATCTTATTGACTGATTATTTTTCCTTGCTAGATAGACAGTTAATCAGAGGACATGTTGTTTAAAGTTTCCTTTGGTTTAAACTGGTTAAAAGTATCAGACATTTGAACTCGTCACTGTCCTATCAAGCTGCCCTCGATTTGGAATTCTCTCCCTGGTTCAGTTCGTGCTCTTAGGGGAGATATTTAAAGTTCAGAAACAAGCAGAAGAAGCCAAACAAAATCTTTCACAAAGGAGCATCAAGCAAAGCCAAAAGGGTGGAATTTTTAATTTGTAATCATAATCCATGGAACTCACCTTATAAACTCTGGTTTTGGTTTTGCACAGAAATGTAATAATACTTTCTTGTGCACTTGTTTCTTTGTAGGAGAGCAATCATGATAGTAGCTATTTATGTAGACATTATCTATAACATAGTAACATAGAAAGTGACGGCAGAAAAGTCCTGTATGGTCCATCCAGTCTGCCCAAGAAGATAAACTCATATATTCTACTTTATATGTATACCTGACCTTGATTTGTATCTGCCATGAGTTATAGTTTTGCATGCTGTTTCTAGATTTTAAGATTTCTTTGTATGAGAGCAATCATGATAGCAGCTGTTTATGTAGATATTAACTGTATTTTTATGAGTTACACTTTTTCCATGCCGCTTCAAGATTTTTAGATTGCTCCATTTTTTATTATATCCTGTTATAACAGCTATATTTACTGCGGTGTAGAGCCTCATAATTACACCATAATTGTTTTTTTACATTTTATGTCTGGTATAGTTTGTAGTATTTTAGTCTCCTGAGTCTAGCTGCGACATGTATGTTCTTTTATTTCTTAGTTTTTTTTCTGTCTGTTATAGTGGAGAGCGTTTAAGCTCACTGCTCAATATTCATACAGGTATTCTTATGTTCCTCTATGAATAAGGTTTCATTTTAGTACAACATTATGGTATCTAACATGGGGTTTCTTTTTCACACATTTTTTCATAAATGTTGCAATATCTTTTTGGCGCATGCTGGGCCACTTTTTACTATGGCCGGGAAAAAGGCCATTTTAAGGGCTAGGAAATGGGCTCTGAGCAATATTAAAACTAGCATATGCCTATTTATGGCCTAAACCCTTACCGCTAGCCATTGACCTACCTATAAGGGCTCACGTGCTACCCACACGGTAACTATGCATGTACCAACATGGCCACGCTGCCAATTACCGCCGGGAATGCCCCCTGCAGTAGAAAATAGAAAAATATTTTCTACCACGGAATTTGGTGCACGCCAAACTCATAATTACCGCTGGGCACACGCGCTACCCCTGCAGTAGTGCCAATTTGGTGTGCACAACTCACGTGTTGGCCCTCCTGCAGCTTTGTAAAAGGGCCCCTATCTTCTCTCCCACTGGCTTCTCTCACATTTTTTCACAAATTGCCATATCACTTTGGTTTGGCTATATATTTTATAAATATTGAATTATGGATTTCAATTAATGTGTATTTACTTTACCGACAAGTGAAAAAATGGAGCCAAAAGACCTCTCTCAGATGGTGTCCACAACAGTCTTTATTCAAATCGATAAAATCAGCGACCCGACACGAGTCGTGTTTCAGCCCTATCGGCCTGCGTCAGGGGTCTAGGAATTAGTTAGACAGTATATATTCCTAGAGCAGTTGGATTACAGCCAAATCTCATGGTTTCACACACAAACCTCACAAAAAGAAATAGTGATCTCTCTGTAACACGCTTGCTACTACAAGATCGCTGTTTGTTTTTGTGAGGTATGTGTGTGAAACCATATGAGATTTGGCTGTAATCCAACTGCTCTAGGAATATGTACTGTCTAACAAATTCCTAGACCCCTGATGCAGGCCAATAGAGCCAAAACATGACTCTTGTCGGGTCGCTGATTTTATCGATTTGAATAAAGACTTTGTTGTGGACACCATCTGAGAGAGGTCTTTTGGCTCCATTTTTTCACTTGTCAGTTGATCTTCAGTGGAGTGGTTACCTTCTGTTGGTGTTGATGTTGTATATTTACTTTTACATCTATTATCATTGTTATATGCATACAGTTTTCTTTTTCATTTATGGGTATTTATGTTTGTGTTTTTCTATGAGGACCCCTGATGAAGGCCTGCATGCCAAAAGATGGCCTGTGTTGGTTTTTGCCTGTATCCACTAATGGTGAATAAGTATTTTGGAATATCTTAACTGCATTTTCTTGAAACTTGTGGTCTTTTAACTTGTGAGTTTGGTGACTTCCAGCCCTTTGGCTTTTGTTTAAAGTTCAGAAAACAGCTGAAAGCTTTTTTATTTAACAAATATGAGAGTTAGGGGGCCTTTTACTAAGCTGCGTAAGCGTCTATGTGCGCCCAATGCATGCCAAAATGGAGTTACCGCCCAGCTACTATGTGGCTCTTGCGGTAATTTAATTTTTGGCACATATTCGATACGCGGATCTAAAAGATATTTTCAGATGCACGTTTGGACGTGCGCCAAGTGGAATTTGACATGCGTAGGTCACTACCGCCCAGTTACTACGCGAGACTTTACCTCTAGTTGAATGGCTGGTGGTAAGGTCTCAGACCCAAAATGGACACATGGCAATTTTCATTTTGCCACAAGTCCATTTATGGCAAAAAAATGTAAAAAGGCATTTTTTTGCAGGTGCGCTGAAAAATGATTCTGCACGTGTCCAAAACGTGCGTCTACAGTACCGCAGACCATTTTTCAGCGCACCTTAGTAAAAGGACCCCTATATTTCTTTGGTCAGATTTTTTAAGATTGTACCTCCCAAATTATGTTTTGTTTTTTTTCTTTTATGCTCCACATAGAACTGCGTAGGCTTTTGCAGAATATAAGAATGATGTGTAATGTAACGTAATGTAATTCCTCTTTGGTTGATTTGTACATACGGTGGCAGGCTAGAGAAGGACACCGCTAGAAAAATAATAAATGAAATCGCTTGCCACATCCAACAGATTATGTACCACTACCTCAACAGAGGACAACAACATCAGGGTGGGGCTTGTATTCAACCTGCTTACTGGTAATATCCTAAACTATCTAGCCTCCATAACCACCTGGATTCATACCTTATTTCCAGCTGTCCTTCCTCTCTCTTCCTCCTGATTATGTTTTAAAATAATATTTTCTCTCTTCACTGTCTCTCATTGTCAGTTTTTGTCTTTCCCTCACTTTTCTGCTTCTATCTTTAGCTCTTTTTCTGTTTCCACTCCTTACCAGCACACAAAGAGTTGCTTATCTTGAAATTTCTTTCAGAGATATTCAAAAACAAGGAAGGAGACAGAGATGAGAAATTTCAGAACCACAGAGGCTGAAATAACATGATTTGAATCAGGAATGATCTGATAAATGGCGTCTTTGTGATTTGTGGATTCAGCCTGCTGTGATCCACCCCTCCAAAATATTTTTGGATTGTGATTGTTCACAGCTCTCAGACTGAAGGAATTTGGATATACTCTTTTATAAAATCTCACCTATCTTTAATAAAAATTTTATCTCAGCTTGTTGTACATCTTAACCGTGTAAACATTAATTCTGTTTGCTTTATCCATTTCAGCGTTTGTTACAGACCTTTTCTCCAAGACAGAAGGTCAGCCTCATGTGACATGTGATATTTTGCACTGGATGGAAAGTGAAAACATGTGCTTTTGAGGATCCTGAGCAAACCAACCAGACTGTAAAGCTGTCTCAGAGTTCTGACATGATGTGTTTAATGAGGAGCCAGCTCTCGTGGGAATGAATATCCAAATTCTAATAAGCAGATGGTAAAATACACAACTGGTGATTGTTCTTGCTGGCTTAGAAAACAACAAAAGATACAAGGAAACCTTACTATATTGAGGTCTGATCCAGTGAACATTTGCTCAAGTTCAAATTCTTTCCAATGTAAAAACATGTCTTTTTTGAAATACCAGTTTAAGTGGAGGCATATTTTCAAAGCACTTAGACATACAAAGTCAGGGCCGGTCTTAGGCAGAGGCGACCAAGGCGACTGCATAGGGCCCCGCGCCTAAGGGGGCCCCGCACAGCGCCTCAACTCTGCCTCGCTCATGCCTCCGCTCCGACCTCTACCGCTGCTCGCCTTAGTCGCCTGAGATGATCCCCAATCCCGCGGCTCGGCCACTCCGCTCCAGCCACCACCGGCGCGGCATTCACCCCCGGCTTGGGCCCGCTACTAATTGTAGTGGACTTGAACTGAATAATTTCTGGGGAGGGGAGGTTTCATGATAGCATTGTGCTTATTATTTCAATCAGGTTTTTTTTTGTACAAGTTTAGCTTCATTTGTCTTTATTTGAAATTTCGTAAATAAAAAAATGTTCTAAAAATGGAATAATCTTATCAATGGGGCGGAGCTAGGGTGGGGGCGGAGCTAGGGTGGGGCGGGGCTATGATGGGGCCCCACCAAATTGGTCTGCATAGGGCCCCGCACTTGCTAAGACTGGCCCTGTACAAAGTTACACAGTAACCAATAGAACTTTGTAAGTCTAGTGCTTTGAAAATGAGCCCTATAGTAATCAGGGGCATAGCCAGACCTCGCGGTGGGAGGGGACCAGAGCCAGAGGTGAGGGGGGCACATTTTGGTCTGCCCCCCCCCCCCACTACCTCACTGCCCTGCCGTAGCAAATACCTTGGCTGGTGGGGGTCCCCAGCCCCCATCAGCTGAAGCCTTGTCCAACGCCAGTCTCCGGCGCTGCCGCATTGCCTGCCCTGCTCTCTCTTCCTCTCACGTCCTGCACACTCCTTTTAGTAACATAGTGGAGGAAGGCACAAAAAGGTCAATTGGTCTATCCAGTCTTCCCAGTTCCTTCTGTCTCAACTGCAAGGATTCTGTATGTTCCAGCTTCTAGCTGCATTAGACTGGGGCCACAATTACATAAAAACAAAAGAATGGTGTACTGTTCTAGGCAAGGTATATAGCTAAACATCCCCAAGTAGAAGCTTTACCAGTAGACTCTCAGTTCTTAAGCAAATCAGTTAGATTAGAACAATCATACCCTCTTTTCCGTAAAGCTCTGAAAACGTATTTTTACCAAACAGCCTTTGATATGTAATATTGTATTTTAATAGGAAGACCATATAGGCGCTTAGAGTGCTTAACACTGTACAAGATGCTAATCATCAGATGGTAATCATCAGATAACCATGTATGACTGTTGGTTGAGTCCCTATGTTATTATTCTCAGTATGGAGGTTTTGTCTGTTTCTGTCTTATCATATAATGGATTTCCTAGTTTAAACAAATGTGTGTGTTATTGTACAATTTTAGATTTGTAAACCATTCTGGCTTGCTATGCAATAAGTGATAGTATAGTAAACAAATGATTGTAGTACTCATAATAAACAAAGAAAATCCAACTTATATTTCAGTTGCTTAGAAGAGAATTGTTGCCTTCTGCACATAGTGTCTATATCTAGTCACTCCAGAGACTAGGAGATGGCCACAACCTCAGCCCAGCTGAGAGGAAAAGCTGTAATACTCAAAATAAGGAAGAGAAACTCAGTGAAAATAAATGGGGAATGACTTGGGGAAATGGTGAAAAATCTTGATGGAATTACAGTAGATTAAAGAGGGATCAGCCCCCTAGAACAGCTGCCGATCACAAAAGCATGCTAGCAAGACTGGGCTCTCTCACACAGCATGTGGGTCACAGAGGGAAGGCTGGCCCTAGCTCAGAGCTAACAGTCAATAGGGAAAGCTCACAAAGAGTCAATCACAGGATACTACAAACTATAGGGGGGTAAGTCCCAGTACACAGTGCTATCTATACACAGACAATGCAATTGAATATAAATAATACTCATATTAAATATACATAGCAATACACTCCTGCCTCCATGAATATGGGGGAAGAACAAATAGCCATACTGGATCAGACCAATAGTCTATCTAACCCAGTATCCTGTTTCCAACAGTAGCCAATCCAGGTCACAAGTACCTCACAGAAACCCAAATAGTAGCAACAATCATGATTCTTATGCAAGGAGCAATCAAACACACTCAGACACCCTGGAATAGGTATAATTATATACACAGCTCTTTATTATGTTCAGGTGATAAATCAGGAATCACAGCAATCAGGTAGGTTCTCAGGTGCAGCTGTTATTCATCAGAGGGCAATCATAGAGCAATTAGAAGATAAACAAGTGGATAATAATAAATACATAAGTACATAAGTATTGTCATACTGGGACAGACTGAAGGTCCATCAAGCCCAGAAATCTGTTTCCAACAGTGGCCAATCCAGGTCAGAAGTACCTGGCAAGATCCCAAAATAATACAATACATCTTATGCAGCTCATTCTAGAAATAAACAGTGAATTTTCCCCATTTTAATAATGGTCTATGGACTTTTCCTTTAGAAAGCCATATAAACCTTTTTTAAACCCCGCTAAACTAACTGCTTTTACTACATTCTCTGGCAACGAATTCCAGAGTTTAACTACATGTTGAGTGAAGACAAATTTTCTCTGATTTGTTTTAAATTTACTACTTTGTAGGGTCATTGCGTGCCCCCTAGTCCTAGTATTTTTGGAAAGAGTAAACAAGCGATTCACGTCTACCTGTTCCACTCCACTCATTATTTTATAGACCTCTATCATATCTCCCCTCAGCCGTCTTTTCTCCAAGCTGAAGAGCTCCAGCTGCTATAGTATTTCCTTATAGGGAAGTCATCCCATCCCCTTTATCATTTTTGTCGCCTTTCTCTGTAACTTTTCTAATTCCACTATATCTTTTTTAAGATGCGGTGACCAGAATTGAACACAATATTCAAGGTGCGATCACACTATGGAGTGATACAAAGATATTATAATTTTTGTTTATCATTCCTTCCTAATAATACCTAACATTCTATTTGCTTTCTTAGCCACCGCTGCACACTAAGTAGAGGCTTTCAACGTATCATCAACGCCTAGATCCCTTTCCTGGTCGGTGACTCCTAATGTGGAACCTTGCATTGTGTATCTATAATTTGGGTTCCTCTTTCCTACATGCATCCTTTGCACTTGCATATTAAACGCCACCTGCCATTTAGATGCCCAATCTCCCAGTCTCGTAAGGTCCTCTAGTAATTTTTCACAATCCTCTTGTGATTTAACAACTTTGAATAACCACGTGTCATTAGCAAATTTAATTATCTCACTAGTCACAGTGATCTGGTACAGAGAAACAGCTCAGGACTCTCTGCCCAGCTCTGGAGAATACAGTCTGGGCAGTGGCGTTCCTAGGGGGGCGGACACCCGGGGCGGCGCCCCGCCCCCCGGGTGCAGCACCCCCCCCCCCCCCCCCCGATGCAGCGCGGCCCCCCCGGTGAAAGAACCCCCCCGGGTGCATGCTGCTGGGGGGGGGGGGGGTGCCACAGCGCGTGCCTGCTGTGAGTTTACTAACTTTGCTCGTTCGCTGCAGCTCCCTCTGCCCCGGAACAGGAAGTAACCTGTTCTGGGGCAGAGGGAGCTGCAGCAAACGAGAGAAGTTAGCGAACTCTCGCAGCAGGCGCGCCCCGCGGCATCCCCCAGCGGCATGCACCTGGGGCGGACCGCCCCACCGCCCCCCCTTGGTATGCCACTGAGTCTGGGAAATACATGAATGAAGGCAAATCACAAATGCCAGCTCCAATGCCACAAAACCCAATCTGCACAGGTTTTGGCACCAATGTCTGTATACAAGATGTTTCAACAAAATGTCCCAAAATGGAGTCCCAGAGAAATGTTTCTGAGAAATGTCTCTGTCTGCCAAAATAGAGTCCCAAAAAGTAAAAAACTACACTAATCAGTAAACTTTCTGCATTCAGGAAGCAATTGGGCTCATTTTCAAAACAGAAAAATGTCTAAAAAGTGGCACAAAGCAGCATTTGGACGTTTTTCTCACAAAAACGTCCAAATCACTATTTTTGAAACCTAGTTTTAGATGTTTTTCTTTGAAGTCTGTCAGAAGTGTGTCCAAATCTCAAGGAGGCGTATCAGGGGTGTGTTCAGGGCAGGACTTGTGCGTTCCTGAGACTTGGAAATTTTTCAGTCATAATGAAAGAAAACAAAAATGTCCAGGACTAAAACTAAGACGTTTTGAGCTAGACCTGTTTTTATAATGAATAAGACCCAAAAAAGTGCCCTAAACAGTGGTGTACCAAGGGGGGGGGGGGGGGGTGGGGGCGGTCCGCCCCGGGTGCACGCTGCTGGGGGGTGCCGCGGTGCATGCCTGCTGTGAGAGTTTGCTAACTTCTCTCGTTCGCTGCAGCTCCCTCTGCCCCGGAACAGGTTACTTCCTGTTCCGGGGCAAAGGGAGCTGCAGCGAATGAGCAAAGTTAGTAAACTCGCAGGAGGCGCGCGCTGCGGCACCCCCCCCCCCCAGCGGCATGCACCCAGGGGGGCTCTTTCACGGGGGGGGGGTCTTTCGCCGGGGGCGGTCTGCGCTGCATCGGGGGGGGGGGGCGCCGCCCCGGGTGTCCGCCCCCCTTGGAACACCACTGGCCCTAAATAACCAGATGACCACTGGAGGGAATCAGGGATGACCTCCCCTTATTCCCCCAGTGTTCACTAACCTCCTCCCACCCCCCAAAAAATGTGATGAAAAACATCGCTTGCCAGCCTCTGTGCCAGCCTCAGATATTATACTCAGGTCCATTAGAATAGCATGCAGGTCACTGGAGTAGTCTAGTGGTGGGTGCAGTGCACTGCAGATAGGTGGACCCAGGCTTCTACCTCCCCCTACCTGTTACACTTGTGGAGGAAACAGTGAGCCCTACAAAACTCACCAGAAACCCACTGTACCCACATATAGGTGCCCCCTTCACCCGTAAGGGCTATGGTAGTGGGGTACAGTTGGGGGTAGTGGTAAAGGAGCTATGGTCAGATATGTACCTAGGAGCATTTTATGAAGTACACTGCAGTGCCCCCTAGAGTGCCCTATTGCTTTCCTGGGATGTCAGGGGAACCAGTCTACTAAAAATGTTGGCTCCTCCTACATCCCAATGGCTTGATTTTGTGCGTTTTGTACTTGGACTTTTTGTTTTTTTCAAAAATGGACCAAAAAATAAAGCGTCCAAATCACAAAACCTTCTATTTTCGAAAACAAAAGACAGACGTTTTTCTTTTTTGAAAATGACCTTCTTTGCTATTCAGATTTTGGACATTTTTTTTTTTTTGCAAGACGTCCAAAGTCGGACTTAGATGTCAAATCAAAATGCCCCTTCCACGTCTCTTGTAGCCAACCAGGAAACACAGAAACATAAAAAGCCACCAGTGCGCACCATTTTGCTGACCCCTGCTGGGGTTATTGTTAGATATTCCATGCCAGGCTCTGTCTGGGTTTCAGCACTGAATATCTGGTTTTGCAGAGCTGAAAATGAATAGCTGGTTATGGGCCTCTTTTACCACACTGCACTAGTGATTCCTGCACAGCAATGCCGACAAAGCCCATTCAAAGTGAATGGGCTTTGTTGGCATTACTGCACCTGGAATCACTAGTGCGGTTTAGTAGAGGCCCTAAGTCTGATATTTAGCACTTAAGCGGCTATGGATTACTGTATAAAGATAGGACTGACTTTTATGCGGTCCCATTTATGTGGCTAACCTGGCCAGTTAAGTTCTGAATATCAGCACTTAACCAGCCAAGTGCTGACTGTGCCCCCAGAATAGCTGCTTTGCAGTTCCGCGCTAACCGGTTATTTTCAGTGGCAGTAACCGGTTAAGGCCACTGAAAATTAGCGGTTAGCGCCAAACAAGTGATTTAACTGGCCAGGAGCCATTTCTGGCTGGTTAAACCACTTTGAATATTGACCTGCATGTTTATAGCAGATGTTTTCCTCCAAACTGTGCCTTTTAGTGTCTCTCTCAAGGACTGATAAGAAATAGTCAAACATGTTTTTCTGTACCAGCTGGAAATGCTTTCTCTGAAACAGAACTATGCAGAAAATATTATGTTTTTTTTTTTTTTTTAAAGTACTTTAGTACATCAGCTAGGTCGAAAAGCCAAACTTTCACTAAAATAGCCATGATTTTTTCGGTGTGCATTGCTAGATGTAGAGCATGATGCCTTGTAAGATAGCTCTCCTGTTCTAGGATAGCATTTATAGTCTTGCATTTTTTTGTGCTATATGTACGCTCTTGGGACAGATGAGCACACAAGTTCTCCCACCTATTTCACACCCAGCATGCCTTTCATCTACTACTACTACTACTACTATTTAGCATTTCTATAGCGCTACAAGGCATACGCAGCGCTGCACAAACATAGAAGAAAGACAGTCCCTGCTCAAAGAGCTTACAATCTAATAGACAAAAAATAAATAAAGTAAGCAAATCAAATCAATTAATGTGAACGGGAAGGAAGAGAGGAGGGTAGGTGGAGGCGAGTGGTTACAAGTGGTTATGAGTCAAAAGCAATGTTAAAGAGGTGGGCTTTCAGTCTAGATTTAAAGGTGGCCAAGGATGGGGCAAGACGTAGGGGCTCAGGAAGTTTATTCCAGGCGTAGGGTGCAGCGAGACAGAAGGCGCGAAGTCTGGAGTTGGCAGTAGTGGAGAAGGGAACAGATAAGAAGGATTTATCCATGGAGCGGAGTGCACGGGAAGGGGTGTAGGGAAGGACGAGTATGGAGAGATACTGGGGAGCAGCAAAGTGGATACATTTATAGGTTAGTAGAAGAAGTTTGAACAGGATGCAAAAACGGATAGGGAGCCAGTGAAGGGTCTTGAGGAGAGGGGTAGTATGAGTAAAGCGACCCTGGCGGAAGATGAGACGGGCAGCAGAGTTTTGAACCGACTGGAGAGGGGAGAGGTGACTAAGTGGGAGGCCAGCAAGAAGCAGATTGCAGTAGTCTAAACGAGAGGTGACAAGGGTGTGGATGAGGGTTTTGGTAGAGTGCTCGGAAAGAAAGGGGCGGATTTTACGGATGTTGTAAAGAAGAAACGACAGGTCTTGGTGGTCTGCTGGATATGAGCAGAGAAGGAGAGAGAAGAGTCAAAGATGACCCCAAGGTTTCGAGCTGAGGAGACAGGGAGAATGAGAGAGCCATCAACAGAAATAGAAAACGGGGGGAGCGGGGAGGTGGGTTTGGGGGGGAAAATGAGAAGCTCGGTTTTGGTCATATTTAATTTCAGGTGGCGTTGAGACATCCAGGCAGCAATGTCAGACAAGCACGCTGAAACTTTGGTTGGATGCAAGGTGAGATATCAGGGGTAGAAAGGTAGATTTGGGAGTCATCAGCATAGAGATGGTAGGAAAAGCCATGGGATGAGATTAATGAACCAAGGGAAGAAGTGTAGATAGAAAAGAGGAGGGGACCAAGAACAGAACCCTGATGTACGCCGACAGGCAGAGGGATAGAAGTAGAAGAGGATCCACCAGAGTGAACACTAAAGGTGCGGAGGGAGAGGTAGGAAGAGAACCAGGAAAGGACAGAGCCCTGGAATCCAAGTGAGGACAGGGTATCGAGAAGTATGCTGTGATCGATAGTGTCAAAAGCAGCGGAAATCACAAATCTATATATATATATATAAAACTCACCCTCAACGTTCTGAAGACAGTGACGTCAGTGAAGCCAAGCCACTGACTTCCTTCAAACAGGGTTCGAAGGTTTGTGGTGGTGAAGCCACCGAAATCGCTCCGGGCCCCGCCCTCACGGAGCAATGGCAGAACAACAAAGGGGTTGGCAGGGAGGGGGGGTGTTGGGAAATCGCTCCGGGCCCCGCCCTTGCGTCAAATGTCATGACGTTGAGGGCGGAGCAATGCCAGAACAACGAAGGGGTTGGCAGGGAGGGGGGTGTTGGTGACAAAAACCTTGATGGCAGAACAACAAAGGGGTTGACAGGGAGGGAGGTGGGGGGGTGTTGGGAAATCGCTCCGGGCCCCGCCCTCACGTCAAACGTCATGACGTTGAGGGCGGAGCAATGGCAGAACATTGAAGGGGTTGGGCAGGGAGGGGGGGTGTTGGCGATGAAAACTTTGCTAGCGCCCGTTTCATTTGCTCAGAAACGGGCCTCTTTTACTAGTATAGTAATAATCTAAAGCCGCTATAGAAATGATAAATAGTAGTAGTAGCCTATAAGATAAGCACTGTTGTTTCCCCAAACATTAGGCAGCCTCTATCTACTGTGACTTCATGGGATTTTGCCAGCTACTTGGATCTGGAATGGCTACTGTTGACAACAGGATACTGGCTTGATGGATCTTTAGTCTGACCTGTTATGGATTGCAAGATAGAACTGGCTATTTGACCACCTATGTTGGTGTTAGGACTTCTTTCTTCTCTCGTTCTCTCTCTCTCTCTCTTTATTGGGAAGTATAGTGATCATCAAATAATCAAAACAAACAATGTATTGTTATGCGAATATTTTTACTGCTCTAATTGCCTACTGCTCATGTTTGATCTATTCTTACTGTACACCGCCTTGAGTGAATTCCTTCAAAAAGGCGGTACATAAATCCTAATAATAAATAAATATAATTTAACCAGAACTACTACAACAGCACTATAGAACAATGATGTGTAAAAGATCATTGAAATCAGTTAACATTTATATATGGTTCAAGGAATTGACAAAAATGTGCAGACTTGTTTCTCTGGAGTAGCTTTTCAACTGCTACTAATTCAAACCTATTTGTGTGTTCCACCATAGAGTAAAATATCTCACTGTATTACCTTTCCAGTGATTCATAAAAACCTTTATTGCAATAGAAATCAATATAGTAGAAAGTTGCAGAGCCGTAGCGAGGGGAGCTGACACCCGGGGTGGGTCGCCGCTGCGCACCCCCCCCAGGTGCAGCACGGCGCACCCTCCTCCCGCTGGAGCGCACCCCCCCCCCGGAGCACATACCTGCGTCAAGGGACGGGCGGGAGGGCCGATCCGCCCCGACTGCAAGTTGCTGGGGTGTGTCAGCTCCGCGCTGGTTCACTGCTCTCTCTGTCCCGGAACAGGAAGTAACCTGTTCCGGGGCAGAGAGGGCAATGCACCAGCGCGGAGCCGACACCCCCCAGCGGCGTGCACCCGGGGCGGACCGCCCCCCGCCCCCCTTCCTACGCCACTGGAAAGTTGTGAATCTTCTTTAGAATAAGAAGATTACAGCGCTACTCTAAGCCCTCAAGCAGGATTGACCCCACCACAACCTGGAAGTAGAGGAGGACAGGAGAAAGTGCTGTTCGAGCAGGCGTCCGAAGAGGGCGACCTATCATCGGCGGTAGGAGGTCCGGTTCTGGCTTCTACTCCAGGTACGAGTACAGCGGTAAGGGGATATTTGCCCCCAGCCTTAACCCAAGAAATGCTGTTTCCTGGGTTGGGAGGTGACGTGGAAAAACCAGCAATAATCACGATGGATGTGATTTGGGAGGCCATACAAGGGGTGAATGTATCCCTCCAGCGTATGTTTAACACTACTCAGACTGAAATAAGACAATTGAAAGAAAAATCTGAACAGCTTACCACTAGACTGGACTCTTATCAAGAGAAATTGCAAACTTTTGTTTCTAAATTGCAGTCTATTCAAACAACAGTGGTGGCTGTGATAAAGGAGAACAAAATCCAGGCAAGGAAGTTGGAATATATAGAAAATCAGAACAGAAGAAATAATCTTAGAGTACTTAATTTTCTAATATCTGCATTTATTACACCAGTTGAGTTATTGAAAAAATATTTTTTGGAAGTTCTGGATATTCCTGTTGAAAGCCACCCCACGGTGACTAAAACGCTATATATTAAAAAACCTGTATCAACTACAATTGAACCAGAAACTCTCCAAGATAATTTTACTGATTTTCTAGAGCGGTCTGAAATTCCAGATCGAGCTACATTGCTTGTGACATTTGCCTTAGATTCTGATAAAAGTTTCATTTTGTGTTCTTATTTCAGGAAAATGAATACTAATTTTATGGGCGGGAAAATCCGTATTTTTCCAGATTTTGCTAAAGAAACTCAGTCCAGAAGAAGGGAGATATTGGCACTCAAGCCGAGAATCCTTTCCCTGGGCGGAACTTTTACTCTTAGATATCCATGCAGATGTATGATTTCTTTAAATGAAGTTAATTACCTTTTTTTCTGTCCTACAAAATTAAGAGATTTTATTATAGCTAAGGAGGGTATGTGTGATACTCCTGTGATGACCTCCCCTACTTAATTGTACTGTCTAGGCTGCAAGATCTTGACGTCCTTCCATTTTATTTTTGAAAAAAATACGTCTATGTGTTTAAAGTTAAATTTCCTAATCTTGGACCCGTTTGTTGTGGACAAATAATTAGGATTGTTTTTTCCTGTATAAATATTTGTAGTTATTTTTCAAATATCTACATTTCGATGTATTATCATTGTAATGTAAATGTTGTAAATTCATAAATAATAAAAAAAAAAAAGATTACAGACTAGGGTTGCTAACTTGCCGGTTTTCTACAGGCCAGGCATATCCTTAAAACTGACAAGAAAGAAGGGCTGAGAAAGAACAGGGTTTGAGTAGGCGAAACTGACCCTGAGCATCTAATATTTTTGCTTCAATAAGTTATCCATTGTTTTGTAGATATTTCTGTCTGCATATCTTTTTCCTAGACTTTCTGAGTATCTGCCATTTTTGTTTTGCCCTCATTTCTCAAGATTATATAAAATGTAATTCCCTTGGCAGCTGATGGTTTGTTACAAATTCCTTTCACAGTCCATTCATCATCCAGGCTGTCCTCTGTTAAAAAACAAAACAAAACAGAGTGTAGACATTGCAAAATTGAGATCTATTGGGAAAAAGGCCTTATTAAGGAGCCCATATTCCTTTAGTAACTCTATAAATGATTTAACTTTTTTATCTTTCATGACTTGTCCTCTTCGTCAAATGCCTGTCCTTTGCCAGGAATGCAAGTTGAGGGCAGTTTATTTATCCTTCAAAGTTTATTATGCCATAGAGGCATCTGTGGGGCTAAAATCTCCTGAGTTTGTGTGGCATAGGACATTTTCTGAAAAGACAGTAACATTACAACAAGCACTTGATAGGTTCCAAAGGGCTTTGGAATCATGCCAGGGACTAGGTCTGTGGGGTATGATGAGACAAAAATCCCTTCCTTATTTATACCGTGTCTGATAGTGCATATTCCTTTCATTCTGGACCCAGAGCACCCCGTGGCATAGCTTAAAGGCAGTATGATATCTCTGGAAATCTGGAAAATTAATACTTCCCTGAGCTTTAGTTAGATTAAGGGACTTTTTGCTAAATCACGTTAAAGGCATTAGAAAAAAAAACTTACTGCAAAACGCATTAAAGTGTTTTGTGGTAATTTGTCTGTCAATGGATGCTAATCATGTTTTGGGTGTTTGTTTGGTTTTTTTTGTAATTTGTTCAGGAGGAGCTTGTCATGGGTGGGGAAGGTGCGTAGCAGTGTTATCCAGCTAGTATGTTCATAGTAGCACACACTAACTGGATAACTCATGCACTAAATGTTCCTGCATTAATATTTTGCAGGTCTCATGCTCCCTTGGCGTATCTTAGTAAATGGGCCTCTAACAGGCTCATTTTCGAAAGAGAACGGTGTCCAAAAAATGACACAAAAGGCACATGGGTGTCCCTATGAAAGAAGGTCGCCCAAATCCAATAATTGAAACAGGGCCATAAGGACGTCCTCAGCGTGAGGACGCCCATCTATGGTCGTCCCCACAGGGGGCGTGTTAGGGGCGTGTTATGGGCGGCGTTATGAGATGGGTGCCTCCAACATATAACGGCTAGCGAAATGATTTTGCATGGGTGGGAACATGGGTGTCCTTAGTTAGACCTGAAATAAAAGCTACCAGGATAAGGGGGAAGTCATCTTTAGACCCATTAGCAATTTTGTGGAGTTGGAGAGTGGCGAGAGCGTTGTTGGGAGAGAAAGCTGAATCGCTGTTTGCAGAGAAAGCTGAGATTTTGTTCAGTACCTATTACCTTTGTCTGTGTGCTGTAGTCGGAACGTTTTTACCCTCACCTGCCTCTTTGTGTTTTACCTTTTCAGCTTTCCCTACCCCTTCTAGCCCCCAAACCCAGACACCACTACTCCTTCCTCTATCTCCCCCATCCCCTTCCCCTATCCCTCTCCATTCACTGTCCCCAAGTTTATATTTCATTCCCTTACCTGTTTGTAGTCTCTGTTTGTCTCTTTGTCCTATGTACTGCTGCAGCATGTTTGTGAAGACTGCTTGGAGAGTGAGTGGCTAGAGGGTGTGGCAGGAGAGTTTACATAGTAGGTGACGGCAGAAAAAGACCTATACGGTCCATCCAGTCTGCCCAACAAGATCTACTCATATGCGCTACTTTATATATATACCCAGGGCTTTTTTTGAGGGGGTACTTGGGGGTACTGAGTACCGGCACCTTTTCCATTGTCTGCTAAAATTGACCAATGGTTCCCAAGTTTTAATGAAAGAGCACAGGCTCTACACACTAATTCTGCCGTGTCATAGATTCTGTGACCGGTTGCAGGGGGCCTGGCTATGGTGGGGTGGGTCCCTCAGTGATCACCCCACCCCTAAAGGGTGGCCTGGCCATTTGAGTAACGGCACTTGTTTTCGCTAGAAAAAACACACTGTGTATACCTGACCTTGATTTGTAACTACCATTTTCAGGGCACAGACCGTAGAAGTTTGCCCAGTACTAGCCCCGCCTCCCAACCACCAGTGCTGCCACCCAACCTCCACTAAGCTTCTGAGGATCCATTCCTTCTGAATAGGCCCTTCTCATCCTTCTTCCAGTCCCTGCAACAGCCCCCAACCCCCATCTGCCCCTTGTCCAACCTCAGTCCCCTCTCTCAGGCCTAGCACTAGATCTGTTTTTCCATTACATCCCCATCCCCAGTCTGATAGCTCTAAGCCTCCCCCCCTGCCTGCCCCAACCCTAGCATCAGCCCCCTTCTGGCATCTGCCCCCATCATCAGACCATTGCGATTCCCAGCCTTGCATAAGCCCTCAGCCACCTTCAACTAGCCCCTAAATCAGAGCCATTTCCAGGCCTCAGACACAGTGTTTTTTAAAGTACTAGGTCAAAGTACTTAAGTAAAAGTAAAACGATAAATGCATATTTTGCTACTTAAGTAAAAGTAAAAAGTACAATGAAGACTGAATTAAAAATTGTAGTGGGTCAGAGAGTGCTTGCAGTGTGGCTCTGCTGTGTGTGACCGCATTGTTTGTGGGAGAGTGAGTGTCAGTTTCTGTTTGTTGCTGCTGTGTTTCACCAAGCTGGTAGGGAGAGGTGAGCACTGGTGTCACTGCATTGCACCTGTAGTGTGGGGAAATAGAGGCACTAAATGCACAGGTGACTTACATGTTGGAGGAAGAGGGGAGGCACCGCAGGAGGTACTGACGCCCCAGAGTTTTCAGGCCCAGTAGCAGTTTCCTAGACCTCACTGACCTGCAGTGTCACTAGGTACTGGCTTGATAGGGCTGCCATTCAGCACCTTTGTGACCAACTCCAACCCCTCCTGCAGCCCAGGACCCATAGGAACAACCCCATCCTTGTGCACCTAAAGATCACTGCTTCTCTATCTTTTCTGGCCACTGTGAGTTTCCAATCTGTCTTAGCTGTGAACACGGGTCTCACGCAGGCTTCCAATTCTAACTGCCTCACCCAGTTCCTCGATGCCTTCCTTACCCACACCTCTGAGTACATCACCTTCTCCATCACCCCCAGGCCCTGCAGAACAACATAGCTGACTTCTATGCCGTAGTTCGCTTCCCCTCGGTCATAGGTGCCATTGACTGTACACATGTCACACTCAGACCAACTCCCCCCCCCCCCCCCCCCCCCATCCCAGGCACGAGAGGCCACTTATAGGAAGAGGAACGCATTCCACTCACTCAATATGCAAGTTGTGTGTGACGCCCGGGGGAGATTCTAGACGTGTGTGCCCGATACCCAGGTGCCACCCATGACGCCTATATATTGCAGCACTCAGGAATCTTCCACAGGTTTGACCGAGGGGAGATCACCAGTGGATGGCTCCTAGGTAAGTGCAGCATGGATCTCCCAAACTATACCTCCTCCACCGGGCAACCCTCAGAACTGTCTCCCTCCAGCTCACTCCACAAACCTTCTATTCCCCCCCCCCCCCCAACCTCCACAAGGTACCCACTCCAAACAATCTTTCTCATCCTGCTTTTCCCCAAAGGTGACAGAGACTACCCACAGTAGAGTTGGCTCATGACCCCCATAGTGCACCCACAAACAGGGTCAGAGGAGAACTACAACAGTAGACATCGGACCACCCGTGGCATCATCGAGCGCACCTTCGGACAACTTTAGAACAGGTTCCGATGTCTGGACCATTCTGGAGGGGAGCTCCTATACAGCCTCCAAAAGGTGGCAAAGATATTCCTGGCCTGCTGCATGCTACATAATTTGGCAATGCGCAGAGGACAGGCCCTCCCAGAAGAGCCACAGCAACCACAGCAGCAGGCCCCAGATGAACAGGATGAGGAGCCCCCTCCACCTCCCGCCCACAGAGCAGAGCAAAGTGCACACAAGCTGGGGGTCAACTGATTGAGACAAGTTTTGTGTGAGAGTAAGTTGACATTTATTTCTATCACATAGTACTTACACACCACCATTCTATCACATAGTACTTACACACCACCACCACCACCCCCTCCCACCACCATCACCCGCTCTGTGCATATTCTCCTCCCTCCAACCCTCACCCTCACTCCTCCAGCATGTCCCATCACTTTCCCCACCCTCTCCCCTGGCCCCGTCCCCTCCTACCCCTCCCACAGTGTTCCTTTGCAGCTGGAAGTCCAGCCACCTTGCAGTCTGTGGCTTGCCCTGCAACCTGGGCACAGGACTCAGAAGGGGAGCTGGTGTGGTGGCTGCTGGACCAGTGGCTGGGGAGGCTGAGGATCTCAAGCTCCTCTTCTTTGCAGGTGGTTTCTGTGCAGTGGTGGAAGTCAACGCCAGTTGTTGTTGCTGCATCAGGGCTGTACTAGGTGCTTTCAGGTCACAGCGTAGGCCCTCGATGCTGTGCTCCAGCCATTGGAGCTGCTGTAGCACTTCACGTTGGGCCTGTACCGCTTCCCGTTGCACCTGGAGCACTTCCCGTTGCACCTGGAGTGCTTCCTATTGCAGCTTCAATTTCTGGTGCCGATAATCTTCCATGTGCACATTCTGGCCCAGCAATTGTGTGGTGAGGCGCAGTAGCTGCCTCCTCTAGTTGGATGGCCTCTGCCGAGGAGGTGCCCCCCTTCTGCATCTTCTTCTTCTGTGCCACCATCGGCAAAGGCTGTGGGTGGTGGAGGGAGAGCCTCTGCTGTGGGTGGTAGAGGGAGAGGCAGCGCTGCTGCTGCTGCTGCAGCAGCTGCTGCTGGGTCCTGTGGTACCACCCCATGGTCCTGTGTGCTTTCTTGTGCAGACCCACTAGTTTTCTGCTCTGTATGCTGGGGCTGGTGGCCACTAGGGCCAGCTTCTTCCTCTGACTGGCTGCCATCACCTGCATAGCAAAAGGGGAGGAAATGTGTTGGTCAAAATAGCCCACTTTTGTTTTTCAGCATTCATATACATAGCTAGGG
The DNA here is from genome assembly GCF_901765095.1 of Microcaecilia unicolor. Classification (NCBI taxonomy): domain Eukaryota; kingdom Metazoa; phylum Chordata; class Amphibia; order Gymnophiona; family Siphonopidae; genus Microcaecilia; species Microcaecilia unicolor. The sequence goes on along the minus strand of NC_044032.1, from coordinate 226,831,986 downwards.
ATACCATACGCAGGGCTTTTTTTGAGGGGGTACTTGAGGGTACTGAGTACCGGCACCTTTTCTGTTGTCTGCTAAAATTGACCCATGGACCCCAAGTTTTAATGAAAGAGCTGAGGCTGTACACACCAATCCTGCCTTGTCATACATTCTGTGGCCGGTTGCAGGGGGCTTGGCTATTGTGGGATGGGTCCCTCAGTGATTACCCCACCCCTGAAGAGTGGCCTAGCATTTGAGTACTGGCACCTTTTTTACTAGGAAATACGCACTGACCATACGTCCGGATTTACCCAGACATGTCCTCTTTTTGAGGACATGTCCGGGCGTCCGGACGGGTTTTGGCCAGCCTGCCCATTTGTCCGGATTTCTGGACAAATGGGCGGGCTGACGCTGTCGTGCGTGCGGGCAACGGACCTCCCCTCCCCTTACGATCTTCCCTGGTGGTCTAGTGACTTCGGGGCAGGAAAGAGCCCCCTCTTTCCTGCCCGGCGCACTGCTCTGCATCCTGTATGCTGCCTGTGATGGTCTCGGCGAGATTCAAAATGGCCGCCAAGAATTGAAGTCTTGCGAGGCCTTCATTTCTCGGCGGCCATTTTGAATCTCACTGAGACCGTCACAGGCAGCATACAGGATGCAGAGCAGCGCTCCGGGCAGGAAAGAGGGGGCTCTTTCCTGCCCCAAAGAAGTCACTAGACCACCAGGGAAGATAGTGAGTAAGGGGAGAGGTGGTGATGGGGCCGGGGGGAGGGGAGGTGAGGGCCAGGGGGAGGGGAAATGTGACAGGGGGGCGGGGCGAGGTGCAACAAGGGGTGGGCGAGGTGTGACAAGGGGCAGGGAGAGGGTGTGAAAGGGGCGGAGTGAGGGCATGCAATGGGGCGGGGCATGAGCGGGGCAAGTGTCCTCTTTTTTTAGGTCAAAAAATGGTAACCCTATACATAGCTCCACACGCGAAGACCCAGCAAAGAGATGGTGAGGAATGGGATTGGCAGGCAAGCCACAAATGTCATTGTACATGGTACTGAGCTGGAGACGAGGAGCACAGTGTACTAGAGAGACTGTTGTGGAAGAGAGCCACACAGGCAGGTGGGTAGACATAGAACTGTGGAAGGAGTGCAGAGGACACAGTGGCTGCAGCACAGAGATGTGGGAAGGAGATATGCAGAGTTTGGTGATGGGGAAAAGAGGAGGGAGTGGGGAAGGCCCCCAAAGCTGTGAAACAGTGGTAATCTACACACACATTGCTGGAAACCTTCCCCTCCCCCCACTCCCTCCCCCTCCCCCCCAGCTACTCCCTGTGTCATGGTCTGTAATGAATAGTGATTTGAATTGCATGTGGTGTTCTCACCCCTTCCCCTACTTAGGAGCACCACACTGTTCCCCACTTGCGTAAAACAGAGTATAGTGCAGCACAACAAATACCCCAGCTTCCTAATGGTGAACCTGCCTGAGCCCTCAGGCTGTGCTGATGTGTTAAGGGACCCAATGCCATGGATCCTCTCCTGGGGCAAGAGCCCATGAATGATGCGCTCGATGGGGGTCAAGTTAGCAGTTTCATCTGCTGGGTGGTTGGCATGAGCCTTCCTCCTGACATCACGCCTCAGCCGGTGCCACTTCCATTTGCAATCTTCCACATTCCTGCCACAGAGGAAGACCGCGTTGAGCCGGTCCCTTGCTGCCTCCCATTCTCTCTGCTTCATTGTAGCAGCCAGCCTCTGGCCCCGTGGGAGCAAAGAGATGCGTGTGCCTTCTCTGGATTTCCTGAACTAGCAGTTCAATTTCAGGGTCGCTGAAATTACCCTTGCAGGTGGATGGTCGCTTTGGTGCCATTGTACCAATGCAATGCAAAAAATACTGAGAAGGGTGCTTAAATACTATCCCAGGGATGCCCATGTAAGATCTCACAGGGTGCAGATCGGCACCAGAAGCCCAGTGAGGAGGTAGTCCTGGTGAGGGCAGTTGGCTCTTGGAGCTTGGCAGTGGGGCCAGGCCAAGCCAGTTCGACTCAGTGGACATTTAGCAGCCACCAGCCCAGAGAACTCCAGCAGGAGGATGAGACTTGGGGACTTGGTGGGGGAGGACCAGGAAAGGACATAAGGAAGGAGTAAGTGGGTGGGACAAAGGCCACTCTGCCATGCCCACACAAAGACTCAGTCTAGAGTGATAGGAAGGAGCCAGGAGTTCCTGCTTAGACAATATGACTGGTGGATTGAAAGAGTGTTAAACTAATTGGTTCAAAGTACTGGCTATAAGAAAAATTAATTGGTTAATAGTGATGGTATTAGATTGTGTGAAATATGGTTTATAGTCTTCATATTGCAGTGGTTATCTCAAACCAAAGCTTTAAACACTGCTAATCTTTCAATGCCTCTACATATCTGTATAACCAACCCTTTATATAGTTCAACCTTTTGTTTACAGTCTTGTTCACAGAGGCCATTTTTTGGTTTCTTAGAGAGGGGAGGGGAATCCTCCCTCTAACCCTTTTCTTTCCCAACTGGAGGCACCAGGCACCAGAAGCTTAAGGGACAGATGGAGCCTGCCCTAGAGGGACTCCAGCCAGTCTTTAGAGACTGCTGCCGGAGATCCTAGAAGCCATTTTGAGATTGAAGCTGCATGAGCAGGAGCATCTGGGGATCACTCCTGCCCATGCCAGTGCCAATCTCAAAATGGCTGCCATGATCTCCAACAGTCTCATGAGACTGCCGTGGGAGGCACCAGCACCCATTTTGAATGTGGAACTGATGTGGACAGGAGTGCCTGGAGATTGTTCCTGCCCCAAATAAGCCACTAGACCACCAGGGCTTCTAAGGTAAGCCTGGGAAGGGTCTACAGGTGATAGGCAGGGCCGCCGAGAGCCAGAGCCGGGCCCGGGACAAGGCCGCCCCCGGTCTCCCCACCCGAGGTCGCTGCCCACCCAAGATCGCCGGGCCCCGCCCACCCGAGGTCGCTGGGCCCCCCTCCACCCGCTATCGGGCCGGGGCCTCAGAACTAACCTTAAGCCTCCTTTCACTTTGCAGCAAGCAGCGGCAGGGCAGACCTCTCCTCCTTCCTTCCGTGCCCTGCCCTCACGGACGTTACATCAGGTGAGGACGGGACATGGAAGGAAGGAGTGGCCTGACCTGCTGCTGCTTGCTGCGAAGTGAAAGGAGGCTTAAGGTTAGTTCTGGGAGTGACGGAGGGCGGGCCAGGCGGCGACAGAGGGCGGGCCAGGCGGCGGCGCCGGGCCCCCCTGGAGGCCTGGGCCCCGGGACTTTTGTCCCCCCTGTCCCCCCCTCTCGGCGGTCCTGGTGATAGGAGTGTGGCACTTTTGGTTGGAGGGGCAGCTTTTTGTCAGGGGCGGGGGGTGCAGCTCACTTTTGGTTGAGGGGCAGTGCCATAATGGTTTTGGATGAAATTGTATGGCGAATTTTGGCCACAGCTTTGGTTTTGGCCTAAACCGAAAAATCCAGTTTTGGTTGTTTACCTGACACCTTTTACCAATTGACGGGCTTATTTCCAAAACCCATTAAGTCCAATGCACCTAATATGGACCTAGCGAGTTTTGGAAATAAGCCCTTCAATTGTAGTTTAAGGCGAATTACAATCAGACACAATAAGTATTTTCCTGTCTTCGAAGGGATCACAGTCTAAGTTTTGTTGAGGTTTTTTTTTCCATAACTGCCTTGGAATTAAGATAGATTTGTGTTTACTAGTAAAACATAATTAGCCTCAATTATATATGAATTTTCACATTTTACTGGATCATTACAGATAAACAGTTGCTGAAGTGTAGGAAGCCTCAGCATTATGAAGTCATATTTTTAACAAGCTAAACTTATTCTGAAGTATGAAAGATGTTGGCTGAAAAAAAAATCATTCAATGAGATTTTATTGCTTATGAGTTCCACTGTTGTGAGAACAGCTATAATATCATGTGAGTCTACCCATGAGTAATGAACAACAGAAATTGTTACCAAAGTGATAAAATAATTTTCATTATCACAGTGGCGTTCCGAGCCTGGATGCCCCCCCCCCCCCCGGGTGCAGCGCGCCCCCCCACCTGCGAAATGACACCCCCCCTGGGTGCACGCCGCTGGGGGGGGTGCCGCGGTGCGCGCCTGTGGGCTCCGACTTCGCTAACTTCGCTCGTTCGCTCATTTGCTGCAGATCCCTCTGCCCCGGAACAGGAAGTAGCCTGTTCCGGGGCAGAGGGAGCTGCAGCGAACGAGCGAAGTTAGCGAAGTCGGAGCCCACAGGCGCGCGCCGTGGCACTCCCCAGCAGCGTGCACCCAGGGCGGACCGCCCCCCACCCCCCCTTGGTACGCCACTGCATTATCATGCATATGATACTAGATGAGAATTAGAGATCTTTATTCAGTGCTCAGAATTCATGTTTACAATAGAGAGGTGTGGTAGCTGTGTTAGTCCACTTTTAAAGGTAATCAATAGAAATAAAACAAAATAAAACATGGAAAAGAAAATAAGATGATACCTTTTTTATTGGACATAAATTAATACATTTCTTGATTAGCTTTCGAAGGTTGCCCTTTTTCGTCAGATCGGAAATAAGCAAATGTTGGTAGATGACAATATATATAAGTGAAACATCAAAGCATTCCAGTGACAGTCTAACAGGATGGGGGTGGATAGGTGAGAGACAGGAAGAGGGACAGGGAGACATGCGTGGAGACAGGAGGGTGACAAAGCAGTACAATTTTCAAAGCAGTACAATTTTATGGTTTATAATGGGCTAGAAAACCCAGATTTTAAGTCCTGTCTGGTGGGTGTCAAAATATTTAATCATTCTGACTTCAAAGGTCTTATGTTCCTGTATTGTTTTAAAGTTCCCATTTAGGATTCTTACCATGAAATCACTGGTACAGTGTTCTGGTTTTGTAAAGTGCTGCTCCACAGGCATATTGGTACTGGTATTTTTCATATGGTGTCTATGTAAATTAAATCTCTTCTTTAGCATCTGACTGGTTAGCCTTTGTTGCATTTTTTACACTGAATGATATATACCACACTGGAAGATGAGCACGTGAAAGATTCCTTAATGTTGTTCTGAATATCAGCTGGTATATGTTTATTTTTCTGAAATGGATGTTTATGCCACCTGCACTCGGCACATAAATATCCATTGCTCTGTATTTTAAAACAGCCTCCATGTCACCAGATTCTGTTCTAAATCACTATTGAAACCAAAAACATTCTAACGTAGATGTCTCAATTTTGACTTCTATGTCCTTTCTAAAATTGTGCTACACGTGTATAAGAGTTAAATCAATGATGAACACAAGTAATTTACTGGGCAGGGTGTGTCATCTGAAGATATGGGCTCTCCTTCCTCCCCCCCCCCCCTCCCCCTCAACCCTAGCTCCTTTCTGGGTCCTTTCCCTCACCATTTCCAGTCCTCCTTTCACATCATTTCATTGGTTCCAGTGCCAGACCTTGTAGAAATCTATAGGCAATGATAGTAGAGTTAGTAGCTCCTCCTCTCCCCAAAACATGGTCACAAGCCATCCCTCTACTGCACTCCCCCCCCCCCCCCCCACCAGAGTTTTGGGGTGCAGGATGAATTAATCATCTAAAGATGATTCCAGCACCTATACTGATTTTAATCCTGAAACAAAGTGTCTTGACATCTACGGTTCATAGCAGGAAATGTGCTCTTTGACCACCACTCAACTCAAATCAAATCAAATCAGCACTTATATACCGTTAACATCCTTTATTTAAGGTTCAGTGTGGCTTACATAAATTAAATTACATTGGGGAGTCTTTTATTAAGCGGCACTAAGCCCAATGTGGGCTTACCGCTCGCTAAACCGGAAGTACCGCTGGGTTACCGCAGCAGCCCAGCAATAGTTCCCACCCCCAACACATCATTTCCAGTGCTACAAAAATATTTACCCAGCAGTAATTGGGCAGTGCCATGTGCTACCTGCCCCCCCCCCCCCAAAATGGCTACACTTTAAGTGCATCTCTTGCCACACGGCCATTTCTTTTTTAAAAACAGCCTTTTACCTGCTGCAGTAAAAGGGGGCCTCAGCGCACGTCAAAAACAGGTGCCGACAGCAGCGCAGCCCCCCCCCCCTTTTTGCCACAGCTTAGTAAAAGGATCTCATTGTAAGGTAGGGCATGAGAGGGGAAAGGGATAGCATTTTGAAAGGTCTGTGGGTAATTAGCTGTTAAGGTGCATTAATGGGTGATCATTTCGGGAGGTTTTTGCAACTACATTCAAAGCGGTTTACTTATATTCAGGTACTTATTTTGTACCAGGGGCAACGGAGGGTTAAGTGACTTGCCCAGGGTCACAAGGAGCTGCAGTGGGAATCAAACTCAATTCCCCAGGATCAAAGTCCACTGCACTAACCACTAGGCTACTCCTCCACTCCAGCTTTTGGGAATAAATATGCTCTTAACTTCCTCCTAAAACTACTATCTACTATTCAGGAGTACAGTTTAAAATATAGCTCTTGGAACATAGCCCCTCTGGCCTAGCTCCAGCCCAGACTGATTTTGTCTTTTGTTCATACTGAGTGACAATTGCTGCCTTCTGCATCTGAGTCTTATTTTAGAGCTCATGTCATGCTGAAACCCATGCAGTCACCAAGGTTACACACTCCAAAAACTAGCCCTGCATTAAGAATAGCTTGAGTTACTAATGTAAAACTGCCTGTGTGCTAGATAGACAGGAACACGCAGCACTTGATATGACGCCTAGAAAAAAAATAGCTTGGATGACTCTACCAACTGCCCACACAGTGGACGGGAAAAAATCTTAATGCAAAAAACTGAACAGCATTTAATAGTTTACCATGTGTGTCCTGGCAATAGCAAGCTTCAGATCATTCTTTAATTTGGTCAGTAGCTGCAGGATGATATAACATGGGAAAATGATATCTGGTTTTCAAAAAAATAAACTCTCTTCTTCCCCTCTTCTCGTCCTTCTGCACTAAAGCAAATCTACATCACTACCTTTATCTCACAGAATATAGAGAAACCATGGCTGTTGTCTGAAAATCAAAGGAAGAATGGATTTTAGACTTTGAACCAGGGGCATAGCCAGACAGCAGATTTTGGATGGGCCTAGTCAAGAAGTGGGTGGGCACCGAGTGTTCTCCTCCTCCTCCTCCTCCCCCCCCCCCCCCCCCCCAATGCGATGAGGCCAGTATCAGTAGCTTAGGAAGCTTAGACTGCTGAAGTGGAAAGCAGTGTTTTCAGCACCATCAGGGGGAGGTCTTCAGCTGGCGGAGCTTGGGATCCCCACTAGCTAGCACTAAATATGTGCTGCTGTTGGGTGGGCCTGAGCCCTAAGTGGATGGGCCCCGGCCCACTCAGGCCCACCTGTGGCTACGCCACTGCTTTGAACAGTCATGTTAGTCTTCCCATTTGTCAGTATACCACACTTGAAAATATGCTAGACTTTCACATTTTATCAAATATGACTTTCCTTTGTAAAAGGCTAAGTAAGGCACCCTTTTACAAAGCCATTTCAAGTGCTAATGCATGCTTAATGCGGAAAAAAGGGCCTAACGCAGTTCAATCATTAGCGAGCGGTAATCGTGTGGTATTTTTAGAAACATTTTTCTGGCTGGGGGCATGTCATAGGTAGAAAATGGGCATGGAAATATAAACCAGCTAGCATGCTGACATTACGTGTGATAACTGGTTTATGCAGGCTTAGGGTCCTGTTTACTAAGGGGGTCTTTTACTAAAGCTTAGTTCGAGTTATCTGCAGCAGGGCCCATTTTATTCCTATGGGTCCTGCTGTAGATAACTCAAGCTAAGCTTTAGTAAAAAAAAAAAAAAACCTAAGCCATGCTATAGGCATGCTAGCATTTTTAGTCTGTGCTAAAAATTAGCGTACGCTAATGCTAGAGACGCCCATAGGAATATATGAGTGTCTCTAGTGTTTAGTATGCACTAAAAATGCTAGCGCACCTTAGTAAACAGGGCCCTTAATGAGGTATTGGACAAGTTAGGAGTTAAAAGCAGCCTCAAAAAATGGTTTTTTTAGCCTAGATTTGAAGTTAGTCAGAGCTGGAGCTTGACGTACTGACTCAGGAAGTTTATTCCAGGCGTATCGTGCAGCAAGATAGGAGGCAGTAAGTACTCCCGCCTTTTTATTTTTGCAGTTTTCATGTACTCTTGCTGGAAAAAATGGACTTAGCGTATGGAAATATCCCATATTACTACATGCTAAGGCCATTTTCTAGTGCAGATTAGTAAAAGGACACCTAAGTGATATAACAACATTAAGGCATAGGGTAAATGTACTAGAACATGATACCTTTTGGTAACTAATTGTGGGTGACAAAATTATTAAATGAAAACTAAATTACAATGTTGAGCTATATATATACCAAAATACCATGTTATTTTTCCTTGCCACTACAAAGTAACAGAATTACCACATGATGAAAAATGAATGCCCAGTAAAAGTACATACCACATGGAAATACCATGATAACCAAGCACGACCCATCAACTGAGTGCAAAAGCTCACCATAAGCTCCTAGAAGCACCCATAGCCACTTACTATCGATGCTTCTCGGAGTGTGTGGAGAGCTAGTGTGCTCAGGTTAGGAGGACAGGTTTGTGTTCAGAAAGAGGGTAGAGAGAAAACAGATTGTGAGTATGTGCTTTATTATAGGGCTAATCCCATTCTCTTGGCTTGTCTCTGTCTGTTAAGAATCTGGAAGGCTCTCTCAGTTTGTCGTTGTCTTGCTGATTATTTTTCAGCAAGGCCGCCGAGAGGGGGAGCAGCGGTCAAAATTCCCTGGGCCCGGGCCTCCAAAGGGGGCCCGGAACCGGGGTCTCTCTCCCTCTTCTGCTCGGAGTAACAGCGGCAAGGGGGGGGGGTGGTTCACCCCGCGTAAAAAAAATTTCTCAATCGGCAGCACAGCGCCAGAGTGCAGTGCCTCGCATCTGGGTGAAAGAAGCAGATCGCCTCGGGCCTGGCCTTCCCTCACTGTGTCTCGTCCTCCTTTGTGGGCCCAAGGTGATCTGCTTCTTTCATCCAGACGCGAGGCGCTGTGCTGCCGATTGAGAGATTTTTTTAAATACAGGGGGCCGGGTGGCAGACAGAAGGGGGCTGTCGAAGGAGCTGAGGGTAGGCAGGTGGAGACTGGGTGGGGGGGGGACTCAGATGGGAAAAGGGGACTGGAGCTGGAACTGGGCTCTGAGAAGGGGCAGGAGGGCGAATGGGGCCATGCCTGGGGCAGGGGCAGGTGGCAGAACGGTTCTGGAGCTGAAAAGGGGGGGGGGGGGGGGAGAAAAGAGAATGGGGCTGGGGCTGAAAAGGGGGGTCATAATTCAAGACAGGTGGATGAAGGGGACTGGAACTGGGGGCTGAAAAGGAGAGTAGGTGGGATAAGGGGGCTAGTACTGGAACTGGGGGCTGAAAAGGGGCAGGGGCTGAAACAATGGGGACTGGGGGCTGAAAAGGGGACAGGGAGAAAGTGGCTGGGGCTGAATCTCAGGACTAGGGGTGGGAGAAAAGGGCTGGGGATGAAACTGGGGACTGGTGGAATAATGAGGCTGAAACTGGGGGCAGAAAGAGAGAGAGAGGGGACAGATCCTGGCAAGAAGGGAGAGAGAGGGAGGGCAGACCCTGGATGGATTGGAGACAGAGGGCAATGGTGGATGGAAGGGGCAAAGAGAGAGAGGGTAAAATCTGGATGGAAGGGAGAGAGAGAGCAGACAGTGATTGGAAGGGGGAGAGAGAGAGGGCAGATAGGGGCAGATGGTGGATGGAAGGGGCAGAGATAGCAGATGCTAGATGGAAGGGAAAGAGAGGATAGACGGCCTGAGGGGAAAAGCAGACGCAGGGGAAGGCCACGCAGCAGAACGAAGAAAAGCAGCGCTGGAGGATTATCTCTTCTGCTGGTGGGGCCTTGGGATCCCCACCAGCCAAGATACTTAACAGTTGCGGCAGGCGGGTGGCAGGCGGGCGGCAGCAGCGATCGGGGAGGGTGGGGTGGAGGCAGCAGCGATCAGGGGGGTGGCGACAGCAGTAGTGATTGGGGGTGCTGCAGCAGCAGTGATCGGGGGTGGCAGCGGTGACGATCCTTGGGGGGGGGGGGGTCTGACGGCAGTGGCAACGATCCTGGGGGGGTGCCCAGCGGCAGCCTTGCTACGGGCCCAGCTCAGTCTCTCGGCGGCCTTGATTTTCAGGATGCTCGACTGGAAGGTATATGCCATGATAATGTCTGTAGCACAAGAGGAAGGTGGAAGAGAGAAGTAGTTGAGAGAGTAGGAGTGACCAATGGAAGTGGAGGTTATAGAAGGAGAAAAGCAGGAGAGGCAAGAAGGGAAGGAAAGATGAAGAGAGACGAGAGGAAAGGGGCGGTAGGAAAATGGAGGCGACAGCATTATGGAAAGAGCTCCTCAGAAAGTAGAATCCCCAGATGTAGGGATCATCAACAATCAGCAGCGGAAGGAAGTCATGCTCTATCCGGCTCAGTGCCTCTGGGCTGGGTGAACAACATCCACTCCAATTCCCCCTTTCTTGCCCCAAGAGTCACCTCTGACTGCCAACATTGATGTCTCCCCAAATGTACTTAAAATCAATAGACTGCATGCACCATCTTTCATACGGTCCAACAACAATAAAATCAGAAGAGAGGAGGAAAATTACTTGATATCATTCATACCCGAGCAACCCTCATTTCCTTCTTGACTGAAAAAGATAACTCCCTGGTATTAAGATTTTTCTTCAACGAAAAAAGATTTATTGTTTTATGGCCCAAAAGTGCAGGTTTTTCTAGATGTTGTTCAAGCTACTCACTTGTGGAGCAAGTGTTTACTTCAGTTGAAGGCTCAGGTGTTTCCTTAAGTGCAATCTTTAAAATAAAAAAAAATAAAAATTACCTTGCAAGTATCTGGTACATGTTAAAGAAAATAGATATGTCTTTCTGGATCCTGTACAGCTAGATACATTTATTCAGTTAAGAGGCTTAGAATAATTCCCTGTATGGGAGTATAGTTGGCATGAGTGTGTTTAATGGGTATCTCTCTCTCTCACTTGGTCCCGTGTCCACACGCACCAAGCTACAAATGGCTTATGGGGGTTACCACAAGCATGACAGTTTCCATGGCAGGCCCTAAGCAGGGTGAGGTTGTCAATCACTTGGCAATAGAGGGTTGAGTGGTTTGTCCAAGGCCACAAGGAGCTGTTGTAGGATTCAAAGCTGGGTCTTCCAGTTCCCAACCTGCTGCTCTAATTATTAGGCTACTCCTCCTAATGGTTATATGAAAGAGGGGGAGACACAAGCAGCACTCTGTGATTGAAACATATACTCCTATCAGTATGGCTTTTTATCTTCTTGACTCTTTAATCTTGGGCATAGATGATGAGACTTCTGACACTTCCAGGACAAGTTACTCTACAGTTCTCTGATCAATCTTTCAGTTGAATTCATTGCATTTTGGATCATTGGAATCACCTATTTCCTAGAGTAGAGTCAACTGTCTCATTTATGTTTCCTGTTTGCAGACACAGAGAACAGACTCAGTTTCCAGAGTATAATGGATAAATAGGTGCGGTAACCATGTTAATCCACTTTCAGGGATAATAAAATAGAAATAAAACAAACAAAAAATAAGATAAAATAATATCTTTTTTTATTGGACTGACGATACATTTTTGAAGACCGTACCTTCTACTTCGGGTCAGAAGAAGGTATTGCCTTTGAAAGCTACTCAAAAATGTATTATTAGTCCAAAAAAAAAGGTGTCATTTTGTCTTCTTTCTGAGTGTATGTGGAATTTGTTGTGTTAGTTTCCATATGGTAAACATGACATTGCTTTGATGAAGCATTTCCAGGGACCACTGGTTGCAAAATTCTTTGGCTGCCTATATTTTTCAAATGATAAGATAACTTCTGCAGGATTTGGCACTAGAAAATGGAAGATAAATAACATGTTGTTAATGTCAAGGCTTTCAGTACCCATCACAGTAGTGATAGGAAACAGGGGGTTTTCCATATAAAATATTAGTAGTGAAGTAAAGCACTGTAAAATTACCAAACTCGAATCAAGCAATCAAAAATATGCAACACATTCCATGAGAGGTTGTACAGCTTACAGATGTTAGTGTGTTCATCTGGATCATGTTTTTGTGACATTACTAGGAAAGACTGTTGTTAAAACTCAATTTTCCAACAAAGTCCAGACTTTCTAAAAATGTTCTTGTTTTTGCCTTAGCATACGCCATACTAGAGTTCAATGTCCCAAATGTGCAACATTCCAGCAAATGTTTACATAGTTCTAGCAAACTTCCCTCTCTTTTTCAACAGTGATCGTTTACAGCGTTGGGCTTTCTACATTACTGTCTGTTACCAAATCTTCCAGGAACACACCCAAATGTGTCAGTAGACAGCTGAGGATCATGGCGTTCATTCCAATGTTCAAAAACAAAAGTCAGAAGTGACTCAAATAAAACTAATCAACATAAACTGATCTCTACTTGTCGTGGTGCTGATATCTCTTCAAAAGGAGGAAAAGCCTCAAACAATAAGGTACTCCTTTGTCGATCAGTTAATCAGGGAGACCCATTCATTCATCCTAGGCTGAAAAACCTCCCGTTATTGTTTACTATGCAGTGATTCTTTCAAGTAAAGTTACACTTTATTCAGCTTTATTCAGCTTTATCCGTCCTTCTTTGTTAATTTGTACAGCGCTGCGTAACCCTAGTAGCGCTCTAGAAATGTTAAGTAGTAGTAATAGTAATAGGAAAAAAAACTTATCTCTGCAGCTGTTCAGTCTCTTCTCGCTACCCGACTATCTTTACTTCAGGAAGCAGATGGAAGTTTAGCTTTTCAACCAGGCCTTCAGTAGAAGAAGAAGTAACTAACTTGTTAGTCTCACTCACACACTCAAGTAGGGAGACAAGCTGCACATACTGCAACAGAACATGTTTATCCACTCCTACCCTAGCTGATTAACCATCTCTCTGACCTCATGTGCACCTTTCTTTAAATTAGTCACCTTATTTTCTAACTCCTCTTACTCTCTTACCTATCTATATGTTCCATCTTTGCTTATACCCCACGCTGACTATTAAAATGTTCTATTACGTATTGTGTTGACACTGTAAGAAGTATAGTATGCCATACTTTGTATTGTCATTTGAATATTTTTACTGCCATAATTGTCTATTGCTCATGTTTGATTTATTCGTACTGTACACCGTCTTGAGTGAATTCCTTCAAAAAGGTGGTAAATAAATCAAATGTAATTGTAGTAGCAATAAAGTACATCATAGCAAATAAAGAATCATTCAATTATAAATCAAATTTAAAACTAGGAACAGTACATGCCCATTTTAAACAAATCTTTATCATGTCCTTTCCTGATTAACCACTACAGTGTTACGCATAAGAAATAAAGCAATGTTTCCAGACTACTTGGCATAGCAAAGCCATCGCTGAACTACTGTGTCCTAATATGGGACTCAAATTTTAAACAAGATGACGAAGAATAGAAGTAAGTTCAGAGGGGAGTAAAACAAAATATTAGACTATTAGACAATAGAGCCTATCTGGAAAGGCTGTCAAGGCTGGTTTTATCATGTCTTCATAACCAACATCTAAACCTAAGGGGGGGGGGGGGGGGGGGGAGATGAGGTTGGAAAGTTCATGTTCATCTGAAACACAGAAATAATAGTGAAGGATTTCAGAAAAAGTGGATATACATAGAATATCCCCAAATGATGAGAGCATAGAAAGCAAGCACTGACCATTTCAACTCAAAATAGCAGTGAAATTATTTTCACCTTCTTAACAAGATAAGGAGGAAATCTGAATGAAGCGGCTGATACTGCCCTAACTACTTTAATGGGCAGAATATTCTGGGCCTTATTTCCCATTATTTACTATGATGCTGCAGATGTTAGGATGATGTATCAAAATGCAGCTGACTGAACTGAGCCGGCATTAACTTCGAAGCGCACCTGCTGAATTAAGTGCTGCTTGTGCACCACAGGTGTGACTCACGCAGGAGGTGTCTTTGGATGGTGGGATTTGACATCTTTGCTAGCAAAGGTAATATTTTATTACGACAGCTATGTGGGGGAGAGAGAAGGGGGAGAGAATATCAGGCCCCCTCAGTCCACCTTTGGGAACTCCCAAAAATGGACTTCTGGCTGCACCCCTGATTCGGACAGGTAATAGGTGAAAGGCAGGACAGCCTTTTTGCTGTACTAACTGTATCCAGGTTGTTACCCAGTTTGTTCCTGCCTCTACCCAAATTCCATCCTCCTGATAGTGCTGAAACAGCCTGCTCAAATTTTCAGCTGCACTGTTTGGGAAAATGCCATTGAAAAAATCAGCTATGAATCCGGTCAGCAGGATTTTATGTGGGTAAGAGCCTGTCATACCTGGCTAAGTCCTCTTGAATATCGTCCCCTGGGTGTTCTTTGAGGCATGGTTTGGTTAGGTGTGGGATGAAGATAGACCAAGTTCCATGGCTATTCCTGTATACAGGAAGATCTTGCATGAATCTCATTGTGACCCACACCGCCTATCCGACAGTGTAATCCAAGGGTTTCCCACCAAACGCCGTTTGCTGAAGAGCAAACCAAAGCCACAAGGCACCACTTGCCGAAATGCAAGTCAAAACTACCATCCACTGCTTACCGAAGCGTATGCCAAAATCCGAACACTGCTTACTGAAATACAAACCAAGCTCACCATCCACTGCTTACCAAAGTGTAAGCCAAAACTGAGAACACTGTTTACCAAAATGTAAACCAAATCCATCATATGCTACTTACTGAAATGTAAGCCGAAATCCAGACCTCCAACATGGTCAGACTCAATCTCCTAGGACTCCTGGGCTCCTGGGTCCTCTTTACAGGCCACTTTTCTTCTTAGGATGAAATGGATCAACTCCAAAACCCTCCTGTGGATCACCCCCCCCCCCAAGTTCAGAGGGTCTCAGCTCTCCCCCTCCTTGCCCTGAGAGCTGCAGAGTCCAGATTTGCTTCTCCTAGGCTTTAAAATAGTCCCAAATTTTTGCCAGTCCAAATATGCAAATATGTATGTAAATCAGTGTTCAGGTCAACATTAGATATCCACAGTTTTCTCCCACAATAGGTATTCCACTCCTTGCCTTTCAGGACTTGGTTAGTCTGTCCCTGCCCTTCCTTGGACTACAACTACCACACCAGGGTCCCTGTGTTCTACCCAGGGACTATACCCAGGTGGTCTTCCTGTGTTTGGCTGGAGACACTCTCCCTTGTCTGGGGATCTACTTCACATCAGCTTTGTTTTAGCTGTCTCCTAGGTCGGTGTTAGAGGGGCGGCAAACAGGGCAGCTGTCCTGGGGACCCCGGCCAGGCAGATCTTCCCCTTCTCCTCACCAGTCTGTCTCTTCCTCCCTTCCTCTCACCTTCCCAATCATCTTTAAAAATCAATTCCCCTTCTCAGAGGGGCCCCGGTGTGGAGGCTATCCCCACAAGCTGCCTGCTGCTGCCCTGAAGCTTTTCCTCTGCCATGATCCGCCCTCCTCTGATGCAACTTCCTGTTTCTTCCTGAGCGAATCAAGGCAGAGGGAAAGTTGCAGGGCAGAAGAGAAATGCATTTTAGGTTGGAAGCGGACAGTGGTGGGGAGAAGGTTAAGAGATGCTCGAACCGCATGGTAGTTTTGGCAGTTGAGGAGGTCAGGGGGGAGGGAGGTGAGGTGATCGGGGGCCCCCTCCTTAATTTCTGCCCTGGGCCCCAGCATGTCTAAAACTGGCTCTGGCTGTCTTGATCACTGCTACTCAAGTGGTGGTCAGCAGACCATTGACAATACACTGACCAAAAGCATCTGGTCTACAGCACAGATTTCATAGTTAAGGCATCCCTGCTGCATTCCTTTGGCTTTTCTCTACCCTGATTTCATATTGTCATGTGTTTTCCCAGTGTCTTCCTTCTAGTGCCTTAATTTCCTGTTATTATGCATCTGATGCAACCTAGCTCCTTTTGTCTTCGGGTGTTTTCTTTTACCCTCATAATTTTTACATGTATATTGTAAATCACGTATCTGTACTGCCGATTGTTGATGATGATGATGGTGGGTAAAATATTCTTTATTTGTATCCAGTTGTGTGCCATCAGGGGATTCAGTGAATCCCCAGCCCTACTGCTATCTTTTTTTTTTTTTTAAATCTTTAGCAGCACAACAGACTGGATAATGGTGCAGCCTCGGTAAGGAACTCTTTTGCACCTTCTGTTCTGTGCCTGCTCTCAAGATACCATGCCAGTTTCTTCATGCTCAGTCACAGTATGTTGTGATCAAAGCAGCAAGAGTCCTGCGTTGACCATAGCACTGCTCCTCCCCTACCTCTGTATGATTGGCAAATTGTGGACTTCACTGGACTACGGTTTAGCCATGTCTTAGTTTGGTTATCTTCATGGCTTCTGGCAGGAATATACTTTACAGCTTCTATGAACTTCCTTCTTCCAGGAGTTCTTTAAAATTATTATCATTTGGGGGGAGGAAGTGACGTCACAGGGAAGCATGGTCGCCTAGCTTCTTAGCTCCCTCACCCTCCACTGAATCATTGGGAAAAAAAGCGATCTAACGAGAGAAAGGCATATTAAAAGCTAGCGGATTCCTCCTCTAAACATCTGACAACATGAGTAAAACCGTTTCTACGCGGAAAAAAGAAGCGGAAAAAGCGGAGAAAAGCATGGCGAGTAAGGCCGCAAAGCACCGCGAATCCCCTGAGCGCGCCTCCCCGTCGGACTCGGATTCAGCGCTATCCATGTCTGAAACGCGAGCCCCTCCTCCAAAAAAAGGTATGACCGGCGAACTCCGCAAGTTTCTCTCCAATATTCAGATGGAGATTAAACATTCCAAAGACGAAATATTGGAGCGGATGGACACGCTCAGTGCCGACCTTAGGGAGCTGGGGGGCCGAATGGAGGAGGCAGAACTGAAAATAGACGAACACGCTGAAACTTTACATAAACATGCAACTCTGCTACAAGAGATGGAACATAAAAATGCGCATTTGGAGTACAAATTAGATGACATTGAGAATCGGGGACGGCGGAACAATCTTCGCTTTCGTGGCGTCCCTGAGGGCGGCGAAATTGAAAATGTAGTGGAGATAGTGCAAAATCTTTGTTCCACCTTGCTGGGCCCTGAGGACGGAGAATCCCGGTGTGAATTGGACAGAGCACACAGAGCACTGGGGGCGCGAAAGGAGCAACAGACACGTGACATCATCGTGAAGTTCCATAAATATGAGACCAAGGAAAGGGTTTTGGCATCGGCCAGAAAGAATAAGACCTTGGAATACGGAGGAGCTCAGATCCAGGTTTACCAAGACCTGTCGCAATACACCCTCCAGTTAAGAAGGCAGATGAGACCAGCGCTGGAGATCCTTAACAAACATCAAATACAGTATAGATGGGGATTTCCCTTCTCCCTGAATTTTACGTTGAAGGGCACTAAGCATCGGGTGCAAACCCTACAGGAGGCATGGGAGGCCTTGCATGCTGCTGACCTTGTGCCTGCAAAAGCCCCTTCTGGAGCGGTGGCGCCCGCCACAAGGGTGAAACTTCAACGGTGGCAAAGAGTTCCAGAATCACCTAAGAGAAGCAAGCAGAACCGCTGAGCAGGACTGTGTAGGTTCGATGGGGAAGCAGAGACTGTGTTTTCAAAGATCTGGAGAGTGGAGGGTTGTCGTGAGCGCCGGTTCTGACCGGTGGATTGTGAGGCCTGTGATGAAACGGCCTCTAGTCATATCCTTAAGACTTATGTGAAGAAATGAATAGGTAATGACATGAATAGGATGTATATTGAACTATAAGGGACCTGGATGGGGGCTCAAGGTGGGGGAGGAGGGGGAATTAGTGACTGTTTAGATCTGTTAAGAGTGGAGGGGGGGTTGGACTCGGGGCCGGGGACTGTGTGGGAGCTGGGTAACTTCCTCGATTCCCACTTGAGGGTCATAGGCCTCTCATGTGGTGAGAATGATTGGGATGGGGGGAGGGGGGCTTCAAGGGGAAGGGGCGGGAGGGAGAAGGGGATATTGGAAGGGGAAGGGGAGGACAGGGCTGAGAACAAAGCTGATGTGGTACAGAGGGGTCATGGAAAGATGTTACAGGCTAACCCTGATTAATTAACCAGTGATGGGCACAGATTTAAAGATAATATCCTATAATGTAAAGGGGCTAAATATGCCACAGAAACGACAGAAATTTTATACAGAATTGAAACAGCTTAGGCCACATGTGGCTCTCCTGCAGGAAACACACCTGAGGGGTAGACATGAAAGACTTCTCTCCCATTCAGAGTATCCAGTGGTGTACCACGCCTCAGCAGCAGAATCTAAAAAGGGGGGAGTAGCGATATTAATCCATGGAGCAGTTGGGGCACAGGTGATTAAGGTAAAGAGGGATCCGGGAGGACGTTATATCTTTTTACATATTAGAATTGAACAGGTGGACCTAACAATTGCATCTATATATGCACCAAATACCGGTCAGGCACATTTCCTTGAGAGAGTTAAAAATTCTTTGGCCACTTTTGCACAGGGCTCCCTTGTCATTGGTGGGGATTTCAATGCTGTGATGGATTCGAAACTAGATCGTACAGGAGTCCCTAGAGCTGAGGGTCAGAAGGACTCAGCGGCATTGAGATCTCTAGCATTATCACTAGGCACATTGGACTTGTGGAGGGTGAAACATCAGAGAGAGCGGGATTATACATTTTACTCACCAGTCCACAACTCCTACTCCCGTATCGATTATATTTTTCTAGATGCCACACTAGTGGAGCGGGGACCTGCGGCGGGGATAGGTAGCATGACCATTTCGGACCATGCCCCAGTGTGGGTAACTTTGCCAAATATCAGAGCAGAGCATAAGGATAAAAGATGGTCGTTAAACTTAGGCCTACTGCAGGTAGGGGAAGCGGTGGAAGGCTATAAAAAGATGCTACAAGAATATCTTGAGTTCAATCTGGAATCAGGGCCCCCGCTTAGCACGGTGTGGGATGCGATGAAGGCTGTGTCTCGGGGTTACTTTTTGCAATTGGCTAGCAAACAATCCAAGACCCGTAAGGCACAGATAGCGCGTTGTACGGAGGGCATTCGCCGGTTAGAGGCTCAACATAAGGCTAGCGGGTCTGCACGAGTCTTGCGGGAGCTTACTGCACAGCGGGAGCTACTCGATTCTATCTATTCAGAACAACTTGGTCTGTTACAAGCAAAGATAAGAGTGAGCTCGTATGAATTTGCCAATAAGGCTGGGCGTCTCCTAGCCATCAGAATGCGTCGGCAAAAAGCTGAGCGGACTATTTTAAAGGTACGTGAAGTAGGGGGGAGGGATTTAGATAAATCTGAACACATACGTAGGCGGTTTAGGGAATTCTACCAAGAATTGTACGCCCAAGAACTTAACCCCTCTCTGGACTTGGTAGACCAATATTTACAAGGCAGTGAGTTGTCCTCTTTGAGCCATCATCAGCAGGCTTTTTTAGAAGAACCAGTAACCCCCAAGGAAATTCAGGAGGCCATTCGTAGCTTACCATCAAGTAAATCACCTGGGTTGGACGGCCTGCCCAACGAATTTTATAAGAAATTCGCCCCAGAATTAGCTCCCCTTTTAGCAGACTTGTTTAATCAGGTGGGGAGAGGGGGATCTCTGCCGATGTCTATGATGGAGGCATGGATAGCAGTATTACCTAAACCAGGAAAAGATAAGTGCGAATGTGGATCCTATCGACCTATATCGGTCTTAAATGCGGATGTAAAAATCCTGGCCAAGGTGCTGGCAAACCGGCTGGCCCCTATCCTCCCAGTGCTTATTCACCCAGACCAGACAGGCTTTGTCTCATACAGGAAAGCGATGGACAATATTAGGAGAGTGGTGGACATCATGTATCTAGCTAAGCGAAACCAGAAGCCGCTCTGTATTTTAAGCCTCGACGCGGAGAAAGCCTTTGACCGGGTTCACTGGCCCTTTCTGCATAAGGTATTGGAAACCATGGGGTTTGGATTGCAGTTTAGGAGGTGGATTCAGGCTTTCTATGAATCCCCAAGGGCCTGTGTCCGGGTCAATGGTGGAAATTCTGAGATGTTTACGTTGTACAGAGGCACCAGACAGGGGTGCCCACTGTCACCCTTGTTGTTTGCCATGGTAATGGAACCCTTTGCAGCCCGAGTGCGCTCGGATCCTAATATCTCTGGAGTCAGAATAGCAGATAGAACCCATAAAATAGCCTTATTCGCTGATGACGTACTGATGCTGATAACACGGCCTTTAACCACCTTTCCACATCTTGAGAGCATAATAGCGGAATACTCTGCAGTATCAGGGTTTAAAGTTAACATGGCCAAATCAGAGGCCCTGAATGTGACGCTTCCTGAGGATGTGGTGGCAACTCTAAAGATCTCCACCCCATTCCGATGGGCTCATAAACAAATCAGGTATTTGGGAGTCAACCTGACTGGGGATTATTTGGAGCTCTTTAATGCCAACTATAAGGGTTTGGGTAAAATTATTGCGGAGGACCTAGAGCGTTGGGGAGAATTGGGAATATCATGGTTTGGGCGAATAGCTATTCTTAAAATGAACATACTACCACGCCTACTCTATCTTTTCCAGGTGCTGCCTGTGATGATGCCCAGGCGATTTATAGCGTCCTTACAAGATAAAATGGTGCGGTTCGTCTGGGCCGGAAAGCACCCTAGGTTGGCGAGGTCTCTGTTATACAAGGAGCGGAAGAGGGGGGGGCTGGGGGTGCCCAATCTTGCTTGGTACTATAGAGCAGCACAAGGGAAAGCGGCACTCGAATGGCATCAGGATTATCCTGACCGTCAGTGGGTGCATATAGAACAACACTCCCTGGGCGAGAAGCCGCTGAGTGCAATTATGTGGTTACCAAAGTCTTTCAGAACTCTGGAGGAGCGAGCCTGCCCCTCTATAACTACACTTTATTACTGGGACAGCTTATTCCCTAAGGGACAGTGCATATTGACCCGAGAAACTCCTATAGCCTTTAATCCTCTATTCTTACCAGGTACCACTAAGGGGATATTTACTAAATGGTACGAGACAGGGGTGAGAAATTGGGGTCAAATGTTTGACGGGGACTCACTGCTGTCTTTTCAGGCCTTGAAGGATAGATATCCAGGGGTAGAGGGGGGCGAATTTGCGTATCGTCAATTAGCACATTTTCTCCAGACTAAAGCGGTACGAGAAGTGATGAAACGTCAAACGCTGGAGCTGGAGGAAGTGTGCGAGAAGTTTGCTACCTCTCGAGGCCTAATCAGTCACCTATACCTCATCATAAGTAAGCAAACAATTTGTAGTGAGGAGCACAGGAATAGATGGGAAAAGGAACTGGGCAAGTGGTTGGAAGAGCCTGAATGGGAGAGAATAGAAAGAAGCGTGGTGAGAGTGTCGACACATGTACCCCTGCAGGAGAACGCAGTGAAAGTATTATACAGGTGGTACCTTACACCTGCTCGTTTACAGAGGATATTTCCGTCTTCCTCGGGTATGTGCTGGCGGAGATGTGGCCATAGGGGCACAATGGGGAACATATGGTGGGGTTGTATCAAAATTCGTGCATTTTGGAGAGCGGTCCACTTTAGGATGCAGAAATGGATGGGAGGTACAATACCATGGGCCCCTGAGGTGTTTCTGTTCTCTGCTCGGATTGCAGGCTTAACAGCATGTAAGCAGATCCTGGCGAAACATGTAGTGGGAACGGCAAGGGTGGTCGTAGCCTCACATTGGCGAAGGGAGGGGGTTCCCCCAATAACAAAATGGCTTCGCAAACTGAGGTATGTAAGTGAAATGGAGAGACTGATGGCTGAACGCAAAAATCAGATGGGAAAATGGAAATTGGTTTGGAACAATGTCCCCTCTGAAGATCTATCAGTATAGCATGTTGATTATCCGAATGTACCATGACTGTTAATGGTCAGCTGTGTCCTTTTGGAGGGAGGGTGGGTAGTGGGGGGGGGGGGGGGAATTGTTAGATCGGGGGGAAGGGAAGGGGGAATAAAATGGAATAAAAGATAAAATTTGAAGTTACGCGATGTTAATAATTGAATGATGAAACTGTTACTCACCACAGTGAAGAAACTGTTATTAGATTCTTTGTACTTACAATAGAGTAGCACTTAATTGATGTTTGTGCAATGTATGTTATGTTATGTTGTTTCATTGAACAATAAAGACTTCTTTCAAATAAAAAAAAAAAAAAAAATTATTATCATTTGTATCGCACATACCAAATGCATGCAGCTCAATGGAGCGACAGAAAAGAGATTGTTCCTGTTTCTTGAATCTTTTATCTAGTCAATGTAGACAAGACAAAAAACTAACTGAAGGTTTTGAGGGAAAGTAGTGCTGCTGTGATTAGGAAAAACTAAACTAAGTGGGAAGAGGAAACTTTAATTGATTTAAGCTGTAAGGAATGAGGCTTCTTACAATTCTGTGTAAGATAATCTGCTGGTCAAGTGGGTGAGTTGGAATCTAAGTGGGCCACTTAAATGCTGCATCCTGTCTGCTCCCACATCTCATTTCACAAAGAATTAAGCATGTTTATAGAAAATAAAACATAAACTGGCCAGCACAGCAAAATTATTTCTCTTTCCAGCATGGTGAAGCAGGCTCAGAACAGCCAAGACTGTGCACAACTGGCTTCTTCTAAACTGGAATTGGAAACATTTAGATCTGTACAGCTGGAATCCCTAGGCCAGTGGTCTTCAGTAACTTTTTTGTCAAGGCCACTCTGGATCAAATTGAACTGAAGGAGAGCCGCCAATTATCTTCCCATGCAGGGCATTGACACAGCTGATCAATGTTTGCCAATAACATCCACCCCCACCAGAGCCCTTCAAACTTTGCATAGGGGTATCCTCATAGAGGTGAGCATTTCCAAATGCATTCTCTTCATTTACAGTATTGAGAAATGCATGTGGCTGTACCCCTTTCTGTCATGAGCTTGGGTAAAGAAGTGTGTACCCGGAGGTAACTGGGCAGTGCCTCGTGCTGCCTGGGTATTGCTGGGTTAGTGCGGGAGCCCCTACCAACACCTCAATGAGTGATGGTAAGAGCTCCCCTAAAAATGGCCATGCGTCAAGTGCTTCACTTGCCACATGGCCATTTCTTTAAAAAAAGAAAGACCTACCTTTTACCTGCTGTGGTAAAAGCGGGCCTCGGCACATGTCAAAAACCTTTTGCCGCAGCTTGGTAAAAGGGGCCCAAGCTTTATCTTGCTAAATTTTGCACACAGAAACTTGACCACACAAAAGTTAGCCAGTCAGCAGAGGACAGGAGCTTTACCCACAAACATTTGTTTAACTAAGCCCTGATGTCAGCTGGACAAACCTTTTAAATAGCAACCCCAGTGTAAAATATAAGAGGAGATGAAAGAAAGGGAAGAAAAACAATCATTGTAAAACAAAAATGTAGAAAATAGAAGGGAAAACAAAGTGAAAAACAAGCATTACTGTAATAAAACTGTAGTAGAAATGTGAAAGTAAAATATGATGCAGGAATCACAAGAGAAAGGAAAATTATACAGAGAACCGAAAAAAAAAAAGAATAATGAATGGGCAAATAAAACAATGAAAAAATAAAATAAAGGAAACAAGAAACGACAAAAATAGTACATGAAGTTTCTTCATTTTTCTTTTTTTATCTGAAATAGTATACCATACGTAACATTACACTGTAATTCTTAAAGGAAAAGAAATAAGACCTTCTTGTAATGCAGTTGCTGATATGAAATACAAATTTTGCCTTAGAGATAAGCAAAATGTTTCTGTTTTCCATTGAACTGCCCAACCTTCAAACAATATGTAAAACAATACTTTCAAGAGAGTTCTTGGCCATGTAAAAGTTCCATCTTTTCTGCTTCTGTAATGCGCATAAACTCTAATAATATTAACTACATCCCCAGACCTCCCTGAACCTAGCTTGACTTATGCTCAGAAGATCACAGAGGAGGGTGTAGGATGAGGGTGTAATATATACTAAAGAAAAAAAACAGCACCAAGGGTGGTTGAAGCATGGGAAAGTCAACAGTCCTTTATTAGACCCGACACAGGCCGTGTTTTGGCGACAAAGCACCTGCATTAGGGGTCAACAGAATCAGGGGTCCTTTTACTAAGGTGCGCTGAAAAGTAGCCTGCACTGGTGTAGAAGCATGTATTGGAGACGCGCAGGTCCATTTTTCAGTGCACCTGCAAAAAAGGCCTTTTTTTTTTAGCCGAAAATGGATGTACAGCAAAATAAAAATTGGCACACATCCATTTTGGGCCTGAAACCTTACCACCACCCATTGACCTAGTGGTAAAGTCTCACACATTAACTGGGCGGTAATTGTCAGCACGCATACAATGCTGATTACCGTCCGGTTAGCGCTGTACACCAGAAAGTTTCCGGGGTGTGTAAAAAATTAAATTACCACCTGGGCCATGTGGTAGCCGAGTGGTAGTTCAGAATTGATCCGCGTAGCACGTGCGTACGCACCTATGCAGCTTAGTAAAAGGGCCCCTCAATGTATATAAATTATTAGGCTAAAAGCCCATAAAATCATCAAACCAAAGCAAAATAACAATGCCAATTTCTGAGACACCTAAGTGCTATGACAACACTTTGCTACCTTGTGGATACTACGCCATTGTTTTGCTCTGGTTTGCTGATTATATGGGCTTTTAGCCTAGTAATTTATATAAGCTGATACTATTGACTCCTAACGTAGGCACTTTGTTCCCAAAACACAGGCCCATGTCAGGTCTAATAAAGGACCCTTGACTTTCCCATGCTTGAACAACTCTTGGTGCTGTTTAATTTCTTTATTGTTGTGTGTGCTTCGACCCTCTCTTCTGCTGCTGTGATGTAATATATACTGCAATACACACATCAGACATGAATAGCAGATACAGCCCTCTCATACATGCGCTCCAGAATGCGATAAATACAGGCAAAACTAGGTCTCTCAGACGGAATCTTGCTCCAACAAAGGCGCATCAAGTTGTAGAGCTCCAAGGGGCAGTTTTCTGGGCAGGAAAGAATGTGTCCATCTCTCACATAGTAGATAACTTCTTCATGGGCCATCCCATAGTAAGGTTGCATGCCATAGGAGAATATCTCCCACAAAACCACTCCATAGGCCCAAACATCTGACTCAGATGTATAGCGATTGTAGAAGATAGACTCAGGGGGCATCCAGCGGATTGGAATCGCATCATTCTCATTGGCTTTATAATAGTCTGCTGAATAGATGTTCCTGGAGAGGCCAAAGTCGGCAATTTTTACCACCATATTTTCACCCACCAAACAATTCCTGGTGGCTAGATCCCGATGGACAAACTTGCGCTCAGAAAGGTAAGCCATACCAGCTGATACCTGCTTGGCAATTCTAAGGTGATCAGTGCAGCAGAGAGGATATGGATTAGGGTCGGAGAGTCTGACTCTGGGAGCAAGGCTGCTGTGGCTGAGACTGCACAAAGCCTGGGGCGATCGATGACGAAGGTATTCATTGAGATCTCCATGTGCCATATACTCAAAGAGCAGGCACATTGGCTTTCCAACAGCACAGACACCTGAAATCGAGACAAAAAAACCCCCCAAAACATTACTTGCAATAAACTCTAGCACCAAGAGAAGAAAACAAGAGGAGCTCAAAGGTCTATCCTATTTACGTAGACTGAATTGCAGGAATATAAAGTCTGGGAGTAATTTACATAACAATTTCTACATGTAAAATATGTTTTCCATGCAGACTACTACTATTATAAAATGATTTGAGGGTATGCATACACAAGTGCCATCCAAAATGCCAAACCTGATGCCTCCTGCCATTAGCACCCTTTCTACCTCCAAAACTCAACCTTTACTATAGGATCTCTCTGCTCCAGGATGTAGTATGAGCAAATCCATGATTATTCTTGTACCATTACTCCATCATCAAAAATGACTGACCCAAGACTCCCCTTTTTTAGGTAGTCAACTTTGGCCATTTTGAATCAGCGCCGAGATCACGAAGAGGAAGGATGCATGCAGAGCAGTGCTCCGGGCAGGAAAGAGGGGGCTCTTTGCTTCCCGAAGGCGGAAGAGGTCACTAGACCACCAGGGCAGTAGTAAGTAAGGGGAGGGAAGGCTAGCAATCTGCCCGTTTGTCCAGAAATCCGGACACACGGGCAGATTGGCAAAACCCGCCCGGTTGCCCGGACATGTCCTCAAAAAGAGGACATGTTCAGGTAAATCCAGACATATGGTAACCCTAGCCTTATCAGAGGATATATAGGCCCAGAACCCAGTGTCTGGATCTCACAGACAAGTAGTGCCTCAGCAGGTTACATTTTGATAAGCCTGCCATCCACCATCTCAACCCCCTCCTCTAGCCAACCACACAGAGGGGAACCCTTGCCAGTCCATCTGACTGTTACCACAGCCACCTACTGAGAGCTTTCAGTCTGTGTTGGCATATCACTGTAGTCCTCAGCCATTCTGCAACCTCAATCTGCAAAACATGGTTTCTGGGGACTTTCTCACCCACACCTCTGACTTCCCACACACTGAAAACTCCATCAGCAAATTATGACTCAATTTTATGAAATAGCCCATTTTCATCTGTGCTTGGTAGGGGTGGGGGTGGGATTTCATAGATTGCATTCACACATATGGCCATCCAGTTACCTTGAGAAAGTGCTTTCACTCTCAAAGCACACCCTGACCATGCCCTCTTTCATCTGCACATTCCTCAGGTTTAGATGTGTCTATCCCTGCTTTCAAAAATTAGAACTTGAATGTATACACAAGATAAACTTTTAAGTGCCAGTTTATGCACATCTACGATGCAAATGATGCTTCTAAAATAAGCACCATAACAAACTATGGGCTCCTTTAACCACACTGCAGTAAAAAGGACCCTGCATTAGCAGCGGGGGGCCATTTTTGCTGTGCACTGAGGTCCTTTTTACCGCAGCCGAAAAATTTCATGGCCGTATGGTAAGATGCTAACCCAGCAGTAACCGGGTAGCATGATGCACTGCCCGATGACCGCTGGGTTAATGCTTGTGGAAGTATTTTTTCAATATTTCCGCTAGCGTGGGAAATGGCATGCGGTGGGGCTGGAACCACCGCCAGCACCCGCATTGGGCCGGCCATAGCTCCAGATTAGCATTCAGTAAGCCCGTGTTGGGCTTACTGCCACTTTTTAAAAGGGCTCCTATCTTGTTAAGATAAAGACTTTTGAAACATTTTTTGATTACACAATCAACCCTACCCCATCCCCTCACAAGCACAGCATCGCTGTGAAGAATACCTAAGAGTTTCACAATGTTCGGATGATCGAATTCTGCCATGAGCGCTGCCTCCCTTTGAAAGTCTGCTTGCATGTCAGCTGAAGCTTCTTCTTTAAGCATTTTAACTGCCACCATAGTAAACAGTTCATATGGAAGGAGTCCAGGAGCCCTAGAGTAACAGACATAGAAAGCAATGTATTGGTACATTTCAGGGAATTAAGAGCCAAAAATTGGAAAATTATACATTTTTATATAATAATTAACTAGTATATTATAGATTCCCTTCAGGGATGAGGGATGTAGTGTGTGTACTGTGGGAATGCTGAAATTATACAAACTATATGTGTGCTGCACAGGACCAAAAGGAAGGCAAAGAGACTTTTACAAAGGTGCGCTGAAAAATGGCTTGCTGTAGTGTAGACGCAGGTTTTGGGCGCACGCTGATCCATTTTTCAGCACGCCTGTAAAAAAGGCCTCTTTTTTTTTTTTTTTGCTGAAAATGGACGTGCGGCAAATTAAAAATTGCCGCGTGACCCTTTTGGGTCTGAGACCTTACGTCCAGCCATAGACCTAGCGGTAAAGAATCTGGGTGGTAATGACCTACGCGTATCAAATGCCACTTGGCATGCATCCATTACGCACACCAGAAAATAAGAAATAGTTTTCAGACGCGCGGCAAAATTGAAATTACCGTAAGGGCCACGCGGTAACCGGGCGGTAACTCCAATTTGGCATGTGTTTGGCATGCATAGGCGCCTACGCGGCTTAGTAAAAGGGGCCCAAAGAGAGTGTGAAACAGAGAAGAAAGAGAAAGCAAGAGTGAGAAAGGGAGAGATAGAAAGAGAAAGAAAAAGAGAAAGAAAGAGAAAGATTATGAGAGAGATATGTGGCAGATATGATGAGCATATAGTGCAGTTAATAGGGCAGGAATTCACCTATTTGTCTTTATAAATTACTAGCACAAAACACACTTTAGTTGAAGGTATAGGCATGATACCAGCTCTGGAGCATATTTTATAAAATCTATATAAATAAAACCCACCTCGAACGTTCTGAAGCTCACTCCGTGGCAGTAAAGCACTGAACTCCTGCACTCTTGGTAGGACTCTTGGTAGGCTAGGGTATCAGGAACACTCACCCTCACTCATAGCTCCGCCCTCAGCCACGCCCCATCTGTACATAAAACGCACCCTCAACGTTCTAAGGCACACTTTGTGGCTTCAGGGTTCGTAAGTTCGAAGCTCTGTAGCCACTTTTAAAGTGCCCCGCCCTCGCGTGAAAACGCGGTGACGTCGTGCCCGCCCACAGTCAGCTTCACAACATACACGTCGTCTCCTATACAGATTACAACGCACTGACGTCTGTGACAGCTGATTCCAAACCAAAGGGGAGGAGTAGGGAAACACGCTCTGCATGTTTCCCTACTCCTCCCACTGTCTCGACATCAGCTGTCACTGCACCGGAGTAAGTATCAGGGAGCCGCCAAACATAGACTCCCCCCCCCCCCCCCCCCCCACTAGCCGCATGAGTCCCAGGGGCGTAGCCACGTGCGGCCCTGGGTGGGCCTGGGCCCACCCAATTTGGGGTCAGGTCCGCCCAGCAGCAGCACAGCGATTCCGGTCCCCATCATCCCTTCCCCCGTGGCGTGCAGGAACTTTCACCCCATCTTCCCTCACCCTCCTTGCTGGCCCGCCCATTCATGATCCTAAAAGGAAAAAATCCCCCACTCTCTTCTTTCAAGGATGCTCACCTCACTGTAACGAGGAGGGGTTCAGTAATAGCCTAGAAACCCTCATACACAAACGCTCTGTTCGTGCAGTAGCCAATCGCCTGTGACGCTTCATGGCTCCGCTCCTGGCCAATGGCGTGTGCTGTTGCTGCAGGGTGCGGTTGGTAGGATTCAAACGGGACTGTATCTGTGGTTGCCTTCACTTTGAATGCGGCGGCCTTTGGGACACAGAAGAGCGAGCAGCCAAGTGCTTAGCAACGGCAGATGGAGAGTGCCAGGAGCCGAGTGTCTGCAGGGCAGCGTGGAGTCAGGTAGGATCGCGAGAGAGGCGACAGGGCCCAGTTGCTGAGAGACAGAAGGATGGTACAGACCAGTGCCACCTCATGCGGCGCACACTATAAGGCCTCGGCACTGTGAAACCCCATATTTCACTACAATAATACCTCGACAGGACGTACGTCTCTACCACCTCAGCTCTTGCCCCACTGTGCCCTTCAGCTGTTCAGTTTGTGACTGGACAGAAGGTGGAGAGCGAAGGAAGATGTTGGTGTAAGGGAGAGAGAGAGAAAGGGGACATGCTGGATGGAGGTGAGAGGGGAGAAGCTGCATGGAAAGAAAGAAGAGGGGGGGAGGCGCGATGGCACCCTGTCGGGGGGGGGGGAGATCAGCGGTTGCGACTTCGGCAGGGGCGTGGCGGCAGGGGTCGGACCTCAGACTACAGAGGCGTAAGGGGTCCTCAGGCCACAGGGGAGGGGGTCCTCACACCACACAGGAGGGGGAAAATAAACATGAGAGGGAGGGGGCATAGGGAGGATGAGGTCCACAACGGCTCTTCACACCACAGATGGGGGGGGAGGGGGTCCTGAGAGCAAAGACGAAGGACGGATCAAGACACCTGACAGGAGGGGTGGAGGGAGACCTGTGAGAAGGGCAGGAGACACACCACACAGCACGGGGGAGGGGTCCTGCGACCACACAGCGAAAGAGCCAGGGGGAGCGGGTCTACCCAACACAGAGAGGCAGGGGCGAGGTATCTCTGTCACACACACAATCTCTCTCTCTCACTCACTCACAGTCAGTGTCTCTCTCACTCTCATACACTCTCTACAACACACGCTATGTCTCACACTGTATCACATTCACTCTCTCTGTCACACAGTCACTCTCAAACACTCTCAATCTCATACACTCGATCTCACAGACAGTATGTGTATCGTACACATACTCTCTCACACTCTGTCTCACACACACAGTCTCTCAAACACTGTATCTGTCTGAAACACTCTCTCACTCACTGTGCCTCACATACGCACTCGCACACACTCTCAGTCACACACACATACTCTGAAACAGACACACTCTCACTCACACAGACACTCTCACACACACTCTATGAAACATACACACTCCCAGGAAAACCTTGCTAGCGCCCGTTTCATTTGTGTCAGAAACGGGCCTTTTTTACTAGTATACACATAAATCATGACTCTGTCCACACTCCATCCAAACTCTGCCCTTATGTGCTGATTTGCACTGTGCTTTCTTTTAGGCATGACCTAATTTAATGAGATCCCATTTGTAAGCATTTTACTGTTGAAAATTGTTTATAAAACTAACTTCAGTACGTGTAGGCTGTTTCACAGGTGCGGAGTTCCAACTGGCTCCAGATCTGCCTGACAGGTTTGTTTCTGACCTGGGTTTATCCTACTGTCTGCAGAGACCTTAGTTCTGATTTCCCAGTTGCATTCCAGAAACCCATGCATACAGGGCCAGATTCTATATATGGCTCCTAAAAACTCCATGCGGAGCTAAGCGTATTCCTCATCTATATTGATATGGTGAAGTCCTAAACAATATTCAGTCAGCAACACTTAATTGGATTCCGAGGATGCATACAGCTCTGACCGCCACGGCACTCTCTGGTTAGTGTCAGGATGCTCCAGTGATGGGATCAGAGTAGACTGGAAGTTAGCTGGGCACTGCTGATATTCAATGTCAATTCCTAGGTAACTAATGGGGCTAGTCCAGGGGGTTTCCAAACGTTTTTGGTTTGTGGCACCCCCCCTCCCCCCCCCCGGCCACATGATTCTCTGCGGCACCCTCCCCCCAGCCACGTGGGTTTCTGCGGCACCCCCCCCCCCCTCACACACACACACACACATGGGTCTCTTTTTCCCCCACAGCTCCCTTCTCTCACACCAGCACACCTCTGTCTCCCTGCAACCTCCTCCTTTCACACCAGCACACCTCTGCCTCCCTGCAGCCCCCTCCTCTCACACTAGCACACTTCTGCCTCCCTGCAGCCCCCTCCTCTCACACCAGCACACTGCTACCTTCCTTCCTGCAGGTCCAGGATCGCCGCTGCTTCCTTCTCCTTCCCCCGCCGCAGCTGCAATGTTTGCAGCTTACATTTTCGGGCTGTCAGTGATTCACCCAGGCACTCCAGGGCCTTCCCAGTCTGCTGCATCCAGTTCTTTCTGATGCAACTTCCTGTTGCAAGGGCCAGACACAGCAGAGGGAAGTCCCCACAGTGCCTGTGTGAATCACAGATGGACCGAAAATGTAAGCTGTAAGCACTGCAGTGGTGGCGGGGGAAGAAGTTGGAAGTGGCAGATGCTGATCTGTGGGAGGAGAATGTAGGGAGTGATGCACCGCGGCATCCCTGAGAGTTTGATGCGAAACACCAGAGTGCTGCAGCGCACAGTTTGGGAACTGCTGGACCAGGGGCGTAACCAGACTTCGGCGGGAGGGGGGTGCAGAGCCTGAGGTGAGGGGCACAGCCGCCGACCCCCCCCCCCCCCCCCCCCCCACCATTGCCGACTTTGCCCCCGCCGCCACCAACCCCCCCGCCACCGACCCTCTCGACCCCCCCCCTGCCGCCGCCAACCCGCCGTCGCCTACCTTTGCTGGTGGGGGACCCCAACCCCCGCCAGCCGAGGTCCTTTTCTTCAGAGGCACTTGCATGCTAAGGAGATTTTCCCCGGTACAGAGATCGGTCGATAGCCATATCTGATAGAGTTATCGTCATACAGCTGACAATTGAATATATACCACCAACTATATTTTACAAGACTCCTGATGAGAGTCAGAGTCAAGTATGTCAGTGTTTTCAATTGAATAAAGATTTGACTTTCTACATACATCATCTCCGGTTCCTTTGGAAGAGCCTACCTTTCCTACTCCTTTCCTTGATCATCCAGGCACCCACACTGAATATCAGTCGGGACATGGATAATTTCCAGTTGCTCACAAACCGGATATTCAGTGTTGGTAGCCACAGGCTGAATATTGACCCCACAGAAGTAGTTTTTTTTTTTTTTTTAATATGGGGCCCAGAGTGTTTAGAGCATTATTCTTTTAGACTGGAAACACAATACAATTTGGAGGTCCTTTTACTGAGCTGTGTTAGGCACAAATGTATACCTAACACAGGAAAAAAATGGACTAACCTGGGACACACTAAAGCATGACGTGTTATATTTGCATTTGCGGAGGCAAGATGGCGGCAGAGTAAGTCGTACGTGAAGCAGCTCTTCTGACATTTTGGATTTTCCTCAAAAAAATTATCCTCTGATGCCCAAGAGAAGAGGGAGGTAGCGCACTAGCCCTGCGGTGCTGCCAACACTGTCTTTTGGACCCCTAGACCGCTTCATGGTTCCGGGTGCAAGTTCGGGAATGCTCGCTTCGCAGCCGCACAATATGGAGAGAGGTCTCACATCTTCGCGGCTTGAGGCTGAGATATCTTGGAGCCCCGAAGAGCGTAATCCCCCCTTGATACCGGCGAGAACCCCGGAAGCAGTTCAGGAGTCTCAGGACGTTCGAATGTCGATGGGGTCTCCTAGCACGGGCGCTGCTATGGGATTGCAGACGCCGACACTCCCCGCTTTGGAATTAGCGGGTGAACAAGGGGAGACGGCCACTGGAGAAAATCTGGCGACACAAGAGGCCCAGCTAAAGAAGAACCCGATGGAATTAGGCTTACCAAGTAAGTCGTTATTGCCTCAGAAACCTAAGGAGATTTCGTTAGATTCAATTTGGGAAGCTCTAGTTTGTCTAGAAACTTCCTTTGCCTTGAAATTTACATTTGTAAATCAGCAAATGGAACTCTTGTCTAGAAAATTACCTACTATTGAACAAAAGTTGGAAACTTTGAGTAATAATACAGAAAATAATTTTTAGCTATCCAAGGATGTCAACAACTGCAAATCAATTTAATTAAAGAAAATCTTCTACAAAATAAGGTGGAAATGCTTGAAAACTTTCAACGCTCTAATACATTGCGGTTATTAAATTTTCCAAAACAGCCATTGATATCACCTCTTATTACCTTTAAAAAATATCTCACAGAAGTTTTGAAGGTACCTGAGCAGTCATATCCTCCTATTTCAAAAATCTTCTATATAACATCTTCTTTGAAGAGAGTTCCTGAACAATTAGAAAGAGTAGAACCCCCAGCACCAGCCGGGGACATGAACTTGACACAAATGATAGAAGATGATATGGCTGGCCTTACATCAGCAACGCTCAAAGTTACATTTATTCTACAACCTGATAGAGACTGGGTACTAAAACAATACTTTTTACATAGAGAACAGAATTTCCTTGGTTACAAAATACGAATGTACCCTGATGTTTCAAAGGTTACGCAGAAAAAGAGACAAGAATTTCTTAAATTGCGCACAAAGGCTCTTCAATTGGGCACATTATTTTGGTTAAACTATCCTTGCAAATGTGTTATAAAATTTAATTCTGTAAAGTATATATTCTATGATTCTAAGCAACTGAACTCTTTTTTGGATTCTAAATTAGCTGGCTCACCTATTTCGCCACCAGGGCCTGTAATAACTTCTACGCCATAATGTTGGAACACTTGGACTTCTTGCTCTACCTTCCTTTTTCTTTCCTTTTTCTTTATTGAAATTGGAGCAATTTTCCTAGATTATAGTTAGTAATGCCTCCAAATATAGTGGACTAAAGATGAGTAAGGATCATATTGTGATTTATTTGGGATTGTAACAATATTTCTTATTAATATATATGACCAATGACATCTTTTCTGATTTCAAGATTTGAACTTGAATAATAATGTAAAATGTGATAAATAAAATAATTTAAAAAATGTTTGTATTTGCCAGTGCTAACCATGCACTCAATAATTTTTTGTATTTTTTATGATGACCGTCAGAGGCAGAGAATGGGTGCTCCTGCGATCATCAGTTAGCGCATCTACATTATCACATGCTAACTGGTGAGTGCATGGATAACGTGGGAGCCCTTAGCACCTACAAAATAGGTGGTGGTAAGTGCTACTATGGTAATTAAAAGAAAATGGCAGTGCGCTAACGGCAACCATAGTTCATGGCCATTAATGAAATAATTAAAAAATCGGTGTTTTTATGGCCGCAGTAATAATGGCCTTAGCACACGGGAAAGACTCATGTAAGGGTGTGCTAAGGCCTGTTTTTACTGCAGTTTTGTAAAAGGACCCTTCCTTTGTAGAAAATTATACCATGATGTGAATAAATCACACATGACTATACTAAGGAGCCCTTTTTCTAAGCTGCGGTAAAAGTGGGCCTGCGTTAGCATCAGCACATACTTCTGACGCCAGCTGAGGCCCCCTTTTACCCCTGCAGATAAAAGGTAGTCTTTTTTCTTGCCATTGAGTGGCAGTAAGGGCTCCCGCACTAACCCAGCGTCTGCCCGATTACTGCCAGGTAAGCACCGGCACTACAAAAATAGAAAATATTTTTGCAGCGCTGGAAATGGCACCCGCTGGAGGTGGGAAGTACAACCAGGCTCTTGCGGTAGCCCAGTGGTAGTTCCGGACTGGCATGCAGCAAACTCATTGCTGTGCACCAATCCTTGCGTAAAAAGGCCCCTCAGATACTTGTAAAATAAAAATCTATGTTAAAGAACAGTTTCAGCAGAAACTGTAGCTGGTGCCAAGGTTATCACAGTTTAAAATAAGAAAAGCTTAAAAATTACCCTGGCAAATTTGTTTGGTTGTACTTTATGAAAGGACTTATTTAGAACTGCTCTGGTCAATGGTTCTTCTTTGTCAGATATTCAAGTAATTAGCCGTATCATGATTTCATGCACTGGGATTATTAAACATGCTAGCCCTTCAGAAGAACTTTGTAATTAATAGTCACTTCCTTCTGTCATATTCCTTGACCCCAGAGTAATTAAACACTGATTCAGAATTCTATGTAAGCCAATTGGCAAAGGCATCATTGGCCTTCCATAAAGGGGAATGTCTCCTGAGATGAAATATTGTACATAGAGCAGAAAGAAGGATATTAAATTTAGTCTAAGACATTCATTCAGCTTAAGTCAGTGCTACTATTTCAAGAGAAATAGAAGTTGATTGCTTTGATAATTATAACGTTTTATCAGATACGATCATGGTGACGCTGCAGATATAATTCAGCAACTGGTTATTTGTAGTTCATGAATGAAAGACTTCCCTAAATATATTTACTAGATTCAGTAAATGGCGCTTAAAATTTGGCACTAAAAAAATCTGCGCGGAAAGATATTCTATAAAGGGCTCTCCGGGATGGGTGTCCTGTATAGAATAGTGCGTAGCACTGGGAAAAAACACTCAACTATGGGCACCAGGGATTTACATCAAGTGAAACCAAGTAAAAATTCTGGCATGTAAGTTAGGCGCAGATCCCGGTATCCAGTAATACTGTACACATCTTTAGTGAACGCCCCTGACCCACCCATGCCCCCTTTTGAGCTGCAGGAAAAGGGGACCTGCGCTGGCATCAGTGAATGTTTTTGATGCTCGCCGAGGCCCCCTTTTACCACAGCGAATAAAAGGAAGGCTTGCTTTTTTTTTTTCAAGAAATGGCTGTGCAGCAAGTGAAGTACTTGTGTGGCCATTTTGGGGGGAAGCACTTACCGCCACCCACTGAGGTAGCAGTAAGGGCTCTCACGTTAACCCAGCAGTAATCGGGCAGCACGTGGCACTGCCAGATTACCGCAGGGTACATAACATATTTTTGTAGTGATGGATATGGTGCGCGCTGGAGGAGGGAACTACTGCCGGGCTGCTGTGGTAGCCCGGCGGTACTTCCCTTTTAGCAAGTCGTAAGCTTGCAATGGGCTTACTGCCACTTTGTAAAAGGGCCCCTATAAGATTTACGCACGGATCTTTATAGAATAGAACCTAGTAAGATGCACACGCAAATCCAAATTGCTGCCAATTAATGCTGATGATTGTTAGTACCCAATTATTGGTGCTAATTGGCTCATTTGCCAATTTATTTGCATGCTTCTCAGAATAGTGTGCAATTTTGAACATGTAAATTTGCACAAAATTTATAGAATTGCCCTTTCTCCCCTGGATTCTATATATGACGCCTAAAAATCCACACGGAAACCAAAGTGTATTCTATAGCAATGCACGTTACTTAATTGGATCAGGCGACCCTCAGGGGGAGGAATGCTGGCTTCGGCCTAACCCCTGGTAAGCCTTTCCTCAGCTGAGAGGTGCCCAGCTCTACCACCGGCTGCCTTTCAGGTGCTGTGGAGGACTTGCAGCTCATCTGCAGATCCTTACAGCCTTCTCCGGGGTGACACCCAGGTCCACTCCGATCCACTCAGGGCCTCCGCTCTAGGTGCCATTAGGCGCGCAGGGCATTTTTCTCTTTACATCTAATCTTCTTCCCAGTTGCTAAAGTACCTCAGTCATTTATGGCCCCTATTCACATTCTCTTCCTAGCCCTGTCCCTTCCAAATCTTTTCCCTCACCCCCTACCTCTCTCCGCTACAGGAACTCACTGCCCATCCATCGACTTCATCACCTCACCTTCTCTCCTACCCTCTTCCTCCCTCTTGGTTTTTAATCTCCGCCTCTTTCTTCCGTCCATTTTGCCTTCCCCATTCCACCTAAATACCTCTCACCTTCGACACCTTCGTGGCCACACCTCTCCTACTCTCCTCCGCTCTCTTTTACTCCTTCTCTTACTCTCAGCCGGTGACATCAATCCCAATCCTGGCCCCCCTCACCAACTATTATCCCAACTCTACAGATCTCACCGCGACCTCTCTAACCTCATCTCTATTTCTCTACTCCCCTCCTCTTCTCTGCCCTTCTATTGCGCCCTATGGAATGCCCGCTCTATCTGTAACAAACTCGCCTATATCCAGGACCTCTTTATTTCGCGTCACCTCCATCTGCTTGCCATAACAGAAACCTGGCTCTGCCCTGATGACTCTGCTTCAGTCGCAGCCCTGTGCCATGGCGGTTATCTATTTTCACATACTCCTCGCCCTGCTGGCCGTGGGGGCGGTGTTGGACTACTTCTCTCTCCCTCCTCCAGATTTCAACCCCTTCTTCCACCTCAATCTCACTGTTTTTCCTCCTTTGAAGTCCACTCTATCCGCCTTTTCTCTCCTCTGCCTCTTCGAATAGCGGTCATTTATTGTCCCCCTGATAAGTCCCTTTCATCCTTTCTCAGTGACTTTGACGCCTGGCTTGCCTTCTTCCATGATCCTTCCTCCCCCTCTCTCATCCTTGGTGACTTTAATATTCCTGCTAATGATCCTTCCAACTCTAATATTTCCAAGTTACTCGCTTTAACGTCCTCCTTTAATCTCCAACTATGCTCCACCTCCCCCACTCATCAAAATGGTCACTGTCTTGATCTCATCTTCTCCTCCAACTGTTCACCCTCTAGTTTCTTTGCCTCTGATCTTCCCTCCTCTGATCACCATCTTATAACTTTCACACTTAAATCTCCTCCCTCCCAGTCCCGTCCTATCTTATCTAATTTATCTAGGAATCTTCACGATATTGACCCTTCATCTCTATCCTCCCATGTTTCAAACCTCCTCTCTACTGTGGCACCATCCAAATCTGTCAACGAGGCTGTTTCTTCTTACAACAATACTCTATCCTCTGCCTTAGACACTCTTGCACCTTTGATGACCCGCCCTGTAAGGCGTACAAAACCCCAACCTTGGCTGACTTCTAATATCCGCTACCTACGTTCCTGTACCCGCTCCGCCGAACGCCTCTGGTGGAAATCTCGGGCCCTTGCTGATTTCTTACACTTTAAGTTCATGCTGACCTCCTTCCAATCTGCTCTTTTACGTGCCAAACAGGATTATTGTATTCAACTGACCAACTCTCTTGGCTCTAATCCTCGACTTCTCTTCACCACATTGAACTCTCTCCTCAAGGTGCCCCCTCCCCCAACTCCCCCTTCATTATCTCCTCAGACCCTTGCTGAATTCTTTCACAACAAGGTCCAAAAGATAAACTTTGCTTTCTCTACCTCACCACCTCTCCCTCCACTAGTCCGTTCCCCTCTCTCTCCTTCCCCTCATTCCCTTTCCTCCTTTCCTGAAGTTACTATTGAGGAAACTACACTTCTCCTTTCTTCCTCAAAATGTACCACCTGTTCCTCTGATCCCATTCCCACCCACCTTCTTAATGCCATCTCTCCTGCTCTTATTCCTTTTATCTGTCACATTCTCAACCTCTCACTTTCCACTGCGACTGTCTCTGCTGCCTTTAAACATGCTGTGGTCACATCTCTCCTTAAGAAGCCTTCACTCGACCCTACTTGTCCCTCTAATTACCGACCCATCTCCCTCCTTCCTTTTCTCTCCAAATTACTTGAGCGTGCTGTTCACCACCGCTGTCTTGATTTTCTCTCCTCACATGCTATTCTTGACCCACTACAATCTGGTTTTCGCCCTCTCCACTCAACCGAAACTGCGCTTACTAAAGTCTCCAATGACCTATTACTGGCTAAATCCAGAGGTCAATATTCCATCCTCATTGTTCTTGATCTTTCCACTGCTTTTGACACTGTCGATCACAGCATACTTCTCGATACCGTGTCCTCACTTGGATTCCAGGGCTCTGTCCTTTCCTGGTTCTCTTCCTACCTCTCCCTCCGCACCTTTAGTGTTCACTCTGGTGGATCCTCTTCTACTTCTATCCCTCTGCCTGTCGGCGTACCTCAGGGTTCTGTTCTTGGTCCCCTCCTCTTTTCTATCTACACTTCTTCCCTTGGTTCATTAATCTCATCCCATGGCTTTTCCTACCATCTCTATGCTGATGACTCCCAAATCTACCTTTCTACCCATGATATCTCACCTTGCATCCAAACCAAAGTTTCAGTGTGCTTGTCTGACATTGCTGTCTGGATGTCTCAACGTCACCTGAAATTAAATATGACCAAAACCGAGCTTCTCATTTCCCCCCCCAAACCCACCTCCCCGCTCCCCCCGTTTTCTATTTCTGTTGATGGCTCTCTCATTCTCCCTGTCTCCTCAGCTCGAAACCTTAGGGTCATCTTTGACTCTTCTCTCTCCTTCTCTGCTCATATCCAGCAGATTGCCAAGACCTGTCGTTTCTTTCTTTACAACATCCGTAAAATCCGCCCCTTTCTTTCCGAGCACTCTACCAAAACCCTCATCCACACCCTTGTCACCTCTCGTTTAGACTACTGCAATCTGCTTCTTGCTGGCCTCCCACTTAGTCACCTCTCCCCTCTCCAGTCGGTTCAAAACTCTGCTGCCCGTCTCGTCTTCCGCCAGGGTCGCTTTACTCATACTACCCCTCTCCTCAAGACCCTTCACTGGCTCCCTATCCATTTTCGCATCCTGTTCAAACTTCTTCTACTAACCTATAAATGTACTCACTCTGCTGCTCCCCAGTATATCTCCACACTCGTCCTTCCCTACACCCCTTCCCGTGCACTCTGCTCCATGGATAAATCCTTCTTATCTGTTCCCTTCTCCACTACTGCCAACTCCAGACTTCGCGCCTTCTGTCTCGCTGCACCCTACGCCTGGAATAAACTTCCTGAGCCCCTACGTCTTGCCCCATCCTTGGCCACCTTTAAATCTAGACTGAAAGCCCACCTCTTTAACATTGCTTTTGACTCATAACCACTTGTAACCACTCGCCTCCACCTACCCTCCTCTCTTCCTTCCCGTTCACATTAATTGATTTGATTTGCTTACTTTATTTATTTTTTGTCTATTAGATTGTAAGCTCTTTGAGCAGGGACTGTCTTTCTTCTATGTTTGTGCAGCGCTGCGTACGCCTTGTAGCGCTATAGAAATGCTAAATAGTAGTAGTAGTAGTAGTAGTAATTGGTTAACCAGCTAATCACTACTATTACTACTTATCATTTCTATAGCGCTACTAGACGTACGCAGCGCTGTACACTTGAACATGAAGAGACAGTCCCTGCTCGACAGAGCTTACAATCTAATTAGGTCAGACAAACAGGATAAACAAGAGATAAGGGAGGATGATAAAATAAGGGTTCTGAACAAGTGAATAAGGGTTAGGAGTTAAAAGCAGTATCAAAAAGGTGGACTTTTAGCTTAGATTTGAAGACGGCTAGAGATGGAGCTTGACGTACCGGCTCAGGAAGTCTATTCCAGGCATATGGTGCAGCAAGATAAAAGGAATGGAGTCTGGAGTTAGCAGTGGAGGAGAAGGGTGCAGATAAGAGAGTTTTACCCAGTGAACGGAGTTCCCGGGGAGGAATATAGGGAGAGATGAGAGTGGAGAGGTACTGAGGAGCTGCAGAGTGAATGCACTTATAGGTCAATAAGAGGAGTTTGAACTGTATGCGGAAACGGATAGGAAGCCAGTGAAGTGACTTGAGGAGAGGGCTAATATGAGCATAATGACACTGGCGGAATATTAGTCGTGCAGCAGAATTTTGAACAGATTGAAGAAGAGAGAGAGATGGCTAAGTGGGAGACCTGTGAGAAGCAAGTTGCAATAGTCTACGCGAGAGGTGATAAGAGTGTGGATGAGGGTTCAGCACTGTTAATTGGATGGAAGTGAGCAATTATCAACATTAATTGGCATGGTGCTTATACAGGAAATGTTGGGGCCACTGGGGAATGGAAGATATTGAAATTGTTATTCTGCAATGTAATTGTTGCAAGCTGTTCATTGTACCAGTGAAAATAAAGAAAAAATGTTGAAATAAAGATAAAGTTAAAAAAATATATATTAGACAGATATATGCACACATGCAAATATGCATGCATACAACATCTATACATTTATGCAATCTGAGGGCAGCATTTATATGGAGCTAGGGTAGAGTTGCAATATATGTGTATGCTTTACAAAAACCTACGCGTAGAGTGCACACATACATTTCCGCCTGCCTGAGAACAAAGGTAAATTTGTGTGAGAATTGTTGACCTATGGGAATATTCTAGGCGCCTATTTTGAAAGCCACAAGAAGCTATATTGTCTTCATAGAATAGTCTCAGTTCTGAGAATCTTCATAGATGTCTTGATATAACATTAGGCAAAAAAAAAAACAGTAGAGGAACAAAAAGGAAAACCTTTCACAGATGGTGTCCAAAATACTTCTTTATTTCAGTAAACTTCAAAAGCAATAGAGGAGACCCGACTCATGTTTCAGCCCTACTGGCCTGCATCAGGGGTCTAGGAATTTGTCATATCATACATATTCCCAGAATGATCATCAGAAAAAGACTCCACTTGGTACTTTCTTGGACAACAACACGCTGGCTTGACGCCGTATAGATAAAGCTTATTCTGATTTTCCAAGTAATTTAACTCACGCTGAAATGCTAGCCATACAAGAATTAAGAAATCGTCCTTCTTTGGTTATCAAACCAGCTGATAAGAGTGGTTAAGTCATTGTGATGGACCGCCAGAAGTATATACATGAGATTGAATCTCAGCTAGCTCAAACCACATTTTATCAAAGAGTTGACAGTGATCCCACAGGCCAAGTCAAATTTCTTGTTGATGCCTTGATAAGAGAAGGGTTAGAACATCAGTTCATTACACAACGTGAAAGTCAATTTCTATGTGTCCCTTTCCCTATTATGCCTATAATCTATGCATTTCCCAAGATCCATAAGAACCTTTGTCACCCTCCAGGACGTCCTATTATTTCTAGAAAGGATTCCTTGCTGGAGCCCCTTCTGATTTATATTGATACATTTTTGAGACCTTTGGCTTGCCTGGCACCCTTCTATTTGAAGCATTCCACAGATTTAATGTTGCAACTAGATGCTTGCTCTTTTGATCCAAACAGGGAGATGCTGCTTGTCACAGCTGATATTGAAGAATTATATACGAACATCCCTCAGGAAGAGAGTCATCGAACACATATTAAACACTCAAAGGCATGATTTACATCCACCCATGCAATACCTTATCAGCTTGTTGAGATTGGTCTTTACAAGAAAATTTTTTATGTTCCAAGACAAGTATTTTTTTCTGATTAAGGGTACTGCTATGGGTGCCACAGTCACACCTGATGTGGCTAACCTATATGTCTCT
Organism: Microcaecilia unicolor; assembly: GCF_901765095.1. Classification (NCBI taxonomy): domain Eukaryota; kingdom Metazoa; phylum Chordata; class Amphibia; order Gymnophiona; family Siphonopidae; genus Microcaecilia; species Microcaecilia unicolor. The sequence continues at coordinate 226,789,680 of NC_044032.1, read as the reverse complement.
GATATTAAGAAAACTTTTTAATCCACCACTCCCTTTCACCAACAGATTTTGTTTTGGAAGCATTTCATCAATGATGCATTCCTGTTATGGGCTGGGGATACTTCAAGTTTGGCAACGTTTTTTGTCTGGTTGAATAATTGTGACCCACAGTTAAAGTTTTCTTATGGATTTCATGTACATCATATTTCTTTTTTGGACCTTTGGGTATCTAAGACATCAACTGGATTTGCCTATACAGTTTACCATAAACCCACTGATCGGAAGACTCTCCTCCATTTTCAAAGTGCACATCCATGGAAGCTTAGTGAGAGTGGGGCAATTTAAGACTCAAGCAACTTTGTTCCACTACTGCCGAATTTAAGACAAGACAGAGACATGTCTCAGAGATTTATTCAACGTGGGTACCCGACAAAAATAGTAAAAAGAGCATATAAGTGAGCTAAATGGGCTGCCTGCGAGCATCTTCTTTTACCACCATCTCATGAAGATCTGGAACGAGTCACATGTGTATTGCTTTATTCTCCTGGAGCTAGCACAGTACATTCACTCATCTTGAAACACTGGCATACATTGGGATTACACCCTAATTTACAATCTCCCCTATTGTTTGCATTTAAAAGAGGCAGAAACCTCCGTGATATGTTGGTACATTCTTATTTACCAGTTCCCACCACATTGGTGTCTCAAGGTGCGATCGGACATTTTCCTTGAACACAGAACAGTATTTGTTGCAATTCTTTTTCAGGAACTACTCTGGATCTAAATGGTCGTTCTATTAGCCTGAGGGTGTTCACAAATTGTAACACTCCCTGGGTGATTTATGCCCTTTGGTGCACATGTCCTCTAGTATACATAGGGAAAACAATGCATCCTTTGAAGCTAGAATTTTGGAGCATAAAAATCATTTGAAATGTCAAGATCTTGCTGCTCCTATAATAGATCATTGCCTTTCAGTTGGGCACACACATTTGCAGATTTATGTTTTGTGGCTTTGGAACAAGTTCAAGTGTCGCCACAAGGAGGTAATGTAGATGCAATCTTGTGTACCAAGGAGCATCGGTGGATATATTTTTTGGATACAGTTACACCAAAGGGTTTAAATCAGACTACAGACATCTGATTTGATTTATTTGTAAGGTATATCTACTTTGCAGTATAGTTTGTTTGTTTTTTGGTTTGCATACGTCACCACGTTGCATGGGTCCCTTTATATTCAGCAGTTTTATCGTGCCCGCCCCTTGAGTCAGTCACTTTGGATGGCAATTGCCACGGTTTGAATTCTTTCAAATTATTATTTTTGTTTTTTCTGTGACAAATGCTTTTACATTTACTTTTATATTTTGTTTTTTAGTACAGCGACAGTTCAAAAATCCCCAGAAGCAGGTCTTTTGATTGAAACATTGTATTCCATATGAGCATCAGCGTTGGGTGCAAGAACTCTTTAGCCAGAGCTGAGAGTAATCGCTTTTTCCAATTTCTTGTGTTTGCTTTATGAGCAGTTGTTTATTGAAACTTTAATGAGGTTCTATGTTTATGCTTCATTTGAAGTCACTTTAGAAGCTATTTGTGCACATTGATTTTTTGCTTCAATAAGTTTTTTCAATATACTTGGATTTGAAACATATTTATAATTAAAGTAAAAACAAAATGTTATTAAATAATATAGAGGTTTTGGTCTTTGGAGGCAAATGATTGCTTACATACAGTAGGCTCAAGGGTTTAGAATAGCCATGCGCTATAGGAGACGTGGAGGGACATAATCGAAAGGGGCGCCCATGTTTTCCTGAGGATGTCCTCGCAGGACATCTCGGGGAAGGGGCGGGGAAACCCGTATTATCAAAACAAGAAGGGCATCCATCTTTCGTTTCGATAATACGGTCGAGGACACCCAAATTGCAAAATTTAGATTGACCTTAGAGATGGTCGTCCTTAGAGATGGTCGTCCCCGATTTTCAGAGATAATGGAAACCGAGGACGCCCATCTCAGAAATGACCAAATCCAAGCCATTTGGTCATGGGAGGAGCCAGCATTCGTAGTGCACTGGTCCCCCTGACATGCCAAGACATCAACCGGGCACCCTAGGAGGCACTGCAGTGAACTTCAGAAATTGCTCCCAGGTGCATAGCTCCCTTACCTTGAGTGCTGAGCCCCCCACCCACCCCAAAACCCACTACCCACAACTGTACACCACTACCATAGCCCTTATGGGTGAAGGGGGGCACCTACATGTGGGTACAGTGGGTTTCTGGTGGGTTTTGAAGGGCTCACATTTACCACCACAAGTGTAACAGTTAGGGGGGGATGGGCCTGGGTACGCCTGCCTGAAGTGCACTGCACCCACTAAAACTGCTCCAGGGACCTGTATACTGCTGTCATGGAGCTGGGTATGATATTTGAGGCTGGCATAGAGCCTGGAAAAATATTTAAAAAATATTTTTTTTGAGGGTGGGAGGGGGTTGGTGACCACTGGGGGAGTAAGGGGAGGTCATCCCCAATTCCTTCCAGTGGTCATCTGGTCATTTAGGGCACATTTTTGTGGCTTGGTCGTAAGAATAAAAGGACCAAGTAAAGTCGTCCAAGTGTTCGTCAGGGATGCCCTTCTTTTTTCCATTATCGGTTGAGGATGCCCGTGTGCTAGGCACGCCCCAGTCCCGCCTTCACTACGCCTCTGACACACCCCTATGAACTTTGGTCGTCCCCACAATGGAAAGCAGTTGAGTCTGCCCAAAATCGGCTTTCGAGTATGCTGATTTGGGTGACCCTATGAGAAGGACGCCCATATTCTGATTTGTGTCGAAAGATGGGCGTCCTTCTCTTTCAAAAATAAGCCTGCTAATAGCCTTGCCACTGACGGACATCTGATGCCTCCAGGTCCTTTTTCCTCTTTTCTTAGTGATATGTCACAGTGTTTTTTGTTCCCTGGGATTCTGTCAGGCACTTGTGACCTGGCCACTTTTGGAAGCAGGATACTGGGCTAGATGATCTGTTCTTATGTTTTTATGACCTCCACTCTGCTTTTGACACTAGAAGAGCTGTTTCTATCAACCTGTTTGTTTTAACCTAATCAATAACAATATGCTCTTGACTAGACTCAGTGACATCAGTATCTCATACTGTCTTCAGTTGGTTCTCCTCTTTTCTTTACCATTACACCCTCTCTGTATCCTTTCCATCTTCCAGGTCACTTATATCCACTCCCTTGTGGCATGCCTCAGGGATCCATTCTGGCCCCTCTTCTCTTTAACATTTTCCTCAGCCCTTTTGCTACTCTCATTCAAGATCTCTCAGTTTCTGTCTACTTCTACACTAATAATATTTAACTAGTTTCTTATCAGGACTTTGATATCCCAGAGCTTACACCCAATTCAGCTCTGCCTTGACTTGATCACTGACTGGCTTCAATCCCGCCATCTCATGCTCAATCCTGACAAAATCATTGCTTCTCTGATCACTGGCCACCATCTTTGTCTCTCATATGCCCCCACCATGTGTAGTAGGCCTGCAGCTCTTGTTCATTTATTTTATTATTTAGATGTCTACCTGGACTACCAACTCTCCTTTGATATCTAAGTTATTTCAGTTGTGAGATCCTGTTTTCATGTCCTTCGCCTCATTCAGTCTCTTTGTAGTTGCCTTGATGAAAATACTTGCACCACTTTACTTTATACTTTGGTTGTGTCTCGCCTAGATTACTGCATTGTCATTTTTGCGGGCTTCAGTTCAGCTCTTCTTTAAAAGATTACAGTTGGTCCAAAACACCTCTGTCAGGCTTTTAACCAATGAATAGCGTTTCAACTGAATTACCCCTCTTTTCTATCAACACCATTGGCTGACAATCTTTTATAGAATTTATCATTAAATCCTTACCATACCTTACATAGCTCTTCATACTAGGTCACATCCTTACTTAACCTCATTGATCTCTAATTATATCCCAACTAAGATTTTTCTCTTGATCTACTTGCCAACCCCTCCGTTTATCACTCTCGAATTGACTTAACAAGGAAAATGCTTTTCCTTGGCTCCTTCATTCTGGAACTTCCTTCCACTTTCCCTTTGGGTAGAATTGTCCTACCCAAATATTAAATCTACCTTGAAAGCTCACCATTTTTCTTAAGCTTTTCTTGGCTGGGCTGGTTCACGGTGATTTGCACTGGCAACACTTAGTCATATTTAGTCCTTGTAAACCGCTTTGCTTGTGCCCATTGAAAAGAAGTGTATAAAGAATCAAATAAATGACGGTTCAGAGTGGCCAGGTATCAAGGGCCAGTTCTATAACACCGGTGTTAAAATTTTCATGCATGTTACATTCTATAAATATGTACGTAACTTGCATAGTGCACATTTGCAAAGAGGGCATACAATTGGGTGGAGTGTAGGTGGAGAGTGGGTGTTGTTCATATATATAGCTGTACCTTATAGAATACTATAACATATGCATATATCTCCAGCACTTACAAGCAATCACTTACACCAGCTCGATTGCTGGTGCAAGTTACAATTAGTTATTTAACTTATAGCCCGTTAAAGCTGACAAAGCAGTTCAAAGTGGATTACATGATTAAAAATGCTAGATAAAAGATCTAGGATGCAACATAATAATAATAAAACAATTAATAACTCATTCATTCATAAAAAACAATTAACAGCTCATTTTTCATCAAAACATTTTCCCGGAATAGAATTGGTTTAAACTTTTTTTTAAAGTATCAATACTGCATATTTACTGCAGATATTGTGGAAGGATAGACTATACACTAGCTGCTTGATATGTAAATAAAGATGTAAACACTTAGGTTTTTTCAGAAACAATCCCTTTAGTTTTTGGGAAAGACAATGCCATTGTATTCTGTGCATTATAGAATCGGCCAACCACTGGTCTACAAACAAGAGGAATCATGAACTTAGCTACTAGACCATGCAGAATTGTAAAAACCAGCTTATTTCAAACAATATTCTAGCTTCTATTGGAAGCCAGAGTAAAATCACAAAAAAAGGAGTAATCCTATCTGACTTTTTTAAAAGGAAAAAAAATCTATGATCCAAGGTAATACCTAAAAGTTTCAGTGAATGATCCAGTACATAAACTTCTCCATCAATTTTAATATTTCATTGCACAACTTGATTCAATCTAGGAAACATGGCAAAACATGGCTCATCTTGGTGTGGATCCAATCTTACAACATATGACACAGATAAGTTTTAGAAGTTCTAAGTAAAGTCTGAAAGTTTGATATTGCTTAAAACATTGATGGAAATAAATGGTGAAAGTAGAAAAGTCATAATATGTGGGAGCTTTTTTTTTTACTTGTGTGTAAAATTTAGGTGCAGATCCTGCACCTAGCACACATAAGTACTAATTAGTGCCAGTAATTGCTCGTTAATCAATTAAATTCTGCACATGCCCAAATTTGCACATGTAATTTTTGGCAACTTTTATAGAATTCGGGGGATAATGTGCACCACCACCCCTGAGAATGCCTTCCTTGCAAGGTATAGTTAACTGATTCTGCATTATCTACCATGGCACTAACAATCATTAAAGGGCCTCTTTTATCAAGCTGCTCTAGCGGCTCCCAGTGCGGTAATGCTGACAAAGCCCATTCACTTTGAATGGACGCCGTCGGCATTGCCATGCGGGAACCACTAGCACGGCTTGATAAAAGAGGCCCCACCCAAAGACTTTGCTTTACACATTTATTTTATGGCTGTCTGCACCAAATGTCAATCATGCCCCCATACGTTACTATGGAGGTTTGCTATAAACTTACATTCAAAATTGCCAAACTTTACCATATTTTGGTAAGTAGGCCACTAAATGTTACTTTGAATTGTATATGAATTCTTTAAAATTGATATATTTTGCATGCTACTTTTTATGAGGTTGCATATGATTGTTCTTTATGTACATTTACATATTTATTTATTAATACAAATTTGTTCATCCCCTTCCCGACATTACTTTCAGTAAAATTATTTTTCGGAAATGCAAAATAAAACCAAACATTTCACTGCTAATTACCTCCTACAGGTAAAATCCACTGGCAGTGAATCAACTTTATAATGCAATTCAAAGATGAATAACACTACCTTGCTTGAAAGACCCTTCCAAAGGCTCCTTCCCCAATATCTCTCACATATTCAATATTGTTTCTTCGGTACTCTAGGGAGAGCAACTTGGTGTTAAGGAGAAGTGGCACACGCTGGTACATGGGGTTAGGATGGAGTCTGTCCAACAGTAGCTCTGATGGAAGGGCTGTGAGTGCTGGCAGGTCAGTTTCCCTGTAAATAAATTAAAAAATAAAGCTTCAATGATGATGCACACTCACTTTGTCATAGGAAGTTTCTATGTACTCATATTTCCTAAGAGCAAGACTCATTCTTATGACATTGTATAGAATAAAATCTTTAAATGAGCAAAGAAGATGGGCCTAGGTATGTGGAGGGCAATTTTATAAGAGGGAGCCTTATGAAAGAACTTTTTTAATGAACCTAAATCATGCCTATTTGATATGGACAAGTAGGCGTCTAATGTGCCTTGAATTAAGGTGTGATCACTTACAAAATGTTTACATTTTGCATGTATGCGTTTAAGTTACCATGTTGTTCATTTTTAAAGCACTTAGACTTACAAAGTTCCAAAGGTTACTATGGGTAACTTTGTAAGTGTAAGTGCTTTGATAATATGCCTCCATATTTCATAATCATTACATATTAGCTGATACTACTCCTGGTCCAATCAAACTCCACCCATGTGCATGCCCACAGTGACAGCGCACACCATACAAATACCCCCTAATTCTATAAAAGCCACTAAAATTGCGCACACAATTTAATTGAATATTGAGCTAATTAGCGCCAACAATTGGCTTGTTAACACCCAATTATTGACACTAATTATATTTAATTGAATTTTACAATTTTACATTTATGCAAAAGATCTGCACCTAAATTTTACCCACAAATTTAAAAATGGGGTGCGGAAATGGAAGGTTCATGAATGGAGTGGGGGCGTTCCTAACATTTACACACACTCTTATAGAATGAGGGGGGTAAGCGCCTAATTCAGGCTCCTAAATTTGCACCACGTTTCAGTTGGTGCAAATGGCTGTGTCTAAAGTTAGCTGCGATTCCCTGGAGTAAGCGCTATTCTATAAACCGTGCCTAACTTTAAGTGCGGTTTATAGAATAGTCCTTTTTCGGGGCTGTTTTTTTTCGTGCCATATAGAATTCACCACATAATATGTACTGTTAAGCTGGTCAGTATCTTATGATAAACTATATACAGCTTCCCCTGGATTCTATATAGGTCACCCAAAGTTGAGCGCAACAATAATTGGTCAATAAACAGCAGAAAAAGGGAGGTTATAAACATTCATGTTTAAACACAGGAAGGCAATTTGCCATCAAGCCAACCACATATGATGGGATCTTGGGACAATCTTTTATAATCAAATGTATTGCTAACAATATTTAATTTGCTAAACTCAACATTAAGATATCTTCCCCTCCCCCTTGAGATGCACAGCACCCTCTCTCGTAGCATATGATAATAAAGTCAGGTTTTCAGGATATTCACAATAAATATGCATGAGATTGATTTGCATATTCATTGTAGATATCCTGAAAAGCTGACTGGCAAAGTGGTACTCAAGGACGGACTTGGGAAGCACTGTAATAGAACAGTGTCATTTACATGCACAACCACCATGAGTTGCATGCCAGCATTTACAGCAGGCTTTAGCAGGTGTAAGTGATCGTACCCAAAGTAAGGCTCTTCATGCTTACATGAGTCCTTTAGCTTCTTATCACCATTCTTGCACTGAAACCTTTGGCGGTCAATATTTAAGAGACTTGTCAAGATAGCTTTGAGAGTTACCAAAATAAACTAATCGGGTTAAGCCAGGGATCCTCATGAATTTTTAAGCTTTGGCCACTTTGGTTTCTAATAAGCTGAAGGAGAACCGTCAAATATCTTCCCATGAGGGCCACAAGCTGGTTTGTCATTGACATCCATCTCCCCCAGCCCACCTTCAAACTTCATTGTGGGGTATCCTCAAGGTTGTGAGCATTTCCAAATGAATTCTCCTTTCTCTATTGAGAAATGTCTTGTCCTCCAGGCATGAAGCTATTTCCCCCATCCACTTTCCATTTTTTGTCCTGAGCCTGAGTAGAAGCAGGGTAGCAGAAAAAACCCAGAAAGACAATGGGGGTTACCCCAGAGGTCTATGGGGGCTGTCATTGGCCCTCAGGCCTTGCATTGAAAAACATTGGGTTAAGAGAAGGTGACATTAGGGACATTCCAGACTCATGGTTAGAGTTCAGCTGGACAATGCTGCCAGTCAGCTCTATATGGATAGGGGCAATTGTATAAGTGGGCGCCTCCTTTTAGATGCCCCAATGCTGCATGCTAACAGCTTATTCTCTAACAGCATCCAGGTGCCCAGATTCTGTTGTAGAACACTACATTGGTGCACCTAACATTTATGCACCCACCATTACAACAGCCATAGACCTGGCATAACTGCAGTCATATGAATGCAGCAAGGGAGTATGTAACTTCCAGTATTCTGTAAGTTGTGCACATAACTGGAAACACCACCCATCCCCCCATATTCCACCCATGTAAATGATCCCCTTGCATTTATGCACTATGCCACTTACAGGCTTAACCATAATGCTGCCACATGTGTAAGAGTACACTTACCAGTGCACTACAAATGCTGGCTCCTCCCACGGCCAAATGCCTTGCATTTCGCCAGGTTTGAGATGGCCAGGTCCGGTTTCCATTATGGCTGAAAATCGGACCCGGCCATCTGCTGGCGATCCTATTCTAAATCCGGCAAGTGATTTGGCCGGCACCAAGCATATTTTGAAAATACGCTTGGCTCCGCCCGCTTATGGCGCCAGGCCCGAAGATGGGCAGCCATCAATTTCGCTGGCGCCGTTCGATTATTCCTCTCTAAATTGACTTCACTGATTCTTTAAAGGTACAAGACCCTGGTACCAGTAAAGATAAGGTTACATAGTTTATTGTCTTAAGGACACAGTGTTACTGAAATCTGGTATGCATTGAGGGGCATTTTCGATAGTGCGCCTAAATCGGACTTTGGACGTTTTGCGCTAAACATACCAAATCCAAAAAGGAATACACCAACTTTAGAAAACATTATTGACATTAATCGGCTTTAATTAGAATTTATGCACAGGAGTGGCCTAGTGGTTAGGGTGGTGGACTTTGGTCCTGAGGAACTGAGTTTGATTCCCACTTCAGGTACAGGAAGCTCCTTGTGACTCTGGGCAAGTCACTTAAACCTTCATTGCCCCATGTAAGCCGCATTGAGCCTGCCATGAGTGGGAAAGCGCGGGGTACAAATGTAACAAAAACTATTCTGTATTGTGATGCACATAATTTCTAAGTCACATAGCTGAAAAGGGGGCATGGAACCGGCAGGTCATGGGCATTTCTAAAATCTATGTGCATTGTTATACAATACAGCCAGACTGCGCCTAATTTAGGCATTGGCAATTACACCAAGTCTTACTTGGAGTAACTGCCCATGACTAAATTTACTTGCATGGACGGGTGCACCGCATATTCTATAAACTGTGTAGAAATGTAGGCGTATTCTATAAAATATGACTAAATTTAGGTGTAATTTATAGAATACGCCTAAACGTATTTTTTTAGGCATGATATAGAATCTAGCACTATATGAGTACATGGGTGTTCTATCCACATTCTGCCCAAGCTCCATCCATAAGCATGCTCACTAGCAAAATATGCATATATTTCCAATACTTGATATTCTATTAGAGGAAATTTATGAGCATAAGTATCCACTCGTGCATGCAAATGTCTAAAATACTTCCATTCATGTTCTTGACGCCTAAATCTAAACAGCTCCATATAGAAGTACCCCCAGAGAGGGCAATGTTACAGGTCACCGGGGTTGTGAGGCCAGGTAGGTGACTATTTTGGGTCTATTTTATAAGGGCACAAACTTAAGGGTCCTTTTACTAAGCTACAGTAAAATGTAGCCTTAACGCACCCTTACACAAGTCTATCCCGCGCACTAAGGCCATTTTTACTGCAGCCTGAAAATGGCCAATTTTCAATTTTCCCAATTAATGGCCATGCACTAATGTTGCCATTAGCGCATGGTAGTGTTGTTCAAAGTACTAGCTCAAAGTACTTAAGTAAAAGTAAAAAATAAATGTATATTTTAATACTTAAGTAAAAGTACAGTGAAAAGCACATAAAAGAATTTACTTAAGTGAGAGTAAAAAAAAGTTATTGCATAATACTTTCTGAGTAAAAAAGTAAAAGTACCACAACTACAATGAATGCAACTATTGTTAACGTTTTAATCCCAATAACTTTACTGCTGAACAATTCAATCCACTTTGCTTTTAGTATAACTAAATTTTTGAAAATGAGTATCACTCATGCGAGTGCGTTTGTGAGTCATTAATCCAGCACAGCTAAAAAGATGTTCAACAACTGCACTATCAGGTCTCTCAGCTCCAGTACTCCAACCCCCCCCCCCCCCCCCCCCCCCCCCCCAGTATCTTTTACAGCCTTCATTTCTTCGATAGTAGCGAACAGCGACTCATTTCTTAGTTGTATGATTTTACTCAGCAAACTGTGCACAAATTAGTAGACATGAAAAGTACATTTTCTACTTCTGAAAGCAGGATTAGTCAGTGTAAATTTGCAAGCTGCTATTGTATCAGCTGTAAAATATAGTTTGGTAATTCATAGGCAACTGAAAATCGTAGAACATATGTTTAGAGTTAAGACATGGTATTTACTGAATTCTCCTGATTGTCATCTCTTGTCTCCAAAGATATTGTTGTGAAGATACTTTAAGGAAGTTCTATTATTGCAAAAGAAATAGATATACATTTATTTATTTATTTATTAGGATGTATTTACTACCTTTTTGGAAAAAAATTCACTCAAGGTGGTATACAACAAAAAAAAGTCACACACAGGCAACTGACAATTACAGAAGTAAAAATATTCAACAATACAAGGTACACAATAAAACATTTTAATAGACAGCATATAGTTGTTACTACATTGGTAAAACTCAAGTAGAGGATGCTGGAGGGACAGAAGAGGCAGCTCATATAGATTTCCTTGACATAGCTCCTTTTCTAGAAATGTCCTAGGATGTTATTCTCTCGTAAGTATTCCTTCAATTTAAAAAATAGTTGTGTTGGAGCCTTCCTTTTCTTGTGGTCGCAATGCAAGTGCATAGTTAAATCTCAAGATAGTTAATATGCTTTCTTTGACCCTTAAGTGTTTTTTGATTGATAAAGAAATAGCCTCATAGGGGGAAGTGATTTTGGGCCTTAATGTTTTGGTGGGCAATTTTTGGAGAGTAATTCAAGTACTAGATGATTTCCTTATGTTTGATTTACTCTTCTTTTCCCATTAATGTGGTCATGATGTTATTTCTTTCAATTTTTTTGGGATTGCATTTTCAAAAGAAACTAATAAAAAAAAAATTCAGCACACTTGGATGAAAAGGAAGAAGAGAAAAAGAAATACACAAAAGCACTAAGTCAATATAAAATAACCCTACGAATGCTATAGCTTTTTAAAATATTTCTCTTTCCACTGCATCATGCTGATGATATACGATAAAACATCAGTAAAATAGGCAGTGCTCCAACCACGTATAAAAACATAATTCTTTTTTATTAGAACCTAATGTTATCTTTGTTTCTTTTTCACTTTACACTCCAAGCTTGCTCATAAATTATCCAAGGGGCTCAAAAATTCTTGATGGAGAGATATAAACCCATAAAAAAGTATGTTCTTTATTTAACTGTAAACTTGGTCACAGGCTCCATTAAAAGAAGCCTATGGAAACGAGTTTGGACAAACCTACAAAACCCATCTTAGAAACAACAATATAATTTTTATAAATGCAAGCCATTGCATTTAAAGCTTATGCATATTCAGCACTTCTATACAACTAGGAAGGGGGACTGAATATACATACAAGGCAGTAACCACCACCGGCTATTCATAACCTAGCGATATTCAGCTGCTAAGTATATAGCTGCGTGCGTCTGGTAGCGCTATACAAATGCTAATAATAATAATATATAGCTAAGCCTTCAGATATCCAAGACATTGTAAGCCTTACCTGCTTATGTTGTTCCACTTCTTTTGTCTCCGGCAACAAACAATGGCCATAATTATGAGAAATGCTAACACAGCAAAGCTGGAGATGATGGAAATAATGATTGTCATGGAGTGAGTTGGAGAGAAGGAAGAAGATGAAGGCGAACTGGGAGTCTCAAAACTTGCTTTCGCTGTCACTAGAGAAGAGGCTATGGGAAGAAAAAGGGGGAGTAAGGAGGTATACTTATTGTACGGATTGACTGTACCACATAAGGGTTAACGCATCCTACAGCCAAATCTGTTGTCATCTACTTTTTTTGAAATTAAAGCAGCTGAAAAAAAAATGAAGGGGAAAGTCTCCAAAATGAGAAAGCAAAATTTCTTTACCTTTAAATCAAGGTCAATAAACAAACAGGTAAATTTTTCAAAGGGATTAATACAGTTACCCCCAGATTCTATAAACAGCAACTAATGTTGTGTTTGCAAATCAGCTTGCACAGCCGATCTGTGCATGATGCAGCTTACTTGCTTAAAAAGCCAATCAGCACCAAAAATTGGCTAACAACCAATTATTGGCATTAATTGGCCTTAATTAGGATTTCCGTGCAGATCATATTTTATAATGCATGTAAATTTGGGGGGACATGGCTTTGGGCACTTTGGGGTGTTCTGGGGTGTTCCAAAATTTTATGTACATAATTACAGAATTTGACTGAACTGCGCTTAATTTAGGCAGCAGCATTTACACCAACTTGTAGCAAGCGTAATTGCTGGTGCCTAATATTAGGCACACTTTCAGGCTCATTTTCAAAAGAGAAGGATGCCCATCTTTCGACACAAATCGGAAGATGGGTGCCCTTCTCACAGGGTCGTCCAAATCTGTATAATTGAAAGCCGATTTTGGACGTCCCCAACTGCTTTCCGCCACAGGGACAGCCAAAGTTCAAGGGGGTGTATCGGAGGTGTAACGAAGGCGGGACTTGGGCATGCTTAACAATTGGACGTCCTCGACCCATAATGGAAAAAAAGGGCGTCCCTGATGAGCACTTGGACGACTTTACCTGGTCCTGTTTTTCTTACGATCAAGGCACAAAAAGATGGCCGAAATGACCAGATGACCACCGGAGAGAATCGGAGATGACCTTCCCTTACACCCCCAGTGGTCACTAACTTCCTCCCACCCCCAAAAAACATCTTTAAAAATATTTTTTGCCCGCCTCAGATGTCATACTCAGGTCCATCACAGCAGTATGCAGGTCCCTGGAGCAGTTTTAGTGGGTGCAGTGCACTTCAGGCAGGCGGACCCAGGCCCATTCCCCTCTCTACCTGTTACGTTTGTGGACGAAATAGCGAGCCCTCCAAAACCCACCACAAACCCACTGTACCTACATCTAGGTGCCCTCCTTCACCTGTAAGGGCTATGGTAGTGGTGTACAGTTGTGGGTAGTGGGTTTTGGGGGGGGGGGGGGTTGGGGGGCTCAGCACACAAGGTAAGGGAGCTATGTTCCTGGGAGCATTTTATGAAGTCCACTACAGTGCCCCCTAGGGTGCCCGGTTGGTGTCCTGGCATGTGAGGGGGACTAGTGCACTAGAAATGCTGACTCCTCCCATGACCAAAGGGCTTGCATTTGGTCGTTTCTGAGATGGGCGTCCTTGGTTTCCATTATCGCCGAAAATCAGAAACAACCAAGTCTAGGGATGACCATCTCTAAGGATGACCTAAATTTCAAGACTTGGGCGTCCACGACCGTATTATCGAAATGAAAGATGGATGTCCATCTTGTTTCGATAATACAGGTTCCCCACCCCTCCATCAGGACGTTTTGCGAGGATGTCCTCAACAAAACTTGGGCGACCCTTTAGATTATGCCCCTCTATATCTCCTAAGCGCTATTCTATTAAGGACACATACTCCCAAATTCTATATATGGCAAATTAAGTTGTGTGCACACAAGGCCAAATTACGCGCACAACTTAATTAACAAGCCAATCAGTGCCAATAATTGGTACTTAACCAATTAAGGGGTCCTTTACTAAGTTGCGCTGAAAAATTGGCCTGCAATAGACACATGTTTTGGGCGTGCATAGAATTATTTTTTAGCGCACCTACAAAAATGCCTTTTTTAAATTTTTACCAAAAACGGACATGCAGCAAAATGAAAATTCAAAGAAACAAATGGGGTTCACACTCTCCACAGTAACGGAACACAACAGTAAAGGGGTGGAAAGGACCCAAAATCAAATGATCAGTCAACCACACAGGGGTAAGATGCTCCAAAAGAACCCTTTATTCAGACTCAACACGGTCCGTGTTTCGGCTAGAACAGCCTTCTTCAGGGGTCAATCTATTGGTGTTCAGTAATATATTGATTGATTGATGGAGCATTTAGATATCTTGGCAAGCTTTTTGTGTAACGTGCTGCCTGAACAAATGCAAAAATTTGGAGCATCTTACCCCTGTGTGGTTGACTGATCATTTGATTTTGGGTCCTTTCCACCCCTTTACTGTTGCAAAATGAAAATTGCCACACGTACATTTTGGATCTGAGACCTGTTACTGCAAGCCATTGACTTGGCAATAAGGTCTTCACGGGGTAAATGAACGGTAATGGTCTACGTGCGTAGCTGCCGCGCATCAGAAAATAGAAAATATTTTTGGGACATGCGCAGCGGACGTGTGCTAAAATTTTAATTACTGCAAGGACCACATGGTAACTGGGTGGTAACTGCAATTTGGTGTGCGTTTGGCGCACTAGGTGCCTACGCAGCTTAGTAAAAGGAGCCATAAAGGCACTAATTGGGCACTAACAATCAATTATTGGCATTAATTGGCAACAATTTAGATTTACATCCACATCTTACTAAGTGCTATTCTATAAAGATCTGCATGCAAATTTTATAGCGTGTAACTCAAAAGGGGTGTAAATTGTGGCATGTAGATTTAGGTGCAGAATGCCCATTTTCCCATCCATATCCATGCCCCTTTTTATTTGTGTGCATTAGAAGTTAGGCACAGTGCGTTACAGAATACGCTGAGTGAGTTGTGCACGTAAATTCTAACTATTGCCAATTGGTGCTCATTATTGCTTGTTAAGTGCTCTTATCAATGTTAATTAGCTTGTTAAGCCAATTAAGTTACGTGTGTTGTTATAGAATCCACCTGCATTTTGGCATGGATCTCTAGGCACGCTATAGAGAATCCAGGGGATAGTGATCATATTGGGCAAATATCCATGTAACTAAGCAGTTTAAGTTAGGCCAGGAAAAAGGCCACTCTAAATTAAACTGCTTAGCTATATATTTACAAGTGAATAGTACTGGTCTGCAAATGGCCAGTGGCGACAAAAGCCTTATATATGTATTCAGGACCAAATTGCCTATTCGTAGAGCAGTGCAGAATATACAAATCACTATGGCTGGAATTTGTAAAAATGCAGATTACTGCTGCTATTCAAAATTGATGCAAAAATGTATAAAGTGGTGCTTCTTTATTAGACTAATTGTGGGCCCAATATTGAGTAGCATGCATGTGATCAGAAGTACATGCCAATAATATAAGTACTTTAAAAAAAAACATGATGCCACTTACACTCATATCTTTGTGCCATATAAACTGCTGTGTGGCCAAAATTACTCATTTTAAATTGGGGTGGAATTGAGGCATTCTAGAAACGGGGTAAAAAGGTTATGTCGAGGGCAGCATTTGGAGGAAACAGGAGGAAAGAATTTAAACAGATACGTTATCCATTTAAAATATGCTGATATCTTTAGCACTCAAACTTGAATGTGAGACTGCTCCTTCCAGGGACCTGCATACTGCTGCAATGACCTGAGTATGACATTTGAGGCTGGCATAGAGGCTGGCAAAAAATATTTTTAATAATTTTTTTTGAGGGTGGGAGGGGGGTTAGTGACCACTGGGGGAGTAAGGGGAGGTCATCTGGTCAGTTTGGGCACCTTTTCGTGGCTTGGTAAAAAAAAAGCCCTGCTTATAGATGACACTTCTGTCTGCCTGAGGTGTCAGTAGAGGGCCTTGAGGGTCATCTCCTTCTCGAAGATTGGGGAGGCCAAAGCAGGAGAGCTTTCAGAAGGAAAAGAAAAGGTCTTCTTGGGTACTCAAAAGTAGTGATGACAAAATGCCATCAGTCTCAGAGACTGTTGCAGATGAGACTTGAGTAGGAAGGCTGAACTCACCTCTGGATCAAGCCTTTTGCAAGGGTGAATGTAATAGATTCTACACCAACAAAGATTGGTGTTGTGCCTTCAGTGCCTCCCCTGGATGCTCAGGGTCAACTACCTTCAGAGCCAAATTTGAGGAAGGCCAGTGGTAAAAGTGGGAATATTCCCTTCCCTCCTTCTGGGCTTTTTCTTGGATCTTGATTTTAAGGAAGATGACCTTTTTCTCAGTGTTGAAGGACTGCCTGCAGTTGGTACAACCCCCTACTTCTTTGATATTAATGCTTTTGACACCAATGATGGTGCCACAAACTTCAAAGTCTTTCAAAAAATGTCTAGCACTCTGGGCACAGTCTTTGGAGCTTGGTGGCTCTGGCTGACATCCTCAAACAGATACTACAGTCAGGGTCATCAGGCTGTAAACCCAGGCAGTAGTGGCTTTTTTCAGTTTGTTTCATTTTTTGTTTTTGTGCACACCATTTGAAATAACCTGTGGTATTTGCAAATAACACATATTTAAAAAGAAAAAAAAGATATAAGAAAACAAAAAAAACTGAATACCCAATACAAAACAGAAAAAAAAGAGTGCACACCGCTGCTATGCAGTAGATACAGTCAACAAGGTAATCTGTTATAGACATTTAGGGGATGAATCTATATTTGGGTGTCTCCAAATGAGTGCCCGGAGTAGCCTGTTCTACAGTGGAAAGTAGGTGGGTACCTTCTTTCCTTTATTGAGGTTTCCTTTTACAAAGCAACGGTAAGACCCTGGCGCAGCAATCCGAAAGTACTGCCAGCTCAACACAGGTGTCTGTGGTAGCTCCATCGCCAGAATGCGCCATTTCCCTCCTCTTGGAAGAAGGCGGTCATTCATCTGTTACTGAAGAAACCCACTTTGGATCCCACTCTTCTTACCTAACTGCCTTAATGAAGAGATTCACCCAAGGTGGTGTACAGCTGTTGTTTCTCTTGACCATTCAGCCACATTTAACCTGGTGAACCATTCTTTTGTGCTTTCTCATCTTGCATAGATTGGTCTCTCTGGAACTGTTTTAAATTGTTTTTCTTCTTTCTTACCTGACCAAACTTTCTCAGTCCTCCACAATTCCTCTACGTCTCCATCCTATCCTATCACCTGTGGGGTACCTCAGGGTTCTATCTTGTCCCCCATTCTTTTTAACATTATTCTTAGTCCACTTGCTATCCTCATCCAGTCTCACAATACCAAAAGTTTTCTTTATACAGATTATATTTTACTAATTTTCAAATGCACTCCTTTCAACATTGATCTTTCTTCATTACAACAATGTCTTCACTCACTGGTCTTCTCAACCCAGACAAGACTGTTACCTGTTGAGTCACCAGTCCCCTCTCCCAGTAATCTATTAATCTTATTCTTTTCAATCTTCCTTTCCTGGCAGTTACTTCTTTTCACTACCTTGGTGTCATACTTCATTCTAAGCTGTCTTTTCAATCCCACGTTTCGTACATTTTTCAACTTGGTTTTCTCACTCTTCGCAGGTTATGTTTACTATGCTTATTCCTTGACTTTGATTCATTTCATACCCTTGTTCACACCCTTTTAATGTCCAGATTAGAGTATTGTAATGCTGTACTTGCAGGTGTCTCTTCCAATCAACTAAGGCAACACCAAACTCTTCAAAACACTTCTATTCGACTTCTTCATTATGTCCGTAAGTTTGATCATCTTATGCCCCTTTTTATTAAACTTCACTGGTTGCCGGTCTGGTTCCATATTCCTTTCAAGATTCTCTGTCTCACCTACCATTCTGGTCAACCACGTTACCTTGCTAACCTGATCACTCCCTATACCCCTTCCAGTGTTCTCAGATCATTTGATTCTCATAGATTGGTCCTTCCTAACCTTAAACAGGCCCACTATGAATCCACACACTCTTTTGCTTTTTATTATCTTATCATTTCTAAAGCGCTACAAGATGTACGCAGCACTGTACACTTGAACATGAAGAGACTAGCACCCAAGTTGCGAAATGACCTACCTTCCGCCATCCGAGCTGAGAATTCTCTCAAGATTCAAAGTTGCCCTTAAAATATAATTTTTTAAACTTAGCATTTAGTGGCGCCACATAGTAGTTAGCGGCTGGAGCATGAATGTATTGAATTTCATGTTTTTAGCTTGTTAGTCCTCTCTTGTCGGATAATTGTGTGCTTTCCTATGTGATTGTTGGAGTTCTCATTTTATGTTTTATGCTCCTAGTATATTGTAAACTAGTGTTTGCCAGCACTTGTTTGTACATGCCAATCAGTTTTAAGGATTACTGTTTGCCATGTGGTTTCTACTTGGCTCAATAAAATATTATGGGGGAAAAAAAGGACTGAGCAAGCTCAGATATCACAGTGGCTGATCTGGAAACTCTGTGCATACTTGGAAAAACCTTTACAAGAACACTGATCCTATTGGTACTGCTAGATGATGTCAGTGAGCTGTATGGCTGCATTACCCTCAAAGAAAAACTACTACCTCTAACTGAACTGAATTTAATCCCAAATAGATAGGTGCCTGATATGGGTAACAACTAGTCATATGCAACATTCCCATATTACAAATGTTGCCTAATTGTTCACAGTGCTCTCTGCCACAACTGCAAGTTAAAATTATCTAGGTCTTGTGGGCAGAGTTTTGACCTTGTTAACTGCTGTGTAAGGTCTATTCACCCCATCACAGTTTACCGACAAGAACCGAACAGTATTTGTATATACTGTAATGCAACTAGCACCGTGACATTTACAGTCATTTTTATTAATGCAATATTCATCTCAAAAGGAGCTAAGGTGTCATATTGTAAATTAGCTACACACATTGGGCTTGATTATATAACATGTGTCTCCTCTATGTAAGTATCAGTGTATTTTATAAAATGTGCATGTACATGGCACATTTTACCTTCGCTCTACTCAAACTCTGCCTCTGGGAACACATACACACAGATCACATAAACTCCTAATGCTAAGGTGCCAAATATGTGCATAGATTATAGAATACTAAATACTACTACTACTGCTACTACTTATCACTTCTATAGCCAGCATTTACGCACTTTACTGGGCACCAATAATTAGCATTTATGCAAATAAGTGCTAGGCGCTATTCTATAAGACAATAGTTTTCAACCCAGTCCTCAGGAACCACCTTGTCAGTCAGGTTTTCAGGATATCCACAATGAATATGCATGAGATGTCTTAGGATGCACTTCCTCCATTGCATGTAAATATCTCTCATGCATATTCATTGTGGGTATCCCAAAAACCCAATTGACCAGGTGGCCCCTAAGGACTGGGTTGAAAATCACTATTATAAAATACACACCAAGTTCAATTATTGCATGCCTGCAAGGGGGTGTACATGTGGGCGAAGCATGGGCGGGCCAAGGGCATGTCACTACGTGAAATCTGCAACTTATAGAATGCTATCATTTGTGTGCGTTGTATGGTGCACTAAGCTGTGCCAACTTATACCAGCCATGAGTGGGCGCACTGAAGTTTTGGCACGCCATTGAGCCTTTATCTAGTATTCTATAATGGCTTAGATGTGTCTAAATAGCATTATAGAATTGGTGCTGTGTCCCATTGTGGTGTTTATATCAAGATACCAAGTTATAGAATTGCCCGATATTTTCCAGCCACACAGTTTTACAAATGCCCCTTCTACATTTAAAACATCCTTTACGTGCAGAAAAACTGTTCTAAAATTATCCACATTCCTCTGATTCTATATATACAGTATCCAGATTTGTACCCGTGCCCAAGATATGGTGCCTATCTCTACTAGCATGCAACTCAAAGGGGGTGTGGCCAAGGGTATTCCGAAAAGTTGCATACGTAGTTCTAGAATACCGCCTAAGCGCGCCTAACATAGATGCCAGCATTTACACCAGATTTCAGCAGGCATAAGTCTGGCGCCAAGCATTATTCTATAAAGGGTACATGCCCATTATAGAATCACGCTTAGCCCTGATTTTTGCCAGAGCTCATTTCTTAACACCATTTATAGAATTCCCTCCATTGTGATTTTAAATAGTTACCTTGTCCACACAGGGGCACATCACAGTATTCCCATCGCACATTCTTGTCCATTGTATAACACCAGGGGCGATCATTCTCACCTCCCGGATTACGGCAATAATTTTCCGAGTTTGAAAGTTCTAGGAAAACCTGGGGAGATTTTCTGTGTGGATGTGGTATCTAGACAAAAAAGAAAGCTCATGTTTTACTCAAGTATAACACCTCTTCTTGCACCTCCCCTCCCCCCTCCCTCTCCTCCTCCCTCCGAGTTCCAGGCCCCTCCGAATTCCAGGCCCTCTCGCCCTCCCAATTCCAGGCCCCCTCCCCTCCCTCCCTCCGAGTTCCAGGCCTCCCTCCCTCACTCTGAGTTCCAGGCCCTCCCTCCTACCTGAGTTCCAGGTCCCGTCCCTCCCTCTCAGTTCCAGGCCCCCTCCCTCCCTCCGAGTTCCAGGGTCCCCGTCCCTCCGAGTTCCAGGGCCGGCCCCCCTCCCTCCCTCCGAGTTCCAGGGTCCCCGTCCCTCCGAGTTCCAGGGCCGGCCCCCCTCCATCCCTCCGAGTTCCAGGGCCAGCCCCCCCCCCTGAATTCCAGGGTCTCCCTCCCTCCGAGTTCCAGGGTCCCCTCCCTCTGAGTTCCAGGGACCCCCTCCCTCCCTCTGAGTTCCAGGGCCAGCCCCCTCCCTCCCTCCGAGTTTCAGGGTCTCCCTTCCTCCGAGTTGCAGGGCCCCTCCCTCCGAGTTCCAGGGCCCCCGTCCCTCCGAGTTCCAGGGCCGGCCTCCGTCCCAGGGCCGGCCCCCCTCTCTCCCTCCGAGTTCCAGGGTCGGCCCCCCCTTCCTCCCTCTGAGTTCCAGGGCCTGCCCCCTTCCCTCCCTCCCTCAGAGTTCCAGTGTCTCCCTCCGTCCGAGTTCCAGGGTCCCCCTCCCTCTATCCCTCCCTCCCAGTTCCAGGGTCCCCCTCCCTCCCTCTCTTCGAGTTTCAGGGCCGGCTCCCTCCCTCCGTCCCTTCGAGTTCCGGGCCCCCTCCCTCCGAATTTTAAAAATCATCTTACCTCGTCGGGATTACAGCGGCAGCAGCAGTGAAAGCGTGCAGGCTCGGCGCTTCAGCCTTTCCTTCTCTCTCTCTCAGCTCTGGTCCCGCCCTCATTTCCTGTTTCCACAAGGGCGGGACCAGAGCTGAGAGAGAGAGAGAGAGAAGAGAAGGCAGAAGCGCCGAGCCTGCATGCTTTTCACTGCTGCTGCCACCGTAACCCCGAGGTAAGATGACTTTTAAAATTCGGAGGGAGGGGGCCCGGAACTCGAAGGGAGGGAGGGAGGGACTTTTAAAATTCTGGGCTGGTGAAGGGAACTTCCGACGGGTGAAATATTGGGGGTGCTCGAGTACCCACGGAGTCGGTGCCTATGTCCTAGTTGGTATGTCACACATAATGAGGCATATTTTCAAAGCACTTTGGGAGGCTAAGTTCCATAGGTTTCTATGGAACTTTGGGAGGCTAAGTGCTTTGAAAATGAGCTTGTTAGACATCCATTTCTCATGAATTTTAGAACATTATATGCTGGCATATAGCCTGTTCTAAAATACATGACATCCAAATGCTGGCTACATCCAGCATGAACATCTATTTTACAAACTGAAAGGTCCAAACTATGAATGGGACAAAACAGGAAACACTGACATCTCTATGAGAGTAGAGGAACATCCATTTTGTAAAATAGTCACCGAGGGGCCCATTTACTAAACTACGTAAGCATCTATGAGCGCCCAACATGCGCCCAACGCACTCTTGCAGTAATTTCATTTTTGGCGCGCATCTGATATGCGCGTCTGAAAAATATATTTTCTTTTCGGTTGCGCGTAATGGACACGCGCAAAGAGGCATTTGGCGCGTGTAGGTCATTACTGCCCAGTTACCATGTTAGTCTTTACTGCTAGGTCAATGGCTGGCGGTATGATCTCAGACCCAAAATGGACGCGCGGCAATTTTCATTTTGCTGTACGTCCATTTTCAGCAAAAATTTTAAAAAGGCCTTTTTTACAGGCACTCTAAAAAATGGATTGGCACACGCCTAAACCCCACGCAAGCCATTTTTCAGCGCACCTTTGTAAAAGGACCCCATAAACCTTTAACTGGAAGAATAACCTAATGGTTAGAGCAGCTGGCAAAAGAGAAAGAGAGGATGCCAGTTCAAATCCCACTGCAGCTCACTATAATTTTCTTTCCCCCCCCCCTTTTTTTTTTAAGTGTGAGCCTTCCAGGGACAGAAAAATATCTACCATGACTTCCCTTACTCCCTCAGACGAGAACTACTCCATCAGTGCACCTTTCTGTAACCTGGACGTGCCAAGTACCAGTTCTAACAATGGATGTCCATCTTTTTGGTCATGTATGTCCCTTCCTCTTCTGCAATCAGAGTTCATGTCCATATTTTGGCCATTCACTAGTCCCGCCCCAAACTTGCCCAGATCATAGGAACGTAATACAGTTTTAGATGTCCACATCCTGGCTTTATAAAACCAGGATTTGGACATCCAGGCAATGCTAGATTTCAGATGTCCGAAACACGAATAGAATTTCTAAAATAACCACCAAAATTATTCAGCTTATTTTGGGACAATTTTCTGAATTTTTCCCTCATTTTCAGGCATTTTTTTCTGTTGTTTTACTCATTTGGTTTAACATGCATTGGAGAATATTACTGCACACAAATCAACTGAATGCATGCCAGTTTGTTGATTAATATAAACTATATTGATTTTGCATGCATTAAAAGTTTTAGAGTGCGCTAATGAACCACATAAATACACTAATGAATACACATCCCTAGTTTTTCCTGATTTGCTACTGCAATGGTTAGCATCATAAACTAATTTTATATATCTATATATAAAAAACATGTTCTTGTAATTTTGCTTTGTTTTATTTCACACATTGTATGTGCTTGCACCGCAATAAATCAGTTATTCTATCATACGAGTTCTCAACCACTCAACCCAGTCCTGAGGACACACCTAGCCAGACAGGGTTTCAGAATATCTACAATGAATTTATATGAGATTGATCTGCATACAATGAAGGCAATGCATGCAAATCTTTCTCATGCATATTCATTATGGATATCCTGAATACCTGACTGGCTGGATGTGTCCCAAGGACTGGGTTGAGAATCCTTTGTCTATAAAGTGCCAGCAGCGCCTTGGCAGTTTTTAAAATGAAATAGCATATGCCAATTTTGTGTAAGCACACACTAAAATATCACATGACATTTTTGTAATTTAAAAAAGAAGCATTAAGACCCCCCCCCCCCCCCCCCCGCAAAAAAGGAAACTTGAAACAACATTTAACTCAGTGCTTCTCAACCCAGTCCTTGGGGCACACCCAACCAGTCAAGTTTTTAGGATATCCACAACAGGGCCGTGCCTAGGGTCTCTGGCGCCCCCCTGCAGTTGGCCCCTCCGGCGCCCCCCCCCCCCCCGAAAACGATAGCTACACTACCCGCCCTCTTCTCCCCAGATCCTTTTCTTTTTTGTTTAAATTTACCTCTCCGGCGCGCGGCAGCGTAGCGTTAGTGAGAAGGAGGCGGCGCTCCCCTGCCCCGACGTGTCTTCTTCCCTTCGCTCAGTGTCCCGCCTTCTTCTGACATCATTTCTGATGTCAGAAGAAGGCGGAACCGAGCAAAGGGAAGAGACTGACACATCGGGGCGGGGGAGCGCCGCCTCCTCACTAACGCTACGCTGCCACGCGCCGGAGAGGTAAATTTAAACAAAAAAAAAAGGACAAGGATCTGGGGAGAAGAGGGCGAGGTAAGCATGGTGCAGCAGGGCGCCCCCCAGAGGATGGTGCCCTCCTGCCATGCTTACCTCGCTTACCGTGTCGGCACGGCCCTGATCCACAATGAATAAGAAACAAACAGGAGACAGTCTACTGCAGAAGCAGAATAGACAACCAAACAGCAGCAATCGAAGGAAGGACAAACACTACAAGAGTTTATCCAAATGTCAACTTTAATGGAAACAGGACCCAACCTAGCCAAGTTTCGGAAAGCCTTTGTCAGGGGTCACATAAGTTTCCACAATACATTCACAGATTCAATGCCCTATTTGATTTTAATGAAAATGAATGGAAAGAAGATGACTAATGATTAGGCATCTGAAAATACATTGAGTGGTTACTTAAACTGAATACAAACAGAACCAAAAATGTTTCCTGTGCACAACCTGAGGGGTCCTTTTACTAAGGTGCACTGAAAAATGGCCTGCAGTACTGTAGACATGTGTTTTGGGAGCACGCTGAATTATTTTTTAGCACACCTACAAAAAATGCCGACTTGTACGCCAGGGCAAAGGGAGGGGAGAGCGTGAGTGTGTGGCATTCTGATTTCTTTGTATTATCTGCGAATAGACAACAGTCAATGAGCACCATGGACCTTGAGGCAGATATCAAAACTCGGGCCGAAGTCGGGCCGTGGACAGTGAAAAGCGACTGAAGAGCTGGAGAGATAAGTGAACCTTACAACACTAACAAAAAGCATTACAAAGTGTGGTTTGGGGACCTTATACTTAAAATTAAGGAGGTTTTTCAGCCTATGATGAATGGATGGAACTCCCTTAGGAGATCAACAAAGGAGTATCCTATCATTATTTGAGGCTTTTCCTCCCTTAAAAGAACAGTACATCATTGTTAAGATAATTGGATGGGTATCTTTTTGATGAGCATATATTGTCTCTGATCATAACAGTGCTGAGTTTAACCATGTTTAAATGCTTCTTGTCTCTCTTGTCTGCATATCTTGACTATATGGTAAGCTCCATGGAGCATGGGGTGACTTTCATGCGTATTTGTAAATTGAC
Organism: Microcaecilia unicolor; assembly: GCF_901765095.1. NCBI lineage: Eukaryota > Metazoa > Chordata > Amphibia > Gymnophiona > Siphonopidae > Microcaecilia > Microcaecilia unicolor. The sequence continues at coordinate 226,764,475 of NC_044032.1, read as the reverse complement.
ACTACCACATGTAGAAGAACTATAGTAATGGTAGTTGATGGCAGTAGTAGTAGAAAAATAACTTTCTACGAAGAACCCAAAATGATTAATTTACTTTTTATGGTAGGCTAATGCATATTCAGAAAAAAAATAGGCAACTTAATATTTCACACTATATGCATTTTCTCTGTGAAGGGTTTTTATAACCTCTGGCTTATGAATCTTCGTCATCAATCTACTGTACATAGACCGGGACTCACCTGTTCTGTCCACTTTTGACAAGGAATACCAGAAACAGTAACACTCACAAAACCTTGGTAAAACCTTCCATTTTCTTTGTAGCAGAGTCCTGGAAATAGATTTTAGAAAGAATTGTGATAACACACGTTGGACATTGTTCATGTTCATGTCAAACCAACATTACAGTGTCTTGCTGCTGTAAGGGGTCATTTTATAACAGGGTGCCTAAGTGAAATCAGAAAAGCAGGGGCGTAGCCAGACAACAGATTTTGGGTGGAACTAGGCAAGAATTGGGTGGGCACCAAGTGTTCTCCCCCCCCCCCCCCCCCCCCCCCCGTCCAAAAAACATTTATCTTAGCTGGTGGGAAAACGCTTCTTTCCACCTTGGCAGCAGGCATGCACTGAAAACTGAGCATGCGCAGGTGCCGGTGTTGTAGAGAGTAACATTTTCGTTACCATCAGGGGGAAATCTTCAGCTGGCGGAGCTTGGGATTTCCACCAGTTACCACTGAACACGTGCTACTGTTGGGTGGGCCTGAGCCATAAATGGGTGGGCCCTGGCCCATCCAAGCCCACCTGTGGCTATGCCACTGCAGAAAAGTGCCTGATTTTTGCCTATTTTAGAAGGGCTTTCTATAGCATCCAATAAACTGAGAGAGGTTTAAATAACTACACTAAAATCATAAATCTTCTAATCAAAAAGTGGAAAAAAACTTTAACATGGAAAATTCCCTAACAGTGTATCTTCACCATTGTCATTTCATCATAGGTCTTTTACGTATTTTGAAATATGAGCTTTTATGCTGAATTAAAATATGCTTAAGATGTCAATATATTCTTATTGTCCATTCAATTAAATATATCAAAGTTATCCTTGAAAATTCTCTTTTATATTTGAAATTAGATAAATGAAAATTTGAATAAAAATATATAATGAAATTAAGTATAGCAAAAGAACATTATAAAAACATTTTAATTTATCATCTGACATTTTTGAATATTATACCACCAGTGTCACTGGGATCAGGACCCAATCCCTATGGATTTGCATCCTAAACAGTATAATAAGGATTTATTTGAGTCAGAGGAGTCCTCTGACTCACAGGACAGTGAGTGAGCACCAGAAATGCAGAGACAAGTCATTAAAAAAAGCCAGAAGATTGAGCCATGGAAGCAGCCACACTCAGAACATACCAGGACCAGCAGGAAGAGAAATGGAGAGGGTCTGCCTTTCCCTCTGAAAGTTCTGCCATACCCCCAGACCTTGAAAGACCTAGGCCTAAGGAGCAGAGTGGAGCCATCAGAAGCTCAAGAAGCAGAGAATTGAGGGGTGCCCAGAACAAGACAGAGCTATCAAGTCCTGCAAGCTCTCAGCTAAGCCTGGGGCCTACCAGTCATTGAAAGAGCCCCCTCCTAACAGTCACTAAAGCATCCTATCTTGGAAAGGCCATCTTCCAGTGAGTTTACAAAGCAGCCCTGGAGAAGTGTGACCTATGCTGTCTATCACCAGCTACATCTCAACAACTACCAATGCAGTAGGCCTAAAAAGATAGAAGCATGGTGGGATACCAGTAGTTTGGTATCTTGCAGCACTGCCTTTGTATCCAGTGGGTGTCTGCAAAAAAAGAAAGCTGTGGACACTAATTTTACCAGCAAATCTGTTTGAATGCATGTGTTTGGCTTTGGGCAGTCTGAAAGACATTTCAAGCTCTGGAGTGTTCATGGACAGGACTGCCTCCAGCCCAGAAATAGATCATGTGCAATTGGAGAGTTGTGAATCCATGGAAGGTGGGAGCAGTAGAATAGGATCCCTTGCTTAAGCCCAACAACGTCTCCTGAGGGAGTGGACATAACTACTGTGCTCATTCTGCCTAAACTTTTATGAGGCCCCTGGATAGAATGCAGAAGAAGAGGAGAAAAGAAGCTACTCAAGTGGAGCTGTCAGCCCGTTTCCTTAAAAAATTGGTATGGGATCTATGGAAAGTCTGGTATCCCTATGTTAACCTTCCAGTAATGTGAGTAGTGGAAGCCAAGTGGAATGCCTGGATTCGGAACAAAATTTACCACAGGATGAGACCTAATCCTATATACTGTGAAGAGTCCAGGAGCATGGATTTGGAAACAGACAAGGAGGGAGGGAGAAAGTCCCCTTTGCACCCTAAAACCTCACAGGAGTACAGAACATGAAGACCCAGGTCCACGAGGTTCAAACATGTCAAAGAGAGCAGCTTGTCACCTTCCCCAGTGAGAGCATTGAGATCCAAAGACTATAATTCCCAGCAACCCTTGAGGGAGACACAGGATAGAACCAGAAAGAGCTCCCCACACTACCAGCCCCAGAATTCCAAGTGGGGGGTGGGGGGTGGAGGAGGATCTGGGGAGGATTAATCATGAGGATGAGAGACAGCTGGAGGAGGGCCATAGAGCAGCCTATGGATGGCAAACGGGAGAGTGGAAGGTTGTCAGAGAGAGGACAGATCTTAGAAGAGGAGCCTATGCACATTTCTGCTCTGCCTGGAGTCAAAGGTAAACAATTAAAAGGGCTTATGGCAGCGTGGTTCTCTGACCTAATGAGGGGAGGGACAAGGTGGCTAGGACCACAGTGAACTAATAAACGAAGGTTTCAGCCTGGGCCAAGTGGGAGGTTGTCAGGAGTTGGTGCTGACAAGGAAAGGGTGGGGGCCCTTTCATTCCCTAGTCTGGTAGTAGGAGGGGAATGAGGAAAGGGTGGAAGCCGAACAAGCTGCATGGTAAATACCTGGACTGTGTTGAAGAAAAGGGAAAGAAAAGCAAGAGGACTGATTGATTTATATTTATAGACAAACGTGGTCTTTAACAGGACTAAGAGGTGAAGGGATCTGGTGGTGGGGAGTGCAGACACCCCCCCCCCCCCCCCCATTCTCCTTACAGGGGAAGGGGAAGAAAGAGAGACTGGGGGGGAAGGGACTGCCTCAGTCTGTCTGCGATTTGAAATGCTTTGGAATTTATTGTGGATCCTGTGTGAAACACTGAGAGACTCGTCCCGCTGAGGAACTCTTATTACCTACAGTGGGAAAAGGCTGGTAGAGGACAGCTAGAGAAGCCCCAGTGAAAGCTCAATGTCTCAGCAGCAGCTCTAGGTGGCTGCCTAGGTCTGCATTGAGTGTTTAAGTTGGAGTTAAAGCCGGAAAGGGAGAGAAGGCATTTTTTTACCACCCCAGTTTTGCCTTGTAAGAGGACTGCCAAGCGCAGGGATTTGGGGCAAATTACAGTATACTGTGGATTACAAACCTCACTATATTCCGTGGATTACAATACACTGTTTTCGACCTTGAAGATCTGAAAATGAAAGCTACTATCGAGACAGTTTAAGGACTGGCAACTCAGGCGATCCATTCAAAAAAAACTCTGTAATGGTGGTGGATGGTGGTGGAAGACCCAAACACTACTATCAGCATACCTGGCCCCCACGTGGTATAGCGCCTGAGTAGAATGACTGGAAAAAAAAAGTTCCTGTGAAAAAAGACTTCAAATGACATGGACATTCCTATTTTTTCTTTTATATTACATGTTGTCTGTAATATGAGTCTATGCTTCCTTCCAAGTACAGCAATACAGCACAGACACAGTAGGTGTCAGCACTGGGCTTAATGCCTGCAGGAGAGTGCAGCCATCAGAGGGAGGCGAAAGGGGTATCTTGTGTTGGCCCAACCATTAGGCAGGACTAGGAGATCACTGAGGGCAGCAGCTTCTGGGGAGGGGCAACCAAAGAGCAGCTGGAGTCAAAGCAAAATAGATCATGACAACACAAACTGAAAGAAATCACAGGAGATACGTTTACCAGCATGGAGGGAAGGCAGTTTTCAAACAGCCCATTTACCCAGATTATTCTGGGAGGGGTAGTATTGGGGTGATCAAGACTGTTGGGGAACCAAGGGGCCTAAAAATTAATTGGAGGGGGCACATGGGTGAAGGTTTGGCTAGGGTACCTAATCCCTTTGCACTGGCTCTAGGGCTATCCAAAACAAGACTAAGCCACCTAGTCCAGCAAGCTCTCAGCTTGGCCTGAGACCTACTAGTCAAAGAAGGGGACTCTCTCTAAAAGTCCCTAAAGTTGTAAGAGACATTGATTTATGGTATTTTTGCAATTTGTATAAATTATGTGAACGTTCTAGAGTCTCCAGGGGTTAGCCCTGAGACTCAGGGATTAAGGTGTGGAATAAATTTGTGCTATTTCAAACAAAGAATTGTTATTGGTTGCTGTGACAAATGAAATGCGCTGCTTAATCACTTTAGGGTCCTTTTACTAAGCTGCAGTAAGCAATAATGCGTGCTTACCACAGTAAAAAGGCCTTACCGCGAAGTGCACTCAAGCGTCCTGCAGTAATTTTGTAATTGGTGTGCGCTTCCCATGCATTAGAAAATATATTTTATTTTTTAGCGCTTGTCGGTGAGGTGGGGGGGGGGGGCAGAGAGCAGGCATGTTTCACTATAACTAAGCAGGAACGTGGGTTGGGGAAAGCAGGGCAGGCAGCAGGGCAGGCAGCAGGGCGGCGAACATCACTGGAGAAAGGCTTCTGCTGGTGGGGTTTGGGGACCCCCGCCAGCCCACGTATGTGAGATTGTGATGGGGGCAAAAAGCAGTGGGGAGGCGGGACAAAATATGCCTCCTACTTTGGGCTCAGACCCCTCCCCCCCAAAATTGAGGTCTGGCTACACCCTTGCTTCAATGACATCTTGTTTAGTGAACAATGTAGTCTTTTTACCAAGCTGCAGTAAAAAGGGCCCTGCAGTAGCGGTAGCAGCAGGGGCCGTTTTTGCCGTGTGCCAGGGCCCTTTTTACAGCAGTCGGTAAAAAGCCCCTAAAAAAGACATGGCCATGCGGTAAGATTATTCTTACCGCATGGCCATGAGAGAGGGAGCACTTACCTCCACCCAATGAGGTGGAGGTGTTAAGGGTTCCCCCAGTAACCAGAAATGGTACGCACTTGAAGCGGAACTACCACCAATGGCTTGTTGGGCTGGCAGTAGTTCTAGGTTGCCATGCGGCAACCTTTTAGTAAAAGGGCCCCAATGTTTGTTAGGTATACATTTACCTCTGGAATAATCTTCCCCCTCTCATTAGAGCAGAGGTCTCCTTGCCCAGATTTAAATCCCACTTTTTTTCAACAGGCATTTGATTTTCTCTTGAGTCAACCAGATATCGAGTTTTCTATTTCATAGCTCCAGCCCTTTGGAATTCCATGCCATTAACCTTTCGTGCTCAATCCTCCCTAAAGCAGTTTAAAATTGATCTTAAAACCTGGCCTTTTAATCTTTCTTTTTCCACTGATTTGAGAATTTATTTTCCTCGATTCACAGGGTTTCCTGCCACTACTTTTCTCCCTCGCTTTTGCTTTTTTCTCAGCTAGCTGTTTTTCATTACTGAGTGTTTGTCTTATCTATTCTATTTGATACTGTAGTTCCTTTTCATTCTCATTCTCTATGGTAATTTTAGATTGTACACTGCCTTGGTCTGCTAGTCGGTAAAGGTGATATAGAAAGTAAATAAAATGAATGAATGAATGAATGAATGAATGAATGAATCTCTAGGGTTACACCCTTTCCCTTCTCCCCCTCTTTTAATTCCTGCCTTGAATTAATTGTTATATATGATGCATGAATGCATGCTCTGTCCCGTTTTAATTGGAGTTCCTTTCCTTTTCCATTTTTATTCCGAGACAATCGTTTTATAAACCACCTTGATCTTTTATTAGTAAATGTAGGATATCAATTTTACAATAAACATAAACCTTTTAAATGGATCAAGAAAAGAGAATTCAGGTAAACGTGGTGCATTGCAACTTAGAAATGTGTCCTACCAGGCTGCCATGATTTGAGGATTATTATAAGTATGTGGGATGCCACTTTAAGATGTGTCCAACCATTCTAAAGTATTGACAGAGTTGTATGGAGATAATGGGTTGATATTCCACTTAAATCTTGAGAATGCTTAAAAGGGGGTTTCTCTTAACAGGAAGGCCCACATGTATTTATAAATATGCAAGGTTATCTCCAATCAGGAGACTAATCATGGATTGTGGAATATAAAATTGCTGAAAGAGGTTACATGGTGATGTCTTTGGCAATGATAGGCAGAAACTATGTAACACAGGACTTTTCTGATTGGGTGTCCTTTATATGATTCCTGCAGCCAAGACCTTTTTGGGAGTCTACTATGCCTTTCTCTCTCATGCAGAAAGCTATAAGTGAACCTCCAGGCATTAGAGAAAGCTACGCAACCAGCCTATCATGCATGGAGACATAAGTGAATCTCTCTATCCTATGAATTCTGATGTCATTAGTGAAAAATCTTCCCAGTTAAATGATGTTTGCATATAAGTGATGGCCACACCATATGCTTGTGACATGCAGTCTGCAGTTACAACCAGAATTTAATTTTTCCAGCCATTTGGAAAAGTGTTGCACCTTTCTTCTCATATGCAGAAAAACATGTGACCCTCCAGAGATTTTTGAGAGAGCTCTATGTCCTTTCCATTTCACACTAGAAGGACTTCTGAGAGAACTATGTGACCATCTTGATTCATCAGTGGCGTTCCTAGGGGGGCTGGCACCCCGGGTGGATCGCCGATACGCCCCGCCCTCCCGGGTGCAGCGCCCCCCCCGATGCAGCGCCCCCCCCCCCCGGCGAAAGGACACCCTCGCGAAGGAACCCCCCCGCCCACGCCACCAGGGGGGTGTGCCGTGCGTGCCTGTCCTCCGTTGTTCCATGCTTCTTCTCTGCCCCGGAACAGGAAGTAACCTGTTCCAGGGCAGAGAAAAAGCATGGAACAATGGAGGACAGGCACGCGCAGCACCCCCCCCCCCCCCCCGGCGGCGTGCACCCGGGGCGGACCGCACCCACCGCCCCCCCCCTAGGAACGCCACTGTGATTCATGGACACCTATCATAATGTGAATCCCTCCCTAACTCCTGCCCACCTCTAGCACATCTCTTTATTTATAGTCTTAACTAATAGTCAATTATTCTAATTAGGATCACAAGAGGGGAGTTTTCATTAGAGTTGTAATTACATTTAATTACTTTCTGAGATGCAAACACTAAATAAATAAATCAAACAATATACCATATAATCTTAAGGTTCTTTATATTAATCTAATATCTCTACTATCTTAAGAAGTTTAAACAACACAATAATAAGATGCAGATAGCAGTCCAGCAGCAAGAGGTGTGAGATCCAGTTTTTTCACTGAGTGTAACATGTATGATTATCTCCCAGTTGGCAAGAGGTTATATGTTTGTGCTCGACGCGAAAAGTTCCTAGCCCTCAGAGAATGAGTCCGTTCTCTTGAGGCTAGAGTAGCAGACTTAGAGGAACTGAGAGAGACACAGGGGTACATAGAGGAGGCCTACAGGGACGTTATGGAGAAGTCCCACACACAGGACCCAAGAGGCAGGCAGAGCTCCGCAGTCTCAATGAGTGGTGGAGATGATGGTGCAAAGATGAGGGATTTAGATCTGTTAGGAACTGGACAACATTCTGGGAAACAGGGAGCCTATTCCAAACAGAGGGACTCTACCTTAACCTCAAAGGATACTATTGCAACAGGCCATTTAGGGAATCCCAATAGAGAGGTTTCAATAATGGTGAAAGAAAGCCAGCAGTGTTTAAAGGACAATCAATGGGACACTGTGTTATCAGGGTACAAATTTTATCGCAATGATAGAGTGGATCAAATTGGAAGGGGGGGTTGCATTACATGTTAAAGAGGAAATTGAGTCAAATAAAATAAATATTCTACATGAAACAGACAACAGCGTGGAATCCTTGTGGATAGAAATTCCATGTGCGAAGGGAAAGAGTATATACTGGTAGGGCTGTACCACCATCTTCCAGGAGAGAATGAACAGACAGATGAAAAAATGTTTACAGAAATTAGGAAAGCTGGCAAATTAGGCAACATTATAATAAAGGGTGATTTCAATTACCCTAACATTGACCGGAAAAATGCTACATCAGGGAGCGCTAGGGAGGTAAAATTCTTAGAGTAATAAATGACTAATTCTTAGAGTAACTGGTCCAAGAACCAACACGAAGGAGAGATATTTTAGATCTAGTCCTTAGTGGAATGCAGGGCATGGTACAAGAGGTAACGGTGTTAGATTTGCTCAGAAACAGTGATCATAAAATTATCACATTTGAGCTGATAATCTGGAGTGAACTCGCTAAAGAAATCTACTATAGCAGCATTCAATTTTTGAAAGTGTGACTATGACAAAATGATTAAAATGAAGCTGAAAGGGTAGGCCACAAAGGTTAGAACTTTAAATCAGGTGTGGACGTTGTTTAAAAATACCATCATGGAAGCCCAGATCAGATGTATTACATGTATTAACAAAGGTGGAAAGAAGAGCAAATGACATCCAGCGTGGTTAAAAGGTAAAGTGAAAGAGGCTATTAGAGCCAAAAGAGCATTCTTCAAAGAATGGAAAAAGAATCTGAATGAAGACAATAAAAAGCAATATAAGCAGTGTTAAGCTAGATACAAAGTATTGATAAAGGCTGCTAAAAAAAGAATATGAAGAAAAACTTGCCTTGGAGACAAAAACTCATAGCAACACCTTTTTCAAGTACATTGGAAGCAGAAACCCTGTGATGGAATCCATGGGACCATTAGATAACAAAGGACCAAAAAGGGCATTCAGGGAGGACAAGGCCATAGCACAAAGATTGAATAAATTCTTTGCTTCAGTCTTTACAGAAGATGTAAGAGATCTACCTGTACTGGAAATGGTTTTCAAGGGTAACGATGCAGAGGAACTGAAATAAATCTCGGTGAACCTGGAAGACGTACAGAAACAAACTGACAAGTTAAAGAGTGATAAATCACCTTGACTGGATGGCATACACCCCAGTGCACTGAAAGAACTCAAACATGAAATAGCTGATCTGTGGTTAGTGATCTGTAACCTCTCGTTAAAATAATCTGTAGTACCTGAAGAGTGGAGGGTGGCCAATGTAATGCCGATTTGTTTTAAAGGGTTCTAGGGGTGATCTAGGAAAATACAGACTGATAAGCCTGACTTCAGTGCTAGAGAAAATAGATTTTTAAAAAGGGTTACAGGGGTGATCCGGGAAAATACAGACTGGTAAGCCTGACTTCAGTGCCGGGGAAAATAGTGGAAACTATTATAAAGAATAAAATTATGGAATACGTAGACAAACATGGTTTAATGGGAGAGAGTCAGCATGGGTTCAGCCAAGGGAAGTCTTGCCTCACCAATTTGCTTCATTTCTTTGAAGGCATAAATATGCATGTGGATAAAGGTGAGCCAGTTGATGTAGTGTATCTGGATTTTCAGAAAGCTTTTGACAAAGTTCCTTATGAGAGACTACTGAGAAAATTAGAAAATCATGAGATAGGAGGCAATGTCCTTCTGTGGATTAGGAATTGGTTATTGGATAGAAAATAGAGGATAGGGATAAATGGCCATTTTTCTGAATGGAGGAGTGTGGATAGTGGAGTGTCACAGGGATCTGTACTGGGACCGGCGCTATGTAACAGATTTATAAATGATCTGGAAAATAGAATGACTAGTGAGGTGATTAAATTTGCAGATGACACAAAACTATTCAAAGTTGTCAAAATACGTGCGGATTGTGAAAAATTGCAGGTACACCTTAGGAAACTGGGAGCCTGTGCATCCAAGTGGCAGATGAAATTTAATGTGGACAAGTGCAAAGTGATGCACATTGGGAAGAATAATCCGAATCATATAGGTGTCATTGTAAACAATATGCTGAAAACTTCTGCCCAGTGTGTGGCGGCAGCCAAAAAAAAGCAAACAGGATAGGATGCTAGGAATTATTAAGAAAGGGATGGTAAATAAGACCAAGAATATTATAATGCCTCTGTATTGCTCCATGGCGCGACCTCACCTTGAATATTGCATTCAATTCTGGTCGCTATATCTCAAAAAAGTTATAGCGGAATTAGAAAAGATTCAAAGAAGAGTGACCAAAATGATAAAGAGGGTGAAACTCCTTACATATGAGGAAAGGTTAAAGAGGTTAGGGCTCTTCAGCTTGGAAAAGAGACGGCTGAAGGGGGATATGATTGAGGTCTATAAATCCTGAGTGGTGTAGAACAGGTAAAAGCAGTGCTTTTTTGTGCCGGTACGCACTGGTACGGCGTACCGGCACCTTTTTCTGAGGGCCGGCTCACCTGCCGGCCCTCAGCTCCCCGACTTTCCATTCTGCCTCCTGCAAATCTTCTATTTACCTGAAGTCGCAGGGGCGAACCAGCATCAGTGAAAGCAGCAAGAAGCAGGCTCGCCTCCTCGTCACTACTCGCTTCCCTGCCCTCTCAGCGTCCCGCCCTCGCGGAAAGGAAATTACATCAGAGGAAGACGAGACGATGAGAGGACAGGGAAGCAAGTAGCGATGAGGAGGTGAGCCTACTTCTTGCTGCTTTCACTGATGCTGGTTCGCCGCTGCAACTTCGGGTAAATAGAAGATTTGCAGGGGGCAGAACAGAAAGTCGGGGAGCTGAGGGCCGGCAGGTGGGGATGGGGTTGGAATGATCTTGGGGGCAGGTGGAAGCTGGGATGAGTCACTGGACATGGAAGGGAGGGGGAGGATAGGGGGCAAAGGAGAATCGCTGGAATTGGATGGGAGGGGAGGGCAGGGGAGAGAGGAGAGTTGCTGGACATGGATGGATGGAGGGGAGGGCAGGAGAAATGCTGGACATGGATGGAGGAGAGGACAGGGAAGAGAAATGTTGGAGGGAAGGAAAAACAGAGGAAGGAGATGCACACGGATGGAGGGGAAGGAAGAGAGGAGAAATACTGGACTTGGATGGAGGAGAGGGAAGACAGAAGAAGGAGATACATATGGATAGTGGGGAGGGGAGAGAGTTGAAATGCTGGACATGGATGGAGAGGAGGAAAGAGAGAGGAAGTGAGATGAACATGGATGGAGGGGAGGAAAAACAGAGGAGGAGATGCACATGGATTTAGGGGAAACAAGAAATTCTGGACATGGATGGAGGGAAGAGAGTTGAAATGCTGGACATGGATGGAGGGGAGGGAAGAGAGAGGAAGTGAGATGAACATGGATGGAGGGGATGAGAGAGGAGAAATGCTGTACATGGATGAGAGGGAAGAGAGAGGAAGGACAGGAGATGCATATGGATGGAGGGGAGGGAAGAATAGGAAAGAGATGCATACTGACGGAGATGAGGGAAAGGGAAAAGAGGAGAAAAACTGCACATGGATGGAGAAAATAGGCAAAATCTGGATCCACTCTATATATCCTCCAGTCAAGTCTGTGGAGGACCCAGCTTTTACCTATGGATGTAGAACAAGAAATGAGGAAAGTAAAGAAACCCTGGAAATGGAGTTAAGAGAACAGATAGAGAGCAGCATAATCAAAGACTGGGGCCGACATGATCAGGAAAACAAAGTCACCAGACAACAAAGGTAGAAAAAATCATTTTATTTTCCTTTTAGTGTTTGGAATATGTCCACTTTGAGAATGTACATCTGCCATCTTATTTTGCACTAGGTATACTAGAGCTGTAACATCTTAGAGAAATTATTTATAATGAAAAAAATTCAAGTTATTTTTTTCTCCTATACTGGATGCCTGTTTATATGCGCCATGGTTGGCATAAGAGGTGTGGCTAACATGGGTGTGGCTATCATAGGGGCAGAGCCATAGGTGGTGGCCCCGCCCATAATGAGTACCAGTACCTTTTTTTCTACAAAAAAAGCACTAGGTAGAAGTGAATTAATTTTTCACTCTTTCAAAAAGCACAAAGACCAGGGGACACTCGATGAATTGAAACAGAAATACTTTTAAAACAAATAGAAGGAAATATTTTTTCACTTAAACAATAGCTAAGCTCTGGAACTCACTACTGGGGGATGTGGTAACATCAGTTACCATATCTGGGTTTAAAAAAGATTTGGACAAGTTCCTGGAGGAAAAGTCCATAGTCTGTTATTGAGATGGACATGAGGAAAGTGACTGCTTGCCCCGGGATTGATAACATGGAATGTTGCTACAAATTGGATTTTTGCCAGGTACTTGTGACCTGGATTGGCCACTGTTGGAAGCAGGATAGTAGGCTAAATGGATCATTAGTCTGACCCAATATGGCTATTCTTATTTTCTTATGAGTCTCTTAATTATAACTGTAACTTTGCTTTTGCTTGTAGGTGATGGCTGCACCAGTGGCTTACAGTTTGCAACACAGACTTTTACCTCTTCTTCCAAAAGCAGGCGGCCTAATGGCTAGTGCAGTGACTTGACAACCTTGGGGGGGGGGGGGGGGGGGGTTCAATTCCACTTACAGCTCATGTTGACTTTGGGCAAGTCACTTAACCCTTCATTGCTCCAGGTACAAACGAAGTAATTGTATATAATATGTAAACCACTTTAATTGTCACCATAGAAAGGCAGTATATCAAGTCCCACCTCCTCCTCCCCCATCTGACTGGGTAAAGTGGAATGTGATTTTTAACTAGGTGTATCTTACTGTAAATACTTTTTCTTAATGATTATAGAGAGTCCTTTTGGGGACAAAAAAAAATATGGTTTCACTGTAACTTTACCATTTCCCCCCTATGAAGGCAGGTTCTGCTTTTCTAAAATTGCACAGCAGAGACCTCTAGTGACTCTACCAGGATAAGGAATGTGACCTTTTTAATTAGATAATGCTCACAGATTAAAGGGGTCCTTTTACAAAGGTATGCAGAAAAATGGTTTGCAGTATTGTAGGCACGGGTTTTGGGTGCACGCCGATCCATTTTTCAGCGCACCTGTAAAAAAGGCCTCTCTTTTCTTTTGCCGAAAATGGCCATGTGGTAAAATCAAAATTGCTGCGTGTCCTTCTTAGGTCTGAGACCTTACTGCCAGCCATAGACCTAGCGGTACAGAATCTGGGCAGTAATGACCTATGCGCATCAAATGCCACTTGGCACACGTCCATTACACACGCCAGAAAATAAAACATATTTTTCAGACACGAGTATCAGGCACGCACTAAAATTGAAATTACCACAAGGGCAGGTGGTAACTAGGCAGTAACTCCAATTTAGCATGTGTTCAGCGCGCGTAGGTGCCTACGCGGCTTAGTAAAAGGGGCCCTTAGTGAGAAATTCTAAACAAATCCTCTTCAAACCTTCAACATCACCCTCAAACTGGTAGTAAGTTTCCAGTGTTAAGGGCAGCATTTGTTTCTGTGCTGTTCTCTGAGCATTGGGAAGGAATACCAAATGAACTCATTAACATCCGTTTGAGTACATTTTAAATATAATTTGCAGCCATTTTTGACATGCACATTGTTTCCCACGCTAGAGCCCTCTGAACATTATGAGAACATTAATGAGTGCACTAGTCTGGTGCTAATTGCCTCTTACACCAGCAGTGGGTTTTGAGCATCAAGGGCCTAGCTTAGCACACTTTCTATAAAGTAGCAAGGGGAGAAAGAGTAACAAGATCAAGCCTGAAGAAACAGGATAAAGAAAACTCTAGTAGCTGTGTATTTCCCATTGCTCTATAGGTGTTTACCAAGGAAGTGTGATTAACAGGAGACAGCAGGAGTGTGCTTGGCCCATTATCGGGCCTGAAGCCAGTAGGAAGCGCTTGTCACCCTATCAATTGCATTGTTTTGAGAGTACCAAGATGGTGGCAGCAGCATTAGGGAGAATTAAAACTTCCTTGGATGGACAGGTTTCAACCTTGTGACGTCATGCCATTTCCTGTCCATCAAACCTCCTTGGTGTTTACTATAAGCCTTTAGTAAAATCAAACATATAAATGGCGAGTGTCGTACTCACTCGCAAATGCGCAGTAGAGGCCCTCTCTGCCCCGCCCCGCGTCAATATGTGATGACGAGGGCAGAACAGAGATGGTCTCTACTGCGCATTTGCGAGGGACGAAATCGCTGTCGCTAACGCTCCCCCCACCCGGAGTCGCCGCCGCCACCACCCACCCTCCACCCGGCCGGGCCCTCGCTCCGCTATTGAAACAGCGAGGGAACGCAGCACACAGCTCTGCTGAGCTGCCGTCCTTCCTTCTTCTTCTCTGCCTGTGTCCCGCCCTCGATGACGTTACATCACACGAGGGCGGGACACAGGCAGAGAAGAAGAAGGAAGGCCGACGGCAGCTCAGCAGAGCAGAGCTGTGTGCTGCGTTCCCTCGCTGTTTCAATAGTGGAGCGAGGGCCCAGCCGGGTGGAAGGGTGGTGGCGACTCGGGGGGGGGGGCGAGCTCAGCGGCGGGGGGGGGGTCTTGCAGCGGCGACGGGAAGGGGCTTTCAACCCCCCCCCTTTCCTATACTAGCCCGTTTTTACGGGCTCAACGGCTAGTACTCTATATACTGTGAATGTCCTATCTTAGGCATCTCTTCTCCTTTCTAGATGGTTGGCTGCAATCCCTGGGCAATTTACTGACCCATCATGAGTGAGTTTAAGATTTTTATAAGGGGTCTTATCACTCTGATGGAGTCCATTTGTCAGATGCTAGAACTGATTTATTTCATAATATCTTCCAGGCACAGTGTATTAAATACTTTTCATAAAGTGTTTTTTACACTTGCATGCTTTTCAAAGATCACAAATTATCTCAGAATAAGGGAACAACAAATCTACTTACTTGTGACATTTTCCTTCATCATATCTGAAAACAAAGGAAACATTATATAAGAAAATGTCACAGTGGGTTGGAATTTTAGAATTAAACTGCAATGACAATCTAATTTTATGTAAAACGGCATATTTTAAAACTTCAGAAAAAGATTCTTTCATGCTTTTTACATTTAACAGTTTCTAAAAGCTAGTTGTAATACCATGAGAGTTTCTATAGAAAAATTACGCCCTCCCCCCAACTACAGCCACCACCTTTATTAGGCAACATATTTGCATAACATCCAGTACTGTGAAAAAAGCCAAAGACTGACCAGAATGCAATAAAAAAAAATGT
Organism: Microcaecilia unicolor; assembly: GCF_901765095.1. Classification (NCBI taxonomy): domain Eukaryota; kingdom Metazoa; phylum Chordata; class Amphibia; order Gymnophiona; family Siphonopidae; genus Microcaecilia; species Microcaecilia unicolor. The sequence continues at coordinate 226,749,289 of NC_044032.1, read as the reverse complement.
GCCAAAATCCAAGCTAATTTGTAGCTTGCAGTTTCATCAAAATGTATTTAAAAAAAAAGTCCTACCACCCAATGCACTAAGCTAATATAATGGTAATGCACTGTACAATAACAAATCCATGCTAAGAAAAAATCCACACTAAAAACCCAAGTTAAAATGTGTGCTTCCATCAAGGTAAATGTGCTAAGAGTTATTATTATTATTAGCATTTGTATAGCGCTACCAGACGCACGCAGCGCTGAACACCTGACACAGAGAGACAGTCCCTGCTCAATAGAGCTTACAATCTAAAGTAGTAGCATGAAAGGTCTATGGGAGCAATTCTATAGGTTTAGGTTTATTGGACTTGACTTGATTTCATGACTTTGCATGCTAATCAGTTTACAAACTAAATCAAAGAAACGAGGCACCTTCAATTAAGCACCCAGAGGACATCTTGTAGGAGCCCATTCTATAAATGAACATAAGTGCCTACATTTAGGGCTGGTGTAAGTGTTAGTGCCTAAGTGCCACAGGGACATGAGTAAGTTACAGTATTCTATAAGTTGCATGCTTAAGTGGGAGCCCCATTTATGTCCCACCCATACTCTGCTCCTGTGCATAAGTACATACAGTGGGGGAAATAAGTATTTGATCCCTTGCTGATTTTGTAAGTTTGCCCACTGACAAAGACATGAGCAGCCCATAATTGAAGGGTAGGTTATTGGTAACAGTGAGAGATAGCACATCACAAATTAAATCCGGAAAATCACATTGTGGAAAGTATATGAATTTATTTGCATTCTGCAGAGGGAAATAAGTATTTGATCCCCCACCAACCAGTAAGAGATCTGGCCCCTACAGACCAGGTAGATGCTCCAAATCAACTCGTTACCTGCATGACAGACAGCTGTCGGCAATGGTCACCTGTATGAAAGACACCTGTCCACAGACTCAGTGAATCAGTCAGACTCTAACCTCTACAAAATGGCCAAGAGCAAGGAGCTGTCTAAGGATGTCAGGGACAAGATCATACACCTGCACAAGGCTGGAATGGGCTACAAAACCATCAGTAAGACGCTGGGCGAGAAGGAGACAACTGTTGGTGCCATAGTAAGAAAATGGAAGAAGTACAAAATGACTGTCAATCGACAAAGATCTGGGGCTCCACGCAAAATCTCACCTCGTGGGGTATCCTTGATCATGAGGAAGGTTAGAAATCAGCCTACAACTACAAGGGGGGAACTTGTCAATGATCTCAAGGCAGCTGGGACCACTGTCACCACGAAAACCATTGGTAACACATTATGACATAACGGATTGCAATCCTGCAGTGCCCGCAAGGTCCCCCTGCTCCGGAAGGCACATGTGACGGCCCGTCTGAAGTTTGCCAGTGAACACCTGGATGATGCCGAGAGTGATTGGGAGAAGGTGCTGTGGTCAGATGAGACAAAAATTGAGCTCTTTGGCATGAACTCAACTCGCCGTGTTTGGAGGAAGAGAAATGCTGCCTATGACCCAAAGAACACCGTCCCCACTGTCAAGCATGGAGGTGGAAATGTTATGTTTTGGGGGTGTTTCTCTGCTAAGGGCACAGGACTACTTCACCGCATCAATGGGAGAATGGATGGGGCCATGTACCGTACAATTCTGAGTGACAACCTCCTTCCCTCCGCCAGGGCCTTAAAAATGGGTCGTGGCTGGGTCTTCCAGCACGACAATGACCCAAAACATACAGCCAAGGCAACAAAGGAGTGGCTCAGGAAGAAGCACATTAGGGTCATGGAGTGGCCTAGCCAGTCACCAGACCTTAATCCCATTGAAAACTTATGGAGGGAGCTGAAGCTGCGAGTTGCCAAGCGACAGCCCAGAACTCTTAATGATTTAGAGATGATCTGCAAAGAGGAGTGGACCAAAATTCCTCCTGACATGTGTGCAAACCTCATCATCAACTACAGAAGACGTCTGACCGCTGTGCTTGCCAACAAGGGTTTTGCCACCAAGTATTAGGTCTTGTTTGCCAGAGGGATTAAATACTTATTTCCCTCTGCAGAATGCAAATAATTCATATACTTTCCACAATGTGATTTTCCGGATTTAATTTGTGATGTGCTATCTCTCACTGTTACCAATAACCTACCCTTCAATTATGGGCTGCTCATGTCTTTGTCAGTGGGCAAACTTACAAAATCAGCAAGGGATCAAATACTTATTTCCCCCACTGTAAGTATTGCCACACCGAGACAGACCAAAGGTCCATGAAGCCCAGCGTCCTGTTTCCAACAGTGGCAAATCCAGGTCACAAATACCTGGCAAGATCCCAAAAAAGCTCAATACATTTTATGCTGCTTATATCAGAAATAAGCAGTGGATTTTCCCCAAGCCCATTTAAATATTGGTGTGTGAACTTTTTCTTTAGGAAGCCATCCAAACCTTTTTAAAACCCCGCTAAGCTAACTGCTTTTACCACATTCTCTGGCAACGAATTCCAGAGTTTAATTACACATTGAGTGAAGAAAAATTTTCTCCGATTCATTTTAAATGTACTACTTTGTAGCTTTATCGCATGCCCCCTAGTCCTAGTATTTTTGGAAAGAGTAAACAAATGATTCACGTCTACCTGTTCCACTCCATTCATTATTTTATAGACCTCTATCATATCTCCCCTCAGCCATCTTTTCTCCAAGCTGAAGAGCCCTAGCTGCTTCAGCCTTTCCTCACAGGGAAGTCATCCCATTCCCTTTATCATTTTCATCACCCTTCTGTGTACCTTTTCTAATTCCGCTATTTCATTTTTGAGATGCGGTGACCACAATTGCACCATGGACCGATAAAAAAGGCATTATAATGTCCTCATTTTTGTTTTCCATTACTTTCCTAATAATACCTAATATTCTATTTGCTTTCTTAGCCGCCGCAGCACACTGACCAGAGGGTTTCAACTTATCATCAATGACGAAGTCTAGATCCCTTTCTTGGTTGGTGACTCCTAACGTGGAACCTTGCATTACGTAGCTATAATTCGGGTTCCTCTTTCCCACATGTATCACGTATTACCTCATTAGTTACTCCCATCTCTAGATCATTTATAAATATGTTAAAAAGCAGCGGTCCCAGCACAGACCCCTGGGGAACCCCACTATCTACCCTTCTCCATTGAGAATACTGACCATTTAACCCTACTCTCTGGTTTCTATCTTTTAACCAGTTTTTAATCCACAATAGGACACTACCTCCTATCCCATGACTCTCCAATTTCTTCTGGAGTCTTTCATGAGGTACTTTGTCAAACACCTTTTGAAAATCCAGATACACAATATCAACTGACTCACCTTTATCCACATGTTTATTCACCCCTTCAAAGAAATGTAATAGATTGGTAAGACAAGATTTCCCTTCACTAAATTCACGTTGGCTTTGTCTCATTAATCCATGCTTTTGAATATGCTCTGTAATTTTGTTCTTTATAATAGTCTCTACCATTTTGCCCAGCACCGACATCAAGTACACCGGTCTATAATTTTCCGGATCTCCTCTGGAACCTTTTTTAAATATCAGCGTTACATTAGCCACCCTCCAATCTTCCAGCACCACACTCGATTTTAAAGATAAACTACATATTACTAACAATAGTTCTGCAAGTTCATTTTTCAATTCTATCAGTACTCTGAGATGAATACCATCCAGTCCAGGAGATTTGTCAAATTGTCCCATTACATCCTCAAGGTTTATAGAGATTTCATTCAGTTTCTCCAGCTCATCAGCTTTGAATACCATTTCTGGCACCGGTATCTCTCCCAAATCTTCTTCGGTGAAGATCGAAGCAAAAAATTAATTTAATCTCTCCACAATAGCTTTGTCTTCCCTGATTGCCCCTTTTACCTCTCTGTCATCTAGCGGTCCAATCGATTCTTTTGCCGGCTTCTTGCTTTTAATATACCTAAAAAAAATTTTACTATGTGTTTTTGCCTCCAACACAATCTTTTTTTCAAAGTCCCTCTTTGCCTTTCTTATCAGCGCTTTGCATTTGACTTGACATTCCTTATGATGTTTCATATTATTTTCAGTCGGTTCCTTCTTCCATTTTCTGAAGGATTTTCTTTTAGCTCTGATAGCTTCCTTCACCTCACTTTTTAACCATGCCAGCTGTCGTTTGGTCTTCCTCCCTCCTTTTTTAATACACGGAATATATTTGGTCTGGGCTTCCAGGATGGTATTTTGGAACAGCAGCCATGCCTGATGTAAATTTTTTTCAGCGTTTTATCATAGTGTCCTTTTTTAAAGTTAAATGCTAACATATTGGATTTCCTGTGTATACTCCAAATCTAATATCGAATCTGATCATATTATGATCACTGTTATCAAGCGGCCCCAGCACTATTACCTCCTGCAGCAGATGATGCACTCCACTAAAGACTAGGTCTAGAATTTTTCTTTCTCTTGTCGGCTCCTGTACCAGCGGCTCCATAAAGCAGTCCTTGATTTCATCAAGGAATTTTACCTCCCTAGCATGCCCTGATGTTACAGTTACCCAGTCAATATCGGGGTAATTGAAATCATCCATTATTATTGTGTTGCCCAGTTTGTTAGCCTCCTAATTTCCAATAACATTTCTACATCTGTCTGTTAATCCTTGCCAGGCAGATGGTAGTACACTCCTATCATTATCCTTTTCCCCTTTACACATGGAATTTCAATTCATAGGGATTCCAAGATGTGTTTTGTTTCCTGCAGAATCTATTTGATTTTCGATCTATTTGATTCAAGGCCCTCCTTAACATACAATGCTAGCCCTCCACCAATTCGATCCACCCTATCACTACGATATAATTTGTACCATGGTATGACAGTGTCCCACCCAATCCTTTACAAATACACACCGCTTTTGAGTTCTACACAATCCAATTTAGGCACCCATTGTTACAGAATATCGGGTAGCCAGATCGGCACCCAAATATAATTAATGCCAATTAATTTTTTTTATTTGTTGCATTTGTATCCCACATTTTCCCACCTCTTTGCAGGCTCAATGTGGCTTACAATACATCATGAATAATGAGAATACATGAGAAAGTATACATTTAGTAATAGCAGAAGGATTTTGGGTAACATGATAATGATAAAACATGGCAGTATTTTAACAAGCAAGCATAGTAAGAGATATTTAAGAAATACATATGAATTTTAAAGAAAATGTACATTTAGTAATAGTAGAAGATCTTGGGTAACATAATAATGAAAAAACATGAAAGTAGCTTGGCAAGCAAATATTGTAGGGGCAATTCTGGATGTGTGTACAGGAATTCATATTTGTTGATCATTGTTGTATGCCTTGCGGAAGAGATAGATCTTCAGTAGACTTCGGAAGTTGGCTTGTTCATATGTTGTTTTTAGGTTTCACGGTAGCGCATTCCAGAATTGTGTGCTCAGGTAGGAAAAGGTTGACGCATGCGTTAGTTTGTATTTAAAACCTTTACAATTTGGGAAGTGAAGATTAAGGAATGTACAGGATGATTTTTTAGTATTCCTGGGTGGTAAGTCTATCAGGTCTGACATGTAGGCTGGTGCGTCTCTGTGAATAATTTTGTGAACTAGGGTGCAAATTTTGAACATGATACGTTCTTTGAGTGGGAGCCAGTGCAGTTTTTCTCGTAGGGGTTTGGCGCTTTCGTATTTTGTTTTACCGAATATGAGTCTAGCTGCTGTGTTCTGAGCTGTCTGAAGTTTCTTGATTATTTGCTCTTTGCAGCCAGCGTAGAGGGCATTGCAGTAATCTAGATGACTGAGTACTATTGATTGTACCAGGTTGCGGAAGACAGTTCTTGGGACCGTGCTTGTTAGCTCCAATAATCAAATCATTGGAGCCCATTACTTATTTTGGGTGCTGATCTGGGATCCGTGCCCAATTTTGAGCACACATATTTGGGCGACCTTTATAGAATCTGGGATGTAAACATTAGCAGCTCATTTATAGAACTGCCCCATTTATGTACTTTCCTGCATTGGAAGTAATTCCATAAGCAGGTCTTCTGCATTCGTTTGCATGGAAGAAACTGTGTGCCATTCATTTACACTAAACAAATTGCATTTGTGCTTTCCACAAAAAAACCATATTAAATACAGGATTAAAATTAGCATGGAAACATCCTACAGCATGAATAAATCTCAGCCTAAAATCAGTATGCTTTATTACACTGAAGACACTATTTTATAATAACAGTATATATGGTTACCAGATGGCTCAAGTCATGGAGGATGGATTGAGCCAGTCTGGGTTTTTACTTCCATTGAAAGCAATGGAAGTAAAACAAGACTGGCTCAATCTGCCCTTCATGACCTAAAGCCATCTGGTAACCCTAAATGAGACACCTATGTTTAAATGTACCAACTAAGACATGTTTCTCATTTAAGAGGTACCACTTTCCTCTATCTGTGGGTGTGCTATAATTATTTAAAAATATGGGAGTGAATCTGTAGCTGGCTCACCCCGCTGGCTGGGTTGTGGCCAAGGAAAGAGTGATAAGCCACTGGGTCTTTAAACTGTGAATAATGGAGGGAGGGTGTGTTTTGCCTCTTTTTTTATCTACTAGAAGCAGAATAGGGGATCATGGAAAGGAGCCTATGCATTTGTGTTTTAACTCCTTCTGGACCAGGAAAAACATGGACTGGAATCTGCAGAGTGGCTTGCCAATGTTGGGAGTCCCAGACAAGAAGTGTGCCTACCGGTGTGCTGAATCCCAGCTGAGTACCTTATGTTGTCTGCAGAGCCCCCCAAAACCCACTATCCCCAACTGTACACCACTACAATAGTCCTTAGGGATGAAGGGGGCACCTATATGTGGGAACAGTGGGTTTCTAGTGAGTTTTGAAGGGCTCACAGTTTCTACCACAAGTGTAACAGGTATGGGGAGGTATAGGCCTGGGTCCACCTGTCTGCAGTGCACTGCACCCACCACTAGACTACTCCAGGGTCCTGCATGCTGCTCTAATGGACCTGAGTATAACATCTGAGGGTGGCATAGAGACTGGGAAGTAATGTTTTTAATCACATTTTTTTGGGTGGGGGGGTTGGAGGGGGTTAGTTACCACTGGGGGAGTATGGAGAGGTCATCACCGATTCCTTCCAGTGCTCATCTGGTCATTTAGGGCACTTTTTTGTGGCTTATTCGTTAATAAAACAAGTCTAGACCAAAACATCCAACTTATAGCCCTGGATTTATTTTTTGGTTCCATTATGGCAGAAAAATGTTCAAGTGTTAGAAATGCCCAGATCCTGCCCTTAATATGCCCCTAATACGCCCCCTTGTGATTTGAACGCACTTCTGACAGACCACAGAAAAAGTCTAAAAGTTGGTTTTGAAAATACCAGTTTGGACATGTTTGTGAGAAAAACATCCAAATGCCGATTTATGCCACTTTTTGAACAATTTTCTCTTTTGAAAATGAGCCCCCCAGTCTTCCAGCAAGGGCTGTGGAGTCTGTGGAAGTGGCTGTGTGCTCTGAGGAAGAGGGTGAGAGAAACTGGCTGTATCAAGTTCACAGCCAGTGAAGTAGGGCCTTAAAGACAATATTTCCCCTCCCTAGCAAGCTGGCAGGATCCCCACACAAGGAGGCAAGGAGCTCTCCCCCTCCACAAAACTGTCTGTAGGCCCATGGCACTGCGGCACACATGCTACCTGGGGACTAGCTATAAGCAGGGGCGTATCTGCGTGGGGCCACAGGGGCCTGGGCCCCCGCAGATTTCGCCCTGGCCCCTCTCCCGCCGCCAGCCCTCCCCCGCTGCCGTTTCTTACTTTTGCGTCCGCTTCCTCCTGCGCCTTTAAAAATATTTATTCAGCTGGCGGGGGACCCCAATCCCCGCCAGCCAACCCGAGGTGATGTCTTTCAAGTTCTTCCTCCGCCGTGGCCAACGTGCTGGAGTTGAAAGCGTCTGAATCCAGTTCGGAGTCTGACATTGCAGCACGTTGTACATGCTGCGACGTCAGACCCCGAACTGGATTCAGCCGCTCAACTCCAGCACGTTGGCCACGGCGGAGGAAGAACTTGAAAGTTGTCACCTCGGGTTGGCTGGCGGGGGTTGGGGTCCCCCGCCAGCTGAAGAAATATTTTTAAAGGCGCAGGAGGAAGCGGACGCAAAAGTAAGAAACGGCAGCGGGAGAGGGCTGGCGGCGGGAGGGGGGTGGAGAGAGTCATTGGTGGCGGTGGGGGGGGTCCGGTAATGGCGGAGAGGGGGTCGGTGGTGGCGGGGGGGGGGGTAAAATGTGCCCCCTCCCTCTGGCTCTGGCCCCCCCTACCGCCGGAGGCCAGATACGCCCCTGGCTATAAGTATGCTGTGTGCTAAACCCTGAGGCCATGATGTTATTCAAGGAGCACATGTCAGAAAATTATTTTCACAGAAAAACTGATTTGTATGCTCTAAATAAGAACATGCTAGATTAATATTATAATAATAAGAAACATTGTATATCGCCGCTCAGGTATAAAACACTAGAGTTTTATACCTTGTGATTCATCATGAATTAAACTCTTGGACCCAGATGCTCAAAACCTAACACTGGTGATAGGAGCGATTAGCACCGGAACTGTGCACAGGTTAATGTGCGCAGCATGCACAAAACCCTCCAGCGCGGCTGCTAATCTGTGTGCTGAAGATCAGAGCAAATTGTATTTAAATGCATCAAAATGGAGTCAAATCAGGTGATTATTTAATGCTCAGAAGACAGTGCAGAAGCTAATGCTGGACTTAATGCTGAAAACACACCGCTAGGTTGGGGATGGCACTCGGGTTTTGAGGAGAGGATTTCTTCTGCATTTTTTCATGTTAAATTGCTGGAGTTTGGCTTCTTTTGAAAGGAGAAAGACGTCCATGTAGCCTCTAGCGCTGATAGTGAGAAAAAAAATGTCTACAAGTCCGAGTAAAACCCGGGGTGAGGGGGTGGCATTGGGGCCTGTTTTCTTGTGCTTTGGAGTTAGCCCCTTAAGTGATTTAAGCTGCAAAAATTGGGGGGGGGGGGCTTATATTTCATAGCACAGGGAAAGGGTGCCAATGTGCTCTTGCACTTCCTGTTTTGCCTGGCGCATGTGCACAGGAGTTTTGTAGTAAGCGCAGCCCTTGTGCACATGCATCAGTCACATTCCTCCCCCTTGCTTTCACTTTACTAGTGCGTATAAAATTTGCATCCCATTTGCTTTGGGCATTGGAGGGGCTAGTTTTCAGCACTGTTTTTGCCTCTAGCACCAGAGTTTTGAGCATCAGGCCCTAGATCTTAACTACTCTGCCCCATTGCTTACATAGTAGAACAACAAGCAGGCTAATCCCTAGACAAATTCTAAGAATTAATTACCGAAATATGGAATTCTTGTACAGGCCGAAGCACTCTGGTGCATGCTGGGAAGAATGCTGCAGTCAGGAAGAGCCAGCAACGCTAATCCCGGTTTGTAAATCCCTTTGTGAAAAGTTTCCGCTAATGAATCCCACTCGTTAAAGCAGTACAAATCTTTTACAGCAAGGCAGTGCTCCCTACAAAAATGGTATAACAGAGTAAATACATCAAAATCTAAACAGAAACAAAACTGTTTAAACTATTCCCTTCTAGGACAGCACTTACTAATTTTCATTTCTTTAGTTCATGTTAAATTACTCCTACAACTGATAGTAGTGTTTCTGAAATGTACTTTGATAGCTGTAAAATGAAACAAAGAATAATTTAAATAAAAATAGAATAAATTCTTTCATGTGCCATTTCCAGGGTTGCCTGTGGCTTCTCTTCCACACTCCCTCCATGGAACTTGCCTCAGATCAAACATAATAAATATAGGGTAAATATTCAATTAATAGCAGTTTGCTGACCACCACAGGTGTTTCTGGATATTCAGTTCTGGGCCATGTCCGGGCTTCGGTTGAATGTCCAGTTTATGCGGTGCTGGCTAATATATGGCCGCTTAAGTCAATTTTCAGAACTTAGGCAGCTATGGGTTGCTGCATAATGACTAAAGATAGGACTGTGTTTTATGCGATCTTATTTATGCAGTTAACCTGGCCAGTTAAATGCTGAATATCGGCATTTAACTGTCCCAGTGTTGACTCTGCCACCGGAACGCCCCCACAATAACCATGTTTCTCTTAGGCACTAACTGCTAATTTTCATCAGTGCTGATGAAAATGAGCAGATAGCTCTGAACAAGTGTTTTAATCAGTCAGCGGCTGTTTCTGTCCAGTTAAATCATTTTGAATAATAACCAGATAATGTTTTATTTGTTAGTAATAACATTCATAGGAGTATTTAGTAGTACTTTCCAAATGTTAAAGCAGAATGTTCTGCGTAATCTGATTCTATAGGTTTAGGTTTTAATATTTAAATACTGCAGCTGGCAATTCTTTTAAACGCTGGCCATGGTGTTTAAACATATACCTGAATATCCAGCACCACCAGATATCTAGATATTGGCACTGGATATCTGTGTATGGTGGAACTACTGCCATCATCTGGATAACTGCAGTATTCAGTGCCATTAGCCTAATATCTACCCATGCAATTTATCATAATGTAACTCACTTTCAGCTCATATTTGGAAAGAAGGCAAGCAAGATTTCCAAAACCCATATGGTACTAAGAAATATGAGAATTTATATGACAGCTGACGTGAATTATGCATTCAATATATTCATAACATTCAATATACATGAAGGGCAATTCTGGGTGAGTGCAGTTGCACATGCCTTGCAAATGTAACTGGTGCCTTAACTGGCATTTACATGCACAAGTGCACTAAGCACTAAGGAATCCTGTAAGTGTTATAGTGAATAACTGCAAGGGGATCTACACATGGGTGGAGCATGGGCAAGAGCTAAGCGTGTCTCCTACCTGTGAGCGCACCTTATGAAATTAATTTCCACCCCATATTCAAAGCAATTTAAGCAGCTTAGAAAGGCTCCACAGTATGGCTAACCGCGAACATTCAACGGCACTGAACCGGGCAGTGTCGCTGAATATTCGCGATTAAAGCCTGTTAACTTGTGGTTGTTCTAAGGGTGGAGTTGGCACTCATGTGGTGAAGTGACGATAGTCAACCTTTGACCACATAAGATAACTGCTTAAATTGGGTCGCATAAAAAGCAATTCTACCTTATGTGGTTAAGGGTTGCATATTGCACTTAACTGTATAACTTTTAGCGGCCAACGAAAAAGGAAGGGAGTGGGAACAGAGTCAGGCAAGACTCTGTTCCCACTCCCTTCCTTTTCCTGTGTTTCTTTGTGGGACATCTGTGTCCTTCTACTTCAAGTGGTTTTGGTTTATAACTTTTAGTGGCCAACATACAACTGGATATTCAATGCCAGTGCCCAGGCATGGCTAGGCACTGAATACCAGGAATATAGCCGGTGGTGGATGTAAAAATGCTGACCACCACAGACTATCGGCATGCCAACTTAGGACAACCATAGGCCTAGCATAAGTGGTATGCCTAAATCTAGGTGCATCACTGCTGACATACACTAGTATTCAATGATGGAATCTTGGCACCAAGATGTCATTATGCTATTGCCGTTCAATGTACGGCATCGAAGCACCTAACTTGAGGTGCCAAGTTATAGAATTGCCCCCTGCTTTTATTTTTAATTTTATGGGATAACAACTAGATTCTATATATCATGCCTAAAAAATTGGCGCAGAAACAAAACACACCTAGGCGTATTCTATAAAGTATGCCTAAATTTAGGTGTACTTTTATAGAATAAGCCTAAATTTCCATGCAGTTTAAAGAATACACCAAGCACCCATCAACATGGCTACATCTAGTCATGGGTAGTTATGCCAACTAAAATTTGGTGTAAATGTTGACACCTAAATTAGACACGGACTGGGTGTATTCTATAACCACGCACATAGATTTTAGAAATGCCCATGACCCGCCCATTCCATGCCCATGGACAAGCCCCCTTTTCAACTGTGACTTAGAATTTACGCGAAAGTTCTGAGCATAAATTCTAATTAATGCCAATTAGTGTCAATAATTACTTAAGTGGCGATTATTAGCGCTGATTGGCTTCTTAACTAATTAAGTTGCATGCATAAATCCAGAATACGACTGGATTTGCACACGCAACTGAAGTCACACTATATAGAATCTGGTGGTAAATGTCTAAAAATATATTAGTTCCTAGGCTAGGTTTGTAATTTAGGTATAATTTTAAGCTTAATATACTCCAAAATTTCAGCTTACATTTCCCTTAAACTTAGGTATCAAAATTAAACTCCAGTTCATTTGATTCGATCTAAGCGCCTAAGGAATTATAAAGCAGTATACTACTATTATTTTCAGTGGGGCTAATTCTCTAAAATCATGGGCCTGATATTCAAATAAAGCTCCGTTCCTACTTTTAGGTGCTTATTTTAGACGCTCTGTTCATTTTTTGGACATCTGAAAACCAGCATTTAGATGCCCATATTGCACGGATGTCCAAATCCTGATTCTATAAAGCCAGATGTCTAAAATTGCCGTATGTCCAAGTGGCAAGAGAGTGTGGTCTGGGTATGTTTTGGTGAGACTAGGAAGAGGCCAAAAGATGGATTTCTCCAACTGTAGAAGAGGAAGGGATGTTCCTGTCAAGGACATCTGTTTTAGACCTGGTACTAGGCAACTCCAGGTTATAGAAAGGCACTCTGATTGAGCAGCTCTCCACTGAATGGAGTAAGCGAAATCGCAGTAGGTATTTTGTTTGTCCCTGGAAAGCTCACAATTAAAAAAAAATTACAAAAAGCTGCACTTGGACTCAAACCAACAACTTCTGGCTCTCTGTTCTGTTTTTTTTTTTTTTACCTGGTTGATGTAACCATTAGTCTATTCCTCCAAATGAATGACTGCATGGCGATTTTATAATATGGATGTTCCTCTGCTGTCTTGTCCATATCCCTTGTTTTGCCCCTTCATAGTTTAGATGTTTCAGGGGTCCTTTTACCAAGCTGTGGTAAAAAGGGTCCTACACTAGTGGCGGGGGTCATTTTTGCCACTCGCTGCGGTCTTTTTTACTGCAGTGAGTAAATAAAGCTGAAAATAGCCATGGCCATGAAGTAAGATTGCTCTTACCACAAGGCCATGCAAGGGGGGACACCTACCGCCACCCATTGAGGTGGTGGTAAGGGCTACCGCGCTAACACAGCAGTAACCAGGTAGAACGCAGCACTGTCCAATTACTGCCAGGTTAGTGAAGGAGTGGAACGCCGGTGCTGCCTGAATACTGCTGAGCAACAGGACAACCTCATGTTTTGTGCCTACTGATGGACTTTTACTTATGCACTCTACCTCTGCTTTTGGCTGTTTGGCCACACCTTATTACTGCACTGGACATTTGTGCCTTATCCAGTTTTACTGTTTACTAACAAGACAAGTTTGCTGTTTACTAATGTACAGACAGAATGCAGGGCTATTAGATATATAGCTTGTAACAGTAGTTTGCAAGGCCTATACAAGACCAGCTTGCACGTAGCAACGCCATCTGAATAGGCGACCTTGGAGGGTGCTGACACCCCCCCTGCATTCCTGAGCCGCACCTTATCTCCTGCGCTAGAAAGGAGCAGTGTGTGTGTACAGAATAAGCTGCTAAGTTTCGTTTTTCTTGCCAGTATCATTTCAGTGTTATGACGTGTGTACGTACTGGGACTACAATTTTGTACTGTAAGAACTACAAATGTTTACTGCGCATGACAGGTATGACGTGTAAGGGGCCAAATGCGCAGGCCCAGTAGGGAAGTATAAATGTAAGCGTCAGATGATTTATGACACACAGTGTCCCGAGGCTACTCGGTGCTGTTCACTTGCTAGCAATAAAGTTGCCTTGTTTGGAACCAAAATTTGCCTTTCGTCTCCTGATTTCCCACCTGTTTCATTGGCGACCCAGATGGGACAGAAGTAGAAAGGGGAATCGGATTATATTCTTCCCCTCCCCCACTGCGGTCGGATCGGGTCATCGACCCCCACCTGAGAAGGTGGTGAGTGGCCACCGCTGATTTCAGCGTCCATCTCCCGGAGGAGGGCCGATCCACTCCGCCTGACTGTAGAGGGGGCTGTGTGGTTCCGATAAGGCACCTTTTTCCATTTCAGAGAGAAGCGTACGACGGCGCAGCCTGCGACCCCGGCGGACAGGCGAGTATACTCTACGTAGTGACCGGCCCAGTAAGGACCGAAGAAGAGGCGTGATCACCCTCTTTTAGCCAGTGACTAATACGGACTATTGGTATCCGACTAGGTCCTGAAACTCACTAGGCTCCGGCGACGAAACCGAGCGGCGAACGAACGGGGGGGTTTCTTGTGGCGTATGAAAGTGTGTGAGTGGGCTTGCAGTTCCAGGCCGGGCGACCGCGTCCTGGTCAGGCCGAGTGTTGACCCTTCTGTGTCTGGTGGAACGAGACCCCTTACTCCTCCACCTCCCTTTTCCCCCTTTGTCCGTCACCTGTCCTTTGGCACTCAGGTTAGGATGGGCGGGGGTGGGTCTTCACCGTTAGATTTAATGACGGAACACTTTAGCGAAGTGTTCGACCTAGATAAATGTAGCAGGGCCGGGATGATACAGAGATGTCAATTTATGTGGCCAGGGCTAGGAATTGCTGGATGGCCCCCGGAAGGGTCATTCGAGTATGAAAAAGTGGCGGCGGTCATGAATATTGTTATAATTGAGGGGAACCCAGGCTGCCCCGAGGACATTCCATACATAGAAGCGTGGTTGGATGTAGTCCGGGATCCGCCGGCTTGGGCCCAACGGAAGGTAGAAAAGGCCGCCCTTATGTTGGTAAAGCAGAGAAAAGGCCGGAAAACCAAACTTAGAACCCTGCCGACCCATGCCTTCGCTCTCCAAAGCTCGGCAACCGTTGCCGTCCCGAAGGCCGCAGGGACCGCCCCCATACGGCCTACCGCCCCTAGCACTGAAGCCACTGAGGCCACGCCCCCTGCTACCAGAGTTAAGGCAGGAACTACGCCCAGTACTACCAACACACTTTCTAGGAAAAAACCCCCAAAGAAAACCGCAGGGAAAGTTCAGGGTTCGGCCGAGAAGAAGCCTCCAAAAGCCCCGATACTTGCTACGGCGGAAGCATACGAAGACGACATTGCGCCGCCGCCCTATGCTCCTATGTACCCTGACCTTACGGGCCTAGCGAAGGCCCCGCTGACGCCGGGACTTCCGGGTCAGAGTCGGATGCCGGGGAGACGTCCCGCCCAGCCTCACCTGAGTCACCTGGCCTCGCAACCACACGGAAGAGTAAACGGGTTGTGAAGAATATTACTCGGTTCCCCCAATCGAGTCCGCAACAGGCCCTTCCGTCCAGCCGAAAAGGGGGAACCTCTCACTTATTCCCAGTCCGACAGTCCACCACCTATACCCCTAACCCGGCAGAGGGGGGGGGGCCAGCCCATCGAATCAACAGTCTATAGTCACGTTCCCTTCTCAAGTGCCGATTTGTATAACTGGAAATTCCATGGGCCGTCCTACGACCAGAAACCCGAGCAGCTGATAGAGCTGGTGGAAGGCATTATATACAGCTACAATCCAACTTGGGCCGACCTTAGGCAGTTGAGCGCCCACATCCTGACCTCTGAAGAACGCCGCCTTTTACAACAAAATATGGAGCAAGCCATCCGGGATGCGAATCCGGCCCATGCCAATTTACAGAACCTACTAGAAACGGAGGCGCCTATCGCTGCCCCCACGTGGGATTACCGAACCGCCGAGGGCCAAACCTTTATCCGCCGATACCAACAGGCGTACCTGGCCGCCTTAAAGAAGGGGAAGCAGAAGGTTACCAACATGGGAAAAATCCACAGTGTAGTCCAACAAAAGGACGAGAGTCCAGGGGACTTCCTTGAACGACTTATGGAAGCATTCAGAAGGCACAGCCCGATAAATCCCGAAGACCCTAAGAACCTCCCAACCGTGGTTATGAGTTTTGTTAGCCAGTCAGCACCGGATATACGAAGAAAGCTACAGAGAACGGAGGGGTTCGAAGGGATGAGCCTAAGCCAACTGAAAGCTATAGCTGATCGCGTATTCGGATATCGCGACCAGGAGGAGAAGGTGGAGGCCCGGAAGGAATCGACCAGACGGATGCGGGAGAAGGCAGATGTGTTGGCCACGGTGCTGGAAGAACGAATGAGGTCTAGACCAAAGGGGAGGGGCAGGAGAACAAGAGGAACGCGGTCCCCCATAGGGCGTAACCAGTGTGCAAATTGCCGACAAGAAGGACACTGGTGGGCTGATTGTCCAGAGGAGATACGGGACAACCCGAGAGAAGAGGAATCATGGGACCGGCAGAGAGAGGAGGAGACCGGCGACCGCACGGGGGCCCCTAGGCGAGGCCGTGGAAGGGGCCGAAGAGAGAGAGGACGGGATGACCGGAGGGAATGGCAGATGGCTGTGGACGCTACCCGAGACGGCACAGCATGAAGAAACCGGGAGGGCAGAGTCCCCACTGACCCTCTGGTGGAAATTCGGGTGGGGACAGAATCTATGAAGGCCTTACTAGACACAGGGGCCCAGCGATCTGTTATCACCACAGCCATAGCCCCAGCCACGAAAGAAACTATACCAATTGTGGGAGCCTCCGGGAAATCCCTTGCGGCTCCCCTCCTCAAAGAGCGCCAAGTCCAGATCGGAGGGACGATGGTGTCCCATCAGTTCATACACATCCCTGGATGCCCGGTCCCCTTGATTGGTCGAGACCTACTCTGTAAGCTCCAGGCCACCTTGAAGTTCAAGACTACGGGTGAAGTGGAAGCTCGCTTTGAAGATCGGCCAGTGACACTTATCTGTCCAGTAAGAGAAGAATGGAGACTACACGTTCCCCCAACTGTAGGACCCGGCGACTGCCGGTACGACCAGAACACCCCTTTCGCCCAGCAGAGGCGAGCCATAATGGATGAAGTGCCTGATGTATGGGCAGAATTGAACCCCGGCGGACTGGCCGTTAACGCTATCCCCATCTGGATTGAGCTCAAACCAAATGCTCAAGTTGTCAACCAAGGACAATACCACATCCCCTATGCAGCCCGGCATAGTATGCATACACATCTACAGAAACTCCTTCAACAGGGAGTCCTTAAACCAATCAGATCCGCATGGAACACCCCATTGTTGCCCGTTAAGAAACCAGGAACATCCGAGTACAGACCCGTCCAGGACCTGAGGAAAGTCAACAACCAGGTAGCCGACATAGTTGCCCTCGTACCAAATCCATACTCCATCCTAGCCCAAGTGCCATCTCAGACCAAGTGGTACAGTGTCATTGATTTGAAGGACGCCTTCTTCTCCATCCCTCTTGCTGTCGACAGCCAAAAGTTGTTTGCCTTCACGTGGGAAGACTTGCAGACGGGAACCAAGCAGCAATATACATGGACCCGTCTTCCCCAGGGGTTCAAGAACTCGCCTACCCTCTTCGGCGACCAACTCGCCCAGGACCTGAAGACGTACCAGGACGAGTATGGGCCGGTCGTCCAATACGTGGATGACCTGTTGGTGGCCCGTGAAACGTACACGGACTGTGCAGAAGCTACCCTTTACCTCTTGAAGACCCTGGAAGCCCAGGGGTACCGGGCCAGTCGCAAGAAGGCACAGATATGCGAGATCGAAGTCGAGTATCTGGGGTTTCGCCTCCGAGAAGGAACCCGAAGGCTCGGTATCCCCCGAACCCAAGCCATCCGCAACCAACCCACTCCTGCAAATAAGAAGGAACTACGGGCACTCCTCGGAGCCGCTGGATATTGCCGCATTTGGATTATCAATTTTGCCATCCTGACCCACAGTTTGTACGCCAAGCTGAAGGGGCCTGAACTCGAGGGCCAGGATCTCCAGTGGGAGAAAAGCGAACTGAAAGCCCTTCAGGACCTTAAGGATGCCCTTGCGGCTCCACCAGCGCTCGGACTGCCAGATGTGACTAAGCCGTTCCACTTGTTCATCGACGAAAAGAAGGGATTGGCACTTGGAGTCCTCACCCAACTGGTCGGTACCTGGCAACGCCCTGTAGCATACCTCTCCAAGAGCATGGACAACGTGGCACGAGGATGGCCGGGCTGCCTACGAAGCATTGCGGCTGCTTGTCTCCTGATACACGAGGCCAATAAACTCACATTCGGCCAAACACTTTTTGTGACCACACCCCACACCATCCGCGGCCTACTCGAGAGCCACGGACCCAGATGGATGACCAACTCCCGATTGGTCAAATACCAAGCCCTCCTGTGCGAAAATCCGGAGGTGCGGATCCTGGACACGACCAACCTCAATCCTGCCACCCTCCTTCCGGCCCCTGAACCACCACTCCACGACTGTGAAGAGGTAATAGCCACTGTGCACTCGAGCAGACCTGACCTGAAGGATCAACCCTGGCAAGGGGGCATCACCCTTTTTACCGATGGAAGCAGCCAGGTGATAGAGGGAATTCGAAGAGCTGGCTATGCGGTGGTATCTGAGGACCATGTGATCGAGGCTATGGCTCTGACACCCGGAACATCAGCCCAGAAAGCGGAGCTAATCGCCCTCACCAGAGCCCTCCTGTGGGCTGAAGGAAAAGTTGTCAACATTTACACCGACTCCAAATACGCTTTCCTCACCCTCCAGGTGCACGGAGCCTTGTACAAGGAGAGGGGATTTCTGACAGCTGAAGGGAAAGGACTTGCAAATGCCGCTGAGATCTGCCAATTACTCGAGTCGGTATGGAAGCCGAAGAAGGTGGCTGTGATGCACTGCAGGGCCCACACTGGAAGAACAGACCCTATCGCCCGGGGAAATCAGCGGGCAGACGACGCTGCAAAAAGGGCAAGTCAGCTCCCCTACTCCTCTCACCCTCCTGACCCCGTACTCGTCGTCCAGCTCCCTACGGAGACCCCTATTACACCCCCCAAGAAACGGAATGGGCCCAACAAGAGGGTCTACAGTCACGCAATGGCTGGTGGATACTACAGGATGGGCGCATATGGATACCCGAAGCCTTGGCCTGGACGGTGGCCAAGGAGGCTCACGACCGCACCCACCTGGGAAGGGACGCCCTGGGGCGCTTACTTGAGAAGACCTACTACATCAACAAACTATCCCTGTGGACCAAAAACGCTTCCAGCCGATGCGCGACTTGTGCCCGGAACAACCCTCGAACGGGGCCCGGCCCTATGCCAGGACATGTTCTCCGAGGCACCAGCCCTTTCCACGTGTGCCAGATTGACTTCACACACATGCCCCCGGCGCGCGGCTACAAAGCTATCCTCGTCGCCGTGTGTACCTACACCGGATGGATTGAAGCCCAGCCTACTAGAACGGAAATGGCTAAAGAAGTTACCTCCCTACTGCTTCATCAAATCCTACCCAGATACGGCCTCCCCAAGCAAATAAACTCTGACAACGGTCCCGCCTTCGCTAGCGAAGTAACACAACAGCTCAGTACCAGACTGGGCCTCGATTGGAAGTTGCATTGTGCCTGGAGACCCCAAAGCAGTGGAGTAGTGGAGAGGGCTAACCGATCCCTGAAGAACCAGCTAGCCAAGCTATGCCAAGAAGCAAAAGCCAAATGGCCCGACCTGCTTCCACTGGCCTTGCTGCATCTTAGGTGTACCCCCAAGGCTACCGGCCTTACTCCCTACGAGATGATGTATGCTAGGCCACCACCACTACCCTCCTTTCCCGACTCCTTGCAGATACAGGGTGAGAGTTCCTTAGTGAAACAGATGAGAGCCTTACACCAGGTAGTGCAAGACATCCAGCAGTACACTGAAAGAGTAGCTCCCTTGGTCCTCACCAATCCTACGCACAGGTTCAGGGTGGGAGACGAGGTCTGGGTAAAAGAGTGGGATGAATCTGACTGCCTAAAGCCAAAATGGAAGGGGCCCTCCCTTGTTCTCCTAACGACCTCCACCGCTGTTAAAATTGCAGGAAGCCCAGTGTGGATACATTGGACCCGATTGAAGCCTGCTGCTCCCACTAGCAGCACCCTGAAGCGTTGGACTGCGCACCAACATCCTGACGCTCCATTACGGCTGACTCTAAGAAAGACGTGAACCACCAGATTCATGCCTGCCCAGCAACAGGAACTCAGTTTCTGGACCCACTGCGTTTTTGGCTCTCTCTTTATCGCAGCCTTCATCGTGGGCCTCATTATCTTCTTGCTGCAAAAGCTCGGATACCTCCCACCACATATATAATGCTGACCATTTTCCTTCTCCTGTGTGCAGTTCCGAGCTATCATCCTGCCACCCTGAGCCTGAATTGCACTGAATGTTTGCGCCTCGTGCGCCACCGTATAGAGGGAGGATATCACCTAGTCACTACCCTCATTCACCAGACGCAGCCCCCGGAAGGCGATTGCCAGTTTCTCCCGACTTGTGCCCTCATCACTCCGAATGGCCTCCAACAGTTCCACAGATGCCTCCAAGGAAATCTCACTATCTGCCACAGCCCTACCAAACCAAGATACTACAATGTCACCCTCAGCGTAGGACTCCCTGCGTATGTGGCCGGACCTCCGGGAGTCGAGGGAGATGGCATTCTGTATTACATTAATTCTACTCGTATCCTTGTCGGTGGCATCCAAACTGTAGCAACCCTCACCTTCGACGTCTGTGCCGCCATGGACAAGCACCCTTGGTCTCGCAAGTGTGGTAGCCAGAGTTGGCGTGAGGCATACGTTAAGGACCACAAGTATGTCTGCCCCTTCAGTCCAGACATGAGATGCTGCTCCCCGTGGGTGTGGCTCCCATGCGCCGGCGACACTCGAGCCTCGGGCTGGGACCGAGTATGTGCTTATACGGGAGGAGGATATGCCGGATGCGCCGGCCTGGGCGAATTTCGTCGAGGTTCTGGTAACTATCCTGCTTATAATCGAACGAGAAAAACGCCCAAGTTCCGACCTAAATCGGGAGATGGACGTTTATCTCACAAAAACGAATAAAGCGGTATAATCGAAAGCCGATTTTTGGACGTTTTCAACTGCACTCCGTCGCGGATGCGGACAAAGTTTATGGGGGCGTGTCAGAGGTGTGGCGAAGGCGGAACTGGGGCGTGGTTATCTGCCGAACAAAGATGGGCGCATTTCACTGATAATGGGAAAAAAGTATGCGTTTTTAGCTAGAATTTAGGACACTTTTCCTGGACCCTGTTTTTTCACGAATAAGGCCCCCAAAAAGTGCCCTAAATGACCAGATGACCACTGGAGGGAATCGGGGATGACCTCCCCTGACTCCCCCAGTGGTCACTAACCCCCTCCCACCACAAAAAAATGATGTTTCACAACTTTTTATTTTCACCCTCAAATGTCATACCCACCTCCCTGGCAGCAGTATGCAAGTCACTGGAGGAGTTGTTAGGGGGTGCAGTGGACTTCAGGCAGGTGGACCCAGGCCCATCCCCCCTACCTGTTACAATTGTGCTGCTTAATGCTTATTAGTCTCCAACCCCCCCAAACCCACTGTACCCACATGTAGGTGCCCCCCTTCACCCCTTAGGGCTATAGTAATGGTGTAGACTTGTGGGCAGTGGGTTTTGAGGGGGATTTGGGGGGCTCAACACACAAGGGAAGGGTGCTATGCACCTGGGAGCTCTTTTACCTGTTTTTTTGTTTTTGTAAAAGTGCCCCCTAGGGTGCCCGGTTGATGTCCTGGCATGGGAGGGGGCACGAATCCTGGCCCCTCCCACGAATAAATGTCTTGGATTTATTCATTTTTGAGCTGGGCGCTTTCATTTTCCATTATCGCTGAAAAACAAAAACGCCCAGCTCACACATTGTTGAATAAAACATGGGCGTCTATTTTTTCCCAAAATACGGTTCGGTCCGCCCCTTCACGGACCCGTTCTCGGAGATAAACGCCCATGGAGATAGGCGTTTTCGTTCAATTATGCCCCTCTATGTGTCCCTAGACTGGCCCATCCGAGGACACGACATGCCCTGGAGAGGAACGTGGGGCCTCGGCATTGACGGCGGAGGAATGGATCCGTTGACATATATTACCATATATCAGAGTCTCGAAACGAAGCCTCCTACGCACTACCAGACTACTGTTGTCGGCTACCAAGACGTATTTGATGAAATTGCTCGTGCTGAGCAGACCGAGACTAAATTCCCCATTTCCCCAGAAGCCCGAAATATGTTCCTCAATTTGGCTGAAAACATCGCCCTCTCCCTCGGAATTGCCAACTGTTTCGTCTGTGGAGGTACCGACATGGGTGAACAATGGCCCTGGGAAGCGAGAGAGATCCGACAACACACATGGGATGCACTCAACACCACTAACATTACCTTTCCCCAACGGCCGAAGCCGTACGAATGGGCCCTGAGAACAAATATCATAGGTACCCTCTGCGCTAGTCGAGCGCCATCGAAGCGTTACTCTGTACCAGTGGGAGACTCTGCTTGTACGGGGGTTCTTCAGTATAATGGCAGCCGGACGACCTGGTGGCAAACGGACAACCTGCCCGCCCCGGAGCCTATCTGGACAGAACCCA
This sequence comes from Microcaecilia unicolor, assembly GCF_901765095.1. Lineage (NCBI taxonomy): Eukaryota > Metazoa > Chordata > Amphibia > Gymnophiona > Siphonopidae > Microcaecilia > Microcaecilia unicolor. The sequence continues at coordinate 226,726,838 of NC_044032.1, read as the reverse complement.
CCTTGAACACGACATGGACATACGGAGGGAACGCCTCCCTCAAGTGGGTAGCCCCGGCGGGCTACTACTATATCTGCGGATGCAGGGCCTATGAACAACTCCCGACCCGCTGGTACGGTACCTGCCTCTTGGGCACGGTCCGACCTAGTTTTTTCCTTCTGCCCATACAAGTCGGCGAAACTTTGGGAATCCCCCTATACGTGGAAAAGGGGCCTGATAACCCTACCCGACGAAAACGGTCTTTCCCAATCATCAAGCCCAAAGTACAGATTGGAGACTGGAAGGACAACGAGTGGCCGCCTGAACGTATCATTCACTACTATGGACCGGCCACATGGGCTGAAGATGGTACATACGGGTACCGCACCCCTATCTACATGCTGAATCGCATTATTCGCCTACAGGCCGTACTCGAAATCCTTACTAACGATTCTGCCCTGGCCCTCAATATCCTAGCTCGACAGAACACTAAGCTCATTACCGCCGTCTACCAAAATCGCTTGGCTCTTGACTACCTCTTAGCCCAGGAGGGCGGGGTGTGTGGCAAGTTTAACCTCAGTAATTGCTGCTTACAGATTGATGACCAGAGCCATGTCATCAGGGAGATAACTGACCGGATGGTCAAACTAGCCCACGTCCCCGTCCAGACCTGGAACAGTGCGTGGGATTGGACTTCCTCCCTCACCAGCTGGCTCCCAACCTCCGGGAGCCTGCAAGGCCTCCTCGTCATGGGTGGCCTGTTTTTGCTGTCCTGCCTATTAATACCTTTGTCTCTCCCCTTAGTTTTCAGGTGTCTCCGCTCCACCATGGAAAGCATCGCTGACCGCCGTGCTGCTGCCCAACTTATGGCTCTCCAGATGTACTCCCCCATTCCCCAGTCTGATGAAGCTGACGATGAAGCACCTTGTGGCTGATATGCACTTTGAACCCCCTGAGTCACTCAATGGGCCATCACCCTTGTGCCAGCAAAAGACCGGCTACAAAGGGGGGGGGATTCCACTAGGGGCCCTCCGTCTCAACCCCGGCGAAGCAACCAACGGCTGCGCAAGGGCTTAGGGCTCGCTTGTTGCCTCCCTCGCTAACTATCCTTGTCCTTTCTTTCCTTTTCAGGGTTCATGGAGGTGATACTCTCCACCAGAATGGATGTTCAAGTATCAAAAGGGGGGAATGAAGGAGTGGAACGCCGGTGCTGCCTGAATACTGCTGAGCAACAGGACAACCTCATGTTTTGTGCCTACTGATGGACTTTTACTTATGCACTCTACCTCTGCTTTTGGCTGTTTGGCCACACCTTATTACTGCACTGGACATTTGTGCCTTATCCAGTTTTACTGTTTACTAACAAGACAAGTTTGCTGTTTACTAATGTACAGACAGAATGCAGGGCTATTAGATATATAGCTTGTAACAGTAGTTTGCAAGGCCTATACAAGACCAGCTTGCACGTAGCAACGCCATCTGAATAGGCGACCTTGGAGGGTGCTGACACCCCCCCTGCATTCCTGAGCCGCACCTTATCTCCTGCGCTAGAAAGGAGCAGTGTGTGTGTACAGAATAAGCTGCTAAGTTTCGTTTTTCTTGCCAGTATCATTTCAGTGTTATGACGTGTGTACGTACTGGGACTACAATTTTGTACTGTAAGAACTACAAATGTTTACTGCGCATGACAGGTATGACGTGTAAGGGGCCAAATGCGCAGGCCCAGTAGGGAAGTATAAATGTAAGCGTCAGATGATTTATGACACACAGTGTCCCGAGGCTACTCGGTGCTGTTCACTTGCTAGCAATAAAGTTGCCTTGTTTGGAACCAAAATTTGCCTTTCGTCTCCTGATTTCCCACCTGTTTCATTAGCACCATGCTAAACATTACAGCCCTATTTTCACCCAGCATGGGAAATGGCCTGTGTTGGGCTGGCGGTAGCTCCAGGTTAGCGTGTGGTAAGCCTGCATTGGGCTTACCACCGTTTTGTAAAAGGGCCCCTCAGTTTGTAAATGGATGTTCATGCTGAATATAGCCAGCACTTGGATGTCCATTTCTCAAGTATTTTAGAAGAGGTTGTATGTCAGCAGATCCTGTTCCAAAATGCATAAGACTTGGATGTCCATATTCTGTGTTGGCCATCCTTTCTAAAACATTTGCTCAACACCTCCTAAATTTTGCCCTATTTCCAGCCAAATTAAGGAGCCTACATTTTCAGCTGAACATTCATCTTAATTTAGGAGCTAAAAAGTTATGCTTACAAATTTAGGCCTGCCATTTCTTTACCTATATTTAAGAGCCTAATTAGTGCTAAGCTCCTAGGTTGTTTCCCCCTTGCTACACCTGTTGCGACCCACTTTTAATGCTCCTATGTTTAGTAGTTTAGTGAAATTTTGAGTATAAATTTAGGAACTCAGCCCTAGTAAATTTTCAGATATGCTAATTTATGAGCATGAATCCTTTGACTATCAAGTCCCATGTGGCAACCCACATTAATGTCACTGCAGATTATTGTGATTTACTGAATCAGCCTCTTAATAGATGTCTGGCAATAAAAATGAGTTCTAAGTGCCTCACCAGCTTCTCCCTTGTAGCCACTTTAGATACCTATATTAAGGCTTCTAAATTTAGGAGGATTAGTTTAATTTAAATGTCAATGTCAATGGAAGACTTGTACACTGCTATATCCTCTTTCAGGTTCAATGCGGTTCACAAATATAGAAGTCACAATAACAATAAAAGGAATCAAAAACAATCACTTAACATGCCCAAAACTGTATCACTTATTGAACAAAAAGGTTTTTAGTTTCTTTCAGAATAACAGTTAGGTAGATTCTAATCGTACCCATGACGGTAACAAATTCCAAGAGGCAATTATGGAAAACAAATATAAAATGTTTTAAAAATTCACAGATACCGAACACCTCTAGAGCAAGGGGGTTGAAAGATCAAAGAAAGCTGTAAATGAGATGAATGTCCATATAGGGCAGTATTCAATAGACCGCTTAATAATTCAGAGGTAACTCCATAAACCATATGAAATAATATACACAATGATTTAAACTGAATTATCTGATTTACGGGAAGCCAATGTAGTGTTTTCAAACAAGGTGACACACTATCAAATTTTTGGAGGTCTATAAATCAGCTTAGCTAAGATGTTTAGGAAGATTATTTTAATTTAAATCTATTCTTATATCCATCACCATACCCTGTCATATGGATCTAGATGGTACATATAACAATGCTTAATTACACATTCCATAAAAACAATCATGCATAATTTTTAAACATCAATACAGTTAAGGGGCCCTTTTACGGAGCTATGTTAAGCAGCTAGTGCAGGTTTCAACATGTAGTAGTTATTAGCCAATGGCTACAATACACAATAAAAAAAACCTATGCTAGCTGCTTAACATAGGTAGGCGTGGGTTGTCGGCAAGATAGAGGTGGTCAGATGCAACAGGTAGCACACAAGTTGGTGCCATGCAGAAGCAGTCACAAATGCCAATAATGCAGCTGCTCTTAAAGACACCTGAAGACGTGGTGTTCAGTGTAGCCATGCTATTGGCAATCTGGCAGTATGGCCGCTATCCCAATTGTTAAACAATAGGTAAAACTATGGCAACACCTGTGGCAGCAGTGGTGAGTTAGACCCATCTCATTCCTCCCCCTGTCACTACCCACTATCTAATTTTGTTCATCTGATCCACGTACAGCATCCCCCCCCCAAAACAAACCCTGAACGTGTGAACTCCCCAACATCAGAATGCCCAACATCTGATCTCCCCCAAAATATTAGAACCCTCAGGCATCCAATCCAGTGATGTGCTGGAAACTTTTTAACAACAGGCTCTCTCTCCAGGTGTAGCCAGCCCTGCAATTTGGGAGGGAGCGCATTCCTCTGCCACCCTTCATGCGGACACACTAGGCATATCTTTGCTGGCAGGGATGCCGAGACCCACCAGCCAAATAAATGGACTGCTGCCGCTCCCCACTGCTTGTTTCTGGCTCTGAGCAGCATGTCGGGACTTCTCACGAATATTCAGTACAGCCCTAGTACATACTGTTTCTTTGGGCAATCTTCAGAGTATTTGCCATTTGAAAACAAGCACCCACTGGTTTTGCACCAGTGGAGATGGCTGGCAAATTGCCCTCAAGCACAATTAAGTATCATAAGTACCGTACTTCAACAAGCCTTCTAATCCCCTAAATTTCCTGCAGACTTTTAAGCACAAATCATGCAGTACATCACATAACTCCAGTGATACACACATTTCAAAAGTAAACACTCCTACAGAGTACATCCAAATTTTTATTCTTATTTTCTAATTTCCATCTTCCAAAATTTCAGACAGCAGATGTACAGATCAGCAGGACCCAAAGCACTCCAAAACAAGTAAAGTCAGTAACAACGCAGTTTATACCTAATTGTTCAACCATCCTTAGGATTCACCTTTGGATTTACAAAGCAAAACCACGTGCATGTAAGTCTGGATGAACAAATTAAAACAATCAAAGTTTAAAGCAAATGCCTATAATATGTAATACGTGGTATAGCAATAATTAAACAATGATGGGATATTCACATAGCAGGCAGCCTAAGCCAACAAATGTATTTTCCACTGAACATAATTAACTTTGTAAGAACTTGGTGGCTAACAGTGTGCTGAACTGGACAATATTGGCACATTTAGACTGATGCTGGACAGAACTTCTGCATAAAGGAAGCCCTTCCCTCATTATTCAATACATCTCTGTGCAATATTAGTAATATAAAAAGAAAAGTGCATTTTTATAATATACCACTGCAATCCATAAAACATGCCACCTTTTTCTTTTGATGTAGGCATAGGAAAAAAAAGATTTTAAATGCTCCCAGGTTTCAACCTAATTTATATTTAATGTGGGATATAAAAATGTCATAAATAAGCAAATAAATAGATGGATAGATAGAAACTCTGAGGGATCTTTTATTAAGGTCTTTTCCTATGGGCATCTCTAGCGTTTAGCGACTGCTAAAATTGCTAGCACGCATTAGTAAAAGAGCCCCTGAATGTTGAGCACCTGATTCTCATAACATGATGTCTGTTTTAGTGGCCCTTTTACCAGGAGACAAAAATAATCTCTGCACAAATATAACAGTGCTAGGGTGTCCCTATAACCAGCCCTTCCAAATGGCACACTGATTACGATTCATAACAAATTACTATTCTACCTCTGAAAAGTTATTCCGTTATTATATCTTTTGTGTGTACATCCGTATGCTCCACAAGCTGGCATGTTTGAAAATATAAGTGAGATTAAATAAAAATGCTACCAACAATAAAGAACGACAACATGGGTGCAGCAGCTCATAGGTTTGCTTTGTTTTGAGTATATGCAGAACGACGGCTATGCGGGGAAGGGGAAACAGAGGCTTACCTAATTGGCTTCAACTTTTTAACAGCACCCTGTCACCTGTTTTTATCCAACATCCTTGTTCCCTATGCGATGCAGCACCTCTTCTTCTTCTTCTTCTTGGTGTGATTAACTTTTTTTAAGCAGCGCTGCCAGAAAAATCAGGCTGCTTCACCACTCCTACCAATCCTTCACCAAAGTAGCTACTTTAACAACCGGCTCCCAAAATTCTTTAAAAAACTAACAGACAGCTCTTGCAAGCTGGTGTGAGCCGCTCCAGCACAACACTGATCCAATCTATCCTACATCAGAACCCCCAACATCCAATTTCCAAAGGAGAACCACCCCAACATGAGAATCCCCTAAACATCAGAATACCCCCAACATACGGGTCTCCCCAGAACCCCCCTAATATTAGAACCTCCTAAGCAGACCCTGACTCTATCCCACCCCCCCCAACTGTCTCCCCATCGGACCCCTGATGGTAGTCTTGCTGCAATTTTGAAACCCAGAACCAGATGAGACAGAAATGGAGTCAATACAGGACAGATGCTGGGCAATCCCCTTGCATTTACCACACAGGCTTTGCACTTAATGCACTTTAACAGCAATTCTAGAAATTGGTGCTTCATTTTAGGTATCACACAGGGGTGCGTTTAGTGCCAATTCTATAAGGGCACACTTAAGTCATTATAGAATATTAGTGCAAAGCCACACTGGTATGCCAAAAATTAGGTGTGTCTACTTAGGACAGGTCAATGACTGGAGTAAGTAGGCGCGCCTAAATATGCCATGCAATGTGTCACTTTTGGTGACACTCCAATGACACACACGTACTCTGTCCATGTATATGCCTGATGACAATTGCACACTAAGCAATTTAGACACAGTCCCCCCTGACATTTAAAACCATTTAACCAGCAGGAAAGGCTCCTGGCCAGTTAAATGGCACTTAGCCGGCTATCCGTCTATATTCAGCGGAAGATAGCCAGCCAGCTGTCTCCCGATGAATATCACCGGTTAGAACTTAGTGGATAGAAGCTAATATCACATGATATAACCAGCTATCTTCCAATATTCAGTGCATCGCCAGCTAAGTTTGGTGGCCAAATTAGGCAGTCAAAATAGCAGGCCTATCTTTAGCCAGTTTCATCTTAATCGGCCAACACTGAATATCGGCTTGGCCAGTTAAATTGAAACCAGTCAAAAATAAAACAGATATTCAATGCCGGTCTCCAGAAACGGTCCAGCACTGAATATCTGGCTAGCGACTAATACTCATGTAACTGCTAATTATTGGCACAAATCACTAGGCACACTACTGGCACCTAAACTTATAGAATTGCTTTTTTAAAGTTTTGCAAAACCCTCCCACACCTTAGTAAAAGTGCTCCTAAGTGAAACATAAAACAATCCAACATCAATACATTAAAATTAAAATACATAATCTAAAATAAAATATAATAATATACATAAGAGACTGAACAGTTTGAGTTCAAAATTTAGACTCCTCTATCAGTAGTTTTCAAAGAACCTGATCTACGTGCCTAGCTATGCACAAAAACCCATAACTGACTCATCTTACGGGTTAGAAGTCCATCACATTTAATTTTCTTCATATTACTTAACAGCTATCTTCAGCTGGTATTGCAGGGGAAGGCCAAAAAAAAGTATCATCTTATTTTTTTGTTGTTGTTCTATTTCTATGTATTAACCTTTAAAGTTGGCTAACATGGCAATCACATCATGTTATGTACTTTTGTTCTGAAATGATGTAAATGATGTGAGTATTGTAGTCTTAGCAGCCTTTGCTGGAAGATAGGGAAACAGTGCAGGTGCTGGACATGGAAGGTGGAAATTGGAAAAGATATGCTGGACTCAGGGAGGCATAGGACGATAGAAGGCAGATGCCGGACACAGAAGAAAAGCAAGTGAGGGAGATGCTGGACAATGTAAGAATAAAGGTGCTGGAAACAGGGAAGATATATATATATATAGATATATATATATATATATATATATATATATATATATATATATATATATATTATATATAGAAAGAGAGAGAGAGAGAGAGAGAGAGAGAGAGATGCTAGACACAGAGATACATGCGAGACACAGAGAAGAGGGAGAGAGAGAGAGAAATGCTAGACACAGAGAAGGGATAGAGAAAGAGAGAGAGAGATGCTAGACACAGAGAAGGGATAGAGAGAGAGAGAGAGATATGCTAGACACAGAGAAGCGAGAGATGCTAGACACAGAGAAGCAAGAGAGAAAGAGAGAGAGAGAGATCCTAGACACAGAGAAAGGATAGAGAGATAGAGAGAAAGAAAGATATGCTAGACACAGAGAGGGATAGAGAGAGAGAGAGAAAGAAAGAGATGCTAGACACAGAGAAGGGATAGAGAGGAGAGAGAGAGAGAGGACAGACAGAATGCTGGGCACAGGGGAATAGGCAGAGAGAGCAAAAGAGGGAAGATGTTACATGGAGGAGAGTGAGGGGAGATTTTGGACTGAGGGGAGAGTTGCTGGACACTGAAAGGCTGAGGAACAAGATAGATGGAGAATGGTGCTAGGATGAGGGGAAAAAAGATGAAAGCTATAGTTAGATCCAGTAAAGAGAGGGAGATTGAGGAGCAGATGGCAAGGAGGAGAAGTGAAACCATAGTGGATAGAGAAAGAAAGAGAGCATACTGAATGCAGAGTGTGACTTCTTAGGGGTTCAGTTTAATTTTTGTGTATATATTTCCATTTTTAATTTGTGGTCACTTATTCTGTACTCTCTGAGGGTCTATCTGTGTTGTAAATGTGTGTCCGAAAATAGGTATTCTGTTAGCATGGAAATTCTATGTAGGGATGTTTAGTAATCTGACTTATTTAGTTTTCCCAATAGGTGTATTGTTGTTATAGAACATTCTTCAAAATAGTGCCACTGACCCCCTGACTTCAAGCTGCCAAATAAAGAATTTCTTCTCTTGTACGGCAGTTTGAAAATCCCCTAACCCTAGTGGTGCCATTTTAAAGAAGGCAGCCACCAGGGCAAGAGTAAGTGGGAGATCAATCCTGCTTCATCCCTCCTAGAATTCCTGGGTGAGTCAGGCTTATGAAGGTGGGTGGGTGGGCTGGCTGGCTAGAAGAGAGCTGATATGGGGAGTGCCAAATTGGGGGGTGGGGGGGGGTGGGGGGGCACTGAGCAGGAGAAGTGCCAAGTAAAGTTTAGGCTGTCATATTTTTTAAATCTGTGTTTCCCAATCCATAAATTGCAAGAAATGGAAACCTTAAGAAAAAAGATCCACTATTTTAAAGCTACAGTATGTGAGCAACCTGACATATTACATTTGTGTATTCTTTTACCATACTTTTCCCAGAACTATTCTGACCCCATGGTTATATATGATAGCTGAAGAAGTGCAGATAAAAACTAATGGCAGTCAGAGCAAGTAAATACTTGAATGTTAAATACAGATTCAGATCGCTTTATTGGCAGACAATTTCCATATGTGTTGCCAGAGTAATACATTTAGCAGTTAAGATACAGAGAGGACAAGAACAGGCATAGCTTCCAGATTCTGCTTCTGGTCTCTATTATCTCTGGTCAGCTTCCATTTCTTGCCGGGTGGAAGAATGAAACCTGTTTTGCTGTTGCAGCTCCTGTTTCTTCTGATTCCACCAGGATTAGGCAGTGTTTTTCCTGCTCATTCTTTTATGAGAAATCTGATTTTCTTTGTCAGTTTTGGGGAAATGTACAGGAGAAAATGCATTTCTATTTCTGCATGTAAAGTCTAGCTTCTTTGAGTTTCCAGTTCAGCTTTTAGCTGCATTTTCCATTTCTAGTCTGTGATCACTTATTCTGGATCCGATGAGGGTCTTTCTGTATCTGTAACTGAGGTCAGCTATTCGGTTAGGGGGTATTCTATAACTTGGGTCTTCAGTTAGGTGAAAATGCTGTGCACTGAGCACCAATTCTACAATGGCATCTGTGCACCAAGATACCATAATGGAATCAGTGTGCCTAAATTTAGGTGCACCATTTATGTCAGGTCAATAACAGATGTAAACGAGAGCACCTATGTGTGCCATGCATTGCATATAATTTATTGTATTCTATAAGTTATACATATAAGTAGGAGATGTCTTTGTCCCTCCCACGCTTCGCTCATGTGTATGCCCTTTTGCAGTTATGCACTAAGGGGTCCTTTTACTATTATAGCCACATTGAGCCTGCAGATAGGTGGGAAAATGTGGGATACAAATGCAATTAATAAATAAATTAAATAAATAAATAAGGTGCACTGAAAAATGGCCTATGGTAAGTGTAGACACGTGTTTTAGGCACCTGCAGATCCATTTTTCAGCGGGCCTGCAAAAAAAATGCCTTTTTTAAAAACTTTTTGGCCGAAAATGGACATGCGGAAAAATGAAAATTGCCGCGCATCCATTTGGGGTCTGAGATCTTACCACTAGCCATTGACCCTAGTGGTAAAGTCTCATGCGGTAACGGATGGTAATGACCTACACGTGCCAAATGCCACTTGGCGCGCATCCGATAGGCGTGTCCAAAAATAAAAATCATTTTTTGGACGCACATATCAGAAGCACGCAAAAAATGAAATTACCACAAGAGCCACACAGTAGCCGGGCGGTAACTCCATTTTGGTGCACACATAGACGTTGGGCACACATAGACACTTATGCGGCTTAGTAAAAGTCCCCTAAGGCACTTAGCGTGCTCTATTATAGAATAGCACAAAGGGATAAATTCTATATATGGTGCCAAAAAAGCATATTCTACAAAATGCACTTATAGTTAGGCGTGGTTTATAGAACAGTGTTTATGAGGAATCGAGCCTAACATTAGACATAGATTTCCTTATTCTCTAACTGCACATGTAACTTAAAGGAATGCCCCCGATCCGCCCATTTCTACAACCCCCTTTTTTGACTCACGTGTAAATGTATGCGTGTACATTTCAATGAAATCTAATGCCAATAATTGGTTTGTTAACAAGCCAATTATTGGCACTAAGTTCGTTATTCAATTAAATTGTGTATAAAATTTTTAGTGACTTTTATAGAATTAGGGGGCTAGTGCACTTATGCATATAAATGCCAGTTTCCTCAGAACTTAAATGCACAAGGTGTGCATAAGTACAGATACCCAGTTCTAGAATTGCCCTTTCTGTGCAAGGATCTGTAGCAGTCCATTAAAAAAATATATGTTCTCATCTATTCCTTCTAATAGAAGGTGTATTGGTACTCTAGGACTTTTCATAGGCCATGTTGTAGCTATTTGAGTTCTGCATGTTAACACTGCATACAGAAAACTGTATGCAAAATAATTTACACAGTCATTAGAATGGATGAGACTTTCTGCCTCTGCATTAGATCTCAATTAAATTCCGGAGACGGTAAGAAGAACCTAAGGAGGTGGCTAGGGTTTTATGGGTAGAAATCTGAAGCAAGAAAGACCCAACAATATAGTATCTGGTTTGCGTGAGGGTTCATCAAAATTATAGTGGAGAATGAACTAAAACTATTAACCATGACCTGCAAGCTGGAAGAAGGATTAACAGTGGTGGTAGATGCTATATTCCAGACACAGACCAGGATGAGGAAACATATGTCATTCAGTGAAGTGGGCAAGGGTCCAGTTTCCCAAGGAATACTCCCTCTCGCAGCAGTTATGAAACACCAGCAAAACAGGAGTGATTGTGGATCTTGTTTTCTTCATGAACTTAAGGGGAACTCCGTAGGGTCTGCATATCATAGGAGAGCTACAAGAAAATGGCTATTAAAGTCTGATGAATTTAATTTCATATCTTAGAAAGAGAGAAAGTCCAGTACTAAATTTCAAAAAAGGCCAACGATAAACAGACTCACAGCCCGCTGCCTTAAATTATACAGGGATGCAGAACTCGTTAGAAAGGAAATCAAAAAGAAATTCAAGTATGTTGCATATACTGTTCTGTTTTACTCATATCATCCCACTGACTTTTTTTTTTAATTTAATATATTCCATATTATATGTTGCTGTATGTTTTCAAAAATACTATCTTGCTTTAAAATTAGATAAAGTTAAAACAAAAAGAAATTCAGTAGTAGAGATATTTGAAAATATGCTTCTGAGAAAGTAAGTGGACTGTAAAAGACAGGAAAATCATTTTATTACAGGCTATCTAACTTGAGAAACCAGTAAGCCCATAAGTTACACAGATTTTCTAAGGGGCCAGTGTGAATGTAGTTTTCCTTTGAGCATTACCCTACCAGAGAATACCCACACCCATCTACACCTGCGATTTAGTGCACACAACATTTTCTTTAAAAACTGCCATTCATACTTTGAAATTCCAAAATACATGCACAGAACCCAAACATCTTGTCATTCAGCCCCCATGAACAGGTCTGCTAATCCGGGTAAAAGTATGCTACCTGTATATTTTCCAGGCAATTTTAAAGACGTATTTTTCAGTATGTTAACCTCAGTTTTATATTTATAAATGTCTATAATCGCCTTAACCAGCTAACGAGCAGTCAAGCACATCACCTTGCTAATACCATTCCTGCAGGAAGAATGGTGAATACAGAATCATGTTGTGAGAACCGGGAGCTTGTGAGAGACTGACAGAAAGATGCAGGTGAAAAGTACAGAAAGGTCTTGGAGTAAAATCTGTTCCAGTCTTCCACATACCTGGGACTGAGAGAAGATTCATCTTTTAGCGGACGACTGTACTAAGCACAAGCAAAATAACAGTGGAGTGACTGAACAAGAGAAGGTGAATATCCTCAGAAACCCAGTCAAAACTCGACCTAAAATCCGATAGAAATATTTCTGTCAAGAAAGAGTTATTCTGCCAAGATAAATGGAGAAAAATTGCACCATCTCTCTGTTCATAGATGCTTATCTAAAACAACTTAGAGGGGAAATGATCAGGTGTGGTAAAAGGTGGCTTGTATCAATCTTGATTTACCAGGGGAGTCACCAACCTGCGGTATCCCAGTACCGTGTGACTACTGCTAAGGGGTCGCCGGTGCCATTTTGAAGGAGGTGCTAGTAAGGGGCAGGAGTGACTAGGAATTGGGTCCTGCACAGGGACCCAATGGACCACCAGGGATTGCACCATGGCCCAGGGGGGTGGTACTTCTCTGATTTAATAAGGGCACCCTGAAAGCAGTAGGTTAAACCCTCCCTGCAGTTACCAGGCTAAATATTAGTTGGATAACTGTTGGTGGCCGTTAAATATCTAGACAATCAGCGCCAATATCTAAGTGCAACCCAGCACTGAATAACCACTATAAAAAAAAAAAAAAGCATGCAACAGCCAGCATTTATAAAATGTTGCTGCAGACTTGACTACTGAACCAATGCTGTAAACTTTTAATATCATATACAGTAGTACATGCTATTTCAATGCTCTTACATTATAAAAAACAGAACACAAAACTACAAAAATATTGTATTGGAAAGGACATCACAATATCATTATCAAAAGAGGTGTTAATGCCCTGTACTAGTCATTGATAAGTTCTCACGGGGTATCATGTTCAGTTCTGGAGGAAAGGTGACAAAAAATGGTAAGGGCTTTCGACATAGGTGTATGAGAAGAGACTGGAAGACCTGAATATACCCTAGAGGAAAGGAGAGATAGGGAAGATAATTGAATGGTATTAATATAAAAACAAATCTTTCCAGAGACAAGGAAGCAGTAGAACCAAAGGACATGATTGAGGATGCAGGGAGGTAGATTAGAAGTAACAGCAGAGTACTGATCAAAAAGAGGATGATGGATGCGTGGAATAGCCTTCTGGTCGAGGTGGTGGAGCAAAAATATGGGGGATGAGCACAGAGGATCCTGTATAGAAAGGGATGGAATCAAAATAAACTTAGCAGTGCCTAGAGGGCAACTCCAGTAGTTGGAAGTATCAGGATCAGTATGCATATTTATAACCCCATTCATATCATATATTTTTGTAGTGTCAGTAATGTGTGTCTCAATGGAGGTGGGACTGACATCTTAAGGTTAAAATTAGCAAATAAAATGTTGATCGTTAGCAACATTGTTGGATTGTTGGTTTAATCATGCATTGACAATGAATGTCCTGTTCTAAGCAAAATATAGTGTAGCTAAACAGCCATCTTAAACCATCCCCAAGTAGAAGTTTTACCAGTAGATTCTCAATTCTTAAAACAAATCTTCTTTATTGTACGCACTCAAATTAAACAAAGAAAATCCTATTCACAGTTCAGTTGCTTAGACAGAATTGTTGCCTTTTGCAAAGAGTCTGTATCTAGCCACCCCAGAGGCAAGGAGATTGCCAGAACCTCAGCCCAGCTGAGAGGCAAAGTTGTAACACTCAAAGGGGGAATGAATATCCAGCTCAGTGCCAATCGCGGCCTGCCTCCCACAGGCTGAATATCAGCCAATATCTGCTTAGCATTGAGCATCACTACTAAATAGATAACGGTGGTGCCACCTTCGCTCTTCCCCAAAGGCAGTCCCTTATATGAAATAAAAGCTGAATGTTTAGAATGTTAAAGGGTCAGATTTTATGTATACAAATGGATGAGACCAGCATTTGCCACCTGCTGGCAAACACATAATTTGCTTTGAATATCGTTCCTCTTTTTCAGTGACATTGTTAATCCTGTTTTTTGTGTACACTGTAAAAGCTGATTTAGAAAACAATACAGTGATTTTATTTACATGATAGGCAGGGCAGTTTTAGAACTGGGCACATGCAGTTATGTATGTCTACAGACAGAAATGCCACCTTAATTGGCATGCATGGGAGTGCACTACACCTGTTCTATAATGTAGCACATAAGCATCATAGCGTGTAATGGGCGGAGCATAGGAGGAGCATGGGCGTGTCTCCAACTTATGCACATGACTTATAGAATACTTTCAGCTATGTGCATCGCATGACAAAATTTAGGTGTACCCATTTACACCTGCTATTTACCTGGTGTAAATGGTCACACCTAATGGGGTCATACAAGTGTGCTATTAGGGCATCTTGGAACACAGATGCTTTTTATAGAATTGGAGCTAAGCACACAACATCACCCCCATAAGACTTTATTCAAAAAAGGGCTTTTTCCTCCATAGGTACGATAGAGCAAATGGATTCCCAAGAGGCATGATTGCTAGCTGTCTTTTCATTCATTATCTTCCCAAACACATAGAGTGAAAGAGGCTTATTTGTTACCTGCACACAGACTTTGGAGTTGGTCCATCCGCTGTGGGGTTGCACTCCTGAAAAAAAGTAGTTTGCACAGCAGTGACTCGGCAGCTGACGACAGAATGGACTCACACCTTTCAACTCACTCCAGGCAGTGTTAGCAAGTGCTTCCTGAGTCTCTTCGGGGATCATCATTGGACAAGTTGAAGAAAACGAGAGTATGCTTCATCAAGAAACTATTACACACCTCCCCTCTGTATGTACTGCAGTACCCTGTGTCACGCTTGTACAATCTGCTAAAGGAAAAATCAGTGAAATCATTGAATATTGTTTATATGTAAATGCACACAAAAGTGAGGACCAAGTCTATGTGTTCTTTTCAGGTCTGTTAGATAACTTGTAATTTTACGCTGTGTACAGGGGTCAAGTATGTGTATACTTTCATCTGTGAGGGCTTGGCTAGAATTTCAACATCAATGTATTCATTGCAAATTACCCTAGAAAAACTATACATTCATATTTATACCTGTTCTTTTCCGGCACACAATACTTTGGTTTAGTTTACACAAATGCATGACTTTTCACAAGTGTGGTGTAACTGAATCCCCCCCCCCCCCCCCCCCCCCCCCCACAGTCCTGCCCCTGGGAACACCTCTATTCTCTGAGGGTATGAACGATATAGGCTAACTGCACATATTTTTACCCACATAACATATGATATGAGCAACTTTTTGAAGAAGGATATCTATGAGTAGCTAAACTGGATTATCATCAGGATTGCAAACACTTTGGGTTATTTCATGATAAGTAGTATGTGAAAATATTGACGTGGCAACTGAGTATTTTTTACGATATTTCCTTAGCTTATTCTGTATCGGTAAGTTCTTCTGCTGGGTTTTTTTTTTGGCTATTTGAAGGAGTATTTTGGGGTCCATATATAGTGGAGTGTTTTTTTATGACTGATGGTTATATGAGTTACCTATATTATGGAAGCTTGCCTTACAATTAGATGTGTCTCCTTTTCTACTGAGGTCTTTTTTCACCACTTTAGATTTTTGTTTTGGGTGTGAAGTTTGAATTCTACAGATTCCTTGTGTTTGTGGATTTTGCCAACTTTTTCAAGGCCCACTTCCATGGGTTAAGCACTGTTTACCTGTGGAAATATCTTGGAATACTATCCTCCGATGTTTTAGTTTCTCATATTGGTATAACACTCACTACAATACGTCTCATTTTGAGTACTTGGGGCAATGGCGGGTTAAGTGACTTGCCCAGATTCACAAGGAGCTGCAATGGGAATCAAACTGTAGGGGTCTTTTCCTGCTGTCTCGCCTTTGCTGTCTGGGTCTGGTTAGCCTAAACCATCTTTGCTGAACCAATATGGATGTTGCACCCTGAGGCCTCAATACAACATGAACCAGCTTTTCTACAAAGGAAAACTACTTCTCAGCACAGCTGTGCTAGTGATTTCATTCAACATGTTAACATGAAACTAACCTTCCAGTTATCTCCTGGGAAGGTGTGTAGGAGCGTGCCTTACAGAGACAGAGTCTTCAGGAATATCTGTGAACCATGGAGGAGAGTTTGGTACTGACTGATAAGCTGTTCTTGCTGGATGCCCACAAGGGCCTCTCATTGTCATGAATATATGTGACCTGGACAGACAGCATGTGATTGGTCCATGATGGTCATCTGTGACTCAGAGGGGAGTGCCAAAGCTGGGCATGAAAGGGAGGGAAGGAAGAACAAGTGGAAGAGAAGAAGATTTCTTGGTGTACGGATCTCTTTCGGAGGGGACACTGATTGCCAGAACACCTGTGAACTGTATCTCTGTGCTGCTGAACACAGCACAAGATCAAGTTCAGAAGCAGCTCTGTGGCTTCCCCAAAGACTGTGTAACCAGCTGCTCACCGTGCAAGGACATTGGACTAATATCTGATCAGAAGTGACTGGCAGGAGGAATGTCTGCTGTAGCTTGAAAAGGGAGGAGCTGATTCATCACCCCATTTGGACTCCGAAGCTACAGACCACAAGGGTAGGATACAGGACTTTTCCTCTTATGCTCAGTACATCTGAGACTGTGCTTTGGAAGATGTTTTGGGACTTGGTTATTTCTCGACAAATTCTATCTATGCAAATATCTCAGATGAACTGCTGGGTATAACCAACCAACCTTTATCAATACGTATATACATTATCTGATCATGGGGTGGTCAATTTAGAAGCCCTACTTACATTTTAGACATGATTTTTGCCTGTGAAGGACTGGTTGTCTCAGGGCTTGTGGTCAGTAGCCTAACTTTGCTGCTAAGTTGGTAATCTCTTCTCAGGACATATTGTAGTTACATAATACATTTTTACATATATATTCATATATCTGTTGGGGTAATCTTTAGTATTTATGCACAGTTTCGTATTTTTGTATTTTGTTTGCCATATTGCATTATTTTCTATAATAATATATTTCCATTTTAGCATTATTCCTTTCATTGCTGGACAGCCTAACAAGAATCTAAGGGCCAATTTAGGTACTGGTCATCTCCTTAGACAAATGAGTCCAGAGTAATTGCTGTCTGGGTGATTTTCAGATATATAACAGTGCCTACAAAACCTAGTTCCCCTTGTTCTCTGCCTGCTGCACTAACCATATACTAATTCCACCACTCCTGTACTATCTGGTTAGGTACCACTGAATATCCTGTTTGGGCCTAGTTAATGGGAAATAACTGAGTAGGAGCTGCTTCTACCCATATCTCTCACTGAAAATCGACCCTACAATATTGATAATTGCCCTTTATGTAAAAATGATATTTTAATCTAAAGCTTTATATAACTCCATTTTCCAGTGGCAGTTCATGTATAGTTTGTGGTTGTGCAATTGCATTACTGAAAATAAATTAGTGCTCAATATTAAGTAGTGGCAGTGAGCATGTTTTAAAAATACATTTATTTAGTGCCACTATACAGATAGTCATTTACACAGATTCCAAGATACCCAGTTCCAGACTGGAAACATTTTGCCAGTCTTGTTTTTGAGCTTACAATCCCCAGCAGTGCAGAATTTGCAGTGCCTGATCCTGTCCATTGAAATCAATGCTGCAAGTCCCATAATGCACCTTGATGGGGTGCGTCAGAATCCAGGACTGTATAATAATCTCCAGCATGGGAAGCTGGGTAACTTGGCATCTCTACATTACAGCACTCACTAGACATGTAGCAGCCACTATAGTAAGTAGTTTAAAGTAACGACATTTTTTCCATCCTGATTTAAACCCACTTAATGATACAGTTAGTGGCTGGATACCATCACTATCCTCTTAGCAGCGAAACAACCCTTGTTTTCCCTTGCTCTGCTCCAGCACTATATAGATAGTGCCCCTGAAACTTTACAGATAGGGGACTGATACATTTAGTGGCTGCTGCTAAATGTATAGTCCTTTGAATATCAGACCCTAAGAGACCAGAGACACAACATGATATTTTCTTACCTCCATTCTATAGGGAATGCATAAATTCATCCAAGATCCACGTGCCAGGTGTGTGGAGAAAAAGAGAGGAAAGAAAATATTATTAGTTTCATTTTCACTCAAGAGCATCTAAAGTGTCTTTTTCAGGGAGCCTGCCTAATCTTCTTGCTGCTGTGTGTTTTCTGACACAGAGGTGGTGCTTGGCTTTGCTTTGAAGGGTCTGTTGAGAGCAAGGATAGCAGATCTGCTAGGAAAATCTTACTGGCTCAATTATCAGCGATGGTGGATGTGAAACTATAGAAGACAGCAGGTGACTACGAAACACAGCTGCAGACATCTGAGACTGCGCTTTTGAAGATGTTTTGAGACTTGGTTATTTCTTCAGACTGAGGGGGAAGAAACTCTGAAACAATTTTACAATTCCTTCAATACATACCATCCTACAATCAGATTCAAAATTGACTACTCCCCAGAAAAAGTCAATTTTTTGGACACCACAGTCTCAATCAGCGATGGCTATATACAAACATCCATATACAAGAAACCCACAGACAAATGCAGCTACCTCCACAACTCCCGCTTCCACCCTTCACATACAAAGAGATCCATTATTTACAGCCAAGTCCACAGATACCACCGTATCTGCTCTGACCCAGGGGACAGAGACAGACACCTTGAAATCTTGACTGCATCCTTCGAACAGAAGGGTACAACCCCAAAATAATCTCCAAGAATATTGGCTCCTCCCTCAAAACACCCAGGGAAATCTGCAACAGTACAAAGAAAAAAAAGCCACAGACAGAATCCTCCTTATACTGACATACAACCCAGAGCTGGAAAAATTAAGAAAAATCATACAAGATCTGCAGCCTCTACTCCAGGAGGATGAATTACTGAAAAAGATATTCCCATCCCCACCAGTGTTGGCCTTCCGACAGCCACGCAACTTAAAACACAAGCTAATTAGAAGTAAGCTCCCAACACAGACTCAAAAAGAAAAGAATGGCACACATCCTTGCAATATATCCAGCTGCAAACTATGCAAAATATTTCACAGGACCCCACGGTCATTCACAAAGAAAAAATATTCAACATTAAGGAATCTTTCACGTGCTCATCTTCCAATGTGGTATATATCATTCAGTGTAAAAATGCAACGAAGGCTGCTACATTGGAGAAACAAGTCAGATGCTAGGAGCCATTCCTGGCCGGTAAAATAGTTTTGAATATTGGGGGGGTGGGGGGGGTGTTAAAGTTCTGGGCTCCATTAAAGAGTTGTTGACTGTCTTTGACCTATGCTGGGACAGGCTCAAGAAAAGGCAGTAGATTGAAAAGAGAAGTGGGTCACTGTACTATCAGCCAGGAGAGGGCATTGCTGGAAAAATTGCAGGTACACATACCCCTTTAACAATACGCACTTATGATTTAGGCATGAGCACTAACGCCAGTTAAGGAGCTGGTGTAAATGCTTGCATCTAAATGCGGAAGATAGACGTGTAACTTAGAGTACTATATTATACCCTTGTAAAGCCCACTTGGGGATACATGTGCAGTTCTAGAATAGCGCTTAAGCTGCTTTCTCAACATTTATGCATGTATTTGCACACGTAAGTGGGTAAGTACTGGTTTTCTAAAACTTGTGTACAATGCACCCACGTGTAGAGTTACCCCCCATAATGCAATACATATCATCAAAATTGTCAAGTGAATGAATAAAGACAGGGTTAAATTACTAATCTCCATCTGTTGTTGGAAAAACAAGCTGGCCTATATTCAGCCGGCGATGGTCAGCATTTTTTTTTTAACTCTGACTGTTGTCAGCTAGATTAGCCCTGGATATTCAGTGCAGGCCACATGCAGGCCCCAGCACTGAATATCTGGGGCTAATTTTCTTGATGCTGGCCATCAGGGCTTATACAGGACCTGGCCAATATTCAGCTTGGGCCCACAAAAGACAGTTATGCGGGTCTCAGCTGAATATCGGCCAGGACCCGCATAACTTTTTTTGCATTAAAAAACTTCCCCTATCCCCCTCCTGACCCCCTGACAAAGCTCCTTTCTTCCCTCCCCCTCTCCCCAGCCCGCAATCATCAATCACGGCCTACACATTCTCCAGAAACATACCCTGCCTCAACCCCCCCTGCTGTATAGGTAGGCCCTCCCCCGAGCCTACCTGATGTCCTTGATGATCTGTGGGGATCGTTGGTGGCAGGAGCAAAGGCCACTCCTGCCCCTTGCAGCTTCCCTGAAAATATGGCTGTCGAAACCTCTTGCAGCAACTAACAGTACTACACAAAACCTCAAAAGCTGTCCTAAATTATGCCACTTAGCTATGTGGGTGCCGGCACTGATTAGTGCCAGCACCTGTGTAACCCTGGGATCTTCCCTAACACCTCCCCCCCCCCCCCCCCCCCCTCCTCGTACCACCCCTGACCTGCCCCCTTTTTTATTTTTGTGGCGGTCAGTGGCAATATTCAACAACACTGCCTGCTTTAGTGCCACTGAATATTGGGGGTTAGAAGGCAAAAGCTGATTTAAGGAGCCTCTCCTCCCACTTAAATGGCTTTTCATATCAGCCGGACGGCTTTTGCAGCCCTGCTTTATACATTTGCTTTTTGTGCTTGGAGGGAGACGCAAAGCCTGGGAATCTCTGTTATAACCAGCCAAGAAGTTGATGACTGCCTGTGTTGTAGCTCCATCATCTGTACAGGAAGCTACTGAAGCTATTTTGACACTGCTGCTAGAAGATATTAATACCATTGTCGCTTCCTCTCCAGGCATCATGAACCCTTACAGAATGCTTCTGGGGAGCTACATTGAAGAAATTAATGATGAGTCAGAAAGCAACAGGTGCAGCAACCCTCTCAAGTGTAACAATATCTGAGTAAATATTATTGCAGGGTGTTAGGGAACTAGTGGTTTAGCGGCAGGTGTCGTCCCTAAGAGCACTCCCTCACTGAGGTTTCAGCTTAGCCACCTTTCAAGCAGGTGGCACTAAACCAGCCAGGTCAGAGACTGAAGCTTTTCAAGTGAGCATAGGGATGTTAGGCTGTCTGGCCAGGAGGGCAGTGCACCAGTGTAGCTCAACAGTGAGCAGGAAGTAAAAGCCCTTTGGCAGAACAGAACAGAGGGGCCACCCTATAGTTTAAGGGCTCCCCTGCTGATGTGTAAGCTACCAGAACCTGGCTGAGGTAAGCCAAGTTTTAACTCTAGAATTCTGTTCTTGAGGGCTGGTGGGAGCCAGACCTGTGTTTGTGCAATCCTGCAAGTAGCTTGTACGTCTAGCCCCGTCTTTGGCCGTTTTCAAATCCAGGCTAAAAGCCCACCTCTTTAACGTCTGTTTGTCTGTCCTGTTTAGATTGTGAGCTCTTGAGCATGGACTGTCTTTTCATGTATGGTGTACATCTCTGCGTATGCCTTGTAGCACTATAGAAGTGATAAGTAGTAGTAGTAGTAGTAGTAAGTAGCTGTATGCAGGGGCGTATCTGCGTGGGGCCACAGGGGCCTGGGCCCCCGCAGATTTCGCCCTGGACCCCCTACCCGCCGTTAACCCTCCCCCGCCTACCGCCGTCACCTACCCCCGAGGTCCGCTTCCTCCTGCTGGTTTTTTAAAATATTACTTCAGCTAGCGGGGGACCCCAACCCCCGCCAGCCCAGCCGAGGTCTTGTTTAAGTTCTTCATCCTCATGCTGTGAAAGCTGCATCCTTCCAGTTGGACGGAGTCTGACATCGCAGCCCGTTGACGTCCTGCACGTACAACGTGCTGCGACGTCAGACTCCGTCCAACTGGAAGGATGCAGCTTTCACAGCACGAGGATGAAGAACTTAAACAAGACCTCGGCTGGGCTGGCGGGGGTTGGGGTCCCCCGCCAGCTGAAGTAATATTTTAAAAAACCAGCAGGAGGAAGCGGACCTCGGGGTAGGTGACGGCGGGCAAAGGGTTGACGGCGGTAGGCGGGGGAGGGTTAACGGCGGTAGGGGGGGAGGGTTGACAGCGGTAGGGGGGAGGCAGCCGGGGGGGGGGCTATAATGTGCCCCCCCATTCTAGCCCCTGCCCCCCCCCCACCGCTGAACCTCAGATACGCCCCTGGCTGTATGTACTGTTAATTTGGGACCTGTCAGCTACAGACCTGGGCCAAGTTTACATTTGAAACTGAAAATGACCTTATTCTTTATTTACCTGTGAGGTAACAGGGATCAGTATTTGTTTAATAAAGAGGGTTTGCTTCACTTTTATACTTGTCTGGCTGTATTTTATGAAAGACTCCCTGCTCCAACCACACTCACACTATTACACACGGGTTAAAGACTTGCTAATCTTTAACCCGTCATAAATCGTGATACACAAAGGAACCTATAGCGAGAAATCAGGTGGAAAAATTGAAAGATCTTTTTGCAAAATATGTTCTTTTCCCACGTACCTGAAATACTGATTATTGCTGCAGCTTTTGTAGTGCCAAAACTTCCACTGTGTTTGTTATTGGCCATGCAGGTAAACAGTCCCGGCCTAGTGACATATATAAGCAGTTTAGAGGTAATAGCTCCTTCTTTGACACTCTCCTCTATAGATCCTTCTGAAACCTGCATTTAAAAAAGGATACGATTTATTTTAAAAACTGTACCTCAAAATAAGCAGTTGGTTCAATTATTATTCTGTAGCATTTAGGAGTCAATAAAAACATAGCAGTTAATATTCAGCCAGCAGAATTCAGTGTTTCTGGTTGCTGGCTGTATTAGACCTGAATATTCAGTGCCAGGCCCTATCCAGTCCCCAGCAATGAATATCCAAGTCTTTGGGGGGGCCCTGAAGGTATCCGGGTACTGCCGATATTAAGTGCTGCACCTGCAAAGCTAACCAGGCAACCGGGCAAAGTTAGGACTGCTGTTTATGGGGTCCTACTTACAGAGTTAGCTCTGTGGGCTCTGGTAGGGAATACCGTCAGTGCCTGCATGACACCCAGCTCCGCCCAGACTCCATCTACTACTACTCTAGACTGCCCTGGCACTAATTGGCGAGTGCTACGGTGATCAGAATGGATATTCAGTGGCACTGTTAGTTATCCATTTCTCCACACATTCAGCGCAATTTAACCAGTCAGGAGCCCATTTAATTCGCTTTAAATATCGACCCCATAAAGTTATAAATTTATCAAGCACTCCAGTTGTACAACTTTTGTTACCTACTAGGAGTAAGTATTCAACAATTTTGGATGCCAATTGATGAGAACATGACTGTCCAGTCTGCAACATGTACAGTTAACCCACGTGAACGAGTGTTGCCATGGTACAGGTTGACAGGGGTTGCTACAAATAACATGGGATGCTAGCCAAGACAGATGACAGAAAGGTCATTCCCCTTCGCCTCTGCATTGGTCCTGAGGTTTTCCTACACATATGGAGATAGTTTTACCAGAGGACTTCTCTGTTAAAGTTGGGAAAAGGTGTCTGTTTCATAAAGGTAGTATAGACACCTATGTACCTTTATAACAGAAGCTCCCAGAACCATGCAAATGCTCACAAAAAATTTTACACCACTCTGAAGAAGGTGTAAATGTGTGTGGGTGCTCTAAGCATGCACCATGTATTTTATAAAATATATTTATATATTGCAACTGACCACCCCCCCCCCCCCCCCCCCCCCACTGTGTCCAAACTATATCGCCAGGAATGCCTGCACAGTGCATTGCTAAGCTGTATTGCAGTAAAGCAATAGCATCATTTCTATGTTATTGAATGTTCTAATGCATGCTTATTAGATGTTTCATTAGTACCCTTCTCCTCCATCCCTAACTCCAGACTCCGTTCCTTTTATCTCGCCGCACCCTATGCCTGGAATAGACTTCCTGAGCCATTACATCTAGCTCCATCCCTGGCCGCCTTCAAATCCGGGCTAAAGGCCTACCTGTTTGATGCTGCTTTTAATTCCTAACTTGTCACCGGCTCGTAACCTTTATCTTGTCTTCCTGTCTTCAATAGTCCCTTTTCCCTATGTGTCCTATCTGTCTGTCCTACCCTTATCCCTTATTTGTCTTGTCTGTCTGTCCTGATTTAGATTGTAAGCTCTTTTGAGCAGGGTCTGTCTTTTCTTCATGTTCAATTGTGAAGCGCTGCGTACGACTGGTAGCGCTATAGAATTGATTTGTAGTAGTAGTATTTTGCTGACATTGTATTATTTGAATTTCGATGCTGTTAAATGTGTACATTTTTCATACTGTTTCATGAAAGTCTTATTATTAGGTTTCAATTTGCTGCTTTCAAGTTTACCTTGCTTTCTCTACCTCACCACCTCTCCCTCCACTAGTCCGTTCCCCTCTCTCTCCTTCCCCTCATTCCCTTTCCTCCTTTCCTGAAGTTACTATTGAGGAAACTACACTTCTCCTTTCTTCCTCAAAATGTACCACCTGTTCCTCTGATCCCATTCCCACCCACCTTCTTAATGCCATCTCTCCTCGTATTCCTTTTATCTGTCACATTCTCAACCTCTCACTTTCCACTGCGACTGTCCCTGCTGCCTTTAAACATGCTGTGGTCACACCTCTCCTTAAGAAGCCTTCACTCGACCCTACTTGTCCCTCTAATTACCGACCCATCTCCCTCCTTCCTTTTCTCTCCAAATTACTTGAGCGTGCTGTTCACTGCCGCTGCCTTGATTTTCTCTCCTCACATGCTATTCTTGACCCACTACAATCTGGTTTTTGCCCTCTCCACTCAACCGAAACTGCGCTTACTAAAGTCTCCAATGACCTATTACTGGCTAAATCCAGAGGTCAATATTCCATCCTCATTCTTTTTGATCTTTCCGCTGCTTTTGACACTGTCGATCACAGCATACTTCTCGACATCCTGTCCTCACTTGGATTCCAGGGCTCTGTCCTTTCCTGGTTCTCTTCCTACCTCTCCCTCCGCACCTTTAGTGTTCACTCTGGTGGATCCTCTTCTACTTCTATCCCTCTGCCTGTCGGCGTACCTCAGGGTTCTGTTCTTGGTCCCCTCTTCTTTTCTATCTACACGTCTTCCCTTGGTTCATTAATCTCATCCCATGGCTTTTCCTACCATCTCTATGCTGATGACTCCCAAATCAACCTTTCTACCCCTGATATCTCACCTTGCATCCAAACCAAAGTTTCAGCGTGCTTGTCTGACATTGCTGTCTGGATGTCTCAACGCCACCTGAAATTAAATATGACCAAAACCGAGCTTCTCATTTACCCCCCCCAAACCCACCTCCCCACTCCCCCCACTTTCTATTTCTGTTGATGGCTCCCTCATTCTCCCTGTCTCCTCAGCTCGAAACCTTGGGGTCATCTTTGACTCTTCTCTCTCCTTCTCTGCTCATATCCAGCAGATTGCGAAGACCTGTCGTTTCTTTCTTTACAACATCCGTAAAATCCACCCCTTTCTTTCCGAGCACTCTACCAAAACCCTCATCCACACCCTTGTCACCTCTCGTTTAGACTACTGCAATCTGCTTCTTGCTGGCCTCCCACTTAGTCACCTCTCCCCTCTCCAGTCGGTTCAAAACTCTGCTGCCCGTCTCGTCTTCCGCCAGGGTCGCTTTACTTATACTACCCCTCTCCTCAAGACCCTTCACTGGCTCCCTATCCGTTTTCGCATCCTGTTCAAACTTCTTCTACTAACCTATAAATGTACTCACTCTGCTGCTCCCCAGTATATCTCCACACTCGTCCTTCCCTACACCCCTTCCCGTGCACTCCGCTCCATGGATAAATCCTTCTTATCTGTTCCCTTCTCCACTACTGCCAACTCCAGACTTCGCGCCTTCTGTCTCGCTGCACCCTACGCCTGGAATAAACTTCCTGAGCCCCTACGTCTTGCCCCATCCTTGGCCACCTTTAAATCTAGACTGAAAGCCCACCTCTTTAACATTGCTTTTGACTCGTAACCACTTGTAACCACTCGCCTCCACCTACCCTTCTCTCTTCCTTCCCGTTCACATTAATTGATTTGATTTGCTTACTTTATTTATTTTTTGTCTATTAGATTGTAAGCTCTTTGAGCAGGGACTGTCTTTCTTCTATGTTTGTGCAGCGCTGCGTACGCCTTGTAGCGCTATAGAAATGCTAAATAGTAGTAGTAGTAGTACCCCCCTATTTACAAAGCCACACTAGTGTCTGCCGCACGGCAATGCTGACTTAGCCCATTCAAAGTGAATGGGCTGTGTCGGCTTTACCGTAGCAGCAGCCGCTAGTGCGGCTTTGTAAACAGGGAGTTATGTATTTATGTTTATATTTGGTCATTTTACTATTGTTCTGTTGTTAACAAAAT
The DNA here is from genome assembly GCF_901765095.1 of Microcaecilia unicolor. Lineage (NCBI taxonomy): Eukaryota > Metazoa > Chordata > Amphibia > Gymnophiona > Siphonopidae > Microcaecilia > Microcaecilia unicolor. The sequence goes on along the minus strand of NC_044032.1, from coordinate 226,700,525 downwards.
TGTAAGTTTTATGTTAAACTGTACCTGCTGTGCACCGCCTTGGATGAATCTCTTCATAAAAGCGGTTAATAAATCCCAATAAATAAATACATACATACAATCTTCATGATGCATGTTCTTAAATGCCCCTATGTGGCCATGCTATTTTTGAAAAGGTCAGGTCTTTTCCCCATGTAAAACAGGCTTCAAAGCTTTTAAATTTTACCCCCACACATGCTGTGAAAACAGATCCCTCAGATGAGCCCCTTCTGCTGCTGCACTGACTGGGAAGATCACATCATAAGATTTCACAGATGCACAAAAATCCCAGCTCATAGCATATAGCCGAAACCCAATTGCCATGTAATTCTACGACCCACAACAATTACATTCACTTATGTGTAAATGTTGCTTGACTTAATATATTGAAATGTTTTAGATTGGCCAGAAAAGAGTGAGTTCAGTGTAACAGTCTGTGCAATTACCCAGTCATGGCAGCTGATTTCAAGTCCCAGGCTTTCCCTTTCTTTGAATCATGATGCCTTCACTTTGTTTTTGTTTTGTTTTTATAATGACAAATTCCAAGAGACAAGAAACATAAAATAAAAATGTAGATATTGCTTAAGATAGTTGGCATCTCTGCTCATTTACAATGTCCATTCATATATGGCTGAAGAATGCAAGAGTGGAATGTGCAAACTTATCTTTTCCTCTACTATTCTGCATATTCTCAACATTCTAAGATGTTCTGTCAACATTTAATTCTTCTGTGTAGATGCATGGGCCTCAGGTCAGGTTGCCTGGAATTCATGGAGGCTATCACAGTACAATGGACCAGCTGCTGAAGCTAAATGCAGAATCAGTTCCATACTGGAAGATCCATGCAGTTGTCTGTGTGTGGTATCAGCTGCTCCCTGAATCCAGAGAACATTCTTTCTGTAGTGGTTACTTGCATGTACAAAGTAATGGCTTGATATTTAAAACGGCCAAGGCTGCGGCCCTCAGAGTTTATTTTTATTGGTTTGTATAGGATAGTCAGTGTTCAAAAAGCACGGCAGGCTGACCTTATTCCTGGTGGAGTGGACCAGGGTAACATCTGATGGATGGGTCTTGGAGGTTATCAGAGACGGCTACAAGTTGGAATTGGCTCGTCCGATAGTAGACTCTTTTCTGGAATCTCCTTGCAAATTTCCCGCCAAGGTTCGGGCAGTTCGTCACACCCTCCTCAACTTACAACGACTGGGTGCTGTCCAGCCTGTACCCCGAGCAGAAAGAGGGTGCAGTCGATACTCCATTTATTTTGTAGTGCCAAAAAATAGCAGGTCCTTGGCGACCCGTCCTAGATCTCAAGTGCGTCAACAGGTCCTTACGGGTTCGGCATTTCCACATGGAAACCCTCCACTCAGTGATCAAAGCGGTACAGCCAGGGGAGTTTTGATGTCTCTCGATCTCGAAGCCTATTTACACATTCCAATTTGGCCTCCCCATAGGTGTTTTCTCCGCTTTGCAGTACTCGGTCGTCATTTTCAATTCAAATCAATGCCCTTTGGCCTAGCCACAGCACCTCAGACTTTTTCCAAGTCCTCGTCGTGGTGGCAGCCTATTTCAGAAAGGAAGGGATTCAGATCCATCCTTATCTAGATGACTGGCTTATGCGGGCGTCTTCTTTCGATGAGAGTCAACGGGTAACCGACAGAGTGGTTGGGTTGCTTCAGTCGCTTGGTTGGGTGATCAGCTTCCCAAAGTGCAACCTTACGCCCTCCCAGACGCTGGAATACTTGGGAGTGTGCTTCGATACCCGAACAGGGATAGTTTCTCTTCCTTCAGCTTGAGCACAGCGGTTGCAGGGTCAGTTGTGAGCTCTGTTCCAAACTCCAAACCCGTGGGCTTGGGATTATGTACAAGTTCTGGGTTCCATGGCCCCTTGGTTTTTTCCCAGTGTGGCATTACTTATGTACACTCCAGTTCATGCTGGGACTGTATTAGAGATGCTGATCTAGTATCAGTGTAACACTTACCACTTTTCCATTTTCAAACCATCGGATGGTGGGGATTGGAATGCCTGCTGCCGTGCATTGCAAAGTCACTTCAGAACCAAAGGTGACATTGAGTGACTCAGGAGCCTTCAGAATTCTGGCGACAGCTGCTGGCAGGGAAAATGAATGTTTACATTAATGGCTGAGTTTCAAAAATAAAAGTTCCATATTTCTTTGCTAGCAATTTTATTTATACATGAATGATACAAGTTAAATTTTTAAAATATATGCAGATTCATTGAATGAACTGACACCTTGACAATCAGCATTTTCAACAAAGCCCTATGGTTTCTCTTCTGCTAAAGTCATGCATACAACAAAGGAAGCATACTGCACAAGAGTATTCACCCTGGTTAAGAGTCAAATATCCTTCAAGCCAACATGCGGCACAGCTAGCTAACAAAGATGTTTTAAAAACAAATGGTAGCAAGTTAGCCAAAAGACCACACACTTATTTATTTAAAAAAATTGTTAAACTGTAAGACAAATATCTAAACGAAGGAGGGCTACTACTACTACTTATCATTTCTATAGCGCTACTAGACGTACGCAGCGCTGTACACTTGAACATGAAGAGACAGTCCCTGCTCGAAAGAGCTTACAATCTAATTAGGACAGACAAACAGGACAAACAAGAGAAAAGGGAATATTAAAGTGAGGATGATAAAATAAGGGTTCTGAACAAGTGAATAAGGGTTAGGAGTTAAAAGCAGCATCAAAAAGGTGGGCTTTTAGCTTAGATTTGAAGACGGCCATAGACGGAGCTTGATGTACGGGCTCAGGAAGTCTATTCCAGGCATATGGTGCAGCAAGATAAAAGGAACGGAGTCTGGAGTTAGCGGTGGAGGAGAAGGGTGCAGATAAGAGAGATTTACCCAGTGAACGGAGTTCCCGGGGAGGAATGTAGGAAGAGATGAGAGTTGAGAGGTACTGAGGAGCTGCAGAGTGAATGCACTTATAGGTCAATAAGAGGAGTTTGAACTGTATGCGGAAACGGATAGGAAGCCAGTGAAATGACTTGAGGAGAGGGCTAATATGAGCAAAACCACACTTGTGGAATATTAGTCATGCAGCAGAATTTTGAACAGATTGAAGAGGAGAGAGATGACTAAGTGGGAGACCTGTGAGAAGCAAGTTGCAATAGTCTAAGCGAGAGGTGATAAGAGTGTGGATGAGGGTTCTGGTAGTGTGCTCAGAAAGGAAAGGGCGAATTTTGGTGATATTATAGAGAAAGAAACGACAGGTTTTAGCAGTCTGCTGAATATGTGCAGAGAAGGAGAGGGAGGAGTCGAAGATGACCCCAAGGTTACAAGCTGAGACAGGAAGGATGAGAGTATTATCCACAGAAATAGAGAATGGGGGAGGAGGAGAGGTTGGTTTAGGGGGAAAGATAAGAGCCCAGAGTAAGCCCAACAGAAAGAAGAAACAAGCAAAATAAACTTTGAGGGTTTCTTTTACAAAGCCACGCAGCAAATGAGAGGAAGCCCTTAGGGATTGAATAGGCTTCCTCTCATTTGTCGCACCAAGAATCGGCAGCGCGGCTGTGTAAGAGAGGCCCTGAATGATTCAAAATATTCACTTCTTTAAAAAATTCTTTAATTAAAAAAATAAAAACCTAAATTAATTTACTTTGTAAAAAGAATCATACCACTTTGAGTTAAAGGTCCTTGGACCTTGCCTTAGGCTTTAAACTCTTAGGGGCCCTTTTACTAAAGCTTAGCATGTACTAATGGAATTATCACATGCTCAATGCTAAGAAGCCCATTTTATACCTATGGGCTTCTTAGAACTTAGTGTGCGCTAATTCCTTTGTCCCACATTAAGCTTTAGTAAAAGGACCTCTTAATTTAATGCATTCACTGCTGGTGCAGAACATATCCATTAGCGATGATTTGTTAGTTAACACATTACAACTGAGTAACTATCCAAAGCACCAAAGGAAATTCAAATAAGATTTTTCTTCCTCCAACTTTGTGCACGTCTGTACCTCGCTTGAAACTAGGGATGGAAATTGTCAATGACACATCCCATGTTGTTGTATGTTGTAAATGAGCAGAAAAAGCACATTTTGTTTTTTTGTTTGCTGATTATAGTGCATACTCTTTTGAAGAATGTGCAATCTTTTCAATTAGATTTAGATTTTAGATTTATTATTTATAACTCACCTTTACCCAAGGCAAGGTGCAAAACACAAAAATAATAAAACATTAACAACTATACCACTCACGCATACACAACCAAACAAAAAAATCAAAAATCACAAAAGTGCATCCAGTAATTCCAAAAAGCTCAGTGCTTTGTAAAGGCAGACTGTAAAAGATAATGCTTGAATAACGTCTTAAAAGAAGAAACAGGTGGTAGTCATGGCTCAGCGGTTAAGGTGACAGACTTGCAATCCATTGGGGTCTCCCTGTGCAGGTTCAAATCCTGTTGACTATGGGGCAACAATTTTTTTTATAAAAAGCTCTGGAACCCTTTGCCAGAGGAGCTGGTAACAGCGGTCTGGGTATAAAAAAGTTTTAGACAAATTCCTGGAGGAAAAATCCATAGTCTGCTATTGAGGCAGACATGGGAAGCAACTGCTTGCCCTGGGATTTGTAGTATGGAGTGTTGCCACGATTTGAGTTTCTGCCAGGTACTTGGGACGTGGCTTGGCCACTGTTTGGAAAACAGGATACTGGGCTAGATGGACCACTGGTCTGACGCAGTATGGCTACTCTTACGTTCTTATGTTCTAACAGTTTGTGGTTGTCATAGCAACAAAGGTAAGTGATTCCATTCGCAAGGTTCAGTCACTGAGAAAGCCCTTCGCCGTGTCGCTTCAAGCCTTGATAGTTAAAAAGTGGCACCAGCAGCCTAAAGGCATCCTGTAAGATTTCCTGATGGTGCACCCATTCGAACTATCATACATCCACAAACCACTGCACCTGTATGCACTATCAGGAAAAAAGTGTGCCCTCTTTGCAAACAGTGTCTACCCTTTCGAAAGAGCAGGCACTCAACACTTTGCTCCCGTGGTGACAAAATGACCAAACAAAATGAACATTCCAGGAAATGACATGGGAAATGAAAAAAACATGTTCTGGCTGCCCACCCCTACTTGACACTGTTTGAGATGATCCGTAGTTGCTGTCTATATTCATTGGATATGACACTAGCCATGGTATCCCTCTGTCTGCAGAGCAGCTGAGCCTGGAATTTGTAATCTTGCTTGTCGGAAGGCTGAAGCAATGATGAAAACTATACCAGGACAGCCTTAAGGTTTTACCTTCTTGATTGTGACAAGCAATCTTACAACATGTTAATTGTGGAAATTTGTACAGATTTTATAGCAATAGTATTTGGAATTTCCATTTCCAGATCCTCTTCTGATGGATGGATGGATGGATGGATGCTAGAACCATTTGTATTAAGGAGCTATCCTGTGCACTGGTATCACATATTACTGCTTTGAAAGTCTAAAAATAAACTTAGTCTTTTGAAAGGTTAAAATAACTACATGTTCAATGTAAATAGATAGCTAATATCCTGTGTGACTACATAAAACCAGTGTAGTACTAGAACTTAGTTCTAAATACAGAACAGCTTGAATTACTCAACAAAGCAAAAAGCTATCTGCACTTCCTGGGGACTGGATGGCTCAGGGCCAATGGTTACAAAGTTCCAGGGCCATTCACCTGTGGTTTTCCCCCACCCTTCAGTCCCAGCACATTAGCCTATGTGAAATGAGATGGTCTGCTCAGCTCAGCTCCAGAGAGGCCATTCAGACCTACACTTTGTGTTAGATTCCTTCAAATCTATGAATTATGCTGCTCGCTTCCTTACTTAAGACAAGATAAGAAGTGCAAGCCATGTTTCAAAGGGAAGCAGAGGGAAGAGAAATAAATCCAGGAGAGAAACAGGAAGTTCTGGAGATTATTTGCTGATAAATATTTAATAGACTACTCATCAAGGTAGCCCTTCTCTCAGTGGTGTGCAATATAACATTCACATCCTTAAAAGCTTATGTAATTGCACCAAATTGTATCAATTTTATGAACAACTGTGAATAGAAGAACTTAGGCTAGCTAGGCTCTGAAAACTGTAAGGCTGTAAGGCAAAACTTTGATGCACAAAGGAGCAGTGACGTAGCAGGGGGGGCTGCCACCCGGGGCGGTTCGCTGTTGTACCCCCCCCCCCCCGGGTGCAGCATAATGACATCCCCCCCCCCTCGGCACATTGACACCCTCCTCCCCCCGACCAGCTCCCGCACCCTACCTTTAAAAAGAATGTCAGAATCCGAGGCGAGGTGCAGCCCCTCGCGCCTGCCCTGCACATAAAAGAAATGTGGACCGTTGGGCCTTCCCTCGCTCTGTCTGTCCTGCCCTTGCGGAAATAGGAAGTTGCGTCAGCGGAGGGCGGGACAGATAGAGCGAGGGAAGGCCTGACAGTCCACATTTCTTTTACGTGCAGGGCAGGCGCGAGGCGCTGCGCCTCGCCTCGGATTCCGATATTCTTTTTAAAGGTAGGGTGCGGGAGCTGGTCGGGGGGTGTCGATGCGCCGAGGGGGGGGGAGCTGGCAAGGAGCACCCCCCTGAGCTGACACCCAGGGCGGACCGCCCCTCCCGCCCCCCCTTGCTATACCACTGCAGAGGAGAGATTATAAACCAACCTCCCTGCTCTGCAGAAAAAGCTAGACTGCTGGTCCTACACTCGAGTGTCGGGTGGAAAGGTACCTGTGCATGCATGGTGGGGGCACTGCATACATTTTTAGAGTGACAGTGTACTGTGGCAGTGCCTGCACCAGGCTCCATGGATGACATCACCCACATGTGTGAATATTATGCCTGCTTGTCCTCGGAGAATAACAAGATTGAATGTACTTTTACTTGACTGGTGTAGGAGTGTTCAGGGGCAAAGTGTGGGCGTAGTGTAGTCCCACCTGTCTAAAAGTCTAACCCCAGATTCTATATATGGCACGCAAAGTTGCGTTCCAAAATTTGGACGCTTTGGAGATGTGCGTGTAAATAAACTGGATAATGAGCTCTGAACCATCAATAATTAGGTGCTAACAACCAATTATTGATATTAATTAACACTCATTAAAATTTGCTTGTGCTTCTGGATGTGTGCTTTCTATAAGGCACAGCTCCTAACTCCCATGGTGCATATCGCAAAGGAAGCATGGCCATGGGCATGTTGAGGGTGTTCTAAAAAGTTACATGTGGAATTACAAAATACTACCTAACTTAGGCATCAGCATTTACACCAGGTTTCAGGAGGCATAAGTCCAGCACCCAAAGATTTGGCACAGAATCCATGCTAAATGCTATTCTATATAAGGCATGCACCCTTATATAAAATTTAGTGCTTAGGGCTGAATTTTTTTGGTGCCCAAGTTTCAACACTGTTTATTGAATTCCCTCCTAAGTGGGTAATAGTTAACATAAAATATGTGTGTATGTGCGTAGTTTACATGTGAAGATTTATATCTGTTTCCGAGGAAGTATCTGCAGCTTTATTTTAGTCATAATTTCTGCCTGGTTTGTTGGGGAAATTTTATAAAGATACATAGGTGCCTATCAGGCTTATTTTCGAAAGAGAAGGGCACCCATCTGTCGACACAAATCGGGAGATGGGTGTCCTTCTCTCAGGGTCGCCCAAATCGGCATAATCAAAAGCTGATTTTGGGCATCCCCAACTGCTTCCCATCGCGGGGACGACCAAAGTTCCCGGGGGGGGGGCGTGTCGGAGGCATAGCAATGGCAGGACTGGGGTGTGCCTAACAGATGGGCGTCCTCGAGCGATAATGGAAAAAAAGGGCGTCCCTGAGGAGCACTTCGGCGACTTTACTGGGTCCATTTTTTCTTATGACCAAGCCTCAAAAAGGTGCCCGAACTGACCAGATGACCACCAGAGGGAATCGGGGATGACCTCCCCTGACTCCCCCAGTGGTCACAAACAACCCTCCCACCCTGAAAAAAACAACTTAAATATAGGCGCCCGGTATAAGAGGCTTGGGGAGACTATGCCTCCCCAGCCAGAGCAGGATGGATCAGCTGTTTCTATAGAAATGCTAAATAGTATTAGTAGTAGTATTTCTCCTGCGAGTCCTGCTGCTCTGGGGGGTTTAAATAGCAGCAGCTGCAGTGAAAGCGTCTCTAGCCTTGTGTATAACCAATTGTAATTTGATTATCTTACTGCTGGGAGAGCAGAGCAGGGGGGTTGGCTGGAGGTGTCCTGGGTTGCCAGGGAGATATTTAACTAGGATCATGAATTCCTGCACATGAGCAGTTCACACCAAAGAGACTTGCACTGACCCCTGAAATTTTAAAAGTGCTAAAAATAAGTTTTAAAAGTATTTGCATTAAATCTAATTACAGAATTTAGGTGCTAGGAAGTGGGGGATTGGTATGCTATGTACTCAAATTTGCTCAAGTCATATGCAAATTAGTCCATTTTTGGGAGATTCTCATTTGCATATTTATGGGTAAAAATTGTTGGAAATGTTTACAGCCTTAATGTTAGGGCATGGCTCTGATCAAAAATGTGAACTTTGATCCAAAAACAAAGGGTTTAGCTAGTGTTTTTGACTAAAAATGCCCATTAGAGTGTCTGTATGTTAATCTGCATTCAAATAGAGCTCTCTGATTGGATGAGCAGCTCCTGTTAGAAAATCTGCCCGGGAACAGAGAGGAGAGGAGAGAATCAATGGGTGGGCAGGTGGGTATGGAGGGGGGGCAGGGGAGAGGAGAGAATCAATGGGTGGGTATGGATGGCTGGAGGGGGGGCAGGGGAGCGAGGACAAGAAATGAAGAAAGGCAGAAAGTAAAGAAATAAATGGAAAGGAAGCCCTGGAAACGGAGTTAAGAGGACAGATAGCAGCAGAATCGGATACTAGACCAGCATGATCAGAAAAACAAAGTCACCAGACAACAAAGGTATTTTATTTTCATTATAGTGTTTGGAATATGTCCACTTTGAGAATCAGGTGCTCAACATTAAATGTTTATATTTATTTACTTATGTATGGCATTTTATCCCACATTAAACATGAATTAGGATGTTTTGTGGCTCTACATGAGAATTGTGATATTATGATCCTTGTTTCATATTGTTGACTGTCTGCATTTTCCGTATGGGTGGTATATTGGTGTATTAGGTTCTGCCCAGTGTAATATTTATGGTACAGTAAGGTTCTGAGTGTGTTTTTGCACAAAGTTGTGCATAGTGTTTTGTAGTTGAGCGATTGTGGTTAGTATATGCTTTGAGCAACCACTTTATTCTTTGACATATGATACATATCTAATATCTAAATTTAATAAAAGGTATTAATTGTGACTTTTATTTTTATTTATTTATTTTTTCTGTGTGTTATCAGACAATTATGGATTTAAGCTCCACCCCTAACCCTGCCCCCTTTAGCTTCCCCAAACAGTTGGGCCACCGACCGCCTATGACTTTAAAAACTTTTTTGACAGCCTGAAATATCATACTCAGGTCCATCACAGCAGTATGCAGGTCCCTTGGGGGGGGGGGGGGGGGGTATGTGTGTGCCAGTGGAGGCATAGCCAATGCATGGACATCCTTCCTTTAAACATTTTGGACATCCTGAACTGCCCCCCACACACATACACACACAGGGATGGCCAAATTTCAAGGGAGTGGCTTGGAGTGGAGGAGTGGCCTAGTGGTTAGAGCACTGGTCTTGCAATCCTGAGGTGGTCAGTTCAAATCCCACTGCTGCTACTTGTAATCCAAAATCCAATGCAATAAAGAGGACATCAGAGGCATAGCAAAAGCAAGGACATCCTTCTCACAGTAACATCCACATTTTGGAAAGCACGTCCTTCACCCATACTCTAAAAAAAAAAAAAAAAGAAGTCCCTGATGAGCACTTAGACGTTTTCACCTGGACTTGTGTTTTTCTAAGGTTGTAGACAGCTATTATACACGCAGCTTGTCTGCATGTATGAAGCCATCTTTGGCATGTGCAGAGCAGCCACGCATAATGCTTGGCTGCTCTGCACTGGCTTCCCCTCCTTAGGAAGGAAATCATGTGCAAATGAGCTAACAGCGAGCAGCTCATTTGCATACGATTTCCTTCATGCATGCCCGTTCCTTTCCGAATCGCTAAGGGATCGGTAAGGGAAGGGCTTTTTCCATTTAGTTAGTGCATCTGGCTGAAGGTAAGGGAGCTATGTACCTGGGAGCAATTTCTGAAGTCCACTGCAGTGCCCCCTAGGGTGCCCGGTTGGTGTCCTGTCATGTCAGGGGGACCAGTGCACTACGAATGCTGGCTCCTCCCATGACCAAATGGCTTGGATTTGGTCATTTCTGAGATGGGCGTCCTCGCGTTCCATTATCGCTGAAAATCAGAAACGACCAAGTCCTAGGGATGACCATCTCTAAGCTCGACCTAAATTTCGTGATTTGGGCGTCCCCAACCATATTATCGAAATGAAAGATGGACGCCCATCTTGTTTTGATAATATGGGTTTCCCCGCCCCTTGCTTGAGCCATCCTGCGAGGACGTCCCCAGGAAAGCTTGGGCGCCCCTTTCGATTATGCCCCTCCACATGTTTTTATAAAAATCAGCTTGAAATAGGCACCTACTTGGCCTTCACACATAGGCAGCCTATTACAAATTTAACCTCTAAGTAGCGGACAATTCTATAACTGGGACCTCCATTTAGGCACCACAAGGACCCTACTGTACAACAGAACCAAGGTATAGAGCAGGGGTGTCCAACCTCGGTCCTTGAGATCCACAACCCAATTGGGTTTTCAGAATTTCTCCAATGAATATGCATGAGATCTATATACATACACTGCCTCCATTGTATGCATATTCATTGTGGAAATCCTGAAAACCTGACCTGGCAAGGGCCGAGGTTGGACACCCCCGGAATAGATCTTAAGTGTATGTACCTAAATTCGGCAGGGATGTGTGTAACTTACAGTATTCTATAAGTCAGTGATTTTCAACCCAGTCCTCAGAGGCTACCTGGCCATTCAGGTTTTCAGGATTCTCACAATGAATAAGCATGAGAGATATTTGCATGCAGTGAAGGAAGTGCACGCTAATACATCTCACACATATTCATTGTGAATATCCTGAAAAACCTGATTGGCCATGTGGTCCCTAAGGACTAGGTTGAAAACCACTGCTATGTTATGCATGTAAATGGGAACTGAACTTATGTCCCACCCATGCTCTAACCCTATATATGCCTCCTTGCAAAGACCTGTCATGTAAATTAAGTGGGTATTTGCAAAAAAAAGCACTTAAGTGCCACACTAACATCCATTTATTGGGATTTATTACCCTCCTTTGTGAAGAGATTCACTCAAGGCGGTGTACAGCAGATACAGTTTAACATAAAACAATTTTGTTAAGAGCATAACAATATCAAAATGACCACATATAAACATAAATGCAGTAATTAGGTAAACTTGAAGATGGCAAATTGAAACCTAGTAATAGGGCTGACATGAAACAGTATCAGAAATATACACATTTTAACAGCACTGAAGAATAAAGGATAAAAAGATAGTGCTGAATATCATTACAGAGCACTGGGGCACTATCCAGTTAGTACTGGAGCGGTCCAGGGGCAAAGTCTGGATGGAGGCAGGACTTACCCAGATAGCAAGGCCGCCGAGAGGGGGGGGACAGGGGGGACAAAATTCCCGGGGCCCGGGCCTCCAAGGGGGCCCGGCGCTGCAGTCCCACCCGCCACCGGGCCCCTTCCACCTGAACTTCCGCCAGCAGAAGTGCTGTCTTCTGTTCTGACTCCAGACTCTATGCGTCTGTGCATCTGATGTGCAGGACGTCAGACGCACAGAAACCCTGCAGAGTACAGCGAAGATCAGCTGAGAGGAGCGCATCTGTGTGGGCCGCGCACGCCGGAGTCAGAAGACAGCACTTCTGCTGGCAGGGGTTTGGGTGGAAGGGGCCCGGCCCGGTGGCGGAGGCGGGTGGGACTGTGGTACCAGGCACCCCTCGGGGGGGGGGGCGACAACAACCTGGGGGGGTGGCAGTGGGGGCAGGGCGGGGCTGGGGGCCCGGGGGCGGCCCTGTCCCGGGCCCAGCCCAGTCTCTCGGCAGCCCTGCCGGATATAACAATTTCATTCCGCCGGACAAAATCAGGCAAGCAAAAAGACAGTCCTAACTTTATTCTTGCAGTTATCCAAGCAGCAGTCTGAATATCGCCAGCACCCAGATAACTTCGGTCAGCCACCGAAGACACAGATATTCATTGCTTGAATATATGGATCAAAGTCTGTCTGCGGTGGTCAGTGCCTCTCTAATAACTGACCGCTAGGGCTCGATATCCAACTGACATATTTGAAAGGAATGTTACACCCACTTTCAGCAACTCTGCTTAGCACAATAGTCTAGAGAGGGCTTTAACAGAACTTTATAACATATTCAGAGGGATTTGTTTAAAAAGTTACCTCATATGACAACTTGACAAGTGCATGTGGGAGGAAAACTCTCAAGAGAAGAAATGGGAAGAAACATACAGTATGACAAAATGGGATACACCTCTATTTCAACTGCATTAAAAGAGAACACCTATAAAATTCTTTATCAAAGGCTGCATGTTTGATAACTGGGTCTAAGAGATCTGATCCTATTACACCTTGCTGCCACTGACTGCTGGAGACAAGAATATTTTAAAACGTAAATGGGAGGAGGGGGGCAGAGACAAGGGAAGATGCCTGGTCTCTGTCTGGAGAGGAAACAGGAGGGAGAGATAATGGACTATTTATGAGGATGTGGGGGGGGGGGGGAGGAACAGAAAGTAAATGCTGGACTATTTAGTGGGGGGAGAAGGTAAAATGCTGGACCATGTGTGTGGGGGCAGGTGGAGGAGGGAAGAAGGTAAAATGCAGGACCATGTGTGGGTGGGGAAATGGGGTGGGGTGGAAGGTTAAATGCTGGAGCATTTGTGGAGGTGTGCCTTGACAATTTTAGCACCATGTAAGAGTGCAGTGAGATGAAAAAGGTTGAAAATCTCTTATATAATAGTGCATAGTGCAAATATACTCATAAATGCCAATTATCTTGGCACTTACGCACGTAAGGCACATGTAACTACATGTGTGCAGTTTTAGAATTGTCCTTTGAGTGTGCTCATATCCCTGGATTGTATATATGGTGCCCGGATTTGTATGCCAATAGTTGTGTGTGCTCCCAAGATGTGCAACCAACATAACTGGCTAACAAGCCAATCAATGTCAATAATTGGCACTAAGAACCAATTACTGATGTTAATTGGCACCAGCTGGAATTTGTGCATGCATCTGGCTGCACACTATTCTGTAACGCTGAGCACCAAACTCCCAAAGCATGCAGCTCAAAAGGGAGCATCGCAATGGTAGGGGTATGGATGAATCAAGGACCTTGCTAAAAACAGTGCGTCCAACTTGGCCGCCAGCATTTACACCAGATTTCAGCAAGTATGGTGGCCAAAGTTAGGGCGCAGGAATTGCTGCTAAGTGCTATCCTATAAAGGCCGTGCACCCTTTACTGAATACTGCTTAGCGCTGATGTTTTCCGTCGCCCATCTTTGAGTGCCGTTTATAGATTCCAGCCCATACTGCATAAATGCTAGGTTATAAAACTGCCCTTCATGCACATAACTCTTATTAACATGCATTATTGTGCATTAAAATATTGACATTGATTACTACACAAGGCTCAAAGATCGTTAGGATTTTATATGACAAAGGTATCTCAGGTAAACACTACTCAAATATTACCCATTCAGAGTTAAATTAATAATAATTTTGCCCACTAAACTAATTATGTCATTCTTTCCAGCATCCTTCAGTTGACCCAAAACATCCCTTCCTATGTAAAATAGTTTCCTGTTTCTTTTTTGTTCTTCCTCTTCACATCTTTCCTTCCTGATCTGACTCCTGGTTTGGGGACTGCTTGGCAACACTCCATTTTTCATGTTGTTTTGCACCTGGCCACCTCAGAATTTAAATAAGTATTTATCTCACCTTATTTGACTTCAATAAAACAGATATTAACTAAGATTTGCTCATCTACAGCAAAACATTATTATTACCATGCCTCTCCCCCACCCTTTAGGAGACAAATGATTTCTAGACCATACTTAGTTTTTATATCTGGAGATTATAATACTTTGACAATCGTATTGTCACCCTAGTCTTCCACAGTACCACAGAGTTACCAGATGTACAATACACAGAAAATGTTTGAATGTAATAACCATTATTAAGGGCGCCACTTTGCTCTAAGAAACTAGAACTAAAATGATTTCACCAAAAAATAAAATCTGTATCTAACTATGTACTATACCAAGAGCCAGTGCAAGGGGAGTGGGCACCCTAAGCAAACCATCCGCTTTACACCTTCCCTCAATTCACTTTCATACCTCTATCCTTTGCCCCCTCCCCCAAGACTGTGATAACCAAACTCAAAGGGGTCAATATGCAAAGCAATTTCACCAGCCAGAAACGGCTCCTGGCTGGTTAAGTCACTTGGTTGAGGTTAACAGGGATAGTGCCAGTGAAAATGGCCAGTTAGCACCCAATGCAAAACTGGCTATTTGGGGAGTGTTCTCGGGGCAGAGGTAGCAACTTGGCCAGTTAAGTGCCAATATTCAGCACTTAATCAGCCAAGGTAACCGCATAAAAGTCAGTCCTATCTTTATGTGGTTAATCAAGGCTGGTTAAGTACTGAAAATTGCACTTAATTGGCTAATTTTAGCCAGCTCCATATCCCGAAAATTCAATGCTGGAGACCAGACATGGCCCAGCACTGAATTTCCAGAGATAACACTGGCAGCAGTTAACAAAATGCTGATCACCACCTCTCAATAGCCCTCCCATACAAGGAATACCTCCCCACATGTTAAAGGCCTCAACCGTCCCCCCCCCCTCCCCATATAGAAGGAGTTCCCCCCCCCCCAATCAGAAGACCCTCGCACTTGGAAATTCCTTTTGAACTACCTCCCCCACTTGGAAATACTCCAAAAATTGTTAGAGTCCACCTCCACCCTCCATCCCCCATCCCCCAGGAAGGACGCTTTACTAAGATCGTTTGTAGTTATCCCATCCTTTATTACTCCAGTACTGCTTTTGGCTGCAACACTTCAACTGGGAGAAAGTTTTATAAGTCTATCCTCCCTCTGAGAAGAAATTCTGTCTTTCTTTATGATACTTCTCAATCTATCCTTTCAGACCTGTGTATCATGACCCCTTGTTTTCTGTCTTCCTTTTGAAACAAAAATACTTGCTTTGTATGCTATTTGAATGTATCTGCCATAACTTCCCTGTCTATTTCTACATAGTCACAGAGTAAATGATGGCAGATAAAGACCTGTATGGTCCATCCATTCTGCCCGACAAGGTGGCCAGAGTAGTACCTGTCACTCCGTGAGGGTTAAACTCCTCTTTGCCTTGTTTAAAGTGTAAAGGTTATTTAAGTTTTGCTTTGATCTTATGATATTTCTGTATAGGGATCCTCTGTATTTATCCCATGCATTTTTTTAATTTGGTCACTGTTTTTGTTCTCGCCACACCACTTCCCCCAGGCATCCACCCTCCACTCCATGAAAAAGTACTTTTCTAGGCTATACAGTGGGGGAAATAAGTATTTGATCCCTTGCTGATTTTGTAAGTTTGCCCACTGACAAAGACATGAGCAGCCCATAATTGAAGGGTAGGTTATTGGTAACAGTGAGAGATAGCACATCACAAATTAAATCCGGAAAATCACATTGTGGAAAGTATATGAATTTATTTGCATTCTGCAGAGGGAAATAAGTATTTAATCCCTCTGGCAAACAAGACCTAATACTTGGTGGCAAAACCCTTGTTGGCAAGCACAGCGGTCAGACGTCTTCTGTAGTTGATGATGAGGTTTGCACACATGTCAGGAGGAATTTTGGTCCACTCCTCTTTGCAGATCATCTCTAAATCATTAAGAGTTCTGGGCTGTCGCTTGGCAACTCGCATCTTCAGCTCCCTCCATAAGTTTTCAATGGGATTAAGGTCTGGTGACTGGCTAGGCCACTCCATGACCCTAATGTGCTTCTTCCTGAGCCACTCCTTTGTTGCCTTGGCTGTATGTTTTGGGTCATTGTCGTGCTGGAAGACCCAGCCACGACCCATTTTTAAGGCCCTGGCGGAGGGAAGGAGGTTGTCACTCAGAATTGTACGGTACATGGCCCCATCCATTCTCCCATTGATGCGGTGAAGTAGTCCTGTGCCCTTAGCAGAGAAACACCCCCAAAACATAACATTTCCACCTCCATGCTTGACAGTGGGGACGGTGTTCTTTGGGTCATAGGCAGCATTTCTCTTCCTCCAAACACGGCGAGTTGAGTTCATGCCAAAGAGCTCAATTTTTGTCTCATCTAACCACAGCACCTTCTCCCAATCACTCTCGGCATCATCCAGATGTTCACTGGCAAACTTCAGACGGGCCGTCACATGTGCCTTCCGGAGCAGGGGGACCTTGCGGGCACTGCAGGATTGCAATCCGTTATGTCGTAATGTGTTACCAATGGTTTTCGTGGTGACAGTGGTCCCAGCTGCCTTGAGATCATTGACAAGTTCCCCCCTTGTAGTTGTAGGCTGATTTCTAACCTTCCTCATGATCAAGGATACCCCACGAGGTGAGATTTTGCGTGGAGCCCCAGATCTTTGTCGATTGACAGTCATTTTGTACTTCTTCCATTTTCTTACTATGGCACCAACAGTTGTCTCCTTCTCGCCCAGCGTCTTACTGATGGTTTTGTAGCCCATTCCAGCCTTGTGCAGGTGTATGATCTTGTCCCTGACATCCTTAGACAGCTCCTTGCTCTTGGCCATTTTGTAGAGGTTAGAGTCTGACTGATTCACTGAGTCTGTGGACAGGTGTCTTTCATACAGGTGACCATTGCCGACAGCTGTCTGTCATGCAGGTAACGAGTTGATTTGGAGCATCTACCTGGTCTGTAGGGGCCAGATCTCTTACTGGTTGGTGGGGGATCAAATACTTATTTCCCTCTGCAGAATGCAAATAAATTCATATACTTTCCACAATGTGATTTTCCGGATTTAATTTGTGATGTGCTATCTCTCACTGTTACCAATAACCTACCCTTCAATTATGGGCTGCTCATGTCTTTGTCAGTGGGCAAACTTACAAAATCAGCAAGGGATCAAATACTTATTTCCCCCACTGTATATATGTTTAAATCTGTTTATTGACGTAAAAATCATCAAATACAGGCATAACACACCAACAGGAGTATAAAACAGGAGTAATTAACCGTTTCCAAACTTTCTTCTGCCGTCAAGGAGTTTTCCTTTTATCCCCAATCAACCCACCCCTCCCCCCACCCCCTCCCATTCTTATTTATGTTTATTTCCATCAGTTTTATTAGTGTTAACTGATACATCACAGGAAGTAAATTCAGGGTACTGTAACTACACATGTCCTGCCAGCTTGCCAAATGTAGATATTCCGCACTCTCGACTCATTTACTCCTCTCTCTCTCTCTCTCTCTCTCTCTCTCTCTCTCTCTCTCTCTCTCTCTCTGTATATATATATATATATATATATATATATATATATATATATATATATATATATATATATATATATATATATATTTAGGTCCTTAACTGTCATTTTATAGGACTTGGATGTGCCATATGAAAAGGAATAAAAAAAAGAACTCACAAAACTTACAATTACCCTTATTTACAATATTACAAGTCTGGGATAAGACAGTGACACAACACAGGAAGTGCAAAATAGTAATTAACTAGTGAGCAGTCACTTCTTAATGACAATGTTCAATGTCAAGGATATTCCAAACACTATGGGACTGAATTACTGGACTTCTCTTCCCACAGACACAGACAAGAAAGCATAGTGATCCAGATCCTTGGGAGATGTTTCTAGACACACAGACTACGTTTTTAAAAGCTTAGTTTAGTTTCATGGCCAAATTTTCAAATTGCAAATGTAATTGCAAATGACACGGACCTGATATTCAGCAGGCCCAGCCAGTATATAAAGCTAAAAGCCTGTACCAATGCTTAACGTGATTTCTCTGTACTACAGTGCTAGTCATTGAACTAGAGCCACTGAATATACATTTGACTGGTGATCATGCCAACGACTATCATTTAAAATTAGGTCTGCTATTTTACAGGTCTAACTTTAAATGCATAACTTATCCATTTACCCCTGGATTCTACATAGTGTGACCGGAGTAGTGAATGCAAATCAGGTCATATTCTGATTTGTGCATGCAACTTAATTATCTTAAGCCAATCAGCACCGATAATTGCCACTTCACAGGCAATTGACACTAATTGGCATTAATTAGAATTTACACGCAGAACCTGCTAAGCGTATTCTGCAAAGCTCTGCATGTAAATTCTAAGACACAGAACTGAGAAGGAGGTGTGACCATGGGTGTGGAATGGACGGGTCATAGGAATTTCTAAAATCTATGCACATTGATATAGAATACACACGCTTCGCGTCTCTACTTAATCACCACGAGCTTTACTTGGTGTAAAAATCTATGA
This sequence comes from Microcaecilia unicolor, assembly GCF_901765095.1. Taxonomy (NCBI): domain Eukaryota; kingdom Metazoa; phylum Chordata; class Amphibia; order Gymnophiona; family Siphonopidae; genus Microcaecilia; species Microcaecilia unicolor. The sequence goes on along the minus strand of NC_044032.1, from coordinate 226,681,956 downwards.
CTAAATTTAGTCATGTGGACGGGTGCTAGGCATAGTTTATAGAATAAGCCTAGGTGGGGGCTTTTTAGCACTGATTGTAAAAGAATGATATATAGAACCTGGCCCTTAGGGAGCAATTTGTGCTGAAAAACGGTGCCGAAAAAAAATTGGTACTAAGTGCTATTCGATAAAGGGCACTTGATGAAATTGCGTGGAAATACTTTTAAAACAAATAGGAGGAAATATTTTTTCACTCAAAGAATAGATAAGCCCTGGAACTCTGGGTTTAAAAAAGGTTTGGACAAGTTCCAGGAGGAAAAGTCCATAGTCTGCTATTGAGATGGACATAGGAGAAGCAACTGCTTGCCCTGGGATTGGTAGCATGGAATGTTGCTACTCTCTGAGATTCTGCATGGAATCTTCTTGCTCTTTAGGATTCCGAAATCTTGCTATTCTTTGGGGGTTCTACATGGAATGTAGCTATTATTTGGGTTTCTGCCAGGTACTTGTGACCTGGATTGGCCATTCTTAGAACCAGGATACTGAGCTAGAAGGACCATTGGTCTGACCCAGTATGGCTATGCTTATGTTCTTCAATTGCCTTTTGTAAAATAACACGTTAATACTGATTCCCACACCTAACTTTGGGCATCAGACTTACTGAAACCTGGTGTAAATGCTGGAGCCCAAATTAGGCACGCTTACCTAGTATTCTATAACTATGCACGTAACTTTTTGGAATGCCCCTGACATGCCCATGCCTCTCCCATGGCTATGCTCCCTTTTGGGATACACGCTATGGGAGTTAGCCGCCCTGCTTCATAGAACAGCATGCGGCCAGATAAGCACACAAATTTTAACGAGTGCCAATTAACATCAATAATTGTTTGTTTGTTTGTTTATTTATTTATTTATTAGGATGTATTTACCACCTTTTTGAAGGAATTCACTCAGGGCGGTGTACAGTAAGAATAGATCAAACATGAGTAAAAGACAATTAGAGCAGTAAAAATATTCGAACAACAATACAAAGTATGGCATGGTATACTACTTGCAATGACAACACAATCCTGCTTATAATCGAACGAGAAAAACGCCCAAGTTCCAACCTAAATCGGGAGATGGACGTTTATCTCACAAAAAACGAATAACGCGGTATAATCGAAAGCCGAACTTGGACGTTTTCAACTGCACTCCATCGTGGAAGCGTACAAAGTTGATGGGGGCGTGTCGGAGGCATGGTGAAGGCGGGACTGGGGCATGGTTATCACCCAAACAGAGATGGGCGCCTTTCGCCGATAATGGAAAAAAAGTATACGTTTGTAGCTAGAATTTAGGGCACTTTTCCTGGACCCTGTTTTTCCATGAATAAGGCCCCAAAAAGTGCCCTAAATGACCAGATTACCCCCAGAGGGAATCGGGGATGACCTCCCCTGACTCCCCCAGTGGTCACTAACCCCCTCCCACCACAAAAAAATGATGTTTCACAACTTTTTATTTTCACTATCAAATGTCATACCCACCTCCCTGGCAGCAGTATGCAGGTCCCTGGAGCAGTTGTTAGGGGGTGCAGTGGACTTCAGGCAGGTGGACCCAGGCCCATTCCCCCTACCTGTTACAATTGTGCTGCTTAATGCTTATTAGTCGTCCAACCCCCCAAACCCACTGTACTCACATGTAGGTGCCCCCCTTTACCCCTTAGGGCTATAGTAATGGTGTAGACTTGTGGGCAGTGGGTTTTGAGGGGGATTTGGGGGGCTCAACACACAAGGGAAGGGTGCTATGCACCTGGGAGCTCTTTTACCTTTTTTTTTGTTTTTGTAAAAGTGCCCCCTAGGGTGCCCGGTTGGTGTCCTGGCATGTGAGGGGGACCAGTGCACTACGAATCCTGGCCCCTCACACGAACAAATGCCTTGGATTTATTCGTTTTTGAGCTGAGCGCTTTCATTTTCCATTATCGCTGAAAAACAAAAACACCCAGCTCACAAATTGTCGAATAAAACATGGACGTCTATTTTTTGCGAAAATACGGTTCGGTCCGCCCCTTCACGCCCATGGAGATAGACCTTTTTGTTCGATTATGCCCCTCCACATGTACTAGAACATTATAATTGGTAGTGAAGGGTAAGGCAAAGTTGTAACATATAGATGAGTAAGAAAGTAGGAAGAATTAGAAAGTAAGGTGATTGATTTGAAGAAAGTTGCACGTGAGGTCAGAGAGATGGTTAAATATTACCTCAGCTAGGGAAGGAGTGGATAAACACGTCTTGCTGCAATATGTGCAGCCCAAGTCAATCCTTGTGTGTGTGAGTGAGACTAACAAGGTAGTTACTTCTTCCATTAAAGGCTTGAAGAGCCAAGCTTTCACCTACTTCCTGAAGTAGAGGTAGTTTTGTGTTAAGCGGAACCTTTCAGGAAATGCATTCCAGAGTGTGGGGGCTACTCCAGAGAAGGCTGACTTGCGGGTATCACATTGTGTAATGTCTTTTGGAGAGGGTGTAGTTAGTGAAAGTCCTTGGGAGGACCTTAGTGTCCTTGACAGTGTGTGGAGGATCATCCTATTCTTCAGATACTCGTGGCCATTTCCTTTCAGGGCCTTGAAGATCAGACATAGAGTTTTAAATTGAGCCCTGTATTGAACTGGTAGCCAATGAAGTTTTTGCAAAAATGGTGTGATGTGGTCACGTCGCTTGCAACCTTCTATGAGTCTTGCTGCTGCATTCTGAATCAACTGGTTGTTGGCACTCAAATATTGATGGTTAGAACTCATTAATTAATTTGCATGTACATCTCAGAAGTGTGCCCAAATTTGGATACTGTATATAGAATCCAGAGGTTAGTGGCTGAAAATTGCTGCCATATAGTATTACAAAAAACCTCTAGTATAATGGCAAAATAATACTCTTCAAAAGACTAAAATTCTGTGGAGTGCATCAAGCTACAATAGGTAGATAAGGGAAAAAGCCTCTGAAACCAGCCCAACCTCCAACCTGAATAATTGTTATTGATAACAAAGGTTGGAAAAAGTCAATGGGTTCTCCTTGTCATCATCGGCATAAAAAAACCCTTAAATTCTACAATGCAAAAATGCTAAAACTCCATAGAATTAACTAGGGATCCAAAAAAGAAGGGAAAGAATTTTTAACTTAGCTTTAACTTCCAAGTGCAGGTGAAAAGCAATGTGTAGATCATTGGTCCAACACACTGACTTTGGCCAGAGTTTCGCTATAAAGTAGCTGTCTCAAGGTGCGAGAAACATGCTTTCTGACCCTGGAGCAGGAGGCACGTTACTCACGCCTTCAGACAGCTACTTTATAGCGAAACTCTGGCCAAAATAAGCCTAAATTCTCACACGGTTTATAGAATTCTCCGAGCACCCATCCATGCAACTAAATTTAGTTGCAGGCAGTTACACTAAGTAAAATTTGGTGTAAATGCTGAAGCTTAAATTACGTGCAGACCAGGTGTATTCTACAAAAATGCACATAGATTTTAGAAATCCTCACGACCTGACCATGACCACACCCTTTTCTTAACTATGTGACATGGAATTTACACGCATCATGTTATAGAATACGCTTAGATAGTTCTGCGTGTAAATTCTAATTAATGGCAATTAGTGTCAGTAATTACTTGCTAAATGACAATTAATCATGTTGTGAAAACAAATCCAGATTACTACTGGATTTGCGAGCGCAACATAAGTTGCGCTATATAGAATCTGGAGGATAAAGGCTGAAAATACATGAGTGAGTTGCTGGCAAATGCATAATTTGCTTTGAATATTGGCTTTTGGTGGCTCATACACTGCATGCTGTACAGAAATTTCCAAAAAGAAACTACTTACATTGTTTCACTTTGAAAATCAGTAGCTCCCAGATTTTATATAGGTCAACAATATTTGTGTGACCTAATTTGAGTGTAGGGGGCAGATGCACGCACAAATGAATGAATGAATGAATGAACAATGTGCTAACAATCAATTTAAGTTAATTGGCAACAATTTGCATTTGTTGATGCATCTGCCCTAGTTGTTATTCAATAACATTGACGCCTACAATTTCTAGTGTGCAAATGAAAAGGGGCATGCCTGGAATAGACTTCCTGAGTCAGTACGTCAAGCTCCATCTCTGGCCGTCTTCAAATCTAGGCTAAAAGCCCACCTTTTGATGCTGCTTTTAACTCCTAACCCTTACTCACTTGTTTAGCTCCCATTTTTATCATTCCCACCTTAGTAATTCCCTTATCCCTTATTTGTCCTGTTTGTCTGTCCTAGTTAGATTGTAAGCTCTTTCGAGCAGGAAGTCTCTTCATGTCCAGTATACAGCGCTGCGTACTTCTAGTAGCATTGTAGAAATGATAAGTAGTAGTAGTATGGCCACGGGAGGGGTATGAGTGCATCAGGGGGCATTCCTAGAAGTTAGGCGTCATGTTATATAATACTGCCATTTGTGTGCCCAACTGCTGAAAATTAGGCACCAGCATTTACACCAGGATTCAGTAGGTGTAAATGCTGGCACCTTAGGTTGAGCGTGGGAATCCATCCTAAACATTATTCTATAAAGGGCGCTTTACGCAGAGTGCCCTTTATAGAATATTAGTTTAGCATGGACCTTAGGCGCTTTTTTGTAGTGGCACCAGTGTGCCGAGTGTTAGCGGTATTGTGAAGGTTAGTTTGCTGCTTGTGATCACAGATTTGTTCCATTTAGAAAGCCTCTCATCGTTTTTTGACCCCTGATGCAGGCACTTATGCCGAAACACGGCCCGTGTCAGGTCTTTCCATAAAGAGTTGTTATCCCAGCTCCGAAGGCCCCGGTGCTCTTTGTTTTTCTGTTTGTGGTTTTGTGCTTGGATTCCCTCTCTGCTAGACTGATTTTTTAATGCCATTTACTGAATTACACCCTAAGTATCTGTTGGAATGTAATTGTATTTTACATGCATTGCCTGTCACCTATTATTTCTCTGTGATTACTCTGTGACCTCTGATGTGAATTACTTAGAGAGGTCACACAGCTATGTAACTTCCTGTGGGGGTTAGATACAGCAGACACATTAGATGCAGCACATGGAGCACATGGAGCTCATGATCTCTCCTAACCTGAGAGGATCTATGGTGGTGTGAGCATCCATTACCATCTAAGCACATGGAAGGAGCTGATAAGACAAATGTATAGTAATATGTAAATATAAGCCTGTCTGATTATAATCTAACTGCAAACTGTGAGTAAACAGATGTTTTGTTACTTCAACTTTAAAGTGACTCAGCAGTGAATTATTCAGGGGTGAATGAGAGAGAGATGAAGAAAGAAATTAACATTTCTAAAGCTGAAGCTGTGTGTACTAAAATCTGCTAATTATTTACTACAAATAATCCAACAAAAGGGTTATGGGCCCAGGGCTCAGGAATTGAAAAAGAAGAGAAATATTACCAGGCAGAAAAAAAGGCCACATTTTTTCACTTAAGTTTTAAAGGAAAGATTCAGTCTGTCTCTCTCTCCCCCCACACAGCAGACAGAAGGCTAAGAAAATGGCTGAGGGAAGAAATTCACCATTTTTCTATTCTCTCAAGGTGCCTAAATTAACTGAGTTTAATTATCAGCAGTGGGAACTAAGATTCATATGTCTCCTTCGAGCAAAAAGATTAGATATATGCTTAGACCAAGACAGAACAGCTGAAAATATGGCTGAATGGGACAATGCAAACTATTATGTGAAGTGCATGCTTTTGGAAGCTCTCTCAGAGAAACAAGCCATATTAGTGGAGGGAAAAGATACACCAAAGGACATTTTATATAAACTGAGAACTATGTATGCAACTACATATGCAAAGCAGCAACCAATTTGGCTGGCAGAGTTGAATGAAACCAAATTAAGGGATAAAAGTAAATGTAATGATCACATTATGCATCTTATGTCTTCATTTCAAAAGTTAGAACTTTCTGGAATTCCCATGTGTGATGCATTGAAAAGAGCATTTCTTTTTACCTCACTATCAAAGAAGTTTGATGTTTTTAGGTCTGTAAATGAGGCCATTGAAGGGCAATCTTTTGAACAGACAACATCAAAACTAAGGCAGGAATGCATAATAAATGATTCTGAGGAGATGTGTTCTCAAAGCAAGTCAGAGAGAAATGAAACAAATTTCTTGGCAAAGAACAGAGGAAGGCGGAGCTATGGGAAAACTCCACCCAAGGGCAAGCTGATTTGCTACTCATGTGGAAAGGAGGGACATGTATCTAAATGGTGTAAGGAAACACAAAACACTCCCTCTAGCTCACCTAAGCCAATGGAACTAAAGAATTTTCAAACCAGGAAATGTATGAAGGACAAAGATAAACACAAGGGCTTTCTAATGGCAGAAAAATCTTTGACTATGGTAAATAATAATTCAAATGAAAGTACTTGGATTTTGGATTCAGGGAGCACATGCCATTTAACCAATTGTAAGGATTTCTTTCAGGAAATGTGTCCAGAGGAAGGTATTCTTAAAACTGCAAACGCAGGGACTGCTAAGATCCAAGCAAAAGGTATTGGATTCTTAAAATGCAAAGTGTCTAATGAAGTTAAAGAAATTCCTGTAAGTGATGTCTTGTATATTCCCCAAGCAGTTTGCAATATGCTTAGTGTATCTACATTAGATAAGAAGGGATTTGCGATTCATTTTGAAAACAGTAAGTGCACAATCTCTAAAAATGATGAAGTGTATGCTGAAGCTTTTATGCATAATGATGTTTATAAGCTGAACATTTCAGGTGAAGCCTCACATATGGCGCAAGTAAGGAAGAATGAAGGTAAATGTAGTCTGGAAATCTGGCACCGCCGCCTGGGACATCGTGATTCTAAGGTGATCCAGGATCTTTACAGTAAGCAACTGGCCACCGGCATTCAGATAAGTGCAGATGCTGGTAAAATGGAGAAATGCATAGACTGTGTTACTCAAAAAGGTGTGAGACCCTCATTTCCTGCATACACAGGAAATAGGAGTAATAAAGTACTGGACTTAATACACAGTGACTTATGTGGACCGTTTAATATCCCATCATTGGGAAATAACAGATTTGTGCTAATATTCTTGGATGATTTCTCTAGATATTGTGTGGCCTATTTGCTGAAGAGAAAAGTCAAGTCACAGACATGCTGAAGAAATACGTAGCCATGGTGAGCAATAAATTTGAAAGAAAACCAAAGGTTCTTCAGACCGACAATGGTGGTGAGTTCATTTCACAAAGCATGCGCACATTTCTAGAACAAGAAGGCATTCAACATATCACAACAGTAGCTTATACACCAGAGCAAAATTCTGTTGCAGAGAGAAAATTTAGGTCACTTGTGGAAATGACCAGGTGTATGCTGTCAGATAGCAATCTCCCTAAAAGACTATGGGGGGAAGCCATTCTCACAGCAGTGTACCTACAAAACAGAATGCCAACTAAAGGCGCTGAGCGCACACCACATGAGACATGGCATGGTAGGAAGCCAAACCTGTCACACATAAGAACATTTGGAAGTACAGCATATGCTCATGTACCAAAGCAAAGAAGGCATAAGCTGGATTCCACAACAGAAAGGGGCATTTTAGTTGGCTATGCTCCAGGACACAAAGGATATAGAATTTTGAATCTGAAAACTGGCATTGTTGGCATAAGACATGTTACATATTTTGATGAAAACAAAAGGGTTGATAAAGGCTGGATTATCCCAGATGAGCCTTATCATCCAGAATATGAAACTAGAACCATAATAGACATGCCAGTGTATATAAATGCCATACCAAGGCAGATGTCTGAAAGCAACTCACCTGTATCTAACGAGGAACAGGCAGAGGAAGCAGACACAGAAAGGATCATTGAAGAAGACAGTACAGTTGGAGAAGGGGAATCAATTGGAGAAGAACTCTCAGATTTAGAGGATGCGGAAAGGTCAGACCAACCTGTTGTCAGACGCTCATCCAGGGAAAACAAAGGTGTTCCACCCCCAAGACTGTCTTACCTAACAAAGTCAGCAGAAGCTCAAGAGCCCTTAACATGGGATGAGATTGAGAAAATGCCAGCAGAAGAAGCTGCTGAATGGCATAAAGCTGCACAAGAAGAAATTGATGCATTGGATAAAAATAATACTTGGATTCTTACAAAATTACCTCCTGGCAAGAAAGCTATAGGATGCAAATGGGTATTCAAGTTAAAAAGGAATGCACAAGGAAAAGTGGAAAGGTATAAAGCCAGATTAGTGGCAAAGGGATATCTTCAAAAATATGGAGAAGATTTTGATGAAGTGTTTGCACCTGTAGTGAAACACACGACAATCAGAACACTTCTGAGCATTGCAGTCTCAAAAGGCATGCAAGTCAACCACATTGATGTGAAAACAGCGTTTCTTCATGGAGAAATAACTGAAGACTTGTACATGGAACAGCCAACAGGTTTCATAAATACAAAACAAAGACAGCTAGTGTGTAAATTAAACAAAGGTCTTTATGGATTAAAGCAAAGTGCAAAATGTTGGAATGATAAATTGCATGAAATATTGACAAATTTAGGATTTAAGCAAGGTGAAGCAGATAAATGTTTGTACACTAGGTGCACAAATGGACAATATGCATACATTTTAGCTTTTGTTGATGATCTGCTCATTGCAAGCAAAAGTGAGCAAGAGTACAAGGACATTGTAAAGTGTTTAAACCTGAATGTTGAGATAAAAGAACTTGGTAATGTGTCATACTATCTTGGTATAGAAATTGAGAAACAAAATGATGGTTCTTATCTTCTAAGCCAGAAGCAGAAAATAAATGAGCTTATTGAAAGTTTAGGTATGCAAGATGCCCAAGTTGTAAGCACTCCCATGATCACTGATTTTCTGAAGGATGAAACAGTAAGAGAACCTTTACCAGATAACATCCAATATAGATCAGCCATAGGTAAGCTTTTATATCTAGCTACCACATACAGGGCTGATATAGCAAATGCAGTAGGAATTTTGAGCAGAAGGGTCAGCTCACCTACCAAATCAGATTGGACTGCAGTTAAAAGGATGGTAAGGTATTTAAAGGGTACCATTGATTGTAAATTAAAGATTTCAGCCAATAGTAATCCAAAACTAATATGTTACTGTGATTCAGATTGGGCAGGGGATCATTCTGATTATAAATCCACAAGTGGATATGTGTTTATGTATGGAAATGTACAAATTTCATGGGCCAGTCATAAACAAAGTATTGTGAGTCTGTCTTCTACAGAAGCTGAATACGTGGCCGTATCGGAAGCGTGCAGAGAACTGATGTGGATTGAAAAACTTTTGCTGGATTTTGGAATAGCTGAACAGAGACCAATCCAGTTAATGGAAGATAATCAGAGCTGCATCCGACTGTCACAGAATGACAAGGTTCAGTCACGCACCAAGCACATCGCAACGAAATACCACAACGTGCGAGAGTTGGCAAAAGAAGGGGTCATCAGTCTACACTATTGTCACACCAGTGAGATGACAGCTGACATCATGACCAAACCGTTACCCAGAGAACATTTTGTGAATCTGCGTATAAAGCTTGGACTTTGTATGAATAAATAATTGCATGACAGTTATGCATGAGAAGGGGTTTGTTGGAATGTAATTGTATTTTACATGCATTGCCTGTCACCTATTATTTCTCTGTGATTACTCTGTGACCTCTGATGTGAATTACTTAGAGAGGTCACACAGCTATGTAACTTCCTGTGGGGGTTAGATACAGCAGACACATTAGATGCAGCACATGGAGCACATGGAGCTCATGATCTCTCCTAACCTGAGAGGATCTATGGTGGTGTGAGCATCCATTACCATCTAAGCACATGGAAGGAGCTGATAAGACAAATGTATAGTAATATGTAAATATAAGCCTGTCTGATTATAATCTAACTGCAAACTGTGAGTAAACAGATGTTTTGTTACTTCAACTTTAAAGTGACTCAGCAGTGAATTATTCAGGGGTGAATGAGAGAGAGATGAAGAAAGAAATTAACATTTCTAAAGCTGAAGCTGTGTGTACTAAAATCTGCTAATTATTTACTACAAATAATCCAACAGTATCAAGTGTGTGTATGCAGAGTGCCTGCTATATGTTTAAGCTGCCAAGTGTGGAAAAAAATTGAACTTGTAAATTTGAAAATTAAACTTATGAATGCTGTTTCATCCCACATCCTAACCATGTCCATAAGCATGTTTCCGTTTCCTGCACCTAAATTTAAGTGCATACTTTTAACCACATGTGAAAAGGGCAATTACCTGTATCTGTTGGGCCATTTCACCCAGTAGATAACCTTGAAAGTGCCCTCAATATCAAGGATCTCAGCTCAGTCCTCAAGACACAACCAGCCAGTCAGGATTTCAGGATATCCTCAATGATTATACATTCACAAAACATGGGTAAAAAAATTCCAATACAGTTATAACATACCATACATGTTATATATTACCACAGCTATATTTCAGAATTATTTATTATGTATTGCAAAATATACTAAAAACTATCAAATCTGAAATCACATAACGATGTGATTTCAGATTTCATAGTTAATATATTTTGAAACAAATACATAATAAATAATTCTGAAATAACTCATAGTTGTGGTAATATACGACATCAATGATTATACATGAGACATATTTATATGCACTGCCTCTATGGTATATTTGTGGATATCCTGAAAATCAGCCTGGCCTTGGCTGGGTGTATCTTGTGAACTGAGTTACCCCCTTCTCTAGATACATATAATAAGGAGTTATCCATATATATCAATTAGACATATAATTTTGCATGTAATTTTAGTATACCCATAATTTCCATGCACAGAAAAGGGACATTTTGAGAGGTGTTTTGGGAATCTTTATGGCTTTCATATGTAAAAGAAATATCATACAATGAATGTATGTATCTTTGTGTCACATGTTCAAACAGATAAAGGTATAGATATGTATTTAGGTGCACATCAACCTAAGTTTTCCAGTCAGCATATGCCTTTATCTATGTTTGAAAATCAGTTATGGGCAATGGTGTGCTGGAGTCAGCTCACACGAGCCGGTTGTTAAATTTTTTAAACATTGTGCAAGCCCGTTGTTCAGGCAGGGCGAACCGGTTATTGTTGTTCAGGCAGGTCTCTCCCACCTACACCCTGTTGTAGCATTTTTATTCCACATTAAACATGAATTAGATTGGAACCTGGGAGCATTTAAAATCTTTTTTTCCTGGAGAGAGTAATGAATTGCCCCCACCCCCCAGGCTCTCTCCCCGGGTATAGCCAGCCCTGCAATTTTTTTGAGGGGAGGGGTGGCGCAGAGGTGGACTGGGGCAGCCAGAAGCGAGCAGGATAGTTGAGAGCACAGCATCAGACATTGCATGGCTGGGTCTCCAGAAGAAGCCATCGCGAAACGGGTCCCCGTTGGGACCTCAGCCTAAATATAAAGACAGAGATTTTCATGCTACACAGCCAATCAAAAGTATCATCTTTATTAACGTGAAGACTTGAAATTGAAGCCCTGGATTTATTTGAATTGTATAGCAGACAACAGTCAAGTACACAACTATGCCACTTGCTGTGCGTCCAAAGTTAAGCACTTGGTTTTTTCTACATTAATATTGATGGGAAGCTTGATATATACATATTTTACACATATGATTGGTAGATATTATAATTGATTATTAAAGTTTTATATATTTTTAAGTCTACCTTACAAGATTTTCTTTGGGAGGTTTTTCTTGACCTATGATTACTTATTGACCGATCACATTACAAAATGGCTGTAATTTAAAAAAGCCTAAATGTTGTTCATATTGGTCATTATGAGGTCTTTTCCTCTCTATTAAAAAAAAAATCATTCATAGTCCTGTATTTCCACATGGAATTACAACACATACATCATTGTTTAGTTTAGATAACTCTATTTTTGTATGGTATATTTGATCCTTTTTTTTGTTATGAGTGGAATATAGTAGCAGGCCACCTATGTGTGAAAGCTGAGTAGGCACTTAGTTCCAGCCTGTTTTAGAAAGACACATACAGGGGCATTTTCGAAAGAGAAGGGTGCCCATATTCCGACACAAATCGGGAGATGGGCGTCCTTCTCTCAGGGTCGCCCAAATTGGCATAATCGAAAGCCGATTTGGGGCGTCCTCCACTGCAGTCCATCGCGGGGATGACCAAAGTTCACAGGGGCGTGTTGGAGGTGTAGCGAAGGCGGGACTGGGGCATGCTTAAGATATGGGCGTCCTCGGCCAATAATGGAAAAAAGAAGGGCATCTCTCACAAGCATTTGGTCGACTTTACTTGGTCCATTTTTTTTCATGACCAAGCCTCAAAAAGGTGCCCAAACTGACCAGATGACCACTGGAGGGAATCGGGGATGACCTCCCCTTACTCCCCCAGTGGTCACTAACCCCCTCCCACCCTAAATTTTTTTTTTGCCAGCCTCTATGCCAGCCTCAAATGTCATACCCAGCTCCATGACAGCAGTATGCAGGTCCCTGGAGCAGTTTTAGTGGGTGCAGTGCACTTCACGCAGGCGGACCTAGGCCCATCCCCCTACCTGTTACACTTGTGCTGGTCAATGTGAGCCCTTCAAAACCCACCTGAAACCCACTGTACATGTAGGTGCCCCCCTTCACCTCTTAGGGCTATAGTAGTAGTGTACAGTTGTGGGGAGTGGGTTTTGGGGGGGGGTTGGGGGGCTCAGCACCAAAGGTAAGGGAGTTATGCACCTGGGAGCAATTTGTGAAGTCCACTACAGTGCCCCCTAGAGTGCCCGGTTGGTGTCCTGGCAAGTGAAGGGGACCAGTGCACTACGAATTCTGGCTCTTCCCACAACCAAATGCCTTGGATTTGGTCATTTTTAGATGGGAGTCCTCAGTTTCCATTATCGCCGAAAACCGGGGACGACCATCTCTAAGGATAACCTAAGGATGACCATCTCTAAGGCAGGGGCGTAGCTATGGATGGGCCTGGGTGGGCCCTGGCCCACCCAATTTCGGCCCAGGCCCGCCCACCCAAGCGAACGCACAATGCAGCAGCAGCCTCCTAGTGTACGGCAGACAGACTGACAGAGATGGCACTCACCCACTCGTGCTCTGGCTCAGCTGATTCCTGAATCCTTCCAGCCCGATTTCAGCTCAGGCCCGCCCCACCACGCCACTCTGACAGACTGCAGCAGCGGAGGCTGGAGCTGAGCAGCCTACCGTAAGCGCTACCCCACATCGCGGGCACCCACTCGGCTAAGGGCATGGAGGGCCGGCTCAGCTGAAGATCTCTGGCGTGTCATGTTCTCTTCTTCCCATCCATCCTACGCGGATGTGGATGTGTACGGAGGCGGGCGTGCTCATCCGCGGGTGAGTATTTTTGGTCTTTTTCCAGCACTGAGTTTTAAAAATAATTTGCCGGCACAACGCATGGCTGCAGAGCGAGTCAAACACCGCTCCCGCTGTAGAGCAGCATTGGGACAGTGTCAGGGGAGCTGTGTGGAAAGCTAGTGTCCCATCGATGATTTCTCACGCAGCTGAGGCACGGGAAGACTCCGTTGGATGCTGAAGGTCTGGTGGCCATTTTGCAAGGCGTGTCGGTCGGACACCGCGATTGCAGGCCCGTTCCCTTCTAATTTTTCTCCTGCATAGCTCCCTTCTTTGACGGACCCATTTGGGGCAGCTGAAGGGGTGGGGCTGTTGAGCCCTTCTCTCTCGATTTTATTTTATTGCACCACAAGGCCTATCTTTCAAGGAGTGTTCTCTCCACTTGCCCTAGCACAGCCTTCAGAGGATCCGGTCCAGAAGCACAGAAAGCAGATCCAGAGTCTCTGGTGCCATTGTCCCCTCGGCCTTCGGAGGGAGGGGTCTTTCAGGCTTCTCTATCCTCACAGGCACAGCTAGAATTGGAAGAGGGAGAACTTATTTGTCCTGTTTGTCTGTCCAAATTAGATTGTAAGCTCTGTCGAGCAGGGACTGTCTCTTCATGTTCAAGTGTACAGCGCTGCGTACATCTAGTAGCGCTATAGAAATGATAAGTAGTAGTAAGTAGTAACTTGCTTAATTTTTAAATCCGGGTCAGAATGGAAGTCTGCCGCTCTAGCGCCACTGCTGGGCTACGTGGATGGATGGGGAGGTAGGGGAGGGCTGACATCGGGCCACTGGGATGGATGGGAGGGGGTAGGGAAAGGAAGGACTACAAGACAAATTTTAATTTTTGGTCCTTTATTTTGTAATTGATAAGGTTGGTCTATGTTCTACCTGTGACCGAGCAGGTGAGAGATTCTGCTGGCATGTGGTTTATGTGAGGATCTATGAGTCTGACTTGTCTGACTATTCCAATGGGATGTGTATTGCTGCTGTGCATATTCACTGCTGCTTTTTTAAAGGCACTGTTAACTGGTATTCCTGTTCAGAATTGGTGTTAAGGTTTGCAGCATAGGCTCTAAGAAGCATCTTTGCAGGATATAGTGTTACTTCACTAAGTGTGATGGGATTTTGTGTTGCTGTTATTGAGGTACTATCAGAATTTGAATACATTTCTCCTATGGAAAGCTATTAAGAGGAAACATTCTAGCTATGCTCTGTATGTATCCCAAGAAAGGCTACTTATAACCTATATACATAGTGCCCACCCATGTTAGCTCTGGGCCCACCCAAAATGTCAGGTCTGGCTACGCCACTGCTCTAAGGTCGACCTAAATGTTGAGATTTGGGCGTCCTCGACCGTATTATCGAAACGAAAGATGGATGTCCATCTTGTTTCAATAATAGTGGTTTCTCCGCCCCTTCACCGGGACGTCCTTAGAGATGGGCGCCCTTAGAGATGGTCGTCCCCGTTCAGTTATGCCCCTCATAGGCATCTATGTATCTTTATAAAATACTAGGGCTAAAAGCAACAGAAATCTTGGATAGAATGAAGCTGCAGATATTTATACCTGTTCAGTAACAGCTGGAAATGTTCTTGTGTAAAGTGCAAGCACACACATACAGCCGGGCATTTTTGAATAGTTCTACCATCACCAAGGCTTTCCTGATAGACCACGGTATCTGCATTGTGAACTGTGATTATTACATTGCATCTCAGACATACTATTAACATGATTATGCCTTGCATAAATGTTTCAAACATTCCAGACGGACAAGAAGAATAATGACACATTTTAATTATATGTTCTTTGTACAGTAGGCAATTGTGGTACACTAATATATCATACTATAATATCTTTTGGGTTTACAATGAATACCCGTTATACAGTGATTTGACCATATAGTCTATGGGATAAAAATGACAGTGTCAAGACAAAGTCACAATCACAAAGCCCTTGCAATTAGAATATACTGTTACCCTGCTGTGTGATAATGTCATGTTACTTATGTCATTCAGAAAAAGATAAAAATTCTATTTTTCCCACTTTTCCCATACATTTTATATATATATGTTAAGAATTTTTGGTATAGCTACAGAATCACGCATTATAACAACAGATTTATACGTTCACCATAACCAGGGATACAGTTTCATACGACACTCTTTGAGTCAAACCCTCTGATGCATTAGGTTGATGGTGATAGGGTACTATGTGCAAAGGCTTAAGGGCCCTTTTACTAAAGGATTGCTGCGCAGCAAATCGTAACTAAGACAGGCGTAACATGGCATTCAGCGGTAGCTCCACCCCCAGCACGCAGCATTTCCAGCACCACCAGAAATTCCAGAAAAATATTATTACAGAGGGTTACTCGGCGGTAATCAGGCACCACCATGTGCTGCCCAGTTACCGCCAGGTTAGTGCAGGAGCCCTTACCGCCACTTGCCCTTACCGCCACTTCAATGGGTGGCAAATAAGTGCTCCCCCTGAAATGGCCACGTGATAAGTACAAACTTACCATATGGCTACGTCTTTTTTCAGGTTTTTTTACCCATGGCAGTAAAAAGGGCCTCAGCGTGCGGCAGGGGCATAGCAGACTTCGGCGGGAGGGGGGGGGGTCCAGAGCCCGAGATGAAGGGCACATTTTAGGCCCCCCTGGTGCCGCTGACCCCACCCCCCTGCCATTGCCGACCCCGCCGCCGCCACCACCACCAACTTTGCCCCCCCTTGCCGACAGCCCTTTTGAACCCCCCTCCCGCCGTCACCTGCTTTTGCTGGCGGGGGACCCCAACCCCCGCCAGCCGAGGTCCTCTTCTTCACACAAAAGGCTTTCTTCATTTTCTGACGTCCTGCACGTTGTACGTGCAGGACATCAGACTCACAGAACGAAGCCTTGCAGATCAGTTGTACATGCAGGACGTCAGAAACAGAAGGAAGCCTTTTGTGGGAAGAAGAGGGCCTTGGCTGGCGGGGGTTGGGGTCCCTCGCCAGCAAAGGCAGGCAACAGCGGGAGGGGGGTCGAGACAGTCATCGGCAGGGGGGTACAGGGCCAAATCTACAGGGGCCCAGGCCCTCCCTGGCCCCACGTAGCTATACCACTGGTGTGCGGCAAAAACAGCTGCCGCTGCTAGCGCAGGACCCCTTTTAGCACAGCTTCGTAATGAAGCAGATGTTTGGCAATGGCTATACTAGTACTGCTGGCTATTTTAATTGCTACAAATGATTCAGTTTGGACAGGGGAAGGAAGGGATGCTGAGTCCATACCAAACAGGAGATGGAAAAAGGGAAAATCACAGAAACACTTTTGTATAAGGACTGATACCTTATAAGGGATAACCCCAGTGCGTTTTTACTAGCAAAAAAGGTGCCGGTACTCAAATGCTAGACCACCCTTCAGGGATGGGGTGATCACTGAGGGACCCACCCCACAACATCCAGGCCCCCTGCAACCAGTCACAGAATCTATGACATGGCAGAATTGGTGTGTAGAGCCTGAGCTCTTTCATTAAAACTTGGGGTCCTTTGGTCAATTTTAGCAGACAATGGAAAAGGTGCCGGTACTCAGTACCCCCAAGTACCCCCTCAAAAAAAGCCCTGGATAACCCTGTTGGTTGAAAGAATAGCCTAACAGAGTAGTGGGCTGAGAACCAGAAAAGCCAGATTCAAATCCTACTGATGCTCATCATTATGTTGGGCAAGTCACTTAACCATCCATTGCCTTGGGTACCAACTTAGATTTTAAGCCTTTCAGGGCCAAGACAATATTCACTACCCCCTGGGTTTCTATATATGGCACCCAAAATTGGGCACCGATATTTGGATGCAAATCTAAGATGTGCGCCCAACTACATTGTCTTGCAAGCCATAGTGCCAATAATTGGGTGCTTATCAGTACTAATTGGCACTAATTTAGATTCATGTGCATATCTTGCTGCAGTGGCGTAGATACAGGTGGGCCTGGGTGGGCAAAGGCCCACCCAACTACTGCACCACACTGCTCTCTTCCCCCTCTCCTCCATGGCTTCCTGACATCTGCACTCCAGTCTCTGAACCCCTCCCTCCCCAGTGTCAGTACAGGTGTCCTCGGTGCCTGCAGCGATTTATTCCTGCTGTTTGCGCCAGCCCTGCAGGCTTCCAATCTGCCACATTCTGCCAGACAGGAAACCGGCAATGACATCAGCGGAG
The DNA here is from genome assembly GCF_901765095.1 of Microcaecilia unicolor. Classification (NCBI taxonomy): domain Eukaryota; kingdom Metazoa; phylum Chordata; class Amphibia; order Gymnophiona; family Siphonopidae; genus Microcaecilia; species Microcaecilia unicolor. The sequence goes on along the minus strand of NC_044032.1, from coordinate 226,664,439 downwards.
TGGAACATGGTGGATGGAAGCCTGCAGGGATGGCACAAGCAGCGAAAATGAATTGCTGCAGGCGCCAAGGACGCCTTTATTGACATTGGGGAGGGACAGAGTTCAGAGAGAGAAGCACAGATACTGGGACGTCACAGAGGAGAGGGAGAAGAAGTGGGTAGGTGAAAACCCCCTCTTCTGTTCTTAAAAAAATATCTCCAGGAAGATATTTGTGGTGTGTAGCTGGGGGGAGGGGGGGCACGTGCGTGTGGAAGGGCCCATCCAATTTACCTCTGGGCACATCCAAAATACCGAGTCTGGCTACGCCTCTGTCTTGCTGCACGCTAGTCTAGAACAAGGTGCATCCGAATTCCATGGCGTGTAACTCAAAAGAGGCATGGCCATGAGAGGTGAATGGGCGGGTCAGGAGTGCGCAGGAATCTGTGCGCAGTGTTATAGAATACTGGGGCTCTGCGCCTAAATTAGGGGCTGGGAATTACACCAGGTTTCAGTGTTGGCACCCAAACTTGAGCGCCGGAATCAGCTCTCAATATATTCTATAATGGGAGCTCATCTTTGAATGCCCTTTATAGAATAGCGTTGAGCATCAATTATTTTTGGCATCAATTTCTGGGCACCATTTACTAAATCTAGCCCTATACCTCTATGTAACTTACCCTGGGCTACCACCACAGAAAGCATGAACTAAGTCCCCCCCCCCCCCCCTCTAAAGAATAACTGGGCAAACTGAATAGATCAATTTCTTTATCTGCATTTATCTTCTATTTTACCTTTTTTCCAAAATTTTACCATGATTGATTAGAGCCTATTAAAATATGTTTTCCCAGTGCTATAGCTGGCAATTTGTTGACACCAGAGGGTGGGTTTCCCCTCTATTTGCAGCAATCATAATATAGCAGAAGGAAAATATGCCCCCATGATACAACTAAGCTAGACTTTCATGAAACTCAACTTATATCCCATACAGTTAATGTAGTTACTCTCTTTCTGCATCAGTTTCTTCACCTGAGTATTCTGAAAATTTGTGAACTGGTCTGCACAGGGCCTCGAAATTGCTAAGACCGGCCCTGCCACCATTGATTCACAGGAAGAAATCTAAAGTCTTTCCAATTTATCATTATAACTTTTATTGCCAGGGCTATAACAATATTAAACAATTTCCGAAGATCTCAGATATTTCTTCTGGTCATATCAGTGAGCGTAGTATCAGAGTTTAAAAATGTAAGAGAGATCCTACAGGGGATAAAGCATTGAGGGGTCCTTTTACTAAGCTGTGGGAAAAAGGGCCCAGCAGTAACAGTGGGGGCCGTTTTCCCATGCGCCAGGGCCATTTTTACCGCAGCGGGTAAAAAGCCCCCCCCCCCAAAAAAATGGCCATGCGGCAAGATAACTCTTACCGCATGGCCATGCAGCAGGGAGCACTTACCACCACCCATTGCCCGATTACCGCCAGGTTAGCGCCATGCTAGACAAAAATTTTACGGGGAGCGCCAGAAATGGCACGCACTCAATCTGAAACTACTGCCGGTGGCCGAGTTGCCCCAGTGGTAGTTCAGTTTTAGTGTGAAGTAAGCCCAACACTTTGTAAAGGGGCCCCTGAATAAGAGACCAAATTTCTATCCAGAAGGTTCTCAACAGTGGACAATCGAATAACATATGTTAGAATGTGCTGGACTTCCTTGACATGACCAGCATTGGCTGGACTCTTGACTTGAGCAATTTTGCTGCTTGACAGAAGTCCTTATACTTTAATACATCATAAAGAAAATGGTTTGTAGAAGAGAGGATGAACTCTGGCAGTCACCAAAACCAACAGCAAAAGAGTGACAGCAGTGGAGAAAAGAATTAAAATAAACCATCTTAGCAACTCACCTATCAGCAAGAATTGTAGATGGGGAGAATAGGCAGAAGGATAAACAGAGGGTGAGAGAGACTTTGAGGCATATTTTCAAAGCACTTTGGGAGGCTAAGTTCCATAGGTTTCTATGGAACTTTGGGAGGCTAAGTGCTTTGAAAATGAGCCTCAATAAGTAACTGGAAAGGTATGTACACAAATGCTCGCAGTCTATGCAATAAAGTTCAAGATCTGCAAGCCCTGATATTACAAGCAGACTTGGATATTGGTCAATGGTGATCATCACACTGTATGGTTTGATGTAAGAGCTAAAGCGGAATGCGGACACACAAAGCTCAAATTTCTGGATTTTAAGCATTCTGACTTTGTAAAAATGGCGCACTACCTGAAGAAAGAGCTGATGGGATGGAAGAATATACGAGCAGTTGAGGATCTGTGGTTCAAACTGAAAGGAGCTATAAAATCAGCAACAGATCTTTGTACAGTAATACCTCGGTTTTCGTTGACTTCGGTTATCGTCGGTTTCGGTTTTCGTCAATTTTTTTCCGCAAAAAATTTGTCTCAGATTTCGTCGGCATGCCCACGTGACCTCGCCGCTAATTTTGCGAAAACAAAGGGCGACCCACGCGTTCTCCTGCTCATTGATTCATATGGAAATAATTGCCTCGGTTTTCATCGGTTTCAGATTTCGTTGATTGTTTTCGGACGGATTATCGACGAAAACCGAGGTATCACTGTATAAGGAAGGTAAACAAGAACAAGACAAAAAGGAAACTGATATGGTTCACCAAACAAGTCACTGACAAATAAAAGCAAAAGAGGTGGCATTCATAAAATACAAAAGAATGCAAGAAGAGGAACACAGAAAAGTTTATTGGATAAAACTGAAAGAAGTGAAGATAGAAATATGGCTGACAAAGGCTCAAGCAGAAGAACAAATGACTAAAAACAAAGAAGGGTGACAACACTTTTTTCATGTATATTAGTGAATGGGGAAGGCTGGAAATGGACTGAAAGATGCTATGAGACACTATGGGAAGAGTGATGAGGAAAAGGCAGATGTGCTTAACAAATACTTGTGTTCTTCACCGAAGAAAATCCTGGAGTAGGACCTTGGTCGGTTGATAAAGGTACATATTAAAAGGAAGTTGATATTGCACCATTTACGGAAAAAAAGCGTTTATGAACAACTATAAAGTACGCCTAAATTTAGTTATACTTTATAGAATAAACCTAAATTTCCACATGGTTTATAGAATACACCAAGTGCCCATTCTCATGACTAAATTTAGCCGTGGCCAGTTACACCAAGTAAATGCCGACACGTAAATTACGAGCAGACCAGGTGTATTCCATAACCACATTCATAGATTTTAGAAACACCCACGATCCACCCATTCCATGCCCCCTTTTCAACTATGCGATGTAGAATTTACATGCATCACGTTATAGAATACGCTTAGACAATTCAGCGCATAAATTCTAATTAATGCCAATTAGTGTCACTAATTGCTTGTTAAGTGGCAATTATTGGTGCTGATTGGCTTAACTTATTAAGTTGGGTACAATTAAGTTGTACACGCAAATCCTGGATTTGTGCACGCAACTTAAGTCATGCTATATAAAATCTGGGAGAATATGTGATTATGCCCCTGCCTCCTGGAGTGCCTTAAGAATATATGGCTCAGTGATGTACTTTTGGGAAGTTAAAGGGCTCTTTTACTAAAGGCTAGCTTGAGTTATCTGCAGCAGGTCCCATTTTATTCCAATGGGCCCTGCTGCAGATAACTCGAGCTAATCTTTAGTAAAAGACCCCCAAAATATTTTACTCTTGGATCCAGTTTGCTCATTAGCTGATGATAAAGGTTCTTCCGTGACTTTAGCTATCTCTATAGCTGTGACATTACCAAAAGTGGTTGTTTGCCAGCTGCTTTTGCGGTTTTTTTTCATGAATACTAATTCCGCAGAATGTTTCTCTAATGGACATTTGAAAGTTTGTAAATAGTGTGGAAGGACTGCTCTAAGAAACTGTGAATCAGTTATGTTCTTTTACGAATGAAGCTGTGGCAAAGTCTGGGGGACATGATGCCATTATAGCCTCTTTAGATAGATGATTTTCAGTGTTGGAATCACATATATCTTGTCTACAATCTGTAACTACATTGCCTATTCAAGATAGCATTTATATGTACTGTAAGATTAAAGCCATAGGAATCTTTTGAGATAAAACAATTTACATTTTTAAAATTTTCCCTCAAACTCATTTGCTTTCTCCTCAAATTCTCTTGAAATATTTTAGTGATGTATTGAATATATCTCATTCAGAACAGATTGTTTTATCAAAAATGTATTAGTTTTTAGGAGAATGATGAGGAAGAGGGTAAGCTTAATTTTTTTAGTGTGAGCAGGAAATAGGAACTTTATTGTTTTTAGAGGATTCTTTATAAACACCATTTCAACAAGGTCTACACTCAGCCACCTTCTCCACAGAGGCAGGTAAAATGTTGGTTATAAAATTGTACTTTATGAAAAAAAAAGACTCCATGTTTTGTAGGTAAAAACTTATGGAGGAATTGTTTTCTTTTAAAGTCTCAGGTTTGTATGACACATTTATTTTCTATGACCCAGTGCATTTTGAGAACTTTCTTCAAGACAGAGATTCATGATTTGGCTGATATTTAGATTTAAAGGGAGGGAAGTTAGGAGACAGTAGAAATTAGATGCCGGCTAAGAAATGTGGGATTTTTCCCATAATTTCTTATGGCAATTATTTCTTCATTATACGGCTCTCTGTTGTCTTTGAATTGTGGACTGTAGTTGCTTAGTACCAGTTTGTATTTCCTTATCTTCTTTCTTCCCCCCTTTTAAGGCTGACAATTTTCCCGTATTATAATTTGGACAATTTATGTATTTTTCAAAAAGGTCAAAAATAGGATTTGAAAAAGGTAAGTCATAAATCTAAAATCCAGATGCAGTTCTTTTTGGGTTGGAATATCATTCATTGCACTAGCATTAGAATTAAGAACATAAGAATAGCCATACTAAGACCAATGGTCCATCTAGCCCAGTATCCCGTTTCCAACAGTGGCCAAGCCAGGTCACAAGTACCTGGCAGAAACCCAATTAGTAGCAACATTCCATGCTACCAATCCCGGGGCAAGCAGTGGCCTCCCCATGTCCATCTCAATAGAAGACTATGGACTCTTCCTCCAGGAACTTATCCAAGCCTTTTTTAAACCCAGATACGCTAACCGCTGTTACCACATCCTTCAGCAGCAAGTTCCAGAGCTTAAATATTCTTTGAGTGAAAAAATATTTCCTCCTCATTGAGTGTCCACTGATCTTTGAATTTTTTTGAAAAAGTGAAAAATCAATTCACTTTTACCTGTTCTAAATCCTCACCTACCTTCAGCCTATTATCGATTGTATTTAAGATCATGTAATGACTACATCATAACAACACTCTGTAAGCCACATTGAGCCTGCAAAAAGGTGGGATAATGTGGGGTACAAATGCAATAAATAATAATAATATACCACTCAGGAGTTTATAGACTTCAATCATATTGCCCCCTCAGCTGTCTGTTTTCCAAGCTGAAGAACCCTAACCTCTTTAGCCTTTCCTCATATGGGAGGAGTTCCATCCCCTTTATCATTTCATTTTGGTCGCTCTTCTTTGAACCTTTTCTAATTCTGCTATATCTTTTTTGAGATACGGCTATCAGAATTAAACGCAATACTCAAGGTGAGGTCTCACCATGGAGCTTTACAGAGGCATTATAGTATTCTGAGTCTTACTTACCATCCCTTTCCTAATAATTCCTAAAATCTAAGCTGCTGCAGCACACGTGCTTTCAAGACCACACATGTCCTTTCTTCTGAGGATGGAGTAATGCAACTGTCTCTGCTGGTGAATGTCACTTCTATAAACACTGCTGCTAATCCAGTTCTTAGAACAGTAAATGTTTGAAAACTTCAGTAAAAGAAGCCCAGAAGAGATCACTTTCTGTGAATCACCATGATCTCAGCATCTAAATGATTCATATACCCTTTATAATCATTCATATATGCTCACTGGGAAAATATTTTCCTGGCCTGTGTTTACTAGTGGTATACACTGCTAAAATCAACAACATTTTGGGAAAGTAGACACAGAAGTCATAATGTTTATGTACATCATATAGTGGCACACCATACTGGATATTGCCAGAAATTAATTCCTGGAGCTAAGGATTTGTACTATGGTCTGCTTAAACTTCTACTATGGAAGCTGTTATTGTTTAAAATATTCCATGTTTATCGTTATATAAACCTGGCAATTTTGGAACCACCATTTCCTTGTTTGGATGTCACTCCTTGCCTTGGGTTTGGGTTTGATTGATGTGGAGGTTGCAAGCTGAGTATGCATGGGAAAGCCATTTACTTAGGGATATAAAGGCCTTTATTATAGAAACGTATTCACACGTATATAGTGTCGTTTATATGTGTAGACTGCATAAGCATATAAACTTACACATGGAAATATCCACCATGCAGGGATTTCAAGGGGGTGTGGTTCTGGACAGGGCCTGGGAGGGACAAAAATCTACACATATATTCCCCATTATAGAACGGGAATATAGATTTATTTATTTATTTACTTTATTTATACTAACAAAATATACACAAAAGCAAATAAACTACATCTAAATAAATAAATGTACTTTAAAAAGAGGTTAAGTGAAGTAAAATCCTCAAATCACCACAAAATACCTTCACTATATATTTTTGTCACTTAAATATTAGGGCATGTTACATCCTCTTCAGACAGGGTGCTGTACTAACCATAGCTCTGAAACCACACTGACTGCCCTACTGAGCAAATTACATTCTTACCATAATTCTGTAAAATAGTCTTCATCTGCCTTGACATTTCCTCCGCATTTGCCTTGGTTGATCACACCCTTCTCCTTGCCCATCTCCCATCTTTCCTATCTGATAGAAGTTCCTCAGTTTCTGTCCCTCCTTCATCTTCCGCTATTACCCCTCTGAAATGTGGTGTACCACAAGGCTCTATTCTTTCCCCCCTATTGTTCAACATTTTCTTAAGACCATTAGCCCTCCATATCCAGGACTTTAATATCAAATTCTTCTTTTACACAGGCGACATAGAGCGGCATAATCAAATGGGGGCGCCCATCTATAAGGGTGCCCATCTCTAAGGACGGCCCCATAAAGCGGCGTCCCTGACCGTATTATCGAAACAAGGTGGGCGGCCATCTTTCATTTTGATAATATGGTTGGGGACGGCCAAATCTCAACATTTGGGTCAACCTTAGAGATTGCCGACATTGGTTTTCGCCGATAATGGAAACTAAAGACAGCCATCTCAATATCAGCCAAATCCAAGCCATTTGGTCATGGGAGGAGCCAGCATTTGTAGTGCACTGGTCTGCCTCACATGCCAGGACACCAACCGGGCACCCTAGGGGGCACTGCATTGGACTTCAGAAATTGCTCCCAGGTGCATAGCTCTCTTACCTTCTGTGCTGAGCCCACCAAAACCCCCCCAACCCCCCCCCAAACCCCACTACCCACAACTGTACAACACTACCATAGCCCTTAAAGTGTAATGGGGGGCATCTAGAAGTGGGTTTCGGGTGGGTTTTGGCGGGCTCCCATTTACCACCATAAGTGTAACAGGTGGGAGGGTGGGCCTGGGTCCGCCTGCCTGAAGTGCACTGCAGAACCCACTAAAAACTGCTCCAGGGACCTGCATAGTGCTGTGATGGAGCAGGGTATGACATTTGAGGATGGCATAGAGGCTGGCAAAAAAATGTTTTTTAATTTTTTTTTTGGGGGGGGGGGGTAGGAGGGGGTTAGTGACCACTGGGGGAGTAAGGGGAGGTGATCCCTGATTCCCTCCGGTGATCATCTGGTCAGTTTGGGCACCTTTTCAAGGCTTGGTTGTGAACAAAAGGGACCAAGTTAAGTCGGCCAAATGCTCGTCAGGGACGCCCTTCTTTTTTCCATTATCAGCCAAGGACGGCCATCTCTTAATCACGCCCCCGTCCCGCCTTCGGTACACTGCTGACACACCCCCTTGAACTTTGGCCATCCCTGCAATGGAAAGCAGTTGAGGATGGCCAAAATCGGCTTTCGATTATGCCGATTTGGCCGCCCTTAGGAAAAAGGCGACATCTCCTGATTTGTGTCGGAAGATGGGCGCCCTTCTCCTTCGAAAATAAGCTGGATAGTAACATGGAGGGGCATAATCGAACATCACCGGCGAAATAGATCACCGGTGATCTATTTTGGCGGCGGCGCAACAGCTGGCCGGAACCGTATTATCGAAAAAGATGGCCGGCCATCTTTTTTTCGATAATACGGTTTAGCCCAGCCGGGTTTGAGATCGCCGGGTTTGTTTTTCAGCAATAATGGGAAAAAATGCTGGCCATCTCAAACCCAGCGAAATCCAAGGCATTTGGTCATGGGAGGAGCCAGCATTTGTAGTGCACTGGCCCCCCTGACATGCCAGGACACCAACCGGGCACCCTAGGGGGCACTTCTAAAAATGTTTAAAAATACACAAATAGCTCCCAGGTGCATAGCTCCCCTTACCTTGGGTGCTGAGCCCCCCCAAATCCCACCCTTGTGGGTGAAGGAGGGGAGTGGGTTTTGGGGGGGATTGGAGGGCTCAACACTTAGCACCACAAGTGTAACAGGTGGGGGGGGGGGGGGGATGGACCTGGGTCTGCCTGCCTGAAGTGCCCTGCACCCATTAAAAACTGATCCAGGGACTTGCATACTGCTGTCAGGGAGCTGGGTATGACATTTCAGGCTGGCATACAGGCTGGTACAAAAAGGTTTTTAGTTTTATTTTTTTAGTGTGGGAGGGGGTTGGTGACCACTGGGGGACTATGGGGAGGTCATCCCCCATTCCCTCCGGTGGTCATCTGGTCAGTTGGGGCACCTTTTTGAGGCTTGGTCGTGAAAATAAAAGGACCTAGTAAACCCAGCAAAATACTGATTAACGCTGCTTTTTTTTTCATTATCCGCGAAAGCCGGCCATCTGGTAGCCACGCCCATGCCTGCCCATGTCCCGCCTTTGCTACGCCGCCGACATGCCCCCTTGAACTTTCACCAGCGCAGTGACGGGAAAGCGGCAATGGTGTCAAAAAAGACGCTTTTGATTATACTGATTTCGCCGCTTTTGAGAGATCGTCGGCCATCTCCCGATTTATGTCGGAAGATCGCCGGCGATCACTTTCGAAAATAAGCCTGATAGTAACACCTGTACGGTCCATCCAGCCTGCCCAACAAGATAAACTCATTTTACATGGTATGTGTTTCTTTATATGTATATCCGAGTTTGATTTGTCCTTGCTTTTCTCAGGGCACAGATCGTAGAAGTCTGCCCAGTACTGTTCTTATGCTAAATTCTGAAGCTAACGTCGAAGCCCCTTAAAATTTACACTCCAGCCCATCCCTATCTATTCAGTCACGATGAGGGTGTATACTGTAGAAGTCTGCCCAGCTCCCATTTTATTTCCCCAATTACCGGCGTCGCCACCCAATCTCCGCTAAGATTCCATGAAACCATTCCTTCTAAACTGGATTCCTTTGTGTTTATCCCACACGTGTTTGAATTCCATTACCGTTTTCATTTCCACCACCTCCCACGGGAGGGCATTCCACATATCCACCACCCTCTCCTTGAAAAAATACTTCCTGACATTAGTCTTGAGTCTGCCTCCCTTCAACCTCAATTCATGTCCTCTAGATCTAACGCCTACCCATCTCCGAAAAAGGTTTTCTACAATAGCAAGGAAAATGGCTCTGGCCTTTTAAAGGAGTTTGGGAAAAACAAACAAAAAAGAGGACTTTCAAATTAAAAGAACCATGCAACATTTTCAAAAAGTAGGGATTTTTTTTAATTTAAAGTAAGTGACAGGATATCAATAACCAAAAGAAAATATTTACAGAACATCAAGAAAATATTTTACAAATATTATAAAAGCCTCTGTTACAAGTGAGCCAGGTCATAAGATTTGTGATTGCATTGTAATACAAGAAGAGACAAAAAACTGTAATTTGTAGATTGCAAACTGAGATGATTACCTTGATTGAAAGGCTGATCTAGTCAACATTCAATAGGGCATTGAAAGAAAACGTGGAGGGGCATTTTCAAAAAATGTCTAAGTCCCAAAAAAAATAAGTCCTGTTCATAACATCCATAAATACACCCCTTTCACAGTCATAATAAAACAGGAAAAACATCTAGATTTCCTGTTCGAATATAAGTACATAAGTACATAAGCACTGCCATGCTGGGAAAAGACCAAAGGTCCATCAAGCTCAGCAGTCTGTCTCCGACAGCGGCCAATCCATGCCCCAAGAACCTGGCAAAAAACCCAAAATTTAATAACGATATGGCTGTGAGATGGATGTTTTTGTAGTGAAAATGTCCAAAATGAATAGCCATTTTCAAAAGTGAAATGTCCAACTTTTGAATGACAAAAAACCGACATGAATGTCTATCTGGCATCATTTTCAAAAATATGGTCACATGGACATCCCTGCAGAGCAGAGAACTAGCCTAGCGGTTAGTACAGTGGACTGTAAACCAAAGGACACAGGTTCAAACCCTGCTATTACTCTTTTCTTTTCTTTTTTTCTTTGTAAATATGATCCCTCCAGGTCCTTAAAAATACATACAGTACCTGAATGTACACCACTTCAATAGCCTTCAGGCTTGCAGGTGTCTTGTATATGTAGGTACAGTAGGTATTTTTCTGTTTCTGGAAGGCTCAGAATTATTTAAAAAAAAAGTTGAAGTGGGACTTGGACCTGGGTCCCTTGGTTAATTTACTAACCACTAGGCTACTCCTCTGACCTGCCTATTGTTTTGTTCAGAATGGTCAGAGTACCTGCAGCTGACATAGATCCTGTTTTTCCTTTCCAGTTTCACTTTCAGGTGACAGTAACCACTGGGGGACTAAGGAGGAGTCATGCTTTAATCCCTCCAGTGGTCAGCTTTTCAATTAGAGCAACTTTTTATAACTTTGACGTGACTGAAAAGGTCTAGTTTTAACAAATGTCCTCCTTTTTAAACAGGGATTTCTCATTCGAAAATCTCTGTTGGACGTGCTACTTGTGGACCCTGCCTAGTTCTGCCCAAAAGATGCCTACAACACGTCCCCTTGCTATTTGGAGAAATTGTAATGTGAAATGTCCAAATTCTGACTTTCTGAAATCAGGATTTAGAGGTTTTTTGCAGATGGATTTTTTTTGGCATTTTAAGACGACCATCTGCTTTGAAAATGAGCACTATAGTGTTTTGGAGATTCTAAGACTAAACAGCAGTAAATGGATGGTATATGCTCATATGGCACTGGTGAACGGCATTTTGATGTAAAAATGGCAAAGAATATTAATTGCAACATGTATGAGCTGTTTCCAAAACAGTTTGAAAAGCAGCTCTCTAGATGAATGGGGCTGCAATACAAAACAATACATAAATCTTATATCATCAGATACCCAAATCTCAAGACGGTTACAAAATAAAATGATCATATAAAATCAAAACATCTAAAATAGCACACCAAAACTGTCAAAACAAGATTAACAAGCTATTGCATAAAATGATTTTGAAATAACCAAGTTTTCAACTGTTTACAAAAATGAATATAATTAGATTCAAGCCGGTGGCAGCCATCTTAGCTGGTGGGATGTATGAGGATTCTAGTGACTCAAACCTGGCAAGCAAAACCCTGTAGCCTAAAATAGGTTGGTGAATACAAGTACAGGTATACATTTCAATGAACAGCTCAGTTAATTAAATGTGATCCAATATTCTACTATTACTTATCATTATTCTAGTACTATTTATCCTTTCTATAATACTACTAAACATATGCAGCGCTTACACAAAAACTTAAGAGAAAGTCTCTGCTCAACAGAGCTAACAATCTATTCAAGACAGACAAACAAAATATATTCATCACAAAGCACTTTGGGGCCCTTTTACTAAGGCACATGGGTGCCTTTGGGCGTCCAACACACCTCAAATTGGCACTACTGCTCGACTACCCGGGCGGTAATTCTGTTTTTGGCGCACACCCAAAAGCACGCAGTAGAAAATATTTTCTATTTTCTACCGCATGGCGCTTATCCGGCAGTAATCGGCAGTTGGTGTGCGCTGGATACTTAGCACCCGGATAACGTGTGAGACCTTATCACTAAATCAATGGATGGCATTAAGGTCCCAGGCTGAAAATGGACACGTGCTGGTTTTCATTTTGTCACACGTCCATTTTCTGGCACAATAAAAAAAATCCTTTTCTTTCAGGCACGCTCAGAAAATGGACCAATGCACGTCCAAAACACACGCCTACACCAGCGCAGGCCACTTTTGGGCATGCCTTAGTAAAAGGGCCCCTTATTTTTTCCATTTTGCCTGTGATAATTGTGCTTCTTTGGACAGTGTGCTAGATTTATGTGTGTGTGAACAGCCTACATAAATACAGGGCAGCATTCTCCGAGCATGAACTACAGCTCTGCATCTGTTTACCAAGTGAAAAGACAATTTTGGGATATGGTCCATTTCACTGTACAATTAAAAATGTGTAATTAAAGAGAACACGTAGCAATGATAATTTTTTTCATATCAGGGTAAAATAAAATGTGCCACAACTCCTTCAGATGAAAAACAACACAATGAAGAATGTGATGCATCACGGTTTGGAGTCAACAAAATATATGGGTCTACCAAAAATGTCTGGCAAGATAAAAGGCAATTTTAAAATTATGATTAATGAGTTTGTAAATTAGTTTATACTTTGACCAACAACAATAATCAACTCCAAAGTTATAACCAAAAAGTGGTTAGAGACTTTTGAGTATCTCTAAAAAAAAAAAAAAGCCAGGCTCCAAATTTATGCTTTTATGTTAGGTTTCTAAATTTGTGCACTAATTTCAGTCAAGCTTGAGAGCCTAAGCATTAGGCTTTAACACTCGGTTTGGCGCAAGGGCCTTATTCTATAAAGGTTATGCTCCTAAATTTATGCTTCTAAAATTTAAGCTCCTAATTTATGAGCATAATTTACGCTCCTAAATTTATGCGCCTAAATTAGGAGCGTAATCTATTTTGGAGAATAAATTTAGGTGAATAACCTTTATAGAAAAAGGCCCTAAGTGCTTCTATGCTAACTGCAAGCTACACACCACATGTTAATAGGCATTTTAACATGTTAACAGCCTGGAAGATAGGCTGCTTTTAACTCCTAAATCCTAGTCACCTGTTCAGTACTAGGAGTACAGTTTTAACCATTCTCACCATAAGTAATTCCCTATTCCCTTATTTGTCCTTTATGTTTGTCTTCAATAGATTGTAAACTCTGTCAAACAGGGACTGTCTCACATGTGTTTAGTGTACAGCTCTCCTTACATCTAGAAACAATGTAAAAATGACAGGTAGTAGTAGTAGTACTTGCTAGGTACCGTACATACTAGTTTTGCACTTGGTGCATGTTAATTTCCCTTGTTTAAGCATGTTAAGTGCAAAATCTGATGCACTTTATTAAAAAGGGCCCCTAAGCTTTCAGCTGAAAATTCATCTTAATTTATGAGCTTTAAAGCTATGCTTATAAGTTTAGGCCTTTCATTCATTTGCCTATTTAGTGGGGGTCCGGGTCTCTTGTTACCCCTAGATAGTCACTAGCATAGGCATCGACTCCGTGGGTGCTGTGGGTGCTCAAGCACCCCCAATATTCACCCACCGGAAGTTCGTTCCCTCCCTCCCTCCTTCCAAGTTCCAGGGTCGTCGTCCATCCCTCCCTCCCTCCCTCCCAGTTTCAGGGTCAGTCATCCCTCCCTTCCAGTTCCAGCCGGGTCCCCCCTCCCTCCCAGTTCCAGGATCGTCGTCCCTTCCTTCCTCCCTTCCAGTTCCAGGCCCCCTCCCTTCAAATTTTAAAAGTCATCTTTGTCTTCCTTATCAGCGCTTTGCATTTGACTTGCCATTCTTTATGCAGTTTCCTAATATTATTTCCTATTATTAGTTGGATCCTTCTTCTGTGTTCCGAAGGATTTTCTTTTAGCTCTAATAGCTTCCTTCACCTCACTTTTTAACCATGCCTGCTGTCGTTTGGTCTTCCTTCCTCCTTTTTTAATACACGGAATATATTTGGCCTGAGCTTCCAGATGGTATTTTAGAACAGCATCCACGCCTGATGTAAATGCTTGACCTTCGCAGCTGCTCTTCTAAGTTCTTTTTCACCGTTCTTCTCATTTTATCATAGTCTCCTTTTTGAAAGTTAAATGCTAATGTATTTCCTGTGTGTACTTCAAATATAATCATGTTATGATCACTGTTATCGAGGCCCCAGCACCATTACCTCCTGCACTAGCTCATTCGCTCCACTAAGGACTAGGTCTAGAATTGTTCCTCCTCTTGTTGGCTCCTGAACCAGCTGCTCCATAAAGCAGTCCTTGATTCCACCAAGGAATTTCACCTCTCTAGCATGCATTGATATTACATTTATCCAGTCAATATCAGGGTAATTTAAATCACCCATTATTATCGTGTTCCCCAGTTTGTTAGCCTCCCTAATTTCTGATAATATTTCTACATCTGTCTTCATCCTGACCAGGTGGAAGGTAGTATTTATTTATTTGCTGCATTTATATCCCACATTTTCCCACCTATTTGCAGGCTCAATGTGGCTTACAATATAATACAACTACAATCACGTTGATGGAATAGAAAAACAGAGTATATATAACGGATAAGGTGCATAGGAATATTGTGGCAATCGTATTAACGGAGAAGGATTTCAGAATTATTGCTATTAAGGTGCATACGAGAATTATGCAGAGTAAGAAGTGGATAAATGGATAACAACATAACAGAATGATATCAGGACAAGGTATAATTTTTCTCAGTAATTAGGGTGTAAATTAAGATAGACAAATTAAAAGAGTTCCAATATAATTGTGTCTGGTGTAGTTTAGGTGTCAAATCGTTATGAAGGATCCATTTTGTACGCTTTTTTAAACAAGTAAGTCTTCAGTAGTTTCCGGAAGGTCATCAAGTCATGTGTTTTTCTTATGGTGGCTGATAATTCATTCCATAGTTGTGTACAGATGTATGGAAGCTAGATTTATGTATTGATTTGTATTTAAGTCCTCTGCAACTGGGATAATGGAGGTTTAAGAAAGTACGTGATGAACTTTTGTTGTTTCTCTCTGGTAGATCTATAAGGTCTGACATGTAAGATGGGGCATCTCCATAAATAACTTTATGAACTAAGGTACATATTTTGAATGCAACTCGATCCTTTAGTGGAAGCCAGTGCAATTTATCTCTAAAGGGTTTAGCACTATAGTGTTTCGCCTTTCCGAATATCAGTCTGGCTGTGGTGTTCTGGGCAGTCTCAAGTTTCTTGATGGTTTGAGCCTTGCATCCCGCATATAAGGAATTGCAGTAGTCCAGATGACTCATTACCAGTGATTGCACCAGTTTGCGGAATGTCTCTCTTGGGAAGAAAGGTTTTGCTCTTCTAAGCCTCCACATTGCATAAAACAAGTTTCTTTATAATATTTTTAACGTGGTTATCTAGATTAAGGTTTCAATCGATTGTTACACCCAGGAGTTTCAGGTTATCAGCAACAGGAAGATTATGATTTAGTATATTTATGTTGGTATAGTTGATTTTATTATACTGCGATGATAATATTAGGCATTGTGTTTTTTCCGCGTTGAGCTTCAGTTGGAAAGCATCCGCCCATGAATTCATAACTTGGAAACTAAGATTAATTTTATCTGCAATTTCAGATGTCATTTTTTAATGAGATATATATCGTTACATCGTCAGCATAAATGTGAGGGTTAAGGTCTAGGTTGGATAAAGATTTGGCCAGTACACTCCTATCACTATCTTTTTCCCCTTTACTCATGGAATTTCAATCCATAGGGATTCCAAGATATGTTTTGTGTCCTGTAGAATTTTTAGTCTATTCGATTCAAGGCCCTCCTTAACATACAATGCTACTCCTCCACCAATTCGATCAACCCTATCACTGCGATATAATTTGTTTCCTGGTATGACAATGTCCCACTGATTATCCTCCTTCCACCAAGTCTCAGAAATGCCTATTATACCTATTTTTTCATTTAGTACATTATTTTCTCCCATTTTATTTCTTAGGGTTCTGGCATTCACATATAGACATTTCAAACTATGTTTGTTGTGTTTACATCTTGCTCAGCAGTTGATAGTGATAATGTGCAATCTTAGAAATCTGCTTTTTATTTAAAGACACCTGGTCTATTATGCTCTCTACTGTAACCTCACTATCGGGATGCCCTATCTTCCCTGTTTTGGTAACATCTTTGGAAGATACCTTATTCCAAACCATGCGCTTTTGAGCAACTGTTCACCTTTGCTCAATTTCTAGTTTATAAGCTGCTCTATCTCCTTTTTAAGAGCCAATGCCAGCAGCCTGGTCCCACCCTGGTTAAGGTGGAGGTCATCCTTTCGGAATAGTCTCCTCCTTCCCCAGAATGTTGCCTGTTTCCTAACAAATCTAAAACTCACTTCCCTGTATCACCATCTCATCCATGCATTGAGATTCCACAGTTCTGTTTGTTTCTTGGGCCCTTGGGTTTATTTCCTCTGTCCTATTGATATTTGCTTTCCTTTCATATTTTTTTGTTGGTTTTTGTACACCTCTTTGATTTTTTGTGAAAGGCAGTATATCGTCTTCAATAAACATAAACATAAACTCCTACCACAACCTATTTTGTAGGCAGTGAGGGTTCACATGCTAACAAAACGCAAATCGGTTGGCATTCAGCAATGTAGGTGTGCTAATTGATGAGTGCAGAACATGCCCACTCTCCATCCCCACCTCTGAGCACCCAACAAAATGGGCAGGACAGGGGATGGCACTGGGAGGGGGAGCTGACAGGTATGTGGGTGCCAGCAATATTCAGTGCTGGCACCTGCATAGCTAAGTGACAAATTTAGGTCAGCTCAAAAGCATCCTAAATTCACATGCTTAACTATGCAGGCCGTGACTGAATATTGGCCGGGCCCTGCAGAACTTGTTAATCATCATAGCAAAAGCCAATTTTACTGGAAATTGTCTTCGACATAATGTAAATGGTAGGGCTTGTAGGCTGGTCAGCATTGCTGGGGGGGTCGGGTGTTTGTAAGAGTGCTGTTTTCAGTTTATTTCTTTGGTGTGGTTTGTTTTTTGAGGGGTGAGGTGAGCTGGAATGAGTGCCTCTGTGAGAAAGTGAGGAGGGGCTCAGCATTACTGGGGGGGGGGGGTGTCAGTGATTGAGTGTGTGATACAGAGAGAGTGAGTGTCCATGTATCCATGTCCTGCATCAGTGTCTGTATGTGTGAGATTGGCAGGGGGGGGGGGGGGACTGGGATCCTGCATCAGTGTGTGTGTGAGTGACACAGAGAGTGTGGCAGGGTTGATGTTTCTTTACGGGAAAGGGGTGGCGGGGGGGCTTGGAGGCAGGTCAGTGTTGCTGTAGGGGTGGGGTGTCAGTGATTGAGTGTCACATTACTGAGACACATAGAGGCATATTTTCAAAGCACTTAGCCTCCCAAAGTTCCATAGAAACCTATGGAACTTAGCCTCCCAAAGTGCTTTGAAAATATGCCTCATAGGCGAGTACACAGAGTAAATTTTTATGCATATCGTATAATGGGTATTTGACTTTTAAGTCATACACGTTCCTTCTGCGCTCCCAACTCAAGAGCCAAACACACAGCTAGGCCTGTCTTCGCTTCCGTGCTACCCATTTGTTATCCACAGGGCTCACCACAGTTGTGTTTCACTCTGTAAGAAACACTTTGGTTTCGTACAGTGCTTTCCCCAAAAGCTACTGAGAGCTACTCGTAACACACCACTGGTTTCGTCCGTGAATTATATAACTCCTCTTTTCTTTTCTCATCCCTTCCCTAATTCCTGCCCCCAAAAGCGCTGTATTGAGACAGGTGTCTGCTGAGGTGCTTGGGGGGGGGGGGGGGGGGGAGTTGCTATTCGCTGTCAACCTAACGACACACTGCTTCTCCCGTCCACCAGCAAGTCCTGGCCTGACCCACAGCCAGCAGGAACTCCCTCATACTCTTTCACTCACACATATTGACAGGCAATGGCAGGGCCAACGCAGTCAAGGGCACTCACCAGGATAAACTTCGCCTCCTGGTCTTGTCTCCGCGTATGCCACTCGCCTTCAGCTACAGCTGTCAGATATTTCCGTCTGGCTTTCACTGCCACACCGCCTTTCTTGTTTGCCTAGTTCTTCTCTCGCTCACCAAAAACCAGCAAACGACTACCGCCTGTCAGTCCGCAAAAGGACAGCTGGTGCAGTGCGCGAGACAGAAAGGGTAGGCGGTGCGCAGGTGCGCTTGGTGTGGGCACGTGAATGGCGCGATTCTTTGAGGCCGTTGGTTGGTTGCCTTGTGCTGCTGTCGTACCGTTTCTTTCCCTCTGATAGGTCCCTCATGCGTGTGACGTCGCTTACCTTTGCCTGGCAACTCTGCAGCGTTCCCTTCACTCTCACTGTTCTGCCCTCGACATCATCACATTTTGACGCGAGGGTGGGATAGAGAGAGATGGTGACAGATTTACGAAAGTTACGAACCCTTCACTAAAGCCACGGAGTCAGCTTCAGAACGTTGGAGGTGCTTTATTGTAAGCTCTTTGAGCAGGGACTGTCTTTCTTCTATGTTTGTGCAGCGCTGCGTATGCCTTGTAGCGCTATAGAAATGCTAAATAGTAGTAGTAGTATAGTAGATTCGTGATTAGAATATGTCAATTTTTAGAATGTCCATTTCAAAATCTCTGCTTGAGAGTATCTAAGCATAGCTTAATAAGAACATAACCGTTGCCATACTGGCACAGATCAAAGTCCATCAAGTCCAGTATCCTGTTTCCAACAGTGGCCAATCCAGGTCACAAGTACCTGACAAGATCCCAGAATAGTAAAACAGATTTTATGCTGCAAGCAGTGGATTTTCCCAAGTCCTTCTTAGTAATGTTATGGGGACCTTTATGTTAGGAAATTATCCAAACCTTTTTTAAACTCCATCGTTGGCCATTTAAATGCCCATTTTTGTCCAGACTTTTCACATTTATCTCCTTAGCTTCAGTCTTACCAACCTTATCTCCATTGTCACTCCAATGTTACCATGAGTGGTTACTATGGAAATCACATGGTGACACCAATCAGGTGTCAAGTTTCTGCTTGGGTTTTGGTTTGGGCCGGCAACTGCACTGTTTAGAAAGTAGCCAAGTTTGAATTACCTTAAAACCATTTTTTCTCATAAAACCATTCACAGCCACATTTTACACTCACCAATCCTTTCAAATGGGTATCCTAAATTCCTAAATAGCACTCTCCAGTTTTTCCAACCTATTATTGGTACTATCCCTTTAAGAAAGCTATTTTTGGTCCCCTTAAGTTCTGCTGGGTCCCCTAATATTCCACCAAGTGAACCCAGGCCTTTTTTATTTTCCTTTTTTTTTTTTTTACCTCAAAAAATGAACTTGTTAAAATGGTATATGGCTGCCTTTAACTTTAAAATTGGGCTTACAGCACTGCTATGGGCTGTTTCCTTACCTGCAGCCCACATGTCCTGGAAGACACTCTCTCTTAATCTTTCCCTGAGGTCTCTAACGCCCAACCCTATGAAGGTTAAAAAAAAAAAAAAAACAGGTATAGCCCATTTTATCTTTGTGGTTGTCAGTGCAGCTCTGCTGCTGCTTGCTGCTGGTTTTTTTAAGGCCATGACTTGTCAATTTGGCTGCCCTAAGCTTGTCCCTGCAATTGCAAGCAAGTTACTGTTGCAGATCTCCACAGCTGTAATTATAGCCTCTCCTGCAGGTCCCAGCTGTATTTTAGAAATGCTGCCTGTGGTTTTACTTCTAAATCAGCCTTGCTGTTATATCAGCCCTGGCTCTACCTCACATGGACTCCAAACCCCTTCTGCACTTATCCTGTGCTCCCTCTCCAGCCACAAGCTCCCAGAGACCCCCAGAGGAAATGTATTTTTATATTTTCTTCTTATCCAGAGAAGATATATCAAGGTACAGGAAGGCATTTGGCTCACAGTAACGGATTATCACAGGTCCTTGTGGGACCCCAAGACATCTATCTGATCAGGGCTTCTGCCATGCAATACAGATTATATGGCACCCAGCAGTGAGGCCGAAACTTGTACCATTATATACCCGGTCAGAACAGTAGAGTATAAGGGGACTCCAACATCTTGGTTTTCTCATTCTTATTCACTGTTCACCCCCCCCCCCCCCCCCAGTCTTAAGAGAGAAAAAATAAAACTTGGTTGAAATACCTCACTTCTGTCTGGTATTTCCAACTATCATCCCCTTCCTTTTACAATAACTTTAATCATTTATTCTAATGTAAGCCCCCTCTCCAGCACCTAATTTATTTCTGACATTTATATCCCACATTATCCCAACCAAGTTTGAATTCAATGTGGCTGACAATAAACAGTATAACAAACAGTATAACAAAGAATAATGCATAAGAAAGTCATTTGTAAGAATCCATTTTTACAATACAGTATCATAATTAACCTTTAGAGTGGAGGAGTGGCCAAGTGGTTAGAGAACCAGTCTTGTAATCCAGAGGTGGCCAGTTCAAATCCCACTGCTGCTCCTTGTGATCTTGGGCAAGTCACTTAACCCTCCATTGCCTCAGGTATAAACTTAGATTGTGAGCCCTCCTGGGACAGAAAACTATCCAGTGTACCTGACTGTAACTTTCCTTGAGCTACTACTGAAAAAGGTGTGAGCAAAATATAAATAAACATTATGAATGAGAAATTGTACATGAAGCAAAGAGAATGTTAAATAAAGTAATAACCAATTCAGGTAATATTTCACTCTTTGAGATATGGTTGTTTTTTGTGAAGATTTGTTTGAATAGGAACGATTTGAGGATTTTGCAGATTCTAGTATATTCCTGTTAATTTCTTATTTTGGGTGGTAAGGAGTTCCACCATTTGATTCTTAGGTAAGTGAAGTCAATCTCAGAGGAAACCTTATGTCAGCATAAATTGTGACCTCAAGGAGAGATGGTGTCCTTTGCCAGCAGGTCAGAGTCCCAAAGCACTACTCTGTCACCAGTACAACAGGAAGAAGGGGATACCGGCCTGCCTGCCCTGCCCACCTTGGCACAAGGGCCATACCAAGCATAAATAATTTTTGGCATTGTATCATCAGTAGCAGTAAATATCCCAGAAAATATTGAACTTATTCTCTTTGATGATGCATAAAGAAAATCAAACACAGCTTTCATTTGCTGTACAAGTTTGACTCAGCATCGAGATAAGCATTAGGAGTATGCCTCTCAACCAATCAAAAATCAGAACTAGGAATAAACATCATAGAGCTAATTTATTTCTGGTACCCTGTGGTCTAATTTTTACATTGACTTGTTTTATCTCATTATGACAATAGGGCTGAGGTTATAATAGGTCAATGACTCACCTTCAATTTCCAGCATCACAGGTTTGGAATACACCATGCCAAGGCTATTCTTTGCTACACACCGGTACTGCCCAGCATCCTCCCTTTGAACTTTATGAATCCTTAAACTTCCAGACTCCAAAATAGCAATTCGAGCATTTTCCTGCCATATGAAAGTATGGTGCAAAATGTAAATATTTATGTATTGAATACCAAGACGGAAATCAATAGCCCTCACATAATGGAACATTGTTTTTCCTCCCAGTCTATGAAGAACAAATGCAGTACTGAAGGAGTGATAGTAAAGAACTCAGTCCTCAGTCTGGTTCAGATTTACTCATATTATACATGTGAGCGGAGTTTTTTGACTGGTGATGTTCTGTATAAAACACAGGCTTTTTTAGGCTTGAGCTTGATTGAGTGGAAACTGAGGTCTTTTTTCTCCACTTTTTCAGATCTCATCAATGAGTATTTGTATCAAATTCTAAGTGGTCCTGAGATTTACTTTTTGGGAAATTATTGTGTGCTATGTGCTTGAGCCTTCGAAATGGGCTTTAAAAAAACTGGCTAGTAAAAGTAGGCATGAAGGTTTCACTTTTTAAAAGCAGATGCATATTTTTTCTCAGAAAAACTACCCACATAAATTAGGTGTAAATTTGTGCAAGTACTTTTCCTAAGTAGTTTTCAAAGTGAAAATATGCACAAATTATTATTTTGAAAATTGGTGCAAAATCCACAAATGAAAAGCACCCATAGAATTTGGGCCTATCCAAGTTGTCGTAAAATTATCCCCCTCTCCCAATACTAAGAAATGATAGCACCCTATCATCACTGTATTCACAAAGCACTTAGACATACAAACTTACATGGATTGGCATTTTCAATAGTGCATCTAAGTTGGACTTTGGACGTTTTGTGCTAAACATACCAAATCCAAATAGGAAATATACCCATTTTTTAAAAAAGAAAAACACGTTTTTTATAAAATACCATTTCAAACAAGGTTTTCTGCTTTGTGCTTTTTTTCTTTTTAGGCCATTTTTGAAAAAAAAAAAAACTGCACAAGTTAAAAATGCACAAAATCAAGCCATTGGGATGTAGGAAGGGCCAGCATTTTTAACAGACTGGTCCCCCAGACATCCCAGGAGAGCAATGGGGCACCCTAGAGGGCACTGCTGTGGAATTCATTTAAATGCTTCCAGGTACACATCTCACTGTTGCTCCCTTATCTTGTCCGCTGAGCCCCCCAAAACCCACTATGCCCAACTGTACACCACTGCAATAGCCCATATGGGTGAAGGAGGCACCTATATGTGGGTACAGTAGGTTTCCACCTCACAGTTTCCACCACACGTGTAACAGGTAGAATGAGGTATGGGCCTGGGTCCACCTGTCTACAGTGCATTGCACCCACCACCACACTACTCTAAGGACCTGCATGCTGCTCTAATGGACCAGGCTATAACATCTGAGGCTGTCATAGAGGATGGTGAGTACTATTTTTATTCACATTTTTGGGAGGTGGGAGTGAGAGGGGAACTGCTGGGGGAGTAAGGGAGGCCTACCAAAGAAAGAGATAATCTGGTTATAGCACCTGGGCTGTATGGTATGTCCAAGAGAGTTGGAACCCCTGTGTTTTGAGCCCTAGTGGTAGCACCCAAGAAATGTTATGAGCATGTTTTGAGGGACTGTGTTCAGTGAAGTTCACTTGAACAAAAATAGGAGGTCAGTGTATAAAGCAAGTAGTGAATGGAGCTGTCAGACAGGTGCAAGAGAAAATACTTTGGGGCCGATATTCAGACCACAGGAGTTAGCCTGGTTAACTCCTTCGGTCACTGCTAAACCTAAATATTCAATGCCGTGCTGTTTCCAGTGACTGGCATTGAATATCCAGTTTACTTCCAGACTTAGCCGGTTATCTTCTAACCAGCCAAAGATATCCCTCATATTCATGCAGCCGAATATAACCATTAAAGTGGGGCTGAAAATTGGCGGATAGCCGGTTATGTCGGCCAATATAACCGACTATCTGCTAGCCCCAAGGAGGAAATTTTATATATGGCGCCTAAAATGGTGCTGAAATCAGCAATGGTGCTGAAATCAGTGCCAACTAAGCATATTCTATAATCGGCACCTAGATTTAGGTGTTGATTATAGAATATGCTTAGTTGATATTTCAGCACCGATATCTGCGTGCATCCATTTACGCCAGCAAAAACCTGGTATAAATCTCAGCACATAGATTTAGACGTACTGGGCCATATTCTATAATGGGGCACCTAAATTTTGGAACGCCCATGAAACTCCCATTTCCCCACCCATAACCATGCCCCTTTTTGCCTCCGTGCTTTAGAAGTTTGGTGCACATCGTTACAGAATACACTTAGCGAGCTGTACGCCTAAATTTTAATCAGTGCCAATTAGTGCTTATTATTGCTTGTTAAGTGCTGTTATCAGTGCTCTTTAGTTTTTAAAGCCAATTAAGTTACACTCAGTGATATAGAATCCATGCCGATTTCAGCACCTAAATCTAAGTGCACTATATAGAATCCGAGGGTAAAGCCTTTTACTGTGCACTAAGCATGTTTTAGGGTTTAATGCCCTTCAGTAAATGGGCCCCAAACTTAGTCCTAACTTTATGCAGATACTTAACCCATTAACGGAATGAATGACACCACGAACCTGCTAAGTTGACACTCCGTCCCTGGCCCACCCCTAACCTAGCCAGTTAGGGGATGGCCAGTTAGTGGGGATATTTACCAGTTAAGTGCTGCTGAACATCCGGTACTGGTTAACTCAGCAGGGTTTAACCGGCAGGATCCTCTCCTGCCCTGTTAAACTCTTTTGAATATCTATTCCTAAATATCGTCACATACACTGTATAAATATTCATGTTATATTGGCTAATGTAATTGTCATTTTTTCAAAAAGTATTTCAGTTTTTGAGGAAAAAAAGTGGTACAGCTCCTTTAAAAGTAACCTTCGTGAGAAAACATTTAGGAAATGTATAAAAATAAGTGTAGCGTCTTATAAAGACTTATTTGTCATGTGTTGGCGTAAAGTTGATTTTGATACAGGTAGTTTTGTTATATCTGGCCTCAACTAATGCCAGCCTAAAGCAGGAATAAATACATTAGTTCTGAGGGCCGATGGAAACAATATGAAATACATGCATGCATTTGGGTGTTTGTGTCAGGTCGGTGGCTAGGTGGAGGGTACAAATGAAGGTCTTTCCTCACACTTCAAATATCTTCTTTGCAATGTGCCTTGCAATGTGCCAAACTGGAATTTTCCACAGTTCCCCCACCAGCGGCCAAAGAGAATTTAGGTGAATTGGGCCTGAAATAAATGAATTCATGTATGATGGTATTCTGTGGGCGTCCATAGTATCATAACCTGAAAGATGTGACACTGATTTTTGTGAGTTATTTATGATTTGCTATACCTGCTAGAACTTTTCAGTGCATCCTTCCACTATATTTGTCTGTTTTGGGGAATGAGTGGGACTCCCCAAGGTACAAATACAAGGCCCAATATTCCAAAACAGTTGAGCTCCTGAATTTATACTCCTAAATTAGGATCCTAAATGTGTGCCCAAACTTAGGAACCCAAGTTTTCAGTTGAAAATGCATCTTAATTTAGGAACTTAACATTTATACTTATAAATTTAGGCCTGCCACTCATTTGTCTAGATTTATAAGCCTAAATTATGAGCCTAGTACTGGAAACCAGTGCTAAGCTCCTAACATTTTCTCCGCCCTAAATCTATTCTTGTTGCTACCCACTTTTTATTCCCCTAAATTTAGGAGTTTAGCGCAATTCTGAGTAAAATGTTAGGCACCAGCCCTGGCAAAGCTTTCAAAGTTAAGAGCATAAGTTCTTTGAATATTGGACCCACAAATATTTCTTTTGCCCATCAATGCAATTTCAGACCTGTTCCTTCAAAAGGAACTGTGAATTTCCTGTTGTGTATGCTCTGCTGGAAGACACCTGCTTTCCTGAGAAACAGGAACTGCCACAGAGTCAGAAAACTTGGAACAGACGGATTTTGATGTAAAAGAAGCCCTTAGTAGATTGATAGTATTGTTGTTAAAAAATGAATGTGTTTCTCTACCCACCTTTACTGTCGTCTCTCCCTTGAGCCATGAAACGGAAGGCTTTGGGTTTCCTAGAGTAGTGCAGGGCAGGACTGTCTTCACTCCTTCTACTATTTTTACATCTGTAGGAGGCCGAGTAATTTTAGGTTCTAAAACAGATAACACAAAAACAAGTTAAAAAAATTCTATTTTTGAAAGAATGAGGGCAGGGTACGGGCAGGGCTAAGCATGAGACTGAACATTACAAGGCAACAGGAGGAAGCTGAGACAGCAGGAAAATAAAAATAAGAAAGCTGAGGGAGGAATGAGAGAAAAACTGTGAAAGAAGGAATGAAACAGCAGGGGTTTCAAGATGGGACTAGAAGAGGGGGTGAGGTAAATAGAGAGCTCAAAGAACAATATTGGTAAGATTGGAGGAGAGGTTGGAAAGGAGGGAATGAAGGAAAAAAAAAAGAGATGGGTAAGAAATGAGGAAATGAAAGGGTGAGATATATGAATGTGGGAGTGATGGAGCAGGAAAACTTTGAAAGAGGATGACAGAAAAAAAAAGAGTGGAGAAAAATAAAGATTAAATCTGTACCAAATAGCATATTTTACTATTTCACTGAACACAAATAATGAAAAATATTATTCAGCCAAATACGAATACTGAATACGAATAATGGAAATTGAGCTTTAACATAACAAATAATAAAAGAACTGCCATTGTTTAAAATCTTAACATTTTCTTAAAGTTACAGTTTTTCAAGATTTTTTTTTAAGGGGTTTTTTTTTTAGGAACCAAAGCTTTTTCTCCTTTGAAAAAAGGAGGTTTTTTTGCATTGGTTCTTTTTTTTCCCTCGTTTATATATAAGCCAATGATATGATCATGCTCCATAGGCAGTTGAGGTGAACCGAGTAATAGTACCGGTATTCAACACTGAATGTCCTCACTGGAAAGCTTTGAGGCTTGTTTTGTTTAAGAATGATATTCTTGAGGTAACTGTGGGGAAAATGTAGATTTTTTATACAAACTGATAGGGTTTGGTAGCGTTGACGATATTTCAGTTTGTTTTCCCAATAAGTATATTTTTGAAATAATAAAAGAAGCAATATGAAATCAGAGATCAACTAGCCAATATTCAGCAGTGAAACAGGCCAGGCTGGTTAAATGGTATCTAACTGGCTAAGCACTAATATTCAGAAAAAGATAGCCGGTTATCTACTCTGAATATTCACAGTTAGTGCATAGTAGCTAACCAGCTATATCGCACAATATAACCGGATAGCTGTGAACATTCAGCACGTCACTGGTTAGGTTTCGCAGCCAAAGCAAACCGCCTAAATAGCAGTCCTTTCTTTGGCCACTATAAACTTAACTGACCAGTGCTGAGTATTGACATAGCCAGTTAAGATTAAACCATCCCCCCAAAAAATGGATATTCAAAGACAGTCACCAGAAATGGCCTGGCATTCCATATCCGGGCTTAGCGCCGATCACAGGACTTAGCCGGCCTGCCTCCTGCAGGCTGACTATCAACCGGCAAGTGTTTATTTTAGTAGGATTAGAGCCCCAGATTATATGTATTCCAATTTAAATCACTATTCAGCCGAATACAAATAATGTATTCAAGGCACTATTTGTGGCTGAATTGAATCGAATACAGATATTCAGTACAGCCCTAGTAGATATACAGATGAAGAAATGGAAAGAAAAATCAGGAATGGTTAGAAAAGAACAGTGTAGGCTTGATACATGGGAAAGCTCCTCTAGATGGTTTCATTTGTAGTGTGGTAGCCATACTGGCAGGGGGGCTCTCCAGTTTTTCCTGCAGGTGAAGACGGGCGAGAGTGGGATCTCCAGGACAGTAAGTAGCCATGCTAGAGGAGAGGGAGAAGGTGGAGGTGCTAGCCAGGAACAACACATGGGCCTTTTTTCTGGGGAGTAGGAGGGAGTTTGTATTCAGTGAATTAGAAAACGGAATGTGTACTGGGACCGAGCTTTCACTTGGATTAAAAGGGGGAGGGGGTCAGGTATCAAATAGGGGTCTTTGATTAGGATCAGGGGGCCAGAAAAGGGTCTGCATTCATAGAGGAGCCTTCTGCTTGTGTTTGAAGGTTTGTGTTGGGCTCAGAGCGTTCTTTGATTTGAGGACAGACTCAAAGGACACAACCTCACCTCAGTGTTAAATGTAAATAACACACCAGCATGCTAATATTTACCATGTATCCTCAAGGTGATGCTAAATTTACCAGGACCCAACAGCTTTGGTAAATTTATCAGCACTTGGATACATTTTCAAAATGGTCTACCAGCTAACAGTGGGATTTAGCAATCTTGATTTGAGCTTTTGAAAAATATTCCTTGAATAACAGTTAAATTTAGTCACCTATGTTTGCTGGGTACTTATAGTCTCACTTTTTCCATAACAGTCCCAAAACCCATTACATCTTGTGAAATGGGCTCTCCTAAAAGTGATGAAAGAAGTGCTCATAAACTTTCAATGGACTGACACAGACCAAAAGATCTTAACCAAGTCCGTAGGTCTAATCATAGCACTTCTCGATGTGAAAATGTATTGTATGTATTTTCTTCTTATATCAAATCAAATTTGCTTCTACAATGTCATCACACAGTGAAATATAAAGTTTTAAAATTAGCTTAAATATAAAGTATCCTGGGTCCCAGGATACTTTATATTTAACCTAAGTTGCGTTTTACTGTTGCTTGTTTTCCCTCTATTACCTGTGATTTGGAGAATACCTATTCCCGGTGGGTTGCCATTATTGGATTATATAAAGTATAATAGTGATGTTTTATGTGGAGTTTTAGTAGTTTGAATTAGTGATATTAATGTGATGTTGTGAACTTTAAAAATGGTTGATTTATTTAGTTTCATTTATAGATAGATTGGCTACCCATGATGAAGAAACAACGAAACCAAGATCTGAGTTGGGGACTGAATGGGGTTGCATAAGGAAGAGTATGATTATGTGCATGTTTTGAATGGAGGAGCACCTAGAGACAGTGAGGGGCCCTTTTACTAAGCTGCGCAGGCACCTACGCATACACAACACACGTCATAAGTACATAAGTATTGCCATACTGGGAAAGATCAAAAGTCCATCAAGCCCAGCATCCTGTTTCCAACAGTGGCCAATCCAGGTCACAAATACCTGGCAAGATCCCAAAAAAGTACAAAACATTTTATACTGCTTATCCCAGAAATAGTAGATTTTCCCCAAGTCCATTTAATAATGGTCTATGGACTTTTCCTTTAGGAAGCTGTCCAAACCTTTTTTAAACTCCGCTAAGCTAACCGCATTTAGCACATTCTCTGGCAACAAATTCCAGAATTTAATTACACGTTGAGTGAAGAAAAATTTTCTCCGATTCGTTTTAAATTTTCTACATTGTAGCTTCATTGCATGCCCCCTAGTCCTAGTATTTTTGGAAAGCGTAAACAGACGCTTCACATCTACCCGTTCAACTCCACTCATTATTTTATAGACCTCTATCATATCTCTCCTCAGCCGCCTTTTCTCCAAGCTGAAGAGCCCTAGCCACTTTAGCCTTTCCTCATAGGGAAGTCGTCCCATCCCCTTTATCATTTTTGTCGCCCTTCTCTGCACCTTTTCTAATTCCACTATATCTTCTTTGAGATGCGGCGACCAGAATTGAACACAATATTCGAGGTGCGGTTGCACCATGGAGCGATACAAAGGCATTATAACATCCTCATTTTTGTTTTCCATTCCTTTCCTAATAATACCTAACATTTTATTTGCTTTCTTAACCGTAGCACACTAAGCAGAAGGTTTCAATGTATCATCAACGATGACACCTAGATCCCTTTCTTGGTCCGTGACTCCTAACGTGGAACCTTGCATGACGTAGCTATAATTCAGGTTCATCTTTCCCACATGCATCACTTTGCACTTGCTCACATTAAACATCATTTGCCATTTAGATGCACAGTCTCCAAGTCTCGTAAGATCCTCTTGTAATTTTTCACAATCCTCCCGCGATTTAATGACTTTGAATAACTTTGTGTCATCAGCAAAATTATTTACCTCACTAGTTACTCCCATTTCTAGGTCATTTATAAATATGTTAAAAAGCAGCGGTCCCAGCACAGACCCTTGGGGAACCCCACTAACTACCCTTCTCCATTGAGAATACTGATCATTTAACCCCACTCTCTGTTTTCTATCTTTTAACCAGTTTTTAATCCACAATAGAACACTACCTCCTATCCCATGACTCTCCAATTTCCTCTGGAGTCTATCATGAGGTACTTTGTCAAACGCCTTTTGAAAATCCAGATACACAATATCAACTGGCTCACCTTTATCCACATGTTTGCTCACCCCTTCAAAGAAATGTAGTAGATTGGTGAGGCAAGATTTCCCTTCACTAAATCCATTTGGAGTTACCGCCCAGCTACTGCGTGGCCCATGCGGTAATTTCATTTTTGACACTCGTCCGCTACGCATGCTAGAAAATATATTTTATTTTCTAGCACAAGACAAAAATTTGGCGGTAACTCCGACTTGGTGCACGTAGGCAATTACCGCATGGTTAACTCAAGAAACCTTACCGCTAAGTCAGTGGCTGGCGGTAAGGTCTCAGGCCCAAAATGGACGTGTGGCAATTTTCATTTTGCCACATGTCTATTTTTGGCAAAAATAAATCAAAGGCATTTTTTACAGGTGCGTTGAAAAATGATTCTGCACGCCCCCAAAACATGCAGGCCTTTTTTCAGTGCACCTTTGTAAAAGTGCCCCTAAGTGGGCTCCTGTTCCCCTAGCACACACATCAGTTTCTGGGGGAAATGTACTCCCACACCTTTGGATTTGATAATTTTCTGTAGGAATCCCCTCAGTGCCTATAGATACCCAAACTTTACATCTGGCCCCCTAAGATCTAATTTTAAATCCTATTCCCCCCGCTGTCTCTTTCCACTGTTCCATTGTTCTTTTCCTCGGTCCTATTCCCTTAATGATACTTTGACTTTGTCTCTGCATAACTTCTCATAATGTAATCCATAACTGAGTTGTAACAAATCGTATTTCCATCATTTACAATGTATTGTAAGCCACACTGAGCCCGCAAATAGGTGGGAAAATGTGGGATACAAATGCAACAAAATAAATAAAAATCTGTTTCTATTCAAGTATACTGTTTTCACTCTAGTTCTTTCATAGATGACAAAAAGAATGTTATCCTCATTGGGATGTTTATCTGTGCTGAATGTGATTAAATTGTGTTATGGTATATCATTTTTATTGATGACAAATAAACCTGTACAAATACCACTGGATTTGTTACACATCATAGAATTCCAAACATTTAACCTGACATGCAAAGTAATATCACCAAGCAGTGTCATAAAACTTTTTAACATATTCTTTCCCTCCCCTACTAACTCCCCCCTCTTCCCCTCCCGCCCTCCCCACTACTTAAATTGTATTAAATCTACTTGTGGCAATCTCTGTGAATTCTAAAACTGGTTTCTTTATTTTAAAAAAACTTTTAGATTCTAACTCATTTCCAATGCTTATTTGTAAAAAATATTTTTAAAAATCATCTGACATCTGAGGAAAAGCAGAGAACAAATATTGTGCCAAATTCTGTTTTCCCGGAATATGAGATTCTTTGCTTCTAAGTGCTGTAACTATTCTGTGCATACAGTAAATCTAGCTATCCAGCTTCTTGTCTTGTCAGCAGAGAACTTTTCAGGAGAATAAAATGCACTACAGCCTTTTTAGGAAAATATAGGGCTTCATTAACTAATGTGCGTTAATTAGTTAACATTCATTCATTTAAGTGCATAGTGGGCCTTTTACAAAGGCACACTAGCATTTTTAGCACATGCTAAAAATAAGCACATGCCAAACGCTAGAGATGCCTATCAGGCTTATTTTCGAAAGAGAAGGACGCCCATCTTTCGACACAAATTGTAATTTGGGCGTCCTACTCACAGGGTCGCCCAAATCAGCATAATCGAAAGCTGATTTTGGGCATCCCCAACTGCTTTCCGTCATGGGGACGACCAAAGTTCCTGGGGGCGTGTCGGAGGCGTAGCAAAGGCGGGACTTTGGCGTGCTTAACACATGGGCGTCCTCGACCTGGTCCAGTTTTTCTTACAACCAAGGCACAAAAAGGTGCCCAAACTGACCAGATGACCACTGGAGGGAATCAGGGATGACCTCCCCTTACTCCCTCAGTGGTCACTAACCCCCTCCCACCCTCAAAAAAGAACTTTTGTACCAGCCTCTATGCCAGCCTCAAATGTCATACTCAAGTCCATCGCAGCAGTATGCAGGGCCCTGGAGCAGTTCTAGGGGGTGCAGTGCACTTCAGGCAAGCGGACCCAAGCCCATCCCCCCCTACCTGTTACACCTGTGGTGGTAAATGTGAGCCCTCCAAAACCCACCAGAAACCCACTGTACCCACATCTAGGTGCCCCCCTTCACCCGTAAGGGCTGTGGTAGTGGTGTACAGTTGTGGGTAGTGGGTTTGGGGGGGCTCAGCACACAAGGTAAGGGAGCTATGTACCTGGGAGCAATTTCTGAAGTCCACTGCAGTACCCTTTAGGGTGCCCGGTTAGTGTGCTGGCATGTCAGGGGGACCAGTGCACTACGAATGCTGGCTTCTCCCACGACCAAAGTTCTTGCATTTGGTCGTTTCTGAGATGGGCATCCTTAGTTTCCATTATCGCCGAAAATCAGAAACGACCAAGTCTAAGGACGACCATCTCTAGGGACGACCTAAATGTCAAGATTTGGGCGTCCCCGACCATATTATCGTAACAAAAGATGGACGCCCATCTTGTTTCGATAATACGGGTTTCCCCACCCCTTCACCGGGACATCCTGTGAGGACATCCTCAGGAAAACCTGGGTGCCCCTTTTGATTATGCCCCTCTATATATTCCTATGGGCGTCTCTAGCATTTAGCGCACACACTAAAAACACTACCGCGCCTTTGTAAAAGGCCCCCATAGTTACTAAATAAACCTCATTGAGCATAGAGAGGTTTGCATTATTTACTGTCTCTTTTGTCAAACAGCACTAGCGTTTCCCGTATGGTAATGCAGACGAAGCCCATTCAAAGTGAATGAACTTTGTCGGCATTGCTGCACCAGGAATCGCTAGTGCGGTTAATAATGCAGGTTGGTAACTCCAGCCCATAGTTTGTTGACTTGCAATTAGGTTTTGAGGATTCCTTCTTACAATAAAATTCATTTTAAACTAGAGCTCCAATGTTGCTTTGTGGGTCCTTTTTTTTTTCATTTCTGTATTCTGTTTTGTCCCTACAGCAGAAGACTAGGTCTAAGGCCCTAATACCATGTTACAGAGAGACTAAAATAAAGCCAGAGTATATTCACAACTCTGCACCTGTTTTATGTACATAAAAATCCTTTTATAAAATTAGGTCCCAGTCGATATTCAAAATGATTTAACCGGCCGGAAACAGACGCCGACCAGTTAAATCGCTTGTTCGTGTCTATTCGGTTATTTTCAGCACCACTTAACCGGTTATCTCTGCTGAAAATGACTGGTTAGCACCAAATTCAAAAGCGGTTAACTCATGGGCATTCCAGGGGCGGATTCAAATTAAGTGCTGATATTCAGCCCCTCGCCGCATACATAAACTGCTCAAATAGGGCTGTATAAATAGCAGTCCTATGTTTAAGTGGTTGGCTTATGCAAACCATGGGTGAATTTCTTCAAAAAGTAGTAAATAAATCCTAATAAATAATGAATAAATGATGCCATGTCAGAATTGGAATCTTCTGGATTTGTGGATTTTTCAAGGTACAAATGAAAAAGTATTACCTTTTGAATGTTGATATTTGATACTGTGGATAAATGAATTATACATGGACATTGCAAGTTTTATACAATTTATAAAATGGACTGATGATGAATTTGATACCAACCTTCTAATGGGCTGATAATTAAAAAATGTATTATAGTGGCAGATTTTTTGTTTACCGCCAGTTGAAGATTTTCAATTCCACTTGTTATCATTTTGTTTTTAACTATGAGGATATTTTTTAGTGCTTTTTACTATTTTTGTAAAGATGCATAGAAACCTATGTGTCTCTATAAAATAAGCAAAAAAATAGGTTCTTTCTGCCCTAATAACCTAGGTGCCCTTCCTGAGCCAGTACATCAAGCTCCATCTCTTACCTTCTTCAAATCTAGGCTACAAGCCCACCTTTTGATGCTGCTTTGAACTCCTAACCCTTACTCACTTGTTCACTACCCATGTTTTTTCATTCCCACCTTAGTAATTCCCTTATCCCTTATTTGTCCTGTTTGTCTGTCCTAATTAGATTGTAAGCTCTGTTGAGCAGGGACTGTCTTTTCATGTCCATTGTACAGCGCTGCATACATAGCGCTATAGAAATGGTAAGTAGTAGTAGTAGTAGTACCATGTTCTAAAATTATCCTATTAGGAGATAATTCTATAAGGAGGGCAGCAAGATTTAAGAACCAAGAACACATGCAAATAACCTGAACACTGGCATTTATTCCCATATGTACACACATATGGGTGTAAATATCCTATTCTGCCTACGCACCATTTGGTAAAATGGCACCTAAATGTGAAGGTGTGTAGTTTGCATGTGGGCAATCCTATACGCTGCATAATTTTTTAGCAACCTACGTGTGAGCATTTACACCAGCTATGTGGCTTGTATAAGTGATCACACCTAGAATATTGGCACCTTCTTGGCATGTTATGTTGGTATTCTAGTTTCCTACTTTTCATTATAGAACAGGCTCCAAGTAGACGTGTTGTAGACAGCACTTAATTTCTGGGGGTACAGCCCGGAACGCAGTCTCGCCACTTCTTTTCAGATCAGAACAGCAAGGTGTTTTTTTCAAGCCCTCCTTTCTAGTGAAGAGGAGGGAAGGAGGTGAGCCTTGAGCAGAGCAGGGAATAGTCACTCTACTCCCTAATCAAGCCCCTCTTTTCCTGTTGTTTCTGACACACTTTGCCCATCTCCTCCGTCCCCAACTCCACAGTTCCACTTCCTTTTTTTCTACAAATTAAGCCCTCATTATAGAGTGCCTAACAATTACCCTCCATGTGTCCTTCTTATGTAACCTCCGAGGAGATATCTCTGCTGCAGTGCATGGAGGTGAGAATCTCCTGGGGTTCACCCTGTGGAAATGGGAGCTTAGCAGAGCTGCCTGTTGGAGGTGGAGTTTGGAGAAAGCCCAGCCTTGATGGGGTAGGGTGGAAAGGGAATAAAAGCATTGACGCTAACTGAGCTTTGGTTGCCCAACCCGTGCTGAGATCCTAAGTGCAGAGGGGGCATTCCAGACCCTTGAAGGTGAAATCTGTAAGGGAAATGAGTACTTCTTCTGCTAGGGAGCAGAGGGTGCAGGAGGAGATAGGAGCTGAATCCCCAAACTGGGAAAGTAGTGTGTGTGACGAGTTAGCCTGGTAGAAAAGGACACCTCAGGTGGGAGGGACTGAATGAGGAGAAGCCCTGCTCTTGGTGTGACTCAGAACTGTATCTAATGGATTCATCTGGTCTGGGATGGAGTGGACATTTTAAATATTTCATCTGGATTTGACATTCATTAAACAGAACTGTAAATATCATACCAATTATCCTGCAGCTGTTTACTTGTTCCCTTTGTTGTGATTGAACAGTATAGAGTTGTTATTAATGTTTATCTGCTATGACCGGCTGATTCTTTGGAGAGTGCTGGAGACAGAGAATTGGGTGGGATACTCTCTGGCCTACTGGAGACTACTGTGGCCCCAGCCTGTGCCCTACAAAAAGGACTTGGTTTTGAATGCCTGGCCCCAGCCCTTTCCATAGAGAGCTCAGTCGAAACCAACAATCCTCCGGGACCAGAGTTGAACGTATATTGTTACTTTCTATTGTAATTTCATTGTAATCGTACTGTGATTCTATTGTGTTTTCATTGTACCACACTTTAGATGAATAAGTTGTGAAGAGCAAAGAAACTACAAGCCCCAGAAGGCAGTGCAGCACCAGAGAGATTCAGAACCAAGGAACTACAAAGCCCAGAAGGCAGGGCAACGTCAGAGAAGCCAGGAGCTAAGAAACTACAAGCCCCAGAAGGCAGTGCAGCACCAGCAGACAGATCAGGTGAAGGGAGAAGAATCTATGCAAGGGATGGAGGAGCCGGGGTGTGATTGGGAGATGGAATCAGATGGGGGGAAGGGAGGAGCCCCTAGACCGGGAGTAAGGGGAGGAGAGAATGGAACTGGAGGAGGAAAAAGGAGGGGAGAATGAGGAGGAAATGGAAGTGCTGGTGGAGGGCTCTTAAAGTGAGTTATGAACTGAACTGGAGAGAGTGAATGAAGCCTTGGTGAATTGACCCTGTGGGTGGATGTCAGGTGGTTTTGTGCTGACAAATGAGGGAGGTGGGTCATTAGGTCTAAGAGTGAGAAAGTGACTTAGACCATATTGCCATTGAATTGAACTGTTTAATTTCATTTCTAAGATGAACTGTGTTTGAAGGCAATGCTAAACTAAACTGTGTTTGAAAGCAGTGCTAAAACTGAATTGAGGAGGAAAACATTGCTAACTGAACTGAATTGTGAGCAGTGCTCATTAGCTGTGGGAAAGAGCAGTGCTACTAAGTACTGGATTAGAAGCAGTGCTGGAGAAAACCATATTGAAAGCAGGGCCAAAGTGAACTGTGTGGAAAGCAGGCCCAAGCTGAACTGTATTGCAAACAGGGCTCCAATGAATTGTGTTTAAAAGTGGAGCTACACTGAGGAGAGGGAAAGGCCTGTGAAGCCTTAAAGCAGAGTAAATGTACTCAGGAGATAATAAAGCACTTCTGGTGATTTGCCTGTTGTCCGGAGACCCTGATTGCAGACTGTCGACTCGGGAGTGAAGGGCGTGCTTGGTAAAGAAAGGAAGAGACTGAGCAAGAGTGGTGCGGATCTGGCGGCTGAGCATGACAAAGTAAAATAAATAAATATACCCAAAGTAAGTTCAAATAGTCTAAAGTTATGTGCCCAGTGACACGATTTAGATGAGAGGCCATCTGATGTGGGACATATCTCAACTAGTGCAGCTTAAGAATTTCAGCACTTACTCATTTTCACTTGTAAAGCCCCGCAGCTTTCTGCAGGGACGCCAACTCCATTTTTAGCTGTGCAGCAGTACACACCATCATCACTGTCCTCAACGCTCAAGATGGTTAGGAGCTGGCCATTTTCCCGTATACTGTACCGTGTATCAAACAACCTGCAGGAAAGAGCATACCTCAGCATGAAAGGGTGTACCATTCAGTTGCAGTATCACATACAATACATCTCCATACTCCATCCCTTTCTTTCCAGTATCAGAGGACCTCTTGAAAAAGTTGTTTAGTATCTCTGACATTTTAAATTTCTGGAATGTAATACTGTTAACTTTATCACTGTCTAAATCATTATGTCTCTAATAATTATTATATTTCCATTATGTCTATGATGAAACTCTTTCATGGAGAGAACCCAAACAGGTCAACGTTCAGGGGTGAGACTACTATATAAATGTATAAGATAATTCTGTATAGGAATTATAGGCTACTAAATGGTCATTTGGGGAGGAAGGTAGTTATTAACGTGTGTTAAGAAAATAACACAATTTTTGCCCCTTAATGTACGTTAAATGTGCCTTATTTTACTATAACACTCATTAGTATGTCACCATGAGTTACATAATAATGAGGTGCAAACCATGCAAATATATGTAAAGCACCTCATTAATATGCAAATCTAATAACATAACTTGTCTTCCTGAGGGGCAGTGGCCTTGCCAGAAAGCAATTTCTGGGTGAGCCTGGGGTGAAATGGGTGAACCCACGCTTATCCTCTCTGCCAGCACACCTTGACTGCTCAGCACGCATGACAACTGAACATGCACGAGGAGTGATAGCTTCAACAGCAAAGAGCATGGCTGCCAACTGCCAGTATTCATATGGCCTGGGGGTTTCCGGCAGAGGAGGTCTTCAGCTGGTGGAACTTGATGATCCCTGACAACTACACTGTTGATGTGCACCGCTACTGGGTAGGCCTGAGCCCAAAGTGGGTAAGCCCCTGCCCACCATGGCTATGTCACTGTTAAAGGGGCCAGAGCTTTTTCAAATTAACAGTGCTCTCCCTCCTCCAGACCCCCCCCCCCCCAGAAGAGACCCCCCCCCTCCATAGAAGACTCTCACCCCCTGTAGGCCTCTGGGTCTACCTCTATCCATCCCCGGTGATCTAGAGAGGACCGGAAAAGAAGTGATCCCAGTCTCTCCTGCTCTTGCCAGTGCCAGCTTCAAATTGGTGCCAGCAAACCCTACGAAAATACAGAAGAACAAATCTCTGCAGTTCAAAGACAAACACAGTGAAGGAGACTAAAATAATCACCAGACAATGCTCAAAAAATAAATATTTATTAACATCCAAGACTCGACACAGGCCATGTTTCAGTCACTAAGCCTGCATCAGGAGTCTCAAAAGGATGCTTTTAAATTAATGAGTACTGTAGCACTGCACACCATGAAAAAACCCAGCGAACACTGGCTCCCTCCAAATGGTAGATGGATACAGATCTGGTAATTTGAGCTATGGAAAAATCTCCAACATAAATCTCTTGAACCTGAAAAGAAGAACACTGGCAATTACGCTAACCAAGTGCTCCAAACCTTCAACACAGTCTATTGCTACAATCCAATGTAAATGACTCTAACAGTAGTCTCACCATACTACTAAGGGTCAAGCCGTGGTAAATTAAGCTGCAGTAAAATGCCATAGTTTTTTGAATTTAATAACTTCTCCTCTTAGATCCATGTGTTTAAAACACACTAGTATGTTATAAAAATGTTCTGTTGAGTGCTTTGCCTTTATAAAATAAGTATAGAACAGCACGACACACAACACAACAGCCTATTTTATAAATCAACACATTCACAAAGGAACAGAAGGTTTTCATGTGTAAGTAGAACATATACGCATCGTAATTTTACAAAATAAATTTAGCATGTATCTGGCAATATGTGCATGTAAAATGGCTTTTATGAAGTAGGTCAGATGCTAAAGTATATGCATTGGCATGAACACAAGTATTTTTACTGTTGGCATTCCAAGGGTGCAGTGTGGATGGAAAAAGGACGTAGTCATGAAATGCATGCAGTGATTATGAAATATGCTAATTTATGCACTAACATTTACACCAACTCTTGAATGGGTGAAATCTTCACATCTCCCCCCCCCCCCCCCCTGCTGGCTTGACTTACATGTCTCTTATGTTACATCCTTGTCTTTCACTGGTGTCTCACCTGTGATCAATTCCAATTGTTCTAGCATCTTCCAAGCCCCATTTTACATAGATCGGCAATGAATATCTGAATTTGTGCATTCGGCTATCTCTTATGTGGTTAGGAGCGAAACTTAGCACTTAACCACCAAAGTGAATAGTGGATAAAAGATAAGACTGAGTTGTATACAGTCCAATTTGGTCACTTAACTTTGGCGGTTAAGTGCTGAATATAGTCACCACTTATGTAGTAAGTGGCAGGTTTTTGTAAGCCTGCACATCTCTGGGCAGCTGATTTCTGAGGGTTGTGATTTGGAATTTCAGACAGGTGAGCAAGTAATGTGAGCTTTGTGAGGCTGCCACAAGAGGTTGCAGTAGCCAGTTTTGAAGAAGCTACCACTAGGATCAGGAGCGAGGGAGAGTCAATCCTGCCCTGACACCCCACAGGACCACCAGGGAGTCAGGTAGACCCCAGATGGTCCTATCCTGACAAGAAGTGTGGCTCACAGTTTCCACGACAAGTTAACAGGTAGGGGGAGGTATGGGCCTAGGTCCACTTGTCTGCAGTGCACTGCACCCACCACTAGACTAATCCAGGGACCTGCATGCTGCTCTAATGGACCCGAGTACAACATCCGAGGTTGTCACAGAGGCTGGTAAGTAATATTTTAAATCCCATTTTTGGGGGGGTGGAAGGGGAGTAAGGGGGTCATCCCTAATTTCCTACAGTAGTTATCTGGTCATTTAGGGACCTTTTTGTGGCTTACTCATCAAAACTAAGCTGAAGATGCTTTATTCAGGAAAGCTTACGCTACAACCCCGCACTGCCTTAGTGCTTTCTGACCTGTTACGTGGCCGTATTGCATTCTTTATCACCTTTCTCTCTTCTTTCCCTCTGTCTTTCCTCACCAACTGCCTCGCCCTTAATGTATCTGTTTGTTTATTACTAGATTGATGTGTCTTTCTATACTGATGTTAGCCTTTTTGAACTAATGTAAGCCACATTGAGCCTGCCCATGGGCGGGAAAGTGTGGGATATAAATGCCATAAATAAATAGATAAATAAATAAATAAAACAGGTCCTAGACCAATCATTCAACGTATTAGCCCTGAATGTTTTTGTTTTGTTCCATTATGGCAGAAAAGTGTTAGGAACGTCCAGATCCCGTCCTTAAAATGCCCCTGACACACCCCTTTATGACTTGAATGCACTTCTGATAGACTTCATAGAAAAACATCTAGAAATTGGTTTCAAAAATACCAATTTGGATGTTTTATGCAAATTTGTGGATGTTTTTCTCTTTTAAAATTAGCCCCTTTGTCACTTTTACTTGTAAAGAAGTACAAGAAGCATTTTTTACTTTTACTTTTACCAATTTTTACTACTTTTACTTAGTTACATCTGATGTTTTCAGTTAAAAGTAAAAAGTAAAGCAGAAGCGAGATGTAAATGGCAATGCCATGGTAAAACTGGAACAGGAGTTTGCTAATTCAAATCTTGTTAATCTCAACTTAAATTTTGCTGTTCAGTGAATTTGCCTGTGTTTATTGAACTCGTTACTGCTGTCCAACCAAACAGAACTGTGAAGAGTTGGGTCACTATGAAGTGGAGATGAAGCTGAAGCTGGTTGTAATTCTTGGTGAACAAACATGTGTCTACCACAACAGGCGGCTCGACATCCTATGGAAAATCTTACATTGGAGTGACTGTTCAGTGGACTGATAGAGTCTTTAGAGAGGAAGTCTCCATGTCCGACATTAGGAACATTGAAAGGTTTCACTCATTTGGTGTT
Organism: Microcaecilia unicolor; assembly: GCF_901765095.1. Lineage (NCBI taxonomy): Eukaryota > Metazoa > Chordata > Amphibia > Gymnophiona > Siphonopidae > Microcaecilia > Microcaecilia unicolor. The sequence goes on along the minus strand of NC_044032.1, from coordinate 226,623,917 downwards.
CTTGCATCAATTCTCAAAGACATTCATGTAGGTTTTACCTACAGATGAAAAATGTTACAACAACAGACAATGATTCCAAATATGTGAAATCCTTCTCTGTAATTGGACATTATGACAATGAATGATAACTAAGATGAAGATGCAAGTCCCAATCCTTGGGGCACACCCATCCAGCCAGGTTTTCAGGATCTCCACAATGAATATGCTTAAGATAGATTTGCATACCAAGGAAGCAGTGCATACAGATCTTTCTCATGCATATTCATTGTGGAGATCCTGAAAACCTGACTGGTTGGGTGTGCTCCGAGGACTGGGTTGAGAAGCATTGCATTAGACAACACTACTTCAAATGTAGATAATGACGATGATGATAAAGCATTCTTTGCTATAAGGAAGTCAAGTATTTCAGTCAGTCACTTGCATGTGGATGCCACCATTGGGCCCAGCTATTTTTTCTGCGTGCACATTAGCACGGTGCCAATATCCATATGTATACTGTAAAGGGGGGGAGTCTGCTTCCTCCTCTTGGGTGGAGCCAGCAAGCCTGCGGGGCTCCCAGGGTTCCAGGACAGAAGGCTGCTGATACTGGGACTCAGGGCCAAAGTATTTTATTATCAAGGCAATTTCATACCAAAAATCATAATATATTCTACAAAACAAAAGGTACAGCCCTCTTAATATAGTCTTCAAAAGAAAAAGGTACAGTCCTCATAAGATAATCTTCAAAAGAAAAAAAAGGTACAGTCCAGGTCCCAAAATCCCTCAGCAAACGCTCAGGTCTTCTATTAGGGCATTAGCTTTCCCTTCCCCCTCCTTCAGAAGGGTTTAGTAAGAGTTCAGCACATTTCCAATATAGCACAACAGTTCAGAAAAAATCTTCATGGACAGTCTTTGCACATCAAACCAATACCACAAATCACCTGCTTTTCACAGCAGGGTTGGCAGTTTCTCCCACCTCTCAGCACCACGCCCGGTGTGGCCTCCTCCACTGCCTTCAAGTGCCGGGCAGGGCAACCTTTGAATTCTCCCACTCCATGGTAGCTGGCTCCTCTCCCTTAGGCAGCTGTAGTGGCAGGCTACTTCCTTCCTTCCTTCACATACTCCATGGAATCTCTCTCTCTCTCTCTCCATTCGTCTCCCCTCTCTCCTGGTGACTGAGAGCCTCCAGGAAATCTGCTCTCCCCTTCTCACATCTGGGGGGAATTATATACTGATGGCGAAGCCAGGGAAACTGAGCTTCATCCTTCCCTCTTCCTCTAATGGGGAAGGGAATAACAGGCTCACCCTGCCTCGAGCCATTGCTCCCCCTGCTGGGGCTGGGAATCTATTCCATTTTTTTAGAACTACTCTCTTCTCTCATTCTTGCAAGGACTTCTGGGACCCGTAGTTCTGGGCTCAACTGCTTCACTGGGGAATCTCTGGGGCTTGCCTTGTCACAATACTAATCTTCCGACCCATGTGCTACCACACAAAATCTGTTTGTCATTTTGAAATAGTTACACATAGATGTCACTGCTCTGAAAGTTGTTTTTCCATGTCATTGCCGGAGGGTGAAGATATGTCTGTTTTAGATTCATCTCCAAGTTCACCATTATTTTTGCAAAATGATGCCTCTGTATGCACACATGGGCATCTATGTCCTCATTTACATATTCTCTCCAAAACAGTGATCCACATCCCTTGCACCAAATACAATTCTTAAATTAGTGTTGTTAGAACAATTAATGCTTGTCATTTTGAAGGTAATTTTATAACAGATCGAATGGGCTAAGAGGGTAAGAGGAGGCCTATTTGTGGTCTGATTTATAAAGACCAAACAAACAGAAAACAAACTCCACACTCCGCAGCGGAACTCAAGAAACAGTGGAGAAGATAAAAGTGATCAATGGTGCATGTAAATCCTTTAATAGATATCTTCAAAGCAACACAACGACTTGACACGGGCATTTCAGACAAACCACGGTGGACTGGCTCAGATGCTGTGGATACAACTCTGACTGCTGCTGCTGAGTGCACTCCACCAAAACTCACCAAATCGCACTCAGCAGCAGCAATCAGAATTGTATCCACAGTATCTGAACCAGTTCACTGTGGTTTTTCTGAAACGCATATCATTTGGATGTTTTGTCTTTGTCTATTTGAGAACACTGGGTGCCACATCTGTTGAGCAAAAACATCTTCAGACTCCTGAGGCAGGCCTATCTGCCGAATCACAGCCTGTGTTGAGTCGTTGTGTTGCTTTGAAGATACATATTAAAGGATTTAAGTGCACCATTGATCGCTTCTGTTGTCACCACTGTTTATAGTTCTGATTTATAGAGACACATAGATGCCTTTGTGGCCTTATAAAATATAAGTACAAATCCAGAAGAAATCACAGCTAAAGTGATTACATGTACATTTATGAGTGTTTTATAAAGTACATGACTCAGCCTAAATTCTGCCCAAAATCTGCCCTCAAACATGTCTACACTAAAGTCGTCTACAAGTGCATGCATTGGGGTTATCATACAAGGTAATGCTATAAGTGATATTGTACGTACATGTACTTGAATACTCTCCACAAGTGCAATTTTCAAATCACCCCAGTGGTTGTAAAATACGCAAGTGCTTGTAGAATGCATACTTCATTCTAAATTTATGTTGTTTCTTTTGGAAAATTAATGTAACATGTTTATCTTAAAAGTGCCCATTTTCTTTGCACCTGCGATTTCAAGCAAATGGTAAAAGAGGGCCAAATAGCTGGCACAGTTTTCAGAGCATCATGGACACATACCGCCCGATATTCATCCAGCAGTGGGCAGCATTTTGACTGCCCAATGCTGCCGTTCAACCCAGCGACCGTCATTGAATATCTGGGTTTTTCAACACCGGCTAGTGCATGAGTAGTTAATTCGATATTCTGACTTAACTGGCCATGGCTTAGCAGGCAAAGATAGGCTTTGCTTTTTATGCAGCCTTATTTGGCCGCTAAGCCTGTCCGATTAAGTTCCAAATATCAGGACTTAACAGTTCATGCCTTCAACGTCAACGGATTTATTTTTGGAGCTAACCAGGCATTTTTTCTGGCAATAACTGGTTAAATGCCGCTGAAAATGACCAGTTATCAACCGATATATGAGTTAGCCAGTCAACAGCTGTTCCTGGCTGGTTAACTTTTATTTATTTATTAGGATTTATTTACTGCCTTTTTGAAGGAATTCACTCAAGTCGGTGTACAGTAAGAATAGATCAAGCATGAGCAATAGACAATTACAGCAGTAAAGATATTCAAAAACAATACAAAGTATGGCATGGAATACTATTTACAAGGGTAAAGCAAAGATGTAACATATAGAAGGGTAAAAAAGTAGGAAGAGTTAGAAAGTAAGGTGATTGATTTAAAAGAAAGTTGCACATGAGGTCAGAGAAAGGGTTAAATGTTATCTCAGCTAGAGTAGGAGTGGATAAACATGTCCTGCTGCAGTATATGCAGCCTGAGTACTCCTTGTGTGTGTGAGTGAGACACACTCACTTGCACCAATAGGTGAGTTAGCCAGTCAGCAGCTGTTCCTGGTAACCATTTTTCTCCTTTGACATAAACAAGTGTGCAGAAAGCTTTCTGTATATGCCTGATACTGGTGCAGTAGGGAAAGGGAGCTTGATATATCACCTTTTTGTAAGTTTTGCAACTACATTCAAAGTGGTTTATGTAGTATATACAGGTACTTATTTGTACCTGGGGCACTGGAGGGTTAAGTCACTTGTACAGAGTTACAAGGAGCTGCAGTGGGATTGAACCCAGTTCCCCAGGATCAAAGTCCACTGCACTAACCACTAGGCTACTCCTCCACTCCATTCTAGGTGACCCTCTTATCTTGTGCCTCCCTGAACCATCCTAGCCTGCAATCCAACGTATCACCGCTCTTTCTCTCCTACCCACAGTCCAGCATCTTCCTGTTTAACAACAGGATCTATCCCCCCCCCCAAAAAAAAAAAAACAACAACAACTGGTGCACCTAGAGCATCACTGCCCTTCCCTTACTGTGCTTAGCAAGAGGGAAACCCCGGGAACCCCACCCCATGGCACACGCACCCCATTCAATGTCTATCCATCATGTAGTTTCATGTGGTTGACCTTAGCCCTTCCTCTGAGGAGCCTGATACAGCCGTGTCCCACTTCTGCCATCCCCCATCCTGCAAACCAGCACTTTCTTCCTCATCTGCTCCCCCCTCCGCCCATGTTTACCTATAAAGGCATCTTTTTGCCCTCCAGAGGTTGCTGCTAGTGGTAGCATTTCACACACCGCTGCCAGTGCCAGTCCCAAAGCCCTCCCACCAGGGCCGTGCCTAGGGTCTCTGGTGCCCCCCTGCAGACTGTCAGTTGGCGCCCCCCCCCCCCCCCCCCCCGTGTGGCACAAGATGCAAAGGAAATAGGAGCTGAAAGATGGAGTGCATCTTTGTGGGATTGCTGAACATATATCATTCTCAATAGCAATCACGGCATGACCAGGTTTTGGGAACCACTGCCCTAGAGGTTGTGAACACCATCGGAGTATCCTAAGCACCACTGAAGTAAGGAATATTTATTTATATATTGTGTACAAGCTTGAAAGTCATTGAAACAGTGTATATTCTGGTAGAAAACCTGAGACAAAAATTGAACACAAATCCCTCTGCAAGACACTGAGCCTCTTGCATATCCCCTATACCAAAGTTTTTGATGTGGATGTCTTATTGCAAACTTTTAGCATTCTTGGCTAATGCTACTAGGAACCAACAGTCCTGCTGATGTTTGTCAACTTAATTGTACCTGTCAGGAATGTTATGGGGAAAAAAACCCCTGCCAATTCTTTCAGAAAATAAAGAATGGAATCTGCAACTACAAAAAAAAAGCACAGTTGAAGGGGTACTGTGTATTCACAGGCATAAATACCTACTTTACCAAAAAGTTGCTTACTGCATGCTTCCTTTCACACAATTAGCTTCTATTTGTGAAACAAAATTAAGCACATCAGACACTCACCAGGGGATCGGATCCACCATCAAAGCCCTAGAAAACTGGGCATAATAGTAGCAATAAGGGACGGCTCGCCCTTCAGAGAAAGTTTGGGACCCATTCAGAATGGCGCAGGGAAGGACCCGGATGACGTGCCCAGGTTGCGGAGAGAGCGGGGGAAGAGAGGCATTTGGAGGAGGCTCCCTGTCCCTACTGATTACTCTGCTGGGACCATCTAGACCAGTCATGAAAGCACTGCCACGTCTCCAGCCTTCCCTTTGCGCGTCATTCATTCCCTCAGTATCCCGCCTTCTTCTTGACATCATTTCCTTGCGAGGGTGGGACACTTGAGGGAACCAACGAGCGCAAAGAGGAAGGCTGGAGACGTTGGCAGCGCTTGTCACTGACGCTGCCAGCTGCTGCGACGTCGGGGCCCTCCGGAGGTACAAGATTTAAAGCCTCAGGGGCGGCATGGAGCTGAGGTAAGCGGCAAGGGTAAGCCACCGCGGCGGCGCTCATCCAGAGGTTGGCACCCCCCTGCGGTGCTTACCCCACTTCCCCACTTCCACAGTCCAGTTCCTGTGACATAACTTCCTGTTGCCACGGGGTCGAACACAGCAGTAGGAAGGCTTTGGGGAGCGGCGCCACAGCGGTGTGGTGAATGCCTACTTGCTAGCAGTGGATCTCTGGGGGGAAAAATAAATGCCCTTACAACAAGTAAACATGGGGGGGGGGGGGGGATTAGCCACCGTACCACAAGCAGATTGTGAAGAGGGATACACTCTCTCTTACACTTCCCCCACTGGCTATGGCAGGAGGAAGTGGCCCACGCACAAAACGTCACTAATCACTTCTTCCACCTGTGTCCAGAGATGCCAAGGGTGGCCCATCCCAATGCTGGAGATTTACCACCTCATGCTGGAGAAGTTGAAGGCCAAATGAGGTGAGATTTTCTCACAACCCCAGCCATGTCATATACTACTTCTAGCAGAAGAACATTCCAAAAACTGGCATATTCCAATCAATAAATAGAAAAAATAAAATTCTTTTTCTACCTTTGTTGTAGAGATGCCAAGGGTGGCCCATCCAGAGAGTGCTATGTACCACTCCAATAGGTGAAAATGACGGTCAATGAGTGAGGTTTTTTCTCACAGGCATTCAATTTATAATTTGAAATGGTAGGTGAAGGGACTGAGGTCCAAGGAAGGACTTGCTGGCTACACTTATTAAAAGTAATGTCTTCATGTGTCTTCATGGATATCATGTTCTACATTTTTCAAACACAATTATTTCAAACACAACACTAAACCACATACAAACCTATGGAAACAATTCAACTGTATTATAGATCCCTCATCTGGCAGTATCTCATGATTTAAACTTGATTACACACACATCTGCTATAAAGACAACTACCTCAACACACAACAGATTCTGCGACAATTTCTAAAACCCTGTCTGATGTTATGACAAACTAAAAATTATATTAAAGTTTTGGTGTCACCACAGTAGGCCAACATATAATCCCTCCACTACAAAACACTATACAGAAACTTGTGTAAAAACACATTCAGAACCTTACCGTACCTTAACAGCACTAACTCCCAAGACTCAAAAAGCGACAACCTTATGCATGAAAAGGCAGCACTATAAATATTATACTATGCTCCAAAACACCAATATACTACCTATTGAAAAAAAAACACAAAGCAAACATGACTGCAACAAGATCTCTACACAGGCATTATATGCTAGCAGAGTACCACACCTTATTCCAGTGATTCCCAAACTGGGTTCTTCAGAACCCTAGGAATCCTCAAACTCTCTTCCATAAGAAATTAGATTGTAGAATCTGTTTGTATGAACTTATACATGTTTACATAAATTGAGGGTTCCTCGGTGTATGAAAAAATATTTTAGGCATTCTGTCATATGCCATGTTTGGGGAATCACGTGCCTTAGTTGGACACAAAAAGAACCGACGACCCTCAACAAATATGAAACAAGGGACCACACATCAGTAATAGAGGTATGAAGGCATGAAACTGAACTGGAAACCTCAGGAAGTCAGACGCTGCACACAACCATAATAGAGAGATAGAAACTGAAATGCAAAATACCAGAGATAAGATATTTTCAAAAACTGACATATTCCAATTAATAAATTAAGAATAAAATACTTGTTTCTATCTTTATTGTCTGAGCATTTCATTTTTGTATTTCTATTGGTCCTGGTGTTTTCTTTTCTGCTTTGTTTCCAGTCTGTGCAGCTGGGAGACAAATATTACCCCTACACACACACACACACACACACACACACACACACACACACACACACACAACCTAATTTATGTTTAATGTGGGATATACATTTTATCAATAAGCAAATAAATAAATAGAAACTGAATGTTGAGCACCTGTTTCTCATAACATGATGTCTGTTTTAGTGGCCCTTTACCAGGAGAAAATAAATCTCTGCACTAATATAACACATGCTAGGGTATCCCTATAACCAACTCCTCCAAATCACACAACGATTACGATTTATAACAAATTACTACTTTACCTATGGGAAGTTATTCCATTATTATACTTCCTCTATGTACATCCATATACTGCACAAGCCAGCATGTTTGAAAATATAAGTGAGATTAAATAAAAATGCCACCAACAATAAAGAATGACAACACAGATATAGCAGATCATGTTTGCTTTGATTTGAGTATACGGTACAGCCGGGGAGATGGCTGCGAGCGGGGAAGGGAAGCAGAGACCCAACCGCTGTGACTGTCACTTTTGGCATGCCATATCCTGTTCTCTATGGCTTCCATTGAATCAGCCTGCCTCTGGGTTTTGGGCCTTCCCTGTAATGTGACCCACCCTTAAAGAAGCACTGAAGCAGGAAGTTACATCAGTAAAGGCAGGATGAGTCATACGGGAGTCCCAAAGCCCTGAGACAGGATGATTCAATGGAAGCACTGCTGCTACCGGGTCTGGCAGCAAGAAAAAAAAGTTACAGGAATGGGGGAGGGGTGGAGAAGGACAGACGCTGGAAATGGAAGGGAGGAGGAGGAAAGGGAAGATTACTGGATACCGGGGCGCCTGCCCATGGCCAGATGCCAAGGTCGCCTCCTCCTCAATGCATGAGAGGAGTGGGGCTTTGCCATGTGAGCTGGAATTGGGGTCCCAATGCATGTGACTTGGTATGTCGGTATGCCGACATAGACCGACCAACTATTTATATGAAACTACAGGATCACGTTTCACATAAACAGCTGGTCTAAGCTGGCGCAGGAGGAGGAAAGTGAGCTGCTGTGACCTCTCTTCGCTCCATGAGCTAGATGCTTATGAGGGCGCAACAACTGGCCTTGCAAAGTTCACATAAAAAATGTAACACCGTCTCGGTGAGCCGGTGCAAGCTGGCCTCAGCACACCACTCACCTATCCCCCCTTCCTCATGGATCGCAAATCCACCCTCTCTGCTCTTATTACCTTTTCCCTCCTAGCAGTTCCAGCATCTCTTCCCATAATCCTCATCCATCCCAGTATCCACTACTTGATGGTTCAGCATCTCCTTTCTTACCCTCTGTCCCGTTGCTGCGGTGTCAGTGTCACCTGCAGGCAGAACAGGGGAAGTAGCAGGCAATCCGCAGCTAAACAACAAGGTAAGGATGAGGCCTCAGCACATGCATGCACTGAAGGCTGCCATGTTCCACCCACTCCATAACAGGAAGTCTGCATCAGCATGGGCAGAGATGCAGCAGGCCTTCAGCTCACACATGTGCTGAGGTCCAATGCCTTTTTGTTTAGCTAATTGCTTGCCTAATTGTTTCCACTGTTCCACTGGCTGCTGATTGGGAAAGGAAATTCTCAGATTACTCTATATTCTGCCTCCCAACCCACCTCCAACCTTGGTACAGTAGGTGACCACCAAGTTCATCTAGTAGAAGTGTTGGCCCAGCTGATAAAAGTTTGTGTGCTACGGAAGCTCATGCCTACTTTTAACAGAGCTGAGTAAGGCGTGGTCAAACAGGAAGATCTTGGCATCTTAAGTTATTCATATGCAGATAGATTGCTTAGAAAATTACCCCATTTGTTCATAAGTGCCACCGATGTGCTGTGAACGACCATTTCATTTTATATATTTCTTTTATACTTTCATCAAATCTATTTCCCAGTGTGATATATAGCTACACACAATGCTTATTTCTGATCTGAAGAAGGGTTACCTTTGAAAGCTAATGAAAAAATGTATTGTTAGTCCAATAAAAAAAAGGTATCATCTTATTTTCTTTTCTATGTTTTGATTTATTTCTAATTATTAGCCATACATATAAACACAAACCTTAAAACATTCCCTAAACCAATTCTTTATATTTAAATCTGCACCACCCACCTTCCATTCCCTCTCACTCAGCCCACTACCCCTACACACCCCATTCCTGTTACAATGCACCCCAGAGTAATTTGCCCCTATCATGGCACAAAAACCACCTACCCCAATCCAAATGTTCTTCTTCCTCCAAAACATTCAATAAAATGACCTTTCAAATAGGATGTACAAATGCAAACGTGACTGCACCTGACATGCTCATCAGTCTTGAAAGCACCTACCTTATAGGAATGCTATTACGTGTCCAGGTTATTTCTGGCTCAGGGTAAGAGTCCACTGCACACATGAAGGTGGCGACCTCTTCCACTAATGCATCCAGTGTTTCAAGAGGAGTGGTGATGAAAGGTGCTAGGCAAAAAAAAAAAGGGGAAATAAAAGAATCTCAAAGGCCATGATAGCATGGGAGCAATGATAAAATATAGAACTATCTGCTTCCGATCTAGTCCTAGACTTATTCAAATCCATATGACTTACCCTGCCTCAGGTTTTGCGTTTCTACTACTACTACTACTTATCTCTGAGGTTTCATAATGTGATGATTTTCTTTTGGGGGGGGGGGGGGGGTAAAAGGTCAAAACTCTGATGTTTTTCTGATCTTCAAAAATTATTTTTAAAAAGCACAGACAGGCTATACACATGTAGTCTTCAGATCACAAAATGCTTGCAAGAGGCAGTTGGGTATATTCCAGCTGTGAGCATCTGCCTGCATCTGCTGGAACAGATCTGTGTAATTTAAATGTTGTGACTCCAGGTACAGTTATGAAGGCCATTGAGCTCTTGAATAATCTGTTTATTGTAATATATTTGTTAGGTTCCTTTCTCTGGATAATGACACAACCAAAGATACATATATTTAGGGGGGAATTCTCAAAAGGTCACCTAAAGTGTGTGCCCTAAGCACACATTTTATGATAGCAATTATGCGCATAATTGAAATTAAAGAATATTAGCGTAAATCTGCAGTTACACCTCCCTTTAGGCACAAGCACTTATACTGATGTAAATGTTTGTACCTAACTGACAATATTCTATAGTCTTAGAGCATTAAGTGGAGGAGTAGCCTAGTGGTTAGAGCACTGGTCTTGCAATCCAGAGGTGGCAGGTTCAAATCTCACTGCTGCTCCTTGTGAGCTTCAGCAAGTCACTTAACCCTCCATTATCTCACGTACAAGCTTAGATTGTGAGCTCTCCTGGGACAGAAAAAATATCCAGTGTACCTGAATGTAACTCACCTTGAGCTACTACTGACAAAGGTGTGAGCAAATCTAAATATATATATATATTAAGGGCTAGATTTTATATATGGCACCTGAAAAATCTGCGCAGAACAAATTTCCACCTAAGCATATTCTACACACATATTCTATAAGTGGCACCTAGATTTAGTTGATATCGCAGTGCCTAGAACGATGTGCATCCACTTACACCAAGGAAAATGTGGCATAAATACCGGTGTGTAGGTTTATTTATTTAACACATTTATACCCCACATTTTCCTGCTAGTTGTAGGCTCAATGTGGCTTACACAAGACCTACAGGCTACAGATCAATAAAATAAAATTAAACAATGTAATAGTAAAATAGTAAATATATAGGTATCAAATAGGACAACAAAGATAATAAAAATGAAAAAGATGATAAGGTCCATGGATTTTGCTGTATCAAAGAAAAGGTACGTTAGGTTGGGTCAGGAAGGTAAGCCTTCTTAAACAAGGTGGTCTTCAGTAATTTCCTGAAATTTAGATGGTTCTGAGTTGATTTTAAGATTTTGGGTAGTGCATTCCATAGCTGTGTTCCTATGAAGGAGAACCTGGATGCGTAGGTAGACTTGTATTTAAGGCCGTTGCAATCTGAGTAATGTAAATTTAAATAGGATCGGGAAAACTGGAACTGTTTCTGGGTGGTAGGCGCACTGGGTCACATTCTATTACAATGCACATAAATTTTGGGATGCCCATGAAATGCCCATTTCCCCATCTATAACCATGCCCCTTTTCGACTGTATTAGAGTTTAGTCACTCTGCGTTACAGAATACTTTTAGTGAGTTGTGTGCATAAATTCTAATGTTTGCCAATTGGTGTTCATTATTGCTTCTTAAGTGATGTTAAAAATGCTGATTGGCTTGTAGATAATACGTTGAAATCTTCTACTCAGTGTGCGGCGGTGGCCAAAAAAGCAAACAGGATGCTAGGAATTATTAGGAAAGGGATGGTGAATAAAACCGAAAATACTATAATGCCTTTGTATCGCTCCATGGTGCATCTGCATCTTGAGTATTGCGTTCAGTTCTGGTCGCTGTATCTCAAAAAAGATATAACAGAATTAGAAAAGGTTCAAAGAAGAGCGATCAAAATGATAAAGGGGATGGAACTCCTCTCGTATGAGGAAAGGCTAAAGAGGTTAGGGCTCTTCAGCTTAGAAAAGAGATGGCTGAGGGGAGATATGATTGAGGTCTATAAAATCCTGAGTGGTGTAGAATGAGTAGAACTAAATTGATTTTTTACTCGTTCCAAAAGTATAAAGACTAGGGGACACTTGAGGAAGTTACATGGAAATAGGTTTAAAACAAATAGGAGGAAATATTTTTTCACTCAATGAATAGTTAAGCTGTGGAACTCTTGGCCAGAGGAGGTGGTAACAGCGGTTAGCATACTGGGGATTCAGAAAGGTTTGGACAAATTCCTGGAGGAAAAGTCTATAGTCTGCTATTGAGACAGACATGGGAAGCAACTGCTTGCCCTGGGATTTGTAGTATGAAGTGTTGCCATGATTTGGGTTTCTGCTAGGTACTTGTGACTTGGTTTGGCCACTGTTTGGAAAACAGGATACTGGGCTAGATGGACCATTGGTCTGACCCAGTATGGCTACTCTTATGCTCTTATGTACTTACATCAACATGGATAGAAGAAATAGGGATAAGCAATTGGGGTTAACTCTGTACAGATATCCAAGTCTTTGAAAGTGCTACTGGTGTTGAGATTCTTTTTGAAATAGGTAAATTAGCCTCTAGACATATGTACTGGAGCAAGGAGTTCCATATAGCTGGAGCTTGATATAAAAATGCTGAATCTCTTGTTAGGTCTAATCTAGAGACAAGGGGATATGTCTGTCCTAATTAGATTGTAAGCTCTGTCGAGCAGGGACTGTCTCTTCATGTTCAAGTGTACAGCGCTGCGTACGTCTAGTAGTGCTTTAGAAATTATAAGTAGTAGTAGTAGTAGTAGTAGCAATAAGGAATCAATAAATTGCTTAGGTACTGTGGAAGTCCACGGTGGAATGCTCTATAGATCAAAACGAACATCTTATACTTTGCTTGATAAAGGTATGGTAACCAGTGTAACATGATCAGATCTCGTAGCCCCTGTAATAATTTTAATTGCTCTATTTTGTATGTTTTGTAAGTGAGTTATAGAATATTTATAGAATATTTAGGTAAACCATCCAATAAAGAATTTCCATAATCAAGTCTACTTAGGACTAATGCAGGTACAAATCTGGCTGCCATGTTGGGCAGACTGGATGGACCTTTCACTAAGCTGTACTATAAAGTGGCCTGTGCTATGACCAGCGGCGTAACCAGACCTCCACGTTTGGGGGGGGTCTGGAGCCCAAAGTAGGGGGGCACAGTGTGGTCTGCCTCCCTGCCGCAACCCTACATACCTTGGCTGGCAGGGTCCTCAAACCCCGCCATCTGAAGCCTTTCTACAGCATTGTTCTCTACACCCTACTTCCCCCTCATGTCACATTCATGCTTGGTTTTAGTGAAACTGAGCATGCACGGTCACATTATATAATTATAATAATTATGCATTATTCTTTGTTATGTATCCTATACTGTTTATTGTAAGCCACATTGAACTCAAACTTGTTTGGGATAATGTGGGATATAAATGTCACAAATAAGTAAATAAATAAGTAAACATCATACCAGCAGTCAAACATGATGGTGGTTGAGTTGTGGTGTGAGGATGATTTGCTGCCTCAGCACTTGGAAAATTTGCCATTATTGAAGTAACCATAAATTCTGCACAGTACCAGAAAATTCTTAAGGTGACTGGGATCTTGTTAGATATTTGTGACCTGGATTGGCCACTGTTGGAAACAGGATGCTGGGCTTTATGGACCTTTGGTCTTTCCCAGTATGGCAATACTTATGTACTTATGATTGTCTGTCATTTGTCTGTCAGCTGAAGATGAAGCATGATTGGGTTATTGCGGCAAGACAATGATCCATAACACAAAAGCAAGTCTAAATCTGAGAGATTGAGGACAAACAAAATTTGGGTTGTGGAGCGGCCTAGTCAAAGTCCTGACCTGAACCCAAAAGAGATACTGGGGCAGGACCTGAAATGAGCAGTTCATGCATGAAAACCTATGAATGTGTTTGAATTAAAGTTGTTCTACAAAGTAGAGCAAGCTAAAATTCCTCCACAGTGATGTGAAAGACTGATAACAAATTATAGGAAGCATTAGGTTGCAATTATTTCAGCTAAAGGTGGTGCAACCATTTATTAATTTAAAGGCCAGTTAATTTTTCACTTGGGTGATATGGGTGTTTGGTAACTTTGGGCTTCTTTTGCAGAGTGGTGGTAAACCCAACATGGGCTTACTGCTTGCTAGAAAGGTAGTTCTCACCCCCAGCGCACGTCATATCTGGTGCTACAAAAATATATTTATTTTTATAGTGCTGGTGTGTGGTTACCACTGGGTTAGCATGGGAGCTCTTACCGCCACCTCAATGGGTGGCAGTAAGGGCTCCCCCCAGAAATGGCCACACTGCAAGTGCTTCACGTACCGCTTGGCTATTTCCTGAAAAAAAGAAAGACCCTACCTTTTACATGCCGATGCCAGCGCAGGCCCCTTTTGCCGTAGCTTCATAAAAGGGGCCCCTTGTTTTTTAAATAAATGAAGTAATAATTTTAAAAAACTGTGTTATGTGTTTACTCAGGGTCCCTTTGTTTAATATTACATTTTGTCTAAAGATCAGAAATCATTCAGTGTGACATATATACAATAATAGGGAAATCGGGGGGGGGGGGAGGTAGGTGCTTTTCACATCACTGTAGATACATTGGGGGGGTCTTAGGAGGATATAAAATAGCGCTAAAACTGTGATTGGTGCCAGATGCCAGCTCTGGTTCTGACTGCATAAGTATTTCCACACTGGGACAGACCAAAGGTCCATCAAGCCCAGCATCTTGTTTCCAACAGTGGCCAATCTAGGTCACAAATACCTGGCAAGATCCCAAAAAAGCTCATTACATAGTATGCTGCTTATCAATAAGCAGTGGATTTTCCCCAAGTCAATTTAATAATGGTCTATGGACTTTTCCTTTAGGAAGCCGTCCAAACCTTTTTAAAACTCTGCTAAGCTAACCACCTTTACCACATTCTCTGGCAACGAATTCCAGAGTTTAATTACACCCAGATCTTTTTCTTGAGCGCTGACCCCCAAGGTGGACCCCAGCATCAGGTAACTGTGATTCGGATTATTCTTTCCAATGTGTATCACCTTGCATTTGTCCACACTAAATTTCATCTGCCATTTGAATGCCCAGTAGTTATGTTATTCTTTTAATGCTTAGAATTTTAACATGTTTTATTGCATGCTTTTATTTGATAACTGAAGTATTGTAAACCACTCTAGATGGGTGGTATAAAGAGTGGAATAAATAAATAAATAAATAAATAAATAAATAAATAAATAAATAAATAAACAATATCCACCAGTGATCAAAACAGGAGCATTAACACCTCTTTTCTTCTATTCAGGTTATGCCTGTCTCTATGCAGCCTAGCAGTCTTCTGGCTTTGGTGTTTCCCTCTTACCATTAATTTCCAGATATTCTTTACTTTCTCTAGCTGCACCTCAGTTGATTAATCAGTTAACAAGGAGTCATTTAGGGGTAAATTCTATATATGGTGCCAAAAAAAGCAGCACCGAAAAAGTGCTATGCTTTAAGCTGTGCTTAAAGTTAGGCGTAGTTTATAGAATTGTGCTTACGCCCGGGGATCATGCCTAAATTTAGGTGCAGCCATTTGCACCAACTGAAATGTGATGCAAAAGTACACACCTAAATTGGGTGCGTATCCCCCATATTCTATAACAACATGTGTAAATGCAAGGAACACCCCCATTCCACCTATGACCTTCTCATTTCCACATCCCTTTTGTTCACTCGCATGTAAACTTTAGGCGTGGATCCTGCACCTAAATGTACGCATATAGATTCTAATTAAATCTAATTAGTGCCAATAATTGCTTGTTAAAAAGTCAATTATATTATTCTATTAATTTGGCACATGCAAATTGGACACATGCCCAAATTAGTGTGCACAAATTTTGATGACTTTTGTAGAATTTGGGGGTTAGCTTTCAAAAATTGCATCCTCTACTGTCCACCCTTCCTTTCATTCAAGTCACATAAAAGTGTGGTCTCACTGCATTATATTTTCAATTTTGCATCCTACTATATCTAATAAGGGAAAGGAATGGGACTTGATATACTGCCTTTCTGTGGTTTTTGCAACTACATTCAAAGCAGTTTACATATTATATTCAGATACTTATTTTGTACCTGGGGCAATAAAGGGTTAAGTGACTTGCCCAGAGTCACCAGGAGCTGCAGTGGGAATTGAACACAGTTCCCCAGGATCAAAGTCTGCTGCAGTAACCACTAGGCTACTCCTCCATAAAGGGCAAAGAGGAACCCAAAATTACTCTTACTGGATAATTTTCTTTCTTTGAGTCCTCCAGACCAGTCCAAAACCCACTCTTGGACAACCCAATGTTGTTTATTTCACAACAATCACAGTACTAGGATAAAGGCAGAAGATGAAGGGTAAGAACAACTTCTTAGATTCTTTCTCCAGTTGCCCAAGGGAACTAGAGAGGAGTGGAAGGTTGGCAGTGCTGGCTAGTTGCCTGAGGCAGAGGCAACAAAAAGGTCAGCTGTAGGGATGTGCATTCATTAGCATATCTTCAAAAATGTAGTGCAAATGAAATTGATTTAACAAGCTTTCACCTAAGAATTCATGTATGTACAATCGATTTGCATGTGTTAAAAGGTTCTAATGCATGTTAAAAAAGTTATTAAAATATACCAAAAAACACCAGCTAGTTGAGAAAAATAAAAAAAAAAATCAGAAAATAAACCAAAAGATTTTACCTATGCACAGCCCCAGTCAGCTGTGGCAATAGAATTAGCTTCCCAGCTGCACCAACTTATATAGGAAAGACAGCAGTTTCAATCTGTTTCTATCTGAGGGAGGGAAAATCATATCCTGTCCATCTGGACTGGTGTGGCAGGAAGCAAGAAAAGAGAATTATTATTATTATTATTAAGAAAAACTTCACCTTTGCTGACTTAGCTGTTTCCTCCTTTAGGCTTATAATCAATCAAAACTGGCGTTTCTTGAGTTCTCACCCCAACAGTCTTTTTTGCAACTATATAAGAATTTTCCTCCTTTAGTTAATGCTCCCTTACCCCCAACTAGCTCCAGGCATTGTAGTAAAGGATCTTGTCAAAAATACACAATCCATAGAGGAAACAAGGGAAACTACCATATAATCAAAAACCAAAATTCCCTGCTCAACTTGCTGGCATACATGTGAATGATTTATACACAAACTCAAATATAATACAAAAAAAAAAAAACCCACCCCAGCACCAATGAAAAACGAAAAAAGACAGGAAGCATAGCCTCAAAGCTAAACACCCCCTCCGAGACAAAGTCTCAACAACAGGGAATACAGCAGATGATATCACAGGAAAACTAGTTGCCAGTACAACAATATAATTCAGGTGGAGACAACACCAAACAGAATTTTAAAAAATAATAAAAACTTCCACCACAAGGGGGGGGGTCACATGACTTCATCCAGCATGGACGCATAGAGCTTTCTCTCCTGCCAGCTTCCTTTCTAATAATACGATACAACAGCTCAGCACCTCTTTTTGATGCTAGGAAAGCCGTTCTAACAGGATGTCGTCAGACTCTAATAGGAATGAAGGCTCTTCTTCACTACATTCAGCCTCTTAAAGAAACAAAACTGATTTCTCCACGCCTGAGAAGGCCCTGCAGTTGCCATTACCACGCGATAAGGCTGAGTCTCTTGCGGACGACATTAAAGCGTTTCATATCCTAATGCAACAACATCTCAACACCACCTCTGAAATTAAGTCAGAATTAATCACAATTTCTACTCAACTTACTCAATTTAATGCCAGAATTGAATTTCTTGAAGACCGCATGTCAGCGAATGACGTACTTCACCTGGAAATGAACCATAAGCTGAACAAAATTGAACTCATGCAGCAGGAGTTCTAATCAAATTAGAAGAAATAATATCCAAATTTTAGGAGTATCTGAACAATCTGAGGGTAAGAACATGATACAATTTTTGAAAACATTCTTCATTAAAATCGCTGCTCTTCCAACCGACACAAGTTTAGATATAGAACGTGCTCACCGCATCGTGTCGAGGCCTATTCCTGGAAAAACCTATCCATGACCTATAATCACTAAATTTCTTCGACATGATCAATTATTGTTCTTACTGAATGCTATTCATTCAAAATCTCCTTTGATGTTCGCTGGAGTGAAAATTCTTTTAGTACCAGATTTCTCCAAGCCCACAGCCAAAAAAAAGGAAGATGTTTCTTGAACTATGCCCTAAACTTAAAGCTATTGGCACACAATACGGTCTCCTGTATCCTGCAACCATGAGGGTAACCTTTCAAAATAATACTAAACATTATAACGATCCTGCTGAGCTACAAAACGTTCTTGACAAAGATTCCTCTGACACCAAGTGTTAGCTTGGTCAATCAGCCTGTTTGTAAGTGCCATGCTAAAAGTTTCTCTCTCTGATGGCTTTCTAAAGCTAAATTCACATTCCTGTTATATGTGCTATCATATTACTTTATACTGGCTTAAGCTCTTTCTTTGTGTCTGATCTGGATACATGTGCCCTATAATTGGTTTTCACTCTCCTTATCTATGGACCAAATGGTCTTCTTGTCTTTATTCTCTTCACTTACCAAGATTAGTCTTCATTTTGTTTTACTCATTGATTTTTTTATATTTGAGGATCTTAAGCCTGCCAATTATTCACAATCTTCTCTTCATGCATATCTACATTGAACTGTTTAACTGGATGCTGAGCTTATATGTTATCAATGATGAAACTATGAATATTATCCCTTAATATTAAAGGGATCCTATTTTACCTGAAAAAGAAAAATTCTGATATTTGTTTCTTGCAAGAAACTCATTTAGATGCACAAGAAGGTTCCAAACTTCTAGATAACTGGTTTGATCAATGCTTTATAAGTCCAGCAAATGCTCGTAAAAATGGCGTTATTAGAAAATCCTTGCCTTTCCAACTAATTTCTCATATTAATGATAATGAAGGCAGATGGTCTAGGTTAGAAGGTTCTTTAGAGGGTAAACCTATAAAATTAATCAATGTCTATGCTCCAAATGTTGATGACCCTAATTGTTTCCACAAAATTAATATCTCTGGATCGAATGCTCTTACTTGTCACACTATAATTGGAGGAGATGTTAATTTTCCAATTGATCCTTTCAAACTGTAGACCTGCCAGACTCAAAGTTCGAAATTCACTAAATACTCTTTTGCAATCCAATGGATGGTCTGATTTATGGAGATTAATCTATCCAACATCTAGAGTTTATTCTTTTTTCTCCGCTCCATATCAAACTTATTCAAGAATTGACTATTTTTGGGGCACCAAAGACTTGATCCCTATGTTATCTGCTGCACAGATACATGAAATATCAATCTCTGACCATGCAGCAATATCTTGTGATTTCAATTGGTCTTTTAATAAAACAAATCTTCTTTTTTGGAGACTCAATACTACTCTGCTCTCGGATTCAGCATTTCTGCAACACATTTCCCAGAAATATACGGAATTTTTTGCAAATAACAAAGACTCTGTACCATCATATATAACAATGTGGGAAGCATTTAAGACTTGGCTAAGAAGTGAAATAATTAGCTATAAATCTCATCTTCGCAAAACCAACAATGCTAAAATTACTAAACTTGAGGAAGAAATTCACCAACTTGAAATACCTTTATACACATCATCATCTAAGTCTACACTTCAAAAACTCAGGCTTCTTAAAATGCAGTATAATTCCATTTTGTTAAGCATTACCAGTATCATCACTTTTAAACAAAATGCTACATATTATACAGAATCCAACAAAGCTGGTAAATTACTAGCATCTTATCTTAAAGGCAAAAGAACAAAGCAACGTATAACTACAATCCTATCACCTGCAGGAGCTTCCTTGGCTTCTTCTTCTCAAATACTTGAAGCTTTTGAATCATTCTATACGTCATTATATTCTTCAGAATGTATAGCTCAAGATACTGAAACTTCTAAATTTCTGTCATCATTAAATCTTCCTCGCCTCTCTGAGCAGCAAACATGCCAGCTTAATCAACCCATTTCTCATGAAGAGAATCTCTGCAATCAAAATATTGCCTCCATCAAAAGCACCAGGTCCTGATGGGCTGCCAGTGGAATTTTATAAATTATTCTCTGCTTCTATCTCAACTCATTTGATGTCTTATTATCAAGCTTTACTAGACTCATCATCTCCAGGCCATTTTTTGGACGCTAACATTGTAGTGCTTCCAAAATCTAATAGAGATTGTTCTCTTGTGCAGAATTATAGACCGATCTCATTGTTAAATACAGACTACAAAATGTATAGAAAACTATTGTGCTGCAGAATGGAGACCATTATCCAATCACTCATACATAGAGATCAAGCTGGTTTTGTAAAACTCAGATATGGTGCTGATAATACTAGATTATTGTGTCATCTCATCCACTCCACTCGGTCTATAGATTACCCTATCCTATCTGTTTCCCTAGATGCTGAAAAAGCCTTTGACCGGGTGGAGTGGAAATACTTGTTTAATGTACTCAGACATTTTGGTTTCCCTGAGCCCTTCCTACACATGTTACACCTATTGTATTCATTACCAACTGCATGAATTGCAGCTAATGGTGAGCTGTCTGCTACATTTACATTACACAGAGGCACCAGACAAGGTTGCCCTATATCTCCTCTACTATTCAATTTGGCTCTTGAGCCCCTTTTGGTAGCTATTCGAAATTCATATGATGTTGTTTGTGTTTTCATGGGGAGGGAGGAGTTCAAGCTTTCAGCATATGCTGACAATGATGTTATATCTTGCTAAACCACAGACATCTATGAAAGCACTTATTAAGCTAATCTCTCATTTTTCAAGGTTGTCAGGCTATAAAATCAATTGGGATAAAACTGGATTGATGCCTTTAAATGATACCTGTATTCCTTTTACTATTCCAGGTTATCCCCTTAAATGGGTAGTCTCCTCTATTAAATATTTGGGTGGTTTTTTTTGATAGGGATCTCCCTACCACCATCAAAATCAACTCTGACAAAATTATAGCTAAGGTTGAAAATTCTCTTTCATCCTGGTCCCTACTCAACTTAACCTGGTGGGGTGTAGACACTATCAAAATGATAATAGTACCTAAAATTACATATGCTTTGAGTATGATTCCTCTCCTTTTTCCTAGTATTTTTTATAAAAAGTTGGAAAAATTACTCTCTGATTTTCTGTGGAATTTCCTTAGGTAAACTAAAATTACCTAAATTGCAGAGAGGGGTAAGATTTCCTGATCTCTTATCTTATCATAAAGCATTTGTTATTCATCAAGGATTGCTCCCTCTAATATTACCTCCTCACCTAGATGGTTAATATTGGAGCAATCCATTATAGATCCATTAATACACTCTCATTTAATTGGTATGCATCTTCCTAAAAATATTGCCTCTAATCCCATTATCAATACTACTCATAAACTAATATCCTCTTTTGATAAGCAACTAAACATACCTTGGTCTACTACCACATATATACCTATATGGAATAATTCTAAATTTATAATTAATAAAAAACAAATCTGGTCACATTGGCAACACATAAGTATATGGGATCTTAGCAATTTTATTGATTTGAATAATCACACTTGGAAATCATTTTCAGCTATGAAAGTCGAATTTTCTTTGTTAGACACTCAATTTTATTAATGGCTACAGCTCAGTTCAATGTTAACAAAGAGCAACTTACAAATCCACAAGATGCATCATATTCCTGAGCTCATTGATATAACTAAGAGACTTCAATCTGCAAGACATGTTGCATCTCATATTTATACATTCATCTTAAGCAAATTTCCTATTAAATATATGGGCTTGTGTAGATGCTGGGAAGAGGATATTCAACAACCTATTATAGATAAAAATTGGGAACAGATATGGAGTTCACTATTTAAATGTTCTTTCTTTTTTCTCGCCTTTTCTTCTTCGTCTTCTCTATGCTCCCAATGTTGAATCTAAACTTTACATTTCATTACATTGTAATGTATTACAATTGCTGTTATCTGTTATTATTCTCTGCAGCAAAAATTAATAAAAATACTAAGACTGAAAAAAGAAAAAAATCTTCCACCACAAAAATATGAATGGTCACAGTATGTCAAACAAAAAAAGCCAGTGAGATACATTAAAAGCAGGAAACCGGCCAAAGAGTCGGTTGGGCCGCTGGACGAAAATGGTGTTAAAGGGGCGATCAAGGAGGACAAAGCCGTAGCGGAGAAATTAAATGAATTCTTTGCTTCGGTCTTCACCGAGGAGGATTTGGGGGGGACACCGGTGCCGGAAAGAATATTTGAAGCGGGGGAGTCGGAGAAACTAAACAAATTCTCTGTAACCTTGGAGGATGTAATGGGTCAGTTCAGCAAGCTGAAGAGTAGTAAATCACCGGGACCTGATGGTATTCATCCCAGAGTATTAATAGAACTAAAAAATGAACTTGCGGAGCTACTGTTAGAAATATGCAATCTGTCCCTAAAATCGAGTGTAGTACCGGAAGACTGGAGGGTAGCCAATGTTACTCCGATTTTTAAGAAGGGTTCCAGAGGAGATCCGGGAAATTATAGACCGGTGAGTCTGACGTCGGTGCCGGGCAAGATGGTGGAGGCTATTATTAAGAATAAAATTGCAGAGCATATACAAAAACATGGACTGATGAGACAAAGTCAGCACGGATTTAGTGAAGGGAAGTCTTGCCTCACCAATCTAATGCATTTTTTTGAGGGGGTAAGCAAACATGTGGACAATGGGGAGCCGGTAGATATTGTATATCTGGATTTTCAGAAGGCGTTTGACAAAGTGCCGCACGAAAGACTCCTGAAAAAATTGCAGAGTCATGGAATCGGAGGTAGGGTATTATTATGGATTAAGAACTGGTTGAAAGATAGGAAGCAGAGAGTAGGATTGCGTGGCCAGTATTCTCAGTGGAGGAGGGTAGTTAGTGGGGTCCCGCAGGGGTCTGTGCTGGGTCCGTTGCTTTTTAATGTATTTATAAATGACCTAGAGATGGGAATAACTAGTGAGGTAATTAAATTCGCCGATGACACAAAATTATTCAGGGTCGTCAAGTCGCAGGAGGAATGTGAACGATTACAGGAGGACCTTGCGAGACTGGGAAAATGGGCGTGCAAGTGGCAGATGAAGTTCAATGTTGACAAGTGCAAAGTGATGCATGTGGGTAAGAGGAACCCGAATTATAGCTACGTCTTGCAAGGTTCCGCGTTAGGAGTTATGGATCAAGAAAGGGATCTGGGTGTCGTCGTCGATGATACGCTGAAACCTTCTGCTCAGTGTGCTGCTGCGGCTAGGAAAGCGAATAGAATGTTGGGTGTTATTAGGAAGGGTATGGAGTCCAGGTGTGCGGATGTTATAATGCCGTTGTATCGCTCCATGGTGCGACCGCACCTGGAGTATTGTGTTCAGTACTGGTCTCCGTATCTCAAAAAAGATATAGTAGAATTGGAAAAGGTACAGCGAAGGGTGACGAAAATGATAGTGGGGATGGGACGACTTTCCTATGAAGAGAGGCTGAGAAGGCTAGGGCTTTTCAGCTTGGAGAAGAGACGGCTGAGGGGAGATATGATAGAAGTGTATAAAATAATGAGTGGAATGGATCGGGTGGATGTGAAGCGACTGTTCACGCTATCCAAAAATACTAGGACTAGAGGGCATGAGTTGAAGCTACAGTGTGGTAAATTTAAAACGAATCGGAGAAAATTTTTCTTCACCCAACGTGTAATTAGACTCTGGAATTCGTTGCCGGAGAACGTGGTACGGGCGGTTAGCTTGACGGAGTTTAAAAAGGGGTTAGATAGATTCCTAAAGGACAAGTCCATAGACCGCTATTAAATGGACTTGGAAAAATTCCGCATTTTTAGGTATAACTTGTCTGGAATGTTTTTACGTTTGGGGAGCGTGCCAGGTGCCCTTGACCTGGATTGGCCACTGTCGGTGACAGGATGCTGGGCTAGATGGACCTTTGGTCTTTCCCAGTATGGCACTACTTATGTACTTATGTACTTATGAATGCAAAGACCAAGGATCTTGACCAGAGGTTATATAAATACATAAGTATTCAGTGCTTTTTTTTTGTGTCGGTACATACCAGTACAGCATACCGGCACCTTTTTTGTGCGGTCCGGCTCACCTGCCCGCTCCCTTCCATTCGTGCTCCCTGCATTGCAAAACTTTTGTTTACCAAAGTCACGGCGAACCGGCAGTGAAAGCAGTCAGGCAGGTAGGCTCACCTCCTCGTCGCTCGCTTCGCTTCCCTTCCCTCTCAGCGTGTCCCGCCCTTGCGGAAAGGAAATTACATCAGAGGAGGGCGGGACTCATTGAGAGGGAAGGGAAGCGAAGTGAGTGATGAGGAGGCGAGCCTGCCTGCCTGCTTTCACTGCGGGTTTGCCACGACTTTGATAAACAAAAGTTTTACAACACAGGGAGAACGGCTGGGTGCACAAATGGAAAGGAGCAGGCAGGTGAGGGTGAGCAGGTGGGGCTGGGGTTTGAATGATCTCAGGGGCAGGTGAAGGCTGAGGTGAGTCAGTGGACATGGAAGGGAGGGGGAGGATAGGGGCAAAAGAGAATCGCTGGACATGGAGGGGAGGGGAGAGAGGAGAGGAGAATCACTGGACATGGATGGGAGGGGAGGACAGGGGAGAGAGGAGAATCGCTGGACATGGAGGGGATGGCAGAGGAGAGAGGAGACATGTTGGACATGAATGGGAGGGGAGGGCAGGGAAGAGAGAATTGTTGGACATGGATGGGAGGGGAGGGCAGGGGAGAGAAGAGAATCACTGGATATGGATGGCAGGGGAGGACAGGGGATAGAGGAGAATCGCTGGACATGGGAGGGGAGGGCAGGGGAGAGAGGAGACATGGACATGGATGGAGGGGAGGGAAGACAGGAAGGAGTTGCACATGGATGAGAGGAGAGGGCAGGGAGAGAGGAGAAATGCTGGAAATGGATGGAGAGGAGAGCAGGAGATAGAGGAGAATTGCCTGACATGGATGGATGGAGGGGTTGGCGGGGAGAGAGGAGAAATGCTGGACTTGGATGGAGGAGAGGGGAGAGAGAATTATTGCTTTATATGGATACAGGGGAGAGAAGAGAGCGAAGAAATGCTGGACATGGATGGAGGGGAGGAGAGAGGAGAAGTGCTGGACATGGCTGGAGGGAAGGAAAGAAAAAAGAAGATGCACATGGATGGAGATGAGGGAAAGGGAAGAGAGGAGAAAAACTGCACATGGATGGAGAAAATAGGCAAAAGCTGGATCCACGTTATACCTCCTCCAGTCAATTCCATGGAGGAGGACCCAGCTTTTTCTTATGGATGCAGGGCAAGAAATTAAGAAGAAAGGAGGAAAGTAAAGAAATAAATGGAAAGGAAGCCCTGGAAACAGAGTTAAGAGACCAGATAGAGAGCAGCAGAATCAGAGACTTGGACCAATATGGATAGAAAAACAAAGTCACCAGACAACAAAGGTGGAAAAAATCATTTTATTTTCATTTTAGTGTTTAGAATATGTCCAATTTGAGAATTTACATCTGCTGTCTTATTTTACACTGGGTATACTGAAGCTGTAAAAGCTTACAGAAATTATTTATAATGAAAAAAAATCACGTTATTTTTTTTGCTCCTATACTAAAATAATATTTTCAATGATGTCTGTTTATATGCACCATGGCTGGTATAAGGGGTGTGGCTAATGTGGGTGTGGCTATCTTGGGGGCAGAGCCATATGTGGTGACCCCGCTCATAATGAGTACGGCACCTTTTTATCTACAAAAAAAGCACTGGTATTGCCACACTGGGACAGACCAAAGGTCCATCAAGCCCAGTATCCTGTTTCCAACAGTGGCCAATCCAGGTCACAAATACCTGGCAAGATCCCGAAAAGTTCAATACATTTTATGCTGCTTATCCCAGAAATAAGCAGTGAATTTTCCCCAAGTCAATTTAATAATGGTCTATGGACTTTTCCTTTAGGAAGCCGTCCAGACCTTTTTAAAACCCCGCTAAACTAACTGCCTTTACCACATTCCCTGGCAATGAATTCCAGAGTTTAATTACACGTTGAGTGAAGAAAATGTTTCTCCAATACACTCTATTTCCCTACAGGGTCCAGTATGCTTAGATTGTAACCCCCCCCCCCCCCCCCCTTTCCACGGGGCACTGAACACTGCCTATTATAGCTTATCTTTTTCTGCCTTACCTTTTCAATCTCATTTTGTGCTCTTTGCAAGCACATTGTAGCTCATCTCTCTACTAAAACAAATAGTTCTCACCCATACCATTATATTATATAAGCATTCACTTGTGAGCAAATATAGATTTTTAATGAAATCAGGATTATTTGGAGCAAAATATTACAGTTTCTGTGGCTTTGACAGTGTTTCTATTTGGAAATCGTCTCAGCAAAAGTCAGTAACTTCTTATTACTATATCAGATGTTGAATCATACTATTTATAGCTCTGGAAATCTATAACTCTGAAAAGGAGAAGTTTAAACTTTCGAATAAGAACTTAACACTGATCACAACATGGCAACATCTGCTTTGCTCATAAAGTTGTCTTTTCATATGTTTATACTGGCAATGATGGCTTTCAACCAAGCCATTCCTGCTGCTGAATGCACTGCTAGATCACAGCCCAAGGTTTTCACTGAACTACTACCTGCTACATCTTTTCAACAGCTCAGTCACAATTTATTAAGTCTATTTTTACTAAAACATATGTCTGCATACAGAATATATAAGGGGTTAATTTTATCATGTCCGACATGTTTCTATGCAACTGATACATACACATGTAAATGATAGTAGAAGTCTGAAGATTTATGTCTCTGAAACCACCACTAATGGACGTTATTTTGGCACTATTTATAAGATGCCTCTGCAATTTTACTAATATGGGTTCACGAGGATAGTTATAACACACATGTATCTTAGTCAAAATCCTCTCAAAGTGAGTATATATCAGTAAGTTCTTATTTTTTTTTACTTTTTAAATTTCAAAAAACTTGCCAATACTTAGCTTTTAGCTTGTATCAAAGTGCTGGATGTTTTTTTATTTGAAATAATTGCATCATGAAAAGAGTTCAGGGAGGATTTTTTAGCCGATGATGACGATGTGAACTCCGTGAAGTGTTTGGCTTTTAGCCCTAAAGGAGTCAGTTGAGGCTTTTTCTTTCCTTTTTATGTGATGCTAATTAATTGATTAATATATTAAAGAAACTTAAAAAGAAAAAGAAAAAAATATATAAGAACTTACTACTATTTATAAGATGGCCAGATATCTTTTCATTACTGATAGACACCTGACAGTGAAGGAATTCTGCAAGATGCTGACGCTCCACTGCACTGAAGTGCTTCCACACCTGTGCTCATTTGTAAAATCACTTCTCTCTATCGTTAGTTGTTGCTGCAGAGCTGGAGTTGAGGGAAGATGAGCAGCTAAAAGGCCAGGTGTATCTCTCATGCTCTCAGCTATTGGCTCTAGCAATATCAGTCATTACTTCTATGGCTAAGTTACGTTCACTAGATATTTATTTATTTGATACTTGTATCCCATATTATCCGAATACAATTATTCAGCTCTTGTGGCTTACAAAAGTAACAAACAGTACAAGTTAATGTATAATATGTGTTATGCAAACTGAAGAGTAGCAGATCTCCTGGACCGGATGGTATTCATCCTAGAGTACTGATAGAACTGAAAAATGAGCTTGTGGAGCTACTGCTAGTGATATGCAATTTATCCTTAAAATCGAGCGTGGTACCGGAAGATTGGAGGGTGGCCAATGTAACGCCCATTTTTAAAAAAGGTTCCAGGGGAGATCCGGGAAATTATAGACCGGTGAGTCTGACGTCGGTGCCGGGGAAAATGGTAGAGGCTATTATTAAAAACAAAATTACAGAGCACATCCGAGGATATGGATTACTGAGACCGAGTCAGCATGGCTTTTGTGTGGGGAAATCTTGCCTGACCAATTTACTTCAGTTTTTTGAAGGAGTAAACAAACATGTGGACAAAGGGGAGCTGGTTGATATTGTGTATCTGGATTTTCAAAAGGCGTTTGACAAGGTACCTCATGAAAGGCTACAGAGGAAATTGGAGGGTCATGGGATAGGAGGAAAAGTCCTATTGTGGATTAAAAACTGGTTGAAGTATAGGAAACAGAGCGTGGGGTTAAATGGGCAGTATTCACAATGGAGAAGGGTAGTTAGTGGGGTTCCTCAGGGGTATGTGCTGCTTTTTAATATATTTATAAATGATTTAGAGATGGGAGAGCAAGGTAATTAAATTTGCTGATGACACAAAGTTATTCAAAGCCGTTAACTCGCGACAGGATTGTGAAAAATTACAGAAGGACCTTAAGAGACTGGGAGACTGGGCAGCTAAATGGCAGATGACGTTTAATGTGAGCAAGTGCAAGGTGATGCATGTGGGAAAAAAGAGCTCGAATTATAGCTACGTCATGCAAGGTTCCACGTTAGGTGTTACGGACCAAGAAAGGGATCTGGGTGTCGTCGTCGTCGATAATACACTGAAACCTTCTGCTCAGTGTGCTGCTGCGGCTCGGAAAGCGAATAGAATGTTGGGTATTATTAGGAAAGGTATGGAAAACAGGTGTGAGAATATTATAATGCCGTTATATCGCTCCATGGTGCGACAGCACCTTGAGTATTGTGTTCAATTCTGGTCGCCGCATCTCAAGAAAAATATAGTGGAATTGGAAAAGGTGCAGCGAAAGGCGACTAAAATGATAGCAGGGATGGGACGACTTCCCTATGAAGAAAGACTAAGGAGGCTAGGGATTTTCAGCTTGGAGAAGAGACGGCTGAGGGGAGACATGATAGAGGTATATAAAATAATGAGTGGAGTGGAACAGATGGATGTGAAGCGTCTGTTCACGCTTTCCAAAAATATTAGGGCTAGGGGGCATGCGATGAAACTACAGTGTAGTAAATTTAAAACAAATCGGAGAAAATGTTTCTTCACCCAACACGTAATTAAACTCTGGAATTCGTTGCCGGAGAACGTGGTGAAGGCGGTTAGTTTGGCAGAGTTTAAAAGGGGGTTAGACGGTTTCCTAAAGGACAAGTCCATAAACCGCTACTAAATGAACTTGGGAAAAATCCACAATTCTGTGAATAACATGTATAGAATGTTTGTACGTTTGGGAAGCTTGCCAGGTGCCCTTGGCCTGGATTGGCCGCTGTCGTGGACAGGATGCTGGGCTCAATGGACCCTTGGTCTTTTCCCAGTGTGGCATTACTTATGTACTTATGTTAAAGGAACATTCTTGAAAAAGTAGAAGCAAGGAGAAAGATCTTGGCTATAACCAATTTCAACATCAAGGAATTTATTGAAAAGAAAAGCCTTCAAGAATTTGTGAAAGGTCAGATAGTTATTGACTTGTCTTATTTCCCTTGGGATAGAATTCCACCATTTAGGGCCTTATCCTATAAAGGTTATGCTTCTAAATTTATGCTCCTAAATTAGGAGCATAATCTATTTTGGAGCATAAAGTATGCTCCTAATTTAGAAGCATAAATTTAAGAGCATAACCTTTATAGAATAAGGCCCTTAGTGCCTAAATGAGAGAAATCTTGAGTTAGAGTAGATTTGTATTTGATATTTTTGTAATTAGGGAAGTGTAGAATGAGGTAATCCCTTGCATTTAAAGTTAAGTTTCAAATTGGGAGATGTATCATGTCACACATATAGTCTGGAGCTATCCCGTAAATAAAAGTACATGTTTTGAAAATGATTCTAGCTTTAATAGGTAATCAATGTAGTCTAATGAGGAGTGGGTGACGCAGTCACATTACTAACCAGATTCTCCAAACTCACTGTAGCTACCAGATTTTCAGTAGCCCTCTGAATCTTCTTTACCGTAATCTGCTTTGCTGCATTTGTTTGTATAAAGTGGAATATCAAGTGTAATAAATCAAATCAAGTCTCAAACATAAAACCTGTGAATCAGTAGGTTCTTGAAAGATCTGATCTAGATACTGGTTGGTTGGAAGAAAGGAAGGAACCCTGCAACTTCTTCAGCTGCTGCACTTATTTTATTTTGTTTTAGGGGCCCTTTTATTACGCCGTGTAGGCGCCTACCCGCGCCCAATGCGCATCAATTTTGAGTTACCGCCCAGCTACTGTGTAGCCCTTGCAGTAATTTCATTTTTTACATGCGTCCGCTACACACACTGGAAAATATTTTTATTTTCTGGTGCGAGGGTGGTAATGGGCATTTTATGCACAGAGATCATTACCACCCGGTTACCATGTGAGATCTTTATGTTAGGTTAATGGCTGGTGGTAAGGTCTCAAACCCAAAATGGACACTCGGCAATTTTCATGTTGCCGCACGTCCATTTTTGGCCAAAATTTTAAAAAGGTTTTTTTTTTTACAGGTGTGCTGAAAAAATGATTCTGCATTCACCGAAAACACGCATCTACACTACTGCAGACCATTTTCAGCACACCTTTTTAAAAGGGGCCCTTTGTTATTATTGGGATTTATTAACTGCCTTTAAATAAAGAAATTCACCCAAGGCGGAGTGCAGCAGGCAGAGTTTAACATAAAATTTACAATTTTGGTAACAGCAAATGGAGTTAAGGAGTGGCCTAATGGTTAGTGTAGTGGGTTGCAGAACTGGGGAACTGGGTTTGATTCCCGCTGCTGCCTGATGGTCGGCAGTGAGTTGAGATCATGGGGAACCAGGTTCTGTTCCTTCTGCAGCTCCATGTGACCCTGGGCAAGTCACTTAACCCTCTGTTGCCCCAGGTACAACAGTAGTACAATGTACTACCTAGACTGTGAGCCAAATAGGGACAGACCCAGTACCTGTAAAGTAAAACTGTACACTGCTTAGGTCTAAGCGGTATATAAATGAATGAATGACCAAATAAACATAAATACCATAAATGAGGTAGATTTGAAAACAGCAAATTAAAACCTAATAATAGGACTACCATGAAGCAGTATCACAAATATACACAGCATTACAATTCAAATAACAGAGATATTATATGATATCAGCATAATACTAATGAAACATCTAATAAGCACACATTAGAACATGTGAATAACATAGATATGACACCAATGTCTTTCTACAATACAGCTTACCATGTAACTGAAGATCCAAGTGCAGGAACAAGATGGGTGGTACAGAGTAAGTTGGGATAAATAGATGGCTGGCTAAACTCAAGGCAAGTTCTTTGTACAGTTAAACAAGATATAACATTTTGTTACTGGTTTTTAAGATTCTGACTACTTGTGTACCTGCTGTACTTGCCTCAAGTCAGTGGCGATCCTAGGTCAGCTGCCACCCGGGGCAGACGCCACTGCACCCAGTGGTGTGCTGGTAAATTTTTAACAACAGGCTCTCTCCCCGGTCCACCTCGGCGCCCCCCCCCCCCCCCCCCCGTCCACCTCGGCACCCCCCCATACACCACTGTGCCCCCCCCCCGTCCACCTCTGCACCCCCCCCCCAAATTGCAAGGCTGGCTACGCCCGGAGAGAGAACCAGTTGTTAAAAATTTACCAGCACACCCCTGGCCTGCAGCAATATTTATTGTGTGCTCAGTAGATAGCACAAATGCTATAGTGAGAGTGATAGCGGGTATCCGCATACTGATCATAATTCTCCAGTTTTAAAAGGATTGCATTGGTTATCCATTATTTGGTGTATTAGGCTTAAATTTTTAGCTTTGATATACAAGGCATTGCGGAACAATGGTCCTGAAAGCATTGCTTCTACATTGAGAATTTATAGACTTCCCTACCAATCGAGTTCCTTAAACAAAGGATTAATTGATGTTCCATGATTTCGCCAAGTCTGTTCTGAAAGACCTTGCACAAGAACGTTTTCAGTAGCTATGAAATTCACTCCCTGAAGAGTTAAAAACAGTTCCTAATTTGTTGTCCTTTTATAAGAGCTTTAGACTTATTTGTTTTTACAAGCATTCAATGGATAGCCTTTTTTATTTATTATTTATTTATTTATGGGTTACTTATATCCCACATTTTCCCACTCATGCAGGCACAGAGAATTAAATAAGAGTACAAAGTTAAAAGCTTACGCAAGCATAAAAGAAGCAAATAGGGGAGGAGAAACTAACAGCGTGAACTAGGCAGGGTAAGGGACAAGGGATGCATCAATCAACATGGTAAGTTGGGGGGTAAGTCTTAGCAAAGAGGAATGTCTTTAACAACTTCTTAAAAAGGAATAGAGTCGATATATTGATTTTAATGCTGTTGTCTTATTTTTATGTTCTGGTGTTTTTTTATTATGTATGCTTTATTGTAAAGCACATAGACCTTTTGGATATTGCGGTATGTAAAATTTGTAAATAAATAAAAACAAATAAAAGTTTTCCCTCGTTCAAAAAATCACCTTTGATCTTAGCTATGGCACTTCTACTGCCCCACCTTTGCCAGCTGCTAACGCTGGCTACCACAGTTCTTGCTGGCCCAGCCTTCTTTTTCTGAAGGCTTCTGTGTTTTCCATGACCTATGCCCCCCCACTTAACACGACAGTCCGTCTGAAAAAAGAGAATTTTAAAAGGTAAAAGGTATAAAGGATAATGGGATTTCTGTGATACAATCAAAGCAGTTTGCATTTATTATATGCAGGTATTTTCTTTGTCCCTCGTGCAGGGACATGGCCATGGGTAAGTCATGTGAACTCTGAAAGTTGCAGGCATAGTTATAGAATACAGCCTCAGGATGCCTAGTTTGGTCACCAGCATTTACACCAGGTATCAGCAAGCGTAACTCTAGTGCCTGATGTTAGGCAAGGGAATCAATAATCACATTTGTATAATGGGCGTGTGCCCTTTATAGAATTTGGCTTAGTACCAAATTTTGAGCACCATTTATAGAATTTCCTGCAATATGTATAGGCAACCTATCTAAGTGTGCTTATTCTTTTTTAATTAGGCCTGTTGCTCCCAATACAATGAGAAATACTTCTGTATCTTTCGGCCTCCTTTTCTAAGACTTTGACGGCATTTCTTTAATTTAAAAATCTTCTCCCTGTCCACCTGATTCACAGCCATTGCTTGGGACTGACATTTCTATGATCAATGCCATTCTGGTATTTTTCCTCTATCACCACTATGCTCAGTTTCCAATGCATCCAGGTTTTTTCAATGGTTGGAATTGGGATGTCCCAGCTAATCATAATTTCTCCATTCTCTAAAATTCTCTCAAGGTCATCATGATCACAGTTCTTTTATGGTTTAATAATGTTGTAATGTTTACAAGGTTTCCAATGAATGAGATGTGCCATCTGCCCTAGGACAGTGGATTATGGACAAGATGGGGGTTTTCACAGAAGCATAGAAACTGCTGGTACTATGGACATCTGTACATAATGGCACTTACTGTATTTTCAAATGTCTCAATGAGAAAAATGTCTCAAAAGAGGCAAGAAGCAGCATATGGATGGTTTTCTCACCAAGGGGACCTTTTACTAAGCCGCGTAAGCGTCTACGCATGCCCAACGCACGCCAAAATGGAGTTAACGCACAGCTACCACGTGGCTCTTGTGGTAATTTCATTTTTGGCGCACGTCTGATACGTGAGGCTGAAAAATAATTTTTATTTTCTGCCCCACATATTGGACGTATACCAAGTGGCATTTGGCGTGTGTAGGTCATTACCGCATGGTTACCGCGTGAGATTTTACCACTAGGTCAATGGCTGGTGCTAAGGTCTCAGACCCAAAATGGACACGCGGCAATTTTGATTTTGCCGCACATCCATTTTCAGCAAAAATTTTTAAAAGGCCTTTTTTTTACAGGTGCACTGGAAAATGGATTGCTGCACTCCCAAAACCTGCACCTACACTACCGTAAGCCATTTTTCAGCACACCTTAGTAAAAGGACCCCCAAAACATCTAAATCGCAATTTTCAAAAAGACAGATTTGGGATGTTTTTCACTGAGCTCATCCAAATAATAAGGGGGCCTGATGAAGGAGTGTTGTGGGTGGGACTTGGGAGGGCTTAAAGTATAAAGGTTTTTCAGCAATAATGGAGCAGAAAAAAAGTCCATGGAAAAAAAGAAGTGCATTTTTATCTAGACCTGTTTCAGTCACAACCAAGTCAGAAAATGATGCCCTAACTGACCAGTTGACCACTGTAGGGATTAAGGCAACCCCTCTTAATCCCCCAGTGGTCACTGACCCCCTCCCACCCCCTAAAGACGTGACAGTAGGTACCAGGCTTTTTGACAGCTCCAGATATTATGGCTATTCCAAAGAAAACAACAAGTGAAAAGAGTAGCATGGTGGTCAGTAGAGTGGATAGTGAACAACGGGACCCAGGTGTGAGGATGTTATAATGCCGTTATATCGCTCCATGGTGCGACCACACCTTGAGTATTGTGTTCAATTCTGGTCGCCACATCTCAAGAAAGATATAGTGGAATTGGAAAAGGTGCAGCGAAGGGCGACTAAAACGATAACAGGGATGGGACGACTTCCCTATGAAGAAAGACAAAGGTGGCTAGGGATTTTCAGCTTAGAGAAGAGAAGGCTGAGGGGAGACATGATAGAGGTATATAAAATAATGAGTGGAGTGGAACAGGTGGATGTGAAGCATCTGTTCACGCTTTCCAAAAATACTAGGACTAGGGGGCATGCGATGAAACTACAGTGTAGTAAATTTAAAACAAATCAGAGAAACGTTTTCTTCACCCAACGTGTAATTGAACTCTGGAATTCGTTGCCGGAGAACGTGGTGAAGCTGGTTAGCTTGGCAGAGTTTAAAAAGGGGTTAGACGGTTTCCTAAAGGACAAGTCTATAAACCGCTACTAAATGGACTTGGGAAAAATCCACAATTTCGGGAATAACATGTATAGAATGTTTGTACGTTTGGGAAGCTTGCCAGGTGCCCTTGGCCTGGATTGGCCGCTGTCGTGGACGGGATGCTGGGCTCGATGGACCCTTGGTCTTTTCCCAGTGTGGCATTACTTATGTACTTATGTAATTCCCACTTTAATTCTTTCATTTCAGTACAAATATGTGAGCCCTCCTGAAACACAGAAATACCTCATCTACCTAAATATACAAGTGATCTGCAAGCCTGGGAGCTAGTATGGTGGTGGACATTATATATAATAGGTTTTCTCTACTCCTGGAGGACAAACCACACAATATGAAGGGGTTTAGGTGGAATTTGTACCTGGGTACCTTTAAGTGAAGTCTACTGCACTGACAACTAGGCTGCCCCCTGCACTGCTGGGATGTCTGTGTGGCCAGTTTACTAGGAATCTTGCCAGGCAGACCGCCCTAAGGCTTGTTTTTCTATGGTTTTCCCTAGGACTTTTTTTTCTCAAAAATTTTACTTATAGATGGATGTGCTGAGCATGAAAATGTCTAGCTCAAAGCTATAATTGAACCAGAAATTTGGCTGTTTTTCTGGTTCAGTTATGGCTGTGAGCTATATGTTTCTCTGAGACCTTTTTGGTAAAACATCTCAATTCGAACTTAAACATCATATTGAAAATGCCCCTCTATGCAAGAAAAATCTGGAACAGGTACTCATCTTGTGTCTGGCTATAAAGCTCTACTGACAGAAAGTTTCTATACAGAATTGCTATTCTACAATTCCAAAAATGTATGAGAACTTGTATCTTATTATGTGATGTTAATGCACTCTTCAGTATCAATTTTTGTCTCCTTTTAGTCTTTAGCATAAGTATTTAAGGGGCCCTTTTACTAAGCCCCTTAGACGCCTACGCGTGCCCAATGCATGTCAAATTGGAGTTACTGCCCGGTTACCGTGTCACCCTTACGGTAATTTCAATTTTGGCGCACTTTCGCTATGCAAGTCTGAAAAATATTTTTGTTTCTGGCACTCAGCAGCTACGCGTGTCAAGTGGCATTTGATGCACGTAGACCATTACCGCCCGGTTACCACGTGAGACCTTACCACTAGGTCAATGGCTTGTAATAAGGTCTCTGACCGTCACAGTTGTTTCTATCAATTAGGCCAGAGCACTCATGTCCAGTTTCCAAACATTCAATATCACACTGGATTGCAAATTACATTTGTTTTCGTTACCAGAATAATACTAACCATCAACATGACAAATTCCTGATAGACCTACCTACTAGGAACGCAAAAAGATCATCACGAACATTCCTCAATCTCCACTACCCCAGTTGCAAAGGACTAAAATATAAATCCATATACGCATCCACTTCTCCTTCGTATACACACAACTATGGAATGTATTACCGAAAGCCATGAAATCAATTCATGACCTAACAATCTTCCGTAGATTACTGAAAACGAACCTATTCAAGAAAGCTTACCATAATATTCCATCTTAAATACAAAACAAATAGACTTTACAAGAACTAGACAAAACCGAACTTTTGCCATTTAACTGTTTAACCTCACTGCTTTTAAAGAAAACTACATAATACGCATTACCAACCTACTTCCTAGATTGACAAGGTATCTTTATAGTCGATGACCTAACTTATGCTACAACTCATTTTATCACTAAGAAACCTCTATGCAATGCCATAATGCATTCCTCTGTACCATGTATGTATGCACCTTAATGCAAAATCATTTGTATGTAATACCAAAATGTACTCTTTTTTACCATACTGTATATGCATGCACCTAAATGTAATACCATCTGAAATTCTGTACCGTAAATGGTGAGCGCCATCACGGCATAATGTAAGCCACATTGAGCCTACAAATAGGTGGGAAAATGTGGGATACAAATGCTACAAATAAATAAATAAATGTTACGGCTCACAATCTTCGGGCAATGGCTACCTCTACAGCTCAACTACATCAAGCCTCGATGATTGACTTGTGCAGAGTATGGTCATCTGTCCATAGTTTTACTAAACATTACTGCCTGGATACTCCTTCAGCAGCTGATTCAAGTTTCGGTCAAGCAGTATTGGCTTCCAGTTTATGAATCGACATTTATCTTCCTCCACCAATCACAGGTACCAGACAATTTTATGCACTATTATAGTACATGATATACGTTTATGTCTATAGATTGGGAGTCTTCACCTGTGTGGCTATAAGAGCTTCTTGTCCAAGGAGAAATATAAGTTCCTTACCTGTAATGTTAGTTCTCCATGGACAGAAGATCTTATAGCCACACAGTCCCTCCCTTCCTCCCTGAACTGTCAATTGCTGATTTATAAAACTGAGTAGTGAGGTGTGGTTCTTACCTATATCTACCTGTATTTGGGTGGGATTTTAGGGACATGCGCATCAAACTTTTAAGTTTGCAGAGCTTGCACAATGACTGGGTGGGTGACATCACCGAGGTGACAATTCACCTGTGTGGCTATAAGATCGTCTGTCCATGGAGAACTAACATTACAGGTAAGGAACTTATATTTTCTTTCTACATTACTGAAAGCACTTCCGAGTTTGCAGCAGCCACAACACCACCTTCCTCCAACAGCAACATTCTGGGCCAGACTGACCAGCAGCACAATGGGGCTCCAATGTCCCCAAGGAGCCCAGTTATACCTGGACCCCCCCCCCCCCCCCCAATACTAGCTAGCCCCAAGTGAGCCTGCATTTTTTTAAAAACATTTTTAAACACCCCTTTACAATAGATTGTTTAGGACCTGTGATTAAAATAGTAACAGAGATAGCTTTGGCTGTCCTTTCTCTCTGAAATTATTTTATGCTGTCCTCTCTATTTACGTTTCTGTTTATTTTGAGTTGTACTGCATTGCCATTCTAGGTAATAACCAAATCAAGGTGACTTAGAATTAAAATAGAAGAAAACAGAAATAGAACTCCAATAAAAACAGAAAGAACCAGCCATTCCTAAGAGACATAGAAGCAAAGAACTCTTATGATACCATTCATACCACTCCCATCCCATTAAATGCAGTGCCTCAAGAGTTATCAAATGTCAGAGTAAATAAATGACTTTTTAGGTTTGCTCTTAATCAGTGTTTCCCAAATCCGATCCTGGAATACCCCTTACAAGTCAGGTTTTCAGGATACCCACAATGAATATGCAAGAAAGAGGTTTGCATTTAATGGAGGTAAGGTTTGAAAACAAGGGTATTTAACATTTTATCCTAAATTGGATGGGAAGCCAATGTAATCTTAAAAATAGAGGGGGTAACATGATCGCTACGCTTAGCTCTACATAAGAAACTGGTGACTGTGTTCTGCAACGATTGGTTTGAGATATACCAATATAAATGGCAATGTAGTAGTCTAAGCGAGAACTCAAGCATAATACAGCGCATGTAGGACTTCACCATCTAAATAATTCCAAACTGAATGAAGCTGATGTAGGGCGAAAAATAATTTAAAATAATTGTATTTTCTATAAAATTGGAAAATTGATGTGTACGGTGCAAAAACCTAAATAAATGATTGAGTGCTTTTTGGAATGACTCTAATAATATAGTATTACTCATTGCTATTGACAACAGATTGATTCACTATTGCTACTTTATAGAATAGGCACAAAACATGCATCTATATGCCTTGACCACTTAGGTATCCTTTTATAAAATGATATCCCACAGTGGACAGCCCCTTCTTAAAGCTTACAACCTAGTCATGATCAACACATCATACTGCTGGTGGTTAGCACAGGAGCATCTTGAGCTGGAATCATGCCCTGTGCAACATGCCCCCTGGCTCCCCCACCCCACCCACTGCGCCTGGCCACAGTAGGGGAAACAATGGACAGAGAGCGATTTTTGCATCCAGTCTCCCTTGCACCCTGTACGGCCACACTACCTTCACAGCCCTCGAGACAGCCCTGGGTTAGCATGTGCTATCAAGAAGTCTCTCTGCCATAATGCCAGCTTTGGTTAGACAGAGGAGAAAGTTTCAAGACTCAGATGCATTGAGCACTGCAGCTTTTATACTATACTACACTTTACTATTAAAAGCAGTCATGCTTCTGCTCCCTAAGAACAGATTAAAGAGTCTGAATATTACTCAGAGGCATAGGAGCCAACTTTTCAAAATTATTGGGGGGTGCTAAGCCCAATGGAAATGACCCCTCCCTGGATGCATACAAGGAATATTCTCAATATTGGGGGTGCTCTAGCACCCACAGCACCCACAGAGTCGGCTCCAATGCTCAGAGGGAGGTTTTAGCTACCTAATTTTCCCTAAATCAATGGTAGTTTTCTAGGTTCCATCCTATGTGCAATGCCAAAATAAAGAGCTTTGCTAGCAGAGAATTAGGCAGCTACGGAAAGCTTCCCTTTAGAATTGGCTGGGTTTGCTTCTTCACTTTTCTTTGCCAGCTGGGTATTCCTTGGGAGATGTGCCTAACAGCAGTATTCACAAGCAGCTTTATCAAACAGGAGTTACAAGCGCATGATTCAAACTGTTTAGTTCAAGTCACGGATTACGCTAAAATCTATGGAACTGGAAAAGTATAAAAGAAAAACATGTTTAATCCAGATTCAATAACAGGAAATTACCTAATCAATAGATATGGACTTTGCCTTCCTATTAATCCTATATATTTATGAAGCTTCTAGCAATAATTTGGCAAACTCCAAAATATGGCACTTACTTACCTTTGAAAGAGAAACACCACTGGAATAAAGAAAGCAAATACAAGATCAGTCATACAAACCTTTAGGAAGCTTCTCTGCCAGACTGACAGCCAGGACAAGGAGCTGCAGGAGCGGAATGTTTGCTGTGTCTTTCATGGTTAATCCAAAGACAGGATCCTTTAAGGAAAGCAACTTAAATCCTGGATCTGTTTCATTTTAGACCATGGCTGATTATGAGTTCGTCGAACTAATGACTGTCTCCACAGCAGGCCCTGTTGGATCTAAGTATATTCAGGAATTCCCGGACTTGCTTGGCATGATAGACAAGACCAGCTGGTATATATATCCACTTAGTTTGATGTGAAAATGTGGAGCTCATTGAACAAGGGAAAGCTCCCTTTAAAATCCTTTTTTATGAAATGAGCATGGAAGATAAGGCCAGACCCCTGTCCAAAACAGTAATCTCATATGGTATGCTTAAAGTTTTATTATCAGCTGCATTAGTCCATTTTGAGATGGAAGTATATTTTAAATGCTGAAACGAATGGGAAACCATTTTGAAAAAATAAACATCATAGCATTTTAGAGAGAACTCATATTTTTAGTCCAAACTATTCCAAACCTGACTCTTGTAAGTAATAAACCATGTCCTCCTACAGAACTGGAAGTCACTAGGAGGTTCATGTACTAACCTAACCTGTCAAATTTCCTGTGGGTTAGTGGTCTTGTTCATGCACAGGTTTGCTACATATGTAAATACAGATGGTAAGAACATACGTGCAAACATGTGCTTGTGGGACACCTGAATATAAACTACATTTCCTGACATGTAGTTAACTTTTTTTGCAAAAAACAATCCATGATGACAGTTTTGCATGATTAATGAGCTGCTTTGCATGATGCCACATTGTGGGGTCCTTTTACTAAGCTGCAGGAAAAAGGGCCCTGTGTTAGCGGCGGAGGCCATTTTTCTCACAGGCCCTTTTTACCGTAGCCAGTATCTAACATTACTCAAAGATGGAGTGGAATCTGATTCCACTCTCTTAGACCAGCAAATTGAAAATGTTCATCTTCTGGTCTCTTCATAATAAATAGTCCTAAGGGACAGAATGGATAAATACCAGGCAGACTCCGACCATAAATATCTGGTTGGCTTATATACTTTCAAGATAGTAGACAAATAATAAGTGTTGTGATGTATATTTAATATGAGTATTATTTGTATTTAATTACATTGTGTGTGTAATAGATAGCACTGTGTATTAGGACTGCTTTTCCTTTAGTTTGCAATTCCTGTGTGATTGATTCCTTGTGAGCTTTCCCTATTGGCTGTTAGCTCCGAGCTGGAGCCAGCCCTCCCTCTCTGCCCCTGCGGGCTGAGAGAGCCCAGTTTTCCAAGCATGCCTTTGTGATCACCAGCTGATCTAGGGTTTGATGATCCCTCCTTAATCTACTGTAATTCCGTCAAGATTTTTCACCATTCCTCAAGGCATTCTCCTCAAGATGTTTCCCCAGTCATTTCTCAAGACTTACCCATGTCATTCCCCATTTATTTTCTCTGAGGTCTCCCCCTTATTTTCCTTGAGTATTGCAGTTTTCTCTCTCAGCTGGGCTGAGGTTCTGGTCATCTCCTTGCCTCTGAGGTGGCTAGATACAGACTTTATGGGCAGAAGGCCACAATTATTTTTACAAGCAACTGAACTGTAAATTGTATTTTCTTTGTTTATTCTGAGTACTACAATAAAGAAGATTTGTTTAAGAATTGAGATTCTACTGGTGAAGCTTCTGCTTGGGGACAGTTTATGCTGGCTGTTTAAGCTATACTATACTTTGCCTGGAAAAGTACAGTATGTCCAAGTGTAGGTAGACTTAGGGCATTCTGATAGCTATAAAAGTATTTAGAAGTGACAATTAAACCTAGTGATTTGATGAGTAAATTTATAAATAAATTTATGTTTTAGTGGTGGATTTAATTCCTAGATCACAGATCTCTCATTAAAATCCTAATAAAGTACAAACGTTACATTCTTTTTTTTATGGTCCTAAATTACTGAGTTTTAAGTTTATTAAAAATGTTCTATCCCGCCCAACAGTACAACTGTCTGAGCAGCTTACACTGGAAAGAGTTAAAAAGAACAAAGGCCACATTGACAAGACACAACAGGTAAGGGGGTAGAACTACAAATGTGTATAGCAGGGGCGTATCTGCGTGGGGCCATAGGGGCCTGGGCCCCCGCAGATTTCGCCCTGGCCCCCCTCCCCGCCGTCAACCCTCCCCCGCTGCTTACTTTTGCTGGCGGGGGGCCCCAACCCCCGCCAGCCGAGGTCCGACCCGCAATCTCCATATTTCGTCTTCCTCCGTGGCCATGTGCTTCAAGGAAGTAACGCTGCAGTGCTGATTGGTTGAATCCAGTTCGGCGTCTGACGTCGCAGACGCCGAACTGGATTCAACCAATCAGCACTGCAGCGTTACTTCCTTGAAGCACATGGCCATGGAGGAAGACGAAATATGGAGATTGCGGGTCGGACCTCGGCTGGCGGGGGTTGGGGCCCCCGCCAGCAAAAGTAAGCAGCGGGGGAGGGTTGATGGCGGGGAGGGGGTGGAGAGAGGCGGCGGCGGCGGGGGGGGAGGGAGGCAAAAATGTGCCCCCCCTCTCTGGCTCTGGCCCCCCCTACCGCCGGATTCCAGATACGCCCCTGGTGTATAGGGAAGCTGGGAAAACAAGGGAAGAGCATTAGGAGAAAGGGAGCTGCCTGTCAGGTAGTCACGCCTGCCAGAGGTCGCAGGTCTTAGGAATAAGCATCCCTACAAAGGAAGGTTTTAAGTTCAGCTTTAAATCGAGGTAAAAAAAAAGTCCTTTCCAGGTTTATAAAAGTTATATACAAAACAATTGTATTCTTGCTGAGTGTATGCAGCTGTGGGAGTGGCATTTTTGTCACAGAACCCACTAAGTCGAAAATCTGCAATTGAAACTAGTACAACACCACACTCTTAAATCACATCAAAGCACAGCTCCTCCCTCCTGTCACTTTGCCTATGATACAAGGTTAGACACAAAAAAACTGAGCTTCCCCACATAAAGAGCAATTCTATAAGCGGGTGCTGTCAGTTATGTACATTTACATGCACAAATGATGCATAAAACTGGTACTTATGCACATAAGTGACAGAAAATTGACTGAGCATTAATTCTATAAGGGTGCATGTAAGTGGCATAGGACTCAATTCTATACATGGTGCCCAAATCTGGATGTCAAAAAGAAATGCATACTAAGCGCTAGTCTATAAACAGCACTCGAAGTTGGGTACTGTTTATCAAATGGCTCTTAGCGCCAGGATCCATACCCAATTGTGGATATGAGGAGTTATACCAACTGAACCCTGGTGTAAATCCCTGCGTCTAAGTTAGGCACGGATCCCCTGAATTCTGTAACACTGCACGTAAATCCTAGAAATGCTCCTGACTCGTCCATGCCCCTCCCAAGGCCATGCCCACTTTTCAGATCCACATGGAAAAATGTATAGGCACATCTTTATAGAATAGCAACTGTAAAGATGTGCATGCAAATTCCAACCATTGACAATTAGCACCAATATTGCTAGTGCCCAATTAGCGCTAATTGGCTCGTTAAACAATTAAATTGCATGCACAATTTGGGTATGTGTCCACATTGGAGCATACAATTTTGAGCACTATATATGAAATTAGGGGGGTAGATCATAACTGCAAGGGGAAATTCACATGGGTACAGCATGGAAGGGGCATGGGCGGGCTGCCACTTACACACGCAATTTACAGACTACAGTATGTGTAGTTAACACATTTTGGTGACTGCAGTTGTGCTAGGTCTATGGCTGGTGTAACTGCAAGTGTCTAAATGTTGAGCATGCCAATACCAGGGTCATAGGGGTCATTTCTATAATATGGCACCAATAGACAGTTGGCACAATGGGATG
Source organism: Microcaecilia unicolor (assembly GCF_901765095.1). NCBI lineage: Eukaryota > Metazoa > Chordata > Amphibia > Gymnophiona > Siphonopidae > Microcaecilia > Microcaecilia unicolor. Next base: position 226,580,556 of record NC_044032.1, on the reverse strand, counting down.
TGCTTAGCACCAGTTCTAAAATGGCACTTAGATACGCTTAAGCTATTATAAAATACTAGCAGAAAATCATGTTGATGTGCCAAAAGGTAGGCATGCCCACTTGTTGAGGCTCAAGACGTACGAGGAAAGACTTACTGACCTGATCATGTATACCCGGGAGGAAAGGAGAAACGGCTGATACGATACAGACATTCAAATATTTGAAAGGTATTAATCCGCAAACAAACCTTTTCCAGAGACGGGAAGGCACTAGAACTAGAGGAGATGAATTGAGGTTGAAAGGGGACTGGCTCAGGAATAATGTCAGGAAGTATTTTTTCTCTGAGAGGGTGGTAGATACCTGGAATGCCCTCCTGCGGAAGGTGGTGATAACAGAATTCAAAAATGCATGGGATAAACACAAAGAATCCTGTTTAGAAAGAATAGATCCAAAGAAGCTTAGCAGAGATTAGGAAGCAACATTGATAACTGGGAAGCAAAGTCTGTGCTCTGAACTTGGCTGGACAGCTTCAGCATCAGAAGTGGGAGAACAAGGACAGTGCTGGACAGACTTCTATGGTCTATGTCCTGGAAATGGCAAGCACAAATGAAGCTCTCAATGAAAATATACTGCTACTAAACTGAATCAAAAAGTCATTCACATAAGAAGGTATCTTCAGACCATCAGAGGCGGTACTTTGCTACCATACAATGGTGCAGTAGTAATTTCCACCTTATTTCATCATTGGTCCATTTTTTAAAGAAACATATTTTACAGCACTTCAGAAACTCTTGAAATTGCAAGATATATGTACTTATCTTAAACAATGGTTTCAGGGGACTTGAAATCCACATACATTTCTCATGGGGCAATACACCAACACATGTTTCACTTCTGCTTTTTCAAGGCAAGCCCCTTTCAGTCTTTGGTGTAAGGGGTGAAGAACTAAGTACTCAGTTTCTGATGGTCCGAACATGATACCTTCTTATGTGAATGACTTTTTGATTCAGTTTAGCAGCAGTATATTTCTATTTTGAGATTTAAGTATTGTATTACTAATTGCTGTTTAACAAATATATACTAAATTGTGGGTGTTTTTGACTACTTATTTAAGCACAAATGAAGACCAGGTATACATATGAATTATCACATACCGTATGTAATGAGTTTATACTTTTGGGCAGCCAGGATGGACCATGCAGGTTTTTATGTGTCATCATCTACTATATCAATGGTTGGAGCAAGCTGGATTCATGCAATATGTGCAACCGGTAGTGTTCTAAAAGTTGCACGCATTCCGTGGTGACACACCTATGGCCTGCCCATGCTACACCAAAGTGAAGGCCCTTATGTGCCTTTGTAAAAGGGCTCTGCGTTGCTTAGCAATCACTCCTTTGTTTTTTTTCGCTATTTATTTTCTAATCAGCCATGATATGTTGAGCTTATGCACAAAGCTTACATACAGAGCTCATGTTTTTGTTTTGGGAAGCTGTCCAAAACTTTTTAAAGACATCTTTAATTGCCATTTATGTGTTTTTGGTTTGCTTAGAACCTTTTAAAGAAAATATAAGCAGGTATGGTAATGTGATGATTTTCTCCACACAGCAATATCATTAGTTTTTATACTGCTCAGGCCCCAGGTTAAAAAAACAATAATAACAACAAAAAAAAACCTGTCTTATAGATCTAAATTTAAAACAACATGCTGTACAAAGTTGTGATCCAACAAAACTAAAATGGAACCTTTTGCCCTAAATCAGGAGTAGTATTTGTTTAATACACCTGATTCAGGCCAAAACATTCTATTTTAGTTCTGTGGACCACATCATTTTACTTCATGGACCCCCAAAACCTGTTTTATAAATTTTATATATATACTAGTAAAAAAGGCCCGTTTCTGTAGGCAAGGAAACAGGCCTTAGGCAGGCAATTCCCCCCCCCCCCCCCCCGTACTACGGCCCCCTCGAACCCCCCTTCCGCAAACCTTTCGTTCCCCCCCCCCACGTGCGAGCGAAAACTGCCGCCACCACCGCCGTGTTGTTCTTCCCTTCCCATAGGTTCTTCAATCATCTTGTCTGGAAGTTCCTCTGCGTGCGTCTGACGTCAGACGCACGCATGTGTCTGACATCAGATGCACGCATGCGTCTGAAGTCAGACGCACGGAGTTAAACTTTCTGAGAAGATGATTGAGGAACCCACCCGAAGGTAGTGCACAACAGCGGCGGGAGGGGGGTGCGGTTTTCGGCGTTCCGGGGGGGGAGGATCGACAGGTTCGCGGAAGGGGGTGGGTTTCGAGGGGGCCGTAGCGCGGAGGGGTGACTGCTGATTCCGAGGCAGTAGGAGGAGTAGGGAAACACGCTGCGCCTTGCCTTGGAATCAGCTGTGTTGATGTCAGTGACGTCCGTGCGTGTCTGCCTCGCAGACCACTTGCAGCCAGGGAGCCACGGTCCCAAGCATAGAACGTTGGAGGTGAGAATTATTATATAGGATACTGTAAGCCCACAGGTCTTACCCCAGGATTTTCAGCCTGCTTCTCAGTACTTGGGACACACAGTCCTGGGACACACAATCCACCCTCCTCAGTACTTGGGACACACAGTCCAGGCTTCAGGTCTCCAGGTCTTCTCCTTCGGGCAAAACTCCCTCCTCTACTGAGAGGAAGCTATTTATGAGGTGTCCCATAAACCTCCCCACCTCTTGAGACCTCGCCCCTCTGGTTCCAGAAAGATCTGGGTCTAGAAGTCTCTTCTCACTCCCCCAGCTATCTCCCTGGAGCTCCCTCTACTGGCCCATGCAAGTCAACACTCAGCTAGATCCCTGGAGCTCCCCCTAGGGACCAGAATGGGCATTTTCCCAGTTTTCAGTGGGAGAGCGCCCTCTGGCGGCCTCCTCAAGTAAGGGCCGACACTGTGTTTATCACAATACACATTAAAAACAACATTGCTTGGTAGTACCAAGTTTATTTATTTATTTATTACATTTGTACCCCGCGCTTTCCCACTCAAAGCAGGTTCATTGCGGCTTACATAGTAATTGGGATTACAAAGTATTGGTGGAGAGAAATAAGTTGAGTATTATCGGAGTAATAAAAGAAATAGGAATGTAGAAATGCAGGGATGAGGGGAGTAGGAGAAGTATGAGCAAGTGTAAGTGAGCAATTGGAGGGTAGATGAGGCGGAGGGGAATGGGCAAGAGTGAAGGGAGTAGAAGAGGTGTGAGTAAGGGTAGGTGAGCATGTTGGAATTTATTGTATTTTTACATGCATTGCCTGTCACCTATTATTTCTCTGTGATTACTCTGTGACCTCTGATGTGAATTACTTAGAGAGGTCACACAGCTATGCAACTTCCTGTGGGGGTTCAGACACAGTAGATGCAGAACATGCAGCACATGGAGCACATGGAGCTCATGATCTCTCCTAACCTGAGAGGATCTATGGTGGTGTGAGCATCCATTACCATCTAAGCACATGGAAGGAGCTGATAATACAAATGTATAGTAATATGTATATATAAGCCTGTCTGATTATAATCAAACTACAAACTGTGAGTAAACAGATGTTTTGTTACTTCAACTTTAAAGTGACTCAGCAGTGAATTATTCAGGGGTGAATGAGAGAGAGATGAAGAAAGAAATTAACATTTCTAAAGCTGAAGCTGTGTGTACTAAAATCTGCTAATTATTTACTACAAATAATCCAACAAAAGGGTTATGGGCCCAGGGTCCAGGAATTGAAAAAGAAGAGAAATATTACCAGGCAGAAAAAAAGGCCACATTTTTCTCTTAAGTTTTAAAGGAAAGATTCAGTCTGTCCCTCTCTCCCCCCCACACAGCAGACAGAAGGCTAAGAAAATGGCTGAGGGAAGAAATTCACCATTGTTCTACTCTCTCAAGGTGCCTAGATTAACTGAGTTTAATTATCAGCAGTGGGAACTAAGATTCATATGTCTCCTTCGAGCAAAAAGATTAGATATATGCTTAGACCAAGACAGAACAGCTGAAAATATGGCTGAATGGGACAATGCAAACTATTATGTGAAGTGCATGCTTTTGGAAGCTCTCTCAGAGAAACAAGCCATATTAGTGGAGGGAAAAGATACACCAAAGGACATTTTATATAAACTGAGAACTATGTATGCAACTACATATGCAAAGCAGCAACCAATTTGGTTGGCAGAGTTGAATGAAACCAAATTAAGGGATAAAAGTAAATGTAATGATCACATTATGCATCTTATGTCTTCATTTCAAAAGCTGGAACTTTCTGGAATTCCCATGTGTGATGCATTGAAAAGAGCATTTCTTTTTACCTCACTATCAAAGAAGTTTGATGTTTTTAGGTCTGTAAATGAGGCCATTGAAGGGCAATCTTTTGAACAGACAACATCAAAACTAAGGCAGGAATGCATAATAAATGATTCTGAGGAGATGTGTTCTCAAAGCAAGTCAGAGAGAAATGAAACAAATTTCTTGGCAAAGAACAGAGGAAGGCGGAGCTATGGGAAAACTCCACCCAAGGGCAAGCTGATTTGCTACTCATGTGGAAAGGAGGGACATGTATCTAAATGGTGTAAGGAAACACAAAACACTCCCTCTAGCTCACCTAAGCCAATGGAACTAAAGAATTTTCAAACCAGGAAATGTATGAAGGACAAAGATAAACACAAGGGCTTTCTAATGGCAGAAAAATCTTTGACTATGGTAAATAATAATTCAAATGAAAGTACTTGGATTTTGGATTCGGGGAGCACATGCCATTTAACCAATTGTAAAGATTTCTTTCAGGAAATGTGTCCAGAGGAAGGTATTCTTAAAACTGCAAACGCAGGGACTGCTAAGATCCAAGCAAAAGGTATTGGATTCTTAAAATGCAAAGTGTCTAATGAAGTTAAAGAAATTCCTGTAAGTGATGTCTTGTATATTCCCCAAGCAGTTTGCAATATGCTTAGTGTATCTACATTAGATAAGAAGGGATTTGTGATTCATTTTGAAAACAGTAAGTGCACAATCTCTAAAAATGATGAAGTGTATGCTGAAGCTTTTATGCATAATGATGTTTATAAGCTGAACATTTCAGGTGAAGCCTCACATATGGCGCAAGTAAGGAAGAATGATGGTAAATGTAGTCTGGAAATCTGGCATCGCCGCCTGGGACATCGTGATTCTAAGGTGATCCAGGATCTTTACAGTAAGCAACTAGCCACCGGCATTCAGATAAGTGCAGATGCTGGTAAAATGGAGAAATGCATAGACTGTGTTACTCAAAAAGGTGTGAGACCCTCATTTCCTGCATACACAGGAAATAGGAGTAATAAAGTACTGGACTTAATACACAGTGACTTATGTGGACCGTTTAATATCCCATCATTGGGAAATAACAGATTTGTGCTAATATTCTTGGATGATTTCTCTAGATACTGTGTGGCCTATTTGCTGAAAGAAAAAAGTCAAGTCACAGACATGCTGAAGAAATACGTAGCCATGGTGAGCAATAAATTTAAAAGAAAACCAAAGGTTCTTCAGACCGACAATGGTGGTGAGTTCACTTCACAAAGCATGCGCACATTTCTAGAACAAGAAGGCATTCAGCATATCACAACAGTAGCTTATACACCAGAGCAAAATTCTGTTGCAGAGAGAAAATTTAGGTCACTTGTGGAAATGACCAGATGTATGCTGTCAGATAGCAATCTCCCTAAAAGACTATGGGGGGAAGCCATTCTCACAGCAGTGTACCTACAAAACAGAATGCCAACTAAAGGCGCTGAGCGCACACCACATGAGACATGGCATGGTAGGAAGCCAAACCTGTCACACATAAGAACATTTGGAAGTACAGCATATGCTCATATACCAAAGCAAAGAAGGCATAAGCTGGATTCCACAACAGAAAGGGGCATTTTAGTTGGCTATACTCCAGGACACAAAGGATATAGAATTTTGAATCTGAAAACTGGCATTGTTGGCATAAGACATGTTACATATTTTGATGAAAACAAAAGGGTTGATAAAGGCTGGATTATCCCAGATGAGCCTTATCATCCAGAATATGAAACTAGAACCATAATAGACATGCCAGTGTATATAAATGCCATACCAAGGCAGATGTCTGAAAGCAACTCACCTGTATCTAACGAGGAACAGGCAGAGGAAGCAGACACAGAAAGGATCATTGAAGAAGACAGTACAGTTGGAGAAGGGGAATCAATTGGAGAAGGACTCTCAGATTTAGAGGATGCGGAAAGGTCAGACCAACCTGTTGTCAGACGCTCATCCAGGGAAAACAAAGGTGTTCCACCCCCAAGACTGTCTTACCTAACAAAGTCAGCAGAAGCTCAAGAGCCCTTAACATGGGATGAGATTGAGAAAATGCCAGCAGAAGAAGCTGCTGAATGGCATAAAGCTGCACAAGAAGAAATTGATGCATTGGATAAAAATAATACTTGGATTCTTACAAAATTACCTCCTGGCAAGAAAGCTATAGGATGCAAATGGGTATTCAAGTTAAAAAGGAATGCACAAGGAAAAGTGGAAAGGTATAAAGCCAGATTAGTCGCAAAGGGATATCTTCAAAAATATGGAGAAGATTTTGATGAAGTGTTTGCACCTGTAGTGAAACACACGACAATAAGAACACTTCTGAGCATTGCAGTCTCAAAAGGCATGCAAGTCAACCACGTTGATGTGAAAACAGCGTTTCTTCATGGAGATATAACTGAAGACTTGTACATGGAACAGCCAACAGGTTTCATAAATACAAAACAAAGACAGCTAGTGTGTAAATTAAACAAAGGTCTTTATGGATTAAAGCAAAGTGCAAAATGTTGGAATGAAAAATTGCATGAAATATTGACAAATTTAGGATTTAAGCAAGGTGAAGCAGATAAATGTTTGTACACTAGGTGCACAAATGGACAATATGCATACATTTTAGCTTTTGTTGATGATCTGCTCATTGCAAGCAAAAGTGAGCAAGAGTACAAGGACATTGTAAAGTGTTTAAACCTGAATGTTGAGATAAAAGAACTTGGTAATGTGTCATACTATCTTGGTATAGAAATTGAGAAACAAAATGATGGTTCTTATCTTCTAAGCCAGAAGCAGAAAATAAATGAGCTTATTGAAAGTTTAGGTATGCAAGATGCCCAAGTTGTAAGCACTCCCATGATCACTGATTTTCTGAAGGATGAAACAGTAAGAGAACCTTTACCAGATAACATCCAATATAGATCAGCCATAGGTAAGCTTTTATATCTAGCTACCACATACAGGGCTGATATAGCAAATGCAGTAGGAATTTTGAGCAGAAGGGTCAGCTCACCTACCAAATCAGATTGGACTGCAGTTAAAAGGATGGTAAGGTATTTAAAGGGTACCATTGATTGTAAATTAAAGATTTCAGCCAATAGTAATCCAAAACTAATATGTTACTGTGATTCAGATTGGGCAGGGGATCATTCTGATTATAAATCCACAAGTGGATATGTGTTTATGTATGGAAATGTACAAATTTCATGGGCCAGTCATAAACAAAGTATTGTGAGTTTGTCTTCTACAGAAGCTGAATATGTGGCAGCATCGGAAGCGTGCAGAGAACTGATGTGGATTGAAAAACTTTTGCTGGATTTTGGTATAGCTGAACAGAGACCAATCCAGATAATGGAAGATAATCAGAGCTGCATCCGACTGTCACAGAATGACAAGGTTCAGTCACGTACCAAGCACATCGCAACGAAATACCACAACGTGCGAGAGTTGGCGAAAGAAGGGGTCATCAGTCTACACTATTGTCACACCAGTGAGATGACAGCTGACATCATGACCAAACCGTTACCCAGAGAACATTTTGTGAATCTGCGTATAAAGCTTGGACTTTGTATGAATAAATAATTGCATGACAGTTATGCATGAGAAGGGGTTTGTTGGAATTTATTGTATTTTTACATGCATTGCCTGTCACCTATTATTTCTCTGTGATTACTCTGTGACCTCTGATGTGAATTACTTAGAGAGGTCACACAGCTATGCAACTTCCTGTGGGGGTTCAGACACAGTAGATGCAGAACATGCAGCACATGGAGCACATGGAGCTCATGATCTCTCCTAACCTGAGAGGATCTATGGTGGTGTGAGCATCCATTACCATCTAAGCACATGGAAGGAGCTGATAATACAAATGTATAGTAATATGTATATATAAGCCTGTCTGATTATAATCAAACTACAAACTGTGAGTAAACAGATGTTTTGTTACTTCAACTTTAAAGTGACTCAGCAGTGAATTATTCAGGGGTGAATGAGAGAGAGATGAAGAAAGACATTTCTAAAGCTGAAGCTGTGTGTACTAAAATCTGCTAATTATTTACTACAAATAATCCAACAGAGCATTGGGGTACAATGGTGTGGGAGAGGGTAAATATTCTACTGTTAACCAGAAATTTGCCCTGTTACTCCATATTGAGGGGCATAATCGAACGAAAACGTCTATCTCCATGGGCGTTTATCTCCGAGAACAGGTCCGTGAAGGGGCGGACCGAACCGTATTTTCGCAAAAAATAGACGTCCATGTTTTATTCGACAATTTGTGAGCTGGGCGTTTTTGTTTTTCAGCGATAATGGAAAATGAAAGCACCCAGCTCAAAAACGAATAAATCCAAGGCATTTGTTCGTGGGAGGGGCCAGGATTCATACTGCACTGGTCCCCCTCACATGCCAGGACACCAACCGGGCACCCTAGGGGGCACTTTTACAAAAACAAAAAAAAAGGTAAAAGAGCTCCCAGGTGCATAGCACCCTTCCCTTGTGTGTTGAGCCCCCCAAAATCCCCCTCAAAACCCACTGCCCACAAGTCTACACCATTATTATAGCCCTAAGGGGTGAAGGGGGGCACCTACATGTGGGTACAGTGGGTTTGGGGGGGTTGGACGACTAATAAGCATTAAGCAGCACAATTGTAACAGGTAGGGGGGGATGGGCCTGGGTCCACCTGCCTGAAGTCCACTGCACCCCCTAACAACTGCTCCAGGGACCTGCATACTGCTGCCAGGGAGGTGGGTATGACATTTGATGGTGAAAATAAAAAGCTGTGAAACATCATTTTTTTTGTGGTGGGAGGGGGTTAGTGACCACTGGGGGAGTCAGGGGAGGTCATCCCCGATTCCCTCCGATGGTCATCTGGTCATTTAGAGCACTTTTTTGGGACCTGTTCATGTGAAAAAAGGGTCCAACAAAAGTGTCCTAAATGTTCGCTAAAAACGCCTTTATTTTCTCGATTATCGCCCTAACGCGTACATCTCTCCTCGGCCGATAACCACGCCCCAGTTCCACCATTGCCACACCTCTGACACGCCCCCATCAACTTTGTCCGCATCCGCGACGGAGTGCAGTTGAAAACGTCCAAAATCGGCTTTCGATTATACCGATTTATTCGTTTTTGTGAGATAAACGTCTATCTCCCGATTTGGGTCGAAATCTAGGCGTTTTTCTCTTTCGCTTATAAGGTGGATTGTGTGTTCCACAGATCAATTTTCAAATTTGTTTAGCCACTTACGTATGGGACTTAGGGCTGCTCTAGTGTAGGCGCGTGTTTTGGGCACGTGTAGATCCATTTTTCAGCGCACCTGTAAAAAAGGCCTTTTTAAAATTTTTGCCGAAAATGGATGTACAGCAAAATAAAAATTGGCGCGTGTTTTTTTGGGGTCTGAGACCGTACCGCCAGCCATTGACTTAGCGGTAAGGTTTCTTGTGTTAACCATGCAGTTATCGTCTACATGTGTAGAATGACAATTACCACACTGGTTTCTGCTTGTCAAAAATGAAATTACCGCAAGGGCCATGTGGTAGCGGGTGGTAACTCCAATTTGACACACATTGGGCAAGCGTGGAGGGGCATTTTCGAATGGGGATGCCCATCTCTAAGGGCGCCCATCTCTGAGGACGTCCCCGTGAAGGGGGCGGGGCATCCCGTATTATCGAAACAAGATGGGCGTCCATCTTTCGTTTCGATACTACGGTCGGGGACGCCCAAATCTCGACATCTAGGACGACCTAAGAGATGGTCGACCTAAATGTTGAGATGGTTGACCTTAGAGATGGACGACCTCGGTTTTCGCTGATAATGGAAACCATGGACGCCCATCTCAAAAATGACCAAATGCAAGCCCTTTGGTCATGGGAGGAGCCAGCATTCGTAGTGCACTGGTCCCCCTTACATGCCAGGACACCAACCGGGCACCCTAGGGGGCACTGCAGTGGACTTCAGAAATTGCTCCCAGGTGCATAACTCCCTTACGTTTGGTCCTGAGCCCCCCAACCCCCCCCCCAAAAGAAAATCCACTCCCCACAACTGTACACCACTACCATAGCCCTAAGGAGTGAAGGGGGGCACCTACATGTGGGTACAGTGGGTTTCAGGTGGGTTTTGGAGGGCTCACATTTACCACCACAAGTGTAACAGGTGGGGGGGATGGGTCTGGGTCCACCTGCCTGAAGTGCACTGCACCCACTAAAAACCGCTCTAGAGACCTGCATACTGCTGTGATGGAGCTGGGTATGCCATTTGAGGCTGGCATAGAGGCTGGAAAAAATGTTTTTAATTTTTTTTTTAAGGGTGGGAGGGGGTTCGTGACCTCTGGGGGAGTAAGGGGAGGTCACTTGCTGCACAGCCATTTCCTGAAAAAAAGAAAGACCTACCATTTACCCGCTGCAGTAAAAGGGGGCCTCAGTGAGCGTCAAAAACATACACCAACACCAGCGCAGGCCACAATTTGCTGCAGTTTGGTAAAAGGGGGCCTAAGCTTGGACCTGTGTATGCAGGCGGTGTGACAAGCTGCTAATGTGGGCTACTCTTTTCTACTTTGTTTATTGAATTTTTTTGTGCCTCATGTCTCCAAAGACGAAGAAGAAGGGCAAGGTGGTAACTCCAAGTTCTTCCCAAACTGGTGTTTCTGTGGCAGAGTAAAATCACCACATATGCAGCATGGCTAAGTGAGGATAGAGGGGGTAAATCTCCTGCTGTTAACTTATCTGAGGGAATTTTATACCTGTATCAGGAACGTTGCAAATTGTTTCTTGCTATCAGGGAAGAGATGCGCAATTTGGAAGCCACTTTTCTTCACTACCCCTGAAAGTGTCTAGTAAAGTACTTGGGGAGTCGCTATCCCCTGGATTCTGTATAGCGTGCCTAGAAATCCGTGCCGCAATCCAAGCTGATTCTATAATACCGTGCTTAACTTAATTGGCTTAACAAGCTAATTAGCATTGATAGCAGCACTAAACAAGCAATAATGAGCTCTAATCGTCAATAATTAGAATTTATGCGTACATCTCGCTAAGCATATTCTGTAACGCAGAGCGCCTAACTTCTAACGTGCTGAGACAAAAAGGGGCATGGTTATGGGCAAGGAAATGGGCTTTTCATGGGCATTCAAAAAATTACATGCATAGTTATAGAATATGGCCCAGTGCGTGTAAATCTACTTGCAGAGATTTATGCCACATTTTCATTGGTGTAAATAGAGGCACATAGTTTTAGGCATTGATTTCTACACCGATTGTTTAGACGCCATACATAGAATCGCCCCCTATATTTTTTATGCTCCAGAGCAATTGAGATTTTTTTCTGGATTCTGAGAAATTCATTAATCTGGTAGTTTCAACTCCAAATCGAAGTGAGGAGGATGGATAAATTGTATAAAAGGACTCAGCTGCAGTCACACCTGCTACTTTTGATTAATTTTTTTTTCTTCTTTATTCCATCTTTTCTTTCCTCTCTCTCCCCCCCACCCCCCTTTTATTTAATTTTATAGTCTAATGGAGCATTGCAATCTTTTCTTCTTTGTTTAAGATTAGTTTTTCTTTTAATATATTATCTAAGCAAGTGTAAACTACTTGTGAATTTATTTGAAATATCAATAAAAATAAAATGAAATAATATGCATGCATGCCTTTAAAATAAATTGGCAAATTTGTGTGTACTAAATAAGAGGTGTAAACAGATGCATGCTCTTTCAATGAGTTAACTTTGTAAGGCAGAGGGTTCTCAACCCAGTCCGGTTTTCAGGATGCCCACAATCAATATGAATGAAATAGACTTACATAGTGCAATTTTTCTAGCAGAAAAGGTGCCGGTACTCAAATGTCAGGCCACCCTTCAGGGGTGGGGTGATCACTGAGGGACTCACCCCACAATAACCAGGCTCCCTGCAACCAGTCACAGAATTGGCAGAATTGGTGTGTTGAGCTTGAGCTCTTTCATTAAAACTTGGGGGACCATGGATTAATTTTAGCAGACAATGGAAAAGGTGCCGGTACTCAGTACCCCCAAGTACCCCCTCAAAAAAAGCCCTGGATTTACATACAATGGAGGCAGTGCGCTCATTATGGATATCAGGAAAACTAGGCTGGCTTGTTGTGTGTCCCGAGGACTGGATTGAGAACCCCTAATGATGCACATTTTCACTTAGAAAACCAATGTATCTTATACTGCCACACCAGTTAGGTGACCTATTGTAAAATGACCTTCCCTGTGATTATAAGATGTCACTTAAAGGAATCTATCTTCTGAAGACATTGACTTTGATGGATTGTCTCTAAAACTACTACTACTACTAGTCATTTCTATAGTGCTACTGCTACTAGACATATACAGCACTTTACACATTATATGCAGGTACTATCTCCGTCCCTAGTAGGCTCACAATCTAAGGTGTTTTTTGTACCTGAGGATTAAGTGACTTGCCAAGGTCACAAGGAGCTGCAGTGGGAATTGAACCCAGAGAGCCAGGATCAGAGGCTGCTGCACTAACCATTAGGCCTCTTCTAAAAAGTGCTCCTTTTAAACTTTTGGCTTTGTCTAAAGGGATATATAGCTTTAAAGAGAGGTGCCATTTTTAATTAGTGATCTATTTAAAAATGCCTTGCTTTTAATTGAGGGACTCTCCCAACAAGCAAGCAAAGAACTTTTTAATTTTTAGCCTGCCAATCCCTTCTTATTTGGTCCAAAACCTTAGGAGTTACAATTAAACCCTTAAACCACATCAAATCATGTTAAGCTTGTCTTCTCCAGAGAAATGCTAAGACCAAAGCAAAACTTGTGTTAAATCGGAGTAATACTTGCTGGAGAGGCTGAAGGGACTCATCCTGTGGGCTTGATTTGCCTACGCTCATGATTGATGCTCTTAATGAATATCATAAGGGTTGGAGAAGAGGTTCACACACTCCTTCATTCAAATCCCACATACAAGTTATAACGCCAGAAAACACACCAGAAAAGTACAACTTTTCCCACAGGCCAAAAATAGAAGAAACCCCATCACTACACTTTCATCTGTGAAACAGGGAGCTGCCCCAGAAAGAAGGGAGCGAAGATCATACGTAAGTATTGCCATACTGGGAAAGACCAAAGATCCATCAAGCCCAGCATCCTGTTTCCAACAGTGGCCAATTCAGGTCACAAATACCTGGCAAGATCCCAAAAAAGTACAAAACATTTTATACTGCTTATCCCAGAAACAGTGTTTTTTCCCCCAAGTCCATTTAATAATGGTCTATGGACTTTTCCTTTAGGAAGCTGTCCAAAACTTTTTAAAACTCCGCTAAACTAACTGCCTTTACCACATTCTCTGGCAATGAATTCCAGAGTTTAATTACACGTTGAGTGAAGAAACATTTTCTCTGATTCGTTTTAAATTTACTACATTGTAGCTTCATCGCATACCTACTAGTCCTAGTATTTTTGGAAAGCGTAAACAGACACTTCACATCTACCTGTTCAACTCCACTCATTATTTTATAGACCTCTATCATATCTCCCCTCAGCTGCCTTTTCTCCAAGCTGAAGAGCCCTAGCCACTTTAGCCTTTCCTCATAGGGAAGTCGTCCCATCCCCTTTATCATTTTTGTCGCTCTTCTCTGCACCTTTTCTAATTCCACTATATCTTTTTTGAGATGTGGCGACCAGAATTGAACACAATATTCGAGATGCGGTCGCACCATGGAGCGATACAAAGGCATTATAACATCCTCATTTTTGTTTTCCATTCCTTTCCTAATAATACCTAACATTCTATTTGCTTTCTTAGCCGCAGCAGCACACTGAGCACAAGGTTTCAACGTATCATCAACGATGACACCTAGATCCCTTTCTTGGTCCGTGACTCCTAACGTGGAACCTTGCATGACATAGCTATAATTCGGGTTCCTCTTTCCCACATGCATCACTTTGCACTTGCTCACATTAAACGTCATCTGCCATTTAGACGCCCAGTCTCCCAGTCTCGTAAGGTCCTCTTGTAATTTTTCACAATCCTCCCGCGATTTAACAACTTTGAATAACTTTGTGTCATCAGCAAATTTAATTACCTCACTAGTTACTCCCATCTCTAGGTCATTTATAAATATGTTAAAAAGCAGCGGTCCCAGCACAGACCCCTGGAGAACCAAACTAACTACCCTTCTCCATTGAGAACACTGACCATTTAACCCTACTCTCTGTTTTCTATCTTTGAACCAGTTTTTAATCCACAGTAGAACACTACCTCCTATCCCAATACTCTCCAATTTCCTCTGGAGTCTTTCATGAGGTACTTTGTCAAACACCTTCTGAAAATCCAGATACACAATATCAACCGGCTCACCTTTATCCACATGTATGTTCACCCCTTCAAAGAAATGTAGTAGATTGGTGAGGCAAGATTTCCCTTCACTAAATCCATGTTGACTTTGTCTCATTAATCCATGCTTTTGAATATGCTCTGTAATTTTGTTCTTAATAATAGTTTCTACCATTTTGCCCGGCACCAACATCAGACTCACCGGTCTATAATTTCCCGGATCTCCTCTGGAACCTTTTTAAAAAATCGGCGTTACATTGGCCACCCTCCAATCTTCTGGTACCACACTTGATTTTAAGGATAAATTACATATTACTAACAATAGCTCCGCAAGCTCATTTTTCAGTTCTATCAGTACTCTGGGATGAATACCATCCGGTCCAGGAGATTTGCTACTCTTCAGTTTGTAGAACTGCCACATTACATCCTCGAGGTTTACAGAGAATTCATTAAATTTCTCCGACTCGTCAGCTTTGAATACCATTTCTGGCACCGGTATCTCTCCCAAATCTTCCTCGGTGAAGACGGAAGCTAAGAATTCATTTAATCTCTCCACTATGGCTTTGTCTTCCCTGATCACCTCTTTTACTCCTCAGTCATCTAGCGGTCCAACCGATTCTTTTGCCGGCTTCCTGCTTTTAATATACCTAAAAAAAAAAATTACTATGTGTTTTTGCCTCCGACGCAATCTTTTTTTCAAAGTCCCTCTTAGCCTTCCTTATCAGCGCTTTGCATTTGACTTGACATTCTTTATGCTGTTACTTATTATTTTCAGTCGGTTCCTTCTTCCATTTTCTGAAAGATTTTCTTTTAGCTCTAATAGCTTCTTTCGCCTCACTTTTTAACCACGCCGGCTGTCATTTGGTCTTCCGTCCTCCTTTTTTAATACGCGGAATATATTTGGCCTGGGCTTCCAGGATGGTATCAAAGTTTTGTTCCAGTGCAAACTCCAGTGGAAAAGTGAAGACAATTGTGCTCAGATCAAACTTTTTTTTTTAAACTGACCCTCTTCCCACACATCCATCTTTCTGATAGTCACCAAGAATCCAATTCTAAATTACAGAAATATCACAGAAGCCCATCTCAAAACAAAGATGACAGTTTTCAAAGCAGTTTGCTATATTAATTGGAAGTGTACAAATTGCAAGCCCTTAATGTGGCTAAAAGTCTGTGGATTAGGGGTGTGCTCATAAAAAATGTTTGGTCTATTTTCTTTGCAAACTTTCAGACATTATTCAGTTTGCTTGGTACATTTATACACATAAAATTTGGTTAATGCATTTAAAACAATTTTAACACATGTAAATAAATCATTATACATGCATAATGGGCAAGGTCACGTGATGGTTTGAGGGAGGAAGTCGTGTCTTCTTTCTCTCCGGGGCTCCCACCTCACCTTTTGCGGCAAACCGAGCGATAAAACGCATGAACTGTGTCCTTACCGGCGCCTCCTGACGGGGACAGTATATGGAGCCTTTTGTGACCCGCGAGATGCACCCAACACCCGGCAGGGCGGGGAAAAAAAGCGCGGAGAAGCAGCATGGCTCGGAGGAGTCCAAGATGGTGCCCGCTCGGATGTCGGACCCTCCTCCACAGTTCCACCCGACCCAACTGCAGCAGATAGTTGAAGCGGCAAAGACAGTGATCGACCCCCAGTTTGCCAAACTATCCAAACAGCTAGCAGGGGTCGAGACCCGGTTGGGAGAGACAACGCGTTGGACGGGGGAGCTGGAGATCCGGATGTCTGCACTGGAGGACTCCACGACCGAAAAGGACAAAGTAATAGAAAGCTTGCAACAAGCCTTGAAAGCACAGGCGAAAAACTTGGATGATATGGAGAATAGATCTCGAAAATCTAATTTGAGACTGATCGGCATACCAGAAACGATCCCCGATCGCTCACTTTCCACAAAGTTGGAGCGCTGGTTAAAAACTGAACTTGCACTATCGGATAGCATAGGCCCGCTATGCTTGGAAAGGGCTCATCTGCTGGGCAGGAAGGCCAACGCAGGGAACAGGCCCAGAGCAGTGATAGTAAAAGTCCACAACTTCCTTCACAAGGAGGAAATCCTGCGAGGTGCAAGAGCTAAATGGGACACTCTGACCTATAATGGCGCACATTTAAAGATATTCCAGGATTACTTGGCGACTTTGCAAGAGTGTCGGAAGGCCTTTGACCACTGTGCAGACATTTAGCCAGGAAAAACCAACGGTTTATGCTTTTGTATCCTGCACAGCTGAAAGTCCTAACATCAGAAGGTTGGAAAACCTTTATGTCCCCCGGGGAGGCTCAAGAACTGTTGCGGACAGAGCCCCCTGCGAGCACGGGACAGAATGGATGAGAGGAACCCCGATCATGAGAAAGAGACTGGAAGGTCTTAGAGAAGGTGGCCGATAGGACCCTTGGAGGTGAATTACGTGGCATTGGGTTCTGGAGTGCATGGTATGAACGTTGAAAGTTATGAATGTTTATAGGTGTTGAAGTTAAGTGCCATGGTCTCCAGCAATCACTTTACCTCCCTCCCCCAGAGCAGTAATACTCCAACCAGCACAACACCAAAAGCATCAAGGCCAGCAGGCTTGGAATCTTGAGCATCTGTACATGCTTAAGGCCTGCTTTCTCTCTCCTCCGACGAAACAAGAAACTCAGAGGGGGAGGCAGTTGGCAGGCCTTGAGCATGAGCAGAAGCTCAAGACCCATGCCCATCAGCCTCAATGTATGTGGTGTTATGCCCTTTACAGGAGGAGTTAGGGAAGAAGAAGAGTACTGGAGACCATGGGGGGGGGGGGGGGAGGAAATGTGGCTAAGGAAGAAGAGAAGTGCTGGACAGTGGCATACCAAGGTGGGGGCGGTCTGCCCCGGGTGCATGCCGCTGGGGGGTGCCGCGGCACGCGCCTGTCGGCTGCGACTTCGAATCGCTACGCTAAATTCTCTCGTTCGCTGCAGCTCCCTCCCTCTGCCCCGGAACAGGTTACTTCCTGTTCTGGGGCAGAGGGAGGGAGCTGCAGCGAACGAGAGAATTTAGCGTAGCGATTCGAAGTTGCAGCCGACAGGCGCGCGCGCGGCACCCCCCCCCCCTAGCGGCGTGCACCCGGGGGGTGTCATTTCGCCGGGGGGGGGTGCATCGGCGATCCGCTCCGGGTGTTGTCGACGCTAGGAACGCCACTGGTACTGGAGAAAAACATTTTTATTACAATATGCCCATCATGGCCCAAAACATAACCAAGCAGAGCAGAGTGTTTGGATCCACACACACACACACACACACACAACAGGTCAGTGTAAATAATGCAATTTCTAAGAGTTTGTCCTTTTCTGAAAATGTGCTGGATTTGTAGTGGCACATGCAGAGTAATGAACATGGGACATTTTTATAGGATGAACATATAATCTGAGCAGCTGCTATCTGTTAAATCCAGTTGTAATAAATCTCTGTATGCCTTGATGGGTTCGCTTACATACAGCAAGATTTATGGTGAAATGCCAGCAATGGAAATATCACCACCAACTTGGCAGTGAGCACAGAGAAGAATATAGTGCTCCCTAGGGAGCTAACTACAGCGCTGGGCATAGCAGCAAACTACCTGCACCCTTTCAGTTCTGTGGCATTTTGAGTGACGGCTCTTTGCAGTAGGTCAGAAACATAAACAGAGAAACAAAAAAATGACAGAAGATAAAGACCACATGGTCTATCCAGTCTGCCCATTCATACCAAGTACTGAGCTCAAAAATTCTTTCCTTTCCCTCAAGATCCTCTGTGCTTATCCCATGCCTTTTCTGATTATTAATAAATATTATTAAAATGGACTTGGGGAAAATCCACTGCTTATTTCTAGGATATTATCATCTATACCCTGTCCCAAACATCAAATTGTCTCATATGTATATTGTTCATTATTTCTCATTCGCTTCAATCGCATAACTCTCTGTAGTAAACAATTCTCTGTCAATGTAACAACCACTTTAAACAGAGTTTTTGCTTCGGGGATCATCAGATAGTCCTGCTGCTCTCACCATATGAACGCAGTGTTCAATTTTTAGTATCCACGAAGGGAAATGGTTGAGGTGCAAATCGTCATAGATCAACCCACATCTCTTTTTTTATATATTTGTACTATTTTTTTAAAAAAATCTTTAACAGTTTGCTGAATTAAGTTGAAACAATCATAGCAGCACTTATCTTTTACACCGGCAGTATTTTAAACAACAGGAGAACCTCCGCCAACATGGCAAAGTTTCTATGTCTTCCTCAGGGAAGAGGTCCTCTAAGAGACAGAAATCAGTTAAACAATTCATAGAATCCAACTTGCCGCTCTTATAAATATAATAGAAATTGCCCATTGTATATACTTCATTACTTACAGCTACAGAGTAGTCACGGTCCTGCAACAGTTTGAAAAAAATGGCCGCGGTTTACCGGCACAAGCGTCTGATTTAAATAGTACACAGCTGATCACAAACCCAATGTTCTGATTGGATTAGGAAAAATATCTCCTATCCAATCAAACCAAAGACCACCAGTCAAGTTCAGAGTTTAGCCCTGCGGGATATAAAGTTTGTAATTGAAAAATCCAACGTTGTTCTTTAAAATTTAAAAATTGACTCATATCACCACCCTCCCATCCCAACTGTCGCTGTCTGTCTGAGAACTTCTACTTGAGAGGACATGGGACCAGAGTATACCTTTTTACACACAAGATGAGTTACATGGATTTTTCACTTCTGCTGGGCTGCAGAAGGTGCAGAACATAGTTGATCGCCGTCTACAAGTGAACCGTGGAAAACAGCTCACCATGTACCGTGTATGGATCCAGTGCAAATATCGCAAACCTTGCCTGTTGGACAAGAACTGAACTAGGCCACCTCCATAATGTGGGGTACAAATGTAACAAATAAATAAATAAATAAATATTTGGGTACAGTGGGTTTCTGGTGAGGTTTGGAGGGCTCACAGTTTCCTCCACAAGTGTAACAGGTAGGGGGAGGTAGAAGCCTGGGTCCACCTGTCTGCAGTGCACTGCACCACTACTAGACTACTCCAGGGACCTGAATGCTGTTCTAATGGACCTGAATATAACATCTAAGGCTGGCATAGAGGTTGTAAGTAATGTTTTTCATCACATTTTTGGGGAGTGGGAGGGGGTTAGTGACCACTGGGGGAATAAGGAGAGGTCATTCCTGATTTCCTTCAGTGGTCATCTGGTTATTTAAGGCACCTTTTGTGTCTTATTCGTTATAAAAGCATATCTAGCTCAAAATGTCTAAGTTTTAGTCCCGGATGGTTTGATTTTGTTCCATTATGGCTGAAAAACGTATAAATCTTAGGAACGCCCGTCCTGCCTTGAACACATACCCCTGGCACACCTCCTTGAGATTTAGATGCACTTCTGACGGACTTCAGAGAAAAACGTCTAAAAAGAGGTTTTGAAAATACTGATTTGGACGTTTATGTGAGAAAAACGTCCAAATGCAGACGTGTCATTTTTTGGACATTTTTCTCTTTTGAAAATGAGCCTGATAATAGATTAACACCTGAATACAAAGTACTATAATCCAGCAAATCACAATAAAATATAATAAAAATATTTTTAAAAAATATAAAAACATAATAGAAGCAAGTTAAAAACATAGAGGCCCTTTTACTAAACTGCAGTAAAACTAATGTGTGCTTACTGCAGGTTAAAATCCACTACTGTGGGGTGCGCTCAGGAGTCCCGCGGTAGTTTTTGTATCGGTGCACACTTCCCGTACACTAAAAAATACTTTTTATTTTTTAGCACTGGGGCGTGTTTGGGGGCAGAGAGTAGGGGTGTTCTGCTCTACTCAGCACAGCTGCATCAACGCGCACTAACCAAGTAGCACAAGATTAGCACGTGAGCCCTTACTACCTAGAAAATAGATGTCAGTAAATGTTCACGCGCTAATGGGGGAAATTAGCGCATTGCCATTAATAGAGGAAATGGAAAATGCGGCCATTTTACAGCTGCGCTAAAAGTGGCCTCAGTGCGTAGGAAAGCCTTGCACTAGTAATAGTGCAAGTCACTTTTTAACGAAGCTTAGTAAAAGGGCTCCAGAATAACACAAAATTATGCATACATACATACATATTGAGACTGCACAAAGAGCAGGTTTTTCTACCATCTAAATAGAAACTGTGGGAAAATTTTACAGAAAGAAAAACGAAAATCAATCTGCTGGTTTAAATCGAAGGTTAGCACAGTACCCATTGTAAAAATGTATCTAAGGTCTGGACAAACAAATTAATACCATCAAAGTTTAAATCAAATGTTTCAAATATGTAATACTTGGTAGCAATAATGAAACAATGATGGAATATTCACATAGCAGGCAGCCAACAGATTTATTTTCCAATGGCAATAATTAAGGGGTCCTTTTACAAAGGCGAACTAGCATTTTTAGTGCGTGCTAATGATTAGCACGCACTAAACGCTAGAGTCACCCATAGAAATATAAGGGTTCGCTAACATTTAGCGCGTGCTTATTTTTAATGCACACTAAAAACACTAGCAAGCCTTTGTTAAAAAAAAAACCCAACTTTTTATGAACTTGGAAGCTAATAGTGTGCTGCTTGCATTTACATCCAAACTGACTTTAAGAAGAAATAAATATATACAACAGAACTAACACTGGCACATTTAGGCTGACTCTAGACTTCTGCATGAAGGTAGTTCTTCCCTCATTATTCAATACCTGTCTTTTAAATAGTAGTAACAAAAAATATCAAGTGCATTTTTATAATATACCACTGCATTCCACAAAACAGAAAGAACAAGTTCCCACATACTATCTTTCTCTTTTGATCTATGCACAGGAAAAAAAAAGATTTTAAATGCTCCCAGGTTTCAGCCTAATTAACCCCCTATTTACAAAGCCATGCTAGCGGCTTCCAGTGTAGTAATATTGACGCAGCCCATTCACTTTGAATGGGCTGTGTCAACATTGCCACTCGGCTTTGTAAACAGGGAGGTAAGGTAAGGTTTAAAAAAAACCTTTGTAGTTAAAAGTATATCAATAGAAATCAAACAAAATAAAACATGGAAAAAAAAATAAGATAATACCTTTTTTATTGGACATAACTTAATACATTTCTTGATTAGCTTTCGAAGGTTGCCCTTCTTCGTGACGAAGAAGGGCAACCTTCGAAAGCTAATCAAGAAATTTATTAAGTTATGTCCAATAAAAAAGGTATCATCTTATTTTCTTTTCCATGTTTTATTTTGTTTGATTTCTATTGATAACCTTAAGAGTGGACTAACACGGCTACCACACTCCTCTAGTTAAAAATAAAAACTCTGAATGTTGAGCACCTGATTCTCATAACATGATGTCTGTTTTGGGCCCTTTCCTAGGTGAAAAAATATCAGCAGCAAATGCAACGCGTACTAGGGTGTCCCTATAACTAGCTCCTCGAAATGACATACTAATTACGATTTAGAATGAATTACTACTCTAACCGATGAAAGGTTATTCTGTTCTGTCGGTTCCTCTGTGAACATCCATATGCTGCACAAGCCGGCATGTTTCTATAACTGAGATTAAATGAAAATGTTACCAACAAGGATGCAGCAGCTGATAGTTTGTTTTGGGTACACCAGTATTGCGGTTGCTCTGGGGATGGCTTCACCCTTGTGATGTCAGGCCATCTCATGTCTTATTAAACCTCCTTGGAGACACTGACCTTTCTCCTGCTTTCCCCTGCAGCCCATTGGTCACATATTTCTTAACCAGCCAATAGGCTGCAGTGGGAGGCAGGAGCCAGTAGCTGAGGAGACGCAGCATTCCTTCTGGACTTTCCTGCAGCTTTATATCTTCAAGATCTCAGCTCTAATATCTGGGCAGTGCTGGAAAGAATATTGGGAGTGCCCTAGCACCCAAAGAGCTGGCACCTATGAGCACAGGACCCCCCTACAAATGTGGACACAAAGTATGAGCAAAGTTTGTCACTGGCTTTATCTGGCCCTGCCCACAGCATGTAGGGGTAGTTTCAGGGGACTAGTTTTGGTGGGGCAATTTGTGGGGTGGTTAGGCAGTTCCAGGGGGGGGGGGGGGGGGTTAAGAACAGTTTGTTGGTTGTCATATAAGTTCCAGGTAGGGTAATGTTTGGGCGTGGGAAAGTTTGTGGGATGATGAGGCAGTTGCAAAGGGATAGCTTTTGAGGGCTTGGGCAGAATGGGGTGGTGGGTATCTGTGGGGATAGATTTTGGGGGTAGGGCAGCTGGGGCAATAGTTTTGAACTGGGGCAGTTTGCAGGGGCTAGTTGCAGGGAGTAGGGGCAGTTTGGTGGGGATATGGCAGTTTCAGGGAATATATTTTTTGGTATGGGGCAGTATGTCCAGTGATGTGGCAGTTGCAGGGGATAGTATTTGGTTGGAGGAGTTGCAAGGGGTAATTTTGGGAACAAAAGAGTTTGTGGGGTGGTAGAGCATTTGCAGGGGGTAGTTTTTATGGATGGAGAAGTTTGCAGGCTGGTGTGGCAGTTGTGGAGAGGAAGTTTTGGGGCTGTGATTACAGTTTGGGAAGGTAGGGCAGTTGTGAGGGGGTATTTTCCAGTTAGAGCAGTTTGTGAAGTAATGTTGCAATTGATGGTGTAGATATTTTGGATGGAGCAGTTACAAGGGGCAGTTTTTAGGGATGAATGAAAATTATGTTTATGGTTCTATATTAACTAGGAATATGGCATTTCCTATATTGTTTCATGTACTTTTTAACTTGAAACAGGGGAGAAAACCCTGAGATTTCATGGGGGGGGGGGGGGGGGGGTTCTGTCATCAGTATTGCACACTAATGCACAATATTGCTCAAATAATGCCCACAATTGTGCCCACAATTGCTTAGCAGTGGACCCTATTGCTCAATTGTATGTGTGTTATTTGAGGAATAAGTTGCACTATTTGAACAATGTTGTGCCCGAGAAAAAAACAATTCAAAAGCCCTGAAAAAAATGAAGACCCCCCCCCCCCCCACACACACACACACACAAACATGGGAAACTAAACAAAATGAAAATGTGTGCCCTGCATGCCCTTTTGTTACCATGAGCACTGTTCGCTTATGGCCACAGCTCTCTGTGCTGCTGAGACTCTCACTGGGTGCACTGCAGTGCGTTCATTATGGTCAGATAAAACTATCCGAATTCACTACTTGTCCACTGGAAAACCAGCATTTCATGTCTTACTCCTGAAAGAATGCGCAGCAGTAGTATAGAAATCACATCTGAGAAATTAGTGGAAAGTTTGTGCTGTTAACGAATTTATGAACATTCAGAATGGTGACATCATATGAGATACGTAGGGAGCGCTAGCGTCTTGTAGTTACATGGCCACTTTTTGTTCCAGGGCTTTTCATTTTTATGCTATGGCTAAGTAGGTCTATACTGTATATAAATAACAGATGCTGCTTCTGAGTAGTGTTGATTATTGCACCACTTGTGAGCTTGTGACGGGTCATGAAAAAGTCATGCTATAAGGACTCTACCACAGTATGTCAGTTCAAGGACAGTCAGCTCTTTGCCTGCTTCCATTTTTCCTGCATGTTTTTAACCAAAATTAATTTGATCTTGGTATTTCTGCATGTTGAATAATTCTTTCTTAGCTCAATGTGAGTCATCAAAAGGTTCTGTAGAATTTCAGCTTCCAGTGACATGAAAACATTTGTATTCATAAAGCCATAAACACGTCTCTTTATATTTATACTAGAAAAACATACATTATGACAGGCAACATTTTTCCTCACACTGTTATAGTTTTCAGTGCCTGGCATTATATTATACATCATTAAAATACTTCCTAATGAAATGAAAGGGTTTTTTTTTTCATTTTTAATTTTTAGCCCTGCAGTTTTCTCCTGCTTTTTGAGCTGCTTTGGATATTTCCCCTGGTTTGTACATATAGCACATGCCGCTTGGTATATGCCCAGACAGTAATGGGAAGCTCTTCATAAACAATATTTATTTGGTTGGGATCAGGGCCGGGAACAGAATTCATCAGGAGGCCATAAACAACTTTCCACACTGTCTCTCCTCTATTCCTCTCTACTACTACTCTCAATAAATCAGGCAATGCCAAGGCTGTTATTCTGAGCCAACTGTTTAATGAAATCAGTTCCATTGGAGAGCAAAAAAAAAAAACCCAAATAAACTGTGGCCGAAGCAAGCACAAGGCAAGGCCAATGAGTAGCCACTGAATAATTTTCAATGTGTCTGGTACAGTAGTACACTCCTTACTCCAAATCCCAGAGAAAATCCAACTCCCCCCCTCCCCCCACTTAAGCCTACAGCTGGTTGTAGCAGCAGATCAGTGCAAGTTAACAGAAGTTCCACTGACACTTTTGGTTGCTGCTGTGATGACACTCAGGGACTCTGAGGCTCTAATACAGCCTCTTTCAAATCAGGTTCAGCTGAGATGTTGTTGGTTCCTCAGGAGCAAACCAGAGGGTAAAAGAGCAGGCACTTCCAAAAACCACAGGGAAGACAAAAAGGTTCTTGTATGTGTAGCAAATTCAAAATACACCAAAAAGACGGGTGCATTAGCACCTGTTTCTGGAGTCTACGAAATACATATGGATAAAGAGTAGGAGAAAACTGCTGGGCTAAAATTTAAAAATAATTTTAAAAAATCTTTCATTGCATTAGGAAGTATTTTAATGATCTATAATGTCATAATGCCAGGCACTGGTAAATATAACAGG
Organism: Microcaecilia unicolor; assembly: GCF_901765095.1. NCBI lineage: Eukaryota > Metazoa > Chordata > Amphibia > Gymnophiona > Siphonopidae > Microcaecilia > Microcaecilia unicolor. Next base: position 226,555,256 of record NC_044032.1, on the reverse strand, counting down.
GTGAGGAAAGATGTTGCCTGTCATACTGTATGTTTTTCTAGTATAAATATAAAGAGACATGTTTATGGCTTCGTGAATACAAATGTTGTCATGTCACTGGAAGCTGAAATTCTACAGAAGCTCTTGATGACTCACATTGAACTAAGAAAGAATTACTCAACATGAAGAAATATCAAGATCAAGCTTATTTTGGTTAAAAACATGCAGGAAAAATGGAAGCAGGCAAAGAGCTGACTGTCCTTGAACTGACATACTGTGGTAGAGTCCTTATGGTATGACTTTTTCAGGACCCTTCACAAGCTCACAAGTGGTGCAATAATCAACACTATTCCAGAAGCAGCATCTGGTATTTATTTATAGACTTAGCCATAGCATAAAAACTAAGGGGGTCTTTTACTAAAGGTTAGCTCAAGTTATCTGCAGCAGGTCCCATTTTATTCCTATGGGCCCTGCTGCAGATAACTCAAGCTAATCTTTAGTAAAAGACCCCCAAAAGCCCTGAAACCAAAAGTAACTATGTAACTACAGGACGCTAGCGCCCCCTACGTATCTCATATGATGTCACCATTCTGGATGTTCATACATTTGTTAACAACATAAATACTTCCCACTGATTTCTCAGAAGTGATTTCAATACTACTGCTGCGCATTCTTTCAGGAATAAGACATGAAATGCTGGTTTTCCAGTGGACAAGCGGTGAATTTGGAGAGCTTTATCTGACCATAATAAAAGCACTGCAGTGCACCCAGTGAGAGTCTCGGCAGCACAGAGTGCTGTGGTCACAAGAGAACAGTGCTCGTGGTAACATGCTATGCTCCAGTCACTTTAATCACCCGCACCACGAGTTTGACTTGTTTACCGTCAACAGATAAGTCCTCACTGTACTGTGCCACACATATTTTCCACACCATGTTACTTTTATAACATCATTGCATGTTGTACATTTAGAAATCGGGTTTACATTTAGACACTTTCAGCTAGTTCTTTTGTTTGCCTTTTTCTCTTTTATATTCTTTCACAGTACTCATGGCTGTTTGTCTTATCTTTCTCTGTCACTCAGCATTTTTTTATGTTACCTCGCCTTGAATTCTGCAATTGAAGATTTGGCGGGTTATAAATCTCGTATAACATAACATTTAAACTGCGAATCTGAAACACTGTCAGTCCACTTGTATCTGACTTCCGCTGTGCAGAACTTCTGCATATCAAACCACACTGCATCTTAAGGTTAGTTTTATATTACCCTGGTACTCTTGATTTAAAGGTGTATTTAAGAGACTTTTGTATGCATTTATATCACAGGATTTAGTATATAGGACACTGTGTCGCCCCCTTTTTTTCAGAACAAAATTAAAATATGATGTTTTGCAAAAGTGTTTTGATCATCTATATATACTTGTAATTTTTGTTTATACTGTGAACTTTATGTACAGCTAGTCCAAATTTGGAAACCCCTTTGATCCTATGTTAATACATTGTAGAGCTTTCACAATCTATACCATTCTTCCAACATTAATCGATATCTCTTTTCTGTATATCTTTCTCCATTTTTTATATGCTGTTTTCATATGCATTTGTAATTTCTGCTTACATTTTCTGCACAACTGGTCCTCTATTGAATGATTTTATGTCCCTATGCTAATACACTGTAAATTTATATTAGTTTATTTACATTGATTTGTGCTTAATTATTCATTTTTAAATATGTTTTTTAGATACGCTCCTCAAATGAGCATTTGACTATTAATAGGTCCTTAATGTTTTTAACATTGTTATGGTTTTGTTATATTTTTTAACAAATTATTATTTGATCCTTTGATATAATATGTATGTTTTGATAATTATATATTCATATTGTTCTTATATGTTTTGATAATTATTTATTCATATTGTTCTTATATTAATTTATCCATATGTATTTCGTAGACTCCTGAAGCAGGCGCTGATGCACCAAAACACAGCCACTGTGTTGAGTCTTTTTGGTGTATTTTGAATAAACTATATATACATGAGTCTTTTCGTCTTCCCTGTGGTTTTTGTAAGTGCCTACTCCTTCACCCTACGTTTGTGGCTTGCTTACAATGGAGGAGTGGCCTAGTGGTTAGGGTGGTGGACTTTGGTCCTGAGGAACTGAGTTCAATTCTCACTTCAGGCACAGGCAGCTCCTTGTGACTCTGGGCAAGTCACTTAACCCTCCATTGCCCCTTGTAAGCCGCATTGAGCCTGCCATGAGTGGGAAAGTGCGGGGTACAAATGTAAGAAAAATAAAATGTTCTTCCACTTTCTGTGGCTCTTTCTTTCACTGTTGGCTCCTCAGGAATGGTAATGTTTCCTTCAGCCCAGTAGATGTTCCTGGACCACCAGTAGATGGAAAAAGCCCAAGTCACCCTGCTGGAAAATGCACACATAGCCCAGTGTCTCCATTCTCCTTAGTCTTTCAGAAAGGATGTAGAAGGTTTCCCATTCCCTCAGACACTAGGGAAGAAGCTTTAGTGGCTTCTAGAACCTGTTTACTCCTGGATTACTTCTTTTGTTTGACATCACTAGTTGCTAGACAAAGAACACAACACTTGTGCAAGGATAGCACAGTATAAAGTCTGTAGAACTTCTGGGCTAGGCTTTAGGCTAGAAGGGCTCTTCCCTCATACAAAAAGTCAGAGGCAGAAGAGCCAGAAAAGTTGTGCAAATGTAGAACAGGATTTTATTTTCCCTTTATTTGTAATATTGAAATATTAGATTCTCTCTTCTATGTAGTGCTCTGCCTAGATAATATCAGACACAAGGTAAAAGTACACTGCTTATAGTAGAGACTCTGGAAATCTCTGCAGGAAACCATATTGCCAAATTCCAGCAACCCTACATATACCTTTCCTAGCCCAACCATTTTAATAACAGTCTGCAATTCACTCTGGGTTCCAGCATATGCTCACCCTAGTTCCAACCTGTAGATGCTACCATTGCACAATGGCTGGGACTCCCTGTCCAAGGAAGACTTTAAAACACGTTCTTAACAGCATTCCTAGCCCTAGCTGACTGAGGAAGTGAAAGTCAGGCCTGAAAATTGAACCATGGCTTTCTACACAGCAGCTGTCCTAAATTGAATCCAGCTAGCAATCTGATGTAATGGTAGCTGCACTTACAAGTACCCTCTCCAAATTTGAGGGAACTATAAAAGGGCCTTGCATGCAAGAGCCTGTGACTAGAGGTTTTAGACATATTGATCAAGAAACTTTGTTAGTAGATCCGCCACAGTTGCCTCAGATGTTTTAGCCAGTGGAGATATGTTAGCAGTTGATCTAAAACTGGATGGTTGAGTCAAATCTAGAGTTGCTTGTTTAGGAATAGGAGTTAACACTATTCCACCCAAATGATTTTGGGTAGCAGCCAATTTTCAATAAGCAATTTTTAAAAATGGCGAGCCAATTTAAAATTTGTTGCAGAAGATCTGACATTAGGAAATAAAGGTAACTGTCTAAAAGACAAGAGGAAAGAGATATCCTATTGATTAATGATTTAATCTTACCTGAATCAATCAAGGGAAAAGAATCCCAAGATCTAACAGCTGGTATCGGTTTACTTTACTTTACTTTATTTCTTATTAGTCGCCAATATTCCCATATAGACTTCAATGCAACTTACATCAAGAAAACAAGTACATTCTTTAGAGTTACATTGTGAAATTTACAACAGGGGGAGAGGGGGCTCTAATATCATATAAAAAAACTAAGTACAGATAATCATTGATTATTGTACATTTTGTAAAACGTCTTTTGAATAGGTAGGCTTTCAGCTGTTTGCAGAAAAATCCAAAATGAGTTATGGTTCTTATTTGAATTGGTAACTCGTTTACAATATTTTGCGGATAGGTAAGGCAAAATCAGTACATGTAATGATATGAATCTGATGCCTTTTGTGGAAGGGAGCGACAGATTCAAGAAATTGCTAGCCAGAACGTGTAGCACTTTGCAATAGTCAATCTGTGCTAGGATGAGGGATTGTACCATCAGCCTGAAATTATCCACACTAAAGCAATGACGTACTCATCTGAGCTTTCTAATGACATTAAATGCTTTTTTGATTACCGTTTGACAGTAATTTTCTAGGTTCGGATGTCTGTCTACTAGGATCCCTAATACTCTTAGTTCTGGTTCGGTTTTCAGGGAGGTGCCATTGAGACTCAGCTGTATATCTGACAAATCAGTGTTGGGTGCTGAGACAATTAAGCACTTGGTTTTCTCACTGTTTAATTTGAAGCACAAACTCGTCACCCATTTCTCCACTAAGGTGAGACCACGACATATCAGATTGTTAACATCATCCTTATCCTTAAAAAAAGGAAAGTATAATGTAATGTCATCTGCATAGGAGAAACAGTTTATTCCCTCTCTTTCCATTAAAAAAAAAATCTAATGGGGCCATCAGAGCATTAAATAATATCGGGGGGGGGGGGGGATCCCTGTGGCACTCCAGCGTGAGTCAACCATTCATCTGACAAAATCCCATTCATCTTCACATTGTAAGATAAAACTTAGGAATCATCTTATCCAATCTAGAACATGGCTCCCTATTCCAAAGGAGTCCAAGATGTCCAGTAGCGCTTGATGATTAACAACATCAAACACGCTGGAAAGGTCAAATTGCATAATCACAACTTGTTAACCAGAGCTCGTGAACTTTCTAAGATCACTAAACAATGTACCTAACAATGTCTCAGTGCTGTAGCTTTTCCTAAACCCTGATTGATTTTGGTATAAAAAGTTAAACTTCTCTAAATATTTGGTGAGTTGCGAAGCTACTACACTTTCTAGGACCTTGTCATGCAGAGGTATAGAGGCCACTGGCCTGTATTTGGTAACATTTCCCAAGTCTCCCATCAGGTTTAGTAGAACAGCAGGCAGGAATGAAATCAGTTAATACATCTAAATTAAGAACAATAATTTATAGTTATATGATGCAAGGTTCCACAATTGGACTCACTGCCCAGAAAAAGGATCTAGGTGTCTGGTTGATGACAAGTTGAAACCCTCTGCTTAGTGTGTAGCGATGACTAAGAAAGTAAATAGAATGGTGGGAATTATTATGAAAGGAATGGAGAATAAAACAGAGAACATTATAATGCTCTATGGAGTGACTGCACCTCAAATATTCTGTGCAATTCTGGTCACCACATTTCAAAAAAGATATAGTGGAATTAGAAAAGGTACAGAAAAGGGTAATGAAAATGTTAAAGGGCATGGGATGACTTCCCTATAAGGAGAGGCTAAAGAGTCTAGGGCTCTTCAGTTTGGAGAAGATACGACTGAGGGGAGATATGAGGTCTATAAAATACTGATTGGAGTAGAATGGGTAGATGTGAATCGCTTGTTTACTCTTTGCAAAAATACAGGGACTCAGGGGCATGCAATGAAGCTACTAAGTAGTAAATTTAAAACAAATCATAGAAAATATTTCTTCATGCAATGTGTAGTTAAACTCTAGAATTCGTTGCCAGAGAATGTGATAAAAGCAGTTAGCTAAGCAGGGTTTAAAAAAGGTTAGGACATGTTCCTACAAGAAAAGTCCATAAGCCATTATTAAGATGGACTTGGGGAAATACACTGCTTATCCCTGGGATAAGAAGCATAAAATCTGTTTTTATTCTTTTGGGATCTTGCCAGGTACTTGTGAAATGGATTGGCCACTGTTGGAAACACATCTTTTTGATAAAATTTACGGAAAGAACCAAAACACATGAAGTCCACACTCACTGTTCAGTAATACATCAATACATCCACTTATGAATTCTCAACCCCCTAATCTCACCACACTCATACCTCTACTCACAGAAAAATGTATAACATATGTCTTTTTTGTTATCATATAGTGCCCTTTAATTTCCCGTTGTTTCCTTCCAATGTTTCAATGTCCTTTTCCATTGATATATTCCTTAACGATACTTTGATTTTGTCTCGTTTAACTTTTCACAAAGGAGGAGGAGGGCAGTGTCCAGGAGGAGGATACTGATCTGGGAGGATCAGAAGGGAGATGTGCGGGAGTATCAAAAGAGGGGAAAAGTTAGGAGGGATCAAAAGGGTGTTGCAGTGGGAGCCATGTTCCATGCCTAGGTAGGTGGTACAGGTGCACCCATGCTATCTGCTGAGAGATAGAACACAGGTCTGTGCTATAGGTGTCTGCCCTGTGGTTTAAATGCAGGGCAGATGCTGAGCACACTTCCTGCATTTACACACAGGTTTTACACTTACCGCATGTTGAGTTTTGCACTTAAGGTGTGATGACATCCACTTCTGGGTCCTTATAAGGCAGCTGTGCTCATCTATCACTGCCTTCAGAACAGGCCGCCTAGAGTGAGAGTTGCAGCCTGCCTTGACTCTTGCCCTGACTTCTACCTTGCCTCCAGTTCCTGCCTTGCCTGACCTCCTGCCTGTCTGGCTTCCGGTTCCTACCTTGTCTGACTCCCTGCCAGCCTCACTTTGTCTTTAGTTCCAGCCTTGCCTCGCCTTCAGTTCCAGTCAAGCCTTGCCTCCAGTTCCAACCTTGCCTAACCTCCAGTTCCAACCTTGCCTAACCTCCAGTTCCAGCCAAGCCTCACCTCCGGTTCCAGCCTTGCCTTGCATTCAGTTCAAGTCTAGCTTCGCCCTCTGTTCCAGCAACCCTTGCCCTCAGTCGCTGCCAAGCCTTACCTTCTTCTTCAGCCGGACCTATTCCTAAGTTACTGCACTTCCTAGCTCCATCTAGCTACAGGGGCCTTGTATGGGTGGTTCACCTGCCACCATTCGGGGCCTATTTAGCCTTCGGGTTGACGTTAATCTTGCTGCGGCCCAAGGGCTTATCCTCCTGAGCATGATAAAAATGTAGGTAAAAACTAGGTAAAGTACCTAGTAAAAACTAGGTAAAACAGTTTAATTAGGTGCAAGAATGCAGTAAATTGGGATTAACATAATATTGGTTATATTGGAAACTCTTAGGTTGTTTTGTTGACAGTTCAATAATATTTTGTTTTTTGATTCAGTTGGCTAGTGAATTGTTTGCTCTGCTCTGATCTATAGCTCTAGGCCTATGTGGAAGTTGATTTTGGGAGGGCCCAGGGATGGACTGGGGGCAAGCATTTCCTCTGAGTTCCTCCTTCCTGCCGCCGCTGCTGTTGCCCCCACGGACCATGGGAACTGAATGGACATCCTCTCATTTGCCACACCGGGAATCAGTAGCACGTCTTTGTAAAAGAGGCCCTAAAAGAGTTCAAGTGGAATTTGAACCTGGGGCCCTTGGTTTAAGGTTCACTGCTCTAACCGCTAGGCTTCTCCTTTGCTCTGCAGGGATGTCTGTGTGGCCATTCTTCCATTCATCCTTGTCCCTGCTATTTTGATGTTCATATTTTGAATGTTCCAGTTTGTAAAATGGCTGTTCATGCTGGAGATCCTCAGCACAAGCATGTCCATCTCACATATTTTCGAACAGGAAAACCTGACATATTTCCTGTTCGAAAATACATGTGAGATGGATGTCTATTTTGGACATTATGAGCTGGATGTCTCTATTCTGACTTGGACATCCTTTTGAAAATGCTCCTCCACAATATTACAAATGATAAATGCTCCATGATTCTCCTTTTCTCGAATTGTGGTAGGTTTCTTTTCTTATGAGTTTTGAGTGCGCATGCAATCTTCTTGGAGATTAATTTTCTGCAGGGGAACAAGTTAAGGATTCAGTTAGAAGAGTAACAATATTTCTAATCTTTCATAGAACCAGCATAAATGTTCATGTTCTTGTGATCTATACAGTATTTATGGGAAAGTTGCTCATGTGGACTTCTTTTCTATATACAATTACATTGGCTTAATTGCAGGAATGTTATCAATCTGATCTTATACCCAAATGGCTGGTCCCACTGTAGGCCCGGAGACTGTATGGGGGGGATTGCTCATATATACTGAAACGCTGTAGGCAATGACCACACACGCTGCACTCCTCACTCAGCCAATGAGCCAGTCTACTCCAGTATTTGTGTTGTGAATCAATTTTACTTGCAGTTTTATTTAGTACATGAACGCGACTAACTATTGCAAAGGCAGTCACTGTTCCACAGGCAATAAGCAGAGGCTCACTTGACAAAAAGAGACACCTGTGAATTGAATTTGGTGACACATATTTCAGTAGTAATTATTTCTGACTGCATCAGGAAAAATTTTATAGATGTTGCAATTAAATTTGCTTTTTAAAAAAAAAAAAGAAAAACCAGCAACGCTGCTATAGAGTAAGAACTTAAAGTTATCTATCACAAAAAGAAAGCCTGCTCATTGAAGCACAGCAGCTGTCAGTGACAGTCAGTACTTACAAACTTAAGGAAAATCTCCTGTCAAACTTAAGGGACTGCAACGCTGTGGCTGTGAGAGTTGCTCTCACTGAAAGAAGATTGCTTTCCCAAGTCTGAAAAGTGACAGGGAAAAAAAAAAAAAGAAGAAGCTGCAATAGTTAAAAACAAACAAACAATACAGGACCTGGGATAAGAATTAAAGGTTACAGGTCTGGGGAGGAATAGATCCTCCAGGTTATAGAATTAAGATAATTATGTTAAAGAAATTCTCCTGTCATAATTTAAAAGAGGGAGAAAATGTATTTTCTAAGGGCTCCTTTTACCAAGTGGAGGTAAAAAGGGCCCTGCAGTGGCATCAGAATGTGGGTTTGTAGTGCGGCGAGACCCCCTTTTATTACTGCCGACAAAAAGGCTTTTTTTTAAACAAAGGAAATGGCCATGTGGTAAGTTAAACACTTGCTGTGTGGCCATTTCCTGGGGGGGGGGAATCCCTTACCACCTCCTATTTAGGAGGCGATAAGGGCTCCTGCTGCAGTAACCGGGCATCATGTGACATTGCCCAATTACCACTGGGCACGCCCCCAGCTCTAGAAAATACAAAAATATGGTGGGGGTCAAAACTATCACTTGGCTCCCCTGGGTGTCATGTTCAGCGAGTCCTTGTGCCATTCCTTAGGCAGTGATGCCCAGGACAGAAGATGGGGTTCTATTCCAGGAACAGCAGTTGGCAAGCCTGGTGCTTCACCTGTGATGGTCGCCGTTGCCAAGGGGTTGAGCCCCTAGGTGCAGGTGGCCAACAGGACTTGGATGGTTGCGGTTGCCAGAATGAAGAACGGGTACTGGAAAAGGAGCGGACAGGGAGACCCAAGGGGTCACAAGCAGAAGAGGCTAAGGAGGATCTAGGTTCCAGTAGGCGGCAGGCAGAGGACAGTGTCAAGGTCCAGCCAGAGGGTTCAGGCAGAAGACAGCATCAGCGAAGGAAGACCGAGGAGCCAAGAGAGCAACCCAAGTAGTAGCTGAGGCACTGAGAGAAGAACTGAGTTGGTTTAAATGCCAACGGCGTCTGACGTCAGAGAAGGCAGGACAGAAAATATTCACTCAGGATGGGAGAAAGAGTTCTGGCGGCTAGCCACATGTGCCATGCCCGCTGTGGCGGCACCCACCCCGGCACGAAGAGATGCTTGCCCTGCCCCCAAGTTGATCCTTCAAAGTTCTGCTGGCCCGGTGCACTGCACCCGACACTCCCAATCCGGACCCAGTCCCAGGTAAGGATTGTCACACCAGGAGTCCAGCCGTAGAGCCAAATTGCCACACAGCAAGCCTATAGTAGGCTTGCCGTGCTTTTGTAAATGGGTCCCTAAGTGAGGAAGCACCTTGCTACTGCTCAGAAAAATTTATTTTATTGCTCGACTGTCACTGTGCCTAAAACAAAGTGACCAAAGTGTGAATGTCTTAATGTTGAGGGGAACAGTTTTTGTGTAAGGGCTCCAAAAAGGACTCCAATTATCTTTTATTTTCTTAAAACAGTGAAAGGGTCCAAAATGAGGGCTATTTACTTGAAGCAAGCTCTGAGGTTAGTTCTAGGATTTTGCCTACATTGAGTTGTTTAAAACTAGGGAGTAGGTATTTGTAAAGGAGAGAAGAACACAGAAGAAGAGTGCTCCAATGCCAAGAAAGGAGAAGGCAGAAGCAATAAAGAAAGACTAATGAGACCCAACTGACTCAGAGACAGTGACTATGACAGACAAAACACATAAAAGGAAAGAGAGAGAGAGAAAGAAACATAAAAGGGAAAATTATACTTACCAGTTGTTCTGTCTTCTTTGGGGGCTTTTTTCTGCAGAAAAAGAATAACAAAGAATCAGTCCTCGTAGAGAAGGTTGACTACAATTTTTAAGGTATAGTAATAAGAGAAATAAACTTGTATAATATTTCTCTGTAAATTTAGTTTGTAAGCTGGATCCAGTTAGGGTGTTCTATGACAGAAACAAAATATTAAAAGTTTATATTTAAAGTTTAGTTGTTCATTCTTTAATAATGTAACTGTTTAATGATAAGTTAATATTATTCCCTTGTTTATTTTGCCAGACCTAGTTCCTCTAAAGATTACCCTTTTCCCCATTATTTTATGTGCTCTGGCTTTTTGAGAATGAAACTCACCTGAGAGGTATTGGCCAGTTAGACTATGGGTAAGGTAGGGTGTGGTTAGCTCTTGAAGGGTGGAGTTACACTATACATAGGGGATGCTTCTCCTGAAAGTATTTTATTTTTCTTTGTTACATTTGTAACCCACGCTTTCCCACTCATGGCAGGCTCAATGTGGCAGGCGATGGAGGGTTAAGTGACTTACCCAGAGTCACAAGGAGCTGCCTGTGCCAGGAATCGAACTCAGTTCCCCAAGACCAAAGTCCACCACCCTAACCACTAGTGTATCAGTTAAGTCCTTCCAGCAACCAATGATATCACAATCATACAGCTTTTAGTAGAGCCTCTGGAAGTCTTTGCAGGCACCCATACTTCAAAGTTCCAGGGTGTCTACACCTACAATATATAAATTAAGATATTGAATAGACAAGTATCCTCAATGTCCAAGGAGAAAAAAGAAGTCCAAAACAACATGTAAACCATGTAAGTACCTTCATAATTTGCCAAAGTGCTGCTCATAGCACAAGCACAGAAAGAGAGATAGCAGCAAGAACTGTTGTAACTTTAATAGCCAATGTTCCAGCACGTGGATGGAGAACACCTTCACTCCTTCCTACTAAACCAGCATCCAGCTGAAGAATTTCAGTAGGGCCAGAAGGATTATCAATAGGAGAAGCAGGATTTGAACTGGCTTCTTAGTCTGCTGCTCTAATCACTAGGCTATACCTCCAATAGGATCATGCAGCATCCAAGGACTGTATTTGGACTAGTCATATAAAATAATACGTCTAGTGCCACACAGGATAGTTCTAAAGTATGCATCTGGTAGGGTATTTTGAGGCAGGAGAGCAGCCTGAAGAGAGAAGGATATTAGAATCAAGAGTTTTTCACACCTACTTGCTGAATGACTTGTTAGCTATTAAAAATGGAAGGGTCAATACTCAGCTGACGGCAGTATTCCCAGATGTTCAATGTTAGACCATGTCTGGGCTTCGGCATTGAATATCTGGTTTATGTGATGCCGGTTAACACATGGCCAGTTAAGTTAATATTCAGAACTTAACCGGCCATGGGTTGCCACATAAAGATAGGACTGTGTTTTATGCGGTCCCATTTATGCAGTTACCCTGGCAGGTTAAATGCCGAATATCAGTATTGAACTGGCCAGGTGCCGATCCCTACCCCAGAACGCCCCGCAAATATCCGACTTTCATTTAGACTCTAACCTCTAATTTTCAATGGCGATAACTGGATAGCCCTGAACAAACAATTTAACAAGTCAGCGGCTGTTTCTGGCCAGTTACATCATTTTGGTTATCGACCATGGAATCTTTACCATGACAAGAGATAGAGTAGCACATCCTGACTCAGGAATCATATGCTGATATAGAAGAAGTACACTTTGAGAATGGTCTCATATCAACCTATCCTGAAAGAAGCAGTTGATCAACTTGACAGTAAACTTTAAGACAGTGAGTTTCCATAATATTTATCTCTTTCACTACTAGTTTTGCAAAAGCCTATTTCCAGAACAAACACAGACTAAACTTTAATATGTAACAGCTGCTTTTGCTGGTGGTGATTCATGTGTGTGTGTGTGTGTCTATCCTCTAGGAACTTCTTAGTAGCATGTGTTAACTCATTTCTCTGTGTGGCACAGGCCAGTTCTGTCAAAATCAGAGCCCAAATGTTTCTCACTGAGTGGCATCTTCTGCTTTTAAATCAGATGGGCTAGACTGCAAAAAGAAGGAGCTTCACAGTTTGTGGGTTCATACATTGCTGAGGGCATGGAAACCATGACAACTAAGATCACTGTATTCACTGTGCAAAAAGGAATTCCATTTTTGATCAATATGAATCAATGACATCAGTGCCCATTGGACTTAGAGGCATGAATTCTTTACAGCACGCATTAAAATCAAGCAAGATGAAATAGCAAGAAAATGCTTATAAGGGAGCTCTAAAAGTGTCCTTCTCCAGTAATGTGCATTTCACTAACATACAGTACTGATACCAGAGAGGAGGCATGTTAATTGTCTGACACTCCTAGGTGGGAGGTATCTGCAGCGAAGGAACCCAGAATGATTTTTGTTCTTTCCTCCTGGTTCTCTCCTAGGAAGGAGCCCAGGACTCAACGTGTAATTAAACTCTGGAATTCGTTGCCAGAGAATGTGGTAAAGATGGTTAGCTTAGCTGGGTTTAAAAAAGGTTTGGACAGCTTCCTAAAGGAAAAGTCCATAGACAATTATTAAAATGGACTTGGGGAAAATCCACTGCTTACTTCTGGGATAAGCAGTATAAAATGTTTTGTACTTTTTGGGGATCTTGCCAGGTATTTGTGACCTGGATTGGCCATTGTTGGAAACAGGATGGTGGGCTTGATGGACCCTTGGTTTGTCCCAGTGTGGCAATACTTATGTACTTACAGTGGGGGAAATAAGTATTTGATCCCTTGCTGATTTTGTAAGTTTGCCCACTGACAAAGACATGAGCAGCCCATAATTGAAGGGTAGGTTATTGGTAACAGTGAGAGATAGCACATCACAAATTAAATCCGGAAAATCACATTGTGGAAAGTATATGAATTTATTTGCATTCTGCAGAGGGAAATAAGTATTTGATCCCCCACCAACCAGTAAGAGATCTGGCCCCTACAGACCAGGTAGATGCTCCAAATCAACTCGTTACCTGCATGACAGACAGCTGTCGGCAATGGTCACCTGTATGAAAGACACCTGTCCACAGACTCAGTGAATCAGTCAGACTCTAACCTCTACAAAATGGCCAAGAGCAAGGAGCTGTCTAAGGATGTCAGGGACAAGATCATACACCTGCACAAGGCTGGAATGGGCTACAAAACCATCAGTAAGACGCTGGGCGAGAAGGAGACAACTGTTGGTGCCATAGTAAGAAAATGGAAGAAGTACAAAATGACTGTCAATCGACAAAGATCTGGGGCTCCACGCAAAATCTCACCTCGTGGGTATCCTTGATCATGAGGAAGGTTAGAAATCAGCCTACAACTACAAGGGGGGAACTTGTCAATGATCTCAAGGCAGCTGGGACCACTGTCACCACGAAAACCATTGGTAACACATTACGACATAACGGATTGCAATCCTGCAGTGCCCGCAAGGTCCCCCTGCTCCGGAAGGCACATGTGACGGCCCGTCTGAAGTTTGCCAGTGAACACCTGGATGATGCCGAGAGTGATTGGGAGAAGGTGCTGTGGTCAGATGAGACAAAAATTGAGCTCTTTGGCATGAACTCAACTCGCCGTGTTTGGAGGAAGAGAAATGCTGCCTATGACCCAAAGAACACCGTCCCCACTGTCAAGCATGGAGGTGGAAATGTTATGTTTTGGGGGGTGTTTCTCTGCTAAGGGCACAGGACTACTTCACCGCATCAATGGGAGAATGGATGGGGCCATGTACCGTACAATTCTGAGTGACAACCTCCTTCCCTCCGCCAGGGCCTTAAAAATGGGTCGTGGCTGGGTCTTCCAGCACGACAATGACCCAAAACATACAGCCAAGGCAACAAAGGAGTGGCTCAGGAAGAAGCACATTAGGGTCATGGAGTGGCCTAGCCAGTCACCAGACCTTAATCCCATTGAAAACTTATGGAGGGAGCTGAAGCTGCGAGTTGCCAAGCGACAGCCCAGAACTCTTAATGATTTAGAGATGATCTGCAAAGAGGAGTGGACCAAAATTCCTCCTGACATGTGTGCAAACCTCATCATCAACTACAGAAGACGTCTGACCGCTGTGCTTGCCAACAAGGGTTTTGCCACCAAGTATTAGGTCTTGTTTGCCAGAGGGATTAAATACTTATTTCCCTCTGCAGAATGCAAATAAATTCATATACTTTCCACAATGTGATTTTCCGGATTTAATTTGTGATGTGCTATCTCTCACTGTTACCAATAACCTACCCTTCAATTATGGGCTGCTCATGTCTTTGTCAGTGGGCAAACTTACAAAATCAGCAAGGGATCAAATACTTATTTCCCCCACTGTATGTAGGACTCAAGATCAGAATGTCAGACTCTGAGGAGACAGAGGATTTGGAGCAGCTGTGGGAAACTATGAGCTGGAATCTGGTACAGACTGTTAGTGATAGGGAATATTTCTCATACTCTGTTTCAGTGAAGATCACAAAATGTTTGTTGAAGAGAAGTGGGAGTTCAATCAGGAGTAGTCCAAGGACCAGGGAGAGTGTATGCTATTTTGGGGAAAGGTCCTATATTCATGTTACACCCCCTTAGCAGAGTATGCACTAATCGTCTGATGCTCAGAACTCCGGCACTATAGAGAACGGCGCCAGAAAATACCACAGAACCAATGCACAAAAATAACTTTCTAATGCTCAACATTAACAGCATGCAAATTAGATGTGCGCTGTGCAAGGGGGAGGAACATGCTAGGCGCATGCACGTAAGAGTTTTGTGACAAGCGTATCTCTTTTGCACATGCCCATTCAAACCCAGAAGTGCAGACACACATCAACGCCATTCTTCTGCTGCTTAAATATAAGCTTTTAACATTCTTTTTTTTTTCACTTAAAAAGCTTATATGTAAGTCCTGAAAACAGGTGCCAATGTGTGCTTCCACTTTTGGTTTTGCTCGGACTCACACATATCTGTTTCTCACCACTGGCACTCAGAAACTTGCATGGGCTTCCTTTCTCTTTCAAATAAAATCATAACCATTATATTTTAAAAGGAAAATCTTGAGAAATCCTCTCTTCTAACGCCTCAATGCGACCTCAGAGATGGCGGCAGGTTTCCAGCATTTGGGCAGGGTTTTTTGTGTGCTATTTCTCTGAGCATTTACATCTAGTTGCCTACATTTAAATGCAATTTGCGCTAATCTTTGGAATGCACATTGTTTCCTGCGCTAGAGCCTTCTGTGCATTCTGCGCACATTAACACCGCTGCTAGGTTTTAAGCATCAGCCAATAAGAAAAGGTTGCAGATAGAGGCCAGCCAAATTTCAGTTTCGGTTTCAGTGATGAAATCCATTTTCAGCCTCTCTTCAGTTTCGTCTACAAAGTCCCTTGTATATTTGGCAGAAACCAAAATTTTGTGCTTCGCCCCTTATCTTCCTCAACCTCCCCCCCCCCCCCCCCCCCCCCCCCAGATAGAAGCTTCCCTCCACTCGACCTACCTGAAAAGGAATAGCCTCCCCAAGTGCATCCTCCCACCCACAGATCCTCCTCTGATCCTACCTTACAAGCTATGGTAGTCTAGTGGTGTAGTCGCCACAGAAGCAATCCCCAGTAGCTCTTGCCCCTGCTGTCTCCAGTCATTTTGAGAACAGAGTTGTGTAGTCGGCTCCTGCCCCAACTACACCACTAGACCACCATGGCTTGTAAACTAGGTTTGTTGGGTGGTAGGGGACAGAGCCTCGATTAGGGACAGTCACACCCATTTTCAGATTTGGTTTCAGTTTCAACTAAAACCAGGCAACAAGTTTCAGTCGCAGATTCAGTTTCAGCTGAAACTGAAAAAAGTAATTTCAGTCTGCCTCTACTTGCAGACTGTAAATACCCAATGAAGTCTCTGAAACGTAGATTTTGGGATAGCTTTGCTGTAAGATCCAATGCGATCTTTTACTCTGGTTCTGAAAGAAAACTGCAAGCACTGAATGTTGCTCCAAACCAGAGAGGCAGGGCCTGATATTCAAAAAAGGTTTAACCAGGCAAAAGGTTCCTGGCAGTTAACCGGAAAGTACGGCTGAATATCTTCTCCGACCACTTCAGGACTGTCCGGGCAGTGCCAGGGCAGTTTGATGACAGAGTTAGGATGGGCCCAAAAAGTTAAGCAGGCATCAGCAATATTCAGTACTGGTGCCCACATAGTTAATTTGGCAAGTAGAACCACTTAAATTGCAGTCTAACTTTGCCCAGTTTAGCTATGTGTGTGGCACAGAATATCAGCCGCACATGCATAACTATCAGGCACTGCCACCGGCCCAAATATTCTATTCTAGTGCCCAAACATGACCCAGCATTGAATATGAGGGTCTAATTTAGCCAATGGCAGAGTTTTAAAAAGTGAAGATGACTTAATATTGACCCAGAAAACTTTACTGTGCAATAATAATACAAAACTTTACCAGCACAGATGAAACAGTCTGCTTCTTTACACAGTCCAATATTCACAAAAATATAATGTTCAAGCATAGAGAAAATGAGAATTCAACTTAATATCCCCATTCAAATCTCTTTGAGTACACTATAGGCATGCTAGGACACCACAGGTCTTCCTTTGGGCTCCATCTCTTGACCCCTATATGGAAACTTCTGAGTCATCTTCTCCCACAGAGAAAATCAGACTCTACTTGGCCCCTCATCTCCAGACAGACTAATGACCCTGAGTCTTGGGATGTTTGAGTTCATACTGGAACTCAAGTATTTCCCTTCTTCAGACTCATAACCTGGTACCCCAGCCAGTCAGGTTTTCAGGATATCCACAATGAATATTCATGAATCAATTGCATACCAAGGAGGCATTCAATCCAACAAATCTCCAACAATGGGAACTCATAGCTTGAGAAAATT
Source organism: Microcaecilia unicolor (assembly GCF_901765095.1). NCBI lineage: Eukaryota > Metazoa > Chordata > Amphibia > Gymnophiona > Siphonopidae > Microcaecilia > Microcaecilia unicolor. The sequence continues at coordinate 226,538,235 of NC_044032.1, read as the reverse complement.
CTACCTAGTGGGGTTTGGGAGTCAAAGGAGCTCCTGCTGCTGTCTGTTTAGCTGGTGAACTGTATTACTGTGATTGTATTTTGTGTTTCTACTATGGATACTGCAAGACCAGAGTAAATGTGTTGCCAGAATTTGGCAGTGAAGACTCCAGCACTGTATTCCTCCTCTCTCTATCTCTTCCATATGGTCAGCAGCATACTTTCCACCTCCCCCTCCCATCCATCCCAGCATCTCAGTTTTTCATGTTAGGGATGGGCTGACATAGGGAATGTCAACAACATATCCCATGTCGTTGCATGTCATTAACAAAAGAAATTGAGCAGAAAAAAAGCACATTTTGTGTATATCTTTCACCGAAAATAGTGTGAATGATTTGCAAAGAGCATGCACTCTTAATGACTGCTACTGAAATAAAATGAAGTCTAATCAAAACAAAGCACAATGAACAACGCCACACACAACATGGGAAATAAAACAAAAATTTTGGGCTCTCATCCATAATGCATGTAGCTTTTCCAAATGAGTAGAAAAAGATGTCCCTCCTAGCCTCCTTTTTTATTCTTAGCCCTTACCACCTCTCCATTTCTCCCTTCTCCAGTATCTGCCCTCCTGTGTCCTTTTTCTCCTTCCTCAGCATCCATTCCTCTTGCCTCTTCCTTCCTTTCCATCATCTACCCCCAAGCATCTACTCAACTTCTTCCCTTCTCCGTCTCCACTTAGGATCTGCCCTTGCCTCCCCCAGATCCTTAACTTCTTTGTCTGGTGGGGCCAAGTAGAGCAGGGTGGCTGGTAGAAATCCCTAAGCTGTATCAAACAGGATAGAGAGATGCAATGCTGTGCAGCAAAATGGTTGGCAGAGATCCCCTAGTCCCACCAGCCAAAGAAGTGAAGGAACTCTGTGGAATGGAGGGACCCTGTTCCATGGGTTCCTAATCTTCTACTTTATTCTCAATGCTGGCACCACACGCATATTGAAACTCCTAGGCCAGCACTTCCTGATGCTGATACATATTTTAATTATAAGAGGATGGCATTTCCAGTACACTATGCTAATGGTGCTAAGCTTCCTCTGGGAGTCAGTCTTAAGAATGTTTTATCATAGAAAGGATCTTCAGAACAGTCTTTGTAAACATAAACCTGACATTTCCCTTTCCTGAAGTTTTCAGCTGCTGGGGAGGTCAAACAGGGTCTCTCAAAATGTGCACTTTATTTTGTACTTTTTATTGAGGAATCCCAGTGCTCCTGGAGAGCAAAACCATGTATAGGAGGGACCTATCTGCAATTGAGCTGATAAATAAACTGAGCCAAATCCAAATAACCAGACTACAGTGTCTCCTTAAGAAAAGATAGTGGTGGTCACCACGGCTTCTCAAACCTGCTCTGGTGGACCCTATAGCTAGTCAGGTTTTCAGGACATCTGCAATGAATATGCATATGATAAATTTGCATATGTTAGAAACCTAGTATATTAAGGTACTAATTTTCGAAACAGAAAAACATCTAAAAAGCGGCACAAAGCGGCAGATGGAAGTTTGTCCAAATCGCTATTTTCGAAACATTTTTAAGATGTTTTTCTATGCAGTTCATCTGCAGTGCAACCAAATCACAAGGAGGCATGTTGAGAGTGGGACTTGGGTGTTCCCAAAATTTGGACGTTTTTCTGCCATAATGGAACAAAGCAAAAACGTCCAGAGCTAAAAGTTAGTCATTTTGGTGTAGACCTGTTTCAATCATGACTCAGTCACAAAAAGGTGTTCTAAATGATCACATGACCACTGAAGGGATTAAAGCATGATCTCCCCTTACTTCCCCAGTGGTCTGTGACCCTCCATCACCCCCACCCACCAACCAAAGATGGGAATAAAACAGTACATACCAGCCTCTAGGACAGCGTCAGATGTTATAGCCCGTCCTGTTAGAGTAGCAAGCAGGTCCCTGGAGTAGCCTAGTGGCCAGTGCAGTGCACTCTACAGAAGCAAACCCAGGCCCATATCTCACCCTAACTGTTACATTTGTGGTGAAAAGTGTGAGTTCTCCAAAACCCACCAAAAACCTACTGTACCCACATATAGATGACACCAGCCGACATAAGAGCTACATAAGAACTGTAGTGGTGTACAGTTGAGTACAGTATGTTTTATTAGGTTTTGGAGGGCTCCCCATACAATATAAGGGGGTAACAGTGAGATGTGTACCTGGGACCTTTTATGTGAAGTCCACTGCACTGCCCCCTAAGGTGCCCCACTACTCTGCTGGGATGTCTGTGTGGTCAGACTACTAAGAATGCTGGCCCCCCCATACGTGAGAACATATGTCCCAATGACTTGTTTTTGTGCGTTTTTCCCTTGGACTTTTTTTTTTTTGAAAATGGTCACAAAACAAAAATGCACTGAGCACAAAACATCTAGGAAATGGCCATTTTCGAAACAAAAAGGCATTTTTCAGGTTCGAAAATAGCTATGTTCACCCACGAGGGAAGGAGCGACGCTGGATCTGGTGCTCACAAATGGAGATAGTGTGTCAAATGTCCGAGTGGGTGCACACCTGGGAAGCAGTGACCATCAAACGGTTTGGTTTGATATGACAGCTGAAGTGGAGGGCGGTCACTCTAAACTCAAAGTCCTGGATTTCAAGCGTGCTGACTTTAGTAAAATGGGGGAATACCTGAGGAAGGAGCTGATGGGCTGGGAGGACGTACAAGAAGTGGAAGGACAGTGGTCCAGGCTGAAGGAAGTAATAAATAGGGCCACAGACCTTTATGTAAGGAGAGTAAATAAAAGCAAGAAAAAATGGAAACCGATATGGTTTTCAAAGCAAGTGGCTGAGAAAATAAAGGCTAAAGAGTTAGCGTTCCAGAAATATAGAAAATCTCAAGAAGAGGAACACGGGGAGGAATACCGGGTGAAACTGAAAGAAGCCAAGAGAGAGATACGTCTGGCGAAGGCGCAAGCGGAAGAACAAATGGCTACAAATGTAAGGAGAGGAGACAAAAATTTCTTCAGGTATATTAGTGAAAGGAGAATGACTAAAAAGGGAATTGTGAGACTAAAAGATACAGCGAGACGCTATGTAGATAATGATGAAGAAAAAGCCAATTTGCTAAATAGATACTTTTGTTCTGTTTTCACTGAAGAAAATCCTGGAGAAGGACCAAGAGGGACTGGCAAAAGTACACCTGAGAATGGAGTGGATAGAGCACCGTTCACGGAAGAGAGTGTGTATCAACAACTTGGAAAGCTAAAGGTGGACAAAGCCATGGGACCGGACGGGATCCACCCCAGAATATTGAGGGAGCTCAGAGAGGTTCTGGCGGGTCCTCTTAAAGATTTGTTTAATAAATCCTTGGAGACGGGAGAGGTTCCGAGGGATTGAAGAACGGTGGATGTGGTCCCTCTTCACAAAAGTGGTGATAGGGAAGAAGCTGGAAACTACAGGCCGGTAAGCCTCACTTCGGTTATTGGAAAAGTAATGGAAGCCATGCTGAAGGAAAGGATAGTGAATTTCCTGGAAGCCAATAAGTTGCAAGATCCGAGACAGCATGGTTTTACCAGAGGGAAATCGTGCCAAACGAATCTCATTGAATTCTTTGATTGGGTAACTGGAGAATTAAATCATCAATGTGCTATAGACGTAATCTACTTAAATTTTAGCAAAGCTTTTGACACGGTTCCCCAAAGGAGGCTCTTAAATAAACTCGATGGGCTGAATATAGGTCCCAAAGTGGTGAACTGGATTAGGAACTGGTTGACGGACAGACGACAGAGGGTGGTGGTGAATGGAGTTCGCTCGGAGGAGGGAAAGGTGAGTAGTGGAGTGCCTCAGGGATCGGTGCTGGGGCCGATTCTGTTCAATATATTTGTGAGTGACATTGCCGTAGGGTTAGAAGGTAAAGTTTGCCTATTTGCGGATGATACTAAGATTTGTAACAGAGTGGACACCCGGGAGGGAGTGGAAAGCATGAAAAAGGATCTGAGGAAGCTAGAAGAATGATCTAAGGTTTGGCAATTAAAATTCAATGTGAAGAAATGCAAAGTGATGCACTTAGGGAGTAGAAACCCAAGAGAGACTTATGTGTTAGGTGGTGAGAGTCTGATAGGTACTGAGGGGGAGAGGGATCTTGGGGTGATAGTATCCGAGGATCTGAAGGCGACGAAACAGTGTGACAAGGCGGTGGCTGTAGCGAGAAGGTTGCTAGGCTGTATAGAGAGAGATGTGATCAGCAGAAGAAAGGAAGTGTTGATGCCCCTGTACAAGTCGTTGGTCAGGCCCCACCTGGAGTATTGTGTTCAGTTTTGGAGGCCGTACCTTGCAAAGGATGTTAAAAAAATGGAAGTGGTGCAAAGAAAAGCTATGAGAATGGTACGGGATTTGCGTACCAAGACGTATGAGGAGAGACTTGCTGACCTGAACATGTATACTCTGGAGGAAAGGAGGAACAGGGGTGATATGATACAGACGTTCAAATATTTGAACGGTATTAATCCGCAAACGAATCTTTTCCGGAGATGGGAAGGCAGTAGAACGAGAGGACATGAAATGAGGTTGAAGGGGGACAGCCTCAGAAAAGATGTCAGGAAGTATTTTTTCACGGAGAGGGTGGTGGATGCTTGGAATGCCCTCCCGCAGGAGGTGGTGGAGATGAAAACGGTAACGGAATTCAAACATGCGTGGGATATGCATAAAGGAATCCTGTGCAGAAGGAATGGATCCTCAGAAGCTTAGCCGAATTGGGTGGCGGAGCAGGTGGGGGGAAGAGGGGTTGGTGGTTGGGAGGCGAGGATAGTGGAGAGCAGACTTATACGGTCTGTGCCAAAGCCGGTGATGGGAGGTGGGACTGGTGGTTGGGAGGCGGGAAGTACTGCTGCGCAGACTTGTACGGTCTGTGCCCTGAATAAGGCAGGTACAAATCAAGGTAAGGTTTACACATATGTTGTCTTGTTGGGCAGACTGGATGGACCGTGCAGGTCTTTTCTGCCGTCATCTACTATGTAATATACTATGTAATTGATTTTTGTACATTTTCAGCAAATTCAGATCCTGAGACCCTTGCCAGGAATGGTGTCAGGCACAAGGGCTTGGAAGTAATTTGTGAAACATTTGTAGGATAAAAATCCAGATATAACAAAGATTTTTTTTTAAACTTCACTAACACAGTTTCTGTTAAATGCTGTAGAAAAGTAGTGATTCACACTGCCGTCAGAGGGCTCGCTGAGAATAAAGTCTGCCACTGCCACGTCTAGCTTCTAGTCAAGGTTTGCAGAATATGGACTAGGGAGAATGCTGGAACCAGGCAGTAACTGAACAGGAGGAATCCCATGGAAAAGCCAACGGGAAATGCAAAGTGGGGAAAAGAAGGACAGCTAGGCAAACCTCTGGTTCAACCAATCCACTTTATTATTCAAACATATATAAAGATTCTATATGGACTCGACACGGCAACCGTGTTTCGGTACACAAGATGCCTACTTCACGAGTCTGTTGTTGTAGCATTTAGACAATTGAGTGTTGATGTTAGTAAAATGCTGAAAGCTCTATAGGGGTCTTTAAAAAGACCATGCGCATACAAGTAATACTCTATCAAGAGAGTAGACTGATTTTGAAAGAAACGGTGAAATCTTTATATATGTTTGAAAAATAAAGTGGATTGGCTGAACCAGGGCCGCTGAGAGACTGAGCCGGGCCCGGAGCAAAGCCGCCCCCGCCCCCCCCCCCCCCCCAGGCCGCTGCTGCCGCCACCCCCTCAATTGCTACTCAGACCGCTGCCGCAGTCCCCAGTCTCCACCCGCCCACCCCCAGCCCTGTCAACAGCCCCCCTCCATTCGCCACCGGGCCCCCTGCATTCAAATCGATTCGGCAATGCCTCACCTCCGTATGAAAGCGCAGCGGCAGATCGCCTCCCTTCGGGCCTTCCCTCTCTGTGTCCCGTCCTTGCGGAAACAGGAAGTTACAGCAGATGAGGGCGGGACACAGGGAGAGAAGGCCCGAAGGGAGGTGATCTGCCGCTGCGCTTTCACACGGAGGTGAGGCACTGCCGAATCGATTTGAATGCAGGGGGCCCTGGGTTGAACCAGAGGTTTGCCTAGCTGTCCTAGGGAGAATGCTGTTCATGAAAAATCTACAATGATCTGGAACACTGAGCCTCATTAAACAAGCTGTTTCCCCATGATGAACGTATGTACAAAGTACTTAATAATACCCACAGAATTTCAGCACAGACAGAACCAGGTCAGCGGTTCTAATATCTAATATCCATTATTACTATTGAACTTATGTAAGCACATAATAAATAAGTTGTTAATTTAGCAGACCTTTTACTAAGCTGCATAAGCGCTAACGCATGCTTACCGCAGGATAAAAAGCATTACTGTGAGATGTGCTCACATGTCCCGCAGTTGTTATGGGATCAGCGTGCGTCACCCACGCATTTCTGGGGGCAGAGTGTAGGCGTCTTCTGAGCTAATCGGTTAGCGCAGCTACATCGCCCTGCGCTAACCGATTATCACAAGATTAGTGCATGAGCCCTTACTGCCTAGTAAGTAGGTGTTGGTAAGTGCTCATACGCTAATGGCCACATGCTAATGGGGAAATTAGCATGTGGCTATTAATGAGAATAATAAAAAATGGGTTTGTTTTACCACTGTGCTAAAAGTGGTCTCAGCGTGCCAGAAAGACTTGTGCTGGAGATAGCACAGGTCACTTTTTAACATAGCTTAGTTAAAAGGGCCCCCTAATTATTTTTTTATTTATTTGAATATATTTATTACCTGCTAATCCACAGGACTGCTCACAGAATTGTATATTATAAAAACACAGCACAGTCAACACGTAACAAAACATAAACGACACAGGACAGAATATAGATAAAATCCTGACCAAACAATCAGACCTAGCAGGCATAGAAACTAAAATTAATATAGCACAGCATAATTCAAAAGCCTGATTGAAATATAGTGCTTTTACCTCCTTTCAGAAAAATAAAATAGGTTTCCACTGGAAGCTCCAGTGGAAGAGCATTCCACAACAGAGACTCAAATATGAAAAGAATCTGCAATACATCTGATCCAGATGCAACTTTTCAGAGATGGAAAGAGAAGTCTCACACAAAAAAAGGGGTAGGAATTGGGCGAAGCCAGACCTCGAGGTGGGAGGGGGCCAGAGCCGAAGGTGGGGGGATACATTTTGGTCTGACACCCCGCCACCACCCCCCTCCGCGAACCTGCCACTCCCCACCCACTGCCACCACTTTAAATCTTGGCTGGCAGGGGTCCACAATCCCTGCCAGCTAAAGCACTGCCACCGCAAATATCTTGGCTGGCGGAGGTCCCCAAACCCCGCCAGCTGTAGCCTTTGTCCAGCATCTCTGGTGCTGCTGCATTGCCAGCCCTGCTCTCTCTTCCCCTCATGTCCGACGTGTTCCTTTTAGTGAACCTGAGCATGCTCAATTTCACTAAAAGGAGCATGCCAGACGTGAGGGGACGAGAGAGCAGGGCAAGCAATGTGGCGGTGCCAGAAACTAGAGCTGGATGAAGACTTCAGTTGGTGGGGGGTGGGGACCCCCGCCAGCCAAACCAGGGGCGCAGAGCAAATTTGGGGGGCCCAGGCCCCGTGGCCCCATGTAGCTACGCCACTGGTAGGAATGGCCACAAAAACCCCCCCACAAATGCTGCAGATAGAAACCAGAGCCTTTATGCCAAATGCGCATAAATTGATGGAAAAAGCAATGCTGGAACCAATACAGGCCATGTTTCAACAATTGAGCCTTCCTCAGGGATCTTTTAGCAATATCACAAACAGCACTAAGGCTGTCCAGTACCACAAGCAACAGCTCTGGAGAAAACCACAAGCAAGAGCATTAGACAAAAATGAAGCTCAGCAGTGAGTACAATGATGTGTCATCAGCAAGTCTCACCTCATCGGAAAACCTGAGTACACAAAGAGGCTCATATGTTGAAAGAATAGATTTCAAATAGCCAGCTCTGCACCCTCCATCCCAAATGGCCTTGTAAACCAGGCACATTCAGTTCAATATTCAGCCGGTGACACTCAGTATTTCTTTAAATGTTGACTGCTACCAGCTAATTTAGACGGGCCCTGTTTCGGCGCAGAACTTTTCTCGGGGGTCACCTGGGCTAAAATAAGCTTCACGACTTCTGGAGTGGGTAAATAAGAGTATCTGAAAACAGTTTCTCTGGTGTCACAGAAAAGTCATATTTATTCTGCAGATGATATATCAAAGATCCTCTCCTCAGTACCACCAGTGCTTTCAGGAAAAAAGCAGCATGGGGCTTGGTGGGATTGGAGAGGGTAGGCGGCTACATGGCGATGGAAGCTGAAAGGGTGTCCAAACTTTTGCATCTCTTTTTATGCAGGTTTCCTACCGATTTCTCTCTTTGAAGGTCGGGAAACTGAAGAAAGCAACCAAACAGGTAAGAAACAGGAGAAAGTCTCCTGGCTTGTAATCCGTGGTCGCAAAACACTATACCAACATCAAAGCACCTTAAAAACATACATAGGGGCCCTTTTACTAAAACTTAGCACATGCTAACAGACATTAATGTATACTAAATACTGCACATCCCATTTTATACTTACAGGCCATGTGGCACTTAGCATGTACTAATATCCGTTAGAATGTGCTAAACTTTAGTAAAACGGCCCCATAGCCACTTATGTTGCTGATATGAAAGAAGCTTAAAATAGACACCCTTGTTGGACTACTCACATAGGTGCCTTGCTATAAATTTATCCCCATAATAAGTGTGAAAGGCAAGATGGGCAGTCTGAGCAGGTTTTGACTTTTGTACAGGTCAGATCATCAATGGCGATGCAGGGCTTGGAGCAGAAGATCAAGTAGCAGTATGGCACTTGTTCATACACCATTATTCCCAGATCCTTCACTACATGCACTGGGGGTTATTCAATATAGGGAGCCCTAAGTTATGTACCAATTAGGCACCCAACTGTGGGTATGCAAATGAGAGATAATCTTAGTTGAGCGCCAAAATGGGGGTAAAACAGCAGGAACCAGAGTAGAGGAGGGCCAAAGAACCTCCTGCAGTCAGATCTAGAAAACACTCTTTTATTGACAAAGCACCAACAGTTAAAAGGTCCCGACACGGGGCCATATTTCAGCAGAGAGCTGTCTGCTTCAGGGGTCACAAATGCTCTGTCAGATGTTTGACTGGGGAAGAAAATGTTATTGAATAAAATCCAAATCCAGCATCGACAGTAAGCCACAACTGGGAAGGGAAAAGCGACTGCTAATGTCAGGATGCTGGAGGTTCTTTGGCCCACCCCTACTCCGGTTCCTGATATTCTCAACACAGGGGGTGTCTTCTTTCCTTATTGGTTGGTATTTGATAAAACGGCAGGTATACACATAAGTGCACTTAGGCAATATTCTATAACTAGACACTTAAGTGTTCTTATGTGCAACTGCAAAGGAGGTGTCCCATGGGAGTTGCATGGGTGGGTCGTGGATGTTCCCACTATTTTAGCACATGCTTTATAGAATATTCCCATCTGCGCTCTCAACTGCAGCATTTAGGCACATCCATTTATACCAGCCATAGACATTACATATGTGGTTGCGCATAAAGATGGGCACCTATATGTTGACTTATACAAGTATTGTATTTATTTAGATTTGCTCACACCTTTTTCAATAGTAGCTCAAGGTGAGTTACATTCAGGTACTCTGGATATTGCTCTGTCCCAGGAGGGCTCACAATCTAAGTTTGTACCCTAGGCAATAGAGGGTTAAGTCACTTGCCCAAGATCACAGGGAGCAGCATTGGGATTTGAACTGGCCACCTCTGGATTGCAAGACTGGTGCTCTAACCACTAGGCCACTCTTCCACTCCACGAGGCAACTCCTCCACTCCACTGTATTAGATTAGGCATTCAAATGTGCCATTATAGAATACTAGCTGGGCACTAATTTTAGACGCCTCAGTTTGAGCGCCCTTTACTGAACTGACCCCATTGTTTTTATAAGTCCCAAAACAGATACCAACAACAACACACCATTTGCATTGATCCTTCCATTCTTGTACTAGTTTCCTTATCACTTTGCTGACTATAGGATGTCTTCAATGATGTTGTTCCCCTTTAGGTAGTATATTAACCTCTTCCTCTGTGTAAAACTTATGGTGGTCATTTTAGAAACCCTATTTGTGCTTTAGATGTGCAGACACTTGCATGTAGAAATACATGCTGCATACATGACTACATCCCAATTTTAAAAAGCCGAGATATGTATGTCCAAAATGAGAATATGTGCATACAGCAAGGGGGCATGGTCTGCGTGTTTTTGGCTGTTTCAGAAGGGGAATGCACATCTATGGTTACTGACATGAACATCAGGAATTACACTTGCTCCCGGGAATGTGTAGGTCACAGTAAATTGCTCACTTTGTACAGCGCTCCACTGGAGTTGTAGCCCCTTAATCCCCCCAGGGTTTTTGGTTCCTCTGGAAAGTGATACTGGCAAAAGATAGTGAGTGCTTTGACAGCTTCACAAAACATTGACATGTCTTCAACATGTCTGTTACTAAAATGGCTGATATGTACACATATATGCTCCAGCACATGTACATGAATGTTCTGAAATACATATATAGAAGTGTATGTGCCAGACCACACATGTCTATGTTGTTGTATTGATCCCATTGATAGTTTAAATGTTCTTGCTTGTAAAACAGATGTTCCTATCACACATAACTGGTGCATACATATCCATTCCTGTTTGTATTTTACAACAAGCCCTAAAATACTAATAAAACTTGACATGTTCCAATCTGGACGTCTCAGTTCCAATATGGACATTCTATCTAAAATGGGGCTCTAGATGTGATTGGAGTAAAATAGCTATCGGTTATTCCAAGGGTGTCCAACTTCGTCCCTCACCAGGTCGGATTTTCAGAATTTCCACAATGAATATGTATGAGATTTATTTGCATACAATGGAAGCTGTGAATGCAATGAATAGATCTCATGCATATTCATTGGGGAAATCCTAAAAACCTGACTGGATTGTGGCCCTTGAGGACTGAGGTTGGACACCTTGAGTTATTCCATCTTTTTTTCCACCCTGCATATAAGTAATTCTTCAGTACTGCAGCTTTCACGGACCCGACTGCTTTGCTTGCTTGCCATCTTTGCAAATCAATCAGGGCATTCACTTTTCCAATGTTACACTTATCCTCGGTTTATGATTCTCTCCACATGTTGCACATTGCTATGTGCTCTCATTTTCATCTGATTTTTCTGTTTTCATTTCTCTTGGGATTTTGTTTTCTTTTGAAATGCAATCTGGAGTCCTGATCTTTCATCCTTCTGCTTGGCCTTTTCCTGTGCCTGCAATACTTCAACTGCCCAACAAATCTCCAACATGTTTTTAAGTTCTGTTTTTCTTAACAGTTGTTTTCTCATTTGCAACTCACTGGGGTTTGTTTGTTTTTTAACTTCTGATTCCAACATTTATTCCATCTTTGATCAGAAACTCAACTAATACTTCAAAAGTTTTTTAATTTTGAGGTTTTTATAAAGTCTTCCATTCACTTCCTCTCAGATTGTACTGAAGACTGGATCAAATACAGAGGATTCATTTTTTTTCTAGCTATAAAATAGCCTTCCCGTTTCTGAAGCATATCCTTATAACTATTTTCTTTTCTTCAGTTAATTAGAAGGTATTATCAACATTCACACCTACAATTGTAAAAAATAATGTTGCTGCACATTCACCACTTTTTGTCTCGCACCTCATCTGTTCTCTGTGGTCCCCAGCAGCATTTCGTGCCAAGAAGGATCTATTTACTTCCTGGAAACCAAGCACTTCCTTTATAGCTCTGCAAGAGGGTGCTAGCTGATGCCATCACTTCCTGTTTGGTAGTATTTAAGGAAGTTCCTGTCTCCCAGCCAGTGCCTTTGCACCAGGTCTTCTAGAGTTGTTTAGTGTGTATTACAGCCTTGTTCCAGTTTGTCTCCTGTTCCTTTCTGTGTCTTTTTGTAGCCCTGCTCCTGCCCTGTGTTCCAGCCTTGCTCCTGCCCTGCTTCCTGCCTTGCTCAAGCCCTGTCTTCCAGTTCCAGCCCTGACTCTAAGCTCCAGCCCTGTCTTCCAGTCCATTCCTGTCTTTAAACTCCAATCTTGTCTTCAGATCAGCCTTTCTCAGGTGTCTCGCCCACCGCCTGTCAGGGCCTAGTCAGCCCTCAGGTTGGCTAAGTAGCGTCAACTCGGCTGTGGTCCAAGGGCTCACCCCGTGTCATGACATATTGCAAAAGCCATGAGCTTGGATGAGTTACTCATCTTGCAGCTGCTCCAGCAGCTGGCCCTCCAGTTCCAGCAACTTTCTGATTCTGTTCAGGACCTGACCAGTCACATGGACCAGCTCCAACGTCTCCAGGACCTCAGCAGCAACAGATTCAACTTCGGAAGATTGTGGAAACTGTTCAGGGGGTCTGTGCTCAGCTCTGTGCTCAAACTGCAAGCCTGCCGGGTCCAAATCCACCTCCAGATCAGGAGTGGTGGTCTGGAAGCACCAGTACTGGATCCAAGAAGTCTGTTAGCAGGCAGTAACAAAAGATGGCTGAGATACAAGACCTGGGGGCAGGGCCGCCGAGAGGGGGGGCCCGGTGCTGCAGTCCCCTCTACCCGCTACCCTCCGTCTACCACCAGGCCGGGCCCCCCTGAATTCAAATCATAGCGTCTCACCTCGACCTCACTCTGTGTGAAAGAAGCGCAGCAGTGGCAGTCATGCTGATCGCCTCCCTTTGGGCCTTCCCTCCCTGTGTCCCGCCCTCGTCTGACGTAACTTGCATGAGGGCAGGCCACAGGGAGGGAAGGCCCAAAGGGAGGCGATCTGCAGACTGCCGCTGCTGCACTTCTTTCACATGGAGCGAGGTCGAGGTGAGGCGCTATGATTTGAATTCAGGGAGGCCCGGTGGTGGACGGAGGGGGGTGGCGAGGACGACAACCTCGGGGGGGGGGGGGGGAGTGGCAGCGGGGCCCCGGGGGCGGCCTCACCCCGGGCCCGGCCCAGTCTCTCGGCAGCCCTGCCTAGGAGTTATCAAAGAATCCACCAATAACTGGTTGTCACCCATTGTGCTGGTGCCTAAACCAGACAGCAGTCTCTAGGTCTGTATCAACTTCCAAAAACTGAATGCCATCTCCAAACTGGAGGCCTAGCTAATGCCAAAGGTTGAAAAACTGATTGAAAAGCTGGGAGGAGCCCGGTACATCTTGACACTAGACCTGACCAAGGGATACTGTCAGATGCTCCTCACTCCAGCTGCAAAAGAAAAAACAGCCTTTGTGACTCCTCAAGATAGTCACCAGACTCTTCAGTTCTGCATCAAGAAACAATGCTTAAACAGAGAGGAGATTACAAACAGGTTATTGCAAGCCAAATTCTTTATTAAAATCAATCAAACACATGACCTGGTCCACATTTCGCCCAATAGGGGCTGCTTCAGGGATATTGCTAAAAATCAAATATAAAAACCCATTACATAAAAATAATAATAACAATAGTAATATTGAAGAACATATGCAGACATTTAAAATGTGTGGGAGTTCAGGAATAGATATGTACACATTACATTTACATCAAAATAGAAGATGCATTTTTACAACATGCAAAGATAATATTGAAGGACTCTACAATGCCAAGTGTCGTTAAGCAAGTCATTGCATAATGTGTAGATGTGTATACCAGGTGTACAGTTAGTGTCTCAAAATGAATCGAAGTGTAGCATGCATACAATCTATTAAAGAAGTTTGGGTGCCAATCAATCACCTTACTTTCTAACTCTTCCTACTTTCTTACCTTCTATGTTACATCTTTGCTTCACTATCACCTATAATGTTCTATTACGTATTGTGTTGACATCATAAATAGTATACCATGCCATACTTTGTATTGTTTTTGAATATTTTTACTGCTGTAATTGTCTATTGCTTATGTTTGATCTATTCTTACTGTACACCGCCTTGAGTGAATTCCTTCAAAAAGGCAGTAAATGAATCCTAATTTAAAAAAATACAGGAAGCAGCAAATATAACAACCATATCAGTACTGATTTAAAAATTAAAACGCCAAAAAGGATAACATCATTGGTTAAAAATATTTATAAAAATGAACTCACCATAACAATGGGAAATTCTAACACACACATGATATGCTTCCAGTGATGCAAGCAAAATGCAGCTAAGCATTATGGGATATATTTATACTGCTTCCTGAGCAGTAAGCTAACAATCGAGCAAATCTTTCAACTAGCGCTCAAATCCTGGGTTGTTAGAAACGCAAGTAAGCAAAGTCTGACGGTTGAGCCAGTATTGCTGTGTAAAGCAGAACTATTTTTTTCCTAATTGTTTTCTGTTTTTTATTCTGTTTTTAATCTTTTATCCAGCACTGATGTGTACACAAGGTGGGAATATATGTTTTTTGTGATTTTTTTGAGCTTGGTATGTAAAAAAAATTTTTAAGATACTTTTCTGCTTCCAGTCTGCTTGGTACACTGCAATCCATTTTGAGACACTAACTGTACAGCTGGTGCAAAATATCTACACATTGTGCAATGACTTGCTGAAAGACACTTGGGACTGTAGAGTCCTTCAATATTATCTTTGAATTTTGTAAATTTGCATCTTCTATTTTAATGTAAATGTAATGTGCACATATTTGTTCCTGGACTCAGTGGCGTACCTAGGGTAGTTGACACCCAGGGCCGGTCATTTTTTAACACCCCCCTCCCCCCCAAATCCAGTACTAGGCATGCCGAGAATACAAAACACTCAGGACCTATAGAGCAATTCTACCATACCATAAGCAGTCATTTCTACGAGTCACACAAGGAAAAGGAAAGCATCTTAAACACTACAGTGAGCACTAGAACATCAATTCACCTATTGTAAAACGAAACCAGACAGAATAGTACAGATCGTAGATCCTGCACAGTCAATGCCAACTGAAAGCCATGTCTTTTTCACAAACACAGATACACCCTAATCCACTATAGAATAAGTAATCATAAACTTTCTATTTAGACAAAAATTAAACTGAACCCCCAATGCCAGACTCTGCATACAATGCAACACCACAGAAACAGAAACTGTCCCCTAGTACTGAGCAAAATATAAAGACAGCAGATGTAAATTTGAAAAAAAAAAACTAACAAGTACCAATCACCACTTTACAAATTATCAAATAGAAATAAAACAAATATAGAAAGTAAAATAATACCATTTTATTGGACTAATACATTTAGCTTTCAGAGGCCAAAACCTCCGTCCTCGGGTCAGTACAGTATAGTGCTGTTACAGTATCCTATCCTGACCTGAGGAAGGGGGTTTTGTTCTCCGAAAGTTAGTCAAAATGTATTAAAATTAGTCCAATAAAAAGATTACCTTATTTACATGTTCTATTATAAACATTTAACACATCTACAATACTTTATCCTAAAGCAAAAAAAATAAAAATATATATTTTATTTACAGTTTGTTGTCTCTGGTTTCTGCTTTCCTCATCTTCTTTTCACCGTCTTCCTTCCATCCAGCATCTGTCTTCACTCTCTCTCTCTCTCTCTGCCATCCAGTGTCTGCCCTCTCTGCCATCCCTTCCATCCACTGCCTGCCCTTTCTCTCTGCCCCTTCAATCCACCATTTGCCCTCCCTCTCCCATCCATCCAGGGTCTGCCCTCCCTCTCGCTCCCCCTTCCATCTAGGATCTGTCCCCTCTCTCTCTCTGCCCCTTTTTTCAGCCCCCAGTTCCAGCCCCCTTCTCCCCTCTGAACACCCCCACCCCAGTCCCCTTCTCCCCTCCCCTTCTCCTGTCTGAGACCCCCACCACAGTCCCCTTCTCCCTCCCCTGTCTGAGACCCCCACCCCAGTCCCCTTCTCTCCTCTGAACACCCCACCCCAGTCCCCTTCTCCCCTCCCCTTCTCCCCTCTGAGATCCCCACCCCAGTCCCCTTCTCCCCTCCCCTTTTCCCTCTGAACACCCCCACCCCAGTCCCCTTCTCCCCTCTGAGATCCCCACCCCAGTCCCCTTCTCCCCTCCCCTGTCTGAGACCCCCATCCCAGTCCCCTTCTCCCCTCCCCTTCTCCCCTCTGAGATCCCACCCCAGTCCCCTTCTCCCCTCCCCTGTCTGAGACCCCCACCCCAGTCCCCTTCTCCCCTCTGAACACCCCCCCCCCCAGTCCCCTTCTCCCCTCCCCTTCCCTTCTCCCCTCTGAGATCCCCACCCCAGTCCCTTTCTCCCCCTCCCCTTTTCCCCTCTGAACACCCCCACCCCAGTCCCCTTCTCCCCTCTGAGATCCCCACCCCAGTCCCCCTCCCCTCCCCCTCCCCTCCCCCTCCCCTGTCTGAGATCCCCACCCCAGTCCCCTTCTCCCCTCTGAACACCCCCACCCCAGTCCCCTTCTCCCCTCCCCTGTCTGAGACCCCCCACCCCAGTCCCCTTCTCCCCTCTGAACACCCCCACCCCAGTCCCCTTCTCCCCTCCCCTTCCCTTCTCCCCTCTGAGATCCCCACCCCAGTCCCCTTCTCCCCTCCCCTTTTCCCCTCTGAACACCCCCACCCCAGTCCCCTTCTCCCCTCTGAGATCCCCACCCCAGTCCCCTTCTCCCCTCCCCCTCCCCTGTCTGAGATCCCCACCCCAGTCCCCTTCTCCCCTCTGAACACCCCCACCCCAGTCCCCTTCTCCCCTCTGAGATCCCCACCCCAGTCCCCTTCTCCCCTCCCTTTTTCCCCTCTGAACACCCCCACCCCAGTCCCCTTCTCTCCTCCCCTGAGACCCCCACCCCAGTCCCCTTCTCCCCTCTGAACACCCCCACCCCAGTCCCCTTCTCCCCTCCCCTTCTCCCCTCTGAGATCCCCACCCCAGTCCCCTTCTCCCCTCTGAACACCCCCACCCGAGTCCCTTTCGCCCCTCTCCTTCCCCAACTCAGTCCCGTTAAAACCGGCGAAGCAGCGTCGCAGGCAGTGCCTCGTGCCCTGCTTGTAAAAAAAAAATCAAATCTCCTTCCTTCTTCTCGTCTTGACGTCTTGACGTCGACTCGGGCCTTCCAATCAAATTGATTGGAAGGCCCGAGTCGACGTCAAGACGTCAAGACGAGGAGGAGAAGGAAGGAGATTTGATTTTTTTTTTCAAGCAGGGCACGAGGCGCTGCCTGCGACCTGCTTCACCGGTTTTTTTAATGTGCGGCGCCGCGGGAACGGCCACAGGAGGCGGCGGAAGCGGAGCACCCCCCACCCACTGGCACCCGGGGCGTACCGCCCCCACCGCCCCCCCCCCCCCTTGGTACGCCACTGCCTGGACTCCCACACATTTTAAATGTCTGTATATGTTGTTCAATATTAATATTGTTATTATTTTTTTTATGTTAACCACAAAAATACCTAAATAGGGACCAGTGGTGAACTATTCTAATTCTAATGTTGTATTACCACGTGGTGCTCAAAAAATTCTGCTTCAAACAACTGCAGCTGGTTATAAATCACACTTATTTATTCTTACTTTTATTAAGAGGACCTCAAATCTTCTCAGCTTGGCTGTTCTATTCAGAACTCATTTGCATGATATTTTCTTACATGCGCTCAAGCTGTTTTCTGAAAGTATTTATTATCACTGGTCCTGTATTTACTATCAAAATCTTTCAGAGGTCAGGTTTCTTAAGTCACTGAAAAAAACTCCCAATGGGAGAAAAACCAGTGACTCCTGGCAGTGGCGTAGCCAAGGGTGGGCCCGGGTGGGCCCAGGCCCACCCACTTTGGGCTCAGGCCCACCCAGTAGCAGCACACCTATGAAGTGTCTGGCAGGGATCCCCAAGCCCCAAGAGCCGAAAATACCCAACAACTGGCCTTCCTGCATACCAACCTTCCCTCTGCTGTATTCCCGCCTATGCAGAAACAGGAAGTTGCATCAGAGGGAAGGCTGTGGGGCCAACATGAGCACTGTGTATTAGTCACTGCTCGCTGCCAGTGAAAATCTGCTATTTAAAAGGTATGGGGGGAGGGGGATGTTTGAGAGACCATATGGCATGCAGGCGAGAGAGGGAGAGACCACATCACTTGTGGGACACGACGGAGGTCTTCTACCCACCCATCTTGGGCCCACGCCCACCCAAAATTTGGTGTCTGGCTACGCCCCTGACTCCTAGCCTCTGAAAAACAGCTTCCCCTTGTACCAAGCAGAATATTTTCTGCAACTGATTCTGTCATTCATTTACATTTGAATAGGGTTAAATGCAGTGCTCAATCTTCACATTATCCAACCCAGCTTTCTCTATCCACCCCAAACAAAAACAGTCTGTACTTAGCTTCAGGGTTGTCCATGAGCTGCAAGCTACAAGCTGCACTATCACTGCTTATTTCCTCTTTCCCATTGTGATGTTCTCTAATTCCTTCTTTATATTTGATCTTAGCAATACCCCTGAAGCAGCCCCTGTTGAATGAAACGTGGACCACATCAGGTGTTTCATTGTAATAAAGAATTTGGTTTGGAATGACCTGTTTGCAATCTGATCTCTGTTTTAGCATTCCTTAACATCTGTTCCACTTTACTGTACTGCCTTTTGGCCTTCATGGGGCTCCTGCAGCATTTTAATACCTGTTGAAGCCACATGATGCTTACACAGCAACCTACTTAGACGACATTTTCATTTACAGCAAACCTGGAGGATCCACCTGGATAGGTTAAGGATTGTTTGATTGATAGAGAATCTGAAGAAGTGCTTCCTGGGAGGACAGGAGGTCCAGTGCCTAGAATACTTTGTCGGTAAAGGACAGTGAAACCCCAGGTCCAGAAGGTGGAAACGATCACATAAGTGCCGATATCCCAGACCAAGAAGCAGATGCAAGCCTTCCTGGGGCTCATTGGGTACTACCAATGATTCATTCCAGGGTCTGCTGAGATGGCAGATCTGCTGACCCACCTCCTGCAGAAGAAAGCCCCTGAGAAGGTGCATTGGATATCGTGACTGGACACTGCTTTCCAGGCCCCATAAGGACCATCTCCTGGGAGCCAGTGCTGGTCAGCCCAGACTTCAGCTGACCCTTTGTGGTACAGATGGATGCATCAGGTGTCAGGCTTGGGGCAGTCTTGGCCCAAGAAATGGAAGGCAAAAAACACCCTGTAGCCTGCATCAGCTATAAACTGTTTCCTAGGGAGCAAAATTATGCAATGCTAGGTCGACACTTCTTGCTCATCATGGACCACGAACCCCTCAAGTGGATGGCTTGCCACAAGCAATCGAATGTGCACTTCATGCAGTAGTTCCTTAGCCTCCAGCCCTTCAGCTTTAAGATGTGACATTGGGCAGGCTGAGAACATGCAAATGCTATTCGTTCTATGCAAATGCTATTGGTTCTATCCAGAGAGGTGGACCCTGACATAGCAAGTGTTCAACCAGACATGGTTGAGCTGAGAAGGGTACATGAGAGAGTGTATAGGATGCTTCCACTTCCCCTTAAGGATACTCCTTCACAGTGTCAAAACCACATTAAAACCCATAGTCCCACCCAAGGGGGAAGTGACATGGGAGAGGTGGGAGGGTTGAAGCCAGGAGGAAATGGTCCAGGAAGTAATAAAGCCTGGTGTAAAGTTAGGTTGAGAAGGCCCAGAGGGAAGCAGCAACGGCCCACAGCATATGCCTCCACCATCTACATATGAACTGCAACCACTACAGTCAGGTAGGCCAAGTTCAACTTGGAGCTCTTGCTTATGCCAGAGCCAATTTCAATATGGCTGCAAGGACCTCCTGCGGCAGTCTCGGCAGTAATTTTAAAGCAATGGTGGCAGCAATGGACAGAGCAGTGGGCAGGAAAGAGTGGGGGTCTTTCCTGTCCCCAAAGAGGCCACTAGAGCATGAGGGCTTATTAAGGTAGACCTTGGGAGGGCCTACTGATGATTGGGGGGGGGAGCAGGGGTGGCAGTGGAAGCCCACAGGGATCCATTCTCCATTGGAAAGTGCAGGGGGCTGCATCTTCTGCCAGGCGGTGCGAAGGAAGGCAGGCATGACTTTTCAGTTTTGGCTTCAGTTTGTCCAAAACCGAGCCACGGATTTGGTTTCAGTCAGAACCAAAACCACTGGTTTCGGTCAGCCTCTACAAGAGAGATAAAAGAAGGCAGAAGAAAGCAAAAACCAGATTAGATTAGAGAAATAAAATGACCAGACAACAAAGATAGAAAAAGTAATTTTATTTTCTATTTAGTGATTAGAATATCAGACCTGCCAAGTCTTCCACATTCAGCGGGAGACTCCCACTTTGGCGGGCCATCTCCCGCCCTCCCAAACAAAGCAGAAAAGTCTCCCATTGAGATGGAATCGATTTTCCTTACCACCGCCACTGCTGCTGCTGTTCCATTTCCCAATGCAGCAGCAGCAGAAAGACAACAACAAAAAAAGCAAGCACGGAGCCGCAGCACTGCCCTCAAGCATGCGCTGTCAATTCTGCCAGTCCTCGGCCCACACTGGAATTCGAAGTTGACGTCAGCAGGGGGCCGAGGACCAGCAGAGCCGACAGCGCATGCCTGAAGGTTGCTGCAGCCCCGCGTTTGCTTTTTTTTTTTTTGTCGCAGTTGCTGCAGAAGCCGCATCATGGAGGGAGACGGGATTAAAAGTTGAAGCCAATGGTTAGTCTCTGTTTCTCCTTCAACACAAAGTAAGCAAACGGTAACCTCTGAGCTTCTGCATCCACGTTGTCATTCTTATATTGTTGGTATTATATTTTTTTTATTTATTTCACTTATATTTTCAAACATTGCTGGCTTGTGCAGTATGCAGATGTATACAGAGGAAGTATAATAAGGGAATAACTTTTCATAGGTAGAGTAGTCATTTGTTAGAAAGTGTAACCAGTGTATGATTTGGAGGGACTGGTTATAGGGACACCCTAGCACTGTTATATTTGTGCAGAGATGTTTTTTTCTCAAGGTAGCCTCTAAAACAGACATCATGTTATGAGAATCAGGTGCTCAACATTCAAAGTTTCTATTTATTTATTTATTTATATAATTTATATGCCACATTAAACATGAATTGGGTTGAAAACTGGGATAAAACATCAGAAAGGGGGTGTGAGCTGAATTTTAAACAGGGGATAAAATGAAGGGCCAACCTAAGCAATGTGGAAACTTTTACTTCCTAAAAGAGAAAATAAAATTGTCTCTATATATGTGAAATGAAATATAAACTCACAACTGTAGACAATTCAATGATATGCCTATAATGCCAGACGACTCACATAATGTGCTTTTAGATGAGGTTTATATTTATTCAACATTCTGCTAGGAAAGCTGTGGAAATCCTTTTCTTGTGAGGGCACTGCCACCTACTGGCAGATCTCTGAACTTCATAATACTTAAATCTCAAAATAAATTAAGGAGCCAAGAAAGGCAGAGCCAGAGCAATGGTAGAGCCCTAGACGGACCTTCAGCCTTACATCCCCTCCCCCTTCAATTAACTCTTAGGCCCCTAGCTCCCACCTGAGAATTTTCAAAAGCTGAACATTAATGATCATTTCGATACCACCACTCCCATAACAATCCTTTAAAAATGCATAATTGGACATAAACTGCCGAATTCTATATCACGTTGAGTGTTCCGTGCTAAAATCTAAGCATATTCCATAACAATGCACGTAATGTGATTGGCTTAACAAGACAATCAGAGTTTTTAACAGACTTAACAAGCAATAATGAGCAGCAATTGGCAATAATTAGAATATACAGGTATAACATGCTAAGCGTATTCACTAACGAACTGCGCCTAAATTCTAAAGTGTGCAGTTCAAAAGGGGCATGACTATGGGCGGGGAAATGGGCATTTCATGTGCGTTCCCAAATTTACGTGCATTGTTATAGCATATGGCCCAGTCCATGTAAATCTATGCGCAGGGATTTACACCACGTTTTCATTGGTGTAAATGGAAGCACATAGTTTTAGGCACTGGGACATCAACTAAGCATATTCTATATACCATTCCTAAATCTTATGGAATACGCTTAGGCGAAAATGATTTCTCTGATTTTCTAGGCGCCATATATAGAATCTGGCCCAAAGGGGGCAAAATTCCATCCAAGCGCTATTCTGTAAATGCATGCCTATCTTTCATAGTGTGTTCCATGGGTGTGGTGGAACTTTGGCAGAGTATTGGTGGGGCACGTACTTAAAACGAAGCAGGACTTTTGACTGTTGCCATTTTGCTACTAGCATCTCAGCACCGCTGTCAGGGCATAGATCTTTTGGCTGCAATAATTTTGGCCATGCTGGAATCTTGGAAGCCTGGATCAAAAAGTCCTCACCCACCCCGCCCCCAACACACTGGCCTCGGTACTCGAGAATATGCTTAGTCAGCACTGATTTCAATGCCGATTTTTTTTAAGGCACCATATATAGAATCTCCTCCATAGTGGCTAACTCTGCTAGCATGTAACTCTAAAGGGGGCGTGGCCATGGACATGCAAGGGGCATTCTGAAAAATTGCACACAGAATTATAGAATACTGCCTTAGCACACCTAGCTTTGGTGCAAGCATTTACACCAGGTTTCAGCAGGCGTAAGTCTGATGCTTAATGTTAACTGTGGGAATCAGGGCTAAACTTGATTCTATAAAAGGTGTGCGCCCTTTATAGAATCGCAGTTAGTGTCAATTTTTTCTGGTGACGGCTTTTGAGTGTCATTTACTGAATTCAGCCCATAATTCCATACTCTCATATTGGTAAGCAGACGTACAGCTGCATTTTGGGCTAACTGTGAGGCCTTTATCAAGGTGGATGGAAGCCTGAGGTCTGTCAGCACAATAATTTCAGCAGCATAAGCACAAGCAATGGCAGAACATTAGCAATACACTAGGATCAATAAGGCCGTTCAGGGCTCCCTTGAGCAGGAATTATAAACATCAGTAGGGAAAGGGCATCTGCAGAGGTGGCCTTGGAAGGAGCCAAAAGTAAAGCTTCCTTCCTGAAAATATGTATAAGACAGAAATCCCAGCACACTTCACCTTGTTGGCAGAACATACCCTGAGGTTCTATGAGGTCATTTAGACTTAGGTTCCAAGTACCTTTTTCTGATCATAAATGAAAAGGCTACTCTGTTGGGTAAAGGACATTCTGGACAGTATCGTTTAGGAGGGAAGTTAGCAACATGGGCTACCATTAAGACATGTAAATGTATGTTAACCCCAGTTATTAGTATAAAATAGGACCTGTGCTAAAATGGCATGAGTCAGTGGTAATATAATGGAAAGGGGACTTGATATATTGCCTTTATGTGGTATTTTGCAACTACACTCAAAGCGGTTTACATATATACAGGTACTTATTTTGTAACTGGGGCAATAGAGGGTTGAATGACTTGCCCACAGTCACAAGGAGCTACAAAGGGAATTGAACTCAGTTCCCCAGGATCAAAGTCTGCTGCACTAACCACTAGGCTACTCCTCCACTCTAACATGGCTTAACGGTAGCCCACGTTGATAACTACACCTCTTAATGTTGATACCTTTTTAATAAATTCTGCACACAAGGACCTTCTCGTCTTGTGGCCACCCTATACCCCGCTCTTTGGTTCTGCCTTACACATGAATATAGTGTCAGATTCTGCATAGCATGCTTTCTACATGTACAAGCATATTATCTTCTCACTCAGGCAAATTAACATGTTAGAGTGACTAAAAGAATGTTAAGTGTACCTGACCTGTGCCTTGGATCTTCTATAAAATCCCCAAATCTCATATCCCCAAATTAGGTACATTTGTAAAAAAAACATTTAGGGAAAAACATCACATCCCCAAATTAAAAAAGAAAAAAACAGCAGAAAATTTTCTGTTCTCCTTTTTTAGGTGCTGAGGATGCACTAGACTTTAACCCCCCACGAAACAGTCTGGACTTCTCTAGACACCACCAGCTTTCAAGGCATATTAAACCTCTACCTCTGCAGTCTGAAATGCTTCTGCTGCTTTCAATAGGAGACTCAGAATTGGATCATTACAGTGTCAGACCCTCTCTGGCCTGAATATCTGTCACAACTGTCAGGAATAGTGAGCCCTTGGACCAAAGCCGGAGCTTTGGCAGACAAATCACCGGGGCTGGCACAGGCAGGAATCAGAACCGACTGGACTAGGATAAACTAACAAACTCAACAAGGCAGGACAGAGGTAACTAAACACAATAGAGAACACAAGAACCGGATCCAGACAAGGCAAGGAAAAGAAGGCAAGGGCCAGAACAAGGCAAGACTCGGAACTGGATTAAAACTGGGTCCAGAAAAGGGCAAGACAAGGACAAGGCAAGGACTGGATCTGGACAGGGCTAGACTGAAAAAGACAAGACAAAGCACAACTAGAAAGGCAAGACAGGATAGGAGCTAGGCAACAAGAATAACAGAAGCAAGACAATAAACAAGGCAGGGACAGGATTCAGGATTCTCGAACAGGCTTGGCTGGAACAAGATTGAGGATTCTCAAGCAGGCTTAGATGGAACAGGATTCTGGAACAGACTCGGCTGGAACCGGATTCTGGAATGGGCTTGGCTTGACTGGAACAGGATACTGAAAGGGACTTGGCTTAGCAAGGAACTGGGACAGAACTAGCTCAAACATAGAGCAGGAGCAGAACCTGGCTCAAACACACAACAGGAACAGAACTTAGCAGAAACAGAGCTCAAGAGCCAGGAAGCAAACATAGCAGGCAAAGGATTAAGCAGACTAAGGGAGGACAAACAAACAAAGAAGCAATGTGCTTACCAGCATCCACAGCTGGAAGGGAAAGGCCAGGCAGATTGAGAGACAGCAGACACACCTGCATAGCAGTGAGATAATTAGGGAAAATGCTGGCTTCTACAGACTCTCAGAATTAACAGACAAGAACTACACACACAGGAAACAGAACAGGGAAACAGAAAGCAGGAACAGAGCTTGGCTAAACACAGAGATTGGCTTAAACACGGAGCTTAACTATAGCAAGAGTCAAAAGCAGGACTAGACTAAAAACAGAAGCCAAGGGAAGTCAAACAGATACAGACACCAAGGGCAGGGTGTGGCTCTAGAGCCAGGCCTTCAGGATCAAGGTTCAAAAGCAAACTCACAGAAACAAAACAAAGCATTAAAATACAAGACTCAGGGAAACACAGAACAGACCTTCAGGAGTAAAACACTCAAGAACAAAGCCAAGCATGGATATGATCTAAACAGGTAACACAAGATTAAGAGACCTCTTGCAAAGGCAATGTTGGAAAGCTCCCTGGGTCCTATAAAGGAGTAGACTGATGATGTCACAAGTAGGAAATCAGAGGCAGGGAAACCAAAGCGAGGCTTGGCTTCAGGGACACCAAAGCTAACAGGAAGAACAACAACAGGAAATGAAGCAGAAGCAGGGAGACCAAAGTGAGGCTTGACTTACAGGAAGAACAACAGGGAAAAAGGCAGACTGGAGAGATCACAGAGCTAGATACAGAGAAACAGTAGGTTTGAACATAAGGGCACGGCCACAACCGTGACAATATTCAAACTCCCTATCCTCTTTTCCCTGGTTAAAGCCAACCTGGCCTAGGAGACTCCCATTTCAGGGCCTAGTTAACTATGCAGTAAGTCATCTCCCATTTTGGCTGAGGGGGCTTGGACTCCCTATCAGTTGTTCTGGACTCCCTTGTTCTGACATACCATTGTACTCTTCCTCTGGCACATGGCCACTTTTGTTTTTCTTGTAGCCCCCTTATTTCAGGTTACACTGTCTCATATGTGCTTTCCAGTTTAACACTCCAGTATACAGACAGACAGACTGAAAGACCCTCGCCAAAGGCCCTCTTGTTGGAGCAAAATGGTCCTAAAGAATGCCTGTTTGGAAAACCCACCCTTCCCCCTTCTGTCCAAAAAGAATAAAATGCCATTTGGGGTTCCCTCCTTCTTCCATGCTTTGCAAGAATGGATAAAGTGCAGACTCAGGAACCTGCCTCTGTCTATCCCTCCCCTTCTGGACAAGACAAAGGAGTTGGTTCCCCATCTGTAAAGATCATTATCCTCCCATTTGCAGTTTGACCACGATATTACTCAAAAGTATTTGTAAGCTGGCAGTACTCTACTCCTCATTTACCTTGCCTTTCTAGACAAAGGTTTTCCGTCTGCAAGCCCTCATGTCCCCTTGCACTAATCACCACTGGAGAGCAGCAGAGTCACTCTTTTCACCAAGAACAAGTATTTTTTTCAGTTGTCCACTGATGGGACTGCTCAGATTGAAATAGCAGGTTTTCTGGCAGTTTTGCCATCTAATATAATAAAACGCACCGTGAACGTTCTAATGAGGACAACGTTCTGAAGCCATCTGACGTCACTCCCTGGCTCTGGCTGTAGGGTTCGTGGCGTTCGTGGTGTGAAGCCACCCAGCCGTCTCTGCCCCGCCCTCGCGTCAAACGTCATGACGTCGAGGGCGGAAACAAAAACAAACAAATCCGGCAGCGCAGCGTCAGGGAAGGAGGCGGCGCTCCCGACGTCTCCAGCCTTCCCTTCGCTGTGTTCCGCCTTCTTCTGACGTCACCTTGATGTCAGAAGAAGGCGGAACACAGCGAAGGAAAGGCTGGAGACGTCGGGAGCGCCGCCTCCTTCCCTGACGCTGCGCTGCCGGAACCGCCACGGAGGTAAATTTAAAAAGAAGAAGAAAAAAAAATAGAAATAGGGGAGAGAGAAGAGAATGGGCAATAAAGTTGAACAATGGGAGCGGGAGGGCAGGGGAGAAACGACAGCATGTATGCGAAGGGGGGAGCATGGATGCGAAGGGGGGGGCATGGATGCGAAGGGGGGGGAGAAGAGGGCGGGCCAGGCTGGGATATGGGAGAGAGAGGAGCATGGATGCGAGGGGGGGTCATGGAAGGGAGAGAGGGGACTTGCTGGAAAAGGATGAATGGAGGCGGCAGGGGACAGAGGAGAATGGATGGGCATGGATTGGGAGGGCAGGGCTCAGGGAGAGAGGGGAATTGCTGGAAAGGGATGAATGGAGGGGGCAGGGGACAGAGGAGCATGGATGGCCATGGATTGGGAGGGCAGGGCTCAGGGAGAGAGGGGAATTGCTGGATAGGGATGAATGGAGGGGATGGATGGATATGGATTGCAGGGCAGGGCTCAGGGAGAGAGGGGAATTGCTGGATAGGGATGAATGGAGGGGCCAGGTGACAGATGGACATGGATTGGGAGGGCAGGGCTCACACTCTCTCATATACAATGTCTTTCTGACTCTCACTCTCACACACTCTGTCTCACACTGTATCACATTCACACTGTATGTGCCACACAGTCACTCACACACTCGCTTGGTCTCATACACTCACTCTCACAGAGAATCTGTGTCTCACACACACTCTCTCTCTCGCCCACACACACACACTCTCTCTCACACTGTGTCTAACATACACACTTGCACACACTCACATTATCACCATGTGATATTATGGCCATGTGTACAGTGGTGATCTGCAGAACTGTAACAGAAATCCTGTGGTTACTGGCAACAAGGGAAGCCAAGATTCAAATCCCACTGCCGTTCCTTGAGATCTTGGACAAGACCGAGGCTGCCATGCGCTATTGCCGACACAGCCCATTTACTTTGAATGGGCTGTGTTGGTACTGCCATGAGGCAGCCGCTAATGTGACTTAGTAAACAGGGGGGGGGTGTGGTTACAGGGACAGGAAAATACCTACTGTACTTGAATATAACATGCTTTGAGCTACCACTCAGAAAGGTGTGACATAAATCCAAATTCAAAATCCAGTACCAAGCATATTATAGTTTATTAGAACTTGCTAGACTGCTCTAGCTGCCAAGGCAGAGTAGAGCAGTGTACAATAAATGAAGTAATACAAAATGCTACAAATGTCACTCGGGGCTTATATAGCAATTCTACCATACCATAATAATGGTAACTTCTACAACTCACAGAAGGCTATACCTTGGAAAGCAGAACTATAAACACTACAGTGGGTACTAAAATATCAGTACACCAACTGGAAAACTGAACAAACCTGATTACTACAGTTTAAGCTTACATAAGCATTCAGTGCTAATAGACTACCTGATCTCTTTCACACACATAGAACACAGAACAGAACCGCGCCAAATCTAAGTAATCACAACTAAAATAGAAATATGTAGATAGAAACTGAAATGAACTCCCAAAAAGCCAAACACTGTGTACAATGCAACAGCCAAATGAAGAGAAGCAGTGATGAATGTCCCCCTGTACTGTACAAAATATGAAGATAGCAGGTGTAAATTTCAAAAACTGACATATATAATCACTACATTACAAAATAAGAAACAGAAATAAAGGAAAATAAGGTATTACCTTTTTATTGGACTAATTTAATAGTATAGCTTAGTATACTGTCCTTTCTTGAGGAAAGAGTTTTTTTGACTTCTGAACGTTAGTCAAAACTTAGTTCAATAAAAAGATATTGCTTTATTTTCCATTTTTAAATTTTATTTGTATTTATTATCCTATAGAATAGATTAACAAAGCTACCATATACTACTTTATCCTAACTTAAAAATACAATTTTTTTTCTACCTTTGCTGTCTGGCCATTTAATTTTTCTAATTGTGTTGGTCCCAGTCCTTGATTTCTGCTTTCCTGTCTTCTCTTAATTCTCTTGACAGGGATTCCTATCCTTTTGTCATTTTTCAGTTTCTTCCTGTCTTCTTCACCTTCTTCACTATATCTATCTCCATTGATCTTTTACTTTCAGCTTTCTTCCATTTATTGTTCTGCCTCTCTGTCCAGATTTCATTTATTTTTACTATCCAGTCTTCAATTTCCCTCTTTTTACTATGTTTATCTACAGCTTTCCAACTCTTTCCCTTACACCAGCTTTCTCATTCCCTTTTCTCTTATTCCCCAATCTTTCACTACCCTCTCGCCCTTCCATTCAACATCTCTTCTCCTCCCTCCCCATCCACCCTTGGCATCTTCTGTCCCCTTTCCATCTAGCATTTCTCCTCTCTCTCTTCCCTCTGCCATCCAGCATCCATCTCCACCTTCCACCAGCATCAACGCTCCCCCTTCCAATTCAGACTGCCTCTTTCCCTTTCATCCAGCATATCTCCTCTCTATCTTCCCTCTTCCATCCAGCATCTGCCTTCTCTTTCTCCCCCTTCAATCCAGCATTTCTCCTCTCATCCCTCTTCCATCCAGCATCTACCTTCTCTCTCCCTTTTCCATGTAGTATTCCCCCTCTCTACTACTATCCTTTCAATCTAGTATCTCTCTCCTCTCTCTCTCTCTCTACCCTTTCCAGCTAGTGTCTCCCCATTCTCTCTCCCCCTTCCAGCCAACATTTATACTTTCTTCCCTCCTACATGCATTTCCCCTCCCTCCCCCTTTCCTTACAGGATCTCCCCCTCTCCAGCCAGTGTCTCCCTCCTATTCTCCCCCTTCCAGCCAGTGTTTTTTTCTCTCTTCCCTCTTCCATCCTCCATCCAACATCTCCTGCACCTCCCTCCTTCCCTCCTTCATTTTCATACAGTATCTCCATCTTTCCAGGCACTGATATCCTCTGTTTTTCCTCTCCTTCCAGCCAGCATACCTCTCTCATCTCTCTTGCTCTCTTTCCTTTCTCTTCTCTCTCCAACCCCCCCCCCCCCCCCTCCCCACCACCACCACCACCACCACACACCCTGACCGGACCAGCAGAGGCAATTTAAAAGCAGAAAAACCCTCTCAAGCATGACTACATGGAAACCTCTCTGCCAGCTCTGACCCCCTTGGCACAGGAAGTATACAGAGGGGGCGGGACCAGAAGATCCGGCAAACATAGAGATTGTGGTCCCACACCTGTTTTTTGTTCTTGTGCTTTAACGCTACTGCCGCTGATTTTGAAAAGCAGCAGCAGCAGTGGTGGAGAAGCAGTGGGAGGGAGGTGGGGAAACATGACCTTTAGGGCACCTTCATGGAAGTGCCCAGATGTAGAATTGCCTCCATAGTGGCTAGTTTTATCAGAGGGAGCTTATGTAAAATTTGGGAAAAGGCATCTTTTTTAAACCTACTGTATAAGGTGCCCACGTGTCTTTATAAAATAGGACCCCAGAACCAGCCCCAGTCACACGCAAATGCTGATGGAAAAATTATGTCTTACCTGATAATTTTGTTTCCTTTAGTCACAGCAGATGAATCCAGAGACTTGTGGGTTATGACTATCTACTAGCAAGTGAAGATAGAGAGTACCAAACTAAACTCTGCCACTTAGGACAGTATGCTCCTTGGTCAGTCAGTATTTCTCCTAACAAAGCAGAAGAAATAATAAGGCAAACATTTCTCCCTCCTCACAGAAATGAGGCATAAACCTGTCAACTAGCAGAACTATGCACAGACAACTACAGCAAGCAGAGAAACAGACTGAACTGATCAGGGCCGCAAAGAGATTGAGCCAGGCCTGGGGCAAGGCCGCTGTCGCCCCCACCCCCCACCCCACTTGTGATACCACCACCCCCTGCCCATTTACCTTCCTGCGTCTGCTCCTCCCTCAGTCTGTCACTCTCCTGCTCCTGTGCACCGGGACCTGGGTTATCGCATTAACACAATCCACCAGGTTCCGACGCCCAGGAGCAGAAGAGAGAAAGACTGAAGGAGCAGAACTTTCTGCCTGCCTTGAGAATCCTTGCCAGCACCGGCACCCCTTGGAAACCAGGCCCGGAGAATTTTGCCCTCCCCCACCCCCACCCTCCCTCTTGGCTGCCCTAGAACTGATAGTGTCAACTTCATGAAAAGGTGGGATTCTAGATTCATCTGCTGTGACTAAAGAAAAGAAAATTATCAGGGAAAAAATCGTTTTTTCTTGCTTTTCATTGGCAGCAAATGAATCCAAAGACTTGTGGGATGTAACAAATCAGTCTATAAGTAGGGTGGAAATCAGACTCAGCCACAGAAAGAACTGATGCCCCAAAGGATGCCTTAGACCTACCCGAAATCATCAACCAGACAAGGTCTGGAAAATATGTGTCACAAGGACCACGTAGGAGAACTTCATAGAACAGAATGAAGAGGATATGCACTCAGAGGGCATACACCCAAGCAATAGGTACCTGACTCCAGTGAGCTATGGCTGCATATATAGCTGCATTGCCCTGACTGAGGCCCACCAGTAGCATGAAGAGAGATCACACCCAGACATCCATTGGCAGCCTGAAGGTACCAGAAAGGCCCACAGCAGCCGTGATATAAAGCAGCAGATGGAAACTCCCAAGATGATTTTCCTCCCGAAGAATTGAGGAAACAGCTGCTGATTAATGGAAATGTGGATACCACTACAGACAACAATGTTGGGACTGTGCTAAGATATGAATAAGGGGTCTGCACAGAACACTGTCAGGATTTCAAATTAGAGATGGAACCAAGCAAAAACTTCTGAGATGGAGTCATGCTGTTCATGCAGAAATGGAGTCAGTTCAAGCATGAAGGCACACAGGAGAACTCTGACATAACATGGGGAAGATCCTGTCACACGATAGGACTGAGGCCTAGGACAGGGTGAGACTGCACCTCAGGCTTGGAGCTAAGCAGAATCCTATAAACATAGTAAGAGCTGAAATATGACGCCAGCTAGCAACATTCTGCAAAGAAAGGGCTGAGCTGTGCACTACAGGTGCACTGCCCAGCTAGAACAGATTCCCCAACAGTCACAGATGACAAGGATGAGACCAGTCCAAGAGTCAGATATGGAACAACATCAAAACTGTTGTGCATGTTCAGAGATGGGTGCATTTCCACCTCCATGAATGGCGTAGCACTCCTCATCCAGAGATGCAGCTGCTCCCAGATCCAGAGCTGCAGCCCAAAGCCAGACAAAGAGCAGTGCTCCATAATCAGAGATGGAACTGAACTACACCCTGGTGGTTTAATGGCCTCTTTGGGAAGGAGGAATCTCTACTCACTTCTTCCCTGCCAGCTTCTTAATTAAACTGGCTGCCACAACTTCCTGTGGCAGCTCGCAGCAGCCATCTTGAGACGGGAACTGGCATAGGCAGCAGCGATCCCCAATGGCTCCTGCCTATGTTGGTTCCAATCTCAAATTGACTGTTGCAACCTCCTATGGCAGACATATATATATATATATATATATATATATATATATATATATATATATATATAATATATATATTTTTTTTTAAATACTTTTCTTTATCCTGCATCATTGTCATATGCATTTTGAAAGAGATATGTCTTTAACCTTTTGCGAAAACTGGTATATGTATCCTCTAATCTTAATAATTTCGGGAGACCGTTCCAAAGTGATGGCCCTAAAAAAAAGAAAGCCGACTTTCGTGTAGATTCCCATCGAGCCCTTATTAATGATGGAATTACTAATGCAAACTCTACAAGAGCTTCGATTAGTGAAAGACTTGATTTCTGAAAATGTAGAATATCTGATTTAAAAGAAGATACTTTAAATATTAGACAACTAAATACTCTGACTACAATAAAGGATATCGTGGAAAATAGAATTTCAGCTCACGATCAGCTTCTACAATCATTGCCACATCATAAGAAATTGACTCAACTGTTAATAATCACACTAGGAGATGTAACTTGAAAATATTAGGACTGCCTGAAAAAACAGAAGGATCCGATATAATTCAGTTCTGAGAAAAATGGATCCCAAGCTTCCTAGATCTGAAAATGGCTCACCTGCTCAAACTCGAGAGGGCCCATCGGGCTCCCTCTTTCATTCCACAGAATTCTAACCCTTCCCCCCCCCCCCCCCCCCCCCCTCCTTTTACAAAGCTGTGTTAGCAGCTGCCGGTGGGGATATGCCGACACAGCCCATTCAAAGTGAATGGGCTGTGTCGGCATTACCACATGGCAGCTGCTATCACAGCTTTGTAAATGGGGGATAAATTTTCTTGAGCCGTAGTAATGAAACCATTCACTTTTCAACATACTCTACAAATATGGACTCTTTTTTCCTCATCACCATGAAGATCACCATCAATAATTCAACAAAATCTTTTGAGGATCCAAATGATTTCCAGCAACATCTAGAACAATTGGGATTTTTCGACCTGGGTATTTCTTCACAGTCACCTACTTGACTTTTAACTTGGCATTGTTTTTGGGATCTCAGTCTCTCTGGTTTTTGACTGTTAGCTGCGATTCCTACATCTGACCTGTTTGTTTGTTACTCTGGATTTATAGAAGTTCTGCAATCTAATTCCCTAACCATAGTCGTAGTCTTCCTAGGTTTGGTTTAGACTGAGTGTTTCATGATTTAATAATCCATTCATTTAACCTATTCTTTTTAACAAGAATTTGCTTACTCGCTGTTTATTCATATTGTTCTTTTACTGTTAATTTCATGTTATCCTTATATTTGACTTTATGATAACTGTTGATCTAAAGCTAATTATACTTTACTTTATTTTATTCTTATTCTATTTTCTTTTTCATATGTGTTCCTCCATACGCCACCTCTTAAATTATTCCTATTTTGTTTTTTTAGGGTATCCCATATCTCCTTTCCTTTACTCCTGCCCTCCCTTTATCCTTAGCAAACATTCCTCCTGATTTCATTACTAATACTTTATTCCTGGTCTATTTCTCTCTATATATTACTACTTATTCTTCAAATCTTTCTTTCTATCTGGGCTCGGTTCTCCTCCTCATTTTATTTATTTATTTAGATTTTGCTCACACCTTTTTCAGTAGGAGCTCAAGGTGAGTTACATTCAGGTACACTGGATATTTCTCTGTCCAAGGAGGGCTCACAATCTAAGTTTGTACCTGAGGCAATGGAGGGTTAAGTGATTTGCCCAAGATCACAAGGAGCACAATCTACTGCTATGTATATTATGTCTAAATTTCTTTATTAAATAAGCAACAAAACACTAAACAGAAAATTGATCCCTTTGTAAATCCTGCTACTGTAACAATCATACTCAGCTGTGTTTATTTATCCCCTTTACCCTTCCTCTGTTATTTAAATGACTTTGAGTATTTTTCTGTCATCCGTAGATTTGATCACTTAATTCTTTAATCCCTTTTCCAGCTCATTTATAAAAAACCACAGGTTGCAGTACAGATCCTTGAGGCTTTCCACTATAAACTTTTTCCAATTAAAAAAATTGACCATTCAGTCATATTCTGTTTTACTTTAGCCAGTTATCAATCCATGATAAGACCTGCCTCCTATGCTATAACTCTTTAATCTCTTGAGGAGTCTCTCATGAAGGATTTTGCCAAAAACCTTCTGAAAATTTATTTATTTATTTGTTACATTTGTACCCTGCATTTTCCCACCTATTTGCAGGCTCAATGTGGCTTACATGATACCGGAAAGGTGTTAATAGACTCCGGAGTAAAGCAAATACAGATAATGGTTAAGTTGGGGTAGGAAGGGTAGGGACCACATGAAGTGGTGGGGCCGTATAGAGGACAGCAAGAACAGATGAGATTGTTTGGCGATCAATACGAACTGTGGTGGTGTAGTGTCGCTGATTTCAGGCATTTAGTACCAAATGGCTCACCTTTACCCACATTATAGCTTTAAAAAAATCTAATAAACTATTTAATTGATATTTCCCTTTGCCAAACCCATGCTGACTCATTCCCATTAAACCACGTCTATCTATATTGCCAGTAATTTTGTTTTAATTCTTTCCAACTCAACAGATGCTGGAAAGAATTATACATAAGGGATTGAGAATGTCTGTCTGCCTGCCTAGGGGCAAAATAACTCTCTGAAAATAGAACTGGGCCAAATTTGACATGGAGAAAAAAAAATTAATGAAAAGATACAAGTTTTAAAATGGGCTAGATTAGATGATGGGCTGCAGAGAAATAACTCCCCCACACACACACACAAAATGGCATTTCTATGGGAGAAGCAGCAGAAAACTGTGATCCATTGAAACATAGCAGTCAGCGAATTTCTCCTTTCAGACTGCGTCCTCCTTCTTCTCTACTCTTCCAATCACAGACAGATACCAAGTCAACGCATATAGATGCACACAATACACATATAGTACACATCATATACATGGCAGATATACACATAGATACATACACATACAAAGCACATATACACATACAAGCACAGATACACATACAACATGCAACACACATAAAATACAACACATACAAAACATATTGATACATACATACATGCTCCGCCTGCTTTCCCCAATTTGCATCCTATCAGTGCTGCCACACCCCTTTCCCTAATATACACAGTCATACACACATATACACGCACAGCTCCTACATGCACATAGATACACAGACACAGGTAGATATATGCAAACATACATAAAAACACACAGATAAATGGATATAAACTAAATACCCATAATATACACACATACAGACACACATATAGAGATACATATACATATAACAGACGTGCACAGATATATAGATATAGATATATAGAGAAAGAGATATACACACACACCATCACACATTCACAGAAGAATTTTAAATAATTCCATGAGGCATGTTCTGCATGTTTTGTCACCATCAGGCTTATTTTCAAAAGAGAAGGGTGCCCATCTTTCGACACAAAAGCCGATTTTGAGCGTCTTCAACTGCTTTCTGTCGCGGGGACGACCAAAGTTCACGGGGGCGTGTCAGAAGTGTAGCAAAGGTGGGACTGGGGCATGCCTAACACATGGGCGTCCTCTACCGATAATGGAAAAAAGAAGAGCATCCCTGATGAACACTTTGGTAACTTTACTTGGTCCATTTTTTCTTACGACCAAGCCTCAAAAAGGTGCCCGAACTGACCAGATGACCACCGGAGGGAATCGGGGATGACCTCCCCTTACTCCCCCAGTGGTCACCAACCCCCCTCCCACCCTAAAAAAAACCTTTTTAAATATTTTTTGCCAGCCTCTATGCTAGCCTCAAATGTCATACCCAGCTCCATGACAGCAGTATGCAGGTCCCTGGAGCAGTTGTTAGTGGGTGCAGTGCACTTCAGGCAGGCGGGCCCAGGCCCCCCCCCCCCCCCCCACCTGTTACACTTGTGGTGGTAAATGTGAGCCCTCCAAAACCCACCCGAAACCCACTGTACCCACATGTAGGTGCCCCCCTTCACCCCTTAGGGCTATGGTAGTGGTGTACAGTTGTGGGGCGTCTCCCTGATGCAGCTGGAGCAAAACATGGTTCATGTCAGGGACCAGGGATTGATGTTTAAGTATAGTCCTATATGGTGGTCATATTGCAAATTTTTATGCAGACTGAGAATTGAAGATACACCATAGCCTGGAGCTACTCCGAAACACTTTCCAGATAAGTCTTGTTCCTTGAAAAGAACTTCAGGTCGCTAATTTATTGTAATGTTTATAATGTTACACATACTTACAAAAAAAACGTTTTTGAACAATATTAGAAAATGTATGCATCCAATGATTGAATTATGAGAGATGGTTGTTTGGGACACTATTGGGCTCATTTTCAAAACAGAAAAACGTCTAAAAAGTGGCAAAAAAAAGCAGCATTTGGACGTTTTTCTCACAAAAACATCCAAATCAGAATTTTCAAAAACTATTTTTAGACATTTTTCTTTAAAGTCTGTCAGAAGTGCATCCAAATCTCAAGGGGTTGTATCAGGGCCATTCCGGAGACTTAGTTTTTCAGACATAATGGAAGAAAACAATACCATCCAAGACTAAAACTAAGACGTTTTGAGCTAGACCTGTTTTTATAACAAATAAGGCACAAAAAGGTGTCCTAAATAACCAGATGACCACTGGAGTGAATCAGGGATGACCTCCCCTTACTCCCCCAGTGGTCACTATCCTCCTCTCACCCCCCCCCCCCCAAAAAAAAATTTGATGAAAAACATTACAAGTCAGCCTCAGATGTTATACTCAGGTCCATTAGAACAGCATGCAGGTCCCTGGTGTAGTCTAGTGGAGGGTGCAGTGCACTGCAAACATGTGGAACCAGGCTTCTACCTCCCCCTGTTACACTTGTGGAGGAAACTGTGAGCCCTCAAAAATCACCAGAAACCCACTGTACCCACATATAGGTGCCCCCAACTGGTGTACAGTTGGGGGTAGTGGATTTGGGGTGGGTTTTGGGGGGCTCAGCAGACAAGGTAAGGGAGCAATGGTCAGATGTGTACCTGGGAGCATTTTATGAAGTTCACTGCAGTGCCCCCTAGGGTGCCCTATTGTTTTCTTGGAACGTCAAGGGGACCAGTGTACTAAAAATACTGGCTCCTCCTATATCCCAATGGCTTGATTTTGTGCGTTTTGGACTTGGGACATTTTTTATTCGAAAATGGACCAAAAAATAAAATGGCCAAATCACAAAACCTTCTATTTCCGAAAACAAAAAATAAACGTTTTTCTTTTTTGAAAATGACCTTCTTTGCTATTCAGATTTTTGATGTTTTTTGCAAAACGTCCAAAGTTGGACTTAGACATCATATCGAAAATGCCCCTCCACATAGTGCTAATTTCATATCCTATTTCTGAACACAAAAATATACTCTTAGAGTTTTTGGGAGAAATTTACTCTTACATATATTTTCTTGGTGAATTAACTCTTTTGTATGGTGCTTTTTATTTTCTTCCTGATTTGAAAGTATCTGTCCCTTTTATATTGTAGTTTTGCTGATAAAAGAGCGACACCGCTATCTATAAAAAAAAAAAAGCAGCAACACTGCTGATAGAAGAGCGGTACTATGGCTGAGTGGCACCACTGCTGAGAAAAAAAGAGTGGTACTGCTGTTGATAAAAGAGTTAAAGCTTCCAATTGTCTCTGATCAACAGAGGGAGAGAACCAGAACTCACCCTGACTCACTCCCTTGGGGGGGGGGGGGGGGAGTCATGGGGCTACATTAAAAGGAGAAAACAGATAGTGACGTCCAACTTTCCACGTTTCCTTTTCTTGCCTTTTGCCCCCTTTTTTCTTAATTAATGAGGTTAGTTTATAATGCATTCTGTCATATGTAAATTTTCTATTTGCATTTGAATATGTGATATGTTTTTTTCATATATTTAAATATTTCTACTGATGAAATGTATTTTCTGTTTTCAAGTTTTATACTTGTGGTAACATTGTGAATTCAAAAAAAATGTTTATTTTATCTCCCACCTCCCTCCCTGTTTTGAATGCATGCCATTAAAGTTTTACTTCACTGTGCTCAAATAATGGAAAAATGAGCTAAACAGGTTTCTTTTGGCCCTGAGGGGAAAAAGCCACTGCCCATGATTTAAAGTAATAACCTTCATCCATCTCTATGTTTCAAGAGTATTTTTCATGTAAGCAATTTGGACATTGCTTTGCTTTTATATTCTTTTAATTAATAGATCTTTGGAATTACTCAGGAAGTTGAAAAAGGTCAAAGCTTTTAAAAAAAAGTGATATAACTTCAAACTCCATTTAAATGTCCAGTGCAATAATTGTACTGATTAAAATTAATGTTGCAAAAAGCACACTTACTCAAAGAACTTGAGTTACCTAAGAGGCCCTTTTACTAAACTGCATTAGGAGCTAACAAGCATCTTACACATCTTAAAATGGGGTACTGGAGAATGCACTCAGGCGTCCTGCGGTAAGTGCCAAATGTGGATGTTCTTGGGAGACAAGCAGACTAATCCCATGTGTCGATGCTCTCCCTTAGCTAGAGTAAGCTTTTGACTTACTGGGCATGTGCAGTGGTTCCCGCATCTGGAGTGTTCCTCCTCCCCTTATGTTCAGTTTTTTTCTTCAGCTGCTCCTATACAGTCGCAGCTCTCCCACTCTCTCCATACACTCATAGGAACCAAAAATCAACAAAATAAAACCCAGCAGAACTCTACCTGAAAAAAAGAAACAGAGATACAACTAAACAAGGGAACAACAGCGACTCACTACCTCCGCTCTACTGGGGAACTCCCTCTGGCTGCTTTACTGGCCTTATGATCTCTCCATTGTCAGCCACTGCTGTCTTTCCCCAGGGCCCTGTTTCGGCACCTCTAGGGGAGGTGACGTGAGGACTGCCGTAATTGCCACTCTCTGGACCAGCGGCTCAAGACAAATCATCAGAGGCGCCAGTCAGCCATTAAGGATCACTGCTCCACCTCCACTCCTTCAGCATCCACCATGGAGACACACAAGGACATCTCATGCCAGGAGAAAACTCTGGTGTCTTCTTCCCGCCGTGCTGCAGACCCTTGCATGTCTCCTGCGGGCCCTGTCTCTGCCTCGCAGCCATCTTCTAAGACCACACCAGCTAAACCAGCAGAGTAAGGTAAGGGCACCAGGCCATCAAAGGATGCTGCCCTGCCCCCTGCATCCCATGAGTCTCCTTCAGCCCACTCAAAATGTAAACGGGCCGCTCCCGCTGATAATACCGCAGGGGCTGCCCCTCTCCCACCAAAGTAGCAGCTTCATTGCCCATGCCAGTACTATTGATAGCGTCCCAAACACACACTCAGGCTGCCCTGCTACTTCCAACCACAGCTTTTCTGCAGCTGCTCCAATGCATCATGCAAGCCAGTGGATCCCTCTTCAGGCGGTGCCTACACAGACCCCACCACCACTTTCTGCACCACCAGCCCCAGCCTGGCCTACCGAACCCTCTCTGCCTTCCACTTCAGGGGCTCTGTATGTTCCACCATCAGATCATCTCTCTGACGCAGACTGGGAGCCCTGTCCCTCCATCTGTTCCTCACTGCAGCATCCAGCTGCCTCTCTAGAGGTCTGCTGTGATGAGGGCGCTGACCTCCCATCCAGACCAGATCCACTGCCTCCTCCTCCTATGCAGCCTCAGATCACTACAGAGCTCACAGAGTATTCCCCAAATTTCTTTAGAAAGTCTCTACCTTCCTTAGTCTCAACCAGGCTAATCTACTGAAAGACATGAAGGACTTCCATGCTATCCTGCAATCCTGTCAGGCACCTCCCAGGGAGATCGTCGCGCTCCTGGTCCATCAAGTTCATCAGGACCTTCAGCTCTTCAATTGGCAGAAGCCTCACTCCTTCTCCACTGCCTCAAAGTGACTTGAACTCAAATGTAAGGTCCAGAAGTATCCTGGTCATGATCTCCGGCAATTGCCTCATCATTCTATGGTCTCTGAATTTGCTATCATCAGGCCAAGTCCACTCAAACAGAAATCAATGTTCCTCCAGGGAAAGAACCCCATCTTTTGGATTCTTTTCTTACTGAACGTTCATTTAAAGTAGTTCAGCAGCAATCGTCCTCTACAGTATACAATCTACCATGTGGGGTTCCACAGGGATCGGTCCTGTCCCCATTACTGTTTAATCTATATGTCAGTCCCTTGGCACTTCTCATTCAAACAATGGGTATTAGTTTTTATTCTTATGCGGACGATTTTCTTCTTATTCATTATGTTAAACCATCTAATATGGATCTTACACCACTACAAATTTGTCTGGATAAAGTGGCAGATTGGCTCACAACATATCAATTAGTATTAAATCCAGATAAGACTATAACATCTTGGATAGTAGGACAGGGCACATGTCCAGCAGTGGTACCTATGCTATTTGGCAAGAACATCCCTACAGTTAAATATTTTAGATACCTTGAGGTTATAATCGATTCTGCTCTGACTTTCGAGGAACAAATATCTGACGTAGTGAAAAAATCTTTTTTCCATCTTAGGAGACTTCGGTCAGTTAGGAATTCAATTAGTAAGGATTCCCTTAAAACGTTGACATCTACTTATATTACCTCTCGCTTAGACTATTGTAATATCATATATTCAGGGATCACTCAAGCTAGCTTGAAGCGACTACAAAGAATACAGAATACTGCAGCACATATGATTTGTAGGGCCCGGAAGGATGACAGAGTAGCACCTTTACTGCATCAACTGCATTGGCTTCCGGTTGAAGCAAGAGTTAAGTTTAAAGCCTTAGTTTTGACCCATAAGGCATTTTATACACTAAATCCTGACTATCTGTCAAATCTAACTATTCCTTACACTGCCACACGAACCCTTAGATCCCTGACAGACAACAGGTTAGTGATTCCTCCTCTCGCTAGGGCTAGATGGGAATCTACACGGAATTCGGCTTTTTTCTATTTGTCTCCCTCTCTTTGGAATGGCCTTCCAAAAGAGATCAGACTTGAGAAATCTTACTTTCATTTTCGGAAACTTTTGAAAACCTTCTACTTTATCGAGTATGTAGAACAGAATTTAGAATAATGGAAGAAAGGTTATAAATGGGCATCTGTAATATATATTAAATCAAAACTGTATTATTTGTCTGTGTAGATTATATTATGTATTTAATTTTGTATTTGCGGTGTTCTCCTGTATACTAATCATGAGTTATACTGTTTTCATCTTATGTAGCTAGTTTGTGGGTTTGCTGTGCTTTCCTGTAATGATTGGAGTTCTAATGTTTGTCCAATTTGTACTTATTGTATTGCTTCTTTTTATAAATTGTAAACCGTTCTGTCTTGCAGTAGCAATAAGATACGGTATATAAATTGACGTAAATAAATAAAATAAAAAATAAATAATCAGGGTGCCATGTTGGCCTCTAAGATCATTGCTCACCAGCTCCAGCTCCTTCACTTCCAGCACTCCATCCTCTAACAACTAGAGGGTGCTTCCCCAGGTACCTTTGCCCAGCTTCAAGTTGCTCTTCAAGAATCGACTTACCATCTTATCAAGACC
Organism: Microcaecilia unicolor; assembly: GCF_901765095.1. Classification (NCBI taxonomy): domain Eukaryota; kingdom Metazoa; phylum Chordata; class Amphibia; order Gymnophiona; family Siphonopidae; genus Microcaecilia; species Microcaecilia unicolor. The sequence goes on along the minus strand of NC_044032.1, from coordinate 226,496,607 downwards.
AATTATGATGCTTATGACATTGTTTCTAGGACAGTGGCCAGCGGTATTGCCACCTGTCACATGGCCTGGCTAAAACTTTTGATCTCCAAGACAATCTTCATGACTGTCTTGCTGATGCCCCTTGCCTCATTGACAGCCTGTTTGGTGAAAAGGTGAAAGACATGGTCAACCAGCTCAAGGAAGATTCCACCACCATCCGTGAGCTGTCTGACAACATCAGTACCAAGCACAACAATATAGGAAGCCTTCGACCACTAACTATCGCAGATCTTATCACCAACAATATTTCCAACAGTACTACCTGTGACAACGCTACAGTAGGAACAAGCTGCATCTCAAACCCATCTTGTATGCTCCTAAGCAACGACCAAAGGACCGCAAGCAATCCTCTGCTGCGCAGGTGCCCTCTCTCAAACTCACCCCTAGTTTATGACATGCTGCCAGTGGGTGGGTGGCTCAGCTATTTCCTTACTATTACTTCCTTCCCACTTGGCAGGCCATCACTTCGGAGGCATGGGTCCTGGATATTGTCTTGACAAGCTCAACATTAGCCCCAGACCACTGGTCTTCAATCCCCCACAACCTTCCCTAACTCCTCACCATCACATCCCAGTCCTAGCTACAGAGCTGTCCCTCCTCCTCAAGAATAATGCGGTGGAGGGAGTTCTGGCCGCACAATGCAGAACAGGATTTTACTCCTGTTTATTCCTTATTCCCAAGAAGACCGGGGCCTTCGGCCTATCCTGGAACTCCACCTCCTCAACATACACCTCAAGCAAGAGAAGTACCGGATGCTTTTCCTTCCATCCATCGTGCTGCTTTTCAACCATGGCGATGCCTACACCCACATCCCTATTCACTCCAACCACTGGCAGTTCCTCCGCTTCCAGTTTCTTGACCACCACTACCAGTACAAGGTGCTACTCTTTGGCCTCTCATCCCCCTGAAGGTCTTCACCAAGTGCCTTACAATGGTGGCAGTCTACCTACACCAGCAGGGCTACTTCATCTTTCCATATCTCAACGATTGGCTCCTGTCTGCCCACTCCAGAGAGCATTTGCTTCTCACCATTCAGGACATGGTCAGCACCCTTCAGTCCCTGGGTTTCATCATCAACTACAACAAGTCATCTCTTCTTCCAGCTCAATCCTTCACCTTCATCAGAGCTCTTCTAGACACCTCCTCTGCACAGGCTGTTCTTCTACTCAAGAGGCAGCAGGCTATCATGATCCTATGTGACCACTTCATCTCATCCACTCGCTTACCCGCATGCCACTCTGCGGCTCCTGGTTCACGTGGAGGGGCATAATCGAATGGGATGCCCAAGTTTTCCTGAGGGCGTCCTCGTAGGACGTCCCCGCAAAGGGGCGGGGAAACCCGTATTATCAAAACAAGATGGGTGTCCATCTTTCGTTTCGATAATACGGTCGGGGACATCCAAATCTCAACATTTAGGTCAACCTTAGAGATGGTGGTCCCTAGAGATGGTCGTCCCCGATTTTCGCTGATAATGGAAACCACGGAAGCCCATCTCAGAAACGACCAAATCCAATCCGTTTGGTCGTGGGAGGATCCAGCATCGTAGTGCACTGGTCCCCCTGACATGCCAGGACACCAACCGGGCACCCTAGGGGGCACTGCAGTGGATTAACTGATGCACTAACTGAACGAAAAAAGGTATGCAGTGGTCACTAATCACCTCCCACCCCGAAAAAAAACAACTTTAAAAACTTTTGTCTTTTTTTTTAGAGTATGAGTGAAGGACGTCCTTTGCTATGCCTCCGTCCGTGCGATGGCAGTTGAGGACGTCCAAAATGTGGATGTTTGTGAGAAGGACATCCATGCCTGGATGTTTCTGTGAGAAGGATATCCATGCCTGCTATGCTTCTGATATACCTTTTATTTATTTGGATTACAAGTAACAGCAGCAGGATTTGAATTGGCCACCTCTGTATTACAAGACTAGTGCTCTAACCACTAGGTCACTCCTCCACTCCATTCCATTCCATTCCCTTGAAATGTGGCCATCCCTGTGGGGGGGGGGGGGGCAGTTGAGGATGTCCAAAATCTTTGAAAGAAGGACATCCAAAATCTTTGAAAAAAGGACGTCCACGCCTTCGTTATGCCTCCGCTGACACACACTTACCTCCCCCCCCCCCAGGGACTTGCACACTGCCCCCCCCCCCCCCACAGGGATGGCCAAATTTCAAGGGCACAGCATGGGCTGCAGGAGTGGCCTAGTGGTTAGAGCAGTGGTCTTGCAATCCAGAGGTGGCCAGTTCAAACCCCACTGCTGCTACTTGTGATCCAAAATCCAAATAAATAAAGGGGGTGTCAAAGGCATGAATGTCCTTCTCACAGGGACATCCTCAACTGCCACAAGGACAGAGGCATAGCAAAGGACATCCTTCACCCATACTCTAAAAAAAAGACAAAAAATTTTAAAGTTGTTTTTTGGGGGGTGGAAGGTGGTTAGTGACCACTGGGGGAGTCAGGGGAGATCATCCCTGATTCCCTCCGGTGGTCATCTGATCATTTAGGGCACATTTTTGTGGCTTGGTCGTAAAAAAAAAAAAAGGACCAAGTAAAGTCGGCCAAGTGTTCATCAGGGACACCCTTCTTTTTTCTATTATCGCTTGAGGACGCCCATCTGTTAGGCACGCCCCAGTCCACCTTCGCTACGCCTACGCCCCCAGGAACTTTGGTCATCCCTGCGATGGTAAGCAGTTGGGGACGCCCAAAATAGGCTTTCGATTATGCCGATTTGGGCGACCCTGAGAGAAGGACGCCCATCTCCCAATTTGTGCCGAAAGATGGGCGCCCTTCTCTTTCAAAAATAAGCCTGATAGAGGCCACTGTCTCCCTAGTTCTTCATAACCACCTCCACATGCAACTGCAGTGGCACCTCAAACTCCATTGGAATCAGCACACTCAACCGCTGTCCTGCCTCATTCCCCTTTCACCACAAATCAAGCACTATGGTGGCACCATTCTTCTGCTCTTCAGGCAAGCTATCCATTCAAAACTCCACCGCCTCACCTCACTCTCACTACTGACACCATGAAGGACTGGGGAGCCCACCTTGGCCACCTGCAGATTCAGGGCCATTGATCCTTCAGTGGGACTCAGATACACATCAATCATCTTGAACTCTGGACAGTATTTTATGCCTTATGAACCTTCTGACCCTGGCTTTGTGGTAAACGTCTCTTTATCCAGATCGACAACCAGGTGATCATGTTCTACATAAACAAGCAAGGTGGATCCAGATCCCTCCATCTCTGCTGGGATGCGTCTTGGTTGTGGCAGTTCATCCTCACTGTTCAGGCCGACCTCCAAGCTGTCTACATCCAAGGTCACTCCAATCTGATCACTCCAATCTTCTGGCGGGCTCCCTCAGTCGCAAGTTGAACCACATGATAGTCAACCAGCTGTTTTGTATGTGGGACACTCCTGAAGTCAACCTCCTTGCCTCACCTTACCAGGAAATATAGATGGAAAGTGATGGCCACAAATGCTCGTAGTCTAAGCAATAAAGTTCATGACCTTCAAGCCCTGATGTTGGAGGCAGACTTAGATGTTGTTGCAATCACGGAGAAGTGGCTCAATGGTTCCCATGAATTGGATGCAAACATACCAGGCTATAATCTATTTAGGAAGGATAGAGAGAGTCGAAAAGGTGGAGGAGTAGCTCTGTATGTAAAGAATGATATCATGGCGACTGAAATGGCAGGGACCTGGGGAAAGGAAGAAGCGATATGGATCACCTTAAAAAGAGATAATAGAACCTCTGTCCACTTGGGTGTTGTCTACAGACCCCCAACACAATTAGAGGAACTAGATAAAGATCTGATTGCAGATATTCAAAAATAAGGAAAGAAAAAAGAGGTTCTGTTGATGGGAGATTTCAATCTGCCGGATGTAGATTGGAAGGTTCCGTCTGCGAAATCGGAAAGAAGTAGAGAGATCGTGGATGCTTTCCAAAGTGCTCTGCTCAGACAAATTGTGACGGAACCCACGAGGGAGGGAGCAATGCTGGATCTGGTGCTCACAAATGGGGATAGTGTGTCAAATGTCCGAGTGGGTGCACACCTGGGAAGCAGCGACCATCAAACGGTTTGGTTTGATATGACGGCTGAAGTGGAGGGCGGCCACTCTAAACTCAAAGTCCTGGATTTCAAGTGTGATGACTTTAGTAAAATGGGGGAATACCTGAGGAAGGAGCTGATGGGCTGGGAGGATGTACAAGAAGTGGAACGACAGTGGTCCAGGCTGAAAGAAGTAATAAATAGGGCCACAAACCTTTATGTAAGGAGAGTAAATAAAAGCAAGAGAAAAGGGAAACTGATATGGTTCTCCAAGCAAGTGGCTGAGAAAATAAAGGCTAAAGAGTTAGCGTTCCAGAAATATAGAAAATCTCAAGAAGAGGAACACGGGGAGGAATACCGGATGAAACTGAAAGAAGCCAAGAGAGAGGTACGTCTGGCGAAGGCACAAGCAGAAGAACAAATGGCTAGAAATGTAAGGAGGGGAGACAAAAATTTCTTCAGGTATATTAGTGAAAGGAGAATGACTAAAAAGGGAATTGTGAGACTAAAAGATACAGCAAAACGCTATGTAGATAATGATGAAGAAAAAGCCAATTGCTAAATAGATACTTTTGTTCTGTTTTCACTGAAGAAAATCCTGGAGAAGGACCACGAGGGACTGGCAAAAGTACACCTGAAAATGGAGTGGATAGAGCACCGTTCACGGAAGAGAGTGTGTATCAACAACTTGGAAAGCTAAAGGTGGACAAAGCAATGGGACTGGACAGGATCCACCCCAGGATATTGAGGGAGCTCAGAGAGGTTCTGGTGGGTCCTCTTAAAGATTTGTTTAATAAATCCTTGGAGATGGGAGAGGTTCCGAGGGATTGGAGAACAGTGGATGTGGTCCCTCTTCACAAAAATGGTGATAGGGAAGAAGCTGGAAACTACAGGCCAGTAAGCCTCACTTCGGTTATTGGAAAAGTAATGGAAGCGATGCTGAAGGAAAGGATAGTGAATTTCCTGGAAGCCGCATAGCCGAGAGCAGATGGTTCCAAGATGGCGCTTTGACCGGACGCACCTGAGTTAGCTGCTGAGGTGACTCCGTTGTTTTTTTGCTGGTTTCGCTGCCTCTGTAACCTCCTCGATGGGGAAACGGAGGGGGAAAGTTAAGGAGCATTCCTCGGCTCCTGAGGCGTCCTCGGCGTTACGGCAGACGACTCTGCAGTTTCCAAAGCAGCAGCCGGGACCTCGGGGAACTTCGACCCCCTCTGCCGCTCTCGACGCATCGGCGTCGATTGAGAGCACCAACGGGGCTTCCTTGAGCCCTGTAGAGCGCATTGCTCCGCCTCAACCCGGAAGGGAATTGCCGGCAGCCCAGGCAAGGAAAGAGAATGAAGGTGTTCAATCAAACCTGCCCGAGGGAAGGTCTGCGGCGATAGAATATGAACTCCAACCGAAAGAAGCACTTTTTCAATCAGCTTTACAGGTTCTTCCCTTAGAAATTGTTTCTAAACTATCTCAGGTTGGTGCTCAAGTTCAGTCCCTTCCTGGAATTTCTGGCGTGGTTAAACCAGCAATTGTGACATTAGAGTCACTATGGGACATGGTACACAATATTCAAATCTCTATGCAACCTACATTAAAAGAGAACACTGAGAATATAAGAACTATTTCAGAAGCTGCGCTACTCCAAGCACAGGTATCTGCGCAGCAGGCCTCGAAACTGGAAAATTTAAATACGAAATTGCAAGAGATGGGAAATCTAGAGACTGCTTTGGTTAAGGACAATATTTTTCTTCATAAACGAACAGAATACCTGGAGAACCAGATTCGGAGACTTAATCTTAGGTTTCTAAATTTCCCTAAGTCACCTTTAATTTCACCTGTTGAAATGGTCAAGAAATATATGGTGGACATTCTTGGAATGGACAAGGATTCACTGCCCCCCATAACAAGGGCCTATTACATCTGGAACCCACAGGGGGGTGATGGAAACCTCCCAGCGGTGGGGGATGGAATGAATTTAACTTCATTCCTTGAGAGCTCACTGGAGATTATTACCCAGAGGTCTACTATGCTTGTTACTTTTGTATTGGAGCCTGACCGCAATGCAATATTAAGACTTTCTTTAAGACACTTAGAAAACTTGTTTATGGGTTCAAAGGTCCGTGTTTTTCCTGACCTCTCAAGGCCTACCCAAGCTAGACGCAGGGCCTTTTTGGAACTGCGTCCTAGAGTGTTGGCATTGGGAATAAATTTTGTACTACGATTTCCTTGTATATGCAATTTAATGCTTGAGGGTAAACAGTTTCAATTTGTTGACCCTAAACAGTTAAAAGAATTTCTCGACGCTAGAGTAGATATGAATGTTGTGTGCCCTCCATAAAATAGCAGGCTGGGATCAGTAACCCCGAGGTAGCAACTGGTGTTTTTTGTTTGTTTGTTTGTTTTGTTTTTTTCTCTTTTATTGCCTTTTGTTATTTATATTTCTTGATTCTTGGAACCAATTTCTTAATTTGTGGACGAATAGGCCTTAAATGTTATTCCTTTTATATTTCCTTGTTAATGCCTATTACATATTCATAATTTGTTGTGAAATAATGATATATATTAATAAATTTCCTGGAAGCCAATAAGTTGCAAGATCCGAGACAATATGGTTTTACCAGAGGGAAATCATGCCAAATGAATCTCATTGAATTCTTTGATTGGGTAACTGGAGAATTGAATCATCAACGTGCTATATACGTAATCTACTTAGATTTTAGCAAAGCTTTTGACACGGTTCCCCACAGGAGGCTCTTAAATAAACTCGATGGGCTGATGATAGGTCCCGAAGTGGTGAACTAGATTAGGAACTGGTTGACGGACAGACGACAGAGGGTGGTGGTAAATGGAGTTTGCTCGGAGGAGGGAAAGGTGAGTAGTGGAGTGCCTCAGGGATCGGTGCTGGGGCCGATTCTGTTCAATATATTTGTGTGTGACATTGCCGAAGGGTTAGAAGGTAAAGTTTGCCTATTTGCGGATGATACTAAGATTTGCAACAGAGTGGACACCAGGGAGGAAGTGGAAAGCATGAAAAAGGATCTGAGGAAGCTAGAAGAATGGTCTAAGGTTTGGCAATTAAAATTCAATGTGAAGAAATGCAAAGTGATGCACTTAGGGAGTAGAAACCCACGAGAGATGTATGTGTTAGGCGGTGAGAGTCTGATAGGTACTGAGGGGGAGAGGGATCTTGGGGTGATAGTATCCGAGGATCTGAAGGCGACGAAACAGTGTGACAAGGCGGTGGCCATAGCCAGAAGGTTGCTAGGCTGTATAGAGAGAGGTGTGATCAGCAGAAGAAAGGAAGTGTTGATGCCCCTGTACAACTTGTTGGTGAGGCCCCACCTGGAGTATTGTGTTCAGTTTTGGAGGCCGTACCTTGCGAAGGATGTTAAAAAAAATGGAAGCGGTGCAAAGAAAAGCTACGAGAATGGTACGGGATTTGCATTCCAAGACGTATGAAGAGATACTTGCTGACCTGAACATGTATACCCTGGAGGAAAGGAGGAACGGGGTGATATGATACAGACGTTCAAATATTTGAAAGGAAAAGGGATAATCCCGTAAAAATATAGTAGAGCTGGCGCTGAAAGAGACTATAGGTAAGAAAAATATTAAATTGATGTATTTATAAATTGCCCTAGTTTGAGAACCTATGAGGGAAGGTTTTTATAACTGCTGGGAAAGTCAAATTAATATATTGGGTTTTCTATTTTTAGGGGAGGGTCCTTGACACAGCTCATGGCAGAGCGAAACATGCATGTCGGGCAGCTGAATCCCCTAGTCTGAAAAAGAAAAGATAAGTGATTTAATTGATAAGAGAATAAATAGAAAGAGTAGAAAATTATAGAAATCGGGTGGACCGATGAAGAAGTGGGTGCTGGTTACATTGCCATGTTTTCAATTCTGGCAATGAGTACCGCTGAGGTCACCTTATAAAATAATTGTATGTAATTGAACAACTGCTAAGTGTGATTTGAGTGTTGAAAACCTAATAATAGTTTTTTTTGTGAAGAATTGGAGTTGCAAGGATTGTTGCCAGATCCGATGTGATTGAAAAGTCTATGTGTGGAGAGTGGGCATGGAGATGCTAACCAGCTAACATGTTCACATTGCTACATGCTAACTGATTAACATAGGGTTAAGGGAGAAACATGAGAAGAGCCTCTGCAGAAACACACAAACAGCAAAGGTGATGCAGGGAATGAAGAACAGAGGACAGCTCACCAAGACAGATTTTATTGAGGAGGGACTTGGCCAAGGTGACGCCAAGACACTCTGCTGAAGATGTATTTTTTACTGAATCTTTCAGCATTTGTTTTGAAGGAATCTGGAGACCCCCCCCAAGTTGGGTCCTCCTCAATAAAATTGTTTTGGTGAACTCTGGTCTGTTCTTCATTCCCTGGATCACGTTTGCTGTGCTGCCTAACATGGGGTTAACACAGGAGTACTTACTACTACTACTATTTAGCATTTCTATAGCGCTACAAGGCGTACGCACACCTATATAGAAGGCAGTAAATGCTCCTGAGTTAATTTTTTTGCAAGTCCTGGCTCTAATGGAGAAAGCAGGACTTGCAAAAATAAAAAAAAATAAAAGGTGCTAAACCCATTTTACTGCAGCTTAGTAAAAGGACCACTACATTTCTACCTAAAGCAATGCAGATTTAAGTGACTTGCCCAAGGTCACAAGGAACTGCAGTGGGATCTGAACCAGGCTTCCCTGGTTTTCAGCCTGCTGCTTTAACCATTAGGCTACATATAACACTTAGGGCCCTGTTTACTAAGGTGCGCTAGCATTTTTAGCACGTGCTAAACATGAGCTTGTGCTAACCGTGCACAAACCCATATTATTGGCGTCTCTACGGTTAGCACGCGATAATGCTTAGTGCATGCAAAAAATGCTGACGTGCCTCTAGCGCGGCTTAGTAAACAGGGCCCTTATTTTTTATTTTCATGTCTACTGTATTACGTCATTTATTCTAACTGGTGATTTGCTTTGGATCTGTGAAATTATGTTTTGAGATTTTGAGTACTGAAATAATATACTAGCATGTTTTGGACATATGGTAGCTGGGGGAGGGGGGGAGTTAGGGCAAGTTTGAAACGTGTGAGTTGAAGTGCCAATATGGGGCTGCCAGTTACTGATATACCATTTACCTCCTGTATAAGATGTAAAACACCCACCCCCAAAATAATCTACATATTTGATGTTAAACATCAAACTGATCTTTATTTAAATATACCATTAAATGTTGCTTGCATCTTCGCTTTCACTTACTATAAGGAGAACAACGACTATACATTAGAGGCATGTTACCTTCAGATTTATTGTTCCTTTATGATCATACATTGATTGCACTACACTCTCAATTACTATAGCCATAAAGTTCCCAGGCCCATTTCTAATAGTACTTCAACTCTAGCATCACTGGACAGTTCATTTCTAATGTCTGTTTTTTTAGCAGGTTAACAGCCAAAAACAATACACTGGACATCTGCAGCTGCATGTGAGGCTGCTAAAAAGGATTGTGCAGACTGCAGAATGTGTACGCCTCATCCTCTCCAGATATCTTTCCAGTTGGATGCCGGGAGTAGTGAGAGGGTCCTGTAACTACAGCAATGCTTAAATCTGCAACTTGATCCTCCATGAACGGTCTGCAAATTCTCGAAATCTTCTGCAGATGCAATCTATGGAAAATGCCCAGCTAATTCCAGAGTATCAAATGCTTCCGCTGTGGTTCTGTTGGCCTGCTTTGAAATCTCTGTAAGCTTCGGAACTCTGTTACTGACATTCTTGTTTTTGTTTTCACTTAGTGCAGTTGTATAACATTTCTTTGTATCATCCGTGTGTGAAAAATAGGTAGACAAGCCAAACAATATCAAAAGTAATAACTTTGTATTAGATTAAGTCAGTGCTTCTTAACTCAGTCCTTGAGGCACACCCAGCCAGTCAGGTTTTCAGGATATCTACAATGCATGAAATAGATATGTAAGAGTCCAAGAAAACAAAGGGGCAGACGATCTGCAAACTCCAAAGTGGAAACTGTACAAAGCAGATCGTTGATAAACCAAGATATGTTTTATTAATATAGCAAAATTAAAATATGCATACAGAAACTCATATGCATATACATATAATAGCCCAATATGCATATGAGTTTCTGTATGCATATTTTAATTTTGCTATATTAATAAAACATATCTTGGTTCATCAACGATCTGAAATAGATATGTATGCATGCCTCCTTGGTATGCAAATTTATTTCATGCATATTCATTGTGGATGTCCTGAAAACTCAACTTGCTGAGTGTGCCCTGAGGACTGGGTTGATAAGTACTAGACTAAATGCATCTCTTCACTAGCTTAATTAGGTCTAAACAAAATGAACTTTATACTGCACTGAGTAGAGGTGTAGCCTAATGGTTAGTGCAGCCTGAGTACCAGGGGAATCAGGTTTGATTCCCACTGCAACTCCTTGTGAGTCTGGGCCAATCACTTAACCTTCTATTGACCCAGGTACAAAATAAGTACCTGTATATAATAAGTAAACCACTTTGACTGTATCTACAGAAAGGCAGTATATAAAAATCCCATCCCTATTACATAGGCAGGAGAAAAAAGGAGGAACAGTGATGTGCATGTTATGTAGGGTGTGGAATTGGGTGGGTTCATTTACTCACTTGTGAACATTTTTCTTCAGTTGCAGGTTGTGACTTTTCCGGCGGGCTTTTGTTTTATGGGAGGCTCACACCCTATGGTCAAATTTGGAGCTGGAATGAGGCTTGGTTCATCTCAAGTCTCATTCTGGCTCCAAATTTGACCAATAGGAGGGCAAGGTGGGTGAAGAGGGTGGGTGATGATGACTCATCAAGCTGTGGAGGAGGAGCCAGGCAGTATCAGCAGCACATTGCATCATGAGGAGGAGAGTGCAGCAGCACATGGAAAGAGGAGAGGAGGCAGAGCAAGCGCACTTGTAGGGGTGGGATACCCCACCCCCGCTCCTCAGCCCATTGGGCAGCTTGGACTGCTTTTGGGTGCAGGTTGGGAGATTTTCTTTCCCCATCTGGCAACCCTGATGTTATGTCCTGACAGCTAAAGAGGTGTTCTGGCGGCCAGAACGGGTCACTCCCCTATTCACTGCAGTAGTGACCTGTTCTGGTTGCCAAAGACCTCTTTAGCTGGTGGCAGGGCCGGTCAAACCCAGTACGCACCGCAGGGGGGCGCCTGCCTTCAAGGGCACCACTGCGGCGCTGCGCCACCATACCGCGCCGCCCTTGATGCTTTAAATCTTTAATTTACCACAGTTCCAGCAGCTGCATCATTTGAAAGCCCTGCCCCGTCTCTAGCCTTCCCTCCGTGAGTTCGTTCCGTAGTCCCGCCTTCTGATGTCATTTCCTCAAGGGCGGGACTGCAGAATGAACTAACAAAGGGAGGGAAGGCTAGAGATGGGGCAAGGCTTTCAAATGATGCAGCTGTTGGAATGGAGGTAAATTAAAGATTTAAAGCACCAAGGGCGGCGGGGGATGGGGGCGAAGGAGAATCGCTGGACAGGGGCAGGGTGGGAGAAGAGAGAAAGGAGATGCTGGGGGGGGGGGCGTGCGGATGCCGTGGGTGGCGCGCAGGTGCCAACTCATAGTCTGCAGGGGGCGCCAGAGACCCTAGGACCGGCCCTGGCTGGCGGTGCTTGGGGATCCCTGCTAGCTTGGGCATTTATTATTTGTTGGGGGTCTCTGGTGCAAGGGCAGGGGTGGAGGGCAGAAGATGGGAAGGGGGGGAATTGTGTGCCCACCCAATTTGGACTCCAGCCCACCCAAAATAGCATGTGTGGCCATGCCACGGTTGCATAATGATAAGAAGGTGACAGAAAGGCCTTAGTATAAAAGTTAAAAATCTAGGTAGACAAAGAAGCCATACTGAGTTGCAGGCTTTGTTTAAAACACAAGACAAAATAGCACAATTCAGATCTTTTTCATCATACTAAAAGCAAGCAATATCTTGAAAAATAATGGTGAAGCACCAAACAACTCATGATTATCAAAAATATGGAGGAAAAGACCTCATCATATCTGGTACAGTTAATGCTACAATGAAGTAGATCTCAAGTGCAACCACTTTTAACTGTAACCAGTGAAAAAAATAATCATGGGTCTGAAAAACCTCCAAAAAACAGGTTCTCTCTTTAATTGCATCAAAAAACCTCTATGTGTGAATACATCAAATAAATCAAAAGCACACTTAGCTTTGCTGCTTTGTAGTAATTCTTTCATGGCATTAGAATTTCACAGCATTAAAGCAATGCTGCTCCTCACTCTGCATCACAGTAGATCCAATCTTCAAGCGTTGAAGCAACACCGAAGCTCACAACATGGTGTGTTGGATCCAATAAAGTCAGCTTAGGTCCCGACAGGGATCCGTTTTGTAATGGCTTCTTCTGGAGACCTGGCCATGATAACGCTGTTGCAATGTAATCACTTGGTTAGTTGGTCTTGAAAAAGGCCTTGGTAGGGAAGCTATTGCTTTGAGACGCATGAACTTCGTTCTTTTGGAGCTTCCCCACCCGGGTCTTTTTCAAGACCAACTAACTGCACTATTATTCATGGTGCATTTTACTATTGGATATTTTCACATGTCAAATTGCTTGTGAAACAGGCTTGTGGCCGAAACACAGTACTGTGTCAAGTCTCCTATCAATAAACTTTTTTTGAGATTTCAAGATTGTCTCATTTGTACCTGGAGTGCGTAGTCTATTTCCCACTGTTTGTTTGTTCTTACAGAACCAGCTCTACCATTGAGTGATTGTACTTTTTGCACATGGCCTTGATTTTTGAGCCAGCATTACAGCCCCTACATTATATATGCAAATGAGGCCCCCTAATGAGTCTCTACACATGCTCCCACATCCCTCCACATCTCCCACAGGCCATCTCTGATCTAGGATGAATCTCAATGGATCCTACATTGACTAGATGTTTGACAAAAAGCTTGACTGCTATCAGCAAGGCCAGTGGCTTACCAAGGGGGGGCGGTGGGGGCGGTCTGCCCCGGGTGCACGCTGCTGGGGGGGGTGCCGCGCGCTGGTCAGCATCGTTCGTTTCCATGCTCCCTTTGCCCCGGAAAAGGTTACTTCCTGTTCCGGGGCAGAGGGAGCATGGAAACGAACGACGCTGACCGGCGCGGCACCCCCCCAGCAGCGTGCACCCGGAGGGGGTTCTTTCGCCAGGGTGGGGGGGTGTCCTTTCACTGGGGGGGTCACGCTGCACAGGGGGGGTGGGGCGCATCGGCGATCCACCCCGGGTGTCAGCGCCCCTAGGAACGCCACTGAGCAAGGCTAAAAGAATGATGAGAAAGCATGTAAACACAGTGTGGATATAAGATATGCTTATGTTCCCACATGGTTAATGTAAACCGTGGAGAAGAACCACAATGACTGGGTAAGAGACAAAGGAATAATAATTTGCACAGGAATCTCAGGTTTTAACATGTAGCTACCACTTGATTACAATTTCAAGGATGCAACTATTGGCAGGAATGTCAGAATGTGTTTTGTTGACTGCCAGCATCTTCAGAAGGAAAAATCATTCAATAACAAACCTACTTAACAATGGAAAATTTTTGCAAAAGCCAGATCCATAAACAACGTATGAACATATTCCAGAATAACTTTTTCACTAGTTAACTCTGTTATTTATGGTAACAGAATATCCAACTGGCAGAAAAATTTACCTAAGAACAAAAGAATATAAGAACCACCATACCAAGTCAGACCAAAGTTCCATCTAGCCCAGTATCCTGATTCCAACAGAGGCCAAGCCAAGTCACAAGTACCTGGCTGAATCCCAAAAAGTAGCAAGATTCCATGCCACGAACCCCCAGGGATAAGTAGTAGCTTTCCCAGACTTATCTTAATAACAGTTTGTGAACTTTAACTCCAGGAAGTTATCCAAACCTTTTTAAACCCAGCTATGCTAACTGCTTTTACCACATTCTCTGGTAATGAGTTCCAGAGCTTAATTATACATTGATTGAAAACATATTTTCTCCCATTTGTTTTAAATGTGCTGCTGTGTAGCTTCATTGTGTATTCTCTAGTTTTTGAAATTTAAAGTATTTATTAAATGAGAAGAGAGAGAATCAAAACAGAAATACAAAGAAATACAACTTCATATACAAATAATACAAAACATCCCCAAAAAGAAAGTAAACATCAGAAACCAGTGTTACAGAACATCTGTTAGAAAGTGAACAAAACGAAAATCTCTCATAAGTTTTCAAGTACACCGAAAAAAATCACTTCTTTATTTCATTTTAGTTTTCAGTTCACTGCGCAAGACTTGACTCCACTCAGCTTAGTGTATACTGTACCACACCTTCTCTCTGGAATGCTCTGTGACTGGAATCTTGTTTTCAAAAATGTTAGATCACGTTGAATACCATACCTATTTCTTGAGGCCTTTGCAGATTGGGGCCAGCATATTTTCCTAGAGCACAATGATCCATGCTGTTCTTCTTCGAATGACTGACTGTCCATAGATGAATGATAGTTCTGTTTGTGTGGTATTGCTAGTTTCTGGGCTCAGGACTGGCACAACTCGGTAAATGCAGTAAGTGTGTCAGGGGGTGCTGACCTTTGGAGGGCACCAGAGCCAAGCAGCATCTTACCTGTTACACAAGTTATGTCATATCAGGACCTAGGCTGATCTCCCTTCCTGCTTTGTAGGGGTATTTACCTGAGATCTCACCTTTGCTGGTCTTGGCCTATACAAGCCTGAACCATTCTTGTAACAATATGGATTCTACAGACTGTGACCTGAATACATCTGTAACCATCAGAATCCAGCTTTCTTGCAAAGGAAAATTACTGCTGAGCCTTGCAAGATTACTTCATCCAAGGACATATTCTTTGTTTCAAACTAGCCCAGTTATCTCCTGGGAAGAATGGAGGAGAGAGAGACACGGCTCCAGGAGTATGGCCTCAGACAGGGAGTTTGCATGCCATCTATAACAAAGGCTCTCTTCATGACCATGAAACTGGCTGGACATTAAGTCACCGTCTGTGATTGGTCCACAGGTATCATCTGACCCTTGGATATCAAAAGTTTGGACTGAAGAAAGAGTCGGGGAGAACACCAGAGGAGAAAAAACCACCAAAAGGACTTGCAAGTGGACAGAAGGCTCTGAATGAGCTAGAGACTGTTTTTCCTAAACACCAGTGAACTGCATACCTTGTAACAAACTCACAGGGTTTGCTCAGCTACAACAAGGCCTTATCTACTGACTGTGCCATCTACATTCAGAATACAGACCTTGGACATATTTCTGGACTGAGAGACTCGCTGAGGCTTCAGCTTGAGTCAGAGGAGAAATCCGCTTCTTTACCATTGGAAGCCTGCTACAGACAGGCAAGGTGAGATAACAGGATATACTTCCTAGGTCACGGGGATAATTAGTCCTTGGCTTTTTGTCTGAGGCAGATAGGCTATGTCAGGACTTCTGGTCTGGGTATTCAGCTGCTAACTGTATTTTGCATAAGACGTGTGGTGTAACCTCTAATGCTAATCATTAGGATATCAGTTGTGATTGGTTGTATAATCATTCACTTAGTTAGTCCATTAGGATAATCATATTGTATTATCTATATTTGGTGAGAATCTATTTTTATAGCAAGTTATTTTTTACTTTGCTTGGCATTTTGCTTCACTACTATTTATATATATATTTTTTCTTTACCTAATAAATATAATATATTCCATCTGTGGTTTTGGTCCTTTCTCCAACAGCTAGCTTGTCACTGGGATAAAGAGGTATGCCACTAGACACGAGTCCAGAATGATTGCTATTTTGTAATGTTCTGTTAGCTAAGTACCTCTTGTAAATAAGCTACCCTACAGCTTGCAGTTGCTGCCGCTGCTGCCCGTATCTCTATTCAGCCTCCAGATCCACCAGCCGCGGCAACAATCAAAACATTATTACAAGCAGAGGAACCATAGCATCCATAAGCTTTCAG
The DNA here is from genome assembly GCF_901765095.1 of Microcaecilia unicolor. Lineage (NCBI taxonomy): Eukaryota > Metazoa > Chordata > Amphibia > Gymnophiona > Siphonopidae > Microcaecilia > Microcaecilia unicolor. The sequence continues at coordinate 226,480,523 of NC_044032.1, read as the reverse complement.
TTCCTGAAAGCTTCATGGTCCTGCCCCTCTGACGCTTACTTCCCATCATGAGGCAGAACCAAGAGGCCTTTGCGAGCTGAGAGCACAATGGATGCAATGGTTTCTCTGCTCAGAATAGTTTTGATTATTGCTGTGGCTGGCAAGTGGCAACCAGAAGCAGGAAGGGAGATCAGCTGAGTCCTGGCTACTGCAGAGGTAGAGCAGTGGGAGGAAGATAAGGAGATATGAGGGAAATGATGGGCTAGGAGGGACCAAGAAAGAGAGAGATTCCAGACCACAAGGGGGAGAGGAGAGAGAGAGATTGATGCTGGCCCCAGGCTGGAGGATGCAGGAGGAAGGGAAAAGGGACAAGATGGACAGGGAGAAGATCAGAAACACAGCAAAGAGATTCTAGACAAGGAGAGAACATAGGGACAGGGACACAGAGGGGCAATGCAGGATGGAAGGAAAGAAAGAGAGAGAAATGCTGCACATGAATGGAAGGAAAGGAAAGAGAGAAGGGGAATATGCAGTACATAGATTGAGGGGAGGGGGAGAGGGAGAAGATGCTGCATATGAAAGAAAGGGAAGGGAAGAGAGATGGAGGAGTTGTGCCTGGATGAAGGGAAGGGACGATATGGAAAACCAAACAGATCTGAAAAAAAAATGGAAGAAAACTGAACATGAAAGATCAGTGCCAAAGTTGGATGTGGGGCAGGGACTGAAGAAGAAAGGTAGAGAGGAAAGAAAAAGGAAATGGACGAGGCCCTGGAAACAAAGCTAAAAGCACATAGTCAGATACAGAACCAGGGACTGTGAACAAAATGATTAGAAAAAAAATAAAATCATCAGACAATAAAGATAGGGAAATGATTTTATTTTCTGTTTATTGATTGTAATATGTCAGTTTTGAGAATTTTCATCTGCTGGCATTATATTTTGTACTGTACAAGGGAAATGCATTTCTTTCTATTTCTCTGGTGTTGCACTAGGGATTCAGTTTAATTTTTGACTACATTAGTACTTTCAGTTTGTGGTCACTTTTTATGTATTTGAAGGTGGTTATCTATGTTCTGTACGCGTGACCAAGGCCAAGTGACCTAGTGGAGATGGTTGTTGGTACACATTGGCCAGTGCCTTAGCCCCATGTAAGAAGATATTTACTCTCCTTCAGCCTTTTTGGACCCAAAACAGCCCTGACTTGAAAATTATCAAAGACCACTGGTATTAGTGGATGTAGAGTTAGCCAGTGTGTGTTTCAGGGGTGTGTGAGAGATGTGGGTGTATAAAAAAGTTTAAAAAGTTCCAGACAGTCCAGAACACTGCTGCGTGACTGATCTTGGGAAAGCAACGATTTGCACATGCTGAGCCTCTATGTTACAACCTATATTGGCTGCCTGTAAAGGAACGTCTTCTTTTTAAAATCTGCTCCTTAACCCACAAAATCATCTATGGTCTGGCCCTGGACTATATGCTCAACCTGATTGATCTTCTGCCACGGACTGCCACGCCTGCAGCACGGTCATATCTCCAACTACACTTCCCGAACTGCAAGGGCGTCAAATATAAGTTGATTTTCACCTCTTCTTTCCGCTACTGGAGTCCTAAATACTGTAATGCTCTTCCGCAGCACCTCAAAATGCAAATGGACCACATCCTCTTCAAGAAATTGCTAAAAACCTACTTCTTTGCTAAAACATACTCCCCTAATTACTCAGCTGATTGATATTCCCAACGCATCCCCCAACCTGCTTAGTTTCTACTGTTAGCAACTGCTCCCCTTGTTTATTCTTTGTCAACTTTACACTGCTTTCTATATTGTAAATTTTCCTAATTTTTCTGTAAGCCACATTGTGCCAAGATTGCCAAGACCTGTCGTTTCTTTCTTTACAACATCCATAAAATCCGCCCCTTTCTTTCCGAGCACTCTACCAAAACCCTCATCCACACCCTTGTCACCTCTCGTTTAGACTACTGCAATCTGCTTCTTGCTGGCCTCCCACTTAGTCACCTCTCCCCTCTCCAGTCGGTTCAAAACTCTGCTGCCCGTCTCATCTTCCGCCAGGGTCGCTTTACTCATACTACCCCTCTCCTCAAGACCCTTCACTGGCTCCCTATCCGTTTTCGCATCCTGTTCAAACTTCTTCTACTAACCTATAAATGTATTCACTCTGCTGCTCCCCAGTATCTCTCCACACTCGTCCTTCCCTACACCCCTTCCCGTGCACTCCGCTTCATGGATAAATCCTTCTTATCTGTTCCCTTCTCCACTACTGCCAACTCCAGACTTCGTGCCTTCTGTCTCGCTGCACCCTACGCCTGGAATAAACTTCCTGAGCCCCTACGTCTTGCCCCATCCTTGGCCACCTTTAAATCTAGACTGAAAGCCCACCTCTTTAACATTGCTTTTGACTCGTAACCACTTGTAACCACTCTCCTCCACCTACCCTCCTCTCTTCCTTCCCGTTCACATTAATTGATTTGATTTGCTTACTTTATTTATTTTTTGTCTATTAGATTGTAAGCTCTTTGAGCAGGGACTGTCTTTCTTCTATGTTTGTGCAGCGCTGCGTATGCCTTGTAGCGCTATAGAAATGCTAAATAGTAGTAGTAGTGCCTGCATGTGTGGGAAAATGTGGGATACAAATGAACCACAAATAAATAAATAAATAAAAATCAGGATGTATGGAACTAGGAACGGTATTAGTGGGGATGTGGTATGCGTGCATCTGGTTTTGGTAAATGTGTTAGAGAGGTGCGTAAGGTTTGTGGGTGTTTATGTAGATGTGTGGGGAGGGAGTATGTCTGTGGGACAAAGTGTGTACAATGTGAGTGAAGGAAGCATGTAGATGGAGAAGCTTTTGTGTGAGGTGCATGAAATGATGCATCATTCTAAGACTATTGCTGACAATTGAGAACAGTATGTGCCCAGTTAGACATCAATGAATTCATCGCTAACTTGAAAGTGCAAAAAGTTAAATGGCTGTAACCTTTTGTAAAAACCTCTTTTTTAATTAAATAGTAGCATCATGTGAACAAACAGAGTTGATAAAGGAGTTTTGGGGAAAGAGATGTGTGTGACCTACCATTAAAATGAGAGAACAGGTGCTCATATATAGGTTGCAGGGGGGTACCTGAAGCCCTTGCACCAGACCTGTGTGACTGGTTGGTCTCTGCTGTTGTTTTGATCCTCTCTCTTTCCTATCTAATCCTAGGTGTTTCTATTTATCATAATTTAGTCTGTACCCCACTTTGCTAAGCCGTTAGGAAAGACAGTATATTAGGCCTTTGCCATCATTTACTATGTTACCACAGATCATGCCCACTACCACATCATAGCCCCTCCTCCACCTTTAAATTAGCTGTAAAAGACAGTACAAGAAAAAGTACCATGTGCTTAAAGAAACCCCTCAGCCAGTGTCGGCCATCCAGTAGAACTACCATTATAATTGACAACATCATTCAACTAATTCTTCTCTAAGGGAGTGAAGTCTGGATTCTATACAAGAATCTCAAAGTAAAACTTGCACTTCAAGTTCTGTAACACAGACTGCAACAGTGGAACATGGATGTTTCTCCTAACAAATACAAAATATATCCAAAGTGTGGTATCATCTCAAGAACTATAATACTCTTCTCCACTGCCAAGTAGGGCTGTACTGAACATTCGTATTTGATTTGATTCAGCCCCAAATAGTGCTCTGAATACATCACGATCATACCTAAACTTACATTACCCAAATTGCAAAGGTCTTAAATACAAAACAACTTATGCATCCAGCTTCTCCTACGTAAGCACACAACTATGGAATGGATTCCCAAAAGCTGTAAAAACAATCCATGACCATCTAAACTTCAGAAAATCACTAAAAACCAACCTCTTCAAAAAGGCTTACCCCACCGATCCAACGTAAATCCCCACACCCAGCAACACAGCACAACCAATGATCGTACTGGGCAATATACAATCTTCATTCCCTTCGATTTTCATGGTTCCTGACACACACCTACCTCATTCGAGCACAATACAACCTTGTATTTGTTATCAACCGACTGGCGAATGCCTTTACGGTACTATGTAAGCCACATTGAGCCTGCAAATAGGTGGGAAAATGTGGGGTACAAATGTAACAAATAAATAAATAAATAAAATTAATTCATATTTGGCTGAATATTGATTTAAATTCAAATATGAATAATCTGGGGATCTACTGTGCTATCCTACTGAAATAAACACTTGATCTCTGATTTCACGTTGCTTCTTTTATTATTTGTTATGTTAAAGCTCAATGGCCATTATTTGTATTCAGCCAAATAATATTTTCCATTATTTGTATTTGGCCAACTAGTAAAATATGCTATTTGGTATAGGTCTATTGCCAAGACACTATGCAAGATAACACAAAATCCCATAAAAAGACACTTAGAATCTATATCGCAAACTTACTATAACAGCCCTAACGCCAAGGATTCAAAGTGCATCAACCCTACTTATTAAAGACTACATCTCTTTACACAGTATATACCATACATTCATCCCTTTTGTCCTTTTTTCCTCATCACAGACAGCATGTGTTTCAAAACCTATAAGCCCTTATACATTGACATATAATATTAAGGTATGTTTCTTTTTTAACATACATTTTATTTAACATATATGATTATTTGATCTGTGAATTTTAATTCTATTGTTTTCTTGTTTGTGCTTTTTCCTCTTTTAGTTGTATACTCACATTTTATATTTTATATATATGTATACGTATATGTTTTACATTAGCATAATATAGAAATCATTTTCTGTTATATGTTGTTATTTTTGCACGTATACATATATGTGCTTTATATTTACATGCTTGCATTATTTATTGTAGACCCCTGAGGCAGGCATAAAACAGTTTTATTTGAATTTCTGTCTTTCTGTTGCTTTTGGAAGAGCCCTGCTGGTCTCACTACTCTTTTGGCGATGACTTTTACATGTAGTGGACCATAGTCGTCCGCTTTTGCGCCGTTTGTCTTTGGTTCTTTTGACTGTAAATATTACACCAGGTCTTGAAGCACCAATACACCTATTCCTGAGGAAACAGAACACGCAGGACTGCTGCAGATCCCTACACAGATACTACACACTAGCAGAATCCTTCATCTCTGTCACATACAGAACACTGACAGACTCTCAGCTAATACCAGAAATGGGTTTGTTACATTTTAAAAGTACTTAAGTACAAGTATTGGCTTCAAAAGTAGTGAAGTAAAAGTAGAAAGTCTTACCCCCCAAAAAAATTCTTAAGTAAAAGTAATAAAGTACTGCACTTAAAAGTACTTTTTTACTACAAAGTAAGTATTCTTAAAATCAAACAATTTACGCCTTCGTTACAATATCAATTTGCTACATGTTGGAACAGCTTATCTTTATTTCTAAGGTCATGTCAGCATTATGTAAAATTCAGGAAACTCTTGAAATCTTTTCTATTTCAAAAGTCTGGTTTCACATCTAATTAGTTACTGTAATGTTAAGTTTCTCTTTTTCATTTAGTAGTATTATAACTCCCAGATTGTCTGATCTGGTTTTCTTTAATTGTAATCTGCCCTGAACTGTCCAGGTAGTGGCAGAATAGAAGACCCGAAATAACATAATGTAGCATAGCATAATATAACAAGTCGGACCACAGAATCTAGTATGTATACAAGCAGTGGTACTATATTGTGAATATGTACATATCAAGTTGTGATCTGTCTAGATCTCTGAGGGTACAATGGAACAGAAACATAATAAGTGAAATTACAAGTTTAATAGCTTTTTAACAAGCTGGCCAAAAATCTGTCATTCCTCCCCTCCCCTGCTCCCACAAAGTATGATATCTGTTGAGGTTATTAAACAAGTCGGACACATCATTATTTTAATTTGATTTTTTTTTTATCAAATGCTGAGTTAAGGCCCAGTAGAAGCTGGTCACTGAGACACTCCATCAGCTTTTAAAAAACCAGATAAGAATCAAACTGAGAAAAAGCAGATGATTGCATCAACATAGACATCAACACAGAGAAAAAAAAAAGAAGCGAAAAGAGAGGGTTAAAAGAGGGGCAAAAGGGGGAGAAAAAAGGTGGAAAACCAGAAAAGGAGAAGTGGAAGGGGGAAAAAAGGAAAAGGGGGAGAGAGAAGGAAAAGAGAGAGAGAAGGGATGGGGTTAAACAGAAGGGAAAAAAGGAAAAACAAGCTAAAGAAAAAAGTATAAACAAATCATGTACTACAGCAGTATCCTATATAATAAAAAGCACCCTCAATGTTCTGAAGCTGACTCCGTGGCTTCAGTGAAGGGTTTGAAGCTTACGAAGCTCAGGCTCCATCTCTGTCTGATCCGCCCTCGCGTCAAAACGTCATGACGTCGAGGGCGGGTAACAAAAACACACCAAGCCACTCCCGTGCCCACAACAAATGACCATCTGTCTGCTCCGCCTTCACATCAAAACGTCACAACGTCGAGGGCAGGTATTGAGTTATACCGGCATTAAAGAATCGCGCTCCCTAACTCGCATGAACACAGGCGCGCGCCTTTAACTCCACTCGCATAACAACACAAAGCGCGCCTGTGTCTCGCTACAAAAAAAACCCACCAATCGAATCCCGAGCCCACAACAAGCGCGCCTGTGCACCAGCTATGATCACTAGCGCCCGTTTCATTTGTTTCAGAAATGGTCCTTTTGTACTAGTATATTCATAAATGCAAATCCAGAGTGGTGAAAAAGGTGAAAAGCTTCACATACATAACCCCCTGTTTACAAAGCCATGCTAGTGGCTGTCATGCGACAATGCCGACACAGCCCATTCAAAGCCACCGGCAGCCGCTAGCATGGCTTTATAAAGAGGATAATGAGTAATTATGCATAGCAGAAAATCATTAAAGCGCCACTACGATATGTATTGGACTCAGCTTATAGGAAAACATATTGAATGACAATATTGTGCTTTACAAAGAAATAGAAAAGTGTGTGTGGCATGTGTTGCGCTTAAACAATTGTGTGACATTTCGCATTTCAAATTGCTCTGCCAAAAGGCTGCAGGCATTAAAGCATTCCAATTAAGAATGGATACTCACAATGCCAGTGGCACCAAAATGGAGAACAGTCTCTGAACTGCCCAGCATTTAAAAGAGAAAAAGGCATGTAGATGAATGATAGCACACGTTAGCATGAATAGCATATGAGAACTGTACTTGCTCATAAAATGGACCATCAAAAAAAATAAAGCGAATGTCATATTAAACAGAATTTCAGCTTCAGCTTCAGAAACTAAGTTGTTGCTCCCCACAGGCCTAAAGGTATGATGATCGTCACCATGCTGCCTGTCCTGCTTCCCTCCACTCCCCACACACTAAAATCGAGCATGAGAGGGGGAAGCAGGGCAGGCAGTATGGCGGCAAACATCGCTGGAGGAAGGCCCCTGCCCCATCACACATCAGACCTTAAAATTAGCAACCCCAACCATGCCTACCTGCTGCACTGAATCACCTACTGCGGTGTCAAGGCTCTGCAGCACCTACGTGGCTGGTTCCTCTACCTTGGTAGGATGACTTGCATCAGCCACATGCAGCAGCAGCTCCTGGCGAGGTGATGTCAGACACTGGCTTGCCTCTGATTGGACCCAAACTTCCGGTCCAAGCTCAGCTGTTTGGGGACTGGAAGTTTGGGCCCAACCAGCTGCAAGGCACATCTGAGGGGGAGAAGCAGAGGTAAGGAAAAATACTTTAAAAAAGAAGTACTTTCTTAACTTGTACTTCTTTAATAAGTACAAAAGTACAGCTATTGGAAAAAAATGTAACTCGTTACAAGTAAAAGTACTACCAAGTGTACTTAAATACTGCAGTGAAGTACGAGTACTTCGTTGCTACCCGTCTCTGGCTAATACACAATAAGGAACCCCAAACTAGCAACAGAAACATACAGACAAAAACTGAATGTGAGTTCCTGAAAAAAACAAGACTTTATGAATAGGGCAGTATTAGGAAAAATAGAAACAAGTATGCATTTCCTCCTGTGCTTTGTGGAAATAAGGGTCAACAACCAAGTTGTAGGTGATGCTTTTTATTGGACTTAATGAATGTTTGACATGCTTTTAAAAGTTATTCTCTCTTCATCAGCACAGCTTCACTGGGTTTAAATAGTATGACTTCATTTATTTATTTATTACACACTTTCTATATTGCGCTATCAAATTTTCTAGGTGGTTTACAATCTCCACATACAATAAAAACAGATCAATAACAACACTAGCTCTTCCAGCAAAACAAACAGAAATCACAGATAGCAAACATCCCTCAGCTTCCAAAACAATATCAAAGGTCTCCCAAAAATGGAATACCATCACACATTTCTAAATTAACCATAGTTTTCAATAGGTGAATTTGGGTTTTAGGTTGTCTGCATGTTAGTGTTAGCACAGTGAAAGGGGGTAGAGGGATGAGACAGTAACACTTTACAGTTCAAAGGTCCTAAATCTGACAATGGGTGAGAAAGCCAATGCCGCCACTTAGTCTATTTTTGTCAGCCTCACAGTGTTTGATCATTCTAATTTCCAGCATTTTCCAGTCCTGTATGCTTTGAAGTTTCTTTTGAGCACCTTTACTGCAAAGTCTTTAAGGGAGTGATCTTCCTTTGAGAAATGTTCACCTACTGAGTTGTCATGCTGTTTTTTCTATAATAGCTTAAGCAATGTCTATGAAGATTGTTGGCTTCTCTCTCCGATGTAGCATCCCTTTCCACATTTTTTTGCATTGGATTGCATACTCACTACATTCATAGAGAAGCATTAATATGAGCCTTTTGTTTTGAATGTTGGCTCCTGTGTGGTAGCTAAGGAGGGGCATTTTTGATATAACGTCTAAGTCAGACTTTGGACAATTTACATTAAACGTCCAAAATCCGAATAGGAAATATGACCATTTTTGAAAATGCAAAACTTCTTTTTTTTTTTTTACTACCATTTGTAGCAAGGTTTTGTGCTCTGTGCATTTATTTTTACAGACCATTAAAAAAAAATGTACAAGTGAAAAACATAGAAAATCAAGTCATTGGGATATAGGAGGGGCCAGCATTTTTAGCAGACTGGTCCCCCAGACATACTACTACTACTACTTAACATTTCTAGACATCCCAGGAGAGCAATGGGGCACCCTAATGGGCACTGCTGGGGAATTCATATAAATGCTCCCAGGTACAGTGGGGGAAATAAGTATTTGATCCCTTGCTGATTTTGTAAGTTTGCCCACTGACAAAGACATGAGCAGCCCATAATTGAAGGGTAGGTTATTGGTAACAGTGAGAGATAGCACATCACAAATTAAATCCGGAAAATCACATTGTGGAAAGTATATGAATTTATTTGCATTCTGCAGAGGGAAATAAGTATTTAATCCCTCTGGCAAACAAGACCTAATACTTGGTGGCAAAACCCTTGTTGGCAAGCACAGCGGTCAGACGTCTTCTGTAGTTGATGATGAGGTTTGCACACATGTCAGGAGGAATTTTGGTCCACTCCTCTTTGCAGATCATCTCTAAATCATTAAGAGTTCTGGGCTGTCGCTTGGCAACTCGCAGCTTCAGCTCCCTCCATAAGTTTTCAATGGGATTAAGGTCTGGTGACTGGCTAGGCCACTCCATGACCCTAATGTGCTTCTTCCTGAGCCACTCCTTTGTTGCCTTGGCTGTATGTTTTGGGTCATTGTCGTGCTGGAAGACCCAGCCACGACCCATTTTTAAGGCCCTGGCGGAGGGAAGGAGGTTGTCACTCAGAATTGTACGGTACATGGCCCCATCCATTCTCCCATTGATGCGGTGAAGTAGTCCTGTGCCCTTAGCAGAGAAACACCCCCAAAACATAACATTTCCACCTCCATGCTTGACAGTGGGGACGGTGTTCTTTGGGTCATAGGCAGCATTTCTCTTCCTCCAAACACGGCGAGTTGAGTTCATGCCAAAGAGCTCAATTTTTGTCTCATCTGACCACAGCACCTTCTCCCAATCACTCTCGGCATCATCCAGGTGTTCACTGGCAAACTTCAGACGGGCCGTCACATGTGCCTTCCGGAGCAGGGGGACCTTGCGGGCACTGCAGGATTGCAATCCGTTATGTCGTAATGTGTTACCAATGGTTTTCGTGGTGACAGTGGTCCCAGCTGCCTTGAGATCATTGACAAGTTCCCCCCTTGTAGTTGTAGGCTGATTTCTAACCTTCCTCATGATCAAGGATACCCCACGAGGTGAGATTTTGCTTGGAGCCCCAGATCTTTGTCGATTGACAGTCATTTTGTACTTCTTCCATTTTCTTACTATGGCACCAACAGTTGTCTCCTTCTCGCCCAGCGTCTTACTGATGGTTTTGTAGCCCATTCCAGCCTTGTGCAGGTGTATGATCTTGTCCCTGACATCCTTAGACAGCTCCTTGCTCTTGGCCATTTTGTAGAGGTTAGAGTCTGACTGATTCACTGAGTCTGTGGACAGGTGTCTTTCATACAGGTGACCATTGCCGACAGCTGTCTGTCATGCAGGTAACGAGTTGATTTGGAGCATCTACCTGGTCTGTAGGGGCCAGATCTCTTACTGGTTGGTGGGGGATCAAATACTTATTTCCCTCTGCAGAATGCAAATAAATTCATATACTTTCCACAATGTGATTTTCCGGATTTAATTTGTGATGTGCTATCTCTCACTGTTACCAATAACCTACCCTTCAATTATGGGCTGCTCATGTCTTTGTCAGTGGGCAAACTTACAAAATCAGCAAGGGATCAAATACTTATTTCCCCCACTGTATATATCTCACCATTGCTCCCTTATCTTGTCTGCTGAGCCCTCCAAAACCCGCCCAAAACCCACTACCCCCAACTGTACACCACTACAATAGCCCTTATAGGTGAAGGGGGCACATGTCTTAGGAAACCTGCTCCATGGTATAATAATGATTTATTAGTTCTGAATAGAGAATGTAGACATTTGGAGCAGGCTTGGCTTAAATCTAGCGATCCAGAATTAAAGTGCTCTTGGAATTTATTCATTTCTAAACTATAAGACTGAAATTGTTCATGCATAGAGAGCATATTATGCTGCTCATATTTTGAATTCACCGCTGTTTTCTCTTTTTCAATTGGTATGCAAATTGTCGACTCCCCTATCTAATGGAAAAGAGATGTTATCCAAACAACCTACTACTTAGGAATTGGCTGATTTCTTTTATTCTAAAATTGTGACAATTAGATCTGATCTCATATTGAATAATGTGAATATGTATGTTACCAATATGAGGCAGATTGTTCCTCATAACCATATTCCTGTAGATAAGTTATTACTTAAGGCTGATGGTGATATCTCTTTCCAACAGGTTCAATCTCAGCTGTTTAAGTTAACAAAATCTTCATCTCTACTCGATAGTTGTCCTGCTGCTTTTTAAAAGATGCCCCTTTTTTTGATTGTTTACTGAATTACTCGCTTAATTAATTTCATTCTTGGCTCAGGTTGTTATCTAGAAAGTATGGGCCATATTCTATTGACTCCTATTCCTAAAATGGATTAGATCTTGCACTACCTTCAAACCTTAGACGTATAGCTACTATCCCTTTGCTGTCTAAGCTAATGGAATCTCTGGTAGGGTTGCAACTTTCTCAGTATATTGAACGATATCAGTGTTTGTAGAACATTTAATTTGGCTTTAGGAGTCAGCACACCACTGAATCTCTTATTCTGGTTTTGTTAACTAAAATTCAAAGAGCCTTGAGTCTTGGAAAACAGCTAGTGCTTCTACAATTTGACACATCTGGGGCATTTGAGTCTGTGGATCATTTTAAATTTCTTGAGAAGCTCAGTGAGATTGGTTTGAGTGGTTCAGTGTTTAGTTGGTTTCAGGGGTTCCTGGAGAGCCGTATCTATTGTGTGTTGAAAACTGGTGAGCATTCTAAGAATTGCAAACCTTTATACGGCGTTCCTCAGGGCTCCCAACTTTTGCCCAAGGATGCCTTTTTATTTTCATATAAGAATGATATTTTTGATTTGGCACCAGTATTTTCAGATTTACAGTTGAGTTTTTAAATTTTTGAACAATGTATTTCAATGATAAGTTCGTGGGCTTATGAATATCTGTTAAAACTGAATGCGGAAAAGACTAATATCTTTGGTTCAGCAATTCTTTATCTAGTATTCCTGTTTCAGTTCCCTTATGAAATGAAAAATCTCTACCAGTAACACATCAAACTCAGGTATTGGGTGTTACCTTAGACTCAACTTTGTCTTTTGAGGTTCATGTTAAAAATACGATTAAGAAGGTGTTCTTTACACTTAAACAACTAAGGTTTATACACCCATATTTTCATCAGGAACATTTTGCTTTAGTAGTCCAGCTTAGACTATTGCAATGTTGTATATTTTGCTTTTCTGCAAAAATTAGTCTCTAGATTACAATTGCTTCAAAACACAGCTGCTAATTTGATTTATCATTGTTCTAAATATGATAGGGCCACTCCATTATTGCGGATTTTACATTGGCTTCAAATATCAGCCAAATTACGCTTTAAGATTTGGGGTCCTTTTACCAAATGGTTGGAAAAGGTGACCCACGGTGGCGTCAGCATGTGTAATTGCCATGCACCAAGGCCACCTTTTACTTTTTCCACAAGAGGCAGTAAATGGTTGAGCAGTAATTCAAAGATTGCCGTGCAGCCGTTTAATGCTGGTGAGGGCTCTGGCGGCTGCCCAATGATAATTGGGCAGCATGGAGCACTGCCCAATTACCGGTGAGCATAACCCCTGGTGCTAGAAAATGAAAGTGTATTTTCTAGTGCTGGAAATGGCACATGGAAAAGCCAGAACTACTACTGGGCTCCTGGGCGAGCCCAGCGGTAGGACTTAGTCACCACGTGTCAAGCCAGCACAACCCCTACTGCCCTTTGATAAAAGGGCCCCGTTAAGTTTTATTCACAAGGCAATCTATGGTTTTGTTCCTGGTTCTCTGATCAATTAAATTTTACTGTCTTTTCTAAGACTAACCAATGTTGTTCTAGGAATCAATGTGATTAGGTTAGAATCTTATCTTGCTTTAAGGAAAAGTATGAAGACCTACCTATTTGATAAATTTCTTTTATAATTTAACTTTGTTTAGATTATTGTTATATGTTAACTATGGTATATATTGTTTTTTTTTAACATTGCTTTTTTAATTTTGTAAACCACTTAGAATCTGTCCAGATTCTGTGGTACATAAATACCCTGGATTAGATTTGATCTAATCCAGGGTATTTATGTACCACAGAATCTGGACAGATCCTACGTGGTTTACAAAATTAAAAAAGCAATGTTTAAAAAAACAATATATACCACAATTAACATATAACTATAATCCTAGATTAGGAGTAATACAATGACTAACTCAGGTTGAAAGAATGTCCCAAACACTGAAAAAACTAGTATTACATCTTTACAATGACTTATAAGTATGTTTTGATGTTTAAAATGCAGTGCATTCTACCTATGTGTTCCAATGACGTCATGGGGGTCAGCATGGCTGCTGTTTTTTAAAAAAGTGGATAAATTCTGTAAAAACTTTATTTTGGCAAAATAAATATATGAACATGAAGGGCATGAGTTCCTTGATCAATCTCCATCGAGATGTTGGGCCCTTTTCTTCTATGTGGGATTCTGTTTGGAGTTTAATTCTTATAAGAAGTAAACTCCAAACAGAATCTCAAATAGAAGATACCTTTTATTGGACTAATTTAATGTATCACCTACAACTTGGTTGTTGAGTCTTCTTTCCACATACCTGGACAGACTAACACAGCATTCACAAGTCTCTGTACCTGTATTTTCATTTATTTAAGATTTGCTTACTGCCTTTTTGAAGAAATCCACCCAAGGCGGTGTACAACAAATATAATCCAGACATAGGAAACAAACAATAAAATGTCTGAGTAAATGTTTCTCCTGCTGCTGACTCATAGAGGAGGGTGGAGGAGTGATCGGATCAAGCACTGTTCTGTGAAGCCAAGTAGACTTATGTCCCTTTCTGTTTGATGCTCACTTTGTCCCCCTTAGTCCCTAAAATCCAGATTACTTTTTTTTAAGTCCTGTGGTAAACTCTTTTTTCATACATAGGTATCCGAAGTTTTACAAATTCCAATCTATTAATAGATCATCCAGTGGAATATTTTTAATCACAGGAAAATTAAACGTGCACTGGTTCTTAGAGTTAATGGAATTCTCCGTATTTTCCAACCCATATTGATTTTCCTTAATTAGGGAGATATCCATTGCCTGCAATGCCACTGTTTCATTTTCTAGTGTGTACTCTCACTGAATAGAGGAAACTTTTATAGTTTGTGGAAAAGTTAATATTACTATCCAAAAATAGGCCAGCAGAAATGATATTATTAACTTTAGTAACAACCCTCTCAAAGTAACGTGTAACATAGTAAATGACAGCAGATAAAGATCTGAACGATCCATCCAGTCTGCCAACAGTCACACTCATTATCAAGTCGTGATTAAACCAGCAATGAATGTGATATAAAGTACTTGTTCACATTTCTGTTTGGCATTTCTGGGACATAGACTGTAGAAGTCTGCCCGGCCCTGTCCTCAGGTTTCAACTACTAAAGTTGCCATCGAAGCCCTCTACAGCCTATTCAAATCTGTCTTGTCATTTGCGGGACACATACTGTAAAAGTCTTCCCAGCACTGTCCTCATGTTCCAAATTACTGGAGTTTCAGTCGAAGCTCTCTCCAGTCCATCCTAAATCAGATTCTCATATACGGGACCCAGACCATACAAGCCTGCCCAACACCAGCCTTAGTTCTTCATAGCCAGAGTCGACACTTAAGCGCCACTCGACATGTAAACACACATGCAGCCATTTAAGTTTTGTTTCTTTACCATTCATTTTCTAATTAGAGATCCACTGTGTTCATCCCATGCCTTTTTGAATAACATCACCATAATTTTCTCCACCATCTCCCTCGGGAGGAAAAGTATTTCCTGACATTACTCCTAAGTCTAGCACCCTGCAACCTCAATTCATCTCCTCTAGTTTTACCATTTTCTCTTCTCTGGAAAAAAAAGTGTTTCTATATTGATACCTTTCAAGTATTTAAACATCTGTACCATATCTCCCCTGTCCTTCCTGAACCCTCTTCTGTTTGTAGGAACAGGAGAAGAGGGTTCAGCCACATAAAAATGGTGTGAGTGGCAGAGGATGGAGGCTGTGGTTCAGTGCAAGAGAAAGTGAGAGGATTTGTATTTATGTATAAGAAAGAGAAGGGTTGTGTATGTGTGTGTTTGCAAGAGTGAGAGGAGAGAGATAGTAAAAAATGGGAGTCTATCAGGGCAATTCTGTAAATCGGCACCTCAGTTTAGGCACAGGAAAAAGGCAATTTTTTGTATTGGAGTTGTTAATGGCCGTGTGCTAATATCAAAATCAATGTGTGGCCATTTACTGCCTGAACCCTTACCACCACCTATTTAGCAGGCGGTAAGGGTTCACGCTAACCCGGCAGTAATTGGGCAGCAGTGGCGTAGCCACAGGTGGGCCTGGGTGGGCCAGGGCCCACCCACTTAGGGCTCAGGCCCACCCAACAGTAGCACACATTTAGTGGTAGTTATGGGATCCCAAGCTCGGCCAGCTGAAGACTTCCTCCAGAAGGTAACGAAAATGCTACTCTCTATGATACCAGCACCTGCGTATGATCAGTTTTCAGCGCATGCCTGCTGCAGACTGCCAAGGTGGAAAGAAGCGTTTTCCCACCAGCTGAGATATTTTTTGGATGGTGGTTGGGGGGGGGGGGAAGAGAACAATTGGTGCCCACCCACTTCTTCCCTAGGCCCACCCAAAATCTGTTGTCTGGCTACGCCCCTGTTGGGCAGCACGCGGCAATGTGCCCATGCTGCCCAATTACTGCTGTTAACAACTACTACCCATATCCCATGCTAGAAAATACAAATTATTTTCTAGTGCAGGAAACACCCCTAAGATTCCAACAAATATAGTACTTCCACAATAAAAAAAAAAAAAGAAGCCTAGAAAAGGAGAGCGTCACTTAATCCCATAACAAAACTGTTCACTTAAAAGAAACAGAATAACTGACCTCATGTACCCATAGGTTAACCTTTTCCCAATTCAATTTTTATGGTATATTCCCATTTTTGCACTTTAATACATGTTAAAAAAGAAATTGGACCAGACTGGTGATTAAAGTTAGAAAAAAGTTCATTCTTTGGGTGTATGAGGCCCTGATACTGTCGTGAGCTGCAATTTTAACATTAAGAATGTTAATGTCAATTTTAACATTAAGGATGTGGAGGGCAGCACTGCAGGTAGTGTCAGGAAACAGGAAGAAACTGAAAGGGGATGTTAGCTCTACAGTTGCATTGTGGTAGACTGGACATGTGTATTTTCCTGAAGATAGCTATCATTTTTTTAATGAGTTATCTTTAGGCCGGAGGTTGGGGGGGGGGGGGGGGTGACACTAGCATGATATCAGGCCATCAAGCCAGCTGGGATGGCTACCCTATCTTATTTTTTTTCTCTGTACAAAGGTATGTCTGTGACCCAATCATTTTTTAAAATTGGTGATGAGAACCCCTTAGAGTTTATGATGAATGGCATTTTTTATGCACAGAACCCACAATGCAATGGGGATTTCATAATGAGCTAAGTGGTGAGTTAAATAAAGTTTTAATCTGACAAACATTACAGAACTTTCCAAACATTTGGTTGTAATTCGAAAAGACAATTTATAATGTCCCAGAGGAATTTTACAAGCTTCCTCTAGCTTGACCCGCAATCTAGAGAGGAAAGATCCATCTTAGAAACATTTTCCCCCAAGAACTGTGTTGACATGTGGTATTCTTTATGTCAGATATATGCCCCTTCCTCTGTTTTTGATAGCTTCAGCTTCTTCAAAACCCCACGTCCTTGACACTCTGATGGAGCCTGCTATCACACAGAGAAGCAGATATGCGTAAACCATGTTTACATTTTCAGTTTGGAAGAGAGCAAAGACCAAACTTCAGACTAACCTTTGACCCAGGTTTGCAAACAATAAGCAGCTGACTCCCATCCACAGATCTACTCGGAAATCAAATCAAAGAAAGCATTCCACTTAAGCTGTAAATGTTTACTTGTTCAGATGATACTACTCAAAGTCGGTTCCTATCATTTAATTATGTTTTATGCAATATAAACTATAGAATTATGAAATCTTGGAAGAACAATCAGGGAATTCCAGGACCAAGACATTTATTACAGCATACTTCTGCATGCATTCCATATTTGTAATTCTTTCCAGGTCTTTGGTTCACTGGAATTATTTT
This sequence comes from Microcaecilia unicolor, assembly GCF_901765095.1. NCBI lineage: Eukaryota > Metazoa > Chordata > Amphibia > Gymnophiona > Siphonopidae > Microcaecilia > Microcaecilia unicolor. The sequence goes on along the minus strand of NC_044032.1, from coordinate 226,463,197 downwards.
GATAAAAGCTTGACTATTATGATTAACTGAGGGGAAAACAAAAGGGGATAAATGATCAAAGTGGTTTCTGCCCAGGAGGGAAGGGTTAGGATGGCTGTTGTAGTTGGAGATTCAATCATTAGGCATGTAGATAGCTGGGTGGCTAGTGGACATGAGGATTGCTTGGTCACTTGCCTGCCTGGTTCGAAGGTGGCAGATCTCATGTGGCACCTAGATATGATTTTAGACATTGCTGGGAAGGAGCCTACTGTCTTGGTATATGCGAGTACCAATGATATAGGAAAATGTGGGAGGGAGATTGTGGAAGCCTAATTTAGGCTTTTAGATAAAAAGCTCAAACCCAGAACCTTCAGGGTAGCATTTTCAGAAGTGCTCTCCATTCCACACGCAGGACCCAAGAGACGGGCAGAGCTCCAGAGTCTCAATGCGTGAATGAGGCGATGATGCAGGGAGAAGGGTTTTAGATTTGTTAGGAACTGGGCAACATTCTGGGAAAGGGGGAGCCTTAACCAGGGTGGACCCAGGCTGCTAGCATCAACATATAAAAAGGAAATAGAGCAGTTTTTAAACTAGGAACTGGGGAAGGCTGACAGTTACTCAAAAGTGTATGGTTTGGAACAAGGTATCTTTAAATATCTTTAAAAGATATCACCAAAACAGGGAAAATAGGTCATCCTGATAGCAAGGTTGCAATAGAGAGCATTGTAGATCAGGTGTCTTCAAATAAAGAGCAGATAGATTTTCAAGATTACAGATTATCACTGTCAATTGCTGAGCAAGTTGTAAATAGGAAATGTCTGTATGCAAATGCCAGAAGCCTAAGAAAGAAGATGGGAGAGTTAGATATAATAGGCATCTCTGAGACCTAGAGGAAGGAAGATAACTGATGGGACACAGTCATACCAGGGTACAAATTATATCACAGTGATAGGGTGAATTGAATTGGTGGAGGGGTAGCATTATATGTTAAGGAGGGCCATGAATTGAATAGACTAAAAATTCTGCAGGACACAATACACATCTTGGAATTCCTATAGATAGAAATTCCATATGTAAAGGGGTAAAGGATAGTGATAGGAGTGTACTACCGTCCACCTGGCCAGGATGAACAGACAGATACAGAAACGTTATGAGAAATTATGGAGGCTAACATACTGGGGAACACAATAAAAATGGGTGATTTCTGGAACCAACAAGAGGAGAACAATTCTGGATCTAGTCCTTAGTGGAAAACATGATCTGATGCAGGTGGTAATGGTGCTGAGGCCACTTGATAATAGTAATCATAACATTATCAGATTTGATATAATCTTTGGAGTAAGTACACACAGGAAATCCAATACATTAGCATTTCAGTTTCAAAAAGGAGACTATGATAAAATGAGGTGAATGGTAAGCAAAAAAACTTAGAGGGGCAGCTGCAAATGTAATGCCACTTTTTAAAAAGGGTTCCAGAAGTGACCTGGGAAATTATAGACCAGTGAGCCTGACACTGGTGCTGGGCAAAATGGTAGAGACTATTATAAAGACCAAAGTTACAGATGATATAGATAAGCATGGGCTAATGACACAAAGCCAACATGGATTTAGTCAAGGGATCTTGTCTCAGCAATCCACTACATTGCTTTGAAGGGGTGAATAAACATGTGGATAACGGTGAGCCATTCGGTATTGTGTATCTTATTAGCTGGATCCTCAATGATTTGGCATTAAGTTAAGTAACTGACGTTGTTAAGTGCCTGAAGTTAAGTGCCTTATGAGCGTTTGGATATTTTAATTGCAAAATTGAAAATTATATATAAAAAATGCAAGCATGAAAAGTGGAGTGGAGTGGAGGAGTGGCCTAGTGGTTAGAGTGCTGGACTTTGGTCCTGGGGAACTGAGCTCAATTCCCACTGCAGGCACAGGCAGCTCCTTGTGACTCTGGGCAAGTCACTTAACCCTCCATTGCCCCTGGTACAAAATAAGTACCTGAATATATGTAAACCGCTTTGAATGTAGTTGCAAAAACCTCAGAAAGGCAGTATATCAAGTCCCATTTCCCTTTCCCTATTTGAGATTCTAAATGGAATGTTAGGATTCTGTTGCTACTATTGGAGATTCTATCTACATGGAATGTTGCTACTATTTGAGATTCTACATGGAATGTTGCTATTCCACTAGCAACATTCCATGTAGAAGCCTGCCCTTGCAGATCAGCAACGCGGCTGCGCAGGCTTCTGTTTCTGTGAGTCTGACGTCCTGCACGTCAGACTAACAGAAACAGAAGCCTGCGTGGCCACATTGCTGATCTGCAAGGGCAGGTTTCTACATGGAATGTTGCTAGTGGAGGAGTAGCCTAGTGGTTAGTGCAGTGGACTTTGATCCTGGTGAACTGAGTTCAATTCCCACTGCAGCTCCTTGTGACTCTGGGCAAGTCAGTTAACCCTCCATTGCCCCAGGTACAAATAAGTACCTGTATATAATATGTAAGCCGCATTGAGCCTGCCATGAGTGGGAAAGCGCAGGGTACAAATGCAATAAAAAATATATAAGGAATAAGGAGGTTTTTCTGACCTATGATTAAGCAGCTGCCCAGATTAGCACAGGCTTTTGTTAGAAGTATTCATCTAATAAGGATTGGGTCATTTCAGTACAACAGCTAAAACTGGAAACCAACATAGGTGCAGCTTTGCCAAATTACAAGTAAACTAGATGATTTCACTGAACTGTAATACCTCATCTCCCATATGTTTCCAATTTCAAACACATACTTCAGGTATTTCTTCTGGTAAACTCTCTAATGGAAAAAAAATGTTGTTTTTAATTAAACATTTTTTGAGGGAGGGGGTTTAACAGTTCAACTTTTTTTTTCTGTAGTTGGCTTATGTGACTTCAGTGTTTTCTATAAAAGTTCCACTTAAGTAGGAGGAAATGAAAACAGATTAGTGAGGAGCCATGTAGGGCCCTGAAGTATGTTTTAGATGTTCTCATATCTCTAAATATAGAAGAAAATGAATCAGATTATATATATTGACACCAATATCTACCTTGCTCTGTACAGAAAAGCAGAAAAAGATAGATATGCACTAGATTTATAAATAGATAAATGGATTCACAGTTTTGCATCACAGTGACAAACTATTAGCAATCCACTTCGAAGAATGATTGGATTGATATTATTATTATCTACCTATATTACTCTCTCTGTGTTGTTTCTTCTCTGTATATGATACTTTCAATAAACGATTTTTAAAAAACTTTGGAGAACAATTTAGCCATAATCTCCGTGGAATCTTAGCGGAGATTAGGTGGTCACGCCGGTAATTGGGAAACAAAATCGGTGCTAGGCAGACTTCTACGGTCTACGCCCTGATTGTGACTGAATAGATAGGGATGGGCTGGTGTGTAAATTTTAAGGGACTTCAACGTTAGCTTCAGAACTTAGTACAAGAAGAATGCTGGGCACACTTCTACAGTCTGTGCCCTGAGAATGGCAAGGACAAATGAAACTCGGGTATACATAAAAAGTATCACATACTATGTAAAATGAGTTTATCTTGTTGGGCAGACTGGATGGACCGTAAAGGTCTTTATCTACCATCTTTTACTATGTTACTATCCTGCTTATTTTCGAAGGAGATGGCCAGCCATCTTCCGACACAAATCGGGAGATGGCCAGCCATCTCCTAAACCCGGCCAAATCGGTATAATCAAAAGTCGATTTTGGCCGGCTCCAACTGCTTTCCGTCGCAGGGCCAGCCAAAGTTAATGGGGGCGTTTCAGCAGGGTACGGAAGGCGGGACAGGGGCGTGGTTACGAGATGGCCGGCTTCGGCCGATAATGGAAAAAAGAAGGCCGGCTCTGACGAGCACTTGGCCGGCTTCACTTTGTCCATTTATTTTTAGGACCAAGCCTCCAAAAAGTGCCCCAACTCACCAGATGACCACCAGAGGGAATCGGGGATCACCTCCCCTTAGTCCCCCAGTGGTCACCAACCCCCTCCCACCCAAAAAAATAAATTAAAAATCATTTTTTGCCAGCCTCTATGCCAGCCTCAAATGTCATACCCAACTCCATGACAGCAGTATGAAGGTCCCTGGAGCAGTTTTTAGTGGGTGCAGTGCACTTCAGGCAGATGGACCCACGCCCATCCCCCTATCTGTTACACTTGTGATGGTAAATGGGAGCCCTCCAAACCCCCCCACAAAACCCACTGTACCCACATGTAGGTGCCCCCCTTCATCCCTAAGGGCTATGGTAGTGGTGTACAGTTGTGGGGAGTGGGTTTTGGGGGGGATTTGGGGGGCTCAGCACACAAGGTAAGGGAGGAATGCACCTGGGAGCAATTTTGAAGTCCAATGTAGTGCCCCCTAGGGTGCCCGGTTGGTGTCCTGGCACGTGAGGGGGACCAGTGCACTACAAATGCTGGCTCCTCCCACGACCAAATGCCTTGGATTTGGCCAGGTTTGAGATCGCCGCCATTAGTTTCCATTATCGCCGAAAACCAATGCCGGCCATCTCTAAAGCCGGCCCAAATGTTGAGATTTGGCCGGCTCCGACCGTATTATCGAAACGAAAGATGGCCGGCCATCTTGCTTCGATAATATGGTCGGGTCACCGCTTTCCAGGGCCGGCCATATAGATGGCCAGCCATATAGATGGCTGGCCCCGTTTGATTATGCCCTTCCATGTTATTTATCTTCATGATATATATGTGATATACTGCAAGAAAGATTTACTATTGATTGCTACTGAATACCATCCTAAAATATTTTCTCTATTATTTGTTGTCCTATTTTATTACTTCATTTTCCATAAGGCTTACTATGCTGAGTCAGACCAACGTTCCATCAGGTCCAACAGCTTATTTATGACAGTGGCCAGTCTAGGTCAGTTGGAAATACCTGGAAGATCTTTACGGGCCCTTTTACTAAGCTGTGGTAAAAAGTGACTCACTCTAGTTTTGATGCGTGAAATTGGCGTACGCTGGGCCACTTTGTACAACACACAGCTATTTACTGCCTGAGCACTTACTGACGCTTATTTAGAAAGCGGTAAGGGCTCATGCGCTAACCCTACGGTAATCGGGCAGTGTGTGGCAATGTGGCCGCACTGCCGATTACTGCTGGGAACCCCCCCTCCCCCATAGTAGAAAACAGAAAATTATTTTCTACCGCGGGAAACTGCGTGTGCCAACTTTGGAACTACGGCTGGGATCCCGCACTGCCCGGTGGTAGGCCAAATTGGCGTATGCTACCTGCATGGTAGCCCTACCGTGCCTTTGTAAAAGGGCCCCTAAATGTGGAGATCCATTCCCTATTGCTTTATTCTAGAAGAATGAGGTGGTAGTTGCAGTCTACTTGACTAGTAATTGTTAACAGGTTTGTCCTCCAGAAACTTGCTCAAACTTTGTTTTTAATCCAGTTATACTGGTAGCCTTAACCATATCTTCCAGCAAATTTATACCTTGAATGGAAAAAAATTCTTTCTTAAATTTATTTTAAATCTGGTACCTGTTATTGCTTTGAAAATATCTATAGAAGCTTCTAGGTAGTCCAAATTCTGATAATTTTCCATTGTTAAATTTATATTACATTTCTGGTTGAAAGTATTAGCTGAATGGTCAGAAGAGGGAAGGGCTTAATCAAATGATTTCTTCTATTATTGATCTTACCTGGTTTACTACTACTACTACTACTACTACTATTTAACATTTCTAAAGCGCTACTAGGGTTACGCAGCGTTGTACAGTTTAACAGAGAAGGACAGTCCCTGCTCAAAGAGCTTACAATCTGAAGGACAAGTGTACAGTCAATCAAGAAGGGGCAGTCAAATTGGGGCAGTCAAGATTTCCTGAAAGGTATAAAGGTTAGGTGCCGAAGGCAACACTGAAGAGGTGGGCTTTGAGCAAGGTTTTGAAGATGGGTAGGGAGGGGGCTTGGCGTAAGGGCTCAGGAAGTTTATTCCAGGCATAGGGTGAGGCGCGGCAGAATGGGCAGAGCCTGGAGTTGGCGGTGGTGGAGAAGGGTACTGAGAGGAGGGATTTGGCCTGTGAGCGGAGGTTTTGGGCGGGAATGTAAGGGGAGATGAGGGTAGAGAGGTAGTGAGGGGCTGCAGACTGAGTGCATTTGTAGGTGAGAAGGAGAAGCTTGAACTGTATGCGGTATCTGATCAGAAGCCAGTGAAGTGACCTGAGGAGAGGGGTGATATGAGTATATCGGTTCAGGCAGAATATAAGATGTGCAGCAGAGTTCTGAACTGATTGAAGGGGGGATAAATGGTTAAGTGGGAGGCCAGTGAGGAGTAGGTTGCAGTAGTCAAGGCGAGAGGTAATGAGAGCATGGATGAGAGTACGGGTGGTGTGCTCAGAGAGGAAAGGGCGAATTTTGCTGATGTTAAAGAGGAAGAAGCGACAGGTCTTAGCTGTCTGTTGGATGTGCGCAGAGAAGGAGAGGGAGGAGTTGAAGATGACTCCGAGGTTGCGGGCGGATGAGACGGGGAGGATGAGGGTGTTATCAACTGAAATCGAGAGCGGTGGAAGAGGAGAAGTGGGTTTTGTTGGAAAGACAATAAGCTCGGTCTTGGCCATGTTCAGTTTCAGGTGGCGGTTGGACATCCATACAGCAATGTCAGATAAACAGGCCGATACTTTGGCCTGGGTCTCCGCGGTGATGTCTGGTGTGGAGAGATACAGCTGGGTGTCATCAGCATAAAGATGATACTGGAGACCATGAGATGAGATCAGAGAGATCTGGAGGATTCCCAAGGTAATATTTTTAGTAGACCCCAGGACTCTTCCACAAAATACTAGGGGGATGAGAGATGTAATAAGCAAAATCTTTATTCTTCAAAATCTGACACAGTACTGTGTTTCGGCGTAAAGCCTACTTCAGGGGTCTATACATAGAATCACTAATGAGAATTGAGTATCAGGATAACTGTCTTTTTCAAACTTTTTCAAACCATTTATAAATTCAGCTATGCTCTTAGTACAGTGTTTGGCAAACATTGCTATTTTTTTCATAATTAGTAGTATTCATATATCAAAATCTTTTCATATTAAATGCTCAACTAACAAATATGACTGTTTTACTTTGTTGGTTTGTAGAAAAAGGCGTTTCCTGCCTCTTTTCCAATAGACCACCCATCCCTCTCTCATGAATTATATTATTGCTAGCAAAGCATCATAGACCATACTGAGCTTTTTCTAGGATATGTGGGTAGTTTGCTTATGGAGTCTCAGTGACTACAGACAAAAAATGTCTGCAAGAGATGGAAGATACTGCTGGAGTCATCTAAGACATGCAGACATAATCCATATTAAATAACCAAACCAAACCAAACACACTGCAGATTTGTCACCTATTACAGGCTTGTCCACAAACCACCAAGCTTACATAATGACTGAGAAAATGAAAGGATGGTTTAGTACACTCACACAATCCACACTACTGTCCCTGTCTTTAAATAACATAAGTGTTTGAATATAATAGAATTTACTAGAATTCAATATAGCACAGTTTTCATTTGTCAGAAGTGTATGACATGCTGGTTTTATAAAATTAAATAAACCCACTTAAAAATTAGCCTTCCAAGAAGCATGGGAAAAAAAAAGAATTCAGTGGGAAATTATCAGACATTATTTTCCAGCAGCTAGAACATGCTTTTTACTCTTGTGTATCTAGGCAAACCAATTCTTTTCAGAATAGGGGCTTTACATTACTGAAGACTTATATAGTATCTGGTCACCTTTAACACAAAACCCTCTGCAACTGTAGCAAATGATGGGAATTACTAAGCGGTCCTTTTACTAAGCTGAGGGAAAAAGGGCCCTGCGGTAGCAGCAGGCTCTGTTTTCCCCGCACACCAGGGCCCTTTTTACGCAGTGGGTAAAATGCCCCCCCAAAAATGGCCATACGGTAAGATAGCCCTTACTGTGTAGCCACTCCTCCACTCCACTGCATTGCCTGCTGCAGGGGCAGGGCAGGCAATGCAGCGGAGTGAAGAACAGCACTGGAGAAAGGCTTCTGCTGGCAGGGCCTGGGGATCCCTGCCAGCCAAGGTATGTGGAATTGTGGCAGGGGGCAGCTCGGCACCAGCATGCTATTCACAGTGCCCCCCCCCCCCCCCCCCGCCACTCACACACCACTTCCGCACCTTTTTGTCTTTGCCTCCAAGGGGGACCCCGCACCGGCAAGCTACTTCCTGCATGCCTGTTCCCACAGTCTGTTCCTGTCTGTGCTGGGAATCAGGACCCAGATGATTGCATTAACGTGATATCGAGCTAATGCAATCATCCGGGTCCTTTGCGGCATGCAGGAACAGGGGAGGACAGACCTGGAAGCAGGTACAAGAAGGTTGCCGGCACCAGGTCTGGGTCACCCTTGGAGGCCGGGCATGGGGAATTTCCCCCACCCTCCCCGCTTCCCTCTCGGCTGCCCTGGGTGGTGGCAGTGGCAGCCCTGCCCCAGGCCTGGCTCAGTGTCTCTGCGGCCCTGCACCAGTCTATAATTTCCTGGATCATCCTCCAATCTTCCGGTACCATGCTTGATGAATTTCTAAGATAAGTGCACGCTTGATTATTTAAAACATAGATTGTGGTTAAATGAAAATAATAAGAAAATTAATAAAATTTTGTAAGGGTTTTTGGACCAATGAATGAAATTGAACCACGTTATCGCTAAGTAGACAAATACATGTGAAAGTCATTAGCAGTGGTTTCTAAGGTCCTTTCCCTAAATTAAAGAAAAAATGGAAAAAGAATAAATAAGGAAACTGTCATATATATTTTTGTCTATTGTTTTTTTGGATAGACCTTCTTGCATTTTGTCCAGAAGGGACCCCTCATTCTGCATGATAAGGGTCATAAAACACTCCAATCTCCATGGTTCTTCTGAGAACGACTCCAGAAGAAGGGGGAACTAGATTTGTCTCAGCCAGAATGGTACAATTAGGATCATTGTTCCCCAACCTTGCTTGAGTTTCAGCAAAGTCGGTTTGAATGAGAACAGTTTGGTTCAGCAGCCAATCTCTAAAAGCCTTTAGAGCATTCCAAATAGCCTATAGCTCCAGGGGGTTGAATGTGAAGAGCTGTCTCCTCTACAGTCCCAGTCTTTGCTCAGATGTCACTTGGCTTGGCTTTTAGGCTCTCATGTAACTTTTCTTTTGTCTTCCCCAGTGGCGTACCAAGGGGGGGGGGGGGGGGGGCGGTCCGCCCCGGGTGCACACCACTGGGGGATGCCGTGGCGCGCACCTGCTGTGAGAGTTCGCTAACTTCTCTCGTTTGCTGCAGCTCCCTCTGCCCCGGAACAATTAATTCTTTGCTTCGGTCTTCACCAAGGAAGATTTGGGTGGGATACTGGTGCCGGAAATGGTATTCGAAGCTGACGAGTCGGAGAAACTTAATGAATTCTCTGTAAACCTGGAGGATATAATGGGGCAATTCTACAAACTGAAGAGTAGCAAATCTCCTGGACCGGATGGTATTCATCCCAGAATACTGATAGAACTGAAAAATGAGCTTGCAGAGCTATTGTTAGAAATATGTAATTTATCCTTAAAATCAAGCGTGGTACTGGAAGATTGGAGGGTGGCCAATGTAACGCCGATTTTTTAAAAACGTTCCAGAGGAGATCTGGGAAATTATAGAATGGTGAGTCTGACGTCGGTGCCGGGCAAAATGGTAGAGAATATTATTAAGAACAAAATTACAGAGCATATTCAAAAGTATGGATTAATGAGACAAAGTCAACATGGATTTAGTGAAGGGAAATCTTGCCTCACCAATCTACTACATTTCTTTGAAGGGGTGAACAAACATGTGGATAAAGGGGAGCCGGTTTATATTGTGTATCTGGATTTTCAGAAGGCGTTTGACAAAGTACCTCATGAAAGACTCCAGAGGAAATTGGAGAGTCATGGGATAGGAGGTAGTGTTCTATTGTGGATTAAAAACTGGTTCAAAGATAAAAAACAGAGAATAGGGTTAAATGGTCAGTATTCTCAATGGAAAAGGGTAGTTAGTGGGGCTCTGCAGGGCTCTGTGCTGGGACCGCTGCTTTTTAACATATTTATAAATGACCTAGAGATGGGAGTAACTAGTGAGGTAATTAAATTTGCTGATGACACAAAGTTATTCAAAGTCGTTAAATCGCGGGAGGATTGTGAAAAATTACAAGCGGACCTTACAAGACTGGGAGACTGGGCATCTAAATGGCAGATGACGTTTAATGTGAGCAAGTGCAAAGTGATGCATGTGGGAAAGAGGAACCCGAATTTTAGCTACGTCATGCAAGGTTCCACGTTAGGAGTCACGGAGCAAGAAAGGGATCTAGGTGTCGTCGTTGATGATACGTTGAAACCTTCTGCTCAGTGTGCTGCTGCAGCTAAGAAAGCAAATAGAATGTTAGGTTTTATTAGGAAAGGAATGGAAAACAAAAATGAGGATGTTATAATGCCTTTGTATTGCTCCATGGTGCGACCGCACCTCGAATATTGTGTTCAATTCTGGTCACCGCATCTCAAAAAAGATATAGCGGAATTAGAAAAGGTGCAGAGAAGGGCGATGAAAATGATAAAGGGGATGGGACGACTTCCGTATGAGGAAAGGCTAAAGCGGCTAGGGCTCTTCAGCTTGGAGAAAAGGCGGATGAGGGGAGATATGATAGAGGTCTATAAAATAATGAGTGGAGTTGAACGGGTAGGTGTGAAGCGTCTGTTCACGCTTTCCAAAAATACTAGGGCTAGGGGGCATGCGATGAAGCTACAATGTAGTAAATTTAAAACGAATCGGAGAAATTTTTTCTTCACTCAACGTGTAACTAAACTCTGGAATTCGTTGCCAGAGAATGTGGTAAAGGCGGTTAGCTTAGCGGAGTTTAAAAAAGGTTTGGACGGCTTCCTAAAGGAAAAGTTCATAGACCGTTATTAAATGGACTTGGGGAAAATCCACTATTTCTGGGATAAGCAGTATGGAATGTTTTGTACATTTTTGGGATCTTGCCAGGTATTTGTGAACTGGATTGGCCACTGTTGGAAACAGGATGCTGGGCTCGATGGACCTTTGGTCTTTCCCAGTATGGCAATACTTATGTACTTATGTACTATACCTACTGACCTACCTTTACATAAGTTAACAAAATAAATTAGGGAAGGGAAATAGGACTTGATATACTGCCTTTCTGAGGTTTTTGCAACTACATTCAAAGCGGTTTACATATATTCAGGTACTTATTTTGTACCAGGGGCAATGGAGGATTAAGTGACTTGCCCAGAGTCACAAGGAGCTGCAGTGGGAATCGAACTCAGTTCCCCAGCATCAAGGTCCACTGCACTAAACACTAGGCTACTCAAGTGGAGGAGTGGCCTAATGGTTAGTGCAGCAGGCTTTGATCCTGGCTACCCGGTTCGATTCCCACTGCAGCTCCTTGTGATCTTGGGCAAGTCACTTAACCCTCCCCAGGTACAAAAAGTTAGATTGTGAGCCCTTTAGGGACAGAGAAAGTACCTACATGTAATGTGTACAGCACTGTATTCATCTAGTAGCGCTATAGAAATGATTAGGAGTAGCAAGTTATAGGGAAATTAACTTTAAATTATTTTTACTCCCTGACTAGCTACCACATAATAAAAGTTCATTTGACTCTCTAAACTAGCCTTCTCACAAAGAGCTTTTCTCATTCAGTGCACTCACACACTTTCAACTATTAAGCTCTTCACCTAACTGTTCTGGTGACAGCCAGACATTAAAACATTTTTTTCTCCTTAGACTGGGACTGACCAAGGTATAAGTTTCTGAGCTATGTTATCTTGTACTCTGCTCCAAACAGATGATGCCCTCCTTTATTAAGTCTGACAGAATGGTTTCCTCAAACACTTGTAAATACAACTCCGTTACATTTAAAGGAACTGTTTCTTCAAACCTGGATTATCAGTTTTAACAATTAAACTTTAGCCAAGGTCCTTCACTGTCTACAACCCACTGTAGTTTTTTTTATGTTATTCTCAGCAGTTCTTCCTTTTATGAGATAGTCCTCCTAATATTCAAAACTATTTAACCAGCCAGGAACACCGGATATTCAGCTGGAAAGAACTGGTTATCTCTCTCTGAATATTCCGGTTCGTGGCTAGCTGCTAACTGGTTATATTGTGCAACATAGCCGGTTGGGCATGGATATTCAGCGCCTAACTGGCTATGTTGAGCGATCAAAATAGGTCACTTAAATTACAAGTCTATCTTTGACCGCTAAAAAGTTAACTAGTTAGCACAGTATATCGGCATAGCCAGTTAACTTTTTAGCAGCCAAAATAAACCCAGATATTCAATGCCGGTTTCTGGATATGGCCTGGCACTGAATATCTGGGTTTAACGCTGGTGACAGACAGCAAATGTGCTGCCCACCACCAGCTAAATATCAGGCCCAGTGACTTTTATTAAATTTTCTCTTAGCCAGAGGATTACTGTCAATGATAACAATTTATGTACCACAAATACTAGCTTCTCAGCACTGCCAAAACCAATTACTTCCAGACAGGTTTTAGTGCTGAACACTGTAAATTCACTATTTCAACCCTCTCTTGGTTCCTAAATATGTTTTTCTTATTAAATAAATGTTTCTCAGTTTAAGTAAAATAATTTTCAATGCCTTTCTTCACTACAATGCTACATGGAACAATCTCACAGCTCCCTGAAGCCAAAAATACCCATGGGCTTCAAAAATTAACTAACTCAGTCAGACTTCAATCACCAGGGTCACAACTTCTTCAAAATTAGCTTAAAATCTGCCTCAAGCACACAGCACACAGTCTTGCACCCTTCTCATACAGTGTTACCTGCCCAACTCCCAGAATTGGCAGTTGAGAACCCAAATGTTTTCATACAGCTGTTGGCTCATGCTGCAGATGACAGTCTCGTGGGGCTCACAAGCCAGCAGCCGCCTCTGCCAAACTGCATTTTAAACCCTCCAAATAAAAACATCTTTAGAATTTTTTTAAATTTCCTGCTCCCATATACCTTCAAAATCTTCAGTTCATTTCCCCTCCTTCTCTTCCTTTCACAAGCTCCTACATGCAACCACTGCATGGCTCTGCTCAAGAGTCAGCATTCACACTTGTCTCACATTCTCAGTGCATGCACCTCTCTTGTGCACGCACCCGTGCCCAAAACCTTGGGTCCATGAAGCTCCTTTACTTTCCTCGGGGGAGGGCTCACTGGACCTCTGCTGACTAGCAACACCTTTGCACCCCTCCTCCTGGTTTCCTCTCTCTTTCTCCCAGCCCCTCTCATCCCCGGCCTGGCACCATGGAGTCACGCAGTCTGCAGCTCACCCAAACACTACATCATGCGTGCCTGGGCTTTCACGCATGCACAGGAACTCCAGGAAGGTCCAAAACAGCTGCATACTTTCCTGAAGGCTACTGGTGCTCCCACAACGCACACACATGCAGGCCCTGCTTTCTGACACCCAGATGCACTCTGTACTGGGAACCGCCGCACCACTCTCACCAACACCACTTGCAGGATCCGGGACCTGCCATAAGACTACTCCCCTCCTGGGCCCAGGTATTACTTTTTTTTAAAGCTTTATTTATGCAAACAGCAAACTGGCCAACGGCCACGACAGAAGCACTGCACAAAACACAATAAAGTACACAAATACAGTACAATACATAAGCAGTAATTGACTAATAGAAGTCCCACGCTCTCTGGTTGTGTCTGATCCACAGGAGTGCATAACTGTTAGCCAGTCACTATGAGATTTTTAAGTAAAATACCAGAGACTCCCAACCATACAACCATTCAAACCCCAGACATACAACATGCATACCTATCCACCCCCACACAAAAAAATTGCACTTCCCACAACATATACAGTCTAACACAATAAGAGGCCAGACGGTCCAGAAGTAGTAGACAGAACCGGATCATCCTTGGACAAAAAGGTTCAGCAAGTAAGTCCAAAGTCTTTTTTGGGACAGGGCGTCACATCCTCCATGTCAGGTCAAATGTCAAAGTTCAAACTGAGCCACCTGACACATTTGACGGAGCTAGCTGAGGAAAGGTGATGGTGGTTATTCTTTGATTCAATATTGTAAAAGAAGCTTGTGGACAGTAAAGACCTCCACATAATTATCACTTTTTTCTTTGTGGCTACCCATTCCAGCTCCTCCCAACTGCCCAATAACAATAAATTATATGTCCACTCAATTCCCCCTCCCACCACCTGGCCCAAGAGAACCATAACCCACCACCATAACTCATGCAGACAGGGACAATCCAAAAAAGTATGCACTGAGGTACCCATATTTAACTTGCATCACAAACAGGAGTCATCAGTCCAAAGCCCTGCTTGGCGGCCACATTCCCTAGTAAAATATACCCTATGTAAAATCTTAAATAAGGTTTCTTGCAGTATTGTACCAGCCAGCAGTTTATACACAGTGACCCACAATTCAGACAGTTCTAGCCCATTAAGGGAGATTGTCAGTTCAGATGACCAAACCTTAGCCAGCGAGTCCATCCTGCCCATCCCTATACCAAATGGTTAATTTATTGAAATGGCAAGGCAGTGATTCAAAATTCTCATCCACTTCCTCCATCCGTAAGGCCTCAACACCCCCCTGCTTAAGCGCTAAAGTCTGATAATAATGACGAATTTGTAGATTTTTAAAAAATGCTGCTTAGGGGCATCCTATTTCCGCCGCACCTGCCAAAAAGAAGGGAAAGCTACAGACGGTGACAAACTCCCCTAGAAAGTCCAGGTTAAAAATCTGGGCTCCCAATCAAGGCCAAAAATGGAGAGATTGTGGATGATCGTTTCCAAAACTTCCACCACCAAGACCATGCTTTCCTCAGAGGCACAACAAAAGAAGCAAGGCCCTTGCTCCAGCCTTTGCTCCGGCCACTGTGAAGCAAGGACATAGGATCCAGATCCCCAGCCAAAACCACCAGCATATTATCTGGGAAAAACTTAGATGCCCAGTTATAAAGCTCATGAACCCAACGAATTAGCACAGCCACATTGTAATGACGGGGATCTGGGACCCCCAAACTGCCCTGCTCCTGGGTTAGAGAAAGCTTACTAATATGGGCTGAACAACTCCTCCAGAGAAACTGCCAGAGAATACCCCAGAACTAGCACTCATCTTTAGATGTAATCCAAAAGGGAATCATCTACAGAGGGTACAAAAGCTTGGGCAAAGCCACCGTTTTAAAGAGCGCAGTCCTACTCAATAGATAAAGGGGCAAAACTTTCCACTTTTCACATAGCTTCCTAATAAGATCAATTTTATCCCATACATTAAGCTTGTAGAGGCACTGAAAATCTGCACTAACATAAATCCCCAAATATTTGATAACCCCCTGGCTTGCTTAAGAAGAGGAGAGCAACAGACAGAGAAAATAGTAAAACAGTTGACAGGATGAGAGCCCCAGCCACAGCCCATACCTCATACCCCCCCTCCCCCCAGACCTGCAAGACCAAACAAACATTCACTGCCTCAACACACTTCCTCCAGACCCCAAGGGACCACAAAAACCCATCAAGGAGAATTGCACACCCAAAAAGAACCCCAAAAAGAACCCCCTAAAAAAACAACCAAGAAGCACGCATGCCCACATGCAAACGCCACCCATACAATCTCACCACACACACACACCCTCCCCTCCCCAACTCCTGTCCACACACCATCCTCAACATTATTCCCAATCCAAAACCCCACATCACCTCCAACCAAGATAGCCAGAGCCCTATCCTCCACCCCAAACTAATACAGTGGCAGTAAAGAAAACAAAGTGCAGAAGAACCTAAAAGTCTTATTTTTTTTAACTAGGCAACATATGGGCCACCTATAACACACAACATGAGTCATATAAACATCACCCAGCCCATGGCAGTTGAAAAGCCAAAATGAGAGCGACCAGAGAGGCCAAGTGGACCACTGAAACTAGGAACACAAAAAGACACGGACTTTTACCAGATCCAGCTGCCACCGAGGAATAGCAGAGAGAGACAGCTGCATATCCAAAAGTGGCAGCACTACAACCATGGCTGAAGTAAAACTCACCACAGAGTCTTACAGTCTTGAACTCCTCCAGAGTATTACAGAGCGTGACAAAGTTGCCACGGGGATCCGCACTTTGGCAGGAAATTGCACTACAAAGTGTACTCCCTGATTCCTGAGATCAGTATAATATGGCGCCAAAGCTTGTTGGTTGGCTGCCACTTGACTCGAGTAATCATTGAAAAGCAGCAACTTAATACCTTCATATTCCAGAGACATGGTCTTACCAGCCTGTAGTTTCCCACTTCTTCCCTGTCTCCGCTTTTGTGAAGAGCGACCACATCAGCTCATCTCCAATCCCTCAGAACCCCTCTCATCTCTAAAGAACTACTAAATAAATCCTTAGGTCCCGCCAGGACTTCTCTGAGCTCCCTCAGTATCCTCGGATGTATCCCATGCGGTCCATAGTTTTGTCTAAGTTCAGATTTTCAAGTTGTTTATAAACACTTTATTCCTTGAATGGCACAATATCCACTCCATTCCGAGATATTCCCTCAGCAACCAACTGCGGTCCTTCTCCAGGATATTCTGTGAACACCGAAAAGTATTAGTTTAGTGCGTTCACTTTATCCTCATCACTCTCCACAAGCTATTCTCAGTATCTTTCAGTCTTGCAATTCCATTCCTATTTTTTTCCTTTCTCCAATATATCTAAAAAAGTCTTATCACCTCTCTTTATATCTTTAGTCATTTTTTTCTTCTGCTCATTCTTTTTCTAGTCGTAATTCCCTCTTTGCTTCTTTGAGCTTAATCTTTTCCATAATCCTCTCATTGCATTATTCTATATTTCTTGAACGAAGCCTATTTTGCCCTTATCTTTTCAGCCACTTGTTTGGAGAACCATATAGGCTTCCTGTTTCTCTTGTTTTTGTTTACTTTTCTTGTTTAAAGATCGGTTGCCATATTTATAGCAGTCTTCAGCTTGGACCACTGCACTTCCATGTCTCCAATTCTGACCCCTGCCATCAGCTCCTTCTTCAAGTATTCCCCCATTTTACCAAAATCAATACATTTGAAATCCAGTACTTTGAGTTTTGTGCATCCACACTCTGCTTTTGCTCTCATATTAAATCATATCGTGTGATGATCACTATTACCTAAGTGGGCACCCACACAGACATCGGAAACACTTCCTCTATTTGTTAGCACTAGATCCAACATCGACCCTTCCTTCATGGGTTCCATCACCAGTTGTCTGAGCAAGGCACTTTGATAGGCATCCATGATCTCTGTACTTCTTTCCGATTCTGCCGATGGAACGTTGCAATCCACATCAGGCAAATTGAAATCTCCTAACAATGGCATCTCCCCTTTCATACCAAACTTATGAATATCTTCTATCAGGTCCTTGTCCAACTTCTCCATTTGTGCCGAAGGTCTGTAGAAAACACCTGTGTGGATACAGGTTCCATCTTCTCTTTCTAGGATAATCCATATAGCCCATATAGCTTCTTCCTTTCCCTAGGTACCCGCATTTCATCCACTCTGATATTCTCCCTATCTTTTCTAAAAAGATTATAGCCCGGTATGGTTGTGAATGGGAATCATTGAACCATGTCTCTGTAATAGCAACACTATCCAACATAGGCGGTCGGTAGCTCAACTGTTTGGGGAGGCTAAAGGGGCGGGGTTAGGGGTGGAGCCAGGGGTGGAGCTTAAATCCATAATTGTCTGATAACACACAGAAAAAATAAATAAATAAAAATAAGTCACAATTAATACCTTTTATTAAATATAGATATTAGATATGTGTCATATGTCAAAGAATAAAGTGGTTGCTCAAAACATATACTAACCACAATCGCTCAACTGCAAAACACTATGCACAACTTTGTGTAAAAACACACTCAGAACCTTACTGTACCATAAATATTACACTGGGCAGAACCTAATACACCAATATGCCACCTATACGGAAAATGCAGACCGTCAACAATATGAAACAAGGGATCATAATATCACAATTCTAATGTAGAGCCACAAAACACCCTAATTCATGTTTAATGTGGGATAAAATGCCGTAAATAAGTAAATAAATATAAACTTTTAATGTTGAGCACCTGATTCTCAAAGTGGACATATTCCAAACACTATAATGAAAATAAAATGATTTTTTCTACCTTTGTTGTCTGGTGACTGTTTTTCTGATCATGCTGGCCCAGTATCCGATTCTGCTGCTATATGTTCTCTTAACTCCGTTTGCAGGGCTTCCTTTCCATTTCTTTCTTTCCTTTCCTCCTTTCTTCTTCATTTCTGGTCCTCAGCTTCTGCCTATTTTCTTCATCCATGTGCAGTTTTTCTCCTCTCATCTCCTTCCTCACTCTTCCCTCCCCTCTATCCATGTCCAGCATTTCTTCTCTCTCCCCTCCTCTCCCCTGCCCTTCATCCACCCATGTCCAGTGACCCTTCTCTCCCCCTGCAAGCACCCATACACAGCAACCCTCCTCTCCCCTGCCCTCCATGCACCCATGTCCAGTAGTGATCCTCCTCTCCCCTGCCCTGCACGCACCCATACCCGGTGACCCTCCTTCCCCTGCCCTGCATCCACCCATGTCCAGCAGTGACCCTCCTCTCCCCTGCCCTGCATGAACTCATTATACCCAGCGACCCTTCTCTCCCCTCCATCCACAAATGCCCTGCGACTCCCTTCTCTCCCCTGCCACCCCCTCCCAAGTTCTACGGTGAATTCTCCCTCCCTCTGGATCTGGTCCCTCACACCGACCTGACTCTTCGGAGCTCAGCTGTCAGCACTAACTCTCCCCCGCTGGCGCTGCCGGCGTTCGCACTTCAAAATGGCCGCCGAGACTTACAGGGCAGCTTCCAAGACTTCAGCAGAAGTCTCGCGAGGCCGCCTCTGGAAGTCTCGGCTGCCATTTTTAAAGTGCGAACGCCGGCAGCACCAGCGGGGGAGAGTTAGCGCTGACAGCTGAGCTCCGAAGAGTCAGCTCGGTAACGTGAGGGATGGGACCAGATCCAGAGGGAGGGGGAGGAGCCGGCTCGCTGCGGCTAAGCCTCCCCAAGCCTTCGATATCGGGCGCCTATGCTATCCAAGTTTTCCTCAAACATCAGGGCTTGCAGATCTTGAACTTTGCTACTTAGATAAGAGCATTTGAACTCATTGCTTTCTATGTGCTAATTGAGTTAGGATGGTTATCTTTATTTACACGACCTTTCTCTCTGCCATCACGTTTTTTCTGGGGGTGACTTTCTGAATTCCCTTGTTTCCTTTTGTCACCCCCACTCTCTAGTTTAAATGTCTAGAAACATACTGTCTGGACATTTAAACAAGAGGTTTGGGGTGAAGATGACTAAGGAGAGGGGGACAGATCAGAAGATGGATATGACTAAGGAGTAAGGTGGAAGAAAAGGGGAACAGAGCAGAAGATGACAGGGACTTAGTGATTGAATGGGTGTTGGGGAGCAGAGCAGGGAGTTGTGGATAGGAGAAATAGAGTGAGCATTTTGAAAGATAGTGAATACTTGACAGTTTTAGGTATGAGTGGGGTTATTGTGATGGGTTGGAAGAATGAGTGAGGGTGTAAAATGAGGAATAAAAGAAGAGAGGCAAGTAAAGGGGATGATGTAGGGATAGACTGAGACAATGTAAATGACCTGGAAAATTGGAGAGAGGATGAGAGACATTGAAAAGGGATGGGGTACAGGAGAGGGGTATGGGAAGAAAGGGATGAGTCTCTGAAGGGGTTGAGTGAGGGTGGAAATGGTATCAAAAAGATGGTGAAATAGACAATAGGATATGGGTTATAGGGTAAGAGATAAGAATGGCCTTGGAGGCAAAGTAAGGAAGGAGAGACAGGGATGGAGCTGGGACTGATAGGGTGATGAGATTCTGTGGAGAGTAGATGAGGGCTAAAAGGGAGAGTACAGAGGATGGGAATGGAGGACTAAGGAAGTGGGTGAAAGATGGCAGGAGGGGTTTAGGAGACCGGGAAGGAGAGAGACAGAGGTGGCAATGGGAGATCTGGAGAGGAAATGAGAGGGAAATAGTAAAAGCCAGTAGGTAGATGAGAGATGAAATGGAGACTAAGGACTAGAGGGTGAGAGAAAGGGAGATAAATGCAGAGAAGAGAAAGGGAGATAAATGCAGAGAAGAGAAACGTGGTGGGAGTGGGGGGGGGGGGGGGGGGGGGGACATAAAATGAAAGATCAGTGCCAGACAGATGAAGAGAAAGAAAGGAAGAAGATGAGGCAAGAGATGAAATGGAAAAGCCAACCTACAAAAGAATTTAGGAGAAGCTTGAAAAGTGGAAGAGATTGGGACCAGCCCAATACAAAATTCTCAAAGGTAGAAAAGAAAATGTATTTTTATTTAATACTTTAAGAACTGAGATGTGCCTGCTTTGTGAAATGTACATTTTTTGTCTGTTTTTTGTATTTTGCAGAGTACAGGAGAAAATTCATGTTTGTTTCTCTTTTACCAATACTTGCATTGCTTATAATGTCAGTTTTTATCTGCATGTTTGTTTGTTTTTTATTCCCTATTTTGTATCACATGAGGGTCTGCCCATCTTCTGCATGTGTGACTGAGGTGAAAGACTGCTACCATGTACTCTTTGTGTAGGAATGTGTTCCCACCCACCAATTCCTCCCCAGAACAATTCCCACCTAGGACTATTCCCTCCCAGCTGTTTCCCACCCTGCAAAGTTTGTTCTTACCAGGATGTAGTGTTTGGTCTTCTTTTTCCTGCGTCTATTGAGTTTTCTTTCTATACATCAGAATTTGCATAAACAGCACTGTTGCGTGGAGGGGTGGGAGTGAAGTTGTGTGTCACTGACAGTCATCCAGGATTGTGGAAAAAAAACAGATTTTTCATAGTGGAATCGGGTGGGAGTGGGTGGGAATTGTCCTTTTTATGCATTGGAATTCGTATAAACAGTGCTGTTGCATGGAAGTGAAGCTGTGTGTTGCTGATAGTCATCCAGGTTTGGGGGAAAATGGATTTTTCATAGGGGAATTGGGTAGGAGTGGGTGGGAATTGTCATGTTTTCAGCCTCTGAAGGTTTGTAGGAAAGGTAATTTTCTGGGTTTGAGAAAATTAGTGAATCTTTTTGGAATTGGGTTGTAATGATTTTTTTAGTTGTGTGTGTGTGTATGTGTGTGTGTCGAGTTATTGAGGGTTATAGTTTATGTTATTCATTTATTTGGATTTTTTTTGTGCTGTGGTGTGGTGTTCAGAAGGTTATATCTGGGAGGGGAAGTGGCATGGGTGTAGTTTGGGAGGGGTGAGGGGGACATCTCCCCCTCCAAATAAGCTGTATGTCTAGAAGGGGAAGGTGAAGGAGATAGATGCCAGACCTTGTTCCATTATGCTTGTAAAGGGTGGGAATTGGTTGGGTGGGAATTGACCTAGGTGATAATTTTCCAGATGGGAATTGTTGGGTGGGAACTGTCTGGTGTGACCAGGCCTAGAACTGACTGGGTATCCAGCGAGTTCCCACTGGGAAATAGCCAGGAGGGAATAGTCCTAGGAGGGAATTGTCCTCCTTGAGTGGGAATTGGTCAGAGGGGAATAGTCCTAAGTGGGAATTGTCCCGGGGAGAATTGGTGGTGGGAACTGGCCCACTGGGAACCCACCAGATACCCTGTCCAGCTTGCTCCAGTTTTCCAGTAGCAGGTTATATTGGTGCTCTAGTGCCCAGTATAATATTTATAGCACTGTCTTTCATAGGTTTTAGGGCTGTTATGGTGTGTTAATTTTTTTTGTAAAGTTTTGTTATTTTATAAAGTGTCTGGCCCTATTTGAAAGCAGGCTTTGGGGCAAGGTGGCCCTAATTATCACCCAAAATAAAGATGTTCAACACCAGTGGTCTTCACATCTTGTATGTAGAGTCATGATACAAACAAAAACCTGTCTGCTTTAAACAAGTGTCTGGCAATGGAAGGAATGTATGCTGTTCCTGAGGTTATGATCACAGTTTGAATATTTTTGTGTGGTAAATTGTAAAGGGGATAAAACATTTAACCGGCTAGGATAACTGCATAAATAGGACTGAATAAAGCATAGTACTATTTTAATGCGGTTCATCCTAGCCACTTAAGCGCTGAATATCACACAAGCTATGCTTTATCCAGGTGTGTATGCCTGAATATTCAATGAGCATGGCTTGGTATGGAATATCCAGGAATAAAGCTGGCAGAGGTCAACAAAACACTGACTGCTGCCAGCTGAATATCGGGTCCAATATGTCTGCTATTGGAGAGGGGTTATGTTGCTGGTATTGAGATGAAACCAGTATCAGATTTATTTTGTATGGTAAATTCTGTGAGGAAATGCTCTAGTTCAGCTCTGCACTCGTTGTTGCATGAAAAAGGCTCCTGTGGATTCAGAACATATGCTCATTTAACACTGTGACAATGCAGAGTCAGAGGTCAGCATTTTTTTTTATAATAGAGTTCCAGGAAACATAATTTAACTCAAATAATTCTGTTGAGTATAACCAGTGTTGGCAGCTTTTTGTTTTGTTTTATATAGCTTGGGAATATAAATTGCATTCTTTTTTTCTTGGGCAACTGACTAGTGTTTAGAACAAGGGGACCTCCTCACCCTCCTTCCTGATCAGAATTTTCAGGGGCCCCTCTCTTTTGGGTACCAGGGGAGTTGCCACCTCATCCCCCTCCTCAGGCAGAAAATTGCTGTGAGCTACCCCTTAGGGTAAATGCTGTCTGTGGAGGAAGCCAATAGGAAAAAAGTTATACCTGAAGGGTAAGTCTTGCCCCTAAGGGAGGAGAGTAGAAAAATAGTGCTGCCTGTAAGGTGGGGGGGGGGGGGGGAGGTAGGAAATGCTGCCTGTAGATGGCCCCAGGAAAAAAGTGCTGCCTGCCGGGGGTGGGGGGGGATAGAGGGGGGGATATTTTTTCTATCTATGTGGCATGGTATGGTAATAGCTGGTGAGGAGGAGAGAGGGAAGGAGTGAGCTGGGATTTGGAGAAGGAGAAAAAGGGAGGGTGCTGGTATCGGACCGAGGGAGAGGAAAAGTGCACTCTCCCCTTACTAATTTGTGTGAATGTGAGAGGGGGCATAATGAGAGAAATTTCCCATGGTGCTGACTCATTTCAGTTAAAAAGATATATCTTCACTGTTTTGGTATGCTGGCTTCATATTCAGTGTTTTTTTCTGGTGTGTGTGTATGTGTGTGTGTTTTGAATAACCATAATGAATATGTATATGTATTATGTGAATTAATATACTAAATGTGCCAAGCCCCGCCTTTTGCCTCCCTCCCCCAAATGAATCAAACTACACCCATGCTCTTCACCCTGATATTGCGGTCTAGTATAAAAATGAACTGATCAGCCCCTTCCAGCATGACCCTGTAAAAATGTGTAACTGGACATTATTGAGTCAATTTTGAAAAGGATTTATGCAGTTAATCTTCAACAGGGTACCACCCTAGCGAACTAAATGGTTAAGTTGGCCTTGTCAGTTTTGAAGCCTTACTGTAAAATTTTTTAAAAAGGAGTGTCCAGATTTTAATGAATTAGTCCAATGAAGCAGATCTGTTAGCAGAGTTGCGGTTTCCAGCTGCCTGTTTCAGGACCAGATTTGAAGCCTGTTGTTCAATATCCAGCTACAATAATATAGGAAACAGGCAAGAAAACAAAAAACGAAAATTCTCACCCTGCCACTTAGAATTTTTGAGCTTAGAGAAGCGTCACCTGAGAGGGGATATGATTACAAAGGGTCCTTTTACCAAGCACTAACGCATGCTTACCGCAGCTTAAAAGGGCTTACCGTAGGGTGTACTGAGGCCTCCCACAGTAAGTTTCAAATGTGCACACGCTACCCACGGGTTAAAACAATATATTTTAGATTTTGGCTGAGGAGGCGTATCTGGATGCAGAGAGTGAGCTTTTCTGCGCTAATCAATGCATCAGCATTGCTTTGCACTGATTAGCACAGGATTAGCGCATGAGCCCTAATCACCCCATCCTTGGCCACCTTTAAATCTAGACTGAAAGCCCACCTCTTTAATATTGCTTTTGACTCGTAACCACTTGTAACCACTCGCCTCCACCTACCCTCCTCTCTTCCTTCCCGTTCACATTAATTGATTTGATTTGCTTACTTTATTTATTTTTTGTCTATTAGATTGTATGCTCTTTGAGCAGGGACTGTCTTTCTTCTATGTTTGTGCAGCGCTGCGTATGCCTTGTAGTGCTATAGAAATGCTAAATAGTAGTAGTAGTAGTAGTCATATGCTAATTTTTGTTAATAGCAACAGTGCATGGCCTTTAATTCAGAAAATCAGCTATTTTCCAGCTGTGGTAGAAATTGCCTTAGAACGCAGGAAAGACCCATGTAAGGGTGCATTATGGCCACTTTCTACTGCAGCTTTGTAAAAGGACCTCAAAGCTATGAATGGGTTGGAACAGATAAACAGAGATAGTTATCAGGCTTATTTTCAAAAGAGAAGGGCATCCATCTTTCAACAGAAATCGGGAGATGGGCGTCCTTCTCCCAGGGTCGCCCAAATCGGCATAATCGAAAGCCAATTTTGGGCGTCCTCAACTGCTTTCCATCGTGGGGATGACCAAAGTTCACTGGGGCGTGTCGGAAGCGTAGCGAAGGCGGGACTGGGGCATGCCTAACACATGGGCGTCCTCAACCGATAATGGAAAAAAGAAGGGCGTCCCTGACAAGCACTTGGGCGACTTTACTTGGTCCATTTTTGTTATGACCAAGCCTCAAAAAGGTGCCAAAACTGACCAGATGATCACCGGAGGGAATCGGGCATGACCTCCCCTTACTCCCCCAGTGGTCACCAACCCCCCCCACCCTAAAAAAAACTTTTTTAAAATATTTTTTGCCAGCCTCAAATGTCATACCCAGCTCCATGACACCAGTATGCAGGACCCTGGAGCAGTTTTTGTGGGTGCAGTGCACTTCAGGCAGGTGGACCCAGGCCCATCCCCCCCTGTCTGTCACAATTGTGGTGGTAAATGTGAGCCCTTCAAAACCCACCAGAAGCCCACTGTACCCACATGTAGGTGCCCCCCCTTCACCCCTTAGAGCTATGGTAGTGGTGTACAGTTGTGGGGAGTGGGTTTTGGGGGGGGTTGTGGGGCTCAGCACACAAGGTAAGGGAGCTATGCACTTGGGAGCAATTTATGAAGTCCACTGCAGTGCCCCCTAGGGTGCCTGGTTGGTGTCCTGGCATATGAGGGGGACCAGTGCACTACAAATGCTGGCTCCTCCCATGACCAAATGGCTTGCATTTGGTTGTTTCTGAGATGGGCGTCCTCGGTTTCCATTATTGCTGAACATCAGGGATGTCTATCTCTAAGGTTGACCTAAATTTCGCGATTTGAGCGTCCCCGACCGTATTATCGAAACGAAAGATGGACGCCCATCTTGTTTTGATAATACGGGTTTCCCCGCCCCTTCACCGGGACGCTCAGGAAAACTTGGGCGCCCCTTTCGATTATGCCTCTCCATATCATCCTTCAAATAATAGTAGAGTTAGGGGAAACGAACAAGTAGCAAATTGGAGAAAATATGATTTCACTCTCCTGTCAATCTAGGGAATTTGTTGCCAGATGATGTAGTCTGCACCTCAGAAGAGAAACAGGAGAAAATATGCTTCTGCTAGAAGGTGCACCTATCATAACTGGGTTTAAAAAGGGAGTTGGCCGACTTCCTAAAGGAAAAGTCCACAGACAATTGTTAAATTTGAGAAATCCATTTCTTTTACATGGGGATGAGAAGCAAAGAATGTAATCACTGGATCTACTAAGTACTTCCTAGAGACTCAGACTGGCTGCTGTCAACAGACAGGATGTTGAGCTTGAAGGACTTTTGGTCTGACCCAGCACAGCAAATTTTATGTTTTTTTAAATCTCATCCAGGGGCGTAGCTATGGGTGGGCCTGGATGGGCCCAGGCCCACCCAATCTCGGCTCAGGCCCACCCAAACGACTGGAATGGCGACTTTTACCCGAAGTCGCAGTGACGAACGGGCGGGCAGCACTGTGGTAGTAAAAGCAACAAGGAGGCAGGTTCGACTTTGTCCTTCGCTTCCCTGCCCTCTGCGTCCTGCCTTCCTCTAACGTCATTTCCTTTCAGGCAGGTGGGACGCAGGGAAGTGAAGGACGGAGTCGAACCTGCCTCCTTGTTGCTTTTACTACCGCAGCACTGCCTGCCCGTTCATCGCTGCAACTTCGGGAGTGGAATGGAAGTGAGCCAGCCTATCTCGTCCACTGTAAGTAAGAAAGACATTTGAAATCACTGTTTCCACTCCCCTGCACAGCCGTTGCCGTTCACTTAAAACACAGCAAGCAAACCTGTGAGCTGCTGCATCCACGTTGTCGTTCTTTACAGATGGCTGGGAGATGCTGTGAAGGGGGAGGGGGGGGAGACGCTGGATAGAAGGGGGAAGGATGGGCAGGGGAGAGAGGAGAATTGCTGGACAACAGGGATGGATGGAGGGGAAAGGGGAGAGAGGAAATTTGCTGGAGATGGATGGAGGAGAGGGCAGGGGAGAATGGAGAGTTGCTGGATGGAGCGGAGGGCAGGGGAAGGAGGAGAATTGCTGGACATGGATGGATGGAGGGGAAAGGGGAGAGAGGAAATTTTCTGGAGATGGATGGATGGAAGAGAGGGCAGGGGAGAATGGAGAGTTGCTGGACATGGAGCGGAGGGCAGGGGAAGGAGGAGAATTGCTGGACATGGATGGATGGAGCGGAAAGGGGAGAGAGGAAATTTGCTGGAGATGGATGGATGGAGGAGAGGGCAGGGGAGAATGGAGAGTTGCTGGACATGGATGGATGGAGGTCAGGGGAGAGAGGAGAATTGCTGAACATGGATGGATGAATGGAGGGGGCAGGGGACAGAGGACATTTGCTGGATATGGGTGGATGGAGGAGAGGGCAGGGGAGAATGGAGAGTTGCTGGACGAATGGATGGAGGGAGGGGAGAGAAGTCAGGAAGGAAGTGCACCTGGATGGAGGGGAGGGAAGAGAGGAGAAATGCTGGACATGGACGGAGTGGAGGGCAGGGAAGAGAGGAGAAACGTTGTACAAGAATGGAGGGAAGGAAAGACAAAGGAAGGAGATGCACATGGATGGAGGGGAAGGGAGAGAGGAGAAATGCTGGACATGGATGGAGGGGAGGGAAGACAGAGTGTTATGGTTTAGTAAGGATATGAGTGTGTTTTTGCACAAGTTTGGGTATAGCATTTTGCAGTGGAGAGATTGTGGGATAATGTCATTATATTTAAAAATATCAATTTTTCCATTAGGTATGTACAGTGGGGGAAATAAGTATTTGATCCCTTGCTGATTTTGTAAGTTTGCCCACTGACAAAGACATGAGCAGCCCATAATTGAAGGGTAGGTTATTGGTAACAGTGAGAGATAGCACATCACAAATTAAATCCGGAAAATCACATTGTGGAAAGTATATGAATTTATTTGCATTCTGCAGAGGGAAATAAGTATTTAATCCCTCTGGCAAACAAGACCTAATACTTGGTGGCAAAACCCTTGTTGGCAAGCACAGCGGTCAGACGTCTTCTGTAGTTGATGATGAGGTTTGCACACATGTCAGGAGGAATTTTGGTCCACTCCTCTTTGCAGATCATCTCTAAATCATTAAGAGTTCTGGGCTGTCGCTTGGCAACTCGCATCTTCAGCTCCCTCCATAAGTTTTCAATGGGATTAAGGTCTGGTGACTGGCTAGGCCACTCCATGACCCTAATGTGCTTCTTCCTGAGCCACTCCTTTGTTGCCTTGGCTGTATGTTTTGGGTCATTGTCGTGCTGGAAGACCCAGCCACGACCCATTTTTAAGGCCCTGGCGGAGGGAAGGAGGTTGTCACTCAGAATTGTACGGTACATGGCCCCATCCATTCTCCCATTGATGCGGTGAAGTAGTCCTGTGCCCTTAGCAGAGAAACACCCCCAAAACATAACATTTCCACCTCCATGCTTGACAGTGGGGACGGTGTTCTTTGGGTCATAGGCAGCATTTCTCTTCCTCCAAACACGGCGAGTTGAGTTCATGCCAAAGAGCTCAATTTTTGTCTCATCTGACCACAGCACCTTCTCCCAATCACTCTCGGCATCATCCAGGTGTTCACTGGCAAACTTCAGACGGGCCGTCACATGTGCCTTCCGGAGCAGGGGGACCTTGCGGGCACTGCAGGATTGCAATCCGTTATGTCGTAATGTGTTACCAATGGTTTTCGTGGTGACAGTGGTCCCAGCTGCCTTGAGATCATTGACAAGTTCCCCCCTTGTAGTTGTAGGCTGATTTCTAACCTTCCTCATGATCAAGGATACCCCACGAGGTGAGATTTTGCGTGGAGCCCCAGATCTTTGTCGATTGACAGTCATTTTGTACTTCTTCCATTTTCTTACTATGGCACCAACAGTTGTCTCCTTCTCGCCCAGCGTCTTACTGATGGTTTTGTAGCCCATTCCAGCCTTGTGCAGGTGTATGATCTTGTCCCTGACATCCTTAGACAGCTCCTTGCTCTTGGCCATTTTGTAGAGGTTAGAGTCTGACTGATTCACTGAGTCTGTGGACAGGTGTCTTTCATACAGGTGACCATTGCCGACAGCTGTCTGTCATGCAGGTAACGAGTTGATTTGGAGCATCTACCTGGTCTGTAGGGGCCAGATCTCTTACTGGTTGGTGGGGGATCAAATACTTATTTCCCTCTGCAGAATGCAAATAAATTCATATACTTTCCACAATGTGATTTTCCGGATTTAATTTGTGATGTGCTATCTCTCACTGTTACCAATAACCTACCCTTCAATTATGGGCTGCTCATGTCTTTGTCAGTGGGCAAACTTACAAAATCAGCAAGGGATCAAATACTTATTTCCCCCACTGTATGTGGTTATACTGATGCAGGGCAGCTGTTGGGCAGACTACTTAGAAATCCATCATCAAGTGAATTCTAAGGCATTATTTTGTAGGATCCCAAGAGACACTACTCATACTTATATAGACAGTGCGTGCCCACCCATATTAGCTCTGGGCCCACCCAAAATCTCAGGTCTGGCTACGCCACTGAATTCAGCAAACAAGTATTTCTTTGGACCACTCTTTGCTCAGAAATATATTTTAGGTGCTATTATGAAAGGATAATTACCGGATACCCAAGTCATAAGCAACTTCACTAGCAGTTAAAGATTGAATATTTGTAAGAAAACGAGCTGGAGATGGAACAAGAACTATTTGTTTTTACACACCTCTTCCTTAATTCTGACACTGTCTCTTTTAAAGGTCTCAGTTTCTTCTAAACTTCAACAGAACTGGAAATAAAACAGTACATTGTTTTGCAAATTTTTCATGGCTACAGATATAAACTTAAGGGTAATGAACATATGTTCAATGTTGAGAATATCTATGACAGTTCCATCTATTTCTTCACTATTTTGTTCATAAACTGCCATCAGATTAAGCCAATTCTTGACACAACAGTGGAAACATTGAATTTATAAATTCCATTTGATGTCTTGTGATCTAATGCATTCCTCTTGCTTCTGAGAAGCTGTTGCAAAATGGTTATTGCGGAACTGGAAGTCTTTTGCAAATTACATTAGTCTTCATATCTGAGGTTTTATGCTAAGAGATGTATCAAAATAGCATGGCAATCATATTATTTTGATGCTTTTCATCTTCTTTCTTCTAATTTTCAACAAACTGCTGTGTTATCTGTAACAAATTTGTGTACTATACATGGGATTTAACAGACATAAAGAAAAGACAATTCCTGCTCAGTGGACCTTACAGTCTAATCAAAGATAGATACTGAAGAGAGATGGACAGTAAGAAAGAAATTTTGATTCCAAAGTATCACATAAGTACATAAGTACATAAGTACATAAGTAGTGCCATACTGGGAAAGACCAAAGGTCCATCTAGCCCAGCATCCTGTCACCGACAGTGGCCAATCCAGGTCAAGGGCACCTGGCACGCTCCCCAAACGTAAAAACATTCCAGACAAGTTATACCTAAAAATGAGGAATTTTTCTAGTCCATTTAATAGCGGTCTATGGACTTGTCCTTTAGGAATCTATCTAACCCCTTTTTAAACTCCGTCAAGCTAACCGCCCGTACCACCAATCACCTTGAGTGAATTCCTTCAAAAAGGTGATACACAAATCCTAATAAATAAATAAATAAATAAAATATTAGGCTAGCATTTCTTCTATCCATTCTTATTTCCCTAATACAGATGGTTAGGTCACTGTGGAACATAATCTGTTTAGAAGTAACAGTAAAAATTATAACAAACAGTGAAAAGAATTTCAAATGCAAAGGTCAGACTACAGATATTTAGATGTTAGATTGGGGTTCTTTGTGACCTTGTGGATAATTTTCTAGTTTGCTCTTGCACTGATTTTGGCAGGGCAACGGCTTCTGAATGAGTCACTATAGTAGTCTACAAATGGTAAAAGCTGAATATCTGTCTGCCAATGGATAGAGCCCCAATATTAAGAAATGGTCTTGTAATAACCCTCTCCAGACAGATACCCATCAACTACTCTTTTACATAGGTCATCTGAAATTTCTTTCGATTATGGCATTGGTTTCCATTAACTTTATGAAGACCAAATTCAAACCCTTTTGGACCTTTATATAGGATAGGATGCCCATAACTTAGTCATGCAGATTTACCCAATATTTAAGCACTTGATTCTAATTAACCAATTTATATGCCAAGAAAGCTAGGGTGTAACTATCTCACACACTGATTCACACTTAGTCTTATTATTCCTACTTTGTCAATTAAGAGGCATATTTTCAAAGCACTTAGCCTTCCAAAGTTCGTATGTTTCTACAACAAGATGAAGAGTGTGTTGCATGAAAAAAGCTAATTCTTATTTATCCGTTATTCTTTGCAGTAATCTGTGGGTTTTGATTTTGACCTAATTGACGCCTATTTCTGGATGATTTTGTTGCTACTGGTAAAATAGTAAGTCTTTGACATACACGATCTAGCTGGAATACTACTATCAGATAGCTCTGCAATAGCAAACTGCAATAGTGACATTGAAGTGGTGTAGATGGACAGCCATCAGAATGATGTATTTTAAGGATGGATCTGTCGTGGCTGTGGCTGTGGCCGTGGCCATGCCCCTGCATCCAGATTCAACTTCCCTTCCAGTGGTCAGGCTCCGCAGCTTCTCTGGGCTGCCTTCTTCCTGTACAGTTGCCTCTGCTATCACTTCCTCTGTGTTCGAAGCCTCATTCTGGTATTCCGTGTGTTCCAAGCCGCACTCTAGTATTCAGTGTGTTTCAATCCTCTTCCCTAAAGCTATGACATCATCAGTTAGGGCTCTCATAAGGAATGTTGGGACGTTCAAACTTTACCTTTGTAACAAAAGGTCTCCTTGTGATTTCTTGCTGGTGTAGGCTGTTCTTACTTTGTTTCCTGCCGTGTATCTAGCCTTGCTTCCAGTCTGTTCTTGCTTTGTCTCTTGCCTTGTTTCTAGTTGTGTTTTCAGTTTGTTCCTGTTTTGCCTTCAGCCTTGCCTCAGTTTGTTCCTGCTGTGCCTCTAACCTTGCATTAGTTTGTTCCTGCCTTGCATTTAGCTCCAGTTCCGCCAGTGGTGTTCTTTGGTCGGCTGCATTGTCCCCCCCCCCACCCCATGTGCAGTATCCACCCCCCCCCCCGTGTGCAGCATCGTGCCCCCTGGTGCATCACTTCCAACCCCCCCCCCCCCCAAGTGCATTGCTCTTAACTTCTGGGGTGCTGGGAGCAGCCGCTCAGCTGTCGGCTCCGCCAGTTCCCTGCTCCCTCTGCCCCAGAACAGGAAATAAAATCAGAGGGAGCAGGGAACCGGCGGAGCCGACAGCCATGCGGCTGCTCCCTGCACCCCTCCTGCAGCAGGCACCTAGGGCGGACCGCCCCCACTCCACCCTCTGTACGCCACTGAGGTCTGCTTTCTAGTTCCTTCCTTGCTTTTGGCTCTAGTTCTGCTTTCTAGTTCCTGCCTTGCTTTCAAGCGCCAGTTCTGCTTTCCACTCCCTGCCTTACTTTTAGCTCCATTTCTGCTTTCTAGTTCCTGCTTTGCTTTCAAGCTCCAGTTATGCTTTCCAGTTCCTGCCTTGCTTTCAAGCTCCAGTTCTGCTATCTGGTTCCTGCCTTGCTTTCAAGCTCCAGTCCAATTTTCCAGCCAAGCCTTCTCCATTCTTGGTTCCTGCTCAAGCCAAGCTTGCTCTGTTCCTGGTTCCTGCTACAGCCAAACTCTGTTCCTGTTCCAGCCAAGCCAGCTCTGCTCCTGGTTCCTGTTCCAGCAAACCAGCTCTGCTCCTGTTCCAGCCAAGCCAACTTTGTTTCTGGTTCTTGTTCCAGCCATGTCCTGCCTTCAAGTTCCAGAATTCCAGCCTTGCTTCCCAGCTCCAGTCCGGCTTCCCAGCTTCAGTACAGTTTTCAAGCTCCAGTCTTGTCTATCTCCAGTCTAAGCCTGTATTGTCTAGTATCAGTCCTAGCCTGGGTGATTCATCTGCTGCTAGCTGTGCTCCTGCAGCAGTCCAAGGGCTAACTTTCTCCTTGAATTCGTGACAGGATCCTAAACAAATATGTCAATGCAGTTTGTAACATACTGCTTATATAATATATATATTGTGTGCACTCATAAAAATGAAACAGTATTAATAATATTTTCCAGTTGTATTTATGCTACATTAAAAAGGAACTATGGGGTAGATATTCAACCAGCGGCAGTCAGTATTTTAACCACTGCCGCTATCCCTGGATATTCAATGTCAGGCCATGTCTAGATACCAGCATTGTATATCCGGGTCTGCAAAATACAAGGAGCTTCTATTCTGCAACTTGCCTGAAGGCTTAGTGTGAATTACAAAAATCAAAAGAGACTGATAATCTCTGTTGAATACATTATATAAGACCAGTTAACAAAAAATACATAATCAGACCTTCAAAAAATTCATAATAATTTACGAAATTTTAAGTAAGATGGTTCACGTCTAATCTCTGCAGTAAGAGAATTCCAGTGTTTGACTGCTTGATAATGGAAAGATGTATCAAAAAATCATCTATAATGGATCCGTTTTACAGAAGGAAAGAGCAGAGAAAGATTATTCCTAATCTGTGAACATTTAAGTAAAAGCAACTCTGGGAGGTAACTAGGAGCATTACTATGGTCAGTTCTAAAAACAATAGTGAGAAGTTTGAACTTGCAACGTGCATGGTTAAGAAGCCAATGATGTCTTAACAAATAGGGAATAATGCGATCGTAACATTGCATACCAAAAATTAGGCTGACAGCAGCATTCTGCAATATTTGAAGCCGACTAAATGTAGCCTCAGTACAACCAATATATAAGAGGTTGCAAAAATCGAACAAAGAGATGATAGACTTTAGTTAACAAAATAAATGTCCCTGGAAGAAACAGTGTTTATTGTGATTCAATATTTTCAGTTTATAGAAAACCGAGCAAGTTAATTTGTTTAACTGGCTCCTCAAACAAGATTCTAGTATCATACACAGGATTCTCACGGATGGCTCTAGCTAACAAACTTTGTCATTCAATACAGGCAATTTTAAAGGAGAAGGAATGCATGGAGGACCAAAGCAAATGAAATTAGGTGTTTTTCAGTATTCAGTTTCAAACAAACTAAAGTTGCCCCATTCTTCTACCTGAGAAAGACAAGTTTGCATTTGGGAACTAACAGTCTGGAGGGAGGAGTCAAAAGGAAGTAATAAAGTGATGTTTTCAGCATAGGTGTAATAAAAGACCCCTGCCTTATCCCTCCACAAGTTCCTGAAGGTAGCCATAACTAGGTTAAACAAGATAGAAGAAAGGGGAAACCCTGAAGGATCCCATATGACACCGTCCAATTCTTAGGTCCAACACCATCCTGCTTAACTGAGTATGATCTGTCACAGAGAAAACCACAAAACCAGGTAAGAACTCTTCCAGAAATACAAATAGAATCTAATAAATATAACATTAAGTCATGGTCTATCAAGTTAAAAGCAGCCGGCTATTTCTTATGTGGTTAATTGCAATATTCAGCACTTAACTGCCTAAGCAACACTGCATAAAATAGGACTGACTTTTTATGCGGGGTCTGGTTTGGCATCTTAATGGCAGTTAAGTGCTGGATACCAGCACTTAACCACATAAGTGCCAACTCTGCTCCTGGACCGCTCACAAAATAGCCAGCTTTCAGTTTAGTGGTCTGTGGTGATATTAAGTACTGCTGAATATCAGCAGATTACCTCACACAGAGTTACATGGCTATGAACCTTTCCTTCCCACTTAAATCGCTTTGACTATCAGCCCCTACATTTTTGTTTAAACATAAAAATGCAAGTAGTAACTTCAGAAGCCTGTCCAAAAGCTAAGACCAGGGAAATGTTGCTTTTATTTTGCTTTCTATTCCCCTCTCATTTATACTGCATTTATATCCAGTCTTCTCCTCCTTCCTTGATCTATTCCAACCCCCCCCCCAAAAAAAAATTCTCTATTTGTTGATGTTCTTTGTCTTTACACTTTTTTTTTAAAATCTTTATTTATCATTTTAATATGAAATACACAAAGAATAACTCTTTGATAAGATAAACCAATCTAGGAAAAAATATTCTAACTTAATAGATAAATTTTTACAAACAGAAATATATATTCAGTTGGTTATTATAGTCCACAAATTGAGGGATTCAAGATATAATAATACCAAAGGAAGTTGGTGCTAAAAGACTATCAAATTAAAAGAAAACAAGCAGTGGTTATCCATAATTATATAGGACACATTTATCTGGATTTAGACCTAGTCTCGCTTCATATCAAGGAATGACCTCAATTGGTCTGGTTCGAAAAACACATATTTCTTCTCTTTAAGTATCAATACACATTTACATGGAAAACGTAATTGGAAGACTGCTCCAATATTTAATGATTCTTGTTTCATAAGCAGGAATTTTTTCCGTCTTTGTTGGGTCCATTGAGCAATGTCTGGGAATACAGAAACCTTGCTTCCTTTAAATTCAGGACACAAGTTTTTAAAATAAAGTCTCAATAAAGATTCTTTATCTTGTAGAAAAACAAAAGATACTATCAGGGTTGCTCTAGTCTCTGTATTATCCTTCGACTGTTCTAGAAAGTTTGTCAAGTCTAGCGTTTCAGATGGTATATCCTGTGCAGAATTTTCCTGTAATGGAGGAGTCTTCACATCCAAGTAGTAGATTTTTTGAATTGGGGGAATTGTTTGTTCAGAATATTTATATATTTCCTTCAAGAATTTAGCAAACATGTCTTTAGGAGACACAAATTGAGATCTTGGAAAGTTTAATATTCGCAAGTTCAGATTTCTTGAGTAATTTTCCATATTTTCAATTTTTCTATAGATTAATAGACGATCCCCGGAGATCTGAGCTTGTTGCCGATTCAATTTTTCAACTTGTGTTTCTAGACTAGTCTGCTTTAGTGATATTCCCTCCATTTGAACTTTTAAAGAGTTTATCTGAGAGGAATTATTCAGTGACAACGTAATAAATGAGGTACAGACCTTGTGAAGCGATTCCAGGGCTGCCCAGATAGAATCCAGCGACACCACTTGAGGCTTAATCAGCGGTTCAATCGCTAAGGCGCAAGCCGTAGCCTGCGCAGTTGTTTCAGGCGAGTTCCCACCGATTGCCCCAACTAGATCTTCTGGTGTTCGTTGGTCTCCCTGCGCCATCCCAAACGTCTCCACGGACAGCACAGGCGTCTCCGGAGAGCGCCACTCCTTTGAGCTCTCGTTTCCTTTAGAGCTCGGCACAACACCTCCGGGCGTCCGCGGCGGCGTAGGGGTCAAAGGTCCCAGCGGACTGAGCGATACGTCGCTCTCCTGAGCGGGGCTCTTCCCTGCCCCGCTATCGGATACGTCCGCTATAGGAGTTGAAACCAGATATGCAGACATGGACTGCTGCCCAGGTAGGGAAGGAATTTGCTTCGGGAGAGGTGGTCCCCTCGGCTTTCCTTTCCTTTTCGGCATAATTGTTATAAGAAATAGCACTTTTAGAAAGTTTTTCTAGGAGCGTCCTCATCGCACATCCTGCTTGGTCGCCATCTTGAATGCTGGTGTCTGTCTTTACACTTTTAAGGGTCCTTTTACAAAAGCGCACTAGCGTTTTTAGCATGCGTAAATGCTAGAGATGCCCATAGGAATATATGGGCATTTCTAGCGTTTAGCGCATGCATATTTAATGCACTCGCTAAAAACACTTTGCAAAAGAACCCCTTAGAGAGGGGTATAAAAATTTGACTCTGTGTGTGCATGTATACCACCGATCAGCTCTGGTACTTCTTCTCTCCACACACTGCAGTTAACAAACAGTTCTGATTACTATGTCTGAGCTACATTCAATTTGTTTTGTTTTTTTTTTAACCAAGGATTACATTAAGAGCCAAAGACAAAATCTCAGCAGTAACAATTGGGGTTCCCAGCATTTTAGGGAAGGCAGTCATGCTGCTTAATGCCCAGCAATGTTCATTACTGTGCACTAGGAATGGGCAGTCATTAACAATGAGAAAGGAAATGTCAACAACTTTTCCTCTGTCATTTCCTGTCGTTGGCAAATGAAAAACGGGAAGGGTTTGGCAAATGACAGCCCCCTCACCCTTTCTGATCCCCACCTGCAGGGCCTCTGGGTATGCCTAGATTTCTGGTGGTCCAGCGGAGGTCTGTCAGGGCAGGAGTGATGCTTGTTCGCTCCTGACCTGGCTGTGGCCACTAAAAAACCTCCACTGCTTACCATTTTAAAATTCACAGCAAGTTTGACTTTTCATCCAGGCCATTGTTTTAGCATTAGAACATATCACAGACAAGAAAAAAGTAAGCAACCTCACAGTTCTGTTCCTGCAACAATAGCTGCTTTTCCCACAGACTTTGAGGTTATCACCATAATAGCATGACCAAGTGTCTGAATGTTCAAATTTATCTTAACCTGCATGCATTTCTAAACATCCTTCCGTGAAAGTACATTATTATCACATTGGAAACACTTCTTTGATTTAGGAGCAGAGAAGCTGAATTCCCAACATGTACCTCTGAAATTTACATTATTGATGGTGAGGCCAACTTTGGGGTGGAGATGGAGTGAACTGGAGTGAACTTTGAAGTGAAATCAATGCCTGAGTGTTTAGAAAAAGATTAAGATTGGCATCTTGAGCAGACTAAGGATACCAATACAGCTCATTAACTGATTAGCTTGTGCAGCCTTGAGAAATCTGGTAGGCAAAACACTTTGGCCATATTTCTCCCTTGCCATTTGGAATTTGAAATAAGATAGGTTAAACTTTCCTTTTAAAGTTAAAACTAAAAGCAATAAAATATGTGTAATTTGCACCAACATCAGACCGATTAAGGAGAAGGGATGTAAATCTTAGGGCTATGAGACGTTTGGGCCTTGAATGGTACTGCTAAGGTCTGTAAAAGAGGTGTTAAGTTGGTATAAAATACCATATAATGAAGTTTGATTGAGTCTCAAGGCGATGAGAGATGTGGTGAATTGGACATCTTGAAAGTGAGATTATTGCCATATTAGAAGAACTTTCAGAGTTGTCGCACAACGAGCAAATATATGGAATTGATAAGCCGGTGTGCAAGAGGTTTTTATGACTAATGAGGATTCTTGCCAGCGTGAACTGATTATCAGACACGCAGAGCCGAGCGGTCAGCTATTTTAGTTTTAAGTGCTAACAGCTGTGACCGAGAGTCTGAAGTCTTTTCCTCTATAACATTGCAGTTATCAAAATAGTAGAGTAACAACTTGCTCCTACTAGCGTTTATGTGGTAGTATATTGTAAGAGCAAGTACCAAAGAGATTGTCCATATTAGAAGAATGAATAATTGATTAATAGCTCATTAAATAGTTTGTGCAGTCAAATGTGGGTGACCTTTATAGAACCCAGGGGATAGGTGGTAGTTCTCCACAGGTCACCTGAAGTTAGGTGACCTGTTAGGATGATGCGTGCTAAGTACAAATTCTATTTAAGCAACCATGCACATAATTGCCGTTGTAGAATACTACGATAAGTCTGCAGTTACATGCCTAACTTTAGGCATGAGCACTTATGCTAGCTCAATGGCTGATGTAAATGCTTAGGCCTAACTGCTATCAGTTAGAGGCATAATGATAGCATTCTATAATCTGCGTGCTTACGTGCTGGGCATGTCCCTGATCTGCCCATGCCCCTCCTAGGTCCATGCCTCCCTTGCAGCTGCACACTGTTGATTTTGTGCGCTCAATTTGTAGAATACCAAGGGCTATTGTGTGTGTAAATGCAAATTAGTGCCAATTAACACCAATTTTAGCCAATTATTGGTTGTTAGCATCAGTTAGCAGCTAATCTAGCAATTACGTTTCATGAGGCCTTGGCAACAAAACAGCTGACGCTTCACTTGGATAAGTTTAATTTATTACACACATCACAATCAGGTTTTCGTGCTGATTACAGACCTGAGACCCTCACATTATTAGATCACATGAGGAAATAACTATGAAAGGGTCACGATGTCCTTATTATGCAACTGGATCTATCCAGTGCTTTTGTTCTGGTGGATCACAAGATATTATTGGAAATTCTTGACACATATGAAGGGGCATAATCGAAGGGACGCCCAAGTTTTTCTGAGGATGTCCTCGCAGGACGTCCCTGTGAAGGGGCGGGGAAACACGTATTATCGAAACAAGATGGACGTCCATCTTTCGTTTCAATAATACGGTCGGGGACGCACAAATCGCGAAATTTAGGTCGACCTTAGAGATGGTCGCCCTTAGATTTGGTCGTTTCTGGTTTTCGGTGATAATGGAAACTAAGGACGCCCATCCAAGCCCTTTGGTCATGGGAGGAGCCAGCATTCCTACTGCACTGGTCCCCCTCACATGCCAGGACACCAACCGGGCACCCTAGGGGGCACTGTAGTGGACTTCAGAAATTGCTCCCAGGTGCATAGCTCCCTTA
Organism: Microcaecilia unicolor; assembly: GCF_901765095.1. Classification (NCBI taxonomy): domain Eukaryota; kingdom Metazoa; phylum Chordata; class Amphibia; order Gymnophiona; family Siphonopidae; genus Microcaecilia; species Microcaecilia unicolor. The sequence goes on along the minus strand of NC_044032.1, from coordinate 226,424,203 downwards.
CCATGTGTGCTGAGCCCCCCCCCCCAAACCCACTACCCACAACTGTACACCACTACCATAGCCCTTATGGGTGAAGGGGCACCTACATGTGGGTACAGTGGGTTTCTGGTGGGTTTTGGAGGGCTCACATTTACTACCACAAGTGTAACAGGTAGGGGGGATGGGCCTGGGTCCGCCTGTCTGAAGTGCACTGCACCCACTAAAACTGCTCCAGGGACCTGCATACTGCTGCGATGGACCTGAGTATGACATTTGAGGCTGGCATAGAGGCTGTCAAAAAATATTTTTAAATAATTTTTTTGAGAGTGGGAGTGAGTTAGTGACCACTGGGGGAGTAAGGGGAGGTCATCCCCGATTCCCTCCGGTGGCCATCTGGTCAGTTCAGGCACCTTTTCGTGGCTTGGTCGCAACAAAAAAAGGGCCAGGTAAAGTCGTCCAAGTGCACGCCAGGGATGCCCTTCTTTTTTCAATTATGGGTCGAGGACGCCCATGTGTTAGGCACACCCAAGTCCCGCCTTCGCTACGCCTCCAATATGCCCCCGGGAATTTTGGTCGTCCCCACGACAGAAAGCAGTTGGGGATGCCCAAAATCGGCTTTTGATTATGCCGATTTGGGTGACCCTGGGAGAAGAACGCCCATCTTCCGATTTGTGTCAAAAGATGGGCATCCTTCTCTTTCAAAAATAAGCCTGATGGTGTATCATGTAGTGTCTTATCTTGGTTTAAGGGATTTCTAACCCATCGGTCTTATTGTGTACGATTTCAGGGAGAAAGCTGGTCTCTGCCCTTGGGAGTGCCCCAGGGTTCACCACTGTCACCAATCTTGCTCAATGTTCTCATGTCCTCTTTAGGCCATACTCTGGAGAAAAAGGGTTATAAAACTTAATTTACACAGATGATATTACTTTAATCTTCCCTGTTACCACCACGTTTCAGACCCCAACTGATACTGTCTCTCATTGCTTTTTTACTATTATGATTTGGATGCTATCTCGCCATTTGCAAATGAATGAGGAAAGAACTAAATTTGTATTATTAGGGGCACAACAGAACAAAGAACTAAGATCAAATCTATTGATTGATTGATGAGAATCATTTCATGCTTGATAAACCCATAACAATTTTGGGTGTTATACTGGATAACAACGCAACAATGATTTTGCTACTGGGAGAAAAACATGTGATTTATACTAAATTGAACCCGCCGATTCCAAATATGAAATCCAAATTTGCCTGACACATCTAGATTTTAAGTTATACGTGCAAAGCCTATTCACTTATAATATTAATGCATTATATATTGGAAACATGGAGAGAGGTTCCATAAAGACATTTCTACAATGGAGAACAGATATCAAGGCTGCTGGAATCCCAACATGATGGGGGACTACTGTTGGTTTTTGCAACGGGAAAATATGACCAGTCACAAACACAAAAGCAGATGCCTGAAGAACTTTTAACAGTACTGGGCCTTGCTGAAGTAAGACTTGTAAACTGTAATATGAGACTTTTTTGAAATTTTGTTATTCCATTACATTTTCATATACTGTTTACTACAAAAACTTTGATGTAGATCAGGTAATTGTTGGAGTAAAACTCGTTCTGTAAAAAATTATTCAGTGCTTTCCAAGGGCTTAATTCATTTGAAAAAACTTATGCATAACAAAATTTCCTGATGTGTTACAACAATTCTGACTTCGGATTTGGAATACGCACACTGAATTTAGTATAGGACAAATGTTTTTTGCCCAGTAGCACACGAAAACATTTTTTTGTTGTGCTGTGCCCATGGGATACAAAATAAATTCCATAGTAAGGAGTGTGTTCTATACAATGTGAAAATTAAGAGCAATTCGTAAATACCTAACAGTAGGTTTGTTTCAATTAGTGGTGCAGGCCTTGATTTTTAGTAAACTCAATTATTGTAATATTATCTACTTGGGTTTACCAAAACATCTAATAAGAAAAATTCAAACAGTTCAAAATGTTGCTTTATGCCTAATATTCTCTGTTCATAAAACAGATAAAATTACTCCCTTACTTTTACTAAGGTGCACTGAAAAATGGCTTCGCTAGTGTAAGCGCGTGTTTTGGACGCGCGCAGAACCATTTTTCAAATTTTGGCCAAAAATGGACATGTGGCAAAATGAAAATTGGTGCGCGTCCATTTTGGGTCTGAGACCTTACCACCACATGTTAACCGGGCGGTAATGGTCTATGCATGTAGAATGCCTTTTACCACCTAGTTAACGCTGCAAGCCAGAAAATAAAAATTATTTTCTGGCGTGTGTAGTGGGTGCACAGGGCCGTGCCAAGGGTCTCTGGTGCCCCCCTGCAGACTATCAGTTGGTGCCCCCGCCCCCCCCCCTCCCGTCTCGCTTCTTCATTAGATGTTTCTCCATTGCTACCTGTCTTTCCTTTAGACTGAAAACTACAGGCCCAGCCAGACCTGACAAAAGGGTCTACCACACCCTTCAATGTCAAGCATATACTAGAAAACTGTAAATTAGCTTACACAGGAAAGCAGTTTAAAAAAATAAACACAATTCCTGCTGTTTCTTAACACTGCTCTCCAGAGAAAGCACTGCCTTTATAAAGAGGCTTTTCAGTGGGACTTAGCCTATTAAAAACTATTAGCATAATTAGGAATGGCCAGCCCTTGTAACTGCAGAGACCTAAGCTTTGATTATGCATGTTCCTGTCTTTGTTACAGTGGGGGGGGGGGGGGGGGGGGGGTCTCTTCATCTCATTTACACAGTCTGACCTCCCTGGCTTACTGGGAGCCCAGTCTCTTGGAGACTGCTATACATTGCAAAATAAGATAGCAGATGTAAATTCTCAAAGTGGACATATTCCAAACACTAAAATGAAAATAAAACGATTTTTTTCTACCTTTGTTGGCTGGTGACTTTCTTTTTCTGATCATGCTGGCCCAGTATCTGATTCTGTTGCTGGTATCTGTCCTCTTAACTCTGTTTCCAGGGCTTCCTTTCCACTGTATGTATCCCTCATGTCATTGATAAGTCTCTGACTCTAAAGTTTAGCAATTTTATTAAAGCAAAATGTATTTTCAAATATCACAAAGAGGCATATTTTCAAAGCACTTTGGGAGGCTAAGTTCCATAGGTTTCTATGGAACTTTGGGAGGCTAAGTGCTTTGAAAATGAGCTTGAAACTCTCCCTATCCAAGCAGAATGTTTTATATAAAAACAAACACACAAAAAAGCAATCAGATTTTTACTTACCAGCTATTCTACACTATACGTCAGCTAAACTTCCTCTTTGAACCTCAGCCAATTAATTGGATTTTAGCTGTAGATATAATAATTATGTACACATCATTGCAGTCATGCCCTCCTCTCAGTGTGAATGCTCAAAAAAACAAAAACTTTGAACCACTTACAGATAACAATTACACTATTTATTTTTTATTTCTCCCCAGTCTCACTTGCACACCTGCCTCCAAACCTGTTCTCTTTAATTTGAATGTTGTTCCAGCTCACCCTGAATGAAAGTTGTTCACACACCAAAGCCATAAATAGCTGCTGGTTGTACTCTTTGAAGCAGCTTTAGCAGAGCAGCCTGTCTGTATCAGCACTGCTGGGCTACCTTCACTTCCTGATGTGGGGAGAGAGGAGAATCATAACTTCAGGTAAAGAGTTTTGCAAGTGAGTGGCGCCCGCTAGAGGGCTGCCCTGTGGACGCACATAAAAAATGAAATTACCGCTCAGGCCACACGGTAGCTGGGCAGTAATTCCAAATTGACGCAGTAATTCCAAATTGACGCACGTGGGCATGCGTAGGCGCCTACGCAGCTTAGTAAAAGGGCCCCTTTATTAGGATTCATTGGTTGACTGTTGCGGCGAGGATATTTTTTTAAACTGGGCTGTTTGTTATGGAAAATTAAATTTGGACAAGTTCCACTATACATGATCAATCTTATATATTATACATTAATGAATTATCTATATAATTTCCAGAAATTGTCATTATTTGATCTCCTGAGTCCTAAAGGAATTACCTCAAAGAAGCTTTTTGTTTGTTTGTTTTTCAAGCTGCAAAATTCTGGAACTTTTTACCAGATAATCTTAGAAATATTACCAACTATACCATATTTCAGAAAGGTCTAAGACACTATTGTTTCAGATCTATGTGATAAAGAAATAATTTGAATCATGGTTGCTTTCTGTTTTTCTTCATTATTATTGTTATACTGTTTCAAGGTTTAAGTATTATTTTGCACAATTGTGCTCTACAACTTTGCTGTAATCCGCTGTAAACTATATTTGTGGGGAAATGGCGGGCTATAAGTGAATTAACTGTAACTGTGTAACTGTCACTAGTTTACTTGCTAAGGCCCCGATACTGAAAACTCTAGCTCTGTACTAAATAGCGCAGGAATAGCACTTCAGAACATCTCCCTAATGCTCAACGCTAATGAGATGCAAATATAGGCACGTTCTTAGCAGTGAGCATCAGTGCCGTAGCGAGGGCAGCTGACACCCGGGGCGGGTCGCCGCTGTGCACCCCCCCGGAGCACGTACTTACATCAGAAACTGGCGAGCGGGAGGGCCGATCCGCCCCGACTGCACGTTGCCGGGAGCTGCGTCGGTTCCGCTGGTTCCCTGCTCTCTCTGCCCCGGAACAGGAAGTAACCTGTTCCGGGGCAGAGAGAGCAGGGAACCAGCAGAGCCAACACCCCCCCTGCGGCGTGCACCCGGGGCAGACCGCCCCACCTTCCTACGCCACTGGTGAGCATTAAGAAGTTGTTTGGAAGTTAGGAGGAGGATGGTGCCTGGGGCATGTGCTCAAGAGTTGTGTTTTAAACACAGCTATTGAGCGCATGTCCAGAACGTCAGAGGGGGAGGAGGGAAGAAGGAGGAAGAAATGTTGGTTGCTCAGCTCCAGACTTGTAAGGCAGCGCTGAGGTGAGGAGACGAAATGAACGGGAGCAAACTCTGAAGTGAAATCAACGCTGGAGTGTTTAAAAAGAAATTAAGATTGACATCTTTTAAGGATGCCAATGCTGACAATCGGAACAAACAATTGCACTGGATCAAAGGTGAGGCCCTGATGGATCTCTTCACAATTATCAGATTTTCACTTGGGTTATGACATTGATACCTGATTTATCTATTTGATTTTATCGATCCCTGATTTATCTATTTGTTTTTATGTCTATCTGAAACAATGTTGGCAATGTATACTGTCAACCAACGCCAGCTCTGAGATGGAGTAAGGTTTCGAGCAGTAAGGGCGCCCTTGTTTCCCGCGCTGTTCTCTGAGCATTGTGGGGAATAGGAAATTACCTCATTTTGACATTTGCATGCTCATTGCGCTTTCCTTTGGCGTGCTCGTTGTTCCCCGCACTAGAGCCCTCTGAGCTAGCAAAATTATGTGCTAGTCCAGCACTAATGGCCTCTAGCATCCACATTTGCTTCTGAGCATCAGGGCCTAAGTGTCAAATTGGGTACACAAGTGTATAGAATTAAGGGGATATTAATGTTTATTAAAGTGTGATGGGCAGTCAGTGCACGAATTAACACACTGTAACATAGTGCATGAGCGCGGTAATTGTTACTGCACTGCCCTGACTGTATGCATTAATTCATATGCTAACTGCAAAATGTGTTAAATTTGTTGTGAAGCAGAACTGGGTTGGTTATGGGTGGAAAATAAGCATGGATAGCACAATGAGTAAGTGCACAGTACTTTAGCACACAGACTGTCGTCTGTATAGTTACTGCAGCTGTTGTCATCTGCTGTAGTTAGTACTAGTGTTCATGATTGTAGCCCTGTTTCTTTCTTTCTCTGAAACAGGGTTTTTAAAAAGCTTGCTAGCTTTCATTGACTTTTGGGTTTTTTTCCACAAGATCGAATTGTTATTGAGGTACATATAAATATGCACATATGTTTGTGTTATGTTTATTTTGGAATGTTATTCTAACCCTTTTTCTTTGTTTTTATCTTTAGTAGGCATGGAGGGGAGCTGCCAGCAGGAATCCATGTTAAAAAAACGTGGTCTGCACACTTCACAGACACAGAAAACAAACTGCTCCTAAAGCGTGGCACAAACACACCCCACCCATCTTTCAATGACATCTTTGAAAGGCAGGTGGAATGGAACACTGGAACTCATGAATTGCTCAAAAAGATATGCCAGGAGATACGCCTTGCCTGCCATTCTTCGGACAAGCTAGGGGCAGATGTCATAGAAATGCACAAGGGCCTGTACGATGGGATGAAGGACATATACATTGAGAATGAGAGGATGGTGGACATCCTGTGGGAAACTTCCCACTGAACAGTTCACACTTTCACACGCCACTGAGGAAGCAGTGAAAAGGGATCTCGAGATGTCAACGAGTGTTATATTTCTGGCTAGAATACAAGGGCCACTTTTCATTGGCGGACAACCTTTGCATCATCCATGTGCTGCAAGCCTGCCACTGTAAACACACTTCCCTTTTTTCAGAACCATCATCACCAGAGGGTGAGGGACCAGCTTCACCCCCCCCCCAAAAAAAAAAAAAACTACCTCCAGGACCAGCAGCAACCCCTGAACCTCAGGAAGCCACTACACCCCCAAACTCTGATGAAGGATGAGCTCCAGTAGCAGACCAGCATCCTGCGTGGCCCCCCTTTCCCCCCTCTCCCTTTCATATGTCCCAGAGTTGTTGTCTGCACCCCACCCACCCCAAGCTGTTCCTTCCCCCACGCCCCCTTTTCCACCTGAACCAGAGAGACAGGCAGACAAAGATTGTGAGGCAGACATCACAGAAGAGGAGGAGGAGAAAGAGAACGAGATGGTCTTTAACTCTGAAACTGTTCCACAGGATGCCAGCGAATGTATCTCTGAGGTGCACCCTGTTGCTGCAGTTCCAGCCAGAACTGCACCTGGGGGGGGGAGGGGGGGGAGAACAGCAACATTTTAGCTGACATCCTGAGGTAGATAACGGAGATTAGGGGGTTGGTGGGCAATATGTTCACCCACATTTATGACACTCTGGAGCGCCTCACAGGGGTGGTAGAGCGTATTGCCTAGTACAGCTCTGCAGTCATGCCAGCTCCCTAATGTTTAGGACCAACAACTTCTTCCTCCCCTTCTTCTCCTGCCCCAAACCACCCCATCCCACCTCATGGCAATGTTCATAAATTTTCCTTTATTCTTTGGACTTGTTGGGATGCTTTAAGACTAAAAGGTGGGACAGGGTGGAGGGATGGTAGGGGATCAAGGCAGGGAAGGCTTAGAGGGGTTTGCTATGCAATTTTTTTGTGTGTGTGCATTTGTTTTTTACATAGTTGATATAGCATTAAAAAAAAAAAAGGAAACTACTTTTTTGGGGCCCCCAGGCTAAAATCCATAAAATAGGTTTCCATAAAAAGAAATATTTTATTCCAATTGTTACTTGAAAACAGGGACAATGATGAGTGTCAAAACTGCAACTGAACATAACAACACAATATACTATAAATCATATATATGATGCTAATATCAGTGAGAAAACCTGTTTGCAGACATACTACTTATTTCTACAGCACTACTAGACTACTTGAACATGAAGAGACAGTACCTGCTTGATAGAGCTTACAATCTAATCAGGACAAGGGATAAGGGAATTACTGAGGTGGGAATGATAAAATAGACATTGGTACTGAACAAGTGAATAGGGGTTAGGAGTTAAAAACAGCATCAAAAAGGTCGGCTTTTAGCCTAGATTTGAAGACGGCCAGCTATGGAGCTTGACGTATTGGCTCAGCAAGTCTATTCTAGTCATAAAATGCGCTCAACAAATTTTTGAAAACACGCTGAGAAGACGCGATCAATATAAAAAGAGGCACTTCTCTTCCAGGAGTTTTCTTTCTAGTATGGTAGATAATATGCGCATGACTATTGAGCATGGAGGGTGGGGTAACTTATATGTCCACATGCCCTTTTCACAGTAAGATGTTTTATCCTGCATTTTAAAAAATTATTATTATTTAAAGCAATACAAGCAGCACTCATGACGTGCCTTTCAAATTGTATGCTGACATGAATTGTGGCAAGGACAATATAAGCTGAGCAAAAGGATCAAATACGCTTCTACTTTTGGTTTCGCTCTGGAACATATACCTTATTTTCTTTATTTGTAAAAGAAGACAAATTTGCATTTTTAATTGGTAAAAGTTTAGCAACAGTCTTCTCCTGAACCCTAACTGCGGCCCAGACCTGGTGTAAATTTTAGGCATCAGAAGCCATGAAATCCCTCCGTGCATTGCAGCACTGTTTTCTGAGCACTGGGAAGGAATACCAAAACACTACTACTACTTATCAATTCTATAGCGCTACTAGCCGTATGCAGCGCTGTACACTTGAACATGAAGAGACAGTCCCTGTTCGACAGAGCTTACAATCTAATTAGGACAAACAGGACAAACAAGAGAAAAGGGAATATTAAAGTGAGGATGATAAAATAAGGGTTCTGAACAAGTGAATATAGGTTAGGAGTTAAAAGCAGCATCAAAAAGGTGGGCTTTTAGCTTAGATTTGAAGACGGCCACAGATGGAGCTTGACCTAGCAGCTCAGGACGTCTATTCCAGGCATATGGTGCAGCAAGATAAAAGGTACAGAGTCTGGAGTTAGCAATGGAGGAGAAGGATGCAGATAAGACAGATTTACCCAAAGGAAGGAATGTAGGGAGAGAGGAGAACTTCATTAACATCCGTTTGACTACGTTTAAATACAATTTGCACTGTTCTTTGGTGTGCACATTGTTTCCTGCCCTACAGCCTTTGAACGTTCTGTGCACATTAACGCCCTGTATCTGTTAGCACAATCGCCTCTAGCGCCGGCATTAGGTTTTCAGCATTGGCACACATGTCTTTTAGTTTGAGATACCCAATTGCAAACACAATATCCTCAGTTAAAGATTAGTTCATTCTTTGTGCATCTGCCATTGGAATGAAAACAGACACACACATCTTTCTCGTGATACTCTATGGAAAAGTTATACAAAACTTCTGAAATCAAAAGGTGACTGTGTTAAAGGTTGAATGGAACGTCCTCTTACCACCCCCGGTGTATGTTATTCTAATACAAAGTGTTTCCAATTACAATGGCACTCCTGGTATCTGGCTTCATCTCCCAAGAAAGCCTCTGCAGCTCCTGCCAGACATATGGGATCAATCAGAGCTTTTGGTGCTGATGGATTTTTTTTTAGGCGGGGGGGAGGGGGATTGTTGACAGTTTGACAGACACGGAGCTCTGGTGACATGGAATCTCAGCAACTCAGCCAGATTGAAGAAAAGGAGAAGGAGGAGGGATACGAGAGAGCAAGGAAGGAGAAACTCACCGTGACTGTTCCCTTCCCCTCAGAGTTTTTACGGTTTAAAAGAGGGCAGAAGAGAGGGGAAAGTATCGTTTAATTTGCAGCCCGGCTGGAAGGAGTCTCCCACTAAGGCGTGCAGCTGTCTTGCCTGAAAGGATCACAAAAAAAGGAAAAAGGGGGGACAAACTGCAGGTTGGACACAAGACCGTTCCAACAAACTTAACTCACTGATCAGACTTCGTTAAAGATCAAAAAGAGAGAGATTCCCCCCAAACCCTGCAAAATCACCGCATTCCCTTCACGGCAGCACTGCAGGTGAGACGATAGTGGGGGGCAATGTGGCTCCCACTGTGCCTGTGCTGCGCCGCCTGCGTCTCCCTGGTTTCTTGCTGGAGCTCTGCAGCAGGCTTCCAGCAGATCCCTCTGTCCAGCAGGAAGGGGAGTCCGAGCTCCTCCTCGCAGTCGCACGCTCTCCGGTCCGCGGAGCCCAGGAGGCAGCAGCAGCCGCTCGACAGCACCGACAGCAAAGTGGAGAAGCTGGGCCAGTACTTCAAGCGCAACGTGCGCAAGCTGCGCGAGAGGAGCGCCAGCCTGGACCTGGTCTTCCTGGTGGACGAGTCGTCGAGCGTGGGGCCCGCCAATTTCCTCAGCGAGCTCCGCTTCGTCAAGAAGCTGCTCTCCGACTTCCCCGTCGTGCCCTCGGCCACGCGCGTCGCCATCGTCACCTTCTCCTCCAAGAGCCACGTGCTGGCCCGCGTGGACTACATCTCGAGCAGCAAGCCCCAGCAGCACAAGTGCTCGCTGCTTAACCGCGAGATCCCCGCCATCACCTACAAGGGGGGCGGAACCTACACCAAGGGCGCTTTCCAGCAGGCGGCGGTAAGTCTCACCCCCCCCCTTTTTTTTTTGTGCTCAGGTGGTGCATTCCATTCTTTCAGGGCTCCTTAGACAGGAGGACGTTGGGGATGAAATTAAGATGAAAAAGAAGAGGGGTGGTGTAGTATAGTATCTGTCGTTATTATCTTATCTTATCCCTCCCCTTGCCCCTTCCTTCCTTCCTTCTCATCTCACCCATTACTTCCCTCACCCGTAACTGTCTTGTCTGTCTGTATTATTTTTAGATTGTAAGCTCTTTTGAGCAGGGACTGTCTCTTTGTATCAGGGCTGGGTGCGTCTGGTAGCGCTATACAAATGCTAATAATAATAATAATCTACTATGATCTTTTTGAGGGGTACCGTATGTCTGTTTAGTTTGGTTCAAAAGTTTTAGCATTGGGAGGTGTTTTGGTTTCAAGGTGGGATTTTTGGAATACTTTGTGAGATCCAGCTGTTTAAAGTGTGATTATGAGACTTATTTGTGGGATTGTCATGGTGGCATATTCCTTTTTTTTAAACATTTTATTTGAATTTAAGCAACAGATAACAGAAATCACAAACTTAACATTACATGAGGTGCAATCTGATAGGATTGAATGTGGTTGAGAGGCTCGCTTCAGCAGCTACAGCTTCACATTTAGTAGTATGACAAAACTGTATTCCACCATACATTATGATCAATAGCTAAAATGTCTTCTATATTGAGCAAAATAAAGTTGAAGAGCTAAGGTGATGTAGCAAAAATCAAAAGGTCTTCGATAAGGTTTTACAAAACTCTGTGACAAGCCAGCAGATTTTCCAAATGAAATGTTTAAAAATATATTGGTTCGGTAAGTTGAAAAATAGCACTTGGTGACATATTCTAATGTGGGGGGTTTTTTTTTCTATGATTAGGATGCTTATTCATGCTTTTGTACACTGCCTTGGACAGTGAAAGTAAAATGTTTTAGATTTTGAAATTAAATTTAATTCAGTTCATTCCCTTGAAGATGTATCAGAATTGGGAACCTTTCTGGAGAGAGAAGTAGGGAAAATAGTCTTATATTAGAATAAATTACAAATTTCCCTCCTAAAGAGGAGAACAGAGGAACTTTGAAAGATTAAAAAAGATAACGGACAGGGAGAAGCACTTCTTATTTACCTTGAGAACTGATGAGGAAAATGGGTGGTTCTAGTATGGTCAGCATTTAACATGGCCTTGTTTGTACCTTTGATTCTTACTCTCCCTGCCCACATTACAAAATCCATCCAGAACAAACACAGCCTGCTCTCTTATTACATGGTCGTTTGTGGTAGAAACTGGAGTTCAATGGAACACTACAGCCAACACTCCTATTTTGATTTTAGTTTTGCTCAGTTTTAAGATACCAGACATAGGGGCTCTTTTACTAAAGCTTAGCATGCTAAATGTTGTGCCTCCTAGTTTATATTTATGGACCATGTACACCTAGGGCTAGATTCTATATATGGCATCTGAAAAATCCATATGGAAAAAAATACACCTAGGCATATTCTGTAAAATATGCCAAAATTTAATAGGCTTACATTTCTGCGTGGTATATAGAATATGCCGAGCACCTCTCTGTGTGACCAAATTTGGTCGTGTCCATTTAGGCCATGTTTTACTTGGCGTAAATCCCGACGCCTGTATTAGGCGCAGAGTGGGTATATTCTTAAATAACGTGCATAGATTTTAGAAACGCCCATTCCACGCCCATAATCATGTCACCTTTTCAGCTATGCAACTTGGAATTTACGTGCATCATCATATTACAGAATACGCTTAGCGAGTTGTGCACGTAAATCGTAATTAATGCCAATTAGTGCTGATACTTGTTAACATCCAATTGACAGCGCTGATTAACTAGTTAACCAATTATGTTACGCGCATTGTTATAGAATACACTTCAATTTCCACGCGGAAATTAAGGCACAATATATAGAATTTGGGGGTTAGTGTATGCCAATATCTATTAGCGTGTGCTAAACTTTAGTAAAAAGATCCCTTAATGAGGTGTTAACTACATTTTAACCAATTGACTGATTATACTTTTTAAAAAATGGTATATATTTCCATCATTTAAATTGCTAGCAGATTGAGGGACGTGATTAAAAAACAAACAAGGTAAAGGAAAGGAGAGAGAGTAGTGACAACATTAAAAAATGGTGAAGGGTAAGCAGACATTTTCAGTTTACCTATACCACTCTACTCATGATTTTATAACAGCTTATCATAACTTCTTTCATCTGTCTTCTCTGTGCTAAAGAGCCCTAACCTGGTTATCCTTCATAGGGAAGCTGTTCCATCCCCTTTAGCATTTTGGTTGCCCTTTTCTGTATCTTTTGTAGTTCCGTAGGTTTTTCTGTAATAGAGGACCCAGAACTTCACACTGAATGTGCTCAAACTGTGATTGCACTAGGGGAAAGGTGGGCAGGGAGTACATCTTGTTAGGAAGGCTGTTTCAGAAAGCCATATTTTCAGTAGTTCTTTGAAAAATGATAGGCTTGCTTCTGATCTTCTGTTAAGTAGTAATGAGCTCCACAAAGATGGTACTAAACCAACCCACAAATCACCAGTGAAAAATTATACTTATCCTCACCTGTTTATGTAAGGAAATCTCACCACATCACACAAACTGTTCCAAGTGTACCTGTCATATTGTATGTACAAGCAGTGGCATAGCCACAGGGGGTCCCCAGAGAATTGAGGCAATGTCTTCTGCTTTGGCTGGCGGGGGTCCCCCAGGTCCACCTGTGGAAGCAGGCCTCCAGCTGAAGCCTGCCACATTTCCTGGGCTACTTCTGCAGTGTTGCTTCCAGCACATTCTTGTTTTTTGTGACACAGCATGCGCGAGGGAGGCCCCCCCCCCCCCCCCCGAGCTTGTGCAGAAAGCAAGCCTGTCTCATGTATGCTCAGTTTTGTGAAAAGCGAGCACATGCAGGGGTGGGGACCTTGCATGGTAGTGGCCCAAGAAAAGCACCAGGCTTCGGCTGAAGAAGGGCTTCCGCTGGCAGGGTTTGGGATTGCTGCCAGCTCAGGTTTGTGGGGTTGTTTGGGGGTGAGGGGAGGCATAATTTTGTGCCTTCACCCCCCAAACCTGAGGTTTGGATATACTTCTGTGTACAAGTATGTTCGTGTGAAGGGTATTTTATAAGGGGGCAGCTAGTCTGAGGGCAAGTAAGTACCTACGTAGGCGCTATTTTGTAAAGACTCCTAGATGCTTATTTGTCTTAAATATTAATGTAAGTGGTAGAAATCACACCTACACTGCAGGCACAGACAATTCTTATGCCTAGATTAAATTTGTGTAAGCTATCATATTCTAAAAACATGTACTTATGAACTTTGCACATGCTGCACCCAAACTCTGCTTCTGTACGCACCTACTGGCAAAGTACATACCATCACATCAAAGTGATGGTTGAAATTTTATAACAGGCCGTTTATTTGCTATTCTGGCTGCATATGCATGAAAATGGCTTAGTGTTGCTTCACCCTCAAAACATCCGTTTACTGCACACACTAGTTTGTTTAGCAAGGGAAAGCATGTGCATTATTTTGGCTGTCTGGTTATGAACCCTGGATCGCAGACAATTAGAAACACAAATTCAACCCCTCTCTCCCCCTGATATTTAAACACTGTGATCATCATTGAGTTCAAACACTGGCCATGGTGTTTAAATTTATTTCCAGATATTCAGTGCTGGATACCAGTGAGTATAAGGCAGCTGCTGGAAGTTATCCGGGTAGTGCTAATATTCAGCACTGGTACTTTTGTTGTCTTAACTTGCCTAGATAGTTATATGGGTACTGGCGCTGAATATTGATGGTACCTGGATAATTTCTGGCTCTGCCTTGGTTCCACCCCTGGACCACCCCAGCATTTCATGAATAGTCCTGAGGTGGTTAGACACGATTTCCAGCATCATTATCTGGATAAAGTCACTGAAAATCCCTGACTGAAGCCCAAGTGCTAGTTATCCAGGTAGCATATGGTGCTAACTGGATAACGAGCTTTGAATACCATGCCTTTTGTTTTAACATGCACTAAATCTGACTAAGGCCCTTTTAGTAACTCTAGTAGCGCTTTAGAAATGTTAAGTAGTAGTAGTAGTATTAAACTGAATGAAGTAGATATCACGGGAATTAGCACACAAGCATGGAAATTGTTAACACGGTGGCATGATACTGTGCTCTAATTTGCTCCTTAACTGTATGTGTTAGGTGACAGGTTATGGGCATGGATTGGACACTGTAGTTAGCACATGATACTTACCATGCACTGTCACTTTTGCAGATAGTGTGAGTGCACTTCCTGCTTCCTCAAGAGGAGACATTTAGTGCACCTGCAGTAATTGCAAACGGCCTGTCAGGTTTTCAAGGCAGAAACTAGGTTCGTGAGCCCTTGGGCCACTGCCGTGGAGCAGCAGTGGCAGGCAAAACCACCCCACACCAGAGACAAGGCAGAACTCTGACAGAAACAGCTAGACTTCACCTGCACTTGACCGCCGTTCCTCAGGAGTTGAGTCCCTTGGGTGCAGGCGGCCGGCAGGACTTACCAGACAGGGCAGGAACTGAACACCAACTAGGCTGAACAGAGACTGAGGGTCAGAGGGGAAAGGAATATACATGGGCAGCAAGGCAGGAAACTGGGCTAGGACTCACAGACAGACAATACTACACAAAGCAGGAAAATGGACAAGCTAAAGGACAGGAACTGAAAGCTGCCAAGCAGCCACTGAAACAGGGGGGTACAAATACTGACAGACAAGAGACAGGACTGAAAGCTGCAGAGCAGCCACTAAACAAGAGACACAGACAAACAGAAACTAGACCAGGAATACAAACCAGAGACAAGACTAAGAAATAAGCAATAAACCTAAGCTAAACTACACACAGACTAACTAGAACTGGACAAGAAACTCAAACAAAAAAAAAACAGACTAGGCAGAAGTGCAACAAAGCACCCACAAACCAGGGACTTTAGACAATGCAAAGGCAAACACAGAAGTTTCCAGGTGACTAATAAAGCCCATCAGCTGCTGAAGTTGAGCTGCAGGAATCACAAGGCAGCTACTGCTGCTGTTCAGGCACAAACGAGAAGCAAGTCTGGCAGCCCGGAAGATCCGGACCGGACTGGGCTGAAGTCTGGAACGGGTGACAGTCCATAGCAGCCACCGGTTCTGGCCACCAGAGAGCAAGGTGAGCACAGACAAGGAAACATTCACACACGTGACACAGCCCTAATGCATGGTAAAGCGTATTTTAGTATGGTAGCTGCAGAGGAACAAGCCCCCAACAATTACAGCACAGCCTTTGCAATTAAAACGCCCTTATTTTTGCTATTAAAGTGCAGTAAGTGCAAAAACGTACTGCACTTTAGTAAAAGGGCTCCTAAGCTTTGGATAGCTGCCCCCAAAATGACCAGACATAGTGCATCATGCAGTCTTTGAACTTGAAGCAAAATATTTTTAAAAATAATAGTAAGGACAGAACAAATTAGCCATGGCCAACCAGCAATGGTTTGCTGTCAGGGTTGTAAAAATGTAAACGGAGCCCCGGTGTGGATGTTGAATCGCTAGAACTGAAGAAAGTTCTACCAGTGTTCCACCACCCATGCGTTGGTGCCTTCCCGCCTGACACTTGAGCGTGGGTTCCTCAGTCTCTTTTTTTTTTTC
The DNA here is from genome assembly GCF_901765095.1 of Microcaecilia unicolor. Lineage (NCBI taxonomy): Eukaryota > Metazoa > Chordata > Amphibia > Gymnophiona > Siphonopidae > Microcaecilia > Microcaecilia unicolor. Next base: position 226,408,336 of record NC_044032.1, on the reverse strand, counting down.
CTGTGGAGTTGAGAGAGGATGCGTTTTGTAGTCTTCTCACGCTGCATTTCTTAAGAATTGTTTTGCTTTTGCGAGTGCCTTCCCTAGCAGGTAATTTTCTCCCTTTAATTAATTTCTCCTGTTTTTCCCCTTCCTCGTATTTTTCAACAGTTTTTTGGGCATTTTTTTTAGTTTCCTTTATTTCTCGTGAGTGGCTGCACAATTAGGCTGCAGCCCTGACCTCAATCTGAATGATCTCCTTTTTTACGTTCAAGATTGAGGAGTTTGGTGTCTAGGGCGCTTATGCTCTCAGCGGAGCAGCCCCAGCCCCTCAATGAGGCTCTACTGATGCTGGTGCTCAGATCATTAACATTGGTACCTTGCAGGGTGCCAGTGCTGAGGCCTGAGCAGGCAGTACCCCTTTTTCAAATGAAGGAAAACTCTGAGCATAGGATGAGGTTAAGACAGTATAGGCTCAGGAATAATCTAAGGAAATCCGCCCCTTTCTTTCTGAGCACTCCACCAATACCCTCATCCACACCCTTGTCACCTCTCGTTTGGACTACTGCAATCTGCTTCTTGCTGGCCTCCCACTTAGTCACCTCTCCCCTCTCCAGTCGGTTCAAAACTCTGCTGCCCATCTCGTCTTCCACCAGGGTCGCTTTACTCATACTGCCCCTCTCCTCAAGTCGCTTCACTGGCTCCCTATCCGTTTTCGCATCCTGTTCAAACTTCTTCTACTAAACTATAAATGTACTCACTCTGCTGCTCCCCAGTATCTCTCCACACTCGTCCTTCCCTACACCCCTTCCCGTGCACTCCGCTCCATGGATAAATCCTTCTTATCTGTTCCCTTCTCCACTACTGCCAACTCCAGACTTCACGCCTTCTGTCTTGCTGCGCCCTACGCCTGGAATAGACTTCCTGAGCCCCTACGTCTTGCCCCATCCTTGACCATCTTTAAATCTAGATTGAAAGCCCACCTCTTTAACATTGCTTTTGACTCGTAACCACTTGTATCCACTCGCCTCCACCTACCCTCCTCTCCTCTTTCCTCTACACATTAATTGATTTTTTTGCTTTATTTTTTGTCTACTAGATTGTAAGCTCTTTGAGCAGGGACTGTCTTCTATGTTTGTGCAGCGCTGCGTACGCTTTGTAGCGTTATAGAAATACTAAATAGTAGTAGTAGTTTAATTTGGCCAAAATTATTTTTTTGATGTCCCAGAAGACTCCCAGTGGCTTCAAATGGTGTGCTCAGTGCCACCACATTATTTCTCTCACAGACCTGCACAACTTGTGCATTGGGTGACTTGGGCCAAACCATGACCTCTCTGTTTGTGATCTTTGTCTTCAAAATGCAGGCAAGGACAAAGAGATTGCAGTTGGCTTAACAGGAGAAGCTTTTTGACTTTTCAAAGGCCGGACCATCGTCTTTGGCACCGGTAACATCAACCTCCATGGCTGCTCCGACACCGGTAACCACTAGGAGTGCACTGGCATCGAGTGGGTTTCCACCTGCCTCGACACTGGGCACTGTTAGCAGGCCCCCGGACTGGTCAGCATCGGACCTGATACTGGGAAGATGCTTGGATTCGGCGGCGTCCTCAACACTGGGGGATCAAAGCTTTATGCATTGGGGGGGAAGTCTAGGAAGCATAAGCATTGGTCCTCCTTGATGCACGGTGTTGGGAGCACCGGGGCATCGCACTTTCCGATACCTGAGAAGTGCCGGCATTGAGACGAGCGCTCCCCCTCTTTGGATGAGGTGCTGGTGTGCTAGTCATTGAGTGGCCAGGTCCATGTCACCGGTTCAGTACCAATGACTTTGCAGGCTGCCTCCACACTGGCTCCCACCCTTGATGAGCGATTCTGGTGCATGCTCCAAGAAGAACTGGTGCAGTTGCTGTGGGCACTCCTGCTTTGATGTCTAGGGCGCGTATGCCTTCAGCAGAGCAGCCCCAGCCCCTCAATGAGGCTCTACTGATGCTGGTGCTCAGATCATTAACATTGGTACCTTGCAGGGTGCCAGTGCTGAGGCCTGAGCAGGCAGTACCCCTTTTTCAAATGAAGGAAAACTCTGAGCATAGGATGACGTTAAGACAGTATAGGCTCAGGAGTAATCTAAGGAAATACTTTTATATGGAAAGGATGGATGGTGGACTCGTGGAATAGCCTTCTGGTGGAGGTGGTGGAGATAAGGGTGGTGTCTGAATTTAAGAAAGTGTGGGACAGGCATTTGGGATCTCTTAAGGAAAGAGAGAGATAGTGGTTAATGAGGATGGGCAGACTGGATGGGCCATTTGTTCCTTGTCTGCTGTCATGTTTCTATGTTTCTATTTAAAGGTCACTAATGATTTTAGGTGCTCAGTTCATCTTTTCATTCTTCTTTTGGGATCAAAAAAGGGTTTATGCGCTTCTAAAGCGACTATAACTCGTTGGTTAAAGCACACTATCTCTTCAGCCTGTTTGTTAGCAGGGAAAAGAACTCCCATCCATCTTAAGGCTCATTCTACAAGGGTGCTATGTGCTTCCCTTGCAGAAGCCTGTACTGTTTTTGTAGTTGAAATTTGTAGGGCTGCCACGTTGTTTGGTAAAAAGACTCCCAAGGAAGGAAAAATGAGTTCTTACCCGATAATTTTCTTTCCTCTAGTCTCGAACGATTAGTCCAGATCTCACCCTTCGCCTTCTGTTTTGTTGGGTTATTTGTTGATTTTCTTGTTTCTTTGGCACACGGTTAGTGTTTGTTTTTCAAAGTTTATAAAAATTTGTTAAAGAGGTAGGAGTTCTATTTCTTTCAATTAATGTCTTACTGCTTGGCTATCTGAATACTGAATGGAACCTAGTGTACAGCAGCCTTATGTGGCAAAGTTTTAATTTGCTATCTCCACCTGCTGGTAGATGGGCACAACCCACAAGTATGGATTAATCCTTTGGGACTAAAGGAAAGAAAATTATCAGGTAAGAACTAATTTTTTTTTGGACTCTCATTCCATCCAGTCCTAAGGTTGGAAGACCACTTTGTTGACTAATTTAAAGCTGCTTGTCAGTAGTGAAAGTTAGATTGCTTGCACGTACTGACAGGTCTCTGTAGACCAGTGTTTCCCGAATCTGGTCCTGGAGTACCCCTTGCCAGTCAGGTTTTCAGGATATCCACAATGAATATGCATGAAAGAGATTTGCATATAATGGAAGCAGTGTATACACATCAAGTTCAGAGCTGGCTCCTATGCTTCCATTAGTATCTCCCTTCTCTCTATGTCTCAAACTCCCCCCCACCCATCCACCACCGGACACCCCCATCACAGCTACTGCTTCTCCAGACCAGCAGCGGCAAAACAGCACAAGTTGACCACAGGGCCAACACATGATTGTTGGCTCTATCCTGGAACAGGAAGTAATGTCGGAGAGGGCAGGACTGGCAGCCGCCTGTACAGAGACTGCGGCCTTGCGACCAACTTGTGGTGTTTTGCCACTGCTGCTGCTGCTGGTTTGGAGAAGCAGCAGAAGCAGTGGAGAAGATCCAGGACTTGACTTGGGAAACACTGCTGTAGACAGTGGGATAAATCATCCATACATTCCCGCCTGTCTCCTATTTTCAAATTAGATTTCCAAGCGTTTCCACTATACTACTGAGACTTACCTGGAGGCAATAATGTGGGAATCCCAGTGCATGCTTGAAAAACCTGACCTCTGAGAGAACTTGACAGTCAGCCCATCGGATGAGCTCAGTTATTTGTGTCACTGATACCCGGCTCTCTACAGAGAGCTTCCATTATGAATAAACAACTTAGCTTTTCTGAATGAATTTTCATAAGTCAGAACATCAAAGTGAATGCTTTGGTTTGATTACATAGAGCAGACACAGAGAGCCACTGTTCGTCTCACCAAAATTTGGTCAATATTTTATCCTGTAGTTAACACCTCTAGCTGCCATCATTATAGCATTGTCCCAGCAGCGGTCTTTGCAGGAATACTATAAAAAGAAGCACTAGGACGAGGAGAGGGCAGCGGTAATTTTCTAAGAAACAGCACAAGGATCGGATAACTAGAAAGTTCCCCTTCCACTCCAGTTACAGGAGAGAAAACGAAGCAAGTTTTAGAAGATTATTGTGCAGGTCCTCACAGAAAAAACGTGTCTGGAAGATAGACATGACAACAATTACATTTTGAACTAACATTGGGTTGAACATTACTGTTTGCAGTTTGTATGGTTGAAATGCTGCACAGTATAAGGAGGATGTCATTTTCTTTCAGAATTTCTGTTTTTAAATTTCTCAGTGGCTGAGTATCATTATGATACATGTGTTTGAACTTATCATGTTTCCAGAGCAAAGGTCAGCAATTAAGCCAAGCTGCAATGTTTCCCTTTTATTTTCTTGTTTTAGCAAAACTTATCTATTCCAGTCGCCTTTTGTTCAATTCCACATAGCTCCAAGTTGCAAGTTCAAGTATTTGATTGCTTAAGTAAATCTGACAGCCTAGTGCTTGAGATGAACAGCTGTTTGTAGTGTATTGTTTTTTTATGGCCAACAAAAAAAGCCAAGAGACCCTTCAATTAATTTTATTTTTCTTGAAAGGAAAAATGTACCTGTTTACACTAGCATTGATTTGAAATCACAGTAAAAAAAAAAAAGTACTGTACATAGTACTGATAAATTCTCATCAATAAGAATACAAATGCTAAGCCACTTCAGCACCAATCTGCCATACTTTATGAAATATATATTAAGGTAGTCGATGGCATTAATGATTTTGAGTGGTATCTTAACTTGTTCAAGCAAAAATGTGTAGAAAAAAGCATGCTGTGATTTTTTTTTTTTGGGGGGGGGGGGGGGTGCTGAACGTGGTACATTTTAATGATTTGGTAATATCTGTAAGAGATGTAAGATGTCCCCCAGAGGCCAGATGTCAGCATGTGGCTTTGTCTGGTTCTGAGTTCCTTTCCTTGGTCTTGGATTCACTTCTTAGGGGCAGGAGGGTTTGTAGCACAATAATACAACACACGTGTGACTTGGCAAAAGGTATTTTGTCTAGAAGTCAGCTTGCAGCGAGCGCTTAGGGCAGAAAGATAATACAGCAGGTCTGCTTTAATGCTCGGAAGCACAGGTGTTTAGAGACATCCTGTCTTTCACTGACATTCTCAGGGGATCAGACTATGAGGGGATGAGGGAATGTCAGAACTGCTCTCCCAGAGGTCTTAGGCTAATGCCAAGTAGGCCCTGAAGCCTTAGTTAGACTTAGGGCCTTGTACAGCATGAGGTAATGCTGACAACATCCACAGTACTTGCTACCAATGTTCCTTCTAAGGACTGAGTTGATATGAGCAAAACTTTTTCTTCATGAGTAAAACATTTCCATCACAATTATCCTGTGAGCACTTCTTCCAGATACAAACACAAACATCCTCACATGTATCAGTGAGCACTAGAACATCAATATACCTATTGGAAAACTAAACAAGTCAGATTAGTACAGATCGATCCTGCACAGACAATCAGTGCTAACAGAAAACCATGTCTCTTTCAAACACGCAGAACACAGATAGACCCTCACCCAGTAAAGTGTAAATACCAACTAAAAATAGGAATATGTAGATGGAAATTAAACTGAACCCCTAAAAAGCCAGACTCTCATATAGTGCAACACCAGAGAAAGAGAAACAGCTATGCATGTCCTCCCTATATCATGGGAGGGCAACCTTGGTCCTCACGGGCCGCAACCCAGTCAGGTTTTCAAGATTTCCCCAATGAATATGCATGAAATCTATTTCCATACAATGGAAACAGTGCATGCTAGGGAAACCCTAAAATCCTGACTGGGTTGTAGCCTTGAAGACCAAAGTTGCTCACCCTCATCCTATACTGTGCAAAATATAAAAATAGCAGGTATAAATTTCAAAAACTGACACATTCCAAACACATTACAACTTACCAAATAACAAAACAAAAAAAAAATGGAAAATAAGATGATACTATTTTATTGGACTAACTTAATAGATTTTCAATTAGCTTTCAGAAGCCAGAACCTCCTTCCTTAGGTCAGGACAGTATACTGTTGTTATGGCTTCCCATCCTGATCCAAGGAAGGAGGTTTTGGTCTCCAAAGTTTAGTCAAAATGTAACCTTACTCCCATTTTCTATTTATGTCCTTTAGTAACACGGCTATCACACTACTTTATCCTAAACTTAAAAAAATATATTTTTCCTACCTTTCTTATCTAGCCATTTACATTTTCTAATTGTGTTAATCCCAGTCTCTGGTTTTTACCTTTCCTCTATCTTTTCTTAACTTTCTTGCCAAGATTTCCTGTCCATTTGTCATTTTTCTCTCTCCTTTTTCTTTTAGCTTTCTTCAACTTATTTTTCTTCCACTCTATCCAGATGCAATTCATTCTTACTAGCCAGTTTTAAATTTTCCTCTTTTACTGTATCTGCCTACAGTTTTCATATCTGTCCCTCACCCCAGCTGTTTTCCTCTTATTTCCCAGTATTTAACTCTGTCCTCTTCACCCTTCCATCCAGCATCTGCCCTCTTGCTGCTCCCCCCTTCTATTCACTGTCTGCCCTCTCGCTGGCTCTCCCCTTCCATTCACCATCTGCTCTCTCGCTGGACTCCCTCTTTTCATCCACCATCTGCCCTTTTGCTGGCTCCCCTTCTTCCAGCATCTCCCCTCTTTTTCTCTCTGCTTCCTTCCATTCATAGGAACAAACTTTTTAAAATTATTAGGGGGTGCCAAACCCAATAGAAATTACCTTTCCCTGGACACTGTCAATGAGCTTGTTCAATATTGGGAGTGCTCAGGTATCCACAGAGCTGGCTCCTATGCTTCCATTAGTATCTCCCTCCTCGCTCTGTCTCAAGCTCCCCCCCCCCCTGGACGCCCGCATCACAGCTACTGCTCCAGACCAGCAGCAGCGGTAAAACAGTACAAGTTGACCACAGGGCCAACACATGGTTGTTGGCCCTGTCCTGGAACAGGAAGTAATGTCGGAGGGGGCAGGACTGGCAGCCACCTGTACAGAGACTTCAGCCCTGCGACCAACTTGTGGTGTTTTGCCACTGCTTCTGCTGGTTTGGAGAAGCAGCAGAAGCAGTGGGGAAGATCCTGGTGACTGCTTTGTGGCATATTCGAAAAAGGTGCGCATGCAGCTTAGAGGGAACAATGCTTGCTCTACAAGTTTTTTGCCTCCATATTTTCTCCTGTAGATTTTTTTTTTTCTGTTCAAAAATTTCAGGACGTGAAATATTTGGTCAAAATAGTGCTATTTAAAAAAAGTGGGTAAAACATCTGCTTGTGCATTTGTGTGTGTGTGCGTCCGTGTGTATCCCTGCTGTCTCTGAGTGTTTCTGACCTAGGCTGGAGAGGGGTAAGGTGGTTTGGATGGAGTGGTTTTCAAATATTCTGGTCTTGGTGCAGTACACACAATTTCTGTTAGAACTCTGTGTGCCCTTAGCATACTTTTCTAATGCATGTTTTACTTTTCTTTCATGTTTATGTGATATTGGAAATCCTGGCATCTTTGCTCATGATTGCTAAACCGCTGGATGGAATACGATTGCCTTTTGGAAACTGAGAATGATGTAAATAAAACCCACTTTTGGGTTTCTGAGCATCCTTACAAGTTTTGAAACTTGGACATAGTTTGCTCATATGGGCACTCTCTCTCTAATAATATTTGAAAAATGTTGCTAACAAGTAAGACTGATGAAGAACAAGTGGTCATTTGTGCTCGTGGTATAGTGGCTTAGCTCTTCTTTCTGCCAGATTTATTGCTGTGTGAAAACTATGCACAGTGTGAAAAGGGTCCACTGCTTCCCAGCAAGGTGGAGCCGCCCACCAACCCAGTGGCGTTCCTGGGGGGGCTGGCACCTGGGGTGGATCGCCGATGCACCCCGCCCCACGGGTGCAGCACCCCCCCAATGCAGCACGGACCCCCCCCGGCGAAAGGACCCCCCCACGAAGGACCCCCCCCGCCGGGTGCACGCCGCTGGGGGGGTGCCGTGCCCGCCTGTCCTCCGTTGTTCCATGCTTCTTCTCTGCCCCGGAACTGGAAGTAACCTGTTCTGGGGCAGAGAAAAAGCATGGAACAATGGAGGACAGGCGCGCGCGGCACCCCCCCCAGCAGCGTGCACCCGGGGCGGACCGCACCCACCGCCCCCCCTAGGAACGCCACTGCACCAACCGAACTTCCAGAGCTCACCACAATTGCAGACAGTGGCTAGGTCAAAAGCTTTTATTATCAGGCCAATAACAGCTGTCTCCAACTTCAGTACATAGGTTATCTCCAAACAAACAAGTTCCAACAAAAACAGGTTTCCAACCAATCAGGGTTTTCAAAGTCAGGCTTTCTATAAATCAGGCTTCCAGTAAAGCAGGTAAATAAAGCAGGCTTCCAAATAAATCAGACTTCCAGTGCAGCAGGTTACTCTCACCTCTTAACACCACTTCCAAACCCTCAGGAGCTGGCCAACCCTGCCTTGGAACTCTCCCACTCCATAGAGGCTTCTCCCCCTCCCTGGGATTCCTCCCCCATCTGATCTACCCCCCCCCCCTTCCATATAATCCATCCAATCATCTTCTTCCCTCTCCACGGGCCCCTCTCTATTCCAGCTGGACCTCATGGTATATTGATTGCGTATCCAGGAGAACTGAGCTTCTTCCCTCCGCCTCCCCCTAGTGGGTGACGAAATTATAGGCTCAGCCTGGCTATCCATCTGGCTCCCTCTGCTGGAGCTGGGAGTCCATTTCCTTGTCTCCAGACTACTCTCTGCTTCCCTCCTTGCAGTGGCTTCTGGTACTTGTATTTCAGGGTCTAACTGCTTCATCCTAGCCGCCCTGTCGGTAGCCTTGTCACAACAGGGAAATTTGGAGGTGCAAATGAAGAAAAAAAAAAAGTATATTCTGAACTCAAAAATAAGTGTGAGGGAGGTTGTTGTTGATATCAGGAAAATCATGTAGCAAGGTCTGTTACTGTAAGGCTGGACTGTGCCCTTAGCCTGGGATTATATTGTGAACCAGAGTTTACTCTCAGTTCCCTTCATTATTCCTTTTTGGATACCCATTCACTGGATAAGATGAGGCACATCTGGAACGGTGTAGAGGAATGCTACTGATCATGCCTTAACTACTGATGTCAGTTTAGAAAGGCATTAAACCATCAATGGATCGGCATGCTGGATAGAAAGTCAGGTATTGTGGTCTGCCTTCCTGTCATGCAGACAAGTCACAGAAAAAGGGATAAATGCAAGATTTTTCAGCTTTTCGTACAGCTATGCATATATTATAGACTACTGTCATTTGCGTGCTAAAGTACTACATTTAGGTGCATGCATTTACACCTGCTATTGACATGGCATAAGTGGGGGTGCCTAAATGTAGGCACATAAATGTCAACACACTAGTATCCTATATCGGAACCTGGGTTCCCAGATGCCATTATAGAATTTGCACTCTGCGCACTGCATTTTGGCATCCTTTTTAGAATTGCTCCTCATATATTTACATATCTGTACTCCAAGGCCTTCTATGTGCAATCTAAAAAAATATGTGATTTTTTTTGTATTAAAATCTTATTAAGGGCTGGCCCTGTGATAGTGTTGTGCATTTTAATGCTGCAGGTGGTCCCAATTTGATTCCCAACCCACTTAGCAAGCACATATTTAGTACTCAAGAAACATCTTTAAAATTCATCAGAATTTCTTTGAGTGAGGAAAATATGGGATAGAGTGTTTGTGGCAACCATGCCTGTCATACTAAGTGCCTTGTGTGGTGCTTGCTGAATATATACTGTGTGTGTGTGTGTGTGTGTGTGTGTGTGTGCGTGCGTGCGTGCACACGCATATATATAAACTCAAAACCTCAAATATGTCCAACTACTTGTGTACTCATGGCTCTCAAATGGGCAGAATCAAACCCTTAAGTCTTGTTTTATCAAAGCAATTTCTTATAGGTGTAGGTTAGGGAGAAATAGCTTAGGGCAGTAGTTCCCAAACCTGTCCTGGGGGTTCCCCAGCCAGTCAGGTTTTTAGGATGTCCACAATGAAATTAATGAGAGAGATTTGGATGCAGTGGAAAGGAAGGGAGAGAAGAGAAATGCAGAGATATTGGATGGGGGGCAAAAGGGAGGGAGGGAAGAAAGAGAGAGATTTTGAACCAAAATGTGGAGGGAAGGGAGAGATGTTGGACATAGGGGTGAAGGGAAGGGGAGGGAGAAAGAGATTTTGAACATGGGGGGCAGAGTGGAGGTAAGGAGGAATGTTGGACTTAGGTTGAGGGGAAAGAGGGAGAAATGCTGGACAACAGGAGAAAGGGGAGAGGAAAGGAGAGATGCAGGACTACAGTGAGAGGGAGGGAAGAGAGAGGAAGATGGCAAGCAAGAATAATGAGAGAGAAATTCTGGAACTTGGGAAGGTGAAGAGAGATTCTGGACTACAGGTGATGGAAGGAGGGAAGAAAGATGGGCAAAGAGATGCTGGGGTTGTAGGGGGAAGGCTGCAATTGGGGGAGAGAAAGAGAGGGAGGAGATGCTGGACTATAAGGATGGAGAGAGAGGGAGGGGACATTCTAGAAATGGTGGAACCATGTGGGAGTGGCCATGGTAGTCCTGCAAGGCTGCCCCAAAAGGTTGTGGCAGCTATTTTGCTGCAGCATATGCTAGGGGCAGGAGCGAGTGGGGGGTTTTCCTGCCTTCGCCATCCCCAGTAGACCAGCAGGGATCCTAGGTAGGCCCAAGGGGGACTAACTATTAACTATTGGGGCCAGAGGTGGGAGGGGGGATCGGAAGGAGAGGGCTGTTTTGGGTGGGAGGATGTTCCTGGGGGGAGGAGTATTGGAAGGGATGAACAATATTGAGCTGGGACCTGCATAGCTAATTGGGTGAATGTAGGACAGCTGTCCTACATTCATCCGGTTAGCTGTGTGGATGCCAGCACTGAATACTGCTGGCACCTGCTGAACTGCCAGCTCCTTCCCAACTCCTCCTGTACCACCCCTGACCTGCCCACTGTAAATGTGAATGATCAGAGCCAATATTCAGTGACACTGCCCAGTTAAGTACCACTGAATGTCAGCGGCTCAGCATCCCCAAGCGATTTAGACAGGCAGAACAACTCCTGCCCACTTAAATCACGTTGAATATTGGCTCACTAATCTTTTCTTCTGTTTATGCTTTGTTTTGCACTTCTTTTGTAAATCCTTTTATATTTTCTCTGTGTGATCCTTGTGCCTTATCAGTGAATAATAAGAGGGATCTTGTTAATAGATGTGTTACCCCTAGATTTAGTGCCATTATTCACACATCTGTGTCGTACTCTGTACAGCTGTGGTCAGTGTCAACTGTTACCCTCACAATTGACTACTGTAATTATATGTATGTTGGACTTTCAGCTAAGGCCATTAGGAAACTCCAGTTCTCTGAGGACAAGCTGGCTTGCATACTCTGACATGTGGGTAGACGCCGATCCGCATCGCCCAGTCCGCATTTATGCTAAAGTAAAAAGAGCTTTGTGAAGCGTGAGCTGCGCTTCACTGCTCGTGCTCGAATGTCTTCCTGCCTGCTGCGAGAACTCGGTCATCTCAGTTTAGTTTTTTCTGTGTGAAGAGCAGCTGCGCTTTTCATTTTCTCTTCACACGCACGGTATTAGAGCTTTTTTGACTGCCTTTGGCCTCTCTTATTTGAGATTTCCCTGCGTTTAAGTTTCCTTCATTTTCGACATGGGCTGTTTTAGGCCCTGATTCTGGTCGGTTTTGTGCCTTCGCCCCTTTTTCAGGCACCATTGAGTCGTTTGATTTGGCTGGCGAGTTCTTCCCTTCCATGCCCACGAAGACTCCTAGTGGCTTCAAGCATTGTACCTGGTGCAATTGGACCATCTGGGAAAAGGACGCCCATTCTTGGTGTCTGCAGTGTCTTGGGCCCGACCATAGCCTTGCTAACTGTATTCTCTGTCTTCAAATGAAGAAGAGGACCCAGGTTTCCTGGGAGGTTCAACGTGAACAGATTTTTGGAGCCAGGCCCAATTCCTTGACATTGGTATCAGCATCGATGTTGGAGGCGTCAGCATCGACGTCGAGTGTCACATTGGCATTGGGAACATCGGTAAGCATGGCTGCTTCGAGACCTCTAGACACTGGGAGCAGAGAGGCATCAAGTGTGTCTCCACCTGTCTCGAGGTCTCTCTCCTGCTGTGCAGGTGAGGATTCAACGTCGTCCTCATCGGCACTGAGGAGCATGGGTGACATGCTTTGGCCAAAGGCCAAGAAGCACTGTCGTCGGTCACCCTCAATACATGGTGCCGGGAGTTCCGGAGCACCGAGGGATTCGGCACCCGAGAAGCATCGGCGTCAGGAGGACTGCTCTCCCTCCACACAGGAGGTGCCGATGCGCTTGTCTCCAAGCAGCCGAGATCCTGCTCCCGTATTGGCCCCAGCGGTTTTGCAACCTGTGCCTTAGCCAACGCCCCAGCTTTTGCCGATGTCAGCCCTCAATGAGTGCATCCGGCCTTGCTTCCTGAGCTGCTGGATGGCCTCATGTAGCACTGTGCTTGGTTATGGGGGGTGCTTGCACCTGCCATACCTCCCGCTGTGGCCCCACCTGGCCCTTAGCCTGCAGTTCAACCTCCGACACTGGTGCCTCTTGTGGCCCCGGTGTTGATTGCCACCCAGGCCAGTACCCCCTCAACATCGGTGGAGGAAGCTTCACTGAAGTCGAGACGGGAGCTGCTCTCGAAGGCATGGCTCCTTGGCACCGAGGCAAGCTCGGTCTCGGACATCCCATAGGGAGATCTTATATGACACCGAGGAGGTGCACTCATGGGAATCGGAGGAGGATCCCAGATACCTTTCCTCGGACGAGTCTTATGGGATTCCTTCTGAGCCCTTCCCACCATCTGAAAGGAGACAGTCTCTGCAGGAGAGCCTTTCTTTCCCATCTTTTGTAAAGGAAATGACTGATGTCATTCCATTTCATTTGGAAGATGAGCTCAGGGCCAAGATGCTCAAGGTCCGGGACTATACATCTCATCCTAAGGAGGCTGTGACGGCTCCTCTCCACGAGGTACTCAAGGCAGTCCTCGTTAGGAACTGGGCATCCCCTCTGTCGGTCCCTGTTGTCGCCGAGAAGATTGACACCCAGTATCCGATCCAAAGTGAGCCTGGGTTTGTAAGGCCTCAGTTGCCTTACAATTCCATGGTGGTGGAATCTGCTCTCAAAAGAGCCAGGAGTATAGGGGCCTCGGCTCCCCCAGGCAGAGAAGCTAGAACTCTGGATTCTTTTGGGAGGAAGATGTACAAGGCCTCAATGCTGATCTCCCGTATTCAGTCATACCAGCTTTTCATAAGTGTTTACTTTCGAAATTGGTGAGTCAGCTGTCAGACTTGGTTGATACTCTCTCAACAGAGCAGGTCGAGCCTTTTCCCCAGTTGGTCAAGCAGCAGAAGGCGTTTCGCAAGTTCTTGACCAGAGCACTTATGACACTTTTGATGTGGCATCCAGGATCTCTGATAAGAGTGTAGCAATATGAGACTCTCATGGCTACGTGTTTCTAACGTGGGACATTCTGTTCAGCAGAGGTTGGTAGATGCCCCTTACCGGGGTGATAATCTTTTCAGAGAGAAGGCTGAGGAGGTTGCAGACCAAATCAAGAAACACACTGATACTATCTCTTCTCTCTCCTGCTGGGTGCCTTCTGCATCCACCTCCTCATCTAGGAGGGTTTTTGGCAAGTCAAGGGGTGCTCCCTACTACTACTCTAGGTGTAGCCTGCTCATACCAGGACCCAGTATTCTCGTTCTCATCAATAGTGTGCACCTAAGGCCTTCTGCTCCCCAGTCAAAGTGAGGGACAAGTTTTTGACTGGTTCCAGTAGAGCATAGCAGCAGTAAAAGTGTCCGTTCTGGACATCTTGCCGGTCGGGGGAAGGTTAAAATGTTTCACTAAAAGTGGCCTCTCATAACCTCTGACCGGTGGGTTCTTCAAATATTCCATCTCGGATACACCCTCAATTGGCATTCCAAACTCCCAAATTGCCTACCGAGAGCTCATTCATTCAGGTCTCAGCACAGGCAGGTACTTGCAGAAGAACTCTCCACCCTTCTGAAGGCCCATGAGGTCGAACTCATTCCACCAGGGGAAGAAGGGCAGGGATTCTAGTCTAGGTGCTTCCTTGTGCAGAAAAAGCCAGGGGGGGGGGGGATGTGTCTCATCCTAGACCTACATGTCAGACCTGATTGACTTACTACCAAGGAATGCTAAAAAATCATCCCGCACATTCCTCAACCTTCATTTCCCCAACTGCAAAGGTCTAAAATACAGACTAACGCACGCATCAGCCTTTTCCTATATGAGCACACAATTTTGGAACGCGCTGCCGCGCAACCTGAGAACGATCTATGAACTAACCAACTTCCGCAGACTACTGAAGACCCATCTCTTTAACAAGACATACCACAAAGATCAACACATATGAACTCCCTCACATGTATCCAGAATTGTTTCATAATGCTTTCTTGTCCTATTACAATCGTGTTCTAACTTTACCATGTAATCCAAAATCCTTCTGTAATAGCAAATGTTTATTCTCTTCTTATTTCCATTACTCATGATGTATTGTAAGCCACATTGAGCCTGCAAAGAGGTGGGAAAATGTGGGATACAAATGCAACAAATAAATAAATAAATACATTTTGGAATCCCCTAAATTCTTAACTAGTTTCTCCAGATCCTCCCCAATCAGCACATCCTTAAGCGCTATCCCACTCTTAACAGGGAGGGTCGTCTTCTTAGTTATAGAAAAACCCTGACCAGGACAAACTTGAAAGTTACTGGCCAGTATCTAACATCCCATTTCTAGGGAAACTCGTAGAACAAACAGTCTGTGTTCAACTTAATGACTGGCTAGAAGAAACTGGCTAGATCCATGTCAATCTGGATTCAGACCAGGTTATGGAACAGAAACAGTCCTCGTATTCCTACTAGATGATCTTCACAGAAACCGAGACAAGGGATTTGCCTCAATGTTAGTACTGCTAGATTTCTCAACAGCTTTTGACACTGTGGATCATTATCCTGCTTATAATCAAACGAGAAAAACGCTCAAGTTCCGACCTAAATCGGGAGATGGACGTTTATCTCACAAAAACGAATAACGCGGTATAATCGAAAGCCGAACTTGGACGTTTTCAAAAGGACTCCATCGCAGAAGCGTACATAGTTGACGGGGGCGTGTTGGAGGCGTGGTGAAGGCGGGACTGGGGCATGGTTATCACCCGAACAGAGATGGGTGCCTTTCGCCGATAATGGAAAAAAAGTATGCGTTTGTAGCTAGAATTTAGGGCACTTTTCCTGGACCCTGTTTTTTCACGAATAAGGCCCCAAAAAGTGCCCTAAATGACCAGATTACCACCAGAGGGAATCGGGGATGACCTCCCCTGACTCCCCCAGTGGTCACTAACCCCCTCCCACACACAAAAAAATGATGTTTCACAACTTTTTATTTTCACCCTCAAATGTCATACCCACCTCCCTGGCAGCAGTATGCAGGTCCCTGGAGCAGTTGTTAGGGGGTGCAGTGGACTTCAGGCAGGTGGACCCAGGCCCATCCCCCCTACCTGTTACAATTGTGCTGCTTAATGCTTATTAGTCGTCCAACCCCCCAAACCCACTGTACCCACATGTAGGTGCCCCCCTTCACCCCTTAGGGATATAATAATGGTGTAGACTTGTGGGCAGTGGGTTTTGAGGGGGATTTGGGGGGCTCAACACACAAGGGAAGGGTGCTATGCACCTGGGAGCTCTTTTACCTTTTTTTTTGTTTTTGTAAAAGTGCCCCCTAGGGTGCCCGGTTGGTGTCCTGGCATGTGAGGGGGGACAGTGCACTACGAATCCTGGCCCCTCCCACGAACAAATGCCTTGAATTTATTCGTTTTTGAGCTGGGTGCTTTCATTTTCCATTATTGCTGAAAAACAAAAACGCCCAGCTCACAAATTGTCGAATAAAACATGGACGTCTATTTTTTTCGAAAATACAGTTTGGTCCGCCCCTTCACGGACCCGTTCTAGGAGATAAACGCCCATGGAGATAGACTTTTTCGTTCGATTATGCCCCTCTATATCATGCTAGCATGACTGACAGAAACAGGTATCAATGGAACAGTACTTGCCTGGTTCAGATCCTGGTTCAGACTCATAGAAGGTTGCTAGCAACGTGAGCACATCACACCATTTTTGCAAAAACTTCATTGGCTACCAGTACAATACAGGGCTAAATTTAAAACTCTATGTCTGATCTTCAAGGCCCTCAAAGGAAATGGCCCTGAGTATTTGAATAGTATGATCCTCTACACAATGCCAAGGACACTAAGGTCCTCTCAAGGACCATCACTAACCACACTGTCTCCAAGACATTACACAATGTAATACCCGCAAGCGAGTTTTCTCCAGAGTAGCCCCCACACTCTGGAATGCACTGCCTGAAAGACTCCGCTTAATACAAGACTATCTCTACTTGAGGAAGACTCACTCTGTTTCAGTTTCAGCCAAAAATGGACTTGCATTTTCCTTCAAAACCCGAACTCGAATTTCAGGCCAGTTTTGGTGCTGAAATCAAACCCGAACTTGAAATTCGGTCAGCCTCTACAGTCTACTTTGGAGCTCGCTTTCAAAGCACTTAGACTTATAAAGTTCCATAGGTTACTTTGGAAAGTCTAAATGCAGCATCTTCCAGAGGAGAAGTCTAAGGGCTCCTTTGTTCCTCTCAGTCTCGCCCCAGCCTCAAGGACCCTAGGAAATATAGGCCTAGGAGGGCCCTTTCTTTTCAGAAACCTAGATATCAACAAAAGCAGTCCTCTCATTTGGACAAGTGTTCTTCCTTCCAAACTTCTAGTGACTCACAATGATGGGGTACCAGTCCACTCTTCATGTCTGGTCATAGACATTGTCTCTCATGTGTTTATGAGGAATAGACCAAGATTATGTCAGACCAATGGGTCTTAGACGTTATTAGAGAAGGCTACAGATTAGAATTCTCCTTTCCCATTGCAGATTTTTTTTCTTGGAGTCCCCATGCAAAGCCTTGCAAAATCAGAGAGCAATGTTATGCACTCCGCAATCCTTGCAAAATTTAGGAGCGGTCATTCCAGTCCCTTTGCACGAACAACGACAGGAATCTTATTCCATTTATTTTGTTGTCCCACAAAAGGGAGGCTTCTTTCAGCCAGTCCTCATCCTCAAGGGCATGAACAAGTCTCTGTGGGTCAGGCATTTCTGCATAGAGACTTTGTGCTCTGTGATTGCAGCTGTCCGGGCAGGGGAGTTTCTCACATCACTAGATCTCAAAGAAGCTTACTTCTATATATTCATCTGGCTGCCGCCTCAGCTCTTTTTAAGGTTTTAAAGGTTTCCAGTACTTGGAAAGCATTTTCAGTATTGAGCAGTGCCATTCAGTCTTTCAGCAGCCTCCAGGATGTTTTCCAAAGTCATGGTGGTTGTACACCTTTCTCAAGAAGGAAGTTCATTCCTATCTGAACAACTTGCTAATCAGGGCCTCATCCATCCAAGACAGCCTACAGGTCATGTCTCCTCAGTCTTCTGGAGTCCCTGGGATGGGTAATTAACTTTTTCAAGAGCCAGGTGGAACCCTAGCACTGTCTGGAATACTTAGGGGTTCACTTCGACATGTGGCAGGGCAAAGTTTTTTTTTTTTTGCCAGATCACTAGAGAATCAGACTCTAGGACTAGATCCATCACTTGCTGCTGCTTCCTAATTCCCTCATGTGGGATTATGTTCAACTACTAGGGGGGGGGGGTGTATAGTGGCAGCGGTGGGGGCCAGGGTCTAGAGGACTCACTCTGTTTCAGTTTCAGCTAAAAATGGACTTGCATTTTCCTTCAAAACCCGAACTCGAATTTTGGGCCAGTTTTGGTGCTGAAACCAAGCCCGAACTTGAAATTCGGTCAGCCTCTAACTTCAGCTGTGGCCAGATATGGGTCTGTATTACACTTTTTATCTTTGGCTGATGATAGGGAGAGTACTCCACAAAATCCTTGTGCATCCGGTTAAAATCGTTCTTGTAGTTTCAGACTGGCCCAGTTGGCCTTGGTATGTGGATCTGCTGCAGCTCCTCATAGCCAAACTGTTTTGTCTCCCTTTTCGTCAGGATGTTTTCTCTCAGGGACCCAGTCAAATGGAGGATCCATTTCAGTTTGGTCTTACAGCTTGGCTCTTGACTGGTCAAAGTTGAGGAAGAAGGGTTATTCTGAAGACGTGATCACTACTCTTCTTCAGGCATGAAATCGCCTGAAGAAGGGTAGTGATCAACAGTGTACATGTGGATTTGACAGTTTTTTTGAAGCTTGGTGTACCAGAGGGCCATCTCTCCTCTACAGTCTACTTTGGAGCTCATTTTCAAAGCACTTAGACTTATAAAGTTCCATAGGTTACTTTGGAAAGTCTAAATGCTTTGAAAATAAGCCTCTTTGTTTCATATTTTGGCCTTTTTACAGGAGGGGTTCAAAAAAGGCCTTGCATATAACTCTCTTAGATTCAGGTGGCAGTGTTAGCATGTTTTTGGGGTGTTTTTTGAATTCCTCTTTAGCTGCTCATCCAGATAGTTTGATTTCTAAAAGGGGTCAACCGTGTTAAGCCTCTGCTTTGTTCTCCTTGTCTGGAATGGGATCTCAATCTTGTCCTTCAAAATCCCCCTTTGTACCTCTTAGGAAAGCTTCTTTAAAGGTTCTCATCTAGAAGTCCATTTTTCTTTTTGCCATTTCGTCTGCCAAGTACATTTCTGAACTTCAAATCTTATCCTGCAGGGATCCATTCCTCCACTTCTCCAAGACTATAGAGTCACTATTAGTACAGTTCCATCTTTCCTGCCTAAGATCATTTCTGCTTTTCATTTCAATCAGCTGAGCTATTCCTTCCCTCCTTCAGAATGGAAGAGTATGCAAAGGATTTTAATTTGCTACGTTTCCTTGATGTGCATAGGGTTTTCCTTCAGTATCTGGTGATTACTAATGAGTTTGAGAGGTTGGATCAACTTTTTGTCCTTTTCGTAGGCCCTCATAAAGGGCTTCCAGCATCCAAAGCAACGATCGCCTGCTGGATTAAGGAGTCCATTTCTTCTACATATATCCTGTCCAGTAAACAACCTCCCATTTTGTTAAGAGTTCACTCTACTAGATAGTTATCTACTTTGTGGGCGGAATCATTTTCTTTTTCCCTTGAGGAAATCTGTAGATAAGCTACGTGGTCATCTTTGCACACTTTTTCCAAGCATTATCGTTTGGACATCGCAGCCCAGTCAGAGACATCCTTTGAAGCATCGGTAATCTTCACAGGTGTGTCTTGCCATTTTTGATGACTGCTTTGGTGGATTCATCTGCTTCGATGCTAAGGAAGGAAAGATTATGTCTTACCTGATAATTTTCTTTCCTTTAGTCATAGCAGATAAATCCAGAACCTTTTTCTCAGTGAAAATCTCAGCCGTTTGTTTAATCGGTTGGTTTCTCTGTTTAGGACTGTTACTTCAAATTCCTCTTTAGATTGCTCAATGTTCAAGTTATCATTTGATATATTTAAGTTATTGCTTGTTGTGTCCTGTGGGGAAGGATACGTTTTTCTGCCTTATTATTCCTTCTGCTTTGTTACGAGAAATACTGAGTCACCAGGAGCATTACCATCCTATATGATCAAGTTCAGTTCTGTACTCTATCTCCACCTGCTGGTAGATGGTCATAACCCACTAGTTTCTGGATTCAACTGCTATAACTAAAGGAAAGAAAATTATCAGGTAACATATAATTTTTCCTTATTCCTCCTATAGTGGGTAGAATATTGACAGGCACTAGGCGGCAAGCTAGTGCCTGTCCTGCATTGAATAAGCATCATTGGTTACTTATTAAGAAACATGTCTTGTTTGAAATAAATTTGACAATCAAGGCTTTATGTAATGGCACTCCTAAGTATTTGGCAAATAAATTATGTTGGTACATACCAAGCAGGAAACTCTGTTCTGAGCCATTTGTTAGTGGTTCCTCCAGTGCTGGTAGTGCGACCCTTTTTTGTGGCATAATCTCTTTCTGGATTTGTGTACTGAATTGAATTGATTTTCTTTGATTGAACATTTCTCTTTTTCCTGTTTAACCTCATTTGCTATAGCTGCTTGAGGTGGATAAAGTACTGTATAATTAAGGAGAGTGTGAAGAAATCTTAACTATATTTGTATGTTTTATTATATTTTTTGTAATTTTATTGTAAAACGCTGTGAAAGACTTTGTGATACTAAGAGAGCATGTACATTTTATAAATAAATGGCTCCTAGAATTCCTATAATGCATTCCAAGGGTTTTACAGTGTGAATGAATGAGTCACAGCAAATAACAAGCCCATCAAAGATTTCATTCACTTAAGCTTTCTCTGCTTTTCTTAATCCCCCCCCCCCCCCCCCCCCCCCCCCGCCCGGTATCATATCATCCCTGTGGAGTATATCTAATGAATGCAGCAGCTTCCCATGACTTGTGAAGGGTTTGCACGAAAGGTGCTAGAGAAAGCCAAATTCTTTCTGATTATGTATGAAATAAAGACCATCTCTGTCTTCCAAAGCCCAAATTATGAGCAATAGCATTTCTATGCACTCTGAATGCATGTAATTAAATATTAATCTCTTTGCTGTCTTCTGAGTGTTTTGCTTCAGTTGTTTGGCATGCTCTGTTAGTACTTATCTCTGGGGTACTGTCATCAGATGGTTTAGTTTTTATGACATGAATGAATCTTATTCCTAAATCAGGATATATTTAGTATAATCTTAAACTCTCAAATTTACTGCTAGTGCTTCCCTTAATAATTATATTGTGGCTTAGCACTGGCTTAGCACTGGAAGCATCGACCTCGATGACTGCCCAGACATGAGCTACCACACGGAGTGCACCAGCATCGAGGAGGTCTGCACCTTCCTCGACATTGGGCGCTGATAGCTTCATTGGTGTCAGAAACAATCAAATTGCTCACCAAATGCATTGGACCCGACACCGAGGACACATGGGTTTGATGTCGTACTCATCGGCACAGAAGAACTGTAAAGCTCAGTATCAGGGAAAGCCCAAGAAGCACAAACATCAGTCTTCTTTAATGCACTGTGCCAGGAGCGCCGTGGCATCAGCATTGTCAGTATCCAAGAAGCACTGACACTGGGAGGAGTGCTCCCCCTCTTTGGGGGAGGTGGTGGTGCGCTAGTCTCCAGACAGCGAGGCTTCTGCTTTCAGTCCCTGTCCCAGCTCCCCAGCCTTTTCAGATGCCTACTTTCGTTGATCAGTACCGAGTCATGCTTAGGGAGTAGCTGGCACAGATGCTACAGATGCACACCGTTCAGGCATCGAGGATGTGTGTACCAACTGTGGCTCAGTCCCAGCTTTTTCATGAAGCTCTTGCTGTGCCTGTGGAGTGGTCTTCAATGCCGATGCCCCAGTGGGTGTTGACATCAACCCATGCAGTACCGCTCTCGAAATCGGGGGAAGGAGCTTCCCCGGAGTCCAAGGGTCGGGCAGTATCCCTCCTCACCTCAAGAGAGATATAAATCTCCATCTGAGGGTCTCTTTGTCACAGTTGGAGATGGAGGAAGAACCCATGGCAGATATGTCTGTCCTGGATTATGAGTCGTCTCCTAAGCAAGGGTTCACGGTTCTATTACATCTTATCTTTAAAGATGCACTAATGAAGAATTGGGAATCTCCCCTCTCCAATGCAAGTTGCACCTAAGAAAGTGGCTATGTAGTACCGTATCCAGAAGGCTTCCTGCTTCGAGAGGGCTCCACTCCCTCACCACTCTTTCATGGTTGAATGTGCCTTCAAACATGCTAGGAGTTCCAGGACTCGTGCCTCAGCTCCTCCAGGTAGAGAGGCTCAGACATTGGACTCATTTGAGAGGAAAGCTTTTTCAGGCCTTGATGTTTATTGCCCACATCCAGTCCTATCAGCTGTACATAAGCTTCTACTTGAAGTCTTCGCTATGCAGTACGCTTAGTCTCATGGACTCTTTCCCTCAGGAGCAGGCCACTGAGCTTTGTCAGTTGACCGGTAAGCAGCTGGAGTGCAGAAAGTGTCTGGCCAGTGGCACTTATTTCACTTTTGACATTGCGTCCAGACTTTCCGCTATGGCTGCATGTCTGTGATCTAGAACCAGCAGTTCAGGACAGATTTACAGACGTACCTTGCCGAGGATACAGTCTTTTTGGGGACAGGATGGAGGAGGTCACCGACCTCATAAAGAAGCACACTGACACCATCCAGTCTCTCTATCGGCAGCCTCCAGCTGCATCCTCCTCAACCAGTAGATTTTCAAGTGTGCCTAGGCAATGGACCTAATACTCTCAAAGGTGTAGGTTTCCGCTGCCTTCTCTCTGTACCTAGTAGCCCCAGTCCCTGCACTCTCACCCTCTTTATTCCCACCCTCAGAAGCCTCTGCCTGCTCCCCAGTTAAAGCAGAGGTTGGGCTTTTGATTGGCTCCAGGAGAGCATAGTCGCAGTCCAAGAAACTGTCCAGGATGGCTTTCTGGTAGGGGGGAGGCTCAATTTTTCCTATCAAAGTTGGCCCCTTGTAACCTCCGACCAAAATAGTCCATCTCGGTTACACACTTAATTGGCATCAGAAACAATCAAATTTCTCACCAAGTGCATCATTCTTCAGCTCTCAGCACAAGCAGGTACTTGTAGAGGAAATCTCTGCCCTTCTATAGACCAGTGTGGTCAAACCCATGCCACCAGTGGAAGAAGGGAAGGGATTCTATTCCGAGTACTTCCTTGTACCAAAGAAAACATGGGGATCCTGCCCATCCTAGACGTATGGGCCCTGAACAAACTTCTGGTCAAAAAAAGGTTCAGGATGCTTCCCATGCTTCCCATGATTCAGGAAAAGGATTGTCTATGTTCTCTGGCCTTGAAGGATGCCTATACCCACACATCTGTGTTTCCCAGTCACAGGAAGTCTCTCAGATTCCGAGTAGGGAAACACCACTACCAGTATTCACCAAATGTCTTGCAGTAGTTGCACTGTTCCTAGGCAGACTGGGAGTTTGTGTTTCCCTACCTGGATGATTGTCTGGTCAAGAGCACATCGCAGGATGGGGTGCAAGAGTCAGTGCAGAGAACTAATCAGGTTCTGGATCCACTAGGGTTCTCTATAATTGCTTGATTAGATCGACTTGTTATTCTTGCTATCCTTAATTTCTCTGTAACACCAATTGTATTTTTTGTATCCTGAAATGGTGATGCCATAACAGGTCTTTGTTAGCCACATTGAGCCTGCAAATAGGTGGGAAAATGTGGGATACAAGTGTAATAAATAAATTATAAAGTACCCCAAGTTCCACCTTCTTCCAGTGCAGCAATTAGGAACTCTGCTAAATACAGTGACAGCAGATGCCTTAGTAGCAGTTGCCTCGCAAGTCCGAAGCAGCAAGCAGAAGGTACTGACAATGGATGCATCCAACCTGGGATAGGGAACTCACGTCAATAGACTTCACATTCAAGGGACATGGTCTGCTTGGGAAACAGATCTCCATATCAACCTCCTTGAGCTGAGGGCCTTTTGGAATGCTCTAAAGGCTTTCAATGATCGGTTACAGAACCAAATTATCTTTATTCAAGGTTGCAGTGTACTATGTGAACAAGGCGAGGTGGTACCCTCCATAAGTATTCAACATTCCAGGTTAAAAAAAAAACCTTTTAGCAAAAGAAAACATACAAGTAAGCAGTTTGTGCTCATAATTAAACTGACCTCTGTGCAATTGCAGTAATCTAGTGATATTTCATTATGCTGTGTGTAATTTATTAAACTAAGTTGTCAGCAAGGCCAGACAAAATAAGAAATATAATCTTTTCCCTTGAAAAAAAATGAGTTAACTGTCCTCTAGCACTTTTCAATACGTGGTGAAAAAATGCCTATATGCCGATTACTCCATTCTTCTGTCCCCAAGAGCAGGTACTCTGATAATTTGTTGGTATCTCTGGCCAAAATATTAAAATCTCCTCCACCATTCTCCTCCCATGTACACAAAACAAAGATAAAGAGTTTCTGTTGGCTGGCTGTATATTTTCTAGGTAGACTCTGGACAGGCACACATAAAACACACTGGTAAAATAACTAAGCGAAGCAGGTAGGAAATTGTGTAAAAATACCAATTTATAGGGCCCTTCTCAAAGAAAACAATAAGGCATAAGTCCATAAAAATAAAGCAAAACATATCAAACATGCTCACAGTATTTACAGGCCTTGATCTCCTTTATGGTTCAGGTAAGGGGTCTGTTGACTCAAAATTTTAATTTAATTATTTTAAAATTGTGACAATGCGTTTTTAAATCAGGGATTTGTTTAATTTAAATTCTGTTTTCAGATTCGGGTTCGGGGAATTTTTGTTGATTTTTTGGTCGGGTTGATTTTTGAATTTTGATATTTTTAAGGGGTCTTTTGGAGAAGGTTTGGTTTAGGGTGGTTATGAAAGGGTTAAATTTTTAATTTCGACGGGGTAGGTTTGGAGGGAAGCGTGTAAATTTTCGGGATACTTTTTAAATAATTTTAGGATTTTTAAGGGGGTGTTTTGGGGGAAAAATGAGGGCGGACGTGGAAAAAATGTTAAATTTAAATGTTAAAAATAGAGTTCAATAGAGGAGGTAATGTTTAATATGTGAGTGTGATTTTGGTGAAATTTGGGTGGATTGGGATTTTTTAATTTGGATTAGAATATTTTTCCCATTATTTTCTATGGAAAAAAATAAAAATAAAATGGAGAATCAGTTGTGCTGCTCAGGGTTCCGTGGGTCAGCAGAGGGAAGCGGAACCTTGGGAAGCGCAACTGATTGGCTGAGGGGCTCCCGGAACTCTGGCCGCAGTTCCGTTGCTTAGGCAACGGAGCTGTGGGCAGTTGGTCAGAGGAGCTGAAGACACCGAAGTGAGTGGATGTGTCTGGCTGTGTGTCAGGGATTGAGAGAGGGAAAAAGGATTAAAGGTGACTGAAGGGTGTGATTGAGGAAGGAAATTAAAACTAATTGTATGCTAGTAGTGGAAGAGAGGGATTGTGTGGCGGATGAGTGAATTAAACATTAGAGTTAAATTTTAAAGGGGTTTGATTGGGGTTAATAGGGAACAAGGTGAATTGGCTGTAGTGGGTGAATTGGCTTTAGTGGGGAGACGGTGTATGAGTGGATGACGCGAGTGCTCCTCTAGTACAGGGGACAAATAAATAATAGAATAGGTCTAGTAGAATAGGGATATTTAATTTATTTTATTTTTTTGGAGATTAACCTGGCCAAAGTGTAACCCTTTTTAATCGACACTTAGAGATTCAATTTAAAAGTTTTATTAAGGAGAAAGGGTTTTCTTCCCCTTTAAGTTGATTAAAGTTAGGTTTAGGGTAAAGAGCCAAGTGTCTGGATGCTGAATGGAGTGAAAAGCTGGGCCCCAACGCAAGAAAGATCCTGCGCTTCAGAGAACAGCGGTGATAAAGAACAGATAAGTGACTTGGACATAAACCAAATAGAACATAAATACTTACCTGAGATCCTGAGTTCCATGGACGAAGGTGAATCCTAAAAAAACACAAAAGCAACGCAAAAAGAATCAAATTCTTGTGTAAAGAAATAACAGGAATAATAGATTGAATAGAATATATTAGTTAGAACAATAGGGTTAAGGAAGAAAGAAATATACTTATCTGATATTGTTGTTTTATAGTCGTTAATGTATTGATCTGCAAAAGGAAGAAAATAGAATTTGTAGTGTTAAAGGTTTTTGGGCAGTTTTCCAAGTAAATCTTTGTTTTAAATGCATTGATTAAATGTTTAGTCTATTTTAAAGTGATTGATTATAGAAAAATAAAATATCTGAGAATTATTTAATAAATAGTGTCCAGTGCCATTAAATTCTGGGAAGACCAACATCTATAATCCTAATTTAGTTTCATTTTCCTCTTCCGCCCTTTGAGGACGGAGGATGAGGATAGTGAATCTACGACATTTCCAGTGCTCACAGTGTGATTCAAGAGTCTGGCACGGCTACAACCAACGGGTTTTGGGAATTCACACAGTAACAGCTGGTGCACTAGAGGTGTTCGTTAGAATTTGGCGTAGTCGGCAGGATAACTTCCCTGAATTCGAGGGCCCCTAAAGGTAAATTCTGAGGAGAAGGGGGAATTTAGTTGAAGAAATTCCTTGAGAGAATTGGGTTGTAATAAAGTAAAAAAAAATTGTGGTGAATCATTTTTGGGATGATAAGGTATCCTGGGTTTTGGGTTTGCCTGAGATCTCTGCTTTGCAGCAACACTTGATTCCTGAAAGGTACGAGGATGGACGGAGGAGCATCTGGAAGTTCCATTGCCCCTGTGCCTCAAGTGATCGCGCACACGGTGTTCATTCCTCAGGGGCGTTCTATGCTGGAATTCAGCGGATTTCCCAAAGGTCCAGAAGATTTGAAAATAGGAGAATGGGTAGAGAAAATGAAATTAAGGATGAAGATCATGCGTATACCTAGCTGAAGACCAATGTGATGTAGTGAGGGATCATCTGAAAGGGATTGCTGCGGACACTGTGAAGTACACGCTTCCGAGGGATTGTACAGTAGAAGAAATTTTCGAGTTGTTGAAACAAGTTTATGGTGATCGAGTGGCTTTGGGACTTCGGTTTCAAGAATTTTACAATCTATGCCAAGGGGAGAAGGATTCCATCCGTGTGTATGCATATTGTCTACAGGAGAAGTTGGAAAGCATCATGGCTAGAGACCGAAGGAGAGTTGGGATCCCGACGAAACCCTGAAGGAGCAGTTCATCATTGGTCTTAGGGATGAGACATTAAAGAGAGAGGTGTTGAAAAGCAACGAAGACAACCCCAGACAGAGTTTTGCGGAACTGATGCAAGCAGCCATCAGGTGGGCCGGTGAGGAAAGAGGCTTGTCCACATGGGAGACAGCGCCAAAGAAAATTTTTCCGAGGCAGAGGGAAGACGCTGGTGATTATGGTCGTCCGGAGGAGACAGCGACAGTGGCTATGATGCGTCAGATGACCAATATGTTGGCCAAGATGTGCGAGAGGCAGGTGGAGGAATGGAGGCGACAACGAATAGAGAGAGACCAGTTAAGATACTCGGATGTCAAGAAGGAGTATCCTCGATATAATTGTAATGCAAGGCCTTCCAGGACAGTGACGGGTGAACCAATCTGTTACCGCTGTCAGGAGCCAGGACACATCGCCAGATACTGTCAGAGTGAGAGGGGTGGTTATCCAGGAAGTGATGGAAGAGGCCCTCAAGTTAGTAAGAGTCAAAACAGCAATGAAGAAAAACCCACTACCAGCGGTAATGCACGAGGAAGCGCCACAACCCCGGTGACGGGAAGAGAGGTAAAACCAGTGGTACAGATGCAGAAGTCAGTGATTGTGGATGAAGCATCAGAAACAAGTTACCTGGGAGAGAGGGCTGTGGGAACTAGTCCGGTATTGAAGGTTATGATAAATGGAGTTGAAACCCTGTGTACCATTGACACTGGCTCTAGTGTATCCACCATACTGGCAAGTTATTTCTATAAAAACTTCCCTAACACCGCTCATCTTAAGGACGCTAGTGAACTGGTGCTGGTGGCTGTAAATGGGACGGATCTACCTGTGCTAGGGTATATTGACGCAGATGTTCAGTGCCTGGGTCAAGTGATACCAAGAAGATGCATTTTTATTGTCAAAGACAATTTTTACAATGGACAGGTTGAGAGCCAGCCAGTACCAGGTATAGTGGGAATGAATGTGCTCAGGTATCTGGAAGGATTGTTCAAGGATCTGACTGTTTTGATGAGTGCTCCTGGGAAGATCGCGAAAGTGAGAGCCGAAATATTCCAGAACAAGAACAAGGCAGAAGGATATGTTAAAGTGTGCGGTAGTGTGAAGCAAATTTTGCCAGCTATGACGGAACGCGTGCTGATGGGAAAATGTCAGCAGGTGCGGAAAGTTTCTGGTGTTTTATTGGTGACTGCTTCACGGAAGGTTACACTACCTAGCAAGGTGAGAGTGGTAAACACCTTGGTTAAGCCGGAAAGAGGAAATATCTTGGTCCGGATGATCAATGCGGGGGTTCAAGATATTGCCATACCAGGAAGAGCACAGATAGCAGAGGTCCATACTTCAGCAAGTGAAATGTCGGAAGAGAGTTCTGTGAGATGTGAGCTAAAAATGAATGGTTGGGAAGAACAGCTTCCTAAAGTGAAGGTGGAGTGAGATAAATTGTCCGCGGAGCAGGCCCAACAATTAAGAGAATTATTATGGAAACATCGTTCAGTGTTCTCTACCAACGACGCGGACATAGGGTTTTCTGACCTGGTGTCTCATAGAATTGATACGGGTGAAGCAAAACCAGTGAAGCAACCGTTCAGAAGGGTCTCCCCTCACATTTTTGACCAATTTAAGGCACATGTTTACAAGCTAGTGAAACAAGGAGTGTTAAGAAAGAGTTACAGTCCTTGGGCATCTCCAGCTGTTGTGATAAAAAAGAAGGATGGCAGCTTAAGATTCTGCTGCGATTATAGAAAGTTGAACTCACTTACAATCAGAGATGCATATCCACTTCCGAGAATAGATGAGTCACTGGACGCCCTGGGATCTTCAAGGTGGTTCTCGTCTTTAGACATGACATCCGGGTACTTTCAGATGGGCATGGCCCCGCAGGATATCGAAAAAACAGCAGTAACAACACCTTTCGGGCTATTTGAGTGGACGCGCATGCCTTTTGGGTTGTGCAATGCTCCTGCTAGCTTTCAGAGGTTGATGGAATCTGTCATGGCTGAGTACGTCTTTGAAATCCTTCTCTTATACCTTGATGACATTCTGGTATATGCACGCACCTTTGAACAGCACCTGGAAAGACTCGATCTGGTCTATGAAAGGATGAAAACAAGTGGTCTGAAGCTCAAGCCGGCGAAATGCAAGATTCTGTGCTGTGAAGTAAGGTTCCTGGGCTACATGGAGGGGCATAATTGAACGAAAACGCCTATCTCCATGGGCGTTTATCTCCGAGAACGGGTCCGTGAAGGGGCGGACCGAACCGTATTTTGGGAAAAAATAGACGCCCATGTTTTATTCAACAATGTGTGAGGTGGGCGTTTTTGTTTTTCAGCGATAATGGAAAATGAAAGCGCCCAGCTCAAAAACGAATAAATCCAAGACATTTATTCGTGGGAGGGGCCAGGATTCGTAGTGCACTGGTCCCCCTCACATGCCAGGACATCAACCGGGCACCCTAGGGGGCACTTTTACAAAACCAAAAAAACAGGTAAAAGAGCTCCCAGGTGCATAGCACCCTTCCCTTGTGTGTTGAGCCCCCCAAATCCCCCTCAAAACCCACTGCCCACAAGTCTACACCATTATATAGCCCTAAGGGGTGAAGGGGGGCACCTACATGTGGGTACAGTGGGTTTGGGGGGGTTGGACGACTAATAAGCATTAAGCAGCACAATTGTAACAGGTAGGGGGGATGGGCCTGGGTCCACCTGCCTGAAGTCCACTGCACCCCCTAACAACTCGTCCAGTGACCTGCATACTGCTGCCAGGGAGCTGGGTATGACATTTGAGGGTGAAAATAAAAATTTGTGAAACATCATTTTTTTGTGGTGGGAGGGGGTTAGTGACCACTGGGGGAGTCAGGGGAGGTCATCCCCGATTCCCTCCAGTGGTCATCTGGTCATTTAGGGCACTTTTTGGGGCCTTATTCGTGAAAAAACAGGGTCCAGGAAAAGTGTCCTAAATTCTAGCTAAAAACGCATACTTTTTTCCCATTATCAGTGAAATGCGCCCATCTTTGTTCGGCAGATAACCACGCCCCAGTTCCGCCTTCGCCACACCTCTGACACGCTCCCATCAACTTTGTCCGCATCCGCGACGGAGTGCAGTTGAAAACGTCCAAAAATCGGCTTTCGATTATACCGCTTTATTCGTTTTTGTGAGATAAACGTCCATCTCCCGATTTAGGTCGGAACTTGGGCGTTTTTCTCGTTCGATTATAAGCAGGATAGTGTCCCAGAATGGTGTCTCAGCAGATTTGGAGAAAATCAAAACTGTGCAGGAGTGGAAGGTTCTGAAGACTAAAACGGAGATGAGAAGTTTCCTGGGACTGGCCAGTTTTTACAGGCGCTTCGTGAAGGATTTCGCCAAAATAGCGTCACCATTACATGCTCTGACGGGGAAGACTGTTCCTGAAAGTTCGACCATAACGTGGAATGAGGAGTGTCAGAGAGCTTTTGACACTCTAAAGGAGAGACTCATTTCTGCTCCTATCTTGGGATATCCTGTCTTCACAGAGTCATTTATTCTTACAACGGATGCAAGTTACCGAGGCCTCGGAGCCGTCTTGAGTCAAATACAAGATGGTGAGGAGAAAGTCATCGCTTTCGTGAGCCGAGGGCTGAGGAAGTCTGAGCGGAATGCTAACAACTACTTCGCCTTCAAATTAGAACTGCTGGCTCTGAAATGGGCAGCGACAGAGAAATTTATGGAATACTTGATATACCGGAAATTTATACTGAGGACAGATCACAATCCCCTCAAGTATCTTGACTCTGCACGAATCCAGGCAGTAGAGCAAAGGTGGCTGGCT
The DNA here is from genome assembly GCF_901765095.1 of Microcaecilia unicolor. NCBI lineage: Eukaryota > Metazoa > Chordata > Amphibia > Gymnophiona > Siphonopidae > Microcaecilia > Microcaecilia unicolor. The sequence continues at coordinate 226,377,742 of NC_044032.1, read as the reverse complement.
CAACTTGCAGATCTTGACTTTGAGGTCGAATATAAGCCAGGCCGTAGCAATCAGGTGGCTGATGCATTGTCTAGATTACCCGAGGAAGAAGAGCCAGAGTTGGAGGAAGGTGATGTGGAAAAAGATTTCTTCGGTTTTGCCTGTAACATGATTTCGGTGAGAGAGAAAGGAAGGAAGTTTCATGCACCGAAGAACTGTCTGGGAATGTTATTGGAAGGCCCAAATGAGAGAATAAGGAAAGCTCAGAGAGAAGATGAAACAGTTAGTGTAGTAATGGGATGGAAAGAGCATCAATACTCTCCTTCTCAGGAAGACTTGACTTCGCCTGGGGTGAAGCAGCTTTGGAAACATCGAGATCGTCTGCTGATAAAAGATGGAAAGCTATTTAGAGGGTACGAAGACTGTAGATCAGGAGAGGATATTCTGCAGATCGTGGTACCAGACTTGTTGAAGAAGGAAATGTTGGAAAACTTCCATAACAATATGGGGCACTACGCATTGGAGACCACGTTTAAGAACTTAAGAAAGAGACACTTCTGGATGAACATGCGTGCAGACGTGGCTGTGTGGATTAAAGATTGCAGAAGATGTTGTTTAGCGAGAGAATTATTTCCCAAGGAGAGATGTGAAATGGGATGTTTCAATGTGATAAGACCCCAGGAGGTGCTAGCTGTAGACTATACCATGTTGGAAAGGGACAGACGAGGATTTGAAAGCGTAGTTGTCATGACAGATCTATTTTCCCGGTTTGCGGTAACAGTGGCCACGCACAATCAGACAGCCAGAACCACAGCGGAAGCGTTAATATCTAGATGGTTCGCTTTATATGGAGTACCCGAGAAGCTGCACTCGGATCAGGGGCCTGCATTTGAATCCGGAGTCATAAAGGAAATTTGCAAATAGTATGGGATCAAGAAGACGAGGACCACCCCATACCATCCCCAGGGCAAAGGACGGTGCAAGAGGTTTAACAGGACCCTGCATCAGATTTTGAGTACCTTCCCGGAAGATAAGAAGAAGAATTGGTCCAAGTTTTTGCCAGAAGTAGTCCAGATTTATAATAGTTCTTTGCATTGCTCCACTGGGTATACACCAGCTGAATTGTTTCTGGGAAGAGATTTGTTGCTTCCTCTTGAGCCTCTGGTACAGGAAGAGGAGGATCATGAAGATTGGGAAAATATTGAAAATCTGGAAGATTGGGTACAGCAACATAAAGAGAAGTTGAAGTTTGCACAGGAACAGGCTCGGAAGTATGCGGAGCATCAGAATTTGAGAATGAAGGAACAATATGATAAAAAGGCGGGAGCTGAGCTGTTGGAGGAGGGAAGTTGGGTCTTGCTGAAGAGGCAGAGATTTCCGGGCAGACACAAAATCCAGGATTTGTGGGAGGCCTACCCATATAAGGTGATAGGAGTTTTTGGGAAATATGGTAATGTAATTAAGATCCAAAATGAAACTTATGGAGAGAAAATAGTTCATAGAGATTCTCTTAAGAAATATATATTTGAGGTAAAAGGATCTGAGGTCGAACAAATCCAGGAGAAATTGGTTGTGACTAGAGAGAAGAGTAATGTTGAGAAAGATTCTAAGAAAGAAAAACAAAAAGGTTATGTAATAATTACAGAATTTGTGGTTAACCCAAGTACTAATCCCTCTGTACCAGAGAATGAGAGAGTGGAGAAATTAAGAAGTTCCACAGGAAATAATAAGGGTGTGTGTTCCCAATATCTGCAGGAAAATTTTATTCTGGGGTAACGTCACTAGGGTTAGATGTGTGTGTGTGCTTGAATGAAGTAATCGGGGAATGGTCCGTGGTGAAGGAAAAGTTTTTTTATGGAGTATGTTTGGGGTATAAGGTGGTATAAGGTTGAGAGTGAAGGGGAATGAGATTAATATTGGGGACAATATTTGGTTTTTGCCCGGATGAATGTAACCAAGGGGTTAAGGGTTAGAAAAAAAAACGAATAATAAAAAGGATTATACTTACCTGGTTGGGGCTCCTGGCTGGATCCTGGGGGCTGAAGAGAAGAGAGGTGCGGCAGGAGGCAGCAGCGATTTTTTTGGGGGGGCTCCAGGACCGTTTTGGGAGCGCTGGAGGAGGCCTGCGCTGCAAGAAGCAGCGTTAACAGGTTTTTTGTTGGCGCCGGTATTTTGGGCCGTTTCGGAAGGCCTGGGGGTGATTAGGTACATCCCCAGGCATGAGCAAGGTGTCCCGAGCTCTCCGGTGGTTCCGGGGCTTGGTGGTGACGCTGCCAGAGGCAGCTCTGCGATTTTTCTGGCTCCCGGGGACGATTGGTCCCCGGGAGTGAAGACGCATTCGGGGCTGGTGAGGGCGCTGAGGACGCTGCATAAAGCAGCGTTGAAGGTTTTTTTTTTTCACTCCCGGGGCAAAGGATCGCGTCCCCGGGAGTGAAGAGCTGCAGCGAGGCCCGGCGAGGGAGGGAAGGAGGAGAGGACGACGTGGGAGATGTTGCTGGAGACGGGTGAGCGTGCATGAGGCAGCGAGCCTCATGCACGAATCGGCGGCGCTCGTTTCCCGTTTAGGCCGAAGCCGGGGCCTAAATTTTGGGCCCGGCTTCGGAACGTTTTTATTTTTGTCTCCGTTTTCGCGTGAGGACGTCGGAGACCGGAACCGAAGGCAGGGATCGAGTGAGCAGAAAATCCCGGTTCAGGTAAGGGGTCTGTTGACTCAAAATTTTAATTTAATTATTTTAAAATTGTGAAAATGCATTTTTTTTTTTAAAATCAGGGATTTGTTTAATTTAAATTCTGTTTTCAGATTCGGGTTCGGGGAATTTTTGTTGATTTTTCGGTCGGGCTGATTTTTGAATTTTGATATTTTTAAGGGGTCTTTTGGAGAGGGTTTGGTTTAGGGTGGTTATGAAAGGGTTAAATTTTAATTTCGACGGGGTAGGTTTGGAGGGAAGCGTGTAAATTTTTGGGATACTTTTTAAATAATTTTAGGATTTTTAAGGGGGTGTTTTGGGGGAAAAATGAGGGCGGACGTGGAAAAAATGTTAAATTTAAATGTTAAAAATAGGGTTCAATAGAGGAGGTAATGTTTAATATGTGGGTGTGATTTTGGTGAAATTTGGGTGGATTGGGATTTTTTAATTTGGATTAGAATATTTTTCCCATTATTTTCTATGGAAAATAATAAAAATAAAATGGAGAATCAGTTGTGCTGCTCAGGGTTCCGTGGGTCAGCAGAGGGAAGCGGAACCTTGGGAAGCGCAACTGATTGGCTGAGGGGCTCCCGGAACTCTGGCCGCAGTTCCGTTGCTTAGGCAACGGAGCTGTGGGCAGTTGGTCAGAGGAGCTGAAGACACCGAAGTGAGTGGATGTGTCTGGCTGTGTGTCAGGGATTGAGAGAGGGAAAAAGGATTAAAGGTGACTGAAGGGTGTGATTGAGGAAGGAAATTAAAACTAATTGAATGCTAGTAGTGGAAGAGAGGGATTGTGTGGCGGATGAGTGAATTAAACATTAGAGTTAAATTTTAAAGGGGTTTGATTGGGGTTAATAGGGAACAAGGTGAATTGGCTGTAGTGGGTGAATTGGCTTTAGTGGGGAGACGGTGTATGAGTGGATGACGCGAGTGCTCCTCTAGTACAGGGGACAAATAAATAATAGAATAGGTCTAGTAGAATAGGGATATTTAATTTATTTTATTTTTTTGGAGATTAACCTGGCCAAAGTGTAACCCTTTTTAATCGACACTTAGAGATTCTATTTAAAAGTTTTATTAAGGAGAAAGGGTTTTCTTCCCCTTTAAGTTGATTAAGGTTAGGTTTAGGGTAAAGAGCCAAGTGTCTGGACGCCGAATGTAGTGAAAAGCTGGGCCCCAATGCAAGAAAGATCCTGCGCTTCAGAGAACAGCGGTGATAAAGAACAGATAAGTGACTTGGACATAAACCAAATAGAACATAAATACTTACCTGAGTTCCTGAGTTCCATGGACGAAGGTGAATCCTAAAAAAACACAAAAGCAACGCAGAAAGAATCAAATTCTTGTGTAAAGAAATAACAGATTTGAATAGAATATATTAGTTAGAACAATAGGGTTAAGGAAGAAAGAAATATACTTATCTGATATTGTTGTTTTATAGTCGTTAATGTATTGATCTGCAAAAGGAAGAAAATAGAATTTGTAGTGTTAAAGGTTTTTGGGCAGTTTTCCAAGTAAATCTTTGTTTTAAATGCATTGATTAAATGTTTAGTCTATTTTAAAGTGATTGATTATAGAAAAATAAAATATCTGAGAATTATTTAATAAATAGTGTCCAGTGCCATTAAATTCTGGGAAGACCAACATCTATAATCCTAATTTAGTTTCATTTTCCTCTTCCGCCTTTGAGGACGGAGGGCGAGGATAGTGAATCTACGACATTTCCAGTGCTCACAGTGTGAGTCAAGAGTCTGGCATGGCTACAACCAACGGGTTTTGGGAATTCACACAGAAACAGCTGGCGCACTGGAGGTATTCGTTAGACTAGTTCTTCTCCCCATGTTGGATGTGGAACTAGCAGCAGTTTTATTCTGCTTACTTGGAGATGGGATGATCTCCTGATGATATATACTTTCTCCTTCCTTAGGCACCCTGTGCCTCGGGATTTAGCTGTGGCTCAGACTTAAACCCCTTGTCGTCACCATTTCTCTCATGGGAAACAGGCCTCACACCAGGTCTTTCTTTTCTTCTTCTTCTCCGGGTACCCTGAGTGGGAAACTTACCACTTGGTTACTGGACTCCCTCTGTGGGGAGGAAGGAAAGCCCTGGGCACATCCCTAGACCTAGGTTTTATACTTCTCCATGACTTGCTCAACCCCTCATTAATTTGAGTGGCACTACTCTAGAGCAGGGGCCTGGAATGTCCCTTTTGTTACTGCAAGGGAGGCACTTAATGGCATCCTGCCACATTTACATGGTCACCTTCCCTGTCTCCTGCCAGGAGGAAGGCAGCAACCTGTTTTCCCTTTTATCTTCTTGCTAGTCTGTTGACTTCAGTCTGAAGCTTGAACATGTGGGGCCCTGTCATCTTGAAACACCCACTGATACTGCATGTTCTGACTTCTGAGTACAGGCAGTAAAGGAAGAAGTAGATACAGGTAAAAAAAACCACTATTCTATTTCTGATGGCAGGAGAGTATTGCAGCAGTGTGGAGGAATTAAAGGGGAGGGTTGTGTCCACGGAGAAAAGAGGATCATGCCTGAAAGAATCAAGAGTGCAGGGCCCCTAAAATTCGGCGCTTGAATCAGTTGTCCCAAGTAATGCTAATCTTTCCTTCAAACAGCCCTACTTCTGCATTGTATCTCCTCTCATTTCTGTATACTTTTCCCCATTTTTTTTCCTTTTTCCCCACCTCTGCAGTTTTCCTGTCGGCCATCTGTCAAGCCCGCCCATGCAGTTGCATTCTAACATCCACAGTGGCCCAACTTTCCCCAAGATTATGCTAACCTTGTTCTTTCCACTTGCTATAATTCTTAGGATTTGTACTCGCCAACTAGGCTAGTTTGCTGTTTCAGGTCTGTACCGGCCCTGTTCTTTTTGGGGCTTTACCGTTGTGCTGTTTTCTCTAGCCATCTTCTTTTTCTTTGGGGTCATATTGCCTTGCTGTTCTGGCCTGCTGCATTTTTCCCAAGACCTCACTTTTCCTGAACAAATCCCAGGTTCCAGAATGTGATTCCCTAGGTATTATGGCAATCTGAAAAGTAGGATATATCCAGCCTACATTGCCGTATTTGCCACTAATTGGTCTCTCAAAACCAGTATTTTGAAATTCTGAATTGTATTGCCACAACAACTTAACTTTTTAACCTTTCTGACCATAGACACATGAGAATACTGCTGTGAAACAGAGAAAGAAATGGTTATAGACTGGAAAATCTGTGTTTCTTGCAATTCCTCACATTCATGTTTGAAACTTGTCATGCAAAATGTGCCTGGAAGGTGGCCAGAGTGAATTCAGAGAAGGGTTTACTTTCAATGCCATTGTGAAGAAGAAGAAAAACGTGAAAGTTCTGCTATAGAAAGAAAAGTGACAAGACACAAATAATATTTTTAAATTTAAATTTCTTTAAACATTTTATTTATTTATTGGGATTTATTTACTACCTTTTTGAAAGAATTCACTCATTGTCTATGAGGACTGGACAAATGATAATATAAATCCAGAATGAATTATGGTATTGGCCAGCTAGAGTGGGTAGATTTGAATGCATCAAGAAGCATGTAGAAACGTAGAATGCTCCTGAGGAAAACACAGACACTAAAATAAGGGAGAATAAATTGGACTTTAAAATAGCATGTTGGTGACTCTTCACATGCTCCTTTTTTCTCTTTTCTTTTGCCTTTTACAGCTAGGAATCCACTTTGAACTGAGTGCAGCTGCAGGACTTGAAGGCCATGTGTAGAAATATATTTGTTAGCCAGCATCTGGGATGTCTGGCTGGATCTCTGTTGGTCTCCTGGGCTCTTCCCCTAGCAGTCTAAGAGGTCACTTCCACACCTGTTAGCTCTGGAACAGTTTAAAACTGTCATGGATTAAAGATGCTTACAGTTTGGCATATCCTTCTTTTCTACCTTCATGTCATTTTCCATTGGCTCAGCTAATTTGTTGTTCATTTACTTTGATGAGGAAATCAATTTTATTAAAAATTGACCCAGATGAAATACTTACAAAGCTTTTCTCTCATTTTGTGTCTTGGGGGGGGGGGGGGGGGGGGGAAGCTTAATGAATCAGGCCCTGGAACTGTTTATATAAAGAGAAAACCTGCTGCTTGCTGAAATGGCTTTGTTTTTTCTATAAATAACGTAGCTCCTTTAGATACATGTATTATAACAGCATGTGGTAGCTTGACTTAGCTTATGTCTTTCACCCTGTGCTTCTACATTAGGAATTATCTGTGAACTAGAGACTTCGGGCTCCTTTTACTAAGCCATGGTAGTGATTCCCAGCATTGCAAATGTAATGAAACCCATTCATTTCCTATGGGCTTCATTGCATTTACCACGCAGGAATCGTGGCTTAGTAAAAGGAGCACTTAATTTGATTAGGAACCAATACCAGATATGGTACTGGGACAAACTGATATGAGTTAGTATGGGTGGTACAGGAAGGAGAGCTTTGTTAAGATAATCAGTTTATGGGGAAGTTATGAACATGGGCTACCGTTAAGATGAGTTAGTTTACTCAGTTTACTGTTAACGCAGTTATTAGTAAAATGGCACAAGTTATTAGAAAAATAACACATCTTAGTGGTGGCCCATGTTGATAACTTCCCTCCTTAATCTGTTGCATATGAATGTTGAGGTATAAGTGATATTCTACTGATGCAACATTTTATTTTCATTCGGACTCTGGTCATTGAATAAAATCATGTAATTATAGTTACAGCCTAACTTCACTTGAGGTCTTCATTTCATCATACATTTTTGGAAACAACTTAAAATATAAAATGTGGTATTAAGTGATTCTCCGAGGACAAGCAGGCTGCTTGTTCTCACTGATGGGGTGACGTCCACGGCAGCCCCTCCAATCGGAATCTTCACTAGCAAAGTCCTTTGCTAGCCCTCGCGCGCCGATGCGCACCGCGCATGCGCAGCCGTCTTCCCGCCCGAAACCGGCTTGAGCCGGCCAGTCTTCTTTTCTCCGCGCTCGGGACGGTTGTGTTTCCGTTTCGTGCCCTGAAAAAGTCGACCTCGCGCGTCGTTTTCGACTCGTTTTGCTTCAAAAGTGTTGGAAAAAACCTCTTTTGGCTTTTTCCCTTCCTCTAGTTCGAGTTTTTCACCCCGGTAAGTTTTCTTTCATCGTCGGGGTAGGCCTTAGTTAGGCCCCGGTCGAAATTTCCTTCCCACTTTTTTCTGCTGGTGCCGAATTTCGCCATTTCGTCTTTTGATCTCGCCGGCGTGATTTTTCCGCCCATGACATCGAAGCCTTCCAGCAGCTTCAAGAAGTGCACCCAGTGCGCCCGGGTAATCTCGCTCACTGACAGGCACGCTTCGTGTCTTCGGTGTCTGGGGGCCGGGCACCGCCCTCAGGCCTGTAGTCTGTGTTCCCTTTTACAGAAGCGGACTCAGGTAGCGAGGTTGGCCCAGTGGAACTTTTTGTTCTCGGGCTCTTCGTCGGCATCGGCACCGGGGGTATCGAGTGCATCAACGTCTGCAGCGTCCAGACCTTCATCCTCGGCGGCCAGTGCATCGAGTGCATCGAGGCATCGACCCTCTGCATCGGCGCCGAGACATCGGGTGACTGCATCGACGTCGGTGGTACCGGGACCTCGTCTGCTGATGTCGTCGGACGGTGGTGCTTCGTCTGGAGTGCAGGTGAGGGCTGTCCACTCCCCTGCTGGTGGCGGTGAGCCTTCGGGTGGGTACAGCCCCCCCGAGATCGACCCTCTTCGGTCTCGGCCCCGAGGAAGAGACGGCTGGATTCTACGTCCTCCTCGTCGGTGCCGGGAAGCGCCGGTGACGTGCTTCGCAAAAAATCTAAGAAGCATCGACACCGGTCCCCTTCCCGTGTCGGCACCGAGAGCTCTGGGTCGCCGAGGGAGTCGGCACCCAGCAGGCATCGGCACCGAGAGGACCGCTCACCCTCTGTTCAAGAGGTGTCGATGCGCTCCACTCTGGACAGCCCGGAATAGCCTCCACGCCCGGAACAGGTTCTGACGTCGACGCCTGCATCGACTTCCATGCCTTTTTCTGCAGCCGCTCTGAACGAGAGCCTCCGGGCCGTTCTTCCAGAGATTCTGGGAGAGCTGTTGCGCCCTACCCCTCCGGTACCGGCGGTGCTTGCGCCTCCGGTACCATCGAGCGTGGCGCCGGCTGGTCCATCGCCCGAGGTGAGGTCACCGGCGTCGGTGCCGCGTGCGGTACCGACTGCCGTCGCCTCCCAGGAGGGCTCCCCGACTACGTCGGCGGAGGGAGTTTCGCCGATGCGGGCGAGGGAGTCTACCTCTCGACGCCCCCATCGTGGACGTGGCTCCACGGAGTCGAGTCGGGCGCGGTTGCAGACACAGGTTCGTGAACTTGTGTCTGACACCGAGGGTGAGGCCTCGTGGGAGGAAGAGGAAGACATCAGGTATTTCTCTGACGTGGAGTCTGAAGGTCTTCCCTCTGATCCCACTCCCTCTCCTGAAAGGCAGCTTTCTCCTCCTGAGAGTCTGTCTTTCGCTTCCTTTGTCCGGGAGATGTCTACGGCCATCCCCTTCCCGGTGGTTGTGGAGGACGAGCCCAGGGCTGAAATGTTTGAGCTCCTGGACTATCCTTCTCCACCTAAGGAAGCGTCCACAGTACCCATGCACCATGTCCTTAAGAAGACATTGCTGGCGAACTGGACAAAACCTCTAACTAATCCCCACATTCCCAAGAAGATCGAGTCCCAGTACCGGATCCATGGGGACCCAGAGCTGATGCGCACCCAGTTGCCTCATGACTCTGGAGTTGTGGATTTGGCCCTAAAGAAGGCTAAGAGTTCTAGGGAACATGCTTCGGCGCCCCCGGGCAAAGACTCTAGAACCTTAGACTCCTTTGGGAGGAAGGCCTACCATTCTTCTATGCTCGTGGCCAAGATTCAGTCCTACCAGCTCTACACGAGCATACATATGCGGAACAATGTGCGGCAGTTGGCGGGCTTGGTGGATGCGCTCCCCCCTGAGCAAGCCAAGCCTTTTCAGGAGGTGGTCAGGCAGCTGAAGGCGTGCAGAAAATTCCTGGCCAGAGGGGTGTATGACACCTTTGATGTTGCGTCCAGGGCCGCTGCTCAAGGTGTGGTGATGCGCAGGCTCTCATGGCTGCGTGCCTCCGACCTGGAGAACAGACTCCAGCAGCGGATTGCGGACTCGCCTTGCCGTGCGGACAATATTTTTGGAGAGAAGGTCGAACAGGTGGTAGAGCATCTCCACCAGCGGGATACCGCATTCGACAAGTTCTTCCGCCGGCAGCCTTCAGCATCTACCTCTACAGGTAGAAGATTTTTCGGGGGAAGGAAGACTGGTCCCTACTCTTCTGGCAAGCGTAGGTACAATCCTCCTTCTCGACAGCCTGTGGCCCAGGCTAAGCCCCAGCGCGCTCGCTCTCGTCAGCAGCGTGCGACTCAGCAAGGCCCCTTGGCTCCCCAGCAAAAGCAAGGGACGGGCTTTTGACTGGCTCCAGCAGAGCATAGCCGACATCCAAGTGTCAGTGCCGGGCGACCTGCCAGTCGGGGGGAGGTTGAAAGCTTTTCACCAAAGGTGGCCTCTCATAACCTCCGATCAGTGGGTTCTGCAAATAGTCCGGCAAGGATACACCCTCAATTTGGCCTCCAAACCTCCAAATTGTCCACCGGGAGCTCAGTCTTACAGCTTCCGGCACAAGCAGGTACTTGCAGAGGAACTCTCCGCCCTTCTCAGCGCCAATGCGGTCGAGCCCGTGCCATCCGGGCAGGAAGGGCTGGGATTCTATTCCAGGTACTTCCTTGTGGAAAAGAAAACAGGGGGGATGCGTCCCATCCTAGACCTAAGGGCCCTGAACAAATATCTCGTAAAAGAAAAGTTCAGGATGCTTTCCCTGGGCACCGTTCTTCCCATGATTCAGGAAAACGATTGGCTATGCTCTCTGGACTTGAAGGACGCCTATACGCACATCCCGATACTGCCAGCTCACAGACAGTATCTGCGATTTCAGCTGGGCACACGTCACTTCCAGTACTGTGTGCTACCCTTTGGGCTCGCCTCTGCGCCCAGGGTGTTCACAAAGTGCCTGGCTGTAGTAGCAGCGGCACTTCGCAGACTGGGGGTACACGTGTTCCCATATCTCGACGATTGGCTGGTGAAGAACACATCCGAGGCAGGAGCCCTGCAGTCCATGCAGATGACTATTCGCCTCCTGGAGCTACTGGGGTTTGTGATAAATTACCCAAAGTCCCATCTTCTCCCAGTGCAGAAACTCGAGTTCATAGGAGCTCTGCTGGATTCTCAGACAGCTCGCGCCTACCTCCCAGAGGCCAGGGCCAGCAACTTGTTGTCCCTCGTCTCGCGGGTACGAGCGTCACAGCAGATCACAGCTCGGCTGATGTTGAGATTGCTGGGCCACATGGCCTCCACAGTTCATGTGACTCCCATGGCCCTCCTTCACATGAGATCTGCTCAATGGACCCTAGCTTCCCAGTGGTTTCAGGCTGCTGGGGATCTAGAAGACGTGATCCACCTGTCCACGAGTTTTCTCAAATCCCTGTATTGGTGGACGATTTGGTCCAATTTGACTCTGGGACGTCCTTTCCAAATTCCTCAGCCACAAAAAGTGCTGACCACGGATGCGTCTCTCCTGGGCTGGGGAGCTCATGTCGATGGGCTTCACACCCAGGGAGGTTGGTCCCTCCAGGAACGCGATCTGCAGATCAATCTTCTGGAGCTGCGAGCGATCTGGAACGCTCTGAAGGCTTTCAGAGATCGGCTGTCCCACCAAATTATCCAAATTCAGACAGCCAACCAGGTTGCCATGTATTACATCAACAAGCAGGGGGGCACCGGATCTCGCCCCCTGTGTCAGGAAGCCGTCAGCATGTGGCTCTGGGCTCGCCGTCACGGCATGGTGCTCCAAGCCACATATCTGGCAGGCGTAAACAACAGTCTGGCCGACAGGTTGAGCAGGATTATGCAACCTCACGAGTGGTCGCTCAATTCCCGTGTAGTGCGAGAGATCTTCCAGGTGTGGGGCACCCCCTTGGTAGATCTCTTCGCATCTCGAGCCAACCACAAAGTCCCTCAGTTCTGTTTCAGGCTTCAGGCCCACGGCAGACTGGCATCGGATGCCTTCCTCCTGGACTGGGGGGAGGGCCTGCTGTATGCTTATCCTCCCATACCTCTGGTGGGGAAGACTTTGTTGAAACTCAAGCAAGACCGAGGCACCATGATTCTGATTGCTCCTTTTTGGCCGCGTCAGATCTGGTTCCCTCTTCTTCTGGAGTTGTCCTCCGAAGAACCATGGAAATTGGAGTGTTTTCCGACCCTCATCACACAGGACGAAGGGGCGCTTCTGCATCCCAGCCTCCGGTCCCTGGCTCTCACGGCCTGGATGTTGAGAGCGTAGATTTTGCCTCTTTGGGTCTGTCAGAGGGTGTCTCCCGCATCTTGTTTGCTTCCAGGAAAGATTCCACTAAGAGGAGTTACTTCTTTCTATGGAGGAGGTTTGCCGTCTGGTGTGACAGCAAGGCCCTAGATCCTCGCTCTTGTCCTACACAGACCCTGCTTGAATACCTTCTGCACTTGTCTGAGTCTGGTCTCAAGACCAACTCTGTAAGGGTTCACCTTAGCGCAATCAGTGCATACCATTACCGTGTGGAAGGTAAGCCGATCTCAGGACAGCCTTTAGTTGTTCGCTTCATGAGAGGTTTGCTTTTGTCAAAGCCCCCTGTCAAGCCTCCTACAGTGTCATGGGATCTCAATGTCGTTCTCACCCAGCTGATGAAACCTCCTTTTGAGCCACTGAACTCCTGCCATCTGAAGTACTTGACCCGGAAGGTCATTTTCTTGGTGGCAGTTACTTCAGCTCGTAGAGTCAGTGAGCTTCAGGCCCTGGTAGCCCAGGCCCCTTACACCAAATTTCATCATAACAGAGTAGTCCTCCGCATTCACCCTAAGTTTCTGCCAAAGGTCGTGTCGGAGTTCCATCTGAACCAGTCAATTGTCTTGCCAACATTCTTTCCCCGTCCTCATTCCTGCCCTGCTGAACGTCAGCTGCACACATTGGACTGCAAGAGAGCATTGGCCTTCTACTTGGAGCGGACACAGCCCAACAGACAGTCCGCCCAATTGTTTGTTTCTTTTGATCCCAATAGGAGGGGAGTGGCTGTAGGAAAACGCACCATATCCAATTGGCTAGCAGATTGCATTTCCTTCACTTACGCCCAGGCTGGGCTGGCTCTTGAGGGTCATGTCACGGCTCATAATGTTAGAGCCATGGCAGCGTCGGTAGCCCACTTGAAGTCAGCCACTATTGAGGAGATTTGCAAAGCTGCGACGTGGTCTTCTGTCCACACATTCACATCCCATTACTGCCTGCAGCAGGATACCCGACGCGACAGTCGGTTCGGGCAGTCAGTTTTTCAGAACCTGTTTGGGCTTTAGGATCCAACTCCACCCCCCGAGGGCCCTGTTTGTTCTGTTCCAGGCTGCACTCTCAGTTAGTTGGTAAATTTTTCAGGTCAATCTCAGTTATGTCCTCGCCGTTGCGAGGCCCAATTGACCATGTTTGTTGTTTTGAGTGAGCCTGGGGGCTAGGGATACCCCATCAGTGAGAACAAGCAGCCTGCTTGTCCTCGGAGAAAGCGAATGCTACATACCTGTAGAAGGTATTCTCCGAGGACAGCAGGCTGATTGTTCTCACAAACCCGCCCGCCTCCCCTTTGGAGTTGTGTCTTCCCTGGTCTTTGTCTTGCTACATATGAGACTGGCCGGCTCAAGCCGGTTTCGGGCGGGAAGACGGCCGCGCATGCGCGGTGCGCATCGGCGCGCGAGGGCTAGCAAAGGACTTTGCTAGTGAAGATTCCGATTGGAGGGGCTGCCGTGGACGTCACCCCATCAGTGAGAACAATCAGCCTGCTGTCCTCGGAGAATACCTTCTACAGGTATGTAGCATTCGCTTTATGAGATCCATTTACTAACCTATGCACTGTTTTACTGCAGGAAAATTGCCACAGGATTCAGTAGTCCACCTTACCTCAGTACCAAACATTCCCCACTGCCCCCATCCCAGTCAATGAAAGCCCTGGTGGTCTAGTGATGAGGGGAGTGCCTCTTCTGCACTCTGACCCATTTTCTAAATGTGTAAAGTAAAACGGGAGGCCCCGTTTTACTTTTTTCTGGAGATGGTTTTTATTGAATAACAAAGCCTGCAAAGTTTAATGCACGCCGTCATAGGCATCAACATTTCAAAATGATTAGGGGTGCCAAACAGGGTTTATGTCTTTTAGGCGCCTCTATACGGACCCCACCATTTGGGCACCTGTGACTTTTGGGCACTGCTGTATGGGCGCCTTAAAACATGAGGCCATCTGGGCTGGCAGAGGCAAGTGCTGCGATTGTTGGTCCTCAGAACAGAAGTGCTTGGTCCTTGAAGCAGAAGGGAAATCAGCACTACCCCGAGGACACAGGACCCCTCTTCGCTGGGGTCTTTTTGGGGGGGAGGGGGGAGAGGAGCCCTATGTCCTTGGCTGCACTGCCTATTCTATCCTCCCTCTCAGACACAGCCTGGGGAATTGCAGATCTCTCTTCTGCTCCGAAGTCCCAACTCTTTAGCAAAGAAATTGCTTCGCCTTAGCACTGGAGAAATTGCTTTGCCTGAGCACCAAAGGTCAGAGAGAAAAAGTAAAGAGACGACCTTTAGATGCCACAGTTTGGGCAGTCAAATGTCCAGTGCCAGTGTATATAGGTGCCCAAATGCCAGTGCCCTAAAGTTCTGCTTTGTACCAAACACAATTTAAATTACCCTTCCCTAGTTATAAATGAAGGAGTTTGCTTAGCACCCATAGTGCTGGCTTCTACGCAAGCTGCATTATTTCATTTGAATAACAATTAACTGCTTTGCATGTGGTTCTATATTTTACAGTTCATTATTTCTTAACATATGTTGGCCCTGATTATTTTGGTGCTGAGTTGCATTATTGTTAAATAATGCATGCCATCATAAATTAACGTGTAATTGCTGTAATACAGCTTAGTAAATAAACCCTTATACTTTGAAATTGTGCTACTCTAGTCCCTCTTTATAGCAAAAGAGGATCAATTGCATTTGGCTTTGCGTAATTGGACTCCTGTGAAAAAAAAAGTACCAAAAATGCCACATTTTTGGGGACAAGACTTCTGTCTCTTACAAAAGGGTTTTTTATAAAGAGGGGGCAACCTTCGAAGTCCTAATGAGTGTAAGTGAAAAAACTCCAAATTATGGTAAACTGAAGCCTAGCCTACAGCACTAAAAATCTTTCTCATGTCAGCAGTGTGTAGTGTCTTCTGGTAACTCCCAGTTTCATTTGTATCTGCTGGACATATCACCTTTTCAGACCTGTAGGTACACAATTAAGTATCTTCAGATTTTACAGTAGCATAAAAATTTGGGCTTTTTGTATGGGCTTATGGGGGGGAAGGGGGTGATCCTACATATAGGGATTCACCTAGTTTAAGTGGCAAGAAGGTGTATAAATGCTGCTATTGTATTTATTTATGTGCGTAAGTGGCCACTTACACACTTAAATGACCTCTTATAGAATATCAACTAATGGAAAATTATGTGCCATGTTTGGTGGTGAGTACTTTGTCAATGGGCATTCACATAAATGGAGTTTGAGCAGATCATGGGTGTAACATGCAAATGTAAATTATTGAATACTATAATTAGGAGTTCTGATTTTTGGCTGTAAGCCCTGATAAAGCAGTGTTGAAGGGGAATTTAGGTTTTTATAAATAACCTCAAAAATTGCCAGTTCCTTGGCTCCAATGACATCACCCAACAGCTACCATTACAGCTGGGTAATATCATCAGAGCCACCACTATTGCTGATGCAGGGGGTTTAGAGAAAGGGGGGCATTGCTGATGCGAGGGGATTTAAAGGGGAGAGGGATTAGGCTGTTGTTGCAGGGAGGTTGGGGAGAGGAGGCAATGGCTGATGCAGAGGGGCAGGGAGGGATGTTACTGATAAAGGGGAGTGGGAGGCTGTTGCTGATGTAGGGTGTTTGGGATTGAGCCGTTAGTGATGCAAGGGCTGAGAGGGGGATGTTGCTGATGCTGAAGGCTGGGAAAAGGGGGGAGGGGCTGATGCTGTTGATGGGTCTAGGAGAAGGGGGACTAGAAATGGAAAATTGTGTTTTGGGTCATTGAATGGAAACCACCTAAATTCTACTAAAAACTTTTTTTTTTTGCTGATAAACCCCTATTTTTTTGACCTTGGCAAACAGGGCTGTGGAGTGGGTATACCAAACCTTCAACTCTGACTCCTCTGTTTTTCTACTGTCCGACTTCGACTCCTACTATGTATAGTAAATCTGAGAGAAATTTGATTAATTACAGAAACATAGGATTTTTTTTTTTTAGTGTACAAAATTAAGACAAATAGACCGCAAAGTGTATTTGAATTTTACACAAAGAAAACCTCAGTACAATTAGTTCTTATCACCGTGTAGAGGGTAAGCCCATCTCTGGACAGCCTCTAGTTGTTCGCTTCAAGAGTGGTTTGCTTTTGTCAAAACCTCCTCCGCCTATGTTATGGGACCTCAACGTCATTCTCACCCAGCTGATGAAAGTTCCTTTTGAGCCACTGAATTCCTGCCATCTGAAGTACTTGACCTGGAAGGTAATTTTCTTAATGGCTATTACTTCAGCTCATAGAGTCATTGAGCTTCAGGCCTTAGTAGTATACTAAGTTTCACCACAATAGAGTAGTCCTCCGCACTCACCCTAAGTTCCTACCGGTGGTGTTGGAGTTCCATCTGAACCAGTCAATTGTCTTACCAACATTCTTTCCTCAACCTTATGCCCATCCCAGCGAGGACACCTTGCACACCTTGGACTGCAAGTGAGCATTGGCCTATTACATGGAATGGACAAGGCCCCACAGATAGATAGTCCGCCCAGCTTTTTGTTTCTTTTGATCCCAACAGGATGAGGGGTTACCATCAGCAAACACACAATTTCTAATTGGCTGCCAGATTGCATTTCTTTCACTTATGCCCAGGCTGGGCTGACCCTAGAGGGTTATGTCACGGCTCATAATGTCAGAGCCATGGTTGTGTCAGTAGCCCACTTTCGGTCAGCCTTCATTGAAGAAATATGCCAGGCTGCGATGTAGTCTTCAGTCCACTTTCATATCTCATTACTGCCTTGAGCAGGATACCTGACGTGATAGTCGGTTCGGGCAGACAGTGTTGCAGAATCTGTTTGGAGTCTAGAATCCAACTCCTCCCCTTAGGCCCATTTTATTCTCTTCTAGGCAGGAAGGCAGTCACGCATGCATGGTGGAGCATGTCTCACACTCCACAAAGCTCTGTTTTGAGCTTGTTAAAAGCTCCAGACCAGGTACCACTTTACCCACCTGTGAGAATATAAGGTGTCCTCAGAGGACACCAGCTACAGGTAAGTACCTTCTGTAGCCATTCCTGCTTAATTTTATTCCTTAAGTATTTGCATTACTCTTTGCCATCCCTCTCCCCCACCCTTTCTCTACCTATAGCTGTCGGCAGGATTGTAGAATAGCAGAAGTTGAGGAGGTGTTGTATTAGAACATTGGAGATTGCTATCACAGTTAGAGCACTGTCCACAGCTCTATACGCCCTCTCACCCTGTCCCTCAGCCCTCCCAACCCTAGGTTGACACTTCCTATATAATAGCCTTCCAAATCCACTGTACCCTTTAAACAATTCTATCTCATTTACAGCCAGTTTTGAGACCATTTCTGATTGCATTTACTTTGAACTGCCCACTTCTATCAAGTGTAGTTACTGATTTGATATTAACAGAATTTTTCTTTCTTTTGTAGTACAAATTTACATACTATATACTATATATAAAACCAAGTTTACCGTTTCTTCCTCCAGGCTTCTATTTTACCCTCACTTTATTAAGGTGACAAGTAATATCCTAAATCACATTATATTCCATTAATAGGCAAAGAATACCATTGAACTACATCCACAGAGCAAATTTGAACAGGTTCTCAGATTTCATAATAAAACTACCAGCTTCCTGCAACTTACAGAACAGATGAATCAGAAAATAAGGTTGGGACTTTGGTAGGCCTTTCACTTCTTTTTATCCACAGGTATAATCAGGAGGCAGAAGAGCTGAAAACATCTCAAGAACAGGAGGAAACAACAATCAAAAATCCCAAAGCTGCTAGAGTAATGGCCATTAAGAAGTGAAAGGTGGTGGTGGTTGGTGATTCTCTTCTGCATGGTACTGAGGTACCCATCTGCTGACCAGATATGATGTCCAGGGGGGTGTTCTATCTGCCTGGTGCCAAGATTTGAGATGTAGCGGAAAGATTGCCTATGCTCATCAAGCCTACTGACCACTATCCTATCCTATGCTGCTCATCCATATTGGCACAAATGATACTGCTAGGTATCCTACTCAACATATCAAACGTAACGTCAGGGCTCTGGGCCAGAAGGTAAAGCACCTAGCTGCTGAGGTGGTGTTTTCATCGATCCTTCCTGTTGAAGGTAAAGGCCAAATGGTTTATGGTTTATTACAAATTTGCTATACCGCTATAGCTAACTACCAGGTCACAATGGCTTACAAAGTACATAAAAATATAGAAGATGAAAGATGGAAAAGAACTACATTTTGGTTAGGAAAGATCACATGTACTGGCAAAACCAACACAGTATTAAAGCTAAGATTAGAAAATAAAGTAGACAGAAAAAATAATAAGATAAATGGTATAACACAGTGGTTCTCAAACCTGGTCCTGGAGGCACCCCAGCCAGTCAGGTTTTCAGGATGACTGGGATATAGTTATACCTGGCTATAATCTATTCAGGAAGGACAGGGTAGGAAAAAAGGATGAAGGAGTGGCATTATATGAAAAGAATAATAAAGTGACAACTGCAGGACATATGGGGTAAGGTAGAAGTGCTTTGGGTTAAACTGATGAGAGGAAAAGGAAAATATATTTACATTTGTGCAATATACAGTTCACCTTCACAGTCAGAAGAATTGGATGGAGACTTAATTGAAAACATCCACAAGATAGCTAGGAAAGGGGAAGTACTACTGATGGGTGATTTTAATATGCCGGACGTTGATTGAAGCGTCCCTACTTGCAGGGTCATCTAGAAACAAAGGGATATTTGATTCTCTACAGGAAGAATTGTTTCAGCAGTGGGTATCAGAACTGACGCGGGATGGAACTATTCTAGACTGCTTACAGACAGGGACAATGTTTCTGATGTTACGGTGGGAGATCAATTGGCATTTAGTGATCACTGAATGGTGTGGTTAAAGTATTGAAACAAATGAGGAGAGGGCTTACTTGAGATTGAGGTCCTAGATTTCAAAAGAACCAACTTTGCCGAGATGGGGGAATTTCTTAAGAAAGAGTTAGTTGAATGGGAACAGCTGAAGGAAGTAGATCAGCAGTGGGCAAAACTGAAAGGAGCCATTTTAAAGGCAACAAACCTTTATGTTAGAAACTTACATAAAAGTAAGAGAAAAAGAAGACTGCTCTGGTTCTCAAATAAAGTTGCTGAAAAGATGAGGGAAAAAAAGGTTAGCCTTCGTACAAGACAACTCATAAAGAGGAAGACAGGCAAAAATACCCGATAAAGCTAAGAGAAGCTGGAAAAGCTGTCAAGGAAGCAAAGAGGCAAATGGAGGAAAAGATAGCCGATAACAGTAAAATTGGGGGACAAGATGTTTTTCAGATATGTAAGTGACAGAAGGAAGTGCTAAAATAGCATTGTGAGGCTTAAAGCCGAGGGAGCGGAATATGTAGAATCTGAAAAGGACAAAGCTGAACTGCTTATCAATTACTTTTGTGTTCACGGACGAAAGGCCGGGGGTAGGACCGCAGAAAACAAACGCTAATGGGGATGGATGTATGGTAGACCTCGACTGATTCTCAGAAGACTGTGTTCATGAGGAGCTAGCTAAACTAAAAATAGACAAAGCAATGGGGCCCCATGGAATACATCTGAGGGTACTCAAGGAACTAGGAGATGTTCTGGTGGCACCGCTGTCTGACCTCTTTAATGCTTCCTTAGAGTCTGGAGTGGTCCTGGAGGACTGGAGAAGGGCTGATGTGGTCCCTCTGCACAAGAGCGGAAGTAAAGGAGAAGGTTGGGAATTACAGACCTCTCAGTCTGACCTCAGTGGTGAGTAAACTAATGGAAATGTTTTTAAAGCAGAGGATTGTGAGGTTTCTCGAATCGAATGGCCTGCAGGACTCGAGGCAGCATGACTTCACTAGAGGTAGGTCGTGTCAGACAAACCTGATTGATTTCTTTGACTGAGTGACCAAAACAATTGGATGTGGGAGGGGCTTTTGGCATGGTTCTGGACAGGTGATTAATAATTTGAGTTCTCTCGATATGGGACCTAAAGTAACTGACTGGGTTAAAAGCTGTTTAAATGAGAGGAGACAGAGAGTAGTGGTAAATGGAGCTTGCTCTGAGGAAAGGGATGTTATAAGTGGTATAACGCAGGGGTTGGTCCTTGGGCCGTCTCTTTTTAACATCTTTTTGAGTGATAATTGTGGAAGGGCTGTCTGGTAAGGTTTGTCTCTTTGCGGGTGATACCAAACTCTGTAATAGAGTGGACATCCAGGAGGGTATGGATGACATGAGGAAGGATCTAGCGAAGCTTGAAGAATGGTCCGATAATTGGCAACTAAGATTTAATGCTAAGAAATGCAGGGCCATGCACCTGGGTCACAAGAATCCAAGGTCATGGTACAATATCGGGGGTGAAGTGCTTCTGGGTATGAAAGAAGAGCGGGATTTGGGGGTGATTGTGTCTGATGACCTTAAGGTGGTCAAACAGGTAGAAAAGACCATGGTCAAAGCCAGAAGGATGCTTCGGTGCATAAGGAGAGGGATGACCATAAGGAAAAAAAGAGGTGATAGTTAATGAGTCTCTGGTGAGGCCCCATTTAGCATACTGTGTACAATTCTGGAGACCGCATGTATGGAAAGATATAAACAGGATGGAGTCGGTCCAGAGTGTGGTTACTATCTTGGTAGGCAGTTTCAGTCATAAAACATATAGAGGCAGACTCATGAACCTCAACATGTATACGCTGGAAAAGAGGCAGAGAGAGGGAATATGATAGAGACATTTAAATACTTCAGTGGCATCAATGTACAGGAGGTTAGCCTTTTTCAAATGAAGGAAAACTCTGGAATGAGAGGGCATAGGAAGAAGTTAAGAGGAAATACTCTTAGGAGGAAACTTAAGAAAATACTCCTTCATGGAAAGGGTGGAAGATGCATGGAATAGCTTTCTGGTGGAGGTTGTAGAGATGAAGACTGTGTCAGAATTTAAGAAAGTGTGAGGCAGGCACGTGAGATCCCTTAGGAAAAGTAGGAGTTAGGGTTAATGAGGAAGGGCAAACTGGATGGGCCATTTTGCCCTTATCTGCTGTCATGTTTCTATGATACTAAATCTGATCCATTATTAACACCATTGGACTGCTGGCAATAAACTGCTGCTATTTCGTAGAAGACCATTTGGGAATGTTGGCTCCATGTAACATTTTTTTTCATTGAAAAGGCATGATATCAGTGTAGTGTACTTCACTTACTACAAACATACTGTGACTGATATTCAGCTGGCGGCAAAGAGCATTTTTTTTGTCTACTGCCAACACTAAAACCAGAAAATCAGTGCTGGGATTCAGCATTGAATTTCCATTTTTTTAAAAACTGGCTATTGCATGACTAGTTAATATTCAGACGTAACCAGCCATGGGTTAGCGCAGTGGTTCCCAAACCTGGTCCTAGATGCACCCTAGCCAGTCAGGTTTTCAGGAGATCCACAATGAATATTCATGAGCTGGATTTGCATGCAATGGATGCAGTGCATGCAAATATCTCTCATGAATATTCATTGTGGATATCCTGAAAATCTGACTGGCTGGGGTGCCTGTAGGACCAGGTTTGGGAATCACTGGGTTAGTGCATGAAAGATAGGACAGCTATTTATGTGGTCCTACTTATGCGCTAAACCTGATTAGTTAGGTCTGAATATCAGGACCCCCAGAATATTCCAGAACACCTCTGGCATAGCTGGTGTTAAATTCGGTGCTAACCAGTCACTTTCAGTGAGGATGACTGGTTAAGTGCCGCTGAAAATGACTGGATAGCCATGACCAAACAAGTTAACTGGTTGGCTGCCATTTCTGGCCAGTTAACTTGTTTTGAATATCAGCTGGATTATATTTATTAGAACTGTCAAACTTTTCTTTCTAGATTCCAGTTCTGTTTAGTAGATTTAGGAAATAGCCAGACTTCTGTTGAGGCTGGAGATATGTGGGTCTCCTGAACAATTGTTTGGTGTCTTATTGGTGCTATCATACTGGGTCTTCCACTAATCACCAGCATATAACAACTGATCCCATTGCAATCTGTCCAGAAGCACATAAACTAACATAACATAGTTGCCTAGCTTTAAATCTACAACTAGAAGTCAAATCCAGTGGTGTTTACTTTTCAAATAAAGACTTTGGTGCTTATTTTAGAAGCCTAGTGTGTGTTTTAGATGTGCATTAATTGGCAGACATGTATGTTCTATACATGTCTTAATCCTGATTTTACAAAGCTGGGATATGTATGTGTACAGTTCCAAAACATGCATATGGCAAGAGAGCATGGTCACTGTGTGTTTTTGGTGGGACTAGAATGGGCTCAAAACATAGATATGTATTCCCCATTTCAGAAGAGGAATGCATGTCTATGTCCAAAAACGTCGAGATTTACACCTGGATTTGTAGGTTTTAGCAAAGTGCTCCTTTAGTGCTTCACTGAAGGGGATTAGAGGAGGTCACCCCCTTACTCCCACAGTGTTTCTTGTCTGTCTTTCTTCCTCCCAGCCTTCCCAAAAGAATTGGCAAAATATATCAGGGTCTGTGACAGC
The DNA here is from genome assembly GCF_901765095.1 of Microcaecilia unicolor. NCBI lineage: Eukaryota > Metazoa > Chordata > Amphibia > Gymnophiona > Siphonopidae > Microcaecilia > Microcaecilia unicolor. Next base: position 226,355,146 of record NC_044032.1, on the reverse strand, counting down.
TTCAGCAACATAGACATGTATGTTTGTAAAATGGCTAGCATATACGTGTATGTGCCAGCATATAAACATGTATGTTATGAAATACCATCACATACATGTTTGTTGCTGTGTTGTGTCTGTTGACATTTTAGATGTTGATGCTTGTGAAATGGATTCTCCTTTCACATGTTACCGGTGCATAAATGTCTATTCATGGATGTATCCTGTTCTAAAGTACTAGCGAAACATGAGACATCCTGACTTGGATGCCTCAGTTCCTCTTCTGCCTATCCTTTCTAAAATTCTGCTACACATTCAATCAAATCCCTGACCCATGGTCCATGGCCATTATAGTTCTTTTATACTTTTCTCGTCTTTGCCGCATCTTCTTACCCTGGAAATATAAAAAGTCTGACTCATTGAGATTTAAATTCTAATCATCCAGGTTTGCTTAATATTGTATTTATCTGAGACATACTATTTATTTTTCATTACAGCAAATATTGCAGCACTCTCGTGGGAACTCAACAAAGGTAATATTTCTCATTACGGATGGCTATTCTAATGGAGGTGATCCTAGACCCATTGCAACCAGCCTGCGTGATCTAGGAGTGGAGATCTTCACCTTTGGAATATGGCAGGGCAATATACGAGAACTGCATGATATGGCCTCTCATCCAAAGGAGGAACATTGTTACCTACTTCATAGCTTTACAGAATTTGAGGCTTTGGCACGGAGAGCTCTTCATGAAGGTATTGCACCCTGCACCTGACATGGCTTCTGGCTAGTTAATATCATTCTTAGGAATGCAGTACAAAATAATTTGATACATGTATCAACATCTTTTCAGTTCTGCATGTAAACCATTGCTGGACTTCTCTGAAATTGACAAATGTTAAGGTGCATTTCACACAGAATGTTGAGATTAGAATTCAGAAGTTGAGGTCTAGACATGCTCAGTTCCAGCGGCATTTTACAAAAGGCTCTGTTGAAGGCAGAACCTTTTATAAAATACGTGAAAGGGCATGTACTCACTCTGCTGCTCCCCAGTATCTCTCCACACTTGTCCTTCCCTACACCCTTTCCCGTGCACTCCGCTCCATGGATAAATCCTTCTTATCTGTTCCCGTCTCCACTACTGCCAACTCCAGACTTCGCGCCTTCTGTTTTGTTGCACCCTACGCCTGGAATAAACTTCTTGAGCCCCTACGTCTTGCCCCATCCTTGGCCACTTTTAAATCTAGACTGAAAGCCCACCTCTTTAACATTGCTTTTGACTCGTAACCACTTGTAACCACCCACCTCCATCTACCCTCCTCTCCTCCTTCCTGTACACATTAATTGATTTGATTTGCTTACTTTATTTTTTGTCTATTAGATTGTAAGCTCTTTGAGCAGGGACTGTCTTTCTTCTATGTTTGTGCAGCGCTGCGTACGCCTTGTAGGGTTATAGAAATGCTAAATAGTAGTAGTAGTAGTAAAGGGCATGCAGGAGTACATGTGGATTTTCTAGCACACGCAGTGGGAGCAGCCATTTCTTGTCACTTGCAGCAGATGAATCCAGGAACTAGTAGGTTAAGTCCGCCTACCAGCAGGTGGAGATAGAGATAAACAAACTAAAGGCAGTGATGTCAGATGGCCAGCTGCTTCCTTAGTTAGTATGTCTCTATCTCAGCAGATGGTGGACAGCTTTTTCTCCAGCTCCTGGGCACAAGGCCTCCGAGGGTGCTCCTGGGCCGGTGGCCAGTTTGAGCCAGGGGTGGTGGACTGGTGGTGTCCCCTTTGGCAGCATACGCAGTTGCTGGGTCCCTGCTGCACCTCAAATTCCCTCTGAACAGGCCTTTGCTGTTCCTTTCCTTCCCTGTTTGTTTATGCCTCCTCACTAAAAAAAAAAAAAAAGAGAGAACCATAGAATTTATTTAAAAGAGAAACACAGAAGCACAGGGAAGTGAGTGGAGGAGTGGCCTAGTGGTTAGTGTGGTGGACTTTGGTCCTGGGGAACTGGGTTCGATTCCCACTACAGGCACAGGCAGCTCCTTGTGACTCTGGGCAAGTCACTTAACCATCCATTGCCCCAGGTACAAATAAGTACCTGTATATAATATGTAAGCTGCATTGAACCTGCTAAGAGTGGGAAAGCGCGGGGTACAAATGTAACAAAAAAAAAGTGTGTTTTTGCTGAGAGCAGGTTTGTGTTACTGCTGTCCGAGTCCTGTTTTCTGTTGCCTGCTTGTCTGAGCCTGCCTCGAAGTGGAGTCGGAGAGTTTTTTTCTTCGGCTCAGCTGTCAGTTCCCGTGCTTTCCTGGTCCGGGGTAAGTCCTTCTGGGTTCCTGTACGGGGGCGGGCGATGGCAGCAGAGGCGGTGAAACGCTGTTCCTGATGTGGGAAATGGCGTTTGGCGGCAGGCCTTTGCAGCATGGGGTGCACTGATTTGGCAGGACTCGACGGAGCGGTGCCCCCCCCCGAGAGCGTGCTTTCCTGCCTGGAGCCTGGTGATTCTCGCGCCATTTTGCAATCGGTCGTGGAGCCGGCTCCGATAGCGGTTTTGGGCAAAGCTTTTCTCCGCTGGTAGGGGAGTCGGGGGGGGGGGCTTCTTGCCTAATCCTTCTATTGGTTAATAACTCCCCCAACTTCTTACCCCTGCTGTAAGCAAATCTAGGTGGTTCCCGTAATGGAGCATGCACCCTCAGAATATGCCAATATTTATAAATAAGGGTGCGTATATTGCTCGCCGTAGATGAAAAAGGTAACACACATACTAACGGTGTGGTTACTTCTCTAGATTTGGGTAGTAATAACCATTGTCTGTCCGCATTTGCAGCTCTTTTATACGTTTTTTTTAACCACAGTCTGTGGATATCCTCATTGCAGAAATCGGGAGGCAATCCTCATTCTTGATCTTTAAACTGATTCCTCGTGGAACACAGCTGCTTCAACTGCAAAAACTGGGTAGTGGGTATATTGTCCCGCAGATGTTTGGGATGAAAGCTCGAATAATGCAGTACCATACTGCGATCAGTTTCTTTCCTATAAATAGTTGTATTTATATGTCCCTGGGTTAATGTAATGATAACATCCAAAAAGCTAATCTGGTCCTTATTCCATTGTGCTGTGAATTTGAGGTGTCTATCCACCTGATTAATATAGTCCACAAATGCCACAAATTCACTAGTTGACCTCTGCCAAATTACCAATATGTCGTCTATGAACTGTTTCCACAATAATAGTCTCTTCCTATATTGACTAGTATAAACATGTTTGTCCTCAAAGTCTGTCATGTAGAGGCAAGCCACAGAGGGGGGCCACTGTAGCCCCCATGGCTACCCCTTGTATCTGCAAGTAATACTGCCCCTCACATACAAAATAATTATTTTTGATAACCAATGTGCTCAAATCATTCAATAACTTCAACTTTTCCCTTGAAATACATGTCTGAGATAAAAAAATAATCAATAGTATCCAAGGCCCCTTCTTTGGTGTTGGTGTATAAAGCAGTAATATCCAGAGTGACCAGAATTACCGGTTTTGATTCTGGGATTGCACTGTTAGACAATAATTGAATTAAATGCATTGAATCCCTAACAAACAATACGGCTGTTTCAACCATAGGTTTCAAATAATGATCCACATACTGCGACAGGGGTTCCAAAAGAGACTTGCGTCCTGCACGGAGTGCCCTGGAGGTTTTTGAATCGACTTATGTATTTTGGGAACAAAGTAAATATGTGGCGTAATCGGATGAGATCTATATAAATATTTGTATTCTTTATAGGTGAGAATGCCATCCGATTAGCCTCCACTAAAAGGACAGCAACTCTGTCCTGAATCTTGGGAGTTGGATCACAAGAGAGATGTTCATAATAAGCTCCATTTGTGAATTGAGCATAAGCTTCGTCTAAATATTGTTTTTTATCTTGAACTACTATTGCCCCTTCCATTGTCGACTCTTTTAATGCCAAGAAGTAGAGTGATGCATTTGGGGTGCAAAAATACAAAAGAGACGTACCGGATAGGAGGGGAGAGATTGGTAAGCTCGGCTCAGGAGAGGGACCTAGGGGTGATGGTGTCTGAAGATCTCAAGGTGACAAAACAGTGTGAGAAGGCAGTGGCCACGGCCAGAAGGATGGTAGGCTGCATATAGAGGGGTATAACCAGCAGAAGAAAAGAGGTGTTGATGCCCCTGTACAAGTCATTGGTGAGGCCCTACTTGGAGTATTGTGTTCAGTTTTGGACGCCTTACTAAGGATGTTAAAAGACTTGAAGTGGTTCAGAGAAAAGCAACAAAAATGGTAGGGGGTTTACGTAGCAAGACGTACATAGAGAGACACTGCTGACGTAAACATGTATACCCTGGCAGAAAGGAGAAACGGGTGATATACGTAAGTACATAAGTAATGCTATACTGGGAAAATACCAAAGGTCCATCGAGCCCAGCATCCTGTCCCCGACAGCGGCCAATCCAGGTCAGGGGCACCTGGCAAGCTACCCAAACGTACAAACATTTTATACAAGTTATTCCCGAAATTGTGGATTTTTCCCAAGTCCATTTAGTAGCGGTCCATGGACTTTTCCTTTAGGAAACCGTCCAACCCCTTTTTAAACTCTGCCAAGCTAACCGCCTTCACTACGTTCTCCGGCAATGAATTCCAGAGTTTAATTATGCGTTGGGTGAAGAAAGATTTTCTCTTATTTGTTTTAAATTTACTACACTGTAGTTTCATCGCATGCCTCCTAGTCCTAGTATTTTTGGAAGGCGTGAACAGATGCTTCACATCCACCTGTTCCACTCCACTCATTATTTTATATACCTCTATCATGTCTCCCCTCAGCCGTCTCTTCTCCAAGCTGAAAAGCCCTAGCCTTCTTAGTCTTTCTTCATAGGGGAAGTCGTCCCATCCCCGCTATCATTTTAGTCGCCCTTCGTTGCACCTTTTCCAATTCTACTAAATCTTTCTTGAGATGCGGCGACTAGAATTGAATACAATACTCAAGGTGCGGTTGCACCATGGAGCGATATAACAGCATTATAACATCCTCACACCTGTTTTACATACCTTTCCTAATAATACCCAACATTCTATTTGCTTTCCTAGCCACAGCAGCACACTGAGCAGAAGGTTTCAGTGTATTATCGACGACAACACCCAGATCCCTTTCTTGGTCCGTAACTCCTAACGTGGAACCTTGCATGACATAGCTATAATTCGGGTTCTTTTTTCCCACATGCATCACCTTGCACTTGCTCACATTAAACGTCATCTGCCATCTAGCCGCCCAGTCTCCCAGTCTCGTAAGGTCCTTCTTTATGTGCAGGTTGCAGCTCTCGCCTGTTATCGGGGGATCGAGTTGGGTGCCTCTCTGGTGGTGCATCCGGATGTGGTGCGCTTTTTGCGAGGAGTTAATCACCTCCGGCCACCATTGGCTATTTCCGGATTGGAACCTTAGTTTGATCCCCAAGGCTATGCAGCGGGCGCTATTCGAGCCCTGGTGAGGGGCCTTGGAGAAAGACCTCACGTTTAAGTCTGTTGTTCTTGGTGGTGATGGCATCGGCGAGGTGGGTATTGGAGATTCAAGCCTTGTCGTAGAGAGATCCATTTCTTCGGTTCTCCGAGTCAGGTGTAACGATCCGTACAGTCCCTTCATTTTTGCCTAACGTCATCTTGGCTTTTCATCTCAACCAGCCACTCTTCCTTCTTTTCAATGGGAGGATTATCCGGCGGATTTTGTGGGGCTGCAGTCCTTGGATGTGTGGAGGGTGCTGCTCTGATATCTGTAAATGTCTAATGGTGTTCGTCTTGTGTACCCACAATCTTCAACCTAATGATGATACCACTAGCCAAACTCTTGGCCAATCAAAACCCCTACATATATGCCGATGACGTCACAATCTACATCCCGTTTAAGAGTGACTTAAACGAAATAACCAACGAGATCAACCAGAGCTTCCAGATCATGCACTCATGGGCGGACTCATTCCGGTTAAAGCTCAACACAGAAAAAGCCCAATGCCTAGTTCTCACCTCCCAATACAACACAAACAGTTACTCCACTATAACCACACCTCACTGCACACTTCCTATCTCAGAAAACCTGAAAATTCTTGGAGTCACCATTGATCGAAACCTCACACTCGATACCCACGTGAAGAACACAACGAAAAAAATGTTCCAATCGATGTGGAAACTCAAAAGAATTAAACCTTTTTTCCCAAGAAACGTCTTTCGCACCCTGGTACAGTCACTAGTAATAAGCCACTTGGACTACTGCAACGCTCTGTACGCAGGCTATAAGGAACAGACCATTAAAAAACTCCAAACAACCCAAAACATGGCAGCCAGACTCATCTTTGGAAAACCTAAATATGAAAGTGCGAAGCCCCTAAGAGAGAAACTACATTGGCTACCGCTCAAGGAACGTATTGAGTTCAAGATATGCACAACCGTGCACAAAATCATTCACGCAGACGCCCCACTCTATATGCTAAACCTAGTGGACCTACCGCCCAGAAACGCCAAAAGATCGGCCCGCAAATTCCTCAATCTGAATTTCCCCAGCTGCAAAGGAGTGAAATACAAACAGGCTTATGCTACGACCTTTGCATACAAAAGCATACAATTTTGGAATGCGTTACCCAAGGCCCTGAAAACCATGAACAATCTAACCAGCTTCCGCAAAGTTCTGAAAACACACCTCTTTAACAAAACTTACAAAAGTCACCCTCAATGACACAAATCATCCCCAAACCACCTAAGCACACCTAAAACACTTCTCACACAATCCACCCAACATCTGCCCATCTAAATCCTCTTTTACCTCAACTTATGATCTACTGAATTTAAATCATGTACTGACTTTATCATAACCTTACTCTGTAAGCCACATTGAGCCTGCAAAAAGGTGGGATAATGTGGGGTACAAATGTAATGTAATAATAATAATAATAATATCATCTTTTTGTGCTCCTTTTGGTTCCACATGGGAGCAATGTGGCGTCAAAGGTGACCATAGCTTGTTGGCTTAAAGAGGGGTTTCTTTGGCCTGTCTGTTGGCTGCTCGATCTCTGCCGGCGGCTCAGGCAACCTCTTGGGCAGAAATGAGTGTGTTTTCTCTGGAGGAGATCTCTAGAGCAGCTACTTGGGCCTTACTGTATACTTGTTTGAAGCATTACAGATGGGATGTGGCCTTGTGTGCAGATGCAGCATTTGGCGCTGCAGTGTTGTCTAGGGGTGTGGTGACTTCCCACTGTACTTAGGGATTGCTTTTTTACATCCCACCAGTTAATGGTTTTATCTGCTGCAGAGGATAATGAAGAAAAAATTATGTCTTACCTGATAGTTTTCTTTCCTTTAGTCGCAGCAGACGAATCCAGAACCCCACCCTTGCACCGCACTTTCTGGTGTGGTTGTGGAAAGGTGTCTCTGTTGTAGGTAGTCAGGACTGTTTTGTTTCTTTAAAAAAAAAAAAGAAAGGGAAAATGGAGTCCACGAAGAAGACTCTCGTCAGATTAAGACACTGTCCTTGACTTGATTCGGAGGATCACTATTGTCTGCTTTGATTCTGCATTTGTGAGGAAGGCTCTCAGAGGGTTTCCTTTCCTTTTCTTCTGCTTTGTAATGAGATATATATACTGCCTAATTAGGGTGCTGGCCTTCCTATGTCACCACTCTATCTCTGCTTGCTGGTAGATGGACACAACCCACCAGTTTCTGGATCCATCTGTTTCGACTCAAGGAAAGAAAATTATCAAGTAAGACATAATTTTTCCATTCACTCTGCCACTGTTTAGCTCAAATGACCTTGTCATTTGTACATTTGTTTTGGTCCCAGTTTCTCTTTTCTGCTTTTCTCTTGTCAGGGTCAACTGTCCATTTCAAATTTTATCTCCATGTCCACCATCCATATTCTGTTTCCCTTATCTGTCCTATCCAGCATTTCCCCCCATGTCCCTGTCTCTTTCCTCCCCCATTGTTAACTGTCTGCCCTCTGTATCCCTATTCCTCCCAATATGTTCAGCATTGTCCCTCTGTATTCCTGTCCCTATGCTCTTTTCATGCCTAGCATTTTTTTCTCTGTCTCTGTCCTATCTCTTGTCCAGTTTATCCCCCCTCTTTTCCCCTTCTCCTGTAGTCCCCAACCAGGGGTTAGTGTCTCTCCCTCTCTCTTCTTGCCTCCCCCCCTCCAGTGTGGCATTTTTCCTTTATTCCCTGGCCCCAGTCTCTCTTTCTTTTTCCTCTGCTCCCCTTCTCCCACTCTGTGGGACCAGCATTCCTCTCCTCTCCCCAGTCCTGTCTATCTCTCTCTCTCTTCCCTCCACTTCCCACCCCGGTCCGGTATCTCTCCCCCCTTTGCTCTCCCCCCCCCCCCATTAGTATGGCATCTTTTCTTTTCCCCCTCCCCTTCCGCATATCTGGAATTTTTCCCTCTGCCCTCCCCATGAGTCTTGACTCTTATTCCTCCCACATGTCTGGCATCTTCCTCTTTCTCCCCCACCACGTGTGTCTTATCTATCTCTCCCTGCTGCCCCCACATCTGTCTTCTCCCTCTCTCTCTGTCTCCTTTCTTTTCATGTCTGGCATATCCCCCTCTTCCCCCATATGTCTGGCACGTTCTCTCTCCTGCTGCTGCCCACAGTCCTTCAAATGTGTAAGCTGCTGAAAGTGAGGAAGACACACTGCTTCTCCTGGCTTCAGAGCCATCTCTCTGCAGCTGCCCCATTCAAAGGAAGTTGCTTCAGAGCAGATGGGACAACAGCAGAGGAAAGTCGGGACAGTTGGAAGAAGCGTGCTTTCCTTGCTGCCAGCGACCTATTGTGTTTGAAGGATCAAGGGGAAGAAGAGAGGAGGGAGAAATGCTGCTGAACCCGCAGGAGTCTGGGAATGAGGGGAGAGGTACATGGAGAACTGCTGACCTGAGTGCGGGGTGGAGAGGGGGAGGGAGAGATAACTGCCAGACCACAGGGAAAGGGAGACTGAAGGCATCCAAAAAACAGCGTTTCTGTTGCCGGTTTTAATGCTCTGCTGGCAGCTAGCCTGACCATTTGAAAACCGGTCAGGCCAGCTGAAAACAGGCCAGTTGGCAAGCCTGTTGGCAGCACAGTGTGTTACTCCTGCCGGACCATCATGCTGATCTCAGTCTTGCTTGTTAGCTCCCTTTATAAAGTGAATTGTTCTTTATAATGCCATGCTTCTTTTTGAAATACTTTTAATAAATCCAGATTCCTTAGCATCTGGGCTCTACTATCCTTGACAGTGAGTATTATCCCTTCCTGCCAACAGAGAAACTTAGTGACAACATCAGTACAAAGAGGCTATGCGTAGTAGAAAGCTGCAATTTTTCTCTGTCTCCAGCAGATGATAGGTTGTTCAGGCTGTCGCCCCTGGACTCTGGCCTTTGCTTCTAACCATGCAGGACTTTATTTCACAGCTTGCTTGAGCCTAATGGCCAGCTTCCACGTTCCTGGATCCATGTACTGAACCTGATTGAGCGATTAGTGCAGAGCACTGCTTCGCTGCCCCCAGTCATTGTTTGATGGTGACCACTGAGCCCCGCAGGGCCCTGCCATAGCGGGTGCAGGTCCCCATCCCTCCTCATAAGAACAGCCATACTGGGTCAGACCAATAGTCCATCTAGCCCAGTATCCTGCTTCTAGCAGGGGCCAATCCAGCTCGTAAGTACTTGGCAGAAACCCAATTAGTAGCACCATTCCATGCTACCAATCCCTGGGCAAGCAGTGGCATCCCCCATGGCCTTTTCCTCCAGGAACTTGTCTAAATCTTTTTTAAACCTAGATACGCTAACTGCTGTTATCACATCCTCCGCCAGTGAGTTCCAGAGCTTAACTATTCTTTGAGTGAAAAAATATTTCCTCCTATTTGTTTTAAAAGTATTTCCATGCAATTTCGTTGAGTGTCCCCTGGCCTTTGTACTTTTGAAAGAGTGAAAAATCGATTCACTTCTACTCATTCTACACCACTCAGGATTTTATAGACCTAAACCATATCGTCCCTCAGCTGTCTCTTTTTCCAAGCTGAAGAGTTCTAACCACGTTAGCCTTTCCTCATATGGGAGGCGTTCCATCCCCTTTATCATTTTGTTGCGCTTCTTTGAATCTTTTCTAATTCCGCTATATCTTTTTTGAGATACGATGACCAGAATTGAACATAATATTCAAGATGAGGTCGCACTATGGAGCGATACAGAGGCATTGTAATATTCTTGGTCTTATTTTGCATCCCTTTCCTAATAATTCCTAGCATCCCGTTTGCTTTTTTGGCCGCTGCCGCATACTGGGCAGAAGATTTCAGCGCATTGTCTACAATGACACCTAGACCTTTTTCTTGAGTGCTGACTCCTAAGGTGGACCCTAGCATCAAGTAACTATGATTCAGATTATTCTTCCCAATGTGCATCAATTTGCATTTGTCCACATTAAATTTCATCTGCCATTTGGATACCCAGTCTTCCATTTTCCTAAGGTCTTCCTGCAATTTTTCACAATCCGCATGTTTTTCACAACTTTGAATAGTTTTGCGCCATCTGCAAATTTAATCACCTCACTCATTGTTCTGATTTCCAGATCATTTATAAATATATTAAATAGCATTGGTCCCAGTACAGATCCCTGAGGCACTCCACTATTCACCCGCCTCCATTGAGAAAAATGGCCATTTAACCTAACCCTCTGTTTTCTGTCCAATAACTAATTCCTCATACACAAAAGGACATTGCAATCTATCCCATGACTTTAAAATTTCTTCAGGAGTCTTTCATGAGGAACTTTATCAAAAACATTCTGAAAATCCAGATACACTACATCAACCGGCTCATCTTTATCCACATGTTTATTTATACCTTCAAAGAAATGAAGCAAATTGGTGAGGCAAGACTTCCCTTGGCTGAACTCATGCAGACTCTGTCCCATTAAACCATGTTTGTCTACGTGTTCCGTAATTTTATTTTTTTATAATAGTTTCTACTATTTTGCCCATCACTGAAGTCAGGCTTACTGGTCTGTAATTTCCTGGAACAACCCAGGAACTCTATTTAAACATTGGCGTGATATTACATAGTTACATAGTAGGTGACGGCAGAAAAAGACCTGTATGGCCCATCCAGTCTGCCCACCAAGATAAACTCATACGCGCTACTTTATATGTATGTCTGACCTTGATTTGTATCTACCATTTTCAGGGCACAGACCATAGAAGTCTGCCCAGAACTAGCCCCGCCTCCCACCACTGGCTCTGCCACCAATCTCGGCTAAGCTTCTGAGGATCCGTTCCTTCTGAACAGGATTCCTTTATGTTTATCCCACGCATTTTTGAATTCCGTTACCGTTTTCATCTCCACCACCTCCCGCGGGAGGGCATTCCAAGTATCCATCACTCTGTCTGTGAAAAAATATTTCCTGACATTTTTCTTGGGTCTGCCCCCCTTCAATCTCATTTCATGTCCTCTAGTTCTGCCGCCTTCCTGTCTCCGGAACAGGTTCGTTTGCGGATTAATACCTTTCAAATATTTGAACGTCTGTATCATATCACCTCTGTTTCTCCTTTCCTCCAGGGTATACATGTTCACGTCAGCAAGTCTCTCTTCATATGTTTTGTAACGCAAATCCCACATCATTTTTGTAGATTTTCTTTGCACCGCTTCAATGTTTTTTACATCCTTAGCAAGATATGGCCTCCAAAACTGAACACAATACTCCAGGTGGGGCCTCACCAACGACTTGTACAGGGGCATCAACACCTCCTGCTGGTCACACCTTTGTCTATACAGCCTAGCAAACTTCTGGCTACGGCCACAACCTTGTCACACATTATCTGAGGACCTGAAGGCGACGAAACAATCACCCCATAGCAAACTTCTGGCTACGGCCACCGCCTTGCCACACTGTTTCGTCGCCTTCAGATCCTCAGATACTATCACCCCCAAGATCCCTCTCCCCATCTGTATATATCAGACTCTCACCGCCTAACACATACGTCTCCCGTGGATTTCTACTCCCTAAGTGCATCACTTTGCATTTCTTTGCATTGAGATTTAATTGCCAAACATTAGACCATTCTTCTAGCTTCTGCAGATCTTTTTTCATGTTTTCCATTCCCTCCGGGGTGTCCACTCTGTTACAAATCTTGGTGTCATCCGCAAAAAGGCAAGCTTTACCTTCTAACCCTTCAGCAATGTCACTCACAAATATATTGAACAGAATTGGCCCCAGCACCGATCCCTGAGGCACTCCACTACTCCATTCTCCAATCTTCAGTTACTACAGATTATGTTAACAACAGGTTACAAATCATTAAGAACAAGATCAGCAATTTCGTGTTTGAGTTCTTTCAGTACCCTGGGGTGTATGCCATCTGGTCCAGGTGAGATATCACTCTTTAACTTGTCAATTTGGCTCAGTACGTCTTCCAGGTTCACCGAGATTTCTTTCAGTTCCTCCGTATTGCCGGTCTTAAAAACCATTTCCGGTACAGGTAGATCTCTTCCATTTTCTTCCATAAAGACCACAGCAAAGAATTCATTCAATCTTTCCGCTATGGCCTTGTCCTCCCTGAGTGCCCCTTTTGCTCCTTTATGATCTAACGGTCCCACAGATTTCCTCACAGGTTTTCTGCTTCTAATGTATGTGAAAAAGGTGTTACTATGAAGTTTTTCTTCATATTTTCATTTATCCTTCTTTATCATTGCTTTACATCTAGGGATCAGGCGGCATCCAAGGCCTCCATTGCATGTTGGATTGAGGCAGCCAGGGCATCCTCGACTTGAGTGCAAATGACCTGGACAGAGGCCTGAGCGGTCTCCCCAGGGTACATCTCTTGGGCAGCAATGTGGTCGATACTCCACTCCGTTGTAAGCATTACAGACTGGATGTGTTAGCTAGAGCCCGTTTGGACTATAGCAGAGCTGTCAATCAAGCAGCCTTGTCTTTCCCCACCCTGTGAGTTCTGCTTGTGTACCTCCCACTTGTTAAGGATAGTACAACCCAGATGCTAAGGAAGATGAAATTTAATCATACTTATTAATTTCCTTTCCTTTAGTCTGATTGTACTATCCTGAGACCCACACTCAAAAGATTGTGGCTGTGGGACTCTTGTAGTTCTCTTTCTCGCCAGTGTTATTCCAAACAAACAAAAAAACAACCCAAGGTAATTTGATTCTTTATAGCTGTAGTAGTTCATGGGGCATGGGTGTGCTTTCTGGGATGTTCCACTACTTTGATAGAGGCATACTGGAGCTTTCTACTATGCACAGCTCCTTTGTACCAATGATGTCATTGGGAAAGATCAGTTTATCTATCTCCTTCTGCTGGCATGAAGGGATAACACCCAGCTGTTAAGGATAGTACAGCCAAACTAAAGGGAATTAACAGGTATGATTAATTTTCACCTTAATGCTTTGTGAGTATTGGAAAATTTGAATCATGTGTTTGTTTTTTGTGATCTTCATCTCAAAATCTTCTTCTTACTTGACTTTTTCTGTGGTTATCACCTATTGAGCTAGCATGGAGTGGGAATATAACCTTGTGCAAAATAAAGGGTTGAATTTCATTTTCTATTTATACTAGGAGAGAATGCAAAAGAATGTACCTGATATTTAAATTTCTTTTTTTTTTAAGTAATTTGTAGTTTTAAAAATTCTGTTGTGTTCATGACAAATCTACAGAAACTACATTTAACATTTGTATAAGCTTTCATGGTCCTAATTTTACTAGAGGCAACATATAGGAAGATACCTTTTCTTCATATTTTTCTAAGAGCAAAAACAGATGTATAACGTGCAGCACATGTGCTGATGATTCCAGCCTTTCTCTAACTTCTTACGGGTGTGTTTCTTTTTCTTTGTGGTGATTACGTTGCTAGATTTACCCTCTGGTGGTTATATCCAAGAAGACATTTCACACTGTTCCTATCTGTGTGAGGCAGGGGAAGACTGCTGTGATGTGATGGCCAGCTGTAAATGTGGTACTCATACTGGCCAATTTGAATGCATCTGTGAGAAGGGATACTATGGAAAGGGACTGCAGCATGAATGCACAGGTCAGTATCTACATCAATGATTTCAAATATATTGAATGCATGAGCTCAAATCTGAAGGTCCTATGTACAGAACACTTTTGTCATAGATTGAAAATGGTAAGACCCCCCCCCCCCCCACCCTTGGCAAAGCAGCACCTATATGTATCTCCATATTATGTACACAACATAATTGAGAAGGTAGAAAACATGTGCAAACCAGTGTATTTAAAGCCACATGTTAATGCTGTGTTGCTGTTTGCATGCATGGAAACCTGGAGGCATGTGACTTTAAAACTGAATAAGATGGTCCCACTTTAATTTAATTAATTAAATTAAAATATCTGTTACCTGCAGCTACCCACAGTTTTAGGTGATGTACAATAATACATATATAAAGTAAAAATTAGAACAGGCAAACAATAAAAAACAGATGAACCAGCTATTCCAACTTGAATTATTTCAAGATAGAATATTAACAGTGCTTCCAAATGAGCAAATGTTGACAAATATCAGAATGTATAAGTGAAACACAAAAGCATTCCAGTGATAGTCTCACAGGAAGAAGCTGGAGTAGGGCGGTATAGCAGGAAGTAATTCTTTAGTTGGAATCTGCTATCTAGGTGATGCAGTATCCCTTTGCTTCAAAGGATGTAGTTCTTGGGAGAGAAGGGTTAATGTTTTAGTGAGTCTGATGGTATGGATAACAAGGTATTAGAGGGTATTACAATGGCTTACTAGCTTTGCATGGTGTAAAAGTAGGTGGACATATAAAGATTTGAATGCAAAGAAGGAGCTGGGTTGGGTACCAACAAAGACACATTTGGAGGTCAAACCTAATACACTAGAGGCAGGTAGGGAATCTGGATGAGACAATGGTGCAAGGGCAGGGCTTTAGATCTGGTATGAAACTAGGCAGTATTTGGGGAAGAGCTTGGTCCAAAAAGATGGGCTATGTGTTAAGATGGAATGTGGCTGCTGGTGTTGGGAGGAGCTTTTAAACTGCCTCTTGGGGGGGGGGGGGGGGGTGAAAGCTCACATTATTTTGACCATTCACTCTTGAGAATCTTAAAACTACATCCCTTCCTTTTACTAAAGGGGTAAACTGTTCTGACAGGCAGAGCTAGTGTAGTCACAGAAGATCACAGAATATTCACTGTCTGTGATCAATCTACTTGCTGCCTTTCAGACTCCACATTCATTCATTGGTCTGAAAAACCTCCTGTTTACTATCATTTTATACTGTAACAACACCCTTGTGCGTTAAGAAAATCAGTGTCAAAAATCAACTTTACTTAAATGTTTACTTCTAAAAATGAGCATTCTTGCACTTACCTTAACCTGAGCCTTCCCTTCTCAATGGAGGCCACCCGTTTCACCCTCCAGCTGCTTCAGGTGATGAAATAACTTTGCAAATAAATAGCTGTGCTTTACATTTTACATTTCAAAAACTGCTCTTCCTGGCTGCCCCCCACTTCTAACATGACAAAAAGAAAAATACCACATCAATTAGCATACAATCTGTAGTCTACCTCAAGTTCCTTGAGTAACTTACAAATTGGCAGCATATATATGTTAAACAATATAGCTGATAGGCTGGATTCCTGACGTGTCTTAGTATTAATGGGAAGAAAATCTATAGAGTCATTACGAATCACATTTGGTCTAGCGGTTAGGATTCCTGGTTTTATTTAGAATATTGTGTACTAAAATGGTCAGTGGTCTTCTCATAAAACATATGAGGTCAGACTTAAAGATCTCAATGTGTCCTTTGGAAGAAAGGCGAGAGAGAGGGGAGGTATGATAGATCTATTTAAATACCTATGCTGTATAAATGCACAGGAGGCGAGTCTCTTTCAGTTGAAAGGAAGCTCTGGAATGAGGGAGCATAAGATGAAGGTTGAAAGGGGGTAGACTTGGAAGTAATTGAGGAAATATTTCTTCACAGAAATGGTGGTGAATTCGTAGAATGGTCTCCTGGTGGAAGTGGTGGAGATGAAAGCAGTATCTGAATCTGAGAGACCTTGGGACAAGTACATAGCATCTATAAAGGAGTAATAGGGAGAGTAGATGGCATGGATGGGCAGACTGGATAGGCCATATGGTCTTTATCTGCCTACATGTTTCTATGTTTCTTTGTAATCTTAGTCAAATATGTATATGTCACAGGGGCATAGCCAGACACCCAATTTTGGGTGGGCCTGAGCCCAAGATGGGTGGGCAGAAGAACTCCGTTTTCTATTTCTGTTGATGGCTCTCTCATTCTCCCTGTCTCCTCAGCTCGAAACCTTGGGGTCATCTTTGACTCTTCTCTCTCCTTCTCTGCTCATATCCAGCAGACCGCCAAGACCTGTCGTTTCTTTCTTTACAACATCCGTAAAATCCGCCCCTTTCTTTCCGAGCACTCTACCAAAACCCTCATCCACACCCTTGTCACCTCTCGTTTAGACTACTGCAATCTGCTTCTTGCTGGCCTCCCACTTAGTCACCTCTCCCCTCTCCAGTCGGTTCAAAACTCTGCTGCCCGTCTCATCTTCTGCCAGGGTCGCTTTACTCATACTACCCCTCTCCTCAAGACCCTTCACTGGCTCCCTATCCGTTTTCGCATCCTGTTCAAACTTCTTCTACTAACCTATAAATGTATTCACTCTGCTGCTCCCCAGTATCTCTCCACACTCGTCCTTCCCTACACCCCTTCCCGTGCACTCCGCTCCATGGATAAATCCTTCTTATCTGTTCCCTTCTCCACTACTGCCAACTCCAGACTTCGCGCCTTCTTTCTCGCTGCACCCTACGCCTGGAATAAACTTCCTGAGCCCCTACGTCTTGCCCCATCCTTGGCCACCTTTAAATCTAGAGTGAAAGCCCACCTCTTTAACATTGCTTTTGACTCGTAACCACTTGTAACCACTCGCCTCCACCTACCCTCCTCTCTTCCTTCCCGTTCACATTAATTGATTTGATTTGCCTAATTTATTTATTTTTTGTCTATTAGATTGTAAGCTCTTTGAGCAGGGACTGTCTCTCTTCTATGTTTGTGCAGCGCTGCGTATGCCTTGTAGCGCTATAGAAATGCTAAATAATAGTAGTAGTAGTAGTAGTAGTAGTCCCACAAGTGATTTGGTCTCTCCCTCACTTGCCTGCATGCCATATGGTCTCTCAAACATCCCCTCATCCCCTGCATACCTTTTAAATAGCAGCTTTTCACCAGCAGCAACTAATACACACTGCTCACGTTGACCCCACAGCCTTCTCTCTGATGCAACTTCCTGTTTCCGCATAGGTGGAAGTATATCAGAGGGAAGGCTGTGGGGCTGGTTTGAGAAGTATGTATCAGTCGCTGCTCACTACAGGCGAAGATCTGCTATTTACAAGGTATGCAGGAGGAACAGTTGTTGAAAGTTTTCAGCTGCTGGGACTTGGGGATCCTTGCCATCATAGGTGTGCTGCTACTAGGTGGGCCTGAGCCCAAAATGAATGGGCCTGGGCCCACCCTGGCCCACCCTTGGCTACGCCACTGATATGTCACAAAGAAGGATTAATGGAGAGTGTAAATACTATATGAACTCAAAAATATCTCTCACATGCTGGCACAGAGTATTTTTATGTAGATGACTATCATTCTGTGAAGAGCATTTAAATAATTTGTTAAGGTACATACTTTCTTTTAAGAAAAGGGGAAAAAAGCCTCAGCAATAAGCCCAACCATCCACCCCAGAAAATGTTAGGAGTAATGTGGGAGAAGGAAAATCCACGGGCTGTTGTGTCTTCACGGGCTCCAAAAAACCCCCTTATATTTCAAATTGTATAATACAAAAATGCTGACTTCACAGAACTGACTTAAAGTGGATCCCTACAATAAGTGAAGAAAAAAATGTTTTTGTAACTTAGCTCATTTTACAAATCAAGCAGACAATGTGTTAGTAGAGAAACAAAAATTATAGTAAGAGAGCTGCACATAAAGGGTTAACCCATAAACAAGTATGAACATCTGTTCACTGTACATGCCAGTTTTTAGTTATACGGTGTCCTGGTTGGGGTAGAGGGTTTTTATGTTAGAAGAGATACCATCTCTGGTTCCCTGGCAGTTGATGTATTAACACAGTTTTTCCTCTCTAAAATTCAGTTATTTCAGATACAATTACAACCCCCTTCTCTCTCCTCTCATCTGACTAATGATCACATTACAGTGTCCAACTGTTCTCCCACTCATGGTTGTTCTACCTCTAACTGACCTCTTTCCATTTATTTATTTTTATGTATTTATTGAGACTTACTATACCCCTGTAAACTAACTGGCAGATCACAGCAGTTCACAGAGCTAAAATTGACACAAACTGAGAATAAAGAAAGGAACTACAATTCTGGATAGGAAAGTAACCATTAAGACTGAAGAATAAACAAAGGTTTCAAGATACAAGGGGGGAGGGGGATGAAAAATGGACAAGGTGATAGGAACTAGAGGAAAGTCCAAAATCTAGGTGAAGTCAAATGCTTGATGGAAAAGTGAGGTCTTCAGGGCAAATTTAAATTTCTTAAAAGAGAGTTCAGCCCGGATTTAAAGGGGCAGTGAAGAAAAAAAGCACGATGCCTAGGGAATTTCAACTGGGTGCATCTAAGACTGGGGAGACAGAGATGGTTAACATTTAAAGAGCGAAGGAGCTGTGTCGGGGTGTACTGGATGATGAGTCTAGAAAAATAGGAGAGAAGGCCAATTCCAAGAGCTTTAAAAGTAAGGGTAAGAATTTTAAAGATTTTCCGTTTAATGACAGGGAGCCAATGGTGTTTAAGAAATGAAGGGGGAGACATGGTCAAATTTGCAGGCATGGCAGAGTAATCTGATTGCTGTATTCTGAAGGGACTATAGTTTCTTAAGCTGAAATTGAGGGCAACCCAGATATATTATATTACAATAGCCCAATCTAGTAACAAGCAACAAAAAGAGTAGCACGTGGAAGGAGTTACGATCAAAATGTCTTTTGACTGAACGAAGTTGACATAGGATGTAAAAGCCAGTTTAGCATAGATGGGAAATCTGTGGGACAAAGGAAAGTTGGGAGTTGAGAATGACCCTCAAATAGCAAAAGGAATCCACAGGTTGAATAGTACTGCCAAAGAGGATGAGAGGGATATTGGGGGTGGGAAGAACACCGGTAAACCAGCATGCTGCGATTTTATCTTTACTAAGAACTAAACTTTGATCAAGCAGCCACTGTCAGACAATCCTGAAGAGGGGTAAAAGATGGTAAATAAGGATTTGTGGGATAGATTAAAAGAATATCATGAGCATAAAAATGGAAAGAGATACCAGTGGATTGAATGACAGTGGCTAAAGGATTAAGAAAGAGATTGAAAAGGAGAGGGGATAAAATGGAGCCCTGGGGGACCCCACAGTCTAAAGGGCGAGAGAGCGATGTTGAGGAGAGAGTAGTAATCTTATGTGAATGATTTGTTAGGAAAGAGGAAAACCAGGAGAGGACAGAACCAGTGAGTCCCAAAGAGACGAGGTGAGCTAAAAGTAGGGAGTGGTTGATAAGGTCAAACGCTGCAGAAGGGTCGAGCGAGATAGTGAGCACAGCATTATGTTTCATGAGAGAGAGAGAATTTTAGGTAATAAATTAAGCTTGGTGGTTTTCAGCCACGAGGATGGAAAAGGGTATGTGTTCTTCATACCTTCATACCTGAAAGGGTTTTAGAAAGAGAGAACAAGGACTGAGGTTCAAATGAAGACCAGGAGGGTGAACTGGCAGGCAAAGATGAGTTTTTGTTGTGGACAAGAGATGACGGTGAGTCATGGAACCTGCTGCCTAAAGAAAAAGGAGGGCCACTTGGAGTGGGGGATGGCAAAGAATTACGAAGATCTGAAATTTTTGATGCAAAAAAATTGGGATAGCATCTCTGCAGGAAGGATTAAATTGTTTCTGGAGTTGGGATTGGGTGATGTTAAGGAGTGTTAAGCTTTTTAGATATATTGGGGGCTGTTTTAAGGAAGGAGGAAAAGTATTGGGATTATAAAAATCTACTATATCTATGTGAAGCTAGAAAACTGAATCCCCGACAGGCGAGATGGTCCTTATTCTTTACTCGCTTTGATTTTCATTTATTTATTTATTTTATAGCATTTATACCCCGCTTTTTCCCGCTCAATAGCAAGTTCAATGCGGCTTACAAGTTGTGTTACAAAGTATCACAGAGGTTACACAAGTATGGTACAAAGATTCACATAGATGACACAAAGTATGGTACAAAGTATAAAGAGATGTTCAAGTTATAAAGAGTAGAAAAATATGAAGAGATGTGAGGGAGAGGATTGGCGTGTAGGTAGTGCTGATGGTGAGGAATTAAGTTCAAGGATAAAGTTGGGTTGTTTGGGTAAGCTTGTTTGAAGAGGTAAGTTTTCAGCCGCTCTACATCTCACCTTTCGTCCTGCAGAGAAAAATGTCCATGCTGATGCCTTGTCTAGATCCTTTGACCAGACTAAAGACCTGGAAGAGCCTCAATTCATCCTAGATCCCACCAAGATTGTAGCTATCGCAACCTCAACCAGGATTTAAGAGGGTACTGCTCCTTTGAGCTCATTTCTCACAATTGGCAGGATACCCTGGAATCCGAAGACCTTAGACTTTCTGTCACGCACATACTGGTGGCCACGTATGGCACAAGGTGTTCACCACTTTGCACTCACTTGTCCTAGATGTGTACATAAGTACATAAGTACATAAGTAGTGCCATACTGGGAAAGACCAAAGGTCCATCTAGCCCAGCATCCTGTCACCGACAGTGGCCAATCCAGGTCAAGGGCACCTGGCACGCTCCCCAAACGTAAAAACATTCCAGACAAGTTATACCTAAAAATGCGGAATTTTTCCAAGTCCATTTAATAGCGGTCTATGGACTTGTCCTTTAGGAATCTATCTAACCCCTTTTTAAACTCCGTCAAGCTAACCGCCCGTACCACGTTCTCCGGCAACGAATTCCAGAGTCTAATTACACGTTGGGTGAAGAAAAATTTTCTCCGATTCGTTTTAAATTTACCACACTGTAGCTTCAACTCATGCCCTCTAGTCCTAGTATTTTTGGATAGCGTGAACAGTCGCTTCACATCCACCCGATCCATTCCACTCATTATTTTATACACTTCTATCATATCTCCCCTCAGCCGTCTCTTCTCCAAGCTGAAAAGCCCTAGCTCAAAACAAGACTCCCCGCACGCAACCCTCCTCCAACCGCTACCTCCACCCACAGAACCCTGGCAAGAAATAGCCAAGGATTTCATCACCGATCTGCCACCCTTGGAGGGGCATATTGTCATCTGGGTGGTAACTGACCATTTTTCCACAATGGCCCGCTTTATTCCTATGACCAAACTTCCATCTGCAGCAACCTTAGCACAAGCTTTCATTCAACGTATTTTCTGTTTACATGGCTTACCATCTCAAATACAAAGCGACTGGGGGCACATAATTCACCTCCCAGTTCTGCGACGTCTGTGTTCCTTGCTAGGAGTCAAGCTTCACTTCTCCCAATCACCCTCACACTAATGGGCAAACTGAGCGCATTAATCAGGCTCTTAATACCTTCCTTCAAATATATGTCAATGCATAGCAGGACAACTGGTCTGCACTACTACCTTGGGCAGCGTTTGCCTACAGCAACAATACACATGACTGCTCCCTATGGTCTCCTTTTTACATCCTGTATGGACGTCATCCTTATCAACACCTGCCTATTCCCAACTACTGGTTGCACACCAGGTCATTTGTGACAACCAAGAACTCTGGAGAGAGGTACATCTACAGCTTCAACGTGCATCTAATATATTTAAACAGGCATACCGGAAAAGAAGAAAGGCACCCCTCCTTTATCCTGGGCAGAAAGTATGGCTTAGTACCAAGTTCTTACTCCTTCGACTACTGTCTACAAGTTCATCCCTCGCTTCATTGGGCCATTTACGGTAAAAGACCAAATTGTCATTTATAGTCTCATCTATCCCCTACCATGAAAATCTACAATGCCTTTCACATCTCACTCTTGAAGCCCTTCCTTTCTTCCAAGTGGCATTCTGAACCATCTGACACTCCGACTCCTGTCTCTACCCTGGATCTATCTAAGGGCTCAGGAAGTTTATGCTTGGAATAAACTTCCTGAGCCCTTACGCCAAGCCCCCTCCCTACCCATCTTCAAATCCTTGCTCAAAGCCCACCCTTCAATGTCGCCTTTGAGCAGGGACTGTCCTTCTATGTTAAATTGTACAGTGCTGCGTAACCCTAGTAGCGCTTTAGAAATGTTAAGTAGTAGTAGTAGATCCAGAGTTTGAAGTTCAAGAGATTTTGGATGTTAAGAGAGGTTTCGGACATCTCTACTATTTGCTTTCTTGGAAAGGCTTTGGCCCGGAGGATAGCACTTTGGAGCCTGCTGAAAATGTCCATGCTCTCGTCTTAACCCAGTCTTTTCATGCCTGCCACCCTTATAAGCCTGGACTGGGGAGGAGGAGGAGCGGCTTTTTGGTTGGGGGGGGGGGGATACTTTCACGGAGATGCCTTACTGCTCTTGTGTGATGCTCTGGGCCTGTCTTCTGCCAGGCTGGGGCTCTGACATCCGTCTGCCAGTGCCGCTTCCGCTGCCTTTTGTGCTCTGTGCGCCTCCCCTGCTGGCTCGCTCGTCCCGTGCGGTCCGGGCCACCCAATGCAAATCGGCATTGTGGCTGCCCTTCTGGATCCTCTGCTTTTTCTTCTGGGAGCGGGTGACGTCATGCCTGACCATCAGACACCGGCTTCTAGTTCTGGGCTGAGTTCCCTTCTGTCTGATGCCTCAGCTACTGCTTGGTGGTTCCTGGTGCTGCGCTTGTTCTTTCACCTTGCCTGAACCTCGGACACCTCTGTTTTCTGCCTGCCTAGACCTCTGTGGAGACCGGACCTTCCTTCTCCTGTTGTGGTCAGCTCTACTTGGAGTTCCTGCTGCTTCCTCCTCACCCACTCTTATCTCCTTTGGAAGTCCTGGGCTGGATGCAGAGTTGTGCGTCGTCCTGGAGGCATTCATTTGGGCCTGATGCATCGGGGGATTCGCAACTCATGGTTGGGGGAGCTCGGAATGTGATGGTGTCAACTCCTGCCTCTTCTGTATCAAGTGCGCGGCAAGCCTCGGCATCCATATGTATTAATCATTCATTTAGGTGGAAATGAGATGAACAGCTGGATGGGCAAAAGGCTGATCAACACCATCAAGGATGATTTGTGCTTTGTGCTCTTCTGGTTTCCTACTACCAAGATTGGCTTTGTTGGATCTTATTCCCAGGCCTGCTTGCTTACAATCACACAAGTGGAGATGGGGCTTGCACAAAATTAACCACCAGATTGGGGTCTGGTTGATGGTGAGAAGGGGCTATCAGATTAGGCATGAATGGGTTGACACACAGTGTGCCAGCATTTTTGCTTGGAACAGGGTTCGCCTGTGGACATTGGCCTGGATCTTTTCCTAAATGATATTCAGGAGTTGCTTGAGTGGTTTAGTTTGGAGGGGGGGGGGGCTTTGATAGGCTGCAGCTTTCCTTTTGATGTGTGGTCTTTGAGGGGTGTCAAAGGCCTCTGTGGTGGAAAACTCGAGCTATAAGAACGATGGCTCATGGGGGATGAGCCAGGTATTCAAAAGGCAGGTCGGGAGACCCTGATTAAAGGTGTGGAGGTTCACACCAGCTGGGGCTTTTGTTGACGTGGCGGAGCCAAAAGCAGAAGATTGGTGGTGGAACACTGGAAGCGGATGTGCTGCTTTGCTGACAAGGCGAGAAGCGGCAGGGGGTTTTGAATGTTATTTTGTACTTTAGTAGCTGTAGCTCAGGGGTGATGTTGTTTAAAGATGTTGCTATGTTTTTAAAGATGTTAATAAATTAAGCTGTGGTCTACTGTTATCCAAGTTATTTTCTGTGAGAGTGTTTTTGGCATAGGTGGGTTATATTAATAGGGAAATTATGGGCAGAGGATAAAGAGCCTAAGATGGTTATAATGTTAATGAGAAAAGGAGGGGGGAATAAAAATAGTGAGGGGTTCGGCAGTTAGTGTTTGAGCTGCCCTAGCGAACAGGTCCCATATCCAAGAGTTAAAACACTGATTTCTTTTGAACGTTTACATTTACTGGAAATTGCAAAAGTGTGCAAAGGCCAAACATTTACGGAAACCAAATGGAAGAATGTAATGTGTTTTGTCTATGGAGGTCAATTGCAGTTTAAGAAAGCAAAACTCTTAATAGTAGATGTTATCGTCAACTCCCCTTAAACTGTCAGCTTCTCATCCTTGATTGGCAGTGTGCCATTGGAGAGGAAGCACGCCTGGATTATTCCCATGAGGGTGCTGACAAAAAGTCTGTTCCACACTGTGAACTTATCTTTTTGTCTAGGCACCTATTTTTTTAAGACTAGGAGCAGATGCAGATGTTAATACAACTTTTCTTGTTATGTAGATGAATACTTTTCTGTATTCTTTAGTCTGTAGTGATTCTCTGATCAGCTGTGATTTAGGCAAATTTGTGCTTCTGATAGAGTGCACAGGAACAGGAAACAATAATGAACAGTCTAAGAAGTAACATAGCAAACAGGTGTCAGAGTAACAATCACTTTGTAGTTGTGGTTTTGTTTACATATTTTGAACTATGTATCTTTCTGTGCATTTAAGCATGTATGGTATGGGTGCATTGATGAGCTGGAAAAAATCTAGTGAGCCATTTCTGCATGATTTAATATTCACACTGTCCAAATTCCTATTTTTTTTTAACCATATATGTAGAATGGAACACCATATCTGAATATTGCTGTTTTGAGATATGTTAAAAGCAGTGTTATTCAAAATAGTAGGTCAAAGTACCTAAGTAAAAATCAATGTGTATTTTAATAGTTAAATAAAAGTACAATGAAGAACACATTAAAAATGTACTTAAGTGAAAGTAAAAAAGTTACTGCCTAATACAATACTTTTTGAGTAAAAAGTAAAAGTACCATAACTACAGCCTTCCGATGCTAAAAAAGAAGGTTGCTGATTCAAAATATCAGTACTATAGCAGCCAAATAGGTGAAGATGATCTTGACAACAACAAACTTTTCTCCTTAGTTAAAATACTAGCTTCCAGTAATGATGATGAATATTCATAGAAAGCATGCCCCTCCACCCAAGACCTAGCTAATCATTTCGCCAATTTTTATTCTCCAAATTAGGACTGAACTATCTAAAGCTACTCCAACAGAGGAAAATAGTCCAACCCGTAGTTCAGCCTCAATTGCCAAAGTTCCTACAATCCAAGGACTAAAAACTGACCAAAACTGGGAATCTTTTCAACCATTAACAGTTGAGGATGTAAGATCATTGCTGTTGAAATACTCTCGAGCCAACTGATCCCTGGATCAATGTCCAAAATATCTACTCAAATCCCTCCCTATGGAAGCAATAAACTGGTTACTTGATGGTCTCAATGAGCTGTTAAAAAACTGGCTTTCTTCCTCCTGCTATTAGCAAAATTGTTCTCACGCTGCTGTTAAATGAATTCTTTGCTTTGGTCTTCACTGAGGAAGATTTGGGTGGGATACCGGTGCCGGAAATGGTATTCGAAGCTGACAAGTCAGAGAAACTTAATGAATTCTCTGTAAACCTGGAGGATTTAATGGGGCAGTTTTACAAACTGAAGAGTAGCAAATATCCTGGACCGGATGGTATTCATCGCAGAGTACTGATATAACTGAAAAATGAGCTTGCGGAGCTATTGTTAGAAATATGTAATTTATCCTTAAAATCGAGCATGGTACCGGAAGATTGGAGGGTGGCCAATGTAACGTTGATTTTTAAAAAAGGTTCCAGAGGAGATCCGGGAAATTATAGACTGGTGAGTCTGACGTTGGTGCCGGGCAAAATGGTAGAGACTATTATTAAGAACAAAATTACAGAGCATATTCAAAAGCATGGATTAATGAGACAAAGTCAACATGGATTTAGTGAAGGGAAGTCTTGCCTCACCAATCTACTACATTTCTTTGAAGGGGTGAACAAACGTGGATAAAGGTAAGCTGGTTGATATTGTGTATCTGGATTTTCAGAAGGCGTTTGACAAAGTACCTCATGAAGGACTCCAGAGGAAATTGGAGAGTCATGGGATAGGAGGTAGTGTTCTACTGTGGATTAAAAACTGGTTAAAAGATAGAAAACAGAGAGTAGGGTTAAATGGTCAGTATTCTCAATGGAGAAGGGTAGTTAGTGGGGTTCCCCAGGGCTCTTTGCTGGAACTGCTGCTTTTTAACATATTTATAAATGACCTAGAGATGGGAGTAACTAGTGAGGTAATTAAATTTGCTGATGACACAAAGTTATTCAAAGTTGTTAAATTGCGGGAGGATTGTGAAAAATTACAAACGGACCTTACGAGACTGGGAGTCTAAATGGCAGATGATGTTTAATGTGAGCAAGTGCAAAGTGATGCATGTGGGAAAGAGGAACCTGAATTATAGCCATGTCATACAAGGTTCCACATTAGGAGTCACGGACCAAGAAAGGGATCTAGGTGTCGTCGTTGATGATACGTTGAAACCTTCTGCTCAGTGTGCTGCTGCGGCTAAGAAAGCAAATAGAATGTTAGGTATTATTAGGAAAGGAATGGAAAACAAAAATGAGGATGTTATAATGCCTTTGTATCGCGCCATGGTGCAACCGCACCTCAAATATTGTGTTCAATTCTGGTCGCCGCATCTCAAAAAAGATATAGTGGAATTAGAAAAGGTGCAGAGAAGGGCGACAAAAATGATAAAGGGGATGGGACGACTTCCCTATGAGGAAAGGCTAAAGCGACTAGGGCTCTTCAGCTTGGAGAAAAGGCGGCTGAGGGGCGATATGATAGAGGTCTATAAAATAATGAGTGGAGTTGAATGGGTAGATGTGAAGCGTCTGTTCACGCTTTCCAAAAATACTAGGACAAGGGGGCATGCAATGAAGCTATAAAGTAGTAAATTTAAAATGAATCAGAGAAAAGGTTTCTTCACTCAACGTGTAATTAAACTCTGGAATTCGTTGCCAGAGAATGTGGTAAAGGCGGTTAGCTTAGTGGAGTTTAAAAAAGGTTTGGACGCTTCCTAAAGGAAAAGTCCATAGACCGTTATTAAATGGACTTGGGGAAAATCCACTATTTCTGGGATAAGCAGTATAAAATGTTTTGTACATTTTTGGGATCTTGTCGGGTATTTGTGACCTGGATTGGCCACTGTTGGAAACAGGATGCTGGGTTTGATGGACCTTTGGTCTTTCCTAGTATGGCAATACTTATGTACTTATGGCTAGATGTAACATCGCCTGCAAACTTCCATCCAGTTGCAAGCATACCTGTTTTTACTAAAGTATTAGAAACCTATATCAGTAAACAACTCTATTTATATGTGGAAACATTTTCTGTATTATACTGGTCACAATTTGGCTTCAGATCGCCACATAGTATGGAATCATTGCTGCTATTGCTAACTACATCTGTCAAACAACACCAATGCGAAGGTGACCAAGTAATTCTTCTCCAACTTGATATATTGGTGGCGTTCAATGTGGTTGACCACACATTGCTACTCGAACTCCTGGAGCAGATAGGAATAACAGGGACTATGATCAATTGGTTCAGTGAATTCCTTTCAAATCGAAGCTATTCTGTCAAGCAGAACAACCAACTTTTCAACTACTGGTCTCCTAACTTCAGGGTCCCCCAGGGATCTCCACTCTCCTGTTCAATCTCTTTATGTCATCCCTTGCCTCAATACACCTGGGTCTTAATGAACTACTGTTATCCTACTACTACTACTACTACTATAAATCACTTCTATAGTGCTACCAGTCGTACGCAGCGCTTTACAATTGAACATGAAGAAGACAGTCCCTGCTCAAAAGAGCTTACAATCTAAATCAGGACAAACAGACAGGACCAAAAAGGATAAGGGAAGGACAGACAGAAGGACACATAAGGTTAAGATAAAAGTTACAAGTCAGGAGTCGAAAGCAGCATCAAACAGGTAGGCCTTTAGCCCGGATTTGAAGGCAGCCAGGGATGGAGCTAGACGTAATGGCTCAGGAAGCCTATTCCAGGCATAAGGTGCAGCGAGATAGAAGGAGCGGAGTCTGGAGTTAGCGATGGAGGAGAAGGGTGCAATTAGGAGAGATTTGCCTAGTGAACGGAGTTCTAGGGAAGGAGTGTAGGGAGAGATGAGGGTGGAGAGGTAGTGAGGGGCTGCAGAGTGAATGCACTTATAGGTCAACACGCAGATGACATCCTGCTTCTTTAACCAGTGACAGGATAAAAAAAAGATACAACTCAGTCTGTAGCGAATGGCATGACTGCTGCTAGCACCTGGGCTCTAACCAATAAACTGAAATTGAATGCACAAAAAACCAAGGTGCTGTGGTTCCTAATCAGGGAGTTGAGGTCCCATCATCAATATCTTTGTCCAGTGGTCAAAGCTTTACAGTTGAGTCTGAAACCAGATTACTAGGGGTCTTGCTTGATTCTTCACACACCTTCTCTTCCCATATTAACCAGCTATGGAAGAAAACAGTATTCAAAATGAAACAGCTACGTCTAGTCAGATCATTCTTCTACCAAAAAGTCTTTGCACTACTAGTTCAAATGTTAGTCCTACCTCACTTGGATTATTGTAATGTTCTATTTCTTGCTATTAAATGTCAATATCAGAAAAACTGCAAATCATACAGAATACAGCTGCAAGACTAATATACAGATTGAATAGATATACTAGTGTTTCAGCTCATCTTAACAAACTGCACTGGCTTCCCATAGCAGAAAGACTTAGGTTCAAAGCTGCTTGTTTAGTTTTTCAAATCTTACAGGGTTCCATCTCTGAACTGCTAAGACCGCTTCGCTATGTTTGTCCAGTCTACATAGTAACATAGTAAATGACAGCAGATAAAGACCTGTACGCTCCATCCAGTCTGCCCAACAAGATAAACTCATTTAAAGACAATTCGAAATCAGAAGCTTTTCAGCTCTCTGTTCCCTGTACTTGGAGTTAAAATATGGAACTCTCTACCTATTGCCATCAGAACAGAAAACAGCTACCTTAGCTTCAGGAAGAGGCCTAAAGTTCTTTCTCTTCCCAAAGACTGCTTCATAACAATCCATTGACTTCTACCTCCTAGTATCATCCATTATCCCTTCCTATAATGTTTTTGGTCTCATGCATTACACCAATGGTCTCTAATTGTTCTCATACCAACATTATCGGCTTTTGTCTTACCTAGCATGTAAACCGCATTGAACCTCGGAAAGGGGATATTAGCGGTATACAAGAATTGATTTGATTTGAATGCAGCTATTGTTAACATTTTTATCCCAACAATTTATTGCTCTATAAATCAATCTACTTCGCATTTAGTAAAACTAATTTTTGAAAATGACTGTCACTCAAGTGAGTGTGCTTGTGAGTCATTAATCCATCACATCTAAAAAGGTGTTCAACAACTGCACTATCAGGAAGTGGATTGTTCAGTCTGATAAAAAGTTCCTTCAAATCGGGCCAGGCTGCAATATTACTGATTCCTTTTAACTGGGTCTGCAGGTATTGATCAAAGGAATCTGTCTGAAGCATTTGACTTCCTTATAGCAAAAAATGCTTTATCATCATCGTTGTCATTATCACCTGCATTAGTAGTAGTGTTAATTCTTCACTTGCATCTTCATCTTTGTTATCATTGTCATACTGTCCAATTACAGAGAAGATTTTAACAAAGTTGAAATCATTGTCTATTGTTGTCCTATTTTTCAACTGGTGGCAAGCTCTGAATATCTTCAAGAACTGATGCAAGAATGTCAAATGTATGGAAACTCTTCAGTCTTAAGGCCAGACAAGCAGACTATCAATCCAGTGGACTGTCACACCAATATAAAAATTTCCATGGGATGTCCAGTAGTCTGTTGTGATAGAGACATGTATGTATGTTCACCAAGAATTGTAACTAGCTTCAGCTTCATCTCCGCTTCAAAGTGACCAAATGCATCACTGTTCTATTTGGCTGGAGACTAGTAACCAGTTCAACAAAACAGGCAACTCTACTGTTCTCATAGGCTGTACTCTCTGAACACCAAAAATTTAAGATGAGATGATCCACTGTTTGTGTGACGAGGTTTGCAATAGCAAAATCCTGTTCCAGGTTTTGCTGTTTCATTTGGTCTACTGAGGAATTATCATTTAGGTGTCTCTGCCAGTTTTACTTTTTACTTTTAACTGCAAGCATCAGAAGTAACTAGGTAAAAGTAATAAAAATTGGTAAAATTTTATTATTCTCTGAGGACAAACAGGCTGCTTGTTCTCACATGTGGGTCGGTGTCCACGGCTGCCCAGGAAATGGCAAATTTTTCTACAGCAAAATTTAAAAAGTTTTGTCAGAGCCTTTTAGCGCACGCCCCCGCACATGCATGGACAACTTCCCACCCGTCACGTGAATGTTCCCACTCAGTTTTTTTTCTTGTCCGCGGTGAGGTGAAGAGGTTTTTCCCTGTTCGTTTCGCTGGCGCAGGAAAGAGAGTCTTGACGATTCTTTTAATATTTTTTTTCTTATATCGTTATTTGTTCTTTTAAAAAAACAACAATAAACTGTATTTTTTTTCTTAGTTTTTTGGCACTTTTTAAGTTTTCTTTCTTTTCGACGCGGCCTTAGGCTGCGCAGTTGGGATTTTCC
Source organism: Microcaecilia unicolor (assembly GCF_901765095.1). NCBI lineage: Eukaryota > Metazoa > Chordata > Amphibia > Gymnophiona > Siphonopidae > Microcaecilia > Microcaecilia unicolor. The sequence goes on along the minus strand of NC_044032.1, from coordinate 226,324,448 downwards.
CCTTTTGTGCCTTTTACTTTTTTGGCACGATTGCGTTGTTAATTTCGCCGAAGCCGTTTTTCCTTCCATGTCATTGAACACACCCAGCGGCTTCAAACGTTGTACTCGGTGCAACTGGACCATCTCGGGTACCGATACCCACGCTTGGTGTATCCAGTACCTTGGGCCCGACTATAGCCCAGCCGCTTGCAGTCTGTGTTTTCGCATGAAGAAATGGACCCAAGCATCTCGAGAAGCCCAACGAGAGCTTTTTGGGGCTCGGTCTGGTTCTTTGACGTCGACATCGGTACCGAGGTCGGCAGCATCGATATCGAGGGACTCATCAACGTCGGGAGCGAAGGTAATGGCTGCGGAACGACCAACTCGTGCTGTGAGCAGTGAGGCATCGAGTTGGTCTCCACCTGTCTCGAGGCCTCCTGTTATGCAGGCCGCCCGGGACCGACCTTCGTTGGACCCAACCCCGAGGAGACGGGAAGATTCCACATCTTTCTCAACGGTACTGAGGAGTCTCGATGACTGGCGTCAAGCGAAGGCGAAGAAGCACCGTCATCGTTCTCCTTCGACACACGGTGCCAGGAGCTCTGGGGCATCGAGGGATTTGGCACCCGAGAAGCGTTGGCACCGAGAGGATCGCTCTCCCTCTCTTCAGGAGGTGCCGATGCGTCGGTCTAACAGCCCGGTACCTGCTCCCAAGCCTCGACAGATTCTGCCACCGGCTCCTTTACCGACCCCGCAGCTTGTCCGACAGCGGCTCTCAACAAGCGCATCAGGGCCTTGCTTCCAGAGCATCTGGAAGGGTTACTGCGCCAGTCTGCTTCGGTGTCAGGGGTGCTTGCGCCTTCCGTACCATCTGCTGCAGCGGCATCTGGCCCTTTGCCTGTGGTGAGGACCCCGACCTCGGTGCCGACTGCGGCATCGGTGTCGGCTGCCACTCAGGTCGACACCCCTTCGACGTCGGTGGAGGAAGCTTCACCAGAGTCCAGACAGGCGTTGACTTCTTGGTACTGCCATTGAGGACGTCGTTCCTTGGCATCGAGGCAGGCTCAGTTTCAGACTGCTCTGAGGGATGTCTTGTCCGAAACTGAAGATGAGCATTCGTGGCAGGAAGAGGAGAATCCCAGGTACTTTTCTTCTGACGAGTCCTATGGGATTCCTTCTGAACCTTCCCCTCCACTAGAAGGGAGACTTTCTCCACCAGAGAGTCTATCCTTCACCTCCTTTGTCCGGGAAATGGCTGTGGCTATTCCCTTCCCTATGGAAGTTGAGGATGAGCCCAGGGCTGAGATGCTCAAGGTCCTGGGTTATCCTTCTCCGCCTAGAGAGGCTGCAATGGCTCCTTTGCATAATGTACTGAAGGAAGTCCTTATGCGAAACTCGTTGTTCCCTCTGTCTTATCCCGTGATCCTGAAAAAGACTGAATCCCAATATCGGATTCATGGGGAGCCTGGATTGATGAGGTCTCAGCTACCTCACAATTCCATGGTGGTGGACTCCACTCTCAAAAGAGCCAAGAGTACTAGGGGCTATGCCTCGGCGCCCCCAGGCAGAGAATCTAGGACTCTTTTGGGAGGAAGGCGTATCAGGCCGCTATGCTCACTGCCAAAATCCAAACATACCAGCTCTTCATGAGCATCCACTTGTGGAACTCGGTGAGGCAGCTGTCTAGCTTGGTTGATGCACTCCCTCCAAGCTTGGTTGATGCACTCCCTCCAAGCTTGGTTGATGCACTCCCTCCAGAGCAGGCCGAACCTTTTCGCCAGGTGGTCAGGCAGCAGAAGGCGTGTCGAAAATTCCTGGCCAAGGGTACGTTCTACACTTTTGATGTAGCATCCAGGATCACTGCCCAAGGTATAGTGATGCGCAGACTCTCATGGCTGCGTGTCTCTGACTTGGATCATTCGGTCCAGCAGCGGATGGCGGATGTTCCTTACCGGGGGTGGGGGGTAACCTTTTTGGTGAGCAAGTAGAGGATTTTGTTAATCAGATTAAAAAGCATTATGATGCTATGGATTCTTTCTCCCACCGGGCCCCTTCTGCTTCAGCCTCCTCATCTAGGAGGTTTTTTGGAGGGAACAGAAGTGCTCCCGATTCCTACTCTAGGCGTAGGTACACTCCTGCTTCTCGGCGGCCTGCCCAGGCTCAGCCCCAGTGAGCTCGTTCTCGTCAACAGCGTGCATATAAGGCCCATTCTGCTCCCCAGCAAAAGCAAGGGACCGGCTTTTGGCTCCAGTTCAGCATAGCCTCTGTCAAAGTGTCCGTGCCGGACAACTTGCCGGTAGGAGGGAGGTTGATGTTTTTTCACCAAAGGTGGCCTCTCGTAACCTCCGACCGGTGGGTTCTTCAATAGTCCGGTTAGGATACACCCTCAATCTGATATCCAAACCTCCAAATTGCCCACCGGGAGCTCATTCTTATAGCTCCCAGCACAGGCAGGTACTTGCAGAGGAACTCTCCGCCCTTCTAAAGGCCAATGCAGTCAAACCCATTCCACCAGGGGAAGAAGGGCTGGGATTCTATTCCAGGTACTTCCTTGTGCAAAAGAAAACAGGGGGGATGCGTCCCATCCTAGACCTAAGGGGCCTGAACAATTATCTAGTCCGAGAAAAGTTCAGGATGGTTTCCCTGGGCACCCTTCTTTCCATGATTCAGGAAAATGATTGGCTATGCTTTCTGGACTTAAAGGATGCTTATACCCATATCTCAATACTTCCAGCTCACAGGAAGTATCTTCGGTTTTGGCTAGGAACGCAGCACTTTCAGTACTGTGTACTGCCCTTTGGTCTAGTGTCTGCGCCCAGAGTGTTTACCAAGTGCCTGGCTGTAGTTGCAGCATCGCTACGCAGACTGGGAGTGCATGTCTTTCCTTATCTCGACGATTGGCTGTTGAAGTGCACATCGGAGGTGGGCGCTCTGCAGTCCATGCGAATGACTATTCAGGTGCTAGAGCTACTGGGGTTCGTGATCAATTATACCAAGTCCTATCTCACCCCAGTTCAAAAATTGGAGTTCATTGGAGCACTGTTGAAAATGAAGACAGTTTGAGCTTTTGTCCACGAGGCGAGGGCAGACAATCTCCTGATCCTAGTGTCTATGGTTCGAGCATCTCAACAGATCACGGCTTGGCAGATGTTGAGACTTCTGGGGCATATGGCCTCCTCAGTTCACGTAACTCCCATGGCGCGTTTACACATGAGATCAGCTCAGTGGACCCTAGCTTCCCAGTGGTATCAAGCTGTGGGCAGTCTAGAGGATGTGATCCAACTGTCCACCGACTTTCGGAATTCGTTGCAGTGGTGGATGATTCGGCCCAATTTGACCTTGGGACGTCCATTCCAAATTCCTCAGCCTCAAAAAGTGCTGACGATGGATGCATCCCTCCTGGGGTGGGGAGCTCATGTAGATGGAAAAGCGCGGGGTACAAATGTAATAAATAAATAGATGGGCTTCACACTCAAGGAGCTTAGTCCTTTCAGGAAAAAGGTCTGCACATCAACCTTCTGGAATGAAGAGCGATCTGGAATGGTCTAAAGGCTTTCAGAGATTGGCTGTCCAACCAAGTAATCTTAATTCAGACAGAGAACCAGGTTGCCGTGTACTACACCAACAAGCAGGGGGGCACCGGTTCTCACTTTCTGTGTCAGGAAGCTGTCCAGATGTGGCTTTGGGCACGCCATCACGGCATGTTTCTCCAAGCCACTTATCTGGCAGGCGTAAACAACAGTCTGACCGACAGGCTGAGCAGGATAATGCAACTGCATGAGTGGTCACTGAACATGGGTGTAGTCCGCAAGATCTTCTGAGCATGGGGCACCCCCTCGGTGGATCTTTTTGCCACTCAGATCAATCATAAAGTCCCCCAGTTCTGTTTCAGGCTCCAGGCCCATGACAGACTAGCGTCAGATACCTTTCTCCTACATTGGGGAACAGGCCTTCTGTATGCGTATCCTCCCATACCTCTAGTAGGGAAGACTTTGCTGAAACTCAAGCAAGACTGCGGAACCATGATTCTGATAGCTCCTTTCTGGCTGCGCCAGATTTGGTTCCCTCTTGTTCTGGAGTTGTCCTCCGAGGAACCGTGGAGATTGGAATGTTTTCCAACTCTCACCACCCACAACGAGGGGTTGCTTCTACATCCCAACCTCCAGTCTCTTTCTCTTATGGCCTGGATGTTGAGAGCTTATAATTCACCTCGTTGGGTCTTTCAGAGGGTGTCTCTCGAGTCTTGCTTGCTTCCAGGAAAGATTTCACCAAGAGGTGTTACTTTTTCAAACGGAGGAGGTTTGCCATCTGGTGTGACAGCAAGGCCCTAGATCCTCTTTCTTGTCCTACACAGACCCTGCTTGAATACCTTCTACACTTGTCAGAGTCTGGTCTCAAGACTCCACCTTAGTGCGATTAATGCTTATCATCGGCGTGTAGAAGGTAAGCCGATCTCTGGACAGCCTTTAGTTGTTCGCTTCATGAGAGGTTTGCTTTTGTCAAAGCCCCCTGTCAGACCTCCACCGGTGTTAAGGGATCTCAACGTCGTTCTCACCAAGCTGATGAAAGCTCCTTTTGAGCCATTGAATTCCTGCCATCTGAAGTACTTGACCTGGAAGGTCATTTTCTTGGTGGCTGTTACTTCAGCTCATAGAGTCAGTGAGCTTCAGGCCTTGGTAGTTCATGTACCTTAAATCAAATTTCATCACAACAGAGTAGTCCTCCGCTCGCAACCTAAGTTCCTGCCAAAGGTGGTGTCGGAGTTCCATCTGAACCAGTCAATTGTTTTGCCAACATTTTATCCCGTCCTTATACCCACCCTGGCAAAAGCAGCTTACATACCTTAGACTGCAAGAGAGCATTGGCCTTTTACGTGGAGCGGATGAAGCCCTTCAGACAGTCTGCCCAGTTGTTTGTTTCTTTCAATCCCAACAGGAGGGGAGTTGCCATCGGAAAACGCACAATCTCCAATTGGGTAGCAGATTGCATTTCTTTCACTTATGCCCAAGTTGGGCTGACTTTACAGGGTCACTTCACGGCTCATAATGTTAGAGCCATGGCTGCGTCAGTGGCCTACTTAAAGTTGGCCTCCATTGAAGAGATTTGCAAAGCTGCGACATGGTCATCAGTCCACACATTTACATCTCACTACTGCCTTCAGCAAGATACCTTACGCGATAGTCAGTTTGGGCAGGCAGTGCTGCAGAATCTGTTTGGGGTTTAGAATCCAACTCCACCCCCCTAGGCCCATTTTGATTCTGTTCCAAGCTGCACTCTGTTAGTTGATTTTGGTTTCAGGTCAATTTTTGTTATGTCCTCTCAGTTGCGAGGCCTAATTGACCAATATTAATTGTTTTTGGTGAGCCTGGATGCTATGGATACCCGAATTGTGAGAACAAGCAGCCTGCTTGTCCTCGGAGAAAGTGAAGATACTTACCTGTAGCAGGTATTCTCCGAAGACAGCAGGCTGATTGTTCTCATAAACCCACCCTCCTCCCCTTTGAAGTTGTTGTTGTTCTTGTGTTTATGCTTTTTGATTAAACTAGAGAGGCATGTTCGCACATGCGCAAATCGCGTTGCTCGCACAACGAAATGTTCCACAAAGTTTTCTTTATTTTGCTTGCAAAATGTTTACCAGTTCCTGGGCCGCCGTGGACGTTGACCAAATTGTGAGAACAATCAGCCTGCTGTCCTCGGAGAATACCTGCTACAGGTAAGTACCTTCGCTATATTGTGAGCCTGGCAGCTAGTGAGTCCCACACGTGAGAATATGATGCCTCCGTGTCCTCGGAGAAAGCCAAGTTGCTTACCTATAGCAGGTGTTCTCCGAGGACAGCAGGCATATATTCTCACTTCCCTCCTGTCTCCTTTTGGAGTTGTCTTCTTAACTTTAGTACTGTACTGCTGGTCCTGTGCATGAGCGCTGGGCAGGAAGGAACCTGTGCAGGTACGGTGGGTGCACTGCTTCAAAGTTTTAAAGTGACAGTGCACTATGGCAGTGTCCACAATGGGCTTCTTGGATGATGTCTCCCACATGTGAGACTACATGCTTATTGTCCTTAGAGAACACCTGCTACAGGTAAGTAACTTAGCTTTCCTGCCTCTGTGCAGTCCTAGGCCTTACACAGGGATTCTAGTCTCATCTAAGCTTAACTCCGGATTGAGTTTTCTCAACTCCTGTTTAACCTTCTGCTAAGGCTGAATTTGCAATCAGTGTAATAGAAGCCTATGTACTGTGGACCCAGCTCTGCTGCTGCTGCTCATTCTAGGTCAGCTTTTTAGCACTTCTGTCCTAACACTGTTGCAGGAATGGATGCATGAATTACCCCTATTGTTAGCAGAATCTGTGGTACTTCAGGAGTCAAGCAGCACACACCAGAATGAGGGAGAAATCTTCTTTATTTGCCAGCAAACAGAGTAGGACATCAGTTCTAGCTCTCTTCTCTCTCTCTCAGCTCTCTGGATGTTATGGCTTCTGTCTCAGCTGCTTCTCTTCTGCTGCTGTCTGTCTTCCTTCAGCTCTCCTTCTTCTGTCTGTTCCTTCTGACGTAAGCTGCTTCTGCTCCCTCTTATATACAGTTCTAACCTCTAGCCCCCCTTACTTTCCAGATGGTAAAGAATAGATTGGTTACCTTGCCTCAGCCAATCATTACTTTAAAAATATCAGTTACATAGGTTTGATATTTCTCAAACTGACCTATGACCTGGGGCCCCTCAAACCAGACAATATGGCACCAGTCTCTTACATTTTCATTATGATTAATTTCTCATATTCCTAGTCAACTTCATACTAACTACTAACTGAACTCTGGCATTCATTAAGGGGTCAAGGGCCAGTCTTACTTAATGGCATACAGCTATAGTTTGTTATTACTTTCAGGACCATCCCTACATTTACCTATAATTAATCAAGACTTTTTCTTGACCCTTTTCACCTATCAGCTCCATACATTAAACCAGCCAGGACTGCAGAAAACTCAAACCATATGCTGACCTTTTCACTGCAGCCCTACTCAGAACGTAAGGCAAAGAGTTGAACAAACATTAGATTAAAAAAGGTATTCTACATATTAACTACACAGAATAAACATATTCTAAAATAAGACATATTCTAAAATACACAGAATCAGTATTCCTTATAACAAAATCTACATATCAAGAACTTCTAAAATTATTTAACCAACTTTAAACTACAGTATGTCTGGCTCATGCTTTGTTCATTCATAATAGTATACAGATGTGCTAGCTAGCATTAGCAATCCATCACTCACAAGGGGTCAAAGAAAGTTTCTGTCTCTGACCTTTCTAAGTAATTAAATCCAGCTGGCATTCCTTCACTTGCAGGATGAAAAAGTTGAATTCAACCACCAAGCTTTTAACCCCAGATTTTTAAACAGAATTAACACTTAATATAATTTCTTATATATGTATAATTATGCCCATGCTGTCTCATTCCCCCCTTTGAGACTAAAATCAGCTTATGCAGAGATAAGTCTCACAACTCAAACTCTGGAGATTATAGTGATCCTAACTAGGAATAGGCTTGTGAATCACCATTACCCTACTTGTTAAGGTCCGACGGCATACTGCCGAAGCACATGAGGCCAGGAAACAAAACAACAACCCTGCTAAAACTAAGACTATTAGGGAAATGAACAAGGGACGTATCCATGAGGTCAATGACCACCACCAGGAGGTAAGGTCTAATCCTCCTCGGTAATCCTCCACATTAAGGCTGGCCAACTGTAGGACTTTATCCATAGCATGCCTAACTACATGCGTCCTATTTATGACAATGGTACAGCACTCTGAAGAATTTAGCACTGTGCAGAGGCCACCCTGGGATGCAAAGAGATAGTCAAGACCCATACGGTTATACCGAGAAACTATACTTAATTCATTAATTTGATCCTGCAATGCATTGACTACCACGTTCAGCTCATGAACTAAAACATGGAGTAGAGACTGAAGTCTCCGGGTAGCCATGCCCAGTTCAGTAATACCCGCTACCGGACCCCCAATTGGAATCCAGGCCGTAGCAGAAAGGGCTACAAGTCTCTTTTTAGTCAGAGGATAAGTAGAGTTAATATACTGGAGGGCTAATTCAATCGCCTCATCCTCTGTGGCAACGGAGGAAGGTAAGGACAAGGCCTCTCGCTTAGAGCGGTGCGGGGATGGTGGCCTGAGGAGAGGAATAACTTTAGGAAAATAATTCAAGGTTACCAATACACAAAAATCATATGTGGAGGGAAGAATCATGTGGAGGACATTATCACAAAGCCAGTAATGACCAAGGAGAGGGCGAGGAAAGTTCCCAATAAATGTTGGCACAGGATGGACATTAGGATGCCCATAATGCGAGCCCCTATCCCAGGGGGAACTAAGAAGAAATGGAGACTTTGTACACCATAGGTGCCAATCCCCAATTGTGACAGACTGCTCATATGTTGCAACCCTTTCATACCCCGGGGACTTATGAAAGTAGAAAATAGGCCGGGACACTATAGTCTTCTCAGTAGTAAGGTTAGGAGCCAGATAATCACCTTGGTCATAATCTGCAGGTATGGTAGTAGGGCACATAGGAGTACCTGGAGAGACTACCCACACAGATTCCCCTTTTTCTGGGAGAACATTAGTATAGTTACAGGGAATGGGAAGAACAGTTGAGATGCTTCTTGTTAAACAAAACACTCCAGAAGCTGGATAGGGAGACGTAAAGACTGGCCTTAGAGAAGATTCAGAGGGGGAGGTAGCATTATAAAAGGACCACCAAGTATAATCCTGGCTCCAAGGGCCTGAACTCGAAAAGTAGGGAGGTATAAGAGCTGGGAGCTGCACAGGGACAGGTACAGCTGGGACATCTGTAGTATAAGGAGAAAATCGGGAACACACAATACAAGGGGAAGTAATCTTTGCCTGGCTAATTAGTTCCTGGACAGAGTGTAACCAAAGGTTGGAGCGAGTTGGGGTATTAGGAAAAAGGAGGCAAGGAGTAGAAAACAACAAAAGCATCCAAACTACTAACATTTTCTTTCTTCCTAATCTAAAACAAATACAGCAAACTAATTAAGCAATAATATTTCAACAGTCTGTGCGAATCACAGATTATTCTAATATAAAGTTCTCAGTCTTTGAGTTCTTATACCAGTTGGGATAGACCCTCAACTGACAAGGATCAAGCTCTCAAATTCCAAGAAAGCCAGAATCAGGGCAAGAAAGAGTCTCAGTGTGAAGCCGAAGTTCAGCAGCTCCTGCAGTATGCAGTTGACCCTTCTTTTCAGCTAGTAGATTCTTTGGTTCAGGTCAAGCGCAACTTCAATGGCTCCGCTGGATCACTTTCTGTTCTCCACTCTTTAGGCTCCGTCTGATCCGTGCAGGGCTCAGTCTGGTCAGCAGACTTAATTCGAGACCAATGGACCCATGGAGTTATCCCTGCGACCTTCACAGCTGTAGGGGTAGAAAGCAAAACAGTAAAAGGTCCTTTCCATCGGGGCCCCAAAGGCTGGAGCCTCCAGTCTTTCACCCAAACTCTATCCCCTGGCAGGAAGGAATGTACCTGAGCCTGGAAGGGGACAGGGTTTATTTCTCTCACATAAGACTGAAGCTCAGAAATTATCTTGCCCAAGAGGGCTACCTGCTCCTGTACCTGGGCAGACCCTAAAATCCCTATGTCTCCCTTAATTCCCTGCAAAATGGCTGGGGGCTTCCCATACACAATTTCAAAGGGAGAGAGGGCTGTTCCTTTAGTTGGGGTGCATCGGAGGCGGAAGAGGGCTAGTGGCAGTGCCTGTGGCCATTTCAGTTGGGTTTCCTGACAAATCTTTGCTAGACTATTTTTCAAGGTTCTGTTTGCCCGCTCAACCTGCCCTGAACTCTGGGGACGGTAGGCACAATGCAATTTCCAAGTAATGTGCAATGCGCGGGACAGGGCCTGAAGTGTAGCTTCAACAAAAGCGGGACCATTATCTGAACCTATGGCAAGGGGCAGTCCGTACCTGGGGATGACATCCCTAAGGAGGGCTCGAGCTACTTCTGTGGCTTTCTCAGTGACTGTAGGATATGCTTCCACCCACCCAGAAAAGGTACAGAGCATGATCAAGAGGTATCGGAGCCTACCGCTCCTGGGCATTTCTGTGAAATCTATAACTAGGGACTCAAAGGGTGTTAGTCCCCTGGACTGAACTCCTGGTGGAATACGGGGTCCCTGACGAGCATTATTCTGGGCACAGAGAGTACATCGGGCAGAGGCAGTGGCAACCAGACTATCCAATCCTTCCAGCACCACTACTCGACTGAGTAGGCGGGCTAGTGCTGTTTTCCCTAAGTGTGACAGATCATGAGCTTGAGACACTACAGGCCAAGCTAGGTGGCGTGGCACCAGAACTCTGGTATCAGGGAGATGTAACCAGCCATCAGGTCTCCTTACTGCACCTTCCTCTTGAGCCCATTTCTCTTCCATTTGGGTGTACATAGGCGTCCATTCTTGCAGTCGAATTTGGAACAGGGGAGTCACAGTACTTGCTGGGGGTCCTCGAGCAGCTTCCTTGGCCACCCGATCAGCATGGCGATTCCCTCGGGCCACTGGAGTATCTATCCTTTGGTGTCCCCTGCAGTGAATGACAGCTACCTTCTTAGGGGCCCAAACAGCCTCTAGCAGCTGAAGTATTTCAGGTCCATACTTAACAGGTTGGCCTGCGGCATTTATGAGTCCCTTTTCCTTATACAAAGCTCCATGAGCATGTAGAGTTGTGAAGGCATACTTGGAATCAGTATAAATATTGGTCACCAGTCCTGCTGCTAGCTCCAGAGCTCGTATGAGGGCCACAAGTTCTGCTTTCTGGGCTGAAGTTCCTTGGGGCAGGGCCCTTGCTTCTATCACCTTGTCCTCTGTCACCACAGCATAGCCTGCCAATCGCTTGGAGTTCTCCACATAACTGCTTCCATCTGTGAAATAAATTACATCTGGGTCCCTCCAAGGAACATCTTTAAGATCTGGTCGACTGGAGTACACTTCATCCATGGTTTGGATACAGTCATGATCCGGTGGTCCCTCAGATGCTGGCAAAAGAGTGGCAGGATTGAATGTAGCCACTGTTTCCAGGTGTATCCGTGGATTCTCACACAAGCTAGCTTGGTACTTAACCATGCGGTTATTTGTAAACCAATGATTGCCCTTATACTCCATAAGGGTGAGAACTGCGTGGGGGACTTTAACAACCAGTTCTTGCCCCAAGGTCAACTTATCAGCTTCCTGGACCAGTAAGGCTGTTGCTGCAATAGCCCTCATGCAGGCTGGCCATCCTTTAGCCACTCCATCCAGCTGTTTAGACAGGTATGCAACAGGCCTCTGCCAGGATCCCATCATCTGGGTCAGCACACCCAGAGCAACCCCCTGTCGCTCGTGGACATACAGTGAGAAAGGTTTCTCCACATCAGGAAGGCCTAACGCAGGGGCTTGGAGTAAGGCTTTCTTTATAGCAATGAAGGATTGTTGAGCAGTAGGTCCCCATTCAAATGGTTCCTTTTCACCCCCCTTTGTGGCCTGGTAAAGGGGTTTCGCCATCAGTGCAAAATTTGGAATCCAAATTCTGCAGAATCCGGCTGCTCCCAGAAATTCCCTAACTTCCCTTCTGGACTTGGGTTGGGGAATTGCAGCAACTGCTTGCTTCCTACTGACATCCAGTCTCCGACTTCCCTGGGAAATGCAAAAGCCCAGATACTTCACTTCTGACTGACAAAGTTGGGCCTTTGAGCGTGAGACCTTATAGCCTGCATCCAAGAGTAGCTCCAGCAATTCTCTGGTAGCCTCAAAACACTCTTCCTGAGTCACTGCTGCAATCAGGAGGTCATCTACATACTGGAGTAAAACTCGCCTGGAAGGCTCAGATTTAAAAGTCTTAAGGTCTTGCCCTAGGGCTGTCCCAAAAATGGTGGGGGAATTCTTGAACCCCTGTGGCAGGCGGGTCCATGTATACTGAAGCTTCCTTCCTGTTACTGGGTTTTCCCATTGAAAGGCGAAAAGCAGCTGACTGGCGGGGGCCACCCGATTACAAAAGAAGGCATCTTTTAGATCTAGTGTCGTGAAATGGGTAGCTCCAGAAGGTATCAATCCCAGCAAGACATATGGATTAGGCACTACAGGGTGTAATGAAATAGTGGATTTGTTGACCACTCGTAAGTCTTGGACTGGCCGGTAGTCCTCAGTCCCTGGCTTCTGAACTGGCAACAGTGGCGTATTCCATGGAGACTGACAAGGTCGAATAATTCCATGGGATAACAAACGATTCAGATGTGCTTGAATCCCTTCCAGAGCCTTTCGGGGAATTGGGTATTGGCGAAGATGGATTGGCCGGGCACTTGGAAGTAAATCTACATGGACAGGAGGAATATTTCGGGCCAACCCTGGGGGATTATCTTCTGCCCATACCCCACTGACCTGAAAGCTGTCTACCAGGGGTAGGTCAACTTGGCCATGCGACTGATGCAGCCGCCATTCTTCTTCAAGAGGGCAGCAGAAACTCAATATACCCTTAGGGCTGGATGTCGGGGGCCGAAAGGAGACTGAAGTCTGGCCATCAGAGTCAAAGGAAATTTGGGCCCTAAGCTTGGACAGCAGGTCTCGACCTAACAAAGGGATTGGACAGTCTGGCATATAGAGGAATTCATGAGTGACTGTGTGTGAGCCTAATTGGCATCTACGGGTCGTCAGAAAGGGCCTCCGGTTCTGCACCCCCGTGGCTCCCACCACTCGGACAGTTTTTCCAGACACAGGCGCTAATCGCTCCATCACAACAGAATGTTCAGCTCCTGTATCAATCATGAATGGAATTGAGCGGCTCCCTATAGTTAACTTGACCATAGGTTCCTGGGAGCCCAGTTTGTAGGAACCCGGTCTGTCCTATTCGTCCCATTCTGCCATCTCGGCTATCCCAATGATGTCAGATTCAGGAGGCTCATACCTTCCCTCTCGAACTTGGCCTCGGCTTCCTCGATCTCCTGGTCCCCTTCTCAGTCCCTGGCGCCTCTGAGGGCATTCATCTTTCCAGTGCCCTCTTTCCTTACAATAGGCACACTGGTCCCTCTCCAATCTTGGTCTGGGATTCTCCCCCCTTGGCCGGGATTGATTGAAGGAATCTCGGGGCCTGACTGGTGGTCCGGGGTCCCACTTGGGCTTCCCATTAGCTAGAGGTCGACCTCGGTTAAGGGTGGAGTTAGTAATGGCTGCCGCTAAAAGGTCGGCCTTCTTCTGCATCTTCCGGTCTGCCTCTCGGCGCACCTCCTGATCCCTATTAATGAAAACCTTGGTTGCGATCTCAATTAGCTGGGTGGTATTCATCCCTGCGAATCCCTCCTGACGCTGCAACTTCTTCCGGATATCTGGCATACTCTGGGCCACCAATGCACTATTCACCATTCTCTGGTTTTCTAGTGCCTCAGGGTCAAATGGGGTGTATGTTCTGTAGGCTTCAATTAGTCGCTCTAAAAAGGCCCCAGGGGATTCAGTTGCCCCTTGGAGAATTTCAGAGACCTTTTCCAGATTAATGGGCCTCTTTATGACTTTCCTCATACCTTCCAGCAAGTCCCGGCAATAGCCAGACAACAGTTCATAGTGCTGCTCATTATTTGGATCCCAAGCTGGAGCTGCACGAGGGAACCGAGTTCTAACCCATTCCTCTAGGTCCGGTGTCCTCTCGGGGGCACGCGCTCGCGTGATGGCCTCAGCATTTTGCAAAATCTTCCGCCTCTCCTCAGTTGTGAAGAGGGTCAGGAGAAGTTGTTGACAATCAGTCCAGGTTGGGTTATGGATGGCCATAATGCTAGCCACTAGGTCCACCACTGCCTGAGGCTTTTCAGTATAAGAGGGGTAATGCGTCTTCCAATTCAGGAGATCGGTGGTTGTGAAGGGTACATACTGGTAGGCCTGTGCCTGTATAACCTGACCCTCATTATTAGGATCCGGTCGAGTGGTGGTTACCTGGCGGAGGGGCAGAACTCTCGAGGAGGTGGGAATGGAACCTGAGGTAGAGCTAGGAGCTACCCTCCTATCATGCTCAAAGGTGATTGCAATAGGTCTAACCCATTCAGTGGAGGTGTGTTGAAACCCTGAGGGATGGGAAGGGGTACTCATAGACTGAGAGGTGGTCACAGGTGATTCAGTCCATTGAAAGGGATGCCGGGCCCCTGATGAGTGGATAGGGGTACTAGAAGGAGAGGCTGGGCTGTCGGGAGTTGAGGAGTCAGGGAGTGGAGCCCAAAGCGGGTCTTCGGAGGTTAACAGGGGAGAATGTGGCACAGAAGGGTAGAGGCCGGATGAAAAGTCCAACCTAGGATGTGGCGGGTTTTGCACAGAGGGGGAGGAACTATCCGGAGAAGCCTGTGCTGGAGAAGCTTGGGCTGGGCGGCGTGGATCTCTGGGGGCAGCACGGAACCCCAACAATGGGCCATAAGGTGGTGGCTCAAGATCTGAGGGGTCATCAGAGAGTATGGGTTTCTCGGGCAGGGTAGGGGCGGAAGCCACCGATTGGGTGGTAGGCTTCCTAGGGCTCTTTCCCTCTTCCAATTTAGATTTTCTAATCTTTCTTTGAACGCGGCCCAACATGAACTTTACTGGGGATCCCATATAAGTTTTCAACCAAGAGGGAGGGTCAGTCACAAGGCTGTCCCAGGAATCTATATAGGGGAGTTGTTCAGAATATTCTGGTTCTCCTACAATTATGCTGTAGACCTTCCGGATTACTTCAATATCTAAGCTGCCACTAGAGGGCCACCCCACTCCCATAGATGGCCACTCAACTTCACACAAGGTTCTTAGAGTACTTGAGCTTAAAGTCTGTCCATAATCATTAATTAAAAATCCTTTCTTGAAATTCTTAAGCATACAATCTAGGGGAGTATCAATTTGTCTAGACGATTTCCCTCCCATAATGCTTACAGTTACAACACACAGAAGGGAGGGAGTTTTTGAGAGTGCAGTAAGGGGTCCACACTCTCGAGACACTAGGTAGACAGACAACAATCGCTTCCTTCTGTCACTGGCCAATTGAACTCGCGTTAATTGGAAACGCAGCTATAAGAAGTCCGCACTCATTTAACATTCAAGCATCACACATTCCATACAGAAAATCCCACCCAACAATTTCAAATTTCTCAGATACAGATAAGCTCAAGCGGTTTCGCTTCTAATCTCCACTAGACTAAAAGCTACTAAGGCCTTCGCTGAGAGTTGATCAGACTCCCCTTCCCTCAATTTGTGAGGGGCTGGTTTACAGTTTCCTAGCTAGGATTACAATACAGAATACAGAATACATACCCGGCGAATGTTCCTCAGTCAGTTGGGTGCCGGTTCAGCATCCCACTTCTGACACCAAGAATTGTTGCAGGAATGGATGCATGAATTACCCCTATTGTTAGCAGAATCTGTGGTACTTCAGGAGTCAAGCAGCACACACCAGAATGAGGGAGAAATCTTCTTTATTTGCCAGCAAACAGAGTAGGACATCAGTTCTAGCTCTCTTCTCTCTCTCTCAGCTCTCTGGATGTTATGGCTTCTGTCTCAGCTGCTTCTCTTCTGCTGCTGTCTGTCTTCCTTCAGCTCTCCTTCTTCTGTCTGTTCCTTCTGACGTAAGCTGCTTCTGCTCCCTCTTATATACAGTTCTAACCTCTAGCCCCCCTTACTTTCCAGATGGTAAAGAATAGATTGGTTACCTTGCCTCAGCCAATCATTACTTTAAAAATATCAGTTACATAGGTTTGATATTTCTCAAACTGACCTATGACCTGGGGCCCCTCAAACCAGACAATATGGCACCAGTCTCTTACATTTTCATTATGATTAATTTCTCATATTCCTAGTCAACTTCATACTAACTACTAACTGAACTCTGGCATTCATTAAGGGGTCAAGGGCCAGTCTTACTTAATGGCATACAGCTATAGTTTGTTATTACTTTCAGGACCATCCCTACATTTACCTATAATTAATCAAGACTTTTTCTTGACCCTTTTCACCTATCAGCTCCATACATTAAACCAGCCAGGACTGCAGAAAACTCAAACCATATGCTGACCTTTTCACTGCAGCCCTACTCAGAACGTAAGGCAAAGAGTTGAACAAACATTAGATTAAAAAAGGTATTCTACATATTAACTACACAGAATAAACATATTCTAAAATAAGACATATTCTAAAATACACAGAATCAGTATTCCTTATAACAAAATCTACATATCAAGAACTTCTAAAATTATTTAACCAACTTTAAACTACAGTATGTCTGGCTCATGCTTTGTTCATTCATAATAGTATACAGATGTGCTAGCTAGCATTAGCAATCCATCACTCACAAGGGGTCAAAGAAAGTTTCTGTCTCTGACCTTTCTAAGTAATTAAATCCAGCTGGCATTCCTTCACTTGCAGGATGAAAAAGTTGAATTCAACCACCAAGCTTTTAACCCCAGATTTTTAAACAGAATTAACACTTAATATAATTTCTTATATATGTATAATTATGCCCATGCTGTCTCAACACAATGCAGTCTTCTTCCCTGCCCCCCCCCCAAAAGAACAACCCCCCCCCCCCCCCCCCCTTTCTGTTGCACTTTGTCCTGTTTAGAATGCTGGCAGGTTTTTCCACTGAGCAATGCTCAGCTTAAATTTAAACTACCCTTAACACAGATCTCCACCTGTTAGGAGTAATGACACTCCACAGTGATTACTTCTCTTACACACTTAACATATCAGAGTGATTCATATTACTCACCCTATGGGCATACCATTTTTTCTGCAGGGTAGAGGGTGTTTGACTCTTTGAATTTCCTCCCACCCTGTAGTAGCCTGCTTTAGAGATGGATTCTTTTTCCTTCCTGGCTAACTGGACTGCCTGCCATGAAGCATGGGAAGGGAACTATATTTCCAACCCTCCTTCTAGGAAAAACGTCCCATTCAGGACTTTTGGCTTTCAGTTGCTCTTCTCTCTTTTCCCCTCTGAGATGGTCTTCCCTCATGAGTTCCATTTATCTTAAAAAAAAAACCCCCCAAAAAGGCTTCTTTTAAAGTTTCTCTCTGGCAGTCAGCATCATATTTGATAATTGGTGCAGGTATGAGGAGTGCTAACAGCAAACAGCAGCCCCCTTAATTAGTGCAAGTGCTGCTGTTGGATTAGCATGTTTTACTAGGTTTCCTCCCAGACTGTCTCTGCTACTGACCTCACAGCTCCACTGCCTCCTTGGACTTACCGGTATAGTTCTCCCTCTTTGTAAAGAAGTATTTGCATTTTCTGATTTCCACTGGTTTAAAATGAGAAGTAATGTGGTTAGGCGTACTGTTTCTTCTTTTTCCTGATAAGACACTTCAGTGTTTTATCACATCTTAAATCAGGAGAAAGCTGGAGCAGGGAATCAGATGTCCACCACTATCCTACAGAGAGAAAGAGTAATAAGATCAAGCCTTAAAGAACAGCAGGATACTAGAGGATAGTCCCAGGAAACTACAACAAAGAAATCCAGCACCACAAGTCCCACCTGGTGAAATACCTCAGAGATAAGAACATTGTGGCCAAAGTGTCAGGGAGCCCATCAGCCAAACTGACAGGGGGATGATCAAAAGTCAACGCGAGCGCGCAAGCCCATTAGCGCTGTTTTTGCGCACGCTTTTAACAACGTGGGATGATCAACATGGTTACCGCCATAAACTGCAAGCGCGCCAGGCACTTGCGCACATGACATTTAAATGTAGTCAATCTCATGTAAATAAGGTAATTTCGCGTTCCTCCTTGATGATCGAAAGCTAGCGCTTCATGAACAGAGGTGTTGAACGCCACTATGCCGAAAAACAGCACCACAGAATAACGCCAGGTCCTAGCTGGCATTCTTGTGGTGCAGGTCCCACCCCCCCAAAAAAAACTTCAAAAACTTTTGTCTTTTTTTAGAGTATACTCTTCACTATGCTTCCGTCCCTGCGATGGCAGTTGAGGACGTCCAAAATGTGGATGTTCCTGTGAGAAGGACATCCATGCCTTTGCTATGCTTCCGACAACCTTTTTATTTATTTATTTGGATTTTGGATCACAAGCAGCAGCAGTGGGATTTGAACCGCCACCTCTGGATTGCAAGACCAGTGCTCTAACCACTAGGTAACTCTGCCACTCCTCCACTCCCTTGAAATTTGGCCATCCCTGTGTGTGTGTGGGGGGGGGGGCAGTATGCAGGCCCCTGGGGGGGGGAAGTATGTGTGTGTCAGTGGAGGCATAACGAAGGCATGGACGTCCTTCTTTCAAACATTTTGGACGTCCTCAACTGCCCCCCACAGGGATGGCCACATTTCAAGGGAGTGGAATACAGTGGAGGAGGGCAGAGTGGCCTAGTGGTTAGAGCACTGGTCTTGCAATCCAGAGGTGGTCAGTTCAAATCCCACTGCTGCTACTTGTGATCCAAAATCCAAATAAATAAAGCAGGTGCTGGAGGCATAGCAAGCATGGATGTCCTTCTCACAAACATCCACATTTTGGACATCCTCAACTGCTGTCACAGCGAAGGACGTCCTCAACTGCCATTGCAGATGGCTGGCACTGTTCGATTATTCCCCGCTTTATGACAGGACGCAGCGACAAAACGACAAGCAGCCCTACGCACATGCGTGCTGTTCGTAGCCTAGCGCGTCTGATTAGTGTGCATGTGTCCCAGCTACTTAGCTTCATTTAACTACGCTGAAGTGCCGCTACACCGCTGCATATATCTGTATACATTAACTTCTGATCATGCCATAGCGCAACACCGTGCTATTACGGCATTGGAAGAGCAGTATTTCCAGAGCGCTATCTAAAATAGCGTCAGGGTTTGATCATCTGCCTGCAGTGGCGTACCAAGGGGGGGGGGCGGTGGGGGCGGTCTGCCCTGGGTGTATGCCGCTGGGGGGTGCCGCGGCACGCGCCTGCTCCTCCGAGTTCGCTAAACTTCGCTCTTCGCTGCAGCTCCCTCTGCCCCGGAACAGCTCAGGGGTGATACAGCCTTTGACACAGTCCCTCATAGAAGTCTCTTGAATAAACTTGAAAGGCTGGAGTTAGGACCAAAAGTGGTGAATTGGATTAGAAACTGGTTGACAGTTGGAGGCCGTATCTTGCTAAGGATGTAAAAAGACTAGAAGCGGTCCAGAGGAAGGCGACAAAAATGATATGGGGCTTGCGCCATAAGACATATGAGAAGAGACCGGAAGACCTAAATATGTATAGCCTAGAGGAAATAAGGGACATGGGAAATATGATGCAGATGTTTAAATACTTGAAAGGTATTAATATAGAAACAAATCTCTTCCAGAGAAGGGGAAATGATGCATCTAGAGGACATGAGCATAGAGACGGAATTCAAAAAGGCATGGGATGAACACAGAGGAACTCTATTTAGAAAACAGATGGTAGAAAACAAAAAACAAAAAAACCTAAATGGTTGCAGGGGGTGGATGTGTGAGTGACAATTGGATGGCTACTTTGGCTGTAAAGAACTAAGACTTGTGCCAGGCAGACTTTTTAGGTCTGTGTCTATATATGGCAGTCTGGTTTAGGATAAGCTGGAAAGGGCTTCAATGACAACTTCAGTAGCTGGAACCGAGGACAGTACTGGGCAGACTTTTATGGTCTGGGTCCCGCAAATGACAAGATGGATTTGGATAGGCTGGAGTGGGCTTTGATGGCAACTCCAGTAGGTGGAACATAAGGACCTCTACGGTCTATGTCCCAGAAATGCCAAAGAAAGACTTGTGATAAAAGATAAAGAGGGGCATAATCGAACACGAATGCCCATCTCCATGGGCGCCTATATCCGTGGGTGCCTAATTCCATGAACGGGACAAACCGCCCATCTTTTTTCCGATAATACAGGTTGTGCGGGGCAAATGCCAAGGAGTTGGCTGTTTTTCAGCTGGGCGCTATTGGTTTTCAGTGATAATGGAAACTGAAGGCGCCCATCTCAAAAACGAACAAATCATTGGGTCGTGGGAGGGGCCAGGATTCATAGTGCACTGGTCCCCCTCACATGCCAGGACACCAACTGGGCACCCTAGGGGGCACTTTTACAAATAAAAAAAAATAGTAAAAGAGCTCCCAGGTGCATAGCACCCTTCCCTTGTGTGCTGAGCCCCCCCAAATCCCCCCAAACCCACTGCCCACAAGTCTGCACCATTACCATAACCCTATGTGTTGAAGGGGGGCACCTACATGTGGATACAGTGGATTTTGGGGTTTTTTGGAGGGCTCAGCATTAACCAGCACAAGTGTAACAGGTAGTGGGGGGGATGGGCCTGGGTCTGCCTGCCTGAAGTCCACTGCACCCACTAACAACTGCTCCAGGGACCTGCATACTGCTGTCAGGGAACTGGGTATGACATTTGAGGCTGGCATACAGGCTGGAAATAAAAAGTTTTAAAAGTTGTTTTGTTTGGTGGGAGGGGGTTAGTAACCACTGGGGGAGCCAGGGGAGGTCATCCCCGATTCCCTCCGGTGGTCATCTGGTCATTTGGGGCACTTTTTTGTGACTTGTTCGTGAAAAAAAAAGGGTCCAAAAAAGTGCCCTAAATTCTCGCTAAAAATGGCTATTTTTTTTCCATTATCGGTGAAAGCCGCCCATTTCTGTTTGGCCGATAACCATGCCCCAGTCCCGCCTTCACCAAGCCTCCGACACGCCCCCGTCAACTTTGGCTGTTCCCGCGACGGAGTGCAGTTGAAGACGCTCAAAATCGGCTTTTGATTATACTGATTTGGCCGCCCACGGGAGAAAGACGCCCATCTCCCAATTTGGGACGAAATATGGGCGTCTTTCTCATTCGAAAATAAGGCGGATAATATCACATTCATTGTTGATTTAATCATAGTTGATAATGAGTGTGACTGTTGGGCAGACTGGATGGACCGCTGTCACTTACTATATTACAGCCGGGCGTTATGTGGATGCTAGCAATATTCAGTGACAGGACCCTCATAACTAAGCGGGTGAATTTAGAACTGCTGAAAATGTTTCAGCTCTCCTCCAGGCATTCTTTGCTTGTGGTTATGACATGATTTTGAAGATGTTTCTATTGAAGTGACATATCCTTATGTGAAGATTTTGAATAAATATATATAAATCACATAATTTTAAAAAGTTGGAAGGTTTTTGCCGATGATGAATGAGTGTATGAGATCGTTTTGATCTTTACAGCTCTGTGAAGCAGTTTTGATCTTGAGCTCGTTGAGGCTTTTTCCTTCCTTTTTTCTTACATGTTTGTTATTTTTCAGTAGTGGATTTTTTTTGAGTGATTTGAGACTTTTAGACATAGATACTCTACTTTTCTTTCTTTTAATGTGACAGTCTTCAGGGATGTAGCAAAATCTGCTCAAAATAGGCGTAAGCAATTTCTTGTAATGCGGCCAAGCATAGGCGCCCCGTATAAGAGGCTTGGGGAGGCTAAGCCTTCCCAGCCCATCTTGACCTTCCCCTGGCTGCTGCCCTCACAAACGCAGGGCTTGCGCAGCAGCCAGGGAGCTCTCCCACCGTCCCTCCTTCCTTCCTGCTTTCCCCGACTGGCAGCCTTCCTTGCCCCCCCCCCCCCCCCGCACGTAACCCCCCCCCCCCCCCCGGGTATAACCGTTTTACTCTCCCTGGCAGCGTCTGTGAAGAAAAAGGCACTGCAGGCTCGCCTCCGGCTTCAGCTCTTCCCTTTGCTCTTCACACAGTGTCCCGCCTTCGCGATGATGCATTTCCTGTTTCCGCGAAGGCGGGACACTGTGTGAAGAGCGAAGGGAAAAGCTGAAGCTGGAGGCGAGCCTGCAGTGCCTTTTTCTTCACAGACGCTGCCAGGGAGAGTAAAACGGTTAAGGTGAGGGCAGGGAGAATCGCTGGACATGGAGGGGAGGAGAACAGATCGCTGGACAAGACATGGAGAGAAGGGGAGGGCAGGGGGAGAGAACAGATCGCTGGAGGGGAGGGCAGGGGAGAGGCAAATTTCTGGCCATGGGTGGATGGATGGAGGGGAGGGGAGAGATCGCTGGAGAGAAGGGAAGGCAGGGGGAGAGAACAGATTGCTGGAGGGGAGGGCAGGGGAGAAGAGAATTGCTGCACACAACAGAAGAAGCTGGGACCAAAGCTAACAGAAAAACTAAATACTCAGACAGCAAAGGTAGAAAACATTTTTTATTCAGAATTTATTAATTGGAATATGTCAGCTTTTGGAAATGTGCATCTGTGTTATTTTGCATGCAAGTTTAAATTTTTCTAGTATTGCTGCATGCTGAGTCTGACTTCTTGAGGTAACTTTCCAGTTCAGTATTTTGCCTTCATATCTGTTGTGTCATGTGTTTTTC
Organism: Microcaecilia unicolor; assembly: GCF_901765095.1. Taxonomy (NCBI): domain Eukaryota; kingdom Metazoa; phylum Chordata; class Amphibia; order Gymnophiona; family Siphonopidae; genus Microcaecilia; species Microcaecilia unicolor. Next base: position 226,302,141 of record NC_044032.1, on the reverse strand, counting down.
ATGTGTGATCAAGGTGCAGTATTCAGCTAGCATGTAGTATTTGTAGTAGTTCCAGCCCTTTTTATTTTTTTCACTAGCTTGTGTACTGGTGTTTTAGAGCCCAGTGTAATTACAGTGCTGCCTTTCCACGCATTCGTCCTGTCCTTGTAATTAGTGCTGTTATGGTTTGGTAAGGTTGTGAGTGTGTTTTTGTACAAGTTTGTGTATAGTGTTTTGCAGTGGAGAGATTGTGTGTTGGCCTTACTGAGGTGGCACCAAAACATCAGAAAGGGTGTAGAGCCTAAATCATGACACACTACCTCTTGAAGGATCTACATATGGTTTTTAATAAAAGGAGCTCATTGTGAACACTATCCACCCTAAAAGGGTGTTTTGTGGCTCTACATGAGAATTGTGATATTATGATCCTTTGTTTCAT